>NW_026902239.1:0-2500000 GCF_033783945.1 Neopsephotus bourkii
CTGAGAGCACGGTGTACTGAGAGCACTGGGTACTGAGAGCACCGGGTTCTGAGAGCTCCGGGTACATAGAGCACTGCGTATTGAGAGCAACGCGTAGTGAGAGCACCGGGTACTGAGAGCAGCGTGTACTGAGAGCACCATGAACTGAGAGCACCATGAACTGAGAGCACCGGGTACTGAGAGCACCGGGTACTGAGAGCACCGCGTACTGAGAGCACCTCGTAAGGAGAGCTCCGGGTACTGAGAGCACCGGGTACTGAGAGCTCTGGGTACTGAGAGTGCTGCGTACTGAGATCACCGGGTACTAAGAGCACCGGGTACTGAGACCACCGGGTACCTTTCAACAAAATTATTGAATCAGTGAAGAAATGGGTGGGGGCTGTGGGGGGGATGTGTCCACAGGGTGTGGGTAGGGTGAGAGTAGGGTTACTAAATGGGGTGCATGTGTGTGGGGGGGTGGTGTTTGTGTGGGTGTGTGTGGTGTGTGGGGGTGTGCCTGTTGTGGATGTGTGGGGGTGTGCGTTGGGAGGTGGTCTGTGTGAGTGCGTGGGGGGGGTGTTTGGGGGGTGTGTGTGAGTAGGGTGTGCGAGTTGGGGTGTGGGTTTGAGTGGGGGGGTTGTGTCTGGCAAGGTGTGCTTACATGTCGGGTGGGGTGTATCTGGGTGGGGTGTGTGTGTGAGTGGGGTGTTCAGTGTGGGGAGTGCATTTGTGGGGTGTGTGTGGAGGTGTGTGTGCAGGCATGGGAGTGTGAGTGGGGGTTGTGTGTCTGGGGGTTTGTGTGTGTGTCTGGGGGTGTGTGTGAGTGGGGGGTTGTGTGTGGGAGGGAACGTGGGGGGGGGGTGTGTGTGTGCATGTTTGTGCATGCGGGGCTGTGTGTGAGTGGGGGGCTGTGTCTGGGGGCTGGTTGTGTGGGGGGATGTGTATGGGGGTTTGGGTATGTGTGGGGAGCTGGGTGTGTGGGGGGGTGGGTGTTGGGTTTGTGTGCATGTTTGTGGGTGAGTGAGGGGTTGTGTGGGGGGTGTGTATGGGGGCTTGGGTGTGTATGGGGGTTTGGGTGTGTGTGGTGTGCGTGTGGGGGTGTGGGTGGGTGTGTCCGGGTGTGTGTGGTGTGTGTTTGGGGGGTGTGTACGTGTTTGGGGTTGCATGGGGGGGCTTTGTGAGTGGAGGACGGGGGTGTGTGTGAATGTGTGAGTGATGGGGGTGTGTATGGGGCGTGGGGGTGGGGGGGTTGTGTCTGGGTGGGGGGTGTGCATGGGGGTGTGCCTGTGTGTGCGAGTGGTGTGTGTGTGAATGGAGGGTTGTGTGAGTGGGGGGATGTGTGTCCATGTTTGTGGTGGTGTGTATGAGTGACGGTGTGTGTGTGAATGGGGGCGTGTGTGGGGGATGTTTCTGTGTGTGAGTGTGGCTGGAGGGGGGCTGTGCATGTTTCTCTGTGGGTGGGGGTGCATGTGCATGGTTGGGGGGGGTGTACGTGGGGTTGCATGTGTGAGGTGGGTGTGCATGCACGGGTGTGTGTTATTCACTTAATACTGACTTTTAGCCACTTTTAATTTTTTTCTCTTTATTCACTTTCTACTCGCTCTTTAGTCACATTTTTCAGGTTTTGGTTTTTTGTTTTCCAGTTTTTAATCACTTCTGTTTGCATTTGTTTACTTTTTATTGAGGCATAATCAGTTTTGCTCACTTCTACTCAGTTTTTTGTTCTGTTCTATTTACTTTTAATCACTTTTTATTCTGCTTTATTGGGAAATCATGGTTTTGATAACAGCTCGTGAGGCAGAGTGAAGTGTAAAGGTTTATTTGAATAAAGGGACATAGAATAGAATCATAGAACGGTTAGGGTAGGAAAGGACCTTAAGATCATCTAGTTCCAACTCCCAAGCCACCCAGGGCTTCGTCCAACCTGGCCTTGAACACTGCCAGGGATGGAGCATTCAAAACCTCCCTGGGTGGCCCATTCCAGTGCCTCACCACCCTAACAGGAAAGAATTATCCGCTGCTCTCAGTACCTGGTGCTCTCCGTACGCGGTACTCTCCATACCCAGTGCTCTCAGTAGCCGGTACTCTCAGTACGCAGTGCTCTCAGTATCCAGTGCTCTCAGTACGCGGTACTCTCAGTACCCAGTGCTGTCAGTACCCGGTGCTCTCAGTACCCGGTGCTCTCGGTATGCGGTGCTCTCAGTACCCGGTACTCTCAGTACCCAGTGCTCTCACTACCCTGTGCTCTCGGTACGCTGTGCTCCCAGTACCCGGTGCTCTCAGTAGGCGGTGCTCTCAGTACCCACTGCTATCAGTACCCAGTGCTCTCAGTACGCGGTGCTCTCAGTACCCAGTGCTCTCAGTACCCGGTGCTCTCCGTACCCCGTGCTCTCAATACCCAGTGCTCTCAGTGCCAGATACTCTCAGTACCCAGTTCTCCCAGTACCCGGTCCTCTCAGCACCCGGGGCTCATCGTACGCACTGCTCTCAGTACACAGTGCGTTCAGTACCCGGTGCTCTCAGTACGCGGTACTCTAAGTACACGGTGCTCTTAGTACAAAGTGCTCTTAGTACCCAGTGGTCTCAGTACCTGGTGCTCTCCTACCCGGTGCTCTCAGTACCCAGCGCTCTCAGTACACTGAGTACACATCAGTCACCCATGAGAGCAAGGGCCTGTGAGTGTGAGACTTTTCCCATCTGTCTACAGAGTGCTTCATCCACAGATTCCTCTTCATCAGGTGGTCTATAACAGATCCCCACAGTAATGTCTCCCATCGCTGTTTTCCCTTTAACCCTGACCCACAAACTCTCTGTTGACTGCTCCCCTGTCCCCAGACAGTTCCGTACTCTCCAGCCTATCCCTAACATAAAGGGCAACTCCCCCTCCCTGCCTGCCAGGCCTGTCTTTTCTAAAGAGTCTGTAACCTTCCATTCCAACACTCCAGTCGTAGGAGCCATCCTACCATGTTTCTGCTATGCCTATTATATCATACCTGTGCAGAAAATATATGGACCCTGTTGGAGATCAATATGGTCAGACAAAAGGCGTTTATTACAAAGCCTTAACCCCTTATATACTATTTCTTTTTTTTTTTCCTATTTCTTGGTCACACCCACAGACCCCCCCTGCCCCTGGAGCAAGCCCCTCCCCCAAACACCTCTGCCTGGTCCTGCCCATGCAGCCCAAACACCTCCCCGAAACACTGATCAGATTAAACAAATGGTTAAGCAGATCAACAAAATAAGTACCCAGTTCACCTAATTAATTAATTGAGCAAAAAAAAAACAAAAAAAACCTAGGCTCAGTATCTACAGATTTTTTTTTGACTTTTGAAAGTTTTTAGGTTTTCCCATCACACCCACAGGAGCAGGAAATTGGGTTTTTTTCCTAACAAAATCTACTAGTTAAAAAAAAATCAGTTCTGTAAATAACTAATTAAACTCTTTAATCAGGTCACCCAATTAATCCATTCAATAAGCTTCATTATGTCAATGGGCTTTCTAAATGATTTTGCTCCCACACACAGGAGCAGGAATTTGTTTCTAACGTTAAAGCTGCAGAGGCCACCATCAAAGCCAGGGTTAAAGGTTTCAGGTTAAAGGTTTCAGGGTGAGGGTCACGATCAGGATAACCTGACCTGGGGGAGCTGTTTGGGGTGTGAGGACTGTGCTGGTGACGTGTGCAGGGCTGTGAGTGGGGCTAGGGTAGGGTTACTAAATGGGGGGTGTATGGGAGTGTGCGTGTGCATGCAGGGGTGTGCATGGGGGTGTGTGTATGTGTAGGGTGTGTGGGTGGGCACACGGGGGTGTGTGGGCACGTGTGCTGTGGGTGTGTGCGTGTTTGTGGGGGTATGGGGTGACCACAGGTCAATTTTGTGGACATAAAATCTCCAAACTAGGCACAGGTAGTATTTTACCACAAGCCACAGAGAAGCGGTTTCTTCATAAACATTTTAAAAATCCATTCATCTCGCACATCACATCCACTTCCATTCATGGACCAGGGACATTCCCACCAGTCCATCTGGGCATGATTTCAGCAGCCAGTTTACACCAAAGGTCTTAACGGAGCACCCTCAGTTTCTACTTTCTTCTTTTCTCTCTCTCTCTGTTTCATGCCTGTCTCCTTGGACCTTTGCATCTCACTTTCTTTGGGTGTTTACCAGATGTTTCGTGGCAATAATGCAACAGTGCTTGCTGCCAGACCCACACCACAGCAGAGCAGGCCCTTGACATCCTTAAGATACAGTACTGATGCTAGTACCGTACTACCACCACTGCCAGAGGAGTGGGCAGCCCTCAACACTATTTTTGTGTCATGCTCTTGGACCTTCCTGATATAAGACAATTTCCTTCTGCAAGTAATAGAGGAGCTAACAAGAAGAGGTGTCATGCTTGTCCTTGTGCTCACCAACAGGGAAGGGCTTGTTGGAAATGTGACTCTCCAGGGCAGCCTTGGTTGCAGCGATCACGAGATGGTCGAATTTGAGATCCTCAGGACAGTGAGAAGAGCGTGCAGCAAGCTCACTGCCCTGGACTTCAAGAGAGCAGACTTTGGCCTCTTCAGGAGCCTGCTTAGTAAGGTTCCATGGGATATAGCCCTAGAGGGCAGGGGGGCCCAAGACTCTTGGTTGATCTTCAAGGATCACCTGCTACAAGCTCAGGAGTGTTGCATCCCAACTAGAAGGAAGTGCAGCAGGAGGGCCAGGAGACCTCCTTGGATGGATAAGGAGCTGCTGAGGAAACTTCAAAGGAAAAAAGAGGCTTATAAAAGGTGGAAGCAAGGACAGGTGGCCTGGGAAGAATACAGGGATGTTGTCCGGGAAGCTAGGGACCAGGTTAGGAAAGCTAAGGCCCAGTTAGAATTAAACTTGGCTAGGGATATTAAGGATAACAGGAAGGGATTCTATAGGTACATAGCAAATAAAAAACAGACTAGGGACAACGTAGGTCCCCTCAGGAAGCTGACAGGTGAACTAGCTACCCTGGATTTGGAGAAAGCTGAGGTTCTGAATGACTTCTTTGCCTCGGTCTTCACTGGCAAAGGCTCTGACCGCACCACCCAAGTCCTGGAAGGCAGACGCAGGGACTGTGAGAATGAAGACCTTGGGCCCACTGTAGGAGAGGAACTGGTTCGAGACCATCTTAAAAATCTGAACGTGCACAAGTCCATGGGTCCTGATGAAATCCATCCGCGGGTCCTGAAGGAGCTGGCAAATGAAGTTGCTAAGCCGCTGGCCATCATATTTGAAAAATCATGGCAGTCAGGTGAAGTTCCCAATGACTGGAAAAAGGGAAATATAACCCCCATTTTCAAGAAGGGGAAAATGGATGACCCAGGGAATTACAGACCAGTCAGTCTCACCTCTGTGCCTGGCAAAATCTTGGAGCAGATTCTCCTGGAAGGCATGCTAAGGCACATGAAAATCAACAAGGTGCTTGGTGACAGCCAGCATGGCTTCACTAAGGGGCAATCCTGCCTGACTGTTTTGGTAGCCTTCTATGATGGGGCTACAGAACTGATGGATAACGGTAGAGCAGTTGATGTCATCTACCTGGACTTCTGCAAAGTGTTTGACACTGTCCTACATGACATTCTTGGCTCTAAATTGGAGAGACATCAATTTGATAGATGGACCACTCAGTGGATAAAGAACTGGCTGGATGGCCGCACACAAAGAGTTGTGGTCAATGGCTCAATGTCCGGCTGGCGACCAGTTACAAGTGGTGTCCCTCAGGGATCGGTGTTGGGACTGGTCTTATTTAACATCTTTGTGGCTGACATGGACAGTGGGATTGAGTGAGCCCTCAGCAAGTCTGCCGATGACACTAAGCTGTGTGGTTCAGTTGATACGCTGGAGGGAAGGAATGCCATCCAGAGGGACCTTGACACGCTTGTGAGGTGGGCTGATGCCAACCTCATGAAGTTTAACCATGCCAAGTGCAAGGTCCTACAGCTGTGTCGGAGCAATGCCAGGCACAGCTACAGGCTGGGCAGAGAAGAGATTCAGAGCAGCCCTGCGGAGAAGGACTTAGGGTGCTGGTCGATGAGAAAATGAACATGAGCTGGCTTCAGTGTGTGCGTGCAGCCCAGAAAGCCAACCGTATCCTGGGCTGCATCAAAAGGAGTGTGACCAGCAGGTCGAAGGAGGTGATCCTGCCCCTTTGTTCTGCTCTCATGAGACCTCACTTGGAGTATTGTGTGTAGTTCTGGTGTCCTCAGCATAAAAAGGACATGGATCTGTTGGGGCAAGTTCAGAGGAGGGCCATGAGAATGATCAGGGGACTGGAGCACCTCCCGTATGAAGATCGGCTGAGAAAGTTGGGACTGTTCAGCCTGGAGAGGAGAAGGCTGCGTGGAGACCTCATAGCAGCCTTCCAGTATCTGAAGGGGGCCTATAGGGATGCTGGGGATGGACTTTTCATTAGGGACTGTAGTGATAGTACAAGGGGTTAGGGCTCATACTTAAGCAGGGGAAATTTAGGTTGGATATAAGGAGGAAGTTCTTTACTGTAAGGGTGGTGAGGCACTGGAATGGGTTCCCCAAGGAAGTTGTAAATGCTCCACCCCTGGTGATGTTCAAGGCCAGGCTGGGCAGAGGAGTGGGCGACATGGTTTAGTGTGAGGTGTTCTGCACACGGCAGGGGAGTTGCAACTTGATGATCTTAAGATCCTTTCCAACCCTAACTGTTCTGTGAATCTGTAATGTGGGCCCAGTGCCCATCGTGCCCTGTGGGAGATAAGGGATCACCTCACCTCATGCTCCAAGGAGAGAGGGGGAGCAGCAGGGAGGTAGTACGGAAGGTGGGGATGCAGGGCTGATGCATGGTGCTGGGGGAGGTAGCAGCAGAGAGTCCATGTCATAAATGACAGCCACATGACAGCCTTCAGGACAGCATTTCCTCAGTTCAGCAGGCTCATAACTCAGCAACACCCATACCCTCTTCTTTTTCTTCTCACAACTCAGCAACACCCATACCCTCTTCTTCTTCACCCAGCTAAGAGAGGAGAGTGACTAAGTGAAAGAGCACAGAGAGCTCAAGTGGAAATAAAAAGGAATTGAGTGCATAACACACTAGAACAAGGAGAGCCATCTCAGAAAGGTCTATGTGTGGGCTGATTTCAGCATTTCCAGATCATTTTAGGTGTGCTGTCTCATAATCAGCCCCATCACTCCCAGCAGGAAGTTTCTCCCAGGGAAGGCAGCAGACACACTGAGAGGAGCAGAAGTGCAAGCGCCAAGTCTGAGGAAGGTACCTAATCGAATTTCAGCCTGGATGAACCTCAGCCAGAATCACTAGATGAATTCCCTAAGCCCTGGCAACATCAGAATGCTACAGCAGGATATTGTATAGGTGCTTAGTGGCCCCTAAAAGAAAGGGAAAGGGCTGTTTTGTTTGGTTTAGGTGGCTGAGAGTTTATATGAAGGCTGGGAGCTTAGTTTAAATGCTAATTGACTCATAAACAAGCCTGAGTTAAATAAAAGAATCAACTAGCATTAGCTGAGCTAGATCAGTTTGAAAATGAGGCCTTTTGTTAATCAGATGGAGTTTGTATTGGGATAGGCCAGGCATTGCTCCAAAAGCAGCATCAGATTAAACCTGCTACTCGAAAAACACTCATTAAAAAGCAACTTCAATTGAAAAAGATCCCACTTGTCGCTACCAGCCATTGTTAGGTAGTGAAACAGTGACAGATATTTTTGAAGACTATTATAGTGAAATAAATATTTATTTAGCTGTCTAAAGTAATTAATCCCTGCTGTTTGCTTTTTGTGTAAGCACATACAAGGCAAGACTGTCTTTGTACTTGAATTTTAGGAGACAAGTCTGTGTACAGGCTCCCGTGGTTTTTGAAGGCAGCAACAAATTCATGCCTAATACTTTCTGTGCAACTTGAGAATGCCAGCCATCAAGCAGTAATAGACTTTTCCTATCCTTATTCGATTACAGCAGGAATGAGGTATATGAAGGGAAAGGACAGAAAAGATAAAGGTGAGAAAGTAGAGACTGCAAGTGACATGGAAGGCTGCAAGAAGCTGGCATGCTGCTGGTGTGGGATCTGCTGAAGGAAATCGCTTTCACGGAGTATCAGCTTGAGAATCACAAAAAAAAAAAAAAGGAAAAAGAATGAAGGGGGATTAAGCTGTAAAAGCACAAGAAAAAGGATCAATAACCATCTTGGATGTATTTTCTGGGAAGCTGGCATGGACAGCACAAAGATGTTACTTAGTGAGTATGCTGGCATCACTCCCATTTACAAGTTATAGAGCCAAAGTGCAATTAGCACATTCAGGGGAACAATAATTAAACAATACCAAATAGGCAGTCCATAGATTGATCAAAGCATACGTAAAAAATAGAGACATAGACCTTAGTTCAGCTCTTGTGTAAAAGCCTCTCTGCCCTAAGAATCACTTGAGCAAGGTATACCCACACTTTAGCATACGAGCTACAGATGATAGCTACATATGAGCTTGATAACATGCAGATTGTTTTTGCTTTTCAAATTTTAGCAGGTAAATGTCATTGCTACATGTTTAAAATCAGAAGCAATCTTTTAAAAAGTAGCTCAAGTGCTAAGTTCCATATTTCTTTTTCCCCAGAAGTATTTTATTGCAGAGTAAAATGACAGATGCAATTAGATAATGTTGAGCAGATTATAGTTTGAGAATGTTATGCTGTGTTATATATTCACGAGTGAACAATAGTGGGGTGGGGGGAGAAGAGATGGGTATTTTTTCTTAGTACCTATTTTTAAAGTTGGACTAAGAAATGTGTCTTTTCTAGGTAGGCAAATATTATGGGGCTCTATGAATTCAGTTGTGTTATCTTGTCTCATCTACATGAGGAAGCTTTTCTGACTCAGTTTAGCTTTAAAAATCATTCTGGTATTACTGGAAAAATTTAGAAATGACCAAAAGCTGGATTCATGAAAATCTGACAGTTGGGCTCAGACTCACTGAGCTTATTTTCTATTGAAACCAAGAAGCATCTGCAAGCCTACACACTTTACTTTGTTGACCTATGTCTCAAGTCACCTACCAACAGCAAAGGTATCTCCCTTGTACTGTGGATCAGGTACCCATCAAGAAAAATATTATTCCTTTAAACTGAGCCCTTCTGGAGACCTCCATTTTCCAGAATAATTAAACAGGGTAAGAGCTGGTCTTTATTCCTTGTATATTTTATTTAACTTTTGTGCTTAAAAATTAGTTAGCTAAATCTGAGTTACTCTAGTCTTTATACTTAATGGCAAGAAGAATGCAACTTCACAGGGTGGGGTTTTTTGCCCATCTTAGACCAACCTATTAAGATTATATACTTTATCCAAAGGAGAGAAACACCTTTTAATTTGTTTCCATTGACTATAAAAAGAGCTAAGGATAAAAATTTCAGATCTCAACAGATATCACTTTGAGATACCTAAGTGAGATGTAAAAAGTCTGATTCTGTGGGAAGAGCACAGAGAAAGTACATTATGCCTTCCCTCCTCATTTTGTACCCACACAAGAACCAGACACAATTAGACTCTTTTTTTTAAAAAAGTATTTTAGCCAGAAGTGCAGTTTTACACATTTTTATCCTGCCAATAGCCTGAAAGATCATACAAAGATAAAAGGTCCCTCCCCATCCTTTGCATCCTTTGAGGGTTCCATTCAAGGTCAGCTTTTCCAGGCTCACACCGATGCACAGTGTGATTAGGCATAAAGGGCAACCCATTCTTTAACCAGACCTAAGAAAACTGTACTGTTTTCCTTCCAAAGCATCCACTGTACCATCGCATTGTGCTAGGACTGTTCTGGCAAGGGCACTTCGGGGCAAACCAGACAACCAGATCTCTTGGAGATGGTTTTAATCTTGTTCTTTCATGGTGAAAGTACTCAGATTACAGTCCTAGCAAGGCAGCAGAAAGCAAGGGTCCAGATCCCTACCCACAATGAACAGCTAGACACAAGGCCATGAAAGTCACCTGTCCAGGAAACAAATGGAAAAGGCTTCATAAATTAAATATGGCAGTGCTCTACCCTTTCCTTCCACAACTGAAGGCATCACTTTACTCAGAGACTTAAAAACCCAGCTTCTGAGTCGCAGACAGAAACATGAATGAATTTCAATTATATCTGTACATGTAGGTTCACTCTTTCATTCCCAGAATAAGATGCATTATAAGTAGCCATTTCCTCATGTTTGCTGCTGTCCTGTTTCATTTTGTCTGTAGACCCATGTTATTTTCATTAGCTGACCAGTCAGGCACTCTGCCATCTGACTTAATATGACAGCCATTCAAATCTGTCACATTCTCTGGAGTCATTGGATGTTGTTCTTAGATTAGTAAACAGATGTTATCAATACCCCATAACAGGCAGAGAGTGTGGATGGCATCTCATTTAGAAAAAAAAAAAGGATGATTTAAATAGATCTTACAGGAATTGTAAGGAAAGCTGTGAATATGCTCAATATTGAATTCACTTCAGTGTGGGAACTGAATACTTTGATATGTCTAAAGAAAAATTACCTGATATAGTTACAGTGGATTTTCTTCCTTATTTAATAGAACTTGACTTTAAAATGACAACCAAAAAGTATTTCATTCCCATCCACACATTTTAAATAAACACTTTATAAGCTTCACTCCACTTGGAATCTGTAAGAGATGCACTTAGGCTTCAAGGAGACAATCCTGTTCTGTTTCAGCCTCTACAGCAAGCCTGTGAAAAGTCCCTTTTTTCTCTTTAAATTTCAGTGTCCCCATCTGCAAAACGCCTATGACATTACTTGCTTATTGTTTAATTTCATCCTCTAATTAATTTAATGAATCCTCTCAAAATAAATAAAATTTATTCAGAATAATGCAGCCTTTATTTTTATCAGTTTTGATCCCTTTCAGCAGGTAATCTTTGATAATGTAATCACTGGGTATAGAAGGTTTCCTTTAATAATGAAAGACAAAAATTCTAAAAGAGAAAGACAGGAGGAAGCTACTGGAAGACTGGAGTGATAATAAAATATGACTACAATCCAAAGTTGCATTACTTAGAGATGATTATTGATATTGCAAGAACTACCATATGCTTTGCAAGCTGTGACAGTCACCCTTGTAGTCACATGGATGAAATGATCAACTGCTTTTTTGCATTTGAAGTGATAGGAACAAACTTGATTCAAGTAAGAGAAGCTGCTGTCTAACAAACAGCACAGGGGCATCATGCAGCTTAATTACTGTTTTGAAGAAGGAAGGTCACTTGCTTTGGTTCTGATCTTCAGCTTAAGGCTGTGAATGCAGTTAAATGCAACTTTTATTTACTAATATTTTGCAGAGAAAAAAGCTAAATGAGTACAGGAAGTTGCCATTTCCCTATTTTGTGCAATCATGCTTATTCATCAAGGCCAGGTTGGACGGAGCCTTGGGCGACATGGTCTAGTGTGAGGTGTCCCTGCCCACTGCCAGAGGAGTTGGAACTAGGTGACCTTAAGGTCCTTTCCAACCCTCGTCATTCTACAATTCTATGATAACGCCACACACTGGACACCATTAATGCCAGTGATGTCTTGTCCTTAGCACAAAAATGATAAGCCTGGTCTGAGTGGCAGACAGGACTAATGTAAATTGTCCAGGCTTTCCCAGTGACATGTAAGTTAGACACTCAATGCTTATATAAAGGTCTTGTCTTATACCTGCTACAGCCCCGATGCTGCATTCTTTGCACCCTTGTACAAATCCAGGGAAGAGGTTGCAGCATCACTTCCAGATGGGATATTTAATATCATCAAATTGGTCCTTCTTCTGCAGTGGCAAAGCTCCTTCAGAAGGCACCAGAGTGCATCTAACCTCAACACACCTGACTGCACCCTCAACAGACCCTGAAGCATGGATTGAAGGGTATGCCTCAGAAAACTCCTCCTGACCTCATTTTGATTCAAAATTTTAACACACACACACACACACACACACACACACACACACACCCAGTCTCCATGCATGTGCTCTCAGCAGAAGTAATATACTCTCATTATTGGTGGACCCTCAGCTTCACATAACAGCATCAATCCTGTCACTGCAGATACAGAAAGTCTCTGTTGGGGAATCTGCATGGACAGTAACACATGCTCACTGTCAATCCCAGGGAAACATGAGACAAATACTGTTAGCTATAGGACTTCTGGTCCTACTCCCTAAAAGGAAGAATTCTTTTGGGGTAGGGACAGAGAAAGGAGATAAAAAGTTGGAATATGCCCAGCTTTGTGGCTCGACCTCAGATATTACAGCATGTGCAGCAAACACACTCCTCTGACAACAGATGAATTGCTGGGCTTCACTTCCTCACCTGCGGGACCTTATAGATGAAAACAGTGGCAGCTTAGAGGAACTCCTTGTTCCATCTCCATTGCAAAGTGTGGGGCCTCAAGCAACTGCATATTTCTCCACAAATATGATTTCACACTCGCAGTAGGAGCAGGCCAGCCCCTTCAAAACAAGATATCATATCTGTTTTGGGAACATAAAGTGAAGGAGACTATATTTCACAGTGCAACACATACAGGCATGTCTTCTGTTTACTCCTTTTTTATTTATTTACTCCTACATGAGGTCACTGAAGCGAGCAAGAACTTTACAAATTGTTTCTTTTTTTCACCATTGCTTATTGGTCATTAAATGAGAGTTGTCACTTCACATAAATAGATCTATGTATCAACTGGAGCTTTGAATGGGATTTTATCAATCCAGTAGAAGCAAGGAAATTTTTTTTTAACTTTCCTCAGTTTAGTCAGAGAAAACAGCATTCATGGTTCCATTTTGTTTATACAAGTTTCCTGTGTGATCCCCATGCACAAGGGCTATTTTGCAGCACAGGAAAGGATTTGCACCTGAGGTATTTTGGCTTAAGTCTTCTTATTTTTATTAAATCACAAACATTTTCACTAAATTTAGGTGGGTTCACCCCCACCCCCCAAATGTTCACTCTTGAATGTAATCTGAATTTGTAGGTAAAGATGATCTAAGAGTCCCATTATATCATCTACATCTTCAAACAACCAACAAGAGGACTGAGACAAAAAGTAGGTCAACTCTTTTTCTTAAAGTATAACTGTTCTTTTTTGTCAAGCTTGATCCAGTGTGGAAGCTTCATTTAAATGTGACCTGCAAACCAGAAATGAAAAGCAAGCACAAACTTCTGCACTGAATGTGTCCAGGCTGTGGGTTCCGAGAAAATCCAGTACAGAAACAGCTGTAATATTTTAGTGCGTAGTTGCTGGAAAGAGGTTCCTGGGATAAAACCTGCCTCTCGCTGCAGAGACTCCAGAATTCACCTTATATTGACTCTGGATTGACTGTCTTAGTTGAAATGAGAATTTTTGGAGTCTTTCTCTGAATGTCCGGTGTCACATGCTGGGATTTTTCCAGTGAACTAAGCACGAAAGGAAATTTCACTAAGGAAAAGGAATTCAGAGTTCTTCAAAAAATGTGTTATAAATGCCTTTTCTGCTTTGTCTAACATGTGGCCTGGGGAGCCCTGGGAGACCATGGACTTACATGTGAAAGGTGTGTGAGGGAAAAGTGAGTAAAGCAAGGCTACTGTCAGTACATTCAAATCTGTTACCTGACGTCTACTTCTTTACCAGGAAATGCATAGAAGCTTCTTAGTAGGAAAAGGACATAAAGCCTTGGTGTCATTCCTGCAGGAGCCAGCAGCCAGCACCCAGTCAATAATGCTGAAGCTGGAGCAGAGATTTTCATATCGGAATGGAGCAACCTCTTCAGTTCCTTGAGAAAAAAATGCAAGCAGAATTGAGCAGCAGATGCTGTAGGTAGAAGAAAAGTGCCTGTTCCAAAGAAGGTGAGGAAATTGGTAAGAGCCTGAAAAAGAACCCCACTCATATATGGCTTCAAAGTAATTTTTCAAGACATCTGGAGCAAGACTGACAAAGTTAGGTAATACAGCATTAGCTATTTGATTGTCAAATGGGTTGACACGCTGTGTAAATGAACCCTACCATGCCATGCAGGTCTTTAGTGGATATCACTTGCACATGTGTGATGTAGGGAAAGGAATTAATGTCTGTGTCATTAGGATCACTAAACAAGGATATCTATGGACCTCCCTTTTTTCCCCATTGAACTTGGCTCTCCCATCCCCCACCCCAAAATCAGCGTGGATAATGCTACCTCCACTGAACACCCCTATAGTATTCCCACCCATGTCATTTGCTGACACTAATTGAAAACAGGGACCTTGGCAAAATAGTCTACATTGAGAGAAAGAAAACATTAGTGTCATTATGATGCTAATAGAAGATGCTATAGTTAGGCTGGGAGGAAAGGGAGGGGGGTTATGTGTATGCACCTCCTTCCATTATCCATGGTACTTCCGTATATTTTTCATTTATAGGAAAGAAAAACGTTCTTTTTCAAATTACCTTGATAATGCCAAGAAAGAAGAATCAGGCATATGTTCAAATGTTTCAGGCTTCCCACAGTTAAAAGAAAGCAGAGTTACTAAGGAAAAGTATGTTGTTTTGTGTTTTTTTTTTTTTTTGTTTCAGCCTGTCCTTGAATTTATTTTTTATTTTTTTTTTTTTTACCACCAGCTCATTATAGTCAAGGATCCTAATTTTAAGAATGTCAGCCTCCTTAGGGGTTTCATCAGCTCCTTGCTATTCATTTCATGAATGATCTGGAAGTTCATTTTGATCAGCCAGGGAGTTTTGGGAATGAACCTTGAGGCAAAGGTGGACATACATTGCTTTCCAGCTATGAAGTTAGATTCCAAGCTGTCGTAGTATATAAGAAGAAATTCCTGGAACAAACTGCCTCAGATATCCATAGGGAATACACATATGTGATTAACCCAACCGGCCACTGGGTGTGACCATTGCACCACACAAAAGCATCTGAGACTTTTCCAAAGACAGGTCTGGAAGTACTGGGGCTTGGTAAAAAACACAACCTTTTGAGGTGTGAGTAAACGACAGTACTGTCAAATAACTTTCTGTGCACAGTGTTCAGATGCTTGCTGCGCAATGTGGAACCTCTCTCAAAAGCCAGACATAAAGCATTTAAGATTGTGATGTGAAAAAATTCAGTGAAAATCACATTAATGACATCACCAGAACCCCTTTTCCTTTTCCAAACAAAAACTAGTAAGTCCCTTAAAGCCACAGGTGTTTGGCATTCTGTTCACTGGAGCCACATTAATAGAATAAAAACATTCACAGGCAGAATGGCTTAGCTAGCAGTATCTAAACTACTAGTTCTCAGTTGCCTGCCTTGCATCCAGAGAAGTAATACCCACTAACAAGAAGAGGGAAAACAAAGTCTACAATAAATTACTGATAATTACTTTTATTCAAAGCTGGTTTCTGTAAATATAAGACAAAATAATTTTGTCCAGAGTAACTGAGCCAGATATGTAGCGTTATGTAGCTTGTATCAGCCACTTCAAAATGCTTCCTAATTTTAAATTTTATTTTATAGCATTTCTACCATTGAAAAGTCCCCAAAATTTATCTTTTAAATCAGATACACTCTTTTTTAGTCTCAATGCAGATAGAGATGTACATGCTAATTTGCAAGTTCTGTTTTCCTGACCACACTCTGGTTCAGTAGTGAAATGTTTGCATATTCTCCTGAGTCAGGTTGAAGTTCAGTAGTACCAGACCCTGATCAAAGAGTCAATGGTAGAATAACATCACCTTGATCTCTGAAAAACCTGTCAGTCCTGAGATTGCTTGAGCTTACACTGGTTACAGCTACCTCAACCGGCAGTAACTGAACAAAAAATCACTAAGAGTGTAACAGTTTTTTGCCTTTCTTTCATTTTGGGGTTAATACCCAAAGCCCTGGTCAGTGGCTATCAATCATGATGGATATTACAGGGTCAGTTTTATCAAAATATGAGTTTTCCCATGCAGGAGGAATCTGAAGCTGTACTTGTGGAAAGCTTCATTGCATACAAAGTGAGGGTCTGAATTCAGATCTGCCTTTCAGATCATACATGAATGGGAATGCCACTTCCCAGAAGTGTGAAGTACATCATTGACTCCTGAAGGGATCTGAAAATCTGTATGTGCTGTTTTTAAAGTGGAAGATAATTTCAGTTTCAGGCTTCTCTCTGTACTCTTTTTTCCGATTTTTTTAAATATATGCTTTAGTAAAAAAAACAACATACCAACAGTAATAATAATATTTTTATAATATTATTAATAATAATAACAATGCTCTCAGTATCTAATAGTTCACGCTGCAAATTGTCCACAGTTCTCAGATTCACTGTGTTTTTATACTAAGTGAGACATCTGGCATCTTCCTGAATTTGTGGTGTGCTGCCAATGTTTTAATAAGGGCATCCAGCAAACATCACTTTCCGTATACGTTTGTGCTAAGCCTTAAACTGGGATTCTGTGCATTAAGGGCAATGGAAACTATTCATTTGTTTCCTCATTTAAACAAAAATGTTTTCTCATAACCCTAGGCTAGGAAGGAGCAATTCCACTTGACAAATAAACGGAATGTTCTTGCTGGAAAGCTACACTTTCTATCCAAAAGCAAAACCACAGGGGCTATCTTGCTAGCATAGTGCACAGTTCAACCCCTGTGTAATTTGAATGTAAAAAGAGAGAAGATCTTTAGAAAATTCCTCATCCTTGGTGAAATCTACTGCATTCAGAAGGAGGTGGGAGAAGCACTCTCTTCTGAAGTGTCGTTATGGTCTCTAGGGAGAATATTCTTTACAAGACAGGAAGATTTAGCAGGATTCAGAAAGGAGAGCAAGTGCCCTTAGAAGAGAAAACACCTACCCATCTTTCAGTTTGGCTGTAAGAGACTCCTGACAGCCCCACAGCTGTTTCCTCAAACACCTCCTTACTGAAAAGCCTCTGTATATGTGGAAAATAAATTCAAGAATTTTTGTCACCATAGAAAACAAGCAGCAGCAGTTCCTTTTGTCAACCTGTAGCATTTCATATACTGGGCTGAGCCCCTGGATGGGGAGCAGCTGCTTTGTTCATCACTGGCAGTGCTACATAGCTGTGAACATGGCCCAGGGAGTATCCCACCTATGCAACGGCATCCCCTCTGAGGCATACAGCTGCCCAGCAGCACCTGTGCTACCCACCAAGACTTGAGCTTCACTAAATATAGTAAGAAAGAAATGTGGTTATGACAAAATAGCCTACCATCAAACATCTGAATGAGGGAAGGAACTAGAACCCAAAGTGTGGCATCTGAGGGCATCCCCTTGTTTGGTGACTCCATCACTTTCTCCTTGACCATGCCATTACCAGGCTTGTTATGGACAGGGTGCAGAAGGTTTCCCTCCTTATTCAGAGGCTAGTTTAGCAGTTTTCAAGGAAACTGTGTGTGTGAACCCATTAAATTAATTTTGTACCTTTCATATATCACCACTTATTTAGTACCTTATATGAAAACTTCTGCAATAGGCTGGATTTTAACTGAATCTAAAAAGTTGTGTGTCTCACTGCCAGCCCTCAAGAGGTGATCAGAATCTTGATCTCCTTTAGCTGTACGTTTCAATCTTTTCAACTAACTCATAGGCTACCAGGGTCAAGAGCTTGGAAAAAGAATGCAAAAAGTTGTGCTCAGTGTATTTTCTCTCATCAGAGTTTCCATGGCACAATATGTAACAAGCATTTGGGAGGATTAATGTGCTAGTGATAAAGCAGTAGCCTAAAGACACAAAGATACTGTAGCTGTGCTGTGGAAAATCATACTGTATAAAAAACCTCTACTACCAGAGTCCTACTTTTGAGAGCTGTATAATAATTGGAATAGTGGATGCACAAGCAACTCTTCTATCTTTGTGTTTGGCAAACCAAGTTTTATCCTGTCAAATCTAAGCCTGAAATTCAGGGTAAAAAAAACAAACAAACCAAACAAAACAATAATAGCAAACAAACAAAACATATACACCAAAACAAACAAACAAATGAACAAAAAATAAGCGAAATGCAAACCACAAAGAAAAAAAAAAAAGGGGGGCAAAAAACCCCAAACCCCAAACAACAACAAAAAACCCCAAAAACCACTTCTCACATCCAGGTTCTTCCCATCCTTTTCATATATGTTCCAGTTTGAATTGAGCTATCTTATTTTATACTCTTCACCAGAATCTGATGGTTTTTAATGTTTTAATGGTGAAGGATGGGAGAGAGAACAATAATTCCAAAACAAACCTTCAAAAAACATATAATCTCTAAACAATTATTCCTAATATGTTTTGAATAGCTGCTTGGTAGAATCTATTTAGTGCATGCCCTAACTTTTGGGAGATAAGCTTTTGTGTTGCCAGACTTGAGTCCTTGGGAGACATTGTTCCAATGCAGAAGTTTCATATTTCATGATGGAAATTTTGAAATATTCTCAGATGTACTGCTATGTTGGCCCTTGGAGCAAGAGTCTGGAACTCCAGGCAGGAACAAGGGTGGCAGAAAATTCTACACCTTAACTCTATTTCATATTAGTACCTGGTATTAGCCATGAATTAATCTTTCAATGCTTGAGAAGAAATTGTGTCCCTTATAAAAGGTTTGAGATGCTGAGGCAAGTGTTGGTACGTTAGCTGTGAGATGAATAAACACACAAACCATTACCGTTAATTTCCATACAGAATGAAAATGAGCTATAAATGCAAGACTAAATAGCACATAAAAATCCTTCAGCCCTTTACTATCAGAAGAAAAAGAGAGGAAAACAACAGGCTGATGAATTCACAGATTTGAAGTCAAATTTTCTGCTAGTTTAACTCACATATAATTCTGTGAAGTTCTGCCATTAAAGAATTTCACATTGATGCAAAAGTTTTGCTCAACAGACAGAATTTATTCCTATTTCAGTCATCTGCAAGCACATAACTGCAGTTGAAGTGGGATCAAGTCCAAGCAGAAGTGGAGGGAAACAAAATTTTGCTATTCTCTATTGTCATAGGAGGATATTTCAGCGAGTAGTTATCCTGACATCTGCACATAAGTGATGAGGGATTGTGGGAGCTTTATGGAAAATGTACTTCATCAAGTTTTCATCAGTCTGAGAGGAAAGAGTATATCTTGCTGTGGTTTTGCCCCCACCTCCAGCAAGCAGAATGTTAGTGTTTTAGGAGAACGGTCTCCTGTGAAACACTGTGGAGCACATAGGGAAAAACGGCAGGTGAATTATATTTGCAGTAGGGGTACCTTTTCTTTGTTGTTTTCATTTTATTTTGAAAATTAAAAACAGAGGCTTCATCAATACTTGTGGACGGCTAAAATACCTCATACTCCCACTTGACAAAGCATTTAGTCATTCTGACCCTCCAGTTTTGCAAGCACTGCTGTCGTCAGCTGGCTGATTAGCTGTTTGGTTTTCTTTTAACAAACATTTCATTCTAAAAGTATCATTACAAGGTGCAGTTTCAAAGATCTGTGCTCCTTTAAAAACATTTTTTTGTATTTTCATCTTTTCTATTCTTTCGTTAATTTTTTAAAAATTTGCTTTGCCTATATTTCATGTGCCCAAGCTGCTTCTGTTACCCTTCTTAGATGGGATGACAAGAAATTAATGTAATAGCCTAGCTGAGAACATACCACTGACATATACAATGGGTTTACATTTTTCTGTATTACTCTAATGTTTTATCTGCATTTCCAGTTATCACACCACACTAGCAGATGTTTTACTAGGCTGTCTGTGGTGATTCCCTATGCTTTAGTCCAAGTGATCTTCGTGTATCCAGCACTGCCTGTGGTCATTTGAATGTGCACTAACTTGCATTTATCCACCTTGAAATTCAGCTGTTTCTCTTCTGATTACCCACATATTTGTAAGGTCTCTGAATCATTCCTGTGTAATACAAACAGACATTAATGTCTACATCATCTCTCAATTTAATCACCTCACCACCGTTTCAGGTCAATTGTTTCAAACAAGCTTCTAAGAAAAGAAAAAGGACTGAAATGTATGTGCAGCATTACTCTTTTTGTTCTCCTCTCCACTAGTTACATTTTCTTTCACTTTTATCTTCCTTTCACCATTGCCTATATAGGCTTAGAAAAGTTTTCGCAAATGTTCCACTTCTCTCTTCAGAAGATTCATGGGAGGGAAGATTCAAGATCACTGAATAGGTAACACTTGTCTCGGCTTTAAATAAATTCAGCATTTTTTACCAATTTAAAAATGTTTTCCCTTTCAGCTTACATGTCTGTAGTATTTCTGATGACATGGTAGTGTTATGAGCCCTGAAGTTGCTGAGTACTTTGAATCTGATTTTAAAAAATAATAATAATCATATGCTTAAATTTACATTTAAAGAATGTCCACTTACATTCCAGTTCCAACTCATTTGTAATTGGAAAAACTACTGAAGACTTAGATCAAAATCTTTCCTCTTGTTTGGGTTGTAAACTGCACTATTTGTGATAAAATAAGCTATATAGTATGTTTTAGGACAGGATGAACAAAAGGCTTGTAATCTATTTTTTTATTGCTGTCAATGCAATAGATCATTTCAGAAAAATCAGTCTTGAGAGATGTAATGGTTGAAAATACTGTTCACCTAACTTGCTTAAATTCCATGTAGTGATGGTATTTGCACTATCTTTAATTTTAGGGAAGCTTAGGGGCTTCACGAAAAGAACAGGCAAACAGTTCCCTCCAGCAGGCCAGGCACTGATTCCCAGACTCTGAACTACCTAGGCTTTATCTCAAAGTGCACACATCAGACCACATGGCACTCAATTCATCTACAGCCCCACTGCCTTGCTTGTTCAAATGCCATTATGTTTTATTCCAAATGAAAATAGGGTTTGATTTACAATCATAATAATGATCATTTTTACAGCATTTTTCAAGTAAAGATGGCAGATCACAGGATAAACTCAGAACTGTTTACATAGGGATTGCTTTACCGGTATGTAAGCCCACCAAAATGAAAGGTGATAGCCTTCAAACAACAGCTGGACAAATATTATCCAACATACACATTATCTTAATTAATTTTTACCTTTTTTTCTCAACTAATATATTAGAGCAATTTTTTTTTTTTTTTTTTGTAGCAATCAACCAGCTGCATAGCTTTGCAAATATTGCTCATGGAATAAATCACTTGATGGATAATGACAATTTCCATAGAAACATTTACTTGACAAATATTTTTTCTGATAATTGAGGAGCTCAGCTTTAAAAATCATGCAATAACATTGCATAGTCATTCTAGACAAGCATAAGAAATAATTTTAAGTGAAATCATAGGAAGAATTTTACACAGCAGGAAGTAATTAGCCAAATGGAAATATGGCTACAATGGTGAGATTAACACTTTTAACTGGTGAAAAGTTATCCACCTTCTTTAATTGTTAGACATACTCTAAGATCTTCCCTTATATCTCATCAAAAGAATCTTTAACCAGGTCTATCTGTACTTCTAAAGAAATTCTCTTTTGAAAAGGCTCAGCTTGCACAAGATTTTAGCTGAACAAATCCCATTAACAGCAATGACAGTCACTCTGCTAAATCCCCCACACCCCAGAACGGAAACAACTGTGTAAGTAATGCTCGAGTTGGTACTCCTCTGCAAATGTATAGACCTGAGATGAGATAGAAGGGAAACAGCTTCTTCTGCCACAGAAGTGTGATCATCTTAAAGCATTACAGGCCTTCCTAAAGGGAAAGGAAGGAAGAGAGGAAAAGGAAAGAAAGAGAGGGAAGGAAAAGGAAGGAAAGGAAGGAAAGGAGGGAAAGAAAAGGAAGGAAAGGAGGGAGGGAGGGAAAGAAAAGGAAGGAAAGGGAGGCAGGGAGGCAGGCGGCAGGGGAGGGAGAGAGGGAGGGAGAGAAAGAAAAGGAAGGAAAGGAAGGAAGAGAAGGAAAGAAAAGGAAGGAAAGGAGGGAGGGAGGGAAAGAAAATGAAGGAAAGGAAGGAAGAGAGGGAAAGAAAAGGAAGGAAAGGAAGGAAGAGAGGGAAAGAAAAGGAAAGGAGGGAGGGAGGGAAAGAAAAGGAAGGAAAGGAAGGAAGAGAGGGAAAGAAAAGGAAGGAAAGAAGGAAGAGAGGGAAAGAAAAGGAAGGAAAGGAAGAGAGGGAAAGAAAGGGAAGGAAAGGAAGGAAGAGAGGGAAAGAAAGGGAAGGAAAGGAAGGGAGGGAAAGGATGGAAAAAAGAGGAAGGAGGGAAGAGCAAGAATAAAGGAGAAAACAAGAAAGCAATGAAGGAAGATGGATGATCAGGAAAAGTAAAATTATAACAAAAGTCACCACCAATACCCTCTACCAAATACACCTGCATTTTGTGTTCCGAAGGAATTCTCTGAGGCTGCTGGCCTCATCTTTTTTCTTTGAAGTTCTTTCTGGAATTGGCTCTTATCTAAGCAGTTCACGCATCCCTATTGAAATACTCAAAAATGGAGCAAGGTGTGAAGAGGAACAGAAGATTAAGCAAGGCTGCAGAAAATACCCATTTATTCATCTTTCAAAGGCAGTAGAAAGGGAGTCGAGCACATCTTTATTCTTCTGTGAGAGGATGCTATTGTTCATCTTGTTCTAATTATGAAATTTGAACTTAAAAGGAAGAAAGAGAATACCTCTCTGACAGTGCACAGTACATATTTTCCGGAAATAATTCTTATAGAAATATATGTCAACCCTATGTATCCAAGAATGACCCAACAGTCACAAAGCAACACACAGAAGCATTTGATGCAATCTACAAAGCTGCACTTCTTGATCTATTTTTGTTCCAGACAGATTAGAGAACTGCACGGCAGAAGAAGAAAACACAGCTAATCTTATGTGACTGCTAGACAGTGCTGCAGAAATGTAATTGCAGAACCAGAAACTCCATGAAAAGAATGCCATGCCATTTACCATAATCCAAAATTAATCCAATTATTCCTTAATCACACTAAAGGGCATGTTCTTCAAGCACAAATAAAAAGAAAACTGTAAGAATGAGGTCTCCACTAAAAATCCATGCAATTTGTAGAGTGATTCTTTTCTCCAAAAATAAAAATATGTCAAGAAAACACTGAAATTTTTCCACTCCTATGAACCATGGGTCTACCAACATTGTCATCTCCTCCTTCCATCTCCATTCAAAAAAAAACAAACTGTTGGAAAATGTGATCATTTTTACCAGCCTGAAGTCTAAAGGATTGGGAAAGGAAGGCCAGTATTGTCTGATCATCATAAGTCTGAGTTCATTGCTTTCCAAAAGGCTCTTCTGAAATTCTTTGATTCAGATATAAGTGGCACTTTCATTGCTAGGCAAAGTGCTTCAAATAAGGAGAAATACAAAGGGGCTGAGGATGCTAGCTCACAATAAGGTGCTTCTCTCTTCTTCTGTCTAGTAATTGAGTGTGACATTGACAGTTTCACGAGTCTTTCTTGTAGACATTTGGATTGGAAACAATGACATCTGTAGTTTTTAAAAGCCATGAAGTTAAGTTTTTATTAGCTATTGCACACCCAGCATTATCTCAGGACAATGTGATTGTCAGCTCGAGCACTTTCTAAGTTTCCACAGACTAGATAGGCAGTTTTTATTCCATTCTCTTCCTCTTCCAACCCCCACCCTCAAAACAGACTGGACTAAGGACTCTTAACACCAGCTGGGCTATATCGTGAGGGTATAGATGGTATTATTTGCAACTGAATGCTAATCGGTTTCTTTTTTCTGTTCCCCAGTTCCTAGCAGATTCTCACATGCAGTCACATGCTGTTGTCAATATCGCAATACCAGCCACATGCTATTGTCCAGGGTTAGATGTGTCTTGCTTCTGCACTGAGCTGAAACACTATTTATTTGCTCCTTCATTCAGAGCTGTTGTGCCATGCACAAACTGTGAGATTCACAGAGCTGAATCCTGCTCCATACGGGCATGTGTGTTTCAACTGTGAGCATTGCACCTTCTTTTCCACAGCAATCCAGTTCACATCAACAGGGAATTATATGACCCTGGCTTCTGGTTTCATGCAGGCAAAACATCCACAGAGGAACAGTATTCTCCAGCAACCCTTCACCTGAAAGTTAGTAATATTCATGACCTTCCATTTACCATAGTTTCACAAGAGGAATGATGGCTAATAAACACCTCAATACTTTTCTGTCGCTGAGTCTGCATATCCTCCTCCAGAAAACCTGAATTGCAAGCCTATTCCAGCCACCTTAGTTTGGAGTCAATTTGTCTTCTACAGGGTACATGTGACCCATATACTCTTCTTCCATAATCACCTCCTGCAATCCCATTGAATCAGGACTTTGCCTATCAACTGCCTGGAGAACACATTTTTACTCCCACAGAGTAAGTTGAGATAAGATAATTTGTTTTTCAAAAATGAAAGGCTCTATTATACAAGCTTTAGACAAAAGGTGTCAAGTAGAGTTGAAGTTGCTTTGCAGTACGAACAATTTACATTTTATTGTTAAAATAAAGAAAACAATGGCAATGCAAAACTGAGAAAGATCTAAATTCACGCAGTAGAATAAAAATGTAGATTTTATCTACCTGTAGGTAGACAATGGTGCAACATAACTAACTCCCTTCTATGGCATGTAAGTGAAAGATCTTGCATTTTAATTTATGCACAACTCTTCTCACCGTGTTTGTGCAGGACTGTAGCACACTTCCTAGCAACCAACCCTAGTTTTCCAGGTGACTGCCCTGCACAGAATATGTCTTTGCAAGGTGTTGGCCTATTCAGAAGATCCTTCAGGTCTCAGAACTAACACAAAAAGCACCTAAGCCAAATTCCAGAGCATCTGGCCTATCTCAGGTCACCATTGTGACTGTGCAAGGAGAGTACTTGGTCAGTACTGTCCTATAAAAACAATCACAAGCTGATGATGTTTGGCAGTGCTTGTATGTCACATATTTGCAGAATAGTTTGGGTTGTAAGGGACCTTAACTATCATCTAGTTCCAACCCCCCTGCCATGGGCAGGGACACCTTCCTCTAGACTAGGTTGCTCAAAGCTCCATCCAATCTGGCTTTATATATTAATAAAGGCTTTTTGCATTCTTACAGATATGACCCACCCCAGTGGAGAGGCACAAGAAATCCCTGTGTCCTTTCTCAAGTTTGAACTCCATTTTGCTGTGAAGTAGAGAAGATTTTGATAGGAAGATGGTTTGTTGGTAGAGATAGCTCATCTGTAATAGGCATCACTGGAGTTCCGGTTATATCCCTGCCCATGCAGCATAGTTGACCTAATATCAAATTCTCCTACCTTAAAATAGAGGTTTCCTATTCACTTTCAGAATCACCCTTTCTTTAAAATGCTTTTTAAAAGCTAATACAAAACAACTTAATGAGCTCTGTGACACCAACAGAAACTCTTGTCTTCTGCAGGAATAATATGAAGTATAATTGTAGGTCATTATTATCCCACACACAGTCTGAATTCAGAATAAAATTTTTTAACACAAAATTTGGTTGGAAACAATTTAAAAACATGAGGTATATTTAATTATCTAGAATATGATAGCGCCCAGAGTCCCTAACTGAAACAGAGATCTTGTTGTGATGTACTTTGTAGAAACACATGGTAGGAGACAGTTCCCTTTGTTTAGTCTAGCTGAACAACGTGGCAGAAAATGAGAAGGGGAACAGATTAAACCATTTGACCCTGCTCTGCAGTAAAAAGGACCCAGGTCCCTTGATTCCTCCTTCAGCTCTTGTTGTTTGGTCCCCGTGCCTTTGTACTGCAAGAAGGGGCAGACTGTCAGGATAGATACATCCACAAGCTGGATACATCTATATCTGAACAAGTCAGTGATGCATGTTACATGAGCAAATGCATATATACTTACAATTCTGTAACACACACCTATAATCCCAAAATTTTTGCTTGGACTGTAAAGGAATTCAACATTTCTCTTAATTCTTTCTTCATTTGGTCTATGAGAAAATGAACACAAGCTGGCTTCAGCGTGCACTCTCAGCGCAGAAAACCAACTGTGTCCTGGGCTACATCAAGAGGAGCGTGACCAGCAGGTCAAAGGAGTTGATCCTGCCCCTCTGCTCTCATGAGACCTCACTTGGAGTATTGTGTGTAGTTCTGGTGTCCTCAGCATAAGAAGGACATGGAACTGTTGGAACAAGTCCAGAGTAGGGCCACGAGGATGATCAGGGGACTGGAGCACCTCTTGTATGAAGACAGGCTGAGAAAGTTGGGGCTGTTCAGCCTGGAGAAGAGAAGGCTGCGTGGAGACCTCATAGCAGCCTTCCAGTATATGAAGGGGGCCTCTAAGGGTGCTGGGGAGGGACTCTTCATTAGGGACTGTAGTGATAGGACAAGAGGTAATGGGTTCAAACTTAAACAGGGGAAGTTTAGATTGGATATAAGGAAGAAATTCTTTACTGCAAGGGTGGTGAGGCACTGGAACGGTTTGCTCAGGGAAGTTGTGAATGCTCCATCCCTGGTGATGTTCAAGGCCAGGCTGGGCAGAGACTTGGGTGACATGGTTGAGTGTGAGGTGTTCTGCGCATGGCAGGGGGATTGGAACTAGACGATCTTAAGGTCCTTTCTAACCCTAACTGTTCTATGATTCCATGATTAATGTGGCAGTATACTCAAGTATCTTACAAAGTGAAGGCTAGTCAGGTTAGAACTAAATTGAAGAAAACATTATCAAAGTCACAACAAACACAGAATACCTGTAGGAGCTTTCAAGCCCATGGCACTGAACGGAACATGACATCAACATAGAAAAAGAACGTTTCCAAATTTCATCAGCCAGTTCCTATTGAAAAGAACCTTTCTAGCCAGCTAAACCTTTCCATTCTCAAACATGTGAATAGCCACACATTCTAACAGCAAGCATGTCCCAAAATATTATAAATAAAGCAATATAACAGTTACTGGTCCACACAACAGCTGGACCAGATGTCATCTCTATACATTTTTAAACAGTAGAATGTAATACCATATTAACACATCTACTTGCAGAAGTATATGTAGAGATAAAAGACAATAACAATACTTGATGCTAATCCCGAGGAAATCAGCATTGAAAATAACTTGCTTCCTAGAGGATAGCAAGAGCCCTCAACAGTGATAGCAAAATATTATTATACATTTGTGATAAAAAAATTCTACCTCTTTGTCTGATATTATTCTCATTGACTTGCTAAGTACTGCTTACCAGTGTGCCACCAACATCAAGAAGTTGTTAAATATTCTACATTATTTATAGTACAAAAATATGAATACCATCTCAGTCTTGAATCCACTAAGCTTTACAGAGCCTCCTCAAAGTATTTCCATTACCCTTCAGAAGTGATAACACTTTGTTCTGGAGGTTGAACACACCTCTTTTGCCACTATTTCAAAACTGCAGCCTCTATCTTGCTACCTCCCCAGCTGTGATTTACCAGAGAGATTTGTTCACCGGTTCTGTCCCGATGACATTGCCTATGGAGCTATCCACATAAATCCTGATACAACCATTGGATCATCCTCCTGCGAGCCAGTCCCAAGTGAACTTTTTCAGACACTTCTGTACTTTTCTCCAGCAGAACCAATTGGCAAGCATCTGCCTTGCACCAAGGGTGTGCAGCTGCCTCTTGAATATGCAACAAGGAAGTAAACGAAGTGAGGGAATTAAGAAAGAGACCTACACAATTTTCTTGCCTTCCTAAAGACAGTAGGAGAAAAGTACCTCCTCTTCCACTATGACAGCCCAGTCAAACCAGCCATACATATTTTTTTCCTCTAATATGAGTCAATATCCAACTGAACTCATAAATCTGTCTTGTTCAATTAAGATTTCTGACACACCATACTTAGCTGCTGGCTCAAAATATCTCACAAGAATATCAAATCCTATAGATTTCAAATTAAAAAGAATTTACAGCAGCTCCTCTACAAGCCATATTGCCCTCCTTCCAAGAGCCAGCTTCACGCTAACCTCATAAAACTCTCCTGCTTTTGTGATCCACACCCTACTCTGCCTCTGAAGCACAGGACTTGCAGAATTTGTTCAGTGGCCATAATTCAGATGGATGCCTGAACTCTTAGATAAAAACTTTTAAGACAGTAAGTAAAAAGAACAGAAGTAAGTCAAAAACATGAAATATCAGAAGCTAATCTAGTTTCCAGATTTAAAGTGTCAGGTGCTGCACTTTGACTTTGCTTCATCACATGTTTCATGAGAAGGGGAGCACCACTCAAACCCACACTAATGAAAAGCTGGGAACATAAACAAAATTTATTTCTCAAAATCCCCAAACACTATAGTTCTTAGTTCAAGGTTTTGTTTGTTTTCTTGCTTAGATGTGAGAAATTCAGTGTAAAAGATGTTGAGTTTGAGGGTTTTGGGTTGGTTGGCTTTTTTCAGAATTCCTCTTTGAAATTAAATTCTCTTTTCCAACCAGTCCTGCCTGCCAGCAAGGTGTGTCATCAATTCAATAGCAAATTTGTGACAGACCATCTTATTGAAATTTTGGCAGCTCACTGCTACATGCAAGCATTCACAGAACACCAGCATTTTCTAGGCTTCCTGCCAAATGAATGCTTGGGTGAATGTATGTATATACTGTATTCCTGCAGTCTTCAAAGGATTAGCTTTGAATTAGCTGAATTGTTTTGAGTTTGAGACATCATTAGGTTATATTAAATTACAAAATATGTAAAAATAAGAGCCTGTGCTTGCTTGAACTAGCAACTCTGTCACTTTTACCTTTGTGACTTTATCTGTGATGACATTTGCTTTTTTTGTGCTCTTCTATTTAACAATTCTTCCAGGAGTTGCTTTTCTTTTTTTGCAGACTTGATTTTCAGCTCCATTGTTTTGCATTTGACTTGGCTGCATAAAAGGTGCATACATCCCTTGCACTCTTTATGAATGGGACTTTTTCCAAACATTATTTATTTTAGATCTTCACAACATCGTTTTTTAAGGCTTCTTCATCTCTCTTTTTAAACCCAGTCTCTTTGCTGCCTCCCAGGGATGTCACCTCAGCCTCCTCCTCCTCCTTCTCTCCATTTTTATCTCTCTCCCTCTATTGCCTCCATTTCCCCATTTATATTACACTACTCTTCTCTACGCTTCTTGGAGTAACACATCTATTTTACCTCCAAGAAGCTGAACTAACACTAGAAATAAATTGGTATGAATATATTTTTTTTAATAGGAGCTGAGCCTACATAACTATTTTGAAATGTTATTGAGCTCAAAAGAGTATCAAACCAACACGATTTCTGTTGCCACAGAATCCAAACTGAAACTGAACCAAAAGATGCACTGGTTTAATTGCCTTCCCACATATACATCCTCAGTCTTGCTTACCCTCACTCCCTACACTCACATGCCATCACTGCTTTTATTTTTTGCCATTCTGTTATCCCTCATCTCATATCTGCAGCTGATCTCTCTCCTTACTCCTAGCTACTGCAGTCTCTGGAGTGCATGTCTTCCACACTTCAGACCCTCTAGACCATGACTCTCACACAGGCAGGCATGTCTAATGCAACAACCTCTCCCTCTTCCATACTCACTGAGATATTCTCTGCTTCCATTTCTAGCTGTTGCTTTCTTCCCACTCTTCCTTCTTTGAATGGGGCTGCCAATTAGTTATTTTTAGTTCTCTCCCTCTATGTTTCTATCACCTACATCAGTTTTCCTTCTTCTCCCAAGGTTCCCCAAAGTCTGCTCTTGTTCTCTGTAATTTCCATGTCTCTTTCAGCATCATCCACCAGTCCCTCAGAAATGCACACTGCCACCCGCTTTTTCTAGGACTGTCAATTCTTTTTCAGCCAGTGAAGAAAATTGGCAGCTGTGACAATATCGCTGAGCAATTTTTCTTTCTTTCACTCACACAGGACATTAGTTCTGTCTTGGTTGTATATAGGTACAAGGCAATCATCTTCCCTACTCTCCTTTCTCATTAAAACAACAGAGGAGGTCTGTGATCTGAACTACTTGTGCCAGAAGAAACACTGTGCTGCTCAGGTAGTACCTTCAGTCTGCTCACACAGTAGCTCCCCATGTTTTTTCACCAGTAAGTTCTATGACACTTTCCCTTCCCTTCTCCTGTAGTATTTCCAAAAAGTGTATCTTCTTTTTTCTCTTGCCCTCACACATAGGATTTTCCTCACCTATATCTATCCAGCCTGATGCTTTAAAGGTCATCTCTTTCATTTTTAGAGGAAGGTTCTTCATGGATTATCTCCTGGTCTTCTACCATCTCTTCTTACTCTGTATGAAAAGTAAGCCTCTTAAGAGGCTCCCACCCATGAAATTTTCCACTCAGCAGCTTGAAACACTTTCATAATGAATTTTCAAACACATTCATGCCTTGCTTTTCAGTCTCTCAGACTCTCAGAAGCCACTCTCTGTAACAAAATTCATTATTTTCCTCTATCACTCTTTAAAGCCCTCCTCTTCTGGGATGCCTATAAGAGGCTTGACAACATTTAGACTTCTGGTATGCTGAGGTCACTGCCTATAATGCTGACTAATATTTTCTGTGTTTCCTGGTGTTCCTCCATCTGTCTGTCTCCATCTGTTGTTTCCTTGCTTGTCTTTGTAAGCTGCTCAGAGGCGGGACTGACTTGCTGTTCCCTGTTTGTGCAGCTGCTGCAGATTCAGGTACCTGGCCGAGGCTCCTGCCCAGGGGTGTTCTGCTCCCACAGATTTCACTAAGCCTATGCCTTGGTGAGGATCTTCTTACCTGTTATACTGAGCACTTCAGCCAGGTAGCTCTCAGGCTGACTGTTGGCTTAGGAGGTCTTTTACCTCTGGTGCCTTATGTTCAAACCTTATCATCACTGGTTGAAGTTATTTCACTGACCTCACTTAGTCAATATCACAAAACACCGAAGAGTTTGGCAGAATAGGATTCCCTCTGTGGGATAGCTTCACCACAGCATGTGTCTGTCTCAGGACCAGCTTTGCTAGTCCATCCTTTTAACTCACTCAGAAAATCACATGGAGAAGGCAGAACATAAAGAAACCTATTTGCCTGTTGCACTAATCTAAGCCCTTTTATTTGCTGCAGTATAAGTAGGGACAGTGAAGAGAGATGATTTAGCATAAAAACCTGCCCAGCATGCTGATATGAAAAATATGAATAGATCAGTGTTAAATGTGCAGGACAGGTCATGACAATGTAATGGCTGTCAAAGAAAAGGCAGCTAATGCCTCAGCTGAATTAAATTAATTCTCCCCAGGTCTCTCTCTGAAAATTTAAAGACACAAATGAGAATTCTAGCAATAAATGCAAAATTTGACTGGCTTGCCCTATACTGGATCAAGCAGGAGGATGATGGCAGAGATGTAGGCGAGAAGAGCGCTAGGATGCAACGCTAACAGTGAAAAAGGGCAAAAGAGCACAGCTGGTGCCCTTTCTTCATGGAATGGCAAAGGCTGATAAAGTTTCAATGTCCTAAACTGAATTACCAGAAATCCAAACATGAGCATATTGTATTAGACTCTACCTGCTGCTGCTCCCAATGAAGGGGGAAAAGTTATTTAATTTTTTTCACAACTGGATTGCAGAAATCCCAGACATATAAAGATGTGATGCAGTGGATCATTAAGCTGGAAGAAACCATGCCCTGGTCTATCAGAAAATGATGAAAATGCAAGTAAACAAATAAGCATTTACTGTGGGACAAATGAGATCATACTCTCACCTCCATATAGCAGTGTTCAGTAGCTTTCACACACATCCTCCCTGTTCACAATATGCTAGCAACAGCATAGCCATACAGCTTCCTACCTTATTCAGACTGAGCCTGAGTCCATTCTGATGACATTCAACAAAATATTTTTGATTACCATCTCATATGGAAAACCATTTAATTTGCAACTCACTAGAAGCAATCTCTTTAACCTCATAAAGCCAAGCACGATTCTTTCTTATTCAAATCTTCCTTAGGAATTCACTCTTTTGAGGCTCACACATTTAACAAATGAAAAATTAGGAGAGAGAAAACAAAAGGCCTAACTGAAGTCCTTCCTCTGAGTTTCTTGTGGCATGTCAGAGAATCCCAGAAAATAAGACTTCAAAGGCCCTTGGGAGGACATCAAGTCCTTTGGTCCAATTCAATCATGTATCAACCTTTCTTCTTAAAATTTCTCCATTGCAGTGCCAACCTCTTAAGATAATAGAAAAAAATGTTCTGTCTTCTTGTTACAGTGTTAGGGTTTTATTCATTTTTATAGAGGGCAGAGTATAATTTCAGGCCATGAAAATAGAGCTATCACCAGTAGGTTCTGTGTCTGTGCTTCCCAAATGCCTACTTTTCATTAGAAGGAAAGATATTCTTTGATTTCATTATGATTTTTCTCCTACATTAACTAATGCTAAGGTACGTATTAACACTTTTATTCCTTGAACATGTTTAGACAGGCTTTCAGTCCTTCATTTGTATTATTTGCAACCGATATACGCAACTGTTCCAAATTCAGAAGTATTTGGAAATGTAATTAACGCTGTTTGCCCTTACTTCTAAACAGAAAAGACTAAATAAATAAGACTAAATAAGACCTAGATAACACAGAACCCTCAGTTATTCAGCATGTAGTTCATAAATTCCCTAAAGCTACAGTTCAAGACTTTCCAGATAATGAGGAGCTTAATGTATTTTCATTCTTAAGCTTTCCACTACATAAAATTTACAAGCGCACCTAGGCCATCTATAAAATCAAGACTCTTCTAAAAGTCCCAGGTTATATGCCCCAAAATGAGGACATTCTAAACTTACTGTCAACACTGTTAAGTTCTTAGGACTTTATGCCTTCAAAGTAAGTTAATGTATCTTTGTGCCTTATTATTTAGACTTCATCAAAAGTTTCTGCTATAGGGCAGCAGTTCCAATGTTTTTAAAAACACTGGCTTTCTGCAAGGAACCATTCAGGAGCTAAGCATAGGATAAAACAAATAAAAGAGTGAGAAAACAAAATATGCAGTTGAACTCCTTCTTCTGGGTATCTTGTGGCATCTTGTACAGTTGAAGAAAAACAAGGCCATGTGTTGTCTTGGGAGGAAAGTTAGTCCAATGCCATCCTAGGAGCTGCCTGAAACGGGCAAGCTGATAGGCTGCATTATTGAAGTGCAGTCAGGTTCAGGATGCAAAACTGAATTCCTCATCTTTACACAGTTTGGTGTAAGATTTTTGAGTTTCTTCATCATACTCAGTTTAGATTATTTTATAATATCTATTATTTGGACATTACCCCAAACTGTTTGCTAGTATTCAGGGCTTCTGTGGAAAGGGCCCTGGTGATAGCTTGTTTCATAAATTCAATTGTGAGGATGGACACAAAGTCTTACTTACCTCTACACACTGGGTATTGCAGGGTGAGGGCCAACTTCAGTCTCACCTCAAGGCCCAGTGTGTACAGAAGGGCTTCCAGGAGCACTGCCACAGGGCCGCTGTCCCAACAATCCTTTTCCCAGCTTCTTGGTTTTCTGTTCCTATTTACCTTCCATCTCTTTTCTTGGTGGCCAGAGAAACTTGAATTCTTCACACCAGTGAAACTGGGGAGAGGTCTATGTTTCATTGGCTCAAGGGAAAACCCATTCAAACACATGATCTCAGCTCCTCTTCCAGTTTTGCCAGGCTGGGTGCTGATACAAGCATCAATTCTAACAGCAGCTCCTGGCATTAAGCCAAGTGAAATTCAAGTGCTGTGAAAGGAAAAGAGCAGCACTCCATCCAGACACTGACCAGTGAGTAAACCCACAGTCACTGGAAGCCCTCCAGCCTCCACTTGCCTTAGAGCTATTCCAAGAAGAGCACTGTCAGAGGTCAGATCCAGAGTTCAAATTGTATCTTATCATAATCAAGCAACATTATTGTGTAAAGCTTATTCCAGCAACATTTTGAAGATTAGTGGGGTAGCCAAACCCTCCCTGAAAATTTTCGGAGAATTTTGGATCAACACACAGGTTAAAAAACAAAATCTGTGTAACAGCTCACCATTTGTTCTCCACTTCTAAATTCTGCCTCAGCACACAGAGGGGAGTGACACAAAGAGATGAGGATTTGAACTCAGAGCCTCAGAGTACACCAACATTTTTTTCTTGCTTGATTGTGTACTAAAACTTCCTGTAAAGTCAATAACTTCCTATGGCTTCACAGCAAAGTGGAAAGATTAAAAAAGAGCCATAGTCCTTTGAAGATGTGGAAGGCAGTAAGTGAACAGGCTGAATCCTCTTTGGATTTGAAAGTCTATGCAGTGCTAACAGTTCTGCTTTAAGGTGTCAAAATTGCCTTAAATCTTTACCTTTGTTATATCCTGCTGCTGCAGACATATAATATAATAGACCTGACTATTCCAAACCATTAGACAGCACCATTTTTCTTTCAATTTTTTTTTTAAATGCATCTGATCAACACCTTTCTTTTATTATTATTTGTTTGGTTTTTAATGTGCAAACACTTTTAATTACTTTAACAAGAACAGCATGGCAATGTAACATACAGTATGTAGAACCGCACTTGATTTTACTGTGGTTGGTAGCAACTCACAAATATGAAGATCCAAACCAAACTAAATACTGAGCCCATTGTTAGGCTACAAACTTCCCATAATGTGCAAAGTGCAAAGTCAGGAGCTTAAGAAGGACTTAGGAGCTGAATTATCTTGCTACTGTGTCCTTGTAAAACCAGATTGGTGCATTGAGCAGGGACTTGGTCTGGGTTTGCAGAGTAACTCGGTGCTTATCACACCAAAACTCCTCCATCTGGGAGCTGGAGACATGTCCCCAGTGGTGCAGCCCTTGATGCTTCCAGGAAAGCTGGGGAAATCTGAGGGCCTGCTGCAGCACGAGCAAACGTCCCTGGGCAGGCTGAGACCTGAACAGAAAGCACCTTCTGAAACAGTTTCTCCACCAGACTGGCTGCTAGCCCTTCCTCCATTTAGGTGCAAAGTCAAAGAGGTTCCTCAGGCCATCACCAAGGACCTAAACCAGTCTGTTAGTTATCAGGTTGAATAAAGGAGAATGTGAGGTGGTAACTAATAGCTGACAGGTGGCCTAAGGAGTCCTTCCTTACTGCCTTTTCATGAGGAGGAAACTCCTCTTCAGCCTGGACCAGAGGCTAGCCAAGCAGGTAGTCAATCTCCAGGTACAGTACCAAGCCAGATATGCACTACGGACATAGAATAGAATAGTTAGGGTTGGAAAGGACCTTAAGATCATCAAGTTCCAACCCCCCATCATAAGCTTTTGTCCCCTTTGGCATCATTTCTGCAGTGACAGTGTAAGCACCTTTCTCTTCCCCTTGTCTACTTTTTTGTAAGGATTTTTCACAGAGCTGGTGAGAAAGGCTTTTAAACTATGCTGATACAGTTGCTATTAGTATTAATAAGAGTTATTATTATACAGTCATTTGTTACATTCAAGTAACAGAATGCATGGGCCCTTTCAGTAAACCAGTTTCCCCCCATCACAGACATTCCTGGGCTAGTCCTACAGTTTTCTCAGCTTCTTACTATGGCAAAATAAAGAGCTATTCTGGGCTGCATAGACACATCCTTGGCACCTGGTATCTTCCTTAAGAAACCCCCACTGTCTTGTGGGAATTGTTGAATTAGTTTGAAGTATAGCCTGAGTGTTGCCCCTGTGCAGACTCCCATAAGTTTCTATCACAGATTAAACTGTGCTGTAAGCTTCAGTCAGCTAACTTAATGGAGGGCAGGGGATGGTAGATTGAAGCTCAAGTGTAGCTGACCTTCCAGCTCATAAAGCAGAGAAGACTTGACTATCCCGTGCTAACACAAACACTCCACCTGACAGCACAGAACTCGAGCTGCTGGCGTATGGCTGCAGAGGCAGAGGATGGCTTGACTTGGATTGCTGGCAGGAACCCTGTCCCTTAGTGACCATCTCCATCACACTGTGCAAGCACCTGAGCTGTAGAACAGAGAGATCCCGAGAGTCAGCAAGTGAAAGTGCACTTTCTGGGCTAAAATCATCACCAATTTTAGCTTGTCTTCAAATGTGGAGTTGTTAGTTATTATACTAAGTTTTTCTCATTTCTTGGTCTGAGCTTTGAGCTAAACTGTTCTGAAACAATAGAGCTTCAGTGTGGCTACTCAGGCTAGCACTGCAATAAAATGAACCTATGGCAAAACTTGAAATGTTTTGCAGGGAGACAGTGAATGTAACAGCTTTTGTATAACTACGTAACATTTACTATATAAATTTTTTCTTTCTAACTTTTTCGTAGGTTTCTTAAAGTAATAAGACACAACTCACTGGATCTCTTCAGCTTCCTGTCTATCAGTATTTCCATTCCTCAGTAACTTTTAAACATACTAAAGTAACTTCAGACAAATCTGAAAATTGCATAAATGTCTTTGGGACTTGGCAGGCAAGTTAAGAGAGATCTTCTTGAAATCCTAACCATGAAAGAAACTGAAATAAGAGCTCAATTCTTAATAGAAGCCAGCAGACCCAAGTCCAAAACAAATGGGAATTCAAACTTTGTAATTTCTGCTTTCTACATAATTACTTGCTAGCATTATAATTGACACACGTTGGGATGCATGAGGGAAGATTAGCAAGAGTTAAGCATCTTCTGAAGCACATGGAGCTTGAAAAAACAGCAAGCAGGGAGCAGGATGCAATAAACATACAAGTATCTAAAGCATTCAAATAACAGTGCAGGAGAGAAATTGTGATCACTGTGACTAGTGGCTGGTCAAGTATGAACTCTTAATAGCGATCTACATAAACTTCCACACCCCTCGTGAAACTGTCATCTCAGTAGTGAAGCGCACACATTTCACACAAGCAGGAGAAGAGCCCAGCATAATAGCTAGTACCAGTGCTAAAATTCACATCTGAAGGGGATCAGGATGACCAGATACTTCACATCCTCATCAAAAGTCTGATCACTTTGTGAGACAGCCCTCCTTCACCCTAAAAGCATCATCTACTGCGAGGTTTAAGCAGTAAAAAAAAAGTTAAGCAGCCAAATGCCACAGAAAGATGTGGTATAAAACCTTGAAAGCACAGAAAGTGACAGCTTCAACCTTCCTAGTGCAAGTTCCGCCTCCCCTCAGCTCTGTGACTTACTCCTGATATGTAGAGCCAAGCCACCCAATCCCTTCCCAGGTACTAATTCTGATTCATAATAAACCTTCAATCCTAAAGACAACACATTGCACGTACAAATATTTTTCACCCACTTCCACTCCTCCTCACCAGATTTCTTCTCTTCAAATACTTCTGCCTAAGTTCCACTCTGGGCATCTGCACGCTAGCCTTGTTTTATCTGCCTGAGGTTAACTTTCTTAGTGCTCTCTAGTCTTCATGCAGTCCAGGAATATAATCAGCAACGATTTTAGGATCTCTTTGCTATAGTGGCATTTCCAGTTTCTGACTGTGGAAGAAATATTGATGTGAGTTCCTTGAAACCCTTTCCCTGTGAAGTGTCAATAATTACCATCTTGGCTTACAGAAAGGAGTCTTTGGCAGGTTGCCCAGTAACATCAAACAGGTCTGGAATAATCACAAGAGCTCAGCTTTCTGTAACAGTACCTGACATGATTGTAAGAAATCACATAATTGACTTCTAGGAATTTGAAGAAAATATATATTCCTTACTTAATTTTGATCATCAGCATAAGAACTATCCTTTTGACACTGGATTACCAAAATTCAAACATAAACTATGAGTTCTTTCACTACCATTTAACTGATATTTCAGTTATGAAAGCATGTTTTTTCAATCAGTTATGTTCATAAAAATTCCCTGACCAAAGCATTCCTGTTTTAACTTTGTAGTTGTATATGATGTGATGTTTTAACTAAAGCTGTACAAAACTTTCCTCAAACTCAGAAATTTTGTCTGAGTGTTCTTTCCCATTTTGAGATTCACAAAAACCACAAATGCAAGACTTACATACTTGGAAAAAAAAAAAAAAGGCAACTATCATCAGAATTAAAGCTGATTGTAAACCACAGGAGTTATTAGATCCAAGCCGTGTAAGTCACCGCACACCAGTGAGAGGCACAAGAACTATAATTAACCTGAACTCATTCAAAGGGCCAAATAGATTAACATTCACCATACCTCAATTCTTATCTATGCACCCATCAAGGCCTTAACTGCATCCTTATTAAAAGTTCTTTAAATATCACCTTATTCACCATCCCAAGGGAAAGCAGTTTATCCCACTTATTTCAGCACGATTCAGAGTAATCAAATAGGGAAATCCTGTGTTTGAGCAATTATGATTAAATCAAATTATCAAACATATGCAAGAAACTATATCTCTCAATTTCTCAGTATCAAAATGGCTCTGCTCTTCTTTTTATGTTTCCCTTTCCTTTCTCAATGCACCTATTTTTATTTCTGCATTCTCAATGTGTCAGTTCCTAAGATCATAATGTAATCACTGAGTTCACAAAAATTATTTGGAATTCGAAATTCAGCTTCACTAATGTGTTTGACAGGAGACCATATAACATGCCAGAAACACAGACACCAAGGACATGAAGTAAAAGGATTCAATGCAGACTTGTTTACAATAACTCCATCATTTTATATGGAACTGAAACGCTAAATGAGAAACAAATCTGTCCATAATCCACTGGTCACCTGGAAGGAGATTTTTTCCACCTTAAGACCTTTCTAACAGCAGCTAGGGCAACTGATAAAAAAGAGAACCATAATTTTTAGACTGACCCATGAACTGTGCTGAGTACTTTATTTACGATGTTTCTTCTTTATGGTTGTTATAGTAATTCTGCACTAAATCCCAAAATTCATTCAAACTCCACAAGCACACAAAACTTCCTGTTGCTAGCACTTAATCAGCCCTAAAATAGACATTATAAACCTGCAGCTCGGCTAGAGAAATCAGCAAGGAGGCAAGGAACTGCAGAAGGATGCTGTGAGAAAAAGCAGGCAGAGCTGAAAACTGCTTTGTGACCCTCTGGGATGCTCCCTCCCATGGCCCTTATCAAGTAATTTCTATTCTGCTTCGCTCAGTTTATGCATCCTCCGATACACAATTCAGTAAACACACAAAAGCCAAATACGTAAATCCACAACTGGAAACAAAGGTCTACCAGGAAGTAAGAAATCCCCAGCTGGCACAAATTATTATTGCTTGACTGAAGTCACTTTACATTGGTGGATGAACCAATTCTGTATTTGTACTCAAGCAATCAAGTGATCCCATGATCCCACAACACTCCTATTTCTACTCATTTCATTGCTATCATATTATTGCCAAATGCTTCCTATTAAGTAGTATTGTTTATTGTAAAACATTACTTATAACAATATCCTAATAAAATGTCTTAACAAAAGACCACTTTGGATATTCACCTGTCACCTGTTAGGTTGTGTGGATCGATAGGATGGATACACACATGCCATTCTAACTGCCACCCTTATTATTAGCCTGCCATGAATGTTGTGTTACATGTTGCATACACTCTCATTAGGTAAATGGTTGTCAGTGAATCCTAAAGAAAGATCAAAACAGAAGATGCAAGATACAAATCTGTTTATATAAATAAACTGGAGATCAGACACACAGGACATTACAAGAAGACTGGTTTCCATCTAGCAGATTTGAAGTTGAATTTGTTTGTGTTATTGAAGAGTTACAGAGATCTGAGAAAAGTATTACAGTACTTACCATGACTAGTAAACAACTCTTCTCTTTAAAATGTTTTTATTAAAATATTTTTTATCTATTAAAACATTTTGCTCCTTATCCTGTTTTCTCCCTTAGTTTTTACAAGAAAGACTACCACAGTCAAGAAGGAAATGCTTTGCTGTAGCGATTAGACATTTTCCCCTAAAGCAGTTAGCATAATTGATTCTTCATATACCAGGATTACTCAGCAGGAAGCTGAACTCTAAAAGCTTTATGGTCAGAAGCAAGTCTCACAGCCTTCGACCTTTGTATTTCCCAGTCTATCTGAGTCAACCTGTGTAATAGGACCTGCCAAATGCCAGTTATCCTGATGAAGAATCAGAGACAAAACAAATGGCTGTGCACTTCTCCAATTTTTATCTGGAGCTCTGACAAGACTTGCAGTGCATGGTACAGATGATTCCCAGCCTTTCTGGGCAGTGGTTCCTAGTCTGGTTCTTAGCGTCATAAAGATTATTTCCATCTTTAGAGTAGATTTTTAGTTATGTCAAGGGCTGAAAGGGGACTAGGAACTCATGGGGAAAAAAGCTTGTCTGATTCCTGAAATGGAAGCACCATATCTTAGGGTAAAGAAATCTTTCTGAAGCCACTCATTCCTATTTCTGTCTCTCTAACAAGAGTATCTGCAAGGAAGGCAATGTAAGTGGCCTATTCACAAGCCCAGAAGCATCTTTTAAAGGCTTCACATTCAAATAAAGACCTATTAATTAATTGAAGATTTGGCAAAAGTGCAGGCACTCCTCAGGATTTGGGTACACTGTGGAGCAATACAAACATATGACATGCAGAAATACATTCATGTATAGTCCAAGCAACAAACCACATTGGCCCCAAATGGGAGGCCACAAAGCATATCTAGAGGTAGACCCTACCATTAAAACCTTTACTACCAAGAAGTAAGCTCCACTGAGACTCCTCAAGTCATTTCCTACCCAAAACAACTGTGTCGGGGCCCATTTTATCTGTCCAGCCACTGGGCATTAGCCATATCACTGTCTCTCCTCAGAGTTGTCCCTGCTTTCTGTTCCTCTCTCTGCTTTGGTCCAGAAAATCTCTGGGAATTTTATCATGACCTCTACTTTCATCTGTCATTTCCATCAGCTAGTGAAAACTACTGTTCTTAAGACTCATCTATTCACATGAGCTGTATCTAAATTATTATTTCTCTATCAGTTTACTTTTTTGTAGAAACCAATATTTCTGCATAGTCCAATGACTGAACCTTCATAAAATTCTACCAGGATAAAAAATACTTATGTGGGTTTTAGCTTATTCATGTATCTTTATCTGCAGCTCTATTTGCATGCAAAACATGAGTAGATGAATCCTTACTGCTGCAAGTATATCTTCTTCCACAGTATGGTCCATGGGTTTTGTTGTTTTTTTTTTTCCCATTTCATTCATTCATTCATTCCTTTAAAAAAAAATCTCCTTCTGGATACCAGCTTCAGGTCACCTCTGTTAATCCAGTGTCATCTCCACTATTGCCAACTACCTTACAAAAACTAGATTTTAGCAACAGAAATATTCATCATGCCATTTTATAACCCATCAAGTACTTATTTAGACTAAAGCACTGATTTCAAAATCACAGCAAGCAACTAAGACATAATTAAACTTTCATCCCTGCAGATTTTGAGAGATATATTTCCCTTTTTTTAAAAAAAAAAAAAAAAGAAAGAAAGAAACAAAATAGACATGCATAGTGGGATATTTTAGTTTCATTTGAGCATGAAGAAATATTTTCTTACAAGTAAGTACTAGACATGAAAGAGACAAAAATTAAGATGGAAAACAAGCTTTGTGTTGAGATTTTTATATTCGGGGTGGGGGGTTGCCTAACACCTTGGTATTTTTCCACACTTTATTTCATTTTCCCACCTCTGTATTAGAGTAAGACTAAAATTAACCTGACTCTCCATTAAAGAAAAGTCTTTCCTTCTGGGACCATTTGGTGGAATATATCTATCTGTCTTCCAGCACAATGGTCAGCTGCATAAATACCACTTTATCATATTTGAGCCACCTGTAACCTTTTCCCATGTTGCAAACAGTACCAGTGGCTGAAATAAGAGCCTCGGATAATCATTCGAGAAAATAATTTTGTCAGTGCTTAGAAGTGGACTTTTCAAGATCCCTTAGCCTGAGCTCACAGATAATGTAAGAACAAACCAGGTACCAGGAAACTGCTTTGAGGATGCCTATGAGCAGTATGTTACTAAGTCTATGAGCCAAGTGCTTCCAAAGGCCAGTTACAGGTATTTCCATTCTGCCCTTCACATTCCTCTACTGATGATCTGCTCTCAGTTACCTCCCAGGCAAAAATTCATGGGTTTTTTTTTTACCTTATTGCAGCCTTTAAGTGCAGAACCTATACAAACAAAGTCAGTGGTGGCCTCTGCAATTCCGAGCATCAGTTATGGCAGTAAAAACAGGAACTTTAAGCACCAACTAAATATTACTATTTGACAGAAACTAACCATACTCAAACAGTACTTATCCAGGCCTCAACCCTAATAAAGTTCTGTAAGCTCATTTGTACCAACACATGAAATCTCAGAATACAAATTCAGTGCTTGGCCCCTCACCCTGCAGGCCTTCCAGGCAATAACACAAAACCAGTGTATTGGCACCCTGACACTGCATATTCTGCTTCTGCAGGTGATAAAAAGAGCCAGAACTCAACTCCAAAGTAGGATTACCTCCTGATCAAGCTTTTTGAACATGAAGTTCATACATACATCTGGATGTTGCAGAACTCTTCCCTACGGGTAGGGAGCTAACTCATTTGCAAGAAGCATAAGCCTCCTTTTCCTTGAGCATGGGACATTCCTGGACAGTCAGCTAAGTGCTTGCAAATAGCACAGTTTAAGTCAGCCCACTCCAATCCTCTTCAGACCTATGCATGTTATTCCATCTCTCCTACTTTAAAAAGACCATCAAGAAGACTCTTCTGGAACTGACTGCAGAGGTGGATCATAAAGGTAAACACTTAGGCTAAGACAAGGCTATGATTCGGAGAAAACTCCAGGAACAGACTTGCCAACAAAGTTTTCAAGTTGACAAGCAGGTATTCTTTATTGTGCCACCAGGAGACAAGGGGGATAGCTCCTCCTAACGTGTGTCCCCGTACTGCTACACAAGCCATCCTTATATAGTCCCTGGGCATGCATACATATTCATGAGGCTACATATGGATTACATCATTTTCCAGCAAGTTCCCCGGATGCGTACAGAATTGTGGTGGTGGTCTCTGAGGGTCGGTTACTTCTTCCAACAATCTTCATCACTTCTGACAGCCTTTGAAGCACGCGCAGTAAATGCTCATACCAGTTTAATTGGTTCGTTAGCACCAGAGACATAATAATACTTCTGTCCTCCTACTTATCAGTTGGTTTAGCTGTAGCCCATCCTGGACACCTGCCATTCCCAGATACTCCGTATTCCTGTTCCCTGTACTTCTAGACTGTTTCCCTTAAAACTGTGCCAACTATAAAGATTTATCCTGTACAAGAATTCTCAGTATGTTCTCTAGCTATGTATCTATTCTCTATCTGTGTACTATTTTTCTGTGTATCATGCACCTCAGTAATTTCCCATTGCTACTGTTACAAAGCCATCAAACTTAATATTGCTTAAAACTGATTCTAAATGTTTATATATTCAATTTTGTAATTTTGTGCCCCCCCCTTGTCTCACCTATCACCTGCCATGAAGACAGGTTGAATGCACAATAAAATATAAGACTTGGATGAAACTCGACACGATTCAGTCCACATCCGATGCTCCATTCTTAACAGCATTTTTGCGCAGACACTGCCATGCACAAGTGAATCAAATACAAACCAGCTTGTGTTTATCCCCTTTCTTCCTAAATCTCGCTGTACTGTTGTGTCTCATCCTTTCCCTCTTTCACTACCTAGCATGTCTTATAGTTCTTATTTGTCTTATCTAATTAGTTTGGGACCAGATAAACAGATTACTCATGATAGTAGGCTAAGCAAATCACCCAGGAATAAGTGCTTACTGGGTCAAGCCCTTAGACCGTCAGCTTCTCAGAGCAGAGACTGCGCTTTATTATTCACATGCAGAATAGTCTGTACGCTAAGTGTGTTATATACATAATTCATTTAAAAATAATAATGGTACACTAAGAATGAAAAACATGCCAGCAGGAAAGTTCACTGACTGCACTACCATCAGTAACTCAGAGATGCTTGCACATAATTCAGGCCTGGAAAGCCAAAAGGATGATATTTTGTTTAAGGCAAAGGAGCAAGAGTCAGAAGAGCTGCAGTGCTATTCCCAGTGCTGCCACAAAAAATCTATCAGGACAAATCTTTGGAAATATCTGTGCCCCAGATTCTCTTTCTGAAAATACAGTAATACAACAGGGGTACATATTCTCCTACTCCTGCTTGATATCCTCAAGGGTAAACAAGGACTTGGAAACAGATGAACAATATACAGCATATTAAACATAAGTAATATGTAATTTCATAAGAAAACATTTTTCAAAGTAAGTCATGATCAACTTATTGATTTTATTATTTATAAATGATGTCCCAAAATCTACAATACAGCATAAACCTACAGGAAACAGACACTTTTGCACACATATGCAGTGTATGTGTGACTGTCACATAAGCTATGCATTGACACAGACAATTTACATTTACAGATCATGGACAGTACACTAAAACAGAAAATGGTTTATGATAAAGTGTAAACCCAGGATATTGACCTGGCTGCTTCACCATTTAACCTAGATTTGACCCTTCAGCAACTAAATATTCATGACTAGCATGACCGCCAGGCTTCTCTTCCACACCCAGTTGTACCTAAGAGTCAGAGAATTAACCTTTTCACAAGCCAACATTTTCAGGTGGTTGTCTCATCCCCTTGCTATTATGCCGGTGTCTTTTTTTATTACTTTGCCATCTACAGTAGCCTGGCTATCCTTCTTTCGTATTTAAAAACCTTTATGCAAATCAGGCTGGTAGCACGGCAACCTAAAGTTCTTGCATTAATGCAGAGTATTATTCACATATAAAAATTCCATTTAAATCCCATTAAGGTTATGACATAAATCCAAACAAACTAGAAAATGCACAGTTAAGGTGGAAAAGTGACATATGTCTTCCAGTCTTTTAGCAGAAGAAAGCAGAATAAGAAACCATTAGAGTGTCACCCAGCTGGGGCTAGGCAGAGAAGCACATATGTTACCTTCCTGCCTTTTAACTATTCATTCCATTGTATCTGGGATTGTTTTATTTTTGCTTAATGCTTGTGTCCCAGTGTCAGTGGACCTAGAAAATAGATTTTGTCTGTAAATACTTCTGACCAATATCTATTCTGTGAGAAAAGGGAGGCAGCCTCCTGTAAAACAGCTGTAAGCTGGGGGGAAAAAAAATCAGATTACCGTTATACATTTCTCTGGAGGTGTTTCTGGTGGATAGTAAAAACCAGTGACAGATATGACACTGTTTTGCAAGTGTCCCAATTAGCAGCACTGCTGCTAGAGTCTGGAAGCACCTACTTCCTTTCTCACGTGTTCCTCCTTCTGAATTCCTGACACTTCATAGTAATGAACTACACTGCAAGGTCTTGCGAAAGAGTTGATTTAATACCAGAATTTTGTACCTGCAGTACTTGAAACACTCACAGTCATGGCTGAGCTGAAAGAACTGGTGTAGACACCACTTACTTTTGAATAACGTCTTATAGCTGGTGATGCTGTGGAGTACAAAAGTGTTCCTGGACACCTATAGCTAATGCTGCACATCCCTGCATGAGCAGATGGATCTCTCTGCTTATGCGTGGATCTCTTATGCTCATGAATAAAGTTTGACCCTTTAGCCTGACAACAAGCAAAAGGGGAAAGACGAGAGATTTATTGAGTTTTACTTGCATTAATCAAGCTACAGATGTCATAGTTAGTTGCAAAATTTCAAGCAGAATCAAGCCCAGAGCATGCTCTTCTCCATGTTTGTCACACAGGCTAATAATTCATAGTGGGTTGTTAGTGGAAACCGTAGGATGTATTCTTTTTCTTTGGAGTTGAATAAAAATTAATTACAGTTTTCCTTCTTTTTGGTAATGGTAAGAGTAGAGAAAGAAGATGGCTCAGGCAGTGAAGCTGTTATGTCGACTAGAATCCCAAAGTTTGATTTGAATTAGCCATTCGTAAGACAGAAATACACATGCACACACACACAGGTGCACACACAGAGCTTTGAAAGCAGTTCCACCTGGTTTTTTTTGTAAGGCTGGGTCACAACTAAGAAGAGTGGAGATATTTCATGTTCTGCATTTGTGACCTGACACGTCTTCCTGTGTGTTGTCATTGAACACTTCTGTCCTAAACAGAACTGGTATTAACTGGGGATTCTGCAGAGCCAAGAATTAGGGTTTAGAGGGGGTAGATGGTTTTTAAATTTAGAGTATATTTTCTTTCACTCTGCCTTGAAGAAGTTATTTTTCCCTTCCTCTGTTCTAAGCAAACATTCTACAAATTATACTTTGAATAAAACACATCACAGACTTCCATGGAAACAGCAGTCAGCATGAGGAAAGAGTGGAAAGTGCTCAAGGTGACAAGAATACCTTCTGCAGCACCATCACAAGACACATATTGAACCCTAGCAAGTATAGAAGCAGCTGACATGATAGTACAGAGCAAAACAAGATCACAAAGTCTGGGAGAGGGAGGGAGGGATGGGACATATGTCCCAGAGACATCCTTTCTTGATAATTATAGAATCCTTGACAAATGACAAACGTTCAAGGTCTTTTTTGGATGGACCTTCAGGGAAGGTTGAGAGAACAGCTTAAATAGAGGGTGTCCAATGCCTTCTTGGACATTTTACATTTCAGAGTAATAAATAAGTGCAATTAGATGAGTATCTGTGAAGGATGAGAGGTGCCTACAGATACATACTATGATGAAGTTTATAGGAGACACTTTTAGCCAGTGTCCTCAGAGTCCTCTTTCAAACAGTGTTGAACTGCTGCCAAAATCAGGTCTTCTCCGAGTTGTGAAGAAAAATGGGTTACATGTCAGATACTGAAAAACACAGACATTAAGTATATAAGCAGCTATCAACTCTCTGGACAGGTGTATTTTTGAGACGCCTTTCTTTACAAAGCAAGATTTTTTGTACTTATTATTGTATTCTTACTCTCTTTAACATCCAAGTGCTGTGACTCCTATTCCATCTTTCCTTCTCCCATTTATAAATGTTTATGCATTCTTATCCAGAGGCTTGTTCAGAGCTCTGCCAATGCAGACTTCTTTTTCACCCATGATTCCCAGGAGCACTCTTACCTCCACTCCATTTTATTCACAGCTCAGCTGCTGCAGTCATCTGTCTTGCTTTCCATGGCCCACACCTTCCCATCACAATATGTTCCTTCCTCATCAAATTTAAGATTGTTTTTTACAGTTGTCATTTTCACTGCTGCTCATTCTAGGTGAGTATTTGCTACTCAAACCAAATGGTTTTTGCATTTGCTCCTTAGGTTTTCAATTCTTCCTTCTGCATCCTCAACTCTGATCCTTATCTTTACCCAAATATCCTCCCTTCTTGATACAAGTTTTACCAACAGAGATGACAACAGTAAGCCTGTTGACCTTTCATTTGGAAGACTTAATGTGTTTAAATTATACATCTCTAAAATTTTTAAGGATATCTTAAAAAAATCTTGTTTATAGAGACAAAAACCAGCTTCCTTTATGTTTCAGTGCCTGTAGCTCAAACTTGAGAAATAAAAGGATTAAGGCAGTATGTTCGTGCTCTCTCTAGGTACAGATAGGCTGACTTCAAAGGTTTTCAGCTCCTCCCATTACAACCCGGCTGTTAGCCAAGCCCCATGGTCAAGTTTGTCACCCAGTGATATCTGCTACCTCAGCTTACCTTATACTTTCTCCCAAATCTGAATCAGCCCAAAGAAATTAGGTAGCTTAAATACCAGGTTTCAGAGGTGGGGATGATTTTTAGCATTACTTATTTTGATTTAAATGGAGCAAGAAACTCTTACTCAAGAAGCTCAGTCAAAAGATAAAGCAGAATAAGCATGCCTGACAGAAGGACAGAGTGGTCTCTCTGGGAAAGTGAGGTTCCTCCAGAAGAGGATGTTGTTTGCATGGTCTGTTTCAGTCCTCCACACCACCTCTGCATATGAGTGGCTTTATTGACTTATCACACATTCAAGTGCAGGAGTAGTTTTATTTTTTTAAAGCAAGCAAAAGGCTGAGTGATTTGATCAAGGCCATACATCAGCATGCCAGAGATGGGACTATTATAACATACAAGTAAGACAGTCAGACTGAAAGCTTAAAATCTGGAGAGAGGAGTCACCTTTTATATATTTGAAGTGTGCACAGCGTAATAGAACTCAGTCCTTGCCAGCGTTTCTGAGTAGCAGTTTAGTACAGACAAGTAAATGCTACATAGACCAGTGTGCATGGGGCTTTGCACAGAGTTTGGGGTTTGTTTTTTTTTTTTACTCTTGGGGTCATAAAAACTTCAAAGTTTCAACAGAATACAGTGGGTATGCTTCTAAATGTCTCAAGCTACTTTCCTGGATCCAATCAAATAAAAACATACCCTGCCAGGAAAGGTTTCCCATATGGAAATTTTCCTTTCAGATTGTTTTGTTCCCTTTATAACTGCCAATGACAGCATAGCATTTGAGGCATAAGGAGGAAGTTATATTCAGTAGCTATTGTGAGAGAAAATAAAGGTGGACTGAAGATGAAGAAAATATCCTGAGTAAACTTAAAATATGTATGAAATCTCTTCACCTGCTCTGACCCCCAAATTGTGCTAATTATGAGGATTAACATGCTTCCTGTGCATAACAATAGGTTATGTCAGCTGGTGGAGAGAGATGGTCTACCCACTCAGACATTAAAGTGCAGCCTACAGCTTGCATATACACAGAGTCATGAAATAGATGCAGGTGTCCTAGCCAGCACTATGAAAGCATAGTCTATCAGGAAGGATCAGGCATAAGACAATATCTCATATCCAAGAATGTACCTAAACTAAAACATATATCCTTGATAAGCTATAAAAGGAGCTTCATTTCTGTTGTATCTGTTAATCTGGGTGATACGGTTTACAGCAAGGTGTCCCTGCCCATGGCAGGGGGGTTGGAACTTGATGATCTTAAGGTCCTTTCCAGCCCTAACTATTCTATGATTCTATTCTATGATTTATAAAAAATTGCATCAGTTGACCTTATTAGTTTCTGGATCAGCTGTTCTCACCCTCTCCACTACTTCCTTAACAGATATAAACAATTTGTGGAAGACATGTATGAGGTACAGTTCCTCCCAGACTACCCTCTACTTTGTATATCTCAGAGAAGGATTGATTGAGTGATAAAAAGGATGACATAAATATGTATACATTTCCTGACAAGAAAGCTTCACAAATAGGTAGGCAAACCCTGTGTAGCCTTATCCTGTTGCCAGCTGTCCAAATATCACTTCATTTCTGAAGGACCAAGTCTCTGTATTGTTTGCTGGAACTTAGCCTCAAACACATTGAAAAAAAGTCTCATCATGAAATTCAGCACACATTCTCTCGTTCTGATACTCTTTTAAGTAACACTGCCTCAGGATACATTAGTTTCATTATGTCTGTGCCTATAATAGGATCCTACAGCATGACAGCCAAAGATTGCCATTTATCCTTCCCACACTGACATGTTTCATCTTGGTTCGTGGAAATGGTATGTTATGTGAGCCACAGCCCTGTAATTCCAACTCACTGTCGTATCATGGACATGACATTTGGCCCTGAATCCTTCCCATGTGAGAAGGGCTATTGTACTAAGAACAAATATTGCTGTCTCCTTCAGCAAATGTAAAGTTTCAGTTTTAGCTGAATCATTATACTCAGAAACTTTTGGGGGGGGGGCAGGGCATTTTGAAGAAAACTACATTTTTCACTTCTGAGAAGCATGTTTCCATACAGATAAGCATCATATTGGAAAATTCTCAACAAGCTCTTCTTAGATCTAAGACATACATTTTGCAATAAGAACAAATGATTGAGTACCAGTTTATTGCTGTGCACCAATTCTGCCTTGGTTGAAACCTTAATCTTTATAATGAAGACTGAAGAATCTAGACTCAATTTCTCCATGCTTGATTTCCACAACATTTATGAAGAGTGCTAAACTGAAGAATAAGAAACAGAGTGCCTACTCCAGACATCTGTGTTAAACACTACAGCACCCACAAAGAGATACTTAGCCCCAGCATTAACTAATTCATTAATTAATCAATTAATCCAAAATTAGCATCTCTATACAGTGAGTGAAGAGATTTGGGTATCTCCAAAGAGACACTGAAAAGCCTACTGCTGACTGGGGAGTTTAATAACGTGGTTGGTAAGAAACAGCAAGAGGGAGAATATCCTCTGTTTGAGGACATTTGGTGTCCGATTTAAGGCTACTTCAGCTAAATGCTTCCACCTAGAGTGAACCTAGACCTGAAGGCCTCCTCTAAGCACTCAGCAGTGGTGAGATACAAGGATCATGAGCTTGAAGTGGGAAATCTGCTGAGTACCTGCACTTTCTGATGACTCTTCACAGGCACCTGTACCTTCAGGGCACGAAAAGATCAGAAAGAACATACTTTTAAGATTAAGCTGTTTCTTCTAATGGAAGGATTATAATATGTGGTCTTCTGAAATTTTATAGGAATCTGTTCAGTGAAGCAGTAGACTTTCTTCCTATTTACTGTGGGCTTGTGCTTCCTAGGATACCCTTGGCTTAATATCAACAATCCATCACTGGGAAAAACATTAAGACTTTAAAGTCTCTCCACCTACTTATTCAAAAGCACCACATGCATGTGAGCTACCTAGTTCAGCTTCACTGCTGAAGGGTATGTCTCTGCTGTCTGTGGAGGTGCAGCTACAGAAAAGACAGCTACAACCTAGTGAGCTCCATATAAACATCAGATTTTTGAGTGAAGCTACTCAGAGTACACAACTTCCATGGACTCTATCTACTCTGGTAGGTGCTGAAATCCTTTCTAAAGTGATGTCTGTGAGTTAGCATGTCTATGGCAGCGTCAGGTCAGCCATGCTGGAATAGCATTACCTATCCCACCAACAGCACTGTCCCACCCAGAGATACCTCACGTGCATGGATTCACTGGAGACACTACAATAATGATCTTCCACTCTTCTTTCTACATATCCCCTCAGTCTTTCTGGGGGGTATCAAAGTGCATAACTAATGGTGTGCCGTCAAAGAACATTTCACTTTGTACCAAAGGTATGGAAGAAAGTAATGTAGTGGAGCATACCACTCACATTCCTTTCAGATGTTTAAACACTCTATTGAAGAACACAGGGTAACTTGTATATTTTCTACCAGCTACCCTAGCTTGGCAGAGCTTACTAGAAAAGACTCATTTTTCCTTGGAGAAATTGTGAAAGATTTGGTCATTCTTCTCATGGTACACTGAGGAAACAAAGTGTCTCTTGTATGTTTATTTCAAAAATGTGAGTACCTTCATGCAAACCAACCTGTGATGCCATAGCTGATGCAAAATACAATGAACAAAATGTTAAGATCTCTGGTGAGGGAGAGGGAGATATTCTTCTGACTAAACATCACCATAAATGTAGTTACTTTTCATGAACCTTATCTTCATTGATAAGAATAATAACTATGAGGTCACAAATCATCTAAACCTGAAGACACCTAAAACCATTAAAAATAATATCTTCCTGAAAATGCCTATTTCTCTCTATAGAGCATAAAGGCATACTACAGTGACTGTAATCCCTAAATGCAAACGCATAAATGTCTAAAGCTAGATGGAGAGAAGCTCTGTCTTAGCTTAGCTCAGCTAGCCAGAACTGCAAGTAGCACTTTGACTCCCTCCCACAACTTTGTACAGCTCTGTTCTCTTCCCACTGGCTCTTCAAATGTCTGAAGATATTTCCTTTAGTCAAATCAAAAAAAGAGCCTTTCTATAGCCCTTCATAATTACATCTTCACTTATCAGTTCATCATGAGATAACATAAAGGTATCATCTCTATTTGCTTGACCATTCATGAAATTGTGGAAGGACAAAGTTGTACTTTATTATTATATTACCCTCAGGAGCAGGAAGGACTACCTCATATACAGACCCTGCTCTGTGCTGCTGTCAATCACACATTGGGTGAGACAGGAGTCATGGTCTTCTAACAGTCAAGCTGTTTCTTCTTAAACATTTATACATCACATCAGCTTGTTAACATACTGTTGTAAAGCATTAGGTAAGAATCTATATAATAACAAATACTTTGCTTCAGACACCTTGATTCAAATTTGTTTGATCATATTGATTACATTCCTAGTGAAAAGTGACAGCGTGATTGAATTATATGCAACACATTGTGTCAGATTCCCTGTGCAACAGAAATTACAGGAAAAAAAAATCCGGATAACTTGCATTTTTTCCCTATGAAGTTTCTTAAATATATTTCATCTAATCAGAATATTATACCTCACAATCCTGAAATAAACACTACAGGCTAATCTACTCTTTCCTCTTTTAGAAATGCAGGAGGATGAAGTGTACAAGCAGGGATCTAACAGGATCCAGCCAGCTATTCTGCCTCAGGAGAACAGCAGCAGTGTCTGTCTCTTAGAGGGCTGACACCCCCCTCCTCAGCTCTACCGCAGCCCCCACTGAGGTCACTAGCTGTGAGCTGAGCTCTGGCTACATGCAGGTGAAGCAGTTGTATTACCCCGCTCCCCTCCTCAGCATCACAGCTATCCCTGGTCATATCCTTTTCTTATATTGGGTCTGTATTTCCCATAATTTGACAGACTGTTTTGTGGCTATATGCAGCATCATCACCTCTTCCCATCCTCCGGCAGCTCACTGTGCTCTAGCTCCAGGCTTCCTCAGCCCATGGTTACCCTTAGTCCCACAGCACTTTCTCTCTCTGTGCCTTCGCTCCCTCTTGCTGTTTCTTGCTCAGACAGCAGGAAATATGACAGCTTCACTTGTCCAACAAGAACTAATTCTGCTTGTCCTGGACAAGCAGATTTTTTTCCCATCTTGTTCTTGTCTCCATATATAGTAAATATTTGCATAATATATTAAGTATGCTGGGAAATCTCAGAAGATTTGGTTTCAGTGCCTTTTGTATATGCACCTGAAAAGCATGGCTGTTTGTGCAAGCAGTCCAAACAGTGTGATTCTTGAGTTAATGGGCTGGAAATCTTATGAGAACAGGTTGCCTCACAGTACAAGATTTCTCATAACATTCTGTTGGAATGGGAGTGCAATGAAAATAATCTCTTGTACAATTTTGACACCTCTTTTCAGTGTTCCAGGACAAGAGGGGGAAGAAAGTTACTCAGACTTCTCCGAGCTTTACAAAAGCATCAGTCAGCTTAAGCTTCTTTCAGGTTTCAGGTGAGAACTCGGGATGGGGGATTACACCATCCAAGCCAATTCAGCTGTTCTTTTATAGCAGTGTTTACCCGCTTTATTGATATGCATCAGGTATTGGTAAAATAATACACTACATACTCTGACTGACTGGCTAATAGGAATCTGTCAAACTATGAATGCCATAACAGTCACATAATAATAACACAGCACTACAGAAGGCAATAAATTATATATTTGCCACCATCCTTCACGTATTCTATACGGATCATGGAGTTATGGTTATTGGTTGCAGTGTGTATTACCAGGTCCCAGGGTCACCAGAACAGAGTTAAATGATGTAAGGGAGTAAGTAAAATGATGATCTATGCTCAAAAACAACACTAGCCTTGGTACCTATTTACTTCATGCAGTATGTTTATATACTGAGTGTGAATAATCAGGCTCCCTGAAAAAGGAGAGAAAATTGACAATGCCAGAGGCAGAACAGTGCTTTCCATTTATCAAGAATTTTGGATTGAAAACTTTATTTATTTGTGTAAGTGCTGCAGGTTGCGGGGATCACTCAGAGTTGGCAAAGTTTCTCTCATGGATCCATAAGGCTCTGTACCCAGCAGGGTATTTATTTTCCTCACCAAAGTTCAGCTGCGAACGTCATGTGGAAAGAAAGTATTCCAGTAGCTGCTGTGTGCCAATCTTAGATAACAACTGAGCCCAAAACCAAAGGCCACAATAATCCTGGCTTATTGTTACAGCTACTGCTCCTACTTGAGCAAAAGGAGCAATTTCTTTCCATTTAGGCAATGCAGTATTTGTGCTTTAGTTTGAAGTATCATCCACTTTCATTTTATTCATGCATTCTTTCAACTTCATTCCGTCTCCACTTTTCAGTGTATTGCATATCCGCAGATTCGGCAGACCTCAAAGACAATGCTGATATATCATAACTTATACTCAAGGGAAGCACGAGGGCGGAATAAATAGTGGCTCTGTACAGTCAGAGACTGCTTCCAGATTCACAAGGGAAGGCAGTTCTGGACAGGGAAAACCAAACATAATTATGCAAAACTGTATTGCTAAAAATTCCCAATTACATAAATCAATGATATTTTATGCTGTACATGGATTTATAGACTATTCAGGATTGACTGATACAGCCATCAGCCATGTACCGTCAGCAAGTTATGGATCTCATGGTGTCAGCAAAAAAATAGAAAAAAATAGGGGGGAGGGTGTTACTTTTACATCTGAGATGAAATTGTGTTGTATTTTCAAAGCAGATGTCATCTCAGGGAAAATTATGCTTAGGTAGGAGTTTTCATGTAAATAATTTTCTGCTGGGCAATCTATCGTCGTTTGGATTTATTTTTTTTAAGTATCTATATAAGCCCAAAGGTTTCCAAGAGCAGATATAGTGCTGGGGGAGAAAAGAGGAAAGTGGAAGCAGCGTAGAACCCAAGTACCCCAACTTTAAGGATCCCTAACTCCAGGTTTTGCTTGCTCTTTTACCTGTTTGGGTAACATTTAAACAGGTTAAACAAGTTACCTCCTCTGTCCCTTCTGCACCCAGCTCCTCCCCAGCAGATACATTATGTCTAGTTACACCTCTAGAAACCATCATAAAGGCTATGTGAGAGTAACTGGACTAACTGGGTGATAGCATCCATTCCCTCTAGGCATTCAGTTTGCTGCGTATCTATTACACAGCGTGGTTTTAACCCTCTCTGTTTCTGCCCTGCTGTGTGTAACACTAGACACATCTCTGTATCAAATGCCAACCCAACTCACTTGTGTCCTCCCCCTGAAAACAATGAGGTGCTCAGGTGTAATTGTACAGAATTTGAACAGTAATCCTGGCTTTCTCCTGAAAATGAACAGTAGCGCATGAAAGGTAATATACCCCTATTTTGCTGAGTGCAGGGCTCTGAAAAGTCACACTGGGAGAGAGAGACTGAATTGTTTGGAAAATAGCCAATTTGATTACAATGGGCAATTCTGAGCTTACAGTTTGCTTGTATCTATCCAGCTTAAAGTGGCATCATTTGCAATAACAACTGTATTGCAGAAATGCTGTGGAAGACACCACAAGCCCAATTTCTATTCTGCTGAAGTATCAGTAAGGGGACTTAAATATCGAAAACAAGATACAACCTATTCAGTACTGTGCAATACAGACATTCAAAGCAAGTTCAGAAACATTAAATTAACATTAACATATACCTGTTAAACAGTCACAATTAACAGCAGCTTGGGGGTGAAGTGAATATTCAAAGCTACTGTCCAGTTTTGAAGGATCATTTGCATTTTTACAAGTGAATATTCAAACCAGACAGAATCCAAGGCATTACTTTGATCTTACTGTCCAGGCCTAAGCTCCACCACTCTGTGTGCTTTCCTGTTGACTCAGCCTCCAGTGGCTGATGTGACCAATTCAAATTCACATGACAACTCTGCCTCAGGTGATTCACAAATCTTCCTTGTCTTGCAAGAAATGGTGGGCTTCAAAAATCTCAGCTTCTCATGGGAAGTCTCGTATGCAGACTGAAACACCATGTACCTTCTCATGACAATACTATTGGTTTTGCCTATAATCCCCTGATGTGAAGCATTGCTGTTAGGACCACTATTGTTAGGACCACTCTGTTTGTTCTGGACATACTTCGAAATTTTTCTACATTTGCCTAGGGTTTGCAGTCATCTGGCTGGTCTGACACACATCCACACAGGGTACATGTGCTCAGCAGGTCTGACATCTTTCAGAAATATGGTAGCCCTAATTATAGGTTCTTTCAGATGGGTTGCCTGCAGATTGAAGCTCCCTCTCCATTCCTTGCATATTTATGACTATCTGATTAATGAATAATCATAGGTACTGCAATGGGAACTGCAATGGATTTGCAAATGACCTGAGAAATTTAGAGACCTGCTCTAAATCCCCTTGTTTCACTGTTACAGTCTATTCTTTCTGGGGGTGGGGGGGGTGGGGGGACGACACCAAAAATCTTTCTTAGTACTTGATTTATGTAGGTACTTTCACCCAAACTACAGACACTGATGAAGACTGTTTGTCACTGGAGTTTTCTGGTACCTGAGGATTTTATCTTAGTTTCATTCTTTTTTTTCTGCTGTGGGTGTCTTTGATGCTTTTAATGAAAGATTTGCCTACCTTAATTTCCAATGACAATAAGACAAAGAGTAACATGAAGAATTTCCACCTGATGTTAAGGATTAGTGGCCTAGTTTTCAATTTTCAGTTCATTATGAACTCCTCCCAGAATAATTCATTTTGTGATGCTCTGGAGTCTTTGGTCTAGTAAAAGGCACTGGATTTAATGACTTTTCATGTGGGTCATTTAAAAACTGTCTTAAAAATAACAAAAAGAAAATATATACAGAACTCTTACAAATGGAAAGCAGACTGAGCTGCAATTTTTCAAACTCTTTTTCAGCGATGGAAAATTTTAATGCATATTTCCAGCATTTGAGCTTTTCTTTGCTACTGAAAACTGTAAGTTAAACATCACGCCATGGTTCTTCACAAAGGTGCTCAAGGGGTTTGTGGGGGAAACACCAACATCTTTAACTGAGTTGCCAAATTTCTCTTTGTCATAAAGAAATGCAAAAAAAATTACTTATTTTAAGCTTTCTGAGAGAAGTATCAAGACACTATTAGAAAGCAGGGCTAGGCAACAAATAGTTTTCATATCCATAAAGTTTTGATATTTCAGTTGTTTTACCAGCCTCAAAAATAGAATGTCATAGAATCAGAATATAGTGTAGATGGCAAAGAACCTCTTTTTGCAAAATGAAACAAAAAATAAAAGGAGTTTTTTCAGTTAAAATGTTTCGTTTGACCTAGTTTCTCCTTTCTCAGTTTTCTCCTCAGTACAAGAAAAACAAGGAGCTGCTCTAGTGGGTCCAGCAGAGCGCCACAAGGATAATAAGAAGTCTAGAGCATCTCTCTTGTGAGGAGAGATTGAAGGAGCTGGGCCTGTTTAGCCTAGAGAAAAGAAGACTGAGAGGTGATCTCATTAATGCATATAAATATCTCAAAGAAGGATGCCAGGAGGACGGTGACAGACTTTCCAGTAGTGCCCAGAGAGTACGAGGAGCAGTGGCCATAAACTAAAGCACAAAAAGATTCACCTCAACAATGAGGAAGAATTACTTTACATTGATGATGACAGAGCACTGGAACAGGCTTCCCAGAGGGCTTGTGGAGTTCCTCTCTCTGGAGACATTCAAAACCCACCTGGACATGTTCCTGTGTCACCTGCTCTAGGTGGCCCTGGCTTGGTAAGGGGGTTGAACTGGATGATCTCCAAAAGTCCCCTCCAATCATAACAATTCTTTGATTCTGTGATTCTATGCAAATTAAATTAAATTTCTAAAGAAATGATGTTTCTGACTGAAATATTTTTTTTTAATTTTGTAGGTAGTAAAGTAGGTATTTCTTATTGCACATGTGATTTATTAACAGATAATTCCCTGAAATGAAATAGCTCATTTTCCAAAATTTTTTTAGCAAATTGTCATTTTTCATTGAAATAGACAACAAAGAATTCCTAACCAACCACCCTGAATAATGTGCCTCTACAGGTGAGTTTTATCACCTACAACTTACCTTCATGTGTGTCTTAGGAAACCCTTCCACTGCCTTTTTACCTAAGATACTATTGGAGTTTATGGATTTCTTTCCTGACTTTTTCAAATAGTTAGAATTATCCAAACACACCAGGAGACTGGTATTTCCCACAAATCACCTTCTTGAAATATCACAAGGAGTAATGGGGAATCTCCTGATTGTAGGAGTGACATCCTCTGAAAGAACAAAGTTGTATTTGTGTAGATAAAAAAAAAAAAAAACCAACAAAACACACACACACAAAAAAAACCCACCAAAATAAAAAATCCCAAATTCCACCATCAGCTAACTAAAGCTATTATCACAGCTGAACTGTTCCCATATAAATGTCAAGTGGTATCACAGTTCATCTGCTCTCTCACTCACCCGCAGCACACAGTATTTCTAATGCAGAAAACACTGCATTTTAATCTTAAATAAAAGAAAGGAGGGAAGAAGAATAAAACCAGCTTCTTTTACTCCTTTTTTTGTAAGTAACCTTGAATGAGAACTGTGCAGTTTATGCCTGTGTATCTCATCAAGAATATATGTCATTTCTCTAAGTAAGCATCATATATCTCAATAGTAGGGTCAGTTACCCACCCTTACCCCCTCACAGTAGCTGATCTATCAAGTTAAATCACAGGCTTTTCAATATGAGTGTCAATGTAGATCTGGCATTAAAAACCTAACCCACAGTGGGGCAGAAGAACAGTAAACAATACAGAAAAAAATTTTAACTCTTTAAGATCTCAAGTCACTAAAATCCAGAGAGGCTGGTGTGCAGCGTATGCTCTACTGTATATTTCAGTTCAACTGTTTTGAATGCATGGACAATTTGCCATTAACTCATCTTCCCTTCCTTTTTCACACCTCTTGAACTACATGTTGCCTTTCTTTTCTTTTTCTTCTGCAAGATCTTTACTGCTCCAGCTTCCATATAACCTCTTCCTCTATGACTGACACCATTACCTGCCACAGCCATTTTTTTCTCCAAATTAAATAAGCTTAAAATGCATTTCACAGAGGCCTTTTAAAACCCCAACATCTGCTAAAACAGAGAAGGCTTGTAGAATTAATAGGACTTAAACTAATATTTTACTTAATCAGGAGTTTTTCTCTTGGATCTTTTTTCCAAAAATTCAATGTTAAATTTTTTAATTTAACAACAAACATACAAGTTTCAAGTGGCATAGAATTTTTAGTCAAAGCAAGAGAAAAGAAGATCGAGGCTTCCTGCAGCCCAGTATTAGGGGATTCACATCTGCGTAATATAGTGCGGTTCACAGCCCCACTCCAGTGACTCATGACTTGTACAGGTTGTAACAGTTCCTGCAGAAAAGGCTGAGACCCAGTATGAGACACAGCGGGGCACAGCCAACACCATGACTTGTGGGACATTTCCCTGTGATTTCTCTGTCCCTGAGAGACAGAAGAGAAGCAGCACAGCATGACTGGGTCCCACAGGTCTCCATCTTCTTCCCCCCCCCCCACGGCAGATTTTACATAGCCTCATCTGTATGCCTGTGGCTGCAGATCCAGGACTGTGGCATCCTCCAAACCTCACTGGGTATAATTCAAGAACAGCAAGTGACTCAGGCCAAAACCAGGCCAGAAGCACATTCTTAATGCAACAGTATGGATGACCGTGCACCAATATCCTAGCTCAGGCTCTGGCCTTTTCCATCAGCTGGTGAGGATAATTTCTCTGATCCAGGCATCCTGGTCTTTTTATGCTGCGTGGTGGGTCACCATAGACAGAAAGGGGTTCCCAGGTGCACCTTTATTAGGTGCTTTCTGGGGAGCATCTCAAGGAGCACATATTATTTCCAAAGGCTGTGTCTATGCGTAGCATCTCAGACTTTTGTTTCAAAAGATTCTGACTTTATTCCATTAAAAAGGAATGAGGGGGGATGTACATACACTTGAAAACTTTAAAAAAATATTTTCTTTGTCATATTTAGTAATGTATCTGTGCACTGCAAAGCTCCTCCTCTTGTGCATTTAAAACCCAGCCTGGCTTCCTTCAAAGTCAGCACCTTCCTATTGACAGCAGCTAAAGACCACTGCACTGTAAAGCTGTGCCAAGAAGCAGTCTTACTTCAATATGTGGCATATAAAATGCTACTGGCTTGGCAATAGAGATGACAACACTCAGTTCATCTCTCAGTTACAGGATATCTCCCTACTCAGGAAGACGACAAAAGATGTGCTTATAGAAAAGATACATGAATGGAACAAAAATGAGATTATTATTTATTTCAGCCTGAAAAAGACTGAGTTTTACTTTAGGAAAAAAACCACAACCTAACAAACAACAGTTTTTCCTCAAAAAATGTTGAGCTTGCAGCTCTCACAGTGAAACCTTTACACAGTGATCTCTACTGCTGCTCTGCAGGAGGGGCTTACTTTATCCCTGGATTCTAAATGGAGTGGGATGTGATGGACAGTGCAGCCACAAAGAGTCCTGCAATATGGCAACAAGGAAAGAAAAGGACCTGAGAGCAAGTACAATGAAGGGGCACATGCTAGGCTGCTTGACATATTTCTTTAGATTAATAGTAAGTGTTCTACTGGTTTTAGTGTTTAGTGTCCCAAATATTAACAGTTTTCCTACATATAATGCAGAGGTAAGTAATGCAGCATACACAGACATATGAGAGGAAATGCATTATCTTTAGATGCCAGGCCTTCAGCGAATGGTGGATTTTCCAGCTCAGGCCCCAGATATTGGTGGTCTGCAAGGATGGCTCTGGAGAATTCCCTCTGGTCTCACCACCCTGATCATTTTTCCTTCAGGCTTCTCCATTTCAGGAAGGTGCTCTTTGGGAAGCAGACATTCATAGCATGCTTGTTTCCAATTTACTAGTTTGAACTAAATAACTGGGCAAAAGTGTAATATGCATATAAACAAACACAATTAGAATAAAATGTGGAAGTAGCAAATTCATCTAATGATCAGGTTGATTAAATTACTTCATATAAACCAACAATTCCTTATAAGCACTGTGTAATGGTTTAGGAAGGCTGCAGTCTTATTTAGCTCTCAGCCTGGAAAATAACAGGGCTTTTATCAGCTCTCAGTGCCAAGTGGCATATTTAAGTTCCAGCCAAATAGCTGGTACAGGGAGTGTCAATCGCTCCCAGGCTGAAACTAGTGTTGAGAGTGCGGCTCTGCTGCCAGCTCCAAGAGCTTGTGCAGATTATTGGTTATCTAATACCAGCCAACCTTTTCTCTCACTGCCCTTTCCCCCTCAAAACTCCCAACAATGAATTACAGTAGATTACATTGGAGATATTTCAATATTTTAACATGACACTGCTTCTTAAATTTAATATTCAGAAGATAAATTCAATGAAATAGCATGATTTATCATGATTCAGCTGTAGATAGCTATTGCAAAAATCATTCTTTACTCACTGTGCTATGGGGATTTTTGCTTCACATGTATGCTAGCCAACAGCTTGCATTTAAAAAGATGCACGAACATTGAAGTAGATGTGATCCTTAACTTACAGAGATGGGAAAACAAACAGGTGATAAAGTAGAGACATAAAATCTTAGAGAAAGGTTAAGCCAGAAATAAATATACACATAAAGATTTTTCACTTTAAAAAATGCATTTTGGGAGCTTCATTTTTACCTGCAGTAATACCTGCCTCATGACAGAAATGGCCATGGGATATTTGTTTTGTGTTTGTTTTTTTTTGGACATTAGCTTCTTTTAAGATTCTTAGCACTTTGTTTTCACCAAAATCCTTTTCCTACTGAAACTGGGATTGCAGCCACTGTGGAGGGTGTAATTTCTGAAAGTGCAAACCACACAGAAGACTGGACACAGCCATACATTACAGAGCAGAATCAGGTGCTATCCTCTGCATACTCCCTAGAAATATGCTGCATTTTAGCTGCATTAAACTCCCCAGTAGCAAAAAATTGAGAGAACTAGTGATATCCCATTTAACATTAACCTAGGAATCCAAAAGACAGTTGCAGAATCTTGGCAAATTGCACTAGATTAAGGTACTTTAATTGGTGCCTGAAATGTTCAAATCAATGTCTTTGGGCTTTTGGTGGGCCACTCTTTCCCCTTCATACTGACAGAGGCCACAATACATGCTGTTTATCATTTCAAGGCATAAGAATTAGGCTTAGACTAATTGGAAGATTTGCCTGTTATTTAAGTGAAACTTGTTTGCAGTTTCATCATCCGTGTGGAATCCAGAAAAGCATCAGACTATCCCATGAATTTACTTAGAAAAGAAAAAATGAATAAATAGGCTGACAATCTTCTCCCCTGGGACTCAAACTGTCACTGCATTGTTTCTCTATTATTAATTACCTATGTAAAAATAATTCACTGTACAGCAGTATATATATACTCCATGCTGTAAAGGACTGGATCAGGTGCCTTTCTGTCTTTGTGTGCATTTAAATCTAGGTGTCACCAAGTGATGCTCTGTGGTGCATTCACCGAGGAAAGCAAGTGAAAATCAAGTTGCAGACATCAAAGGGCTACAGCCTATAGTTTTTGGACGCATGCAGTAATAGGGTTAATTCTTTTCTGTTTTGTATGAAAGGCTTATTTGCAACTGCTGCTCTGCTCCAGAGGTTTGGATTCAGACTGTCTTGCAAGCAGTTTGTGTGCAAGGCTGAGATGTAATATGTTAGCAGATGTCACTGACAGGTCAAGGAGTCCTTCAGATGCTGGAAGCCCACAGAGCCCCTAATGAAAAGGTGCAGAAAGGAAGCAAACACATTTCTTTGAGTCAGAGTGTTTTCACAAACCTTTTTCAAGTCTTCGTTTCACATACAAAATTCTTGACACAATTTAGTGGAGAAAAAAGTTAAGAATCTATTTTCACTATGCCAATACTCTATAGGCTTATTGTACTGAACTAATAGAAGAGAGAGGGAAGGAAAAAGGACAGTTGGGAGGACTAGGGACTTTCCTCTTATTAAACCAGATTGTCATTTACCCTTCACCTGAGTGCCAGAAGGACAGGTAAATTCGTCTTCATTCATTGCACTATTAGGTCTATCCAAAATAAATATTTTTCTTACATGTTATCTGAATAATTTCTTTAGGATCATTCAAATAATGCCACATTTCATTTGTGCCCTACAGACTTTGCCATGTGCCTTATATCTCCACTGCTGCAATATTATTAATCCTTTAAAACTTGCAAAAACTACGTCAAAGCATAAATTCAGTCTCCTCAGTCCTGCATCCCTAAGGGGTCTCATGATTTCAGCTCCAGTTCTGTGCAATTTCAAAGCTACTTCACTGATTCTTCCAGGAAACAGTTCCTTCACAGACAAAATTTTCTAAAGGGTTCAGACATCCAGCCTCCCTGAAAATGCTACCAGTAATCCAGGAGAAACACCCTGAGTATTCCTCCGGGAATGAGAGAAGTTATTTTTTCTTATAGCCCTCTCCTGTATTCTCTGCAAGAATGGTGCTGTCTTTAAAGCATTCTTCAGACAAAGATGTGGCTTTGGGGAGCACAGTAGTAAAAATTTGTGATCCCATTGGGTTTTTTGTACAGCACAGTGCACTCTTCAGCATCTTGTATATTATCTGCTCCTTGCATAAAGGAATTCTAAACTAAATTCCTTGTGGGAACTCCCTCCATATAATGCAAAACTAATTTGTGCCCTCTGCTTCTTGCATTTGACACAAATTCAAACTGTCTTGCATAAACCATTCTTCCTATTCCCTCAAGAATTTCATAGAGCAAAATGATCTCACTTCTCAGTCTCCTCTTTCAGAGAGTAGAGCCCTAATTTCTTTGGTTTATTTGGGACAACTAGTGTCCCCCAACCCCTCCATTATTCTGCTGTTTCTTGCTGCATCGTTTCCTATCACTATAAGAATTCTTTAAAACAAGGTGATCAGAAATCGGGATGATAGTGCAAGTATGCTCTCGGCAGTACTAACGGGGGGTAATTTTTCAATACTTCTCAATACAAAACACACTACGTAAAATTTGCAAAGATCCCTATAGATTCCTGCATATTTGTGCACCTGTTTTAATCCTTCACCTTTAGATTTCTTCGGCTACCCATGAACTACATTTTCCTGAACTGCATTTCTGCATAGTATGATCTTTCAGAGCCTGGTCCTCTGTTCTGTCCAGCACCTCATTACTTTACTTTTATCTAGGTCATTCATCTTCCCATACACACATGTAGATTCTTTGTACTGACAGTACTCCCTATTTCTGCATTATCTGCAAATATTTTTGCTTTGTAGTATTTACATCTTCCTCAGGCCTCAAACAAGTAGTATGAATAAAAGAAACAAATCTAGTCCAGTTCTCATCCATGTAATTCTCTGCTCTTTTATTCAGATCATACCAAAGCAGTGTGATCTCTCTGTGGTCCATACTGAGACCACCCCTTAATCCACACAAACACATCACCCCCTTGCAGGAGGCTTGAAGTTTCAGTGGTGTGCAGTGCCATACTGCTGACCCCACATATTAGCCTTTTTGTGGTCTTTTCTGTTGCTAAAACATCATGAAACTTACATAAATGGAGATAAATTATATCTCCAGCTTCCTCTTGCCAGTTCTTCAGGCTCTTGCCTCAAAATAAAAATATTATTAACTTATTAAGACAACTATCTCTCTGTTAACCCATGTGCATCCCAATTGATCAAATTATATCTCAGTAAGAGCCCCTCAATTCTGCTTCTGATGAGTTTTAATAGCATTTTTTCCACCAGTGCTAGCCATATTGCTGTCTGCTTCTTTCTGTCACCTCTGACATGGCAAAGCAATGGCTCAGCCCTAAGCAATCTATGATACATAAATACTTCTCAAAACAACACAGCATGAGGATTTCAGAAATATTCAGAACAATGGCTCAATGATAAGAGATCCAGGGTACACATTACATGAATGCCACTTTTCAAAATGGCACAGCAGGAGAATTTCAGAAACACTTAGCTCCTCCTGCTCTTTGAGGATCAGTACAACATACCCTGTTGATAGAGCAACTCAGCCAAGAAGAGCTTCATGTAAAGGAAATCTGAATTTTTAACAGGTTCTTTTACACATGCACACCACTGAAACTTCCAGCCTCCTGCAAGTATTTGCCACTCATAATCTCAGTTCCTAAAACCCTATAAGAAACCTCTTTCAATGTTTGCTACTTTTCTTCTTCTCCATGCTGGGAGCATGCTCACAAAGCACTTCTTATATGAGGATACTTTGAAACAGTAAGGGATATGATACACATTCCCATACAGTACAAAGGAGTTTTACAGCATGCAAAAAAGGGTAAAACCATAACCCTCCCATATCCATTCTGGAGCAAAACTGGGACAACAGACAAAATCTCTGGCAAGGCTCTCTTCTCCTTGTGATGGTTTTTACTGAGCCATTCCGTCTAGCTGCACAGGAAATCTGTGCAAACCTCCAAATATGTAGTCCTGCCATCCTTAAAGGTGAGGAATAATGAGTCGCTGTCCATCCTAGTATAACTGTTGGGGCAGTAGATTCTACCTCTGAGTGAGGTCTGTGAGTTTAGCCTGTATATTCTGATTCCTGGAAAAAGGTGTCTGAGCCATGTGAAAATACAAAAAAAGCCTTGACTTGATGGAAGAAACATAAGTGATGGGGAGTTTGTAACTCAGTTACAATGCCCACATTCTCTTTGTATGACCAGTATTTCCCTCCAACTGCGGACTGGTCCCTCAGTCTGTTAAAAATATATGTGGTTTGCAGTAACTTGTAGTCAACATGCTTCAAGGGTGTTTCTTATTGAGCACAATACTGCTATTGACTGGCCTGCTCTTGCTCGCTATCTTCTCTTCTTTTGCTGTACTTTTCTCCAGGAACCAGAAATGGTTTTATAAAAAAGGGCACACCCTAGTAGGGTTATTTCCCCAGGATAAATACATTCAGGATGAGTCCCTGCACAACACAGTCCGATTAAAACTCCCCTAAGAATATTGTGTGAAGTGACTAATTCAGAGAGTTTCCTAATATTTACAAGGCCGGGGTCCCGCATGTGAAACATACCCCTACTTTTATCTATCCATCACAGGGGGGTTTGGCTCAGACTATTGCTTTCTCTGTGTAGGTTTTATATTTTCCTAGCACTAATAGCAGCGATGTCTGCACAGTTGTATTTAAAGTTGTATCAAAGATACCCAGTAATGAGAGCACACTTACAGAGAATTTCAAAGTCATCTGTAACATATAATTTGGGGCTGAAACTCAGCAAGTGAAATCTCATCCCAGAAGCAAATTCTTTTGTAACATTTAAGGGGATTGAGGGTGAGGGGGGAGAGGAAAGAAAATTACTGCAAAGGTGAACAAAAAAAGTGCTTTGTGGGGAAGTGAAGAGACTTCCTTCAAAGAGCTTAGAATCCCAAATATTGAAAAGAATATGTGTGCAGACTTAAATGTGACAGACATTTTTCCCTTTGAAAGTCAGTTCCTGCTTAAGTTCACATTGAGTGTCAAGTGTTTGCCCTTCAAATGAGGCTGAATACTTATTTTTGAGGGCCTGTTCTTCACCCCAAGCACTGACTTTTGCTCATAATTAGTTAATTGTATGCAAACTCCCACCTATTAAATAAACCCATAAGTGGGCTCTGAGCAGAGAGTCGTGTGGTAGTTTTCCCAATTCCCACCTCTTTTGGAGCACCTCTGCATGAAGCTAAAGTATCTGATCTATCAAAGGGTTCTGACCAAGAAGATCATGCTGGACTGGTGTGGACAATTAAGAAATGTCAACCTCTTCCCACTGTCATTTCTGAGGGGAAAAAATTAAAGGCACTACAGTTCTTCTCCTTAGATTCCTTCTAATGGTTCAAAGCAAGACTGATGACACAGTACTTGTGTGCACTCAAATATGACCCTAACAAAACCACAGTAATTATTATGAACATGTAAGTCCTTTCCCTTACTTTTAAAGCCATGGTTTATCAGAGAGAAACAAACCAAAAAGTGTAAGCCAGGATAGTAATAAGAAGAAATGGAAATGTGAAGTTAAGCACCCAGCAAAGCTACACCAAGACACAGATGAACAGATAGCTACCAAGGGCTTTTACACTTTCTATGACAGATTGACTGCAAGAAGAGAAGGCAGTAAAGGTGCATCAGTTAACAGCAGCAGCAGATGGCTAAACAGTGTTGTCCAAGTAGTCAACAAGACCATACTTCCCCTGCAGAATGGTGTATAGGAGAAGGCCCTCGGCAGGAGGTACTCTACCAGCAGAGATATGGGCAGCAGGGAGGCAGATGGCTGTCCACAGCCATGCCCAGAGCATGAGAACAGGAGTAGCCCTACCTGTGCTTGCCTGAGAGCAGCACTTGCTGTGATTTAGCACAGCAGTGATGGATTCCTACACCCTTTGCTTCATGCAAGTGCCAAGCATATTGTTACAGCTGTCCTGCATGTGGAAGCAAAACAGGGAAAAGATTGCTTTCCCCAACAGGATCCTTCTCCCATGAAAAAATAGAAAAACAAACAAAAACCAACCAAAAACCCCAAACCAACCAATCAAACAACAACAACAAAAACCAGAAACAACATAATAAATCCACTGGACAGACTTTTCATCAATATTGACAAAAAGAGGGCAAACTCCTGAACAGGACCATTCCAGCCATCTCAAAAGGACTTCCATGCATCTTCCAATTTAGGATTAGAGCAAGGTACCATTGCTGCGACGGATGGCAGCACTTACAAACTCCTGGCAGCAATAGCTCTGCTATGAGCTGAATCAGGCATCACACAAGCCCTGCCTCTTCCCCATGGAGCTGCACTCCCTTACAGCTGCCAAAACCCTTTCCACATGCAGGGAATTAAGTTTCACAGATGCCCGTGAGTTCAGTATTGCATCTACTCTGACAAATTGATCATATTCAGGCTGAGCAGAGCAAGGCAAAAACACACCAGGAGATGTGCCCAAGGTCACATCGCTAATGTATTGGAGAGCTTGGAATGGAGGAGAGATAGTTCTGCTGACTTCTACTCCTTTGATTAATATCCAAACCAACATGTCCTCTCTTCTGCCCTGGTCTAAATCCAACTTAATTAAACTAACTTTGGGTGTGAACATTATTAAATCAGTGGAAACCTGGCTAATACCAGATTAACTTAACACCTGCAAATGTAGAAGCACCAGTCAAACAGCCATAACCTGTTTTTAAACAAAAATACACAAATCCCCCCAGTGGTCCCACCAGCCTGGCTGGTTTGGTGTAGAATCACACCTCTGCAGACCAACACTTTGTCAGTGCTAAGAAAAGCTGTGCACGGTGCACAAGAAGGGAAGAAAAGTCAGTCTATGCCTACCAAAGCAGAACTAATACAAGAGGATGTAACTGGCAGCTCTAAATTTTCAGTTGAAGCAGTGATCTCTGCAAAATATGTAATATTGCAGCTGTAATTATTAGGAATTGGGATTATCTATTCAAAGAGCCGAGTAGCCTAGGGAAGTAAGCCATGGAGGGAAGCACAGAGTCTCTAATTAAACCAGCTGACCTGGTTGGAAAAAACAGACAAACTATGGCTCTCATAAGTCCTTCTTTGGGTCTAAAATGAAAGCCACAGATTTCTGAGCTAAGAGCAGACTGGGAATAATTGCTCTGAGTGTTCGACCTTCTGCAAAGCTACTCAGCAAAGTCATGCCTTGCATGTGATACTTACTGTGTAAGCACAGTTATCTGAATCTCACTGTCCCTCTGTGTTCCTTCATTTTACATTGCGTAAAGCACAAAAAAATGCAACAAAGCCCCTTCTTACTGGTCTCAAACATTACCATTTCATGGTGGCTGCTTGATCTTGACCATCACCACTTAGACCTATTAGGTCAATGTTTCCTGGCTGCGCTGATGTGCCTTGTGGGTTAATTACAAAGGAAGCAGTGACTGCTTTAAAGAGAAGTTCCTGTGAGGAATCCAGTGGTGAAAGGAGCCTGGCTCATAGAAGCACTTGAAAGGAAATACCAGGTGCCAAGTGCTTTGGTCTAGAGGCTCTATTTTCCTGGCTGTGGGCAAAACATAGGACTGAAGCCAAGCGGAGAGTCACATCAGTACTCAGCATCATTCTTTGCTCACTCCTTTACTCTCTGAAGATCCTTGTGGGTGGAAATTACATTCCCATCAGTGATAGATATTGCCAGAATTAGCAGCAAAAAAGTCTGGTCTTGCCACCAGAGGTTCACTAGCATACTAAACGTCTCTATAAGAAAAAATTTTATCAATCGCTGATGCTCTGCTCCATTGTCTTCAGTGTTGCTGTGCTCAGGCAGAACAGTTCACCCACCCTTACTCTGAGGCAATTCGCACTTGGGTGGAAGGAGAGAACAGAGAGTGAGGTGCTGTGTAGGAAGAAAGTGCTAAAACTCTATGTAAATTACACTTTACAAGCGTGAAAAACAACTAGATGGAAGGAAAAATCAAGATAAATAGGGGGAGGAGAATGGTTAATTACCTTGCACTTTGCAAGGACTGTGTTAGCTTCAGATAGGCTCCCTTCAGTGTGGGATAGATAATTCCCCACAATATCACCACATTGCTCTCAGAAAGATAACACTGAAAAAAGAAACCAATTTTAAGGAAAATAACATATTTAAGAAGAGAGAGATTTCACTGTATGGTCATTTTGAAGTGGGCAAATTAACAATTAAAAAGCCTCACATGTACCATAATCTCTGATTGTTTTATTTTAATAGCTAGCTCAGTACAGAAGATTCCCTTTAGTAACTAGAGATCTAATTTCTTTTATTTTTGTGCAAGTCTAACAGAGCCACTGCTGTTCATTTGTAACTTGTTCTTCACCCCCTTCCCTGTCGTTACTTCTTCTAGGAATATATTTCTTGACAGTACGATGATTATCAGCAGAATTTCTCTATTAACTACAAGCTTTTGCAGTCCAAACCAAAACTGCTGACTAGTTACGAAGTGGCCAGGAAAACGCATAACAAACATGACATCAGGAAACTAACCCCTTTTCCCAGTTGTGCTCCACACCATCTCACCATCTGGAAACACTGAGAAAGATGAAAATGCTCTCACAAATCCCGCACCCTGACTTCAGAGCTCAGGAGGAAAAACTGCAGCTTCCCTGATTTCCTAACACAGCATTATCTGAGGGTCTTGCTGCCCCTAACACATACATTTTAATAAAAATCCTTTACTTGTTTACATGCTGCTTAGCCTAAGAGGAACTGAGAGACAAAGGCAGACCTTTACAGGTGTTAGCTGCTTCAGCAGAGTTGTGTGAGTCTGAATCAAAGTGTTTACTCATGATCACACACAACATCTGTGGTGGAATGAGAAATGGAGTATCTCTTGCCAGAAGAGTAAATTAACCAGTTAATATTAAAACATCTTTCTTTTCTAATGGTGAAACCATTTACCACAAACCTTCTGCCCCGGAGGAGCAAGAGAATGCTCCAGTAGCAGAGAGACACTGGGAACAAGCCATTGCTTTAGCCCATTTAAAAATATATGTATCCCTAAAGAGTTAAAAGAGGGGGAAGACTCACTGCATCTTAAAATAAATAAAGAAATCTACAGGTACACTTACACACACACAGAATAGTATTGTACAATTATGAACTTGATCACCAGTGGCAGAGATGACACAGCATCTGTTTTGAAACCAGTGGCAATAGGAAAGGTAGACAAGTCTAACGTTTGGTTCAGAAATGGTCATTTTGCAACGAGCTAAATACATTAAACAGTAAAGTGTTAAAGGAATAATAGAACTCTATAGCTTGCTAGGCTGGTTACAGCTAACCCATATACACAATTTCGGGGGCCTACCCTTGCTTCCCACTTTGAAACCTGACCTCACAAGTCTTGCTTCTGGGTTTCAGTGCTTTAGACGTTGTTAGAGCAAGCCAAAGTTTTATCTGAAACTTTTTAACATGAAAAATTACTCTTTCCCCCAAAATAAATCATTTCTTGTACCTTTTTAATTCTATAATTTTTTTTTGTGTTTGTCAAGTAAAAGAATTTTTCTGTTTTCCAGCTTTGGGACTTCTTTATTCCTTTTCTTCTCTCCATTTTTAATCTATAGGAGCAAGGAAAATCAGCAGATAAAATTAATATTTAAAAATGCTTAAAAGTAGGTGAGGAAAACAACTAATGAGCATTCAAAAGCTAAAACAAACCAGTTTTCGTTTTCTTTGCACATAATTTTAAGAAGCTGACTTACATATACATATATGTTATACACATTACCTTTTTTTGGCAGCTCTGATCACAGTATGCATTCTCCAGACTAGAAAAGCATTAAACCAGAGTTTCACTACAAAGCCTGTAACTGAGGACAAAGTGTGAGCTGTATGTTTCATAGAAATCCCACTGAGAGAATTATTTTTCTCCATTCTGAACAAAAGGATGTAGTCCATATGTCCCCTGAAAATGTATGTATCTTTGTGTAGTCAATGAATATAAATATATATTATTATTTGCTTGTTTCATTTCTCTTTCAGAATTCAGTGTCAGAGGACTAAGAATAGCAGAAAAATAATAAAAGATGCAAAATGAGCTCAGGATCTCAAAACACTTTAGAGAAGTGCATCAGAATAACTTGATCTCCTCTACAAATGAAGCTGCTGAAGCACAAAGGAGAAAAGCAGTGCACTGGAGTCAGTGACAGAGCAGGGAATACTATCCGTCTTTCACAATTCCTGCCATTATTTGCTGTCTATAAAACCTTCACAGACAGGGTGTTCAGGAGAGGGTGACAGAAGCATCCTTTGGTGTTTTCCCTATATGGCCAGGTATGAAAAGAAGTTATGTGTCCTGGAAACTGCCTCCTCTGGAAGAAGCCTTTCCAAGTTGGAAGGAACAAAATATGATTGGGAATTTCAGCCAGAACAAGAATAGTCAACAAATCCAACACTGCTACAGACTTGGGCAACATTTTGATGGCACTTGGAGTACATGACAAGTCCCCAGTGCTCATCTACCAAGACATGAGTGCTGCAGTCAGATCGCCAAATAAGAAGAGGCACGGGTTTGTCCAGGAGCTAGAGAACTGAGTATGATCCAAAATTATTTTCCAGGGTGGGGTTGGGTGACTCTGGCATGACACTTCACATCTTGCGGCTCCAGTTCCACACAGAAAAGCTGCAGACGATAATAATTCTCATGTTAATCAGAAATACTTTGCAATTTCCCAAAGCCAAGCCCAGCAGAAGAGCCAGGTATTACCAGCACCACTTGGTAGACTGAATTTATGTGCCTGCAAGTTCAAGAACAAGAAGTGATGCCAACAAACTACCATTTTTCCAAAACTCTCCAACTTTACTGAGCTCCTCTACCTAGAGAGAAATAACTTCAGAGAAAGAAGTATTTTGGCAAAATAGGGGAGGGTAGATCATGCCCTAGTTCATCATATCCTAGTATCTAAGACATACAGTCTATTTATATAATCTTCAGACACCCACACTCACTGTATATCAGATTCACCTGTTTGCAAGGGGCACACACATTACCATCAATAGGAGAAGTCAGACATGTGTATCAGTCATGCAAAGGTTTCAAAGCATTTTTTCCACCTCATTCAGAAATCCAGATACAAAAGCCAAGGACATCGCTTGGCTTTGAGATACACCCGAAGGGCTATATTAGGTCCAGAAATCAATGACTAGTTTGAACTGCATCATCAAGATGCTGTAGGCTTTCTTCACCTGTGACAGCTATATTGATGATAATTTCATATTGCTTAAGTGCTTCAGACAATCATGTGTGAGAGGATGCAATAATGTGAGAATTGTTTATACAAAACTGAGGAACAGACTTCAGCATTGTAGGGTATGTGGCGGGTTTTTCTCTTTGCTGATGAGTAGTGCTGCAAGCCAAGCAAAGCTGCAATTCCTTCAGCTATATTGTATATCTATGTGTCAAGTAAACGGCACTGCTGGGAGTGATGGGTGGTTGCAGCAATGTGCAACAATCCCCCCCTTGCAGGGGGCAGGAGGAAAATTTGTGTCATTCAGAAGAAAGTGAAAAATGGGAGAAAAGAGCAGAGCAAGGAGGTGGACTTTACCTTCCCCTGGTGCTCCCACCTCTCATGTCTGGCAGGAATTTTCCATCTCTCCCCATTTGGGGGCAGACCTCAGAACCTGAAGGGCCACAGTACAACAGGACACTTCAAGGGATGGCCTGTGGAAAGCTTCAGTTCCCTTGGAAAAGCCAGAAGGATCTGATTAACTGAGCAAGAAGGGTGAAAGTCTGTGTATCACCAGTGTTAACCTTGCTCTTGTATTTGTATCTCCTACATTCACTTATCAGCAGGAAATCTCTCTTGCTACTCTACAAAAGAAATTTCCGTCTGCTTTGTGATATGCATGGCTTACAGCACTACAATCCTTCCTCATGCAATAACATAAACTTTCCTAAACTATATTGCTCTATAGGATCCAAGCAAGACTGTTGTGGAGGCATTTATATATCTGGGAAGTCCGAAAGGAAGAGATATGTATTTTAAAATCTGTGGGATTTATAAGGTACAATTTAAGAATTTCTGTCCCTTGTTACCAGTCAGCATCCTAAACACATAGATAGTAAAAACTGAGCAGGGTTCCAGTAAGGCCTAAGGCCCACTCCATAGTTTTGCAAAGGATATTATAACAATTTTACTTTTAAAATCCTACTAATTTATTTTTTATAAAGATACATGTTGCCACTCTTAGCTGTAGTTCAAAGGTTTTGTTTAAGAGTTTCTAACTACAAGAGAGGATGACTAGATGAGGCGCGGAAATCATCGAGTCACTACTTCAAAATGCTTCTGTGGTGAAAAGCTGCATCCAGCTGCTCCTCAATTCAGCATCAGGCACACTAACCTGACAAGTATATGGTGCACACAGCAGTCCCTTATTGCTCAATTTCATTTCATTGTGGTTTCTGGTTAGCAAGCAATAGTCAGGAGATGCCATTGCCCTTAACTCACTGTAAGTAGCGAAGCAAATTCTCCCCTTTTTATATCTTGTTTAAAAGCAAACTCCATCTCCGATCAAACTAACTGCTCACAAGACACTTTGATCCCCAGCATGTACTCCCAACATGGGCTGAGTAATGCCAAGTTTTGTTCCCACAGACAAATCCCAACAAGTGCCACTGCACTGTCTCCAGTCTCGTCTGGCAGCAGTCAGTCCAGGCAGGAGCTGCGAAAGTCATTTCATTTAACACACAGCTCTCAGCAAATGCCACCATCTGCGTTTAGATGGTTCAACAACCCCTGCATCAGGTCTGAAATTTCCCATCAAATCCTGCAGCTTCTGACAAGGGATAATTTAAGCTTTCTGCTACACCAGCTTTTTCAGACTGTGATAGGCTTGCTCTAGACCAGCACAAAATTCCCCAATCACAGATCCTCATTCCCCAAATTGCACTGACAAGGTAAGGGAGGACATGGTAACCTGGGATGATGAGCTTACCCATGTTTGCAAAATATGCAAGGGACAAGACAGAGCAGGGAATATTTTTAACCTAGACCAGTGCTGTCCCCACCACTTCAGCCTATAGCCTCAAAACTGCATTCAGACCATGGAGAAAATGACACAGAACGGCAAAGATGCACAAACACTATTAATGAACTTCATACTATAAATTTGCCTTCATTCTCCTGAGAGTTCTTTGTAGACTTCCTCCTTCGTAGTCCTTTATTCACCTCCTCAGACTCCTTCCCATCAAGCTGCTAAGCAGGACCGAGCTGAGTACCAGCTCCACCTTGTTCCTGCAGCCTTGCTTTCTGCTGGATCAGAACAGATGTATGGTGAAAGGGTTGCTATAGCGTACTTGTTAAACCACCCTCTGGACATGCCACTCAAAAAGCATACAACAGAGGAGATACCTGATTGACCAGCATGCAACTGAACACTGATGTCATCATACTTACCCTCTGATTAATTTATATTTATTATTTTCCTGGTATACCCACAAGCACAGTACTGATGACAGTTGGTTATCACATGCAAGGGCAAGGGATGACACATTGGTAGTAACTCTGACATCACTCTCCAGAAATGCTAAAGAGTGAATAATTAAAAAGATGTCTGGGCATTAATATTTTCCAGGTGAAGAAAACACATAACATGTCCAAAACTAGGCTATTGCAGCAATCCCTAGAGCTTGGAGAGAAGACTGGTGTTCTAAATATGCTTATTTTCCAACTTTTTGCTACAGACAGGTGACAATTGCATGATCACAGTTACAACCCAGATGCGGTTGCTTGTGGAACTTTTCAGTAGATACAAGGGACAGTTAGAGGTATTAACTTCACCCAGCAAAGCTCTTAAAATTAGAACTGCCTTCTCTACAGGAATTTAAGAGGATATAAATATCCATAGGCAACAGGTATTTATTTCTATGCCTGCAGGTAAAAGCAAGTAGTAATAGTAACTACAAAGCAATACATTTCTAATTGCAACAGATCACACCCTTCAAGGCTAGGCTTTGAGATTATTTTCTGAGTCCTTAAGCATACTAAACAGTTTTTCTAGTAAGATACAGTATACTTTCAGCCATATAAAAGAAGGAAGTGCAGAATACCTGGTTAAAATCTTTTAAGATTAGATGGGGAGTTATCTCTTTCTTACACATGTGCAGACACACACACATGAAAATGAGCTTTGCACTTTCACATTGCAAACAAACTATGTAAGTTCCCTCTGAAAAATCTATATGAAAGAAAAATGGGTATTTGCTCAACAGATTGCTGACTGTGAGGCATTGCCCACTGCACATCCATTTCATCACCAACATTGGACATGGGACAGATTTGGCCTCCTGACACAATGGGACGCAGAGAAACAACAACCACACCAGTGCTTGTAGTAGCCCACCACCATCAGGAAGGCTGAAACAAGCAAACTTTGCTGACAGCTGCACAGGGGTCAGAGGCCCACGCCAGCTAGAATTCAGATCAGAAAGCAAGTGCTCACTTGCTAAGCCAGAGCAATTCTATTGAACCCCCCCAGAAAAAAATAAGAGACCCAAAGCATGACTGTTTACTTGTACAAGCTGCTTTTCTGGCTTTTTGCAAGTTACAATATAAGCAGTCCTTTTTTTGAAAACCCTAACAGAAAGACTCTTTGAGAAATATTTATTTATTCAGTTTTATCCTACAACTGTATGTCTTATGTACCTTACCAATACTCTCATCCAGGTTGTCATTTGAGACTTTCCTTTAAGTACTTCTCTGAATAGAAAACAAAATCCTCCTTGTCTGCTGTTTGCATCCTCCCAATTTTCCCTTCATACCACTGCTTAGTTAACCGGCTTAGCTGAATACTTTTGTCCACTTTTGGGTTTTTGCACTTCTTCAAACATTTTTTCCTGAAGAACGCATTGTCTAGAAAAATTGGGATCTTGTAGCAGCAATTAACTAATGGACAAGCGTGACTCAAACCCAGAATACTTTAATTTGGAGCACAGGCCTAATACCACATGCTCCCCTTCTCTTCCATAACTTGAGCTCTCTCACCAGATTGTGCCTCACATGGTGGGAGATTCCTGAGGTATTGAGCTTTCTTTGAGAGAATGACTGGTGAATCACAGCAATCACAGGCAGAGCCAGGAAACAGCTTAGCTGACAGGAGAAAACAAAAATCAACTGGCCTTTATCTCCCAGGAAGCACTGTCAGATGTGGACTTAAAGAAGACAAAGATGGTAGTAGAGGCTAAAGGGTTTTTACTGCCCTACTGGCCTCTGCCTTTGCCTTCTCCTGCCCTTCCCCTACCTCCTCCTGTTCCACCCTCCCTCTGATATCTCACCCCCCCTTGTTGTTGCACACCATTGCAGCCACTCACTGATTCCTCTGGCTCTAAAGACGAATTGAGCACAATGCAACAGCTCTGCAAGAGAGTTTCTATCAAAGTGTATATGCGAACACATATCTATATTTGATATACCACATCTTCCCACCTTGAATGCCAGTGACACAGGCAATCCCCTGTTGCACGACTCTAGGCAAACGGCTTGTTCCTGAAGAGAGGAGCAAGCAAGGCTAAACCATCCTCTTCACTTATGACTACATGAACAGAGCAGAGTATCTTCACCAAAAATGGTTCTATATTTAAGCATATTCTTCTTACAGTAAACACTGGAATTTCTATGGACACACTCATAGCAAAAAATAAAGGAGTACTTTATAAAAAAATCCAGTTTTCCACCAGAGGACAAACTTTCAGTCAGACCTACTCAGGTCTTGTTGTCGGCTTTCAAACTAGGCTTTCAGCAAATTCCCTCAGGCTGTATATGCAAGGACTCTGTTTACCCTGCCGAGTCAAAGAGCTCAGGTGTGTCCTCCAGCCCATGTGCATGTAGGGGCTGCTCTGCAGTTTTCAGACACCCCAGGGGATCTGTGATGGAGAAATAAGTGCTCTTCATCTCACTGATGACATTCAGAGAAAGAAGGGGGGAAAACTGGAGGAAAAGGAGAGGCCAAATCCTTCAGCAGATTGGGTTGGACCAGGGCAAACAGCTGATGCAAACAAGTTGTTTCAGTACCCCCATGAGCTTCTCTTCTCTCTGAGCATCTCCACAGAAAATGGCAGCAGCTCCCAGCATGAGCAACATCCATCACTATCATGGGGCAGGCACGTACTCCCTCCTGCTTCTCCTCCACATCCTCTTGGGCAGTGGGCATTACTCTTTCCTCACCCACCATGGCAATTTGCAGATGTTAAATTATACCCAAGAGGGCCTATAAAATACAAGAGAAGACAAATAAGAATTATAGCTCAGAAATTTATATTAAAAAAAGAAACAAACAAACCACTATAAAGGCTATGGAATTAAAACTATGTCTTTTCCCAGGTTCCTGCTGAGCTCTAGGTGCATGCACCATTTCATGCAAATCAGATGTAATTTACTGTGTGATTTGTTTCTTCAATAAAAATGTGAGAATATGGAGAACAATAATTTTCCTACATTTTAGCTACACATTTCTCCATAAATAGCATAACTATTATAATCACTTCTTGCATGCGCTTGTAGAGTGATTGCTTCTGTGTGAAATACAGGCAGATCATTTCTGTATTATGCCCAGGATGTTTCACAGTTTGGTCATATTTGTGTATGTGCACACATGCACATGCACACGAGTATGTTACTAATAGTGCTATATACAAGTATATGTATAGTATACGATGTATGCTGTATGAGCTGTATGCGTGTTTGTGTGTGCATCTGTGTTTGTGTATGTGTATCAGCCATTTTGCTCTCATTGCTCCTCTTGTCCAGAGACATGGTATTCCCTCAGACAATATGGTAGTGAAACAACTGGTGATAAAAATCAAGCTACGGCTGCCATGGACTTCCTGAAAGTAAACACTTTTCTACTGCAAATGAGAGATGTTTCATCAGTTGCTATGTGGGCAGGTATTAGTTACCAAATCAAAAATACATTCACAATTAGCAATACCTGGCAAGCAAATATAACAGTGCCAATATAACATTGCAGTGATGTTGCTACCCAAAGACATTCCAAGAGATAATTATTTTCCCATACCTCCCAATATTGCACAATATGAGGGGTAACAAGATGGTCAGATTTGTGAGTCCTTCAGTTCAAAAAGGCCTGATGAACAACTATTCTCTGAGGTATAAAATGGGACTGTATAGTAAATAAGGCATTGTCACAATGTCACCTTCCAAGGGGAAAAGAAAAGCATTAGATTTTTTTCTCAAATGCGTTTTATTCAAATCACTGGTTTTTAATTACCAAAACCAAAATGCTAAATTGGGGCTTGGGATAATGCAATTCCTGCAGAGAAACATTTCTGTGAATACTCTCTAGAAAAAAAAACATTTTCTACAATGTTGGAAAAACAGGTACAAAGAGAACAAAATGCAAGGTTATGAATTGCAGAAGATGTTTATTCCATCTGTAAAATGGTCCAGTAACTTTAGAGACACATGCACACATAGACAATGTATAGGTGTGAAAATAAATTTTCAGAATAAGGCTATGTGGAATATAGAAGTGAGAAAAATAGGTGGATAAATTATAGTGAACTTCTGATATTATTCTATATTAAAGTATTTTATTACAAATAATTCTGTGGCACTTACTTAGAAAACCCAGTTTGGGTGTGTGGTTTGGAGGGGGAAGTTATTCTGGTAAAGTAGAGCAGCTATTTTCCCAGCTGAATAGTAATGGGAGAATAATAAATTCTTGATTGCATTTTCTTGCTTTTTGACATTGTGTTTTAGATTTGTCATTTGTATACATACATACATAATCAGCTTTGCAATAAATTCTGTTTGGGAAACCGTTTCCTGATGGTCTTGATAGATTTGCACATAGAAATATAAAGGCAGACATCAATAAGAGAGGCTTATTCGAGATGTAAAAATTTAAAAAGTAACCAAAAATACTGGGTTTATTTGTGAGTGTAGGAAAAAAAAAAATGAAGGAGGAATTGGGAGTTAAACACGGGATATAGAACATAAAAATCCCAACTAGCGTTTGCTCTGAACCCAGTATTTCAGTATACTGAAAAGAAGACCATGCTTAGGCAATACAGGAGTATTTGTAACAGTGTTTTCCATCTGGGAGAACGAGGATAATGGTAAAGAGTTAGTGTTGTGCCAGGTCTGGAAAAGAGAATCACCAGCTGTATGAATGAAAGTTTGTATATCAGCCAATCTCAATTCCTAAAGCAAATCTGCTCTTTCCTGGCTCCTTCACTTCCCTTTACCCTCCTCTCTCCAGCAGTGGGACCCCTCAGACACAGACACAAGAGCTGCCCTGGATCTTTAGAGCTGCTCCCATTGCCTGATGCTCAGAGCGTCTGATGCTATAACCTGTGCCATACTACTCATAGGTACAAGGCACACAGAAACATTGCTTGTGTCTTTCCAATGATGAGCAAGACTTTTCCACTCTTTCATTCATCATAACTCCAACCAATGCGGCAAGTTTACTGTCTTGCCCAAGGTTGTCCACTTGTCAAAATTCTAGCTATTTCAGACTAAAAACTAGGGTTTCTCCACATCCCAACAGAATCACATTTCTTGACTGGAATCTTGAGAAAGCTCATCCAGATAAAGTCAAAGCTTCAAGTCAAGGCTTAAGAAGTTGCTATCTGCAGAAAGCCTAACTAAGAAACTCCAGATAGACACCTAATTTTTAGATGACTAATCCAAAGCTGAATCTCTTCCTAAATGCTTGGTCTCTCAACAAAAAGATTCCTGCAGCTCCTGGAGATCTATTAAGGTGCAAGGAGGTCCACGAAGCCTGATCTCAAGAAGTCATGGCTAGTGGGAGGTGAGACAGTGATGAGAAATCTGTCTTGCCACTCCCCTATGCCAAGCAGGTCAACACTCCACTTTGCCTTCTCACTCCCTCAAACTGTTTTGAGTTCAAAGCAGGGCAGGGGATATCACTCTGCTTTGTTTCTGGGACAAATCCCCAGTGTCAGGCATTTTCCCCTTTGTAATATTGCTCTGTCAACTACTTAGTTTAATATCATTCAGAGCAGGACAAGCCTTTCACATCCAGGAGCTGAGTCAGCTCTTCTTCCGTTCACACATTTTAAGAACAGAAGATTTTCCTCAGTGTCTTTGGTATTCGAAAATTTTCACAAAATCATTTTTTATATGCACTGCCTGTGCAAAGATTCTGTTGCATGTGTTAAAAAATCTGAAATTCCAGCTCTTGCAATGGCGTACCCTGCACTCTGCATCTTCATATCTCGATTGGAACAGTATGACTGTGAATTGTATTAACCTTGACAGGGGCCAAGTCAAAATTTGCTTCCTGCCAATAATTGAAAATGTGAGCTGAAAATTCACCACTTGTTGGAACATTTATGCCAGCAAATTGGTTTTCAGGTGTATTGCTGGTTTTCAAACGCTCTGGTAATGAGGAACATATTAAACATCTAGACTGATTTATAGGAAAAGAACCCAGACCAGGTGCTGTTACCTCAGCCCAGGATTATTTGCTAGCAGAATATGAATAGAAATGTTTTATAGCAAACTTGAACAGTGTATGTGACAAGATACCTGAGCCCATCTCTTTCAAAACAGATTGTTTTCTTAGGAAGCAATTTCTAGGTCTAAGGCTGAACTCTTTGTTTTCTGGAAAGAAAAACAGTCAGTCTGGGGACTCCAATAGCTGGTAGACATTTTTATGATAGCTACAATGCAAGTATGTATTCAGAGGGATTTTTTTAATACTCCTGGAGTCATAGTAAACAACTTCTTTATTGCCTGATAATGCAGAGATACTTACTTTCATCAAAATAAATCTTGAACAGGTTTCAGTACTCCTCTGAAATGAGAGGTTCAGGGGCTGGAACAGGAAGACCTTGGGAGGGAATGATACTTTATTGATTTACTTAGATAACTATTTTCTTGGCAGTACTTAGCATGTGTGCAAAACACCTATTATGTGTTGACTGTAATTTTTTATAGCCCTCATTTAAAATGATGAAGTGTTTATTGTATGCTTGATAGGGCTTTGTATATTTTGTAAGACAGAAGCCTGCTTCCAAACGTGACACAAACCCTGTGAGCATTTAGCCACAGGTTTTCTGCTGCCTTTCAGACTGTCTGAAGTTTGAGATTTTATCTCGACACACCTGAAAAAGCCCCCTCCCCATTTGTATCCCCATGAAAAGGTGTTCCCATTCCACTCACTACCTTTACAATTAAGAGTAATACAATGATAACATATCCTCTATATTATATTCACTACGAAAAAAAATCCTCAGTTTTCCTTCGCACAGTGGATACAGGTCCCTCTTTCCTTACAAATCACAATCAACCACGAAGAGAAGGGATTTGGGAAGCAGCCTATTTACACCAGACACTAAAAAGTACTCTTCACCTTCCATTTTCTCAAGAAATTATCCAGAAGGAAAAACTAGCATACGTCTGGGGCAAAAAAGTCTTGAAAATAACCCATTTTAAATCTGCAGAAGGTCTGTCAAATCTTATCTAAATAATTAATTACTCTGCCCCAAATTCCATTGTCATTAACTGCCATTAGCTGAAAGAGAGGATGCATGTAGACACCTTTCAGATAGGTATCACTCTCTGTGCTGTCCCCCCCTGCCTCCCAAAGCTTGGAAGGGGACAGGGCCACCAAGAGAACAAATTGTTAATCTATTGTAAAGTTAATATCCTAACTCATCTTCATGATAAGCTGAATCCCCCTTGAAAGCCCTTTCCATTGGCACAAAAGTAGCATAATTTAATGAAATCATGTATTATCACCTCCTGTGGCTCAGGGTCATCTCAGACTGTGCCACAGGGACAGGAGACAAGCAGGAAGCAGTTTTCACTTCTCAGGATTTTGAAAGCTTCCCCTAGAATGCCATTGTAGAAGTGAAGGAAACAAATCACAGGGGAGACAAAGATCCGTCCCTTGTAACAAAGGGCCTATCACCCCACCTCTTGTATATGTCTGAAGTGCAGGTTTGACTTAAAAAGCTGAAATCATTCCTTATTAGTGTTAGCCAAATATGTATGACAGTTGAGTGCTCATCAGCACAAAGGCATCATCCTTGTCCCCTCATCACCGGTGAGAGGGGTGTCCAGCAGGCATTGGCTATCTGGGGGAAGGGCTCAGGCTGGACCTGACCAAATTTCACCTAAGGTCAGTTAGGACTGCAATGATTTGGCATCCCCTCTTTTGCTGGCTTTGACCACCAATGCCACCATGAAGCTGAGAAAGCTTTTGAATAAATCTTCTGCATCTCCAATAAAGAAGGTTTTAAGGAGGTTATGGATTACCTACGATCATCATCACTTTTGGCTCTATGAGTGAATACTTTTCTTTGTTTACTTTCTTGGAAACAGAAGAAAGGAAACTGAATGAAGAAATCAATGTATGGGTTAAACATCTGGGTAGAAGAAGAAAGAATAGATTCTGCCTTATGGTTTGCCCTATAGCCAACCAAAGTCCACTTATGATGACACCAGTGAAAATAAAAGGAACCTGATAGTGAGTCAAGTAAGATGTTACTCAGTAACTATTGTACATTGCAAATGTTATATGGGAAGATAAAACACTTGATTAACTGATTCTGTCAGCCTGGCACACTACAAAAGAAATATTAACATATATTATATAATCCTCAGCAATTACAGTGTACTTAATCTGGATATTTTTATATATAATATAACTGTAAAAATAATTTGAGAGTAGAATCATACGCAACAAGACCACAGAATTATTAGCAAGCAAGCGAAAAGAGCATTAGTTGGTAGATACCATCATTACACATTCAGATAATAGTAGTGGCTCCTTGGAATTACAGCTGATGGCACAAGGTTAAAGCTGATGCTGTGGATAAACCAAAGTACCAATGCACAGAGGAGTAGTTTCTCTACAGACTGTTTTTATACTTCTGTTAAGCCATGACAGTCAGCCTACCAAAAGTGCCCAGCTTTGTGCCAGAGGCAGCTACCCAGCGAGGCTGTACCAACTTAGCCAGCTGCCCAGCCTTGCTCCCTGGGAACAAGGAGCACCCTTTTGTGCTTTTTGGATGCCTTTTGTGGCACTGCAGAGATAACAGGCAGATATGCCCAAACTCAGATCTGTGGCTTAGATATCCTCTGAACCTGCTCAACTATGTGAAGCACCTGAAACTGTCCTACTGTCGTTTGTGAGAGGTGAAAGAAAGACTGCTGCCCTCTGGGATGATGAGACTCAGCATGACACCTCCAGACCTGGAAATCAACTGTTCCTCCTGCAGGAATCATATGCCCTCATGTAGTTAAAGAGTTAATACCAACCATATGGTTGATTACAGCAATTATTAGAAACACAATGTCTAATGAAGGCAAAAGTATGGTAAAGTAATTAGACATAATTATGACATTCACATTTCAAATTATGTTTCCTTTATCCTGTATGAAAGATGAAAAATTCCTCCTGAAATGGAGCAAGCTTAAACTTCCTCTGCATTTCCGAAAGGGAGGTTTCCTGCAGTACTGGAGAAAACAGGGGGATGTGTTTATGAAGCCCCAGAAGGTGAGACTACAGAAGGCATCCGGACTGCGTGTTTTGGCCCATCCACAGCCTTTTCTTTTTCCAGAAAAAGAACTTTTCCTCCTGTACCAGTGCTCTCACAACTGGCTGGAAGCCTCAGATGGGTTAGAAAGGCAATAAGAAACCTGAAAAAATCCCACAGCTCCTTCAGCCCCTGTGCTGTTTCACACACTGGAACCTAGCTCCTCACATCAGCATTGCTCAGGAGGTTCTCTTTGGTGTTCCTTCTAATGGCAAGCATGACCTGGAGCTCCAAATGGCAGCCCCATCTTCCACTACTTCTCCTTCACTTCCCTAAGCCCATGCATTTGGCCTAAGTCACTTTCAATTTACAAACAGCAGTCTCATTTTAGAAGTTTGTAACACATACTTGCACATAAAATATTGGCTGCAAGCAGAGAGGGGAGTTTTGTGTTGGTGCATTTGTCACAGTGCTCAAAATTCCAGCTGTATCGATCTGCTCAATTCATTTTACAGGGCTGTTTTCATTAGCTAATCCTGGGGAGTTCACTGCCCTGTATCTATTAAGTACACACTCACACATACACACACACATCCAGAGTGGGAGAGGACAGATTTCACTAAAGTACACCACAGATGGGAAGGTATCCAAGTCACTTCCAATACATTATATCAGCTCAACTGGAGGTTTTCTTTAGAGTTCACACAGTTCATGGTTAAAGCTTTTCTTTTTGATGGCCTGAGTCACACACTCCAGTATGCGCTTCATGATCGCTGCCTGCTAGCTGAGAAATATTTATGCTGTGTGGCTTAAACTTCAGCAGGAAAATCATTTTGACAAAACACACAGTAAGAGCACTTGGTCTGCTCTACTTTATGTCAATATGAAAGTGCTTTTCATGTGGCCTCTTGCTTTATTCACTCTAACAGCTCAGTGGGAACCTGCAAGGTTAATCAAGAACCTGTGTATGAATGGATGCTCTTCACATAACCTGAAGCCATTTCTTCTGCATAAAGTCACTGATCATGACTTAAGAATGGCATTGTAGTTGTTTACGAACCCTGGGAACATATGCAGGCACATGGCACGTTGTGAGAATGAAAATAACCTAACTTGAAACCAAAATTGTTTGGCACATACCTAGCAGGCTCCCATGTCTGTGGTGGTTACCCAGCACTGTCCCCTAACAAAAGGCAACCACCTCTAGCTCACCCACTGCCTCCCTAGGCAGCAGCAGGTCCCCTGTGTCCTGCCCCTGTTCTGGTTCCCCCTTTGTGTGATCCCTGCCTTTGAGATCTGGCAGCGAGGCACAGCCACAGCACCCCTCCAGGGCTGCTGGTGTGTCTCATGCCTGATAACTCTTGTCAGGTGAAAAAAACACTCGGTGCAGGCAGGATTTGAAATTACAGCAATATATATAAGAAGATGGGAGCCATCCTCCTTTGCAAAGTAAATTCCAGCCAACAGCCAATGCTACCTGTGTCTGAATAATGTAATGTCTAAAGGAAAACTTGCCAGACCATTAGTTGCTCTGTGTAACAAACCACACCCCTTTGAAACTCTCTGGGTGCCATAGAAGGGCACCATACAAACCGCAGAAATCCCATCAAGGCCCCCAGGACAGCAGGATGGAGGGGGCAGCTCAGCACTCCATGCAAGTATTTTTCTTTTTCAATATCCTCAGTGCCATATGTGATTCTCTTTTGGTACTATTTATGCACAGGCAGAGTCCTGCACCCATTGCCCACCTCTAGGACTTGCCTGATTTGCTGCCAAACACCATCCCTCTTGCATTGCCCCCACCAGCCTCCCCAGCCCCAAAATCACCAGGCTCCTGACTAGACAGCAGTCCTGAAGCCTCATCCCCAAGGACCTCAAAGACGCTTGTCCAAATTTCCCAGTGAGGAATTCCATGAACCCTTTAAATAAATCATGTGATGAAATTGTTTTCATTATTCAAGCAGTTCTGCCTAGATATGACTGGCCCCGCAAATTTACCTTGTTGTGCAAGGTACTTAAAGACAGCTGTAGTACATACCGCAGGATGTTCTCCTTAATGGGAAGATCATAGAATCATAGAATAGTCAGGTTTGGAAAAGGACCTTAAGACCATCTAATTCAAACCCTCCTGCCATGGGCAAGGACATCACACATTAAACTATGTCCCGCAAGACTCCCTCCAACCTGGTCTTGAACACCACCAGGGATGGAGCATTCACAACTTCCTTGGGTAACCTGTTCCAGTGCCTCACCCCCTTCACAGTAAAGAACTTCTTCCTTATATCTAACCTAAACTTCCCCTGCTTAAGCTTGAACCCATTACCCCTTGCAGAGAGGGAGAGCCAGCTGGTAGGGCTTTGAAGCAAGTACATTTTTCCCAAAAGGTGAATTAGTGTTTCTTTTTCAAAGTGACCTCAGCTGAATAAATCATCAATTCAAAAAAGGTACAAAGACTAAGCCATGGGATTTTCAAATGCTGCTCAAGTATGTGAAATGCAGAAATGTGTGTGTCTGCTTATAGGATCTATAGTACTACCAACTGGGACAGTGCACATAATTGTCACCGTAAAGTGGCAAAATTCTCCAGCAATCCACAGGTAGGAATTTTTGAGGACTTATGTTTACCCTATATGTAGAAAAAAATAAGTACAGTCAACTCGTAATACTCACTGGGAAATGTGGACTTTCTATTCATTCATAGTACTTGAAAGACTTTGCTTTTACAAAATCCACATTCACCTAGGGCAGTTTTCAGACCATTCACAGTTATCTGAGGTTGAAGCCTTGGAAAATTGCTACAGGGCAGAGAGGGAGCGAAGACACATGGGCTCCCTAACAGCCAAGATTCTGAATTACATCACTGTTCCATAAATATGTTCATTTTATTCATGTTCATTCCTGAAAAAATTTACTGCACCAAGGATGTCATCTCGACTATGTATCTTAGAATTGATCATTTTCCCAATTAAGCTGTTCGGTCCTCAGACTTAAAGAGCTGTCACAGCTGCTGCAAGCTGATTTATCTCCTGATGACAGGCAGAGCTCCTGACCAAAAATTATTAATGACAGAGGTTCTTTTTTTGAAATAACCTTAACCCAAGCATATATCTTTTTAGTCACATTAATATCTGAACACATACCCCCAATACTTAGCCAGGTATTAAATGGATGTAGAATCCTAAACCTTAGTGTTTTAATACAGAGCCTTTCAAATGAAGAATAAGAGATTAATCTAGCCCCGTTCTGTGCCAGGCTGAACAGCAACTGCTGCTGTTTCATAGGAAATGTGGGCTCTGAACAGGGCTTTGTTTTACATCATTCTGCTTCACAGGCAGCTCTCACACCGCAGTGCCCTCAAGCTCCTCATTGTGAGGCATGACTCCCACAGGTTGGTCAGGGAAAATGTTAGCCCCAACAGAAGGCAGCCCAAAGATGAAATGCTACAAGTGCCCAGTCACATGTTCAAGACAGTTATTTCTTTTTAAGCCTCCTTTATGGTTTAACACCACTCCCACTGAAGCCAATGAAGGGTTCTGCCATTGGCATTGAGGCAAGAAACGGGCACTTCATCAGCATGGTTTTGTGACCACCACTACAACAATTTGGACCCGCTGCACTGCAATGGCCAAGAAGACTTTATTGCATTTAATTGCTTAGCAAATTTTAACATAAAATAAATGTTATTGGGACTTTCTTTATGAATGTTGTTGCATATACAAAATGGGTTGGGTCCAGATGAACAGGATAGCAAGGTCCTGACCTGGCTGAGTTTTCTTGTACTGTGAAAACATAAAAGGATACAGCACAAACTCAAACCTAATTTCTTCTGATTTGAAGGGCCCAAAAATTTTTTGCACCTTAAAAATCCCTCTCACAAATTCCAGTGAGTGTGAGATAATTCACACATTTAGCAGAGCAGTTCTACCATATTCCAGATTAATGTCAAAACTTCCACTTAAACTTTTTTTTAATTAGTTTAAAAATTCATCCAAATGTTTCAGTTTTAAACAGCTAAGCGTCTTTCTTATTATTCAGTCCTCTTATTATTCATTTCCAAAAGCCCCTCTGACACCTATCAAATCTGATAGACGGAGCAGTGATTTCTCTCAGGCAAGTGTAAATCTTACACCACTTCCCACATGATATTACTTTCCACATGTCTGATGGCTCTGGAAACAAGTAATCAAATTAATAGGACTATTTAACTTTCATTCATATCTTAGCTGCCACCACGAATTTCAACCATCAGAAGATGGTAAAATGTTAGTTTTGCTTTATTTGGAGGAGATATTCATTTTCACAACTTCTGCCTTAATAAATCCAGCAGCTTATTTCTTGGGTAAGATGGTATGATTCACACTGACAGCAATTTCAATAACCACTCCAAACCTTTGCTATTTACATTTGGTTTTGTGAACAGGTCATATTCCTAGCATTAAAAGTTTATGATGATTTAATAGGAAGATTGTAAATATAATCTACCTGGGTCTGAAAACTTCAGTGGTTAAAAAAATACAATGGGAACCAAATGCAGCAACACAGTAGCTTAGCTGATCCCCTGACTTCCTTCTTGACAATATTCATTGCTAGGAAAATATCAGAACTGTCTTCTGCCTACTGTTCTGGCTTCTCACTGCCTATTGCAGTAGGTTCATTATGTCATTATTCATCTGCAAAATGTACAGTAGTCTCAGCCCAGGATATGTAAGGGATCATGTTACTTTTCAAGAACAAGTTTTGCTGTCTTCTGTTCTGTTGTGGCTCAATGGAAACAGCACAGAAAGCTGCAGGTCCAGGGCTGAGGAAACGGGTATGATGAGAGCAATGCAAAAGTCATCAACAACTGCAAATGTATGACTTTTCACTCAGATGAAGTGTAGTAATAGCCTGCCTTGTGCTCTGAGTCCATCTCAATTGCAGACTGAGATTTCTTAATTGAAACCACCATGAATTGCGCCACTTGTTCCTCACTGCCCATTCCAAGTGAAGGGCAGATTTTCAACCTATTCATTGCCAGGAACAGCTCTTTGCAAATTCTAGTAAAATATTATGCAAGGATCTTTCCCTCCTTTCCCCTTCAGCATCCGTCCACACATACAAACCATGCCCTCAAGAAGAAAAGCGAAAAAGGAATTGTGATGGTTGCTGTCTACTACACTGCTTCACACAATTGAGTGGACAGCAACTGAAAACTGTAGTGGGTCTGTGTGACACGTACAGTAGCATGAACAAAATAACATCTCATCAGTTTTAGGCAGATGTCTTGAAACATGTAAAGTGGATATTGGTTGTAGTGAGCACCCTGCCCAGTAACTAAATAGATCAAAACTCAGCGCTCAGAGCTGAAAATTGCTTGAGCTGCTCTGCATTCAGTCATAATAAACTGTTTGCAAAAAAGATTATCGGTCTTGTGACATGATAGTTTGGCATTTGCAACTTAAAATTACATTGGACATTTTGCAGCTTTATGATATTGCAAATTCAGGCTTGGTTGGCTATCCATTATCGTCTTACCTCTTTCAGAATTACTGCTTCCCGGGTTTCTTCTTCCTCTTGGAGATATGTGTTTCAGATTATTTTCCCTCAGATTTATTATCCTGCAGTTTTCTAGGACGAATCTCAGTTTCTATAAAAACCCCTGCCTACCTTCATAATCTCTTTAAGTATCTTTTTATTATCTCATTTTCTCTCTAGTCCTCCTAATTCAATATCCTCTGAATTTTGTAATCATGCTCTTCTCGCTTTTTTCTTTCAGATCATTAATGATGGTATTTAATACAACCTCTCCTTATACCACTCCTAAAGTACTGCATGATCATAATAATGCTTAGCTTTTAGAAAGCACAATCTATCCATAACTCAAAAAGCATTTCATATGTCAGGAAAATGTTGTTACCCCATATTACAATCAAAGTGCCTGCAAATGGTGCAGGTGCCTATGAAAGCTGGTTGCCTTTCCCTCACTTCATCTACAGCCAAGGGACAGAGACATACAAACATCTCTAGGGCCTGGTTTGGAGTGGCTAAATGAGCTGTCTATTTTGAACAGCCGCGCAGGAGGTCCCAACCTCTCTACAGGGAGTCAGGGAGATTTTGGCAAGTACCTCTGGACAAGTGACCTTGACAAAAGAGAGGTGGGATCCAAACCAAGCTCGGTTCACCCTTTGCCAGGTGGAGCGTACTGCAGGTCTCCATCCCTTTTTAGCTCATGGGAAATTTTGTGTATTGGAAAACAAGAAGGAACTAATTCCCCAGTCAAGTTTTGAGTAAATCATCAGTGGTTTTCCAAGATGAATAACTGAAATTTTTACTTCCCAATTTTCAATAGAAAGCTGTATAATCATGAAGTGAATGACCCGGTTCAATAGGTCTTCACAGAGCACTGTATGTGGCTTCCTGGACCACAACTGGCCCACTGGCCACAGCCTTGAAAGCACTGACAGAAGCTGCTTGGTTTTGGGGAATGGAGAAAGGGAGCAGAGAAACCCCAACCCCATCCACTGGTCCTAAGGCTGGTATTATCTACTCCAGAGTTACTCCGAACTGGTCAGCCCTTCCATCTTCTTCCACACAACCTCCTGTTAAGCCCCTCTGGTGAACCAATCTCTCAGACAATACCTGTCCCACAGCACAGGTTTTTTATATATCACAGTGTGGATAAAGAACGGGAAAGTAGGAGGAACAAGGCACATCCATCAGGACCAGGACCTGCAGACCAGTAAAACCAGCTTTGACTCCAGTCCCTGCCACTGGAAGCTAAAGAGGAGAGGTCAAAAATAATAAAAATGAACATGTGTAGATCATAGTTGCTGGGTTTATTTCCCACATATCCGTTAAATTCTTACCTACATGTCTCTTTTATTGCCCATGGAATAAACTGCAAGTGCCTTTACTGTGTTCTAAGAAATTTACAGGCCACTGCCACCAGACCTCCTCAGAACCCTTTCAAATCTAGATGATCCTGAACCATTATGGAGCTGTCTGGCAGTGACCATATGAATATTAGTTGCAGGCCTGGAACAGCTATGCAGTCTAGCTGGAAACATGGAAAGACATATCTGCCACTGCCTTTTGTTTAAGTGCTTTTCCATTCGCAGCTGCTACTCTTGCCAGGCACAGAGGCACAGCTGGCTGTCGCTCCCCTTGGGGCTTCATGCCTGGCTGTGGCACACAGATAGTTGTGCAGTCCCATCCTGCCTCTGCCCCTTGAGGTGAAGGTGGTTTCCTAATCTGTGAACTAATGCCACTGTTTCATACAACCTTTTGTTCTAAGCACTCAATGTTTTCAGATGGACTGTGCGTCCACAGCTCCCACCAAAATTCAGCTGGACTGACTGCTTTCAAAAGGTCGTTATGGGGGGCAATCAATCAGCCGAAGACAGCCAAAATAAGAAACCTTGTTTTGAAAGTCACAACCCAGAAGTTCTTCTGATCACTGTGTTTCACTCATAATTTTGGGGACACTGTCTCAGACAGGAAAAGAATACATGGAAAGATTCATCTGTTCCCATCAGAAGTATCCTCTGGTGGTTAATGCCTATTGGCATCTCCTTCACACAAATGAAACAAATAGTAAGATAATATTTTCAACAGTTTTCCAGAAAAAAAATATATTAAAAAAACCCTCAAGAGGTACAAAAATCCAATGATCATTGTTACTTTCTGCTATTTCTCAGTTTGGCCATATCCTTTGATAAGCAGTAAGCTATTACTGACTCTCCAGTGTCAGGGGCATGCTGATCAGCAGCAGTGATGTATTACTGGCATTTTTCAAAGGTGGAAGGAGGTTTGCCTCACTTTTTTGGCCAAATTTCAGTCTGAATAATTAGATCCTGAATGCCTTAAGTATTTGGGCAAGATATTAGCTTCTTGTTATAAAACTACGATGTGATTTTTTTTGCAGTTAAACAGCTGCCATTATCCATATGAAGGGTAGCTCTATGTTGCTGATTGATGAAATTAATTATCACCTCATACCCCATCACCGTATTTAGGGAGGCAACGTCTATACTACTGACAGCAAGACCATAGGATAATTTTGTCATTTACTTCATTTAACATGACCCATGCCTGTAGTTTCCCCTGTCAGGAACTTACTCTAACATTCCAAGCCTACAAGGAGCTGCAAACATGCAGGAACTCCTCTGTGTTTAGCAAAACACCCTGTGCAAACACGTAAAGATTAGACAAAGTTTTCATTACCTGCTATGCTAATTAGGCAAAAATCTGTAGGGAACAAAGCTGACCAGAAACCTCTTGTGGCTGAGACATGACTAGAGCATGGGTTCTTTCCTTCTGTAAAAACCTAGACAACCAGCTCCCACTTGCAAGAACGTAACATGGGACTAGAGGATTATCCGTCACAATTCAAACGCAATTCTCTGATAATGGTAATAGTGTTCCAGTGTTAGAAGTGATAGACTTACATAATTAGCTGCAAGTGCTATTTCTGTGTGTGCAAAATCTTTTAATTATTTCCTTTTTAATTATTTTAAATTACCTAATAACTCTTTGGCAAAGAGGGATGTATGGGAGGGAGGTAGCGTTAGTGCGAGCCCGCCATCATTATGAAAGCTTTTCAAGAGTTCCATTATGTGCTGTGAGTATCTGACTCTTTGTAGCATGAGTCACCCACAAAGTCTTGAGCCATCAAGTAATTAAGGTCCCTTAATACAGAGTGGGAGGGGAGGAAGTAATATCACTTGTCGTTATGATCAGTCACATTCCTACAAGTATATATCATAACTGGTTTATAAATGGATTATTAGCAAATCAGGTTACAGCACTAATTGTTTCTCCCAACATTTCTCTTACCCATGTGCTGTGGACTCATCCACTCCCCAGTACTACTACACCTCTCTTCCATCTGTTTTCTTTCCCCTTTGCGACCTCACACACATACAGAATCATTTATGTAAACTCACCCAGGACTGGAAGAACCCAATAATACCTGTTATCAACATTTCAAAGCAAAAAACATTGCTGGTTGTCACTGGAAATCTGTCTGAATGAATAGCTGCTGGTGACCTAGGTACGACATGGTGGCCATAACCCAGTTCTGAGCAGAACTGCAAATAGGAATTTACAACACAAAGCCATTTCCATGCTGGTGAGCAATCTCAGAAGAAAGGACAAGAATTGACAGGCCTGAAAAGAAAGCCATGTTTTTCACCTTTAGTGGAAAAAAAAAGAACTGTTAGGTAAGACATGTTAGGTAACATTTTTTCCTTTCTAATGAAGATGGAGCCCAAGAGAGCTTGATTATTCCAGCAAAAAAAAATCAAGGGCAGGACAAAGTTAAATAAGAGCTGATGAAAGGAGCAAAGTGGAGGGTCAGGAATTAAAACAACCTAAAGGAAAACATAGGTGGAATCATAGGTCAAATTTACTACACACAGTCAATAGAACCTGTTATAATTTTCAACAGCACCTACAGGATTTAACAGCCCTTGGGAATTGTAATCATTGTGCCAGTTGTAAATGTTCAGAAAAAGAACAGAGATTTAGATGTTGCTGGTTTGCTTCTTTTGTAAAAAATCCATTAAAGTCGTCAAGACAAAGTCTGAAACAGTACAAAACATGGAAGGTAAGGCAAAGCTGCTCCCCTGCTCCCCTTTGCAGCACTGTAAAACACAACTTCTGCTACAGATTTACCAAAGAGTAAAAAAATGATTACAGAGTGAAAAATAATGGGTTGTAAGACCACTGTTCTTCTGCCACTTCTCCAATATTGCTTTTGCCATTTCAGAAGAAAAAGAAATTGAGAAGATGGTGTAGTCGTTGTACAAATTCCTTTGCCAGCTAGCAAGGTATGATTCACATTACCCCAGGTGTTTGCTAGGAATGGATGAAGAGTTAAAAATGTCAGGTTTAGGTCCAGCAACACTGAAGAATTTGGAACAGACTTCTTCTTAATCTCTGCTTAATCTCTCCCGATCAGGGTACACACAACCAGTTCTTCTGTTGAAGCTGCTCCCTTACCAACCACAGCTCCTCTCCCCATCACTACCAAAGCACTTCATGTGCTGGATCTGTCCTCCTCCATATTGTCCTCATATGAACTACATTATACACACATCAAAGCAAAAATACAGCTTTTCTCCCAGAAATAATTAGAATTTTCATTAGAAACTCTATTTTATAGAAAATAGAATAGAAATGTACATTTCAAGGCACAGTGATTAGCAACAAAGAAAGGGGCACCAAAGGAGGAACATACATGCATGTCCAGAAGGACTGCTGGTCTCCACTTCGTAAACCTAACCTGTCCAGGCTGATGAAAATTGTCCCACCTTCAGCTCTGCCACTAGAGCTGTAAATGAGTGGAATGAAAGCCTGACACAGCCTGATGCACCAACCCCAGCCACAGGGAAAGATCCGTGGACCCCACCAAGATGGCATTTGATTGGCACATGGCCCAGCATCTTGTAGAGCTCCTTGTGAGGGGCACAACACCTGCAGGAGGGTGCTCAGTGCCTCAATTAGCCTTCACAGACATCTTGCTTATGTTTTTGAGGTCTCTGGCTAGGTGGATTCACAAGTGTCAGCATCCCACATTCACCTCTCTGGGAGAATGTGACTGAAAAGTGTAGTTACAGCTCCTCTTCTCCCATTCCAGTTAACCTGAAGTTGACAGTTGAATTTCTGCTGGCTGAAAAGCATGGGCTCATCCACAAATACTTCCTGCAACACTGGCTCTATCAGTCAGTAGACCAAAGCTTGATTCTTTTTAAATATTGCTATGGTACCATTTTAATCAGTAATTACACACAAAGCAGAGTCATAAACCCTTCTAAAGTGAGTCGTCCTCACTGGCACTGAAACAATAGCATACGCCTATGGTATGGGCAAATGTCTCAACTTTACTCTCTCTAAGGTGCTACTTCACAATGTTAAACCTATAAAACTCAATCATACTCTAGCCTGGGAGAAAAAATCAGAGAAAACTCTGAAGGAGTCAATTTATTTGGAAGTTAACCATACATATTTCAATCTTGATTGGACATCTTGAGACACAACATAAATTTTTATATAGGTTATTTGATTCTCACACCTCATAAATTAAATAGAATGATCTCTGATATATCTAATGCCTGGTGGTAAAAAAACTGTAGAAGGATGAATTTCTGGTACATTTGTTTCCAGTGCCCTGCAGTTAGGTACTTCTGGGCATCAGTTAAGGTTAATGTGAAATAAGGGGCAATGACAGGAAACAGTCTCAAGTCCCAGGCAATTTGCAAAGGGAAGTCAGCTTGCTGGGACCAGCCTGCCAACCACCCTGCATAGGAAAAAGCTATCAGTGAGTTAGGTATTGTTGCCAGGCTCTGTTCAAAATTGTCTCAAAACTTTAGAAAACTGGAGCATTGCTCGTCAAGTTGGAAACAAACATTCCTGGGGAAAAACTATTTTCATAACATAGCTGGATGACTAATTTATTGTGTTCATTTATCTAGAGCAAAGTTGGTCGCAGCTTTCCATGTGTTTGCCGTTCGACTGAGCCAATAATAAAATCTTATTTTAAGCTGAAAATGATATGAAAATCCAAATAAATCGTATCTTTCAAATGTCTCAATATACATGGGCTAGCCATCTCAGCCCCATGGTGGTTTTTTTGTGTCTTTGACTGGACAACCCAGAGATAAAGTAATGCAGAACGCTACAATTCAAAATTTGACCCATGTTGAATAGCTGCATGATTCATCTTGTCAGGAAGAGAAATAACGCCACTTATGGGATTGCGCTCCATAACTAGACGCAACGCTAATAGAGCAAATACACTGTGCCTCCAAATATACAGTTAAAAATTGCTTTTGTTAAAACTCAAAACACTTTTTTTTTTTTTTTGTAATTCCCCAAATAAAACTCTCATGTTTCCAGGAACCAAACACCATCAAGTGAAAATTCATACATAATATGACTACAAATACTTATATTGTGAGGGAGATTGATCTAATTCTGGAGCAGAAACGTATGATCCTCTTCTACATGAAGTATATAATAGTAGTGATACACATAGTAGTGATACTATACAATAGCAGTGACATTACGGAGGGAGTTATACTACAATCAGAAGTGGCATATATCTCATATGCAATAACAAGACTTACAGCTATCATCAGCAGCCATTAAGTCATCCTGATTACCACCAGCAAGAAATTATGCCTCTGAAGTATTTTGGCCATTTGTTCCCTTTTTGTTTTTCTCTTGTTCCTCTAAAAAAACTGTTTCTGTTTTTCACTTTCTTCCTTCCCCTTTCCCTTGCTTGTTTCTTTCTTCCAGCCCTAACTTTCTTGCTTCTGAATTTCCTTCCCATCAGTAAGCCCCACTTTTTCCTTCGGCTGCTTCATTTCTTTCTCAACTCATTATCAAACTAAGCATGACCAGTCATGTTATAGTAAGCTTATTGACAGTGACAGCAGAAAACTGCATTTGTTGATTTAGGAGGTGTCTTACGGTCTGATATTTCTTTCTTGTTCCTAGTTCACTTCACAAAACCTGATCATTTTGACAGAGATTTGTGTCATTAGGTTCTTTTCAACCCTAACTATTCTATGATTCTATGATTATTAGGTTTCAGAGTGAACACCCCAGTGCAGTGCAAAGGAGGAAAAAATGGGAAGGTATTCGTTTTCCCCGAACTGCCATTTCACAGAAGGAAAAGAGAGCTCTTTATCTGTTATGCTTATCTTGCTTTTAAAGGTTATCTTTGTAGCCAGGTGGGCGAGCAGCATTTTATTCCCAAAGTAAGCATGTTCTCAAGCTTTGTGTGCCATATGGCCCAAAAAGAAATAAAACTCCAGCCTATGGGCAGGGTGTTCAAGACCTCTGCTCTAGGCAGCTGGGTGGAGCTCTGAATTCTCAGTATGTTTCTCAGAAAATTTGTTAATTTTTATGCATTGTAATTTAATTAAGTTCCTTCTCTTGGCAACTGGTCATTGTCAGACTCCTTTCTGATCAGCAGGGGACTAATACAACCTGGGAGCTGCAGCCCAGGGGATGGAAAACATTACAGGCACAATGGAGGACATGTTTGCAAGGAATATCTTCTGCACCTGGAATGCATTTATTAAGTTTGCAGAAAGGACAGCTCCTGCCAAGAAGCCAGACGCTCTGACCTTGTTTGAACCCGCCTGCTGCCTGTGGAGCGGGATCTGTAGCGAGAGGGAGCAAAGGAGGGGCAGGGGCCACACTGTTGCTCCTCAGGGACTCGCTGCAATATACGGGGAGTTTATGTTCACAAAGTGTTTTACTTTTAAAGCCTGTATTCTTTCATCTCGTCACAGGCTATAACTTTGCTATTGAGCTATATTGCTGTGTCTAGTCGGAGTGCGTGTTTCTATGCTGGTGTCAATCATTTTTTTTTGTACCCTTCATCAGCTGCAGCTCATGGAGTGGCAGGTGGCTCTTGCTCTGCACTCTATTGATGCTGCTTGATTTTATTATACCACTTTTCCCCCTCCTCAAACTTTATAACTTATCACGGCCTAAAGTCTCTAATAAACAGAAAATTAAAAGGGGGATGAAATGCAAACAGACAAAGTTAATACATCTTAGATTCAACACTCAGCTCATGTTAAACAAGGCTCTAGTTTTCTCACTATGACATGAAATTCAACTTATCCTATAATGCGGTTCTCATTTAAGATTTAAAGATGTTAGCATTCCGCGCAAGTCTGAATGATCATGTTTGGCTCTCAGACACTGCAGAGATAAGTGTCCTGCGAATAGCTAAGCTGGATAGATTCAGATAATGTTTTCCCTAATAAAAGCAAGATCCTTCAAAACAAATGGTTACCTAAATAGAATCTTACTTTTCCAAACAAATAAAATATTTACTTACTCCTTTTACAAAAGGGGGAGGGAAACAACACAAGAACAAAAAAAAATCTCCATCCCTGAGATGTTTATTACTTAAAACTGCTCTTTCCAGTCTGAAAGCAGCACAGTACTGAAGAGTAAGCTTCATTTGATGTCTGCTGGATGACTTCATTTAAAACCAGATATACCCTTACACATCTTGCTGATTAGGGACTTTATTCAGCACATTTCACACCCCAGTGTGGAATATTTTGGCTCTCTGCAAAGTCACTTCTGGGGCTCCAGCCCCAGCAGGAAAAGCTTCTTCTAACCTGGGACTCAGCCACAGGGCTACAGGGATCAGGCTGGGAGGGTAAGGGGACATCAAGGGAGTCATCATCCCTCATGGCTGGAGGTGCCTTGGCTGAGGGTGCCAGTGGGTGCCAGTGAGGATGGTGAGAGTGTTTGTATGAACATATGGCCATTAGGAGGAATAAGGTATAAAGAAGAGCCCACTAATTTTACACTCTACAAAATTGGCCAGTTGCCATCCCAGGCTCTTTGTTATTGCTAATCTGGGCTGGATTTGAACAATTTAGATGGAAGTGAAACACCGTGTCCCATAATTAGTCCAAAGAGTCTCCCAGCTCCCAATTATGTCTACTTTAGCCATTTAGTACCAACTTGTAAAATTCATACACACTTTTCCCTTTGTCTGTAAAGGAAAAGCAAAAGGAAAACTTGACACAGTGTTCAAACATATAAAGGACAACTAATTAGGTTTATTTATATAGGACTTGAAGAAGGTTAAAAACAGTGTCATTAAGCGCATGAATAGTCGAACACTCACACTGTTTATGATCTAGACATGAAGATATGGTGGGGAAAATGCCCTGAGACCTGAGGTGCAGCTTGTGCCCTGGCACAGTCTCAGGGCTAGAGGCAGCCCCACTTCAGCACTGGTGGCTTCCCTGCCACCATGAGTAATGGCCTGTGATGGCCAAACTCCCTGGGGACACCTGCAGCAGAGGCATCTGTGGCTGCCCTGCCAAAGCCACTAGCCTGCACCTAGCAGGGCATGGCCAACGCTGCAGATGAAGGGCAGTAATTTTCCACCTGCTGGAAGCTGTCAGCAGTACGGAGCTGCACTGCCCAAGAGTGCTGGATAAGCAGGTGGGCTGCTTGGTGAGCACAAAAGGGGCAGGGTAAAGTGGAAGGAACAGGCTGGAGATCCCACAGAGAGGTGGTGTAAGGTTTCCACATCCGTAATTTGCCATGGTGGTTTAGTTATTACCACCAACCCCCAAAAAATTCAGTGATACCTCAACAAGCTAAAACAATGGGAATATATAACCTTGTGTTATCTTGTGTAATTCCACTCACAACCATTCCTGGGAAGAAAGAGGTAGAGGGGAAAGACTGCAATGATAGCCCAGCTTCCCACTGTACTGCTTCCAAGGAAGTAAGGCAAAATTTAGCCAGTCAGAACACATTTTTGTGCCCAGAACATTGTTTGATAAAATTAAAACACCTTCTCAGGCTTGTATACAAAATCCAGCTCATGTTCTAGAACAATATTTCAGCAACCAAAAGATAAAGAAATATATTAATAGACTGCATAACCCAGGCAGGATTGTAAGTCAAAACAGCCCAACAGAACTATTTGTATTAAGTAACTGATCTGTTCATTTAAAAGCATTCATTAATAAAAGGAAGCCCATTTCATTTTACTGGACTTTCTAGATCATTTTAAAAGATGATTAAAATTTTGCTCTGCTGCAACACAAATATTGCTTTTTCTTATTACAACTGAGTTCCACTTATTAACATAAGTAGGAAAAGGCTCTTGGTGTTTGCTCAGGGAAAATTATGAAAGGAATTGAAACTTCGTGGAAATATTTTTTCCTAAGCAAACCTGAAAGAAAAGGAGGAAAAAAATGGTAAAATGAATTATTATCAATCCTTGTTTTGTGAAAACCAAAAAAAAAAAAAAAAAACCAAAATTAAGAAACTACTCCTTTCCTGCTGAAAACAGCCTTTTTGGGAAAAAAAATATAAAAAAAAAAAGGCAAAACGTCAATGTTCACTATGTTTTGACTTTGAATAGCTCATTCAGTCCTTCATTATATTATATGACTGCCAGCCCCTGGCCAAAGATTACAAAGACCTGCTAGGCCTATGCACATTACAGATGTTTTAAATTAATAAAGGTTTCTACCTATAAATACTACTTCTTCCTAGAGCCATAGGAAACACCAACTCTATTGTCTCTGTTTCTTGGATGAGTACTGTCTTCTCATAAGTGGTCTGATTTCACAAGAAATAGAGCAAGCAAAAGCAGCTTTTAAAAACACAATTCTTTTTCCTAAATAAAGTTCAGTGGCTTGCTTCACTGGTGTTCCCACAGTTTGGCATAACTCCAAGATGTGGGATCAGTAATGGAAAGCAAAAACTTCATAAATATCAGTTACAACAAGCTTCTATAACATTACTAGCACCGTGTAAGATTACTTCATTCCCAAACAGTAACAAATATTTATGAATGCCCAGAACAAGGCAGAGATCAGTGCTTATAAGCTGCGGACTGCCTAGTTATGAAGCAGGGACAATAACACCAGAGTTCTGAGATTATTCCTATGCCATAAATATATAGCATCAACTCATCATAGCAGCTAATTAGCAGATTATTTATGCACACAAATATATTAACAAATCTCAACAAATCTTAAAGTCATTTGTGGATAAATAATAAGCCGTAGATAGAAAAAAAATAGTTAAGTTCATCAAACAAAACCAGACCTGTCAAGCAATCCAGGCTCCTGTGCTCAGGCGTCAGATTTCTCAAGACCAGCGCTGTTCGTGTTACTAGTGATCAGAAGCTGCCTATGCCTTCGGACACTCCAGGTATGCTCAGATTTAAATATGTCCTAGCACAGGCACACCATTCCACCCTGTGTCATTTGGTCTTGAGCAGTCACTGTCTTGCTCATATTGCTCATCTTCCTATCTACTCCTCTATCAAGTCTTCATAAAAGAAGGAATAGGTTGGGGTTTTTTTCTGACCTCATCCTCAAGCCCAATTATGGCTTTCAGTATTGACTAAGGTTCATATAGTATTATATAATTTTTGTTAATGTTGGCTTTGACCCAATTATACTTATTAGACTGGTATTTGTTTAGTTTTGAACAACTGAAATAATAACTTTGTGAAATTTATCTTTTTGTAAGGTCATTTTCCTTATTAATGTGGGAGGGGAGAGTTGCCTTCCTCTCTTACTATGACCTTGCACAGATTCTAAAGAGCTCAAAAGCCCCCGAGTATTGAAATTGCCTGGAATTATTTACAGCAGGCTTTGCTTGAATTTGAATGGAAGATTAGAATAATTTTTTGTTTACTTGAATTATTCCATCACAGTAGATGCACAGGACCTGAACAACCTCAAACATAGATTTGATTCAAAAGCACTCAAAACCAGAGTAAAGAACTTTGGGGAAAAAATAAAGAACAGAAACAGTGACAGAAAAGACAATCATTTCTGGCAAGTTCTCAGATCAAGCATGTCCCTACTTTAGCCCTAGGTTCCAAAGGTGAAGTTAAAATTCTGCTCCAAAACTTTAGCATCGCTACTCAGAAGTAATCATCCAAGCCCATGAGTATTTTTGTACTGTTTCGGTCTGGCAGCACAGAGCCAATAGAAAAGATTTCCAAGCTGCAGGTCAAACAGGTGTTACTCAAAGCCTTTCACAAAATATGTCTCTGCATGGTTTTAGAAAAGAAAAAAGTACTAAAGAAAAAAAAGGTGGTAGACGTGACTCAGAAAAAAACAGCACCCATAAATCTAGTAGGCAGTTTAAGCTTGCATTTACAATATTAGAACATTAACATCTTATTGACTAATAATAGTCTTCAGTGAGAGAATTTGCTAATGTCAGTATTAACAAATTATCTGTGATTATAAACACAGAGATAGGGATATCTGATTTTGAAGAGCAACATGATTTTTGTTGTAAGTATCTTTTCTGGCGGAAAATGCTACTGAATTACATAAATACATGTTTCAGTGTAAAAAAAAAGCAAGTTTCAAGTAACATCTTCAAATAATTAAGGACACAGCAAACTAATACTGGTCCAAATGCTCTTCTCCTTGCAGATGAAGAACATAGCTATGGGTTCCAGCTAGCAAGAACAGAGAGGTGACCAGGAGTCTAGCAGGACACCTTTGCTTCTGCTTGGAAGGAAAGAAGATTTACAAGCCTGGAAGCAGTCGGACTCTCTGTTGCTCTGCCATGTAGACCTGGCACAGGCAGAGCACGTTTCTGAGCCTGGAATGGCTCAAGGAGTTCAGTATGCTTAGGCACACCACAGTTCAGCCTTGACAAAAAAAAATACCTAAGTTAAATTCCCTAAATTTAGGTGTGCACAGGCACACCAGGCAAAAAATTAAGTTGCCTAAACATAGGTGCCTGGCTATGTGAGCTGTCCTAGAGTATTTGAGATATTTGTATAGGGCTGTCAGAGACAATATAGCACTCACAGAGGTTCTGCACATTTCTCAAGCAAAATATCCCACAAAGTACTAACATTACCTAACACCAACATTAACTAACACCAGCTGCAGCAATGAGATCTCACCAGTGCTGCCTTGGCTTCCACCATTGTTGGTGGAAGAGAGACACCAAGACATTCAAGAGAGCTAAGGAGGGGACCTTAGACACCTAGCATGCATGTAAACCCTTGCATGTGGTGCATCAACCAGCAGCTCAATCTCCTCCACCCTGTCTCATTATTGACAACCAGTTTCTTGCACCCCACTGTCATCTGCCTCACTGCACCTGTGGCAGCACTGGCATGTTTAACCCCATGTGCATGTGGCACATCTGCAGCAAGCCTTACTTGTTAGTGTCCATGTTTGGAGAAAACCAAACACTTTCCAGGGCTAAAATACCCTATAACTAATTAAATGAAATTGAGATGTACTTCAAAACCTTTTGAGCAGAAAGCTCCACTACTAAAAAATTCAAAGAGTTGACTTAGTTCCCCTAAGGCAACGCTTTCAGCTTTGAAAGAATATAACTTTTTTGTCAATAGGATCTGAAATACACCTCAAAGTTTCTTAATTAGTCAGTTATAGCTGAATCTAACTTAAAAAAGGGGTGATGGGGGCAGTCATCGAACAACTATGATAGGTGTGACTATGCAAAAGTGATACTATAATGTTGATACAGAAAGGACTCTGGCTAATTTATGTATTAATTCTCTGAGGGTGCGTGTAAAGAGATAGATATTTTCAGACAGCTAAGAAGAGCTCAGGTTATATTTGCACCTGAGTACTTAAATTAAAGCCTTACATTTTATGTCCTGAAAATCTAAATTCAAAAAACCTGCCTAATGCTACAAGCCAGATTCTCATGTGGTATAAACTAAAGTGGCTCCCTAGCTTGCCACACAGCTTTCCCAATTTACATCACCTAAAAGACATGGCCAAGTGCCAAGATGGTTAGAAAAGCAGATCCTTTTCATTTGCACATACCTCTGCACTTTCTTTGCTCGGTCACACACTAAAAACAGAAGCAACAAAGTGCTCAGAATTAAAATGTGCATTTGCCCTATTTTCCTCCTAAAAGCAACAGAAATTCTGTGAGCTAGCTAGTCCTCTGAGATATCCAGCTCAGTCTGACAAATTCCTGAGGTTTGGATAATAAAATTATGAGACAATTCCCACAGGTATATTTTTCACCTTTTTAATATCTTTTATATGCTGTATTACTTTCATGTGATGTTTCCCACAGTTCTGGTCTGATGAAACATAGAAAATTCATTGAGTAACAGCTTCCTTACAAAAGCCAGCACTGCCACACTGTACATCTGCTGAGGATGAATCTGAGAATCTGTTTTAGCACAGTACAGAAACATAAGGTGTCATTTTTGGACTCTACGACCTAAGGCTTTGAAAACTTATGCCTTGCCTGCTGGAAACTCCTCCACTGTGGTCTGTGTTGCAAATAAGCCTTGAAAATCCCCAGACCCCATTCACCAGGTATTTACATCAACATACACCAAGAATGCCTTGGTTGCATGCTCTGACTCCAACACAAGGAGCTCAGCAGAAGACCACATATGAAGAGCCTAATGTTCCCAGAAGAGCAAAGACATGATGGCAGATACGAATTATTCTACCTCTGTCAGAGGCATGCAATAGACTATCAAAAACAAAGAAGACATAAATTCATTTCTCAAAAGACCCACATGTCCTTGCAGCCCACAGTCTGCAAGGTGCCCCATCCTGGAGGCAGTCTGCCACATTGACATCAGTGTGAAGTGCTACACAAGGACAAGTGCAACAGAAAGGGAAACATCCCAGATTGTGTGTTGCAAAACTAGACAGAAATGTGAGCAAAGATGCAGCTGGCTAGCTGGAAGCAGGGCAAGGGGGTGGAGGGGAAGAAGCATCTCTTTCCTGCAACATAACTCAGATGATTTTCTGTACAAGCTACCTCCAGGAAAAATAAAAGCGTGACATAAAGCATGTGACATTACTACCCTCTGTGGAGAGCTTGGAGGTCCCCAGTCTCATATATCTTCTCTTTCTGCACAAGCAAATCTGGGTGCATCATCCTCTACAGCCATCAGAGAAGGAGAAAAACAGGTAAGAGGCAAGACAACAGAGGTTATTGCTGGCCATTGCAGTGGGGCTGCCAAGTTGGGAGGCACTAGAGGAGCAACAATAGTCTTGGAGAGCTATTTAAGGACATGACATGCTTCTAACATGGGGACAGGACATGGGGGAGAGTGCAAAAGTGAAGCATGTTAGTGCATTTGTGCCTCAAAGAAAACTGGTAGACTGATAAATGAGCTAAAAGCAAAGGAATTGCAATACAGATACACTGCATCTGCCCCTAACTGACATGTCCAAGTACATGTAATGCCACAACACAGTTCAACTGACCAATCCATATTCTTTATTATTTTGCAACAAATTTCCTTCTTATGGTGTCTTTAAACAGTTAAGAAAACTGAAGAACCTTTTCCAGCTCCCGTGTATAAGTAACTTTTTGCATTCATTTATACCGTCATTAATTATTAAATGAAGATGATCATTAAATATTACAATGAAGAATATTATCAATATTGCATCTGTCACAGATGAAAAATCTACATGTATGGATGAATGTAATCTATTCATTGGTTTATGAACTCAGAGTTCCCTGGAGCTGTCACTGATGACACAATATCCCCAAATGCTGGATTTTGTATGTAATATATCTGAAAGATGTGCAAAAACAGATGTAATCAGACAGCTCTCTTTGGTTACATACATGAGGAAGCTTCAGAGTTATTTTAGCTAAGGCTGACAATAATTTATTCTGAATAAATTGCCTCTATATCTGTTTCAGGCAGCAACGACATAGGAAGAATGTGAACTTTTTTGTTATATCAACTCATTTTTGAGCCAAATTATGCTTCTTTTTGAGTATCCGCCATTGCAAACATAGAAGACATGTGGATCTAGATATTAGCACCTTCTAAAAGTTGGCTCAATAAAAGCTGTTTAGCACTTAAACATGGAAGCTGTTGTCAGCTACAAAGATGAGTAACTCGTTCTAAATTTTGGAAACGGAAATTCTGATCTGATGTATACTTGAAGCTTATTAAGAAACTATATTTTCTAGGCCTGAATTCAGTTAAAATTAACTCTAGCTCCCACACTGTCACAATCCATACAGGACTATGGAAGTCATACAAAATGAACTTGAAGTGGGTTCTTTTACTGTATGTGGAGGAAAATGTTCCTTGGAGCCCAGATTCCTTGTTCCAGAGAGCGATGGGACAAAGGAAATAGCTAATCACACTGCCTTAGCTTGGAAATATGATTAAAAAGAATAATGTGTTAGACTTTATCCTAAGAAACATCTTTCTTTTGTTCTTGTAAAGCCACCAAACACTGTAACAGACAGCAATAAAAAGACACTGTCATATGTTTATTGATTCTGTATTTTTCTCTATCCTCTAGACTTTAAAAGGGAAATTGTAAGAAGCGGGGGGGGTGGAAACCCACTAAACTACTCCAGTGGACATAGCTTAAATCAGATTTGAGATGCTTATTTCTGGGATATTAAACTTGAGAATATTTAATATATCTTCTTTTTTTTTATCTTGTTGTTGTTCTTGCTTCCTGAAAACCAGGTCTGCTGAATATCTTCTGGTTGTTTTGAAAATGTGGGAATTACTTGCGCTATTCCTCTCTCTATGTCTTCTGTTGGTCCAAAATTCACTTATTCTGTGTGGTCTCATCAGTACTGACACCATGTTTTTTTCCTAGTCACACCAACTACAACAGCCTTGCTGTGTTTCTCTGCCTTCAAACCTACCTCTCTGAAATACCTGCTATTTTTTCTTAGCTTAGCTCTACACCTGCTTCTAGTTTTTAACTTGAGTTTAATACAATCCTAATAAAGTCAACAAGAACACTGGCTTGAGCTGGACCTGGTAAATGTGCACCTAAAACTTTAGAGAAGATTATTCAAGTCTTCTAGCACATGAACTTAATGAGTGAAAGTCAGTAAATTCACAGCTGAGGTGTCAGCCGCGAGATTTCTTGTCCTCAGCAAGTCATAGTCTCAGGGTCCCAGTCTCCATCTCTGTTAGACACGATACTGGTTTATCACCATTACAAAAAGGTGGGGTGAGGACATGTATTTTAGAATACACCTGGGCAGCTGTCTGAAAATCTAAGGTTCTTTAGTGACTGACTGGTAACAAAAAACGTTTTTCATGCTATCAGTAATTTACTGACAGTTGTCTGCCAGTCTCATGCTCGTTCTGCTAATTTGCTCCAGATCCTTGCACGTTTTGGTGGACAAGGGCAGGACAGAAACCAAAAAAGGATGAAGCAAACCCCATCCCTCTTGAACCCTCTGCCCTTTCCACTCCGAACAAGATCATGCTCCTCTCTTTGCTGGGAACTGATGTTCACAGTGTGACTAAGAAAATGATTCAGTCCTGAAAGCCGCCATGTGATTTAGTGAAACAAAGGGCTGACCTCCCCAGCAGCAGCAGCAGCACCAGCCGCTCTTGAAATGTCTAAAAGGCAAACGCATTAGTATGTTCAGCCACCATGCTGGCTAATGACTAGACGTTTTCGAACATATGGAATCATTATTCCAGCATATCATCAGTGAACTTTCCAGAAAAGCTTATTAAAGGACTCTTTAAATGCTTACCACAAAGTTGGGTTTTATCTCAGTTCCTCACTTGCATTTGAAGAATTATCAGTTTTCTTCTCCCCTGGTCTCATCCCCTTTCCATTTCCGGTAGTCACTAAAGATGAGTAAAGCTACTTAAACATCTTTAATTTTTTTAATCATAATTTACCGTTCCTTTTATTTCCTATGTGGAAAGATTTCATTTCCCACTGACACAAAAAGGATTTAGAATGCACTGTGGCCAGACTCTACTGATGGCTCATCTTCCAAGCAACCTTCCTTCCTATACATCTCTCCCATAACTGCTTCTGTTCTTTAATGGTTATTGCAAATGACATTAAAAGGTAATTTATAGATTGCAGGAAAGAAAGGTCATTCTCCTGGCCAATAGCTCCTAACAAGGGGTAAATTCTCTGGACAACTCTTCCTGCTGATCAGAATAATTTGCTAGGAACTGTGTAGATGACCAACATTTCCTGCAAGACTCATTGTAGAAACAAGATTTTTCACTTCCTTGGGAAGCAATTTTGCTTTTAAGGAAGTATCCTCTCAAGTTAAAAACAACTTGCAAACCTGAGGCAGGTTAAAAGACTATTATCTACTTTGTGAATCTAAATCTGGGACATCTTGGAGGAGAAAAATCTCTCAGGACTTGAAACTGTGAATGTAGCATTGCCACTGTTGTGACATCTAAGTCCATAGAAAATGCTCATAAAGAAGTGTGAGCTGTTGAAACAAATAAATCTATCAGTGATAATTTGCATCTTCATTGTTAGGTATACTACTGGTGGTTACTTCAGCAGAAGCACCCATGCTTTCCATCTAGTTACTGAGCTTGTTGGATGCATTGGAAGACACCAGGATGGGCTACAGGTTGGATGGCAAGTGTGCCTTCACCAGGATGGTCTCAGGGGAAAAGTCAATCAGGATGACTGACAAAAAAAAAAGACATTTTCCCCATCTTCCTTTAAAAAATTAAAACTCTCCTTTGGAAGTTTCAAAAAAAAAAAAAAACAACCCAAGATTATTTTTATAGTTCCATAAACATATTTTGATGGGCCCTTCTACATAGCAGTGACAGCTTCTTATAACATGCAGTTTGACATGGCTACTCAGTGATGTAAAGCAAATCCCAGAGTAGAATCTGAGCTTCGCAACACAGATAAGTTCCCTGGGTTTCCCACAGCATGCATGTCAGCTGTAGTCAGGTTAACAACATGTAGCAGAAGGCAACCACAGCTGTGTCCCCACCAGCATGTATAGGCACATGGGGCTGTTCGCATTACAAGCACGCTTCTGACTCTGATGATCCTGGCTAGGTGCAGTAAGCCCCGTGTCCTGTGAAATAAGCCATGTTAAGATACAGCAGTGGCTGGCTTGCACATGGAGGAAGAGTGTCATCAGAGCAACATGCAGCTCTGAGGGCACTTCCATGTAACCTCAAACTGTAGCTGGTACCACCTGTGGAGCCATGCTAATGACTGAGCAATCCTCCGCAAAGGAGCTACTCCAGCAACAGAAAATGTGATGAACAGGAACACTGTCTCTCAGAGTGCCAAGAAATGTATGTACTGCTTGCATTCCTCCTTCAGCTATTAGCACAGAAATAGTTTAAATATCTTGCAGCTGGGTCTCTTTCATTACATTTTTAAGTGGTAATAATTTTGAATAGTTATCTTGGAATAATAAATGACCATTAAAACAAGCAAGTCTAAGTGCTTCAACAAAAAAAGAAATAAATCAGCTAGCCATTTATCTAAACCAATCTCTCTGCATTTTAATTTTTGATAAAATAGTTTGTGAAACACTGATCCTCCAAACAAATATATATTTAGAGTTAGAAAAAAAAACCACTTTATTCTGCAGGAATGCAATTTATATGAGCAGACCTATGCATGTGTGCTGCTTTTGGCTGGGATAATTTTCTTCACAGTAGCTGGTATGAGGCTATGTTTTGGATCTGTGCTGAAAACAGCTTTGATAACTCAGGGATGTTTTAGATATTGATGAGCAGTGCACAGAGTCAAGGCCTTTTCTACTTCTCACCCACCTCACCAGCAAGCAGACTGAGGGTGCACAAGAGCCTGGGAGGGGATACAACCAGAACTGACCAAATGGATATCCTATGCCATAAGACTTCATACTCAGTATATAAAGCTGGGGGAAGAAGAAGGAAGAGAGGGGATGTTCAGAGTTATGATATTTGTCTTCTCAAGTCACCATTACCTGTGATGGAGCCCTGATGTCCTGGGGATGGCTGAACACCTGCTTGATGATGGGAAGTGGTAAATGAATTCCCTGTTTTGCTTTGCTTGCATTAGTGGCTTTTGTTTTACCTATGAAACCAATCCATTAATTTTACTTTTTTTTTTTTTCCCCACAATTCTCTCTCCCATCCCATGGGGCATGGAGGAGCAAGCATCTACATGGTGCTTAGTTGCCGGCTGGAGTTAAACCACAGCAACGTGCTGAAGTGTTTATGGCACTGGGGACTAAATGTGTTTAAAAAAATCCCACAAAACGATGGCACACATGCACCAGAAGATTTCAAATGTATTCATCCTGTGGAATAAACATCCCTGTGTGGAGCAGCATTGAAGAAAGCTGTGCTTGGCAGATGGCAAGTAGACTGGAACATAATTCCCCCTGCCCCCAGCCACATGCACTGCCTGGTAAAACAACGCCAGTGTCCTGCCTCCTTCCACTTCAGATGAATGCAATCACCCAGTAGAAATGTCAGCATCTTTCCCACCCAAAATATCTAGCTGCAGATCAGAAGACGTTTTGACAGGAAGTCAAAACAGATTTAGTACCAGTCAGAAAGTAAAACACTAGGAAACAAAATCCCTTCTTCCTTTTGTTGAATCTTTGCCTAGTTTGTTTCTCCCCAGTTCTCAGTCCTGTTTGCTTTGGCTTGGTCTGTCTCCTCCTTTCTGCCCTGGTCTGTTCAGGGCAGATAGAATTCAGGAAGTTTTCTCCTCTGGAGCGAGTGTGATTGCTCTGACGTGTGCCCACACATGATGGCCTTCACATCCCCATGATGTCAGTCACATATGCATGTATGTCACTAAAGATGTACAGAAGATCAAACTGGTTTGCTGCTTATAACTGTAAAAGTATTACCTATTCAAGACAGGTCATCTAATGAATGAGCCAGAGCAACACTTTGTAATATCAATATAGATCACATGACAGGAAAAAAAATGCATAGGAAAATACAGAATTCCTCAAATCTGTATCTCGATACAGATAAACAGAATAATCTCACAGGCTCAGCAGTCAGAGAAGACATAATCAAGGGAAATTATTTTCGTTGTGGATTGTCACACATTTTTCTGACCTGTCAAATATCCAATACCTGCTGTTTTCTGATAAGTAGTGAGCACACATCCTGATAAGGAACAATGTTAAAACCTCTATTACTTTGCAGTGATCTGTGTATAATATGCCTTTGCCTCCTAGACCAGGAGATTTGCTCCCATGAGGAAATGGAAACATGGTGACTCACAGCTACCCATCTGATTTTGACATGGGTATGGGTAGCTCACTATTTTTGTAGTTCTCAGGACAGACTTCATCCAAGCTAGTAGAATGCAAAGTTTCTTCAACTTTCTTTACCAATAACAAGGTTCTAAAATGCAAATAAACATCAATATAAATAAATTAATATTGCCAAGTAACCTGATAGCTTACCAGTTGGCCAGGTACCAGTGTGCCCTCCTATCTTTCTGCCTTCATGGAGTTAGCACTATGTACTATTCATACAAAGCTTCCCATGTCCCTCTGAGCATTCAGTAGCCAATTAAATATTCAATTGCAAATTAAATGATGGCTTAAAATATTGGAGCTAATCCAGTTCACACTACCTGAGGACTGTGCTCACTGACTGCCTGGAAAAATGGGGGAAAATTAAAATAACAGGAAACCAGGTCACAAACCATGAGTGTGAGCATGGGCAAAAGGAGCATCACGGTGTCTGCAGCCACACAGACATCTCGACATCTTCCTTTAGTTGCCCTTTTTATCTGAGAGGTCAAGATTAAGAGACCTGTATTTCAGTGCTTATATGAAAGGTGCTACAGGCATGCTATGGGCTCAACCGAGTAAATCAAAGATAGGTACTTGGTGCCTGGCAGTATGAGGCCTCCAGCTGGAAGTCTGGAAAGGCAGAGATCTCCTATAGATTATGTGGTAGCCAGTACTTTACCAGCCTCACACAACCTATGAGATTGGGAAATGAGGACGACACTAGAGGTTAAATCCTAGCTGTACTGATTTCAGTAGCCACTCTCACTGTCTCCTGGTCAGAATTTTACCAAAAGAGCTTTAAATGAACACAACTGGCATAGTTGAGAAACTCCCTCATTTAGATGAATAGTAGTCATTTCTGGCATCCTTTTTCCCTTTAAGAGTAAAATTAAAGATCTTTTTCATAATTTTTTCTGAGTCCTTCAGCAAGGATGCCACCAACTTATTTACAGACAGAAATCACAGTCAAAGGATCAAATGTTCCCACCACCACCCACCAATTCCCTGGAAACTCTGCAGTGGGGAGAAGGTTACATGAGACCAAAAGTCTTGGGTGTCCAGTGGCTCTCAGGAACTGCACAATTATTCTGTGTATGTGTGTGTATGTATGTGTATATATATATATATATGTATGTATGAATGTGTATTCACATACTGTTTTAAATACCCACTCCAGCAAGTCGTTTGACCAGAATGTTCTGTTAAGCACTGATTCCAGCATCTGACTGCAGTCCAGCATGCACCTAGATCTGCAGCATAAGAAAGAATGGACAATCAGTAACAAAAACTTCCCATTAAAGACTTTTCTGTATCCAAGAACCTCTGTGGTTAAATAAAAGTCTATCTCTAGATATGAGAGAAACCGTTAGAAGCATATACTGCATGGAGGCCCTCATCAGTTGGCAGGAACAGAGCTACTCCATGAGGCACCTGGTGGGGGCTTTGTTTGTTTTTCATTAAGAAGATTTCCAAGGACTTCATTCAAAGGGAAAAATGGAGAGCAATGACGCTTAAAACTGAGTAAACAAAGAACACAAATGTATACTCAAAAGCACAGATGAAGTACCGAATGCAAACAAGTAGAGGGGGTCATGCAGTTTAGGTGGGCCATAGTACCCCTGATAGAGCTCCTGGCCCAAAATTACCTCCATGAGAATTCCAGGGAGAAATTATGCTCACAAATATATCCAAAACAATGCAATCTTCCTCATTCATCTATGCGTCTCTTTCTAGTCTATTCCCTCCGTTTCCAACAAGGCTTTTTCTTCCCATTTTGTTCAACAGAGAATGACCTATGCAGCCAACAATAAAATCAGATGGAGATGAAACTTATTGTTAATGATGTGGAGGCCAAATTATTATTTAACTTTTAAATATGAACAATGCTTGGCTCCAAATCTCATTTAATCTTCATGGATATCAATTATATTTTGCAATTTCTAGACCTGTGAAAATTTCATTTCTCCAAATGAGCTCAATAACTAACCCTCAGCCACTTTAAAAAAAAAAAACCACCTTCTATTCTCAGATTTTTTCAATATAGATTATGAAAACATTAGTTCAATGGGATTTATATGGCCTATTTGACATTCTTTTCTCTTTAGTTGAATTTGAAATATTATTCAAAGCTGGGGCTCTTTCCAAATGCTAAAATATTTGTTCTCTGAATAAATCACCATATGTGTGAATAGATCAGACATGGGTACATCTTTTATATAGTGGCTGTTCGTTTACAATGCTATCAGTCCTGTGTTATATTATTACTATTTTGTCACAGTGTGCACTTCATTGCTGTGGATGACACTGCAATGTTTCAATGCAAAGAGACCTCTAGGAAAAGAATGCAAACATTTCTAAATCTTGTTCGTTCACCATCAAACACTTGGGAATGGGAATAGGGGAGAATAAAAAGTAAATCTTCAGGAGCACTTCTTGGAGGAGGTACTCTACAGGAAGCTCTTTATCAGCCAGGCCCCATTTGCAAGGTACATGGAGAACAGGCTGCTTTAGGTGCCCATATTCCTACTTGAAAGCTGGCACAAAGCCTTGCAGTGGTGATAAACAAGAAGACCTGCAGCATAAGGGTTACACTCTACCCTGAAGCAGCCTACTACCTCAGCAGAAGCAGCAAAAGACCTGCAGCCCTAACAAATCCATGGAAGATCTTAATTCTGGCCAGCTCAACCTGTCTTGCTCTGAGCAGTAAAACAAATAGCCACTGAACACCAGGCAATAGCACCAGCTTCCGTAGTCTCAACTCTTGCTGGTTCCTAGCCCTGGGTTTGCCTCACAACATTTGACTGGGATTAACTTCCCAATGCAGCTGTACAGCTGAATTCCCAGCCCCAAGTCCTGACACGCACTGCCTGTTTTTAAGACTTTGCAGTGGCCCCATCTGGTGCAAAGAGGCGATGACTGGTTTTTTCCATCCATGGTCTGAATGAGCAGCTCTGAGTGAATAGCCTGTGCAGCAGCTGTGAAGCCTGGGCCATCTCACAGGATGGGTTTTAATTTCCCCAGTCCCTCTTCATTCCACCCTCTTGGGTTTTATGTGGGTGGAGTTTTATTTCAGCCTAAATGTCTAAATCTGTTGCCCGAGACATAGGTGCAATCTGAGCCCCTTGCTGTCTTACGTGTTCAAACTGCTGACTGCAACCACAATAGGTTTCATGGTGTTAAGGGCCACCTGTTGAAAGTGTTCAACCCATCCATTTGCATTCCCTACCGCCTGTTTTCCTGTCTGTGACTCAAGCGTCTCTCTCTGAGCCACTTGCCCGGTGTGTCGGGCTGCAATCATTGCAGTGTTGAACCTATTCAACATCTTGAAAAGCTAATTAACTTCATAAAAAATTCATATAGGCACGCAAATACTGTGGCCCAGATAAATAATTAACTGAACTCTTCCACACCAGCGCCAGCATGCTCCAAGGCTGCCCTCTCTTGCCAGGCCTGCTCAACAATTATTCAGGACATGTATTTGATGATTCTCTTCAAGGTTTAAACCTATGCGGCAGCTTAATAAACAACATACATTGCACAGCCAACATTGATTTACACATCTTCTGAAGATATGATGCATGAAATGATCAGAAAAGTCAATAATGCAAGCAAAATGTATGGGCTTGAGATAAGTAACAGAAAACAAAATCAATGCCTTCCAGCTATTATCATCATGAAGTAGAGTTCATAATAGATAACATTAAGTTTGAACAACTTGCATCATTCCAATACCTGCAATCAGCTGTCACTTCTGACAATAATTGCCAGAATGGTATTCATATACCTATATGCTATCTCTACCTCTGGTGCTAAATGCATTTAGCTGAACAATCAAGGCAAACAATCTGACGAGCCAGATATTTTATTATTCTGACATTAAAAAAAGGAGAGTGTGAAGCCCATTAATCATGACCTGTATTGCCATGTGCATACAAATATTGCACTGAAGAGAGCCAAAAAGCTTGCTACAGACATACTAAAATAAGTACCAGAGGAAGATCTGGAGCGGTTTGATGGGATCATCCTAATTCACTAGCTCTGAGGGATAAAATCCAGCAAAAGAAGGTAGCTGACATTATCAGAGCACCTGAGCAAGAATGACTCAGTCACACAGTGCAGGCAATGCTACACCTCAGCTTTGTATCCAGAGCTTTACAATGGACTTACTTATCATACGGCTTTACATCAAGGATTTCTGATAGCCTCAGGATGCAATCAATAGGAAAGAATCATAAGAGAATGCTCTGACCACTAAGGGCTTGTCAACACAGGGAAGATCTTATGAAACACAGGAGGGTGTGAATTCAGAGTACAAAGGCTCTGGCCATTTTGGAAGATGATTGTACAATACAGAATAAAGTAAACTCACACAAGACAGTCTGAGGGCAGAAGACATGCCTACATGGAGAGCTGGAGTTTAACATATATATTACAATAGCCTTCAAATCTACCTTTGAAAATATTTGTCATGGTATTTCAGTAGCAGTGCATGTAACCTACACCACTAAGTTAAACCAGGAGGAGCTGCCTTCAGTGTACAAGAGAGGCTTCCAAACACAAACCTATTTGTGGAAGCAATCACTCTGTCTGCTGTGCAGAGGGCTGGTAATGACAATCAGAGCCCCTTCCCTCCAGCCAGGAGGAAGAATTTGGCTTCATCTTATCACAATCCAGCTTCGACCAATTGGTAATTATTCAATGGCAATAAAACATACATTGTCAGTCTCAACTGAGCTCCTAACAGAGCTGTAAAATGCTCAGAAAAACACAACGTTGTGTCTTTTTGTGAGCAGCAGAGACAGAGAGGGAGATGTGTTCCTCCTCCTTCCTACAAGGCAGGAGCAAAGGTAGAGCCTTGCCAGGAGGTGGTGGTGTGGGGAGTCTGTATCACTGTAACAGACAATTGTATTTCTTTCTCTAGTATTAGGGAAAGGAAAGAACAATAAGGATGATGAGGTGAAGGGAGCTTTGGGGAAACTGTTGCAGTGTCCCAGTTGGATGACCGTCCCAACAAATTAGTTTTCTAATGGCTTTGATTTGACCCACAGACAAGAAGATGATTTCAGCTGAGTTCTGTTTTCAGGGACCCATTCATCTCCCAGAACTAAAATCCAAGCTCATAAAGCACAAACCCACACAACCTAAAACTAATCAGTATCTTCCTCAAATCCCTGCAAAGCCAAACCATCCAGTGCCACACAGCTCTGCGAGCAATAGTAACAAGTAACACTATGCTCAGACTGTAATTTTTCATATCCAGTGTGCTGTTGTCATATGATTTACTGTACTAACACTGAAAGCCATTGCCCAAGCCCTGTCTCTGCACTCCTTCTGATTTGCTTAAATCTTTTTACTTTTATCAGCCACAGGGAATGGGGACACTTACATGTAACAACTGACAATTTGAACAGAAAATACGGAGAAAAGCTGTGTAAAGCAAGTGGCTGAGATTATAGCTGTTGACTTCTAATATTATTTGACAGATGAGACTGCTGCAATTATCCTCTGTTCATGGCTTCCATTACTGGAACAAGAAGCACACAAAATAAGGGCAATTTCCCAAACAATATATAGGGCCACTTAACTTTGTCAAGAGCCATTTCCGCATGTGAAGTCCTCCCTGGTTAAAGATACAAGTATAATGTGCTGGCAACTTCACACAAGCATTTAGTGCATTCCACGTTAACTGCCTTTTCAGTTGTTACTTTCCTGCTCTGTTTGAACCAAATAGGATATTATTTCTAAAGATATTTGTTTAAAGAGTGTTGTGCTTACTGCTGCCCAGGAGTTTTTTTTTAAAAAAGAAGGCATTTCAGAAGGTTTACGGGTTTTTCTTTTACGAGATCATTCTGGATTTTTGATGAGTCTCGTATCCCTCCCATCATCCTGTTCCCGTGCGCCATCCACCTCCCTTCACTGGAAGTGAAAGCACCAGCCCCCCACAAAACTTCCTGCTTTCTCCTTCTTCCTCACTCCTTTTTCCAGTGCTCTGCTCCAGAAAGTTGCCCCAAGTCCCCCACTCTATATCCTGCAGCCCCATTGTTACCTCTGCCTTGCCCCAGCCTGTGGACACCCTACGCTGGGTCCCAGTCCCAGCCAGCACAACTGGTGATGGGGAATTCTGGCAGGGCGAAGCAGCTAACATGGCCTTGCTGTTCCTCAGCAGCAAAAAAACTGTCCTTCTGGGGAGGGGGAATCTTGCATACAGGCCACTCTGTATGCCGAAAAGTGAGCAAATTGTACCCAACACACACGTGTCAGTGCATAAGCAGATTTCAGAAGAAAGGCGCAGGTTCAAGGTTTCCCTAAAGTAATATACAACAAAGGCAATCATCCTCTGAAGATTCCTGTGCCACGTCTGGCCACTGTATCTAATCACTGGAGTGTGAAAGAAGGAACATTAGTCCTGCTTTAAGTTCAAACCTCAACAAAACCTTAGCAAGAGTCACTGCTAATGTCTCCATAATATATTTTTAAGGTTGCCCCATCACTTTGACTTGTGGAGCTATTTATAAATCAAAAGGAGCTTCTTTCTCTAGGAGGAAAAAGAAAATGAAGGTGAAAAAAAATGAGAATGAAATAAGAGGGAATAACTTGTGGTCTAGGCAGTAGTTATTAATTCTTCCTTCCAACGTGATCTGTGCTCAACCATGGTGGGAGTGAATAATTTTCAGTAGCCTCCCTCAGCCTCTGACACACATTCCAGTATCTTCTCCCAGATGTGACTGGGACCCGGTGCTGCAGACACAGGTGCAAGATAGCCTACAGGAGATCACAACCACTTCAGGCTAAACTCAAGTTCCTGACCAAACTTGGCTAGTGCTGATCCTCTTCCTTAGAGGATGAAGGCATTCAACAATTTGTATGAGACTTTTTTTTTTTCTGTTCAATGTAATTTTGAAAGTTCTCATCAAAGAAACAGGCCTGGCTTTTCCTGAAGTATTACTGAACACTTCACTTCTGCTTTACCTCATGGCAGTGAGTTTTATGGTTCAGGCAAGAGTGGGGTCACGGATGATGTGACACACCTTGACCACACACAGCAGTACACAGTTTCTCTCCATGATCACTCAGGGAAGAGATCTGGTGAGGGGGAAAACGCTAGCACCTCCTGGGCCCACCCTGGAGAAAGGGTCAGACCCCTCTTGCCCAAAACATATCCCTTGGCCTTCACAAATATGCCCCACCAGAAAGCATCCTTCAGGCTATACATGTAAAATGATCTCATATATCTGGAAATAGGGATACAGTAATTTCTGACACATTTCTATGAGATGAATAAGATTTATGTCAATATTACAGAAAAGAAAATGAATCCCAGAAGCCAATGGGAGAGAGAAGAAGAGAGCATTCAAATGCCAAACTCAGAGACTTCAATATACTCCAGCTTATACCATTTTTTAAAATAAATAACTCATGGCATCCAGAATGCACAGAACAAAATAGGTGTTATTTATGAGATTTGTGCCTTTTCTTTTCCTCCCTTCACCACACCACTACATTTTCCCAAGGGGCGAATTGGCTCTTTCCTGGAAAATGACCTTTGCTGGAGGGCAGGCAGATGGCAGCAACCACAGACAAGCCCAGTTCTCCTTCTTAACCATGTGTCATTCAAAAGCCTTGAAGATATCTGTGCTGGAGACCCCAGGTCTCCTTCTGAATCTGGGTCACTGGCAGCACAAAGCCCTGCTGAAGGCACCCAGGTGTGACACAGATCCACCACGGACCATTCCTCATCCCAGGGAGACATCAAGAGCCAAGTCTGCACCGCATAATTACAACAGTTTGGGGCTTCAGGGTTTTTTTTGTTTTCATTTCTTGTTCAGCCCCTGCAGTTTCGGTCTCTTCAGCAAGGGTGTCCTCACAAAGGCAATCCCTGTACCAGAAAGCCTCAGATTTGCGCTTAGCTCTTCCATAGGCATTGATTAGGTGTCATTTTTCTTTCCCCTTTTTAAAAAAAAAAAAAAAAAAAGGCGAAGGGACATGATTCAAAACTAAAATAGAACGAAACACATTGTACAAAGGATTATTTCAAGTAATTCTCCTTGAAACTGTAACAAAGGAATGTTTCCTGGGGATTAAATGGACTGTCAGGTAATCAGAAAAGTTGTTTTAGGTTTTCCTCAAGAAGAAAAGAAGCATTTTGGATGGATTTTGTTTCTGGTGTTTTGTGACACTTAACAGCTTATTCCCTCATGTCACACCAGTTTATTTCATTATTCATAAACACGCTGAATGCCAAAATGATCTCAGAAGCTACGGAGTTCTTACACGCTCAACCATTAAGCCCTTTTCTCTCTGCCCCAGTGCAAACGCAGGAACCCAGCCCTCCTGCTATCCTTCCACAGGGATTTTTATTTTAACCACTGCTCATCCTACTACCTCACTTTTTAGGGGGGTGGGAGTCCTGGTATTTTGCGTACTGTGCAGAACTCTGAGGTGGCCTTGACAGAGAAATCACATTCAAGAGAGAATGAATTTGTCCCTGGGACTGAAATGCAGAGCACCCAAGGAATATTCCATACATGCTGGATGCAGTCCTCATTCCTCTGCAGGGTCACTGGGGTGCTAACACCAAAGCCCACTCCCACCACCAGTCCAAAGACACCCTCCTAGACGAGGTCTGAGCCCTCTCACCTCACTCCTAGTTCACTTGCTACTGCAGGGGACAGTCTGTCCTTTCTCAGGGTCAAAGCACAAGGTCCTATTTCCAGCATAGGGGTCTCCCACCAAACAGCCACATGCTCCTGCCAGACCTACTACCTAATTCTTAGGGATGCCCTAAGATGGCCCAGATCTTTCCTCCAGGCCCAGCACCAACAGTTACTACACGTAAATCCTCTTCAGCTGTTCCAGCCCACATCCACACCTGCAAGCTCATCCCTCTCCTCTCACCCTTCCCAAAGCCTTCAAGGGAGCAGGTGAGACAACCTGGGGCACAGACATCCCTCACATCCAGCTCCACACCTATTTTATGCCAGGTGGAAAGAGTCCCCCTCCCTCTGCTTGGCCAGGAGCATCCAGCAGCAAAGGAGAGCACAAGTGGCTGCAGCAAAGTGAGGCAGCCTGGACCAAAGACCAACGGGAGAAGGAGTCAGAGATGCTTACCATCTCTGCAGGAGGGATCACCATCAGCCAGGGCATCTGACATCAGTTTCTATGTTGGCCCAGGGCACTGATATCCTTTTGGACTACACTCCTGGGAGAGCTACTGGGCTCCCAAGCAGCAAAAGACACCCACATCCATCTGTGCTTAAGCAGCCGGTTTCTGCTGTAGCAGTCAATCTTGCTTTCAAAAAGGGCATGGGAAATGGGGGTTTAAAAAACACTATGACTGTGCCTGGAATGGGGACAGGCATGGCCACCAGACCACACTGGCTTCCCACATGGCAGCACTGCCAGTTGTGACAAATCACAGCCTCATTTTTGTGTTGCCAACCATGAACAGCCTCCACTTTCTATAGGCTCACAGGACATGGCTCTCCACATCACGCATTTTGTTGAGCCCACTCCAATCTGAAACTGTTGCACCTTCATGTGTGTCTTAATTTTATCTGTAAGTAAAAGAGAGGAAGATTTGACACTGCTAATGGTCCTGGAAATTGGTTTTTGTTATTAGTACTTTTTTAATCTAAGAACAAAGTTTTCTTTTCCATGATCTGCTTCCTTCTAAAAGAATTGTGATTCCAATTATTCAGACACCTGCTGGTGTCCCAGCAGCCCCCTTGGCAGCAGGGAACCCTCTTGGGCTGAGCAGACGAAGGAAACAAAGCCCAGAAAAATGTTGTACAGGAGAAACAGTACACACACCAGAAAGACAGAGAGCACAGCAGCAAATGTGTTATTAGACTAACATCACAAGGGTGTGCTTGTTTGTTTGCTTTCGCTTTTATACCCCAACGCTCTCTCTAGCCGTGCCACATGTTGAATTTTTCTTGATTAAGTTGAGACTTTTATTATGCAGTGTCCCAGAAGAATTACAGAGGGGAAGGAGAAAACCCAACTGCATATGGCAAAGGCGCCGAGATAGATACTGAAGTCTTCCAGCTTGAAATGACAGGCAGTACAAATAAAGCTCTTTTGTACTTGCTTTAAGACGTAGCATGTACCTGCCCCTCTCAGCAAACATACCGCAGGAAAAGCCTAAAGTAGGATCAGAGACGCACAGTGAGGGAAACTTTAAAACTGGCAGTGTAAGTATGTTCAGACACAGTATGTTTGCACAGCATTGAGCACCATGAGATGTCATTTCTGACTATGTAGTAATAATAATTTCTTTATTTTCAATTATTGTTGTTGTCGTCATGATTATTATATAATAACATCTCTTAGGCCTGTCCAAGTCTGTAACTTTAAAAACAATAGTGGCTACTCAAACCATCCAAGCTTCCCTCAGCTCAGTGCACAATGGATGGGATTGACCTTTCTAGCCAGATTATTTGGGATACATCTTTCAGCCTCATTTTTCTCCTTCCCATGATGGCTGGGTTTTGTAAGAGATAGACCATCCTCAAGACAGCATCAAAGTCACTATGGCAGGATTTCCTCACCTGGCAATAGGCTTCGAGCAGACCTGTAAACCCTGTTGAAGTTTACTTTATGGTGCCAGAGCAGCACAAAACAGCTCTAGCATCTGGCCTCAGGGGCTCAATCAGTTCTGTACGAATACTCATATGATGCAGTTATCATCAGAAAAGCTCATAGCTAAGCGCCTTGCTACCAAGTCTCATAGCTTTAATTTAAGGAGCTCCCAGTAATCTGGGACACTACAATTAACATATTTAATAGAGCGACTAATGGGAAAGAAGGAGGAGGGAAACCTGCATACCACAGTTTATGCTGATGCTAGGGTGGGAAAGGAACAAAATCCAGAAGTTTTGTAGTTTTTCAGACTACAGAAAGGGCACATGGAAACCAGTTAGTTTTTCCCTTTTATTCTGCACAATGTAAGGGAAAGAAAAAAAAATCACAGAAATTAATTAATACTCAATAATCTCAAACAGATTGATTTATCATTTCAAAGGTAACATATGAGATTTAAAAACTCACCTTAGGACATTATAGCAGCCTTCCAGTACCTAAATGGGTGCTACAAGAAATCTGGAAAGGGACTTTTTACAAGGGCATGTAGTGACAAGAGGTATTGCTTTAAACTGAAACACAGTAGATCTACATAAGATATAAGAAGGAAGTTCTTCACTATTAAGGTGGTGAGGCACTGGCACAGGCTGCCCAGAGAACCTGTGGATGCCCCATTCCTGGAAGTGTTCAGGGTCAGGTTGGATGGGGCTTTGAGCAATCTGATTTAGTGAAAGGTGTCCCTGCTTGTGGCAGGGGAGGAGGAACCAGATGATCTTAAAGGTGCCTTCCAACCTGAACCGTTCTATGAGTCCATGATTTTGAGAAGCTTGCTCATCAAAAGGCAGGTGATCTGCACTTTCTGAACACCAAATCCTTCCAGAGGTTCTCACATGGTGGCATACAAATTATACAGATTTATTATATATATATACCTCTGTTCTGTAGCTGTAGGAGATGGCAAATTCTGCAGCTGGGTTATTAAAAGAGGCAACAGTTCAATAAAGGCATCTACAGTTGTTCAGGTAAGAAAATGGTAATGAAATAAATCTATTTTATAAACAGGATATAAGGAAAAGTAGAAGCAATCCCCTTCTGAACAGACAACCGTATTGTAATCATGATAAATCAAACACAGCTGTTCTGGTCAGCTGGGGACTTACTGCATTGATTTTGCTTGGAAACCAAGACCAGCATCAGCTGGCTTGGAGAAGCAGCCAGCAGTTCATCTAATCAATGGCCAATAATATATTACATACCATAATGCTGAGTTACAGTATTACAGTGCTGTAACAGTTGCCAGACAAAAACTGTAGCAAGATAGCTGTATGGCTAAATACATATTTATCTTTTACAGTGTCTTTTACATGGTTGCTTAATTATCTCCAAACCAAGTCCTCTAAACCCAAGAAATAGTTTCAAATTATATGCAAATGGGCACCTAAATAACCTTAATTCTGCCTTGTTTTTACTGTATGCATTATACCATATAGCACAGTCATTGCATGTGGTTATTACATCCAGTAAACATAAAATTATGACAAAGTCACTGTAGCAATTATGGTGCCAGATTAGATAAATTACACTTTGGGCAAGGCCTTCCAGCTTTCCAATATCATGTCTTCAGTTTATCCCCCACTGGAGAGTGAACACGAGCTGTCCTTAGAGAAGAAGTTAAGCCACGTTCATATGACAAAGAGAAGCAGTGGTCGTTTTTGCTTAAAGCACTCTGGAGTTCAATTCCTTCTAGAAACAATAGAGGAGGGAAGAGATGTTGAGAGATGGCAAGTCTTTAAGGAATTTCCTCCAGCAGAGCATGATTTTTCAATGTTGGCAAGTAACTATTTGTAAATAATGACTCAAAATGGAAGATGATCATATTTCTTTAAGACTGTAACCTACAGACAAGAGGCTTTTTAAGTCATTAAAGTATCCAACATCGGGTGCTTACAGAATATGTTTATAATGAAGCTCGTTAATGGATTTACTTGTAAACTTGGACAATACATTGACTATTTAAAGGGTAAGGGTGGCACTCAGATCGCTTTAGCCATATGAGATTAAGGCACTTGGATCAGCTGGGCCTCTGGACTCCCTCATGGAGAACAGAAAGAGCAGCTCAGCAGTAGGAAGCTGATTTATTGAACAGGATAGGGCTCTTGCTCTCCAGACATGACCAGTGTCCATATGCACACCTGTTCTTCAGCAACATTAGATGAATCCCACTCCCATTATACAGATTATGATGTTCCTAATCCTTTGGCAGCAGAATTGGTTAAGGAATTTCCAAAACTTCTGCCCCTGACCCCACCACCTGTTCATCCTTATTACCACCCATCCCCAGGATGAAGGATCCATAACATAGCACTGCACCCAAATTCTCAAGAGCATGCCACATTTTTGTGTTCATTTAGACAGCAAAGAAGCTACATGCAGTACTCAACACTGCCTAGATTACAGAGCCACAGCATTGTCTTCAGTGAGAGGAGTCTGATCAGCCTCCTTCTTCAGTGTCCCCTTATCCCTCATCTTCAAATACAAAAGTACCTGAGAGGCAGCCCACAAATATTCCTTGTCCAATCGATCAGCCATCAAGGCAATGAGCTGCCATAGTACTCTGACCTGAACTGCACCATCCCTGTCTTCTCACTGCTCTTCATCACTTTTACAAGGCATACCATCCCTGGGCATCTCCAACCATCCTCCATCAGGAGTCCCTAAAAGCCTAGGGGCCAGGACATGCACATTCTTTTAGCATTTCTGCATTGCTGTCTTGCTCTATTGAACACTACCCAATTTGGACTTGTGTTGACTGCAGGCCAGAGGAGAAGACCTTCTTGCAGCCCCCTTTCAGTCGCCTGCTTGAGTCAGACAGCTCTCCTGTCAGCTGTGTGTGGTCTTGTCCCACAGAGTTTTATCCAAAAAATCAAGTAGAAGAGCAAAATACCTCCTTGATACCTCAATGTTAACCTCAATAGAGCTACTCCAGGAATCAGCTGAGCAGATTGAGAGAGGAAAAACTTAAAGTAGAAAATAAGTAAATAGTCTCTCTACAGATATTTAGACACATATATACACATATGTAGAGATTTTACAACTTAATTTGCTTGTGAATGGCACTGAACTGATTCACTGTGGTTGCTACAGTACAAGTGTCCCCTAAACAGTAACTCAGCGCACAGAGAATTATGTTCATTCGTGCATCAACATTTTTGAGTTAAGATACTTCTTTATTCCAAAGATTGCTGATTAGTTCCCTTTCAAACTCAGTATCCGCTGTCTGTGCCTTACATGAATCATGTTCTGCACAGGACATTGCTGACGCTCTGTCACAAACAACCTAGGAATAAAAGATCGTCATTTCAGTTTATTTTTCCTGCATCTTGTTAAAAACCAGAATTTTGAAGAAATCTAATGCATAAATACATATTTTGTCTGATTCAATAACATATACAATTCAAATGACAGTGTATTAGTAAACCAAGGGGCTTCTGTTATTCACCAGCACTTTAAATACGAGCAATTTATTTCTTTACCTCGCCATTACTCAGAGGGCCAAATCAGAAACTGATGTAGCATCCTTTAACTGCCTGCCCGACCTTCCTCCCAACAAGCAACCAGAAAGCTACTGACCGCTCTAACACAAAATGCTATTTCTTTAATCTTATCACTCATCACCCCTTCTGAGCAGTGAGGACAATAACAGTTTGGTATTAGCAATCTCAGCCTTTCTCAGACAGTTGGAGGCTTGCATATCTTAACTGATGTGCCTAATTAGATACAGCAGTGATTCAGCCTTCAGCTGCAGTTCTGTGGTTTTGCTTCCAGTGTGCATCAGCATGCTTCACATCACCCTGTGACTGAGGTGTTTACTCTTCATCACAATCACCGTTTTCTTTCAAAAGTGGTACCACTGGTTTCCAAAGAATACCACTCCTTCACGTATTTATTCGGAAGTACTTTCACTGGAAGGCATAAGTTGTCTTTGACTGAATGCTATTCTTGTGAAAGACAATAGCTTGGAAATCTCTGTTTCTTTCAGCCCTGGACAGAAAAGTCTACTGAGCTTTTCAGAGGTGTGATGGAGGACTACTTTGGCACGCTATTCAGCCTCCATGCCCACTCACTCCTTTTAGTCACGGGGAAAGCTCCATCTCAGTGGCTGTAGGTTTGTGAGTTCTTACTTCTTCTGAACGGGAAGAGATTTTTGTATTGGATGAAATACCTTTCAGTAGCTAGCAGCATGAACTAGAAATGAACTGCTGCTTTGGAGAGGAAAAGGTCTGTATGTCATTAACTTTGTCACCCTCTGTTGACATAACAGAATGTAAGCAAAGAAAACGTATCCTGAAGAACGAAAAAACTCAATGTTAAGTGTTTTCTCAGGCTTTACCCTTAGTAGATTAGAACAGCAAGAATATTCTCTGCCAAGCTTTAAAAGTGTGAAAGCCATGGTAGATAACACATTATATTTCCAGATTTAAAATTACACCAGTCCATAGTTAGGCATACAGGAGCCACGTCTTCAGCTGTAGCGAAAAAACACAGCTCTGCTGAAGTTAGAAGACGACACCTACTTCTATCAGCTTAGGATACTGCTCCTCAATATCAAAGCTTATTATCACTTTCACTTACCTGCCAACTGTTACATTTAGCACTCTGTTTTCCATTGCAATTGTAGATCCTTAAAGGAAGCTAGAAAACCCAGTTCTCTAGTGGTGATGTTTTCAGATATAATAGATGTACAAGGCCCTGAACTCAGTTCTTTGTGAATAAAAAGGCTTTTGATTCATCTTTAAGGAAACAATTAGAGATCATCCTGAGCATATAAATTAATCTGATTTTTCTTTTCCTCTAGCAAGGCTATTATATATCTCTTTTCTTTCTCTTCCAGGTTGGCTTCTATTTTGTCTCAGGTGCAACTGCAGTTTCCTAAGGCAATGAACTGAAAAAGAATCAGCAACATCTGGAGTTATCTGCAGTTCTGCCAAATAAAATGAGCAAGTCTGAAGAGGACAGTTTCTCAGAATGAAGAGGGAAGTGGTGACTAATAAGGAAGTGCAATTTACAAAAAACATCTCATTGAGCCTCTTCTTACATATATCAGCCTTGTAAATCTCCTCAACCACCTAAAAGTGCTACTTGGATTATACAAAACCAAGATTTTTCCAGAAAGAACAAATGTCTGGCAGTTTTGTTAGCTGTTTAGAGATGAATGCAAGTTTATGGATCACTTGATAGTATCTGATAAACCGTAGGCTTCCCATCTGAGTTAACATCCCTCAATTCCTTTTTCACCAATAGAAAGAAACAGGCAAGACAGGATTCATCACACATTTAAGCAGACATCTAAATTAGCTCAGCTGAACTGCACCCTAAAAGTAGCAGTTACTCTCCCTTGACTGAAAAGGAAGCTCAGGACACCTAGCTTATCTGTAGATGCCTAATGTTAAATGAGATGAGGATCACCCCCTAAAGCTGTCTCGCGGAATCAAGAATCCTTTGTGTTCCTCCTTATCTGAGCTTCTCCTTGTCACTGTAACCCCCTGGAAAGGAGGAGACCATCATCCACAGACAAGAGAAGCTATTATCATCCTTCTCAAGAGCTTTTCTTTAGGGTCCTTAATGAAGAGGCGATAGCAGCATAAGCATTTACCTTGGGTGTATTCAGCTTAACATTCTTTTTTCTGCTTTTGACCCCTTACTCTTAGTTCTCTTTCCCATCCAATTTCTTCTTGTCCCACCTTAAATCCCATTCTCTAGGAGCCAATGCTTATTCAAGTGCCTCCAAAAAATCATTCCTGCTCACTTGGTTACAGTAATCCTGAGTTAATGTGCTTGGTTCTGACAGTTACCATAACCATGCAAGTGTGCACCTTTCTTAAACAGCAGTTATGGGATCTTATAACTTACAAATTGTCCTGGCCCAAGTTTCACTCATCACAGTGAATATGGGCTAGACTCACCCTTCCCGACCATAAGTACTCAGATGAGACACCTAAAGTTAGTTATCTAGTCACTTGAGTCAATGAAGAAACAGTCCCCTTGGGGGGGGGGGCGTCTTAGATCTTGTGCCATTTTAATTGCCCCATAAAGACACCCATTGATTTCTGTAGTTACATAAGAGAACACTTGAGTGGCAACATTCCTTATTTTGGGTTATCCATTAAGCACCAAAAGATAGTCAGGGTGAACCTGAGCTTATATATTTTCCTCTTATAGGAATACATCTTAACATCTTTTTAATACTTGGAAATAATGCAAACTAGAAACACAGAATTTTTAGCTGCAATATATCTTCTCTGAAGCCTGTTCTCTCCTAAGTTTGGTGATTCTTCAGCTGCTACTGATGTTAAGTGGAGTGCCACATCTGACAAAATTAGGCCTGTTGACTTTACTGATGAACCTTACCAATCATCAGTGGAAAGAAGGAAAAACGTAACAATGGTAAGGAAAACAGAAATAAAGCCAGGCTTTATACCTTTACCAAAAGCTTCTAATATCATCCCTCTATTGCTACAAAAGCCAAGGGATGTTGTGAATCTGGATATACTCTCTGGAATGCAATTTTCTTTTCTTTGTTGCTACTGATTCTGCTTGAAAGCAACCAAACCACAGCATTCTCCTCTCTTGGCCTTCAATACAAACAGGAAAGGAAGACACCTTGGTATGAAACCTTGAGCAGGACCTCAAAATGCCCCTCTCCTGCTAGCTACAGAGGGATGGGTGCTAAAAACAGGAAAGGTGATCCCCAAAGGTAGAAGGGGTTCAGAGTGAGGTGGGAGGTCTCGGGGAGCAAGCCAAGGTCACCCTTTTGGCAGCACCTCCTTTGGTGAGCAACCCAAAGTGCACATCAGTGGCTACCCCATCCTGGAGCAAATTTCTAGTCAGAAGGAAGACAAACCTGATAATTTTCTCCCTTGATTTTTTGCCATTTGAGGAATGCATGAGGACACCACATGATCCATTTATCCTAACTCGCATAAACTTACAGAAGCACGCGGCTTGAATTTATAGCCTTTTCTTATCATTAGCATTTTTCCTTCAAACCTCTGCATTTCTTTGGGCCCATGGAACAGCAAGGCCTGTCCTACAGCTAATTTGAGGCCTGCTGACTCCCTGTGACTGCAAACAAAATCTGTAGCTTACTGGATAAAGTGTCTTCATTGTATTTCAAAAATAGCACAAATCCAATTAAAAATGTTTCTTTTCTCTCAAATATTATATTGTTCGTAGTGTTTCTGTGTAAGCAGGGAACCCTGGATTACATTCCTCTCCAGGGGATCCTAAATGTTTATACAAATCACAGTAGGCAGCATTACAACACTTCCAACTTTTGCCACACGCACTTTGTCTAAACTCGAACTTGGTCAGAAATCTGTCAGACTGCAAACTGTAAAAAAGAGAAATGAAACGAAACAGTCTTATTTTTGTTCCTTTTGAGGATGCAATTCTATTAACAGTTCTGTGCATCTTTCCCCCATCAATTTAATTACAAATTAATTAATTCTTAGCAGCTTTCTAAAGCCCAGCAAAATATCATCTGACCCAAAACATTTCACAGCAGGGAAAAAAGCAGACTTAGATAAAGAGAAAAACCATCCTTTGGAAAAAATGGTGTTTAGAAGAACAGGCAAGAGCAGAAAAAGATCAGCTTTCCCTTTTCATCAGCAAACACATGTCGCTGCATGTCTCACTCATTAGATTTCACTTCTTTCCATTCCTGTGCATCATGCCCCAGACTGATCTTATCTACAAACTGGTGACACTATATCCAAGGACTTGCCATTATATGCTTTTCCTTGCTTGAAGATATCAACATCAAAGTGGTTGAGATACAGCCATGGCTGTGGCTTTGCCGTTAATGTCATGTCACAGACATGGACCTCTTTTCAAACAGGCACACAAAGTCTGAATGTGCTTGGAGCTGCAACGCAAATGATTTAGCTTGTCTCTGACAATGAGGCAACTTGGTAAGAAAGAGAGCGGTCTGCATTAGAAACAAGCAAACCCTGGCAAAGATTAAATTTGTTGTTGGCTGAGATAACTCCAGGAAGGGGCTGTTTGCACCCTTTTCTGTGAGTTTGTGTGTTGCTTCTACCAGGCAGGTTGGGACTGCCATCTGCTTACATTTATATTTTTATAGGGCCTTTTATCACAGGGCTCCCAAAGCACTTTACACACTTACACCTTGATTCTCTGCTGTAACAGGAGCTGAGTTTAAATTAAAATAATGTGCAGGTCATAATCTAGGAACTGGGCTTTAGAGCCTCCTTTTTCACCTCTCAAGTGAGGTTGTTACAAAGCAGGTACAAAAAGCCAGAGCCAGGCATTTCAAGGCACAGTACGAAAATCAAGATATTTCTGAGAATGGAGAAAACAGAAAGACTTAGAAGAAGGAAGCCATGTTTTGTATGCACAGCTGGTAAACCCCACAATGTAAAAGAAAGAGCAGCACACCTGCGCCTTTGGTCATCGATGTGCAGGGGGACAATCCTGTTTGCCACGAAATAAAGGAAACACAGCTCAAAAAAGCACCCATCTCCTTGCCTTTACATGCACTTACTGGGGATGATTACTGTGTATAACAGGGAAGCCGAAGAAAGGAGAAATCTTGCAGCAAACAGCTGCCCCATTTCAGCAAGGGGGAGCTTACACAAAAGGTCACCATGACAGCCCAGCAAAGGCACAAGATGTGACATGTCCCTTCCCATACGCACAGCAAAGCTTGTGTGACATTGCCATGCTGTCCTCCCAAGGAAGAGGGCAGAAGCCAAAGCAGTGCAAAAAGTGGAATGAGGGAAGCACAGGAGCGGAGGACAGGAGTTTGTCTTTGGAAGTGCTTCCACAGGGTTACCAAGTTAATTAGTCGCACAGCACGGACCCAACCGCCACACCATGAAGCTTTTTTATTAAATCTGCTTGTTTCTAGACCCACTGTTGCTAGCCCGACTGCCACTTCCCAGGCCAATCAGACAGAGCATGGAGCTCCTCTGGGCACAGGTGGACACCCACATGGCCGATGCTTGCAGCTGAGCTAGCCACCCTGGGCTCCCTTACAGATAATGCAGAGAAACATTTTCCTTAGGGAAACACTTATTCTCTTCCTGGAACTGATGGAAAATAGGACAAGTGATTTGCAGCCAACAGCTGCCCATTTCACTCCACTGAAGTCAGAAGAAAGTGCATTTCTCACTCCCTTCGCCCTGCAGAAAAGGTCAGTGAATCTTCTCTAGCAGAGCAATTCCAAAAGGAATCATGTTTTTCTAACACAGAGACTTAAGAATCAAAATTTGAAAAAAATTTATAAACCACGTGAAAATTGGAGCTGATGACATACAATTGGTTCTTCAAGACACACAGTCATATATATGTATGCTCACCACTAGGAAGCATAAGTAACCAGTTCACACACACCAACTGTATTTCCCAGATCAAAGCAACGGATCCACAGGGAAAGGCTAAGAAGCTGAAAGAGGACTTGGAATAGGAGGTGAGAAGGCATAGGGCAAAAGAACAGGAAAGGCAGGGAGAGCAGTGGAAAAATACTACCAGAGACTGAAAGAAAAAAAGCAGAAGCTGTAACATTGGAGACCTGGTTCATTCCCAACTCCTCTTTGCACTCGAGTTAAATATTTTCCCCATTCTCACTGACCCTCACTGCTGCTCTTTGTGGCTCACTTCATGTGCCCGTTGCAGCTCAGCTCACTCCTTCACCTGCACAGACCCATTACCACCCACAGAAAAATCTTCCAAACATCAAGCTGGGGTGTGTTTTGGAGCAAAGAAGGGGCCTGAAATAGCTCCTGCTGACATTCTGCTAGTGCAGATAAATAACTCAGCACTCACTGGAGCCATGACTGGAGTCCAAGTCCTCTGGCAGTTTTATGAAACTCTAGCTGTTCCTTGCCTCTGCTTTTCAAAAAGTGCACAGAAAGAAACAGCTCATTCCGGGGCAAATGACACAATGGTGCTAAACGGCATGATTTGTTTGTTTCATCCCAGGAGGGGAGGAGGAGGGAAGGAATGTATATGTGATCTGATCCAAACCATTTTGGTGGTGGTGTTGTTTCTGCTAAACCAAAAATAAACAAAACAAAAAATCGATGGTTCAAACTGCCCTACACAAAAGAAGTCTGAGTTGGGGAGACGAGACCCCATTTCTCTCTCCAGACTCATTTGACCCTCTGACACCCCAGCCTGGGAGGAACTCACTTACAAAACCCAGTGTTCAGAAATGAATTTAAAAAATAGCCCAGGCTGCCCTGCATGCAGAAGAAAAGCTGTTTATTTACTTTGTCTTCTCTTGCAGTGCTTGTGTCAGAGCGTGCTATGAATTGCCCACTGACCCACATTCCCCGGGATGCAAAGCTGTGCCTGCTTGCTCTGGGGCTCACCAGCACCCCTCACCCCTGCCCTGCACTCCCTCTCCAACATTGCACCACTGTTACCAGCAACATTATGCATAAATAGATAACGTCTCAGGCCACCGAAGCGTGCTTTTGAATGGATAGCCAGCCAAGTGTATATTAATTAAACTTAAAAGTTCTATTTATTGCCAAACACAGGGGGATTATGCAGACAACAAGTGACGGAAAGTACTCCAAAATGTTCTCACCCCTTTAATTACTGTGCTATAGTTAGCCCAGTGAGCTGATGTATAATCAACAGTGCTGTACGCACTGTTTACAGCAAGCACTCAGGAGAAGCAAACTTCTTACTTCACAGCCTCTCCAAGCGGCTGCAACATTTGGAGGTACAGAAGGCACCGAAGCATCCTTTCATTTATCTCCTCCTCATGAGGCTGCTTGCCTCCAGCGCCCCGCCATGTTCACCAATGCCAGGGGCCCTGCCGCCTGCCCATATCCCCCTTAGCAGTGCTTTCAGCCCATCACACCAAAGATCCCACATCACCCAACGTGTAGTGAAATAAGAGAGCTGCCATCGTGGAAGTTAATTACCATTGCACCACGCTTTGCTGCTGGCAGTTTTTAGAGCTGGGCATCTCAGGAGTTTGAATTTATTTTATGCTTTGGTGTTCTGTGTGCTTACAGCTCTTGCATTTCACAGGCAAGCTGAGCAGCCAAGCGAAGAAGCCAGGCAGATCTGGACCTCTCAAGAGGCTGATCCTGTTCCCCTGAGTCTGTCACTGGGTCCAAACCCTTGAATTCAGCGACATCAGCATGAGATCCTGCAGTGTGATGACTCTTCAAGGCAGCTTGCAAGCCCTCACCAATAGTGTATACTCTTTATTAAAAAAAAAAGACAAAAAAAATCATCAAAATGTGGTAAAAACTTAGCAGCTCAGTTTGAAACAGTCCTACACTCACTCACACGTACAACACACAGAATTAATAGCACTGACCTCTGTGCTCCTCTGTTTCCCTATCTCCCAACAGCGCCTTACAAGCAGTAGCATATTGCGGTCTCCTGCTACTCAACTTGGCTGCCTTCAGCACTGGCACCTCATTTTCCTTCCCTGAATCTTCAAACCCCCTGCTCATTTCCAGGTGTTTTCATTGCAACAACTTGAAGAAGGAGACACATGCACCCACTAGCAAACCAGCAAAAAGAAAACCTTTCATCTTCTTGCATTTTCATAATTGATCACAACCCAAACAGCAACATGCATATCCCATGTGACCCTAGGCCTAGGTTCCGGGGGTCATACCCACTCCCACGTATACAAATTTCCTGATCTGGACAACCAGAACAATATCAGGAACTGCAGGCAAATGAAGTTATAGTAAGCATAAGAAGCAGCTGATTGAGTCACATTACAGCACCACTAAGTCTGCCACTACTACCACCCTTCTTACAAGCAGCCTGAGGCACCTTACACATTTAGTACCTCCACACTTACATATGTAGTGGCTCTTAGGGCAACACTCATGTTTAACCTTCACTAAACCAGCCCAACCCTGTTTAGTGAGGTTTTCCAGGACCTCAGATTATCTCTCGAACAAGACCCACCAAGTCTGTCTTCCACAAGGCAGAGTCAGGTGGGGGTATAAATACCCCCAACATCATGGTTTTGGCTTCTTTGTAAGCTAGATAAGGTGTCTCTGACTGGCTACAGACATCACATGAGGAATCATTTGCAAGCCTAGAGCTACTAGAGCACAGAGTACTTTGGCCATGATTTGTCATCAGCAAACCAACTGTCATACTCTACCTCTAAAGGCTCTGATGCTCAGATAGAGACTAGGATGTCTAAGGACTTCAGGGTAATTACAGAAAGGGAATTCAGCAGCTTTCGTACTCCACAAGTAAAATAACACCAAAGCCTTTTAAAACGAAACTGGTCAGAATTTTTCTGACCAAAAATTATCAATTCATTCCTTCCCACAGAGCTGCTGCTTCCTGAGCCAGCAACTCAACTCTCTGGGAACTTCACTCCCATTTTTGGAGGTGAGCACTGGGAAGCTGGTTCAGCACTCACAGTCTCTTTCCTGCAGAGTTGCCCTGGAACCAGGGATCCTGGGAGCTGCCTACAGAGCCTGGTAGAGGCTGTGGAGCTGCTGGAAATTTCTTCGGCCTTTCTTTGGTTTGCTTGCTTTACTACACCTCATATTTCAAAACAATGGCATTTCTTTCAAACTGAAATCCCAATTTGTAGCCAGCTTTATGGTCAGTGTCTATATTGATAATCTCTGGGCCAAAGGGAAAATTTGTAAGCTTCCAAATTACTTTGAGATATATTAAAAATGCCCAAAGATGAATAGCTGGCAGATCAGCAAACTCAACAACCCCGAATTAAACTGAAGTTCATGCGTATGCGTGCATGTGCATGTACCGCCTCAGAAACTGACAGCAAATGTTCCCTGTCATAGGACCAGCATTGCATAAGTGGTATTAACATTCAGAATTACTTTGTGTCTGCATCTGGCACAGCTTTTGCTGGACAGATGACTCATATTCATTCTGCTCTTAATTGCTGAGTCTTTTGAAGCAAATTTTTATGCTGTTCCTTCTTTCTATAACGGGTAAAAGATTAATTTCTTTGTATATGGTGACATGTTTTCACATATCCCACTACAAGGTGTTGCTGTGAGCCAGGTGGCAGTCCATCCTGCTCTGAATCTTAACTGTGTTTCACAGGTTTGCTAGGACTGTGTCATGAAGGCACTTTGAGATGCAGAAAGAATGGCAGTTTGCCTTTTCCTGAAACACCAGCAAACACAAGTGCTACCCAAAGAGTCACTATATATGTGAACGGTGATGTACTAAATGTACTCACTTGTCTCAGGGTCGCCTGCAGTGAGGGTGGTGGTAATGGTGGATGTTATCAGCCCCAGCATGTGAAGCTGCAGATAGCCCCAGAACACCTTCTTCAGACATTCAGAACGAGATTTTACTCCCCAGGCTCTAAGAGTGGCCAATATGCCAAAGACACCAGAAGGGCTCTTTATGCCTCATGCAAATCTTCTCCCAGGCACATTCCTGGGGCCTGCAAACCCCCACAGCCGAGCCCCCTTCTGACCATCGCTGTGTAGTTACTGAGGCATCTGAACATGGCCTTTAGGTCTGCTGTTTCCCCTGCAATCACTGCTCCAGCTGATGTCTGGCTCCTTCACAACCCATTCGCTGCTATTTGTGTCATCTTCCACACTGCTGTATCAATCATGTCACAGCAGCCAGCTCCTTGTACAGCCACCCAGACTCTGGATGCCACTCCTCTTCCTCAGGCCATTATGGAGGTGTCACCAGCTGAACACTGAGTAGGGCAACATGTGAGTCATACAGCAGCCAGCAGTGTTCCAGCAGTTCCTATGTCAGTGGTGGGCACTCTACGGTCCAAATAAATAAACAGTCTTGTGTAAATATGACACACAATAATGCTGTCACTGATTTGCAGGTAAAATAGCAAAAGCACAGCTCTGCTTGTTTTGTAAGACTGAGGGGTGGCTTGAGATATGAGTAAGTTGCTGGTTTATTTCTGGCTTCACCCCTAGGACCAATGCTCCTTGATACTGATATTTAAAGCAGCACTTTCTTCAGTATGGCTACAATCCAGGGTGTGTGGTGGGGGTTTTTTTCCCATGCTGGCTTCAAACAAGCTGTAGGTGTCTGGGTGGGTGGGTTGAGTGACATATTAGTGAGGAAGCTTCCTCCCCTTTCAGAGCTACATGGAGAAGTCAGAAAGGTGCCGTTTGAAAAAGTGACAGGCAGATCATGTTGGACTATTGCTGATGAAAAAGGGTTTAAGTCCATGAAGAATCCTGAATTTGGAACTGCACTGCTACAGAGAGTGGGGTGAAGTGAACTTCACTAATCTCTATAAATACGATCTGCCTTTTAATTTCAGATTTGCTCCTTGAAAAGCCTTTCAAAATGCATGCTCCCTCCTTTCAGCTCCTGGCATCCAATCAAACTAGCTACCTAACAACAAGGAGAAGGGGAAGTCTGTCCTTCGTCTCCATTTAGAAGTGAAAGATTCCCCCTTACCTCCTACCCAACCCTACCCCCCCACCCTGGCTCTGAAGGTCTTCCAATTATCTCCTTTACCTGCCACATTAAAAAGTAAAGTATATGAGTTGCCAGAGATACAGAGTCTGAGGACAAGCCACTGTGGCAAAGCCATGACATTAGAACAGATGGAAAACTTCTCGGGAACAAAATGTGCACAAAAAAATGGGTTCTGGCTTTGAAGTGTATATTCACGGTGGGTGCTTTCATGTCTTTTGAAAAGCCCTAGCTCAAATCTGACCTACTTAGGCAACATTCTTATTTATGTCTCCGACTAAGGAGCTGTATATTTAGCAAATGAGAGGAAATCATCCCCCTGTCATGTTTATAGATTGGAGCAAACTTTGCTGTTTAATTCTTCAACAGATTTGTCTCCATAAAAGTGGATGTAATTTAAACACTGTTAAAAAAATCAATAAATTCCAGAAACCTAGGATAAATGCAATCATAATTTCAAATATATATATAGATATTATATATGTACAGACATACATACAGAGAAAGAAAGAGAGAACATTTATTCAGTAGACTGCAGTTAAACCATATTTATTTAACTGGTTCAACAGTAATGGGTAACGCTGAGCAAAGGTGGAGAGCCCATTATAAGAGTGTGCCATTTTAATTGATGCTAAATGCTAACAATATTCCATAAAATACCAAGGAACAGAGAAAATCTTAACTCTAGGTAGGTTTTTCTGGACTAAAAGAAATTAAAATGAAATGAAAAGATTCTTAAGTTCAAAAAATTTAAGGTGAAAGGCACCTCAGGATGTCATCTAGTCTGTCTCCATCTCCCAAAAGCAAGATGAATTAGACCCATGTTCTTCTGGACTGATATCTGTCTAACCTCCAAGGGTGGACATTTGCTAAGCTTCCAAGCAGCCTACATCCCCTTCTTGCAATTATCACTAGTAGAAGGACGTGGCTGGCATCTAAGCTAGTCTCTCACTGAGGTTAAAGCCCATTACCCCTTGTTCCAGTAAAGAGCACAGATTATTTCTTTATGCTTTTGAGTCACCTTTCAAGACTTATCATGTTCTATCCCTTGTAGCCCAAACAAGAACCCTCTGCTTTCCACCCTCCCACTTGTTACTGAAAACACTGCATTGCACTCTGTCCCAGCACAGATCTCAAAGTGCCCCACTCAAAATGCCCTTGAAATTTCACAGTTAACATTGGTAACTGCTCTCTGATTACAGATTGCCAGCCAGCTCTGCACTGACCTAAGGCAATTGTTTCCTCTCATCCTGGTTTCTCTAGGTTGCTTATGACAATGTCATATAAAACAGTATAAAAAAACCCACTGCTTTTTTACTAACCACAAGGTCTGTTGCTTTGTCTCAGAAGGAAAAGAGATTGTTTTCATATGATTTGCTCCTGACAAATCTGTGCTGGCTGTTCTGCTCCTATCCTTGTTACCTTCAAGGTGCTTACAGTCTATTGTTTGACTGTTTGTTCCATGTATTGGCAGGTAGCTGACTTGACTGCAAATCCCTCGATTCAGCTTTTTTCTCCTTGTTATGGATATACACTATCTCTGCCCTTTTTCCATCCTCCAGAACCTCTCCTGTCCTCCATGACTTCTGGGGATAAACACTAAACTTTCCTGGATTATTTCAGCCAGTTCTCTGGCTCTGTCTACCCTGGGTTGAATTTCCTGAGACCAAATGAATTAGAAAATATTTAGTTTATGTCGGGATTTTCTGATTTCATTTTTCTGTACTACAGCATAAACAATTATCCTGTAGCTACCAGCCATATTAAGCCTCCAATCTTAGTTGAGCTTCTTAATGAACATTGATTCTGAAGCTGCTAACAGTATTCATTTCAAATAACACCATTTATTTGGGGGGAATAATCTAGCCTCTCGCAACCATTTCAGGCTAAACATTTCAGAAGTAAGCTCTCAAGTTGTTTCTCCACTACCTAATGGTCAAAGGCTACCTTCATCTCCTAAATGAGGAGTGCTTAGTGGTTTACAAAACCAAGCCCCCAGTTGACATTCATACTTTGACAGAAATGGGGTATCTCAAGGCAACTGATTCTTCCTGATCAAAGCTCATCTGAAAATACCATAAAAATACTTACCTTTTTGCTGTTCCTATTGAATACAGAAGGGCCATGGTAGGCAGAAATGGAAGTATGTCTTCAAAACCCTACAAAACCACATCCACATTTGCAGTCAGAGCTCCAAAGCTTTCTGCTGCAACACAACAATCTGTCCTGTCTTAAACTCTGCTTAATTCTCCCACCTCACCCTCCCAAGTCATAACATCATATTTATAATTGTCTCTTTAATACCCTTTTAGAGAACACCTACAAATTCACTGATGCAATTTAAAAACCCAAAAGATACACTCTCCCTTAAAACAGATTAAAACAGTGTCAGCTCCCTTGAAGTTAATGAATGAATACTATTCCTTAGAGCTGTTTTTATTCCTTCTGATAACCTAAATGATGCTGAAGCAGAAAGGGTGAAGTAACTGAAATCCAGATATGTTAGTTTCTGCTCCATTAGGAAAAGGAAAAATCAATTTGGCAAACATAAAGGAAGAAAATCAATAGGAAGAGAAATTTTATTTTCAGCTGAGAACTAAGAATATATTACAAACAATGGTGAGTGAAAATTATTCATTGATTTGTATAACACCTTTTACAAGCCCAAAAGTGTTCCAAAGAATTATAGATTATTTAAATCTAAGGATCACTTACTGCCAAAATGCACCTATCTCTGGGGTGGAATGCAGCTGCTACGAAATTGCACTAGCAAACACTACACCACAGCTTTAGGGCACAAATGCTTTATCTGAAGATGCATCAAGGGAAGCTGAAAATGCAGAATGGAATTAACCAGGCTGGAACATGACCACACTGCAACTACATCGATTTCAGTTTAAGTTTAAACTCATGGAAAATAGGTCCATCAGCCCATTATACAAATTTTAGCTCAAAAAATCCCTAAAATGCTCTTTGTCAGAAGCTAGGATATTGTGTCAGAGGATGGGTCATTTCGTGCTTGCCCTATTCCTTCTGCTCTTTCCCTGGTCACTGTCAGAAACCTGATGACATTAGGCTAGGATGGACCTTTGGTCTGACCTAGCATAGCTGTTCATAAGTCATGAGCTAATATGCTGGGCTGTGAGCTACAGCAGTGCTGAAGCTAGCACACCCTTGCATCTGCTGACTCGGCAGCAGGGCAGCCATCTCTGGCAGAAGGGCAGGTGGTGCAGCCGACAAGGCAGTCTTTTGTATTCTCTAGCATGAATCACCATACTCATCCAGAGGCACGCTAAATCCTCAATGTTAAGCGCACATTAAGTTGTTTCAGGATATGGGCCACGTTTATAGCACTGTCATTAGTAGCAAGGGCTTGCACTGCATAAAATTACACAAAGTACCTTTGATACCTCAAGTTGTACTTAGCAAGCAAACTCCTAGAGGCAGGGAATGTACAATCTTCTGTTTCTCTAAAGCACCTTATTCAATTACAGCAATATAAAAATGATTTATAACAATCTATTAAAAATACAGCTCATATGACTTATCACTCCTGGGGTCCTGGGAATATACCGTAGGATTTGCTACTTAATTGTAAATCAAATATAGTGGCCAGTACCTCACATTTTAGAGAAAGTTGAAAACTAGTGACACTTCACCAATTGCAATTGGGTGATACAAGTTTCCACTACTCCAGGGGCTGTGGCAGGGCAGGTAGAAAATGTTGAAAACATGTGCCATCACCGCCATCTCCCAAGGGTGTTTCTTTCTCTCTCAGTTTTCTCTGGAAAGGCTTCTTGGGAAATTCAAGGTCCAAAATAGCAGCAATGTAAACAACTTGCCTGAAAGGCCACAAGATGTGCTGGAAAGAGATCCACAGATCACTTTGCACATGTAGTCCTGAGCAACCTGCACTGCACAGGACAACCCAGAGCCCTGGGACACAGCTGAGGCTATGCAGGGGGCAGAAGCGCAGCATCTACTTCATCCAACCCAGTTCACCTCAAGTCTACCTGTTCCTGTTCTGCGAAGACCAAGGAAATGTAATAAGAAAATCTCAAATTAGAAAACTGGCCCTCTCTTGTCATCTTCAGAATAGCCAAGACCTAGTACTGAAGTCTGCAGCAAAATCAAAATCAAAACACACACCATGTACATCAGAGGCATGCCCCATATCTGACAAAGATACTCTTAATTCTTACCATGAGCAGACAGGGATGGAAACCCTTTGTACCCTGGAACTGCCAATCGTTGACAAAGCATGTCGATAAAGCTGTATTCATAGGAACGCCCAGGCCAGGAACAGACCTATTTGGCCAACAAATTCTTTCCTCTTCTTTTCCTGACAGTCACATCTAGCAGCTCTTCTCATGAGCTGATAATGCTGTACCCTGAAAACATGTCAGAGCAGCTGAGGGAGGTTCATTCCTCTTACAAAGCCACCGGGAGCTATCACACAGCAGGATGTAGAAACCCACAACACACAGCTAACCAGAGATGCCCTCACCAGCTAAGACGAGCCAAGCACACAATGCTTGTGAAAAAAAATTTTTTTTTGTTTTAATTCAAAATTGGGTAGTATTGATAGATATTTCTGCACATGAAAAATGGCAGGGGCTTGTAGGAATACTAAATTTGTCTTTGTTCTCACACTTTCATTGTACTAACCCTCAGCTTCATCTCTTGGTTCTGTCTTCCACTGCTACTTCCTCCAGTTAATAGGCTTTGCCTCCAGGGCTAGGAAAAGTCTTAAAATCTTCCCTTCTTAAGGAAGACAAAGATGAAGGGCACTACTAGAACAAAATATGTTTCTTCTACAACAAAATCAGCAGCAATGCATTACTTCCTAGGGGTCTCCTTGCCCAGTTCCCTAGGGATTTGCACACAACCAGTGAGTGGCAGGTGATGCTCTTCCACACCCAGATTTTTGCACAGGATTCCTGTGTAAATCCTCTAGTGCCTAATACTAGCTCACATTGTACCTTTGCCTCCTTTTTCAGAAAGCTTTTTCTCTTGAGGCAACCTGTTCTTTGGTTATATTTGGCTGAAGCTGGCCAACTAGTCCAAAAGTCACTGAGAGGACAGCTACACACCTCACCCCCACCCCCAGTGCAACACAGAAGCCTCATTTTCTAAGGAAATGAGGCTAAAAAACAAACAGTGAAGCCAGAATCTTCTGGTCTCTCACTCCCTATGAATCTAATGTTCATCTTTTTTCCAACCTCCTTCTGACAGGAATTGCCTTTATCTGTATTTTGTAAAGCTTTGAGGATATTGCCAGCACCTTAATAATAAAATATCATAAAGAACCATATATCTGAATATTATTATGCAGAAAATATGTGCATGTTCACACAGACAGCAGATGTATAAAAATATTGAATATGTAATTTAAGGCTGTATTTGTGTTTAAGCATGTAGGTCAACTGTAGGGCAAAGTCTTTTTTACTACACACAAAACCCACAAGTGCACTGGACTGAAAGAAAGCACATAAACTCCTTTAATTCTGGATGCTAAAAGGCACAAGTTCTAACTAGCGTTTGGATGGGCGATTTCCCCAGGGAACCCCAGGTGTTCTGAGCACACGCCAAGCAGTTATTGTTGAGCACTGGGGTTGAGGTTCACCTCACCTAACCTTAGCCATCTGTCTCCCTGTGGAGACATGGGCACCTCCAGAGGGTGATACCTGGGAGGATGGAATGAATCACCCTGCCTGAGTCTCACCATTGACTACAGAGGTGGCCCAGACTACTCACTTAGATAAACGTGTAATTTCTGAGTAACTGCAGTTAGGAGAGATGAATGCCAGACTTGGTGAATATTAGCCCGCAAAAACCAAGTGAGTGGGAAAACTTCACATCACGGCTGAATGGGAATAAGAAAGAGTAAACCATAAACCCTAAACTCTCAGCTTCTACACAGAAGCAAGAACTGGTTTATAATACCCAGAAACTTCTGCAACTGCATGAAAGGGTCTTAATAAGAACCAAATAAATATTGCTAAGGCAACTAACATTAGCATTTTAAATGCATTTGTTGACAACAAAAGTTCAAAGTATTCTCCCTATAGCTTTCAGTTATGGGAAAATGATGATTATTGCCAGAAAATGGCAGAAGAGCAATTTCTATTTCAGTACTGATTTGGGTAACTACCCTTTAGCCACCATGAAAATCAGAATGAAGACCTAGAGGGAAAAAGAAAAATCCACACAACCTGAGCTGGACTCTGCAGCAGAAGACTCTAATTGCTCTATCCCTGCCACATTTCAGGCATAAACAGTAACACACATGACCCATTAGGCAATGGGCTTAAAAATGGTTAGCCGTCCACTCTTTTCTGCAGTTAAATTTGTTGGCTTTAGTGTAATTCTATTGGTTTCAAAGTTCTACTTCCCATTAGTGCTATTGACCATGAGATATTGTTAGAGGGTTTTTGTGTGCTTTTTTTTTTACCTTCAGTAGCTGGAACACAGCTTATCCCCATGTCCATTAAATATACATTTGAACAGCATTTCCACCTGCACTTTGTCACCTCGGGTTCTCAAGGGGTGTACCTCCACTTGGCTCTGAGCTCAAGGGCGCCCTTGATATCAGCCTGAGAGTGCCAACAGGCATGCTAATGCCCATTTGAAATAGCTTTTCCTTTGCCTCAGATGTTTCCATGCACTCAACGAATAAAAAGTCTCTGCTTCACTCCATCTGCAGTCCTGCAGGACGACCTCACCTCATTCTGTCAGTGAGCTACAGTTGCTTTCAGGCACATCCTAGACTTTGCTTCCCTTCCTGGGGTGTGTCGTCCCCCCACTTTAAGATCCAAGTTAGCAAAAGGTTGTGTGTGTATTGATCTAAGCTTACCTTCTTGCAGGCGCTCACCACATTGCTGTTAATACTGTATTTCTTTTCAAAATGTCCACGTTCCCTGGAAAACTAGAAACATGCTGTAATTATGACCTGCTTCTGAACAAGAAAGAATGTAAATTGTGAAAAGGGAACAAAAAGCTGAATTTTCTGCAAATGAAACTTCAGCAGTAAAGAATATTTGTTCATCTGCTGTCAGTAAGAGGTGTGTCTATATGGGTCACTGAACAGGTTCTTTACTGGGAATAAGTTAAATTCAGCATCTACCATCTTGTCCTGTGGGTGAAGCATGCGATCTCAAATACGCAATGCAACCCAAACTGGGTGTCATCTTTTTTAAACTTTCTTATTTTATGAATCACTTCCAAGACTTGGGGGCAGGACATCACGACAGACAGTTCCTCAACAAAGAACTGACATGAGAACAAAAGCTATTCCTGAAGAGTTCCCAAAATAAAAGTGAGACAGATGAGTGAGGAAAAGTTGCATGGGTGTTTCTTCAAACAAGAACATGGTCAGAAAATAGATATCAGAAAATGTAGATTCATTAAAACCAAAATGCCTCACAAAATTGTCAGTTTTGCAGAAATGTGTTTTATGGAGAAAAGAAAAAGCCACAAGAAGGCTGCAATGCTGTGAATATGTCAGGTTTGGACACCTTCAGAACTAACAGTGTCAGTGTTTCATCTTAAAATGACTTCTCCTTTTAAATATACTTCTATATTTCACACTCTAGTATCGTATTGCATAGCAAAACCAGCAGAGTTGAGCTAAAGTGGATCCTTTCCAGAACCCTCCTGTGTCGGGAGGAGTTTCAGAATTTGGGACTTTCATTTATATTGACCCAAGATAAATTTCAAAATCTTTAAACCATTTGGAAAATGGAATTCCATTCCTTGCACAACACTGTTTAAACCTCAGCCTTCTGCCAACACCTAAGTCAAGCTTTGGGATATGCTACTGTCCTTCTGAAAAATGGCCCCTGCTCAGCTTCCCTATTCAATGGCATCTGGTGAGGGCTGCCTTGCTGTAAATCTAGACAAAAGCTGCTAAGCAGTTATCCTGAAAAACTACAGATAGTTAAGTACTTGGCCATATCCTGGACCCTGGGCAATATCTTTCCGTATAATTATTTCTGTTGTTGTCATTAGCTCCGGCACTCTTACTATTTATTACCTTAGGTATTTCGAGACTCATAAAAATGTGATCCTACTCAAGGCTTAAGCAACACATGAAATAAATCAGCAGCACTGAACATTGGCTGACACTGGATGAAACCTGGCTGGGAACAGCTGGATTGCTCTCTTGACTAAATATTTACAAAAGCCATGATTATATCACTGAGTGACACTGTGTGAATGTAACAATTTATCAATCATCCTGTTTAACTCATCCCTGCAGGAGGTGATGGCATTCTCACTTAACAGTAAGTATCTACTGTATGCTGATTAACTGACTTATTCTGCAGCTAAGGTTACTTCAGGGATATGTGGGCTTTTTAAGTACCCATTTCCTAAGCACTGCTACTACTTCAGAGGCACAAAAAACACAGAGTTCAGCTGGGCTGTCACTTGCACCGCTACCCATCCAGTAACACCACTGGAATTATTTGGGGCACACACTGGAGCAAGGCAAGCACAAACCAATGCAGTCTGTTTTGCTTTCCACATTCCCCCTGCTGTTCTCCTGCCCCATGCAGGGTGCCACAGGCAGTGAGTACCACAGCAGCTACCCTGCCATCTCCTCCACTGCCGTGGGACCTGCTTCCTGCCAGCCCCAGCCAGTTTGGTCTCCTGCCCTTGTACATCCTCTCCCAAGTATTTGGTGGTACTCACAGCACCGGCTAGCAGCCATGCATCCATGCTGAAATGTCCGTGTCCCAAGGAAAAACTTCCTGAATTTTCTCAGTCCACACTCACCAGGTTGAGCACAGTTTGCCCTGAAACTGCCTGAAGTTCCACCACAGGGCTCTACAACGCCAAACCCAACATTGCTGACAGCATCCATATGAGTCTGGCTGAACAGATAACCTGCACCCCTGCCAGCAATGAATCTAGCACTGTTTCCATCAGTTGGTCAGCATTGACTGGCTAATCTTAACCCTGTACCTCCCAAAAGGGTCACTAGTCAGCAAATACAAGCCTACCTGCTGCAAGGAGAGAAGGGCTGGAGTGTGAAGAGGTGAGCTTTGCCAAACTGTGGTATTGCCAGGGAAAGTAAGGATCAAGTTCATACAGATCAGAGCAGCAAGTGGACTGATCAGGGCATCGGAGGGGAATGTTTCCTTGATGATAAAGCCAGCACATGTCACACTGATAGGAAATGTGTACTTGGGCACCTGAAACCAATAGCACATGGAAGAAGCTTTTTATAAAACCTTCCACCTTCTGCTTCATGCCAGATTAACTGTATTGCACCAGCAATGGTGTGAGCAGTTCAGCTACCTTCCTGTCTCCTTCAGATTACAGATTTTAGCACAACACAAGAGAAAACACAAATCTCCCCTCTGTCAGTCCCACAGCACAGACACTTTGAAAAGCTATTCTTCAAAATGCCACACAGGTACATGGACAGTGCAGCAGGTTTGTGTTGATCCTGTTCGAAATAAACAAGTGGCATCCATGGCTCACCTCTAGAAACCACTTTTAAACCATGTCTTTCTTTCCAGAAATCTTTGTTCATAAAGAAGAAAGTTTGGGGTGATTAAGTCTCTGCTCCCTTGAGAGCTTGAGAAGAAAGTTTCCCTCATACATATCTTAGAGGTAGATTTTTCTTCCCATTTTGTACATGTTGAGAGTCTGCATAATAGTTGTATTTTAGCCTTTGGAGCCATCTGCCACCAAAGGGGAAATTTCATCTTTCTACCTACAGAGAGGTTTATAAATCAGTACGCATACAGACATAGGAGCATAGGACTTGATCGCCCTTCCTGGAGCACTTAATGGCTCAGACAATCACAGCAAGTGCTCTTTTCAGACACACAGAAGGGGGGGGGGAGAAGTTACAATAAATTTAGTTTTCTTTTGAAGTTAATAACCTCCTACAAAGGCTTTTGGTAAAACACAGACACCTTAACATTTTTTTTCCTTTCAAACAATTTTTTCCTCTATTTTTTCTCAGATGGTAGAATCTGAGGAAACCTGTCTCTTCAGAAGTAACTGCTTTGTGCAAATGACATCAGCAGACCACGAGGTTACCACTGGTAAGTTGGCACCCTGAGGGGGATGAAATGAAATCTCTTATCAGCCTACTTGCTCCTCTTCTTTTCTACATTTGGTGCCTTTTGTTATACGCAAAGCAAAGGAAATGTTTTGCTCCCCTTGATTTTTTTTTGCCTTTTTTCTTTTTTTCTCAGGAGAAGGAACAATACATTTGATTGGTTTCTCCGAAGTCTCGGCTGCTGCTTCAGGTCTGTTTGGTACCTCATTCAGTGATTTAGACTCCCTCCTCTTTCTGCCTTGCATCAGACCTTTTCTCACCCACCACTTCCAGAAGCTTGTTTCAGACAGTTTGTAAACCCAAGGAAGCTTGGGTCCAAGGTCTTCCCAGGGTAAGAAGACCTCTATAAATGTGGCTAATGTTAGCTTTTACAATCTCCTGTCACAGAAAAGGTACTGCTGTCTTGAATTCAAAACCATGGTAGATGTAACCCCTTACCAGTTTCACAGTGTGGATATCCTGTCATAACTCCTCTTCTTCAGGCTTCTCTTAGTTCAGAAGGCTTCAGAGGCAGAGACTGCTCAATTGGAAGGGAGATGACAGGGAAGACACAATAGGTGAATGTATGAGAAAGTGTAACACAAGGATACTCCCTTCCCTGCATATGAGATTTCCAACAGGTGGAGTTAGTACGACTACTACCTACAGAACAGGGGACTAACCTGAAAAAAAGCTCCAAGGGAAGATGGCAAAAGGGAGGGCCTAGGGTTTGTTGCAGGAGAACATCTGGAATTATGAACCTGACACAGCTGACTTTGCCATAGAGGCATCTCCTGGTTTACCAGCCATTAGCCCCAGGAGAGGAGATGTGAGGTAGGGACTTTCTGCATATGTTTTTAATAAGACTCATTCTCCTGCCTCAATGCATCCAGCAAAATCAAACAGTTCATTAAAGGAAGCAACCAGGAAGGGCTAAACAGTAACAAACATGACTGTCCATGGGGGATACAGGGGAGAAAAAAAAACAAAGCTAAGAACAGTTTAATCTTTCTTAACCTAAGCTTAGAAACAAAGAGGCTAAGTCACTGAGGATCCTGAGTCTGGAGTGCGGCAGGGAGGACTGGATGTCATCAGGAGGACTTGTCATATAACATCACGTGCAGCTCCTCAGCAGGTGAGGGAATATGTGGAGCAGGGAGAAAGTGCTAGCCCAAGGTGGGGTGGAGGAGAACTTCCAAAAACCTGCAAGGGAAGATCAAAGGTTAAGGAGCAGAGCTATACACATAGACCTCTATTGCTTTTACGAAAGACACACTTTCATAAACTGTGTTAAAAAAGAAAATCCTTTTGAATAAAATAATAACAATGCACATTTTCTTTTTGAAGATGCTATTTCTGAGTCACTACACCCACCTGACACCACTTGACACTTGCAGAGCAGAAGATGCCTGTATCCCCATGCGCACTCTGAGAATACTCAATGGTCCCCGTCTGGGAGAGGCACAGAAAGCCAGCCCTGGTTTAGGAGCTGTCAGTCAGCGAAGGACAAGAAAAGGAGTCAGCCACCTTGTAAGCATGACAAGGGGAGGAAAGTGGGCTGAGAGGAGAACAGGTAACTTCAGCACATGACAAAGACATGATAGGAAGGCACAAGGGATGAGACAGTGATGCTACTGGGTTTTGAACATTGACACAATTTAAAACATAGTAAGCTTGGTCAAATGTTTATCATAATCTCTCCAAGAACCTCCACTGCTCCTGTTTATTAATTTTAATGGGATGGTATCTGCAGCTCCCAGTCAGAACCAAGGCTCCCCGACACATGCAGAACAAGAGGATGGGGCCGTGCCATGCACAGCATACAGAAAAGGAAGACAAGTAGCACAATAAGAACAGAGCAGCAGGGTAAAACTATCTACATGGGTTTTGGAGCCTTTGAAAGTCCAAATTTTCTTGTGAAGGAAATTATTCTGTTTCAAAAACAGTCTTTAACCCAAACCAAGCCAAATACCACAACTGAAATTTCCCACTATAGTGTTGGTTACAAATATATCAAACCAAGTACCTCTCAGATTGCATTCTGAAAAGTGTACGTTTTGATGAATCCCTGCATCCTGGCTCTCTGAGCATTTCTATGTACATGCATCACACATCTGCAGTTTTTAAAAATATAAAGAGACATCCCCACTTGCCTCTCCATTTTGTTGCCCCTCTGTCCTCTTTATGCTCCCCCAAGAAATCATGTTTTGACACAAAATGTTGCACCACCACCAGCCTGCCTTGAGGCTGCAAAGGAACCGAAGGATGCAACAGGGATGAAGACAACAGTGTTCCAGAGACATCAGGGACAGGGACATAGGGCCTACTCCTAAAATTTGGCGTCTGCAATGCTCACAAGTGCAGATTGTCAGCCTGCCTCTGGCAGGTTTTACCATTTCTGATGGCAACATAAATGAGGACATAAAAAAGTGGGACTGATCTCCCCCAGTTGTAACTCCCTGGAAGCCCAGAGCACTAGTCATCCAGGCTCCCTTTATACTCAGTGGAGAGCAAGCGATACCTCCCGAGATTCATCCCTAAAACGGATACCTGGGGTAGACATGATGAATCACCTTCTGAAGGGGCTCTCTCTCCAGAGTTGCCCTGCCTCTGTAGAGGGGCCTCAAACCACAAGCCTGGATTTGATGCCTGTTACAAGCCAGATGAGAGGAATCACTCCTAAAGCAACTTTTTTCAAAGCAGTGTCAGTGTCATCTAAGGATGACCCAGCTCAGTCCTCTATTCCACCATGTGCTTTACCTTCCTGGCTCATTAGTGAGGGAATGGGTTGGTTTACAGCACTGGGAAGCGCAGTGCCTCTATTAAAAAACTGCCTGTGCCAAAACTGAACCCCATTTTTGCAAGATCAATTCTTGAGCTTTTTCTTCTGGCTACTATATCACCAAGAAGTCATATTCTGCACCAAAACACTTCTCGAATGTTTAAACCTACAAGACAGCTTCCTCATTTTAACTTGAAAGCTGTGCCCAACCTGCTGAGGTTTGAGTGTAATTTCACCATTTATAACTATATATCAGGCACTGGCATATCCTTGTGGTAAGAAGTAAAATCATTCCCTTTTTTCTCCCGTCCTTCATCTTAAGTCTGTCACACATTTGGAAATGCTGGCAAGGGAACCTGGGTTACTGTGTTTCTTTACAGAGGTATAAGATGCTAGGAATACACTAAATAACCCAATGTAATTTTACAAGTGCTGGTTGTATTCTTTGATATTTTCCACTTCAGGGACCATCTGTTTTCCTCAAGTCCAGTAAAGTAATTTTGTTTTAATCTTCATGAATGCCAAAGGATTAAAAGATGAATTTAGAGATTAAGAGGAAGGTAACTGTAGTGGATATGGCACCAGAAATCCTGTCTTCCACAGTGAGCCCTGCCAGTGAACTGCTCTGTGGCATTGAAAAAATCATTTCACCTCTCTTGTGCTTCTGTTTTCCTGCCAATATTTTGCTTAAGTGGCTTCTGAGGCAACTCCTGTGGGTTTGTATAATGCTGCCAGTATAGGATCCCAGGATCAAGCAGAGTGGCACCATAGTACAAAAATAAGGACAGAAAATTTAGGAAGTACAGGGGTTTGAAAGGAAATATCTGCAAAACTTTTTTAAACCTGTGATGCTATCGGGGTCTTCAGATCTCCAGGCTCTAAAGGGGTAGCAGTTTTTTAAAGGAATAAGTACCTGTTGCAGATCATAATGGGGAAAATGTAGTCATCCATGTTTTTATGACTGACCTCTATTCTGCTTGGCTTGGTTATGTTTAATACCTGTGGAGCAGGTAATTTTAATAAATAGAAAAAGAGAGAAAGGGAGAAAGTGTCAGCATGAAGCTGGGTACGGAGTTATTGAGAACAGGAGTGTAAATGTGTCAAGGAAATCCCCAGTTATCCAAAAGGGAATGCAAGTAGCTTTGCAAACAGCAGAAGCAAGCTGCAATAACTGTACAGGGGTCTTAGCTTTGCAGAAAGATTTTCATTTTTCAAACTATAAATCAAAACAAATCAAATCAGGCCTACAATTCTATAGAATACCTTTCATACCGGGATCCCAAGGCACTTCACACAGAAGGCAAAGCCACTCAAGTGTTTATGAATGCAGCAGGTTACAAGAGCGTGCCTTGAGCCAAGGTGTAAAGGCTGGGTGTGCAGCAGCACCAAGAGCTGAGAGGTCCCTGTGCCACGGGACCAGGCTCGACATTCCCACGGGCAGGGAAAAGCCAGGCGCCCCCAAGCTCAATAGAGCCACAGTGCACAGGTCTCCACGCGAGGTGCAAGGCACTTGTAAGCTATACATGTGTTCCAATGGAAAGACAAACTCAAGCAAGATGACAACAGAAGAGCTGGCTAGTGGCTCCACAAGGACAAACACAGAGACACAGCAGAGGCATTTCGTTCCTCCTCCATTCCTTATCTACAGGGTACTGCAGTGGTGCAAGGAAAGGATTCCCTAAAATTGCAGCAGGGTAAACAGACTGCTGACCGCAGCCAGCAGCTCCCAGGCAGCAGCCAAGTTTTGGGGTACGTAGGCTGCCACCCACACAGCCCACTTAGAAGAAGCAGCAAACTTCCCAGCCCTTCCCTGGCACTGCTCCAGGAAAGGCAGCAGATTGTTGTGTCCCCTCAGCCATATTCAGACAACAGGCTGCCCACTTGACCAGACTGAATGGAAATACAGGTATAGCACCACCAGGGCAATGAAACCTTCAGCTGCCCTGAAACAGCTCTTGTTGCACAAAGATAAGGAACAAAAAAGCTCTTGAGTGCAAAACCTGCAAAACCACTGAAATCCTTTTACCAGTGACTCTAGGCAGGCTCACCTTTCTAAGGTAAATTTCATCTCTGCTAATCCTATCAGTTAATATTGAAATCAAATACAATTCAGTATTTGATATGACAGTCTCCTTCTTATGAAGTCAGCTGCAGCATTTTTTATTTGCATATGATTTAATTACATTTTTATTCCAGGTCTTCTATTCTGTGCATTGTGGGCAAAAGCACATGAATTCTGTATGACTGCAATGGTGGGAGAGATGATAAAACTTTGAATGCTGCTGCCATGTTAAGAAATAAGGAAGATAAGTATTGCTGTTTTAGGAATGAGGCTTCAGGATGATGGGTAAAGTGAATAAACAGCACAGTCCCATTACTGAAAGATACAGAACAACATCTCAGCTGCCCATATAATTTTTAAGATAGCCACAGACTCTTTCTGTAAGATACTTTGTTCACAGGCTTGATCTAACCCAATACTTAAGGAGAAAAAGTTCAAAAAGAGCAAAACAGCAGGGCACCTCAATTCCAAGCAACACATAACTGTGGTGTTGCTAGACTTAATCTCTGTGTTTCCAAGAGGTAGGCTGTGGATATGGGGCATTCTTTGCCCTGAGCTCTCCAAAATGTGTGTTTGCTCTGTAACACTCCTGCTCCTAGATTAGCAAGGCACACTGGAGATCATAAAGATGTTCTGCATAGTGAGAATGGAAAACACAATATTTGTGATAAAAGGAAACAGCCAAGCAAACAGTTGGATTCTGTGCATCAGTAACCATTATTTATGGTCACTGGTTGTGAAAACCATTAAGACCTCTGAGAGCCAAACATTTGCTTATAAGCTGAAGGCACACACACAGCATTGAAGGGCAAAGTTATATCCCAAGCCACTTGTAAATAGTAGCATATAGTGTAGAATAACTTCACTCTTTGTCACACCAATTGTAGCCATAAACTGGGAGCTTGAAGGAAGAGCTGCAAGAAAGCAGTGATAAGGAGAAGCCCCTAGTTGTTTTGCACACATGGGGAAGGTTTTGTGCAGACTTGGGTACAAAATTCCCAGACCCAGTCACTGATGTCCTCAAATCCTGATGTGTAGAGTACTCAACTACCTTTTTCTTTTAAAAAGGTCTGAACTTGGTTTATGACACACGTTACTTACTCCTTTGTCTGCCACATCAGAAATTGTTAAGAGAAGGAAAATGCTACATTCTTATATGTTCAGTTGATACAGTGGAATAGGCAATGGGAAATATTTCTGGTCTTTTAAGTGCAGAAGATTTTTTCTTCTTCTTGGATTTTGTTCCTAGCCAAGTTCATGATTTCCCAGCATTTACTGCCCTAGTTTACCCATCTGTAGGCTGGGTATAATGATAGTGCTGCTTCTTAATTCAGAGTTCATGTTTTCACAGTGAGTTGAGACAAGCAGAAGGTGCTTTACAAATGTAAAATATTGATTTTTCTTTTTCCCCCCAAGTTTGCACAAGGTCTAGAGCATTATACGGTAGGCAACGTGATCCTTAAGCACAGCATAAACTTCCTTCCTTTATGCAGCAAAAGGATATTCAGAAGGACAGAGATGTGCAGACAAAACCAATTCAAACAGGGCTGCCTGCCTATGAAGAATGGGGATGAAAAGCCAACTATGGTTATCATTAAAATGTTTCAGTCGTGACAATCCTTTACGTACTGGCCATGGTCAGCACCTGTTGGATGACATGGCATAATTAAACTTTCTGTCTTTCTAAAACTTAAAGGGAATACAGTGTCTCCTAGTCCTCCATGACCACAAGGAATATTTGTCCCTATTATCTTGGTTAAGAAGAAGGTAAACTCATAATATGCACTCTCAAATATTTTTTTCTTGAAAACAACCCTTCATTCATGCCAGAGATTAAAAATATTTCAACTCAGTGGTCCAACGTGCAAAGTTTTCAGTGTTACTGTTTCACTAGTGCTAGGTGCATTTCCTCCAGTGTTGAAATTGTGAATACATGGAAATAGAAACGTAGGCAACAGTTTTCTTTGGGTTAGCCATTTCTACAATGCACGTGAAGGCTTTAAAAAGTTCAGGACCAAATTTGGAAAACTGCTGCTTCCTCTGAGAAGGAAAGGACTGATTAATACATAAACCTGGAATAATTCCAATTAATGATGTAGTTAAAAGATGTGAATAGCAGATTTGTAAGTGGTAAGCGGTTTTCTTCTTCAGAAGAAAAATCACGGTCTTGCAATTTTTCAACATCAGTTCAGTTTTTCTTGTCATTCTGAACACTTCACATTCCTTCTCTGGAACTATAATTTTTAGCCTTCTATAGAGACAGTATAAAAAAACTCCTATTTTCATGCGCACAAACATTACAACAGATACATTCACCAAGCAGATATGTGCAAAACATAGGCAAAGCAGCACAACCTTCTAATGCAAATATATGTATACACACAGAGAGAGAAACGTTTCAATGCAAAAGGTAAAGGAAATACTAATTTTACACAGTAAGCTGACAGACTAAACAGTTCATTCTCATTAGTACTCATGAGCTGGTTTTGCACTGTAACTGGAGGTAGGATAAGACTAAAGGGAGAAGTAACTAGGTTAGGTACTATGAGAAGTGACTTTCCACAGCATGACAGGGTTATGCAAGCCCATCAGGGCCCTCATATGCATAACTGCATGGTTGAAACCCATGTTCAAGGAGGCTTCACTGATCTCGGTACCCAAACCTGCCAGAGAAATACTATATATGTTTCAGTAAATGTTTCAGTAAAGGTAGATAAAGTCTCACATGTGTGGACAAGATCAGCAAGCTAAGTACTTGTGCTTCATTAATAAACCACTGTAAATAATAAACCACTGTAAATTATAAACTGATGGCCACTATGTAATTATCTCAACCTCTTTTTCCATGCAATGGCTTTTGCCAGATGAAAGCATATCACAAGAACTGGATTTTCCCATAGATGCTTCAGTCTCATAACAAGGAATGATTAGTCCCATATTTCTCTTTCCCTGCTTCTCATACCCCAGGACAGCTCTGTTTTTTACGCTGATCTTGGCAGAGGGGTGTGAGTAGTTCTTGTAATTCAATCATCAAGCTTTAAGACTGCTTCCCAAGACTAAATGGAAGCCAAATCTCAAAGCTGCATGCATCCTATGGCCTACTGGGATCTAAATACAACTAATTTCTGCTGGCTGAACTGTAATAATGAAGACTGTGAGTGCTCGGTGGTAAAATTGGGGAGGCCGTATTTAAGGCAATGGAAGTTACACCCTGTGCAAAATCCTATTCCCCAGACCAAGGTGGAAATGCTGTTGCTGAATGTTGCAAGGATAAGGCAGAAGAAGAGTATAATTTATGCATTATAATTGAAATCAAGGAAGCATTTCCTGCTAATGCTGTCATGCCTGCTTTGCAAGGCTAACCCTAATGACCAACAACTGTACTTTTTAATACAATTTCCAAAGCAAGTAGTAGCTAGGGAATAGTCCCAGTGGAACAGACACCACACATGCCTTCCCTACATTTCTTCACGTACAACTCACAGATGATTGCTTTGCAAGACTGTGGATGCATGACTTACTTATTCACTCTGGAAGAGTGAAGAATCCCATAAAAGCATTTACTAATAGACTCTCTGGCAGGAAAATCCACCTCACTGCAATTCCAAGCCACTCTAAACTTTTTTTAATCACCTAATGAACAGTATTTCCCTTTCACTGTTGGGAATGGACAGGCAGGTTTGAAAAAAATAACAACCAATCCAAATCACTGTCCACAAATGTGGCTGGACTTCTTTTTTGGGTTTGGGGCTTTTTTTTTCAGTAAAAAGCCTGTGTTCTTCTAGTTTAAATATGAGGCAAAGACATTCCTTTTTATTTCTGACCCAGCAAAAAGCATGATAAGGAATGTGCTAAGAGAACCATGCTGTCAAGATTCAGATCAAGGTTTACAGGTGCTCTAGCTCAAGGCTGAAGATGTTCAGGCAGCATGTTTTCTTTGGGGATAATCACATAAAGAGCCAAAACCCATCACTATTTCCTGAAGGAAAAAGAATGGTCATTTCTTACGTGTACTAGGCAGGGTCTCTCTAAGGAATGGGCTCATTCAGCTATAACTTGTACAAACCCTTAAATAGCACACAAATGGAGCAAAATTTAATGAAGAACAGCCTGAGACTTCCTGCTCACCTTTCTAACACTTTCAGGATGCTACACACAAGACATTTTTACAGACTGTCTGACATTGGCTGCATTTGCCTGTGCTCAGACAAGCTCTCCTCTCCACTAGTAGGGTCAGTATAAGAACGCACATTTAGGCACAAGAACCATCACTGGTAAGAGCCACATCCCCACATTTCCTTCCTTTTTATCATTTCAGTTTAGCCTTTTCTTGTTACTCCATCTACTTACAGCAAGAATATTAGCAAATGATGTAGCAAAACGGTGATAAAAGCCACTGGTCATTAAAATGAGGAAGCATCCTGGGTTTGAGCACTAATAAGAGGGCATTAGCACTATAATAGCTGTCACATTAGACCACATTAGTGCCACATCCAATCTGTGTGAGCCAACTCTTGGAAAACCAAATCTTTTTTGTTAATTGTTTTTCATGATGCTTTTGTCTTTCATGATTCTTCTGACTGCAAGCCTAGCTAGTCAGGCTCTTCCCTCACTCAGAAATCATATATGGAGAAATGTGCTGGCTCCTAGCAAAGAGAATGACCTGAACAGACACACAAAAAAAAAAAATCCTAAATCTTCCCTAGTTCTTATCTGCCTGAAAAACACACACTGAAGATTCATGGATACATCCATACTAGTGTTGACATATCATAGAAAGCAATAAGACAGTTAAAAGAAATTAACTTTTATGTGGCTGTGTCTGCCAAGGCTAAAATCTTTTCCACCTCCAGTCACTAAGTGTCTTCATAGAGTAAAATCCTTTTTGGATCCTAAACTAGACTGCTTTTGATTTATTCAGTCTAGTATAAGATCCTCTTTGCTCCTGAATGTAAAGATACAGGATCAATAATTTCATCATAGCAATAATTTCTATTTCGTGTCAGATAGGAACTGTTGACAGATGATGCTCCATCTGTCACAGTATTTTACAGTAACAAGCCAAAACACAGCAAAAAAAATATTGTAAACTGTACTGTTAGGAATCATCGCAACAGAGCATCTTGGGGTTTTTGTAAATAAAATCTATTATAATGAAAAACCCCAATTCAAAGCTTGGATACTGGGACAGGTACAGCTATTTGGCATCTTTACACGAAGGGTCTGAAATCTAATAGCAAGGCACCATTTGAAGTAAATTTACATGAACAGACAACCACATGCCTGCTATCCTTACACTTGGAACTGGGCAGTGTAAGCTAGAGCACATCTAGAAGCCATGTTATGTCTCTCACACTGTGTGAAGCCCTAGCTACCACTCTAGTTATATATTCATATTCCCCCAGACTGATCTTTAAATGGAGCATTCACGTAATGGCCTGTGTCTACTCATTCCAGCATGCGTAGGTCCACCTGTGTTCAACGGGGTTAAGCCAACAAGTGTGTGGGGTAGGGATGGCAAGTATAAAAACAGAATAAACTTTGGAAGGGCCAGAGATGGGTGATCCCTACTGGCATCCACTAGCACCCACTGGTGAAGAGATCCCATGGTTCTCACCTTCGCCCTTTCTCCTCCTTTTTCCATTAGGGTGGTGATAGCCCCAAGGGATTCAGCATCTGGCTCCTCTGCAAGGGTACGCTCTTTAAAATATATGCCTGTCTAACCTGAAAGTGTGGCACACCCTTTAATTTCAGTCTCATTCAAGTTTCTAACCCCCATATGCTTCCCCTTCTTTCCCAGAACATCAGAAGGTTGAAGGCAGGAAAGATGGATGATCCTACCCTCGAACTGGCACTCATTTTCCAAGTCAGATTTCTACCACAGGCTCCCTGCTAAAGCTGTTTCTTACTAAAGCACACAGATATGGACAGAAACAAAACAAAGCTCCTGATGCAGCAGAATGTACTGGAACACAACGCACAAATCAATAATTTCAAATTTAAAACTTCATGCAAGTCACACAAACCAGAACCACTCAGCTTTGCACAGTCCTCGATGCAGCAATCTGTACAAAAAGAAACAGAGCAAGACAGAAAGTCAAAAAAAAAAAAGAGACCTGCATAGAAAAAACATTAAATTACATTAAGCTTGATTTATTTTCTGTATTTGCCGGTATATTCTGTGCTTAATTCTGCTTTTATCACAGCTGTTTTCCTCCTTTCCACCAAGCCCAGTCCAGTGGCACAGCTTCCTCGAAGTTTTCTCTGTGTTTGCTGCATGAGCAAAGCCTCTTCATTTCACACATCATTTACAGCTTGCTGCTGTGATTTCAGAAAGTCAGTGGGCTTTTACCAAGCTAACAAGTGAGAGAAACATTTTGTGTGTCTGCTAATTCTAAAAGTTCTGCAGATTTTCTGACAGTAGGTACCCTGAGCAGTCAGGGAAATTCAGCACTTTCAGTTCGATTTGCACCACATGGCAAACAAGTTTGCCCAGAAGTTAGTAAATAAATCAGAAGAAAGGGAGGGAAATAACAGACTCTTCAAAGACGTTTCGTATTTCTATAATGCAAATCTAATTTCTCTCAGCTTTCAATGTATTTTACGTGCCTCACTAAATGTATTCACTTATTCTTTATTTGAATGAATAGACGAAAAAGTTTCTCTCTTTACTGTCAGTGAGCCAGACCTAGCCATCTTCTCCTGGCATAAGAGAATTAACTGTTCACTCAGGGACAAATACTGGATAATGAATCCAGCTGCCCAGTGTGTCCAAGTCAAGCTTGTATTTCAAGATCTAGATGTCTTATCTGTAAATGTGGAATTCTACCTGATATTCACCAAATTAATTGGCAAACCTTCTATTTATTGTAAAGTTTTAGAACTGGAGCCCTGTACGTGCATATGTAAACTGCGCAACTATGTGTGCAAATAACAATACAATTTACAAAGGTAAATTACAGATGCAAGTTAGGTGTGGTTTTTACCTATGGCCAGGTGCATGTCCAAAACTTTTAAAAGCGTGGTTCTATTTCAACAAAGAGAAACAGAAAAAGCACAACTAAACAGAAAATGTGTGAATCTTTCCAGAGGGATTTTTTCATGTGAGAACACCTGAATCCATTTTCTGTGCAGCCAGAGATATGATCAGTTACAGTCAATATATCACCTTATATTAAAACAACAGCAACACAAGGTATAAAAAAACCCACATAAACATTTTACTATCTGTTTTGTTGTGGGTTTGTTGTTTTTTTTTTCCCACATCACTAGTAGCACCCTCCTATGCACAGTGAGCTTTGGCACTGCAAAATGACTAACCCCTTCTGGATTCTTAGAAAGTCGCCACCATCAAACCTCAAGATCAAGATTATTAAACAAAATAATTACATGTCTTATTTATTAACAACAAGAGAAAAAAAGGAACAGTGAAACATTTCAACCTGCAGGCCAGCAACAGACAAGCAAAGGTCTTCATTGGCTACTTTCATTTAACTTCCTTTAATAGCATAATAACACATGATCACAGCTAACAGAATTGGCAATAAAATGGCTATTCATATTTAATCAGTATGGGAGATTAAGGACTAAAAAAAGGATGAGGAAAAAAATGGATGGATGCCTTCATTCTGGCATCGCAGTCCGGAGAGACTGGAAAGTGATGATTGTCTCATGTTCCTTATTTCACATAGCAATATGTTGTAAAGAGGATGGAACCAGTCACATATGTTCTGGTCCTGGCTGGGATGCGTCTGTTTTTTACGAGCATGAAAAGAATGTTTTTCCACATTAATAAGGACTTAAGGAAATACATAGCTACATCTTCCAAACCAAACAAGAGAAAGCCAGAGTGAACAAGATGCAACTTTCTGAAGCGAAGTTATGCTTAAGGCAAAACCTCAAAAAAATGGAAGTGAGAGGCCCCCCCTGCTAAACTTTAACCTTGCATCCCCTTTGCCATCGCAGTGCTCAGAGAAATATCCATATTGCTGAGGGAAATCTCTTGTAAACCCTCAGGAAACTAAAGATCTAATTTAGGAAAATATTTAAAATCTCAGACCTTACATGTAAGCTCAAATTTAAGCACGTGCTTAAATGTGTTCCTGAAAGACACTCTGGTTGTGTAAGCAGTTTATTTCAGCTGTCATCAACCCTAAATACTTACAAATTGAACCATCAGCATTTTAGTTATATCACATCAGAGCTAATTTTTACGTTTGTCTTTCGAGGGATGCTGACTGTTATATCTAAATATCCAAGGCCTTTTTCTTCTGGAGAGAAGAAATGTAGCAGATCAGGCAGAAATGCACAGGGGTCTCTGAATATTTTTGCTGTAGATTGCTGTGCAAAACCAATTATTTCATAAATTAAAAAAAAACCATGCAAAGCAGGATATTTCAAACAGGAAAATAAGCAACACTGGTTTTGAGAGAAATAATCATGTTATTGTGGAATACTAATCCAAGTAAGTTTCTTTATATTCCAAAATATTGTTTTATATGTGGCATTTTGTATTCTTTTTGGTGTGATGTTTAAAAGGGACACAGTATTTAGGAACTGAACTATTAGACCTCTGTAAGGCTGCTATATCAGGAAGAGAAGGACTCATTGCAAGCACTTGAGAAAGACAACAAAACAGTGAACTGAAAAATGCCTCCGGTGCCAAAGATATTTTTAAGATATCGTTGAACAATGTTAGCAAAATTAACACTTGCAAGGAAGTAGAAAAAGGAGTGAGAAGCAGGGCTCAGGCAAATGCTAATTGGGGAGGTATTCATATTCCTGTTCAGAGAGGCAAAGCAGTCTCTTGGGTAGAGCTCCCCTGGGATTCTGGAGGCAGGAGCTCTCTTCCCAGCCATCACTCTCTGAATCCCCAGGTGACCCTTCACATTCAAAGCCAAGATGCTCCCTGATCTGCAGAACAAAAGCCATGAACTTTGTGGAGCACTTTGAGATATGCCATTACAAAATTCTGTGTCAGGAACAAGAATTCCAAATTCTGCAATTAGTTGCATAGGAAGGTATTACATAAAGCAGACCAGACATTTCTACCACAAAATTTTCTTTTGACATCTGTTTAAAATTTAAGTGAGCAATAATAAGGTGCTGAGCTTTGTCTCCATTACAGCCTGGAACCAGCAGGAAGCTCTAGTGCTGAAATACTGCCTCTAATTTTTCATTTTACTTTATACCAAATTACCCATATTTCATTTGTTCTAAAGGCCAATATAATAATTTTTTTAAATGACATTTATATGAAACATTTTCCCTCCAAATTCTTTTGAAGGTATTCACAAGTCGCGCCTCATTACATCATTGGGAGGCAAATAACTGCAGTGCCCATTAAAAGGGTCTGCACTAGTTCAAAAGAAGTAGCTTGCCCATATCCCCCAAAGTGGTGGCCAATGCAAAAGTGGCTTCCATATCCCTGATATCTCCAGTGAAAGTATGCAATGACACATGGAAAAGCTCTGTGTCTTAGGGAAAAAAAAACCCAAAGAATTAAAAAAGTCATTGTGGGTAAATTTGGGGTTGCAACTGTTAACAGCAGGTAAGAAATAAATTACAGAGGCCTTCATTTCCACCATGCAGCTGCAGCTCTCGTCAGTGGAAGCCTTCCACATACCTCGAGGACAGACTGATGCAAAACATCACACCTTCAAAAGCAGAGAAGCTGTTACTGGGCTTCTGGTATTCCAGCTGGGCACTTGTGAAAGTGCTACCCATAACAACATTTCTGCCGATGTAACCGCTTCATGCAAAATGTACAGGTTAATTTTCCTTCCTCTTACTGGGATCAACAGTGGGTAACTTCTGAGAGTTCATAGTGGGGCGGAGAGAGAGAAATAGCAAGTTCAAATTGCCAAAGACTGTATTTTATTTCCTAATGTGAATGTGGCCTAAATGGTGATTCTTAACTTTAGTGAAAAAGGCATTTTAAAGCTTGCCTACGAAAAACAGTCTGTTTGCCTCCTTCTCCCTCGTATCTTTCCAGCTGCACTAAAGTTATGTGTATTAGAACAAAGGTACCACATATTTCTGGATTGAAAATTAATGCAGTCCCTCTCTTACACATTAATTGCCAGGAATGGGATCAGAAAGAAATACTGAGGTGAAGTCTAGATATAAGAGTGCTTACAGTAAATTTTCCTCAGCTCTTTTGGTTCCATACATAAGATTAAATGTCCTTATAACTCTTGGCTTAATATCTCAGCCAAGCCTATAGCAGTGTCATAGGTTTGCAGGCTGCTGCTTCAGTTTCTGCTCTTCTTTACCACTCATTAGACTTTGGGGCTCTAAACTGGCCTTTGTTCCTGCCAGCAACATCCTCCCGTCATCCAGATTAAGGATTCATGCACTTCATTTAGTGTAATGTGACTTTTTATATCCAAGATAATTTTCTGACACTTGTGCACACCTGTTGTAAAGGGGAAGAGTTATTTTCCAATGTCTCTGTTCAATTATTAGTGTCATCTGTAATAAACTATTCTGATTTAATTGCAGAATTTGTCTCTGTTGTACAATGGACAAAAAGAAACACAATAGAGTATTAATTTAAATAGCAGAACTAATGTTCACAGCAATATAATAAATATTCCAAAGCTGAAGGTACTTTTTCAATTTGTTCCATCTGATGAGGTGATTCTTGTGAGAAGACCATTAGACTCATAAACCTGATGCACAGGGCTTAACACAGGAACAAATATGAGCATTCACACATTCATAAACAAATGGCACGCCTCTGAATTTCAACACAGCAAGTAACTTCACATCCCAGGAATATGTTTGAGAGACAGTATTAGCTGTTCAGCCAATACCCTTTATATCAAGTGATTTGGCAAAATCAAAAGTGGTACCTGCCTGGGAAGTGGTACAATTTACATTTAGGGTAGCAGCACGGAGAGGTTAAAACAATGTTCTCATTGATTGCAGTGTACTTCTCTTTCACCTTGAAGTGAAATTTTATTTTACAGAACAAGAAAGTTGGACACACAATACGATTGACAAATCCCATATTGCCCAATGTTGCTGATGTGCTTGGTATATAGCCTGGACAATGTTCTACTTTTACACACACACACTCACTCATTTTTCAGCCCTCTTCAAATAAGAAACCATTAAGATTAAGAACATACTAAACTGAGCACAGAGAAAGGCTTTGGAAAACACTTCCTTAACTCTTCAGTGCTCCTTTTGTTAGCAAAACAGCCATAATCCTTGCATCATATTATCTAATTTTACATAATTCCCCTCTCTACAATATCTTGTAAGACCCAGGGATGACAAGGCCTATAAAACTATATTGTTACCTATTTTTCCTGTTCATGGAGTACCACTTCTGTTTGTTTCCTGTCAGGAACCCTGCAGTGCAATGAAATGTATAATGCATTTCTATAGCATGCTGCTGAGCAGCTCTCTTCCACTGGCTCAGTCTTACTTTGGAGGGCACAACTTGCCAGAAACCACTAAGACCCTCCATACAAACAACCAGAAATTAAGGCTCCACAGGGGAGCACATTGCTGCCTTACAGCAAGGAAATAAGAAGCAGGCCTACGGCAGCCCAGGAACTGATCATATTTTACGTCAGTTTAGTCGGCTGTCCTCACAGCAGCTTTCCTACGCTTCCTATTCGTGAATTTCCACCCAGTAAAAGGGCTCCCATGGCTGAGGTACAAGGTCCTTGACACATCCTGTTAGCACTGTATCACAAACCTTCAGAAGCACCACTGGGTGTCTTGTTCTTCCACCACCACCAAAGCAGTAATGGTGTCACTTTCACATGCATCAGCAGCTGAGGTTAAGTGTTATATCTGTTTAATATCTCATGTACTTTCTATCCAGGACTCTCTGGTGTCAGGGGATGAACTAACTACTCACTTGTGTCTCCAATGTGTGTAAATTAGCATTTACATGATATAATTCCCCATCTGCACACACATTAAAGTGATACGTATTTCAAAGCCACTCTTCCAGGATATATATTGGTTCATACCACACAAAGTCATTGCCTCCCAGGGCAAGGGGATTTGATTTACACATGACCCCACGGTGCACAGAGGCATGTCAAGCTGCCATGAGCTATGATACTGCCTGAAACCTCCCTGGATGTGGAGGAATGGTGCTGGCAGCTTCCTCAGAGCCTTGCACCCACAGCCTGCCACTGGGGAGGAGTGCAGTACAAGGTCACAGCAACACATCCCTTTCAGGGCAATCCCTCCCACTGCCGTGAGGGAAATATCTCTCTGCTCCTCCATCTACACATTCTACCCCCTTCTGTAAGACAAGGAGTTTCCTGAACTTTGCTTTTCTGACACAGTAACACAAGTTGCTGTATAGGTCAGTCGACACACGTCCCCCCTCTGAGTAGAGAGGTTCAATAGTCCTGTCCTGACATCTTCTTTAACAAGCAGTCTGACAGGTTATGCAGCTTCCAGTCATTTTATTGTTAGGAGCTGGGTAAAAGCTAGTAGAAGATGGTGGGCGTAACACTTCATCCTTTCATTCAGAATAAATTCAGAGAAGCCATTAAGGTTCTTTATGAAGCCAGATGTTTGAAACACTAATGATCTCCACCCCAAATATAACTACATGCCATTTCCCAAAACAAAGACACATGTGGACAGAGAGGTTTCACAGGCAATTATGTTGTGAGGGATTGTGCGTGACAGAAACAGCAAGATCAGAAAAGCTGAAGAAGAAGACAAAAAAAAGACCCTGTCACTATTGACAAAAAAGGAAAGAATAAGCATCTGGATGAGCAGGGGCTGGGCCAGAGAGACCTGACCCTGTGTGTAAAGAGATTATCTCCTGCCTGAACCCCCCATGGGTTCAAGGGATCAGTTCCTTGTGCATTCTTTTTCATAATATAAGATTTCATCAAGACCACCTGATTGCCTCATCTATCTCTTCTCCTAACAAAAGAGCAGCAGTACCCTGAACTTTTGCTAACTTCTCAGGTCAGGTATATGTAACATCTAACCTAAAGGACTTTTAGCATCAGTGCTCACACACACCATCTAATGAATGAATTAAATTCAGATGGTAGTTTTAGGGGTTAGGGGTTTTTTAACCACTGCACAAGCTCTGCAAACTTCCACTGTCTACCCAGCCCTGCACACAGAGCTCAGAGAAAAAACAACACTTGCCCCTGGAGGACACTGAAGTCCAACACAGAAACCTGTTAAGGGTTTCGTGATTCCAGTTAATTTACAGCTGTGGTACCATTTTGCATTTGCTTCCACAAAACCAGTATGCACCTAAGGGCTATTCACACGTAATGACCGTAGTCAGTAATAAGCAAATGGTTACCATTTAATTCACAGATATTAATAATGGTCACATACAGTATTTTAAGGGGAAAATGTGGAGGAAAGGGGAGAAAGGGGAACTGTCATTCTGCAAACATATACTGTATAGCATTCATTAATTAGTTGTTCTTATTTGCAGTACCTTTTATAGCCATTGGATAGATCCACCAAGATTCAAAGCCATCATATGACCAGTTTTATTTTTCCTCTTCTTACAGCTCAAATGAGTATAGTCTTAAGAAAGCAGTGCTTTGAACCACTTGTACTGGTAACAAAAGGGAGAGCACCTCCCAGCTCCCACCTCCCAGCTCCACCACAGACAACAACTGTTGATCACCCTTCCTTCTATCTCACTGTACTAAAGCAGCCAGCTTGCAAAATATCTCTTCTTCAACTGCCCCAAGGCACCATGTCTTTCCCAGTCCCCTCCTCCCTACATTAACTGTCATGCTTGGCCTTTCTGCATTTCTTCTACTTTCTCCAAACAGCTCTTAGGAAGAAGCAGCAGACTTCGCTCACCTCCACTGATCGTGACAGCAGTGTCCTCAATCTCTGACTCCACTCAGGAATGAACCTATAACTTTTGCCATTTTCCTCAGCTTTTAACTAAAGTTTCCCCTTCCCAAACACTGTTCCCGCCTGCACCCTGCAGTTGTGTTTGTGCATCTCCTCACTCTGTTCATTGTCTCCTTTCCCTGACTTCCCCAGCTGCAGCAGCTTAAAAAGGGAGTATGAGATTTTGTCTGCAGTTGATTTTAATTCTTTCCCTCGTGCTGCCCCTGCAGGCACTAGTTTGCCAGCCCAGCTGTGGCACTGAGCTCAATCAGTTCTCCCTCACGCACAGCCTTCCCTCCACAAGCTGTGACTGATCAGAAAGGAACAAATGCACACGTACTTTCATATTCATTTCTTTGCACGCTCCAGAGTTTTCTTACAGTATGAGGCCTATCAGAAGAAAATATCTGCTTTTTTTGTTGTTGTTTTTAAGGTAATGGTTTCCTCCACAGCCCTGAAAGCGCAAACACCACAGCGCTTGGCCTACTGCAGGCAACCCAGAGAGGGGCTCCGAAATGAAAGTGAAACAGATGAAAGCAGCTTAAGTGTTCCAGCAAAATGAAAATACAAAGTGCTTGAGAGAACAAAAAGCAATGTTAGTGGGGCAGCTGATAGATTTTTGAATACTCTTTTTGTAATAAGGCTCCACTGTGTTGTTTTAAGGGCTGAATGGGAGGAAGAAATACGAAATTCTCCTTCCCGCCACCAACTTTCTAGAAGAGTCACAACGATCATAGAATCACAGAATGGTTGGGCTGGAAAGGACCTTAAGATCATCTCGTTCCAACCCCCTTTCCATGGGCAGGGACACCTCACATTAGACCATGTCACCCAAGACTCCGTCCAACCTGGCCTTGAACACTGCCAGGGATGGAGCATTTACCGCTTCCTTGCACAGCCTGTTCCAGTGCCTCACCACCCTCACAGCAAAGAATTTCTCGATGCACAGTGAATCTGGCTTGGACAGACATCTCAGCTTTCTTCGCTTCTAATGCTCAATGTTCCCCAAGTCCTCCTGTCTATCAAGTCACCTAATGGGTGAGAAAGCCATAGTGCTATACCTCACCTAGTAAAACATCTAACATGATCATCTGCAAGATCAGCCCCAGTCACTGTTTATTATTGAAGCCTCTCATTTTGTGACCCCCACACCCAGCCAGATTCTAAATTGAAGACCCTTTCACACACGACTAGCTTCCTGCAAAGCCAAGCATCAGGAGATAGGCTACAAGTTATGCACCACATCTCAGAGGAGTGAGACACAGTGAACACAACAAAAATGTTGGTGGTATGTATCATACCTGATACATGAGATTTTACAGTGAAATTTGAATTATAACAGCTAGATCTTTTCCAGATAAGATTTTCAGTAACTCTGAAACTGCACCAAGACCATAAAAATGTAAGCTATAGGATAAAAAAAACTGCCATTTTGTAATTAAAACATGTATCTTGATTACATGAGCATTACCCATGACAGAAGGAAATGGAAGCTAATACAGGACAAGAACTACATCCATGAATTTCTGATCTGACCCACAATAATTATAAGTGCAGAGCTCTGGAGCACTTGTCAGTTAGGGACTAACCTGCAAGAGAGCAAGAACCAGGAAAGGTACTCAGGAAAGGGGTACTGCAGTCCTCTGTGAAGCCAGAAATAACAGGAATAAACAGCAGGACAAAGCCTCCACAACAAAACCATGTGGGAGCAGCTGAAGGATGCCATTAAAAAACTATAGATAGATAGATGCACAGATGTCCAAAACCCACTGTATGTTCTAAAACCTGATGCAAAAAGAAAAGTAAAGTCAAATGCCTGGTGATCCTGAAGAGAGAAGTCCAGAAAGGTGAGTGGAATAGCACAGAACTTGCTTTTCAAAACACAAATGGGACCAGTGGAGTGGTGCTGAACCTGCTTTGTGAAGAATGTACTCTCTGTAACTGGATGTAGTAATTCACTAGTAAAAGCCTTTGTTCTGTAGGAACTGATGATTCCACCAGAGAATGCTGGTATGATAACCCATCATGTCCCAGACCAGTCCAAGACTTGGCCTTTCGGAAGTAAATCAAGGACATGGTTTTAGTATGGCTCTGATACTGACATCACACACAGCTTTACAAGTTGCTCAGTGCTTGTATTTATTGTTAAAATAAGGAGAGCTCATAGGAGTTCCTGGTGCTCAGCATGTGGTACAATGGTGTGTACGCATTCTTTCAGTGCAAACAGTGACATCTCCAAATAATAAATAAGAACAAGTAAATAATTTTGCTACTTCATCTCTTGATCTTGTCTTACAAAGGTGATCTTATGGAGTGATCCTGCTGGACACTTACAGATCACCATTATTAATGTGATGTACCTTATTCAGCAATTTGTCCAAAGACTCTTAAGAACCTTAAAAGCTTTAAAAAAGGAAACAGACTTTAAGCCTTGTTATATAGCGACTGTTGTCATCTTTCTTTATTCTTTAAATCTTACTATTTGAGAGAGAAAAAATAAGAGACATTTTAGGGGAGAGACAGCAAAAATAACAATTTGCAAATCTTCTTGTTGAAATAGATTTAAATCACAGATGCTGACATTTTACTGAAACTACACTTTTGCAGTAGAGGGAATGTAGAAGAAAGGAGGGCTGACCCTTCCTGTCTTGAATGATAAATATTAAATCTACGTGAACTCTAGTAATTTACATAAGCTGAAGCAACAAACAGAAAAGGGCTGGCTGAACCTAAAAGAACTGGAACATTTCTCAGTGTTCTGGGAGCCCTTTCTCATTTCAGTGTGGCTCTGTGTCCTTGGCTATATTTTCCAGCTTTCTGAAGATGAAATACTGAAGCTATTCAGCATTTTGCTATGGTTGCAGAAGAACATGGGAGGCAGGCAAGCGAAATTACAGGAGCAGAGATGCCTTCTGTTATTATGCGTAAGTTCTACTGTCATTCCCTCCAATTTCAAAGAGCAGCATTTGTACTTAAAAGGAAAACTCACTCCAGCACTTAAAACCAGTCACAAATAAACAGAAAAACATTTAGGGGAAACATTTAGGGGAAGCACACTGTCTTTATCACAGGAGCAATTACCAGCCTTAACTGCAGGGAAGACTGATAGGTGACCCCTCAAATAAGTGGCCATAAACCTTTCATCTGCTGAGAACAGTAATGACTGCCTGAATATGAATTAATTCTATTGCATGAAACTGAATTTCATCTTAAGGTCCTTTCCAATCCTAACTATTCTATGATTCTATGATTTACCACTACCTAAGAATGAAAAAAAGAATGAGTCCTTGGCATGTTCATCTACGAAGAAACTTCTCTCACTATGAAGAACTACACAGCAAGATTATAACTATTAAAGCAAAGGACCCAGTGAGATGTACAGCAGTTGTCATTCCCACAGCAGTAATTTACTACAGGGCACTTAAGAGGGTCAGCGTGTCCCTCAGGATTGGTCTCCAAATTAGAACACGTAACATCCTGACATCTTCTGCTAAATGGTTCCCAGGCAATTGGAGCATAGGGATATTTGTGTGCTAGGGAGATAGCTGGTATGGGAGTATCAGCTTGGTATTCCTCAGCTGTGAACTGGAAGGACTGGAACAGCAGTTGGTGGCTGGCAGGGTGAAGGAGAACGTAGTTACCCCATCGTTATCTGAACTCTTCATTACCATTTTACATTCACAGTGTGCCATATAGCTCCTGCCTGTCTACAAACACCAGTCTTATTTATGACACACCATAGAGCCCCTGAAGTAAGTGAGGTACTCTGGCCTTTAGTGGTTCATGAAAAACTGCCTTGTTCCACATTAGCATGCAAAATGAATGAAGCAGGAGCCCAGCTCCAGCACCTCCCCAAAATAATATGTGACAATCTAATTAAACTTTATTGTAACTATACAAGCGAGGAAACAGAATTAAGGCTGAGTAGGCAAGCTCAATTTTGTCATTTCCTTAGCCTTTGAGTGCTTGCAGTTTGATAGTCTTGTCATGTAGGGTTTTTAATAGAATTTTGTTTAGTCTTTTTAGAAAATAAATTAAGCGATGAACTTCTATGTGGTTCAGCTTCTGCTAGGCCAGTGCACTAGACCAAGGCAAAAACCTGTGCAACCCACGGGGCAAATTCACTGCTTCTCCCATGTCTATTGGAGGATCACACCTTTTTTCCTCAATGTCTTACCGGTCAAAGAGAGAGAGATTTCCTAAGCTAGAAATGTGAGCATGGTACCAGTGTAGTTTGGTACCTAGAAAGCAGAGTCTGAGTACATAGAAAACACCCTGTGAGCACCAGCCTATAACAGTTAATTGCACCAGAAGAACCAAGAGATGCCTCAGAACCAAACACCAACCCATTCCCACAGTTGGAAGTGTAATTTTTTAAGAAATCTTTGTTCTTGTACCTATCTCATCTTACACTTTCCAATTAAAAAATTGCTTCTGGGCTTGATATCAAATGCTTAAAACTGCAGCCAGAAACATAAGCAACTCAAAATAACCCCCTTAGAATGGAAACTCTTGTACATCTTTCATACTGCTATGCCTGGAGTACTCTGCCAGTAAGATGCCTAAAAAGAGGGAGAGAAACTCAGGGTGGGAGTGAAGGGAAGGGGAATTAGACCAAAAAGGAATGAAAGGGAATCCCACGGGGAGCTGGCAGAAAAGCTCCAGACATTCTGGCAGTTCTAAGAGTTTGTTCCAGGTGGCAAAATAGACACTCACTCGAGGGGGACTTTTGATGAAAAAGGGCTGGGGCCTTCAGGGCACAGACCTTAGGAGACTCTCTGAATCTCTGCTGTATTGTCTGCCACGGCATATGATTAGCTTCCTGTGCTGTAGCGCATTGTAAAGCACTTTATAAAGCAATGAATTACACAGCTGAAGTGGAGTAACCACATGCAAGCAAATACAACCATTATGCTCTCAGCAACATCCCCCACACAGCCACGAGCATTTGCATTAGTGCCAATTAATCTGAGGAGGTACAAACTCAGCGAGGCATAGGATTTGTTCTTTGGTGTGAAGGAGGAAGGGAGGGGAGAAAAATATCCTTTTGTCTTCAGAGAGGAAACATCTGTAGGAGTTTTCAAGGGCTTCGGTGACTTTGTTTAGCGTGGCGCGGGGGAGCGTGCTATTGAGTACTTTGATCTCACCAGCAGGTGACACTGCAGCAAGTGGGAGCAGCTATAAAAAGTTTGCAGCGTTCTAGGGACAAGGCGCACAACCGGCACGCAAATGTGTTGTACGCGTGTGAGTCACAGTTGCCGAGAAGTGGGAACATGCAGCACAGGCTAGTCTTTTAGTTTCAGCCTCTCCTTGTGTACTAATGCCTTCCTTGTCCCCTCGCTGCCCCCCACCACTGCTTTCGAACAGCAGAGTCGGGAAGGGCGCCGAGTCTTTTAACCCTGCCTCACGTGGAGATGCATATGACTAAAGCAACGCCAGGGAAAACTGTCGGAACAGCCCTACCTCTCGCTGAAGTCAGCAGGAAAACCATATCCTTTCACGTCAGTGCTGAACACCAAGAGGAGCCTACTAAGCACTAAATGGGGGGATTTTGCTTTTCCAGCTCCATGTTTCAGACATTCTCCACAAGAAAATTATGACGGCATTTGTGAAGCATGAGTTCTCCTGTGATGTGTTTATTTAACTCTATGTTAATACAAAAGAAACCAGATTAAACACTTGAGAATTAATAACAGATTTAACTCTCTTACCTCTCTGTTCTGGCTGGAACTACCAAGAGGACTGCCCCTACATAACCCTAAACTCTAGGATATGTGTCACTGGGGACTAAGGAAGGTCAGCCTACTCCTACATGAAGCTCCAGTACCACTAAAGAAAAGTCTTCCTGCAGGTGAAGCACAAAAATTGTGCACACTATGCACAAAAATTCATATGTGCTTACTGATCAAGGCTTGCTCTGCACATGCTGGTGAGGTCCACGGCTACTGTATACTGCTATGGGCAGAGTGAAGGGGCTCTATTTTTTTTTTACTCTGTAGTCCCTCAGGTGCAAAGAGGATATAGGCAGAGCTGCCAAGTTTTATTCAGCTTCCTGTGTGACATATTGATTTTGTAAATGGGTTAATGGACCGGTTTACCACTTTCTAGAAAATTTGCATGAAGCCTTCGGTTTTATTTCCCAGTCAAGACATTCTGCTCCAAACAGCAGCAAGGATTTGTTCCCAAATCCTTGCTGCTGGACATAAGAAGAAGGGAAGGCAGGAGTCCTTCTGAGAGAATCTCAAGAGAGTCTAAACACTGTTTGCAAGAGATGATGGGAGGCTGCAGGGCACTGGCAGGCACAGGCGGGTACCCATGTAGGGTTTAATGCCAGAAGCTTTTGCAGCAGCTTGCACTGTCAGCCCTGCCAATGCATGGCTGCTGTACTCCAGGTGTGTTTAGTACAGAGAGAGTGAGTACCTAGTGCTGGTACCTGGCATGGTGTGGCCAAAGTCAATACCTGTAATCTTCTTGAAGCTCATGTGAATGTGTTAAAAAACAGTTGGAACATGTCAGCTCATGACAGAGGTGCCAAAAGCAGGGTGCTGGGCAAGAAGCACGGTCACAGGCAGCTCCAAATGGCTCCAAAGGGCTGAAAGAAGCACAAGAATTCAAGGCTCAAAAAGCGTTTATAAAATGCTTCTACTTAAGCCAGCAAACCAAAGGATATGAATAGCCCTCCCATAACATTTTACACACATCTTTGTATGGTTGTTTTTTTACTATAATCTGAACTAGAATGCTGTACAGCATCAAAACAATGCTCTCTTTGGAGAGCCAGAAACAGTTTTAAATCTCATCACATGAACAGAATAATAGAATACAGTTGCAGCACTACACCCTTTTCCATGTCCACTGGAAGTGCCCATGGTTTTACTTTCATGCCTTCCCCTCTTTTCACTGAAAAAGCAAAATGACAGGAAGAAACTCAAAGCTGAATTTGCAATGAAAGCAAGCACCTAGCATAAACTAGTTGAGAAGCCACATTTTTTCATCTTTTTTTTTTACTGGGAGCTCTTGGAGACATTATTTTTGAGGACCACATGTAAAAAGACACATGTTGCCTAAAGTGCGGCTCTCCTACTGAAGGTGTTCCTTCATCCACTATGAGATACAGTGATGGTTGATCTACTATGAGATACAGCCGGGTTGGACAGGGCCTTGGGAACATGATCTAATGGGAGGTGTCCCTGCCCATGGCAGGGGGATTGGAACCAGCTGATCTTAAGGTCCTTTCCAACACTAACCATTCTATGATTCTATGATACTATGATGGACTGCAAACTGTTCAGCTTTCCACAATGCAGATGTATCTTGCAGTTCCTCATATGTACATGAAGTAGACAGGTAGGTTTGTATATGCCTTATATGTTACTTAACATACATCAAACTACCAGCATTTCAAAACTGCAGTGGAGATTGCCTGCCTTTCAAGACCCAGAAAGAGAAAGAAAGCAGCAAACAGCAAAAGGGCCAAGCAGTTTTCCTCTTCATCATTCCCACTTCCTACGTGAAAGGCTCACTGGTAAAATTTGTTCCTAAATTGTAGGCTTTTTGGAACAACACTCTCTAGTCACACAAGCAACACTTTATTTTTCCAAGTGTAGTTATTTAGTTTCTTCACATTGAATTTTCGTGTCACTTCTCTTCCTCTCTGTATTTTTTTAAACAGTGTGAACACTTTCTGTAATTATTGCTGACAGCCCAATGTTTAATGGTGCTGAGTGTCTTTTATGGCACAGTCAGACATTCGTTTGGGAGACAGCTGTCTCTGCTTAAAGTCACTGCCCTTTAACTATTTATCTCTGCCTCCACAACTCAGAAGTGGCAACTGTCCATACCTGCAAATAGTTGAAGCAAAGCCTGTTTCCCTCTGTGCTGCAACAGCCTTAGAAAGCCTGTGGATTTGGTTACTGCACCTCAGCTGAGGGGCACAGGGACAAATAGCTGATCAAGCAGTAACTTGTTAAACAACCACAGCTGTTTCTCAAGCAAACATCCGACCATGCCCTCAGAGGCAGCACTGCGCATGCGGTGCTGGAAGTGAAGAGGTTTCTGAAGCCCGGAGATTCTGTGGGAACCATCCCACATTCCTCCCCTGCCCCAGCTGAAAGCCAACCGCTGCGCTGTGACCGCAGCTGCTCTGCATGCTCCATCTCCTAGCCTCCTCCTGGCCTTCAGTCTTTTTTCCCTGGAAGCGCCAAAAGTACCATCATGCGCTTAAAGCACGGCTGAACTTTTCTAGCTGCCGTTTCACAGGAACGCAGTCAATATGGCACACTTCCCAGATGTTTTCACAGAAGACTGGCCCAGGCAAGCACGGCTTTAGATAGCCTGGGTGTGACAGATTACCTGCTACCCAAGTCAGGAGGTGATTTGATTGGCGCCAGTCCCAAGTAATGTGAAGTAACACAAAACTCATCTATCACCATGTGGTACTTACCAGGTGAACCTTCATGAAGAAAACTTGCCTGACCTGATAATACAGCATTACCCCCAATAATTACGTGATTTAACACAAGTGCCGATTTCCCACTGGTGAATGGGAGGGAGGAGGGCAATTGCATCCATCTGTGTGCATTTGCCTGCATGTTCCCATGAAAATGTTCTCAGCTACAGCGTGTCCATAAGCAGCAGCCTTGAAAGGGTATCGGGAAACTATTCTGTGGGGCAGTGCTGTGCCAATCTGTGTGTTGTCAAACTATGGTGCTGACACTGTCAAATTGTTGTATCTTGAGACTCCTGAGCTATAGCAAAAGAGGAGATGTGGAGTGTGTGGGCAACACAGTCCCTTCCTTTGGTGAACAGAAAAAACTAATCCCTTGCCGCTCTTTTATATTGCAACAAAAGGAACTAATACATTTCCGTGTTATCTGTTCCCTTGCTCTGCACTTCAGTGAAGTTAGTTTAGAGCAATTAGTGACTTTCCTGCACTGTCTGAAAGAGTAGGCACTTTCTAGCCCTCATTCAGCTTACTTACCAGAATTATTTTTTTAATTAATTCCCCCATTGTATCAGCACAGCAGAAGACAGGCCTAATACTCTCACCGTTCGTAAGTCAGCATATGGTTTTATACAATTTATACAATGCCCTGAGAAATGAAAGCATACCTGCCAAGAGTATCCTATGCAAATGCTTTGCTGGATTTTCCTTTATGACTAAGGCCAAAAAGGACCATTGTGATCATCTTATCAGTCTCACCTACCATACAGATGTGGCTTGAGTAAAGCAAGTGTTGAACTAACAGCTCTAATGACAGAATATCCACCACCTCCACGGCACTCAACATTTAAAAGGCATTTCTACCCCCAGTCTGCAATAATGGAGAGAGTTCAGGAGCTATGTTTTATACCCTGGAAATGCTTTGTGCAAGATCATCTTTGTGTGTGATACAACAGAGGAACACATCTTTGCAACGGATTCCCCACTTTCCCCCACCTCCCATCACATTTGCCTCCAACCTTGATCTGGGAAGTGTTAAATTCAAAAGTATTGTAATGGGTTTCCTTGACTCAACACTGATAAAAGGTTCACAGTGAAGACAATATTCAGCTTTTAAGAAATTGCTCCTAAAATAGAGAGATGTAAAATTATGCTGGTCTCTTTTCATCTGGCTTTGAATCATTCCAGAGGCTTGTGTAGTAGAGATGACATTTTGCTTTTCAATCTGCAGGATTTTTCCATTATGTTCTATTTAAGTTTTTCATCAGTTTGCTATAGCTAGAACCAAACTGCAGACCTTTCTCCCTTCTGAAGCAGGAAATTAATACTTTCGTTTCATAAAATTGCCAAAGGAGATGCTAGGAAGTCCTCTCAAATATGATGAAATGCCCTAATAACATATACATTTATAACTGATGTCCCATTGTGAAAATTAACATTTGGAAACAAGGCCATTTTAGAAATAAAATCCAGCAAGTAGAACTCTGCAACAAATCATCTTGAAAACCCTGACACCATGAAGTGCTCAGGACAGGGACCCCATGCTTCTGCTGTAGCAACTCTGTAGGTAGCATGTGGTGTATATTAGTACCACTCTCAGCTGTGCTTGGCCATTTAGGAGTATTATCACAATAAAAATCACCAGCACCATCACAAACCTTTTTAAAAGCCATAGGCTTCACAAAGGAAAAGCTAAAAAGCTCCATGGGTATTCAGTTTATTCAGCAGAACAGCTGATAACTGATCCCGCAGTTCTTATTCAGGAAAGAATCTAAATCCTAAGGGGAATTCAAGTGAGCTCCATTAGCTCAAATGCTCTTCACCAAATAACCAGTAACCCCAGAAGACTGGAGACAGATAAAAATGTTCCTTCCTAAACCTAGTTGCCAAATGGAGCCAGCAGAAAATTTTCAAATGGAATTTCTATGAGGGCTTAAAATCAAAGGTGTTTTCGTCTGCACGGGACAACAAAATCAGATCTCCAACAAGGCAAAGAGGCATAGCAACTTTAAAAGCATTATTATTATCTTTGTCTAAAAATCTCAGTATTGTTCAAGCCATTCTGCTTCCACTGTATGGGAATGCATTTTCAAAACTTATGTTTTGCCAGGCTTGGTCCCTGGTCCAGAAACTAAATACCATACCAGAAGCAAGTAAGTTATAGACATTTCTTACTGTGTTATACACAATGTATTTCTGCAATATATGGAAAGATGACAGCAACAGCACTGCAGAGCATTTAGATTCATCAGTATGGTCAGCAAGGAGGCAAAAGGAGGCTACAGTTCAAACACAAAGATACTGTGGTTAAAGTAGCATGCCTCCTGCTTTACTGCTGTACCCACTCCTGTAATTCCCAGTCATGCAAGCAAACTGCTGATTTCACCAGCTCCGACTGAACAGGCAAAGCACAGTCTTTCCCCAGAAGTTGCAGGATTTAGCTAGAAAGCTGCTCTTCAGAGACTAAATGAACTTTTTTTTTTCCCAGTGCATCATCTTCAAAGTACAAATTAGTAGCAAATAGTCATGTAGGCCAGTTAGAGATGGGAGAATTTCTCTAGACCTTACAAGGGTGTCAAGTGCAGTTCACAGAGAGCAAAATTAATGCCACTAGAGACGGACAGAGTTCACCTATGAGCAATTCTCTGATGGGTGATTGCTTCTTCCATTTTGCTTTTATAGGCTTTAAGGTGCACAGGTAAAATAAGATCACAGAGTGACTGAGATGTTTTTATAAGTGTGGACAAAGAAGGCAATTTTAAATCTTTTCTGAGGTGTGTATAATTACAAGTGCATTTCAGATGTTGTTAATATGCTTAGGTGCTTAGGGAAAGCAATCTTATATGAAAGATAACCTTTTAATAGGTTCCTGTATTACAGCAGCACTCAGCTTCACCACTCTATTCAGGGTTGAGTTAGCTTCCCATGTTTTCTACACGTTTATAACTTAGCTGTAAAAAAAAATCATTTCAATTGAATATTCATGCCAGCTCATAAAATTTCTATGCTAATTGGCAAGAACACAAAACTGGTTAATCTTTTACAGATATGAACACCTACTGGCTAAGGAATTAAAGATTTTTTATGTTTCTTTTTTTTCTTTTTTTTTTTTTTTTTTTTGGCACTCGCCTAACTCCATAACCATTCCTCTGTAAGAAATATATTTGGCAAATGATTAGCATATATTGATTAGTTATTACACAGGAGAACTGTTATTGCAGAGATTTTTTTTAAACTTAATCAAAGCTTGCATTGACAACAGATTGCAACAGCTCCAAAGGAACCATTAATAAAAGCTTTTTTAAAAGAATAAGTTCATTTAGTGCTTATGAAAACAAGAGATCTGTGGAGTTGGCCAGGGTCAGTGATGCACAGACTTCCTATGACATTTTGCCAATACATTGCCATCCTGTACTAAGACTTTCATACTATTTTAGTCATGAATCCTCTCTGAGCAGGCACTGCTGCTCACCACAAACTGCATGGCACACTAGTGACATGGGACAGTTTCTAGAATTACATTTCTAGTATGGGAACCAACCCTGCTTACCTTAACGGTGCAGTTAGTCCTGCATGATGCCAGAAGACCAGCACATGTGACCACAACTTGGCTCTTAACTTTTAGCTATGACTTCAGCTGTAGCTTGGAGCCAGCTTCCCAGGATGGTTTGGCAAGCACGCGTGCAGTACATCATGCAGATTTTCAGTGGTGCAGCTACAGTACTTGATAATTCAGTTCTGCAGAAACACCCTGCTCACCTCCCTCTCCAAAGCAGTCTGTTTAAAATCAGTCAGGCTGCTGGCACAGGTAAAGTAAGCAGGATTTCCTTCTCAAGTTCTCTGCTTTCTGATGACATGGCTTGTCTTCTGCACTCTGTCAGGGAAACAAAGCCCACAGGACTTTTTTGTGAGCTCTTAAAAGCATTTTAGGGTTTTATTTTCTCTTTTCTATTCACATTGTGCATCAGCTATTTAAGAAAACATGTCCCTGCTGATGATCTCAATTTCTGCACCTGTGTTTTGAAAAGTTCAGTGAAGACCACCAAAATGCTACTACTTAAACACTGGCTCCTGAACATACACATGCTTCCCCTGAGATAATATCTTAAATTTCCATAAAAACAGCAGCATTACCTGCCTACACTTAAGTAAATTAAGGATGGTGACCTGCTTAATGCCAATAGTGCAGGATGGGATAGATCTTGATCCCTCTGTTGTATGCATATGCCCTGTGACTTCTGTATGGTCTGTCTCTTTTTTAATCCCCACTTCTGAGGTGAGGATGAGAGTAATGTTTCTCTGTCTTCCCGAGCCATTGCCATGACTGATGCTGTAAAACAGTATTGTATGATGCTCATACAATTACAAATACCAGACAAACATAAGAACTTTACACAGACCTTTTTTCTCCCTAGCTTTTCAGCAAAGAAAGAATAAGGCAGGTACAGCCCCTTGGAGCTCGTCCTTTCAGCTCCTTGCAAATATCTAGAAGAATCACTACTGAGTAACTTCTTGGCTTCTTTACCTCAAGAAATGTATCACATGTGTCAATACACATACCTACCTTAGAACTTCACGCTAAGGCTTTTAACATATATCATTAGCAGCATCGTAAAGTTTTCATATGAGTAATGCAACATGTTAAATGGTACTCCAAAGGATCCATTATGTTTCACCAGTACAAATTCACTTTCTACACAAAGGGTTGGCATGATTAATGATCTGTTATGGTCTATTGATTAAATATTACCTGTTATAAAAATTGCTTAAATACATATTTACAAGATAAACTGGAACAGCTAACAGGCATTACAGTCTTTGTGGTAATTAATAGGAATGTTATGTAAATACACATTTAAGTGATTTATATAATAGGGATCCAAATAAACTGTTATCATCTATCATGCTGTAATGAATTAGCTCCTTTACTGTACGTAGGTATCTGACCTCTACTGGAGTACGAAAGACCTGCTTACATGTCTCACTGTTCTTGCCTAGCTTCAATAGAAAACCATGCCTAAAAAAATGTTTTGGAGAACAAAAACAGAAAAAAAACAAAAAAGAAGAAGTGCATTAGATATGATGGTAGTAGTTAAACAGGCCCTAAAAGCTCTGTAGTCATCTTGGCTAGGGAATGAATGAACATCACTTTGACTGCCTCAATTGCACTAGCAATTATCCCATGAAGGCTGCAAGAAAGATGCACAGCAGGTATATAGGACCACAGACAGAAGAATGGACTTGACCTACATCTTCTGAGGAGTGTGAGGACCATGAAGCTGGGCTGGACATGGGAACCGACCTGGGCCTGGAAACTCAAGTTGATCATACTCCGTGGGGCATAGCTACACTGCAGTCCTGATGCTTATAATGCCAAAACATGGGGTAGTTTGCACTGTTCTCCCTCACCTATACCAGATACAGGTAACTCACACAGTACTTCTCAGGAAGGGTAGGGGAGAAACCATCTTTGGACAGGGACTAAATATTGGGATTTTCAGTCTCTCTAAGGAAAAAGAAATTTGAGGGAACCATTAGACATCACACAATAGATGAAGGAGTTCGTTTTTAACTCTAGCACTTGCCTTCAACTTGTAACTGTTACAGCTAATTGTCATTCTCCAGATTCTCAATCTGCAAATAAAATACTGTGTTACTTCTGCTAGTTTTGGAGTGGCTTCTTCACTTCAGGTTGGGAAAAGTCTAACACGCAATGAGATAACTAAACTAGGCTCTCAGTTACAACCATGGCTCATTAGGACCACCTTTCTCTTTGCTTTGTTCACAAAAGGTATAAAATCAGTTGCTTATTCTAAAATTTCATATTATGTCTTTTAAAGCTTTCCCCTTCAAAATGTTCTCTCAACACATACTCCAGGCAAAGCAGTCAAGCTTCCTCTGACCTCACAGAGTGTAGACAAAGATTCAATTCAACTATGTAGCTTGATGAGACTACCTTGAATATGTTACTCAACATACTGAGTGGTGACTGGGCAAAATCATGAACATTATTTCCTAATGGAAATCGGACTTGGAGGGTCATTAGATATTCTTCACAGCTACAGGTGTCACAGGCACAGGAGATGAAGCATAAGCATGTTTTGGCATAGCAGAGACACTCCTTCAGCCCCCAAGAGAGTGAACCAAGGGCGTTTACCTGCATGATAATCTGGAAGAAGACGCTGAGAAGGCCCACATGTCTTTGTGTGTGTGATGGAGCCCTGTTGCCATTTCTGCCTAATGAGAAGAAAGGAAAAATGAGCAGACATACGACTACATGCATTTACTATCCACTGCCCTCACTGTATTGTGGATGTGGGAGAACAGAAGACGCCTGCTTATTCTTAGGGCTCCAGATGCAGCTCTTGGAGCAGCTCTGACATAGATGAGGGTGGTCCTCCACACAGCCACATCTGAACTCATCTGAGCTAACCCTGGTGGGGGCAGGTTTCAGCCCTCAGCCAGTAGGCAGGCACTAATGAAATCCATTAAACTGTCAACATTTAGGGAACACTGTTTTACAAAACCACTTAAACATACCATGCAACAGACAGCTGAATTAGGCCTGTCTGCCTGTATGGAGTCAGAAAGAGCCATGTTACTCTTCAGGGGATTGAAAACTACTTTGCAAAGCAGAACCCTGTTTTTTTCATTTTATTTTTAGCAATTATTCAAATGTACTTAAAATGGACAAGTGAGTTTTTACTTCCTTCATAGTAGAAAAAAAAAAAATCCTGCTATGAAACACAACCACCACCTTCCAAAAAGAAGCAAAAGACCTAAGCCACTGGTACCAAATGGACTTTGAAGAGGTGATTTGAAAGCAGGGGGAGAGACACCAGCAAACAGGGTGGAATGTCCACCTGCCGTTGGAGCTACATGTCAGGGTGTTCTGAGATGCACGGAAAGAGGTCAGAGCTGATCGCAAGTGAAAAGACTGCAATGTAGGCAGCCAGTGTGCAGAAAAAGTGAGCTCAGGAAAGAAATGAGGATACCAGACCCCCCAGGCCACTGGCAGCTGCTGTGAATGTGTGTGTGTGTGCCACAGATTGGCAGAAATGACAAACTGAGTCGTCAGAGAGAGGCCAGAGCAGCCCGAGTCACTCTTCAAGAAGCCCCATAGGGCTAGCAGTGGTGTGCTACGAGCATGGGCTGCTAAAGGAGCAAACCAGTCACCTCCTGCTTTGCTGGAGGTGAGGGGCTGTGACTTGACCGGTAGGTCACTTTCAGCAGGAGATATTCAAGGTGTAGGAAATGAGTTTGAGCATAAAGGAGAAAAAAAGGTGAAAAGAGTGCTCAATGACTTTACAGTTCCTGCCCAGCAACTGCATATATGAGATCCACTGTCTGAGTATGTTAAAGGAAGTTGGTTTCCCAAAGGCTGTCTCTCTTGCAGTGCATCTTCTACTGGAGAACATGCGGGGTGCTTTCAAGGAGCTTCCAACAGCTCCAGGAACATTTTGGAGCATTTGCTGTATTTAGATAGATCTTCCTTCTTGTGCTCTGCTGTTTCTATCACTTCTCATTCATACAGAACTATATACCAAAGGAAGATGTTTCCCACCCTCTCCAAACTGGACTAGGGAAGTCTCGTTTTCCTGAAAGGCTTCGAATTTGAATTGATGGAGACAGAGGTGACTATTTAGACAAAGAATAGATATGATATAAAAAACACAAGACAAACATCAGTGGACTCCTCATCTCCAAATTAATCTGTGTCCTGAATAAGGACAACAAGAAAACATATTTTCCCATGATCAGGAACACTTGATTTTCTGCAGTGAAGTTTTCAGAAGAGTGGCCATTTTGTGACACGTACACAAAGGTGCTGGCCATTATACATTGGCTTTAGGCTCCCCATGAGAATGACAGCCATCAACTAGCAACAGCTGATGGCCCAAGAGAAAGAAAGGTTTTATAGTCATTCCCAGTCACAAAAAGCATTCAGTCTTACAAACTGTAACTTCTGTGACATCACTGTCATCTCCCCAGCAGCGAGCAGTGATGTCACAAGACAAGTGCAGATATAAAATAAGCAGTCAAAGCAGGTAAACGGGAAAAAACACACAACCAATTTTCATGCAAATTTCCTTGGTTATAACAAATGAAGGGGGAAAGCAGAAAAATAAATGATACATCTGCACAATCATTTCTAAATGGAATGCTGTTCAAAGCTCACCAACAGTCGTCACCAACTCTTTAACGTTTTCCTTCCCACTAATTTGTATCCTGTCAATTTACAAGCTATTTCAAACACCACTTTCATTTAATAAAAATGCGTGGCACAATGGGGAATTTATGTAAACAAGGCTGGCAAAATATCTTTGTAGGGCATGATAATAGGAGTCAGGTAAAGAATGAATTAATGAATGAACATTTTAGTAGTCTGTTGTAACAGATACAGCCTAACTGAAACACTAGACCTGACGCTTTACCATATACATATCCATAGAAGTGGACTTAGAGTGAAACAGGCTCAAACTGACTCTCTGGTGGGAAGCCACACACCTCCTAGACCTTTAAAAAATATCTAGTTATTATTCAACAGCAGCATCATAAAAGACTTTTCACTCAATAATCATTAAACATTTAAAAAAAAAAGTATGGATCATTATTCTTAGGATATGAGTGGAAGATTACAGTCTGGGTTTTGAAAAGCATCTACTAATGCAAAATGTCTTAGCCAAGTTAACATTTAAAGCTAAAATGACCTAACTGGTCACAAGGCTTCTTGGAGTACAATAGAGAAAGAAATAAAATTGGATTTTCTCCATGATGGATGAGACTAGGAATGTCCCATGGGAGACATTGCCTAGAGTTTTTCAAAAGATTTGCTTTTTGATTTCATGATGGTGGACAAAGGAAGGCTATTCAAAGAACCTGTTTCCGTTCTCTGCCTGGTTAAGCTGTTCACAAAACTACAGTGCCCCATTATTTGTGTCCCCAAACTGAGATTCTTGTGCTGGATTGAAGTCAGCCCCAGCTGACTTCAGTTAGCAGCCATTTCAACCAAAGAATCCCTTCTATAAATGTATCATGGGCACACATGATGTTCTGGAGATAAAAACTGACAAAGAAGCTATACTTTTATATTACAGAGGTCAAAGGTGCATTAAAAGTGCATGAATGGGTGTACAACAGGCTATTTAAGTGGTATTTAAAAACATAAAACTTTCGGGGCATTGTAGCAACTGATCAGTCATTTATAGAAATAGTTACTAGTAATTTACTAGCCCTTTAGTAACACCGTATTCATAGAGTCCTAATATAAGCTGTAGTGTATGCAGCTTCAAATTTAAAAAAATGAACATCATAAATTATGCTCCCAGCTCCATCTTTAATAAGCAAAAGGTCTCATTTTCCAGACTGCTTAGTCTGTAATTCTCTTCACTTCACTGGGAGCCGTTGTAGACTCAGCATTTTCCAAAGCAGGCTAATTATTTAGTTGCCCAAACATGATATAAGAAAACCAACTCACAGCTAACTACTCCAAAAGTGGCCAAATCCTGGTTCTTCACAGGAGAAGGGAAACAAAAAAACAAGGTCTCGAGTGCAATAGGTATGTACTAGGGTATTATCAAGACACAGGAGCTGGCTTGGCAAATAAATTAACTGTTTTTATTGAGCTCTCTATTGCCACAGCCAGACTACTCCTTGTACCCGAACTGTTTACGAGTCACTTCAGGTGACTCCATTCCGTTGCTGCCTGCCAGCTCAGCACACTCAGTAAGGGAGTACTAGCACCCTGAAGGGTCGCTCTTCTCAAAGGGAATTGAAACAGGAGATGACTTTTCTCCCTCCCACATCAACTAGTGCTGTGCAGGGAGTACGTGGCAGAACTTTTTAAAGACCAGAAGGGATGTTAGTGGTTTGGTCATCCCATCACACCTATAAGCTGCCTTTCTCCTTCACAGACAAAATACCTTCATATATAACCTGTATTACACATTGGTATGTAAATGTATTTGTCTCTAAATTGGAGAGACATCAATTTGATGAATGGACCACTCGGTGGATAAAGAACTGGCTGGATGGCCGCACACAAAGAGTTGTGGTCAATGCCTCAATGTCAACTTGGAGACCAGTAACGAGTGGTGTCCCTCAGGGATCGGTGTTGGGACCGGTCTTCTTCAACATCTTTGTGGCTGACATGGACAGTGGGATTGAGTGCGCCCTCAGCAAGTTTGCCGATGACACCAAGCTGTGTGGTTCGGTTGATACGCTGGAGGGAAGGAATGCCATCCAGAGGGACCTTGACACGCTTGTGAGGTGGGCTGATGCCAACCTCATGAAGTTTAACCATGCCAAGTGCAAGGTCCTACACCTGGGTCGGAGCAATGCCAGGCACAGCTACAGGCTGGGCAGAGAAGAGATTCAGATCAGCCCTGTGGAGAAGGTCTTGGGGGTGTTGGTCGATGAGAAAATGAACATGAGTCAGCTTCAGTGTGCGCTTGCAGCCCAAAAAGCCAGCTGTATCCTGGGCGGTATCAAGAGCAGTGTGACCAGCAGGTCAAAGGAGGTGATCCTGCCCCTCTACTCTGCTCTCATGAGACCTCACTTGGAGTATTGTGTGCAGTTCTGGTGTCCTCACCATAAGAAGGACATGAAACTGTTGGAACAAGTCCAGAGGAGGGCTACAAGGATGATCAGGGGACTGAAGCACCTCCTATATAAAGACAGGCTGAGAAAGTTGGGGCTGCTCAGCCTGGAGAAGAGAAGGCTGCATGGAGACCTCATAGCAGCCTTCCAGTATCTGAAGGGGGCCTATAAGGATGCTGGGGAAGGACTCTTCATTAGGGACTGCAGTGGACAAGGGGTAACGGGTTAAAACTTAAACAGGGGAATTTTAGATTGGATAAAAGGAGGAAGTTCTTTAAGGGTGGTGAGGCACTGGAATAGGTTGCCCAAGGAAGTTGTGAATGCTCCATCCCTGGCAGTGTTCAAGGCCAGGTTGGACGAGGCCTTGGGTGAGATGGGTTAGCGTGAGGTGTCCCTGCCCATGGCAGGGGGGTTGGAATTTGATGATCTTAAGGTCCTTTCCAACCCTAACTATTCTATGATCCTATGATTTGTGTATCTCTACTATTAGGAGGAAGAATTTGGCTCGTAAGCAGGAAAGAAGGCGTCTCCAAGGGGAAGTTTTCATAGCAAAATTCTTGAAAGCCATGAAAGGACTGAAGAAGCCAGGTCTTAGTGGTCTTCAGATAAGTCTGAAACAGTCTCAAAAGAGCTGAAATCTCAGACAACAAAGTAAGGGACAGGTTTCCAATAAAGCTCGGTATGATGAGCTAATTTTAAAAGTTCCTCATTTAATTTAGTGCCTGGATCAGAGTCCAGCTCCTATTGAGAGACAATACCTATCAACCAAATAATTCAGCTTGCTAACCGTTTTGCAAGATCTTCCACAAATCTAGTTCCCTTCCCTTGTGCTACCATTACTTGTGGCTATAATGACAGACAGTTAATTTCTGGAGGAGGGAAATTCCTCAAAAGAATGGAAAGAGTTTTTTTCCATTAAAATGTAGTCTCATTCATAAAGGTAGAAGATATCCCAAGCTGTGTCACAAATTTACCATCTGCTCACACAGCACTGAAAAATATCCAGGACATGTTTAGTGGATGAGGCACACCAGTCTGCATTTGGGGGAAGGGAAGCAAGGAGAGCTGAGAGTGAATTAAATAAATGATCACTTATTGCTTGATATTACACCTAAAGTGTCTGCTGCCTAAGAAAATTCTGATAATTCTTACTGAAGCATACACGGGGTCAGCTTTAAAGCACCCTTTAAATTGGAAGCTCTCCCTAATGGTCGTAAGGAAAGCTCAGCACAGCAAAGTTCCAGGTGTTTTTCAGAGACACAGATATTTTGTTTCCTCATTTAGTGTCTATTTTAACACTGAGAGGGCTGATTAAAGTGAGAAACAGTATACTTCCAGCAACAACTTCCATGATATCCAGTTTCCTTTCAATATCTGAAACAGTGTGGAGCACTTAGTCTCCACTGTCACTCTCTCCCATGCTATCTCAGAAGACACAAAAGCCACGCATAGAATACAGCAGCTCAAATTACTGAGATTTTAGATACCTGTCAAAGTGGAGTACGTCTGACAGACTGCTCAGGAGTATGGACAGCTGGCAAACAGCATTCCAGGCTTTTAATATAGATGCCCAGAAGAAGAGGGAGCCAGCACCACGCAAGTCAAGTTCCACATGCATTTACCTGTTTGCGTATAAATGCATGAGCCCTGGCACTACCACTGAACCAGCCCTCAGTGCCATCCTCGATTATAGTCAAGATCAACTCATAATCAACATCATCCACAACACAGACATACATTCTTCTACAGGCATTGGTTCCCAAGCAAATATTAATTTATTCTGCATTCTGTCTGGCTTTGTCTGACTTTTATTTTTATTAAAGCTAACTGCAGTAGCTCCACCACAGTTTAAGGTAATGGCTAACTAGACAGATGAAATCTCACTGAGTGTTGCTGTTGAACTGGCTCACTGAGACATGAGCAACTTCAGTGAAAGTACTGAGCCTTGATAAAGACAGGAAAATGCCTTTCTACCTAACTCTGATAATGGGGAGCCTTCCTTACATGCTTTCCTGCCAGTAGGCCCATGCTTGCTTTGTAAAGTTGACAAGTGATAACCAACTGTTAATAGAAAATCTCAGGAATCACTTTATGCATTTACAAAGCCATGATGTAAACTGAGCTCTTCATACAGGAAAAACTAGCAAGCTCTGTATTCAGACCCAGACAAACGGTTAGCTAGGTGCATTAAGCAAACAAGTATTAACCTAGTCTTCTTATAATTATACCTTCACCTGTTTTCTCCTTAACTATTTGAAGTTACGTTTTTTCTTTCTCTTTGTGAGAGGGAACTACTCCAAGGAGGTTTGAAGCCTGACTGGTCACTGCTTTCCTGGCTTCAGTGGGGCCACTCCAGTATAAAAGTGGAATAAATAAATAGGAAGTCAGATTTTGGGATACTTGCGTTTTCTGAAAACGTTGTCTATTTGGAGAAGACTGCCCACAGATGACCTGGAGGAGGATTGCCATAATAAAGCCTTTTTCTTGACTATAACTTCACATATAGTATAAGCCCCTTCCATATTACAGTTCATACCTGGCACAACCTATAAAATCAAACTTTGTAAAGAACCTTTCAGAATCTGAGCCACAGTTAAAAGTGTGGCTACAATGTAGACACAACATCCCTGATTCTAAACTGGAGAGACATGGATTTGACAGATGAACCACTCAGTGGATAAGTAATTGGCTGGATAACTCAAAGTCAAGGTGGAAACCAGTGGTGGGTGGTGTCCCTCAGGGGTCAGTACTGGGATCAGTGCTGTTTAACATCTTTGGTGGCAACATAGACAGTGGGATTGAGTGCGCCCTCAGCAAGTTTGCTGACAACACCAAGCTGTGTGGTTCAGTTGACATGGTGGAGGGAAGGAATGCCATCCAGAGGGACCTGGACACACTTTGAGAGGTAGGCCAATGCCAACCTCATGAAGTTCAACCAAACCAAGTGCAAGGTCCTACACCTGGGTCAGGGCAACCCTAAGCACAAATAATTGTCTGGGCAAAGATTCAAAGGAGAGCAGCCCTGAGAAGAAGGAACTGGGGGTGCTGGCTAACAAGCTCAACATGAGCCAGCAGTGTGTGCTTGCAGCCCACGGAGCCAACTCTATCCTGGGCTGCATATAAAGAAATGTGACCAGGAGGGCGAGGGAGGTGATTCTCCCCCTCTACTCCACTCTTGTGAGACACCACCTGCAGTACTGTGTTCAGATCTGCGGCCCCCAGCATAAGGACTTGGAGATTTTGGAGCAAGTCTAGAAGAGGGCCACAAAGATGATCAGAGGGCTGGAGCACCTCTTCTGTGAAAACAGGCTGAGAGTTGGGCTTGTTCAGAGTAGACAAGAGAAGGCTCTCGGAGACCTTAGAGCAGCTTCGAGTACCTAAAGAGGGCTTTCCAGAAGGCTGGAGAGGGACTTTTTACAAGGGCACATAGTGACAGGACAGGGGGGAACGGCTTTAAACTGAAAGAGTAAAGATTTATGTTACATATAAGGAAAAAATTCTTCCCTGTGCGGGTAGTGAAACCCTGGCAGAGGTTGTCCAGAGAAGTTGTGACTGCTCCATCCCTGGCAGTGTCCAAGGCCAGGATGGATGGGGCTTTGAGCAACCTGATCTAATGGAACGTGTCCCTGCCCATGGCAGGGGATTTGGAACAAGATGATCTTTAAGGTCTCTTCTAACCCAAAACATTTTATGATTCTATAATTCTATGCGAAGATAAGATAAGCTTTAATCCCAATTAAAAATAAATTTCAAAAATATATCTGAGTACTTCAGAAAGTTCTTGGGTTAGTCAAGTAAGTGGAAGAGAAGGGAAAAACAAGGAAGCCTCAATGGCAGACTAGTTGTGTAACAATGAATAAAAGAGGATGTAGCTCAGCTCATCCTCAGTCACTAACCCAGGGCTTGAATAAATGAGGAAGATGACACATGGGAAAATAGGATATCAACTGATTTCCGTTCTAGCTCCTCTGGCCTAACTGCATGCCCTACTGTGGTCACTTTCTGCCCACACACTTCACTTGGAGCTACATCATACAACATCATGTAACAGAGTAGGTTGGGCTTTGAAAGTTCACACCTTTTAGCACATGCCAATCATTCTCCAGGAGAAGTGCACACTATGACCTTAGATAGGTCACTTGGTCCATAAGACTTAGCTTTCCACCATAGAATTGGGATGAGGGTATCATTTTCTTCAGCTGAAGAGTACGTTTTTATCTGCAAGCACTTTGGGGCAGAACCTGTTGCTTTTGCAATAGTTTAACATTTTAGCAAAATGGGGGCTCTACCAGCTACTGCCATACAAATGTCCGGAAGACATGAGTTTGAAAGAACTCATTTATGTTGGCAATGACAGAACTGTTGGAATAAATACCTTGAGATGAATATCCTTTGTATCCATAACCATCAATTTGCAAAAACAATTCTAAATGATCCTACCCATTGACAACCAAACTCATTACTGTTGTTAACCTGAGTTTTTTGTATCTTCACTGTCCTACAAGGTTCCAAAAAAATTTTACATTTGCCTTTTTTTTTCCCCCTTAACAGACTTCACCACTTTCCCATTGCTGTTGCTGCCATGCAACCATTTGCAACAAACTTGGGTGTCAAGAGAGCTGTGGGGTTGTTGGGTTTCAGTGTCCCTTGGGCTTTCATGGGGCAAAACATGCATACAGCCCTCAGACTGGTATCAAATGGGGACCTTGGCACGAAGGTTTTGGCAAGTTACCTAGCCTTGCTCATGCTCCATTACCTCTGTAAGTACAGAGTGTTGGAACTATGGAGGCTGTCACTTTCTTCCCATGGGCAATCACCTGTACAATCAGAAGGCACATTTGCTATTACTGTTACTGTACCTTCCAGAGTGCTGACACCCACCATGTAACTCTGGAGGAAAAGAGAAAGAAAGAGAGAAAGAAAGAAAGAGAGAGAGAAAGAAAGAAAGAAAGAGAGAGAGAAAGAAAGAAAGAGAGAGAGAGAAAGAAAGAGAAAGAAAGAAAGAAAGAAAGAAAGAAAGAAAGAAAGAAAGAAAGAAAGAAAGAAAGAAAGAAAGAAAGAAAGAAAGAAAGAAAGAAAGAAAGAAAGAAAGAAAGAAAGAAAGAAAGAAAGAAAGAAAGAAAGAAAGAAAGAAAGAAAGAAAGAAAGAAAGAAAGAAAGAAAGAAAGAAAGAAAGAAAGAAAGAAAGAAAGAAAGAAAGAAAGAAAGAAAGAAAGAAAGAAAGAAAGAAAGAAAGAAAGAAAGAAAGAAAGAAAGAAAGAAAGAAAGAAAGAAAGAAAGAAAGAAAGAAAGAAAGAAAGAAAGAAAGAAAGAAAGAAAGAAAGAAAGAAAGAAAGAAAGAAAGAAAGAAAGAAAGAAAGAAAGAAAGAAAAGAAAAAATCCTGCTCTACAGACAATACAAAGGCTTGAAAAGCTTGAAGCTGGAACCTTAGAACCCAGGAACTGCTGAGCTATTAATTTCTCTGAAATGTGGCTGCCTTACAAAAAACCCCATACTTCATACATTTAGAAGCAAAATATTCTTCACAAGCTTCCCAAAGGAAGGATTCTTTTTTACTCTACCTCAACATAGCTGCTTTTGTAAATCCCACATTACAGCCTGAATGAAAGAAAATTAAAAAGAACAGCTTTTTTAGTTAAAAAAATAGACAAGTTGTTAGCAGAAGAAAAAAAAAAAAGTTTGCATTCTTGACCTTTACAGAGGTAAGACAAAAAAACAACTACTTCTTTACACTAATAGCATTCTGTGCCTGCCCCTTGTATATTTTCTCTTAAACTTGCCATTTTGCTGTTGCAGCTGGGCTTGTCAGTTTTCAGCACTAATGGGTTGTGATATGGTGTCAGGGGAAGTCAACAATCAATGCTGGAAAAAAGGGCTATCACTGCTGACACAGCTAAGGATGGAAACACAATGGCCTTCGTTTGGAGAGAAACAGAAAAAAAAATCCTGAGTTATATCTTGCTTTGAAGATTAGGAGAGATTTAGCCCTCTCTGACCAAGCTATCACTTTCACCCCTTCCTGCCTCACCCTATCTTCCCACTGGCCTCTAACTTTATTCTACTTCTCACCCAAAAGATAGGTTTTCAGTTTAATGAAAAAGGCAAAACATTTTATAACAAAGATTTTAAAGGACCATGGTTCACAGTTTTGTTTTTAGCTGTTACAGTTATTAGCTTTCAAAAAGAGGAGTTAAAGAAAGGCTGGGCTGTGCAGTGAATGCTTGTGGAGCTGCATGGCAGAAAAACCCTTTTGGATGCCTGTTCTACTGCCTAGGCATGAATCAGACCAGTGCTGAGCCCGTCAGCTTCAGATGAACTCAACTCATGCAATCGACACTCGGCTGGTGTTAAATCAGGTACCACAGACAGAGTTATGAAAGATAGATAGTGTTCAAATGCATTCAAAAAGAATGACAATATTATTTATCTCCATAGCTTTGTGTCAGAATACCTGACTAGCTCTAAGTCCCTCAGAGTCCGAGAGAGACAGGGAGAGGTTATGACTATTAAAGTTTCCAGATGGGGAAACTGTGACAAGTACATTCTTTAAGATCATACCAGGATCTTTCTTACACTCACAGGCAAGTACGGAAATCAGCAGACATCAGCACAAATATGTTACCTTGCTCAAAACTTTAACTGTCCAGTATTACTATAGATCTTTTCATATCAGTGGATAAAAGGTCAATCATGGATTTTCTTCTCTCTCTAATGAAAGAGACTGAGATGGATGTCAGAAAATTCAACACCTCCAAAGTAAACAGGAATCTTTCCTCTTTCCAGCCAAGAAATCAGCTTCTCAGAGATATTTAGATATGCCTGATTCTACAGATAGTCCCAGAATATCCTTTCCAAATATAATTTGTTCTTCTATCAAGTCATGGCCCTAAATATGGACTCACATTTACTCTTCTATTAATTAAAAAGATAATTCTGGTATCACAGTCTATCTTCACCAAAAGCCAGTTGCACGTGAGGGGTTCTTCAGGCAGGAGGACACTGCAGGGCCATGGCAGTAAAAGCAAAGTGAGGGGAAAGAGGGGCTAAGAACAGAAAAGGAGGAAAGCCAGCAGCAATGGGACAGTGGAAGGAATCAGGTGAAACCTCATGAGACACTGAGTTTTTTAAGGTGACTTGTCCCTGTGGGAGGCATTTTTTCTGCAGCTACTTTCTTTGTCACTCATCAGATAAAAAGTAGAGCCAGGGGGGAAAAAACATGAATACAAACATTTTTCACAGCATTTCTCCTCATCCTTATGGGTCCCTTCCAACTCAAGATACTCTGTGATTCTGTGATTCTGATTTCTACCTCTTGCACTTCTCTCTGCAAGCCTTGTTGCCAAAACCTGTCCAACCATTAAATGTTGTTTGCAGGCAATCACTAGGTGCTAAATTCAAGATGGCATTAGTAAGCCATGAAGCTCTTAGAACATTCCTACTATAGCACAGTTTTGACACCAGTCTTTAAGTAACAGCAAGAAGCTGCTTCTCCAAGCCATTTGTTGGCATCACGCATCTGTTTTGGCCAGCTCCTCCGGTGAGATACGGAGCAGCACCTAGGAACATGGCTGCCATAGGAGATCCTACAGGATACAGCAGACATTAAAGCACCTCAGAAGTAATTGTGAAAACTTCCTCTCTTCTTGGGTGTCACACTGCACGAGGGGGGTTGGGGCTTAAGGACCTGACCCCAAGCCCACTGAAGTGAATGAGTGTCTGCCCACTCCAATGGGCTTTCTGAATATGCTGCTTTAAGGAGAGGTGAAAAGAAAGAGATGTTAGAGGCTGTTTCAAGAACACTCTGTACTGTGTGATTTTTAGTCATTAAAAATAAGTAAATAAATTAAGAAACACAAAACTGATTCATAGAATTTATTTTACCTATATAATGGGGACATGGCCAGCCTCGTGATGTTCAAAACTAGATGAAGTCTGCAAAGAAAAAAGAGCATCATCATAAACCAAAGTGCCTAACTGATAACCAAATAAGGGAAATTTGTGGTCTTTGCAAACTTGAGCTTGACAGAAACAACAAAGCTTCACCCGTTAGTATACATAGGAAGGAAAATTACAAGAACTTTAAAGTGCATTAAAAAAAAATAAATTAAGACTAGAAGACAATTTTGTATTCCAGGTTAATAAGCCAAAAGCAGTCATTTCTCTCCCCATATCACTACCCAATTCATTATTGCTATCTATCAAAACACAGGGAAGGAGCATCAGTCCCACCTGTTCTATGAAGGAAAAGGAGTAAAGATCATGGAGCTAAATCCTATAACACACTTTAAAGAACTGAAATTAGTCTCTTACAAAAATCCAATTGAAATTGACTTAAAGCTGAGTCCTATGACCTGGATGGAAAACGTGGTTGAAGAACTGTAAGCAGCTGGTAATCATGGGAAGTGATATACTGAGCTGGTTTGCTGCAGAGGTATGTTTTTGGTCTCTTCTTATTTAATATCTCAATTAATGATCTGGAAAAGGAGGTAAATAGCACATTAATGAAATTCACAAATGACAGTAAACCAGGAGGCTTGCAAATGTCAGAGAGGATAGCAATAATATAAATGGATACTAACAAGGTTAAATATGTAGGCAGGCAATAAAATGAAATGCAACTTCAAAAGATGTAGACTAATACACTGAGGAAAAATAATCAGAAACAGAGACAGTCCATGAGAAAGCAAAACCTGGAAAGCATCTGTGCAGAAAGATATCTTCGGGTGACAGTGAACAACAAATTGAATACAAGTTCTCAAGGAGATACATAATTTTTTAAAACGGATGCAATTTTGGGCTGTGCATGCAGGGGAATAATGTCAGAAGATGAAATTATTGTCTGTGCATCTGGGAAGACTTCTGGTGAATACTGCATCCACTTCTAGACACCTCTGTAACAGAAGAATGCCAGGATGCTGGAAAGGACTTCCAAGAAGAGAAATAAACCTTGATTAGACAAGGAATGTGACAAGGTATACATATATGTATGGTTTCAGCTGGGATAGAGGTAGATTTTCTTCTCAGTAGCTGGTACAGTGCTGTGTTTTGAATTTAGGATAAGAATAACTTTGATAACACACCGATGTTTTAGTTGTTGCTGAGCAGTGGTCAAGGACTTTACAGCTTCTCATACTGCCCTGCCAGCGAGTAGGCTGGGGGACAAAAGAAGCTGGGAGGAGACACAGCCAGAACAGCTGATCCCAACTGACCAAAGGATATTCCATACTGTAAGACATCATGCTCAGTATATAAATGGGGGGGAAAGCTGGGCGGGGGCTGCTGCTCGGGAACTGGCTGGGCATCAGTTGGCAAGTGGTGAGCAACTGCATTGTTCATCTACTATTTTTATTATTATTATTTCCCCTTCCTTTTCTGTCCTATAAACTGCCTTTATCTCAACCCATGAATTTTACTTCTTTTTCCAATTCTCTTCCTCATGTCACTGGGGAGGGGGAGTGAGCAAATGGCTGTGTGCTGTCTACCTGCTACCACAACACAAGGGAAAGCAACAACTGCCTAGAAATATATGAAAGGTGAACAGAGAGAATGGACAGGAATTTCTCAGGTGCTAACATGGAGTGATACAGCTAAATGTAATGAGATGGAACTCAAGAACATTTGGACAAAGTATCACACAACTTCTCAGAAAACAACATGATTCAGTCGAGCAGGTGATTTTCAAACAGAGAATGAAAAGTCCCATCAAACAAAGCATTTGAAACTTGAGAGGGTAAAACAATCAAAAGCAAACTGTAGTGACCAATTGTGCATTTGCAGGAAGTTAGACTACTTGGTCTAAGAGGTAATTCCCTGATTCTGTCTGCCCCAATATTCAGCCCCAGTAGTGGGTTTGCTCTGTTACTGGGTTCCTACACCCAGTGATATTTTTTCAAGGGAATGCATACCACATATACTTCAGTCCTGGTACAAAGTATACTGGAGAGTTAAAGCTAACTGACTGCATAAATTGACTATTTAAAATACTCAAAAACAAGCAGATGCGTGACCTGCTTTCATAAACAAAAAAAAAAGTACTTTTCCAGCAGACATGGGGTTTTAGCAACATGATCCTTCAGTGTAAAGTATTTTGGATATTTGAAGGAAAATGTGATTATTTGTTTTTTCATGTCTACTATCTTTCCATTTCCACATTTTCTGTACTTTAGCATCTTTATTTGTTCTCATGTCGTACACTGGAACTTGCCTAGTTACAGTAGAGGTCTACTCAAAGTGAAAAAGGAAGCTTTTAATGCTGAAGTGCACTGTAATGCTCCAAGACCCTGGTGTTAAAAGTAAAAGGGGAAAGAAAGACTGAAAGTAGTATGTAAGTTAAGAAATACATAGATAAAATTTTCCTTTTATAGAAAAAAATGTGATCTTATCAATACAGTGATCTCTGTGTGTGCACCTGTATTTACATGTACATACCTTACCAAGTTTCCCAATTTTATGCCACCTAGATAAGTCCCTTTTTATGAATATCTGCCTTGGTCTTTACAAAAACTGTTTCCACATTCTTCCAAAGAGAACAAAGAGGTGAAAGGTTTTTCAAAGTTTTCCTGTCCTTCTCAGTTCCCCTAGGGGTTGTTGGAGAGCTGAGGAAGGAGGAAAGCTTACTGAGAAGAAAGCTCCCGGTTTTACTGTAATAAAAGGTGGCAATCTTATCATGTATAGATGCTCAAATGGTGTATAGACAAAGGACATTTGCAGTGAAGATTGCCATAGGCAAAACAGCAGATCTAATAAAAAGCTCTACACACATGGATGTAGCGAGCCGGTGGGAAAGCACTCACAGCACAGAACCTGGACTTGCTCTTCTGTCTCTCCACGGCTACATCACTGGAGCGCAGAAGCCAGAACCCTTGGTATTTTGGACAGAGAGGAGCCTAGCCATTGCACTAACTCTGATTGTGTCACAGAAAGCTGTTAATATAATAGCAGTTTTACTTCTTTTTTTTTTCTCCTGTTTTTATTTTTGTCCTGAATGGGAGCACATGCAGGTAGCTACCTCACATCAACAGTCAGTGGAATGAGGTGGTGTTTGTATGGCAAGCGCTATAAAAATAGTTCTGTTGTACAAAACAAATTACAGACCAAACGCATATGTAAAAAAAAAAAAACCACCAAAACAATTAACCTTTAGAAGAACACTCATTTTCAAAACTGCCAGACATATGAATTGATATGTGTCCTCAGGCTCTCAAAGATTACTGAAAGTCAGGACACAAACCAAGAGAAGTAAAGCATTCTCAAGCCAAAGCTACTGCAGGGTTCCTCCTTCGCCCCACTGTGAGTAATGTGCTAACCTAGGTGTCCCAGAATAGTTATTACACAATCTGTGTGCTCCATGCTCTGAGAACAATGACTGAGAACAATGAAGCACAGCTAAATGTGCTAAGGTACTGTGGCAGACACACCTCAGCGTTTTTTCTGTTAGTTTTTGTTAATTTGCCTGGAGGAGGAGGGTGTTTTTATCTAGCAACACAGGCACTGTAAACCATACTCTTTTCTGTAACTGTCAGAAAACAGTCTGTAAGTCAACGCACAGGGGGGGTTTTTTTGGTGGTTGGAGTTTTTTCTGTATGCCTCTGCCTCATGCCCTTGCCTGCCTTGTCTGTTTAGACTAAATTCTTCCGGTGGCAGGACACAGTATCACAGTTTTCGCAGTGCCAAGCACAGCAGGACCCAGTTTTTACTGGCCCATGTGAACTGCTATGAAGCAACAAGCAAATAATAATAATAACTTACCACACATCACTGTTGCAGATCCTTGCAGAAACCAAGGGCCAGACACTCCAAGCAGATAAGCTGGCAGGAGGAAACCTGCACTGCCGGCCTCTGACTGAGTAGGTGATAGTATTTGATTGCAGACACCTCTCCTCCCAGTGTCCTCATTCTTAACATGCAACATAAAATGCATCCCTGGGCACAGACAGCAAAACTAACCCACCAGATCCGCCTCAGTTCAACACAGCAGTAACTCCCTGCTCCTCCAGCCCTTACAGCCCCTCCAGGTGTTAGCATGAAGAGTTGTGCTGTCTGCCTGGTGCAAGACAAGCAACAGGATGTTTAATGGTCTATGCTCCTGTTTGAGCCAGACATAAGCTGAAACTCTCTCTCTCCACATGCAACTTGGATATCTGGCAAGCCTCAGCGAGACACGTTTTCCTCTTGGCCTCCTTTCTTTATTTCTAGGCCCAGTGCTCACACTGAAGGGAGCAGAAGAGGGGAGGGGGAAGGAGGAGAAACAATGGAGGGGCACACCAAACAAAGAGCTGTAACTTGCAGAGACCCAAGGAAACCATAGGGAAATGAAGATACATTCTCAGAAAATATAAAACCTGAAGAAATGTTCTTGTATGCAGCATAAAAACAGATTTGGAAGGGGTGACAGAGACTGACTAGCACTCAGTATCACATCATCTGAGGCAGGGAAGAGATATCAGGCAGGGGGCTGGGAAGCAGCAACCAGCTGCCCCATATGGTCAGCTCTTGGTAGGCAATTTGATTTTCATTTTCTCCGCTCATTGTGTTCATCCCTGTGGTATCTGGATGAAAAACAGTGGAGGAAATAATAGGACAGGCTTGCCCAGGGCATTTTTAAGGGCTTGAGAGCCATTCATTCATAGACCAAATGTAGACCAGGATGGAAGCAGGTAATCTGCTGACTGTTTGTTGTCGTATATGAAATGTTCCAGTGGTATTTCACAAGTATCCACATAAAAATTGAATAATTCACAACTTTCTTAGCATTCTCAGCAGATAGCTCAGCCTCCGCAGCCTCCCAGGACTCCACAGCTTCTAAGTACTAACGACTTAGCTCTACAAATATATGTAAGCACACAAGTCTATGCAGGTTCCGGGTGTAATTGTGGTCTATCCCAAAAATGGTTTGAGGCAGTGAAGAGTAAGGTAAGGTGTGGGAAAGATCCCGTGATTGTACCTGTTCTGAGAATAAAAGGAGTTCTTCATTCTCCTAGGCTATTAATCTGGTACCTTCCATGAGCACAAACCTGGAAGAGCTAATTTAGATACATGACCTTCCGTTGTCTTCCATGTGTTTGCAGGATAATAAGTGACAATGGCGGCGCAGTACATCTATTGCAGTTTGTCTTGCAGAAACAAGATAATTTATTATTGTTGACATCATCATTTTAAAATAATTGAATTACATCTAATAGAAGAAATCCTCATACAGTTACAAAACAGTCATCCTCAAGTTGTCCTGCTATCTAACACTGCCTTTCCACCAGTTTTCTCCAAAGACTGCCAAAATAAAGATTAATTAATATATATGGACAAACAATTAAAAATCCAATGAAAAAAAAAATTTCAGCCCCAAAAGCAGGGCTGTTAGGACCTTTTTGGTGTGTCCTGTCAGACACAAAAGAAAGGACATCATACAAACTCACTGATACAACACACATATCTCTCAATGCCAAGCCTGGCTCTGATACCTATGTTTCATTCCTCTAGAGAAAAAAAACTATTTTACAATGACCAAATCTCACAGTGGTGTAAATAAATAATTTAAATGGAGGGAAATTATTGTATTTATCGGAACACACAAAGATGTGCCCCAAAACTTTTTTGTTTAAATAAACATTGGACAAAAACTATAAGGCTAGAAAAAAGTTATTCCTTTTTCTTATTCATGATGGAAATCATCACTGCTACTGTAATTCAGCTGCTGATAAGGATGTTCAAAAACCACATGGTGAGACAACATAGCCTACATTTACCTGGGAGTCAGGAGACCTCCACAGCCTTAAACAAACCATCCATGCACCTTCCCACTCTGTCTCACCATTTGAAAAGCTGCCTGTCAATGAGTACCTGCACGAAGCTGGTACTGTGGTTCATACCCTGCATGGGACCTTGTAGATGCTACTGTAACACAATTAACAGCAACAGTTCTGAATTAAGCTGGAGAAGTCTTTAGCAGCAGCTAGGGTGAGCCCTTCCAGAAGGCAACAACAGAACGAATGGTAACTCAATGAGAAACTTGAACTGATAGGAAGGTTTCCCATTTGGATAAAAACTTGACAACCCTGGACCAGCAATGCCCCCTTTCTATGATGACAGCCAATATATACTCCTCCCAGGAACGTTCAGCCTTCCAGGTGGTGGCTCTCCTCCCTACTCTTCAACTGCAATCCCCACTTTTGTGTGTGCATGTGTACAGGAGCACAAGCATAGAGGAGAGGCCAGATTTTATTGTAATGTGCGGGGCGGGTGATTCAAGTCTTTGTGTAGGAAGTTGAGTCACCTCCTTCTTAGCAAAAAAATGTTCAACACCATTGTAATTCCCTCTTTGTCACGTAAAGTCCAGCAATGTATGCAGAAACTTCCAGCTCCGTATTTCCTAAACAGTGAAAGCGTGCATGGAAAGTTTAGCTTTAAAAACGTGTGACTGCAACAAAACAGGTTTGCCCCTTCGTGTCGGGTATCATGAATCCCTGTGGCTCGGCGGCAAGGAAGGAAAACCGGGAGGGGGGGAGTGTTTGCTTTTGCGGAGGGGGGCGAGTGTTTTGGGCTTATTTAGTAACGCGCTAGTAAACAGCTCAGGCAGAGAAATGCAGCGCAGTAAGAAACTGTGTCACCCTTTGGAGCATACTGCTTTAAATTTGCGCGCTGTAGCTTGAAGCGTTGCACAAACTCTTGGTCTGCTGACTGCCTCCCTGGAACACAAACACACCGGTGATTGGGAAAGCTGTTTTCCAGCTTGCCCTCCCTCCTTTCTGCCGGGCTGCTTTTGGTGTTTATTTATTTTTAAACAAGTCTTGTGCATGAAAAAAAAAAGAAGAAAAAAAAAAAAGAAAAAGAAACCGAACCCCAACCACACAGCATTTTTAATCAACACCTATCTCCTTCCAGGACCCTATGATCCTCTATTGATTCCCTTTAAAACGCTTTTCTTTTTCTTTGCCCCCTCTGCTGATCGAATTTCAGATCAGCCAGGATATGCAACTAACCTTCCGGCACAACTGAACCCAACTGACTCACGGAGATCAAAAGGCTTGATGCATTCATTAAAGCGTAGCACAGCCCAGGCAGGATCTTTAACGCAAGCTCTCCCTTTGCATTGCAATTAACGTGGGGGAGAGGAATTCTTTATTTTTATTTTTTGCAAACGTTCTTGCTTTTGATTTTCAGGCTGGGGAGGGGGGGCGGGGGCAGGAGCGGTGGGAGGGAATGAGAACAAAAGAGAGATCTTTTTACCCGAGGATGACGTCAGTTTGATTCTACTGACAACTACTGATGCACGTGGAGCAGTCGCGGGCAGATCCCCCTCCCACCCCCTCTCTCCCTCCCTTGCTCCCTCCCTCCCGCATGGCACGTCTCTGGGATACAGTATACGCCGACAGCCCACGGGCCGAACCACAGGACCCTTCCAGCTCCGGGCGCCCTCGCCCGGGCCATCAGCTGCCCGGGGCCTCGCAGAAGGCGAGCAGCGGAGGGAGGGGGCGGAACAGCCCAGGGGCAGGGAGAGGGGACAAGGCTCCAGCCAAAGAATGTTGTTCGTTACCGCGGCCTCCGCGGGGACGCGGACACAGAAAATAGTCCCCGTGCCCCGGACCCCGCGGGGCTCCCGCTGCCCCACTCAGGGCCCCGCCAGCCCCAGGGACTGGGGGTCAGCGCTGCCTCGGCCTGCCGTGAGGGGCGGGCTGTGACCGTTGGGCCTCCGGTCGGCCCGCCTCCCGCGGCCGCGCCGCGGCCTGCAGCGGGGAGAGCGGCCCCGCCGGCGAGGGGCCCGGCTGCGCGCAAAACCCGGTCTGGACCCTCCCGGAGCGCGGCACCTCGCCGGGGCGCGTAGGAGGGCGCTCACCGCGGGCTTCCGCGGTGCTGTGAGGGGAAGGTGGAGGTGTCCGTGGGGAAGCACGCTCCGTCCCGCGGCCCGCCTGCCACCTCAGAAAGTCACGGCTGAGTCAGGGCTGCAGCTTCTCCCTCTCAGCCCCTCATGGGGCTCCTCGTTCTCTCACCGGCAGGAATCCTTCGCTCCCCTCACCTGCCTGTGTTCAGCACCCCCGAGTTAGGAACGCTTTCTAGGTTCAGAACTAATTGCCAGGAAGGTTTAAAAGTGAACAGAGGAATCTCCATTTTGTGCTCTGTAAGGAATCTGAACAGACTGTCCATGGGCAGGCTGAGCCTTGCTGGCTTGAGGACTGCTGTGTACCAAAGGACCGAGGTCCCCCATTGCACAGCCCCCTTCAGATACTATCCCACAGACCTTCTCTTGGGACTGGGAGGTGAGGCAGTGCCTGCCGTTTTAAGCCTTGAGGTCCTTTCCAAAAATACATGCAAGTGTTCTCCTAAATGCTGTGAAACTGGCCCGAGCCTGTGAGGATTTGGGATTGTGCACAAACCAGCCTGTCTGTCTTGATGGAGCCAAGGAGATCTGTACACATTCTGCGTGCAGGGTTTCAGGTGAGCCAGCCAAAAGCTGTTCATCAGTAATCACCACTACCACTCAAATCTGTGTCTCTCCAGTTTAGAGACAAAGATGCCATGCGGGACAGTGTCAAAGAGTTTGCATAGATCCACATAGGTTGCATCAGTCACTGTTCCTTTATTCACCAATGCCATAACCCTGTTGTAAAAGGCCATCAAATTTGGCAGGCACAATTTACCTTTAGTGAAGCCATGTTGGCTGTCAGGAATCACGTCCTTAATGTCCATGTGCCTTAGCATAGTCTCCACTAGGACCTAGTCCATGATCCTGCCAAGCACTGCAGTGAGACTGAGCAGCCTATGGGTCCCCAGGTCTTCCTTTTTACCCTTTTTAAAAATGGGTTTTCCTTTTCCAGTGAGTGGGAACTTCACCAGACTTCTAGGACTTCTCAAATATGATGGATAATGGCTTGGCAACTTCATCTGCCAGTTCCCTCAGGACCTGCGCATGCATCTCAGCATGTCCCATGGACTTGTGCACCTTCAGGTTCTTTAGAAGGTCTCAAACCTGATTTCCTGTAGTGGGTGGCTCTTCATTCTCCCAGTCCTGCCCATGCTTTCTGTGATTCAGGCTTTGTGGTCGGAGCACTTGCTGGCGAAGATGAGACAAGAAAGTCACTGAGTACCTCAGCCTTCTCCTTATCCTAGGTAACCAGGTCACCCATTTCCTTACAGAGAAGGGCCCACATTTCCCCTAGGCTTCCTTTTATCCCCAGTGTACCTATAAAATCTTATCTGTATGTCCTTGGTATCCCTGTCCAGATTTAATTGTCAGGGCTTTAGCATTCCTAGCCTGATCCCTGGCTGCTCAGAAGGCCTCCTGGCCTTCTAGCCTGACTTCCTCTTTGTTGGGATGTATCACTCCTGATCTTGAAGGAAGTGATTCCTGAATATTAATTAGCTTTCTTGAGCCCCTCTTTCTTCCAGGGCTATATCCCATGGTACTCTACCAAGCGGATCCCACAAGAGGCCAAAGTCTGCTCTCCTGAAGTCCAGGTAGTGAGTTTGCTGCGCCCTCTCCTCACTGTCCTAAGGATCTCAGACTCCACCATTTTGTGGTCACTGCAGCCAAGGCTGCTCTTGAGCTTCATATTCCCCACTCTCCCCTCCTTGTTGGTAAGGATAGGGTCCAACATGGCCCCTGTCCTCATTGATTCCTCTATCACTTGGAGAATGAAGTTATTATCAATGCATTCCAGGAACCTCTTGGATTGCTTCTGCACTGCTGTGTTTACCCTCCAACACATACAGGGGTGGTTGAAGTTCCCCATGAGGACCAGGGTCTGTGAACCTATCTGTCTATAGGCCATACCTATCTGTCTATAGAGGACCTCATCCCTCAGTCTTCCATGTTTAGTAGCCTGTCAGAGGCCTCCACTGCAATATCCCTTGTCCTGGCCCATAAGCTCTGGGTTGGCTTCTCATCCATCTCTAGGCAGAGCTGTGCACACCCCAGCTGGCCACTAACATAAAGGGTGACACCCCTTCATTGTCTCCCTTGCCTGTCCTTCCTGAAGAGCCTATATCCTTCCATGTTACCCTTCCCTGAGCCATCTTTGCTTCTGTGCAATATGTCTTCCTTTACGTATTAAATTTCGTCCACTAATTGACAAGTACACATCTTACTTGGAGTTCTGCCCATTTTTTACATTGAGCATGTGGCTCTTTTTGAACAAGGTGTAGCTGCAATTTGCACTGGTGTGCAGTTTTCACTCATTTCATAAATGAACTTCTTGTAATATCGTGTTGTCAGCTCTCGTGATTTTTTTGTGATGCTGATTTCTGTGGTAGAAATTCTTTTAAAGCTCCAGTTCCCCAAGTCAAGGAAGAATTTTGGCTTTCATCTGAAAGGAAAAAAGTCTGTTTCTGGTCCTTTTATTTGCAGCAGAAACTTACATTATGTTCTGTAGCAGCTCTGGAACCAAAAAGAGAAGAAACATAAATGTATTATTATGACCATCATTGGTACTGTTTTATTTTAGTTCTCTCGACACTTGCATCCCTGATTCTTTATAGCCTGGCCATACTTAATATGAGACAGGGATAAATGGATTTGTGCAGCTTACGCAAGCCCTTACTTCTCTGCTTGGAGGTCTCAAATATATTTTAAGTTGAGATAAATAATTGTTATTACTTACTGTTTACACTATTTACACTTACAGCTGTGACACACACAGGCATGCAGAGTTTTGCTCTGCAAAATCAAGGTGTGTACCTATTCTTTGTTGCTTTGAGGGAGTGTAGTTCTGGTAGCTGAGTATATGATTCTGTCTGGATTATTACTTTTCTGTAAAAATAACTCATTTATGATTTTTACATGTTAGTAACTCAGTAGAAAGCTGTGTTGTGCTAGGACAGGGGCCATTTTCTCTAGCTGTGTGTAGCTTTTCACAGTTTGACATGGGAGAGAGCTTCAGGAGTTTTTAGCTCTATTTTTTTCTCAGATATTTCCATGCAGAATTTACAAGTGGAACAGATGTTTGCAGAGGTTTACTTTGTCTTATCTTAGTTCTCCATAATTGACAAGTAGCCTGTTACATCTTTCCATACCTAATAAGCAAGATTTCCCTCACTGTTTTTTTACCATGACAGCATTCATCCATGTCTTAACAGTTTTGACTCCTCACCTTGTCACAGGCAGGGTAACAATCCCCACCTGCACACACACACTCATGCACATGCTCTTCACCTTTCAGAAGATACTTGCCATGTGGTTTCAGAGGAAGGGCTATTCTTTCTCAAGAGGCTGCATTGTCAGTGTCACAGTTTGGGGTACCCTTCCATTGACTGCCTGAATCTCTCTGCAGTTATATTCCTGTTTCCTATTCCCTTGTGCCCCTAATTTGGCTGGTTGAAACATACACCTCATCACCACTCCAAGTTTTATGGCAGAACCAGAAGAAGGGGTAGGTTCACTCCATCGCAACCATGGCAACACTTTCCAAAGATGCAGCCTACAGTCCCTGTGAGTCTTCCAGTTTTCCATGGCAGCTTTGTTTCTCAGAAGCTTACGTCGACCCCAGGAATAACCATGTTGCAAAATGCCTAAATTGCTATTTGGTAAAATACATCCTTACCATGTACAAAAACGGGTGAGCTTTCAACTTCCTTTAAGAACTGAGCAAAAAGGAAAGGTGAGGAGGGTTCATGTAGCTTCTGTTTCAGAAAGACCCTGTCCTATTAAATCAGCCAGATTTTTTAAAGCCAAATCTCAGTTGTGTTCTCACTCATTGTTAAAGCAGCACAGAAAAAGATCCTCCTTTGTCTTTATGCTACCTGTTTCCTGAAGATAGTTGATTCCTCTGAGGCTTTACACTTGGACACCTATTGACCTAGGGAGTTCAGAGGCAAATATTTTAGTTTGCTGTCCTATTCTTCTAAATCATTTTAAATTCAGGCAGCTCCCTAATTTTAAGAATGTTAAAGTTGTCTTTCTGTGCTTTAATAGGGCTTGTTAAGTCATGCATTAATACAAGAAATGCCAAGAGTTTGAAATAATGCATACAGAAGGGTGGACTAAAACATCATAAGCCAGAAATTATTTTGTGGAAGACAATGATGGAGAATGAAACCAAACTTTTAATGGAACCTTATAGCCTGTAGTATCAAAGTCAAGAGAAGAGCTCCCACAGCCTACAGTAGCAGTGGATGTGGACACTGATATCTGCGATCAGTCTGCAGCCTGAAATAACACTGGATTCAGCAGTAGTATGTTTTTTACAATGCCTGTATAGATACTCATTTCCCAAATTTGAGGTCTTGACCCATATTTCTATTCTGAGTTCTTTTGAGTTGAGCAATGAAAAGACATTAGACAGCCTTTCTTCTAATATGCATCATGCCTTTCTCATGCAGCACCAGCGCCATGCCATAGGTTTGTTCCACAGATACTACTGAGGTTTATCTGTCTTTTAACAAAGTTGTATCCACTGGAGTATTTCTTAATGGAAACATTTCTATCACAGTTAAGTCGGTAACAAGGTATTAAGTCGGTAACAAGTTATTAAGTCGGTAACAAGGTATTTGACACAGAGCCTAAATTTTGAGCTAAACATAGCAGGAACCCTTTAAGCTTACTTTATCTCACTTGTTACAAACTTCTGGAAAGATTTTGTCTCACTCAGAATTTGTAGATCACCAGTTAGTTCAAGCATGAGATGTCCTTCCAGCTGAAGAAGCCAATGCTGTTGCTGTCAAATTAACTGGGAGAACAGTTGTTCCATGTGCTCACACTGATTGTATGTGGGATATCTCATTACACTGGGGGCAGTTTTGTTGTTTTAAATTATAAAGTAGCTTAGTTTTATTACAGTGTCCAGATTCAACTCATTTGTCAACATGTTGCATTTCATTATCCTCATCAGCTCATTTATTTTTCCTGAGGGGGAAAAAACCTGAACCTCATTTTATTTTATAAAAGTCAGGATTCTTTCCAACTAGAATAACTTCTGTTTATCCAGTGCTGTGAAAGGTGCCCTTTCCACTGTACATGTATGTGCTGAAGAGCACATCTGCTACTCCAGTACTTTTTTCAGTAGCATCTTTTTGTCTAAGATGAAAAGGATCCACTCGTAAGTCCTGGACAGACAGACATGCTCCTAAAGGAGGAATTATGCTTTCAAGATATCCCCTAGAGCTGTATCCAGCCACAGCATACTGTAGATGTTACATTTTTTGTACACTGCAGCTTTGCTAATATTTGAATACATGCCATAATTCAGTGGGAGCATAAATAACTTCCACTTAGAAGATAGATGCTGTGGTAGCAGGCCAAATGGTAAGCCTTGTCAGAGCCTTTTTCACTGTGTCAACCATACAGCATAATATTATGCTCCTTATTTAAATCCTCCTTGCAGATGTCATACTGGGTTAATTGACAAGCAGCTGGATTTTATAATGTGTATAATACAAGCATCTATTGATACTTGTGATAGTGAGGATGTGCATGTAGTGATTGTGGGGTTACAACTCTCAGCGGTGGGAGATGACTAAGTCTGTGGGTCACAATATAAATTTAAGCTGCCAAGGGGGGTCAGCATTAATTTACATGCAAGTTTAGATTGATAATTCTTTATAGGTATGGAGCATTATTGGCTGTAAAAGAGTTGTCCTTGTACCTGAATTGTTTTAGAGCAGCAGAGCTTTATGCTGTGTTAACAGCATGCTGTTAAGAATCAGTACCAATGTAAACACAGAGAATGATAGGTTTATGTTGGCTGTTATATCATACAGTATTTCACAGTTCCTGAAATCATTTCATCTTCAACTAAGTTGCTTTGGCTTTGCCAGTCTGTCAGCAAAGACTGAGCAAAGTGCAGCACTGTAAATGAAATGAAACTCTGAGCTCTCCAGATAGTAAACGATGGCTCTTCTGTTGAGCTGGAATTCTGTAACAGCACTTACTAATTCCAGTTTATATAATACAAAGTCATTTGCCATTTCACTTTTTTCTCTGAAGTTCATCATTATATTGCTAAGCTTTCATATGAACTTATGCCATTCTAAGTCAGAGGGGGCAAAAAAAGGAGGGAAATAAACTGAGGAAAACAGGACAGACAAAGACTATAATGAGATGAGAATTAGGAAGGAGAAATAGGGGGCATCAGAAGAGCAAAAGATTATGGAAGGAAAGGAACAGTATATCATAGGAGAGGTGGGAACAAAACCAAGGGAGACATTACAAGTGTAGAACAAAATAGGGGAAATTAATATAGAAGATGAAAAAAAAAAAAGTAACAGCTTTCATTTCTTTCAGGAATTTTAGACTCATCACTAGCAATCCTACTTGCTGCGATTCACTCTGTTTGCCTCTTACCTCAGAAATACACCTCTGTATAATGAGTTTCCCCTTTCATTTTGGCACCTGGCTTGCTCTTGTATAGGACTAGGCCTCTAGAGGTCACTGAGGAGAATTGGTTTCTAATAAAGCTCCTCCATACCAGAGTTTAAAAGCTCTCCCACAATGTAGTGCACAATGAAAATTGACACCGCCAAATAGCTTTAGTTTCCTTCTTTCCTTTTGCTTTCCTTTTTTTTTTTTTTTTTTTTGATGTTATGCACTTTTTTGGGCATCTGCAGATCTGAGTTAAATTTTTCTGCTGAATATTGAGCATATAGCATGAAGAAGTAAGCTATAACCAAATATATATGCATATATGCGTGTGTGTATATACTTAAAAACTACAGTGACATAGCTTTTAGTAAGGTGGTTTGTTTCTAATCGTGTGAGAATAAGCAGATGTGAGATGCTTCCTCTATTATGAGCATTTATATGAGCTGTGTGGTCAGAGGTGCTTAGCAGTGAATTTGGCTCAGGGCAAGAGAACAACAGCAGTAATTTGAGGAGTGATTTACTCCTGTTAACACTTTTCAGAATTGGCAATAAAATCAGTTCAGTGCTCTTAAAATATGAAGGGCTGGATTTTAAGCAAAATATGGAAGATATATTATCAACCTGAAAAGCGGTCAGGTGAAAAACTGTTTAATACCTAAGAAAAAAGCCCATATATGTATTTCCAACAAGTGAACGATAATGAGAGGGCTGCTCCCTTTTCTTAGAAGTGATTAAGTTTTCTTTGCCTTTCTGGTTTGGCTGCTTTTAGGCTATTGCTTATGTAAAACAGAGCACCTCCTAAGCCCTCGTTTACTAAACAGAGTATCTGGCTTCTGATCTCATGCTACACAAGGAGGTAAATTGTATTCTGTGTGAGGAGCTTTACATGTGACCGTAATGGAAGGAGGACAAAGACACTCCTCCAGAAACAACAAAGACACTAGGTTTGAGATACTTAAAGTTGGAAAGTACAATTCAAACATGGAAACAATAAATCAGTTTTCGTTATACCCACAGGTATTTATTTTAGCAATTTTCATTTTGCTTTTCTCCTCTCTTAGCAAACCTGTGTGGCAGAGTTTATTTAACAGTGTAGGACAGTTCTGCTCTGAAGTGGTGGAATGCTTTTCTGAGGGATCAGCTTCCAAAGGTGACAGTCAGAGGGCACAGCAGGGATGCTGACTGCTTGCTCAGTCCTGAGTGTTCTCAGACAAGAGGGGATTCTCATAGCTGTGAGCAGTCAGTGATGAAGTGATGACCACATCCAGCTGTGCTATCACTAAGATAGGTTGCTCAGGTGCGTTGCTGTACCTCTGGTATGTGAGGGCATAGGGTGCATGGCATAGGACTTGAGGGGTATCCAGTCTTTCACGCACACTGATAAATTTGTACTTTGTTCCAAGGTGCGAGAATCTCGTCTTCAGTCTGCAGACCGACTCCATGCAAAAAGAATATGGCTTATTAGATGGTGGTATCCATTCAGTGATATGTCATGAAGTAGCAAATGCCAAAGTGTCTGTATACCTGTATATGGACAGAAGCAGTTCTTCTGCAATAGCCATCAGCTGAAAGGAGGAACCAGCTCAGTCCCAGGAAATACAGACAAAAATGTAAGTGCAATTTTTGCTTCTATAGACACAGATAGTTTATCTTGTCTGTCACATTAGAGCTGCTGAGAATAGCTCCAGGCAAAGTGTTCCAATACAGGAATGACTCCAAGGAGTTAGTGCACTGGCATTTGACCCATGCTGATGCATTGGAGTTAAAAGTGCAAGACCAAATGAGAGAAAATCCACAGACAGTAGCACATGAGACTGGACATACTGTTGAATTGTTGGACACAGTTATTTGAATTACGGTAAATTATTATCTATATATGCATGCAGACATGGGATTAGGACAGGAATGTCCAAGAATGAATGGAGGTAGAGATAAAATGAGAGCATGAATAATGGGGTATTCTGTTTTAGATCCCATGCTTTGGAGGTTGGCAAAGATCCCAACTCATTCCAGCCTAATATATACAGGGTCATCACCAAAACCATGTGCTAAGCACTACTGAATTACTGTGTGTTTGGCCAGCTGCGAGATGTGCAGAGCTCTGCCTACTTACTGAGGGCACAGGGACAGCAAGAGCTCTGGAGGAGCTGTAAGAGCCTCCCTTTGTTTACAGGTGGTAGAGGTTGTGTCATACACCTGGCATTTGCCTGGCAGCCATATAGAAAGTTTTAGGACTGTATGTCACAGCAGAGAAGTACCTCCTTCAAGAAGGAGTGCCTTGTATGATATTAGCCATTGGGATCTGCCAGAAACATGCTTAGCTTTGTCAGGGGGACTGGGTGGAGCAAAGGGAAAATCAGTAACTTTTATCAGAAATCATGAGGTAATTGCCTTTTCTCTCTGGAACCAGGCACACAAGTCTCTGGCAGCAATACCTGAGAAAGCTTTATAGTGAAAAAGCATTTGTGTTTCTTCCTGAAAACAAAATGGGGGGGTGGGGGGGGGGGGGGGAAATCAGTCAAAGATGCTTCTTCTGAGGAACTCTGTGCAAATTTGCTTCACAATTAGACACTTGGAAGGCACCTAACAGGGTTGTCTGGAACCCATTTAAGAGAAGGACAGGGGGCTGCCTATTCTGTCCATGGCTGAGGAGGGAACTGGGGCTCTTATCATGGGTGATTTGCAAACATCCAAAAGAGAGCCTTCCTTGTACTTTGGGGGCTGGAGGCCCAGTTCGTATTTGGTGTGGCGCTGTGTCACCCAGAATATATTCTTCCTAGAGAGTCGTGCCTGGTACCTACATTGTTTTCCTCATTCATCATACACCGGGCATGCATTAGTGACAGCACCATAGGAAATTGTATTCTTCATGCTAAATTGCATATATCTACCTGTCAGAAGCCTGCACGTTATCCCAGCAAGGGCCAAGGCTTGACTGCTTCTTAGTAGTCTGGTGCAGAATCGTACATTACACAACTACCCTGTGTTCAAATGAGCCAATACCTCAGACAGTAGCTGTTGCAAACCAGGATGGCAGCTGTCTGTGGATATAATCACAACTGAAGACATACTGCCAGGGCTTCTGTGTCCTGGTTGCACAGCTAGGGGCAGAGCACTCAAATATTTCTAAAGCTAGATATGCAAATGCCTCTGGAATGAAGCCTTTTACAGTTCTGCTCTCATTAACCTGATTTGCATATGTAAATGACCTCTTGCCACATGATAATGAGGTCTGCTCATGCAGAGATGTTCAGCATATAAGGAGAGGGTTTTCAGTGACAGTCAGCATTTTGGCCAAAGCAGCTGGTACAAGGACAAGACCAAGAAAGAAGTAAAGGCAGGATCTAGGGACAACAGGGCAGGGAAGCAGAAGGAAGCAAAAGAAAATCAAACACTGCAGACGCTTCCTCCAAATGCCAAGGGCGTCTGCAGTTCTAGTGCCTTACTGGAGAAATTTCATAGTGGAGTCTGTGAAATGAGAGCAGCTGGAGGACACTGACAATTGGGAAGTGACCTGTGGCGTGGAGCTCCATGGAAGATAGCGGATGTCTGGCTATCGTAGAACAGCAAGCATGTGGCCTAGCATTCACTGGCTGGTTTAAAGCAGCCGCTTCCAGCTATTCCTGTGAGTACCATCACAGAGAGCTGGACACATGGCAATGGGTCCGTCCTTCTTCAAGAGCAGTCTCCAGTTTAATCATTTCTCTGTGATTACCTCCTTGCCACTGGCACACTCATCCAGAGGTGACACTTCTCATTTCTCATCCCTCATATGCTGCTTACTTCTCATCAGGGATATTTCATACCTATGCCTCATTTAGTGCATGTGGAGGCAAGACAACATCCTTGCTAAGTTTTCCTCCTTGGATACCATGCCCCTTTTAGAGGAGAAATGACTGCTCATATCCTGAGATATCTGTCTTCCTACTTGCCATGATTAACTCTTGATTCCTGGTCCTGCTACAAAACATTCAGCTGCTGAGGATTTGCTGACTCAGAGCTCTTCAAAACCTACCTGATTGGGCACCACCTTTATCCAGTTCAGAAAGAGGGAATGATCAGTTCCACTCAGACTTGCCCAGCTGTCTCAGGTAGGAATACAGCCCTTCTTTCTTTGAAAGGAGGAAAAGGCTGTACAAGATGGTAGTCAATATCTGTTATTGTGAGAAAAAAAAATATAATTGTGGGCTAACTCAGAATTTTCCTGCATAAAACCTTGTATTGGTACATGGGAAGTGGTTGGTCTCTTTTTGTCACTGGAAAAATAATAGTAGCCAGTATCGAATATCAAGAGCCCTATTCATAGCCAATAAACCACCAAACTGAGGTTAAAAAAAAATATTAGGGATGCACATCACAGTCAGTAAGTAAGAAGCTGTGTTGTTGTCTTTGTGAGCTAGCCAGAGTTAGCAAAATTAAGTCAAAAAAGTAGTGAAGACAAAGCAACTTGTGTATTAGATTAATTTAGGAAGTTGAATTCAAGCCTGTAAAGGAAATTAGTTCATCTCATGACTACTTTTGGTTCACTCCCACTCATACCGAAGGGAAGATAATGCATATGGGAGACAGAGAAACTTGACACACTTGTATTTCTTTACCTGTCCACTGCTGACAGAACCATGCAGTGTGACTACAAGTAATGGTTAACTTCAAAGCACTAAAAACTGATTGTTGAGCATGCGCCATCCTTTCTGCACATCAGCAGGCAGTTCCTGGAGCAGCCACTGGCCCAAGCCCAACTCATCTGTGTTCCACCCTTCACAATGTGGTCATTACATGAAGGAATGATGGTGTAATCCCTCCCCATCATGTCCACCAGCATAAACATGAGATTCAATTTTACTGTAGTCACGCTGTCAGTATAGTATTTCCCAGTCAATAATATCATCCAGGCCCATGACTGTCTCTTCCTAAAAAGCCTTCAGGTCTGGACCCTAATTTTCAAAGCTTACATCCCAAAGCCCTCTCAACACTGAGTGCTTTTAACAAAAGCAATAGTCTTGCACATCTATGCTAATATTAATTTGTTTGGTGGTTGTAAGGGAAGTGTCGTAATGTGCAGAATGACCTAGAAATGAGTAGTGTCTGAAGACCATAGTCTGGGCCTGGTGGCTTATTCATATAAATAAATCAGAAGGATCAAGCAGAGCATGCAGGGTCTTTTGAGTCTTTCTGTGTAGCCTGTCTGAGCAGCAAGCCCTTAACCACACACTCAAGCAACCTCTGGGAGCATTCAGTCAATTTGGGCAACTAACAACCTGTCCTAAAACTGAGGCTGCAAGCATTTCCCATCCTGAAAAGGCTGTCAATTAACTAAGCCAAAAGCTCATGGAAATTCTCTCACTTGTAAGGTGATCTTTAGAACACCTTTTGTGTAACTTTATTTTTAGTTGTTTAGTAGGCAGGCATTTTTGTAGGGGCCTTAATCAGACAAGGGGTCTATGAGGCTATTCTGAGAGAAGGCATTTAATTAATTCCAGACTTTTCCTCCCTCTTTTGTTCAGCTTAGGTATACCATCTACATACCTATCTATAACAACTGAGGTAAAAATCCTATGAGATTTCTAAGAAGTTTGGTTCATCTTTCATTAGATTGCAGCAGAACTGAACCATATCCTCTCACTACTAGACATTTTTTGAACGAGGCTTTTCCCAGTCTCACTGGGGTATGTATGCGAGCTGGAAAGCTTCACAATGCATTAAGATTTCATGAGGGCCTAATTCTGTTTTCTCTTACACTGCCCTGAATCTTCAGCACACAGCACTTCCACTTCGATGTAACATAACTGAGAATACAGCAAGTCTCTGAGTAGCCAAGTTCCACTACATGGACCATCTAAAAAAACTGGTGTTCTAACCATGCAAGTTGTGATTTTTATCTTGAAGAGATAAAAGTTTAGTGTCATTACTTCATTCCTATTAGATAAGTGTTTTGGAGACAGGAAAGATATTTTGGCTTATAGTCAAAACTTTTATTCCAAATGTGCTCTCTTCTTTGTTTTAACAAAAAAAAAAAAAAACACCAAAACATGAAGAAGGCATTTTGAGAGATCTTATTTTGTATTAAATGGTCAATGTCTCTTCATTATTTTGGCAGGGCTAGGTTGCATCTGGTGTTTCTGTATGAAGTCATGTAAGCAGGCACAGAATTCTCATCTTGTTCTGCCATATGTCAGGATCTAATTGCAGATTTTGTGCTTTCACGGGAGGTACAAGCTCAGAACAGGACGTAGACATCTTGTAGACCTGGGACCAGCAAGCACTTTTGCTCAACATACCATCAGTAGAACAGTACACAACACAAAACATAACATCGTAGAATCAATTCCCTGCCCCCGCAAATAGCTGTGAGCACCTCAGTTTCTCCTATTCCTGTCTGTAGCATACAATTTAGTCACCAGGAAAATAAATGCTGTGGTTTTAAGTAAAGTACCTGATGAGAAACTGAGTAAATGGAGGAGTTCTTAATTAAGTAATTAGACAAGTAAGAGGGGAGAGGATTATATGATACAAAATTGTGAATACAATAGAAAAAGTAGGTCAGAAATTTCTGTTTTCCCTATATCATGACGCAAGAACAAAATGACATGTAATGAAGTTCAGAAGTGAGAAATTCAAAGCTAATGAGGGAATGGTTTCATGTAACCCATAATTATCTAGTGGAAGCCTTTCACTCCTGGAAGTCCTTGATGCCAAGGATTTATCAAGTTTAGCACTGAGACTAAACTATCCAGAATTATCAGAGATAACAACAGCTTTACAAAACAAATTAAAATTTGCTTCTGGTTTTAATCCAGCCTTAACTCTGAAAGTGAACTCCTTCAGCTTTGACACCTTCCTTTGAGCTATCTGGTAACGGCCACCATCTGAGATAGGTCATTGGAGCAGAGAGATCTGAGTCAGCCTGGTGATTCTTGCACTTTTATACCCATAGTAAAGTCTCCTTTATATTTGGTCTGAGGTGTGGGACAAAGTCCCATCCCAAGGACATTTACATGCTAGGCTTGCTCAAAGAGCTACAGCTCCCTGCAAATGAACACAGCAATGAACACAGTTTCTCTGCAGCGGTAGGAGATACCCAGCTGAAAGAGGATTCATCCCCTGCAACAACTATCAGCATTCTCAATGAGATTTTCAGAGGCATCCATCTTACCTGTCTTGGAAAATGGGCCATGTGTCTGTTGATCTCTAAGCCCCTGGGATCCTTCTCATGTCACCAGGAGCTCAAAGATCTGAGGCCTCATTATTACTGCTGTTCCATCAGAGCAGATCTGCTGCAAATGCACATTTTTTCTGCACCTTACATACTATTCCAGACATTCAAAGCCAACTCTCTCAACCTGACCCAAGTGTATTATGGTGCATAAATCATAAATTTGCTGAGGACAAGCTGCTTTATATTTTCAATCAACTTTTGGCTCATGTGTTTTAAGTGTGCTTAAGACTTTTACACACTTTCATCAAAACCAGATGATTCAATTATTTTCTGTATTCATAGTACACCATTGCTTTGCCTGCATATTTACAGCAGCTATTAGATGAAAGTCATCATGTGCTTCAGAAGGATCAGGGTAATCACATCCACCAGTGGAACACATTAATTTCAGCCTATTCCAGCAAGATATGCAAGAAGAAAATCATCAAGAACCAAAACTATTGGATATTGTTGGTTTACCTGGAGCATGGGGTTGGAGGTCCCCTAGAGCCTGGTGGCATTTCTGTTGAGCGAGGTGATGACAGAGACTCCTGTCATATTTGAATGAGAGGTACCTGATGAAACTGACAGTGCCAATAACAGTTCAACTGGCACATAAACCCAGAGATTATTTCTGTGTTCCCAAATAAACATATTGTCTTCGCTCCAGGAGAGAGCCTTCAAAGCTGTGCAGCTCTGGAATTTACTTACATGCACCTTCCTGACATGTGATGCTGAAATGTTACACAGTAAAAGAATCTGCATTCTGTATTAATATGAAAACATGTTGTAGTAGCTTAATAGAGGATAAAGCAGAAAAAAAAACTTGAATGAAAACAACTCAAGAGAAATCACATCTTGGTAAAATACTTAAGTGTTGTCAAAAGACAATGCCAGGCCAGAAACAAACAGCAGCATAAAATTAGAAGGGCTGCAGCAGCTGAAGTAGAGACTCTCACAAGAATAGCAACTGTTGGAGCTCTTCAAACTGATACAGGCATCTACAGACACATCTATAAAGATGTTAGTTTAGCCTGCAGGGTGTCAGGCCCTGGTCTTACAGTGAAACAAATGTATGCACTGACTTCTCGATACTTCAGCAACCAGTTATCTTAATTAAGTTTCTTCCTCCTGTGAAGCAAAAATAACAACTTTGGTTACCGTCTTCTGCAATATCACAGACTTCCACTGGAAAAAGCTATAGTTACAGATTCAGTTGGGAAGGTGTGTGGCTAAGCACAACGACTATACATGGTGTGTCCCTGAATTCCACTTGGAAGATGCTAAATTCACGAGGCCAGATTTTTATGCGCAACATCATTATAGTGATTTCAGTCACTGCATATGCCAACTAGTTTTGCATTCCACAGTGACTTTGTTTCCAAACTTTGACCACACATGCATTTCATGTAAGATGTTTTCATGTAAGATGGTTCATCTAAGAATTGGTTCCAGCAATTCATTTCATTAGCAAAGTTAAATATAACTTTGTCAGTGTGAAGTGATATCTTCAGTAAAATACAGCCTGTTCTAGAAAAAAATACATAAAGGAAACCTGCTGTAGAAAAATAATCTGTGCTTTCTGAGAGGTTATGGCAACAAAGAGACAACAGAGTGGTAAATAAAGAGACAACAGAGTGGTAAATGAGTGCCATGACCATCTTCTATAACCCTAAGGTGAATTTCTGCCTTTCTGTATCCTTCTGAGTACATATTTGGTGATAACAGCTCTGTAAAATATTTGTAGTGTCTTTGCTTTGGGCATCACTGATGTTATGTGCATAGACAACCATCTGTACCTTTTATTTCGCAGAAGGCTCAAAAAAGGTAGTGCCTCTGTTGTGAGCTGCATTACTGGCGAGCAGAAGACTCTCCCAGGATTTCATTTATGATTTCTAGTCCACATAGGATTCATTCATGTTTCCAGGATACCTTGGGACTACTTCTAGCCCCAGAAAATACTTTGGCTGATCAAAATATAGTTTCACAAAATAGCTGCTTATGTCTGTTTCTGCCAAGGAATAGGAAGCAATTAGCACAGTTAAGCGATATGGAAAAGCCACTCTAACCTTCAAATTGTGGCTCTTGGAAGATGCCTTAGAAAGAGGATGCTTGGCAGTGAGGAAAGTGTGTGTGCATCTAGAAAAAAAATGTTAACAATAAATTGAAAGACTTCACTAAAACATCCTTTTACAGAGGCTTTCTGTTGCTGTCTGTCTATACAAAAATGCAAACACCCATGTGCACACAGGGAAAGGGAGAAATCCCATAGCAGTTTGGGGAGTTCAATTACTCATTCCAGTACATTGCATTCACAGTTTTAACATAAAGTAATACGGTTTTGTAGAATTGCATTCCTCACCGGTGTTTCAATGTCTTCAAATGAGAGTCATCTACAAGAATATATTTCTAGTTTCTAGACATGTTTAAGGAAGATATTTGGAGTGAAGTAAAAATGCTCTTGTTCACATGTTAGTGAAATCAGCTTTTCTCTCAAGTGTTACAGATAATCATGAACAGCTCAAAATCCCATCGATGGGCACGGGTTGTGCATTTCAAGAAAAGATGAAACAAGGGAGAGAGAGATGAGTTGGGCACAAACATTTTATGTTGGTTTTGTTTTTTATTTTATTGCTGGAAACTGCTGTCTCTTTACATTTTCTTCTCCTGAAAAAGAGGTTGAGTTCAGTGGCTAAATCTGTCCTCTCAAGGGAGCATGCATTACTACTGCAGCAGCAGAGGTTGAGGCAGCCCAAGCCCAGAGTCAGTCTCAGGCAGTAATCAGCCCTTTGCTTAAGAACTCAGTTCCAACTTCTTGTTTTATGGCTATCTCCTAACAAGAAAAAATAAATGAAGTTACAAGAACTTAATGATAAATCATGATTACTCATATAAAGCCAACAGAGGAACAATTAATTACATATTTAAAGATTTGCCTAGCTCTGTGCAGCACTGCTTATGCTAACTTCTTACACTGTTTTAATCTTCTTTGCTGTGATTCCAGGTCTGTAGCTTTGGAGTTCCCATAGGGTTTTGTTTTTCATCAGGCTGTGGTGACAACACCCATTTTTTCCTAGCACAGAAACTTCCATCAGTCTTTGTCCTTTAGCTTTGCCCTATTGTCTTTTTATTCTGCTCATCTTTTGTACCGCTGTACAAGCTTGGCAAGGTACTGCGTATATGATTTAGAGACAGCTCTGGATTCTTCCATGCTTCCTTTATTAAATGGAGCAGGATATTGAATTAGTTCATCATAACTGGCCTGGATGCAGCCTTCATTGTTAAGTTTGTCAGCTGTTCACATCTGGAGGAGTACTCCAGTGGCATTGCTTCCAGGGTCTACCAGCCCACAGGCCATGTCCTTTATTATTCAGAGGCCTCATGTCTCTGTGCCAGTTCCCCACTCTCTGTTCCCTGGAAGCTGTTATGTAAATGTAGAGTCTGAGCAGGTGCCCCAAAATGGAAAAGAAAATGTTAGGGTAAGTTTCAGAGACCGTCTCTCCTGGAAAGAGGTGTGAAATCAAACAATATAAGGAACTGGTAAACAAATACAGCCCACCTCCCAAAGCATAAGCATTTCATTTAGCTACAAATGCTATGGCACCCCAGTAAAACGATATGATACAAATAAAAGCCTGGCCTTGACCAGTATTGACTGTTAGCATTAGCTTAGTGTTATGTATGCTTAGCGACATGCAGTACACATGCATGAACATAGTCCCAGCTTTGGAGACCTACAAATCTAGCAAAGTTTCAGACTTTTGGTTTAGACATTTATGTGGCTGAGTTTGATTTAAAAGTCTTTCAGGTCTTTTTTGGGGGAGAGGGAAGGGGGTGTTCTTTTGTGGTGCTGGAGGGATCAGAAATATCTTGCAGTTCACTATTCTTACTGTGTTTTAGTAGTTGAACTTGCATTATTAGGCAGAACATGTAATTGGGAGAGTGGCTGAGGTAACAATATAAAATCTGGATTAAAAAAAAAAGCCCACTAAGGACAGTGGGTGGAACAGGTGGGCAGGTCTAACAACACTGACAGAACTACGTACTCCTACCATCTATATTCATCACTCTCGTAAAATAAGTCTAGCTAGCTGTGATGATAGTTAGGCAGCCCATCCTACAAGTACAGAAGTTGCAGCTTTTTAACAAGTGCATTTTCCAAGAGTCAGCACAGGGCTTGCATGGGTAAGGTGCAATCTATGTCACCCATTCCTGCTAATGACCTTAAGGACTGTGCTTTCCCAGCAGAAGAAGGGAAAATTAATCTTCACCACAATTGTTCCATTTCTCAAATTTCTTTTCAGCAAAGATATAAATTGTGCCAAATATCTATCAGTTTTATGATGACAAGACCATCAAACTTGTTTCATTAAACACCCTCCCCCCTCTTACAACTGTCTAAACAAGATTTTTCCATTTAGTACCCTATCAATCCAGAGTTATGATTATTCAGTAACTGAGGGGATCTCTTGTATTTAAATATTAATGTTTGTGTAGTTATTAAAGTATTTGATGATTTGTCCAGGGGCACTGTAAAATTAAATATAGCATGTCATTTATGGTAATTCAGAGGAGAATAATAAAAAATCTTTTTCATTCTGGTTTTGTGTCTGGCTCTGCATATTACTTTTACTGCTTATTTGATGGTTTGGGGAATTGTGTGGATTTAAACCATTTTAAATATAGGATTTCAGAGCATATTGTTAGGATCATATAAAATATTATCTTCCAAGTTATGACTTTGTATTGCTGTGTATGAACTGTTGTCTGACAGTTACACTGCTAAAGGGGAAGGCAGTTTTCCAACAAATATTTATCATCTATTGGGTGTAGCAGTACAGTAAGCCCATAAATATTTTGGGAAGCTCACTTCGGTCCATGCTGCATTTGCTTTCAGAAATCACCTCAGCCTACCAGAGCAGAAATGTGTATATGTAATTAGGCTTTTCAAGTTATGTATATTTAAAGAACATTATTTAGGCACTCCACTGTGAATCCCTCATGCTATAAAGAACAAGAGAGAGAGAACAGAGAGGAGAGAGGCAGAGCAGCTTATCTGAGGCAAGCACTTGACTGGCATTTGTGTGTGTACAGGTGTACAGCTTCCTTATGGATAGGTTTCTGAGGTGGGATAATGGAAAAATGTGCCTATGTTTGGCCCATTCTCAGAGGAAACATCTTTCTGCCCATTTGAAAACAACAGGTGATTAAAATGACTTTCATAAGGTCACTCAGAGACAGAGCCAGGAATAGAAAGCAGGCCACATAAATCCAAGTCAGAGCACTTTCTATGAGACCAGATTGCTTTTTCCTGCTGAAAAGAAAAAGAAAAAAAAAAGTTAAAATCTTGAATGACTGCTTCTACTGTACAACAGAAGGGATTTGATTGAGGTCTCCTTCAGCTTTTTCATATAGGTCAGTGTAAAATGACCCTGTGGCTAGCGATGGGCAGCTGTCACGGGATACATCTCTTCTTGGTAAAAAGGTGTAGCAATCTATTATATTATTAAAACTATTCCTAGCAAACTGAGTTAATATAATTACAGTAAAAGCACTTGCTATATTAGTCACATATATATATTCATTCTAAGCCTGTTTTTAAAGCTGATCATAACTTTCGGAGTATATACATGTGTCATGTGGCAAAATTACAGTAAAGCAGCTTTGTTTGCAAACTGCAAGCATACAAAAGTCAGGACATTATGTAGTCTTTTCAGTGTGCCAATAATTCACCTGTCTTCTGAATACTCAGTATAGAAAACTGCTGTAATCCATGTTAACTGTGATGGTAAGATATTAAGTACATTTTTTTTTCCACTGGCTTAACTAGAAACTCTTCACTGGAGGTTTGGGATCCTCATGTCACAGCAATTTAGAGAATTTTAATTAAGGATGTATATGCATGAGAGACATCCAGATTACGGTTCCAATCCAGAGCCCACTGCAGGCATTGGGAAGACTCCCTTCAAGTACATGAATTGCTTGATCAAAGCCCAAATGCTTGCACTGGAAATAACACACAGACTAGGGTTACCACCTCTTCCAAAGGACGCATTAATCTGCACAGACCTCAGTGCTACCACAACAAGACTGCTTTCCATTTAAAATGGGCTCGTATATGTTTACATTACACCTTGGTACACAGTGTGGATATGTGCAACTCTCATGCACATGCTGTCTGAAAGGGCTGAAATGGCAATACAGTAAAGTATCTGTAGCCTCAGGACTGGTGTGTGGAGAGGGCTTTATCATGAGCAGTGAAGAATGGAGACCACATCAATCAGAGACAAATGTGGTATGTAAGTCTTTGCTCCTTTTTTGTGTTTCAACTGGGTCTTAAGGCACACAGACAAACACAGTGAGTGTTTTACCTGAACAGGAAGCCAGAGTGAAGCTACTCATGTACAGGACTAAAACAGCTGCAAAGCACAGAATTGGGGTCCATGTACCGAGACCTCAGAAAGTTAGTGTTAGGAGACCATCCTCACAACCTCCTGCAAAATAGCCAAGAGACACAGGGCTTTCATCATAGAATTTGAAAAAACAGATGCTCTTATAGACTTAGTACTGCAACATCTTCTACCAAACAGCTCTATCAAAACACATCTGTCACCTTCTGTCTTGGCACTTCACTCCAGTCACCTCACTTCACTGTCACCACATGCATTTCTCTTCAGAACCAAACTGACTTCAGTTTCTCTCTGCAGGGCTTATCCCTGTCTCATCCATCATGATTTCAGATGGCAAATTAGAATCCTTAGCTCTAACCTCATTTTTACCAAAGGTGAAATGCTTTTCATCCTGTTTTCTTATGAAGGTATTTTCCCTGTGCTTCTACAGCCACATATGAAGAAGACCTTAAAAAAGTCTGCCTAGTTATTTTCTCATCCTTGTTCAAATCATTCTCTTGTTGTGATGACTAAAAAATTATATGAGAATGGTTAAACAGCTGGTGTGCTATGACCACCACTTATAGTAATTGTAATTCTCTCACGGTAACCTCATGATGCCTCTGTCTCTTTGTTAATCCATCTGTTGTCTCTTATCATATACTTGGACTGCAAAATATCTGGGATAGGAACCAGCCTTTTTCACTCACACACACGAATGAGCTCAGTGCCTTTCACCCCAGTATCCCAACCACCATCACTGATGGGATCCCTGACAGTTACTTCAAGCACAGCTAAATGGTAATGATAATTGTTTTAGAAAATGGATTGGAAAAGAATTATACAGACTTAAGTGATATATCTACTCTGTTTTCACATAAGAAATTACTGATTTTAGATACATTTATGTCACTGTATAGTATTCCAGATATATAGAGATACAGGTCATATATCAGACCTCAGTGTATTGTTAAAAACTTACTGGAAAGTGGTGCACCATTCTATACTTTTAATATTTGGATAATAATTCTCAAGGAAGTTGCAAGAATTAGTTAACAAACTGGTATTTATAAAGTGATTTGAAGATTAAAAGAAAAAGAGCTATCTAAATGTGCATTTTTATTATTAATAATAATAAACCATATTTATTAAAACTTGTCAGAATCACTAAATATGCAAAATCCATGCCTTTTTTTTTTTTTTTTAAATGTGGCAGTAGAGTTCTATGCATGCCAAGAAGGACTGACTCTGTGATGTTTATTTTGGCAGAAGTGTTTCCCCATCAGCATGCACCCCTCCTCCTGCTACTTACATATATACAAAACGATCAGTAGGTGTTACTCAAACTTTACATCATTCTCTTTGTAGCCTCTAGAAATGTCACCATGACCAAAGGTTACCAAAGAAGTACTGTCTTCTCTGTTGTAATTAGAGCTATACTAACCCCAAGCTGTGATTTGACAGGTACAGAAGAGATCTGCTGTTTCAAGAACTCCTACAAACTTTTCAAAAGAGCAGACTTTGGCCTCTTCAGGAGCCTGCTTAGTAAGGTTCCATGGGATATAGCCCTAGAGGGCAGGGGGGCTCAAGACTCTTGGTTGGTCTTCAAGGATCACCTGCTACAAGCTCAGGAGTGTTGCATCCCAACCAGAAGGAAGTGCAGCAGGAGGGCCAGGAGACCTCCTTGGATGGATAAGGAGCTGCTGAGGAAAATTCAAATGAAAAAAGAGTTTTATAGAAAGTGGAAGCAAGGACAGGCGGCCTGGGAAGAGTACAAGGATGTTGTCCAGGAAGCTAGGGACCAGGTCAGGAAAGCTAAGGCCCAGTTAGAATTAAACTTGGCTAAGGATATTAAGGATAACAGGAAAGGATTCTACAGGTACATAGTAAATAAAAAACAGATTAGGGAGAATGTAGGCCCCCTCAGGAAGCTCTCGGTTGAACTAGCTACACAGGATTTGGAGAAGGCTGAGGTTCTGAATGACTTCTTTGCCTCAGTCTACTCTAGCAAAGGCACTGACCCCACCACCCAAGTCTTGGAAGGCAGATGCAGGGACTGTGAGAATGAAGACCTTGGGCCCACTGTAGGAGAGGAATTGGTTCGAGACCATCTTAAAAGTCTGAACGTGCACAAGTCCATGGGTCCTGATGAAATCCATCCGCGGGTCCTGAAGGAGCTGGCAAATGAAGTTGCTAAGACACTGTCCATCATATTTGAAAAATCATGGCAGTCAGGTGAAGTTCCCAACGACTGGAAAAAGGGAAATATAACCCCCATTTTCAAGAAGGGGAAAATGGATGACCCAGGGAATTACAGACCAGTCAGTCTCACCTCTGTGCCTGGCAAAATCTTGGAGCAGATTCTCCTGGAAGGCATGCTAAGGCACATGAAAAACAACAAGGTGCTTGGTGACAGCCAGCATGGCTTCACCAAGGGGAAATCCTGCCTGACCAATTTGGTGGCCTTTTATGATGGGGCTACAGAACTGATGGACAGGGGTAGAGCAGTTGATGTCATCTACCTGGAATTGTGTAAAGCACTCAACACTGTCCCACACGACATCCTTGTCTCTAAATTGGAGAGACATCAATTTGATGGATGGACCACTCAGTGGATAAAGAACTGGCTGGATGGCCACACACAAAGAGTTGTGGTCAATGGCTCAATGTCCAGCTGGAGACCTGTAATGAGCGGTGTCCCTCAGGGATCGGTGTTGGGACCGGTCTTGTTCAACACCTTTGTGGCTGACATGGACAGTGGGATTGAGTGAGCCCTCAGCAAGTTTGCCAATGACACCAAGCTGTGTGGTTCGGTTGATACACTGGAGGGAAGGAATGCCATCCAGAGGGACCTTGACACGCTTGTGAGGTGGGCTGATGCCAACCTCATGAAGTTTAACCAAGCCAAGTGCAAGGTCCTACACCTGGGTTGGAGCAATCCCAGTCACAGCTACAGGCTGGGCAGAGAAGAGATTCAGAGCAGCCCTGCGGAGAAGGACTTGGGGTGCTGGTCAATGAGAAAATGAACATAAGCCGGCTTCAGTGTGCGCTTGCAGGCCAGAAAGCCAACCGTATCCTGGGCTGCATCAAAAGGAGTGTGACCAGCAGGTCGAAGGAGGTGATCCTGCCCCTCTACTCTGCTCTCATGAGACCTCACTTGGAGTATTGTGTGCAGTTCTGGTGTTCTCAACATAAAAAGGACATGGATCTGTTGGAACAAGTCCAGAGGAGGGCCACGAGAATGATCAGGGGACTGGAGCACCTCGCATATGAAGATCGGCTGAGAAAGTTGGGGCTGTTCAGCCTGGAGAAGAGAAGGCTGCGTCAGACCTCATAGCAGCCTTTCAGTATCTGAAGGGGGCATATAGGGATGCTGGGGATGGACTCTTCATTAGGAACTGTAGTGGTAGGACAAGGGGTAATGGGTTAAAACTGAAACAGGGGAAGTTTAGATTGGATATAAGGAGGAAATTCTGTCCTGTTTGGGTGGTGAGGCACTGGAATAGGTTGCCCAAGGAGGTTGTGAATGCTCCATCCCTGGCAGTGTTCAAGGCCAGGTTGGACAAGGCCTTGGGTTTAGAGCGAGGTGTTCCTGCCCATGGGAGGGGGCTTTGAACTTGGTGATCTTAAGGTCCTTTCCAACCCTAACTGTTCTATGATTCTATGAACAAGCAAGCAAAAAATCATCATTCCAATGACATAATTTAAAGTTTAACAATGGGGGAATGATGGCATTGCAGCATGCGTCATTCTCAGTGGAGGGTAGGTGATATAAAGTTAAATGGTACAAAAAAACCAAAGCAAAACAATTTATAGCAAAGCATGCACTCCAGAGGGAATTGCCCCCTTTGAACCCTTCTCAGCTTCTGCCTCCTGCAACCTCTTCAGCCGTGGCCTTGCAGCTCAAACTCCCATGAGAGCTGTTAATCTCAGATGGACGTGTCCCAAAGGGCAGTGACCCAAATGAGTTGTCGCTCTGTCTCTTCCATTCTGAAGTTTGGTGTACAGACACAAGGAAGTTCTTTGTGGAGAATGTGCTTTTCCTTATCAGGTGCATATAAGTTCTAAACCTGGTTAAGCACCCTTGGTACTTCCAAAAAAGTGCATATGACTGCAGTATGCAGCTATGTAACTGGGTAGCAGTTGGCATTAGCAGACGTTAAGTTGTCTAGACTAAAGCTCAGTAATGAAAGAAGCTAATGGAAATAAAATATATTGATTAAAATGACATGGTTTGCCCTACCACCATATTATCATGACAGGAGCACTGTAGTAATTTCCATTCACAGACAGGACAAACACATCTAAATAGCCATAGAGGAAGTCACAACACACATATTGGGTATGAAGAAATGAGTTGATCAAACCAAATATTGGAGTGAGGACAGATCAAATGATGCCACATGGAAAATTACAGTTTGGAATGAAAAAGTGGTCCATTTAACAGTACATAAAGTCTCTGTAATATGCATAAAATCAGCAGCTAGCAGATGTTTTCTGATACAGTGCATCTGCATGAAGCTGGGGTGTATTCAGTTCCATTGTAATGGCAATACACAGAGCAAATATAAGAGCAGACCCTCCAGACAGATGAAGGCAGCCCTGCCCTTATTTAATAATAACAAAGTAATAACTTGTATTAATTAGCAATCAGGAATTAATGATGAACTCAGATGCAGTTGTGGGAGGTATCGTTCAAAGAAAGGAAAACCTCTCATCCATTGGTAACAGATAAGATGAGGAAAACAATTTTATGACAGCTCCCTGTTTGATAAGATCTTGCTGAAAATACCACCTTTGGGTTGTTAAAACTCTCTATTCACACTCTGTGGCCAAAAGCAATTTCTTTTAAATCTTGGGAAAAATTTCTTTAGCCATTTTAAGTCTGCAGAAATGCAAATGAAAATATTTTTTCTTCATTTAAAAATAATATTGTGCATTTTATTTCATAAAAGTGAGTTTTGAGAAAGCACCTGTCCTGAGTGTGGTGGTTGATTTAAAGAATTGATACATCACAGACATTTTTCTTTCCTGAGTTTACTTGTAAGCTTGGAGCTAGTGGAGGAAAATACCAGCCTTCTGTGGTATCCTAAATAGCCGTTCATGCCTATCCATGACACAATATAGGCCACACACAGTAGGCAGTGCAGGTTTTCACAATTTGATCTTTGTTCTTCAGTGGTTTTACCAGAAGTAATATTTAATGACCGAGAGACTTTAAATGTCAGAATTAATGCTTAACTGGTCATGATTACCGTAACCGATGAAAATATGGAAATTCTCAATATTAAGGATTATTTTAGGTCATCTGCACACCCAGGCAGAGGCCAACATACCAGCATGATGGAGGTTATTTTAAAGTCCACCAGGACTTGTGACAAATAATTTATTTCAATTCAACATGTGAAGACTGAAGCCAATTGAACAAAGCAATGCAGTATGAACCTGACTTGACCAAATCCAGTCAAGAAGCAGCTGGTATTGGACACAGTGTGTCTGTGGCTTCCAAGCATTGTCTGCATTAGGGAAGGAGACTTTAAAAGCTTCTGTCATGCAAAATACAGTTCTTTCACTGCAGACTAGAGATTGTGTGTCTTCCTAAGTCACTGTATGTAATGATTTTTAAGATTCTCAGCTATTTTCAAAGCCCTTTGTGGGCCAGTTCACAGTTAGGAATCTCTTCAGTCTACACTAACATGACTTCTCAAAGCACCTTTCTGAAATAATTGTCTGCGACAAGAATGAGAGGTGTCTGTACAGGAAGGAAGCAGAAAGCTGAATATGAAACTATGTCTCTTGAAAACACTGGAACATTCACAGATCTTCCTGCCATGGGTCCACTTTTTGTCCAAGAGGCACAATGGCAATACAGTATGATAAACAAATACAATGCTAACTGAAAGATATAAATGAAAACAAAAGTGAAATTATGTACCTCTGTGCATAATTGTTAAAGTATATTAGATATCATGGAGGTAAATTGGATGTAGCTGCCTTAACAGACACCATGGATTAAGTTTTACCTGATGGTTTCAGAGCAACAAAGAAAAAGCAGCTTTAAAATGGGGGACACACGTCCCAGAAAAGGTTGCCAGAGCTAGTAGTGAAAAATGAGTATATGTAGAAAGCTCTGATAAACCCAGCTTCTTACTAACTTTTCTGTTTCGGACAACAATCCCTCACTTCTCCAGCAGTGTCTGCAGTGTTGCCATTGTTGCAATGGCTGCCAATTGCCAAGGACTTCTTTCTTAATAGAAAATTGAATTATTTTTTCTCAGGACTCTTTATTGAGTGTGATTTACTGTAATGTTATTGAGGAGGTCTCATTGTCACCTGATCCTATCTTTTCACAATCAGTGAGATTACTGTCAGGGAGAAAGCTGTTCATTCCAAGCAACATTTGGTAATAAATTGATTACTGGCTGAATGCTGGTACTTTGCAAAAAGAGCAATCAATGAAATATCTGCCATTGCTCAGAGTCTTACATTAGAAAGGCACACAAAATAACCATTAAATGATTGCACATGGTGACTGGGCTGGACTGTGAAATCAACTTGGACTCACATAGGACACCCAACTTAGACACACACAGTGTTTTTCACACACTTTGAAAGCCATGGTCTAAACCACGGTGACTGTGTGATGACCATGTATAGTAAGTGGGTTGTTAAGAAGCATCTTGCTCAATCTCATTTTAAGCGCAGCACACTCAGTACTGTTTGCACTCACAGTGTAATAGTTATTTTTAACAATTGCTAATGAGCTGAAACATCCCACCCCCCTATTTCACATTTAGTATTCCTTTTCAGATCTACTGTTTCACTGCCTTCACAAATTCAGGAAGCCCCTGGGAGATCTCTTCCTTCCCCTGCAACAGTGCCTGCAGGACATGCTGATGCTCTTCTCCTGGCACTAATTCCACTAACATCAAGGGATATGCACATGGAAATGCACCAGGATACGAACTCCACATCAAGAGAAATAAAGATGGTGTGAAAGATCTTGTCTTACTTCTGCCTCTATCTCTAAGCCATTGAGAGCTTTGTTCAAACAGCACCTTCACTCCTGAATGACAAAACAGGCTGTGAGACCATCTGTCACCCCCAAACCAAGAAGAGTTCCCTGGTGAACATCCCAGGCATGGACCCAACTGCTGTATCAGGGCACAAGAGGAAAGACACAATCTCTACCTGCTGCTGTGAGGATTCACTTGTTTACACTTCCCTTCCTGGAAGAAAGACTGCAGAAAAATTCTGACTTCTTTTTCCTCTCCTTTTTACTCCCAGGTTGCAAGTCAATGGCTCAGTGTCTAAGCAGAGACCAGTAACAAGTGTTACCCCTCAGGGATCAGTGTTGGGACCGATCCTGTTCAACATCTTTGTCAGTGACACGAACAAGTGGGATTAAATGCACCCTCAGGAAGTCTCCCAACAACACTCATTATGTGGTTCAGCTGACACTCTGGAGGGAAGGGATGCCATCAAGAGGGACCTGAACATGCTTGTGAGGTGGGCTGATGCCAACCTCATGAAGTTTAACCATGCCAAGTGCAAGGTCCTACACCTGGGTTGGAGCAATTCCAGGCACAGCTACAGGTTGGGCAGAGAAGAGATTCAGAGCGGCCCAGCAGAGAAGGACTTGGGGGTGTTGGTTGATGAGAAAATGAACATGAGCCGGCTTCAGTGTGCACTCACAGCCCAGAAAGCCAACCGTATCCTGGGCTGCATCAAAAGGAGTGTGACCAGCAGGTCGAAGAAAGTGATCCTGTCCCTTTACTCTGCTCTTGTTGAGACCTCACTTGGAGTATTGTGTGCAGTTCTGGTGTTCTCAACATAAAAGTACATGGAACTGTTTGAGCAAGTCCAGAGGAGGGCCACGAGGATAATCAGGGGCCTGGAGCACCTCCCGTATGAAGGCAGGCTGAGAAAGTTGGGGCTGTTCAGCCTGGAGAAGAGAAGGCTGCGTGGAGACCTCATAGCAGCCTTCCAGTATCTGAAGGGGGCCTATAGGGATGCTGGGGAGGGACTATTCATCAGGGACTGTAGTGATGTGTAATGGGTTTAAACAGGGGAAGTTTAAGGAAGAAGTTCTTTACTGTAAGAGTGGTGAGGCACTGGAACAGGCTGCCCAGACAAGTGGTAAATGCTCCATCCCTGGCAGCGTTCAAAGCCAGGTTGGACAGAGCCTTGGGCAACATCATCTAGAGTAAGGCATCCCTGCACATGGCAGGCAGTTTGGCACTATGGTGATCTTAAAGTGCTTTCCAACCCAAACCATTCTATGGGTCTATGAAGTCAGTTAAGAATCTAGGTCTGGCTGGTGCAACGTGAGGCCTCCTAGTCCTCTCTTGCTCCACAAACACCAGTTATCCATGAACAAGAAAAATCCCAGTCTGAAAAATCATCTCAGAAGAGGTGATTGCTGAATGAGCCATTTTCACCACTGCTACTGTGGCCACAAAATAGGTTCCATCCTGCATTATTATTTTCAATTTATTTCAGTTAATTTCCTTCCTTTTGTTCCCCACAACAAAAAATGAAGGATGTTTACTTTTTTAAAAAGTGACATTGCCTAGTACTTGTGAGAAATGAAGCCCACAAATTGCCCTCCTCCATGGGAATGGCAAAATCCATGCTGACTTGAGCTCTGGTTCATCACTGTTCAATGTTTAATTCCCCAATTTCAATACAACAGTGTAATTACCTCGGTTTTGGTTTTGTTTTGTTTTATTTTTTAACTCTGGAAAAATCAGCTGGCTAACAGCAATACAACTGAGCAAGGGAAGTTACAGAAGGTCGGAGGGCTCAGCAGTCAAAGGAGTAATACAGAGTGCTTGGGGAGTGACCTGCAGGGAGTACCTTCAAACTGTAATGGTAATGGCTGCAGGAGAGGCAAGAAACTGAGGAAGGAAAGCTGAGAAGGTAGTTTCAGGGTCAGCAGCAAAGGATGGATTTGAATAGCCCTAGAATCGCAAGGAGCACTCAGATACTAGAATGGGTCCTAGTAAAGGGTTTGAAGATAGAGAGTACATTCAATTTGCATACACAGCTGTTCCTAACATGCCTCTGAAATAGGCAAGAGCAGGGTCAAAAGGTTGATGCAGCTTTTCATAGAGTATAACCATTTATTTTAGGCCCAGTTTCCAGAAGTGCTTTAACACTCAAGTGCAAGCTTTTAAACTTTAAACGGAGACACACCATTCTCCAGGAAAAGAAAAATATCAACAAGAAAGGGACCCTAGCACAAGCTCTGATTAGCAAGATCAAACACAAAGACAAGGACAATGAGTCCAGTCAAAAGTTACCTGTAAAAACACTAATGACAGAGCTGTATGCATTCACAGTGAAGATGGAAGTAGAGACGAAGGATGAGGGCTAGTCCAAGGGATATTTTTGAAGAAATCTGGAATAATCTTTAAATGAGTGATATGTTGATTGTGAGTTCTGAAAGCACAACTGCAACTGTAACAGTAATAGTATAGTTTCTTTCTTCCAAATGTCCATATTGTATATTGTCCTGATACACTAGCAGAAATGGGGCACTAAGCCAAGAGATTAACCTGGTATCATGTACATCACTGATGGACACAGACTTTGATCCCTGTACACAGGACTCCTGGTGTCCTCCTCTGTCTGTCTAGCTATGGTGCTGCAACATGATGAGAGGCACTGTCTCTCAAGCTGTTGAATATACGGCCACTCGAAGCTGTGTATTTAAAATTCTGTGCATTTTGAGTTTCTTCTATTTTGAAGAAAAGCTATCCAGCAAGGCTTTACTTCTACTAGTTAAGGATTTCTTTAAAGTATCTGCCCTGGATCCAGGGAGTGCTGAAGCAGTAGATGGTATTTTTCTCAGAAGGAGCTGAAGGTGCTGCACAAGTCTCAGTGGCTCCAGCCGAAGCACAGTGATACAAAAACCATGTGGCACTTCCAGCTACTTGATGACAGATATTCTCTTGTGTTTGACCATACACTTACGATGTATTTATTCTTAGGATTATGTCATTGAGCATGAGCTGCTTTCAGGCATTAGATCATACACCTGGTCCTTCCCTGAACGCTGTTTTAACCATTTGCTGAAAGCACCAGTTGAAAGGATGATTTGATTAAGTGACTAATTTGACTGAATGCCTGTAACACTTCCAAACTGTTTTCAAGCCATTTAAAGAGCTTCATCGGATAGATCTGGGCAAAAGCTGCATAAATTGTGGGTCAGCACAAAGCAGCAATTCACAGATGGGCCTCTGTAAAAAAAAAAAAACAAAAAACCAAAAAAAGCAAAAAAAACCACATTATTTTTGGAGGCATTTGTTCCTGTACCAACTCAAACTAGTACTATATCCTTTCCTTGCTCTCACGGATAAAATAGGCAAGAACTTCAAAAGCAAATACATAAAAAAAAAAAAAAAAGGTAAGAATGGGAGGTTTTCAAAGGCACAAACTGGAGTTAGTTGCTGATGTGGCCTTTATCAGGAATTTAATACTTGTATTCTCTGCATTTACTCACTATGCAAATAACATATGCACCTGGATGAAAACCTTTGAGTGATTCTAAGTAACAGCAGCTCCTATGTACTCCCTCATTACTGCTTTCCTTCACCTGAAATAAATTTCAGCCCATTTTTAACTTGGGGTAGTCACATCCTGCTCTGCAAGGGGATATAAGCTGCTATCCATTCAGCATCTGCACTGATTTACATAGATGTTAATATCCAACAGCTATTTTCCATTGGCTCTCTTTGGTTTACATAACTGGAGGAGATACAGAGTAACAAAGAACCAGGCACTTGGTTTAAAAACAGGCACTCCATTCCTGGCAGCGGGCAGGATAGAAAGCCTTAATTTGAGCCTTTGAGTGTATCCATGCAACATAAGGTACAAGTGTGAGAGGAACATGCTGATAGTTCTGCATTACCCCTAATGGCACTGAGATGCAACAAGAAGGAAAATCTAGTGCACGCTTATTTTATTAGAAAACGTTCCCATTACAGCCAACTGCAGGTGCCATTTTGGATAAGTCGGCCCAGCGAGCCCTTCCTGGATGGCCAGTTTCCATAGCAAGTGAGCAAATCTGTTGCTTGTATTGTGTATTATTTATACCACAGTTGTGCACAAAGGAATTCAGAATGGTTTTTACATGCTTGTATATGTAGTAATAACCAAATGTCTGAAATGCAGAAATTTATTGTTTCACAGAAATATCAGCGAGTAAAATTTAAGAAGTGTCTATGTTTAGGGGCTAGATATGGAACAAGTTACAGATGGTTTTAGACAATATGGATTGTGAAGTAATTGCAGAAAATTTCTATAAATATATTAATGTCATCTGCAGAAATAAACTTCCCTGTCCAAACTGTGCAGAGAAGAATAAGCAGATGTATTTAATTGAGAGTGATATTTATTCTTTCTGAGGAGTCCTATATATTCAAAAGGTAGGGATATATCTTATGTACCTCAAAAGCAGCTGTGGGGCAATTGCAGCTCTTATGCTTTTGTTTCATTGAATGCAAGATACAGGGAACCTTTATTTTTCTATTATTCCTCATCTTCAGAAACAATATAGAGTGAAAACAGTAGATTTTGTTCTTTGTGCAAGGGAAACATGATAAAATCCAGGGCTAAGTAGACAGCTTAAAAAGCAGTGTTAGTTTTTGAAGTGACTGTTCCTCTGAAGCAAGAGACAGAAGAGAAAAAAAATGAGTTTTGACAATACAATAAGTAGATTTCTAAAAGGTTTTTCCTTCCAGCTCAAATATTTTATGGAACTGGAGAAACACTAAGCTCCACTTGTAAAAAAGGATAAATAAAAGGATAATGGATACAACAGTAACAACAATTACTTTGAGACAGTGTCAGAAGAAAGACTCAAAACAAGGAGAAGTATCCCAGGTTAACCCATCTGTTATTTTCAAGATTCCACGAGCCCCCAGGTTAGGCAGTTATCTTGAACCAAAAGTGAGTAGCAGTGTTAATTTACCAGTTTTATTGCTCATTCAAACCATTAATCACTACCAACAACCTTCAAAAATACAGAGGATATAAAGAAACAGGACAGGACAGAATACAGAGATGACTGCTTGCTGTTTACCTGGCACCCCAGGTCCTTGTTGTATCAGCTGCCTCAGAGAGTAAGTGGGCTTAGATTCTTGATGCAGTTGTACAAATCAGATTTTGTTTTGGTATTGTTTCCAGCTGAAAGCCTTTTCTTTATTCTAGTGGTAGGAGACTTTCTTCCTATTAAATGCTTCAGTGGTGGATTTAAATATTTAGAGGATCCACATTACAGGAGAACTGTCTGAAAGCATCACAAAGAAAGCATTAGTTAAATCCATTAAGGATCTACTTAAGTGGAATTCCCTGCTGTTATCTACATGATAGCCGCATAAAATGACACTATGCAAAGAAAATGCTGGGGAAAATATTCCTCCTCACATACTGTATCTGTGAAAAATCCAGTCTTACTGAAGGATCCCTTTTTGATTGTCTTGATTTCAGCTCAGAATTTATATTCTTCAGCTGAATTGGAGTACAGGGAACAATATGGCTTGGTTTCAGTTGTGCTTTTGCCCCTCTCCTTTTTAAGTACACTCAGTTCAGACAAAATCTTTTGTTAGAGCAGAAGGTACAGAAACTGTTTTTGTTTTGGACACAGCACAAAACATCAAAGTTGTATTCATTGTGCAAGACGTATCAGGAATATACAGAACCTTTGTGTTGTATATTTTTAAATACAGGTAAGTGGTAGTGGTATGAATAAGATGTTCTTTCTTCCAGCTCCTAGAAAAAGGCACCTGAACCATATGAATTATAAAACTTACACCATCTTTCAGCCTGCTCTTGTTTTTACATAGGAGGAAAAGCTCGAACTCCATGAACTTGTTTTTCCATTCTCTGCAATCATGGGTTTGACACACGCCCAAAAAGGCAGTTATATTCCTCAGAATATTTCTGTTCTTTATCAGTTATGTAACATTTCCTATTTTTGAATGCTCAGGAATCACTGATACGATTTAGGCTTATGGATAAGATGAAGGCACTACAGAGAGTATATACGATGCATAAACATCCATACTGGTTGTAATATTTATATCCCTGATCTATCTGTAAATCAGTCTACGGCATCTCCTATCATTGATTTTCTCTCTGGCCCCCATTTTGAGTACATTTTATACAACCCAAGAGAGAAAGCTCTGTTCTCTTGTCAGAGAAGTATAGAGTTATTCTATAGAGGCATGGATTTCTTCTTTCTAAGACATTAAACAAAACATTTCTTTTCTATTGGAGGGTAAGATACTAAGAAGTGGTTCATCCATACATGTAGACATACATACAGGCGACCACACAAAGCCTGTAAGCCCACTTTGTCTTCCCAATTAGACTGTACCTTAGAGGCCCAATACAGAAGAGAAAAAACACCTCAGCAAATCTGTTATTTCAGGGGTCAGCAGCTTACAGAAGGGAAGGAACAGTACATGGGAAGTTTACCAATGGCACAAAGCAGACACAGAAGTGTGAGCCCTGGTGATTTGAGAGAAGTGTCCTTGTTAAGCAGTGGCTCCTGGCTTCAGAATTCTGGACACTGGAGAGGCTGCCACGTCCTGGGAGGGAAGATACTATCATCAGGTGTCCAGAAACCACAAGACACTGTGAGCAACAGTATGCTCTCACATGTATGACACTCCTGTCCACACACAGAGCTACTACACTAGGATAAAATCTGGTGTCAGGTGGTATGGCAAATCCAAGGAATTACAAAATCAGAAGTCAGACCCTTTCCTCAGACCAGTATTATCCTAACTATGGGACTGAAAAACAATGTCTGTCTGGGTTTTCTGGCACTCCAGCCATTGAGGGATATACTTCAGCAGCATTTCTAACCTTGTCACCACACATACGGAAACTTACTTTAAAAAAATAACAACAATATTCAATTTATCAAAAGAGTGCAGAACATCCAGTTGCTACAAAGGCATCACCTGTCAAGACTGTGATCATAACTTTACAACTACCTTCATACAACACTGGCAACATGGGGCAACACTGCCTGTGGTGCAGCAGTATCATGACTTACTTCTTAAGTTTTCTCCCAGAGACATGCATCAGGAAACAAGCAAGGGCCACCGAATGGGGAATGGAACAAAGATATACCACAGTCCTCCCACACCTTGGGGGAAAAAAGTTGCATTTTTGCAGAGCCACACAATATTCTTAGAACTCTTACTACAGATTAATAAAAGGGTCTTGCTGTATATCCACAAATTGAGCATTGAAGGTGTGTGATAAAACCTCTAATGACTTTCCACTGGTATTTGTAACCCTTTGAAAATGTAACTTCTGTGCTCTTTGTGCCCCAAATAAAAAATTGTCTTTTGCTGTTTTCTCCATTTATAGTCCTTTCAGAGTAACTGCGTGATTTATAGTAATTCCTACTCCTACAAGCACTTCTTTGCAGACAATAGATTTGCCAAGGCCCACGATGTGGAACTTAAATGGCCTATCTTTCAGAAAAACACATCTGAGTAGAACAAAGAGGTGTATGTATAGGTACGAGGGAAAACATTGCCCAGAAGAAAAAAGACCCGACCCTGGAAGCCAGTGTTACCAGATCACCAGGGGGCATTAGGCACCATACCTCCCTGCTGCTCCAGTGGCACAGGCTGCCGGGCAGCCGCACATGATCTGGCACAACACATGCAAACTATGAAAAGAAGACAAACATCTATCACCCGTTAAGTGCTTCAGCTTTTATTTAGCCTAACGACAGTGGGACAGGTATGTGTTAAACCACTGAGACGCACAGGGGCAAGGGGGTAGGTCCGATGTGGAAGCCCCTCCTCCCTCTTCCCGCAGCCTGCGGTGCGCGACATGGCTGCCGCTCCCGGCAGGCACTGCGGCCGGTGCCTCCGCCGGGCACGGGGCGCCACAGCGCCCGTCAAGGGGGGCGGCCACAAGATGGCGCTGAGCTGAGCGGCGCCGCGGAGCGGTCGCGTGCCCGGTCAGCTCCTGTAGCTGGCACGGCAGTTGTTTCGGTTAATTTATTGGTTTTATAAAGTGATCTGAGCTCATTATAAATAGCACCAGATTAGGAGCAGTTCTACTGCGTTGGATTGAATTAAAGATACATGCTTATTTACCCACTAAACTTAGGATCTCATACAAATACTTATTCACATATTAAGCGTATTATGACAGTCTGGGATCTACATTGTTCACACTCCCCAAATCTTTGTGTTAAAATGGCATTTTTCGTGCAGCAAATTTGCAACACATGAGTAGAAGTGATACTTGAATTTCACTATTTCAGCCATTGTGGCTTTTTCTTCTTTTCTTTTTAGTCTCCTATGCCAGCAAAAGCAAACACAGCACTACCCGGGCAGCATTTTCGTCTCTAATAGAGGCTTGTGAATGTCCCAAACCCCACACCCATCCCTGCTGCCTCAGCGAGGGGCTGTGTTGTGCTTGCAGTCCATGCCGAAGTGAGCTAGATCTGTGGTGCTCCTAGCTGGCAGCCCTGCCTTTATCCCCTGCCTGCGTGAGCCCAACCCCTCCACACAGGGCAAGCCAGAACGTGCAGTGGCTGAAGTGAGGGCAGAGGTTCGCTATTCCCCAGGCTCCTGCTCCCACGTGTGTTCATCTCCTTGAGGTGGTCGTGCAGTTCTGAACACTTCATGGAAAGAAACTGACCGCTTAAGTCTTCTCCAGGCTTCCCGTGTACCAGTGCCGTCCTTTCTGAGGAGCAAGGCACAAACTTGGAGCAGAGGTTGTAATCTTTTTGCCATTCTTCTGGTAATGGTTTCCCAAATCTTCGCTCGCGAAGTCAAGCTGTGAGGTGAGGTAATGGTGTGCCTCAGGGCACACCTGCCCAGAGGTGTGCCTGCACCCCTCAGCTCTCGCACCTTCTGCCCCACTGCCAGTCCTCCATGTGTTCCCAGAGGAGTGAAACGAAGCACCACACAGTCCTGTGTGGGATGCCAGCCGTACAGGTGAGACTGGCAGCTACAGCCATGGGGGTCAGGCACCGGGGGTGACAGTGGGATGTGTGACGGAAAACTCAGAGCTGCGATGATGGAAATAAGGAGAACAAAAGCCCTGTGGAGGGCGAACAGCACCGTGAGGCATGAATGGTACAACACTGCAAAAGGGAGAGAGACAAGAAGCAGCCAGAGCACTTTGCTTCCAAAACCCCACATCTGTAGCTCCCCACATGCACTCCCTTGCTTGAAAACTACAATCACCTCCAAAATGTTTCTGAATGCCCTGAAATTCAGCTTGCATGTTCCTTAGTGAGGGGAAGGTCTGAGGTGGGAGTGGTGCAGATGCAGTGAAAGCTTTAGCATGCAGCCACTCGCCATTTTGACCAGGAGAATCGCTGCTAAAGCTGTAGAAGCAGTGAATGAGAAAAGCTGTGTCAGAGTACTTGAAGGCTTCAAGAAGTTTATTGGGAGAAGGGGGGAAATACATGGAATATTGCAAAACTTTATAGAAGTGGAGTAAAGATTGAACAGTGGTCATGCCTTTCCAGCATAGGCAGCACCTAGACATAAACTGTGAAAAGCACTTTTTGTGCTTTTGAGTACCAGCTCACTACTGAATCTGCATCTGCCAGGCTGATACTAAAGCATGCCCATGTCCTAGGAACTCCCTGGAAATGGAGGCTGGGAGCACTGCTGAATCAAGAATAACACCCATACTTTGCACAGGCAAAGCTTGAGAGTGGGTCACACAGTCTGATCACAGATGGTGCACCTGGCCTATGCTTACAGACCAAAGTAGTGATGTTCCCTCCTCATTCCCTGCTCCTGGATGGAGTGCTAACTGTTATCACCCTTCATCCTTTCCCCTAGGGTCTTTTTTGAGAGCTAGTTTACACCACAAAGACTTTTTCCAGTATAGCTGTAATTACTGAAACCATGGGGTCAGTGCAATTCATTCCAGTGCCATTTTTGCCAGTATTGTTAAACCTTTGCTTCAAATGACAGAAACTATTTCAGAAAAAGAACTTTTTTTGTTACTTATTGTTTATTCTGACTTCATTCAGTCTCATCTTTTCACACTCCTCCCTGACAAAACTATTTGGCCAACAGATTTAGCCTGAACTTCTGAAACTGTTTCTGCTCTCTCCCCTTATTAAATGCTGTCATGTATGGTAACACAAAGCTGACAGTTGCCAAGGCCAGTTGCATGCCCTTCCTCTGGCAGCACCAACAAAATTGATTGGTTTAGGAATCACTGAGGAGAGTGCTTCACTGCGAATACTAAAATCCAAATCAGTTTAGTGTGGATACATCTGTACTAGCAAACAAGTATTTTCTTCTAGCAGAATAAAACCATCTCCCACCAATGACATAAAATATTATTGGTGAAAATACAGTTTTACTGGTACAACTGTGTCTCTACCAGAGGCTTCTGTTGACACAGCTATGCCTGTCAGGGCTGGCATCTCTTTACAGCTATGCTAGTAGATGTCAGTCCTGTAAACGTGATCTTGGTCTCTCAGAACACACGTTCACTGCTTTTCAGCTCACAGTGACAACTCCATCCCACAACTGTATTCGCTACAGTTACTCTTAAGACAGTAAATGCAAATGAAGATGCAAATACATGTTGTAATTCAAATCAGTGAAACAACATCCTATTCTGCCGTTCTTTCCTTACAGCAACTTAGTGCAGATTCCTAAAATTTAAGGTCAGAAGATACCTTTAGGTAATACAACCTGAGGTATAACACAGGTCAAGCAATTTTATGTAATTAACCCTCATGATTCATAGATGAGCAGGCATCTTCTAGAAACCAAGTCAAAGATACCAAGTGAAGAAATCACCATTTTCCTTAGTGGCTTGTAACATCTGCCTCACAGTACTAAATACAGAGCCATAACAAGATATTTTGACCCCTATGATTCTGTGTGGGTTTCTCTCCTTGAAGCTCCTCTTCTCTCTGATCCTTTTCCTTGATCATTCTTCTACTCCTTCTAGCTGCATTATTCTAGGTAACACTTCCAGCAGCAAAGCTGCCATCACCCTTCCAGAGCAGCATAAGCCATTGCACTAAGACAACCTAACAACCTTCTGGTGTCCTCTGCAGGGAGCAGGCAAACACCCTTGTGACAGAATCATGCTCAGTGGGTACTGTCATCTCTGTGAGCAGGGTTGAAATACTGTCAGCTGGGTAGTGTATATTTTTATTTTACATTTTCTGACGACCAAGTGTTTATACTGCACTGATCTCCATGCTCTGCAAAGGTAAAAAGCATGCCTGGGCAATAACAACTCTGCATTTGTTAGGTTTGTGGGTATTTCACATATATAAATCTTAGTAAATTTATTCCAAAATACAGAGAGTAAGACTTTTGACTGATGTATATTTGTAGGTACAAAGATACACATCATACTAAATTCATATTATTAATGCCTTTACAAGAGAATCAACCAAGCAGAAGATGACAAGCTTAAAAGAGATACCATTGTATCTCTTGTGATTACAGAAAGACAAGGAAAACAAACAAAATTCCTCCTTACTTTCATTTTTTTCTACCCCATAAAGTGTTTATGAGTATCTGGGTTTAACTATTCCTGTCTTCACTGAAGTAATCAATAGAGGAATACCTTCATAGAGAAGCATGCATTTTCTACAGTTATAGCTAAACAGGACAGATTTGAACAAATTCCTAAGGATCCACTTCCGTTATTAAAGAAGAGTCTGCATTTTTAGCTCTGCAAATAACCAGCTAAATAGCTTGTAACTCAATTTTTATTAACATCCAGTTGTCTGTCACATACCTCAAAGTCCAAGTGTCCCTGTGTATAGTATTCCTGAGTACTTGACATCAGACAGCTAGCAATATTCTCAATATGATGTATAACAAGTGACTTTATTGGGGTAATTTAGGACAGACCCTGCAGAACATGTAAAAGAGTTTTTGTCTGGGAGCTGTTTCTCCAAATCTATCTGAGAAATGGCTTGCAATCTTACTCATCTTCACAGGTGCTTGATGCCATTGATTTACAATTTTATATTGCAATTCTAACAGGTTAGCTGAAATAGAGCATACACGTATGAAGGACATTATTGAGTCCAATATCTTCAGTTCAAAAGAATGAGATAGTTCCCTTTCCCATTTAATCATAAATGTTTCTTTAGTGGGCAATAAAGAAAAAGCAATGGCTTTATGCAATCATCCCACAATGTTCTGAGATTCATTGCTAAGGAATAAGATTTGCTCACAGAAAAAGGATTCTCTAATACAAGTAGATTTAACATCAGACTGAATAAGGGAACTCCTGAATTGGAAGTAAAGAAGCTAAAAGGGGAGTCTAGCATGTTCCACCTTTATTGGTGGTAAAAATGGTAAAAAGAGTTTCTAGGTGAAACATGAATTTGTTTTATTGAAGAGTTAAGATAAATATTCCAAATAATTGAGATAAGTTTTTTTCTGCAATCTTTCAAGAAAATAGGAGAGCAAAATACACAATATACTTAAAGAGTCAGATTACTTTTAAAGTTGGTACAGACATCACCCCAGGAACAGAGAACATGGGTTCAGGTCTGGTCCATAAAAACTGTACTTTTCCCACCTGCCAGCTCATGATCCCTCTCTTTCCAAAACATACCTAGAAAGTCAGTTCCCCTTAGCTGAGTAATGAGCTGGATTTATACATCTGTAACAGAACTCAGCATACTCAAGAGGCTTGCATAGTGCTTTTAATGATCCCTTTCCTGCCTAAGTTAGTAAGAAGTGTTTTAAACACGATGAAACACTGAATGGGGTGAAGTTCACAATAGTGAACTTCAAAACAGACATAAAATAGAGATCACCTAATTCATCCATACTGAACCAACCTAATTAATCAGCAGGTCTCTTCAAATACATAGCTTCATTGAGCTGCGCAAATAAGGTAGGTCTCTGTGTAAAAATGATATGCATTAAAACTAAATCTGCAAAATGTTTAGTACTGGCCTTAGTCTGCTCCTGCTGAACTTTAATTCTTCTGTCACTGGTACTTTGAAAATTTACATTCAGTGGGACCAGCCCTTCAAGAAGAGCAAAAAATGCAAGACAATTTTAATGCTTTTACTTTATGTGGCCTTTCCCAGAATGAGTGCAGTCCCTGGTTTCTAGCTGGTGAGAATCACCATGGATAGTGGTTCCCAAATTAGGCTCCTTTCTTCTTGGACATATGCACAGGAAGTTTACACCCAACACAAAATGGTGTAGCAATTTAAATTTAAATGTGGTTAAATGAAAATCACGTTTGTCCAGTCCTTTAGATGAGAAGAAAACAGCTGTAACATGACAAAAAGATATGCACACAGTTAATTTTTGTATGAAGTCCACTGAAAACACAAAATCAAGATTAGAAAAATTTAATAGTATTTGTATGTTACTTTTTTAAAAAGAGAGAGAACCTGGCATTTTTCTGTCCACTTACAATTTTCCTAAAATCCACCAAGAGAGGTAAAATATTAGGGGTGGTCTGTTTGGAATGAAAAACAAATAGCAATAGATTAATTAGCATACAAAGCGAGCCTATTGTCAGTCTCTGAGTCTTTGCTGCCTCTGACTATAGCATCTGGATTTGTTAATGCAGATGACTCACATTGTTAAGTCTTTGTTAAATAACTAGATTATATTTTGGATTAATAAAATGGTTGTTCTAATTTTAATAAAATTTCTTTTTAAATTTAAGAAGAAACAGATGTTTTAAACCGACCACGTGGTAGCTGCTCAGGTCTGTCACTAAGTTTCATGGCTTAAGAGGAACAAGGACTACATGTTACAAAGCATTTCCAGGATCAGGTCCTCAGCTAGTAACACCCAGAGATTTTTTTAGAGCTGTGTATTTTGAAGTAGTTCACATCCAGGATGTTTAAACTCTCTTCTCTTAGGTTAGTTTAGCTCTTAGATTAGCTGAAGCAGGGAGCAAGTCACAGGGGATGTTTTCCTTGATAAATACTTTGCCTTCATAAGGAAGATTTGATTGTGGCTTTGACAATCAGAAGTGTTGTGGCAGAGAGGATGTGAAAGTGAAGTACCCAAATTGCAGTCGGTGGTGACAACCTGTTTGCGGAGGACAGGAGCAAGCTCAATGACTCCATGGGGACCATGTGGTTAACTGACAGCTACTGCACCACTCCAGAGCGCGGCCTTCTGCACTGGCTCTCTGGGAACAAAGCTGTGGCTGCCCCTCTCCAGCTGGTGTGTGGAGCATCTTCATCCAAGTTAACTTCTCCCTGTGAATCTAGACATCGCAGACATTTCAGCTGCCTCGTGTGCAAGGAGCATTGCCACCTCACACACTGAGGCAAGAACTGCCAGCTCACTTTTGCAATTTAGAAGATCCAGTGAGCCACTGTATGAGACCAGCAGCTGTAAAGAAGCCTGAGACTCTGGAGATATACATACAGTTCAGCATATGCTTCACAACCGTACATCCCCATGATGCTGTCATAGTAAAATAAATAAAAGATGCTAAACCCCACACCCTGGTGCTTTTACTACATTAAGCCAGACACCCAAAAAGTGGATAAACTCTCTTCACTGACATATAACTGTCTCTACATCACCATGACCAATGTTTAGGACCTAAACGGATGGACTCCCTCAGTATGTAAGAAGTTGGGCTTATCAGAAGAGGTTACTGCCACCTACCAGATATTTATTGTCCCTCTGCTGGAGTCCGCTGTCTCCTTAGATCTGTTGGCTCACTTTATCCTAATCTTATTTGGGCAAATGGGTCTGAGCTAATGCAGATAGTTTAAATAGTAGTGTCTGGTAACCTGGTTCATTTAATCTGAAAAGGGTTGGGGAACACACACCAGCAGATGTGAGAAGCATTAATATGTGGTAGGGGTGATGCTGACAAAAAATGAGGATGGTAACTTTTTTCACTGGCTCATTTGGGCTTTGGAAGAGAGCGCCTGTTTATAATCTTAGGACATACATTTCTTTTGGCAGTAGTGCTGGCTAAGCAGGTCCTATTCATCTCCCCCCTGCTTCCAGACTGTTTTGGTCAAACAGTAAGAAGCGGGTAACGGCTTCATGCACTCTGCCCCTTCTCTTTCCCCTTCCTGTTATGCCAGTATTACTGGTTGGGCCGTTGGGTGAGTCAGTGCAAGGATCTGGATAAAAATAAGTTTTCTTTTTTCTCCCTTGGGTTACCATGCAGCTGCATAGACTGTTGCATCAGCACCCTCAAGGTCCATGCCAGGTGCTTATGGCAGTCACCTGGAGCTGCTGGAGCTACTGGAGTTGGTGTTGCAGCTGGAAGAAATGTTCATGCAGTCATGGCATTCCTCCTTTATGCCTCATTTCCTTGATGGCAAAGTGGGACTAACTGGACCTCTCAGTTTACAGGAGTGCTTAAAGGGTAAATGTATCAAAGCAACAGCTCTCAAACTAGGAAGCTGCCTTTTTGGGAAGGCATAGCATGTACCAGGTAGGGATGCAGAAGGCTCAGGAAAATTTCATCTGGCCTCTCCCACCTCTTTCCTCCCTTACCCTCTTCCAGCCTTTGCAGTTCTCTCTCTTCCCTGAGAGCATGCACTTTGTGTCCCCTACACAAAGTGACTGAAAGAAATTGGCACTGGGGTGAACTTTGCTGTAAATTGGAGGGTAGGATTTGTTTGGAGAGAAAGAAACAACGTGAATGATATATATGAGTGATACAGTATGACTATGCTTCAGGAGGCTAAGGCAGCTGCAAGTTGGGCTGCATGAATTTGAGGTTGCCAAGAGAACGAACGTGCATATACGTGTAAAAGGGTGGGGAATGAAGATAAGGTGGGGAAAGGAGGGAATTACAAACTATTACAGCAAAGGAGAAAGGTGGGGCTCTGGCTAAAAGACTCAGAACTGTTGTATTACAGATTGTGAATGGTCAAATACTACAGAAATGGGTCAGAAATAGAGTGCATTAGGCAAAATAATGTTTTTTTCATCCTTGCACATATTCAGAATTGCATATACACTACAGTCATGGAAAAGAAATTCAGTTTGCAAAAGAAAGAAATTGTGCCATCTCCTATTAAAATCCATGCATTTCTGGCTATACATAAAAATGTCCTATGGACAAATTATTTTTCTTGGTGAAGGCATGGAGGCCACAGTAATCAATTTATTTTAATTTACAACTAATTTATCAATCAGAACCTTTATCAATTGCTGTTTCCAGAAGCAGCAATTGATAAATACTGTGGGCTGTAAGTAATGTTTGCATTGTGATACATAAATTGTGTAACTATCCAGTGGGAAAAGTTTAGGGAAGAAAACTAGGGCTTTTGTTTGTTTGTTTTTTCTTGGAAGACCCAGCGTTTTTACAGCTAGGGTACTGATCTAATTTATTTTATGAGTGTGAAAGCTGTGTATTGTCAGTTTGACTGTTTCTTCAACTCTGAGGATAGAAAGGACCTCCAACCAACATGTAGCTAATAGCAAATATTTCTTTTGGTTTCCCACGTGTATCTTGCACATCAGCAAAGAAGAGATTGGTTAAAGGCAGAAGAATGGGAAAGAAACATTGTCAGAGAACTCTATTCTTATACCAAATCTTTTCAAGTTTTGTAGTTTATAAATGGACAGAACCATAAATTAATAATGCAAAGGAAGGCTGGCCTTTTCCTAAATTGCCCCAAAATGCAATGATATTCTCAAACAATGGCATAGGATCCAGAAATATTAGCATCATTCAGTTTAAAAGCTTGGATTTCACTGGTGGGTAAGCCCAGGAATCAACAACCCCTACTATTACTGCCAAATGGAAGATTTTGTTTTGATTTAGAAAATCAGTCGGGCTCCTATCTCACCAAATACAGACTCAAGAGCTGTTTTTCCTAGAGACCTCAGTCCACAGAAGCACTTAATCAGGGCTTAACTTTAAGGAAGTGAGTGATCTTATTGACTTCATTGGATGATTCACATTTCTAAAATTGAGTTATTTTAACATTCTATTCAAGTGGTCTACATCCAGCAAGGGAAAAAAATTGCTGATGTTGCATTTCCATAATAAAATCGTGTAAGACATTCTTGAGATAGAGATGTGATGTTTTGAAATCCTTTTGTTTACACGTTGCCAGAAGAATGCATTAAATTGCCAGGGATTAGTGGCTGCTGAAGAATGGGTTTTAATTAAAAGGTAGAATGTGTCACTCTCTACATGTTTTATGCCATGATCTGTTGGTGTAAAACGTGTTTTTTCGAAGTTATGACCAGCTAAAATAAAATTATTATGCTCACCTCCAAGCTTTACAGCTAACAGAGCCTGGCTTATCAGCTGGATATCTACTGTAATAGTTTGCATATTACATTTGTGTCTGAAGTGTCAATATTACGTAATAAAGAAAACACTACTATGTTATATTTATATGTTGACCACATAAGGGTTCTCTTAAAAGCAAAATCCCGTTACTATAGCTCCAAACACCAAGCTAAAGCATAAAGCTAATGCTCTGAGCTGGCTGCTTACTTTTCTGTGATCTGATTTATGACTTATTGAAATCAATTAAAAGATTTGCACTGACTTCAGACTGATTTCGATTGGATGTTTAACTAGTAAAAGAAGCGATAATTTAATAAAAGCTCACATACTTCTCCCTTTTTTCCTCATTAAACCTAATGCCAGTGTAAAAGAAGGAGATTGAGAGTTACAGTGAATTCGACAACTGTTTCATCAAACTGCACAGTTGAATTTAAACGTAAAGCGTGACAACAAAAAGGGTTGGGTGTTTTTTTGTACATAGGGATTTTTCAGACTCTTGTGGCTACCCAAGTCAGATGCAACAGGCTCTTGAATCTCTGACTGGATTTTTATCTCACAAAAAAAATTAAAGATTTCTCCCAGTACCTCTAAAATAACATCTTGGGGCTCTTGCCATACTGGTTTGCTTTCTGTATCTCTCTTTAGCATTATTCTGTGTATGATTTAAGAGCACTGCTCCAACCAAATGGAAGGATAGCTGCCATATTGCTGGGAATGCCACATCGCTACCATGGGATTGAGCTACCCACGGGCGGCCTGCAGGGTCTGTTCTGATGTTGTAGCCAATGGAGTAAACAAATTGCCAACAGTAAGTTTAGAAAATGATGTTGCTTATCCTGGAAAGGGATCCCAGAGTCCCAGAGTTTATAATTTGCTAGGAAAAAGGCAAAAGAAAGAAGCCATGCTTGGACAACATTGGTTTATAGAAAATAATTAAATCAAAGAAACAACGAAAATGGAACTGAAGTTGAAACCATGCACTTGCGATATCAAATATCAATGCAATCATTTTGAAGCAGATAATATGCATGGCAATTAGAGCTTTTTTACATTATATTATAATAAATTCATAATTCATGCATACAATGAGAGCTTTTGGAAAGGAGCATTTGAATTTAACAAACACTACCACTCATCATCTGAGCAAAGATGGCAAAAGGAATCTCAACATTATTTGCAATCTAAAAAAATTGAACCATGGTTGTTGCTTTGTGTTGTGCTTCCCTTGCACAGACTGCAGTGCCTTCTGTCTGCTTTAGGGTGTGGCATCTGCCATTGGGGAGGAAAAACTGGCATGTGTCGCCTTTTATAGCAGACTGATTTCATTGTGCTGAGGGCCTCTATTTTATAGCCTCTTAGTTCCAATCTTGTAGCTGAGTTGCTGAAACAAATGGGAAGGAGTTAGTAGTATAAACTCTTCATTTTAAAGCTTCATTCTTTTCCTCTTTCCCAGGGAAAACATTTCAAAGTAAATCTTTGTTAAACTTTGCAGGCTATTTTCCTGATCAGAAGGAGTTGCGGAGCATGTCAGGAAGTATTCCATCTGCAGCCAGGGCACTATCAGCACATCTTACCAGATTTTAGATATATATTTTTTGCTTGAATATAAATGTCTTGTAGTATAAATGTGTAATTGATTTTATATTTTATTTTAGAGTACACATGTAAATAAATACACTCCAGGAGACATCTATATTTATATTTGCATATGAAAGACTTCAAAAAATCAACTTACGTGGCTTAATGTGTATAATTAGCGTGTATTTGAATATAGAAAGGAAGAAAATCCAGGAGAAAATGTCAAAAAGGCTCACTAACAAAGATGTAGTATTCTCTTGGCAAAAGCTGATGAATGATTTGGCATGAATTCATCTTACAGTTCTGTTATTCTCTTTCCTACAATGATGATATACCCCTTTCTAGCAGTTTGCATAGAATTGCAATTTGTTGTTGTTACAGGCTGTAATGACCCTTGGGTATGCACCTGATTCCCCCCAGTAGAATTACTCACCATTTTTTCCCCCGCTCTGTGTTTTTCTACTAGCCATATAACATTTTTGAACTTGCAAATGGTACCAAAAAAAAAAAAAAAAAGAGAGAGAGAAAAAGAGAAATACAATTGTAACAGAAGAATTAGCAAGATGTACTTGACAAGAACCGAGACTTTTCAAAACTAACTCCATCATGGAAATCAGACTACTTCTGACTTCTCAGACAGAACTAAAATTAATAGACACTGAAATCACACTGTTCATACATTTATCAATAATCTTTGCACGTAATGCAACATTATAGCATGAAGTTTGTGCTCTTAAATGCCTTCACAGTGGATTCAAAAAAGCCTACCTACTCATGACAGCATCTGTCTTGGTAGGCTGCGTTCTTTTTCTACCATTATTACTGAATCTCAGATTTAAATTTCCATTTTGAAATTTGAAAATGTGCTTGCCTTAACAGAGCACATAAGAATATTCATTTAAAATGGTGTGGTTTAGACCATTACTATATTGAAAACATTCGCTAATATTCCAGTTTGCTATATTCATAGCCAAGTATTTAATCTCCCAAATGTTTTCATTAGTTGAAGGTAGTGTGCAACTATTACCTTTTCTTCTACTAGGGTATCATTTGTATTAAGATAGTTCTAAAAACCCCTTCAAACCATTCTGAAAGATGGCTAAAAAATGTAGGTCAGCAGCAGCAGCTTTCCATTTGGAGCAAGAGTTACACGGATTACGTATTTTGGGTTTTGTGTTACTATGTTTTCATGAGTGTCTTGTGTGTACTGGAAATTATATTGTTTGAGGAAACAATTATGGGACCAAAAATGCCTCACTCTCCTTGATCAGTCTCTGTTGATCTGCAAATAAGTACACAGAACATATTGAAAACGGCCCGATATATAAAAGCATCATCAGCGAAAATGACCGTTAGAATTTGGAGACAGCTGGACAATATGGACAACTGCAAAGATGCTACCGCTGCAGAATTTTAGGTTAAATTTTATATTTCGTTTGCAGACGGTTATAAATCTTCTGGGGGGCGAGGGGGGCGGGGGACGACACCAAACTGGAGAGAAAACACCAAATTATTTTCCCGTGAGATAGTAAACGTTTCCCTGCGCTCGGAGCACAACGAGGCGCCTTCTGCCCATGACATATGGGGCTGGGGGGTAACTTGCGGTGCCCAAAAGTTTGGCGGTTCCGCCTCCTCCAGCACACCTGGACGCGGGGCACCGCGTTTGCGGGCGTCTTGTCGTCTCTGTCTCGCCGCAGCGGCCCCGCGAGGCAGCGCCGCCGCCGGCACCCCTGGCTCCTGCTCGCCCCCACATGCCGAGGCCCGCCGGGATCCTTCTCCTCCAAGCAATTCCCGCGCGAGCTGGGCCTCCGGCTGCCCCCTCCGCGGGGCCCGCTGGACACGCACACGAGTGGGACCCCGACAGAGGCAGCTGCGGGGCCGCGCTTCGCCCGCCCGCAGCCCGCCGCGCTCCTGACGGCGACCCGGAGCGGGAGCCGGCGCCATGCAGAGTCCAGTCCGCGTTTTGCGAGTGCGCGGGCGCGCTCGGGGTGGAGGGGGCGATGTCTGTCGGCGCTGGCTCGCTCGCTCGCTCGCTCATGCCATGCTGGGCCAGCGCGGCTCCGCCAGACGTGTGTTCACCCATATCCGGGTTAGGGAGGAAAGGAGGGGGGAAAGGGGGGGAAGGGGGAAAAAAAGTTTCATTTAAACCTGAACAAAAAACTTTCAACATGAAATCACACAGCGGGAACAGGCGCGGACCGTAAGGAGTTCTTACCATTTCTAATCTCAACCACGGACTCGGGGAGGGAAATCTCTGTAACTCGGTGCGTGCGGAGCGGTCCGCAGGGGATACTCTTGGCTCAGTCAAGTCCCTGCCCCGGCCGCTTCTTTTTCTGCCCCTCTCCGCGCCCTCCCCCACTTCTGCTCGCACACCCCCCCCCCTTCTGGGGGTGAGGGTCGATATTTTCTTTGTTGTTGTTTGGTTGGTTTTTGGTTAGTTTTTAGTAGTTAGCATTATCAGCACTAATTTCTCCGGACTCGCAATGTTGCGATGATCATGGCCGCGCAGGTCGCAGCGGCTCCGGCTGGTGCGAACAACAAGGGCAAAGCCCCAAGCCTGTCGGGCGGCCTGGGCCCGGATCAGGGCTCGGGGGTGGCCGGGGTCGTCGCTACTGCCGCTCCTGGGCCGGGCCCCGCGCTGGGGGTCGTTGAAGGGAGTCCGGCCGGCGGCAGCGTGAATAATTTAGATCACCATCTCCTCCACCACCACAGTGAGCCGCTGAACATGGCCAATAACGCGGCTCCCGCCGCTGCCGCCGGTAACAACAACAACAACGCCAGCGGCGGTGGCGGCTGCTCCTCCTCAGAGCCGGCTCTGAAGGAAGGTGGAAGCTCCTCGGCGTTATCTTCATCTTCTTCGTCTCCTTCCTCCTCCTCCTCCTCCTCCTCCAACCCGGGCTCGGCTATGGAGACGGGGCTGCTCCCCAACCACAAGCTGAAGAGCGTCGGAGGCGATCACCCCGCCGCGCCGCCCCACCACCACCACCATGCCCACCACCCGCATCACCATGCCCACCACCACCATGCCCACCACCCGCACCACCACCACCATGCACTACAGCAGCAGCTAAATCAATTCCCGCCGCCGCCGCCGCCGCAGCAGCCGCCGCCTCAGCACCATCCCGTGCAGAATAACAACAGCAGCCTCGGCGGCGGCGGCGGCAGCGGCAGCAACAACAACGGCGGTGGCGGTGGCGGCGCTGCTCAGCCCAGTGCAGACATGGAGCAGCAGCAACATGGAGGAAAAGACAGTGTTTTGGGCGCTCAGGCCGAGCCCCCCCAGCAGCAGCAGCAAATACTGAATAAAGGCGCCGACGAGGAGGAGATGCCCGGCAAGATGGGCGAGCCCATCGGCGGCCGCTACGATCACCCCGGCTTGGGACCCCTGGGCGGACAGCAGCAGCCCCAGCAGCCGCCCCCGAGCGCTGGGAGCGGCGGCGGCGGCCTCGGCGGCGGCGGGAGCGGGGGAGGCGGCGGCGGCGGCCCCTCCGCGGTGGGTGTCTCGGAGTTCAATAGCTATTATGGCAACGCTGCCCCTGCCCCTGCCAGCAGCGCTACGGCGAGCCGCGCCGGGCCTTGCTTTGATCAACATGGCGGACAACAAAGCCCCGGGATGGGGATAATGCACCCCACGGCGGCCCCCAACAGCATGGACCCCCTGCAAAACTCCCACGAAGGTTACCCCAACAGCCAGTACAACCACTACTCGGGCTACGGCCGCGGCCCCGGCGGCGGCGCGGGCGGCGGCGCGGGAGCTGTGGCGGCAGCGGGCGCCGGAGCAGGCGGCGGCGGCTACGGGAGCTCCGCGGCGGGCTACGGGGTGCTGAGCTCCCCGCGGCAGCCGGGCGGCGGCATGATGATGGGCCCCGGCGGCGGAGCCGGCCTCGGCAAGGCTGCTGCCGGCGCGGCGGCGGCGGCCGGCGGCTTCGCGCGGTTCTCCGGACAGAACCAGCACCCGTCCGGGGCCACCCCTACCTTGAACCAGCTGCTCACATCCCCCAGCCCCATGATGCGGAGCTACGGCAGCAGCTACACCGACTACAGTAGCCCCAGCGCTCCTCCGCCGCCGCAGCCCCAGCCCCAGGCAGCGGCGGCCGCCCCGGGAAGCCAGCAGGCAGCGGCGGGCATGGGCATGGGCAAGGACATGGGCGCCCAGTACGGAGCGGCGAACCCGGCCTGGGCAGCGGCGCAACAAAGGAGTCACCCGGCGATGAGCCCCGGGAGCACCGGTCAGGCCATCAGCAGGACCCAGGTAACCCCGGCTCCCCATCGCTGGTGGCTCCGCGCCACTCGTGTCGGGGTCGCAGTTTCTTTATAATTCACTTTTTCTTCCTCTCCCCCTCCCCCCCTAACCGCCTCTCCTTAAAAAAAAAAAATCTTTATTTTATTTTATTTTTCTTTTTTTCTTTTTCCTCCGGGCCAGTTCTGCTTCTCGGTGCCTCCGCAGCAAGGGAGAGCGGCGCACAATGCGCGGCCCCGTTGGGGCCAGGGGTAGCGGAGCGCGGCTCTGGCTACCGAAACCAGGCTGCGCTCGGACCCGCTTCGTATTTTTGCCCCTCCGCTCCGCAGGCAGCAGCGGTGGGACGCGGGGCCCGGGGACAAGCGGCTCGGGACGGGGCCGGGTTTGGTCAAGGGGCCGCGGGGCCCGGGGGATACCGTCCATTATCGTTCACGGAGCCTTTTGCTGTATTTTATTTTTTTTCTTCCTCCTTCCCCCCCTCCCCCGTCTCTGTTTTTAATGTGTTATTTTTGTGCGAGCAGAACCCATTGCGCGCCCTTAGCAAAGTAGTTTGTCCCTGGCGGAGTTACCGCAGTGAGATCCGCGCAGCGCGGCCGGGATCTTCTTTTTTTTTTTCTTTTTTTTTTTTCCCTTCCCGATGGGAAGAGCGCGCGCGCGCGTGTGTGCGCGCGTGTGCCCGCGCCTCCGTCCACGCGGCGCGGTGCGGGATGCCTGGGGCCGGTGACCTTACGGGGGACGTGCCCCGCCAGCGTTAGCGCGCGTGGGTGCGCAGAACTACGTTTGTCTCCCCGAACACACGCGGAAATCCAAACGGGAGGAGGGGGGGAAGGGTGGACGGGAGAGGGGGGGCAGCGAGGAAAAATAAAGAGAAGGAAAAGTCCTTGGCGTCGGTAAAAGGGGCGCGGGCACCGGGCTGGCCGCCACAGCCACACGCACCCCCGTGTACCCCCCGCCCGGTAACTCCGCCGATCGATCGATGAGTGGATGGATCGATAGATGGGCGCGATGATTGCGGCCGGCGGGCCGCTGCGCAGCGCTTTTCTGGTGCGTTGCGGGGAGCCGGCGTTCCGGGAGGCCGCTTCCCGCTGTAGGGCCGGTGCTGAACGAGGAGCGGCCGGGTCTCCTCCGCCAGGTTCGGAATTTGAATTGTGGAGGTAAACTGGCTGCACCGTCTCTAGACAGCTGCCTCCGAGTTGACATCTAATCTGCCATCTGATTGGCTCCCCGCTCGCCATTGGGCACCTCGCGCCGCTGATGTAAATAGAAGTGCCGAGCGGCGCAGTCACACGAACCCCCGCCGCAAATAACACCGGGCAGCCGCGCCGCCCGGCCGGGGGGAGCAGCCCCTCCGCCCGCTCCGGCTCCAGCACCAGCTCTGGCCCTAGCACCAGCTCCGGCCCTGCCGGCCACCGGCGCCTTCAGGGCCCAGGGCAGGCCCTCGCCTTTCCCCTCCTTACCTTCCTTCTTTTCTCCCTCCTGCAGTTCGGTTCCATGGCGTGCTTTTGCTGGGCATTGGTTTATTTATTCTTTCAGATTATTAATTCCCAGCTAATTGGAGGCGGTAGGGGAGTACCTAGCAATAACAGGGCTTGGGTGAGGATTTGGGATTTCAAGGTGTGCGCGTGCCTCTGAAAGCGTTTTGTAATGTTGCAGCTTATGGATATTATGCAAGGGATTAGTTTCTTACTTTATTTTTTATATAAATAATCCGAATGCTAATTTCATTACATTCCTCTTACCTTGACACCTAACCTGTGCATGCCTCTTAAAAACAGCATCTCGTTTGCGTGTGGCTGCTGTAGGTGAGAAGATGCCGCGTATTGTACAAAGACGGGGAAAAGGAGCCGTTCTGCAAGAGGTTGCGTTTGTCTCATCTCTGCAGCACATCCTGATATTCGGGGGGAAAATGCGTTTTTGGGTTTGAATTGCGCTTAGAAGACTTAAAGAAGCGTCGGGAGTTGTTGATCTCGTTATTTTTTCTACACAAACGTGACATTAGGCTTGAATTCTCAGAAAAGTGAATTGTGTTAAATGGAATAGTGCATTAGGATTTTATGGGTTTCTTTTCCCTTCGACAAGATCTTTTTGTTAAGAACTGTTAAATCTTTTAATAGCTTTTAACAACGAGGACTGGCAGGAACAAATGAAGGTGTATGCTTTTGGGATCCTCAAAGGCTGGATCTTTCCATAAAGTAATAAGCAGAACCTGGAGAAAACACCGTTTAATGTGGTAATTAGTGTATTAATCCTGAAAAAAAAGAAAGAAAAAAGCTAGAGACCCTGGATGGGCTGAATGTGTGTGTTTGTCTACTTCCGGCAGACCACTCGTGTCACGTTTTTAGTTTTTGTTCCATTTCTTTTCTGTTTCTTCTAGGGGAGTAAGATTTTTCTTTTTTTTTTTTTTTTTAATGAGTATTATTCTTACCTTTTTTAATTTGCACTGGTAAAAGGGTCACTGGAAGCCATAAGATAACGAGGCCTTGTATCCTAGGACCTTTAGTAATTAATTTTAAAGGATTTGCATTGTCTGCTTGCTTTTAAACACAGGTAGTTTGGAATTAATGGCTTTAAAAGCTAGGAAAATTGTCGGCAGATAGACATAGTACATGTTAGTTTAGAGTACTGTTTCTTTACAGCAGAAATTGTTATTTTATTGGAGGAGTGAGAGTAAATTCATTATGTCCTCAGTATGACCCTTTAGAAAGACTTCCTTCTATTTATGGGTTTATGTGCTCTCTCACAGGTGGGTTTTTTGTGTGTGTGTGTGTGTGCCTTAAGAATTAAGATGCAGCTTAGAAATAATATTCTGGCAAGGGCATAATTAGATTTTTTTTTAAATTATTATTATTTTCCTTAAAATAATTCTCATAAAGGCAAGTTGTCAGTGTTCCTTATGTTACAATATTTCCATCTAACCAGTAAGTGATTAAGGAACTTTGTTAGATTTTAAATTAATATTTTTTTAATGTGTAAAATAGGTTGTGTCAAATAAAAGATAAATTCCTACATTAACTTACAGAACACTTTTTTATTGTGTTTTTTTTTAATGCCCGTGTGTCACTCTCCATGTATGTTGTGTCATTCTCCATTTATGTTGTGTCATTATGTAGAGAAATTAATTGCTTTTTGAAAGAGAAAACCGTAATATTCAGTCCAGCATTTGAACAGGAGACTTATTTTTTTTTTTTTTAATAATCATCTCTGTGTATACTCTGTTTATGTGTATGTGCACATTAGAATATACTCACTTGTGATGTATCTTTGGAAAGCAGATGATGATTTAACCCTACACATGTAAGAAACTGTTTTGCTGCTAACAGAGAACAAGGACCTTCAGTAGGCTACAATGTCTGAGATACTTGTTGAGGAAATTGTTGCCTCAGCATGGGTAATTTCTGTAATATGCAGAACTGTGGCATCCCAATCTGACCTGACTTCTGTGTTTGTCCAGCCTATTAAATTAAGAAAATTTTGTTTCCATTTCATTTAATCACCTTATCTGATTGTGAGACAGAATGTAAGCTTGAAAAGGAGGCCTCTTGTTTCTGAAGAAACGTACGTTTTCAAAGCAGATGGATATAGCTCATGCATATATATTGATTTGATTGTGGAGGAGGCATGTGATGATGGTACAGTACCTTCTCATTCAGTTATTTTGATTATTAAGTCCTTGACAGTGTACAGCTATTTAGACTCCTGAAGCTGCTTTTATGCTTTCTCATTTGTCCTGCCGTTTCTTAACACATTAGCTGGCCTCTGTGTGTGTGTGCTTTATGCACTTTGTTCTCCTTTGTGCACGCATATAAGATTTACATACACCTACAGACAAAGAGAGAACCTGGATCTTTTCAGGAGTACCTGTATAGCAAGTGTTAGGAAAAATTCTGTCGAGCTGCTCTGAATTAATGTGCGTATCAGTCGTTTGTTTCGCAGTGGAGAAACTTGGAATATGTCTGATTCTGCAGCTCTTTCTATGCCAAATAGTTAACCCGTGTTGGGAGCCCTAAGCCAGGGCTGCAGAATCACGTCCTATGCCTGAAGGCCATTAAACAGCTGTTAGTGTAGTGAATAGCTTCTTGATATCTCAATGGGAGAATAAAATATATTTTTCCCTGTGCGTTTTGGAATAAACAGTTTAGTATTCACATAGCTTCTATTTAGAAGTAGCAAATAGCTATATTCTCAGTTAGTAGCATCTATATATATATTATGGCCATATATATTTGACACTTTGTGGTTTGGTGTTCAGTTATGGGTTTCTGTAGTAGCGCTTATGCCTACATGTTGAACAGCAGGACCCTGTGTATGAGATACAATAAAGAAAGAGAGATGCAAACCTGTCTACTGTATTACTGCCTCCATCGTGTACTGATTCTACAACTAAGCAGTCAATTGCTGTCTTCTTGGCATTATGATCCAAATCTGTGGGGATGAAAAGGCATGTAATCTGTCGCTAAATTTCCTAGATGTGTATGTAATGTGAAATTTTTGAAATTACTAAGCATGGTCTGTTAGGTGATGCTGTTTCATTTTGAAGTAGTGTCTTAGTTAAAACTAGATTAAATTTGTGCAATGAAAATATGTTTGATTAGCTATTGATCTTTTTGTTTTGCGCGTCAAATATTTTGTTACAGGTATTTTGACATTCTCCTTGTTAACATGAGAATGGCAGTAGTTTATTTATCCTTGTGTCCTTAAGATTGTACCTTTGTCCTAACTAGTTACATTTCAGTACTTTTTCAGAATATGCCATTTATCAGGAGGCTTTGAAGATTCTCTGTGGATATGTAAAGTAGTGTTGCCACAGTCACTGTGCATGCATGCTCAAGGCTGCAGAATTTCAGTAGCATGTGTTTGTGGTAGGCTAACTTGCTAAAATATGTTTTAGAATTGTGATTATTAAGGTACTTGGGGGGAAAAAAAGTTTTTCTTTCAATTTTGGGCTATTTACATAGTGCTAAATACATGTTTTGGTAGGACTGAATGAGGACTTTAATTAAACTTAAATTAAAAGTATACCTTAGTGGTTTTCAAATTTGTTTTGAAAACTAGTAATAGAAAAGCGCTGCTAAGCAGTGTTGTTTTTGTACTGCTTAGTGCTGAGAGCAGCAAATAAATGTGATACATGGAAGTCTTGTGGAGCCAATTGTATTAAAGTAAAATGTATTTTAAGGAAGCCTTGCCTGTTAGTAAATTTAAATATTGTTTTTTAGTAAAATTGAAGGTTTTCTCTACACTTGATGTGTGTTTTGCCATTCAGATCATAAGGTTACCTTTTGAATTTTTCTGTTATCAGTTGTCCCTCTTTGTGCTCACTTTTACACACAAATGCTGATGTACTGGCACCGGGGCTGCAGTGCTTGTGTTGCAGGTGGGCCACAGGACTTCTGTTGTCGTACTTCGATTCTGGGAGTGTGGCAGCCAGTGATCCACCAGGAGCACAGGTTGGCTCAAAAAGGACCAAACCCTTCCAGGGCAGTGTCCCACTGCAGTCAAGGAATCTTCAGGGAAGAATGTATCCCAAGATACCAATGTAATTTGTGAACAGTGCATTTTAGGGACAGTAGATGGCTAATTTATACAGGACTACTTTTAACTGTCTTTATTTGCTCAGTAACAACATTCCTTATGCTACCTTTCTAGTGTGCTGTGCGCTGGAGTAAGAGATGATTCTTCCTGTTGTACAGGGTGGGGAAACATACATAACACACACTTGTCCTTTAGACAGGCACACCTTGGCAGAACTGAAAACAAAGTTCTCAGAAATAAATAGGGTCTCAGTGCCATGAACTTCAACTTTTGCGTAAATCTAGTCTTACTGTGAACACACTGTTGTGGGAGAATTTAAGCTTTACAGTTCTCTATTCAGACAACTGCGAAGACAAATGACTGAGCGAAATGAGGGATTTGTCTGCTGTGTCAATACAGTCACCTTAAACTAAAGGCACCATCATCTAAAATTCAAGTATTCCTTGCACTGTTTTATCATTGCACATTCAATGTCATCTATATAAAGTTACTCGATTTCTCCTAGAAATTAAGCTCTGAGGAAAATTGAGTTGAACAAGTGCCCAGGAGATTTGCTGGTGTTGCAGAACTTGCCTTCTGATGAATATGATGTACAGAGAACAAGTATGTGCTGGGGGTGTGGGGGGGTGCATGCGCAGTCTTCCATGCCACCAAGTCCAGTTGTTTTGTCTGGCAGATAAATTGTCTTCATTTCTAAAATGAACAAATTTGAGGCAGAAATCGCAATTGTTGCTTTTTGTTTAAAAGATTGCTTTTCATAGGGGAATTGTTCTTACTGCAAGTATAAAGTACCTTTTAGCAAACTTTGTATTCCCTGTATAGGATGCTTATTTCATCTGAAGGCACCTGCAACTATTTAGACTATTCTGTAACCTGAGATCATTATCCTGTTGATATTATCAAAATGTTTCATTTATGTTTATTAAAATCCGTGTGAAATCTGTGTAAAAGTTTTCAGCGGATGTGATTGAAGCAGTGTTGATGTATCATGCATTTATATTCCATGTGTAGTGGAAATGTTAATTTCCTTACAAACTATGAAGCCAAGTCATGAGGCTGCTGAATTTGTGAATGAGTAGTGGCTAAATTGTGGATGTAAAAGAATTTGGTGGTTCTGCAGTGTTTGTAAGGAATTGCTTTCAGTACAGAGCTATCGAGTTGATCTACTTGCATATTATTTCTTGCATTTGAGTTATGGTGGGTTTAGTAACTTGTGTCAGAAAGACTGAGCATGTGTAGAAGTATGTAACCTATTTATTAGTTTCCGTCTCCAGTTTCAAGAACTGTTAGTTTAGTTAATCTTTTGCACCTGAACTTGCCCAGTTGCCAAATGGTGTTCTGCAAATGGAATTCACTGCTGTACCCTCTCTTCCCACTTGCACTGTGGCCTTCTCAGACTTGAAAAGATACTGAATTCAGGTTTGTGATCTGATAATTGTTTATGAAGACATCCATCTGAGTGATAGGCCATCTGAAGGTTCCAGCTGTAGGGCTGTGTTGTTGATCTTTTCCTGCCACCCCCACATCCCCCCCAGTCTTTCTTTGACCATTGGGGGTGGAAAAGGAATTTTCTGCTAGTCTTTTTTCTGTTGTTTTGTTTGTCTGTTTTTTAAATTAGATATATGTGGGATTTTTGTCTGTTACTTATTTTCTTAACTTATTTGCTAAAAAACAGTTATGAAAATGGGGAAAACTTTATAACTTTTTTTTTTTTTAGTGTTACTAATAGGGTCTTGTAAGCTTCTGCTTTAAACTGTTGCATGTCTGCGTTTTTTCAGTGAGAGCTTTGTTTGATACTTACTTTAGGTATCTACTTACTCAAAAAATAAATCTTGGGTAGTAGGGGTTTCTGTTGGATGTTAGTAATTTTTTTTTACCTGTATTAGTTACAAAATGGTTTTGATTCTGTGGAGTTACTGAATCAACTTATTTGCCTTTTGACACCATGTGGCCAGGTCCACTGAACTTTTGTTGTTGTAGCTGGTTAGGTTCAGGGAATTAATTGCATCCCTGACTAATAGCTGTTGTGGCAAACCCCTTTGTGTTTAGTTTACCGTTGGGGCGATAGTGTATCTGCGCTGGCAAAATAAGCTTTTATAAGGAGGCTCTCCTGGGGGGTTTACAGGTATGGCTGTTAAAGTAGAGGTAACTTGCTGAATTTTCCACAAGGTAGATGGTTCCACAACATGTTTTGGTTGTGTTTTAAAAGCAGGAATTGATCTGTGTTATGCAGGTAAAAGAGGGTTGTTTTACTGTAGCACAGTCCCTGGTATAGCTGGCTTTCACAGAAGAGCCTGAAGTTTGAGTATGGTTGTTTTCTGTTTGTTTGACTGAAGAAAGAAAATTGGTTCAGAAAATCCCAAAAGGAGAGATCCTGTTTTAAAACACAATTGTAGTCATGTGTGCCATTCCCAGTGTGGACATGGCTTAATTTACAGATTGAAGTGGAATAGTACCTTCTTCACACAAGCAGCAAATTCAGCCATGGTAAGTAAATTATATGACTTCAGGAAAATAGTATTAGTTGGGGATTGGTGAAGCAGTTCTGGATAGCTGTCTGCTGACTGCATCATCTAAAGGTTGCTGATTTCACTGTTGGATGCCTCAGTTTCTCTTTGTTAAAGTAAGGATAATATTTCCCTTATTTAAAAGTACACATCAAACTCAAGTAATTAATTACAGTATCATCCAGAATAAATAGGCAGCCTAAATACTTGTTACATGTCTGTGCTGTACCTTCCTCTCTGTTTGGATGGGATCTGAGACAAGGTGTTCCCAACACTGATCGTGTTATTTAGTTAACTTGTCAGGCTTACTTGTTTGTAAGCAAGGTACTGAAACATCAGCTGTGAAAATTTCTTTTGAAAGCACAAGGACAGGATTTGTAGTTCTTAAATTTTATTCTTTTAAAGTTAAAAATAAAGATAAGGAGGTTTGTTTTGACAGCATCAAAGGAATATGCTGGTTTATTTGCAGCCTTTGATTTGGGTGGAATGTATGGAGTTCTGCTTTTTTTTTTTTTTGTGGAGCAATTCGTGAATATTTTGGATATTCTGTTTATATGAGATGGTAGTATTAGTCTTGCTTTCAGGCATGATTTATGGAAAATAATTGTGCTTTTGTGATTTTTTTCTACTTTAATTTACTGTTGCTTGAAATTCCCAAGTCAAGAAAAATGATTGTGTTCTTTAGAGCTGTTGCTGTTTTAAGATATTTACAGATGGTCATAGATAGACGCTATTTAAAGAAATATTTCTGGAAAAATACAGGTAGGTACATAGGAGGCTGCTTTAGCTGGGTACAAGCAATAGCAAAATAATTTTACTTGGCAGTTTTACTCTCATTTGACAGCGCTTGTTTTCTATAAACAGAAAGGTAGACTTCTGTGAGGCAGTGACTTCATGGTGCCCTGTGTTTAGCGGTTGTGAGAAGTGCCAGTAATACATAGATAGCTGTTAGGTGGTTGAATTCCGTTTTGGGTAATTGTTTTAAACCGGAGTTCTGCTTGACTGAGGAATTTCCAGCGGGCAGAAAGGCTGAACCTGGCGATTGAGGCTTCCTCGGGGAGGGGAGGGAGCGGGCTGCGTTCTGGGGCCGGTTACAAACGTGGTATTTGTAGCGTCTGTAAAAGTTTCACACATGAAGCAAACTAGTTAGCTTGTATAGGGTCACATGATCAAAATATTTTTCCCCTTGCCTCTGCCAGAAGCTATCTATTGCTTTTCAACAATCTCGCTTGTCGGGCAGCAGGCCAGGGTGTGCGAGGCGGCCCCTTACGTGAGCTGCTCCATTCTTCACCTCCCCGGCTGGAGTGCCCTGACCTTCACATATGGAGATTAGCCATGTGCTCCCGCAATTGAAACTTGCTGCCTCAGGAAGAAAGGGGGGTAGTGGTGCTGTGGGTTTTGTCTTCCCCCCCCGCCCCCCCCTTCTTTTTATTCCTCGGGGAATTTGACAGCCATTCATCCCTGACCTGGGCAAAGGTAATGCAAGGAAATTGGACTACAGTGGCATGCGGGAGGGAATGGGAGCATGGGCCCGCAGGTGGGCTGCTGCGGGAGGTGCCGGTGGAAATGAGAAGTTTGGGGAATATTCTTGTTTATTTCAAACGGTAGTTCTTGACTGCGTGCCACTGAGCTGCCTTTCAGAGGTTTTCTCCCGTGTGACCCTCTGCCTTCACATCTTCAAAACAACGTTATGAGGAGTGTTGCTAGCGATTTTCTTTAAGTGATGCTCAGTTTACATTTAATTTTGTAGTTTTTGCTAATAAAGAGATGTTCTATTTGTTTGTGTTGTATTTTGATTTATATATTTTTTTCTTTTAAATCCTGAAGCTAGCATGCATCACTTGTGCCAGGTTGGGGGGACTACCACAAAACCGTTTTTCCTGCTAATAAGATGTAGCAGCTACTGCTTCAGTGATGTTTTGGGGATTTTTAACTTTCTGTAGAATACTCTTTTTGTTGTTGAGCATGCGGTATGCAAATACAGGGGAATATAGTGCTACAAAGTATTTTGTTGTGGTTTCTTTTTTTAAAGCATTAAAAACACATTTTGCTTTTCTAATAAACCCCATAACCAGACCTTTTAATGTTTTGATATAAATAGCAATTACACTAACTGAGATCCAACCACAACTAAAAGAAGGCATTTAAAATCATTCAGAAGAACAGTTCCTAACTTAATTGAGCTCTTCCTTTAAAGAGAAGGGGCTGATGGGGCAGCATTGGAAACAAACTCACTTGGGTTTTAGAACAGTCTTCTTGAAGTATTCAATGTGTCAGCATGGTTGCCAGCATTTAAAAATAAAGAAAAAGATTTATTCAAGAATTAATTTGGAATCTGAGGGCTACTGCAGTCTGTGCTGTCAAGAGTTTTATGTGTGAATGCTGGTGACAGTCAGAATGTTTTCTGGATGAATTGAGACCCTCAAAAAGTATTAGATGTAGGGACATGGGCTGGTTGTCTCGTACATTGGGATACTCGTTAGGGATTTGGTTGTTAATGAGGAACTTGCCAAAGCCAGCACTTTGGGAACAAACAGTGGAGAGGGATCGCCTGCCCCAGGAAGATTTTACATAGCCCAATTCCTCCTTGGGTTCTTCACAGGACATTTTAATAATATTAGTAATAAGAATAACATGCTTTGTTATTGGGGGAGGGAGGGCGAGTGTTATTTTGCTATAGAGGGTGGTTGGCAGAATGGTGAATGGAAGAGTAGTGGAACCCACTACTTTTTCTGGAGATACTAACACTTTTTGTGTGTCAGCTCTGTGGGATATGATTGCTCAGGGCTCTTCCTCTACATTTTCTTCTGCAGGGAGTTTGAGATTTATTTGTGGATCATTTGCTTCTGTCTTCTTCCCAAATTTACACTACTTCCTTGTATCCAAATGATGTCATCTTTCTTTTTGCCCCTTTGTCTTGTGATACTTCTTTTAAGCTCTCTGAAATTCATCTTTTTCCAAATCGTTGGAGTGATGGAAAAACCATTCCTCTTGTCTTCTGCCATTTTACAGTTGCTGGAGAGTAAGTAGTGTGATCACATATACAGGGAGAAAATAGCTTTTGAGTGACTGTGATACCAGTCCCTCCCTTTTACTTGCATTTGCTCCTTTCTGTCCACCAAGGGGTTTGTGCAGAAAAGTTGTTGAGGAAGGAGTAACAGCAGGGAAAGTGCCTTTGCCAGCCAGCTTCCTGTGTAAGCTCGTCTAGTGACCTGGGGTCAAGCTGTATTAAAAAAAAAAAAGGCCATCAAAAACCTGACCAGGCATACAAATCCTGGTGAAATTTGGCATTGTTATAGGAGGAATCACGCAAGTAGTTACCTGTGCTTGCTCATGCCCTATTGTTTTTAGGTTCTTCTAAGTAGCAGCAGAGAAAAGAGAAGAAAAGGAAACAAAGGACACAAAACCAAGCTGGAATGTAAATGTTGATGTGCATAGTTCCTTTCCTTTTTACCTGGCATGGCAGCTGTAATTAAAAATTTCTCTTTCTGTATTTGCTCAAAAGATATTTGAAAGGATGTCAGCATGGAAATTGAAGTATGGTGTTGCTGTGTATGTGAAAAGTGTAGAAAAGACAGGAACTGAGAAGAAACACTGTGTGTAATTGTCTGTATTAAGTAATGAATGTGATGTGCTAGATGCAGTCTGCAATTTTATAGTACCTGATACTTCATTTCATCCATACGTTTTCCTTTTAATTTTCTCTATAGAGAATAGCAAGCTGCTAGCAATGGTTGGTTGTATTCCACTGTGTCATATTTTGTTTGGGGGGATATAACTAGTTAAGATGGTGAATGAAGCCTATTTAAAAAGTTAAAGTTCTGTTGTTCTAGGAAAATACCTTAGGAATTTGAAGAACAAAGGCCAGTTTCTTCTTGCTTGGTAGTCTCCAAATTCTATTGCTTTGTCTCTAAGAAGACCTGGACGTTTATTTGCAATAATCTTGTTCCCTAAACAAAAAAAAAAAAAAAATCTCAGGTGTAGCCATGATAGTTACTTGTCTTTTTTGGTTTGAAAAAGTTGAGTCTGACTTACCCTGTTTGTTCCCTCCATCTACTCTGGCTTTTAACATTCAGTTTAAATTTTTACGTTGCTTCGGGCTGGTGTTGTCTGGAAGAGACGGAGGAAGAAAGTAGGGGCTTTTTGTTAAAGGCTGCAGCTGGTCATGGCATCATGACAGAAGGTTCAAATAATTAAGATTTCTGATGACATTTTTGCTTTCTTAAGTCCTTTAATTCACATATGGTTGTCTGGTTTATTTGATCAAGTTGTCTCAGCCAGGGTGCCAGAATAGATAGAAACACAGTTTTTCCTCTTCAGAAGTGGGTGTATATATCCTGTTGTAGACTGAAGGAGAGGATGAACATGGCTTCTTTTTTTTTAATTATTGAGGGCTTTCCCCCCCTCACTTCTCCCTCCCTCCTGCCTCCTCCCCCCCCAGAAAAAATGCTACTCATCTGATACTGAGCATTCAGTAAATGTTTTGGTGTTTTTAGATTAATGCTTGGGAATAAGCAGGGAGTATTTTTTTTTTTTTTTTATTGAGCTCATTCTTCAGACATTTATCAGACGATCCAAGTGGGTATTCCTCAGAAAGGCAGCTTTTTATTCTTCTTGGCTTTTGAGGATCAGGGGCTGAAACAAAGAGCAAATTGGCAAGAGAAAGGGTGTAACACAAAAAAATATAGGAAAATGCGTTGGATTAAATGGACATGTGCCTTTTGCATAGATAACAAGCCAGAATTTCTTCAGGGGAAAACTGAAGAAAACTTGAAAACTCTTAATTTGTTTACCTCTGCATTTTTCTGTAGCCTTTTGTTCTGCTCCTTGGCCACTCTTTTACGGAGTTCTGTATTACTAAAAGATCTTACACCAAAGGGTGACTCTAACGATCTTCTGAAGCTGATCTTTCACTTCTGCTGAAAAGACCAATGCCACCCTTTTATGAGCTCCCTGCTGCTTCCCCTATGGCCTAAGGTGAGTCCCATCAGCTTGCTGATTTGCCTGAAAACTAATCCTGCCAAACAAAACCTGTGATTGGTTATAGCTTTCAGCCAGGTCATTGAGCTGATCTGACTTTCAGCAGTCTTTCCAGCAAGGGGGAGCCTGGCAAGTTCAGCCGAGGTTGAGGGTCAGGGCAAGACAGTCCCTTTCTGGTGGTGGTACAGGTCTGTTATCAGCATAAATTCATTATGAGACTGTATTTCTTGAGTGTAAAATCACTCTGCTGATAGACAAATATTTCATTTCTCGGTGTCTCTCTAGAGCAGAGAATCACTGTTATCCTTCTCTTAAAAAGGAAGGAAGCTGACCCAGAGGGTAAAAGAGATTTATATTTTTTCTCACCAAGATGATAATTATACAGAATTTACTGATTGCAGTGGCTAAATAAGCCTTCAGTAGCTTTGAAATACTAGATTTCAAGGGTGGGACTCCAGCCATATGCATTGTAGACATTTATACCTGATCCTTTTGTGTCTCTTTGATGCAAAGAAATAGTCATTCCTTGGTGTGAGTCATCTCATCTTGAAGTAGACATGTAATGCAGGTCTAATGAATCATGCTCCTAAAGTTACGTTTTTTCCCTTCACTCTAAAGAAAGTCTAAGCCGATAAGCTCAGGTGTTGATGTCAAAGGGCAAAGTGAAATTAATTTCTTCCATACTTACAGTATTTGCAAATCATACAGGCAAATGACTCCAGACTTCTGTTGGAGTTCTGAATAGACTAACCTTCCTCTCATTATCTTGCTAACCCATAAGAACTAATGGTTTTAGTACCCATTTCCTGTTAAGCTTGATACATTTCCTTTTTTGTTATCCTTTTTTATAATACCTATTCAAAGTTTGTCCTGCTGTTCCTTTTCTTTTGATCTGTTAAATTTTTGCATGTTTCTTTTCAAGTGTCTTTGCAGGCATGAGGCATACTGGCAAATTTGAAAATATCAGGATGAATTTCCAGATCAGTTGACCTTAATGCCTAGGTACACAATTTCCATACAGAGGTATGAGCTCTGGATTTGGAAATAGGGCAGCGGTTTTGTTGTGTAGATGTTGCTTCAGTCCATTGAAAACTCTTTGCCCATTGCTGGCACTTCAGCTGTAGTGAGGTGGGTGCTTCTGGAAAGGAGCTGCCATAGTGGTGGTCCTTCATGCCTAGCACTGGTGCTCTCTGCAGCTTGTCAGCCCTCTTGCTTGTCAGTCCAGGGGTCTGTCTGTGGGGCATCATATAGGGCAGTGAATGCATTGAGTGCTTTGGCAGGGCTGAGGGACTGTGCTGGGCACAGGAAGGAAGGGGCAGCTTGAGGGAGCAAACAAGGTGTGTTTGGACTGCTATGTATATATTCCAGAACAAAGCAACAAAACCTGACGTAATGCCAATGGATGAAATTGGTCAGAAATACAAAAGAAAACACAGGAATGCATGTCCTGCCAAGAGCCCTTTTTGACAACGCAATTTTATACGAAATTATTGAAGAGGAAGAAAGATATTTTTCAGAAGAGATTTACCTGCATGTCCTGCAAAATGGTTACAGTAATCCTTAATTCTGTCTAGGGTCACTTAACCTTTCTTAGTGGAGTGTTTAAAATTCCCAAATTGAAACATTGTTGCTATTAATAATTTAGCTGACATCTTTGTGGCAGGGTGTCCCTTGCTTTCTACTTTTTAAAGCCTGGTGTAACCACTGTTTCCATTTGCTCCCTTTATTTTGTAAGGGATTTTTCTGAAACAGTGACAATTTGTTTGGTTTACCCTTGGGTTTCTGAGCTGTATATCCTCTAAAAAGTTACATGTTTTCAAAAGATACTGAAGACATTTCTGTAGTTTATCTTCTATCATTCTTTCTTACATTTTGAAGTTCAAGTAGTGGTATGGTTTTTAGATGTACTTTTTGCCCTCCAGTGTGTATGAGGGGCAGAGGAGGAAGTCTGGCTTCCTCAAGGTTGGCTGAGATGTTTTAACTTCTATAGCAAATGAGGTGAGAATGAAATTGTCAGAAGGATAGAGACTAAATTATTGAAGCACTTGACTGTTTAAAGTAGCTGGGGATGTACTGTAAAAGGTGCGAGTCTAACAGTCAGATGTGTAAACAGCACATTCCTTATCCCTTCCTTGTACCTGATTTCTCACCACTTGCTTTATATGATGAGAACCTAAATCAGTGTGGGAGATATTGCAGTTGTTCTGAAAGTGTTAGTTTATGATCCCTCCGCCAGAAGAATAATCTATTACCATATAGGATAGCAAAGAGAAAAGCATTTTCAAGGAAGATTAATTGAAGTAATTCATCACTTTAAAATGAAGAAGGTTCATCAAACAAAAATAAAAGCTAAGTATTTTATGTGCATCTATTGGAATTTGATAACCATTTGTTTTGCTAGAAAATATATGTGGACTGGGCAACCAGTGCTTGTCTACACAAGGAAATTTAACGGTACAACTATGTGCTATAATTATATGCTATAATTATACCAATATAACTCCCTATGGAGACACTCTTATACCAGAATAAGAGTTTACACATTTTATCTTACTCTGCTTCCAAAGCACGTAAGCTTAAGTGGGAAGGGGTACTCTTATACTGGAGGAAGTTTCCACACTGAGCTAGTTATATTGGTATAATTATGCATTTTTTTTTTCCCTTCAGTGTAGACAAGTCCCTAGTGCCTTTTCAGCTTTGAACTTTAGTTAAAAATTTCTTGGTTGTGATAAGTGTCTAAGCATTTTCATAGTATATTTTTATAATGGGACTTGGGTATTTAAACCAATTACTTTGGCCAATTAACAGCATCCTGTGTTGTGGATAAGAATAGGATGTAAAAAGGGATCAAAATTTATGTTCCTAGCTGCTTGGGTATATCTGCATTTTTCTTTCCCCCCTCTGTGGTTTTACAAGTATCCAGTGTACAATGCAACAGGTGGAGAAGTCTGTGGTTGTCTAATGAATTCTGTGTTGGACACTTTTTGTCTCCTGTTTCTCATTATTTCTCAGGTCTTTTCTGTGCTGTGACTGTAATTGCATATATCTCTATGGATCACAGAAAGAAGCTTCCTTGATGAAGTTGGAAAAGAAATTCTTCAAAAAATGTTAATTGTTTGGAGAATTGCTGAAATTTACTGATCTTCATCTCAAGACAGTTAGGACCATAACTGACTTTCTAGGCACATGTTGTACAAGGAGTAACTCAGATTGGTTGCAGAGAGAGGAGTGAGTGCAGGTGCATGTGATGTAGTCAGAGGAAGGGTGATGTTTAGAAGGTATGTTTGGTAGGGGTGATTTCTTTATTCTCATTCAGTCAGAAGTGGGTACATAGAGAGGTATTTATGTGAATGTTGCTTTAAGTTGGTCACCTCCTCTGGTTCTCTTTGCTGCTTAAAATACAGCATGTCTCATTCTTCACACCTCCCCCAAAACAGGAATATGTAAACACTTCTTTACAGTATTTTAGCAGTTTCTGCAGATATCAACACAAATTCCTTATAAATGGTTTTTCAGTTGTATCTTTTTTTACTTCTTAAGAAGTGACTGGTTTGAAAACATACTTTTTCATCCTCTTAATTTTCTTTTGTCAATATTTCTAGTACATATGTAGTGTTATAATGTTCATGTTGTCTCACTGTGTTAGAAATTGACATTTATGACTTCAAATGAAAAGCAAATTGCAGAAACAGAAGTCTTAAAATAAAACCGAGGTGATGTAATAACCTCCAAATCATAGAAGAGCAAGACTGGAGGGGACATCAGGAGGTCATTTAATCCATCCCTTTGATTTGACACAGGATAGCACAGACCTAAACCATTCATGACAGATGTTGCTCTATCCTGTAGTAGTAGCAGACTGAGCAGAAAGGAATAATTTATGCATATGCTTCCACCTGCCCTCCCAAAGCTTTGTGCAAGCTGAACTTGCCATGAAACTGGTGTGAGAAGATATGTGGATTCATACAGGAGTTGTTTCTGGCTTTTGGAAATGTAGTGTCTTCTGTCCAAATAGTCTAATGATTGTGTAGTTCTGAGTGTAATGCCTAATTCTAGTTTTATCTGGTTGTCTGTTTTTCAGGTGTATTTCTTCCTGAAAAGATTATTTCTCTGTGTTACCTTTGTAATGGGTGTCTTATCTTCTTGGGCATTGAGCAGTTTAGTTTAAAAATGTGTAGCATTTTCTTTTCATACTTGACAGTATTTTTGGTGTATAAATCAGTGTCAGTTTTCCTTTTTTGTTCAGTTTCTTCTTATGTGAAAGAGCTGAGCAAAAAAAAACAAACAAAACCAACCACTGGTAGGAGTGTAAAGGGAGAAGGGGAAGAATACATTCAAGAAATCATAGTAGTTGACAGAAGAGGGTTTAGCTGAAATGCCAGGTTAGATATGAAGTGAATAATGTGGCTTTAAGAAAAGGTCTTTTCTCTTTTGAAGAATAAATAAAATGTACATCTCAAAATTTTACACATGATATCTGCAGCTTTTTAGTCATAAATTGAGGTTTGCAAATCAGTGTCAGATGAATAACATCTTTCTAAATTGAATAATACCTAAAACCTGAGTTGCAGCTACTCTGTTGCTAAAATGAGTCTTTGGGCTTGTTTGATCTATTTTACCTTTTAGTTACATCAGCTGAGAAACATTTGTTTTGGCCTAGTCAGAAGAGGTCATTTAGTGCCAAATTATTTTGACAGAATGAACTCTTTTCAGCCCTCATCAGCTGCAGGAAGAGGCTGCTATAAGTTGCAGCCTTGGAGAAAGGAGAAAGATTAAGTGTAAATAGACTTAAATTGCTGTTGCCCTCAGAAGTAGCTTACTTGGACATATGGGAAAGATTCCGTATACCTGTACTGCTTCAGTGGTTTTTAGGAAGATGGTAATTTCCTTCTTTATTTTACCATTTAATCTGATTGTTAATTTTAATTCTGTTTTAGATTTGGTAATTTTTAGGAAATTGGGAATGCTGTATTTTGTGTTGCGCCCAAAGGGGGATCATTAATTCTGAATATCCTATCGAATAAATGAGGGTTTTTTAAAGTGCTTTTGGGAAAGTTGTGTTGCTGTTTTCACATGAAGTCTGATGTGGGCTCTCTTAAGGACTGGGAAATAGGAGGTGGTCATAGAAGTGGAAAGAAACCAAGAGTTTTCAGAGACACAGGATTTGAAAATAATGGTTTCTGCTGTGGGAGAGGGGAGGAAATTCTATTAGTATGGTATAGTCAGTTTTCCTGTTAAATGGTGGTTTTGGGATGAGAAATACTGAACAGGGTTGGCTTTCCTGCTTTCATATTTCTCAGACCAGATATGTCTCATATGTTGATTTTTAATTTAGTTTTAAATGATGTGATATTAAAGAAAATTATGGTTGCATATTGGAAACAGATGCCTTCTTTGTATAGAAGCTGAAAGTTCTGGGTACTAGCTATAATAAAACTGTGCACTTAATTCTTAACATCCAGGATAATACGGTGCAGAGGTTTGATCCCATGATCTATTCTGCTTCCATATTTGTGCACTTAGCCATGTGCATGTGTGAAATGCATGTGTTTCTTTGTGTTGAGATGCTGTAAGATGTTTCATAGCCTGCTAGTGGTTGTGGAAGAATTTGTCCCTTTTGTAGTGATTGTGAAAAGGGCAGTGAAAACATAGCAACTTTTGCTGGTTTTGAGTGCGAAGTAGGTGAAGGAACTAGGGTTAAAACAGGATTTGACTTGGTTTAAACCTAGGTCAGAGGTTTTTTTTTTCTGAGTAAACCATAGGGAAATGTGTATTTATATCCAGATATGGTTTTAGAGGTCTGTTCCATATATTTCTTTGGGAGCCATTCCCAAATCTCCACGAATTTTTAAGTTTGTTTAAAACCTGTGGGTATTAGAGCTAATAATCTTTTTTAGTCAGTGGAGCTTTTAATTTTCTTGCTACCATTATTGATTTTGATTACAAATATGTTTCTATAAATGCATATAAGTTGATCTAAAGAGCATTTTTTCTTGTAGAATTTAAAGTTTAAATCTGAACAGATCCCTTAGTACTTTGAGGTTTTGACTTGCTGTGTGTCTCTTAGTATGGCTGCTATATGCATTATAGTTCTGGAATTACTCTGTTGCAGGATGTTCTTGCCACCACCACCTTTGCAGGGAAATTTACAACACCTGTAATATTTGTCCTTTTAATTCTAAAATCCAGATGAAGCATAATCCCAGGAGTGTTGTTTTGCTGTTGAAATGTAATCTTTTTCAGATGATACATGATTTAGTTGGAAACAAATTAGCAGCTATGCATGCCTAAAGAAAGCAATTTAATAAACAAGATTTTTGTAAGACCTAATCAGAATTGTAAAATGATACTTGGGAATCAGTTACGTTAAACAAAAGAGCTGGTGTGAATGTAGGCATGTGTGTGAATTCATGGTTTCCAATCACATTGTTCTCTCAAGTAATACAAGGTCTTCGACCTTCAGTCTACTGTTTTTTTCTAATTTATTACTTAACTATTAAATGTTTTCAGTCAGTAATGAAGATTTCCACTCATAAGTGTGGCTTGTTCTGGGGGTGGATTTTTATTTTTATGTTAACTACTGAAAAAAGCTGTTTAATAAAATGCTTCAAATCACCTGCTGCTGGTGGTGAATTTTTATTTGTTTTTATCCTTCCCAGAAACTTAGTTCCATGCAGCTGACAGTGTCTGTGTTGATGAGGAAGATCATTATAAATGCAAAATAATCATAAGCAAGTACTCATTGAAATTATGTTGCTTCAGCTCCACAACGTGGGTGTCTAGCCCCAGATTGATTGTCTGTTTCTAGTTGACCCTTGGGCTGAGCTGATGCTGCTGGTATGTCTCTAACTGGGGCAGTGGATTTTTATGATGTTCAACCAACGTGATACAGAGGCTGTTACGGAACGATTGTAAAAAAAGGTGAACCAGTTGGTTTCCAGGTACCTATTAATATTTTGCACTATTTACAACCAAGATTTTTCAGCCTTTACAGGAACAGTTTTAATGTAGAGAATGTTACAAGAGAAGCAGTTTCTTGGCAGTTTAAGAGGTGACAAGTCTTCTGTTATAGAGATGAGTTTGCTTTCCCATTAATCCTGATCCTAAATATATCTTTTAGGAATTTTGCATATATTGTCTCTAGCTACAGGCTTTTCCCTGTTTTCTTATTTAATTAAGGCCATTTCTCACCTAATTAAAAAAAATGCTGGAAAGAAAAAATACTAGATTAGCAAGTATGCTACCTGCTGTGAGGCTAGAAAGAAAAAAAAAAAGAAACCCAAAACCCACAAAAAAAAAAAAACAACCACAAACCCACCCCAAAACAGAAATTCAGTGTTTTACACTGCTTTTTAATGTCTAAGTCTGCTATCACTTGGTGTGAGTAGCATGACTGATTTGTCTCCTTATCCTGAGGTGCTTTTCTTCATGGTGTGGTAGTAGAATATAACTCTTAAAACTCTTTGGCAACCGTTTCTCAGTGTGGGCAAAACTTTCCGAACTTTCCTTAGTTGCCATCTCATGGTATGGCTATGTAAAAGAAAGACAGCTAACTACTTTTGTTGCCCATAGTGGAGCTTTCCGTTCTGTTATCCTTTTATGCTTCTTTATGCCTATATTCTATCCATTCTGTAAGTGGATTGATTGGTTTTTGTTTGTTCTTATTTGTGTGGTGTGGTGGTGTTTTTATTGTTTTTTACCATTTTTTTCCTGATTTTGTTCATCATGACCTTGAACAGCTGTAAAAAGCGACAAAATTGCATTAGAGTCTTCACCAAAGGAACTTACGCTGTGTTCCTGGAAGAGGGTTGCAGGGCACTTTGCAGAAAAGAATGCAAAAAATCCTTGATATGTCAAAAGGATATAACCAGCAGTCAGGGATGGGAGTAAAAGCTGGGGTTTATAAAGGGAAAGGGGCTGTGTTTCTTAGAGTATCCACTAGATTCTAGTGTCATCTGAACTCTTGATTTATTCTGGAATTGCATTCTGGTGAGGTCCGTTACAAATGCCAGCAGTGGGTATAACTCAGTTTTTTAAGAGTTGACATTTGCTTTTTTTGTAATAGTGTAATCTCAGAGCATGGCCTAGAAATTTTAAATATGTTTCATTCGGGAGTACTTGATGAAATCTAGCGCATAAGGTTGAATTTGAGAAGTTGAGGGGCTTATTTTTGTACTTCTTAGAAATAGGTCATTTTCTCAAAGGCATTAATACTGTTCCAAGTGTTCTAGCAGAAATTTAAGGTAGGGGTTTTTTTTTTTCCTTTTTTTTCCTTTTTTTTTCCCTGTTAACATTTCTAGACACCTTTTTCCATCTGAAGGTAGGTTTCTGAAAGTTCAGAATACCGTGTTATAGCCTGTGATGCTGTAAGAACATTGTCCTTTTGAAAACCTTCCAGAGGGTCTTTTTTTTTTTTATTTGCCCTTAGCCTACTCATTTCTGACTTCTAGTCCTGTTCCTTGTTAATCATAACTGACATCAGTCTCCCCAAAGTCTTCTTGTCTCTTTTCCTTGTTAAGAGTGCATATAATACTTGTTATTATGAGAATGAAAACCCAGTCACAGAAAGGTGAAGTGTTGTGCTCATGTTTGCATAGCAGGTCAGCTGCTGAGCCAGGAATAGAAGTCCCGTCTTATGACTTGATGCCCTAACCACTGGCCTGCACTGCCTTGCTGGAGCACTGATCTTTTCCAAGAATGTAGTGGTGATGGGGTATAGAAGAAGCTACAGCAAGTATAGGAGCTCTACTTCCAACTCTGACAGGGCTTTGAGGCTTCTGCATAGCTTAAAATACAGGGGAAGGAAAAAAGCTTTATAAAGGAGCACCCAGATAAGTTCTGTAAAGTTACGGTTTGCTGTGCTCTGTTTAAAAATAAACAACAAAAAACAATTTGAAAATAGCTTTCCAGAAGGTTGTGGATGTGGGGATTAAAAGTTCTAGGTGTTTGAAAGTCAAACTCTGCTCTACAAATAACCTTAAGAGCAGCCTGTGATTAAATCTTTTGTATATTCAACAACAAACTCATTTTATGCAACCACAACTATGATAAAATTGAATTAAATGAACCTGCCTCTAAGAAAAGAGACTGAATAGCTGAGCAGCGCATTATTCAATGAATGGGAAACAGGGAGGCTGGCTGGAATGGCTGGGAAATGGTTTTAACATACTGTTGGACTAAAGAGCAATTCTGTGAAATCACTGTATTTGTTTCCCCCCTACCTCCCCGCCCTCAATTTTTAAATAGCAGTGCTCTTCATACTGTCAGAATTCAGTGTTGTGACACCCCTACTCAAAAGTTATGACAGCAGTGTAATGACAGCTACTGCCTCTTGAGAATCAATCAGGCAATTAATTTTGTAAATGAAATGCTGATTATACAAAGCTTCACATGAGAGGCCCAGTGATTAAAATCAATTTAACAAATTGTTTCAGGTGGGACTTGATTAATAATTTGCCATAAATGCTGAGGATATATGACCAGCATACCTTTTTGTGTGTGTGTTAATATAGAACTATATATAACACTTGGAGTGGAAAAAATCTGGAGCTAACTGTATGTACTTTTGGCTTGTGACCTAGATGCGATTGGTTATACCTTTTTGTGGCTACACTGTTCTCCTAGTTGTCCATAATGCCACTTTCTCAGCTAGTGCTCTTTCCAGCAATTAAGTACATTTAACTTTTATTTTTGCTAATAAAACCAAGTAACTGAGAAAATGTATTCAGTTCTACTTGAATATTTATTAGGTTTAGGAAGATTTTTCTTTAAAATTTAAAGTGGATGTAGGGTATCTTTCATTTATATTCTCCCCACCTCCCTTCTGTCCCTTACTAGTTTTCACGACTTTCTGCATTTTGCCCCTCCTACTCCAGTACTTCTCTGCAGGAGCCTTCCTGCAGAGTGCCCCTCTTTCCATTTGAGGCTGCTCTCTGCTCCTTGCCTGATGGATGCTATTTTTAGTACATCCTTTCTGTCCATCTAACCCCGTGTTTGTATAAGAGCTGTACAAAGTAGGTGAGGGAGGTGGGGGTTTTTTTGAGTTCCAGATGGCAGCCATGCACAGGGAGTGAAGGTGTTTACTTGTCTCGGAAGATGAGAACCTCATTGCCAGACAAAATAGAAGTAACTGGTATTCTGGGTGGGGCTTTTCTTCCTTTAACTTACAGTTTTCTGGGTTTATGAATGAATTTTCTCTTGTTGTGCCATAGTGTTGGCTTCTGAGAAGGCCTTAGGGCTATGAGACACCCTCTGGTGAATCTAGCCCAAGAACTTTGATATGCTGTTTTCCCTCGCTGTCTGCCTTGGTCTCCTGCCACAGGTTACTATTTCAGTAGCAGAAATGGCAGACTGAGCACTGTGCCCATGTCTCACGTGTTCTGGTGCCAAAGCTGTGGTGATGATGCAAAACTACTCTACTCGGGCAGGTTTTAGGTTCAGATGTTGGGCTGTGGATGGAAGTAGCTAAAACATGGTCATGATCTGGCAGAAAGTGGGAAAAGCACTGGAATCATTGACAAGTTCTGTGGGTGCAGATTGGTTTACTAGAAGACATCTTTAAGACCCCCTAAATTCTGCTGCATTAGAAATTACACTAACTTGCAGAGGAGTGCTTTCACTAGGAGAGTAGAGCTTGTGCATGCTTAAGAAAGATGGTCTGCTCTGTATGGAGTAGTCAAGTTGGAGAAAACAAATATAAAGACAGGAATATAATTCTTGAGTACTCCTTGAAGAAGTTTGGAATTGGTAAAGTGGGTTATAGAAGAAGGCTTCTTCCTCTATAGAAGGTGTTACACCTTCTGTTGACTTCAGAACAATCAGGGTGTTACCTCTATGTCAGTAATTGGTAGTGACAAAGACAACTTACAGGGCAGCAGTTCTGAGCTGTATAGTGGTGTGAACTTGTTAGAAATATAGGATTGTTTTAGCCATCATCTGTGATAAATGTGTATAGTTGCTTTTTGATGTTGTCTTAACCATTGAATGCACTTCTAGTGGCAACTGAAGAGGTTAGTTTGTTACACTTTATTTAAAAACAGGTTTCTTGGCTGTGTTTGTTGTCATTTTTGTTTTCAGTAGTCATTTAGGTTTATCTGTCTACAAAGTAACTAGAGAATGGCTGACTCACTGACCTTCCAGTTTTCAGGCTGTGTTAAAGAGGACCCAGAAGAAAACTGGAAAACAGGCATGCATACATACATACATACATCCTTCTCCCCCACCCTGCAGAGACACTTGCATGTATAATTATTTGTAAATGTTCTAGTGGAGTAATACTTGATTTTTGGTGGGGCATAGCTTTGGTTTTCTCTGTTTCCGCTTCTTAATTACTTTGTTTGAGTGGGACTTTATCTTTGTGATGTTTCCTTGCAGTTAAAATCGGACAGCATGCAGAGCCTTTAAGACAAGGAAAGTTGCTGTTATTGTTAAATCTCAGCCAGTATATGGCTTTTTTACTGGCCTTCATCATAGGCTTATGTTGAACTTAGCTCTTTGGTTTTGCTTATTCCTTGTTATGCTTGTGCAACTGACTTTTATAATTTTTAGTAAGGTACAGACAGTACACTTCCTGTTTAGAAAAAAATTGGAAGCATGTTTGCAGTCACCTCTCAGATTTTAATATTAATGTAAGTCAGAATTTAATGCTGTACATTAATACTGTTTTAATACATGTAACAAGTGTTGTGTTTTGAAACTCACGCTTTTGTCGTGTAAAAACGTTGGCTGAGGAGTCCTTGTACATGTTCATACAAATGATGGCATTATCTAGGAATGGATTATCTTTTCCCCAGTTTCGTCCTCATGCCAGCTGTGTCATTGTATTGTAGTGAATACTTGTGATTATCTCTAGAGATAAATTTGTAACTTGGTGCCTGACCTAGAGCTGAGAGCTCCATGCCCATCTTTCTTGGAATGTTGGTAATGGATTGTCAGCTGTCTTTATTATGAGGTTTCAAGGCTTTGGTATTAATGAAGAGGCTTTCTTTTTTTTTTTTTTTTTAATACGGAGACAGAAGCTTTGGCTGCAGATCAATGAATAAACAAAGAGTTATTGTATTTAGTAGCTCTAGGAGTTTGAGGGCAAGCCTACTTGAGAGTGTTGAGTTCATGTTGTTTTGTTATAGGCACAAATGATGTAGCATTAGTTGTTGGGATGTGCTGTGGCTTATAGTCCATTTAAATTGCAGCATTTGCTGTTGTCAGCCAAACCAATGCTGCTTTCAATCTTTTTTATTTAAACAAACAAAAAAGCACACTTTCACTTGAAGAGTAGTTTCATCTCATGTGAATACTCTTCTTGTAGTGAATTGCTCTGTCTGCCTTGTGTAGGAGCTCTCCCATCACATCTGAATCCCACTGTGAACTTCTGAAAGTGTTTCCCACTCCTCCCTGCCTCAGGATTTCAGTGGTGGGGTTCTTTGAGGCATCTTTAAATGGATAATATATTTTGGGACTGTGACTGGTGGTGTTCATATTCATAAATGTCTTTCAGATAAAGATTTTGGTGTTAGAAGTGAAGCATTCATTAATAACTTAATAGTATATATATAATGCATGTGTAACATTACTAATGTCCTTAAAGGAAGAACTGATACAACTTGGTCAGACTGCTGCTCAAGCTATTGCAGTGTGCATGCTGCCTCAGATCCCAGCAGAGACAAGGTATCTGGGAAAACACTGATTAAATGATGAGAGAAAACAGTAGTGTTTTGGTTTGTTTTTTTTTCCTCTCACTTTAGAAAATGCAAAATTGAATGTCAGGTACTTCAGGGTGAGGTGATTTATTTGTTTTGACTAGGAGGAGAGCAGAAGTGGTGGTGATACTGAGTTTACAAGTGGGTGTAGAATATTAATTTTTCCACTTCTGCTTGTGGCAGGAACGCCAAATTTTAAGTATTCTTCTACACAAGGTATTGAAAGAAAGAGCAGGAAACAGAAAGAGGTTCTCGGTTACTCTCTGTGGGCAGTGTAGGCTTTTCCGTGTCCTACCTTAATGGTTAGGCTGTCTGTCTAAAGACCAGGATTGAAACCTTGGCCCTATTGAAATCATTAGCAAACCTTCCGTTGGTTGTTTTAATGTGCTCGCAAGGCATATAATAGGCAAGAACTCTTAGGAAATGCTCTGTTCCTACAAAGCCTGATAGTACATGTGCAAATGAATCAGATACTGACACAAGATAGGCACTATAATAAAGGGGTTATAAATTACAATATTACTGTGGACTGAAGCAAGGAACAAGACTGAAGTATTTTGAGGAACTGCAGATCTATGCAAAGTTTAAATGAAATGTGGCAAGTCGAAGAGGAGGTGCAGAATCAGAAGTAAGAGGCAGAATTCATTCAGGCTTGCCTGGCAGAATATGGCAGTAAAAAATAGCATGAGCAAACACTAGCTAAATTGGTAAAGGGTAATGTGTATATTGGGAGTAAAATAGCACTAGAGAAAAATTGGACCCTTCTGTAAAGTAGGAGGGAAAAGGAAACAAATGGATATTGATGACTGCAGTGGCACTAAAATAAAATTTTAAAAGTAATTAAAACTTTGCAGTACAGCATGTAATAAAATTAAGTAAAGGCATATAAGATGTGCGAATACACACATCATCCATTCATGGTCATACCTGCCCACTGGGTTTTAGAAGCATGTGATAAAGTTACAGTGATGCTGTCATTTTCAGTAAATGCTAGAGCGCAGATGTGGAGTGCTTGGTGGTTGATCCCTACAACATGAAGAGGCTAATACTGATACTCATCATGCTCATCCTGTCACCCAAAACTTGTCTTTGAAAACAGTTGGAGTTGATGTTAAAGAAAATATAAGTCAATAAATGTTAAAGGAACTTTCAGATGAGATTATAATATGTATTTATCAACTAACAGCTCCTAACTTTTCAAAATGTTGTGGGTGAAAGAAACTCTTGTTATTTTGTTACAAAAATGAAGTTCAAAAGAATGCTAAAGCTAGAAACTGTACATGCATTAAAGTTGGAAAAAGTTCTAATTGCATTTTTACCCACTGTATGGGACACAGTACTTGATGAGCAGCTGTGTATGGCTCCAGGTCTTTTTCACCGTGTGCTGTTCTGAAAACAAAACTTGTTCTTTTGTTAAGAGTTTTCAATGGTATTGATGACTGTCGTATTAAATTCTAAAATCACTCTCTAGTGAAGAGATTTTTACTTTTTTACAGATGGAAAACTGAGGCGTTCATTGCTGTAGGAAGTTTGAATGGCCTGCTCATGGTGGAAATAGGTTAAATTTTCTGAAATACAGAGCTTCTGAAACACCTTAAAAGCACATGTCTCATCAAATTCAACAGTAGTTGCAGTTGTAGATACACAGTATAACCTGCAATTTAAATTCCGTTATTTCAAGTCAGGAAATGATGGATGCGTGAAATCTTGAAACTTTTCAGTGAAAAACTGTTGCAGATGCAGGGGTAGACTCCAGTTCCACCTGAGCAGCATACAGCTGCCTTAATGGTAAAACCATCTTCTGCTGCGTTCGCTGCTCATAGGGTAGATGAAGCAGTCTTCTGGCACACAACAGCTCCTTCACTCCATTGCTCTCTGCTGATCCTCTAGAGCAGGCCCATCCTCTGCCTGTGCAGACAAAAGCGTAACCATGTATTTGAAGACTGATACAGTTGTATCTGTGAAGGAGACTCATTTAATGTTGCAGGGGCAAACTTAATTCTAACTGCTCTGAACTCCTGCAATGGTAATATTTATTAAACCAGGGAAAGGGCTAGCTGTTTGGTTTTCTTTTGCCTTGCAGAAATACGTTGAGAGCTACTGAGTCTCTGGTAGATGTCTTTGCCTTCAGCTGCCATGCACAGATGGTTGGGATCTAATCTAAAGGGAGTAAGGAATATCAATTATAAGTTGACGCCCTATATAGGGACTGGCCAGCGCAGGGATGAGATGTAGTTCCTCACTGGATGTCTTCTCCAACTTTAAAGATGATCAGAGGATGCTACTGTTTTGTTCTCTCCCCAGGACCTTGGAGGGAGGAGGGAACAGGCACCACTGACAGCTAGGGTGGGTCTCTCTGGGTTGTCCCAGTAATTTATCTAGAGATACTTACCACTCTCTGTCTTGCCTTCTCATATTCAGTATCTCCAGTCCTTGACCCTGATGCCTGACTTGCAGTTTCCACAGTAAATTTGGGGTATGCCTGTATCCAGTGACCGAACCCTTGGTTTCAGAGTTGTGTGGGTCACTTACAGCCCCTGGTGACTTGAGTTACAGCAGTGTCTCAGGCTCTTTATCCTTCCACCTCTCTGAAGTGGACAGATGTCACCTGAGGGAAAGAGGAGCAGCTGACCTGGGGAGAATATGGGGAAGCCAGGAGACAGCAGGGTGGTGAGGGGAAGGGAAGGGAGGATAAAGTGGCAGTGAGGCTCAGCCTCCTAATACACACAGTAAAAACCCTCCACTGCTTGGAGGTCAGTAGTCCAGAGGACAGAGACTCTTCAGCCTGTATCTATGTCACCTCCTGACCTTGTTTCCTCCTCTTCCTTTCAACTTTTCATGCCTCACTTCTGTTTCAGATTCTTTTTTTAACCCATTGTCCCTATTCCTTTGTCCAGCAAATTTGAGGCTGCCCCTGTACACCTTGTAACTCCTCTCATGAAGTCTTGCTGTGCTGCTCTTCCTCCCCTGCCCCTCATCACCTGGTGACATTTGGGTGCTCCCATGTTGCCTTCATAAACATCCAATGTCACCCTGGCAAATTAAAGTTCCCTGCCCCTCTGGTATTCAAGAGGTATTTTGGAGTGTTTTATGTAAGAACTTAAACGACGTATTTTTTTGTGACCTCATTCTAAGTCATAGCTGAACTGTTTCTGCTGAATTTTCCAGAGAATTTCAGCCTCAGGCATACATATGGCCTGGAAAATTTCAGCCTAAATGCTAGAAGTTTGGCAAAGTTTATATGCACCTGAAAGTAGTCTTAATAATGGAAAGTGTCAGACTTTTAGCTGTGTAGCTATCTGCATTGTTTATAATTATATTTAAATACTGGATGTGCAATAGAAAATACTACAGTCAAAATTAATTAAAATTTAACTTGGATAAATGTTGTTACTGGAGTTGAGACCTAGAACTAGTACGCTGAAATGGAAGATGCTGACAGTGAACAGTGCTGTTTGGCTTCATGAGAATCTTGTGGAGGAAAGACAAAACTTGCTTTGAACAAGGATTTATATTTGAGAAGATAAATATGACAGGCGATGCAGAGAATTAACAGTAAAACACAGAAATAAACATAGATAAAGTATCTTGGTCTATAGGAGGAAATTCAAGTTGCCCCTGGGACCCCCTAAGAAGGAATCTCTAGTCCATCTGCTAAACCTTTGTGTTTGTGTTGCTTTTAGTTAAAAGTGTGGTGAGACTGCATGATTGCCTAAAGAAAAAACCAAAGAAAAGAAAAATGAGAGCGTTGTTATGGGTCAGGTGGCCTGGAGTGGTTGGGGAACCATTGATTTTGAAAAATATGAAATATAAATAGTAAATTACCCAGGGACATTTAGTGGTGGAAAAATAGAAACTTCTGATCTGGCCACAGAACAGCCAAATAATAAAGGGAAAATTGCTGAGTAATACTTGCCAAAATTAGAAATGAATGTGCAATTTGCTATGGTGGCAAAAAAGGGCAGTCCTCTTCTGAAGTGAATGGAAGTATTGTGTGAGGAGGACGTGGTTATCATTTTACCTCCTCACGTGTAGTGTGTCCACGTTTGGAATATTTTATTTGACTTGGGGTGACTTTCCTGGCAAATCGATGTTGGTAAGGGTGTGGAGAGAGAGTGAAAAAGTGGGAAGGTTTGAGTTTTTCATTCGCAGGAAGGAAAGAGTAAGAACAACATGCAGTAGTTTGTTAAGCAGCAGCTACTTTGGAGAGCATATACTTTGTGTGTAAAAAAAAAAAAAGTCACAGTGTGTTATTAATACAAACAGCAATAATGAGAAGAAACAGAGATGGGAGGGGGGAAGTGTAATTTGTGTCAAAATAACTATTGCATCAGAATCTAATAGCCAGAAAAGGCTTGTAGAGGCTGTGTTGCATAGGGGGCTTTAAAATTAAACTGGTCACAGTACAGTGTAGGAAAACATGTACAAAATGTGCTATGGGAAGGAATCCTGCTCCTGGCGGGGGGGGTGTGTGTGTGTGTGCAAGCTGGCTGGGTGAATTAATAGATCTTTTTATTGGGAGGAGGAGGGGGTGTGGGATATGTCTCTTTCAGGAAGATGAGATTGTGATAGGTTTTTTAAAAGCTCCTCCCCTCCCCCCTTTCTTCCATGAATATAACCGGCACTCGGGAATTAAAAACTGGATATCATATTAACAATACAGCGCTGCGCTTGATGAAGTACGATATCTTTTCTGGTTCAGTTAGTCCTCAGTAATAAAACATGAGAGTAATACCGCACAATGGTTGACACCTGTCCTGAAACTGTTACAGTGCTCGGTAAGTGCTGCCAAGAAGTCTAAAAATAAAACTTCCCTCCCTTGGCTCCCCTCCCCCTCCACCGGTGGCTGCTGTTTGGATTTTCTGAGGTCTGTTAAGGAGGTGAATAAACTTCCATGTGAAATGTGGGTTATGACTTGCCTTTTGATCTGGAAACTTAGTAATGCGCATGATAGCAATATGAAAGTGCTGAAATACAGTGTTCTGTAAGCAATATGAAAGTGCTGAAATACAGTGTTCTGTATGTGTTGCACTTCTTGGAAGTTTTCTTTTATTTCCACTTTCCTTTTCCTCCCCCACCCCCTGGTAAAAAAACCCAGATTTTTCTCAAGGTTGAATGGGTTGTCCACTCTTTCACTACTTGTATATATTTTGATACATGCGGTTTTCTTTATGTTTAAATGTTAAAGTCAGTGATGTTAATTGGTTTATGACAGCATACTTAATTATTTCTTAAGTTTATTGGGCATTTTTTCTGCTTTTTTTTGTAGGTAAGAGAACCATAAGTTTGAGTGCAAAATTATTATTATTATTATTATTATTTTTAAATGCAGTAGAAGTGCCAAACTCACCATTCAAAACCATGTCTAGTTAATATAAGAACCAGAGTATGATACTTTGCCTATTTGTGTGTCAGTCAATATTTGATGTGTAGAGCATTGAGAAAACGTACGTAGAGTCTGCCTGTGGTGAGTGTAACTGTTCTGACCTTTTTCTTTTCACATCTTAAAGTGTTTCTTGGCTTGTGTTTAACAACAGGGCAACCCAATGGATCCGATGGTCATGAAGAGACCCCAGTTGTACGGCATGGGCAATAACCCCCACTCTCAGGCGCAGCAGAGCAGCCCCTACCCTGGGCAGTCCTACGGCCCTCCTGGCCCCCAGCGCTATCCTGTGGGAATGCAGGGCCGGGCCGCGGCAGCCATGGGAGGAATGCAGTATCCACAGCAACAGGTTTGTGGAGGATTTTTCTCTGTTACTTTGGTTTCTCTCCTCTCCTTCTCTTCCCTTCTGACGCTATGGTAATAGAGGGGGTTCAAGGAGAAGAAATCAGAAATAAGTATTTCTCCCACAGAAGGACGGTGAAAGGCTGTTTTGAAAACAACTCTATTATGTTGACAGTGTGAATGTATTCTGAAACCCCATAGTCAGAAAAGAGTTTGGTTTGTTGCTGGTACTTTTTGGAGAGAGGAGTATGTCAAATGTAGTCAGTTTTCCATTTTTCTACTTGATATTGTTTAGCCTTGTATATATTTTGTTTGTTTTTAAAATTCTCTTTCTCTCTGACTTAGATACCTTTAAATATAAGTTGAAAGCTAGAGCTGACACCAGTGCAGCAGACTAGTGTTGTCCAGTGTATAAAGAAGTGGTACATCTTTATATCAGCTGTTTGTTGTTGTGGTGGACTTTTTTGTGTCTTATTCCTCTTTCCGCCTCGCAGAAGGAGCCTGTAGCTTTTCCTGCTTTTTCCCCTTTACCAACTCTTTAAAGTCAGGATATTTATTTATTTTATATCAGAGGACAAAGAAATGTAAACGTTTCCTTTTATCTGCTTGGATTTCACTGTTGATGGTGACCTTTTCTGCCTTTTTCCTGTCTTTGTAAAGAAGGTCAATTCCTATGTTCATACTATATACTAAAAGATACAGTACTTTTCTGGGGGAGAGAGGGTGTGGGTGTGAATAAACCCAGATTATCAAGAACTTATGTTTCATTAATTTTGTTTTTAAAATTAGGAATGTGAGTGTGGGCAATGGGAGCTCTCTACTTTTTTGTGAGCACAACAGAGTAATAACTTGATCATTAATGGGAAAGAATATTCATTTCGTTCAACTGAATAGTTGCAGTTAGCTTTTTTAATGTCATTTATTGTTAAATATAGAGAAGATAAGAAAATCGTGCATTCCCTGGCAGATAGGTGTCTGGCTAGTTCTTGTTATCACCCATCTACCAGGGCAGGATATTAATCAGGCAGTTAATTAAATAACAGTATCCAATATAGTAGTTGAGTGAATAATACCAACAGTCTTCATTTTTATTCTTTTCTGTTGTTAAATAGATACTTATAAGGGAGAGGTTGTTTAGTTTAGAAATGTCAATATATTTGGTTGCTGGATTCAGACAGCAAAGTGTTTTGTCAGTCATAAAAGGAGGAGAAATTGAAAAAAGGCGGCTTTATTTTTCTCTGTGTGGCTGTAGCCAAAATGAAGTTATTAAAACGTATTTTTAATTTTCAAATGAGTTCTTGTGTGCTGTGTGGAGAGGGGTGTTGAATTTTCACTGCATTTGCTAATTGCTTGATAATTGTAAATTACCCGTCAGCAGGCAGTGACCTGGCACAGTGATTGGCTGCAGGCCCTATCCGTCTTCTCACAGCATTAATGTAATTGGCTGAGCAGCAGCACAGTTCTGAGCACTAATGCTCTTTGGGGAAAAAGTGAGAGGATAATTATGACATTGAATTTTTATTGAACGGACATCACCACCTAGGCATGATTTTGTTTTGGACGGTCTCCAAAGCTTCGTGTGTTTGGTTTGTGAACCTCTAATGATCTGAATCCAGTTCTTTTCATATTGCTCATATATTACCACCTTTCTACAAAGGATTAAAATGCAGAAATGCAGGTTTGTAAATTGAATTGCCAACTTACCAGCTGAGTGGTAAGTTGTCTTTGGCACAGGATGCCACAGTTTGATTCCTGGCTGGATTTTTACTCCTGTGACATGAATATTAAATAAGGAGAGCCTAGCTACACTTGTGAAATTTGGCAGTGTAGCATGTACCTACTTCTAGATATAATATATATAAAATAAATAAGATGGCTAGAAGTTTCAGAGCTTGAATCTCGGCACATTCTGGAAATTGGAGTCCTTTACAGTGTCGCATTGAATCTTTCAAAAGTGCAAGGCACTTCTGAAACGTCGATGGTTTAAAAAGTACCGGGCCTTAAACACATACAGCGCTCAGATTTAAGTATTATGTGGAGACTGCACTTGGTAGATGGATTATGAGGGTGGAAGTGCCACACTGTAGGAAGGGTGGGAAACATCAATGGGAGGGGTTGTTCTTATTTTAAGTTCTAGTCTGCTGTTGCCCAAAGATAGCTGAGGGTGTCGGTTGTTTCCGTGGATGAAACGAGCAGACTTTTTGTTACACTGTGAAGATATTTGAAGAAGACCTTGAAATGTTAAGTCTGGCTCTTTGTCAGTGAGTGTTGTGGCTTGAGGTTAGAGCTGTGGGACTTGACAATTTAACTTGCAGGCTCTGCTGCAGGATGCTGCAAATGAAGAAATAAAGATGAAAAACAACACCCTAAATATCCAGCTAAAATTAATGGAAATGATAGAAATTAAGATAATTGCCTAGATGTAGGTAGTTGGTCTGTGTCATATTGCGCCAGAGAACAGTGTATTCCAGCCTGCTGCCCATAGGTGAAAGAACTTGCTCCTGGGAAGGGAGGCCTCTGGCATAAGCAGTGAAAGATTAAAGAGGCTGAAAGTGTTATCAGTTGCAGTCATTCTGTATATCTGCAGCACAGGTGTCAAGCATCGCCTGGTAACTTGATGCTTCATACCAAGCATGAGGCGCAAATAAACCCCCAAATTTTTGTAACATTCTTTGTAGAAATCTCAGGTTATTGAAGATAGAATGGAAAGCATGGGATATGTTCTGTGACATGGCTGCAGAGGATGCTTTGAAGAGAGAAACCAGATCTCCTAAGTATTTGAGCTTGAAACTGCTCTCTCAAGAGTTACCCATGATGACCCCTAAAACAAAACACTAAGCCTTATATAAGGGGCAGAATGTGAAATGTCATCTTTTTGCATTACTCACTAATACAACTAGAGATAAAGGGGTTGAAATATATATGTAGGTATGTAGGAAAGAGGTAAAACTGTGAGGAAGCTAATGGTAACCTGAGATTTTCTTGTTTGTCTCCAACACTTGACAGCAGAGATCCAGATTTATCATGTGAAGATGGGTGATAGCTTGTTGTGACAAAATGCTAAGCAATTTGAAGAATGTAGCAGCATTTTGTCAGACTTTTAAGGGCATGACCAGATAACTCAGTGTGTCAAATAAATATATAAAGCATTTGGGCTGATTTGGGTAAAATTGTCTTAATGGGTTAGTAGATTAAAAATCACATTGTTCTGCATAATACACATTGTTACCTGTATAAAAGGGGAAATGTAAGGAAGAAAGGTGTTAGTAGAAGAGTTATATACTTAATTTATAGGATTGCAGACATGACAGTTCGTCTCTTTTGTCAGTAGGCATAAATATGTATGGTGAATGAATTACTCAAAAAGAGATTATGTTGTTTGGAAACTTTTGAGGTTTTGTCTCTTCCCTGTCATCTTTCAGTGGGAGGGGAGGAGGTAGGGAAAGCTGGTAGCAAGATGACCTGTGCCTGTGTTGTCAGTTTAGAGCATGATTGAAATACAAGTTGCAACAAGGCCAGTGGTTGCATCCCAAGGTTTTTAAATGCTGGTCTTGCATGTAAAACTTAATACTGCTATCTCATCATCTCAAGTACTCTGTCTCCTGGTTTGCATGGGATGAATGTAATTTTAGGATTATTAACACTCCTTACGCAGGACTTCACAGAGATTGCAGTGTGTATGTAAAAACAGAAAGCAGAAAAACATACTTTCAGATTTAATTTTTGGCTTCTAATCTCTTAGATGCTTTTTGGAATTACGAAGGGGTGATGTCAAAATTGAAAATCCTAATAAGCAGGAATACTTAGAACCTGCAGACTTCAGGCTTGATTTTGCAGTACATTTCACTATAGTGTGAGTAATAAGAAGTGATTATAAAGACAATAATTACCTTTTCACTTAACTTTTCCCTTTCCCATCCACCCGCCAGCTTCAGGCTTCAGTCAGGCAAGTGATGATGCCCTATTCAGTTTCTGGCTTCAGTTCAGTTGCCCTGCCAAAGTGTTTCTGTGCTTTAGTGCTGTATGCTATAGGAAAACCTGCTCCTTTGTAAAAACATTTCACTAAAAGTAGAAATATCTCAGAGTGCCAATTAAAAGTGTTCTGTTTTTTTTTTTTCCTGCTTTTGTCTAATGGTGTTGCTTTTTCATGTTAATAGCCTGTAATAGTTTATTTTGTGCTGAATTTCATTAAGCTTAAAAATCAGTTCCTTGAAATACCCACATAAAGGTTTTGAAAGTTTTCAGTAAAGTCTGAAGGCTTGGATTTATGAATGTGTTTGAAAGAATTGAATGCTGTGATGTGCCTGTTTAATCAGATGATCATTGCCTAATTGATTTTTTTTTTAGCATTCATTAAAATTCCTTGTGTACTTGATGGACTGGAACAACAACTTATTGTGTAAATAGAATTGTGTTGCCATAATGCATAGTAAATTCTTTATGAAAGATAGTTGTGTGGATATGTGCAATGGCCATTCCTAATAGCTGTTCAAAATGTACTGTTTCAGTACTGATCATGCAGTTGTCTTAGTGCCTTGAGCTTGCTTGCAGTAAGTCAGTTATGAGGCTTGAGCCTCCATCTATTCTTTCTTTTTTTTTTTTTTGCTATGAAAATACCGTAAGATGAAAGGCTGCTAATCACTTGTCCCTTTAATATTATTTTATTTATATATATATATATTCTTGTTTTGTGGAATTAAAAAATAAGCATTGTCAATGTCCTCATAGTTGTAAGAGTGGAACTGTAAATATTTAGAGAAACACTCTTTTACCCTCTCTCCCCCCCCCTTCTTTTAATGTACAGGTCATTCAAGGATTAAGGAAAATATGCTGCTTTTTTTGTCTTATATGGCAGGTTTCAACTTGGAGTAACTTTCTGTTAAAGTGACAGAGTTGTAAAATCTCTGGGAATGTTTAGCAAGGTTTTTTTTTTAATGGAAACTGCAAGTCAACCAGAACTATAGCAGCATCAATGTGATTACCTCATTTAGGAAAGGGTTTGCAGTGCTCGCATTGGGTAATGTCCCGGTTTGGAAACATCAAATGTAGGCCAAGAAAATCAACTGGCTGTTGGTTTGGCAGGTAGAGTTTTAAAGTGAGCAAACACAAATGTGTGTTTACTACTGGTTGGTTGGCTGGTTGTGTGTGTGTCACTTTCTGAAATCATTTTAATTCTACAAGATTGATGTATGCCAAGAAAGTGAGGCTTACTGTCATGTTTTGCTTTCAACCATTAATTTAAAATGTGGTGCATACAGTGAATGCTCGTCAAGTGTATGTTTGCAGATTTTTCTGCTCCTAAGCAGCTTTTAGCATGGTTGATGTTAGTATTGGTTAAGGGAGCAGACACAGAAAATAAGCATTGTTTTCATTTCTTAGCCTATTTATTTTGCAAGAACAGAGAATCAGTCAATATGATTGAGTCTCAAAAACAACCAGTGGAGGACAAAACATTGAGATGTGTTGCTTTTTCTTAAAGATTGATAGGCTCATTTCGTACACACACATAAAAAGGATCAGCATGTGCATCAGAAGTGTATTTTTCCAGAGGGTTTTTTATTTTTTTTGTTTGATTTAACTTGTTTGGGTTGTTTTTTCTTTTTGGGGGGTGGTGGGGGTGGTGTGTTTTTATATTGGGTTTGGGTTAGTGGTATTTTCTTGGGGTTTGTTTGATGGTTGTTTTTGTGTTTGGTTGGTTGGTTGAGGTTTTTTTGTTGTTGCTGTTTGTTTTTTATTTTTTGGTGTGTGTGTGTTTTATTTTGGGGCTTTTGTTTTGTTTTGCTTTTTTCCCCTGGGCATTTATTTGGAGCTCTCTCTAGCAGATTGTGGATTTACAATTCCTGGAAAGCAGAAAGGTTGAAACTCTTAAAGATGAGTATTTTTCTAACTACTTTTTCTATTAAACCATGTAAATACTTTGAATTAAAATAATTCCTCAGTAAAATATTATTTGAATGACATATCTGATATCCTGTTGAATTGCTATAAACTTATGGGGGGAGGGGAGGAATTAATCAAATAAGTAGAAGAACTTCCTGGAGAGTGTGAAGTTTGAATCCTTCCTTTTATGAATCAGAAAAGGGATGAGAAGTCACAGCTGTTTGTCTTCCTTGTAAGGTCATCTTTAAGAATGGATCTTTTGATGGTCAAGTGTTAATAATTGCAAAGAAAAGTTGCTGCTCTTTGTTATGTAAAGAAATGGGATTTTTAAATTTCAGATTTGGGAAAATGCTAAATAATGTTCATGTGAAGACTGTAGGAAAATGTTTAGCATGGTTCTTTCTTTGGCTATACTAAGCCTCATTGACTAAATTGAAAAAAAAGGCTGCTACTTTAGTTCATGCCAGGATAAGGCTTTATGTTGTATTGTCTCCTTTAGAATTATCCCTTCTATTGAGTGTAATTCACTCTATAGAGGGAGGTGTGCAGAGATTACAGATAATGACGGAATCACATTTGACATAAGTTTGAGGTCTTTATGGTAGTTTAGCTCTTCATCTTAATGCTGGTCATCTGAGATTGTTTACTGAAAAAAATCCCTAAAGTAGCGGAATTGCATTATTATGGAAAATAGAAACATTTCAGTAGCTTATATCATTTCTTTGGAACTGTGGAAGAAATGTAGGTTGAAAAAGAAGAACTGATCCTTCAGCTGGTGAGAGAAAGCTTGGAAATGAGACATTTGTATCTGTTGAATTACTATGTACTGACATTCAGTAAATGCTAATTTTTCCATCCATCCTGGAGCAAATGGCAGTCTAGATTTGTGTAGAAACAGTGTAAGAATCATGAATGTACTATGCTGAATAAAATGTATTTTTGATACTGCTAAATGATTGTACTTCAGTTAGAATATTTAATAGCTGTAATCACATTTGTTATTCTGCTTGGAAGTGGGGGCATGAGAGAGAGGAAAACATGCAAACCCTGTGTGATCGTGTTCTGAAAAAGGTTGCTGTTAAGGAAGCAGCAGTTGTTTTGTTGTTAAGAACTTGGTTTGCTAGCAGTATTAGCTGTCATTCTACACTGGAGTTTAGGCTGGAAACAGATTTTGGTGATTAGAAGTGGAGAACAGAGGGCTGGTCGCTGCTTTGCTGGGAAGATACAAAATTATTTACTTATGAACAGCTCATTTTACATGGCAGCAGGAGACATGAGTTTATTTACATTTGAAGTAAAATAAGCATCTTGCTTTAAGAAAAGACTACTGTATTACTCTATTCAGCAGCTGCCATATAATGACTGTGCCAGGAGGGTTTTAAAGTGTAGGTAAGGAATAATTAACCGTTACTCCTAATATTATAGTCATAGTAGTTTTCTGTTAATAATATTCATCAAAGAATAATTGACACTTGAAACTACTGAAATGACATCCAGACCCATCATGTGCACGCACGGTAAGGTTTTTGTAATCATACTTTCTGTACTGCTCCCCAGGGGCAGCTCAGCATTTTTTTTAATTAATTTTTTTTTAAGTCTTGGTGTAAGTTTCTCAGAAGATACTATCAATTGTCCATAAATTTAAATCTGTTTAGAGGAAGCAAGGCGGGAATGGAGTTTGCTTTTTTAAAACTAGGGAGTGTGTTTCCCATAGCTGAAAATAGGGCTGAAGATAAGAAAGTGAAACCTGTCTGAAATCAGTGGGAAATTTGCTGTGACTTCAGTGGAGCTAGATTTCACTTGGGGACAATGTTGTTGGGGTGGGTGACATGTATTTAGTTGGCATCAGTGTAGGCAGAATCAGCTTTCAAAGTCAATTGAAGAGAACTTCAGAACAAGACAGGTCAATACCCTTCACTTTGGTGACCCTGGGATAGGTAGCTTTCTTCTTGGAACAACAGGCTTTTCAAGAAATATCTGATACCAATATTTCAGAATTGGACTCCTATTGCAGCTTTTTTTTTTTTCTTTTTTTTTTTTTAATAGGAATTGTTATTTTCAGCAAAGCTTAAGTAAAAATTATTTCTACAGTAGCACAGTAAGTACTGCAAAAAGTCAAAAGCATTTTCCACACCTTTTTAATGTAGTTAGTCTTAAATCACATGGGTCCCATGCAGTTTAAACAAATCTTTTGTGGCATCCTGCTTCAGTTTTGTGTATTTTATGACCTAAAGCATTAGGACCTTTGTTGGAGTAGATGAGTTATTAAAAATACATATACATATATATATATAAAAGATTTTTATATGTTTCAGACTATTAACATTCTCTGCAGTTAGTTTTGTCTAAAACCCTAGTTTGTTCATATATATATGTATTACGTTGATCCTTACAACTATGCTAACAGGGCACATATAAAGATCCTAATGTAAATACTTTAAGCTTTTGGTGTTTTGTTATTTTTCAAGACTGATGAAAGAAAGATTTAAAAACATAAGGATAAACTGAAAGATATAGCTTATTTCTGTAGGCTTTTATTCTCTTTCTACCTTGAGTGACCCCATTTTTGGGTGCTTCGCTGGTGCTTGCGCTTATTCATTTCTTTGCCTAAAATAGAACAAATGTGTTAAATGCTTGCATCCTTGCTGATAAGTATTTGATCTCTGAATCTTGTAATGTGTTTTGGGGGTGGGGAAAAGGAGCAAGGAGAAAATCAGTGTCTGTTTTATTTCTCTGCATCCTCCATCCTTTTATGAATGTTGTTTCTTAGTAATGCTTTTTACATTTCTGTGTTAAGAAGAAGGCACATAAAGGGCGTAAATGCACAATATTAAAAAGTATATTTGAATCTAAGTATATTTTGAATTCAAATACACATTTCAGAAAGTGAGTGAATTTGGCTTTGGTGTATATATCAAAGGCACAAATTACACTTGCTGTTGGTTTGTTTCACAGAAGAGTGATGAAGAGATTCCTGCATATTTCTTGGCAAACTGTAATATAACTTGTCTTTTGAGACAAGAGTCCAATCAAAATAAGCAAGGTTTATATAGCTACTTAGGGAAGATGTTGTTTTAATTACAGAAGTATCATTGCTTATCTTGAGTCTATGTACATACATGTGTTTAACAGCCAGTGTTTTACAGGACAGGTTAGCAAAACTGCCTTTTTCTTTTCACAGGATTCTCTCTTTCTCCAAACTGTTTTGTGCTGTGCAAGCGGTGCTCAGTAAAAACAAATACATAAGAGTCTGTGCCAAGAGCAGTGTGAGCCTCTGCACGGAGGAAGCAAGCAGGGCTGCTCAGCGAGGACCTCTGCTTTTTGCTGCTCCTGCCCCTTTTTGAATAACTCCGCTGCTCACCTCTGCTGTCCATCCTAACTTTCCCAGCTGTCAGGACTGAAAATTGGCACGTTCATTAGCTCTTCCACCATACTGGAGAGTATTTAAAAGCACGGATGCAAATTGAGTCATTTGTGTTTTTCATTGGTTTAATTTTATTGCTGGCTGGCAAAACTGAAGAAAATCAGCAGCTAGATATCCCCCTGCAGGTTTGGGAAGTGTGTACTTAATAGATTTATGGCCCTTTTACATTTGGAGAGTTGTTCTAGGGAGGAAACTGTTATTTCTAAAATGAACCTTAAGTTCTGCAGAAAATGATACTTGAGGCCTTGCGTTCACCAAGGAAAAAATTGTACCTGATGTTGGAGAGCAGGCAGGTGGGTTTTCAGTCCTCTGAGGTTATGCTTTGGGAAATTCCCTGTATCCTTCTCAAATTGAGATTGTTTTATGACCTGAGTAAATTTGCAGTCTTGCAGCAAGTAGTGAAGCATAGATTCAGTAAATGCCAAGACTGTATAGGCACTTGGCCTTTCTTTTTGATTTTACACATTACAAGAAAAATAATGTTTCCTAATATTGCTTTAGGCCTTTAACATAGGGGTTACAAGAGAACATTACCACCAAAAGTAATTGAAGAATATGCAGGAAAAGATCAGATATACTTTGCATGTATTCGGTGTAGGCTTTTTTTCTTCTTTCTCTCTCCTGTTCTGTCATCCCATTTTTGTCTTCAACATGTAGAACTGACTAAAAATACATTCCTATTCTTGGTGAGGATTAAGATCCTTTATAGCAGAATAAAAACCTGACTAAATATCAGAACCATGTGTATGTGTGAGTTGCTGCACTTTTACTGTAGGTGCTCTAGACCTGCTTGCAGGACCTTTGAGACTTCTGCTTTCTGTAAAGCTTTTTTTTTTTCTTTTTGTCCCCTCCCACCACCCTTTTTCTTTTTCTTTTTTTTTTTTTTTTCCCATGGGGAATAAAGCAGTTTTTAGCCCAGAGGATAAAATTAGTTATTGTTATGAACCTGGTTGTAAGGCTGTTGTTTATAAGAATGTGGAAAGATGCACACTACGTGTAGTGTTCTGCTTCGTGGAGAAAACATGTTTTTACTTGAAAAGTATTTTTTCTACGTGGACCCATTTTATGTATTCCGCTTCTAACCATAGGCAGGAGTGACTGTTTCCTGAATCCTTTCAGGTAATAAATTTTAAGTTTCCTCATCATTTTTATAAATATTTGCTGAAAGGATGCACAACATGCTTTGGTACATGTTAATCTTGTAGTAATGAAATACTGCAAATCATAGAATAGCTAGGGTTGGAAAGGACCTTAAGATCATCAAGTTCCAACCCCCCCTGCCATGGGCAGGGACACCTCACCCTAAACCATACTACCCAAGGCCTCGTCCAACCTAGCCTTGAACACTGCCAGGGATGAAGCATTCACAACCTTCTTGGGCAACCTATTCCAGTGCCTCACTACCCTAACAGGAAAGAATTTCCTCCTTATATCCAGTCTGAACTTCCCCTGTTTAAGTTTTAACCCATTACCCCCTGTCCTACCACTACAGTCCCTAATGAAGAGTCCATCCCCAGCATCCCTATAGGCCCCCTTCAGATACTGGAAGGCTGCTATGAGGTCTCCACGCAGCCTTCTCTCCTCCAGGCTGAACAGCCCCAACTTTCTCAGCCAATCTTCATATGGGAGGTGCTCCAGTGTGTTTTTTACTGTCTCCGAGATGTAAAATTTCACAGCTTATTTAGCATTTTCAGTAGCATCTCTGAAAAGAGGGGTATGCAAAGGCTTAAATAATAGAGTTTAGTAAAAGGCATGGAAAGGAGCCTGGGATTAGTAGAAAAGCAGTATCAGCTAGCACTGATTTTACAAAGAATGATCATCCACTTCCTGCGTGTCAATAAAAATGCAGGAGAGCACCTTTCTTGACACAGGGGTTGCTGAAACATCAAGTGCTGTCTTTCTTTTGTAATACTCCTGTGGATGTTTTTTCACAAAGTGGTATCTGTCAGAGCTTGAAATATTCTTGCACAGTTCCCTTTGAACAGGTAGCACAGGACAAGTTCTAGCACATAGCTGCTTGACATGGGGCCGCCTACTGCGGGGAAGGAATGCCTTGCTTACATGCATCTGAGTTGATGTGCTAAGAACTTTGCCAGTCGTTCTGCCGATTACGTACTGGGCTGTAAATTATCACTGAACTCCCATTTTGAATCATGGCTTCTTTTTCTTTCCTTTTTTTTTCCTCTCCCCCCCCCCTCCCCAGACAATAGCAGTTGGAAATATTGAGGATACTATTACAGTTTGTGATTAGCCTGGAGATATTTTTACAGAGAATCTAACATAAATCTGTGCATTTTTATTGCTACACTGTCTTTGGTTTTGCAAAGCAATATTTGCTTTCTTGTGTTGCTTTAATAGTACTATTCATCTAGTAATGCATATGGTGGAGTATGTCAAATTACAATTGAAAACAGATATTGTGAATGGCTCACCTGGAGGATGCAATAAGAATACTAAGGCTTAATATTTTCCTTGAAGATATGCCTTTCTTTGTTATTTTTGTATGCTTGGCAATAGATTGTAGCTGATATTTGAACGGGGTCGAGAGGAGTATAGTCTTGTTTTTTGTGCACTTCCTGGAGTTCTTCACCTATGCTGTTAACATCTTGTTTTGGAAATTGAGATATTCAGACACTGGAATGAGATACGCTCTGAAAATCCCAGTTGTGCTGAAAAAGGCAGAATGAATTGGGCGATAGGGTCTCTTGAAAGGATGTGAATTCGCTCCTGTCCCATAATTTTTCCTGTGGTTGAATTCAGTGGAGCAGTTATTGGAGCAAACAACATACAACAGTGAATTTGTATGCAGTTGCCTTGAGGGATTTTTCTTGCTTTTCTTCCTTAAGATTCCCTATCTTGGGGCAACTTTCTCTGTTCAGCTGCAGGTGAAATGAGCCTTGCAAATATATGTCAGCTGAGGTATGTGTTTGCCCTTATTGCTATGTTAATATTGTTAGTTACACTGTATTTGCTCATGGAAAAATAATGGAAGCCTGAAACTTGTTCTGGATAGAGGTGTTATGGATGCTTTGTTGGTTTTCTGTTTGCTGTCCCTTCTGGCTGAAGAAACTGCATTGCCATATCCCTTTGAAATCCTGTTTGTGTTCAGGAAGGCCACCTCTAGCCATTAGCTCTCTCATAGGTTTACATGATTTTTAGTGAACTTTGCCTGAGGTTGTGCTATTCATGTTAATTTTGCTGTTCTGGCTGCAGTTTCCAACTGGAAGCACAGGAGGCTCCCTGTTCGGCATAAATTGCTGCTTTCACAGGCCACAGGAGAGGCTACCAGCCCTTCCTGCAGCGACCTGTCCCTTCTTGGAGTTACTTAGTGGAAAACTGCAGTCATTTTGAGCTGATCTGTCTCAAATGTCTTCCTTCTGCTTGTGAGACAGCCGAGGTAAACATAGTGACAGTAGGACTCTGGAAAAAATATGGACCTGTATTGTATATACTACACCTTGATGCAGCAGTCATTTGGGTTGGAGTTATGTTTTGATAACGATTGAAAAAAGGGTTATCACGTGAAAATAAGTGTGCAAATGCAAATTTTGCCGATAAAGGAACAAAAAAACCCTCAACCAACCAAACCCAAACCAAAACCCCATGTTCGTAATCATTATCCTGAATGAAGCTTGTGATTGTATGTGACTGGCTACTGTAGTGTCTTCGACTCGACTTGACTTCTTGTCGTAACTTTGGGCACTCTACAGTACCACTGGGAAGGGAGCCTGTTATTTGGCTGGGCTCCCTCTAGTAGCCTGAGATGCAATTTGTTGTGGGGTACTTCGGCTTGGGTGGGTGGAAGAGCACTGAACTAGGGCAGTGGGGATGGAGGGTGAGATTAGGAGCATACAACTACACATTGAAATCTAAGTCATGGTTTTGTGAGCAAAAGTGATCAAGGTACACAGACATGATGGGAGGGACATCCCCCCCATTTTAATTGCCTGTACTCTAAAGCTGGCAGCCAGGGTAATAAACAAGAGGAGCTGAAATTTCTCATTTACAATTATAAATTTCATCTACTTGGTATTACTTGAAATCTAGTGGGAAGGTTCACAGGATTGGAATGTTGAAATAAATGGTTATAACCTATGTAGAGAGAATTGAATGGGTAGAAGGGGAGGGAAAGTGGTACGCTATGTCAAGAGCGATATTATGTGTTTCTGAATCACTGAGTACTCAAAAGCAAATGATATTAAATATTTCTGAGTTACAGTCCTGTCAGAGAAGGCAGGAGATGAGGGTGCCAGCTAGTACTTGCTAGATACTGCTGAAATAAAGTAGGAGCAGGATGACCAGTCCTTTCAGATGTTACTTACAGTGATGAGAGTGGGGGGAGCAGGGGCTGAACACCTTCTGCTGCTGGTATTGAAGCCTTTATGAATTTCTGTTAAAAACTCTGTGTGTATAAATGCAGGTGGCAGTTTGTCTGTAAAAGCAGTATATCAGACACTGAGGAATTCAAAGGAAGAGGAAGAACTGGTCACAAAAGTACCATAGCTTGATTTTAATGATATTGCATGCAGGAAAAATGGAGCTCAAATAAGCAACAACAGAAAATCTATCACTGTCATATACATATACATACGTGTCTGTTACTTTCAGAGGGATAGCAGCACAAAGATGGGAAGGGTCATAAGCTAAATCAGTTGAGAGGATTTTTTTTTTTTTTGGTAGATGATGTTTGGAAATGGTTTGAAGTATTTTTTTTTTGTTTTGGTTTGGTTTTTTGTTTGTTTTACTAAATGAATAATTGAGGAAGAATTTAATTCTCTCCTGCTGTTTCTGTCTCCAGCATCTGTCAGAACTTAGAATTAGAAACTTGACTTCTTGAAGCTATTTCTTGTTTTGTTTAATACAAATGTTTTGAATGTGAATCAAGTTTTTTGTTGTTGTTTTTTTTTTTTTTTAAAGTGGTTTCTTTAGCTAATGAAGACCCGTTTTAAAAGGAGTCAAATTCCTTCAACTATAAATGAGCACTAATTACGAATTGAAAAAATGATCTGGTAAGAATAAAATGTTCTGTTTACCATTTCTCCAATGTAATAAGTATGTGAAATTTCAGAACGGAATAAATACTTGTTTAAGTACATAATTGCTTAAATAAGTGTGTGTGGACATTTAAATAGTTTTTTTGGTTAGCAAAAAAGACTTGCCAAGTGTAGTGTGAAAACTAGAGCTAATAATAAGACAGAACAAAATAGTTACCAGTCAGTGAGACTAAACCTTTCTTAAAAATAACAAAAAAAAAAAATAATTAATGCAACACAAGATTAAAATACATTATTCATACTAGATTTTCATGCTTGCCAATTTAACTGAAGATAAGACCACACTAATATACAATGAGTAAATCCACTGTGTTCTAGGAACTAAAATGCGTGTCTCACTTACGGGATATTGCTTTCTTCTGGAAAAGCAGTGACAGAGAAGGCTTTGGAGGTCATGGCAGATAATCAGTTGAGTGCAAGTTCCTTGTGCAATCCTGCAGTTTAAAAGCTTTAATATGATATTTGGCTGAGTAAAAGAAAGTGATACTGGAAAACTCGATCTGGTTTTTGGTGCCTCAAAATGGCTAGTGGAGATAGAGCTTAGATAAAGAATTAGGATGGCTGCAGTAAACTGGAGTGGTTGTTTGTAAGAATTCCCATGAACAGAATAACCTTCTAGGTTAAAAGGTGTCTTCTGGGTTCGGGTGTCTTGGCCTGAATCTGTATATAACTGAATATGTGGAACAGAAATTTTAAATAAGAATTTTTCGGTCTAGTGTACAAGTATATAGATAGCATGGGCTGTACTTCCACAGCCAAAGAAAGCACTTTGACTGAAGAATTGTGGCCATGTGTGGATGCCACATAAGGCTTGCTGTCTCCCTCAGACATGGTAGAATACCTTCAAACAATCAAAATAACCCCAAAAGATCTGAAAATTAACTTGATCTTTGAAGTATTGAGTGACATGAATGTGAAATCACTTTCCTTCTGGATTATTCCAGAGTATTTGCTTTCCTTTGTCAAGTGAATCTTGTGTTCCAACAGTGCGGTCAGTTTCTTAAACCTGTAGCACATTGTTATGCCTTTGGAAACTGGGAACTTTAATTATTAAAAGTAACATAATGTGGTTCTTAATTTTACAAAACAAAGTGGTTTTTGTGAAGATGGGTTCTGTATGCCTGAGATTGTTTGCCACCAGGTGAGCAATTGAAAATGCATGTAGAAGATACGAAAACACCTTCTGGAAAGGGAAGGCATTCTTTCTTCTTCTAAAAAAAAGCCATGTGTAAATTGTAGGAGTTCATAAGACACAGACGTGCTATTTTGTCTCTTGCTTGGAATCACGAGCAGGACAATTACCTGCATCCTCCAGAAAAAACTGGCAGGCCGGTCTGTGGGCTGCCATTGTCTCCACAGCATGGGCAGGCACTGATCAACTGTAGCTTACAGGGAAGATGTCTGAACTCAGGCAATGGGATATACGCAAATTTTTCTCCTCAATTTGATTTGGTCCAGTTTTGTAAAGCCCATTTAAACTCTGAAGCTCTTCCTTCTTTGAGCTGTTTTCTTTCCCAAACGTGTCCCACTGTAGGTCATTCAGAGTTTCTCCGAGGAAATGGGTCAGGTATGGGCTTGTAGGGTTTACTGCGTTTGTATGAGGGACTTTTGGAGAGTTTTTTTTCATTTTATAGTGGTTAGCCATCTGCCTTGATTCTCACTGCTTATTGTGAAATCAAAAACATACAAGTAAAGAAAAGTTTACCAAATTTCCATGTGAGAATGCATGCAATCCTCTTTATCTGTTCTTCTCTGTCTTGGCGTGCTTTGGGATTAAGGGTTTTAATACTGTTTGATTAACAGTTTACTTTCCACAAGGAAGCAAGTTAAACAAATTCATAAAACTATACAGTAGATTAAACTGTCACTTAATCATATCAGTTTAGTCTGGCTCTATTAATAGCTAAAAAATGGCTTTATATTTTTTAATGCCTGGGAGCTATGTTACAATATACTCCAGTTATTTCAGATAATAACCTCTAGTTCTTCTAGACAAGGAGTAGACAGCTTTTACTAATTTTTATATAAAATATAAATCTTCACTTTAGAGCTTTTTGGGGTATTTTTGAGAATAAATTAAACTTAATTCACAATATATTACAATTTTATATGTAAGTTTTGCTTTAAATAGTTCAGTTTTCTTTCAAATTTCTGTAAGCCTAATAAAAATGTGACTGTAGTTATATATTTATGATAATTTCAGTTGTGTGAGCTTTCAGTAATGCATGTCTGCTACATACTAATGAGCAAATGAGATAACATGTTAGAGTTGGAATATAGAAAGAATCCTGATAATTAGGGTGCTTGGGTACAAATTTTGACTCTGCTGCTGAACTGTTATGCTAATTTATTATAAAATGCATGATACTTGCAAATAAATGATAAAATACCTACCTGGTGCTGCATATTAGTAGCGTTTTATCCAAGTAATGTTTGTTGAGCAGAAATGGAGTTCTTGCAAAATATGGAAGTGAAAATCAAGTTTTAAATGTGCTGGAGTTCTAGCATGCTTTGAACAAATGTGCTTTTACACATCAGGTGGAAACACTTATGCTCTAAATGTGGGAATTAATTGCTTTTATCTTGGCACTTTGACACTCTCCCTCCCCTCCCACTTAATAAAGTCTGGTCTTGAAGTCTTTGCTTCTCAACGTCAGGTCAAAATCTGCCTTGTTGCCATCATGAGAAACTGCCCTGCACAAGGGTTCTAGATTAATTTTCATAGTAGTGGGGGTTTGATGTATTTAATGCAAATTTATCCTTAAGATGGTAGCATCACAGGAGAAGGTCTTGAGATGAGCAGGGAAAGCATTTAAAAAATGAGGATGAGCAGGGGGAGCAGAAACCAACAGATATGCACAGTGGACGGTATGGCCAATGCAGAGAGTCAGGTAGGTGTCTGCAGAAGTGTAGGACAGTGGGCTAACAAAACTGGTGTGACTGCACCAGAGAGGAACTTTGCGGTGACTATGACATGAACTGAAAGGGCTGTTGTTGGGATACATATCTGTGCAGGCAGAGGTAGTTGTTAATTTTGGGTGCTATTGCTCTGGATGAAGCATCAAGGCTTTGCAGTAATTGATGTCAGGATTATTGTGGTTAAGAGTGTTTGGTGGTGTATGTGGGCACAGTTAGTTTTACGTTTTCTTTCCCAGTTTACTGACATAGTATGTTATTGTAGCTGTGGAAAATCAGTCTACTGGAGTGGGCATGTCTATGTGTGTAGCTTGTTGGAATAGTATATGTAAAAGCAGTTGTAGAAGTTCTGTTTAGTTTAGTGCGCAAATTGTTTTTCCTTGAGAACAGAGCAACTTAAGTATAAAATTTATAGTGGCTTTCATTTAGCTGTCAATGATAGGTTGTCATTTAGTCACCTTTTAGAATGGGTGCCAATCCTGAAGAGATGACCATCAGAAAAACATCTTGGCCTACTTTATAGATGAGGAGAATGGGGAAAGATGTGTGTGGGCATCCTCTTCCACCAGCCATACTGGTACTTAGTAGATAATTCACCATGTATTTCTGTGCTTTCTCTTAATCTTCTCCAAGTTTTGTTAAATTTTGTCTTTGACAGAATATATACACACCCATATGTATATATGTATACACACACCAACACCTGTGCATAGATATATTATATTCATGCATACATATATATGGTGGTATATCTATTTCCAGATTCAGAAACATCCTGACAGCATGGATTCCTGAGCAGTGGTAGGGCACCACTCTTAGTAACGGCACTGTTCTTGGCTCTGTCAGCTGTAGTGATGCTTTAGATGTGGGATTTGCTATGACAATTAAATGCAGACCATGTATAGCTCACAAATCCAGCTCTGCCATGACCCCAGATATTGATTTATTTGATTGGACAGTTGGAAAACTAAGCAGAACTATCTGTGGAGCAAGCAGCATTTTGAAACCAGTCTTTATTAATATTAAAATGATTTATTGTGTCTTATAATCAAAATAATTTGGAGTTTGAGGGTATATGTGATGTTCCATGAACATTCTAGGTATGATGGCTGTTTGAACAAATTCTGTGCAGTCTGCTTATTCACTTAAAATTTTCAAAGCAAGTATTCAAAAGCTGCTTCATTTGAAAGGACAGAGTTTTCACAGCTTAGCAGGCTGCACATTTAATACCAATGAACTTCAAAGCTTTAGCCAGGACAAGTGCATGCATCTTTGTATCGCTCCACAATTTGGTGGTTTAGCTTAGAAATAAATTGTAAATGTCAGATCTGAAGAAGAGCTTGTGCGACTGTAAATTTGTGTGCGTGGTGGTGGCTTTTTTTTTTCTCCCCAGCTATGTTGGTTAGCCTCGTAAGACATTCTCTCCCCCTACACACACTTCGCTTTATTTATTCCATGTGTGCTGTTATTTGTTTATTTATGTATTTATTTTTAAGTATCGTTTGCATTCCGGTCTAAATGTGCTTGAAAATTACCATCTGCTCTCCTGCTATTTAGATAGGGCATGCTACAACTGAGGTGAAGAGCTGTCACATCAAATATTTTCATTCTAGCTTTCGCACCTTTGATACCGACTTACATAATTGCAGTGCAGGACCATTTCCAGGGATTCCTTATTTTCTTTTTAACCCTCCCGTGTCTCCCCCCAGTCTTTATTGGATTTTGCTGCCTTTTAAGAGTGTTTCCAGTACAGATGCAAGTTTGTCGGTGCTAGGAGGTGAGGCCCGTCATGAAGGGCCTTTCCTTTTGGTTAAATGCTAAAATGCAGTACAATAAGCAGGAATAGGAAAACATAGTGTGCCTATTTATGGTGTAAAATGTTTTTAGACAGATAAAACACTGGGGGTGGGGGGTGGTGGATTTGAGGTTGGTGTCTGTGTTTTGTTTTCCTTTGTTTATTTTTTTTTCTTTTCCCACAATTTTCTTTTCTCAAAGTGAAATCTAAACGTGTCAGTGACATATGCAGAATATATTTTCTGTAAGGCTGAGGTTTACTCTAGTAGTGTTTTGGTGGTGGTTTATTTGTTTATATTTTTTTTCCTTGGGTTTTTAGCCTTTTAAGTTCAAGGACTAGGGGAGGTAGAAACTACTCTCAAAAATTAGAGGGTTATAAAAATGAACAGATCATCTGTATTCACATTGACAGTCACTTTGAGTTGAATGGGAATAAACTGACAGAAGATGGTGTTTGGAAATGAAACATGACAGGAAAGCAGTTAGCACAAACTGCCCAATAATTTCTCATAGTCAGGAAGAGAGCACCATTAGAGAGCGGGGGTTGTGCCAATAAAATAGCTGTAAGATAAATTAATGGTCTTGCAGTACCAGGCAGTAAATTGGGTGCATGTCATCTGCCCCCTCCCTGCTGGTTAATTCTGTAATGAGAAATAGGATGCGTGCTGGCACAGGCACCAAATTCCAACTGTTTGCATCCCCTGTGAGGCAGAGTTTGTTATCTACCGTGTTTTGACCTGCTGGGGCTCTGATGGGACAGACCTCTGTTGACTGCCTTCTGGGTGAGACCCCATGTCCTCTCTGTGGGGTAGCAGGTGGTTCCTCAGTGTGCCTCTCAAGCCATCTTCTCATTCACTTCTTCAGACAGTGACAGTGGTCTTCTGCATGATGTGGGGATTTTTATTTCTACTGCTGAAGTAGTGGATGGAATAAATGTAATTAGTTTTACATGGTGGTGTGTGCATTTTTGTGGCTTACGTTGCGGGGATCTTTGCTTTCATTGGTGACTAAGTGCATCTTCTGTAATGCTTCGGGACATCACGGAGACTTTAGTGGCAGGTTGGTGTTGCCAAAGCCTCTTGTGCTTACGTGATGCAGGTGCTCCTCTGCTCCATCCATCAATGCACACATTCACTTGCCTGAGCTTGGGGAGTGGGATTGAGGAGCCAAGCAGTGGGACAGAGCTGAGGTCACGAAGCTCAACCAAACTATATGGTGGGGGTAAAATATTTTGCCCCAGCTATAACACCCTTTTTCTTCTTCTTTTAAACTTCTGGAAAAACCATGCACCAAAGATGCTTCAACTGAAGTTGCACTCTGGTAGTCGTAACTGTAATGTGTTGTATGAATCCATGGTGGTAGCTGTGACTTCAGGTCTGGAAAGGGTACACATGTCTCCATGGTGTCACCCATATGTGCTTATGCTTGTGTGTACCCTGTGCATGCTTTCTTTTACAGCAGTCTGACAATTCCCTGCCTGTAAAAGCGGTTCCATGGCTCCGAAGTGCTGGACCATGGGTATGGTTGTTAACTTGGAGGGAAGAAATGTGGGTTTGTCCTGGTTCAGTCCTATTTTCTGAGCTACACCAGGAAGTTTTGTTCCTGCTCACAGGTGTTACTTCATTACTTGAGCTTGAGTTTTTCTTTCTTCTGTTGGTTGGCTGAAGGATTTTGGGGTATAGTGGAAGCCCAGTAACACCCTTTTGTTCTGAGGTTGCTGTTTCAGTATATGGCTGTGTTGAATACATTGCTAAAATCCATTCCAAAGCCACTTACGTATTTGCAGTATCACCTTGAGATTGTTCTTTCACAGGAAACCAAGAAATTGTTCAGTGCCTTTCAGTCGGTTAATTCCCTTTTTCTGCAAGAGGAATAGAGCATGGGAAAAGTACATGCCCAGCCACTATAAGCTGGGGACTGCGTAGCAGAGCTAGGTTTATGTTTTCTTAAAAGCAATCCACCTCGTCTTAGCAAGGACTCGTGTACTTGTGGTAATTGAATGAGCTGCAGGGTACATCGGGAATTGTAGTTTTGCAGTGTTTTGTGCTCTGAAGATTAATAATCTTACAACCCTCTGAGGGAGATAAAGAGAAGATGTTCTCTGACAAATTGTTATCTTGTATTTCAGAAATGTGCTTTGAGCACTGAGCATACCTTCAATTTATCCCTTCAGTTTTTACCTTGATATCCTTAGTAATGGCAATATTTTAAACTTCTAAGCTTGTCTTTCTCCTTCATCCCTCTTTGTTTTCTGCAACTGTGTTGCGTTGTTTTGAAGAAGTTTCACTTACAAGACAGTTGTCTCTTTCGGAAGACTGTCCCTGAAATACAAACCAGGAAAAAGCATTAAAACCACTATTGTTTGGTTTTATAAACATCTAGAGCAGGGCTCAAATTGAACAAATCTCTGCCTTTCATATCTGAAGAGTGCTGGCAATATCCTAATGACCAGGCTTTAAAGAATAATTTGTATAGTCTCTTTGTATAGTCTCTTAACTTTCAGGTAATTTTTGTCTTTTCTCTGCCAGTGGTTTCAGGAAGTTTTTGTTTTGATTTTGTTGAGATTATTAAAAGTTGGGTTTGGTTTAGCCACTGAAGTAAGTTGTTATTGAAGCGCTTAAGCAGGCTGAACACCCGGATCCAGTTAGTAGTAAGAAGGTGACCGTCTTTCTTCCTCATCCTTTACCCTCTGCATGTACACCAGGGAGCTGCAGAGGTTTTCACGGCTCACAGAAAAACTACAAATTCTTTATTGTTTCTGTGCTTTTAACACATACTTAAAAGCCTGTATGTACAAGTACTTAGAAAAATGTAACTTTAGACTGGTTGGCTGAACCAAAAACTCTTGCTGCCTTATTTATTTTTCCTAACACCTTTCACATCCCTCAAGGCACGTTATGACTTTGAAAGCTGGATTATATATGTACATTGACTACCCAAGTGCTTAAAAACCCTACAGTGTGCTAGACATATTACGGTGTATTTGGAAGAAAGGAAATGGGAAAAATACTCAGCAAACTAAATCAGTAGAAGAAGATAAACAGGCAAAACGTAATTCTGTAGAGAGAGAGTTTGTTCCAAAGTGCTGAGAGTAAGTGGTGGGCTTCACAGCGCTGTCATAGATTTGAAATGAAGATTTAATATGCTGTCTCTATTGAGGTGATAATATCTGTCAGCTTCACCAATGTATTTTATATATTGTTATGAATTGCTTAATGTTTTCAGATGAACAACTAATTACAAACAAAATTCAGTGAGTATGTCTGTGTTAAGTATAGATGCATATATATGTATTTGATGTCTTTTGAATGCCAGAGTGATTTTTTTTTTTTAATGCTTCTGAGATTTTCTTACTCTTTTTATGCTTCGTGTGATGCAAAATACAGCATGCATCAATCGCATCGTTGTTACGTGGTGTTTTGCTGGTGTTACAAATCTGAGTCAGAATAAGGGAGATAGGGGAAATGACTTCCTTAATTTTGGACAGTTTTCTGTTGCTCATGGCACGCCCATCCAGTTTGAGTCTCCTGCTTTCCCTGTTGGTCAGTACAGTGCCTTGCTAATTTTAGTGAAGCTTAGAGTTCCACTGAATGGGCAGGAGACTTTCCTTTTTGTTTTTTGTAGGAGGAGGTTTACACTAGGAGGTTTAGTTTCCTGGTTTAATGCACTGAAATGGCCCATCTCAGGGCCAGGCTGGTGCTGGGGCCGTGCAAAAAAAGTAGGGAGTGTGTGCCGGGAGGATGGAGAGGAGGGTGAATCTCTGGCACTTAGCAGTTGGATTGGCTTGCTTTGCTGCATTACCACAGTTGGGATAATTTGAAAATAAGCAGTAATTTGCTAATTAAGGTTCATGTCCTTGAACAAGGCATCTTGGTGGCTCTACCTGGGTCTGCCAAAGCTGTGTGACGATGCCTGGTGCTCCTCTGTCCAGCAGTTCCATCCTGGACCTAAGAAATCTCTGAAAGAAATGGGTAAGTTTCCATTATTTTCTTCTGGTTTAAGAACAGCATTTTGTCAAGATGCTTTGTCTGACTTCTCAAACCAGATGTATTAGAAGGATGACAACTGACTGGTAACTATTATAAAATACATTAGCATAGGATTTTTCTTCGACAGTCCCATTTGTGAGAAGTAATGAGGTCACTGCACAAGAAGTTTTGGATTTAATTTGGCATGTTTTGGCAGCTTGTTAGAAAAGCATTGTTTGACTAGGCACTAATAGAGAGACTAATAAATCTTTTTTCTTTTGTAAAGAGAATGTGTTGTCAGCACACTCTTACCACCTTATGAACTTGGTCTCTCTGCAGGAGATCCACTCACCAAAATGCTGTCTGCTCCATCCTGCTCTTTGAAATGTTGGGGTTTTTATTTCTTCTTCGTTCTGGTAGAGAGAATAATGTGTATAATAATGATCACACAGGTAAAGAACACGAGTAAAAACCCTACCAGTTGGCCCTGTTGCTGTTGTCTTTGTAGACATCACTTTTGTACATGGAAAGAAAAACACCTGTGGAAATCACTCTAACAACAGATCTGCTACCAGCATATGATTGCTCCTCTGTGCATAACAGCAATAGGTAAACACAGAGTTGTTTCATTAAATTAATGTATCTATCAATTTGCTTATGTTACATGCACTAGCATCTGAGTTCTTTAAGACTGTTTGGAAAGCTTGATTATTTTTTCTTCACATCTCCTAAATAAGCCTTGACAATCTAAACATCAGGCAGACTGTTATTCGACATGAATTTGTTGTCATATTCCAGATCTGCCTTGGATTGTGGCAGAATTTATTTTATAAAATCTTTTCCTACTTCTTAATTCACTTTCTTTTTAAATGGCATCACATCAAAATCTGTCCAAAATCTGACTCACTGATGAATTAAGTCTTCAAAAAAGACAGATGGAGAAAGCAAATGTTGTTAAAATTTTGTCTCAAGTATTATAGCTGTGCTAATAGTAACTTTTTGATCATGATTGCTATACAAGGTTTGATTGGTTTTAAACTCATTTCTTTTGTTCTTCACTGTTTCTTAGAGGAGAGGTAGCATATAGTTATACAATACTGTTGTTTTGGCTGTATTATAACCAATACATTCTCATTGAGTTTCTCAGTTAAGCAGTATAAAATGAGAAATTCTGTCTTGCGGGAAAATAGATGAAATAAAAATTTGAGATTCTCTACTAGAATTTTCACTTTTTTTTTTTTCTTTTAAACTGCAAGCCTATGTAATTGCTTACTGAAATTTGTGGGTATCCTTAAACAGTTATAAAACTTCTTAACTAAATCACCTCATAGATGTGCACAGTGTGGTTTCTATTAAATTCACAAGTCTGTGGGGAAAAATGTGATTGAGATTTAAAGTGTGTGTGTGGGAAGCTGGTATGACTTTTGTTCTTGTTGCAATTTGTTTATTAGTTTTTCCAAACTCTGCACATACCTGTCTTATTCTATTGATTTTTAAAGGAAAGGCAGTGAGATTTTTCTCTTATTTCTGATTGAAAACACTACCTGGATGGATATTTCTCAACTGTGGTGTCCTTTTCAATTATAAAATAGTATTTGCCTTTTATAGCTTAGTATTAAATAAATTTTAAAATAGGATCAGCCTGACTGAAATAAGATCTTTTTGTCAAGATTTATGTCTGTGCATACAGAAATACTGCATTTCTGAGTATGGCAAATAATACGTCAAATCTGAGCCACAAAATAGAAATGTAGATGGATCCTTGCGGTGCATATATTTTATTGTTACTTTACCAGTGATTTTTCTTTCATGTAGATTGACATAAAGACAAATATGTACTTTCCTTTAGATATTAAACCCACTATCTCACCTGTGAGGGATTGTAAAATTATATCCCTTTAAAAGAGAATACATCAGTCTACAAAAAAATTGCATCTTCAAGACAAGGTCTTTCTTATTTCTCTGTTCCTAAGTGTATTCAGAAACAAAGGGAAAGCTACAGGATTTAAGCCGGTTTGAAGCTTGTATCAAATACAGGGATTACTCTAATTTTGGTATAAAGTTATGTAGTATAATGACATTTTTTCACACTCTCCTGTTGGGATACAGCAAACATGCAGTTGCTCTGTGTGTATCTGTTCAACAAGTTTTCTTAAAGGGCCTACATCAAAGGATCTTACAGCAAATTCAAAAGGATGTGGAGGTTTCTGTGGTACCATAAACAGTGAAACAAATAATTTGTTCTAGCTTCTAAAATTGGGTCTTTGGGGTGGGGAGAAGTGTTTAATCTGCGGATATAGCTGGTAGTTCTTAATGGTAATTAGTAGCTGTTGAAGAGTTTAGGTAGAACATTAATTAAATCAAGCCCATCCAAGCCTTGCAGTAATAGGCACTGACTGCCATCTATCCATGTGTTTGTTGTTTTTTTTTTTTTAATCAGGTCTATCAAACTATCATTAACTTTCTGCCTAGCCTGTATTTTCAGTGCAGTTCTACATCCTAATACTTGAAACCTTCCTCCTGGGTGAATGCCTAAGACTTCATTTATCTTCCTACGGGACTTTGCTGTTTGTCTTTTTGGCTCTGAAAGCAGAAATACAGAGCATTTTTCCAAGTATACCCTTAATCTAGAAACAGCTTTATAACTGAATACTGAAGTTTATGATAAACGAACAAAATATTTTTGAAGTATAGGCATCATTGCCTTGTTAATGTGCTTTCCCCTCTGGCCACCCCTTCTCCAGTCTTTCTCTTCCTGTCACTCCATTAAGTACTGCTCAGTCATCAGCTGAAAAAGCACTGAAGGTGAAGTGAATGCAATCCTGACTTTGTTGCCTTTGTTAGCTAGATGAACGATGGGGACAGCTCCTCATTTCTACAGTTGGTCACAATGGTAGAGCTCTTACCATTTCCCTCCATTACACAAATTGGGGCAGGGAGTAGAAGGGGGATGTCAGTGATCAGATAGTGTCCTTAAAACTTGAAAAAGAAATTCTTCCGGATTTTATGTGTGCTGGTGAGTGTTAGATGAGCCATATTTATTTAGCGCAGGAGTTCAGATGATATTCAGGCAGGGGCTTTGCTGCCCTGGGTAAGAGATGCAGTGTGTGAGGCTTCATTGCCCTTGGAACACAGGGTTTGGTTGAAGTCCCATCTTTGAGAAACCCTCAAGCTGTGCAGCCCAAACTAAGCATCCAAGCTATGTTACTTTCTGACCTGAAAACATTTCCAGTGTTATTCAAGTCTTTGGTGCCTTTGTTTTCAGGGTAATTTTGGAAAGAGAGGATGCCAGTCAATTTAGTGAAATTACAACTCCATTTTCATTAACTTTTTGAGAATGATTTGTTCATTTCATTGATGTCTAGTCGCTTGTGTTCTAGAGAAATGGAGTTAGAAAAGGTCTGTCAATGTTTTGGAGCACTGTAGGTGGGCAGAGTATTTTTCTATGTTAAAATTATCCTAATGTCCAAGAACGTCATGTTCCACTTGGACTCACTTTAGTATGTATCTGCCTACAGATGCCTACAGATTTACGGACGCTACCCCCCCAGTGTTTTTATTTTCAGTGTTTTTTTGGGTTGTGGGCTTTTTTCACAGTTGTAAGTTATAACTTGTCTGTTCTTGGCAGCTGTAGTCAAATCTAAATATTCAAATTTTGTAACTTTTTTGGTTTTCTGTTGTGACAGACTTTGATTTTTTCCCCTCTCTTTTCCTCCATGTATGTGTGAAAATTGGTTTTCATTCTGAGTTGAAAAATTCCAAAACCAGTCTTAATAATTTCTGCCATGCTTTAGTACTGCATGCTACTTAAAGAAAAGACCCCAAACTGACCCTGAGGAGTTTTCGCATCTCCCTGTCAAGCACTGAAATCTGCATCCCTATAATGAAAACTTTTAACTTCTAAGAAGGAAGTGTTATGCACATGTATTTTGATGTCCTAGACATCGATTATCTTCTCCCAACCTCCCCCCTCCCCGCCATGGTTTCTGAAGAGCCTATTAATCTTCAGCTTTTCTCATCTCATTTCCTAAGCTTTTTTGAATGCTCCTGTGTTTTTGAATTGGGCATTCTGTCTCAGTTTGCCAGCTCCCCTCAGCATGGTAGAATAGGGAGAGATAATGGTAAGAGCAGAGATGCTCTGCCTGCGGCTTGGAGGGTTTCTCTCCATTAGCTGTGCTGCCTTCTTTCTCCTTGTCTGAGGTAGAGCGGGCTTTGATGGATCTTTTAATATGAGTATCATCTTCCAACACAGAGCATGGGAATGGATTAGCCTAGAGGGTATGAGATATGTTCTCTAAAGACAGTATTTTAAGGAGGACATCACTGACAATTTGGCTTCGTATCCACTTTTCTTGTGTTTTGCCAGCATTGCTCTCTGTATGTATTGCTAGCTTTGAAATAATTTTCTATTGTTAGTTGTTAAAATAACCAAGGAATACATTTAATAGTCTTTGATCCATTCACTCTTCGTCTTATCCTTTCAGGTGCCATACTACTTGCTTATATGAAGAACAATTAGGGAAATAATTGAATGTATTTGTTTTGGGGTTTTCCTGAGTCAGAGGGTCTTTATTTTGGTATTTTATTGTACATAGTCCTGAAATAAGTTCTTAATAATTAACTACAAAATACGAGGTGGGAGGGTAGTGTAGAGTTGTGTGTGTTCAGGTGAAAGTGCTGCTGGAATATGGTGTTCTTGGGCAAAATAAATTAAATCAAAAGATACTGCTGGGATAAGCCTTGGAGCAAGTTTAATGTCTGATACAGTCTACTGGTATCTACCAGGTGATGTGTGCGAGATAGTGAAAAGAAATAAAAAGTGGAAGATGGTGGTGTTGTGCTAAAGGTTTTAAGAACGGGTTTGTTGTTGTTTTTCCTAACAGCTTTCTGTTGGCCTAAAAAGTGTTGCATGTTCCCCCCACTCTCCAAGAAAAAGCAAACCAACTTTTTGCCAATGAAGTACAAATTCAGCTACTTGAAAAATAAATTGTGTGTGACTAAGTAGCTTTCAATAAAGATTATTGTGGATTGCTGCTCTTGTTGGGTACTTCTTTCTTGATTGGGAAGAGACTGTAGCTGACTTCTGAGTTGCAGTAAGTAATCAGGACCCTTGACCTAAACAGATACTTTGTATGGATGCCTAATGATAATCTTCCCTCCTGGTCGTTTCAGTTCATTGTTGGGGAATGTTGGAGATCCCAGTGAGGTCTCCCAAGTCTTCCACATAGACACAATGATAAGTGGTAGTACTGAAGGGGTAAAATAAAGGAAAGGAGGAAAAATGCAGTACAAACAGGAAAGGATCCTGGTATTGTAAAATAAATCTGAAGAGACCATGTCTAGAGAGATATGCAGGGTGGAAGTAGAGCACAGAAAGAGAGAAGGAAAATTCTCTGGCAGTCAGCAGAAGACCCCATCTCTATCACATCCCTGAGTTGGTAGGAGCTATGTGGAGGCTGCAGTTGACTGGGTGCAGGGGTGAGGGTGCCCACTCCTCCTCACCCAAGAAGTTGCCTGTAAGTAGTCAGGGTCTGTTAGGCAGCCTCAGTGTGGCTCTTTCTTTGCTTTTGCAAACCATGCTTTGAAGGGGCAGTGTTTGTTATACGTGATGATGGTGAACTTCTTGACTTGTATTTATTGACCAAAGCCTGAAAACTGCTAATGCAATTCCTCCAAATTCCAGAACTTTCCTGAGGACAGGTGTCACTCTGTGGCTTGTGCTGCTCCATTGCCTTGCACAGGGAGGGGACAGCTCATGTTTTAAGCAGCATTTGGTAATTTATGTTGCTTGGGCTTGGTTTGTTCACAAAAAGGGATTTCAAAAGATGGTGAATATCCAGTTGAAATCAGCCCTATGCCCTCTTGGTATGCGCTCATCTGCAGTTCTTTGAAGGTTTTATTTGGTTTTGTTGTGATGTTTAGACCGAAGTTGTTCAATATAATCTTTCTCCCTTAAGCCTGGCTGAACACACTTTTTTTTGTTAATATTACTGAGGTGTTTTACTGCAGCAGCAGTGGTGATTACAAGACTACTACGTTTTGGCTAACAAATGCAATAAATGTGATGAAAATCCCCCTGTGCTTTACATTTCACTGCATAACATGTTTATATAACATGTTAAACACTTCTGTCTGAAGAGCAGCTTTCCACAAAGGTAAAATGTATTTTCCATGGCACTTTATAGAATTACTGTGGGAAAAAGTAATTCCTGCTCGCTTCTCTCTCCGCATATCGAAGTCTACATTTCCTAGTGTGTTAAAAACACGCTTTTTCTTCTTTTCCCGCCGCCCTTTGAAGTATAATTTTTGAGCGTGTCTTTCAGTTTTATGAGGTGAGAGGCTGTTATCCAGAGGACATGGTTTTCCTAATGCTGGGGACCTGGCAGAGGCGCTGGGCGGGAGCAGCCAGGTCCCTGCCGGAGCGTGCCATTGCGCGAGCGCTAATTTGGCTTTTTGTATTCTTGTCCTGTCTGTTTGTGGTATTTAATGTTCTAACATCTCTCTGGTTGGGTGAACCCATATGTCATTCAAATGGGAACCTGTGCCTTGCCATTGGCCTGACAGCCGCTCAGCCGTGGAACACAATGATAAAATTATGAAAACTGTGTCTCTGTTCATTGGACCAGTGGAATTTACAAGCATTTCTCCTCGATGTGCCTAAACGCTATCTTGCCGTGCCTTGGCTCACACGGCAGATTTTTCTGGATTATAAGCCTTGTCAATAGTGTGAAAGCTTGCTTGTGTCTTCCCCCCCTCGTTCCCCCCCCCCCCCCTTTTTGTTCTCCCCCTTTATTTGTAGATGTGTACTCACAGCCAGATCACAAGTCAGCTGCCTGCTTTGGTGGTTACAAAAATAAATATTTTGTTTATATATTTAAAAGCAGAGATATTTTTATAAAAAGCAACATTTTGCTGCTGTTTGGTTCTGTCAAGGTATTTAACGGTAAATATCAGAAACGTTATTTACATGCAGGTTCTGTTTACTTTAGCATTATTTATAAAGCAATACTGTGTGATAGTAGAGCCATGTCTGTAAAGTTGTGGTTTTGCTTCATGTTTCCCTCTTCGTGGTATGGTGCGCATTTCAGATACATAATTCAAACATAAATGTTACTTGACATAAGGGAATAAAACTGTTTTCAGCTCATGAAAAAAACCTGTTACTATAAACTTGAAAAGTTCTTTCAAAAATCACACTGTCAAACTGGTAGCATGTTTCTACTGTAGTGTCACCTTACTTTTTTGCCTGTCGTTGAAATGTCATGGTAATAATCAATTCATCTTATAAAACTTAGTGAAATACGCTTGCTAATGCTTGGAAGTGAAACCAAACCCTGCAATCCTGATGTATTAGTAAGGTATAATTTTGCTCAAATAGCCTTGGCTTCTGTTTCTGTATATCTTACTTGCTTCGTGTACCTTGTCATCGGTTGAGTTTAGAAATCCAAGACAAGTTTCTCAGTAATTAAAATTATCAAGGTTCTCCTACACCCTTATATTACCAGAAAATTTGCTGCTCTTTCTTCATACAAAGGATGAATTTACTGTTCGAGCCCAGAAATAGTGTTGAATGTCTATGGTGGTATGTATGCTGAAACATTAGAGAAAAATTCATTGTCGGGTTAATTACTGCTTGGTTCTCTGATAGTGAGTTTGATAGTGTCTCTCTGTGTGTTATTTTTCCCCTTATTTATCAACTGAATAAGCTTAACAATAGGAAAAATGGAGGGAATGGATGGTTAGTGTAGTTGAAACTGGTTTTGGTTTTGCATCTGTTTTATCTTTTTTCTTTTATTATTTCTTTTTTAGAAATAGTATAGTTTGTTCTTATTTTATTGGAACTCCTTTGCTTTTGAGAAGAGTAGAAAGGCACTGAGAATGGCTAGCAGGAAAAATTAGTTCCTGATTAGTCTTACAGTTAATCACAAACTTCTTGTATCATAGGTTGTGTAGTACCTTTCCTGACTGTCATTATCAGACAAAAAGATTGTGGAGGTCCTGCTAATCTGATGCATTACAAAGTCTTTTCCTGGGTTTTCTGTTGTCCTCTTTGGGCATGCTGTAATAGTGTAACAGTGGGGTTATGTTTTACTTTCAGGATCTATGAAAATCTTAAACCAGAAATATTTATTTTCTGTTTGCAAAATTACCTGTTGCTTTGTGAGTCATTGACATCCATATTCCTTGCCCCAAGGATATTGCAGGATAAATCCCTGAGCTCATAGGTTCATGTGTACATCGCTGGTTATGCTGGTCCTATTAAGCTCAGTGACACTACTCATATGATGAAAATTTAAAAATGCAGGTTGTGGGGTTGAAATCTGAGGAACATGTAATGGAGGTAAATAAGGATGTGGTTGGGAAAGACATATAGAAAAGGTTGAAGATTCTGCTGAGTTTTGTAGGGCTTCTTTGGAAACGTGTTCATTTCGACTGGGACCGACTTCATGGTTTTATTTATAATACAACTTTAATAAATTATAAGACCTATATAGCAAGTACTTTGAATTCATGTGTTTCATGAATCCAGCTGTAATGTGCTTTGTAGGGCTCTGCAAAGCTCTGTGCTGCATTGTGTGTCTACACTGTTCATGTGCTGAATTTCTTTCCTACTCCTTTTATATTACTGCACTTGAGAGAGTTTCCACTTGCTAGTTGGAACAGAAGCTGAAGGGGATCTTTAGGAAAGCACAGTCAAGCAGACATAATAAATTTTGAAAGGCATAAAAACCTACCTCCCAATTGAGGCAGGTAAAGATTTACAATACATCATAGAAATACTATTTTTTTTTCTTTTTTTTAACTTGGTAGAGCAGAAATCGTCTGACTTTGCAAAGCTTTTCTTACTGCAAGGCAGTGGAAGAGCCACTCGCAATGTAGCAAGTTGTTTTCTTTTTTACTTGAGGATGAAATAAGATTATTTGCAGATCAGTTACAGGCAACAGAGTAGAAGAGGCAATGCTTTTAAGCAGATGCTTGTCTAGGATTTTCTCTGATGCACAGACCAGTTACATTGGATGCTAATTATTGGATTAGATGCCTTTTGGAGAGACACAGAGATACACTGCAGTGTATCAGATTGTCTTTCTTCAAGGGAGCAGGTCCTCAATAAAGCGCATCCCAGAAAGAAAAAAACAACAGCGAAACAAGCTACTGTTTAGTTTAAGATAGCACCTAGTAGTGTATGCCTTGTATAACTTACAGTGTGAGGTTATAAAATTTGCTGGTTTTTAAGGGTCCTCAGTTGACTGCTGCCTTCTAAAAATCCAAGCCCCAAACCTGCCAGAAAACCCACCACTAACTGAAAATGTTAAAAACCATGTTTCTTTAAACACTCACAAATTTCCAGGCTAAACAGAACATACATCTTTAAGTTTGAAAGCAAGTTCTTCCCTTAGATTGATAATTTAATGACACTCACCGCATATTGGAGCTGTTGAGAGAATTGGATTATAAAGATTTGTAGATTGCTTTTAACAACATGGACTATTAATTTATTTTACCTTTCTAGCATTTCTGTTACTTTGAAATGTTTCTTTTTAAAGAGCTGTTATATTTTATCATAAAGCATTCCTGCTTTCACTGCAAAAGGGTATTTATTACTGCCTCTCTTCTAGGTGAAATGTGATGACATAGTCTTTTCCTATCTATTTTAAATGTAGTAAAAGGAATAGGTTTTGCAAGTGTGATACTATATGTGAGGAGAGGAATAAAACAGGTTGATGTTGGAAGAGTTTTTTGTAATGGGGTCTTACCCAAAAGGGACTTCCCTTATTGTAATACAGTATAGAAATTTACTTGTCCAAGTGAAAATCGTTAATTTCACCTTTTTAATCTCCAAGTTGAATACTCTTCCTGAGTGTTACATTTTTATAGACTTTTGAAGGTATTTGTGGCTACTGTGTTTGTGTGGGTTGTTTGGCTAACATTGCTGTTTTGAATGTTGATCTTAGTTTTGAATGACAAATGTTTTGCAGCTTTCTTTAGCTTACTGAATTTCTTCAAACACTGTGATCTTGGTGAGTAAATAGTAACACATGCTGTAGTTCGTTCTTTGAATTTTGCAGAAAATAGATAAAATAGTCTTGATAATCTTAAAATGAGGGGATTTAGTTTATTTTTTTACCTATAGATGTGAAATAAAAGCAGAGTAGAAACTGAAGGAAGGACTAGACTGAAAAAGCACAGATTATTTACTGGGGATTTTAATTGTTGGTTGCTTTTAATTGGCAGTGTTCCTGTTTCTCTTCCCTGCTCAACCCCCAGTCCCCAGTTTCTGTGCTGAACATTTAAACCAGAGGTCAGTTTGGCTCTGTGTGTTGTTTTAAAACATGCTGCAACTGGACTGCTAAATGGAACAACAGCATCAGCATAAAATGCAGAGACCATATTAGGTCTGAGAGGGTAGAAATGCACATAGGTTATCAAGAAATACCCAAATCAAAGTGAGTTTACTCTATAGATGTATTTTTTCACAGTGAACTAACAATGTTTTGAGCTGCAGTTCCCTTCACATCACAGAGTAATAATCCCAGTTTGTGCTGTTCGTGTTTTCTCCTTTTTCTTTCTTCTAACTCCCATAGCACAGCTTTTTCAATCCAGCATTCACTGCACATGTTCCAGTCATGAGGTTACAAAGCTGACATTGCAGTCTCAGCAGAGGTTATCTCTTTAAAATTCCCTAAAATTCCCCTTTGGCACATCCAGTTTGGCAGCTGGGTTTCTGTAGGAAACTGATGGAGCCACCCCCTCCCCTTATGTCCTTTATAAAAATAGAAATCTATTAAACCTCTGGCCAGAAGGGCAGATGGGTAAATACTCCCTCCAAAGCAGACAGTGCTGCTTCCTAAGCTTTTCTCCCTAGTTTTATACTCTCCAAAAAATCAGATTTATATACTTAAAAGACAAGTAAATAGTGACAATACCTGCTTTTAAAATTAAAATGCAACTTGCCTGTTGTTCTTCAGGCCATGTGAACGCTGTGCTCTGGAGGATCTGTACAGGTGCTGAGAAATGTTGACCTGTTGTTGGAAATATTTAAATAGTTATGCAACTGCAAAATCAGAAGCTTAGTTTAATCTTAGAAGCGCATGCCTCAACAATGCTGTAGCTTGTAAAATACAACTGGTACTCGGACGATCTGCCAACCAAATGGGAGGCTTAAATATCTAGCTATCAGCATAGAAAAGTGATAACTGACCTAATAACATTAAGAAAACTAAATGAGCATTGTCCATTCACAAAGAGGCTTTACTTTCATGGAAATATATCCCTGAAATGCATTAATAATTTGTTTCTACTTCCTGTAAGGAAGAAGGGGAGAGAGAGAGTTGTGTGTGCATCCCCCTCCATACACCAGTGCTTTTCTCTTGGGTGATATTTTGGGTGAGAGCTGCAGGGACTGCTTTCCTGCTTGAAGTGGGCTAAATTTTATGGCAGAATTTAAGTGTCTGAGTTTAAGATGACCCAAAAAGCCACTGTCCTCCCTGAAAGTCAAGGAGAGAGGCTCCTTTGGTGGCTTTGCTTTGTTGTGGAGCTTTCCTGTGGTATCTGTTTCTGAGGACTCTGCATGTACTCTCTTTTGGAGAGCTGGAAGCTACTTCATGTATGGGGTGCTTTTTTGGAAAGCGAGAATTGTTGATTTGGATTCACAGGGTGAGGAGAGCACAGGAAAGCCAAAACTGAAGGCTGCAGTTCAACAGCAGCCAAAGCCAACCCAACTGGTGGCTGCAGTGCTGCTTCTCTTACATCACCTCTGGGTTCATCTGAACATGTTGAGCTGTTTCTTTGTACTAAGCCAGCAGAAGGGTACTTTCTGCTATGTTAGTTTGGTGGAATGGCCCAGTAGAGGATCAAACCAGCCATGGGAGTGTCCTGGTTTTTACTGGGGTAGCGTTAATATGGTATTTGGTAACCAGCTGGGTTTAAACCGTAACAGGGGACTAGCAGGTTGGGTAAAGAGAGAAGCCAGTGGGACTTCTGGAGCAACAGATTTGGAGCTGTATGCTAGCTGTCTTGGTGCTTTAACTTCTGGAACATCATAGAAAAGGTCAACAGTCCCCACTGGGTCCTGCTGTCTTTCCAGAAGAGGCAGTCTTATTTTTTGTGGTGCCTGCTGTCAGGAAACTCCTTCTTTCTCCAGCCTCCCTATGAGCAGAGGTGGGCACTAGGCAGTTGTGAGGCAGGAACCTGCTCAGTGGATTTGATGAGGAGCTGGGAAGCATTTCTGCATGGAGAGTTTCCTGTAGATCAGCTTTGAATGGCTCCCTCCTGAGAATGTGTGCTTTTTCCATCACCTTTGGAAGAGCTTAGCACTCTGTTGGCTCCTCTGGAGAACTGCGACAGCAGCTGTTATTTTGACTCGATCTGCCTGGTGCTTGTGATCTCTCTTTTGAGGACTGTGACCCCTGAATAGACTCTTCTCATGTCTTTGTTGATGGTCAACAAACCTACATGACTATTTATGACTACATTCACCTGACACCTCGTGCTAAATCCTGTATGAGTTGCACAGAGCATTGTGTTTTCTCACTGTAAGTTAACCATGTCTATTTTCTTGGGTTTATTGAGGAAAATCTTTGCTAACATGGCATCACTATTTAACCATCTTCGAGTCAGCCCGAAGCCCTTTTCTTTGTATGTTTTTTTTAATGCAATACAGCATCTGCCTTCTTGTTATGCTTTCTATTTTTACCATTTCTGATTTCCCCACCTCTTATTTACTGATAACTTGGTGTGTGTTTGACATAGGAAACAATAAAAACAATTTTGCACTTACTCTCCACTAAGGTTTGGGGGGGAGGGGGACCCACAGGACACACACAAAACCCCACCACTCTAAATTGTTCTAATAAACTAAACAACGCAAGAATCTGTAAGTTTATTACACATCCAGATGAAAAAGCGTAATGAATTGTATGAGCACTTGCAGTCCATTTCAGTGCAAAGTCAGATGGATTAAGATGGATTTCCCTTCATCGCACGTGCAGAGAAAATTATGTACGTAACAAAAAAGCGTTGACAGTCACCTCCTGCAGCCCTTTTTGGAAAAGGCTGCTTCTTAACAGTGTTTTGTAAAGGAGAAGTGAGAACACAGGATAACGTTCAAAAAGCATGTGTGGGGGAGCTGCAGTTACTTTAGGAATGAAGTGAGGAAGGTGTAGGGTCCTCACTTTTGTGGTGCAGACATCCTTAATCACCTTTCTGAACAAGCTGAAGTCTGGGCCCCTTCTGTGCTTAGCACTATAAGACAAAGGCTATCTGGGACACCTTTAGCACACAAAAGCAGAATGATCTGTTCAGTTTCCTGCTTGTCTGTTACTGTTGGCAAAGTGCGCTGTAGCAGACTGATCCACCATTCTTTACAATATTGGTGTCTTGGAGTAAAAAAAATTGAAGTCGACTGGTTTCTTTGTTTTTAACTGAAAGATTTCCCCTTAATGCAGCTGCTTTGTCAAAAGACACTGCTCTAGACTTCACAGTTTGGAGGTATTGAATGTTCCTGATAGATCCTTTAAAGTGTTTTAAAGTGCGTAATTGGAGCACTTGAGCATAAAACTACAATTATACACTTGTGTGTTAATTTTGTGTACAGATAGATATTACTTCAGTCTGGCCATAAATGGGAAGGAAGCATTTTATTGTCAGTGTAAGAATTTGTTTTGTGAATACTTTAACAAAATAGGTGGTCAGATAATAACCCCAGAGAATCACACTGGGGGGGGGGGGGGGAGGGGCGGGGAAGGAATGGTTTAAGCTTTCAAGAAAGGGAAGGAACATGTATGGGTGTATTGGAGATGCTTGGGTACTTTGAAAGAATAGTAGGCATTACAAAGATTAACTGATGGCAGACAATATTTGAGTTAAGATTAGTTGCAATATTGATGAAAATTCTAGTAGGTTGGTGGAATGAATGAATGTGCTTGATGGTTGATTCTTTGTAAGATTTTAAGGGGCCTATTTTCAGTTAATCGAAACAGGCCATTTTTTGATAAATGATATTATTACTATAAAGGTTCTTGTTTCGTTTTCTGTTCCATTTTAAGGATAATGTTACATGAATTAGATTATGTTATTTACATACTTACACCGAGCAGATGTTTCTAAGACTTATTTGTGGTAATTGATTGGAGGAATAATTTACAATAATGATCTTATTTTGAGTATAATAAAACTGTAATTCTTTAAGAAATTACAATGTGCTATATGGTTTCATCCATGAATATGTAAGATTGATGTCTTTGATGTTCCTGTCAGGGTTCTTTTGATGTTTTTGAGTGCTAAGTAGTAGGTCAAATTAAATAATAGAATTGGAGTAAATCAAATATATAAACTCTGTGACTATAGGGAGAGGGCTTGAAAGTTTTCTTTTAGAAATACTTGCAGCATTATTTGAAATCGTAGCTGTGTTACAGTTGTAAGATACAGCGTTCAGGCCATTATGTAAGTACTCTTATTTAAGAGCCTGACTTGTTTTTCATCTGTTCCAAATAGGGAAAGAAAAGCTAGCACAGAAAAGATTTACATCTTCCTCTTTTTTAATTTCTGATTCTGTTTGGTCAAACTCATCTAAAGCAGAGGTTTGGATAGGGGTTGCTTTATATCTCTTATTTTTCTAAGCAAGCATAACTGCTGCAGAGTGTCTGACTGTTGGCTGGAATGTTGGTGTTGAGGGGCTGTACCACAGAATGGGATCCTGATCTTGAGCAGTTAATGCTATGCGTCAAGGTAATAAATTATGCTGGGCTGGTAGAAACGTAATCAAATTTTCTTATTCAGTTGGTTCAGCCAGTCATTCTGTTTGCGTCAGGATTCCTTGCTTTGGGGAATTTTTAGTGTCCAGATTAAAAGCATGATTTTGAGTCTACTGTAGTAGAAGCAGCTAGCAGAATTTGGACTCTACAAATGACTGCATTTGTCACAGAAATTGCCGAACCTAAATGATAGCTGTGGGAGGTCATTCCGTTTTCTTTTGTGTGTTGACCTCCTATGCTGCGGACACTATTTGGGGATTGAAATCCATAATGAGAACACAAGGATCTGTAAATCTGTTCTCCTGCTGCATGTGCATGGCAAGTTTTTCATGATTAGAAGTGAGATATCCCTTGGGAAAGTGAAGGATTGGTATTGGTGGAGGTGGCTTGTTGTGTGTAATGGCAACCTACTACTCTGCATTTCAGCCAGACCCAGGAGGCAAAGCTGTGGGGGCTAACTGGAAAGTGTCAGTCTCATCAGAGGTGTCTGGGCCAGGCCAGAGAGGTTCTCTCCCAAACACTAGAAAAGGGGTGTGCCCCATGGCTGTTAACTTTGTACTAAGAGAGTGAATTGGAGTATTGAATCACGGAATTAGTTGGAAGGGACCTTAAAGCTCATCTGGTTCCAACCTCCTTGCCATGGGCAGGGACAGCTTCCACTAGAACGCGTTCCTCAAAGCCCCGGCCAGTCTGGCCTGGAACATTGCCAGGGATGGAGCAGCCACAACTTCTCTGGGCAACCCATGCAGTACCTCACCACCCTCACAGTAAAGAGCTTCTTATGTCTAATCTAGATCTCCCCTTGTTCAGTTTAAAGCCATTCCCCCTTGTTCTGTCACTACATGCCTTTGTAAAAAGTCCCTCTCCAGTTTTCTTGCAGGCCCCCTTTAAATACTGGAAGGTTGCTATAAGATCTCCCTGGAGCCACCTCTTTTCGGGTCTGAAAAACAAGTCCAGATAGTTGACATCAGTTGCACTTCCCCTATCCAGCAACTGTAATTCCATTGTAGAAGGCCACCAAAATTACCAGGTACGATTTGCAGTGTGGCAAATTGTCTGGTACGTTTAGAGCAGCTCCACATCATGAAATCACAGAATGTTTGAGGTTGGAAGGGACCTCTGGAAGTCATCTGGTCCAGCTCTCCTGCTCAAGCAAGGCAACGTAGAGCAGGTTGCCCAGGACCATGTCTAAACAGTGTTCATGTGTCACCAGGGGTGGAAACTCCATACCCACTCTGAGCAACCTGTCCCAGTACTCCATTACCCTCACAGTGAAAAAGTATTTTCTGATGTTCAGAGGGAGCCTCCTGTATTTCAGTTGGAGCCCACTGCTTCTGGTCCTGTCACTGGGCATCACAGGAAAGAGCCTGGCTCTGTCCATTTTGCATTGTCCCCTCAGGTTTTTCTATACATTAATGAGATCCCCCTGAGCCTTCTCTTCTCCAGGCTGAACACCCCCAGCTCTCTCAGCCTCTCCTCATATGTGAGGCGCACCAGCCCCATTAATCATCTTTCTGGCCCTTCGCTGAACTCTTTCCAGTCTGTCCATGTCTTTCTTACTGTGGAGCTCAGAACTGGACATGGGACTACAGGTGTGGCCTCAGCAGGGCTGAGCAGAAGCACCTCCTTTGACCTGCTGTCAGTACTTTGTCTAATGAAGCCAAGGGTGCCATTACCTCTTTTTGCGGGAAGGGCACATTACTGGCTAATGTTCAACTTGGTGTCCACCAGGACCCCAGGTCCTTCCCTGCCAAGCTGCTTTCCCATTGGAGGATGGCCTTCAACACATATTGGTGCCTGGGGTTGTTCCTTCCCACATGTGGAATAGGAATAAAGAAAGAAGAAGAAAAGCAGCTGCTGGGGATAGAGGGTGTGCATTGGGAAAGGTCTGTGAAGGGCAGCAGTCCAGTAGAACTGAACCATTTTGGGTGAGAGGAGAAAGGCACGGCTTGCTGAAGAGAAGAAGGGCTTTAAATGATCTCAAATGATTTAGCTCTGAAAGACATCCAACTTAGGAATGGTAAAGACAGTATTCATTGAGATTGATATCTTTGGAGGGACACACGAATCGATTAAAAAGCACCCTTCTGTCTTGAAGGAGTCTGGAAGAAAGGAGAACTCAGTCACGTGCAAGAAGCTGGGGAAGTGATGCTAAACAGGGTGTTTGTGCATTTCTAGCTTTTATCAGTACTGCAATAGAAGAATAATGTTTGCATTTGTTCCAGCTACCAAGATTGTGTGCCGGAAGAAATGTAGAGTGAAAGATGTTTTACAAAGGGATTTTTCAGTTTCCAGTATTTAAGTGTTGGGAGTCTCTCTGTGTATAAATGCATAAAAATGGAGGATTACTCATGTGGTTAGATTACCTGCTATTCAGACTCAACTCATACCTCGTCATTTGTGTTCCCTGCTTTAGGAGGTTTGAATGGCATTGCAGAACTTGTCTGAAGAAAAATGACTGTAGTTTCTTAAGTATAATTTCTTTTAACCACCATTTGAGAAATAGTGGTCAAAACTGTTATCAATTTCCTGGAGAATAAAGAGCAAATACAAGACTTGAGGTACAAAGACTTGTGTAGTCCACTCATAGATGCAGAAAAAGTGCCCTGTAATGAATTATTTGTTATATGATTAAAACTCAGGGGCTTTTGCATTTTTCTTTAACAGCTGCCATTTTGTAGGTGAGTTTCATGCTCTTAGTGCATTGAGAGATGAGGCTTCCTACAGGCTTTTTACTGGAGCTCCCAACCATTGGAGATACCATAGGGATCAAGGGGATCCTCCTGCTGGTTGTGGCAGTTCTGATGTGCTTTTTCTTATGTTGCTTGGTAAAATGGAGATTTATTACTTTAAGCTGATTATATGATCCTTGTTAATTGTTTTGATCACTTTAAAGAAAAAAAAGGAAAGGCTGAGTATGAGAATAGATGTTATCTGACTCATCATTTAAGTGTGTGTGTATATATATATATATATAGGCATTATGATTTCTCACTCTTTTTAATACAATGTATCAAAATAGCTCCCCTGAAAAAAATACTGTTTCAAATTTCCAATCTTTTCTGTGGTGCTGGTCTGAGGGGATGGGTATAACAATGTGGAAATCTCTTCCTATAGGTTATCGTACTTTCATTCCTTAATTTGCAGAAAGGACCAGATTTTGCATTAGTTCAAACTGTAATGCACTGTGCAAATCAACACTCTCAGGCTCTTGTGTAGAAGAAATTTCTTCCTATTGTTTCTAGCCTCAGCTGTTTACCTCTCCCTTGAAACTAATTTTAGCTTATCTAAAACATGCGAATTTTTTCTTTCTGTTTGTTTGCTGGTTTTAGGGGAAGGTGGGAGTGGGACATGGCTGCAATACTGGCATAGATTTAGCGTTTACAGCAGAGGTAGTTTTCATCAATTTCTGACAAGGGAATCGAAGTGTTCTTTTTTGGAAGGAGAGATATTGCTTTTCCTTATAAATGATTGACTATTTTGTGGTAGTAGTCTTTATTTATTTGGCTCTCATCATGAAGAATAGCAAACTTACTCAAAATCTCAGAACATCAAAAATATGTCAATACATAAAACATAAGTACTATTCCATACTACAGTCTATGCAAAAAACTATGTTAATAAGATGTGAAGGTTGCACAGCTAAGAAGTCAGAAAACATAAATGATAAGATTCTAGCAGCCACATTAACTGAGCCACATTTCACATCCTCTATCTTTTATGAAATGCCTTTGACAACATAAATCAGAAAGAGAAGGTGCTATATATGTGCAGCATGGCTCGTTTAATGCTGCTTTTGGAACCTTAACATCTGTATTTTCTGACTGGAGAGTTTTTTAATCATGTAATCTTAGTAGGTTTTTACAGGTTTTTTGGTTTTGTTTTTTTTTTTTTTTGTAGTTTCTCTTCTTAAAAAAGAGAGTTGCCTGTACTAATAATGGGTTAGCTCAACTTGCTTTGATTTAAGCTACAGTAAAAGGCAGTATATAGAGAGCACCTTGTGACAGGTACATATTTGATGCCATATACATTGCACTGACAAATGGTGTAATCATGCTGCTGTGTGCTTTTTGAGGAAAAGGGGGCTACGGGCATGTGTTTGAATTCCTGTCCTTTCTGTCCTGTACTTGTAGCACAGGGCATGACTGCATTGCAGACTGCAGCATATTGTAAAGATACTTGAGCTACCTTTTTAGATGAACTGGCTTGTGTACAAGAAGCAGCCTGTCTACAAGAGTGTGGCTCTCCCTCTGACCTAATTCACCCTTCTTTAGGGCACAGCAAATTAGCCTAGCATGGCTTTTGGTGTGGGCTCCTTCCAATACCTGAGCTAGTTTGCAGTTCTGTGTGCTGCACTGCAGTCTTCAACATAGACATACATTTAATGACTCTGCAAAATCCGCTATCTTGCAAGCTCTGTAATGGGGATTATTGTGCTGTGACACAGAAACACGCTTTTTATCCTTTTGCTTCCTTGCTCTGGGTCACGGGGTGAACCAGAATCAGGCCCAGTGTTAATATTTTAAAGGCTCTTAATAAGATTTTTAAGTTCATACTTCAATGTAAAGGCAGGCAGTCTAGGAAAGACATCAACGTAAGGTGAACCTTGTGACCAGTGTATTGTCAAAAGGTCACAGCTAAGTGATAAGAAGTAATAGAATTTATATAATGTATGAATAAAATGCCTTAGCATCAGGATTTCTGATTTGCCTCTGATTAATAGCCTTGACATTAACACCCAACTTTTTACTTGGTTTCCTTTTTGATCCTTTTTTTTTCTTTTTGTGTCATTCGGTGAGAAGGACTTGCAGGCTTTGTTGAGATGGTTTGGGCACAAGCACTCTGGGGTTGAGAGACCATTGTGCACCAGCTACTAAACAGTTATCTGCTGGATGTGTGCCAGTGCGTTTCCCATATTATATTTCTTTCTGTAAACCAGATAAATGTACAGGTGAAGACCTGGGCTTATGTGAACTAGAAAGTTCTAAATATGAACCTTTTTTTTTTTAAGTATGTGAAAGCCAGAGGGCTTGTATTTTTTATATTTTTTATGTTTCTAATTTTCTATCCAAAAGTATAGAGAAATGCATGGTTTGAATGTTTGAGGGAAAGTATTTATGTTCTGGTAGAGGTTTGGGCTTGGAAATCTAAGGCTGAAGCAGTAGATGTTTCAGCAAATCACAGAAGTTTTATTTGAAGGAACTGTGTGGCAGCTTTCTTTATAGCTATTACTGAAATGACCCCTGTAAAATTAAAAGAATTAGAATTAAATTTGGCTATAATGTTTTGCTGGCTGGAAGAAGGTGCTGTTGTACTCCTGGTGTGAAGTACAAGGTGTAGTGGGTCTTTGGGTCTGGGTTGGTTTTTTGTTTGTTTCTTAGTTTTTCCCTGGGAATCCCACTCACTATACTTTTTGTATTGTAATTTCTATGCAGTTAACAGTGTTGTAATTGCTAGGAAAGTGGGATGTTACTGATTATTACATTTCTGAAGCTGGTACTGGTTTCGCAATGCTCAGGTCTGTTTCACTGTTTCTCACCAAAGTAGGACACTGAATCAGGTAATGTCAGCTTTTTTTCTTACTACCACCCCTGCCTGTGGAGTTCAGCTTTTCCTCTCTAAGTAGGGCTTAAAGCTAATCAGGCCAGACACACCCTTCTTCTCCTAGGTTTTTATGTCATAACACTGTGGTCCAGGATTTCTGAACTCTACTGTTGCCTGCTACCAACAGGGTCTGCCTTACCTTTTGGGTACCAAATAGATTGAAGGGAGAGGCAATGGCTGATGTTGCCAGGACTCTTTCCATGTGGTGAGCATGTTATGGTGACTGACATGTTCAGGTGGGTCCCAGGCTGACTTGGCAGGGCTTTTTGTGATGGGGGACATGTAAAGATTCTTCCATTATTGACCAGATGTAGCCATTAGGATGGTTTAGAAGTGCAGTAGCTGCATATTGCTGGTATTGTTAGTGTACCTGTGCTAACACACTGATTCTGTTATATTTTAATTTTAAAAATTATTATAATGACTGTAATGCTGCCTAATGATCCTTCTCCTTTGACATCAGTTATGGATTATGCATGCAAAAATTGCTTAAAATTTCCATTACTGTGAAGGTATTACCTGGACAAAGAATGTCTGCCACAAGACCCCTTGTTTAAGCAAGAATTAAAGATAATGGGCTAAGTTATAGGTTTAATTGGATTTCTCCCACCTCTTCATTCTGGCTGCCAATTTTGTTCCTCTTTTATTCTCATCCTTTCTTTATTAGCTTTCAGAGTGGTTTAATCACTGATGGCCAGTCATACTTCTCCCAAAATAACTCTATTTGTACTGTGCAAGTCAGATGGGAGGCAAGGTAATTATTACCATTTCTGTGCTTGCCTGGAAATATACTCGAACTCGGGTCCATTTCTCTCTTGAACCATCCCAAGAATGTGTGCCTTACCACAGGCATGCTGAAGTTGCCCAAATTTCATCTCCAGTGTTGTGTGGCCGGCCATGAAGAATGTGGGTGTAAGGAGAAAATGAGGGAGGGCTTACTTTAAGAAGAAAGAAGATGCTTGGCTCATTCACTCCAAGCGTTCTAAGTAATTGGCTTCAGATTTGTTTTGTTCTGGGGAGGTTTTAATGAAGTTTTTTTTTACATGCTGTTTAATAAACATTTGTCCATAAGCGGTATCTTGTGATCTCCATCACTAAAGGAGGATTAATTTGCATGTTGTTGTTTGTTATTTATTTAAATACCCACAGAAATTATACTGAGTGTTCTGCTAAGGCAGCGGTGATGGGTCTCTGCACTGAAGAGTACAGCATCTGAAGCTACATGTGGTAGTTATTGTTGTGTTTAGGGGTGTTTTTTGATGCCTTTTTTTTTTGATTGGGAGAATATGGAGGAAAATTCCAAGATAACCAACATAAGTTCAGGAGAAGAGCTCAGTACTCTTTTTTTACACCAGTGTCCGGAAGCAGATTGCTAGAGAAAACACTTTAGAAAATGGAGCAGTCTTTTGATTCCTGGCAGTCAAGGTGTTTACTGCCTTTTCAGGTTGCTTACATTGGTTCCTAAGTATCTCACAGGACACAAATACATATTGCAAAGAGGCAGTTAGAACATAGGCATGACTTATATCAGGTCAACTCAAGGATCATGTAGTCCCCATATCCTGCCTCCAGTGGGGCTTTAATTGGATGCCTAGAGAAGAGTCAGAACATCACAAGCAGGCATGTGATACTTCCCCCCCCCAGTACTCTCCAAGACTCCAGCTATTTTAGGTTCAGGGTCTTTCTGAGCCAGATGTGGCTCTATATATTTGGTATCCCTCAGAGATGTATCTCTTGTGAACTTGTCCAGTCTTTCTTTCAGCCCACATAAACTTTCAGTTTTCAAAACATCATTTAGCAAGGAATTTCAAATATTTGCTATCTCTGTGACTGGAGAACCCACCTCTCTTGTTTTGAAATTTGCTTCTATCAAACTCTATCATTTAATGCTTTTGTAGATGTTTTTGTAGCTTATCGCATTCTGCTTCCTGGTGTCTTTTCCGTACTCAAAGGTTTATAGTTTCTTCATATGGAATCTGTTCATAACTTGATAATTCTTGCACTTCTCTGAGCCTTTGTGTTTCACCTTTCGTACTAAGTCCAAGAAAATTGTAGTGAGGGACTTTTCTGTGAAAAACCTTTGTTGATGTTTCCTAATTCTGATCTTCGTTCTTACCTGTCCTGATTTATCCCGAACAGTCATCAGTTCTTCATAGTCTTAAATTACTCAAATGTATGCCTTTTTCTTTTTTTAAAAGCCATACTCCAGTTCTTGCCTACCAGATCTGCTCCAGGTTAGAGACCGTATACCATCGTTAGTAATTCAGCTACTTAATTCTTGAATTTGTTTAGACCTCTGGGGTGATACTAAATGGTCAGTTTGTTCCATGCATAGTCCCATTAGATTCAAATGCATTCATCAAGTCCCTCACAAAGGAGGACTCCAGCATAGGAACCTCCCAAGATTTTTCCATAATGCACACTAGTGCAAAAAATTTTCCAGGCTTCTCTGTGATGGCACTGTTTTCTCTGAATCTCCTTTTATTCCTCGATTGTCACTTTGGAACTTCAGACTCTCTGGCAGACCTCCCGCTCCTGTTGTGTTTGAAGAAATAATTCATTAGTCATTTAGTTCCCTTTCCTAGCTGTTTTTCCAGTTCTTTCTGGGCTGCCTTACTACATTTGAAGTGCCAGAGTTTATAATCTTTTCTGTTCTCATTTGCACTTGGTGTTGGCTTATTGAAGGGTGCCTTTTTGCTTCTAGAAACCTGCGATGAGCCATGCTGATGTCCTTTTGCTCTTCTCAGGTTCTTTCTGAATAGGCGGGGAATATTGGTTCTGTGCTTTCCATGTGGTTGTTGTTAAGCAGCTTTGATGCTGTCAGTGATTTTATTTCTCACAGCCGTCTTTTAGAGCTTCCTTTTAACAAGCTTTCTGCTTTTCATGTAGTTACACTTTTTGAAGTTAAGCACAACAGTAGTAGATTCCTTGATTTTCACGGTTCCTGTAGGGCTGCTCAATTTAACTGTGTTATGGTCACTGATGCATAGTGGTTCTGCACCTGTAGGATGTAAATGATTCCTACTTCTCAGGACTGAGCCAAAGGCAGTGGATCCTCATGCAGGTTCCTTAACCAGCAGCTCCATGGAACAACTTTTGGCAGTCATTTGATAACTTTGGTCTCTGCTTTGTAGTCCACTTGCTCAGTCTATATGGGAAGTGCTGAAGTCTCCCTCTATTACAGTCTTGCACCATGCCTTTGCTGATCTTGGTCAGTGTACTGCTGTCAGCGTTGCCATAGTCTGGCCATGCCTGGTGGTCCCTGCACTCACTCTTCCTGATCCAGCCAAGCTCCACGCCTCTGCTGCTTGCTTTAGTGGAGTTCTGGTTTGATTTGTTTCTAAACTCTATGTAGCACATATAGTGTTACTTAATAAGTAGCTGTCTTCCCCATGTAGCCTCAGATCATGCAAAATACTGACTTGCAAATTGTTTCCCTTCTACCAGATTTCTGTTACGACTACTGCTAGTGCTTCTGTTTGAGGCTTGATGTTCCAGTAATCTGGTTTTTCTCCCACCCCCACCCGCCCACTCCAGTCCCTTTGTGTAGAAGGCAACGTATTGTCTGTTCGCCTGGTGATATTCCAGCACACCCATTTTAGTTTATGTTATAACAACCTCATTTATGCATCAGCAGGGAGAGGGTATTTGTCAGAAGGGGTTGCTTTGGTCACAGAAACATCTAACTACCTGTGAAATGATAGTGAAGGAAATAAAAGTGTAGGTGAAGAGAACAAATGCAGAAGTGGAGTTAAACTGCTGACCTTCGAAGTTAGCAAGAAGTAAGGCTATCAACTTCTGGCAGAAGTAATAGGAGCAGATCAAGCTGTGGTAGTAAAACCAGCCTAGATAGGTGTTTAAATTTGACTTTGTGTTATTATTATTGCCTAGGAAATACTACTGTATTGTTGAATGAATGTAGTAAGTTAACTTTAGGTAGAACAGGTATGTATTTACATGTTGAGTAAACAGATTTATCAGTGTATCAGAAACTGAGAGGAAACGGTTCAGAGATCAAAGCATTTCAGATGTGCTCCGGTATCAGACATTTGCAGAGGTGTGCAGGACCACTATAACACCCATTCTAGAAGGAAGAGATTCTGTGCTGCATTTGTCATTCATCTGAAATGGTACTAAATACCTGTGTCTAGGGAAGAGCACCGGTATCTAAAATTGGGGCAATATAGACACAGTATCAGGCGCTTGTTGAAAGTGTGCTCTTTCAAATAGCTCAAGAAAATGTCAGCGTCTATTGATACAAGGCTTATAGAGTGAGCTGATGCAGAAAATTCCTCTGATGTTTTAATTGACTAGCTTTTGATTATAGCTTAAATTCTCAGTGTATATGTGGGTTCTCACACATATGCTGATTTGTCTGCTAATAGCACCTGTAAGAGGTTATTTTGTGTTGCACTTAACTTGTGTTTCATTTTTATTTTTTAAAACAAGAATGTATCTGTGTAAGGGGAGAGGAGACTTAGGTTGAACTGGACAAAACAAAAAACTTGCCAAAACCCATTTTTTTTGTGTAAGGCTTAAACATACAAATGCTAAGGGTTGTTGGCAGAGCACTTACCAAAAATTAGTACTTCCTTACTTATATATATGTGCATATAAATATATAAATAAATATAAATATATATAAAAAGACTTTTGGGTCAGCACATCAGAAGGATTCTTCTGTTGATTTGCCTCAGTAGTGTGCTCATGGGGAGCAAACATTTAAAATAACTGCTGCTGGGCATTATGGGATTGTGATGTTCAGAAGCATAGCGTTCTCCTTAGTAGCTCTTCTTGAAAAAGGTAACTATACAGAGCACTTGGGCTTACTCTCTGCTCAGGCAGTCTGGATCTAAGGGCTTGCATTAACTGCTGAGTGAAAGAGTAGGACTGTTGGGTCAGTTGTATAGCTGAGGATATCACTTCTGATCAGGTTGCTGTACAGATGTGACATAGCTTGATTTCATGTCCTGCCTCAACTCATGCATTTGCTTTGCTTGGCTCTTCCAACAGATACCACCTCAGTATGGTCAGCAAGGTGTAAGTGGCTACTGCCAGCAGGGCCAGCAGCCCTACTACAACCAGCAGCCGCAGCCTCAGCATCTGCCACCCCAGGCACAATATCTGTCACAGGCCCAGCAGAGGTACCAGGCTCAGCAGGTAAGCACTGTCCTTCACTCCTGACAGTTACCCTGGAGCTAGGAGTGTAGAAATGATCTGTGTGAATTGAACAAAACCCACTTGATTCCTTTTTTGAGAGAACAGTGTTAAAACCAAAACTAAATAAACATGGAATCAGACAACATCCTTCTGAAAAGTCTTTGTGGATATACACACAAATACATCTGCACATGCTTTAAGGCTTTATTTTATATCCTTTGGGTGTGTTTTTTTTTTTTTTTTAATAAAGCCAGCGTACATACCCCAGCAACTATTAATTCTGCTTTTAAAAAGAAGTAACAGTTTCTTGATCTGATGTTAGTGGAGATTTTCCTTGCTTTTATTTTGTTCTGTTTTTTTTCTCTCACAAGACACTGTTGAGAGCTTCTGCATCTAACATGGTTACTACTGTTCTGTTTTTTGTGCTCTTTCATTTGAGGATAGATGAGTTCAAGGCATTTTGGAACTGCTTTGCCAAGGGAGCTTCTTAACAGATATTTTTAATTGAGATTACAGCTATTAATTTGAATGTTGTCAGTTTGCACATCCAGTTACTGAAACTGCATAATTCAATATCCATTGCTGATCTCGAAGTGTGCTTTATATGTTAGCCATCAAAATTAAGCGATTCTTTTTTTAACAAAGATCAGAGTGATAGTATATGGGTCTGCTTCCCAGAGCTTGAGAAACACCTGGATTTTAGGTGCTGAACAAAATGGATGTGCATAGCTGATGCAGCTGAATGTGTAGGCTCAGTTCTATCTGCAGTCTCAGCTCTGTTAATCACAGAGAGGTGATCTGGAAATGGAAGAATGAAACTAAAGCATACTTGCCATCCTGGGAAATCTAACAAAAGTGAGTTGCTGAAGACTGGGTATTAGTGGAAGCAACAGCACTTGCTACAAATCACTGGGGAATTCTGTCAGGCATGGTTGATTAACATTTTGGGATAATGCTGGTGCAATGTAAAAATCTTAGCTTCGCATAAAAATAGTGTGTAAAATAAACTAACAAAAGATGCCGTAAGTAGCAGTGGTGCAGAAGGCTCCCCTCCTTTGATTTATAAAATAAAGCTATCATAATTTCACTGTGTAATTACGTGTTAATTTTTCTTCATCTACATTTTAAAATTCCATTGAGAATAAACTTTTTTCATTAAAATGCTGGATGGGTTATGAAATAGAATTCTTAATTGTATCTATGATGTTCTTTTAAATGTCACCACTTTCCATCTTTTGGATTATATGTAACTGCCACTTTAAAGATTGCAGTTGTGTCTTTAAATTTAATTTTCTCCCTTTTTACTTTGGTATTAAATGCTTGATTTCTCTGACTTGAAAATACTATTCATAACCATCTTGGTAAAGTCTTAGCAGATAAAGTCCTAGTAATACAGCCTATGAGAGAGAAACACAGCTGTTCCAATGTCTACATATCACAGTCTGTGAAATTGAAATGTTGGGTTTTTTTGCTGCCTTGGACACTTCGTAATATTTTAAATACCATCAGTTGAATGGATTGAATATTTTAGTTAAAAAAAATACACAAAGCATACCAACTGTGCAGAATTTAGGAAATAACAAGTTACTGATTTATATGTTGATGTATGTTCCAATTGCATCGTTTGATGTCATAACCAGTAAAATGAAGGTTTGTGCAATGAAGTGAGGGGTATCATAGGAGAGGATAAAGGCAAAATGAGAGTAAAGCTTTCTGTGTATTACAGACTTCAGAGAACTGGGATGAAGAGAGGCAGGGACAGATTGACGAGAGAAGACACTAGCCTCAGTGTAGCTGAATTTCTTCTTTGAGGATTTGAGGGTACAGTGGAGGTGTGTCTAAATCCAGGCTCCAAGGGTGACAAGGGTGATAAAGGCTTCTCATAGTCAGTAGGCATTTTTGCCTGAGTCTGCAAATTCAGATGATACATCAGGTTCTCACCAACACAGCCTTGCAGTTGGGAATCCTTGGTGTGAGAATTGAACCTGAAATTCTTCATGGTTTGTGAACGGCTGTTTGGTTATCCTGTTCTTTAGTAGTGGTCAGTCTCTTTAAGTTTTGAACTACGGTCCCTTGTTCTGAATTATACAGGCTTTTCCTGGAGTGTTTGTGTGTAGATGGGACTATTTCATGTAAGTCCTTAACACTTCGGGACTTGGTCCTTTTCTCCATCTCAAGATTGGTTCCATGGTTCCTCTTTCTGTGTCTCAAGAACAGTCATCAGGTGAACACCTCCTTTCTTTCTAACATTTCTCTGTAAAAACTCACCGTGTTTTTCCTCATTCTTTGGGAGCAGCAGTTCTAGGAATCTAGAAAACAAATACCTAACACAAGAAGTTGAAGTCTATACTTCTGATACTTCCACATCAGTGTCCTTTCTCTGCTGATGATGCATTGTGAAGTAGCCATCAAGTGGTAGCCAGTGTACAATACAAAAATTAATGCTAGGATAAGAAAAAAGTTGTGAGTGTACATCAAATTGTGCTGCTGAGGCAAAAATAAAAATTATGTTTATTTAAGCACACGCCTCTGCTTATATTAGGCTGATGATCCTTTCAAAATAATTCAAAAATTAGAGATAACTTGATTAAAATTTTAGCAAGAGAAATAGGAGTAGGTATTCATGCAGTTTTTTGAGTTCTAAGGGCAGAGTTCCCTGAATTTGTCCTATTGGGCAGCCTTACAAAGGGAAAGCTCAAGGGAGATCTTACTGCTGTTTGCAGCTACCATATGGAAGGATGTGGGAGAGAACTGGGCCAAACTCATCTCAGAGGTGTACAGTGGAAAGATAAGAAGCAGAAGGGACAGACTGGGACAAGGGAAGTTGCAACTCAGTAAAAAAACAAATCAAACCAACCAACCAAAAGACCAACAAACAAAAATCAAACAAAACCAAACAACAAAAACACACACACAAAAAACCCCAAACAACAAAAAAACCCCAATACCAAACCCAAAATTACCACTAGCATTTTCAAACACAGGAAGGAGTCCAGGGAGACTGGAATCTTTATCCTTGGAGATGCTCAAAAATCAGCTAGACAAAGTCACCAAACACCATGTTGTCACTAGACTTAACTTTGAACTGGAGGTTTGACTACATGACCTTTCTCTGGAGGTCTCTTCAAACCTATGTGATTCTGTGTTGCTGTGATTCAATGTTGGCTGTAGGTATTCTAAATAAAATTTTAAAACAGACTCCAAAACCCTATAATACCTGTTGCACCAGTTGGTGTATCTTTCTCATCTCTTAAAAAATATCAGTACATCCTGTTTATATAATCTTGTCAATTAGAAAACTGAGGTAGTCTCAGTCACACAATCTGTTATCCTTTCTGTCTGTAATCTTTACTTCTGCTCTTTCTTTCCAGCTTGCAAATGAATTTCCTCCATGTTTTCTGTATTTTTCGTTAAAAATTTTCTTGTTTTTTTTATATTGACTTTGTTATACCAACGCTGAGTGCAAAAAGCAAAGTCCTTGTTTTGAATGGCCACAACTTTGAGAAATGTATAAAGGCAATTGATGTCAGTCTCAAGAAGAGAAGCTGGCCCCTGAAGATGTTTTTGCCTTGTGCTGGCTAGCCAGAATTACAGCAACTTTAGACTATTGTGTCCTGGAGAGCATGGTTGGATCATGAAACAAGAGGAGATCACTAGTAATATTGAAGTAGATCATGGCAGCCCCAGCTGATGATCAGAATGTTGTTATTCTGGTTGTTTGCCAAGTACGTAACAAAAAGGTGGTCTTTGCCCAAAAGAGTGTACAGGTTATTCTATGCCCGATGGGCTGGAATCAGAACTTGTTTTTGTGGGAGGGGTGCAGCTGTGAGATGATGAAGAAGTTTCATGTTCTGTTTTAGGCTAAATAAGCTGTCTCCATAACTGCCACCTTTGTGTCTGTGATTGAACTGATTTTACTTCAAGATGGAGGAGAAAGATGCCAGATTGGGGAAGGGGGGCTTCTCAGTAATTTGTCTTCTTTTGCCTATGGTATTTTCTTTATTTCCCCTGTGGATTTATGTTGGTCGACTTACTTTGGAGATTATCAAGCTGAAGGTAGTATTCATTCTGGATGGCTGATGGACTTATTCCTGCCACCAGTTTTGTTTTATGTAAAATCCTGTAGTGTGATGCGCTGGGTATTCTATTATGAGGAGAAAACTGATACGAAATTCAGTACTGATAATGTTCTATTTTCGATCTTTTAGACGTTATGTGGGCGAGCTTCTGCAATCAGGTGTAACTCTTAGTGTTGTGCCTTGGAATTGATAATCATCTTCATTTCTGACTTTTTTTTCCTTGTTGTGGAAGTGTGAAGCTATTGCTCCTTTTCCTTGACTCACTTGAATTCAGTAGGCAACCTTGTCAACAAAAGTAAGCAAATAACATCATTTCTGAGCCTGTTCAGTGCCTTGTGAGTTTCTGTTCTTCATAGAGGGGAAGGAGGAGAACGGGATTTATTTAAATGTTTGAACTCTAAATTGTTTAGATCTTTGTTAAATTGATTGCATGGTGGGCAAAAAGGGAGTTTTGTAAGAGGTGATTTGATAATAATACTGGCCTAGTTTACTACAGAGCCATACTGTAAGCCAGCATCAGTCATCCCCTCTTCATGTCAGGAACCTGCTGTGTAGTAACCATTAAAGGAAGAGCTTTGTTTTAAGCAAATTTATTGCAGTAGCAGATTCATTGATCATTAGATATCGCCAGGAGATGTAGATACCACCTTGGTGTTTGTTTTTTTTTCCTGTTAAAAAAAAACTTATTTTTACCTTTACTGCTCTTTAAAAGAAAAAAAGAGAAAGATGTGCTATACTACCACAATGTTGCCCTTGGCAGGGTTTTCCATCTTGAAATGGCGTATAAATGAATAAATGCTTCAGTTGTTTTTGCAGTTTTAAATCTTTTGCCATAAGTAGGAGTAGTATTTTGCTCAAGAATGTCATGTAATTGCAAACTTAAACTGTCATCATTAAACATTATTTTGTTAAGGTAGTATGATGTATATTTTTGGTTATGATGCTTTCCAACTGGCTTATAAACAGCCATGTTTATATATTTTCTTGTTTTATATAGCATGTGTTCATATGTATTGAGAGAGGATCGTGCCTTTGAGGTTTATTGTGTTATTTTGATTTGGGACCATATCACTTTTTGACAGATGAAATGATCTGCAAAATAGTTATGGCCTCACTGTTAGTTAAGCAAAAATAGTGATTTTATTCTGCACCTGCTACTGCAATCCTGGAGCCATCCTTTGTTTTACATGTTCCTTGCGGGTTTCCAGACTAGAGTGGGATTATGCTGATCCCTTTTCTCACATGCAGGCTTGAGATTTTAAAACAAGGAAAAAGTGTGGCAGGTCTTTGTGGTGGATATGCATGTTCACTTCTCTGGTTGGTCCTCCTGGTAACAGTGTGCAGGGAGAGGCTCTGTGTGTGTGTGTGTGTGTGTGTGTGTGTGTGTGTGTGTGTATGTGTGTGTGTGTGTGTTTTTACATCATTCCCTTGTGGTTACTATGATTTCTATTTTTTTTAAATGCCTTGGAGGAATAGTCAGGTAGTTCAGGCTCAGTCTTCAGTCTGCTTTTATTTAAAAAGAGAAAATGTTTTATAAACAAGCAACCAGACAAGACTCCATCACTGTCAGATTTTATTGGAATGTTCTAAAACCTGGCCCAAACCTTGTTTCCCTGCCCACCAAGCAATGATACCGTTCCTACTGATCTTGGCAAGATTGTTTTCAATGAAAATTGTTATAGGACAAATAAAGTGGGGTGTTTTCCTGAGTGGGCCAGGGAAATGAATGCAGTTGAGGCCAGTTAGAATTTGTTTTTGTAGTCCCAGATAGAAAGGCATCCAGAGCAGGAAGGCGGAGTGCCTGATGTGGGGTGCATCTCTGGTTTCAGTCTGTCTCTGTGGGCAGAGGGCTGGAGGCAACTTAAGCTCCTTCAAGGGGCTGCAGCTTCTCTCTGTTTCCCTGAACTGGGATCAGTGAAGGCCATATGTTTCAGGTTTGTTCCTGAGCTGGTGACAATGGTGTAAACTAGTCTGAGTCGCGAGCCTGAGATGATGAGAATGTTCTTGCACAGACATCTGTTTTTAGTGTTGACTCAGTGCAAGGTAGGATAGATAAAATATTACCCGATTTGAAACAGTCTTTGGAAATGTGAACAAAATGTGAAACTAATTAATCCATTTTCATGTCCAAGCTGTACAACTGTCATGAAAACAGAACAAATTGTATTGTGGCAAAACGCATCACATTATTAAAGTGATTTTGGTACAGTGAGGATGAAGTCTTGTTTTTAAATTCAGTGTGAGCTGCTGAAGTTCTTTTAGCAGTGTAATAAGCAGCACGTTAATTAACATTGTCAACCTGTTTTGGGGTGTAACACTGCAAAAATACTGTTGTAAGTTAGGAATCTGTTACATGCAAATACCAAATTCATTAGTAAGTAATATAGACAGTTCTCAATGAGTCCAAATTCAAGTTTTGTACCTCAATGCAATTACTCTTTTTAATCTTCACTCTTAAGTTATTACAAACTGGTACAGAATTAGCAGACAACTATACAACTGTAGTTTAGTCTCAAATCCTGCAGAATTCAATTTAAACTTCTTAAAGAAGTAACACATAACTGCTCATGGCTTAAAGTTGTAATAAAAAACGCTTGTCCTTCTGTCCTTTTAACTTCTGTGCGTGTAATCATCTAGCACGAGATGAGTGGTTGCACTTAATATTTGTTGTGTTATGAACCACAGGAAATCTGGGAAGGAACAAGCTTGTATGTTAATCTGACGTTTGCTGCCAGGCATATAGGAAAGCATTTTTTTGTGGAAGTTGGCTATTACAGTTATATGAGAACTCATAATCAAATTTAATGTTCAGAAGAGATTGTTGCCTGCCATCATCAGCAGTGGCTGACACCACTGCTTGTTGTGTACCATAAATCGTTCAAGGCTTCTGTTATTTCAGCGAGAGGTGTCCAGTGCATATTCACAGTCTTGAAATGCTGGGGTTGTTTGGTTTTTTTTTAGCTTAGAAGCAAGTATTTTCTTTCCAGCATAAGGTACAAGGGGGAAGTGATTTGTTTAAACCACTGAGCCCCAAATTTATTGCACTAAGAGCTTTAGCTTCTGAGGTGTGCTTGTTGGTTGGCTTTTAGAAATCAGGGCTGCTTGTATGTAATGAGCAGACACATGCCTAACAAGAAGGCACCTGGGTGAAAATTCTTATACAGATATACATACTCCGACAGTTTTTCCAGCCTCCTTTCTGCAATATCTGAAATTAGAGACAAGGAAAACCAACAGTATAACCTTCATAAAAAGCACACGTTTTGGTAAGCTGAACCTTTTGTTGCCAACCTACTTCAGAGAGACCAGGTAGATATCAAAAGACAGAATGCAATCTTGATTTTTTTGCATCTGTAATAAAGCTTGGCTGGACTTGGGAGAAGGAGGGAAGGGGAGCAGGCTCTCAACAACTGACTACCAAACTCACACACTTAAATCTTGGCTTCTAGACAAGCCACCGGTGACCAGCACCTCTGAAAGGTATCACCATACCTTGCTGTATGAAGTGACTTAAAAAGAAACTGTTGAAGTACTTAGGAATCAGACTGATCTTGTGCATAAAGCAATATATCCTTTGTGAGCCTTTCTTAAGCACGTAATATTTTCAGGAAGGGCAAAAGAGGTTTGAACCTGTGTAGGTTCAGTGAACGCTTAACTGATTGAAGTATTTGCCAGTTAGAGTTCTGCTTTTATAAAGCCTTATTTCACAATCATGTTGCTTCTGTAATCAACTGATGCTTAAGTAACTGTTAAGCATATGGCTATTTATCTGTGTGGTGGAGGTTACTTACTTAGCTTAGGAGTTCAGTGAAACCATCCGTGACTCCTGTTGTGCTACAACTTCTCCCAGTAGTGGGAATAGCTGATTATTGTCCATTTGGGGAATGCTCTGTTTGCTCAGCATTGCTTATATCATTCCAGGAAGCATGTCAAGCCTTTCTCTTTTAAACTTTGTGATTTATATCTCTATTTATAAGATTATAATAGGTGCTAGCTTGTCAGACTTGGAGAATGATCTTCCAGAGCCATGTAGCTAGCAGTAATAGAGTCAGGCTGAAAAAAGCAAGGATAATTGTCTGTAAACTCACACCTGTGCACAAACACCAAATTGAGGGCATAGCTCAGAGCAGCACTTAACAGCAGTGCTGCCTCATTTTGCTGAAGGCTTATTTGACCAAACCAAAAACAACTGCATTCAGATTTTGAGAAAACTTTCTTCTCCCTGTTATTTTAAAGCAAACATTTGCAAACATGGTGATCAGTTTAGCCAAATAAAAATCTACTCCAGTTTATTAGGTCTGAAGCCTTTAAAGTTATCATGTGTAATTACCCCTTACACATATCTGTCTTTGTAGTAACTTGGATTTGTTAAGTGGTATTACTGGGGAAGGAGAAGTATTTTATCTTGCAAAGTGATACTACTGTTTATGTATAAAACCTAGCAAGCTTGTTTATGTGTCTGTTTTATAATCCTCCAGAGGTCTGCCAGTGAAAGTATTTGCCTCTGTGTTGTCTTAACAATTGTGTGGTACCTTCAGTTTAAAGTTACCTCATCGTAGTTAAACAGTTTCCCAGTCTGTATGTTCTTTTGATTTGTTCATCCGTTGACGGTTTTCTGCCGAAAATAGGCTTTTCTATTTGCACTTTGAAGGAGGAATTTTGAAGGTCAGCTTTCTTCTCCTGGGAAACCAGCAAGTGCACCTCTTCAGGCATCTGCTGCTGATGGGGGTTTGATGATATCTGGCCGGATAGTCAGAGGAGATGGGTCAGAGCACATTGCAAACCTGTTTGGCAGGAATGTTCATGACCACCTGTACCCCGCTGGTTTTTAATTTTTATTCCAGTGTTCTTGTATCGTTCTAGACTGAGTAGACATAACTGCAGTTCTTGCCCTTGTAAAATGAGCAGTGCAGTCATGAGTTTTTCCATGTACTAAAGTAAAGTTAGCATACAGCATCATAAAGAACCTTCAGTAAATTTCAGCTAAATTGGAAAGAGAGGAAATTTAGTTGGGGGGAAGGAAGGGAAGTCCTATTTTGTTACTTTAAGTGGTCAGTTACGTAGATGCCATTAGTTTGTGGATTCAGCAGGCAATGTCTCATGTCGGTAACAAAAATCTCTGCAGAGCATTCTAGTGCAAAAGGTGAGGATGCCAAATCATGTTTTCAAAGTAGAAACTTCAGTATTTCTAAGTAAATAATCCTGAAAGGAAACATTTTTTCATCTCATCTACAGAAAATACGTAAGATCTGTCATGGAGTTAGTATGTCATACATCGAGAAAAATATTTAATGAGTTTAAACACAGTAAAATACACATGCTCAAATGTATTTCTCAAAGTTCTCAAATCAGTGGTTTGGCTTTAACGCACAAAGTATTATTATTGTTGTTGTTATCATGATGGCGGTATTTAAAGTTTCTAAATTCTGGTTTCTCTCAGTATTTAAATCATAGAAGGTTAATTAAAGCAGTTCTTTATTTTGCGATTGCTTGGGAATATGAACCTCACAAAGCCTGCATTAAATCAGTGAAGTGATAGAATTGCATTTGCTTTATAAAATAATTCTGCAAGAGCAAAGACAAAGCCATTTATAGTTCAGTGCCATTAACTGCTTGGCATTTAGATATTAGTGTAGGAGTCTATTAATTAACTTGATAGTAAAACTATTGGAATGCAGGCTGGTAAAAACTATTTTGTTTTAGGATATTAGTGATTATAACAATTGTTGCTCTCCTTACCACTCTCCTTATTACTTGATTTTTTTTTTTTTACTGTGAGAACAGAATTAATATCCCAGAAATAATTTTATCTGTACTTTTGAAATTTAGCAGTAATTTAAATGGAATAGTGGGTTTATCAAAGGATACCTGATCATGTAATAGTTATTTACTTAATGAATGACCATCAGATTAATGAATCATAGACAAAGTTGTCTGCACAAATGTTTTAGAATATAAATGCATAAATCCTATTGTAAGAATTTTTTTAAATGCAAATGTATAGTACTATGAATTAAGTGATGAAGTTGTAAAGTCGGAAAAGTACTAATAAATCTGAGTAGTAGGTGGGTTTTGTTTTCTGGGTTTTTTTAGTTCTATATGAGCAGTATATAATCTCAATTTTAGTGGTCTTGTAAATTACACCTCATGGCCAGTTGCAATACAGCAGTATTCTCATATGGCCTTTAAATTAACACACATTATTTTCCTCAGAGGCAGGAAAAATAAGTTTGATAATATTTCCTGGCATTAAATTTACCACTGTATTTTTCTTTGGCTGCCTGTATTTTCTTTAATAATTGAAGATTTTCAGTGTACATATATTTAGTTTTATTTTCAGTATTTTTAATTGGGGTTGCGTTGTTGGGACAGTGTATTATCTGAATATAGGTCAGCATATATTTTATATGTATTCATTATCCTTTCCAGTATTTCCCTTTTACTGCTTTTCTTTCTTACTGTAGTAGGATTCACAATAGGGTTTGGAGCATGCAGCTGAAACCTTACAGGGTGTTTTAGGTGTTGCAATCAAATATGGAAAACAAAGAATAAAACACCAACTCAAATTAAATACAATACCACTTGAAAAACACATTTACCTTTACCTGTTGACAAAACTGCTTGGTGTTTTTGTTGTGGGAAAGAGAACAAGTGTTGGCCTTGGTAAGTTGTCCCTCAATAAATCAAGCTCTGCAAGAGCACAGCCTCTCTTCTCATGTCTTCCTTGTGCTTCTCCCTGATACCCAATACGGGTGCTTGGCAGCCTTCCACATGCACGGGTTTAGGTAGAAAATGAAATACCTAGCTGTATGTGTTTTGGTTTTGGGTGTCTGCCTGCAGAATTCATAAAGATCGTGCTCTTTCACCATCCTAAGAAAGTTGAGGTTTATTGTTGCTTCATTACCTAGCAACCCCTTACCAACTTTTAATGAAAGTCACTGGTTTTTCATTGCTATATTAAAGGGTAGTCAGTGACCTGGTCTCAGAGCTTTAAGTTTTCATCACTTATTTCACTTGTTCTCCACCCTCCTCCCACCACTCCCGGTACCAGCCCAACTGGGAATACTTTCTTTTGACAACAAAACCCCAACAACCAACCCAGAAGTGTTTGTGGTGATGGTGATGAAGACTTTTTCTGCCTCAAAGATTAAAGGAATCATTTGCCACAGTTGGTTTAAATTCTCATATTGTGCAGTTCATTGAATTGCTTCTGCTGGTGAGCGCTTCCTTCTGCAAATTATTGTTCTGTTCTGGAAATTATTGTTCTCTTTCCATTTTTTTGGACAAAGGTATTTTTCTATGTGGTGGCTGCATTTAAAGATTGCTGCACAGATACTGTCTTCACAGACCGCAGAGCAAGAGAGCATGTTAATGCAGCTAATTCTCTGTCTCCAGGAGCCCCTAATGTAACATGCTAACCCTCTCATGTACTGAGAAATTAGGTTAACCAAAACAGTAGAGAGCAGCTGAGAAGGCCGCCTTTACCAGAATTGTTAGAGATTTCTTTATATCTGAGCCACAGTTCCTTCTCCTGTGATTATGCTGTTGATAAAATAGTAGCTAAGTGTCATGTCAGTAATTTCAATAAAAATGTCACTTCCACCTCTGTGGTGGTAGAATATTAGGGAATAAGTCAACAGGGTTCACTGGGCTGTGATATAAATGTTGTCTGGAACATAGCATAGCTTTGTATTTGGGGAAGGGAGGGGGAAGAGAGGGGAAACAGACCCCCAAAACAAACCTCACCGGTTCGGTTTGGGCTTTTCTGTTGTTCTACTTTTCTAATGTACCTCAGTGATGTATTTGGGTGTTGCTTGCAACCTTTGCTCACAGATCTGTGAATTTTTGTGAGCCTTTAGATGCTGTCCTGGCTTTTACCTTGAAGCACAGTTACAGACGTGCCCCTAAGAAATCACTGAAGAAATGTTTCCCAGTCTCAAGTGAGGAAGTCTCATCCTTGGGTACCTAGCTCGATTAGCCTAGAGGTAGCAGCTGCTCTCAGTACAGCTTTTGTCTTTATTCTGTAAGCTGGCTTCAGGCTTTCAGCTCTGCTGTAAGCTGCGGGCAGTGCACTGACCTCGTTTCTGCCAGCCAGCCGTATGCTTGGGAGAGCTTCCACAGTGGCAGCAGGCAGTCTGGGGCAGGCTGCTGCCCTCAGGGGCCACAGAGCCCACAGCTCCCCTACTGCAGCAGCTGAGCTGAAAGAAATGGCAGGTTTTAAATCCTGCCCCTCTCCTGTGCCTGGTTGGGTTTAGCCATTTCTTCAGGGTGCAGAGCTGTTCCTCAGCCCAGCTTCATGTCACAGGTTGGCTGAAGAGGTGCGTTCCTCGTGGAGTTTTAGGAAGGACTAGTGTGGCAGGGCGGGACGCTGGATGGCACAGAATCTGTAAGTCATCACATTAATATAGTAGTCTGTCCCAAGTGACTGTAGAGAGTAGGACATGTGAAAACTGTTAGGGATCTTTTTTTCTTTCTTTCTATATAGCTTTGTCAGTGAAAGGATGGGCAGGGAGAGGAAGGAGTGGGTGTATAAAATGAAAGCGTGGTTGGACTGCCTGGCCTTCTAGGGATTTTTAGGAAAAGTCCAAAAAGCTCTTATAAACATAGGAAGATTCATGAAAATAAAATGCTTGTTTTACCCCTCATTTCCAAGTTCTGTTTCTCAGATTACCTCTCCAGGTTCTCCCTCATCTCTTCATTCACACTGGAACTTTACATCTGTAGAACAAAGAAACTACCTTTTTTTGCTGTAAATGAAGAACCGGCAGCTGTTTATCAGGCTGTGCAATGTGCAACAGTCACATTTTAATACAAACGTCAAACTGGCCTCTTTTTTTTGATGTGGCATGTTACAAGTATGAGAGAAGAAAACTAGAAGAAATGTCTTGTTTCTGATTAAATCCACTATTGAGATGCTCTGTGATCCATGGAATGCAATAGCGGTGGAAAGAGAATCGCAAGATAAGGGTTTCCGAGAATGATTTCATCTTGGAGCTTTTCCTGCATCACTTGCTTAACGTGGCTCCTGAAGACCATATAGATGAGACACATGTGAAAAGGGGCTGGAGTGTTTAGGAAGAGAGACCCTTCTGTCTAGTTAGTTGGCTCAGATTACGTGATATGTGACTAGAAACTACACTGTCCAATGTTCTTCCTGTAAGATGGGGGGGGGGGGAGGGACGGGACACGATGACGACAGCACACACAACTGTTTTTGAACCTAACTGCATTTAGAATACTTTCAGTGCATTCTGTAGGGCAAAACCTTCTGTAGTATGAGTTTCTAATTACTTCCTGCGAGTCTCGATGGACACAGCCTCAATAATGTATTTGCTTACCCAAGTTGACTATCTTCAGCATCACCTGCCTGCTGTGCAAAGTATATTTTTTCTTCCCCCTCTGGTGTCTTAAGACATAACTTAATGTCGGTCTGTGAAACTTTGGATCCTGATGGGAGAAAATGGTGTTCCCACTGTTAGATATTTTTGTTTCGTTTTGTTTTTAATTGGATTGAAGAAAGAGATCTGGGAAATAGTTAAGTTTTATAATGAAACTGTGGGTATCTTGGAAAAGAATTTGTGAATAGCACTGAAGAAGACGATGAGATGTCTTGCTGACAATGACTGGTTTACCCCTGAGGCATCCAAACTGACAGGTTTTCTCCAAATTCTCAAGGTACTCAGCATTTGTCTCTGAGGAGTTAGGTGTGATTTCTCTATGATCCTTACCTCCTTTTGGAAAGACAAAGGACTGCTTTGCTTTGCTGTTTCTCTGAAGCACTAGATGCCCTTTAGAACATGTGACAAAGATGAAGACTGAAATGACTTGGCAAGGCAAAGTTTCATCCTTAGTTTTGAGGGCACAGTCATACTGTGGCTTGATTGTGCGAAAATGATAACCACCTTGAAAGAAGAGCAGTCACTGCTTGCCAGTCCCACTGAATAAACAGCCAACAAATAGCATCAGCACATGGAGGCAGATGCCAGCCTGTTGCTTGCTGTACCTCAGGACAGCTGCTTTCCTTATCTCCATTCAGGTTTCATGGTGGTGTAAGGGGTTGGCTTGAAATGATTCACATATTCTGGTTGTGAGCAGGGTTTATTCACTTCACGTAAACACAGACTAGCATGGTTAAGAGGATTACCAGACTGCACTGGTAATCCACCTCCGGTGGTTAACACTCTCTTCTTATATTGTTGGCATAATAGGTGCTGGGACCTACAAAACAATTTTTTCCCGTAGTCACCTGTTCCCTCTGCACAGCAAGAGTCTTGCTTTGTGCACAGTGCTCTGCAGCTGCGAGATACCAGATTCCTTTTCCTCAGGCCTTTAGGGTTTTTATTTGTTTTGGCTTTTCAACTTCTGATTCATAACATTAGAGACACATTTATACGTGTTTCTTTTCTTTACCCAGGATCTTCTGCAGGAGTCCATCTGCATCCTGCACGACCTCTGCAGACCATCTGCCCAGGATGCAAGCAAACCTCTCTGCTCTTTTGTCCTTAGTGGATCATTCCCTACAGGGCTGCATTCTGTTGGCTGCTTGCATGAGACTCAGTGTTGCCTGTGCCCCTAGGCATAGCATTTTTAATGAGTGCAGTCTTACCTACAGTAGTCTTCTAACAGGTTGGCTGTCCTTTGTTATCAGTTTTGTGCTGACGGTATACAACTGGGGAGATGACATGTTAGATGTTATGGTTGGGCTAGAAGCTAGCTATGTAGGGACATGTCACCATTCTGGTGAGGTTTTGTTGTTGTTGCAGGGATTTTTTACATTATTTTTATTTTTTCATTGCAGCTTTTTACTGTAGAAGGTAAAAAGAGGGGAAATGTGTTGATACCCATGTGTCTACACAGAACAAACAGATACTTGGTTAAGTGGCAACAAGAAATGTCCTATAGCTCTTAACATATCACTTGCTTTCCTTCTGTTCTATGGTATTTCTTCAGAGATGAGTAAAATAATCTTGTAGGGTTGTGTGCTCTTCTTGGCTGCTGTATTGGGTCCTGACTTCCACTCTCAAGTGGTCGGGGGGGGGGGGGGAATTAACATTTGCTTTCAATTTTGCTGTTGTCACATTGCTGTAGAATTCACTGTTCTCACACTTGAAGTCTTCTAAGGATCAACCAAGTGAGTCAAGAACATGAGCTAAAATAGTTTTTAATGAGTTTTTCAAATTGAAGTCTAGTGTATTATTTACCTTCTGTTTAATCATCATGGTGCTTATCTTCCTGGGTGGTCATGTTATCCCTCTGAAATTTGCTGCAGTAGAAGTGGATGAAGCCTGAATGATATTTCTCACCCAGCCCTTCTTTAAATGTGGTTTTCCTCCAAACATTAATGCTTTCACTATGCTTTCATTTTCCATTAAAAAATAATTTAAAATTGTTTAATAGTTTGATCTTATCTTCTTCGGCAGAACTAATAACAAATGTGCATTTCATCTACGTGGTTTCAAGCATTATCAGCACTATATTTATTCAGGTTTGCAGAGAACATGTAAATGTGGACAGGCTTACTTGTTTGAAACTAGGTCCAGCTAGAGAATGAAAGCATGACACTGATTAACATTGTACCTCAAAAGGGAAAATGTAGTCCACCTGTGGCCTACTCCAAAGTGGTCGCAATGCAGTTGACTTGGGCTACAGTTTGGTGGCTGGTGAAGCCAGGCTTGTGGCTGGCTGCCACTAAAGGAGGGAGGTTTCCTTCCTCTCTGTGCTCACCCAACCTTTCCAGAGGCCAGCTCTGCTCAGTAATAAATCTGGGGGAAAAGGGGTTACTGTTCTTCCAGTTTTAAGTTGCACCATTTCAAAAAGTGGGTGAATAAAGACCACTATAGAGACTAAGGGGGTGTGTGTCCAACTACATGACTTGTGGTAGATGGGAGTAAGGGGCCTTTGACTTTCTTGCAGGCTGGTACATCTCCTTACTTGATCACTTTAAACCTCTGTGGTAGTAAAATCCAACAGCAGAATTAAAGACTAAAAGTTGATGAGTACAGTAACAGAGAATAAGAGGGAAGAATGTACCCTGTTTCCTTCTTTGTTCCTCAGGCTACGCAATTCTCAAGCTCCATATACTGCAGTTTGCACACTAAGCTAAAGGTGTATATGAAACAGGGGTGGAGAAATAGTCTTGGCTCTGTGGATGATAAGCAATTGTTGGTTATTATTACCCAATTCAAATATGGATTGATTTCTGAACAGCTTATGCAATACATAGGGTTTAGGCTGTGTATATGTAAGCAGTATGTAGGCATAGGTTGTTGGTTTTTTTTTTGTCTACCTTCTTCACAGCATAAATGTTTCTTGCAAAGCCTCAGAAGTCTAAACTTCAGCTATTTTGCATACATGTTTATGACTTGCTGATTATTTGTCCCTTTGCCTTTTCTAAAATCTGATGGGGGAAACCCTGATTTTAGTTATTTTACAACTTTGTTGACAGTTTGTGCTGTAACAGCTATGACATGATTGGGTTTGTGCCAAGTTGGGAAGTTCTGAGTGGAAACTTGTAGCCGCCTGTTTATAAAAGGCTTGGATTTCTCTCTTACACACATGCTCTTCTTCTGTGAGGGAAAGCATTCTCAGTGATTCATAAAAATTCATAAGCTTTGCTTTGAAAGCTGATGACATTTGATGGATGAAATATTGGGAATCAAAAGAAAATAATCAAGGATCCTGGGAGAAAATTGAGCCACAGTATCAGTGGGGGACTTCTCAGCCATGACTGCAGCACAACACGTGGTAGCATGTCTCTCTTCCCCTTATGTTCCCTCTGTTCAGCCCTCAATAAATCCATTCCTAGAGGCTAGAAAGAAAAATGACCTTTCAAACCTGAAAGTGAGAATTGCCAATTCCATGCATTTCTTCAGTGACAGACAATTTACCCTAATACTTCTGTCCTTATTTCTTATTTATCAAAATCTGTTGTATCTGTTCTGTAATATGCTGTATGTTGAGAGAATTTCCTAGTGCAGAACTGAAGAAAGGCAGTAGGGATTTTTCTCTCCTCTGTTTTTCAGTGGAAATTATACTAAGCACTATTTTGGTTACAAAGCCAACCTCTTAGTGAAATATGCTATTATTTAATCATCATTATGTTTAGTATATAAATGGACTGTTTTTACTGGACAATGCATATGTATAAACACATAAAATTATACACACAGCGCCATGCATATTTCATCTGGGAGATTCCCATGCCTGCAACTCACTGAGAGCAAACTGACTCTTTACTTCTCAAGAGCCGCCTTCCAAGTTTCCACTGATCCAAGTAACTTAAACGGCTTTATGGAGAATATAAGGAGGAGTATGTGTCCCTGGAAGGGGGTTTGGAACTAAATGATCTTTCAGATCCCTTACATTTATGATTTGTAAGTGTATGATTCTGTGTGATCGTGGTCCCATTTGGAGTGCACAGGTATCCGCATCATAACAGACACGGGTGTCTGCAGTACTTGTTTCCAGACCTCATCTAGAATTGAGCAAATGGATTTGATTATTCCACATCAGAGGAAAGCACTATGGTGATGGTTTAAAAAGACAAAGGGTATCATGACTGGGGTTTTTAGTGTGCTCTTCACTGTGTGGAGAAACATTTCATAGATGGTCTTCGAATACCCAGGTAAAAGTAAATTCCATTCAACATTCAGTATTTCTCATGAGGAAGTGTGCTGTCTCTTCCCTCTCCCGCTCCAGTACCCCTGGAAATTTCAGTAGGAAGTAAGATTAAAATCTTGCAAGTGTGTGGGAAAAACCATGCTTGGTACTTTGTAAGCAATTAATGGCTCTTGATTTTTCACAATATAAACCACGTTTTGCTTCCTAGCAAAATCCTGTCTTGTCTTGTTCCTAAGGAAAAAGGAACAATCGCTTTTATAAAATGACATCTCCTAAATTGAATATTCCATTTATCCTTTTTCACCACTTTGGGTGTTTCTGAGTGTTCTGTTGTTGTTTAAACAAGTGGTTCTCGTTTGGGGTATTTCTGTAAGAACTGAGAAGAAGTGAGCAGAGTGCTGAGCTGGAAGTTGCAGTCTGGGGCTGCTGGGTTTATTACAGATGCCTGCGCAGTGACAGCCCTGAGCGTGTGCGTGTGTGTGTGTGCGCGTGTGCGTGCGCGTTTTGAAATAAAATGGAAAGCAGAGGTTTGCTCATTTGTTTGCCTATTGTGAAGCTGTCCTGCACCTTTCTACTCCTTTGTACTGGGGTGAAGGCTGCTGAATGGGGGCCTTGTTCCATTTGTTGATTTTAAACCTCACTGTTAATCCACAGGAACCTGCTGGTGTGCGCAGCAGGAGAGCTGTGTGACAAGTGGAAATCTGGGCGGGGGGGAGTGCGGGGGGTCACAGGGGATAATAATCATTCAGCCATCAGCCTTTGTCACCCTTAAGCCTAATTGTTACCCTCTGCTGGTAACCACATTGAAATGCTGGCCTTTTAAGTGTTTCTTGATTTTACTTGGCACAGGCTTAGGGATAGGATCGTTTATTGCTGGGTTTACATCGTATCAGGTTTGCTAGGGTTTGTTTTATTAGCCGTGCTGAATTTTCTACATCCTTTACAATAATTCAGGAGAGTCCAAAGAGGTGGAAGGGGTTGGATGGGAACAGTACGGTTGTTAAACAAATTTCCCTCTGTCAGGAGCTGGGATAAAAGGAGAGACAGAAAGCTTTCCTGCTCTGCAAGCCAGCTCTGTCACGGAATCTCTGCATGAGCAGTAAGTGTCGGTCTGGACCCTGAGCTGCCTGAACAGCCCTTGGTAAAGCAGAACAAGGCAACGTTCAGGCTGCAGTGGGGTGGGCAGGGGTTGCTTCCCCTGCCCTGTCTTTGCACCAGGAAAGCGTGTGTTCCTTCAGCTGCGTGTCAAAACTGAAGGTGTGGGGGTGGCCGAACCACACTCAACGGGGAGTACACTTGGGAGGGGGAGAAGAGAATTAAACCGTTTAAAAACAACAGAGAAAAACCTTTTAAGGTGAGATATCTTTTCTAGCAGTCAGGAACTGGTTCTTCAACTTTCCCTGCCAGTTACACATGCTGAAGTCAGTATTCTGTTTTCTGTTGTTTTCCTTGAAGAAGTTAGTATAGAAGCTGCTGTAGTAGCTAAAATGAAGCCTGAATCTAAGGCTTTACGATGGGCAAGTGTGAAGTAAGCTTGTATTGTGGGTTGTGGGATAGCAAAGGGGAGGTTGTTTAGTTGCTCTCACCGCCCCTGTAGTGGGTATTGTGTTAAGCCATTACCTATGACTGCTTGGGCTTCTTGCTATACGGAGAGAGGTAAGTCACCTTACCACAAAGCTGGTGTTGGCTTTGGATCTACACTTTCCTTCTAATCTGTCAGATGCAGTATGTCTCCAGTAGAAGCAGCAACTGCATTGTGTGCTACGACCTGATAGCTAGTGCTTGAAAGTTGTGTCAGTAGTAGTGATGATAAATCAAGTGTTGTTGCAGGAGTCTGATTACGTAGCATAATTACAATATTAGTTTCAATTCCGGTCTTCCACCTGGCTCAGTACTTCCGTCAAAATGCTTGAGAATACATCTCAGGAGGATGAATGTATTGACCACCTAGTGCTTGCTACTTTGACAGTATAAAAGGGGGTCATTTATTTAGCAGGCTTGTTTTTGTGCGTTTCCCTATCTTCCAGTGGTATGGTTCCATGCTTGTCAGCATGTTTCTCAGCTTCCTGCATTTCTTTACGAACAGTGCAGGTCATAGTGGTAGCTGTGAGGGCTTGATAATTCCATCAAAACTGTTTAATAAAAACTTCTGATAAAAAAAATACAACCCATCAGCATTAAGCTGTTGTATTTTCACCCTTCTGTGATGTGGATTTAATTGTAATTACTGAGTCAGGTTAATAATTGTGCTACAACTGTTGTTTCAGGACATGTCTCAGGAAGGCTATGGAACCAGATCTCAACCCCCTATGGCCCCAGGAAAGCCTAACCATGAAGACTTGAATCTAATCCAGCAAGAAAGACCATCGAGCTTACCAGTAAGAAACGAATGCTTGTTTCAGTGTTTTAAAATTAAAGCAGTTTACGTAGTATTTCATTGCATCTAGGATGAGCAGATGATAAATACTGAAAGAAGAAATATTGAACAAGGTTGATCAAAAACTGTTTTTTAACATATGAGAACAGACAGCTTGTGTATAAGTGGACCTTGCTTAGGCTTCTTATGGTTCAAAATAACACTATTTATGCACATGCATGTTTTGTGCTTGTGCACATATGTATTTGCATAGAGGAAATGGATTGACTTTTTTAGCTCTAGGAATTCTGTACTTGCACAAAACAATCTGTTGAGGAAGAGACTTTTTTCTGTGCCCTTTTCAAGGATTTCAATAGATTCTGGTTTAGAATACTGCCGCCAGGAGTTACTTGCTCCAAACCCTGAGCATCAGTAATGAGTTTGACATGTTAATTCTGCTACTGTCTACTACACTGCAGAAGTGTAGAAGTGATACTTGGGCTAGGTTGATCTTTTGATTAGCAGACTATTTTGGACTAACAATTCTTAGTTTTTCTGAGCTCTGTACATTGTGCTGTGGGAAAAAACAGCACAAATTAATATACTTTGCAAAGACACTGCAGCTACTTGCATTTCTGAGTATCTTATTTCACTGTAATGGAGAAAGTACTCCTTAGCCTTGTGTCTATGTGCCCTTCGTGGTTTGGGGATTTTCTTGTTTGTTGGTAGTAATCAAGCATGAATTTAAACCAACTGGAATATGTTCAGTTTGAAGGATGAAAATTTTTTATAAACTGTATGACTGCTGGCTTAGAATAATATATCGTACTCATACAGAATACTTTCTGCAGTCCATTATGTATGTATTCATCTGCACCTAGCAGAGAGATCTCTATGAAGAGTTTACCTTACTAAGACGCGTAACAGATCTGGCAGTATGTAATGTAGTTTACCTCTGGCACATACAATGATTGTCAATCAGTGAAAATAGGGCAGTACACATCTGCACAGCATTTTACAGTTATCTCTTTGACATGTAGGAGAGTATAGGTGCCACAAGTTCTTTATATGACGTTTGAAACATGCATGTTGCAGGAGAAACCATGGAGACTTGTGTAAGAAGAGATACCCGTTTGCTCTGAACCTTGTATTGATTCCACAGTCTTTCAGGAAACCTTTTTTAAAAATACTAATTTCTCTGACTAGGCCTCAAAAATGTATGTTGGCAGTTACCTTAAAAATAGTAGCTACTGTGGACATTGAACTGTTTTGGCAACGGCTACGTACTTTAAAAAGCAGTGACATTAAAAGGGACATTTTGCCTCCCCCAGTTTTTCATGAGCGGTGTTCATTAGGGTAGAGAGAAGCGAATTTATTTATCAATTAATGTTCTACTAATTTGCCTTTGGTTTTCTTAAACAGTTGTCCTACTTTTAATCCATGCTCTGTCCTACCTCCATCATCATGATATCTAAGCAGAGTATTGGGTATTATCTGTGTCTCTGAGTGTTTAGTATATTTAGTAGCTCATTATTATTATAGGAATGAGTAAGCTGGTAGTATTAACAGTGAATGTTAACTGTTTTGGCCACACATCTTAAATTCCAGGTTAGTCCCAAATGCTGTTATTGAGACATTTCATTACTGAAAAGCTTTGATACCTAATCAGAAAGCAGTCCGTGTACACAACCCCCCTGCTGTTTGGATATGGAAGGGTATGGGAGGTATTAACCATTCTGTCTTCTATTTTGGGCTTGGGTGTGTTGTTTGGTTGGGTTTTTGTTTGTTTTGCAAATTGAAAAACAACTGAAATTCTTCATATGTGGCAATAAGACTTTTTTTTGATAGTGTGATCAAACTCGCTATCATCTTGAATCCAAGGAAAGTGTCTTAGAAATTAGAAGCAATCCATATATTCAAAGTATGGTGAAACAAGGTAGATGCGTTAATACGGCTCTGAGGTATGGATGGCTTGACTGTATGAAAATGGTGTTTTTTCTCTGGAGCAAGTTGAGTTCAGATTTGAACTGCTACAGAAACCTGTGATCACTATCCCTTGTTTAGTATTCCTAATTATAGTGTCATTTTGGGATACTAAATATGGCTTCTTAAGTTTGTTTTCAAGGTAATGCTGTTCTTCAGGCTAGTAGTCAGTAAGTCATCTTTGTACAGTGAACCTTGAAATGATAGTGGTGTTATGCTTTTAATAAAATCTAGTTATGTTTTGTTTCATGGTATTCTGGTATTTATACAATATGCCCGTTATCTTTTTATTTCTTAAGGGCATTGTGTAAAATCACAGCAGCTACACAGCAAGCTTACATGACTGTCTAAAAACAACAAAGGAGATGTAATGCTAAATGGTGAATGGTGTTCTCTGATGTGGCTTTGAAAAGAGTTTTCCTTTGATGGATTTGAAGAAGAGCTGGCCACTTTCTGCAGCACTGAATGCTGGCTTGTGTCATCCTTTGGGGGACTTTTTTCAGCAGGTTTGTGTCACAGTAAGTGCAGCTGAACAGCTCAATAGTTGTTCCGTTTCCTTCACACATTGTATATAGAAGTCCTGGCATGAATGTTCCCATAAAGTTCAAAGCGGACAAATTTGTAATGTGGGTTGGTAACAAATGGCTACAAACAAAATATGGCTTTATTAGCTACTTCTAATGGCCTGTTGGATTCTATACAATGCTTGCTTTCCTTCTCCTAACTGCTCTGATATCTGGAGGGTTTGACCTGTGGGTCTCCGACCATGTGGAGTCACTGAGAGCCCAAATGAAAAGTTGCACAGAATAGTGCTCCGAGCACTTTTGTTGGGGTCACAATTAGAAGGAAATCTCAAGCTTTTGAGAAAACATGGGAGTTAGGTACTCTGTGAGGAAAGGAAGTCATAAACAGAAACTGTTCCCTATTAGAGTGGAGGAATAAAGGGGGGGAGAGGCTTGAATGAAATTGTCTGGAGAACAGCTACTACACAATATATTTATTGAGACTTAAGGGATAATAGCAAAATGCACATTTCTGCTACTGTGAGAAATCTAGAACACACTTACAGGAAAAAGCTTCCAAATGATACATCTGCAGATTTGTTGTTGCAGTAAAGGAACTTGTGTCAGCAGTAGGCTGTGTGTGTCTGTGAAGACTAATCTTTTATTTTGTCTTTAATGAGTAATTTTGTAAATGTTGGATTTTTGGTCACATTGGATTGTGTTGATAGAATGAAGAGCAGAAAACATAAATTAATTTCTTTTTTATTGGCATGAGTGTGAAAGTCATTTTAGATAGGCAGTTGTGGTTTTGCTATTACTTTCTCTTAATAAGGTGGTGTGTTTTTTTTGTCCCGTATCAGGCGTGCTTGTTGTCACATGGCCTACCTGAGGTTGCCATGCTTTTGAAACACAGGTTTCTGCTGATTTTTTGTGTTGCAACCTATAGGTAAAGTTCTGTGGCTGCCTGAGGTGTTGTAAGCCCAGGGCAGTTGCAGTCCTGCCATGTGCTCCACAGCATGCCAGCTGTGCCCTCCCATGTCCTCCACTGTCATTCCTGAGACCACCCAGTGCATTTGACTTGGGGAGCTGAACCAGCTGAGAAATAGCCACTCTCTTTATTTCTGGGTTAGTTTTTGACTGAATCGTTGTGTAATTGCATGGGTGCCACTGGTACCTCAGATAAGGAGATGGGAATCAGAATCTGTGAAGGGAAAGGAGACAGTATGGACTGCAGCAGCTTTGATTTTAGCCACATTCTGAAAGACTGTATGATCTTCCTGGAAGGGTTTAAGATGCTGTCATCCTGTCAACTGAGACACGATGGCACAGCAGATCCCAGTGTTCACAGCTGGGCCCTGCAGCAGTCCCAAAGCCACAAACAGGCACAAGATACTTCACTTCTTTTTGTAAGGTAAGTTTTATGCCAGTTTACATCCCTGAGCTGTTTAATTCAGTCAGTGAGTGCAAGCGCAGAGGCATAAGCATGCAAAGCTGGAGGCCACTGGGGAGCTGGGCTTGTGGCAGCCCTCATCTGCATCAGTGTAAACTGTAAGGATATCGTGGCCTTAGTCTTATAATTTAGGTTCATCTTGCGTTTACTGGAGGTCATGGAGTGTTGAAGGGGGGAGGTGGTTTCTGGAGTTGAGGAAATCAGTGCTTTACCTGGTCACTCAGAATTCTGAGTTCATGAATTAATTCTGTAATATCACTTATTCACTGGGTCATCTCATGAAGACAGAGCAGGTTCTATGGAAAACAAAACAGTAGCCAACAGTGGACGTAGAATGCCACTTGTATCTTGTGCTGTGCCGTGACTTGAGAAGTTTGTTTGTGGTTCTGCAGTGTCTATAGTTGTATGAACTTCGGTGTCAGGTAGGTCTCAAAGACTGCATGTTGTTGCTTGGACAGAGAAACTTCAAGTTGCCAGTTGCCTTGTTTCATTATGCTTAGTCCTGTGGAAAACAGTACATCTGCAATCCCTCCCTGATTTTGTTAACTACTTCACAGTTCTGTTTTACCTAATTTTTAACGAGCCTCTAAAGGATGTTTCGAGTGCTTCACACTCATTCCTCTGGTTGACACACTTTTTTCATTGTAGAAAGAGGTTACTAAATTTGATTTCAGAGGATATCTGTTGAGAGCTACTAGTGAACTAAATGCAAGATTAGATATACTTGTCTCACAGAACAACATCTTTTCAGATGCATATTGATAGGTACAGGCTGTAAGGAAAATACATAGGATGACTGGGAATCCACATTTCCTGTTTCACTTCTAAAACATGAATTAGCTTGGAAAGTCATCTTGAGCAATAGCACTCACTGAACAAATGCCTTTAATGGCTGAAGTCTTAATAGAGCAGGAAAACAGCTTCCAGCAGTATTTGAGAAACTGTGGTTGACAGCTGGAGATACCTCTTTTCTTAGCAGTTAAACTGCTGGGACAAGGGACTCTGGTGACATTTATACAGAGCTTAGTCCAGTAAGCCCTAATCATGATCAGGGTTGTGGTCAGTACCAGAGTGTAAATATTAATCACCACTGTCACCCCTCTGGTAAGGACGAATCAGGTAAGAAGAAAAAAAACCCAAAAAGCTTGATCTAAATTTAACTGTTTTAAAATCCAGAATATTATTTCTGATTTCATGGGGTGGGGGTTGTGGGGGGTGTGGAATCTGTAAATGGATTCTTGGTAACTCTTGGGAGGCAAATGCAGTTACCAGTTGACAGATGCATGTGTAATACATGATAGCAATTCTGTCCTGTAGTTATTTGCTTCTGTTCATGTCTCTGTTGAAAATAACTGGGAGTATGTTAAACCACGAACAAGAAGGAAATACGAGTATGTAATACTTGTGAATTAAATTTTCCATCATTTTTACATCAAGTAGGATAAGACTGGTGTGCCTCTTTCCCACTTTCTTTTTTTCTGCAGTGTTGTAAAATAACTGAATGATCTTGTTTTCCTTTGTTTGGGTCAAGAAATTTTAGCTGAAAATTGTTACTCTGTGAAAGAAGATTATTGACTCAACAAGCCTTCAATTTTCAGTGAATAACACTCCCACCATCTAGCTTCAGGAACATGTGGTGCATGCATTCTATTTTAAAGTACAGACTGTAATTTAAAACTGAGGCAGTTTGATGCCCCACTGAACTTTGTTTAAGCCTGGAATAAAAGGAAAAAAGCTTCAAGTTGCAAAGAAGTGACTAAGCTTTCTCAAAGGCTTTTCTTAGCCACTGGAGCTGGAAAAAGTTGCTATTTTTTCCAAGTAATTTTAATCCTAGAACAAATGCATTGGCTACTTTGGGGTTGGGGGTTTGGTGGTGGGTTGGTTTTTTTTGTTGTTGTTGTTGGTGTTTTTTTTTGTTGTTGTTTTGTTTTGTTGGTTTGCTTTGTTTTGTGGGTTGTTTTTTTTTTTTCCTTATTGCCATTCTATGTAATACGCCTGTACTAGAACAAGTTTCATACAATGCATACGTATAGGGGTACCAAGTACATGTATTTCAGTTTGTTTCTGAGGTGCAGAACACATGCTCCGTTGTTGGTGCTGATGGATATACAGATTGTGTGTGGGGGCTCCTGTTTGTGTTGTGGTGTCCATCAGAATAGTGGGTCAAATCCAGTGTGGAGTCACTGCAACGCCAGTGACATCAATGATGTTATCGGGGGGGATGCCCTTACACTTTGTGTGCTGTTGAAAATCGCAGCCTGTATGCTCATGCATGTTTTACATCTGGCTTCAGTGAAGCCAGGATTTAATGTGATGATCAAACTTGATTCATTGTCTGAGAATCAACTTGTATATTCAGTTTAAGTCCTGTTTCTGGAGAAAAGTACAGTTAAAGCAATGCAGAGCAGCCATGGGCATATGTTGTCCATGCAGTATTAAACTGAGACATTGAAACCAAAACTGTTGATTCTTCCACTAATTATTCCTGCTATTAAAATTAAAATGTGTCATGTGAAGAGAAGCTCCTGTTGTTATTCATTTGTGTTTTGTTGTTTACAGGATTACTTGGTTTTGCTTGATAGATTGATCACATTTATTTAAAAAACAGTGCTAGGTGATTACTGAAGTATAAAACTAATTTCACTAAGTACTGTAAAAAAGATGTTTGGCTATTCCATCACCTTATGTTTTCAAAATACTTTACAATGTTTACATTAGCCCTGTAATAACCAGATTACTAATATAGGATCTAAGAAAATTTACAAATGAAAAGAAGGAATACTTAGTATGGCCTGTACATGAAACTTACAATGGAAAACGTGCTAAGGGGTTATAGATCCCAGTAGTGGTTAAAGTTGCAAAAACTTGTGTTTAAATGGGACAATGTTATCCTAAGTGGAGTATTAAAATAGTAGTAGTTTTTTTCCTTTTGAAGCCAGGAGGAGTTGCACTAACATACTTTATACCTCCAAATACCAGGACAATATTGGTGTTGATTCAAGAATTAAAGAAACTAGATTTAATTTGGGTGGTTGAAGAATTTTTATTCCACCCCCATCGTTTCCCCCCCCCGGCCCCAAGGCTCCTGCCTCCATAGGTGGGGCAACTAACCTGCGCTTGTGATAGCCCCTGAACCACCAAAGAAGCTTGCAGCCTGAAGTGAGGGGCAAGCTGAAAGCCCCCAGGGTTACTTTAATATGCAAGGCCATAAACTGTGGTAGCATGGGTGCCTCTGCATGCATGGCTCAGATGTACCTGCTGCAGGGGAAGTAACTGCACTAGCTGTCCCTTCAGTCAGCCTAAATTTCCAAGTCAGTGCTTTTCAGTTCTGCATTTGGGAATCTTAACTAGAATGGGTAGGGGCTTTAATTTGCAGATTAATCTTTAATTTTTGAACATTTTACACAATATGTGTGCATGGATATAGTGTGTATAAAAGAATACTTATCTGCTTGGTTATTTGTAAATTTTGAGTTGATGGCTTACTATAAATTCCAAAGCTTAGTATATTCACTGGTGCCTGTCTTTGTTCATGCCTGTCTGAAAATTTGGATTACGACGCAGAAAGTAAGACAACAGAGTATTACTCACTTGAATGCCATTTCAGGAAGTACCTGAGACACTAAATGTTTTCTTTCTTTTATTTTTACCGTAAGTATTCCTATAAGATAGGATTATTCTTTTTCCAGAATGACTCCTTGTGCTCATCAACCATTGTGAAGTGTGACCTCAGCTTCATAACTTTGACTAAACACAGTAACTCATTCCAACCAGCAACATCTCAAGCCTAGCAGTAGACAGCTTTTCTGTATCTTCCTCCATCCATTCCTGTCTGCTGAGAACATGTTGGCTTCTCATGCTATTGTTCCAGCTTTCATATTAAAAAAACCCAAACTTACCAGTCTTTGATGTGAAGGTCACTTGGAGTGGTCCTGGTCAGCTCCCTGTTTCTGTGTAAGCAGGTGTTTATGCAGTCAAGGTCAATAGTGTGAAGATTAGGCCAGGTTTCACTGTGCTTTGTCTGACAGTTTATGGTGTATCCATAATTGCTTGGGATTTTAGGTACCAACGTAGTGCAAATGGGAAGTGTTTATAATGTATTGTTTGTTTTGTAGTACTACATATGAATCCCAACAAAGTCAGTCCTGTGTTAGGCTATTCATGTTTTGCTTTATTTTTCTGAGGCTTGAAACAGGTTTGAAAATTTCTTTGAAATGCATTTTCTTGAAATCAAATGTCTTGTAATGCTTAAGCCTCTAAAACCTTCCTTCCTTTGCTGGAGCCATACATCTTAGATTCACTATGAAGTCTTCCCTTGAAGACAGTGATTCACGGTGGCTTTTTATAGAATCTGTGCTATATTGTGCTGTATGTGAGAAGTGCTTCTGAAGTGTGTTGCATGTAAATAGGCTTCCATTATCAATTTACCTTTAAAAATCTATATGCACATGCACTAGATGAGAGGGGTTTCTGCATTTGTTTTTGGAAGGCACTGTACTTTTAATTCAGTGCATCAGTTTTCCTTAACATCATGCAGATTATTCTGTGCCTTTCCCACACAATTCCAGACATAGTTTTGCTCTCACAGGAGTTTATAAAGAGGGTCCTGTTTGAATCAGCAATGTAATTGCAGGGGCTGAAGCATCATGGTGTGTTGAAATTAAGATAGAAAAGTTGATAATATCAGGAAAAGGGTTCTTTCAGTTCCCAGTGTTAGGCTTTTGATTTTTTTCCTTCCATGTAAACAATTGCAGATGACCCTTTTAATCATCTCAACCTGTGAAATGAAACTTACTGCAGTACATTAGAATTAGGACCTGAATTTTGATGCACATTTGAATAATTGCATTAGTATAGGGAAATACACCATTCTGGGTCATTTACTTCACATCATAGTTAAGGTGAATGAATTTATAACTGAGTGTGTGGTGTTGGGTTTGGGTTTGTTGTTTCTTTCCCCTGCAAGGCAGAATTTCACTTAAGAGTTTGAAGTGATCATTTTGGGAAGTAATATAAAGATAAGCACGCATGAGAGTTTGCATGTTTGCATGTAGTAATACATTATGCATCAGTAAGCTTTAGTAAGGTTTGCTGAATACACAGTAGTGGACCTAGTTAAGAGAACAAAACTTGTTTTCATGCCATAGCATAAGGTGTAGACTCCCGTGTATGTTTATAGTATCACAGATGATGAATTTTGCCAATGCGTTCTGCACAGAAGGTTATGAAAGAGATATAAAACATTATTATTTTTGTTTCTTAAACTGCAAACTATACAACTGCTAGTGCTTGTTTCTGAAAAGTGTGGAAATAAAGGAACTGAAGTGATTTGAGATTTTTAGACTTGCTTGTTAAAAATCAAGTAAGCTAGCAAGCTTGTATAGGTAGATAAAACGGTGTATGGATTAAGTACATGTATTGGCCCTAGTGAACTAATTTGTTACAGCATGGGATTAAAACTTAATGCAGACTGTTACCTTTCCATTTTAGGCTTTTACACTGAACTGAAAGCCTTGCCAGTTCTTTGTATGGTACTGCAGTGGAGATGGAAGAAAAACTCCAGATTATCTCTATCCCTTATTCAATTTACAGACCATGTCAAGATTTTAATAATAGGGCTTAATGAAAGCTTCATAAAACTCTATTTTTTCCATCCTGTTTATTGTATCATTAGACACCTATGTGAAAGTAGGAAAAAAATAAAGTTGTTCGGTACAGTTTTCCACTCAGTTCTCCAGGATTTATTGAAACAAGGCTCTAGAATTTAAAAATCTATTTGGTGGTGGGGTTTTTTGGTTTTGGTGGGTTTTTTGTTTTTTTTTTTTTTGGGGGGGTGGTGGTGGTTGTTTTTTGGGGTTGGGGGAGGTTTTTAGCATCTCATGGTTGTGGCTTCATTTGATTCTCTCGTAGTCCATTTTCTCTCCCATCTTCAGTGCGTTGTTTTGTTTGTGCCTTTAAAGACTTGGGAAGACCCACATATACACACACACCACTGGTGTTTTTAAATGACTGCTCATTCTTCCTGCATGGCTCGTTAGACATTTTGCCCCGTTGGAAATCACAGTAACAGTCTTTTTGATCCTATTCTGATGGATAACAAAGTATAGGAATTTTTTAGGCTCTGAAAGTCTTTGGCTGCTTCTGGCCAGAGGGTTTTTCCAGTGCTTAGGCCACAGCTCGGTGTGCGAGGGGCCCTTTGGGCAACCTACAGAGTTGTCTTTCTCCTCTGCAAAGAAACAGAGGTCAGAAATCAGATCCTATGAAACACTGAGAAATGCACCCATACACATACTCACATATAAATATTTTAGCTCTTTAATTTTTGCTTGTTAGAACTAGTGATTTTTAATGCTTGTGTTCAGAATAGTACAGGTCAGATTGAAGTCAATCCTATAGATCCTTTACCTTAGTTTTGCCAGGGAAACAAACTCTCCCCTCCTGTATAATAATTTCGATCACTTGACCTCCATTTCCATGGAGATGTGATCAGAGGGCTATAGTCAGCTAGCCAAGCAGGCCAAGAACTATCTTCTGTCACTTACGGTGTGCAGTGAAACTACAGATTTGAAGAGTAATTAAAGGACTTATAGACTGACATGTTTTTCCTCTACCACCCACATCCATTAAAAATGTAACTTGGAAACAAAACACGTGATCAGCTAAGCAAAGGGTTGTTTGGTTTTTTTTTGTTATTTGTTTAAAAGAAAACAACAACAAAAACCCCACCCTTCTTTAGTCTTCAGTGTTTAAAATTACTACTTTTCCAGCAATCCAAGGCACTCTGTATACCCTTCCATGTATATGTGTATTTCACACAGAGTCCTGATTCCTGCATGCTTAGTTTAGATGACATGGACTCAGTTTTGTCAAAACCTGAATTTGTAGCCCACAGATCAAATACATGTGTAATTAAACAAGTGCAGATTGGGCAGCTAATGCTCCTCCAAGGTCAGTCTAGGGTTATTGATTCAGGGTCTCACAAGATTTGGCTCATGCTTGTGAGCAGTAGGTACCTCCCAGTCTTACCAGGGTGACTGACAAAACCTGACAGCAAGTGCTGGCCTGCATTGTGCCTTGGGCCAGGAGCATATAGTTCAGGGACATGGTGTGGTGGTGTGTGCTGCTCACCCAGCAGTGCCCATGGCCCAGTCAGCTAAAGGGCTGACACGTAATCTTTGACTGAAGCACGTGCATGGCTCCTGTGCTTGTGTTAGCTGGCTAACTAGTATGCTTTGTACTGCTGTACGTGAGGTTTTGGTCTCTGACCACTCTGTCAGATGGGAAGGTGCCTTTCTGATAAGGATACAAAAGCTTGTGGTACTTAATGACCTGGCAAGAGGGGAGCAACGTGTCTCTATTTCTGCAGGACAGGGTTAGGTTTCCTTCAGATCAGGTTATGTATGTAATACCATTTAGATTATATATATCTCTCTGTATATGTTAACAGAAAAAAAAAGCGCACACTTAAAGGGGTTGGGTTGTTCAGGGATCTGCCTTTTCGGCAGCTCCTCTGTCTCCTGTCCAAGGGGTTTGCAGGGTAACCCAGCTTTAGTAAACCGAAAGGGACTATATTACCTTTATGTTGGTTTTGGCACACAGCTGCGATGCTGTGGGGAACATGGCACCTGAGAGAACTGCTCTCTCTCCCAAAGACTTGGTGAAGCAGATTTAAAAAACAAAATGCATCTGCACTTGAATTCACGGCTTCCTGGGCAGCACACCATACTATTGCTACACTACAATGCCCGCTCTATAGATTGATTTTTAAGTAGATATTTTTGTCACGCTTAATAAGAAAGAGCATATTGATGAGACAACAGTGTATAACCTAACATCTGTTTTTTTCTGCACTACTGTTACTCTTAATTGCCAGTATCCACACAGTGGCAAAACTTGAAAGTTGAGCTTTCGCCTTCCCTGGGAGGGTTTTCTTCACTGAACCAATCTTGCAAGTATCCCGTACTCTTTTCATGTAGGGTGAAAAAATTAGGAGGACTTTTGTTGTTGAAAAAGTGAAAACGACTTCTGTTGTTGTTGTTGGAATGACAGTGAAAATTAAAAGTGCGTTGATTTAGCAAGCTCGGATTCCTCCTCCTGGCTGGGACAAGGGGCTCGGCCTCCTGTGCCGCCTGCTGCCCGCATGGAGTGGCGCCACCCTGCCCCGCAGCCCCGCGGACCTGACGAGGAGAAGGGCGGTGGGTGCCGCTCCCGCCAGCACGAAGCGAAGGCGGGCTGTAAGGGCCCGGCGCTCTGCGCCTTCCCTCAGGCCGGGGACGGCGGGGGACTCCCCTGGGGCCGGGCGGGCGGGAGGTTCAGGCGGCCTCGAACCTGTCCTGGGCATTTTTATAATTGATCATCAGCTGACACCGCCCGGGCAGAGAGCTCTCACCGCTCCCTCTGGCTGCTGGAAGTCTGAAATTACATCTTTGTCTTTGAAGTCGGGCGCACTGTTAGCGTCGCCATGGCGACGGGGCGGGTAATGGCCTCCGCCGAGCGGAGGCTGGTATTTAGCGCTGAGCGCAGCTCTGCACAAGGCCTCGCTCTCCAGAGCGGTTACTGAGCTGTCCCCTGTTAGAAAATGTTTAAAAACTGCATTTTTACATGGCATTACCAGATTAATAGTCATGGTTATTTCTTTTTAACTGCAAGGATAAAAGCATTATTCCATTAAATGGGTAGCTTTTTTTTCCCCTCCTTTGGTTTATGCATTATTAACACAAGCTTTCCTGTTTTGCTTGTAACATTTTATAGGCTCTTTCAAACATGTACTCAGATTTGCTCTGCTGCGCTTTTATTTTTCAGGACTTAACCCTTTCTGTCCTTGAGCATGTCTTAAAAAACTTCAAGACAAGCCGCTAGCAGTTCTGGTTGCTCCCGTTTAATGTGTTAAAAAAACAGAAGACGGCAGCTTTCTCTCCCCCCCTCCCCCCCCTTTTTTTTTCTTCTTTCTTTTTTTTTTCTTTTTTACTATTTTTTTAAGAATTCTACTTTTTTTTTTTTTAAGCATTCTTGAAAGCTATGCAGATGGGTCTGTGCTTGTCATTTAATTGAAGCAAATGCTGAAGTCAGCACGTGTGGGCCTTGATAGATCTGGGAAGGGTCTGAGTCGAGGAAGTATTTTGGTCTTCAGTTTTAATTCGTATGCTTATCATCCCTTCTGTCCTTAGTGTTGCCACCCTACTCTCTCTACATGAAGCATTTTGTTGGCAGCCTTCTAAAGAGGTTCACCTTGTGTTTGAGAGACAGGAGACCAAAAAATCTGGAACGATCCAGGGGACATGGTATTTACCCCCATTGCCTTACTCTTTAACATGGAGCCAATGAAATACATCTAGACAAGCAGAAGTATTGTTATAAACACAAGCTGCAGGCTTTGTTTCACTTTTCCAGTGCTCTAAAATACAGCTTTCATTTTAGTCTCTAGTAGGAGGCATATATCCAAGTGCAGTCAGTGGATACAGGGATTCAGTCATCCCTGCTGACACAAATGTTCTGTCTATTAAAAACTTGGAGGCTAACAAGCAAACCTGGAATTCATATTTCTCTCTACCCTGCCCCCCACTCCACCTCCACCCTCCCTTCCCCCCCGCTACCCCCCCCCCCCAGTGAATTTGTTGTTATGGGGTGCTTACTGGCATCTTTATCTATTCATAGCTGTCACAGATCCTGCTTTCCTAAACGTTTCCAAGGACACTCAGGAAAAGGCAGATGCTCCTCTTTTTTTTTTTCGTTCATTTTAAATTGATGCCATGTAGAAATGTTGATGTAAATAGTACCTCTTGTGGGGTGGACTTCTGGCTTCTGGACAGTGGACCAAATCTTTGAGATGTATTTTACCTATTCAGATGTTCTGTAGACCACACTCAGGTCTCTGAGTGGGGAGACTGTGTCTACAGGGCTCTTGCTCTCCCCCCACGTCTGTGTCTAGCACGCAGTGTCTCAAAGCTCTGTGTTCCTGTATGCAACTTTTCCCCTGTGGACTCCCACAGACACCTTTGGTAAACAGCGCTGCTTCTAAAACTGTAGTGAAATACATTTCCTACCACAGGGAGTAGCCAGGATGTATGAAAAAGGATAGCTAACCCATCTCTGTGACCACCTGAGACCAGCATGAGGCCCATCTCCACTCCTAGTCAACAGCAGCCGGAGGCTGTGTTGCAGCCCAGCCTGGAGTTAGTGTGTTGTAGTGTTGGTGAATGTGGCAATAACGTGCTTTTATTTTGCATTATATATGTGGTTTTAAAAATTATGTTTAAGTATATATATATATTTTTAAAAAGGAGTCTTGGCAAATCTGCTCCACGTGTGGGTACAGTATTGTACAAGTGCATGTATTAAATAGGCTATACTAGAGGTTTACTCTGATCTCCTGGTTTTGTGGATATGAATTTCATCCTTTGAGTTGCATTCTCCTTAAATCTGCAAATTCTGGGAAAATTAAACAAAACAGTTTACATTCCATGAATAAGAAATTACTAATTGCTTATAAAACAGGCGTATCTTTATCTACACAGGGCTTTTTAAAGTTGCTGCTTAATCTTTTTTCTTTTTTAATCACTAAATAAACATGTCTCAGCAGTTGCTGCATGTGAAACCAAAACCTGGATGTGGGCAAAAAGCAAACACACTACACTAATTTTCATTAGCATATCCTATCTCCTAGAACATTTATTTTTTCATCTCCTTGTAAATTGATTTTTCACGTGCTTGTGACTGATATTTGAACTGTGTGTTTGTAGTAACTGATTTATGTAAAAGCCGGTCCTGGATTCCCAACATGAATATATTATGGAGGTGACCTACTGGGTCCATAGTTAAGGTTGCACAGAGTTTTCACTTAAAACGATGTTTAAATCCCTTAATTAAATATTAAAACTCCCATGAATTCTCAAACATAGACTGTTTCAATAAAGAGGATAAACTTTAATTATTTTAGGTACTCAGTGTTTTTCTTAGCGCTGTATTTGCACAATTCAGAACAGCTTAAAATTATTCCTTCCTTGGGTTTTTCCAGAGTTCCTGGTATTTTCACTTTGTTCTTTTAGAAATCTTTTGGCTAAGCCTGTCATTGCTGTAAGTTGTTGTATCTGTTGACTTCATACAACTATGACAATCTACATAAAAGAATTCAACCAAAACCAGTTCATCTTTAATAAAGCATGATACAGAAGAAGACACAGAAGACACATGCTGAGAATGCTCTGTATATTGTATGTTGGTTTGACATGGGAGTCAGACAGTGTATTGGTTATTTATAACTGATACCAGTCTTTGACACCGATGATTTGGAATGAAAAGGCTAGAGAGCCTATTTAAAGAAATCCCATGCAGAAACAAAATCCAGACTCACACTTAAACACCAGTAGCATCTCTTCTGTACAGGTGGCTATTTCTGAGTAATAAACAACAGCTACAAAGGTCCCAAAAGTGGGTGTAAACTTCCTTCTGCTTTTCCACATCTCCTTATTCTTTGAGGATTTGGTTCAAACTTTGTTGATATCAGTCTTTCACTGATTGCAGTGAGCTCTGGGTTGGGCCTGTGGAACAACAATATATTTGCATACCATACCCAAATGAAGAAATAGTTTCCTTTAGAAACCAATGTTACCTGTGTAAGTAGTATCTGTATTCATACCCCTTAGTCTGCAAATAGAGACAAAACAGAGAAGAAACCCCTACTCCACATTAGCTTAGGGTCTATGGAAAGTCTTTTGTTCAAGTGGTTTTGGTCAGGATCTGTGTTTTCCTGTCATTTATGGCTGACTGCCACTGTGGTCAGGTGTGCTTATCAGTTCAGGTCTCTTAAGCATTGAAGAACTAACAGCTACTGTTTCTTAATTATTTTTGAAAAAATTCTTTTCCTGTTACCAGCAGCTGCTAGGCTTCATAAAAATGCTCACTACTTTTTATGTGAAAGCATTGTTTCGGAGGGGCTAGTTCTTTCATTTTGGAATAGACAAGCACTGTATCCTGAGACTGCATACCAATACCACAAAAATTCAGAATGACCTATTAATATTGAAGAATTGCTTATTGCTTTAGGCATTGGATGAAAAGCAAAATTGACAGGAAGTTCTTCGTGTCTCCAACGCACGAGTAGGTTCTCAAGCTCTTCCAGAGTGGGGATTGATGTGTTGGAAATGAAAAGGCTTTTTGCACATGCACAGTGTGAGGTTCATGTGGAAAAGCATGTGAACAGAAGCTGCTGGGCCTGAAATGCTCCTTTGTTGGTGGTGATCTTGCATTTTGCTGACTCAACTGCGTGTGTACTTGCACAGTCTAAAAACAAAAGCATAGTGGAGAGGAATACATGAGGGCAGCAACTAGTGAAATAAAATGGAGAGTCTAATTTGTATGGGTTGGAATCTAATATTACTGTATTAGTGGTAATTTTATAATTTGGGGGTGTGGGGGGCTTGCTAGCCTGTGCACGCTTGCTTCATTCTTTTTTTTTTTTCAAGGGGGGGTGTGTGTGTACGATGTTAAAAAAGCCCTAGATCTGAGCACACTGTGTACATTGTGGCAGCAAGGGGTTAAAGAGATGTAATTATGCATTCTTCACTAAGTGTTCAGCAGTCAGCAGTACAGCTAGCTGTACAGGAAGCTTGGGGGGGAGATGACAGAGGGAGAATATGGAGAGAAGGTCAGATCCGAGGATTCTCCTAGGGTTTTCTTGTGTTTGCTTTTCCTCTGTGGCTTACTCTACTCTCTCCTGGTAGAAACAGAAGAAAGCATTATGGCCTGTTGGTTCCTCTGACTGATAATGTACACTTAATAGCTTTGCTTTGTGGTAGAGGTGAATTTATGGATTTAGTTTTTGAAGGAGTTCTGAGCCATCCCAGTACTTGCCATGGTCCTTGTATATTCCCAGCCCTTAGTTATTGCCAGGAGTGTACTGCAACCCTGTGAACACTGAACATTTCAATAAACACTGTTTCTCAGCTGTGGTTCACCCGTTCTGTTTGAGAGGATTTTAATTTCCAGCAAATCCATCTGCTGGATGTAGTTTGTTTTGCACCTTTTGGGCTGATTTGGATGGATGGATGGAAGCTCTTGTGGAGGCAGTATTTCAGGCTGATCTGACTGATAAGAGGTAAGCTTTCATCACTGCTGACTAAGCCTTTGAGGAGCAAGGGGAAAAAGTAGGGTGGTTCCCCCCCATCCTTATAGTTGCATTGTTGGAACAAGAGGTTGTGGAGTGTTTTACAACAGCTGCAGTAACAAAGCAGAGCATGTAAAATAGGTGGAATACCTGGAATGTGGGCTACCCCATTACTTCCGCCCTGTGAGTTAGCCTGAGGTCTGACTTGCTGAGTCATTCAGTGCACCAGAGCCTTCTTTTTTTATTGAACAAATTTAATTTGCAGTTGGATTTCAACATAACAGCAAAGCATTTCTGGGAGATATTTGTGTGTTTGGTAACACAGTGGTCTGAAAGGTGGGGGGTTTTCTCCCCCCCTTTTTTTTCACATGATACAGTTTTCATTTTTTCACTAGGTACTTTCCCTGTTTAATTAAATGGGAAGAACTGCAGAAGAATAAATGAATGGGATTTCTGCCATCATCCTTCCTTGAAACAAGAAAAAATCCAACAGACACACATTAACGCACACCCCCACTGACCCCCTGAATCCCCAAATAGCTCTTCTTTTGGGATAAAGTTCTTTAGCCTTGCTATTGACCTTATGGGGACAGAGTCTTGTGATTCCCCTAGAGAGAGGGGAGGGTGAGTTTGTCAGTTTACATGCTGGTGCAGAGTTCCTGGCAATAATAGCCTTTATGTTAAGTGAGTTAACTGCATGGGTCTTCTGAAATGCAGCATTAGGGAGCAGTCTACCCCTAAGGACAACTGAAATCTTTCCTCCCACCCTTGTTAAAAGCCAGTTTAAAGCTATTGATTTCTTTCCCTGCAAAAATAACAGTTAACTCCCATCATACTTCTCCTCTCTCTTAACTTTCTCTTTTCCTTGTGTTTTTATCATTTTAACTGTGCAAAATTCTGAAAAGGGTGCTGTGAGCAGGAAGGGTAGTCTGATAAGTATATTTCCTAAAGCTTTTGGCCTTTCAAGGTTCCTCTTATGGTAAGGTTGAACTGTGCTGATAACTTGGATTGAGACGACAGGGGAGTAGTGTGCAATACTTTCTGCTTCCGATAGCTCTTTGTTGATCTAAGAGAGAGCACTTAGAGAGTGGTAGGTCATTTATGTGATTATGAAGAGCACTTGGTTCTCTCTTATTCAAGATGGAAAAATAATAGTTTTTGAATAAGAGGTCGCTGTCAAGATGACATTGAATGTGACTTCTCTTCCCTCTTCATTCCCTCCCCCACTAGAAGAAAAGCAGCACTGAACAACCCAGGATAGGGCTGGATTTTTCCAAATCCATGTGATTTTCTCTCTTGTTCTGTTCTTTGTTCATTTTATTTCTCACCATTTCCTCTATGTGTAATGTTTATATTTCTTGATGGTGCCTGGATGTTTATGGTAACTGGAAATTTAAAAATAAATGTCATAGATGTAGGGCTGTATGTGTTGTTTGAAGTCTTATTTTTCTGCTCTGCAGAATTAGCTGTGAATGTGTGATGTGGTATCTGCTTGGGTGACAGATGTCCATTCCTGAATGATGCTGTGTTCCCTTTGTGCTTTATTTATGGAGTGATTTGCTTCTAAAGTAATCTCTTAATCTTTTCCAAACTACATTTCTATATGTGCTTTTTTTACATATGCCATCATTTAGGGTACCGGACTAAAACCTGAAATTACTCCTAAAAGCTTTGTTTCTAAAGCTAATAATGATATAACACTGTCATTTTTGGTTTGATGTGTCCTTTCAGAAGTAGGTTAAACGTGTAGTTTGGTTTTGCTCTGGTGGTTTTTTTGTGTGTTTGTTTCCTGTAGCACTGCTGTAATGAAATTGTATTTTAATTTAATTCACTTATCAAATGAAAAGACAACACTAACTTGTCCTTTTTTATCTTAGGTTTGCTTTTATACCTCAGAAAAGGAGCTGTATCCCCAAATTAGGATGCAGTTGCTCAGAGTACAGGACATAATGTATTTTCTGAAAACAATTAACAGTTACTCTAGGGTTAATTTACTTAAAGCAGCATTAAACATCAACAAACACCTAGTTCCTCACAAATTTCCTTTTAGTAAACTTTACTAAATGTGGTTTCAGCTTGTTACGGGTATGAGCAGTGGAATATGTATCATTCCTTACATCAGGGAAGACCTTTTCAGATTCCCTTATTTGCAGTCTAAAATAAAGTGCTGTATAAAGTGTGTTGATATTTTTCAGGTGTTTGCCTGTTGAGATATTGAAAATATCTGGACTTTCGAAATTCTGGTTTTTGGAAAACCAAAACTGTTTTGGAGCCAGTTGGGGGAAAGACTGGAATATTTTGGGCTTCTTCCTAAACTGTTTTTTAACATAGTTTTCTTTTTAAATGTTGGTATTAGCAATGAACAGTAATGTGAATTTCCAATTAAGATACCTCAAAGTTAAATAGGAAGTGCTGAGAACTTCCAGGATTTATTGGTCAGCCATCTAAAACTCAGGAAAATCGTGCGCAAGGCTGAAAAAAGCATAGTAGTACCATTGATATTCAATGAGCAGACTGGAAACTTCTGGAATTTGGACTTGGCTTCTCACAGAAAGTAATCTTGCTTAACTTTAGTCTTGGATGTAGAATTTGTTTGGACAGTCATATTTCATGAAGGCAAGCTCAGGATCAGGCCGGAGTATAGATGGTGAGTATTGAGCAGTGACACCTGAACGAAGGCTGTAGTTCTGGCTCTATCAGGTGAACTCTTCCTGAGGGCACTTGCTGTGCTTCAGCCCCCAGAATCTGCAGTTTTTCTGGAAGCTTGCTTGATTCCTCTTAGGACTTCTATAGAAGCGTGGCCTTGCGCCCTCAGTGGCGGATCAAGCGGTGTGATGCTGGAGTGGAACTATGTTAACATTGCAGTTGGTATCAGGAGCAGGCTTTTGAAGCAACTCTCTGGTTAAGCCCTGTTGCCATACTTTGGTTCACATTACCTAGTGGGCAAGGAGCAGGTTGGTGTCCTTTTGCATGAAACTAAAATGAAAACTGTGCCCCAAGAGCCTGTCTAATCCACTGCAGCTGCTAGCAGGTGCTAAGTCCCTGGGCTGGACTGGCATTCAGCCCCCCAACAGGGGTACAGCATAGGTGGTGGGTGCTCAGCACCAAGCTGCACTGCCTATGCTACTTCTTACAGAGCTGCATCACTAGCTCTGACAGGCATAGACTTCACTTTCAATTGGAGATGCTGCTGGGCCGCATCTGGATGTTTTACATAAGGTCTGGATCCAAAGTCCTTTGAAGTCTTTGAATGACTTCCATTGACTTTAATAGGCTTTGTGGCAGGCCCTAATGATTTGGTTGTGATGTGAAAAGGGATGTTCAGAGATTTTTCTATAATGAGAAAATGTTACCTTTTAAAGAACAGAGTTCAAATAGTCTGATCAGTTCTCAAGTGGAAGTGAGCTTCTTGCTATCTCCTGGAATCCTTTTGTCCCTGTCAAGAAAAATGTCAGAAAATTAGTGCTCATTGCTCAAGTTAGGTCCAAGGTTGAAATTAGCAGAGGAGTTTTGGGTCATGGATTGAACTGCACTGACAAGCAGTGGAGGGATTTGCACAGTGCAACTGTCTGCTTCTCTCAAAATTGTGTTCCAAGAGCTTCATTCTTACCAACAGTCACTTCGCTCACAGTTTTCAAGTAAAAGAGTGGAAGGAAGAACCCAGCTAATGTTAATTTACACTAACACTGCTCTGAGATGAGTGATACCATAGGTCTAAAACCAGCGCTGATTAAAAAGATCTCAAGTTTGTTTTTAAATGTGAGGATGGAATAGAAGGTATTTCTCTGTCCTACTAAATGAATAACAAAACTATCCTTTCCATTTCCTTGTACCTCACACACGCCTTTCTCTCTTTTCCAGAACAGTTTCTCAATTTTTTTTGTGTGCAATTAAATCTTTTTATCACATACGGTGTTGTTTGATCAGTATCCAGAAAAGCTTTTCTTTTCCTGTTTCCCTTGAGTACTTTCATGTGAGGTAGGAAATCAACTTACTGCTTTAACAAATTAGTGTGGACGGCTTGGATCTGTTGAACTTCTGCTGCTTTATTTAACGTATTATTTTGTTTACTTAGTCTTCATCTTCCCTAAATTATAAAAATATGTACTCTTCTTTTTTTTTTTTCTTTCCTAAAGAGGTGTATACTATAAAATAATGATGTTTAAACGATCTAGGAACAAAGCGTAGCTCCATTTCATCATTGGACATGGGGATCTAGGAGAATGTGCATTTACAATCATATATAATTGTGTGTGTCATCCTGCAATGGTTTGTCTTAATATTTTTATTTGTACATGTGCACGGAAGAGTTCCTCTGAATTTGCAGTGGGGCTTAATTTTCACAGTTATCCTTGGTTTACATCTGTGTAATTACTTTGAAATCATTGAACTTATGCTGATACAAAATTGCAGTAGTGGTGAGTTAGGGTCGTTCTTTTGATGGTGTTTTTAATTCTGGTTGAAATATTCTACTGATCCAGGTGAGGATGAAATGTTGTACTAAGCTGTGAGATGTTTCACTGATTGGGTTCATGCTGCTTATCTGACAGCACTTCCGTTCTTTGGAGCTCTGTTTACTGCAGTGATTTCTGTGTGCCTTGGAAATGCAAAGGACTGGGGAGAAAAGTCAAAATTCCTTGCTTTCCTGCTATTTATGCAGTAGCTGTAGCTGAACAAAGTGGTCCTGAGGGTCTCAGACTGTATTTTTTTAAGGCATTATTCTGTCCTTTGGTTTGGCTTTACTAAAGAAAAAAAAACACACAACAAAACAAAACCTCCAAAAGCAAAGACCTTCTTTAAACTCTTCTCGTTTTTCCTATCTGCTTTGAAGCAACAGATTAGCTTGTTAAAAGAAAAAGCATAGGCTGGTGTTACCAGAAGGTGGTTTGTGTTATCAGGAGGTGGAGGGTGCCGATGGTATTCAGAATAAGTGAATAAAATGCATTGTCAGGACACGCCTGTGGTTGTGTCTCTGTCAGCCTTTCACAATCCCTGTGTTCCTCTCATCTCTGAAATACAGGCCTTGGAAGTGATGGAAGGAGACCAGCTGATAGTCCTCAAATAAGCCATCCCCGTGTACTGTCCTTTTGTTTCATTTTCAAAACCTCCTCTATCGGAGGGAAGCAGTCACAGAGCCTGCATGCTGTCATGCAGATCTAAAGAACGTCGTTTGATGCTGGGGCCTGGTGTTGCCATGGTCTCGGCTGTGGGGCTTATCCAGTCATCCCGGGACCTCTGGCTTCCCTGGCTGGGAGTCATCAGGGTGCTCCCAGCCTGACATCAGGGAGCCTGTGTGGCTGGAAGGGGTGCTGTACCACTGCTGAATCAGTTTTTCCCCTCTTCCCTTCAAGATCAGGAAAGCAGGTGTTAAGTCTCATTTTGAGAATTTATTGTTATCTGTTGCTGATGCTTTAGAGATCACTCTGCTTACCCGCCTAATAGCCAAATGCAAGCTAATAGTCTGTACAGGCCATTGAAGCCTAAAATCCTGCTAATTCCTTCCTCTAATGAATAATCCCTGATCTCTGTATGTGCCTTGACTACGGAAGGACTGATTATGAAATTCATTGTAAGGAAAATTTCAAACTTACAATTTCTGTGCATGGGATTTGTAAATAAATGACGTCTGCATGTATACCATGTACCAAAGTATAGCTTTCATATGTTAAGTTAAACATCCCCAAAGAAATTTAGTTAAAATAAATGGGATTGTAAAACATTTCTCTTGCTCGGTGGATTAATCGCTCATAGTTTAGGGAATAGGTTGTCTGTTCTGTATGAAAGGTCATTCGTTCTAACCCTTAGGAGAGACATATTACATTGTGCTAGTGAGTAAATTTGTTAATAGCTTTGAAGAAAGAAGCTTCTTCCCACTGCAGAGCAGGAGGTGGGATTCTGCGCTGGGTCCTTGGGGCCCCTGCGCTGTGGCTGGAGAGCCTTCTATTCTCCCTGGCAGGTAGTTCAGAGGAAGTGTACTGGAAATGTACAGGGATGGTAAAGCTGGTTCTCTGGGTTTGAGGAATGCTTGTAAGAAACAAGTCTAGTGATCTTTTCATTTCAAATTTGAAAAAAAAAAAAAAGAAAGGAAAATATCTAAGCAACCAAAGTATTGGGGTAGAGATGTTGCATAAATTATAATGAGCACCAGAGGACACAGGATGTGTTCATTCCCAAGCTGCATGATTATTTCGTGTTGCGAAGGGTTAGCTTTTCAATTGCAAAGCTTAATCACTTTTCAAATGAATATTTCATAACAGTTATTTTTTCATCAAATATACAACGGCATGCTTATTTTGTGCCTCATGTGGTAGACATTAGTTTTCAGCAGCTTTAAATTCCTTTTATTTCCCCTCATCTCCTATTTTTGTTTTCAGCCGTGGATGGGCAAGAAAATACTTGTGAATGTTTCCTGATGAGTGGCTGATCTTGTGGCTGAGAGCTAGGAAGAACCTAGAAGTTTTAGTAAAATTAGACCCAAATTCTTCAATACATTCTAATTTATTTCACACTGAGTGCAGCTTATGTGACATTTAAAATATTTTGAACTTAATTTAAAATGAAAACTCGACTCTGCTGCTACTAGTAAAGCCTGTTTAGTTATACAGCACAACTGTAGTACCCCCTTACTACTATTTGTTCATGGGTGATGAAAACTGTTATAAAAACACAAGGGTTTGATTACCCTTAGTACAGCTTCTTTTTGCTGGAAGAGTCAGGCAGGGGGGATCTCTACAGTTGCGTATATACCCCTATAGTGATCGTGTGGGTGTTTGAGAATTGTCCTGGCTTAGGGCAAATTCTGGACAGCAACAAAGTTGTGCAGTTGCTGTGTTACATACCCTTCAAACCCTCAACTGGCGTATTTTCTGTAGCACTGCTGCCCTTGCTCATGACTGTTTCCTGGAGCTCCTGAGTGCTCTGGCAGATAGATGAAAATGAAACAAACTTGGAGGCTTTAAAATATACCAATGGCCAGACTGCCTTGAAAATCAGGGAAAAGCTGACCTTAAGGCACCCGCACTTCTTTTTCCGTTCTTTAATTCAGGAATTGTTTTGGTACTCACCTGACCAGTCTGTTCAAAATTAAAATGTATTTTTCTTTGAAGTAGGCAATAAAAGAAATATTTATAAAAATATCAAGTGTTGTTTTGACTAGACGGACTACTTACTTGTCTAGTTATTTTGTTCTCATACTTTACAATATATTTCACTGTGTACTTTGAAGCCCACAGAATATAGTATTTGTCTTTTTGCCTTCAAAACTAAAGTAATAAGTCTCTAAAACTCGTTTAATCACATATATAAGGCACAAGATAAGTCTCAAGAGCAATGCAATGCACTCTGCCCACATATCCTACACCAGTGTTACAAATGTAAAAGCTGCACACAAATGATCTTTCTAGAAGGAGCATTTTAGGGGATTTTCCAGCCCTGTGCTGGTCTATATTAGGCAATGTTCAAATTGCAGCATGCTGAAATCTTTCAAATCTTGGGCAGGGAGTTTAATGGTAATTATATCAAGGAGTTATCTACTGTGTTTGTCCCTTATCCTGTCATATGTAGCAATGCCATATTTGCCAGAGGGCCTACATGTTTGTGTGCTTTTTAGTCAAGTACAGGAACCTCATGATGCAGTTGCTCTTGTGTTCCTAAGTAGGAGCCACTTTCTTCTGTCCTTTGTCCATGTAGCTGAAGTTGATTATGGGACTGTTTAAAAAAAAAAATATCTTTTTTTTTCTTTTTTTTTTTTCTTTCTGTTGTTCTGTTTGTGGTTAATATAGAAACCCAGGAATGACTGACTACTTCCTGAACAACATAAAGTCCGTGCTGTTAAACCTCATTATGGTATGCCTGCTTAGAAATGTCTTCTTTCTCTCTCTGATTTACGGAGTATGTTGTAACAGTAACTTCCCTTGTCTTTCTGTGCATGTAGGAAAACCAATATTTTACAAGCTAGATCTACCTATGAGCTATAGTTTTCTTCCTGTATGTTATAATGCCCTCTAGTTCTTTGTTTTTATTTAAAGCCATTTTTGAAATCTTTGATTGTCTATACACTTGAATGGTTTCTGAACGTGAAATACAGATCTCTCAGATGCCTCAAACATGAATACATTTTCAGTCAAGCACATAGAGATATGATAAAGGCTTAGAAATTACTGACTCTTTTAAGTTCTTGTTATGTCAGTGGTGGTCATAAGCTGCAAAGCCATAATACACCATTAGTGCACACTTGTCACATGGAGAATTCTGGTTTCTTCAGAATTTCAGGTTCTTTAGTGCATCAGATAGTCTGCAGAAATAGCTGTCTTGCTTCTTGCAATTAGGTAGTGTTGGGTTGCTGCTGTTAGTACCCTGATGATATAAACAGCATAGAGTTAATCTGTATGACCTAAGAGGGAGGGAGCTGACCTCACAAACATCAGCGAATTTCTCCTCACAACAGTCCTGGGAGGTAGGAAGTTGTATTATTACTATCCCTGCTGAGTATCTGTGGCACAAAAAGATTAATTGATTTGCCCAAGGTCATGGAGGAAGTGAGAGGCAGAGGTGGAATTGCATCCAGATATTCTGCATCCTGGTCAGATGCCTTAATTACAGGACCATAACCCCTTAATATTTGTGATTTTGTTTGCTGAACTAGGTGCTGTTTGTGTGGTATCTTAAAAGCCTCTTATTTTGGGTTTGGTGTTTTTTTTTTTTTTTACAATCCTTACCCAGTGTGCATTTTCTCCTGAATAGAAACTTGGTGAAAAGGATTTTTAGGGACTTCAGATTTAAGTGCCATCTGTTCTTTCATATATATAATAATTCTGAGATTATAGGTAGTTGTGCTTTGTTTCATCGAGTAAATCAGACTGCTGAAAATGCAATCTAAGCAAAATACGTTGCCTTTTTTTTAATTAATATATTTTCCCCCAATGTTTTAGTGGGTGAGAATTCATCACAATAAAGGATTAAACTGTCAAAAGAATATTAGCTGTTAGTGGTGTGTTGATTCATTATATGCCTTCATGTGTTTGGAGTCATTGTGCTTCACAGTGAGCAGGAGATGGGGCTGTTCAAGGGGAGCACAGTGGTGACCATTAGCAGTTGATTAAAAGGGAAGGATATGCAGTGAGGAACTGCTCATAAATTATGTCAATCCAGCTGGAGTTTATCTGCGTAAAAGGAGCTGTCAGCATCCTTATTCGTTCGTTTGGCATCTGAAAAGTGCACGTAGTCAAAAAGCATTAGCTAGTAGTCTGCAATAAGTGTCTGCACACACTCGCCTTGTATATACTATAGGTACTAATTGGCTATTCATGGCGGACTTCATCCCGCTGTGAGCCCTGTGAAGGAAGAAGGTGCGGAGCAGCTGGTGGGACTGGCCCAGGTGCTGTCCTGCCCCCAAGGTCTAACTGCTTGTAGGACTGTACAGGAGGTGCTGTCTTTCCTGTCCAGACAGTGAATGATTTGGCTAGGGGGAAATCTGCATTCAGGCTATGGAGCTCGTGGTCAAAGTGGGTTTTCAATCACTAGCCCAAGGCATGCACTTAATATATAGAGTGCCTTGATGTGGTGCCCTGCTTTGCCACAGACACGTTTCAACCTCAAAGACATCTCCTTAGCTCTATAGATGTTAGAGAACAATAATGTCAAATGATTTTTTTTTTCTTCCCCTTCATTCAGTATTTATATTCGGTTTCCCTTTACACTAAAAAGAAAGTACTGAAAAGTTACATGAAGTGAATTCAAGTCAAAGGTGTTTAACGTATGTGAAGGAAATGAAGCTTAGATTTCAAGCAGTGATCAATGAAGTATAGTATTGTATGATCATTACCGAGCAATAAAGCAGGAAAGGAATTATCACAAGGATGTATATGTCATTCATCATACCCTTTTAATACCTCTCTTTCTTGCTTGCTTTCTTTTTATTGTCTCCTATGTTTCATATTCTTTGATCCTATATATGGGGACGAAGTTCCCTCCTCCTCTCTGACATTTTCACCTACTGTTATACTGTGCCAGCTTAGAAGAGTACTTCAGGGGAAGAAAGTCTATATACTCTGTGCTTTAAAACTTTGAATAGTATTAAAACACCTTACGCTTCAGGTTTTGCAAATTTTGTGAGAACTACTGCTATGTTGCTTTTATTCTGAGCACTGTCTGAGCCTGACGGAAAAAGTCAGTGGCTTTGCTGAAAAGCAAATGTATTGAAAACTGAAATGAAATACCAGCATCATGTTTTTCACTCTAGTTTTGCTGTAAGTGGAAAATCTCACAGTATCAAAACGTACTGTACCTTACTTGCTATGGGCAGACAACAGTGGGAGGCATCAGGGTTTCTTTAGTTCTGTTTTCTTTGTGCCCTTATCACTGACCAACATCACCAAATGTTTATCCCTGTATAACATACAGCAGTAATTAAGTACCGGTGAGGAGTTGCGTATGTAAAGATGCTTGAGAGCCTGAGATGAAAGAAGCAGTGCTATAAACATCTTCTTACGACCTCTGAGGCCAGCCTTCCCAAATTTTGGCATGCTTTGCTCAGATCCAGTGTTGGTGGTGTCCAGTGAAACTGGGCATCAGTCCCTGAGGTGATTCGTCATGTCAGTCCTTCTGCAGAGGCAGTGTGGTTAATAATAATAATCAATTTAGGGCTTGCAGCATAATCTTAAGCAATGCAGACCGAAACGTAAATTATTAAAGTTTCTGTTTGACAGTGAGCAAATGCACAGGCTCATTCTCAGAAGGAAGGGTGACTCAGCTGTATTCTTGAATTGATGTATCAGGCTTCAGTGACTTCCTAAGATCTGACAACAGGTCTATTAAGGAGAAAAGATAGTAATTTGTCTGGGATAAATCAGTACTTACTATTATACTCCAAAAGGCTTTTTTTTCTAATTATTTTTTTTGTGTGGTAAGTAGCATTTAAAAGATATTTACAGCATCATTTCAAATGAACAGAACTTTGAGGAATCTGCCTTGAAATGTTCTTAATTAAGATGCAAAGAAATTTATCTCAGTGCACTGTGTAGATATTAATCAGCGTAGTTGGAAAATGGGAGCATACATGATTAGTGATAGTATTTTACCTTCAAACCTTGAAAATGGCTAAAAATGAAACACTCTTAAATCCCTTGTCACCCCAAAACAATGTAACACACCATTTTGACTCTCTAATTACCAAGCCTAATTTGTTAATTTCAAAGGGGAGCACAGCAGCCTATAAAGGCTCGCAGGGCTCTTTTGAAAAGAGCAATGTGGTATAATTAAAATGATCAAGTGGATCTAATTCGGAGGGGGGGGGGCGGATGATGTCTTCTCTCGTAAGGTTACTTCAAATTGAATTGGAGTTGGCATATATAGCCTTTAATGAGGTAACATCCCTAGATAAAACATCTGACTTGCTGTTTATTTTAGTCTACATTTATTTGCAGGCTTTTATAGTGAGAGAGCTCTGTCTAATGGCCCTACCAACCCGAGTGCTGCTTCCAGCGTAGTAACTGGCCTGCTGCACAGCTTTGGGAGAGCATTACACTCTCAATGGTGAAATTGGTTTATGTATGTTTCTGATGCATCCATCACTGTGACAATTATGCTTGAGAAAAAGCAAAATGCAGCAGTGATGCTCCTTGTATCTTTTTCTGCGGGTAACAGTGGTGAAAGCATTAAAGAGGCCATTTTCTTCCACTGTTTGCCTCCACAGGATAGCTGTGTCATAGCCAGAGTTAAGCTTCAGCTGGATTTTAGACAGAATTTTCCTAGTAAATACTTCCCAGCTATATTTTACTGGACTAATACATATATGATCTCCCAGTGGACACTTGTCTTCCAAAATGTTACTGTTCATTTAGGGACTGATAGTGCCTGCCTTGGGGTAGGTCTTGGGGGTGGGTTTGGCTGTTTCTTGGTTGTTTGCAGAGTGAGGGGGTTAATGAGTATGCTTCATTCTGGGCTTTAAACTCCTGTATTAATATAGTTCTGTCCTGTGTTAAAAAGATAAATACCTAATCTGGATACCATCCTAATAAAAAAAAGTTCTGACTACAGTAGGAGGTTTCTTGTTTTGTTTTAACTCTTCTGGGTGTTTTATCTTATAAAGCCCTGTAGTAATAAAGCCATATGAATCCTCAGCTTATTATCCATATTCCTCAGTGTGCCACAAAGGCATTATGGAGCCTTGAGTTTTAAAATAAAACATTCTGTGAAGAGGATTCTCTAGTAAAGAGCCTTGGTGGTGAATGCCCATTGCAGAGGGACAAGGAGAGAAGAAAGAGTGACTACAAGAGGGATGAAGTTTGGGGACAGCAGTGCAGATCTCCTTTTGTTTCTCCTGGTGGAGTGGGTAAGCTGGAATTAATAGATACTTCAGCTCAGAGGAGACAGAATTAAGTACCTGACAGGTGCTTCTTTCTTAGCTCTGTGGTAGTTTTGTATGGAGAAGCGATACTAATTCTGCAACCAGTTGGTATCACCTGGGAGAGCAGAGGTTAATGTTTCAAAGGAGGAGGAAAAGCTGTTTGTACGCAAGTGACATTGAAAGGAGATATGAATATTTTAATACCCGTGGTCGAGACCAGTGGGTTGTACTACATGCACATGTTCCATTTTGGCTGGACCCCTTCTGAGCACCAGTTCTCTGGACTGTGGAAACACAGCAGAGGTCTACATTAACAAGTACATTATAATGCTTCTCTCTGCCTTTTGTCATGTATGTAGTAAAACTTATATAAATGGAGGCTCCAGAAAGAATTTGGTAATGATACATGGCCTCTTACTGTGATCATCTTAGCAAGCCACTGTTGCCTGTGATATCTAACATGATTGTAAACTAATACTGTATTTCTCATGCAGATCGGCAAATGCGTATCAGCAGAATTACCAACATATGCAAAGGTTTTAGGATTGTTCCTAATACTTTTTGTTTCTGTTGATCTTGAACAACATGAGCAGCATTTGCAACAGAAAACATATCAAGAGTAAGCATGAAAAGGAACCCTCCTGCTTATGTGGTTGGTTTTTTCCCTTTCTTGGCTTGCTTTTATTGTATCACACTCAAGAAAGACACAGTGATTCTGTCTACAGCATTCCGAAATAATTACTTTCTCACTACTCAGTAAAAAGCTGAAATAGGAAGCTGCAGTAAAACAAAAGTAAGGCGGGGGAGAATGTTCATAAATATATCTAATATGCTAGTCCTGCATCTACCAGCTTTTTACTAGAAGCCTTTGATGTCCAATGTTCTCTAAACTATTCGTATAAAATGTTTGAAAAGACAGGAAAAGTACAAAATTTGAAACAGAAGTATAAAATATATCTTTATAATTCAGTAGATAGGATATTCAGTGGATTTATAATTTGGCCATTGCTCTGTAATTCACTGTAATTATTTTGCGTATTCTGCATTTTTCCATTGCTTGTGTGCAATTTGGTATAGGTAATAACAAGAATAATGTTCACAACTCTGCTTCTTAGTGGTGTAAAGCCTGTACTTGTTGATGGGAAAAATGCCGTGTAAGACAAGTGGATTATACTAACATTTGAAAATCTTTTTGTTTCTTTAACATGTCTAGCAACTACTGAGCCAAGTGTGTAGAAGCCTTTACCCTCCTAGGTCAGATTCCAGCAAAGCCGTGTTGCTTTTATAGAATAATGCCATACGGCAAACTGACTCAGCTTTAAGCACTGCATATGGTCCCGAGGGGAGAAATTACCCATCCAAATGACGGGTGGATGGCAGGCAGGCAAGTTAGGATGTAGCTGCAGCGTGCTCATATTCTGTTTCACTAGGGCTGCAAACATTGAAAATAGCTGCTTGGTGTATTTGAATTTGATCCTCATAACAGTAAGGAGCATGAGGGGATTGGAAATAAAACAAGAACAATAGCTATTTCTCTTTACGCTGCTTCTGTAAAGTACTTCTGATACATTGAAGGGAATTAATGTCTTTTGGCATGGTTTATTTCATTTTCCAGAGTGGATCTGGTAAGTGAATGGGAATCAAATACAATTATAATAGCCCATTTTTCTTTCCTAAATAAAGTTTGGTATGCTCATATTAACTCATGTCAGTAGTTGCTTAGTTCACATGAGTAAAAGTCAGTTTATAATAGCTAGGAATTTGACTTTATTTTTTCATGCTGGAGGTTTTCTTGGGAACTTACAGCAGTAAAGAATCCTGGTTGGGTTTCAGTCCACGTTAAATGAGTAGAATAGCAGAAAGTGAGTTTACATATTCTGTGCTTTGAAAGAAACAAGAAGTAAATACCAAGCAGTAAGTGAGTCCAAAACAGAGAGCATTTTGGGGAAAAAAAAAATCAGCTATTTTGTTAATTTGACAATTCTATAACATGTACTGTAACTACTGTGAAATTTGAGTAAACCCAGTAATGTTGTTTGATAAATTCATTAGCTAAAGTGCATTAGTGGTAGTGCCCTGCAGTCTCATAGTGCTCAAATACTATTGCTTGTTCCACCTTTTTGGTTGTTTTTTTAAATAACTCTTTGACTTTCTTACTGTACAGTTATAATTTGGGTGAGCTGGCAAGGTGCTTACTGGGTGTTGTCTAAGGGAAGCTGTGCTTCAGAGAGAGGCAAAGTCAGTGCAGTTGCTGAAGGACTGAGGCTGGAGTTGGGGAGCTCGGTAGGGAAATAAGACTTAAGGTGTGAAGAAGGTGATGGAGGGCTGCTGAAATCTGCCAGGTTTGGTAGCTGAGAGTCCTCCATCTAATCTGGGTGGGTTTTCTCTCCCTGGCTGGTCCTTTGCAGCTGTCTGTGGGCCAGGGTGCGAGAAGCCTGCTCCCCAGTGCGGGGGTCTGAGAGCTCTCCAGTTCCCCTGCTGAAGTGCATCCCTGCCCCATCCTTGCAGTAAACCCTCATGAAGCCATGAGATGGATTGTGCCATGTTTTCTCTTGTCACAGGCATGATCAAGTCTTTCAAGTGATCTTTGCTCAGAAGAGCAGTTTATTGAAGAATTGATAAGCTGCTTTGTTTTGCTTGTGTGCGTTTTCATTTCCTGAGCATCCAGTCTTGATTTTTATAACCAGGAGTGCTGACAAGTGAAACCCTTGTGTTCAGTTGGATGTATAGCAGCGTGGGCTCCTCCCAAGACCTTGGAAAGTATAAAAGCAGTAGAGTACTCTCAATACTGTTCTTGGTTTCTATGAATTTCTCTGGATGTGTGAATAATGTTGAAATGTTAAACAATTTGTATCACCTATTGAGGGACAGTACATAACATACTATTGCCTTGCTTTTTTAACTAGAGAAACACTTTCTACATTCCATGTGTAGTATGATCTTCTGAAATCCTGAAACTAACTTAAGATTGAAGAGCTTTCCATTTCTGAAGGTTTATAGTGAAAGGAGAAATTTGTAGGTATTGCAGGGAATAACCCTGGATTCAGTGGCAAGCTAAGCCATTGGCATCTTCATAGTCTTGAGTAAATAACTGAACCATCCTGGAAACCTTGTGAAGAAATGGATCTAATTGAAAAAAATACTATGTGTTTGGACCAGTTTTCTCAGTTTTCACTATTTGTGACCTTTTACCCAAGTTTCATATGCTGTGTTTCAGTGAAATGAGCAAATATCTAAAATAACACCATCATATGCAAAATAGATTATTTTTTAATTGAACTATTCAGATAAATGTTTATTTTAATAAGCAGAATCTTCCAGCCACTCAAGGATCAAACCTGGGCTGTAATAATCATTTGATACCCTTTTTTTCCCCTCCCCAAGTTGCATGCTGTGTGGTTCTTTCAAGTGCTTGTGGTACATATTATTGTGACTCCAAAGTATTAAGATTCTCTCCACATCTGTTGTTGCATTGACCTCCTGTATTATCTGTACCCATTCTTCCTTTGTGAAAAAATACTCAGTTCTCTAATTTCAGTTTAGCACCAGTTTGACATAGTGTATTTTCTGCTTACTCAAGTAAGGCTAAAAGCTGATAAGAGAAGTCTTCAAAATCCTGTTTTAGACTGAGGACTAGATTATATGCTTGAAAGGAAGTGAATAGGTATCTTTTACCGATGACAACTAGGACAGATGGAATTCACTTTCTAGGCTAACCTAGTTTTTTCAGGTTGCTTTCAAAAAAGCACTGCACTTGCAACCAGTCAAAGCTATTACTGACCAAATCCATGGAAATTATTTGTATAAACCGAAAACAGTAAATAAAAATTAAAAACTAAACTAATGCTATTGGATTTTTATATTTATTTATCCTTAATTTGATTTCAAACCTTCCTCATTGGAACCTGAGAACATCTCTAGACTTGAGTATTTTATTTACATTTTAGACAGATTGTGGAGGGAGAAGATAGAGGCTTTCTATATAAATTGCAGAATGAGATGGAGGAATTTGTTAGTTTAATATCTGCTTTGGAAATTTGTATGTTTTTAATGTCCACGCATTTTAAGGTTCTGTTGGCTTACTTAAAATCCAGGACAAATGGTTTCATGGCGTCATAAAGTACGTAAATCTTGTGCGTACTGGTTACTGCTACAAACACTGGGTGAATGGTAACTCTTTCCTCTTTCACACCTTGAGATCAGGCTTGTAATTGTCACAGCTTTTCATTTGAGTGTTCCTATTTCCAGTAGGGACACACCTAATAAAGATTATTTTTGAGGGTATGAGGGGGGTATGTGTGTGCTTGATTTACATACTCCCACGTTGGGTACAGTTAGCATTACACAAAACACATTTTCTGTTTTTTGAAGAGACACTGCCATATCTTTCTGGAAAGGCCTGAGGATTGTTGGGTCAGTTCTGCTGTGTATCTGTCTTCTTCTTCCTCTTTGGCAGTGGGAGCTGGAAGAAGACTATTAGTGTCTTTGTACTATAGATAGTATTTTGACCTCTTCTAAGGCCGGTAATAGTGTTTTAAAAATCCAGCAAAACTGGTCTCTTTTAGGAAAGCTTGACAATATTTAACATATTCCTGAAGTGTCTTGCATAAGCAATAAAGCTAGGTTAATGTATGCTTTCAGGAGAGATCCATCCTGGAAAGCACATCTTTTGCTACATGTCATCTTGTGTCTTCTCATTATCTTCTGACAGTCCTGCATTTTTGGTGTGTCTGTCTGATTTCTACTCTACCCTACCCTACTATGTGGTACTTATCTCCACACCTTGTGGACACCAGCTGGACAATTGTGCTGCCAGGCATGCTCCCTCAGATGATTTCTAGTACGTGTTGCCTAGATGATGGGATCTTCAGCAGATTGCTTTGACTGATGGTCAAGAGAATTAGGGGCCTGATTGTCTGAGCCTTGTGGTGGATGTGCACACACCTTGTGTGTCTGTAGAGGGCTTATTTATCACTGTTAGCAATTCCCTTTTGGGCAGGCATTATGTCTGTTCACTGAAACACAGGCATGCTTTTCTGCTCTTCACCTCCTGAGCTTTCTGAGCTGGTGGTTTCTGTGTTGACTTGGTACCTTTGTCTCAATGTTATAATAAGGAAGGCAACATAGTGCCTGATTGACTTGAGTGACTTCTTTGCAATGGTCATGATACAGTTCTTGAGAGAGGAAAATGCTTTTATGTAAAATTCTCTTCTTGCCAGTAGACTGAGAAAAATTATACCTTGAAAGATACATTTCTGATGTATATGGTTTACATTTAGCTGACCACAGATTTTAGTTCAGGTGGCTGAAGAGCTGGTTTGAGCTGAAGAATTATGTAGTGTCTTCTAAGCGTATCAGGAATCTCTGCCTTGACATACGCAAGCTCACGGCTGCTCAGAGGGTCTTCTTCACCCTGAAGCAGGGGTTGTGTGAGCGTCCTCACTCAGCAGTGTCGTAGTGTGTCTGCACAAGTAAACCAAGCAAGGGTCTGTGATTTTTCCTAAATTGGGTTGCTTTTCTATACTGGACAAATTTGAACCTTTCTGTTCCAGGAAAAGAATAACATAAAATTAGGTAATCACCTCCACTAAAATGTATCTGTTTAGATGACAGCATGTTTGGAAGAGCAAGCCTCCTCCCACCCCACAAAACTACACATCCTGAAGGCCAACAGGAAAGGGGGCTGATTATGCAGTTGTAAGCAAGATCTGTGTTTCCACTGGCAATTAAAGTAGGTTGGCTGTTGAACTTGTTTACAAATATAGAAAGATGAAAAGGCCACAAGTGCTAGTAAAATTCTTTTTTCTTTATTGACCTCTTGGGAAAAAAGGTATAGTAGGTACTGTTCTGTGTCAGTCAAAAGACAGTCTTCCCATGCTGTGTTTTAATCCTGGTGAAGAGGTCTGACACAATCTGATGTGTATAGGGGCTATAAGGCTAACTTAATTAGGATGTTTAAGTAAGAGGCAAGCAAAGTATGACTCAAGCAAAAAACCCCAACCAAAACCTCTTTTTAGGAAAAAAAATCAGAATTTGTTATTTAAATAGATAGCTCTGTGTCAGTAGCACCCAGGCTGCTGGGTCTCCCCTAATACTGTTAACATAAAATAACTATCAGCTGCATCTACTTGTCTCCTTTAGGCTGAAAAAATGGAGGATTTATATTAAAAATAAAATAAAAATAAAATAAAAATAACCCCCCAGAGACATTTCCACTGGATGATTTGTGTGTATATTCCAAGAGCGCTTGTTAGTGCTGACATTTCCCTGTATGAATATTTTATGCGGGCGTTCTACAGTGGCCAGCACTTGACTTTGCTTTCCTGTAGTTAGTACGTTTTATCTGTTCTCCTCAAATCGTTATTTTTCCCAAGATAGGAGGAAGAACAATACTGTTGGTGGGTGCTCCAGCAGCTGGCTTTCCTGTGAAACTCTGAAGGGTTGTAAGACCTGAGTGTAATCCGTGTAGCTGCTTTGCTGTTCCCAGCCTCTATATTTTTAGGCTGTGGCTCTCTGTAAATTCCATCTAGGCAGTTATCACTCTAGGCAGTATCACTCAGAGGCAAGGCATGAAAAAACCTTCTTACCAAATACTTTTTTTTTCCTCCAGATTACCATTTCTTTCCATACAAGGACCTTTTTTTATGGTCAGCAAAACACTGTGAATTTGTGCCAGTACGTGTTGTGCCTTTTGTGTTTCCAGATTTTAAACTGAGGGGTATTTTTAGGGTGAAGAGGTGGACAAGAACTTTGCGTCTCCCGTTCAAATAGAGAAAGAAGTGCAGCATATGGTTTCACTGGTTACAAATTTACCAGAGGAAGAGGTAGGTAGGACTAGCACACCAGTGCTGGCATTCTCTTAAATATTTAGAAAAACTGCAAAAAGGAGGAAGAAATCTGAAATTTCTGAGTAATTGTGACAATTTATGTAAGGAAATTTAAACTTCAGAAATATAAGGAAACACATGCATGTTTGCTAGAGACAATATAAACCCTAGAAGAGCCAGAACTAAATCTTTGAAGTCTAATTGCAAGGCAGTCTTCTCCCATTTAATTGATATTTAAACATTGGCTACCATGAATCTTTGCCATTTAGCTGACATTAACAACCTTGGTTAACTTGGTTTTGAGGTTTTGAGTTTATGGTTTGTTTGTTTTATGTTAATTTCACTTTAGTGCTTGGATCCTTGTAAAATAGATTTTTTTTCCTTTTCAAAAACAAACATCAAACATCCAGAATATCTGTTTTGTTTTAATATTTAAACATTTACACACATCTTGGGCATAATTGTATATGCATTTTACAGCATGAAAAAGTGAACCATATTGATTGTAAATTCTGAACATCTGCACTGCAAACCAAACCCATACTTTTTTTGTGCACCTTGCTTTTTCTAAGTTTTTCTTATCATACTTAAAATATTTCATTTTTATTAATTGCTGGCTTTATTTTTGGCTTATCCCACACCTTTATTTTTTTATTGTATTCCTTTAAACCATTTCTCTTTTCTCCGCATCTGTTCAATGTTCTCTGCATTGATAACTTGTTTGGAATAAGCCAACCTTAAAACAGGCTTTTTGACCCTAAGTCTATCGCTGCTACTATCACGCTGGTGCAGTGAGCAGCATGTGGTTGCTGAGGGGTTCGTGGCCTCTTCAGTATCCATGTTTTCCCTGTTCCTGCATGCAGACACATCACCTTAGCAGAAGGCATGAGCTTGTGATGGGTTTCCACATCTGCAGTTACTATGAGTGGTGACACAGTCACCATTGGTACCTTGTGCTGTCACTGTAGCCCTCAACAGAGGAGGGTAAATGGCTCTTGGTGCACAGAAACTTGTTCACATGCCTGTGGTTTGATTTCTAGAGCTGGGCACTGGAATTTAGTTAGGTGGCTTCTAATTGTCATTGGAATAGAAAAAGAGAGAAGTGCTTTCTGCCCTGAATGCCATGTACCACATATACTGTATTAACATCAATCAGCTGTTAATGATAGTGGCAGCTACATTTCAGATGCATTAGAGTACCACTGGCAGAAGGTTCCCCCCACACACACGAGTAGGTATTCTAGTATTCTGTAAAGCAGCCCATATGTTTACTTTTCCTGGTTTTAGCAAGCTTGGAGACTGTCACAGTATTTTAATCAACTGGGAAAGTGTTAATTCACTGCAAAGGAAATGACTGCACATAGAGCGTCTTCACATCAGCAGCAACATTCTGCTGCCTCAGGACACCTGGGTATGGTGCTCATCATGCTGTCCAGTGGGAAGAAATGTTCCAAAATTCACCAAGCAGAAGGAACTAAACATAACCTCACTTCTTTTCTCTGTCCAGCCATTGTCTTTTATCCATCAGTAATCTCAACTGCAGTTGAATTTCTGGTTTTATGTTTGCATTTTCGCTCAGTCTTTTACCAATTGTTCTTCACCCAGGATTTGTTTGGGGGGTATTTTTGGTGATCATAAGAACAGATTCTTGTATATAGTTGTATTTACAAGACACAGTGAACTTGCAGAGAGAACATCAGTGTTCTGTCGCTACTCATTTGTTGTACAGTTTTGGTTGTGATGGAACATCTGATCACCCAACAGAGCAGCCTCAGAGCTGCCTGAAGACATTTCATTCTCTGTCATTTCTCTTCCTTGTGATCTTCCATAAGCTTATTCTATTAAAATGACACAGAAAGCATGTTCTGAGCCATTTAGACATTCTAGCATGAGGACATCATGTTTGGACATGTTGAACTTAGCTGTTGTAGCAGATGATGGGAGCAAAGGGCCACTATAGGCAGCTGGATCATACAAGCCTCTTCATAGATTGATTGTGCTCAGTCTCAAAACTGGCTGCCTCACCTGCACCTGCTCTGCTCTGTTTGGATAGCTGCTCTAGTATTTGCCCAAACTCATCTCGTCTGTGTTTTTGCTTTTGTTGTTGTACATTTGTCTTTGAAGTAGACTATCTACAGCCTTCATTGTGAGCTATTGTCTGGCAACATTAATTAGGCTTCTGTAACACGTAGGAATTAGAGCGCATCTGGACTAGAGAGCATTTCAAGTGATGCAACTGTGTTGGTCAACTCTGAATGTTTTGATGTGTTGATGGGTGAGAGGTACTGTGCTTTTTTGTTGTTCCTCTGTTCTTGTGTCCGCATGGAAGGCATGTGTTCCTCCTCTGCTGCATTTGCTGGCCATATTTGCTAGTGCTGCTGTAGGACTTAACTAGGTCAATGTACTACAAACAAAAATTAGATGCCATGACAGTGAATATACAGATATCTCATGCACTTAATTCCACTCCTCCTCTCAAAAATCCAAAACAAACCCTCCAAACTCTTATATTTGAAGTTATTTACTTGGCAATGTTAATAAATTTCTTCAGTATTCCCTATGTTGAAGACTTCAAAGAGTGAGTGACTGAGATCCACAGATAACACATTTCTTCAGAAATCACTTAGACAAGGGCATTGAGTTCAGTCATATATCAGAAACTATATTTATAAATGACACATAGCACTCATAAATGTTTATAAAACACGAGGTTCAGGCTTAACTGATGGAGTCCCACAAGTGCAAGTGTGGAATTGTAATCACTGTTTACCTTCTTTAACTGGTCTCTATCTGGCCTAGAGGGTTTTTCAAGTAATTGTCTTTAAAACAAATCCCCTCACTGAATAAAGAAGGACAAAAGGGTCTTGAGAGTGCCTGTATCTTTGTGTTTCCCGATAGGGAAGTGCCCATGTTTCAGCACTGAAATCATGCAAACTTTAGGGAGAACACCACTGTTAAGTTTTTTCGTTTGGTTAGTTTTGTGATGAACTCTTTTTTTTTTTCCTATTGAAACAAATTTTGAAATATTTCTTTGTATAAATTTAGACTTTTCAAATGCTGTTCACTTATGCTTTACATGCCTGTGGTTTTATTTACTTAAGTGTTGCTTTTGATTTTGAACATAGCATGAAGAATTGGAGTTCAATACATTCTTCACTCCTTTATCTTGATTTTATGCTTACTAGAAATCCTTGATGAGAAATGGGTTTTATTTTTCAGGCGACGCGGGGTAAGTTTTTCGTATTCATTTTGATGTAATTTGCTGAAGCAATGTCAATTTGTCTTTAAAAGTACTACTGGCCACTTCTGATGATGGAGTTGGACACTGCCTGAATAGATTTGTAGGCTTGTTTTCCATATATTGAAGACACTTATTTAATTTAATTTTTGGAAAATGCTGCATACGAAAGCTGTCCTCAACATGTGCTATATTAAAGTACAAAAATCACTGTGTTAAGATGTAAATAAAATAGCCAGTTTTGAGCCGGATGATCAATTTATAAACTATTCTAGACATCTTGACTCAATGAAAGTTCAAACAACATTGCTGTACTTGTTACTAGCTTTCTTTTTTCTTAATGTTATATTTTGACTTTCATGCACTAAATACGTTTTTAGTTTGCAGCTGCATTAGCTGATTTGGGACTGTATTTTTGGGATCGCTGGCAGAAATCAAGTCCTGACGTAAAGATTTCTTGGTTGCTGTAAGGTTGATTTTGAGTTCTGATAGGTTTTTACATCTGAAAATATAAATTAAAGTTAATACTCCTAACGTGCACAAGTGTAACATGTGTAAATAAAATTTTAGATGCTTTGTTTGCTCAGAGATAGGCAGCTTGAGTTGCAAAATTTTTCTCCTACTGTGGAGCAGCTTTAGACTCAGGTTGGAATATGGTGGGGTTTTTTTGATGTGACACCCCTTTCAAAAAGCAAGAGGGGGAGCATTGAGGCTTTTACATACCGGGCTCACAAGCTGTAGCATTTACTTCTAAATACTGTTCACATTTGTGCTCAAAGGAAAAAGTGAACTGCAGACTCGTGAGATGTAATATGAGAGAAATGATGTATATTGATGTGTAGTGTCTGGTTCAGAGTCACTTGCAATGAATGCAAGGGTTGCCATTGACTCCACTGGGCTTTTATCTGCCTATACAACAATCTGTTAAGAGTGGGATTTGCTTTTTTTATGCTGCGCATAAGTACACTTCAGTGTGGCATAGACAAGAGTAAAGTGTGGGGTTTTTTTTCCTGACAGTAATTAGGTATTTCCCTTCTTAGACAGTTTTCCATTTCTGTGATTTTAAAAGATTTTTAACTTTCATGAATACAATTGCAACAATAACAGTTGTCAGCGGGTTTGGTCTTGTTGCAGCCCTTTGCCTTGGATAAAATACCAAGTATAATTCTGAAGTAGGTGCATGCTTTATGACCTAGGAGTCAAATAGACATTATCTGCCTGTCTGAAACATGGAAGTTCCAGTTTCTTGCTGTATCCAGTTGAGGTATGTCTTTTTTTTTGCCTAGTATCTGTGAATCTTACACATACAGACAGGCCAGGAGAAACTACATCAGTTTGAATTCATCTCTGCAGTTCATAGTCTTTTCTGTCTTTTGTGTATCTCTTACTACTGTCCTGATGGATGCAGTTTTAGTGCCAGCAGAGAATTCAGTTCTGGTGGGAACAAGTGTCATCTGTTAGAAATCCTACCAACTGCACATTCAGACAAAAATGAAGCACTTTGCCACAAGCAGCCTCACTGCTGTAAACCAGCTCTCTCTGCCAGGGCAGCTCGCTCGGTGTTGCTTAACCTAAGCAGCGTCCCAAACTGGGTGTGTGTCTTTTTTAAATGCCTGTTGGCCCCTTTCGCGTCTTTTGTGTCCGCTTCCCTGTCGGTGAGTGTGGGGTGAGCAGCAGGCCGGCGCGAGGCCACGCGGGCTGTAGCAGGAGGCTTCTCCAGTGGGCTCCCATCTGTCAGGGCTGCGCTCTGATAAAGCTTGCGGCAGCTGGCTCAGCTCGCCACTAATCCATTCATCCCGGCTATGGATCAGAAGGTGGCCTGTCTTTTCCCGGAGGCCTATGGACCTCGGAGAGTTGCCGTAGCCCCGAGTGGTCCCACTGGGCCTGCCAGCAAGTACAATGATAGGGCACATGCAACTTGAGTGAGGGGCATGTGTGGTGGCTCTAGGGCATTGTGCAGGGGACAAAGCCAGTCGCTCCCCTCCCAACTGACCTGTTGTGCCTTCGTCAGCAACAGTGTGTTCGCAGTTGATGTGCTAGCTACGGGTGGAAGATCACTATTAATGTGTTACTTAGGAAGGAGTTGTGAAGTCCTGAAATATTTTCTTACATATCGTGCAACTCGGCACGCACAGACCGCCAAGCAGAGTCAGCCGCTCAGAGCTCCAGATGGCACCGACGACTGTGAGAGACCACGGCTGTATATGATCTGTCCTACTGCTTTTCGGTGTAGGCGTATTATTGCTGTTACAAATAATTGATGAGTATAGTGGTTATTTAAAACCATGTAGTAGCTGCATTTCCCTCCCCGACCAAGGCTACATAACTTGTTAACTAACAAAAGTATCGAGATAATTCCTGCCCTAAAAATTTATGGCCTTTTCTGCACAAAATCTGTCTTTGAACGTGGGGGGTCTGAGAGGAGTTTTGCTGAGAATGGGAGATGGAGCAGAAGATGCAAAGTTCAGAGAGAGAACAGAAATAGAAAGATGATGGTGGAGCATACATGTGGCAGAGCACTGTAAGAACTGAAACGCCGTAAAAGCAAGGAAGACTTTGTAGGTGACGGATGTGAGTCTTCAATCATCTGTTAGAAGTAGTAGTTCTTTCTTATATTAAAGAGGATCTGAATATTTTGGGGATGCTTGTGAAACATGGGATGGCCACATGTTCATTTTTTTGTTCATTTATCTGAACAATAAAAACAACATGTAGGCAGGAGTGATGAGCTGGCTTGTCCCCTGTCATGCTTCCACAGTCAGTAGAAGCAGCACACCCTCAGCTACCTCATGTCTCTTGCAACTGTGTCAATAGATTTGTAGTTTTCCTATTTATTTGATGATGTCCCTAAAAAAAAAGGCAAGCTAAATCCCAGAAGTCACGAGGTAATTAAACAGCTCAGGAGAAATTGGTTTCATCGCATAAGAGAACAGCCTGTGAGTTTAATAGAATCCTGATCTAAGCACTGGCCTCTGTTGCAGCAAACACCTTTGGGGCAGTCCAGAAGCAAAATGGACACACTGCTACTGCTTGAATTGATTCCCCAATTGATGGTTGACATGACCTTCAGTGCATATGACATGTTAGGAGATGCTGGACACAGCAATTTGAACTGACGTGGAGGATGCAGCATAAACAAAACAGAAACTGCTCAGAGGTCTGTCACAAGCTTCTTACACCCAAGTTTTGTGGCAGAAAGTTGCAGAGGCTACAAGAAAAGCAGTAACATATTCAAAACTGTCTTCATTTGAACTGAGAGGTTCAGATGGATTCCTTTAAAAGCACGTTTAGATGAATACATATAGAGTAACACAGAATAAATGGATTTTGTTCTCCTTTGTTATGATGAGACCACTCCTCAGAAGGTGTACTTTAAATGAATCATTGTTTTGAAATCCTCAGAAAGGAAGACTCAGTTGCAGAGAAAACAGAGCAAGCAATGCAAAATCCTGGAGCAGAAGCCTGGTTAGGAAAATCACATTCACAACTGAGTGGACAGGCCTCCGTGGTTTTGTAGCTCTGCTGATGAACCCAGCTCTGGTTTGCTTCAAACGAAAATCTGTCTGAAGTAGCTACACTGCAGTCTGGCCTTACATGAACAGTTAAACTCTCAATACCTTAAATACACTGTGGAAACATGGATAGATGAAACTGAATGTTAGATAAAATTGGATTTGGCATAGTAAATTTATATAGACTTTTCAGGCCTGTGCTATTTCTGTGGGACGCTGTTCTGTTTTGAATCTAATTTTAGTTTGAAGAACTCATTTGCTTTCCTTTTTCACATCCATATGTGCTCATATGGTGAATTTATAGTCTTTTTACTAGGTTTTCATTATGTTAACTCTAATTATTATAGCACTATGGAAGCAGTGCCGTAGTTCATACTGAGATAGAAGCTCTTGCATTTAATCAGTGAAAGTATTTTTTGTTTTGGTTAAGCATTCTGATATCAAGAATTAGGAGGTTAAAGTTAATAATTTTTGGGGGTATGTAAATGGATACAAGAGGAAGGCATGGTAAAATCTAGCAATAACAATTTTCTGTGTTAATCAAATTATTTAGAATTTACTGAAATTTGCTGAAAGCCAAAGCGAGGCATTAAATAGAATTTATATGAATATGCTCTGCAGATGCTGAAAGACACTATTTAAGTAATAAAGAAGTTTAAAAACGATTGAAAATAGCATCCTAAAAGTACATGTTACCCCGTTCCCTTTCAGTGATTTGATGGCTCACAGTACTTCTTTTCATACATGTGCATGAGTTCTTTCCCATTGGGTTTGTCCATGTGCCTATTTGTCATGATTTTCTATCCTTTAAGGTGAGACTGGAATGGGAACAGCAGCTCTGACAGCAGCTTTTACTTAGGTATCAATGCCAAGGATTAGATTTCAAGTGCTCTGTGAAATGCCGTGTTCTGTGGAGAGTCTGTTAGGAAAAGTACAGCATTTATACAAATACAACTTGACAGTTAGGTGTTTCTCTAAAAATACTGGCTACTTTCTCCTTATTCCAGTTGTCTTCCCTCCCCAAGGCATCAGTCTTTGGTGTGAAACACTGTCCAAGAGTCATAGATCTCTCTTGGACAGGTGACAGAAGATTGTAAGCAGCTCTCCCAGGAACACATGGAAGAAGTTTACTGGAGGTGGGGTTAGCATGGGGAGGGGATGGACACTGGAAAGCACCAGGAAGGGTTCAGGAGGAAGGCTGCTGGGGTGGATGAGGGAGAATGGGAATGTCTGGGGCTTTGATGAAGCTCAAATAACTTCCTGAGGGGAAAGTGTTTGAGCCAAGATCAAGCAGCAGCAGCAGCAGTTTCTTCAGAAAAAGTGGACGGTGAAGATGGAGGTGAGGACATGGAAAGATTTAGTGAAGCATGTTCACTGATCTTGCTGATGGAGGAGAGATGGGAGATGAGGTGTTAGTTGATTAAGTTGTCAGATAATGTTGTTTTCCGTATTGTGGAAGAATAAATTGTGAGTGTGTTGTTGAGGACTCCTGTACAATTGCTTTCTAATATTGGATAATTTTTCACAGTCTCTGGCCTCACAGACATCTCTGCAAAACTTCTCCCAGTTGTGCTACCCACCAGCGCTTGCATCCCAGAGCTTTTATTGAGTCATTTTGTGACCTGCTGTAAGCCAGCCATGGGGCCTGGTGGTGGTGGTGGTGTTGGAGCACTGCCTGCCCCAGTGTTCCCACCAAATGCCATGTGATGAAGACTGATTTCAATGAGAAAATGACCATGTGTTTGCAGTTTGCACCGAGGCAGAAGGTAGCATTTGTCACGTATTTTGTAGCGATATTTTGTTGCTCCCATGTTTGTGTGGGTTATTTTTGCAGTTCAACTCTGGGACATGCTACAGATGAACATTTGTTTTCAGTGCAGTTGTGAGCCACCATGGCACTCTTTTTCTACCAGTACAGTCACTCCCTCCTCAGCAGTATATGAATAAAAAGTCTTTATCATCAGCTTTTCTTTTGCAATGAAGAAGCAGTTGCAGGGAAATAAACCATAATTGCATAATTTGGTGGGCAGGCTTTGACCAGAGCTCAGAGGCTTAAATGACTAGAAAAAGCTACCTATTGCTGCGTTTGTTTGTTTGTTAATTAAAAGTGTGTGAATGGAAGACACATCCGATCCTGCTGCATCATTAACAAAATGTGTTTAACGTGAAGTAGAACAGGCAACATAAATGGATGAAGAGAGGCAGAAACAGCAAGTCTTTCAAGGAAGTCACTCAGGACTAGTGTTGTTTATTGATATTTAAAAGGAAACTGATACAGGAGAAATAGATTCAGATTTCAGCCTGAGGCTGAAACACAGATCTTTCACCATTCACAACTTTTTAGGAGGATCCATTTGTGTCTGCAGCATGCCTTTGAGGAAGGACAGACAGAGTGAAGTTGTATGTATCATTTCTATATTACTTTAAAAACAATAATATTTTTGTCTGTAGAGGTATAGGCAGCCATATTCGGTTCTGGAAGTAATACTGGCAATTTGGGTTGTATGTTTCTAGGTTCTATTTTATGTTCTTAGCTTGTCTTTCCCCATGCCTTTTTCTCTGTCGCCTTACCTTTACACCTCTCCTTGTACCCCTAACAAAAAGGGAAAAAGAAAAGAGGAAAGCAGAAATCAACCCAGGGGATGCAGCTAATTTGCTGATGCTTGTACATTCAGTCTGAAATAAACATGACAAGGTCAGCAACACACAGAGGCACGCTCCTTGGGATAGATGAGGAACCTTTAAGCTATAATCACAGAAGATCATAGATTTGTTACTTGATTCTGCACATAGCATGTTGTGTTATCTCCATCTAAACAGAACCTCCTTGCATTCAGTTTCCTGACTGGAAGGTCGTGCCGTTACTTAGGAGCTTTTTCTCAGTTCCAGCTTAAGCACAGCTATTCCTGGGAGTTTTTACCCATTTCTGCTTATGCCAATTTGCCCTTTCTCTTATTTAGCTGTCTTTCCCATCCTGTTTATCTTCTAAACGTTTTAATTTAGGTAGTTTATTTTACTGTATCTTTTTTTAGGCTACACCTGTAACTAATGAGGTACATAAAATACACCAGTCTAATTTTTCTGCAGGTTAGGAGTAAGCTCTCTGTACAGCAGTAGTTTTGGAAACCATTCCTAACAGAACATCCTGTATTCCATAACTGCTCAACTTATGACATCCTTTTTGCTGTCCTTGATTATTATGTTGTTATCTCTAGCACATGATTCCCCAACTGTTAAAATTTGTTGTACCTTGAGAAGTGATGTGGATTAAATGGGAATAAATAAGTTCTCTCTGCCCCTGCAGTGATAGTTAAGTACACACCAATTTTATCATTGGGAGCCAAGCTTTTCAGGGAGCACGTGCAATGTCAGACTCATGGGTCCAGCACACCGGTATCAGAAATTAATCTGTATGTGTTGTCTCCTCAATTCTTTTTTGCCGCTGTTTGTTACTTCCTTAGAGATACTTCACATAAATAGTAAATACCGTACTGATGCTAGGTTGCCCTAATTTTCATACGCTGTGAAGTGTGCGAGATACCTAAACAATGGAACCCAAGAGAAATGGCAGGTTTAAATCTGTTCTCTTATTTAGAAAAACTGTGCACTGTAATTCACAAGTTCAAGTCTGGGATGGTGACCCTGGCTGTTCCAATTCTTGGCTTTTGAGGTAAAAGGCAGGTTCATGTCTTTTCATCTTGAGGTTTCCAGTTTCATACAGCTATGAGAACATTCTACAGATACTTTCTTTGTCTTACTGTGGGCAAGACCATTTCTAATTCCAGAATGTCTCCTTGTCTAGTACAGTGAGCACCTTAACAAAACTGTTCCTAGCTCAGGGGAGTTCACTATCTACTTCACCTTATCTGAACAGCTGTTTGATCAAAGACTCTTACAGCCTTTCTGTAGCAGCATTTTATGGCTTAAGAGGTAAGGGGTATAACAGTGAATGCCAAAATGCAACAGGTAAGCTCCGTCCAGGCTTTAAAGGTCATTGCAGAGAATCTGGATTCAGTGGCTCAAAGGTCTTTGTGCAGCAGCACAGGTTTTAGACCGTGTGTTGTTTGTCCTGCGTCCTTTTTTTTTTTTCAAGTCAATGTTTCTGTGCAGCCCTTCGAAACCATGTAGCTTCAGACATGGATGTGAAACCTGAAATCCTAGGTTTAGACTATTTCCTGATGCGTGAGGCACAGTTGGTTCCCTTAGCATGCACAGACATCTCGGTTTATGGACAACTGGTTCATGTCTCAGCAAGGATATTTGTTCTTCAAGGCTGGACAGCCCTAACACTGGAAACCCGTCCTCTCTGTCTGACTTTTGTTGTGACAAATACTTAATTTTTAATGAGGGAGCGTGTTTTGTCTGTGAGCACACAGGGCTGAGGGAGTAGAATTTTCTTATCCCTGCCCATGATGACAGAACCACATGAAGGGAACAGACTTTTCTAGTTTATTTTAAAAATTATCTTGTTTATGTGGTGACAGGTAAAACCACCTCCATGCAATTTCTTTTAGTTCTCTTTGGTCTGACCTTCAATCCACAAGGATCTGTTTCTTCTTTCACCTTACTGCGAAGGTGATGTTCCTTCTGCAGTCACCTTTTCTAGAAGGTGGAAGAAATCCAGGCCTTTATTGGTGAGCCTTCCTGTGCAGTGCTGTGGCTGGACAAAGGTGCTACTGTAGCAAATTTGAGTTTCTCTGAAAGGTGGTTTTTTTAATTCCTCTTAAACCCGGTTGTCAACCTGCATGCTTTAAGTGAAACCACTTCTGATGCCAAGGCCTCTCTTTACATCGTCAGTATCAAAAGATTCATTCTTCCTATAGCGATGAAGCTGATCAGTCCCTGAGGATACTTCTAGCATATAATGAAAAGACAAAGAGTATGACCATATCTGCGTGGAGACTGTTCAACTGGATAATTAGATGCATTAAAGTCTCACACAAAACTGTTGGGGTGGAGTGTCTGTCACCAGAGCATGCTCATTCCACTGCTCTGGCCTCACTGAGGAGTACCACCATTCCTGATGTCCTTGAAATGCACACCTGGAACTCTGTCTGAAACCTCATGGAGCCCAGCTCCTGCTGGGCACACAGGGAGTTCTGGGAGGAAGGTCCTGCAGCAGTTCCTCACTTAAAAGATTCTGGGACAACTACCAGATCTGTGTGTGTGTGAATGGGGCTTATTCCCAGACCTCTCTGCATTTGCCATTCAGGTATATAAACAGGGTTTGAAAATAGGTATTACTTATTGGTAACTGATGTCCTTCATAACACACAGCCCTCATGAATATTCAAAGTTTGCATTCCTCCTCTTTTCCCTTTCCTCTCCTGCCTGAAAGTCCTTTTGGAACTCCTGTCTTTGGGATAGTGCATGATTAAAAACTGGCATGGCACAGGGCATGCTCCGGCTTACATGTACAGGAGAGCAAGGCTGTGGGAGGACCACATTGGTATGCCAGACAGGTACTGGTACAGAACACCTGTTCCTGAGTGACAGGGTATATATGGACCTGCTGTGGGAGTGAACCTATGAGCTATAGATATCAAAGAACTGGAGTGGCAAAATATAACCTTTCTTTTCCTCTCGAGATCTCTCTCTTCTTTGTCTCCCGTTATCTTCAGTGAAGTTTTTCTGCATTCAAATTTTAGTTCAGGTAAATCTGTTACTGGTTGTTAAAATGTTCAGTTGATTTTAAAACAAGGTTCTCCTGTTGTTCAGAAAACACACCGTCCCAGTTACTCCAACATGCCTAGCCATGTTTTTAAGCTTCACTCATGTTATTCTAAATGAAAATGTCACACTTCCTTTTCTAGCAAACTTGTGAAACTGGTCAAACTAGACTGGCACAGCAGCATACTACTACACTCACTACTTTAGCTTTGTAGACAAAATGCAACCCTAACAATGCCCTTGTCTGGCTCCGGGTACATCAAAGCATGTGCTTTCTTGTAGGATAAATGATGTACAAATCTAACTCATCTTGATGTGTCCTCCCTGTCTTTCTTTGTCTCTTTTCTTCCCTCCCTCTCTTCTTTTTTCTGCTGCCCTCCATCTCTTTTGAAAATAGTGGAGACAAATTCAAAGAGAGGAGACTGTCTTCCACCATGTGGAGTGAATAAAGACTGATAGCTGGCAGCATGAAGAGAGAGCTCAAGTATTGATGCTAAGATGGCAGATTTTTTTTCTCCTTCCTGCAAAACATGGGAGGAGATAGTCCATTTCAGGAAAAAAACCCTAATATAGGTCACTGGAGACCCAGTGTACTCCAGAGTACTTTGGGATCTTCAGATTTGTGGCATTTTTACTAATGATATTTACACAGTTTTCCTTTCTGACTGCTTGACCCAGGAAGGTGAAGGTCAGAGGACCGATTATCATCTGCAGCCCCCTCATTTCCCATTTAATATTGTAGAGCAGAGCAATTCCAGGACTTCAGAGACTGGTACTAACCCATTCTCAACAATATATATGTAATTTCTTAGTAAGCTGTTGTCTTCTACTCTCTCCAGGATATTTACCTAATGTACACTCATGTTCCCCTTTTTACTCTCCCACCCAGTAATACATCTCTTACATGTGCATTTGTGTAACACAGTAGTACCACAGAAAGAAGTATTATTAGTGGTGCAGCGATAAAATAAGCGAAGATGGCCCTTCTCATTACAAATATCCTTTATAAACTTAAGTATTTAGGAATGTCAAAAGTTGCTTATTTAGCTGAAGTATGTATTAACTATAGAGATGAGTGTTTCTAACGATATAAAAATGGGGGAAGGGAAGGAGTAAAAGGAAATGTCTGAGGACAGACTCCAGAACAAGCCTGAGCAGAGCAGTAACTTCTCACATGTAGCTACCAAAATGGCAATGACAGTGATAGAGTTTCCATTGAGTTGCCTGATTCACAAATGAGGAATGACCATGACAAAATATCTGTTGAGTTATGAAGCCTACCACAATACATTCCTCATATAGATAGAAAAAAGGTAGATTTTTGCCTGACACCAGACTGCTCAAAAAAACAAAGCAAACCAAAAAACGGATGGATAGATAGGAAGTGTATCAAATGGCAAAAATGGTTTATTTATGTATTTAAAGCATACGCAGAAAATACTCTGCCCCTCTTCCCTGTTCCGTTTTCACTTCAGAGTAGTCGTAACTAAAAAAATCCCAAGCTTTCAATCCCATGTTTTAGTTTATTAAAATCTGTAAAAGCTCACTAGTATTTCTTGCCATTTGTTTCATGTTCCCAGGGCTGGCTTGTTTATCCCCAGGAAGAGGTGGGAGTGCCTCTTGGGATGCTAGCCTCACAGCCTGAGTCTGGGAACGAAGTCATCTAAGACAGCACTCCTAAATTAAAAGAAGAGTTACTGGTTGGTGGTTATGGAAATCTGTTTAGGTGAAGATATACCAGAGAACCTAAATTTAATTTGGAAATTATTATGGGCAGGCACGATAGCACTAATACTCATGGTGTCTGACATTTCCTACTGTAGGAGCCTGTTTTAAGTTGCTTACAGATAATTTTAGGAAGTGTTGGAAACTCAGAAAAACAGCTCAGCTTTTTTAAGGAATGGGTTTAAAGAAAAATGGTTTTAGTCATATTAAAAAACCCCACACCACAACCTCTTCTCTTGAAACAGACCTTTTGGACCCATTGGTTTTAGCAGAAACTTAAAACTGAACTGCTGCTGTGCTTGGTGTGCAGGGTAGGTCACTTACCATTGCCATGAATCATAGAATAGTTAGGGTTGGAAAGGACCTTAAGATCATCTAGTTCCAACCCCCCTGCCATGGGCAGGGACACCTCACACTAAACCGTGCCAGCCAAGGCTCTGTCCAACCTGGCCTTGAACACTGCCATGAAGCTGCCCATGTAAGCCGTACTTGGCAGATCTGAGTTTTTAATGTCACCTGCTTGGCCTAGGAGCATAGCTGAATTCCTCCAAAGAGCCTCTCAGTGTCATGCTCTTACCTGTGCTCGCAACAATGGCTGTGCCCAGCAATGGAGAAAGCAGGCCGCTCTCAAAGCAGAGGTGAGACTCAAGATGTGAGTCAAGGATGTGGCACAGAACAGGTCCTTAGCAGCTGCAGGAAGGGAGTGAAACCCCATCGTGGGGGTAAAAAGACAGGATGACTGGCTGGAGGAATGGACAGAAGTAGAAGGAAGAAACTTGAGGTCTAATGAGGAGCGTTGGGAAGGTTAGAGCTGTGCCCATGTAGGGCAGGAGTGTGCAGGAGATGAGGGCTGGAGGTGATGATGCTGGTGGTAGCACAGACTGAACGCAGAGAAAGAGTTGGGGTGATGCTGTGTGAGGGCATGGGGAGCACAGGGCCTAGGTCCCCAGGGTTGAGGGCCATAAGAAGTGCAGAGACTGTGAGCTATAGAGTCAGAAATTCAGAAAGTGAAGATTCTAGGTCTGCTGTGAGAGTAAGACCAGGAGTTTCACAAGAGAAAGGTAGAAGGAGTAGGACATGAAACGGGTGACGACAGGGAAAGACCACATCTGAGTTGACAATCAACAACCTCAATTTTCACATCTTAACTTTTGAACCTATTTTTGTGACCTAATAAAATGTTTTAACATACAGGGCTTTGTACAGAGGGGTGTTAAAAATATCTGACCTTGGAAGAACACAGAATATCTTTACTGTAGGAGCATTTGTAAAAGCAGAGCCTGTATTTCATGAAGTACATACTTCAACATCCATGACCTCAAGTGCTCCTATTCTAAACAACCGTGACACATCCTGAGATTTGTATATATTTTTTAGAGGGAAGGGTTCATTGAAATAAGCTGACTGCAGTCTGAAGCAAACGTATATGGAATTATTCCTCATGAGATTTGTACATCATTTTTATGTTGCAAAACTTCAGGTTTGGTTGGCTGTTTCTATGAAGGTGCTTGTAAACTGGTGTGGAGGCTTAAGTTACAATGAACAAGGTTACCAAAAGACTTTCTGAAGGTGGGAAAGCTGGGGGTTCAACATGATTACTAGATTTAACTGGTACTGTTTTCAAAGCTAGCTATGAATCTTACTTGATAAAATGCTCCTCCAGATTTCAGTATGACTTTGGAACATAAAGGAGTCTTTTGTAAAAGAGGTAGGATTTCATGCAAGCATTTTTCCCTTCCTTCCAAATGTTAATATAGCTCCTTTGGCTTCTTAATAAAAATTTTAAATATCTTAAATATTCCACTGATAGGCTGTTATTCACAGTGGGAACCAAATTAATGTGCTCCTGAAAGCTCACTGAAGCAAATACTTATATCAGGAACGAATTTGGGCTCAAGGGTTAACTGCTGTCTCTTGTTAACAGCTGTTATATACAGCAAAGGGAGAAAACTCAATCAGTTTTTGACTACAGCCTTTTATATAGGAAAAAACCTCTTTGCCTTTTTACAGATACTTTTTTTTTTTTTAACCTTTAAGGTACCTGACTTTAAAGTGAATATCCAAATGTCTCTGTGGAGACTTAAAACAGCCTTTGTGGAAGTATTTTGAGTGGTGCTAATAACAATGGTTTCTGGCAATTGCAAAAAGGGATCTGACCAATTTTAGTAAAACAGTGGCATTAAACGCCACTGAGGTTGCTTCTGAAATGGTGTTTCAGTTTGAACTGAGTTAAAGTGATGTTTTAAGAAACAGTTTTGCACCTCGCTGGAAATGACAGACAGCTGCTAGACGAGGTAATGATCTGTCTTCATGTTTGATGCCTTCTTTTATCAGTCTAAGGCTTTTCACTGAGTCAGGTCTATTGATTAGCATTAGTTTACTTCTCAGGAAGCCTGCTTTGCATTGAAATGTCATGGGATTAGGATACTAAATGCATGCCATGCTACAGCTTGAACTCTGTCTAATGCTGCCCGGTAAATTACATGTTTGCTGAGTGTTTAGCAAGGGTAATAGCTTTGCAGCCCCCCAAAATCTTAAATGAGGTCATTTTTGTCTTCTGTGAACAAATACTGGGTGAGAAAATAACAGGGTCATGTGGTAGATACTCTGTGCTCTGCTTTGCTTTACGAAGTATAAGCTTACAGAGTTACAGAGTGAGTGGAACTCCAGAAAGTCTGGGGCAAAAATCTCTGCTTCACAGTAACTGGTGTGTCTGTATTCAAAAGAATGATAATGGAAGAGTGGGAAGAGAAAGATTATGTACATCATTACTAGTAATGAAATTAATTTGCTGCTTAAAAAAACCCAAACAACAAAACCAAACCAAACCTTAAAAGATAAAATAAAACAACACACAGAAGCAATTCTGGGAGACAGGAATTTGGTTGAATGCAATGTTTAAAATCCCAGGGGCTTGCTTTGTTTTTCCTATTTTGCTTGCAGGGTTCCAGGTGCACCACTCTAAATATATATGGTCACTTCGCAAGCAGAAGCTTAAATATAACACTGCTCAGTAATTATGCTAACTGCATTGATGGAGATTAGGGGAAAGCTAATAACCTTGGCTAGAAAGAAGATAGTCTGGATATGTTGAACAGGATTTTTAACAACCCATTATTTTATATTTGTTTAAACTTCTTTAGTATGTGTTGAAAATCTAGAATTTTCCACAATTCCCTGGAAAATTTACTGTTGCCTGAAAGACTGGAATGTAAATGTCGAATTTCAGTGATCTAATCTGATACTTCTTGTTTTACCGTATTGTAATTCTCGTGTATTTTCCAGACAGTTCCCACCCTTTACTCCCTTTCTGTGTTTTGCTTCCTTTTCCAGACAAGTTGTTATACTTCACCATGTAAAAATAATAAATGATAAACATTAGTAGATGATAAACATGATAAACATTAGTAGATGGGGTTTATGCCTAATACCTACTTTCTGCACTACTTGTAAATGAGAAACTGACATTTTTCTAACATTTTAGTTTCTTCCATGTTAAAAAAACAGAACGTATTTTGTTTACATATTCATTGTAAGAGATACTTGAAGATGCACTGTAGATGATAGTGACTCCTCAAGATTTCTGGAACTGACAGATTCCACCCCCCACTCCTCCAATCCCCGGGACTACAGTTAGGAACAATTCAGAACACAGGTTCAAAAAAGAAAAAGGCAATTTACGATAAAGTGGTTCTTTAAAACAACATGGCAGTATCCTGTGTGTGCAGTCTTTCTTCTATGTGTTTGTACGTTTTAAGCCATTTCCAGGAGCAGTGGGGCAGTGCTGTGTGCTGCATAAATGCACAGTAATTGCTGTACAAAAAAAAATAATGTTTCCTTCTGTTTAATACCTATTTTTAAATAACAAAGGACGTAGTGTTACTTAGCTCAGAAGTAACATCATCTGAGAAAGGTGGCCATTAAATTTCAAAGAGAAGATGTGATCAAAATAGGGGAGAAGCGGGGAGGAGAGATCATCTCATCATGATTCTTGAAAGAAGATGCATCCCGTTCTGTGTATTTGTAGAGAAAATGAACTGCAAATGCTGAAATTTCCTAACAGTTTTTAAGTAGAGCTAATGTGTGGCATGCCTTGGCAAGCTCTATCTTGCCAATTTTTCTTCATCCCCTCAAGCATATGCCTTGCTTGCATAACCAGTTTTTTAGCCACATGGATTCAGTGTTCCACGCTGCACGGAGGCTGAGCGAATTTATCGCTAATACTAAAAGAACATTCATGTTAAGTTGTTCTGAATAGCAAATTTGATCTAAAAAAAATTAAAAGAAATCCTAGATATTACTTTAAAAATAAAGACATGATCTGGTGAGCAGTGTGGGTATGCCACTGCATGTGTCATCTAGCTCTATGTTCATCAGCTCTGTGCTCTCACAAAGTGTGATCTTTCTATTGTGGTGGAATTCCCTCCACCTCTCCAACTACCCCTAAATGGTCTGTACCTTGGCCAGAATACCAAGGGCCATATGGGCCCGTAACATTTTGTTAATGCACTTCCAAATCCCAGTAAAAGCCCTTCTTCCCAGCAACGCCAGTATCTTGCCTGAATAAAATTAAATTTTAGTTCCTTGAAAGAAAATGTAATCAGCCTTCCCAGCAGCTGTGAGAATTGTGCTATGCTGATTAGATGTGACACACAGAAGAAAAACTGCTCTAGCAAGTGGTATTTGTGATTCAGTAGGTGACACTCTTCTCTCTCAACCCGTGCTGAATCAATGCCCTAGCAGTGTACCAGGGGACAGGATAGCTTCTGCTGGCCCTGTTGTTCAGATGAGATGTAAAACTAAAGTCCTGGCCGCTTATAGTCATGACAGGTTCCTTAGTAAACTAAAACAGAAGATAGGAGGTGGCCCCAGCATCTGAGTTTGATTTATTGACAAGTATTGTAATGGAACATGGGTAGGTATGGTTCTCTTTATTCCATCTGTATGTTGCACCCAGTAACTCTATGGTGCTACACTTCAGGAAGGAGCTCCCACAATAGCACACCTGGTAAGAGAGATGCATCGTGCTGCTTCCAAGCTGTGTGTTGATAACTAGGCTATTCCGTGCATCTAGGGAAGGGAACTGGGATTTTTGTGTTGAAGGAAGGGATTGAATAGCTTACTTTGGGACTGGACAGCGGTTGCCATTTTTACAGAGTCGAGGGTGAAGGTTTTCTTAAGTATTGAGAGTCCTAGGTGCAACAACTGATTTTTCCTATAACATTACCTTTCACTGAAGTCGTTGGTATCCTTATTTCTTCATCTGTAGAAAACTTGCATAAGAAATGAATGTGAGCCAAAGTCTTTAGCATTTCTATAATCATGAAGGACTAATTGATAAAATGGTGTCTGCAGAAACAGGAAGAACTATTCTGAAAATCCTTTCTCGTGTACTTTAAAATTGGTAATAGACTTTGCATGAACTTAAGAATTTTCATACAAATTGCATAGAGTGCCACAAACCTCTGTTTTGGGTTAGGTTTGGGTTTTTTGACTGGAAAATGTGAAGTGTGAGAATGCTAGTGGTGTTAAGATATTCAGAAACTGTGTACTGAAGTACAGTTGACAGTATTTGCAGACTGGCAAGAGAGAGCTGAATTATGTATTTTGTAGGAAGCTATTAATCTTCCCGGGGAATACCATATGCAAACAGGAATACTTCTAAAATTAAGCAAAATGTACATGCTGTGTACTCAAGAGGGGAAGACTAGTACGAGGTCAAAACGTGTATAATAGCAGAAAGATTCTTACAGAAGATTACATTCTCACATATTACAACATTTGACTATCTCAAAAATTAAAGCTTGTTTTGGTACATTTAATACAGAGCATATGTGACTTACAGTAAGTCTGTAGGAGTCTCTTTAGAAATGCAGTTTAGTAGTGTCTTAATGCACTTGAATGTCCATGGACATTACTCCTTTTTCTCCCACAACTTAATCCCACTGGATTTTCTTTCTACCAGTGGAGGATGAGTGGACTGTTTATCCTGAACCCATCACTGTGGGGGGTTTTGAGCTGGGCTTAAATCAGCCAAACAACACAAGAGGCATTTGCTGAGCTGGATTTTTATTTTTATTTTTTTTCCTTTTTAAATGTATTCTTGCAGAGATGTAACTGTAGTTGGCAGTGAAAGACTGAACATTAAACCAGAGTGAGCCATGGTGAGTGCAGCGATCTCCCCCTGAACTCTGGTTCCATAGTCATGGGGGGGTTTCAGACCTTTTCAGTTTCTGATGTAACTTCTGAAAGCTGTTAGAACAAAATTCTCAGATTTTGTTGAATCTGACTATAATGGAGGCATGGAAAGAGGTAACAAACAGAGGGAGGGGAGGTGAAAGGACAGGGAAGATGAATTCTGCTTTCACATGAGCCAAAACAGACACTTAAATGGCTCTACTCATGCCCAAATCGAAGTTGTGTTTATTAAAATATAAAAAGAGTAAAGAACCCAAGTATGTCGTCTTTTTTCTTCCATCTGTACACACGTTTGCATCTGAGTTTATTACCATGGTCACAGTATTGGTTGCTTCCTAGTAAGTGACTGAATAAAAGCATGGTTGCTCTCCCCAGATCAATTTGAAGTCCTAAATTGCTGTCTAATTCTGAACAACATGCATGCAGTACCCACCCTCTTGTCCATGAGAATTACCATGTATTTCAGATGCAGCCAAGCTTCCCATCAGTTTAGTTAAAGCAGCTTGTGCAAATTTATCTAAACCAAGCGTATGTGGAAGCGTGTGCATGTGTGAAAATGAAAAATCTTTTCTCTGTGCAGCTAATCCTCAGTGGTGGGGGACAAAGCACGGTTTCTGCTGGTTTTCCTATGAAAAATAATCAGTGGTGTTTTCCTATAGGCCATTTTCCAAACGCTGGGAAAGAAAGGAAACATCATATTCTTTTCCCTACTGTCTCTTCTCTTCCAGTATGTTATTATTGCTGCTGCTGTTAACAAGTACAAATAACAATGTTATATTATTTCACTGCCTTGGCTTTTTAGGAAATCTGCAAATTATGAATAGTCTCTGTTCTTGAGCATTAAAAAACAAACAACAACAAGAAAAGCAAGCAACCCAACAAAAAATCCAAACCCCCAGCAAGCAAACAAAACATTCAGCTTGGTTATCTGTAAATTGCTCTGTTTTTTTCACGGCCTGAAGAAGGCCCCAAGGCTAACACACCACTTACGAGCTAACTTTCCACTTGCAATATGTCTTACAAGCCTGTCTCCCTATTCTCTTTTCATTTTCTTGCCTGTTTGCTGATGTAACACAACTGCAGAGTTGACTTCTTTGGGGGCTGTTGTGTGGGAGACACCAAGGTGAGAATTTTTTTGTTACATTATTTTTTAAAGTTACCGGAGTAAGGCATTAAGCCTTCCAAAAAGCAGTCTGATAAAGGAGAAATACCTTTGGGCTTTTTCCTGTTATTTTTGGAACACGGAGGCTCTAGAAGCCAAGGCATAGCAAGACACTGATTTGTGCCGGCTCCTTTGTGTAGGATAGATAGAACTGAAGTTTAGAACAAGTGCTCTCCTGAGCCCTCAGCCCAGCAGCTAATATGCATTACCAGGACTAGTTCCTTAGAAGTTGGTCTGGAGCAGCTGTAGGTACAGTAATTGATTTAATTGTTGCTGTACAACAGAAGGTGTGGAATAGGGCAGGTTTTGGGGCATAGAGATTGTCAGAATATTAAACAATTAGGGAAACAGTTCTTTGAAAAATATTTTTGTCCTCATCTTTTTGTGATTAAGCATACAACTTTTATTATATCCCTGGTTATAGGAATATATTTTCTAACAAATGCTGCTGAAAAGTGCAGTCTTCCTACAATTTTTCTTTCTTCATTTTCTTCCTCTCATTAATCTTACTAGGTGCTACATACTGGTCACTTAAATGCACCAGTTGGGGGGTGTATGTGAAGTGAAAGTTGAGATGTTGATGACTTGCAGCAAACTGGATCATTAGCAGAATCTTCCTTCCTTGTTTTAATCCTCTTCTAGATGCTTGTGTGAAAACAGGAGGAAAAGCCAAAATTTTCTTCAGACTTTATTCAATGAAGCACTGTAACTGTGCAAGAGCCATTGGGAGGAGAGCGTATGTGCGTGCACATGCGTACACATGCATGCACATGCGTGCATATGCGTACACATAAACAGCTGGAAAAGAAAAATGGAAAATTCATATCATCAAGTCTTGCAAAGCTGTATTCTATTGCTCTGATACATACCAAAGTATAAGAGCGCCAGGTATTAAGAGATTTAATAACATTCATGTGCTGCATCTCACTTTGAAAGTACCACTTGTTTTAAACATAACATCTTTGCGAATAATTCTGAAGATTAGTTTTCCTGTTTTATATGATCTGGTCAGCTTTCATAGATTTGTGGTCTTTTTGATTAGTTGGAAATAAGCTTTTTCCTGTATTACACAAACAGAATCAGTTTTTACACAGAAGTACATTAAGGCCATAACATACAAACTCCATTAGAAAGCATTGTGTTTATTTACTGTTTTTTTGGGAAAGGCAGCAAATGTGTAGCGAAGCCATCCTAATTTTTCCATGCTGCAGAAGTGCAGTGCAGTGTGCAGGTGCGTTGTGTGCTGGGACATGCACACTCTGCAGGCTACAGCTCGTTACTGAAGACAATGCTGTCTCCATTGTAAAACTCTGTGGATCTCATTTTGCTCACTTGGGTTTTGTAATTTTGCCTTTGTGACAGGGAGGTGTGGATGGTTTTTCAGTAAGGTAATGTGGTCTTACACAGTTGGTACTGAGACACGGAACACAAGTTTTAGCTCTTGACAAGTGAAGGTTTGTACATCATGTTAACTGAGGTCTGTTGAGATCTACAGGGGGGTAGTGGAGGGTTGTGTGTGCACATAAAGAAAGCTATTCAACTAATAACCTAACATTTGCTACCATTTGTGTTCTGACCGAGCTCAGAATCTGCATTGAAACATGGTTGCAGCAAGGCTAGGGAACAAAATCCAGCCGGACCAAATGGAGTTAATTCCTGTAATTGAGACTCAGAGCCTTGTATTTGTAATGTTAGTGTCAGCTGCCTTTTGTGAAGACAAGTAAATTACATGCCCTGTGGAACAGAGATGATTTTCCATTGAAAGGTGGTTTGTGAGATCCAAAGCCAAATTTAATGTAAATCTCCTTCACCTTTATAGTCATCATCTTTCCCTGCCTAAAATACCCTCCGACTTATGAAGTGCTTTGAACGGTAGTTTCTGTTAAAGAAATACATTAAGAAATTATTTTTATATGCATATATATAGACACACACAGAGATGCTAATGCTGTGGAGGTGAGAAGACATCTGCCTGATAGCTCTGAGCTGTCACAGTTGGATTTGATTAGCACTGTTTCTGTAGTAGGCTGTCTTGTATTTTACTCCTGTTTTGAAGAGCCTGTCTTCTTTATTAGCCAAAGATGTCTGGACCTACAGTCCATTAGTTATTTTACCCCTTTAAAATTAGGATTAGGTTAAGGTCATTGTCTTCCATATTGAGCAAGCCTCCTTAAATATAGGCAACATAAGAAAGAACCAGAGCAAGTTTTCTTTTCTTCCTATTTAATTTGACCTATGAAATTAAAAAGTTACTGCAGTTCTGCTGGATAAAAGTGTTACTGGGATGGGGGACTGAAGTTACAATAAAAATAATCTTTTTTTAACAGTTTATAACAACTTTTCTGATACAACATCTCAGTGATGAATGACTGGTCAACCTATTATTTTTGTGGTTTAATGTTAATGGCTTCAGTTTGTCTGAGGGGCTTTTTCTCTGAAAAACTTATTTTGTAAAGGAATGCAATACTAGCAGACATTTGAAATTTTGGTATTACTTTAAGAGGTATTTATATTACCTTAGAAATAATGCTGAATTCAGATTTTTGGGAAATACCATGATTTAAACAGAGTAAATTTTATTTTGTACTTAGTTGATAAGTGCATGTTTAACCAAGGTACACCCAACAACCATTCTTCTTCTGGTAAAGCAAGTGTGAATTAATCAATGTAACCAGTTCTAGCAGTCATTCATTCCTTCTCTCAAGGCAAAAGTTAAGATGCTTGTTTTATCTCAAATGCGAAAGTGATTTAACCTTTCAAACTGTGCTCTCCAAGACTGAAAGGCTGGCTTTTCAATAAGAGGCTTCCTGGACACAGACTGTCCAACAAAGAATGTACTTTTCACACCCTTCCCCCAACTTGCTGGCATGTGTTTGGGACTTTCTTAGGTTATAGCAGCATCAAGGCCTAGGGGTGCAGTTCTGGTGTTTGCAATTGTTGCTCTGGCCCAACTCAGAAAAGGAAACAAGTAGTGAGTGCAGGATCTGCTGCACTTGGAATCCTCTGATTCCCAGCTAACGTCTGCACAGAAACAGGTCACCTGCTCAGAAAAGGTATCATTATATGTGTGTGTATATATATGTGTGTTTATGTGTGTATATATGTACCAGTATGAGTATCTGGTTGCCTTACAAGAGATGTTTCTGATGGAAGAATATTGACTGCTTTAGGACTCTTTTTCATGTTCTTGGACTCTGGGACCCAACGTGCATGTGCAGAATTCCCATCTTGAGGTGCTATTTCTGAAATACCTGTGAAGTCCAGTCCCATTTATGTCTCTTCCAAAACAAGGTAGCATTCTGAAGGTAAACAAAAAGAGACAAGTTGTAGGTATCTTTGCTGTGCAGGATATTGCAGATGCCAGAAAAGGACATGGGTTCAAAATAGAAGCTGGACAAATCAGTAGAAGAAAAAATCCACCAAATGCTACTTAGTGCGAAGATGTGTGACCTCTGGTTCATCAAGTCTTGAATTACAAATCACCGAAGATTGGGAATATCTCTTAAATGGATGTATATAAGCAAATAAACCACATTTTTCAGCTTGGTGGGTGGCTGAAATTCTGAGTGAACCCATATGCAAGCACAGAAAGCCAGAAAATTTTATTTCCTCAGCAGTATCTGCAGAGGAACAAAACAAACATGACCCTGTTTCAGGTTGCTCTGCCCAGTATTCTGGATTACTTGCTTGAGCTGAAAAGAAATGGGCCTCTGTTAAGTTTGCTCAGGTTGCACTTGCTCTCCCTCTCTGCCTGGAACTCACAAGTAGAGATTTTTTTCTGTGCTAATTCACCCCACCCTCCAGAGATCACTGAGGGATCCATGCAATCTCTTTGGCTCTGGCTGAGTAGGTCCTTCAGTGAAATGTCAGTATCAGCCTTAATTTCTGCATTACTCATCTGTTACAGCCAGTGTCCACATACCCTGTTATTTTTACAGTGAAGCTGATAGTTATCTTCATATCTACATAATCCTGGCCAAAAGGAAAGGAGAGACCCATGGCCTTGTGGTGGACCATTAATTACGTAGTTTTCAGGACGAGGTAGCTTCTAGGACACAAACTAAATCTTCCTCTGAGGCCATGTCAGAACTCCATTTGAGTCCCCACAGCTTTATCAGCTCATATTCTCCTGTAAGGGCTTGGTGCCTCCTTTTGTGTCTTACGTGTTTTGTGATTTAAAAAAAAAACACAAAACAAAACAAATAAACAAAAACCCCAACAAACAAACAAAAAAACCCAAACAAAAAAAAAAACACAACCCCAACCCAAAATGCTATCAGGAGCACCCTGTCAGCTTGCTGGACCTGCCACTAGATGGTTAGGAAAGTGGGTAAGCATGTGATGGCCCAGGCACCCTCCACCATAGCTCAGGTGATGCAGCATGTTTTCTCTCTCTAGGTTTTTTTTTACATAGTACCTAAGGGTCAGGGGTTTTTCCATGTTTACCATGCTTCGCATCCTGTTAAGAGCCTCGCTGACTGGTGCTGGTCTGGGGAGAGCAGAACTACAAACTCCCATGGAGTAATCCCCCTTTAGGTAATCCTTTAGGTAAATGGCATTTTGTGGGAAGTACAATCTGGAGCTCATGTGGAGAGGCATATAAAGGAGATGGAAAGGTTATTTACTTGTAGCCATTCTGCATCTAAGGTGTGGTGTTACTCTGTATCTTCACAAGCCATCCTGTCACTCTCTTCTTGGAGAACCTTGGAAAAAAAACTTCTCAGGTTAGGAACTGCAGGGGAGGAGCACACGCCACTGATTTCGTAGCCAAATGCACAGCATGCGGAGGGGGTCATGTTTATCTCCCTCCTCTGCAGATACTGCTGAGAAAATAAAATTCTTAGGCTTTCTGTGCTTGCATGTTTTCACTCACAATGAGAATGTACACATAGGCAGTATTTATACAGGAACACTTACCTATAACTGTAAAATACAGTTAAAAACAATTATTGAAGAATTTTATGCTTGAACATTTTCAAATAAAAGCCATGTTTATGAAAGGTTGTGGGGAACCTAATGAAGGATGTTTCATTCTGATGGAATAAATTAGCTTTGTTACAGGTTTCTTGTTTCAGAAATTGGTCCCATTGTGCTATCGAGCATGTAGAGCTCTGTTCGTAAATCTCTTGATGCATGGTAGAAGATGAGAACTTCAGTAGGTTGCAGAATCACTAAGCTGAAACTTCTCTGGCTTTCCTTGTACTGATTTAGGTGTCTGGCTTTTGTACAGTATTAAAACAATCCTAATTTTCTAGTACATGAAGAAGACTCACTTCCTCTAGTGACCATGAATTCTCACTTTTGCCTGTATCTACTGTAACAGATTGCTTTTCAGAGAAACCTCATTAGGGAGTCTGTGTAGTCTATAGAAAGACTTTCCTTGCATACAGCGGATTGGTGTGATCAGCAAGTAAATTGTTTGTTTTGGGGATATTTCCCACCACCATTGTGAACAGCAGTGATGAAACCAGTTCAGACTGGGGAGAAGGAAATATCCAGGAGCAGAGGCAATTCATCTCAATGGTGACCAAGGTTGTATCTGCCTAACCTACTACTGTTGTCTGCTGATCATTCATTACTAAAGAGTTTTGAGGTAAGCAATCCATTTCTGTGTGTTTCTCATGTTTCTTCATTACCCGTAACTTTATCCGAGGTAGGTTTTCAGTGTTCTGTATGGTGAAACAAGTATATTTGCTTTTTTCCCTCAAGAATTGTTGTCCAGTCTATTAGTGATTAGTTTCTCCACTAGAAGCAGCACCATGCCTTTCAAACAGCTTTCTCATGACATGGGTTGCATTTGGAGGACTGCATTAACTGGCTTAGTCTCCTGTTTCAATCTTGCTTTATTAAGTTGATGATATTGGGACTGACACTCTGCTAATGACAATTTCATTTAGTGGTACAAGGAAGGGAATGGAAGGCAGCACTCATCTAATCACGCAGGCATTCGTCTGGGTTGGCTTTCACATGCTCTGTATTTTCATATGTTTTAAGAGGATTGGACCAGTATGTCAAATATTTATGCATATAGACCTTATTTTCTCTTTCAAGTGTTAGTTCCACAGCGTGCAAAGAGATGAGAATAATTCCTATGAGGCAGTACAGGCTGTCTTAGAACTTTCTAAAAGCATTTTTTAGAGCTTTGTGATTGTGTGTGTTAAATGTTGCTGTTGGATCTTGGAAGATTTGGAAACAGAGATTTAGTTACCAGCAAGGGAATTTTCTTGCTTTTCTAGAGTTTTGGAAAGCTTATTTTCAAGGAATTGGGGTCACTTTCTGCTTAACAGGCACTGAAAGGGATGGCATTTGTTTTTTATGCTTCGTATCTCATAATGGTCTTGTTGGCAGTTCTAGAAAATCATACATACAAAGCATTAGTGTTTCATTTGAAAAGGTTGTAAGCCAATATAGTCTACATATTAGATGTTTGGTTTTTCAAGTGTAAACAGACCATTTGCTTTCTGTACATGAGCTAGAGTTGCATGATTTTTTTTTCAATTGTTGTTCCAGCCCACATAGTACAAGACTGAGAAAATAATCTTCTTCTGCCTTATTTAAAGTCACATCTGCTGCTTTCACGTCACTCTAGCTGAACTTACACCTGCTCATATTAAAGCACAGATAAAGTGCAGGTACTCAAAGATGGTGGCCATTCATTTGTGGTTTCACCCCCTCCATCAGAGCAGCTTACTGGATTTTTCGTCCCCTGTCTCTCTCAGTTCCTCTGACTCTTTGTTTTTGTTTTGTTTTTTTCCTTTTCTCTCCCCCCAGCCTTTAATACTGATCGTGAGTTGCGACACTATTAGAGAGCCTACAGAAGCATACATCCCAAAGCTGTTACAGGGAATGAAGTCCGTGCACTGTGCCTTTAAAGGGCTTGTCATCAAAGAGCCGCATTCTTAGCAAGTTAACTACCATGATGTAATATGATGAGGATGAGATAATTTGGGTTTTTCAAACAATTTAGCAGGTCAAGGTAACCCTTAGGTTCTGGTGATTTCAGTTTTGTCACATCACTTCAAAGTGACACGATTGTGGCTAGAAATATTTCCTTACTTTGGCCATCTCAAACACTGCACAACTCGCCCTTGCTTGCCTGTTCCCTGACTGCAGCAGGGTTGGGACAAGATTCCTGGAAGAAACCCATGAACTGTCTCCTGCAATCTCTATGCCTAGGAGGCCTGCTAACAGCAAGGAGCTCTATTAAACCCACTGCAGTGGATTTTTCCCTGCATAAAGGAGCCTAGATGAAGCTAAAGATAGTACCTAACGATTGCAGGCAGGGTGTTGGGTTCACCAGTTTTTGGTGAACACGGCAGAAAAAGCGACTGCTGCTGCTGCTGCCCTGTATGGGGGTGAGGCAGAAGCAGAAGCCGGCCTCCTCTGGGAAGCCTTGCTGTGTGCTTGCTCCCCAGGCACTGGAGTTTGTGAGTGCTGCAGGGTTTTCATGGGAGGGAGGGTAAGGGGCAAGAGGAGATGAGGATGGATCAGGGATTGTTTTTTGTTTCTTGGATAATTTAAGAAAGCGAACAACAACAAAACAACCTTTCAGCCTCCACATTCCAGTGCTTGTAGGGGGGCATTTTTTAGCTCTTGTGAAATGGAGGGGGAAGAGATGTGAGAATAATCATCTAAGCATCTACTACAGGTTCACAAACTAGAAGACGTATAAAAAGAATCCAGAGTTGTTTCCTAAAAGTTTCATGTTTTGTAAAGCTTTTTTCCTTGTTTTGAGCCAAAACACGGGATTTTTGAGTGCTTCTGCTTGGTGAAACTGACTCTGGCTCTGGCAGAAGGCAAGAAACAGGGTTATTTTTGGCATTTCTCTTTTTCTTTTTTTTCCCTCTAATACTGCTCTTTAGAGCCATCCCTATGCCTTGCTCGAACTTACATAAAAGTTAATTTCAAATTGTGGGAAAAACAGTCCATGTACAGTCAGAAATAACAGATTAGCTTCGATGAGGTACATATACACATGCAGTCTTTACCCAGTTTGCTTTTCCTCTGCTTTAAAGTAGCAGTGATTTTCCCCCCCCATTTAATTCCTTTATTAGAAAAAGTGCATTAACTGTGATTAATTAAATGTTTGGTGTCAGTTCTGACCATTAGTAAATGTAGGCATTGTATTCTGTTGGGGTGGGACTTGGTTATGTTTTTTTCCACAGCAATAACTAGAACCAATCTAAGTATCAGATTCAAATAGAGCTTTGGATATTTTTAATGCAATTATCACATAGGTTTTGTAGCACTAAATACCACTGCCCAATAAAAACATTTTCCCTTTCTAGTCTTTCCATATTTAATGGTAAGTAATTACACCAGTATTTGGTTGTAACTGCCGTAAATTGGGGATTTTTCCCCGTTTCAGAGATGCAACCAGAATTTTCAAACCTAGGTCAAATTTAGATGCGTAATGGCCTAATTTTCAGAGATGTGAAATTAATTGAAAAATGTGAGTGCTTATTTCTGAAAATTAGGCCAAGTATTTCAGTGACTAAATACGAACATAGGTACCTAATAGTAGGCAATCAAATTAAAAAAAATCTAACATTAGCTTTCATATTTGGGAATCTCTTGTCTGCAGTGGTCTCAAGTGCTGAGTACCAGTGAAGTTAATTTGTTACGGTGTGTGCACAGGAAAATGTTTGGACATTTAAAAAATAAATAGCTACAAGGGATTAGAGTTTTATCTGACACTTTTAGTAGCAGAACAAGGGCCGCAAATGTTTATCTTCCACCTTTGCCTATTACAGTCAATTAGTACTTTATTTACCGAACTTGGCAAAAGTCTCTCCATATGCATTTTGTCTGGTCTCTCCTTTCTTCTAACCGTCCTTGTCAGAACAGTAGTAGCTCCCACCCTGTCCTCCCTCCCAATCTTTAATTTCTAGTCCCGGGGGGGGGACGGGGGACACTAGAGCAGGGGAGCGGAAGGTTTGTGCTCGTTTCTTAACGTGGAACATTTGCTCTTGCCTGGCACGTCCGTTTTGGCTCCGGGTTTGCTCCTCACAGCCTTTTAATTAATTTCCGTGCTTTTCACGACGCACGTAGCACAGGCCTTACAAAATTTAATGTGAAGGCGAACCGGTGTGTCGAAGGCCCCTTCAGAAGAGCGGGGGTGGCGGCTATACCAGGCGGCCGAGGCTGAGGGGGATGGCGGTTGCTGTCTAGCGGGCGCCTCCCCGCTTGGGCCCCTCGCTGCCCGCCCGCCGCCCGCTGCCCTCCCCGCTCTGCTCCCCGCCGGCTCTGGCCGGGCCGGCCTGCGTGTCAGCAGCGGAGTTAATCATTCATCGGCACGGGGAGTTTATCTATTTTTATTGGTTGCCAGGGACGGGTTTTGAACGGGGATTCGGGAAATGTGAGGGAGAGGAGGACAACCCCCTCCTGTTCAGATGCGCTCATCCCCCTGCAAAGTGTTATCGCGCTGGAAATCTGCCGGCGATTTAAATAATTGGGGTGGCTTAAATTAACCGTTTACCTTTCGATGAGCCAGCCCCCCTCCCTCGCCCCCCCCCCCCGGGGGTGGTGAAGCAGAAGAGGACGCCCGCGGAGGGCAAAGAGTGAAAATCCAGGACCAGCAAGACCAGCGAAGTGCGAGGACTTAGTTAAGCGGGGCTTTTTATTTTTATTTAAGTTGGCAGGATTAAGAGGGATTTTTGGCAAGCTATGTGAGGCACCCCTTGACAGTTCTAAGCCCTCGCGCTACAGCCGCGCGACTACAAAGGTTGAACTTAAATTAGAAGAGAAGAAACACTAAACCAAACAACGGACAGGGAGAAGAGGGATTGCGACACCCGGAGCAGCCTTGGGAAACCGAGCCCCAGCAGCTTCCCGACAGGCCCCGCGCTGCGCTGCGCCGCGGCCCGCCCCTCCCCCGCTAGCTCCGCAGGCTCCGCTGCGGCGCGGGCTCGGCTCAGCTCAGCACAGCACAGCTCTGCTCTCCTCTCCTCCTCCTCCCCCGCACGTAGGCGCTTGGGGAAAAAAGAAAAAAAAAAAAAAAAAGAAAAAGGAGGAATAAAAAAGAAAAAGCCCTTCTAGCCTGACTAGAAAATCAGCCTTGTTTCCTCAGAAACCGCAGCTGTTGCGAGCAGAAAACACGTCAGGCTGGCCCTCCAACACGCACAGATGTGCCTTTGTAAATCCACATAAACGTCGAGGAGGATTGCGTGCTGAGGGCAGGCACCCTCCCCGCCGAGGACGGGGCCGAGGCAAATGGCAGACGGCTTCTCTTTGCCGACGGCCGCCCTCCACCTCCTCCCATTCTCCCCCCCCCCGGCCCCACGCCGCTCCCTCTCCTCGGCTTCCAGTGGCCCTAGTTTAATTCCTCAGAGCGGCTTAACACGCCGCGAAACCTGGGGGCGGCCTAAATACGGAAACTTTGGAACTCGCGGGCAGAAGCCCGCCCGCTCCGCTCCTCACAGGGCGGCCTCGCCCCGGCCTGCGAGGTTGCCTGCCCGCCCTTCAGGGCTTTCGTTTCTCTTTTTTTATCCCCCCCTTTTTTTTTCCAGATTGTTTAAAGGGGTAGGCACCAAAGATACTGATCTTTTTTTTTTCTGTCAGGACTCAGTGGGAGGAACGCAGAGGGGGGAGTTTGTGCTGACCTCGGAGAAAGCTTAAAATAAAACGTTGCATTTAAATGTACTGTAAGGCAAGGAGCGTTGGTTATCATGCCCTTGCCGGCTGTAACTCCACCCTCAACTCCTTTTTCTTCCTTTCCATTTCTTTCCCCTCACTCGCGCTCTCTCTTTTTAATATAACTTTCAGGCTGGATGAGTTGCAACTCGTTCTGCGTAATTAAAATGAGTGGATGATGGTTGAAAAGGGATGGAAAACGAGGCCGGGGGGGTGGCGGTGGGGAGGGAGGAGGAGGAGGAGGAGGGCGGTGGGAGGAAGCCGGGCGGGCTGGGGCGCTGCTGCCGCCGCCGCTGCTGCTGCTGAAGCAGACAAAAACAGGTCTGGTAGCGCGGCGGCGGGGGAGGGGCGCGCGGGCCGCCATTGGCGCGCGGCGGGGCGCGGGCGCAGGGACCGCGCCGGCAGCGCGCGGCCATTTGTCTCGCCGCCGACCGCCTCAGCTTCAGTGGCGGGAAGGAGTCGCTCCGGCCTTTTCGGCTGATTTTTGGGGTGTTTTTCCTCTGTTTTTTTAATTTTAGCCACTTACAAACGAGGCTCGCAATCCCCCGCCCTCCAGAGTTGTTTACTTCCTCGTCTTAACAATGGGTTTACAGAATTGTTTTACGTTATTTTGGTACTTCCTGCAAAGCTGCCCGTGATGGCTCACTCGGAAAAATATTTCTTCCCTTTAACAAAATCCGGCGTATCCCGGGCAGTACGAGTTATATAGGGAAAGAGCTAACCTACTTAAGTGCTTATTTTTGTTTGACAGTTCAGTTAGGAGCTGGCCCAACCGACTTCTAATCCACTTTTCTAGGGTACGGTTCCAGGGACAGAGCTGCAGTTGTCCCTGTGGCCGCAGCAGCCGCTAACGTGCGATCTGAGGCTTGGATTGGTTTCCACTCTGCGTATAATCCTGTCTGTATTAACAAGAGGCAGCTGAATATGTGAGCACGTAAGTGTCAGGGTTCTCTCAAACACATAGGACCAGCTTGTTGCAGGGAGCCGGGCAAGGGAGGAAGAGGCTGAACCTGTGTAGGCATATGCACATACTTTTGTTACTTTGGCGGGGAGAGACTGAACTGGGTTATTAATTAATGTAATCGCGTTTGAAAAGACAAAAATTGCGTGTTTCAAACTTCAAATGCATCTAATTAGGCTTGAAGTTAGGGCTGATGTTTTTTAGGCTTGTTTATGGTAAGAAAAATTGAAGGATTTTATCGCTTTGGCAGAGTGATTTGGTTGGCGTTCAAGCAGCTCTTGATTTCAGGAAGCCATTGCTTGCTAGTGCGGAAACAAGTTTCAAAATTGAGCTCTACCAAATACTTTTTTTTTTTTTCTCCCAAAAAAAGACACAAAACAACCCCTCCCCCCCCCCCAAAAAAAATCCCCCAGAAACCCTAAACATAAAAATTGGGACTCTCCTTTTCTTACGTCCCCATGTGCTGTATTCCTCCCGTCCACCACCCCCCTCAACCCAGCTTTTAATGAGTGGGAGAGACAGAAGTTGTGACAGGGCAGGTACTGATTAGTTGCTGTCAGTCTGCCCAGATTAACACCTATTTTTAGGTTTTTGAACCTCTTGAGTAATACTAGTTAAATTGGCACAGGTTAATAAGTTGGGGTCCACAGAGCCTCTTAACTGTTCACTGTGAAATTTGAATTAAAGAGGCAGTCTCACTTTGTCAAAACGATGAAAAGGGTTCGTGTGCCAAGCACTTACCACGTGTCTGTGTTTGTGTGCATGTGTGTACACAGCACATACACAGGTCTGGAAAACAAAAATTGAAATAGGTCACTTTGAGCATGTTAACACAAATACATGAAAAGTTACAGGATCTTTGCAGAACAAATCTGCAGTGTAATAGGTTCTGAGAGGAAACGTTTCTCTTTGCTTTTAATATAAATGTGGCACTTAAAAATTAATCTTTGTTTTTTTCATGCATTTTCTCCCTGTCCTCCCCCCATTTTATCAGTACACTGTTACACTGACACCCACTGGTAAAAGTTGATCTGAGATCATGATTGTAAATTGAGCGTCTTGATGAAAGGGCAGCTATTACTTGGAATAAATAAAAAATAAGGAGCAAAGAGTAGCTTCTTCCCCTTGCCACCCCTGGGGGGAAGGAGGGAAAGCGTGGCGACGTTCTTAAGTTTGTTTTGAGGAGTTAGTTTGTGAATCCAAACTTAAGAAGGGAGGCTGCAGTGATTTTCCCTAAAAAATGTAACATACAAATAACTGCATTGCGAACGTTTTATTTCTATATATTTATATATTTGGAGACAGACAACAGGCTGGCACAGAAGAGAACAGACGCAAGTGATTAGTGTGTTAATAGCAGCTGCATTTAAAGCTGTTTCCCAGGTAAAACAACTTGAAGAAAACCAGAAATAATGGTCATGGTAGAGATACATTTGTGTGGGCACTGATCTGATTGTATCAACAAAGAGATGAATGCCAGCACTGTGCAAGTCTTACTTAGTCTGTTTACCATTTAATTTAAACTTGTCAGTGGTCTTGAAAGCCACTTGTGTTGGAGAAACAAGGCTTATTTTACTGAAATCTACCACGGCACCAAAATCTGGTTTGTGTGAGTGTTGTTCCATAGCCCTGCCTAGCACAAGAACAATACCACGCAATTATGCTGTTTCAGCCTCTGAAGTAGGCTTTCTTCCAAAGCACCCTCCCCTTATATTATTAGACGTGTTCTATTAATGAAATGATTGATTGAAAATCTTCCTGTGTTTATGTTGTTTAGGCAGCAGTAGCTTGGATTTCCCCTGTCTAGACTAAAATTGTATCCAGTGGAGATGCATGGGACAGCTGTTTGTAAACTCGGAGAGAGACATAACAAATGAGCCACAGTAGAACCTGTCCGTGACTGGTTGCTTATAAGTACAGTGAATATTCTTTGTTTCTAAGGGAGAAGGGGAACCTTTGTAGAAATAAATACAGAAACAAAATGGACTCCACAAAGCATGAAAGTGTTGAAAAGACCTGCCAGGGCTGCGCAGTTCAGAAATTAAAACTCCAGCCTTTCACCTTTGAGATTGTAGTTCAAGTCTTTCCTTACATTCTGAGTAAAATGAGCTTAAAATAAGTATAAAAAGCAGTCTCTGGGGTTGCTGCCTTGCTGTTCTAATTGGTGCAGATGCTGTAATTGGAAAACAGGGCGAGTGTTGGGATTTAGTTCTTCAGGAAAAGTCACAAGAAAAATCTTTACTCTGTTACTTGCTGTATCCTCTTGCAGGCTAACTTGTGCAATATATATGCATGTAAATAAGAAATCTTCACAGAAACAGTTATTGAAGTTGACTGTTTATACAAGGTTCTCATGCCTGAAGATGTACTTCTGCACTGAATATTACCTTATATGCACACCATCATGCAGAAATGCTAAGTTTGGAAAACTGCACAAGGCTGTTAGCAATTGATTTGTTTTGCTGTTTTACTTTGAAGAATAATAAAAGCATGAATAGGGGGCTTACTCTGAGACAGGCTGGAAAAAAGTGATAGCTTGTATCCCGTAATTATCCAGAAGCACCCATGTAGACCCAGAATAAAACTCACAGAACAGGCATAAAGCCTGTTAAATTCATTCATAAAATGAAGAATCAGAGTTTGTGAGGAGGTGGCATGTCAATATCCTGACACATTCTTTCTCCTCTCCCCCTTCCCTGACTGTAGTTTTGTTCTGTTTGCGAGGAGAAACTACAGCAAACAAATAAGGGAGAGGTTGGGGGGGAGAACATTTATAGTTCATATTGCAGTATTCAAATAAAATACTAAAAATGCTATAAACAGTTTTATAGTCATTGTTTATGGACTCTAGATTTTTTAATATTCCAACATGTAATTGAATTCTGAAGCCAAGATTCTGCAATTAATCAGGCTTTTGTAAGTGAGCTGCTATTTGCTAGAGGTAACTTTGAGAATTTGGACTTAAATTGTTTGTTGGTTTATGGGTACAACAGAAAGGTGAAATGCTAAAGTGGTCTGCAAAATGATACATTGTGCACTTGATTGGGTGAGCTAAAGTCCTAGTTTGTGTAAGTAGTTCAAGCATTTGAGAAATCCAGTTGTTCGATCCCTGTACACAGTTTTGGGCTTTGTGCATGTGAACTGTGGAACGTATGTTTTCAGAGGACATGTTATCAAGGTCTGTGTTCAATATCTCTATTACAGCAGATAACTCAAGTGAAATGGAAAAAACACTTCATCACGTTAATCTAGGTTTTGATTATTATGTGCCCTACTTGGGACTGAAATGACTCCTAGGGATGTTTGTATTTTTGTCTATGCCACCGAAATGTTCAGGAGAAGCTGGACTAGATTTGAGAGCCAGTTTTTCCTTTAGTACTGTGGAGGCATATGTCTGTTGTGGGCTGCAAGAGTGTGGAGGAGTTAGGGCACTGACTGGAGCGCTTGTTCTTTGCCAGTCAGCTCTTAAATCCTGATAACAGAAGGGTCAAAAACTGGCCAGCTGTGACATCTGAATAATTTTTGAAGCAATTAATCCAGTCAGAATGTTTATCAATCTTTGTACCTCATGGGGAGGTGGTATGGATGCAGCCTAAAATAAGAGAAAAACTCAGGTCAGTGGCAAAAGTGTTTAGTTTGGCTGAGTCTTGTTCCACAGATCTACCTTTCCAAGTTGCGGTATGAAATAGGGAACATTACCCAGGGGATTCCTTCTGTGTGGCTGTTTGGCAGGAGTATTGATACTTTGTTGTGCAAAACCATCCTTTCCAAACCTCTGTTCTGAATCTGTTAATACCCAGGTGATGCCCAGGTGAATTGTCCAGTCAGTGGAAGCTACCTTCTGTATATGGCATGATACTGATTCAGGAGAAGGGGATGTCAGGAAGAGCTTTCTATGTTCTTGGGAAGGTAGGGACTGGGTTCTGAGAGCCTGTTGCATCCCTACTGGCAATTGCCTATGACATTTCCCCACGTAATTTGCAATTGTATGGACCGACTGTGGTTGTGCTGTTGATCATATCATGCTCCTATGGCAACAGCAGTAATTTAGCTGAGTATGCAATAATAGACATGCGCTTAGTATGTTTTAATCGTCTTTAGAGAAATATGTTTCAGCCTTTTTTTGTATAGAGGTGTGGGCTTTCCTTGCTTTTAATTCATGCTTATTTCTTTTCTGATCCATTATTTTTTTTTCTCGATTTAAGATGAGAAGGATCATTTTTGTGTTAACCACTTTTCTCAAAATCATGCTTTAGAAAGGCCTGTTTCACCACTGCTATGAGGTAAAGTGGAGAGGGGGAGCATAGATAAAATAATCTGGTTTTACTCGACTCAGAACAAGTTCATGAGCAAGTCCAACCATATACAATCTAGAAAAATGTTAATCAGAACATAAGCTGTATGTAGGTAGGTCTTCTGGTGACAAAATTTTTTTGCTTATTGGTGTTTTTATTCTCAAAAAATACCACTTTTTTATTAAAGATAGTGCAAAAGGAAAACCAGTCCTTGAAGGGCAGGAGTATTGTGGAGATGGGGCTAAATTACAAAAAAGGGCTGAGGTGTTCTTTTTTCCTGTTATTTTTGAGATTCAGCAAGGTGCATAAGTAACCTGTTCGTTTAAAACTACAAATGAATGCAGTTCAAGGCTGGAAGTGGTTGTGAGACACGGTAAAGGTTTTGAAGCTAAAACTGTTTCTGAAACAGAGTGGTCCCTACCTTATGTGCTTCCTCACCTAAAAAAAAAAAAAAAATAATTTTTTAACCCACATAGCCCAAAATAGTGTTATCTAAGATGCAGGAAGCTTTTTTCCCCTGAGCACAATAGGAATATGTTGACTCTTTTGAAAACAGTTTCTGTTTCTCAAACATGTTTTCTTTTTCAGCATAGATAATTAACGCCTTCTTCGCAGTGCTTGGTGCCCTTGATACATCTGTTACCTTTGACAGATCCTTTCTGTTTGCCACCTCTTCCTAATATGCTTCCAATATTTTCAGCACAAAATAGCTTACTATCTTTGATGTCGGTTATATACAGGCTCAATTAAATGAGAAAACTGCTGACAGAATAGTGTAGTTGAAACTTGAAGCTTTTGTTTCTGTAAAGATTCTGTCCTTGGTCACTTATCTTCAATTTTTGCTGGGAATTGTTTGAGTTCTTTTAGGCAAGATTGTTTAGACTTGCAGTTTTTAGCTAGGGCTGTATATGTTTTTGCTTTCACAGGTGGTATGTGCAGTAATTAGGTAGAGATACATACGCTCTGTGGTCTTAGCAGCAAAAACCCTTGCCGCTGGTGAGGGTGGCTTTAAAACACGCCTTTCTGGAACTGTCTGGAATATTTGAAAGCATTATGGCACTGCAGCTGTTCAGTACCACCACCCCCTAGTTGCTGGTGGATGGTATCTTACACTTAACACTAAGCAACCTGACTTTGAAAAGGGCTACTAGGGGTGTTCGGGTGGGCCCTGGGTTGCTGAATTATGGCAGTGGGAACCTCCAGCCCTGTGAGTGAAGGGCAGCGATGGTCTAATCAGGGTTCTGCAGCTTTACAGTGTGGTAGCGCACAAAGGCAGCTGCTGTAGAGACCCTTTAGTAGTGGACTTTGGTAGACAGGGTTTTACGATGCCCGGGTTGGAAGTGGGGAGTTAAAATGAAATCACGGTGTTGGAGCAAGAGAGTGAGAAATACAAACAGATTAGAGACGATCCAGACACACAGTACCTAAATAAAAGGCTTACCAGTGGCAGTAATTGTTACTGATTATGGCATATGGTATAATGACAGTTTTTCAGATTTCCCATATACTAGAATGGGGTGAGGATGAAAGGTTGAAATTTTGTTTTTACATCTTCCTCTCTTTTCTTAAGGAAAATTAAATAGTGACTGCTCTGAGATTTCGATGCAAGTACATCATTTTGATATCTACTTTGTCAAACAAATATCAAAAGCTAATTTACAGTGCAGCTACTCTGTTTCATGCAGCGTTCAGGTGTGAAAGAACTAATTGTTATGTTACTCATCTTTGCATACATATATATGAAAAACAGTATGACAGAAAAATACAAAAGAATTTAAAATACTTGTTTACAGAGGGAAAACAAGTGTATATGTATATGTGTATCTATATATTGTACCTATTTCATCTCCTAATGACAAGCAGATGAACATGTTACTGTCACAAATTTGCAGCCGATCATCTGTTTATATGCTACCTACAGGGGCATAAGTTATCACAGAATTGCAAGGGATGGGAGCGTACTCACAGATAAGTCTCAGGTTCCCCTGCAGTGAGCGAGTGCTGAGCAGAGGTGTAGACAATCTCCAGTGTCAATTTATCTGGGATTTGTGATGGTTGTTTCCTGATGCAGACTTAAATACATTTGTGCTTTTCTGTCTTTTTGAGGTTACAGGATTTGCCCCATTGCCCCATAGCACACAACTTTTTTTCTCCTGAGTTGCTTCTAATACATGTAATTCTGTTGCAAGTATTGTATCTCACAAGGATGATCGTTATTGCTTTTAGTTAGCTAATATCTAGAGTCTTAATTTTTTTGCTTCTTAGGGATTGGCCTTGTTCCCAGTATTTTGCAAAATATTTGCAGTGGGAGACTAAACCAGCAGGTTAGTTAATAGCGCATCCAGCAATGTGTGTTGGGCACAGTGTTGAAGATGCGAATGATTTTTTGTGGTGTTGTAAATCAGCTTCCTCCAAAACATTGACATTTAAGAAAAAGTTTAAGAATATGAGCAGGACCAATCTGTTCCACTAAACAGCTTTTAAGAACATGAAGCATCATTGTGTTTTATCTCAGACACTGGCTGACCAAGTACAGATCTGCTTCAGCGAGCTGTGTCCTTGAGCCACTGTGTTGCCTGTAGATGCTAATAAGGAGAATGAGGAGAATTAATAAGCAATTTGAGCTGCAGCATAGTTTCTTGAAACATCTTTTCAAACATTTTTAAGGCAATGTAGCACACAAAGTTATTCTTGCATTTCAAAAGGGATTATTTTGTTACTTAATTTGTCTTTTTTTGAGCTAAAGTTGCAACTTCAGAAATTAGAGCATTGATCTTTATTATTGCTAGGCCTAGTGAGCGAAGAGATACGTGACTGATAGCACAAAGAACAAGCAAAATAAATTAAAGGGAAGTCTTAAGAAAAGGTGAATGCCAGATTTAATGAGTAACTGCCCTGAATTGGGTCACATTGTATCCACTTTATACATAGGTCAGAGGGAAAGGGAAGCCTGGCATTTGCAAGGCCTTGAGTAAGTAGCTTCAATAGACTTTGTATAGAAGGTGAGGAAATCTCGGCTGATCTGTCCTTAATTAATGAGATTTGTATTGTGCGACTGTCATGCCTTTATTTTGGGCATAGATTGAGGGTCATTACAAAGGTGTGTCTTTGGTGTATTTGTTCAGGGATTGCCCAGGGAACATGCCAGTCCTCGCTTGCTATAGACGAAAAACATAGCCTGAAGTTACACGTGTGATTGCCGCTAAAAATAAACAAAACCAGTGGCAGATAGCAGAGAAAAAGAGGAAGAAGGGTTGTCAGTTACCAAAGTTAATTCCTACAGTTCTGCATGCATTAAGAGCTGTGTACGCTTTCAGTAAGTCCTTGAAGTATTGTGGGTCATGTCCTTGCTCCAGCCAGGACAACCATCTTCTACAATTGCCAAATCCTAAATTACTTTAAAAGGAAGGCAAAGGGAGGCGATACTAGAGGTAGTCAGGCTGGATTTCATAAATATATGAGTGGCTCTAGCCATATTCATGAAAAAAATAAACTTTTTAGGAACTTCGAAAAATGGAAACTGGATTAACTTCGTGTAACCTTTGTTTAAAAATGCGTTCAGAGGTGGTGGAGTGTGAGTGGGTGGTATGATCGGAAAACCTGGAAAGCTTCAAATCTGCTCTAGAAAAAGATTACAAAGGGTGTATTGGCACCAAGTACTGCAGCATCCTCTGTGTTTCATGGTATCTGGGCCATTTCCTGTAGACAAGACTGGTGTGTGGAGATAGTAATTGGACTTGCATTTGCATTGCCCTAGACCTGAACTAATTAGTTTCATTTGTAAGTTGTGATTTCAGACCCCTCTCCTTCAACCTGCTACAAAGTCCTGTGTAACTCAGAGGGCAGAGAGTTTGATTATGAACTGGGCAATGTGATGGGTTTTCTCTTACCATGATTGAGGACGACATGTGCTCCAGACAGTGAGAAGGTGATTTGACAGTCATTCAGGAGACACCACCTGTAATTCCTCATTCTTTTTGAATTTTGTTGTTATGGGGAAGAGAGTCCTTTATGATCTGACTAATCTTAACCAAACAGGGAAAACAAAAGTATTGCAAAATGTAAGTATTAACATATCAATTTATTTTGTGTAGAGCATCTTTTTAAAGTGCTAGGGGCATGCTTTTTTAGTAAGCAGGCAGTTGGCAAAAACCCTCTAGGTATCAGAGAAGCCCTGTGCTATAATTTTCCTAGAATAATAATGTCAAACAAATGACAATAGAAAGCCTATAAAATTTGGAGCCAGCTGGGCAAATTCTTGTGTGTGAAGCATGGTAACTGTCAATGCCCGTGCAGAACATTTTGTCTTGATCAGAGCTGCTCCAGTCTACTGCGTTCCTAGCCAGAGTAGCTGTAACCCCCTCACCTGCCAGCTGCAGATAGCATCTCCATTAGATGAACTCTGAGGAGCCTCGACCCAAGACAGAGAGCAGCGTTAAGTGTGTGTTGTATTGGGAGCTTTTGCCTAGGTAGTTAAATGTGGATCGATGATCCTTTTCAGCATTAGTGTTAACAGGCTATTATATGGGAACTGGCATGCATCAGAAATGATTATTAGTGCTTATTTTCAGATTCCCCCCCAAAAAGATGGAGAGGGGCTCTGTGACCCATGTCTTTTGCAAGTCAGTTATTTTGTCCTTGCGTACTTGCTATTTCATATTCTGTTGTTTGGATAATAGTCTTGGGTATTAAGCGTAGCTGTAATTTGTCCTGTTAACAGTATTCCACTCCCTGCAGCTCTTGCTGAGTTCCAGCTAATCCTATCTCAGACAAAGTCTTGATGAGATAAGGAGGAGCTGGACTGAGAACCAAATCAATGCTGAGTATGGCTTTGGAGAAGACCAAATGATAATAATTCCTTGTGTCATCTGATCACTGGGTTGTACAACTCTGTTCCAGAAAGGTGTTGCTCAGCATTGCTCCTCAAGGTTTTGATCTGTGTTTCAACTCCTTCCCTCTTTGATGAAGGTAAAAATAACTCTGTGAACAATTTACTGTAAGTCCCCTGGTTGCAATGCAATATTGTTTGTCGAATTGGAGCTGTGTGAGTCCTTTATTGAAAAGCAAAACAAAAATACCGAGGAAGTCTCATTACTTCTGACAAAAAGAGACTCAGGGCTACTCCCGGGGTTGTTTCAGGGTACTCCACATGTTACTCATCAGGGATTTTCCAGGCTGACATGAGCATACTTACAAATTCTTCCATCTTGTAAAATAAAAAATATTAAATGCTATTTCATTCTACTCTTAAATTATATAATAGTATGTAAGCACTAGTGGTTTTGGCCACAGCTGCCCCTTTTTGGAGATCATCTAGGTTGTGTGGGGAGATAGCAGGTTCATCATGTCATGTGTTGGGAAAGACCTGAAGGGTTTGGGGGCACCATCCTGGCCAGTTCTTGGTCCCTGAAGTGCAGCATTTGGAGCAGGAGCCAGGAGCAGGCTCTGGGAGGGTCAGGTGCCCAGGTAGAACAGGCATGCTCCAGATGTGGAATACTTCTGCACCCTAGGTGCGTCTCATCTAATTGATCCACAGAGTATGATTAATACACATGCTGTCTAGATATTACCGCATCATTTACCCCTTACCGCTTACAGTGGCCTTCTAGCCCAGAATTGTAGAACACTGTAGTGTGGTTTGAGTTTATTGATTAGAAGTGAAAAGACTGTTAGATTCTTCAGGTAAACTGGAAGAAACACCAATTAACAGTGATTAAAAGTTGCTTTTACTTAGAAATAAAATACATGGCAAACAGACCCATTTAGTTGTAACACTGTACTGTGAGGAGTGGAAAGTGGACTGAAGCAAAGATTCAGAGCAGTGTCTAGGAGAAAGCTACTGTATCTGATACAATCAGATACATATATGTGAAATCAACAGTGCTTCATGTAAGAACCAAGTCTACTTTTTTTAGTGATGCAGTGAGTTTTTCAGTGTGAAAGAAAAACATTCCCCACCCAAGATAATATATTTACATATGTCCAGGCAGAGCAAACAACTAAAATAGGAAATGTTTAACTGCCACAAATAAGCATATAAGAAGTTCTTAATTAATGTATGATTATCTCAAAGCAGTAATGAGTCACTTGTTCATTTTTTTGCTTATTGGTATGGAAGTGATATATCTTGAAGACGATAAAGAGAATGATGGTGCTTGCCTGATTCTTACCAAATTTTTCATCTGTCTGGGGTGATGTGGGTGCTGATTGAAGTACACTCTCATTCCCACTAGAGGGGGGTCCTCTCAGCCTAGGTTGTAATGCATTTTGGCTTGTCTTTATTTAACTCAACATGAGGAAAAACGTTGTCCTACATCTTGTTTCAGTACTTTCTATTGAGTATCTTATGGTGTCAGCAATTACTTGTTTCTTACTGGTCTTAACTGCCTTTTATACAAAGAGTTAAAAACCAAAGCAAGTGGACTAACACACTGGTAAACACAGTAGTAACAAAGAATACAGAGAGCATTTTATTTCATTGTCTACAGGGCGAGGACAAGTATTTAGCATAGAAGTGGTGTGATTACTCTTGGAAAACAGAAGTGGCGTTATCAGACCTGTTCAATAACTATTTTTAATTAGAATTATCTCCACCAATAGCTGCACTCCGAACCATTTTATTCTCTGTGAGCCTTATGTTCTAAGCATGAAAGAAAATACTTCTATATATAAAGGAGACAAGATGTAGAGTTTTTACATCAGCTTAGGTTTCTGCTGTGCTCTTTGATGTCACAATTTGTTCCTCTTCTCAGTTTCTCTGTGAAAAAGAGGATTGAGTTTTGTAAATGCTCCAGTCATTGTGCCACGCTAATTCATGTGTTTTGAAACTATGTCAGTTGCAAGCGTTCCCTTGGTCTTGAACAAGCAGGAGCTTAGCACAGCTTGTTTGTTGACAATACCCCTGTACTCTACCATGAAGGTCCCCTCATGGTGAGGTGGCCTCTCCACAGATGAGGCTGAGAGTGGAGGCCAAACAAAGGACGCCCTGCCTGATCTCTGCTGGGACAGTGCTAAAGTTTTGTGCTGTCTGCAGTGTGCTCCTGCGGCGGGGAGCATTGAGAGAGCACAGGGCAGAGGGCAGCCAGCTCTGGGCTGGCTCGGTGGGCCGTCAGCCCAGCTGGGACTTCTTGGGAGGGACAGGAAGAGAAAGAAAAAGTAGTGCAAGGGAAAGTGGACTGGAGCTTGCAAGGAGCTTGCTTCCTGGGGTCAAGGACGGAGGCAGAGAGGGACCCAGTGTAACAGAAAACTCTCCAGGTTTCCTAATGAATCTCCACAACTGAAATGTAGCAGAGTAATAAGCATTAATGGATCTGGAGGTAGCTTCTAGGGTATGTGACTGGCACATAATCGATAAAGAAAACCGAGTGAGTTTCCAACAAGATTGTTCCTGTTTTGGGGTCTGCCTAGTTACAGTAGCTGGACGTTGTGCTAAAACAGTAAGCTTAGTGGAAATGAGCATTTGCAGTTTAGATGGGTACTGTATTAACCCTAACTGGACTGCTTCTGGTAGTGGAATTAGTTTTTCCAAAGGCCACTTGAACGCCTGAGCAAGGTACTGTACTGGGACAGGCAGTCACACTGTTATTTCCAATCCAGTGGTTTATTAGTCTCTTTTTGGCCCTGGGCAAGTCACTTTAACCCTCTGTCTGTTTCTTCATCTGTAAAATATATTATGGATATTTATCAGTCTCACCAGGACTGATTGTTTAATATTTATAAAGTGCCTAAAGGATTAGAAGCTTAATATAAGTAGCTAATACATACCATTTTAGATTGATTTTATTTACTTGATTTTTCCCCCCTACCTTCTATTGAATGAGATGCTATTTTGTAGCCTCTTGCTGCTGTTCCTAATCAGCTGGACAGGTCACATTTGGGTAACTTCAGGTTTGTTTTATTTTATTCCTAGTCCCTATAAATGCTTTATCTCCTTCCTGCTTTCTTCCCTCCCTTTTTTAATTTAGAGATGAAGAGATACCATATGTTGCTAGATCATGGCATAAATATATTTAAGTGCTCCCATCATTGTTAGTTTATCTGCCTTTCCATTATAAACCTCTTGTTCAGGGGTTTATAACTCTGGCATTATAACGTGCTTCAGGCTGAAACTTGACATTCATTTTTTCTCTCTTGATTTGCTTTAAATCCTTCACTCTTCTTAAGTTAAACTGGAGATTAGATACATTAGTTATAGTTATACTAGTTGTATAAATCATGATGCAGCAGTAGGCATTTTAAATAGGATGTAAATCAGAGAAATGGAGAATTTCCTTGTTGTTAAACTGTGCGCCTGGGAGTAGGAATCTGGGATTCTTTTCCTGAGTGTGTCCCTGGCTTGGCACATGACTGCTGAGAAATTATTTAACCTCTTTCCACCTTGGTCTTTTGTCTGTATATTGGGATGATGACATTTCTTACTTCACTGGTGCATTGGGAAGCTTAATTAATTAGAATTCATAAAAGAACCGAGATTCTCAGGTGAAAGGTGATGAAGTGTGAAGTATTTTTAAGGAGTCTTAACGAAAAATCAGTGCACCTGCTCTTCTGTGTCTGTTGACTGTTGTTCCAGATCAATGCTTAGAGGTGTGCAGTCTGTGGCTTTACGTCAGTTAGGCTGAGAAACCTTGTTTGTGTCATGAGGGATACTCTTTGAGTCTCCTCTCGTCAGGATTTCTGTTGTCAGCTGTTAGTTAGGCATGTCCTATCATATGTAGGCTTTCTAGGGTTGACCAAGACTGGCATCTTCATTTGCAGATCTCTTCTTTGCCTGGACTGTGGTTCTGTGCTCAGGGAGAGAGAGGTTCTTGGTGGTGGCTAAATGTGAAATGATCTTTTTCCTTATAATTTCAGGTTGAAGTCTTGGCCTCCGAGGATGCTACATTTGGACACAAGGTGTGTAGTTCGATGCAGTTTTGTTACATAGGTCCCATCAGTTTGAACTGTTGGATGTGTTGTCACAGAAGACAACAATTTTCAGCCTGAGAATTCAGGACCCTGTGACTTAACATCCATCAATTCCTTCCCTTATGTGTGGTAATCTGACAATCACACACAAGACTGTCTAAATGCTGTTACTTGGCATAAAACCCATGAGGGAGTTTTACGTGCGGAAGCCCATGGAACATCAGCTTTGTAGTAACTGTAGAGATTGGCCTGGTCAAAATGCTGGATTTGTTCTTGTTCCATAGATTTGCAGCTCAAAAGTTGTAGTTGTTATCTGTTTTGCAGTCTGCGGAGTAAGCTACTTTGTTGATGGTCCTTTTTCACAGTGCATCTCAAGTAGAAAGTAGTACATTGAACAGCTGCATCACCCTGTGTTCAATTGTAGATCAATGTATGGCACACAGTGTGTGTGTTGGTGAGACCGCTTTAAACCTACTCTGCTAAATAGATGGGCTGTATCCTAGTTATTGCTCAAGTTTCTTTGGCCAGTGAGCATTATGGTGATGTGCACAGTTTTAATTGAGCACTAATCGCAGATGATTTTAAGCAGGGCAGATTGTGTGTAGGCTATATCTGCTTAGCTAGGAGGAGAATGGGGAGGGGAAGAAGGAGATTGTAGGAACAGTAGGCCAAATCATGACAATGAAGAGTTTTGTGCTGCTGAAGGCCCACATGCTGTGATACTACTGCAGGTGAGAAAATAACAGTAAAAGAGCAGTGAGAAAATACTGTCAAGGTTAAAAAAAAAAAAAAAAAGAGTTCTTCAGTTTTATATAGAACATGAAAAAATTAAACAACAGAAAAACCCCAAAAACTTTTAGATCACTTAAATATTCATGATGCTAAAATTTACCTTGTGTCTGTATTGTACATTTTTATGTTGATCTCTGATAAAGTGATTTAAATAAATTATTAAAAAACGGAACTACTCCACTATTATTTGAAGTATTTAACATATGGTAGTCTGCAGTATTTTCTGAGGTTTATTTAATACCCAGCCTGCATACAGAATATTTCTTGAATATTTAATAAACTTGGAGGGTCAGATCTTGTGAACTCATTTTCATAATCCTTCAGAGTAGGTGGGTAAACAGAAATGTTGCTGAAGTTTATTGTAGCCAGTCACTCTCACAACGAAAGCACTGTGGAAGAAGCTTCTTACTTGTTTCATGGTTAGACTTGCAAGCTGGTGTTCAGTCTTTGGATTATCTTGATGGGCATCCTTTGAACCTCCTTTTCATTATCAAAAGTTTTAAGAATTTCTAGTACTGGGCTTCAGGTTTACAGAACTGAATCATTATGCTTACCAACATCATCCTCTAGAGTCTCAAGCAACTTTTCTGTAAGATTAAGCTTCAGAGCAAATGGGGTCTTCTTACTCACATAAAACAGTGGCTTAATGTTACATAGTGTACTATATATGTCTAGGGATGTCATGTACTTTTTATCAGTCAAGGAGAAAGGTAAATGTTCATCCCAAATGTGTTAATTCCAGAATTTATCTTAGCTGTCTAGGCATGCTGTGAAAGCACTTTCTTTCCTCCTCTCTGTTAAGAAGTGCTTCCTTTACTGTCTGTCTCAATGACAAATAAATATTAGTGTCTCTGTTACATCAAGTGTCTTTGTTAGATTAACAAATGAGTTGGTATGTCCATGGAGAGTATGTGTTAACACCATTTTTTAATGAAAAATAATTTTAGTTTTAGAAATCATGAAGTAAGTTGGTATGGTGAATACCAGGTAATACAGATGAGAAGGATATAAGGTTGAAAGTTTCCACGATATAAAGCTTTCCTTGATCCTAGCTTTTAGCCTGCATTTCCCTCCAGGTCTGTTGGAGACTGTTGAAGGGGCTGTCTTTATGGGTTTGGGTATAGCATAGGCTTGAAACATTGTAGGTCCTCTCTATGTGCATAAACAGAAGCATAATTTGCTGCAGGGGATGAATCTTCTTTTGACTGTATCCATTCCATCTGTCCTTAGACACTTATCACTTAGTTTTAGGATTGTTGACAGGCTGTGTTGCCTGTAGATACTAGAACACTGGTTTAAAAACAGAATATTTCTAGACTGCTGAAAGAGTTTACAATGTTATCTGTTAGTCGTAAATTCTCCATGATTTTAGTCTCATGGTAAATATGCGATCTGGCAGCAAATGGGGCTGTTTCCCAGGAAAGCACTCTGAACAGACAGCAGAACATTGTTCAGCTTTACTGTGGTTATTGTCAGTGAAGTGAAGGTCTGGCTGGTGTAGTCTTCCCCCAGGATAGTTGAGTCTTTGGTGGTGATAAGTGCATGTAGAAATCAGCTAGAGGATGCTTTTGATGCAAGATACACATATTGATTTGGACTAAATAATTTTTATTTTAGAAAAGAAAATTAAAAGCAAAAATAGTTTCCCACTGTCAAAATGCCCAGGGAAGAGGCACCTTGAAGTACCAGATCTTATCTGCTAAGCACAAAACAGGTGCAAATTCCAGACCATTAGCAAAAGTCCTTAAAAATGTTCACTCACTTTTTTAATGAGAAAACAGTCTTCCCAGAACAAAGGTAGAATGAATGTAAGGCATTTATTGGAGTAAAAATGAGATTTTAATATGAACTTTTTTTTTTTTTCCTTTTGGTATTCTTTAATGGACCATGAAAATGCAAGCAGCTTTTTGATCAGTTTTAAAGTTGTGGTTTTATAAGTAAAAAGATGCACAGGTTTGACAGCATTGCTGTCCAAACCTTTCGTTTGGTTGAGTAATAGGAAGCAAAACCATTCAGCTTTCTTTGCAACTAATTTTACAGAAGGAGGAAGCTGTTAGTGTGCTGTAACAGCTTTTTCGAAGATGGTACATGTGGTGTTCAGTTTCATTTACACATTCATTGGTGTGTGTGTTTTATGCGTGTTTGTTTCTTAAAGAAAAGGAAAAACCTAAACGTCTAGCTTCTGACTGATCCTTCTGCTTCAATATTTAGAGGGATTGTTACATGTATGTGGTAGTTTATGGAGAGATGTAGGGGAAATGACCACCTAGCAAATCACAAACAGCTGATGGGTGATCTGGGACAGTGCGTAACAGTTATGCCTGGTTCATTCAAATTCTGCTGAGTATAAACTCACATATATAATAAGTTTCTTGAAAACTGTAGTTGCCAAGAAACTAACACAGAGTAAGAGTGAGTAGATGAAGTGGTATCTGCCTGAGTCTGCAGCCAACACACAGGAATGTATTTCAAAGTTGGAAACTCCTTCAGTCCCATTAATCTTATTAAAGCCTAATGGTGATGTGTAAAAGACTAACAGTACCAATTTATTTTGTGTTTATTTTAGCTGGAATAGGAAGATAGATCTTAGCAGATGGGATCAGTGTTCCCAGATGGTAGAAAAAATTAGGAGGGATACAAAGATGTGGGGAAAAAAAAAAAAGGTGCACAGAGCAGAAATAAAAGGTTTAACCATTTTGAATTATGCTGATTTAAACATGAAAGAAATGAACAAATAAAAATAACAGCATCTTGAGGATTTTTAAATCCTCCTTTAGAGATTCAGATGCTCAGTTTCCATAAGAACATCTTAATCCCTGAGGTAGAATTGAAAATCTTAGTTTGAAAGGTTGCTTATTATATGAAGATTTAACCCACATTTTATTGTTGTAGGAGCCACATATTGGCATCAGCTGGAGTTAGTGTCAAATGCGGTAGCACGTACTCCATACAGACTACAAATGGTGTTTGGCCCTATCTAGAGAACAAGTTGCTTGGCTTTTTAAATATTTGTGCTTGGTTTACTCTCTCTCCTTTCCTTCCCCTTCCCTAAGGCTTTTACCGTCAGCATCTACCTGACCCAAATAACGTAGGGTAGAGGAGGCTTCATTCAGTTAAGCAGGGTGAGATCACCTCATCCACGTGTCTCAACCTGTCTGTGGACGTGTAAGTGCCAGAAGCTCTGTTTGCAGGGACGGCCGCAGAGCCCGCCTACCGCAGCTAATGCCGAGATGCAGTGATCCCAGCTTAGTGCAGCATTAATATAAATAAGTTTGTTAATGGTAGTCCAGCAGCTACATGTCAGAAGGCTCACAACTTTGTGCAACAGGAAAAGAGACACTTATGTTCCCACAGTGGGGGAGCTCCACCAAGAACAGGACTCTCTTATTTGGTAGTGAGCTTTAATCCTTCCATTGTGTGTCATTTTAAGCTGTGTTGTGATGTAATTGGCTTAATCATTACTATTATGTTGCTTTGCACAAGTTAAGATTGTAATTTGACATATGGAAATGAATGGCAACTGAATTAGTGATTTGCAGGTGTCATTTAAAAATGGGGCAGGGAAGAAAGCCTTTCATATTTTGCAAGCAGCATGTTTGCTAATGTACAGAGGCAGAATTAACTACACAACTGCATCTCACGCTGTCTTAAAGTAGGAGCAAGCCTCACCTGTTCATTTCTGGGACTGTGCTGCTTGGATTGAGGAAAGAATCATTCCCGATGGGTATATTCCCTGTAGGAGTGATTTTACGTTTCCTTTGCAGAAGACAAATACAGGAGAAAAGCTTTCTCTTTGAGTGAGAAATCAGCATAATGGAGACACAGCTCTATTAGAGAAATGCAGCAGGGGTGGCATTTCTGATGTGGCTGTGCCTGCGTGGTGGAGTGTTCAGCATTGTTCATGGAACCAGATGTATTTTGTGACATAGCATAAAGTGATGACCTCGTCTCCGTAATTCAGTAACTCTGGAAGTTGTTGAAAGAATCTGTTCCTTAGTCTTTCTAAGTATGTGCTGCTGGGATGCATTCTTTTAATGTTCTTTCTCTGATACAGGATACATCGTTTTGAGACTCAAATGTACTTAAGACCTAAAATACCTTTTTTTTTTATTATTTTTTTTTTTACCTCCCAAACATGCTACTTCTACTTGAGTTTATTAAGTTGGGGTTGGGTATTTTGTTTATTTCAGTTGATTTTTTGATTGGTGGTGTTTTTCAGGTTTTTTTTGTTTGGGCTTGTGTGGTTTGTTTCTTGCTTTCGTCCACCTTGCAAATGCTGCTTTATTGCAAGACTCGGCACATCATGGTGCATCTTCCATAGCCCACTTATTTTCACAGTCCAGATAACAGAAGTTCAAATCCTGAGGGGAGATTCAGCTGCACAAGGTAGCTATGTGCCAGCTTCCTGGTTTGAAGCATAGAACACTGATGAGAATACATGGCTGGCTGAGAGTTACGACTGCAAATCTAGAAGGAAACTGTTGTTCTAGCCATATCCGTAACACAGAAGCCTTGATATAGGGGATTGAGATGCCATTTGAGAAAATTAAGAAAGTGTGTTCTCAAAGAGATTTGTTCCGTAATTTTATTATCACTATTTTTATTTGTATTAGCTTGATTGCAGCAAAACAGTACTTACTTCTTGGAAAGAAGGAGAAAAGAAGCCATTGAAGGAGAAAAAAAGTAGGCATTAAAAATTGTTTTCTTTTACAGCATGCCTTGTTTAAGCCTGCTTTCTTTTGTTGAAGACTCTAAGCAGCCTCTGCTTCCGCCATCTGGTGGTTTCTAATAAAAGTTACAACTTCAAAGCCAAATTAAATTGTTTTAAAGCCAATTAATCCTTTTCAGAAGAGGATGTTTTCAAGTGTCTGAATTATCTCTGTCTTGATATGTTGACACTTGGAGTGTCTATGTGTGTGCTTAGTATATGGGAAAATACAGAGAAATGAGCCCTCATTTACATCTATCTGCACTGTTGGCTTTGGTAGGAATCTGGGGGTTGTAAATAAGATTTTGGATTTGTTTCAGCTTAGAAGAAGTAGATATTCATATTAGCCTCCAGTGACTTCCGTTTTGTTGCTCAGAGCAGAGTTAGGATTACATGTTTCCCCAGTTCTGTTGTTGTTTTCTTTGTGGAGTTGTTTCACCTGAGGTGTTCAGATGACTGAAAGAATTTCCCAACCTTCTTTCATTAAGTCATTTTTAAAGCTGTGTTTTAAGATTGCTGAAGTCTTATGAATGCCCTCTGCACTGGCTGTTCTACTAAGAGTAGAGAATGGCATTATAGCAGGGAACAATATTCTTAGGGACCCCTTAGACCTGTGTCAAAGCGTTTTGAAGTAGTTATGTTAAGTAGCAGCAACTTGAACATGTTTCTGCCTAGACCTTTGCATATCACTGGGATGTTACTTGGGAAAATTCAGGAACATGCAAAAGCAAGCAATTATGATAATGTTTCAGAAATTTCATTTATGTAATCAATAGTTTTTAATACCTGATGAATTTTGTCTCAATAAATAAAGTTCGTCTCCATCCATTGTGCAGTCCTCACTGTGGTCCAGCTTTGTCCTGAGTACTGTGGGCTGCACAGGAGTGTATCTAACCGCCTTGAGTAGGTAGCGTGAAATCAGTACAAGAGTGCAGTACCCCATCGAAATCCATTCCAAACAGCACCCGCTTGTTATGGTGGCCCACTCCTCACAGCTCACTCCTGCTTCTCATGGAAGAGAGGATTTTAAAGTTCCCAGGGGGGATGGAAAAAAAGTGAGAGCTTCTTAGAGTTTCTGATGCCTCCTTGTGCAGTGGAGGTGGATCTGGACAATTTTAAAACAATCTTGCATGAAGAAGAAAAGACAAAATGATACATAGAATAGGGAAAAAGGTTGTATGTTAGCCAAGAACCCCCAGATGTAAGAACATCAAGGCACGCTGGATAAATGGCGTAGTGTTTTCTTTCTTCCTTGTACCCTGTAGTCCACACTCCTGGACTATAGTCTCAGGAAAGACAAGACCAGGCAAGGTGAAGGAGCTGTCTCATGTGTCAGTGTCCTTGTTGAGGGTACAGCCTGTCAGTGTTTCTTGGATATTCCCTTGTTTCTTCTTCTGCCAGTGACCCAAATGTATCAGATGTTCCTTGTCAGCATGAAGCGTCTCACGATGCTGGCAGAATAAATACTGATGGCCACAGGGTTAGATTTAGGCACATGAGTATGTGGTAATATTTGTTTTACAAAGCTCTGGAGCCTCTGTGGCAAGCTGGTGTGAGCTCAGCTGGTGAACGTCAGCCTTCCTTAGCACCTTTGAATATCACTGTCCTGTGTTTTGCCCAGCACCTGCGGATTAGTGCTAAAAAGTGTAACTTGCTAGCTTTTCTCTAGCATCATCTCTACTTTGGTCATACATAAACATGATGAACAGCCTTCATCTCCAGTACTGCGCAGTTTATGTTGTTAAGGTTTTGATATGGCCACACTTTGGGTTTTCAGATGAATTTAAAGCTTTCACCACCTTTCTGAGAGCACAGAAATCAGTGTGCAGTTTCAGAAACACGTGTATGTAGTTCATGGCAACTATTAAGTATTTCCTCAAGTGATGTCTGTAAGTAAGAAGGCTTGGCAACTGGGTTTGCTTTTCTGATTCATGAGTAGCGTCCCTCTTTGGCCAGTTACATGCCAATTTAGGTTGCCACTTTTTTGAAATTGGCTGCTACAACCTTGAATTGTCCAGCTTTTGTGGCAGCAGCCGTAGCAGTCCGTACTTCCCTCGCGTTTTGGAAGAGATGATCTGTAGTGTGTTTTGCCCTTTCCAAGCTCCTTAGAAATGCCAGAAGAGTACAAAGTTTGATGCTTTCATGGTGAAAACATGCATTACCTTCAGGGTTTGACTGAACCCACAACCCACCACTTCACACCAGTAACTAAGATGTGGCGATAGCAGTTACCACAAAAAAGAAAAAAAAAACTTATTTTCTTAGCTTTCCTCCTGTAACTGCATTTTTAACTGGTGGATGCATTTGGGCTGCCTGACCCTGGTGTGCCCGAGCTGACTGCCAGCATGTGGTTTAGGGTTCTCCCTCCCTCAACTCTTAACATATAACCAGGGTGATGCTTGCCTGATGCGGTGGGTCCTTTACAGTTCTTTGTGGCCTCTGATTTATACTGCTGGTTTGAACTTTGAGGGAGTATCAGATCTACCAAGAAGTGATCTAACAGTTGGAACACAATGTTTGCTTGTAAATACCTGCACATTTTAAATAAATGTTGAGGCAGGTGGTCTCTTTGTTTGGGAGTGGGAAGAGGGCAGGACAGAGTATTTGCAAATAGTTCGCTGTTTCTTCTTGATTAGGAGAGCAGGTTAGACCAGATTTCTTTTTCTTCTGTAAATTCTACCTGATTGCACAACTGGTGGGACCAGAACTGCTCCCTCCAGCAACCAGCCCCACCTTGCTACAGGAAGCATGTTCCCATTGATATTGTGACTTAAAAAACAACAAGAAAGAAACCACAAATATTTACATTTTTAAAAAATTACTGTTCATTTGTTTGTGGGTTTGTGTTTTTTTTTGCACAGCATTCTTTTTTAACAGCATGAAATACATATATAGGAAAAGATTCAGATTTCTGCTATGTGGCTGCTTCCCTTGATTGCATACTCGGCTCATTAAAACTAGTGCCAGGGTTGCAGAGTAAGAAGTGCAAAGAGGAACGTGAGAAAGTTGTCGGGAAGACAGATATGATTTAAGTTTTTGTTTCCCCCTTTTTTCTCTGAGACAGGGTCAGGTGTGTATCATGCTTCTGCTGTGCTTTGCTGGGAAAAGGGCTGTTGACATGTGGCAGATTTCAAAGAAGAAAAAACAATGACAATAATACAGAATCTCAGGCTTTTTACTGAACACACATTTCTGCTGCAGAAAACACCGTTTTGTAACTTTGATGCTTCAATTATTCCGTTGTTCAGTTTTTAAGAATTTCTTCTTGTGTGACAGGGTTTTCTAGTGAATTGGGATTTTGATGGATAATTTTATTATATTAGGAGGACACTGGGAAATCTTGTTTTTCAAGATCCTTTCTTTGATTTTGTGAACAGATCTTAATATTTTCTAGTACTGGAAGATCAAGATTACAGATGGTTTCACCATGATTTTCGTGCTGTTGCAACCCTTTAAATTGTTTAATACTATACACATGTAAACTATTTTGATATATTTCTAATGTAGCAATCATTATGTGTTTTATGATTTTATTACTAAATCCTTGCTACTACCTGAAATAGAAGGTAGATGGATTTACAGTCTCTCTAGTAAAATTTGCCTTAACATTTTAATCTTAAGCAAAATAAGCATCATTCGTACTGTTCAATTTAATGTGACTGTCTGTTTTCATTCCACTGGCTGATTCCTCCCCCTCCCTTTATCAAGATCTATTTGAATCTCCCTGAGCCTCCTGTGAAACTTCATCACACTGTTATTCCTTGTGTCAGAACCGATGTACCGATTACCTCGTAAATATAATCTATATCTAGAGTGGTTTTATAACTTCAGTCCTTGTGCAAGGGCTGTGCTCCAGTGAAGTGGTGTCCGCCTTAGAAACACTGTGGGAAGGGCAGTTAGAATGCATACTAATTTAAAAATTAATAAATGTATTTTGAGAAATGTGTTAGCTGCTGTTTATGAAAGGAAGCATTGAAGTGAATCATGTGGAACTGGCTTTTGTCACATCTAAGTAACTAAATATCATTATAGCATATACAATTGTGTGCAGAACCTTTACAGTAATGTAGGTATGGCTGTTTATATGCTTATTAACTTGTAGTTTTTTTAGCTGTGGTGTGTGCAGAATGCTGCTGAGGTCAGAGTTGTTAAGCTGCCCCAGATAGTACTCAGGGAAGGAATTGTATTAGCTAAAGCTTTCTTGGTTTGGTGTCTTTTAAGCAAGATTTATTTTTTTTTTTTACTAGTAGTGTTGCAGAAAAGGATCTTGAAGGAGAAGTTTGGGGATGCTGGGCTTGGAAATGGCATGAAATTAAGGAAAGTCATTAGGATTTGAAGTGGTGTCTTTGGTGGAACAAATGTTTAATATGGGCATGATACTCTTAGGATCCTGTGAGTTGCCTGGCTTACTTATACAGAGGTCTGAAACTGAGATGAAGTTCAAACTTGATACAGTGAGCAAGGGGAAGATAATGGAGCACATTAAAAATGCAAGCTGACCTAGATATACTGTTGAATGGTGCCATGTGGTGTGCAGCTTTATATGGCAGGCTGCAGCATCTTGTTGACCAGAACAAAGCTGAAAAAGCTGAAAATACTGCACTGTTCACAAATCCAAAGAAAAGATTGAAGAATTGGGTCATCCTGTTCTTACAGGTGGCGTTAAGAAAAACACCAGTTTTTCACTATGAAGGCAGCTATTGATTTCTGTTAAATGTATACAACGTTTGCTTAAAAAAAAACCCTACAGGAACTACTTCTGGGAAATGATCAATGTGCATGTCCCATTGTTATCAGTGTGTGTCTACTTCCTGCTGTCTACTACCTAGGCTACATGTACACAAGACCCTGGCAGATGGAAGGGAAGCTGTAGTATTATGCCAGCAGTTAGTTGACCAGAGCTAAGTTCTTTCTGGAATATGATGAAATACAGTATGGTAAAGGGTAGCAGAATCCAGTCATTAGTTTCACACTACTTTTAATTCCAGATTAATTTTTAAGAAGTATTTTAAGAGGGGTCAAAGTATCAGAAAATGTTCATATGATATTATTTTCCAGATAATTAATATTAAAATAGCTTTTAGCTGCTGTTTGAAACCTGGTGGAAAGTCATTCATTTTTGCATTGAGACAGTTTCAGCTTAGAATGATTATCTTCGCTTATTTATAAATACCAAAAAAATAGCTTACAGAGGAAATGTTGAGTTCCCACCACCCTTGCATTTGCCTTAGCCTCTGTTCGAACTGTGTAAGTGCAGGCATATATGATTGGTATATTATGTATTTTTATAAGACTAGGAGGTTTAAAATTGATTTTTTTTAGGGCTGCAAGTTATAATGTGTTTTCAGTTGGTACTATAATAATAAAAAAGGCTTGCATGTACCTGTGATGCATTTGATTCCTCCCTGCAGTGACTCATTGTGGATCTCTCACAGCTAAGTGCTTGTTCCTTGTGATCAGAGGAAAATGCTACACACCTTCTGCTTCGTGCCTATTAAATGCAAGTTTCTATTGTAGGCAGCATTACACAGCTATCTTGGAGAATTAAAGGAGAAAAAAATACCAGCAACAGTAACTGAAGTGGAAATTTTAAAAGCCGCTTTGTTCCCCCTCAGCCCTGATGTCAATGTTCAGGGCATTTCAGTTTTTGTGCTTGCCTCTTCCAGAGACACAAATTTTTCCTTCCTCCTATTCAGAGCACCCGCATTTGGTACCCTGATGAAATTAGTGACCATAATGGCAGTTAATCTTTTCTCTCTTCTGGAACCTGAATGATGGATACCAACCTTTTTTTAGTCGTGTTATGCTAAACATAGCATATAGTTCCTTTATCTGGACCTGTATTTTGAGTAGAAGAAGGGATTGTTTTCTCTAATTTTGTTACTCTTCCCCCCACACACCTTTTTCATCCCCTGAAGGAATGGTCTGGAGAACAAAGTGTCCATGTTCCTGGGAACAGAAATAGATTGTTCCATTCATAATTTAGTGATCTATTTCTGTTTGGCAAAGTTAAGCATATGCTTAACTTCAGGTCTGTGATTAAATCTCACTGACTCCAGTATGACTTAAATGCTTTGCGAAACTGCGGCTTTTATTCCCATCTCACCATAGCACCATTCCTTCTGTCACTGCTCTTTTTTTCCTCTTTTTTTCCCCTCCTCAGCCGTGCTGCAAGTTGACTGTGCTTAGTGTCAGCAGTTTATGTTCTGCATGTTTAATGAAGGCCATGGCTCAGCTCAGCATAGCCCTTCCCCTTACGCTAACAGAATTTTGATAAATGAGATTTCCTTGTGTGGAGAGCTGAGAAGGGGCTTTGACGGGAAAAGGCAGGGCATGAAATCGGCAGGTGTCAGGGTGTGCAAATTACAGGCATTTTAAACCAAAAACAAAGAACTTGTTATGACTAACCGTCTTCAAAAATGTGTATATTCTGCGAAGTACAAAAAGGATTTAACAATATACAAGCAAACCAGAACAAAATTCAGTAAGCAGTAATCTGAATCAATATATTTCTACCTCCCTTTTTGGTCCATATTCCCTACGACCTCAATTGTCAAAGTATGCTGTAAAAGCAATTGGATTACGATAATCATTGCTGAATGTAGCACATGGAAATACATTTCAGTTGTGGTTTATATCCTGTGTTGATGCAAACCATTAGAAATTCTCCACTTTATGCCCACTCATGTTATTGACTGCAGTGGAATAACAGAGGGAACTAGCTGCACAGATGAAAGGAAACTGCCAGCAGATATTGGAAGAAAAACATTTCAACTGAGGGACGTTTTTATGATCCTTCCTTCATTTTCAGTTCTAATTTAATTTTTCTGATACTGCTTACTACATTCCCTCCTCAACCCCTGCTCTTCCTTCCGCCTTCATGCAGATTTAGCTCGTTCAGTGACCAATCTCCTATTCAAACTGTATTGCTGTATAATTTAAAAGAATCTTTCTGTGTGCTCGTATGCGCCAATGAGGTATTGGATTGTTGAAATAACATCAGACTCTTCACTGGAGATTATAATCTGACACAAATGATTGAAGGCCAGAAATAGATCCTGCAGACCTAAAACTGGAGCTATTTTATTACCTCATCTAACGTTTCATGGAAGTTTCTGCAGCTGTAGTGGATTAGAGATGAATTGTTTTTATTGGAAAGATGAAGAGAAAGGACAGTTGGTATGGTTATAATAGTTAATAAATAACACAGTTAATTACTGTGGTGGCTCTCCAGTATGTTCAGAGATTAATTTAAATCAGTCTAGGCTTGGTTCTATTAAAATACTCAAAATTGTATTTTTATACACAGAGAAATGTAAAATATATATATATACAAATGTGTGTATTTAAATATGTAATTTTATTTATGATATATTGGTTTAGTTGATAGGGGTTTTTTTCTCTTTGGTTTTTGCATGGTTTAAAAGCAGGGATAATTGCAGGTCTAATTTTTTTAGAGGTTGGTTTGTACCATACATGTGAACTAAATCTTTCTGTAATGTCCACAAAGAGTTCCTCAGGATTTTCGGCTCACCTCCAGCCACCCTCTTTCCCTCCTGTCAGCCAGGTGGTGATGGGGCCCCTACACACTTTGGACAAGCTTAGCATTGCATATGGTCACCCACTGGCATCTTCTGGTGCACAAATTGTCTCTTATAGGGGATATATTTTTTTTAATTATTAAGACATACTCTTCATTCGAATTCCATCTCATCCCAAATTTGTGTATGTATGTATGTATACATATATATATAAATAAACTAGCACTTCTTTCTTTTCTGTTTTCTAAAACATCTTCAGATGTGTTACAGCAAAGCAGCTGCAGTTGCACAGACAGTGACTTCCAACAGTAGCTGTAGACCTTGGGCTATATTGTACCGTCTCCATATTTTACAGTGTAACTTGTAATACACCCTTTTCAAATGCTGAATTCCAGTCTCTTAGCCCCCCTTGATCACAAAGAGTATTTACAGACTTGTCTGGGAGGTGCTGGTGACTGGATGGCAGGCAGGCAACATTCATGATTCTTGTAAATTGCAGCCAGGATAGGCTCTTCTACAGCATATGATCAGGCCTTTGGGGCCATTGGACAGCTGTGATTGCAGGTGCAATTAGCTTCTGTGATCTTGGGTTTGTTGGGTTCAGGGCAGAAGAGTTTGGGAAGGGCTGCAGAAAATCTGGGTGTGAGTGCAGCACTCCCTGTGCTGTGCATGGGTCGTGTGCTACAATCATATCCCCATCAGATATAAATGGTCTTAGTTAAACAAAGAAAATCTGTGTTAAAAGGCAAAAAGAAAACAATGTCCATTCTGCATTGCGGAGTTAAATGCTGTTTATTTTGCCTTAAAATGTAGGCAGGTGAAGAGTGGTTACATTTTTTTAATCCCTCATCACTAAACCCCAGTAAGTAAGGCCTAGCAAGGTTTTCTTTCACTAGCTGTGATTTACTTCCTTCAGACTAGCAGGCAGAATTAAACCTTCAGTCCAGAAGAGAAATGTTTTGAAAAGTATGTAATACATTATTTCTTGCAGGAATTCCTAAAATACTATCTTGTGAAATAATTACAAGTAATTGTGAACAACAGTTTATATGGTATCACCTGTTATTTGTTTTGGGGTTTTTTTTTTCCCTGCTGCAGTTTCTTTTTGTTGATCTTTACCATGAATATAAGCTTTATGAAAAAAACATTGCTCACTAAGATTTGGAGATTATGGTATTTTACAGTGATGTAAAGTAATTATACTCTAAACTCTGACAGACAATGTAATTTAGAGATTGCATTCCATACATACCCTTCCATCATGTTCTGGCAAAGGCTGTCCTTATGCTAAATCTGATAAAATATAAATTTCAAATCCCAAATGTGCACACGCATAAAAAACAACCACACCAAGGATGCCTGTCGCTTCGTGGCGTTGGCCAGCATCTTGGGTGCTTTACCTTCACACTATCAGAATGTAAATTACTATATGATAAACTGCAGCGCCAACCTTACCCCTGGGGGAGTGCTGACTTCTCCAAGCACAGCCTGCAGTCTGTAGGCTGGGTGCCACAGTTCTCTCAAGGCCAGGGTGCCACACTGGGCAGTATGCTTCTACTTAACCTCAAATATGTCAACAGCCCTCAATTAGAGGGCTTTTTCAAATGCGGAGTTATGTGGAGCCTGAAGTCTCACCAGAACTGGGGGCTGCTGTGTGCAAAATCTGAACTGAACTTTTGGTGAGGCCCAGATGATCACTGTAGAGGAAAAGGGTAGGCCTTCTGGTCTTTCCACTGGCACATCTGTAAGGTAAAAGGAAAAAAAAAAAAAAGCCTATGAGGTTTAAACTGATTTCCAGATCTTTCTCCTGGTTAAAATTGTCTCCTCTTATTTTAGTTTCGTACTTCCAATTTTGTCCTGTGAAGTTATTTGAGTTCAGCATGTTCTAATTTAGAACTGAAAGACGGTTTTTGCTACACTCAGATACATACGATCACTCTACGGTCTCCTTGCATGCTTCAGAGACTCAGACTGTCTCATTCCAGGACTTGCTTCCCTCAAGGCTCATCTCTTCTCCATGTTTTGATTAGGAGATGAAAGGTGCAGAGAAGGGCTGCTGTTGAACAGAAGGAGGTTCATTGTCTTGATCTTTGATTTATCCCCTTATCTAGATACAGAATATTTTACACCTAAATATTTTAGTAACTTAGAGGGAAGAATTGTGAAGTAATACGTTTTTCTAAATTTAATTCTCAAAATGCCAGCAGTCTCACTGCATTCTGGACATGCAACCTCACAGTGCAGAGTTGGAGTGAGCCACTCCACTACGTAAATTTATCGAACACTAGTCAGTAGATTGAAGTGTACGTATTTGCGTATGTACACTTGTATATGGCACTTGGTCTAGAAGAGGGTGGATTTGTTTCGCTGGAAACATATTCAGTAAAAGTGAATATGACTCATTCTCACATCCAGGCTAATCGGCTTAATAGCCAAAGAAAGAAAAAAAAGAGAACAAAAGCAAAAAGCACCCCCAAATAACAGGAAGTAAGGTTTGAATGCATATTTCAAAGTTACAGCTCCCCACTGTACAGTTAAGTTTGTGCTAGGAAGTGCATGTGGAAAAGCTAAGTTGGGTTTCTGTCAATTTTCAGACTTCTTTATGCATACACTCTGAATTTTCATGTTTTCATTGACAAGATCTTGCTATTTTTTTTAAATCTTGCTCTGACCAAGTTATTTTTAGAGCTTTACATGCTCAATTGGAAGTAACAAAATCAAAGATTTCCAGTACCTTGGGTCAGTTGTGTGCATATCAGCAGTATGGATAGCAAAAATAGTGAACTCTTCAGTGGAAATAGCCTGAGATTGTCAGTGTAGGTTGCCCACAGCTCTGCTCATTGCTTATGTGTCCCTGCTGAGCTGCAAGAGTGTAATAAATTTAGGAAGAGTATTGAAGGTGCCAGCCTTCAGAGATTCAAAAGGGCTGTGCAAACTTGAGGTGCATGTCTCTGTCCCAGAGGTGGCACCAGCCATAGCTGAGCAAAGGAAAAAAGCTCCCATTTTCCAGGCATTGTGCAGCAGTGGAAAGACAGTTTTTTTAAGGGCGAATTTTGAAAGTTAGTTTGATATTTGAAATATATTCAGAATCGGAATGTAGTGTTTCTGGGTTTCAAAGTGTTTTATAGTGATTTTTATGTATGTTTCTCTAATAAATTGCCATCAAGGAATTGTTATTCAACTTATGCAAACCCCCCAGTATTAATTGTTATTAAATTGCTTTCTATTCACCCATGTGATCTTTCAAATCAGGAAGAAAGCAATATTTTAAAACAGAAGCTGTTTTAAAGGGCATCTGTGTTAGCATTTTTGTTCTTTAGTAGTATATCATCAATCCCTGACTAAAAAATACTTGTTAGTACCTGGAACTATTCTGCAAGAAATTCTAAGATAGCTGGTGGTGTTGAGCAGCTAATTCCAAAATACTATTCAGACATTATCCAGGTTTTGGAATATTTTTCAGAGAGAGAGTCAAAAGCTGTTTTTAATAATTTCATTTAGAGGGAACCCTCTCTGTGACCACTTTTTGAATTCAGTTACTTTATGAATTTGTCTCGTTTCTTTAACACTGTTTATGGAAGAAAACCATGGAATTTTCACTAACCTGTCTTTAAGATGATGTAATTTAATAAGATGGATTTTGAAAGTTGTAGATAACCAAAGATTATGTCATTTCCTTGATATTGTACATATACTAAGAAATTAAATAAGCACATGTGCCTGCTTCTATTCATGTACATATAGCAAAGAAATGAGAATAGTTGTGTATAGAACTGATTGCTTTCCATATATTTAGAGTAATTCTTGTGATAAAGATAGCTGTAATCCCATTTCTGAGACCATGAATGTTTTTCTTACAGTCTTCCAAGCAGTAACTAAAATGCAGAGTGTTACATTCTCGAATAAGAACTCAGGACAACTGTATTTTCTCTTGAATGGAAAATGCTGTTACTTTGGAGACACTTGTATCCCCATGTCATAGGTGTGGTTGTGGTGACAGATCCATGGAAAAAATGAGGCATCATTTCTGTTACTGGTAGAATCCAGCTGGTGTAGGAAATCTGCTAAATTAAAAGAGGCTCCCGTTGTTTCTAACCTTCCTTTAAGATTTGAGGATTTTGGGGCTGGAACATAATGCATATTTTTCCTGCTCTACTCCTATCCTAAGGAAGAAGGAAATGGGAAAACAACATTCTAGAGAAGACATGAGAAGGCATTTATCCTCCCAGCTTTGTCTCAGTGCTTCTTTTTCAGTCTGGAAAAGTAGTGACTGAGTGTTGCTGTGATGTTACATCTGTGCAATTTATCAAAGCTTATGGGATTTTAACTTGGGTTACAGAAGGCTCATTAGTCGTCAAGTCAATTGAACATAGGTCATAATTATTACGCTAGTAGAGCATTATTGAAAAAGATAAATAAGTGTCGGGCAGTGAGATCTGTTGGAATAAAAGTATTTTAATAAAAATGTCAGGATTTTAACATCCCTCAAGTTCTACAAAACAAATGAAAACCTGGCTTCCAAATAAATGATGGTAAAAGTTCAGTGATAAAGGGATCCTGCTGCCCAACTTGTTACAAAATAAGTCAGTGCAGTCAGGAAGGAAGAGGGACTGTATTTCTGTCAGTTTCTCTAGGACTGTCCTTGGTGAGGATGTGAAGAATTTGCATCCAGGAGAGAATTGCTGTGTGACTAACCTTTACAGATCTTCATACGTTCAGTAGCCTTTAAGTTGTAGTTTGAGTAGTAGGTTATGGTTTCCTACTAACCACTTACTCCAGAGAATACATCTTCCCATCAGTTCTTGGACTTATCTCACGTATCTTTTCTGCCAACCATTATTTTGCATTCAAGCACCGTGGTAATGTCCACTACCAGCAGAGTAATGTTCAAAGACTACAGAATTCTCCATCATTGCTGAAGAGCTGAGGTTGGTGATATACTCATGCTTTCCCTCTTCCCCACATGCTTTTTTTCTCTGACTACAGTGTTGTATAGTTTACATCTCTCTGTTTTTATCGTTTGGCAGACAGGCATTGTCCAAGAGTATGAGAATGTGTCTCATAATGTGCAAGGCAGCTGCAGCATGTCACATTTGCACTTTCTAAGCATCAACACAGAATTTCCTTTGCTGGATAGAAATTTGCATGCATATTGAAGGCATTAAAATACTGTGTCTCTAGGAAATCTTGGTGGAACTTGATCCATTTGTTGCTTACGGAATTGTGGTCATGAAAGAGAGAAAATGTTGTTTCCAGAATTTAGCTGTTCCAAGTAATGGAAATTTAGAAATTCCTATTTAAGCTGTTTGTTGTTCTGGATGTTGGAGAAGAAGATTGTGTAGCATATTCCCCTTCCATTTGAAGTTCTGGGACCTTGTCTTATCAGCTGCTGTTTGCAGAGCCTTTCATATTTCCTATGGGAATTGCTTATCTGCATGTGATTTTGGAGGTTATTAGATTAATTAGCCTTTTCTCAAAATCATGAACTACGGTATGTGTCTGGATGTGCCATCAGGTAGGTAATACACAGAACTTAGCCAAAGATCTTGATGATACTGTGTGATGAGCCTGCTTTTTATTTGCTTCCTTGCATCAGCTGAGATTGGACACGTATAACATGATGTTGTAGGATTTATGTGATTTAAAGGATCATCTCTGCATTCTTCAGATTAGGTGCCTACCAAGAGGCAGATGTTATTGCAGAAGATGTTAACTACCCTTAGCTAATTACCAGAAGTTACCAACCTTATAACATGGAAGTATACTATAGTAGTCCAGCCAATCTCGGGTTGTAGTTTAAAACATGGATTCAGTTTGTTGGAGCATCTGGGTGCAAGTTTACTTTCTCTTACCATGATTTTTCTGGAAAAGCAGCAGACCAGCAAGGTAGACAGGTAGAACAGCACTAACCAGACCCAGAAAGGTCTGTTAAAAAGGGGCTGTAAAAAGCCCTTCGTCCCTGTACGTGAAGCAAATTAACAAGGCTGCTTGCACCTCAAAATACCTCATCAGTTCCTGGGAAGAGAGAACTTCCTGGGAAGGCTTTCTATCACAGGCTGCCAAATCCTTGGCTTTTTGGCTTTGCCAGACGTATCCATTAAGAATTTAGGGAGACTTGCGTACTTCTGCAAAATGGGATTTGTTCTTAGCCTGCTTCTTCACAGAGAAGTTTTTAATTTCATAAAACTAGATGTTGGTGTTCAGGAGAACAGGAAGATTAAAAGGAAGAACAAAAGCAGAGCAGATGCATTTCTTAGTGCAGGGTGATGTGAAGGGCAGTGTTGGCAAAGCTTGTTCAGTGACGCTGTGCTTCCCTTATATTGCAGAAATGAAGAAACCTCAATAGCTATTGAACACTTTTTATGAGCAGTAAATACACTGCAGAAAGAAAAGCAGTGTCTGCAGGGCTTCATAAAGGTTCCTGTAACAGCATCTAACTTAGTGGGTTTTTCAACATCACCTGTTATGACCTAGCTGCCTGGCCTTCATTCACTTTGCTGGGATTTATACAGACCAGGAGGAGTGAAATCAGCAATTGCAGGAGGGAAATTTAAAAAAAAAAAAGAAACAGGTTGTTTTTTTCCCTAAGTCTTTCTTTCGGTTCAAAGCCAAGATTTAAAGCCAATTTTTAATGGCTTTTTTTTTTTTTTCCCCCTGTTGATTGGCTTCTCCCCAAGTCACATAATTTTCAGTGAATCTGTTGAGAGTACAGTGCCTGACATTATAAGGGGTAATAAGTTGGAATCTGGAAAGAGTCCTCCATATATTATTTGTATGAAGTAAGCAGGCTTGGAAGGCGGTGCAGCAGAGAAACAGTGGGATTTTTAAAAGAGTGACAATTACTATTATTTCTATAGCTACTCTATACTTTTCTTTAAGGAAAAGTGAGAATGAAGATGAGAGGAGTTGGAAGGGTACAATTGGTGTATGCCTTTTGCTCTGCGGCTCTTAGAAGAAGAGCTTTGGCCCTGGGAAGCTGCTCAGTGGCACAGAAGAAAAAAGCGACGTGGAAAGCTGAATAATTGCCATGTCTTTGTGGACTCTCAGCTCCTTTGAGGGGAAGGAAACATATCCTCCACCAGCTTTCCCAGTGTCAAAGAACCTTGAGCGTCACTTTTCCCTTCTTGCTTGTGCTATGGCTGCAGCAGCTTGTGCATGGAAGGTGCAGATCAGCACCGTAGGTCTTATGGGAGATGTGGGGTAAGGAAGGTATTTGTCTTTGTCCTGTAAATACTCAAGCTTTTGTTTTTTCCTCCCCAGCTTTGCAGCAGCAGCAGCACTTCTAATACCAAATTGTTTGCATTGTTGCACTGTATGGAACAGTGCTGGCACACAGAACTGTATGATGAGACATTATACAAGATTAATTTTTAAAAGAAGTTCATATCTTGTCCGGCTCTATTTTGGGAAGCAAGGATGGGAAGATAACACTGATAGAATGTATCTCAGGTAACTCTGTTGATGACAAAGAAATTACACTGGGGTAGAAATTTGAAAGCGGTTTAGTGAAAACAGTTACTGCAGCAAAGGGGTTAAGAAGAAGATGAAACATTAAAAGCTATTTTAAAATGATGAAGAGTTCTGGCTAAAACAGTTAGTAAGGTCTCAACCATTTAGGATAAGGAGATGAAAGCAACCCCCTCTCTTTAGGCTGGAATGGGTATGTAGCTTGCCTAAACTTTTCTTCCAGGAAGTCTTGATTTTCCTCATTTTGTGCTGTCTAACCTTATTGTGGGTAGAATTTGTGATTGCGCATAATCCTAACCAAACAGAAGGAATGCACTACACTGCTGGTCTGGTTGTATGTCTAACTGCTTTTTCACGTCAGTTGCATTTCATTCTGTCTTTGGGGTTGAACTAGTAAATATGCACAACCTGAGTCTGCTACCAGTGATGATGACAGCAGAAGTTTAGTACATCTCACAATTTCAAAGAGGAGAATTTGGCTGTTGGATTTCACAAAACTTCCTACACATTTGTAGTACATTTGAAAATTTCAACTCTGCTGAAGGAATTTTTTCTTTTCAATGCATATCCTCATTTCCCAGGGCACTTTTCAAGCCCTAAACTTCCTGCTGTTAAGAAGATCCCAGACTACATGGAGCTGACGCACTACTGCGCTGTAGGATAAGAATATCCCAGGAGCACACATAGGCCTGGATGGTCCCACCACCATTTGAGGGTAGCTCCTCCATCAGAGCACAGCTCTCAGTCCCAGAGCAGAGAGGTCTCAGAGCAGGTAGCTCACCTGAGATTAATCCTGCACCACCGGATTGAGAGCTACTGTGAGAGCACGCATCCAGGAGCCTGTTGGTCTTGAGTTGGCGCAATGGCCATGGCGAATTCCTGTTGATACTATCATTTACTCAGATTGAGCACAGGAGACAGCAACCTGGTGTTAATTTACTTGTATTTATTTGTTTAACAAGCAAAACATATGTTTTATGTTCAAATATATGTGTAGGATTTTAATCTAGATCTTTTCAACAGACAACAAATAAAAATTATGCTTTGTGGGCATCTCGCTAGTGTTGAAAAACAGAAGGCTAATGTCTGCAGTAAGTAGCACCATCTAAAGCAGTACCTAACTGCTTTAGATCTCATAAATCCTTTATACTTAAAGGAAAAGAAATTCTGCTTGCTTTAACATGAAATGTAAAACTTTCTACCTCAAGCAACAAACCCATCTGTCAAAGCTAGTCTGTAAAACAGAGCCCCGCTGGATGATCTGAAGGGCAGAAAACAGCTGTGGTGTATTACAGGCTTGCATTTGTTAGCAAATAGTCTTTGGGTAATATTTATCAGTGTGCATGGTCTTCCTTTAAGAAAACCAAAACAAGTTGCCTGTGAGAAGTTTAGCCCCAAAGAACAAGTTTGAAAAGGCAGAAGGAAATGGAGACCTGCCAAGCTTGTTGGCTGGAGCCATGGACAAGAGCAAGGCCTGTCTGAACTGCCACTCAGTTTTTATTCTGTGAGTTTGCAGGGTTGGTGATTAGAGTGGCTTTCGCCCAATTATGCTGTGATTATTCCGCTGCACTGTAATTGACTGGGGAGATATGCTAATACCTGTCATTTGGGATGATAAAAGATGAGCGGAGGACGCAATGCATTATTTAGCTGGCTGTGTGATAGATGAGGGATGCGCAGAGTGCTTTAATTGCTGAGAAGAGAGGTTAAGCTGAACGAACGGATGAATTAGAAATGAGTTTTTTTATGGCTTGTGGAAAAGTGAAATAAAGGGAAATGTGCTTTAAAACTGTAGCAGCAGATAGAAGCAAACACAACAAGACAAGATCTTTTAGGCAGCTTACTCTCTTGATTTAAATATGTAAGACAAAACATGGTTTAGTGCTCAGTAAATAATGATAACGATAATTGCAAGAAATGGTTGGTGAGTTCATATCCTTGCCCAAAAAATCATTGTAAAAGGAACTGTTTTTATTTGAGGTGATATTTAGTGATTTGGAACCTTTTAAATTTCTGCTGCAGTTCAGACCTTTAAAACCTTATTTCTGAGGGCTGTGGTACCACTGCTGAATAGTGTGTTTTGTGTGCATAGGTCAGATATAGATTTATATAAATAATACCACACACATATATACATATATATACACACACGCAAAATCTCTCGAGTATACGTGTTATACAGTTAATAAGTGTGCAGAGAGAGAAGTGAGATAAAAATGAATATTCATAGTGATTGGAGGAGTGTAGAGATACAATTAGCAAGAGTATACAAATAACTCACAAGTGACAAAGCTCTTACCCTTTGGGTGGGAAGGTCATTAGAAACTGTATCTTCTTTTTTAAGATTACCCAGTGAAAAACAATGGAGGCGACCAGTAATTTCCCCGTTGTGTCCTTTGCATTTCCACAAGCCTTTGTCTGTGGTTTAGAAAAACATTTAGGTCTGTTCCATGAAGGCACGTGTGGATAGGTTTTTGGGAAGGACTTCCAGTTTGTAGTTAGGAAAATGAGGTGTCTGTAGTGTGATGGAACCTTTATGAAATGAAGGAATTGATCTCCAGTGTGGTTGACGTCTCCAAACCTGTCTTAACTGCTGGGAGGTTGCTGCTTCTCCGTTGCAGTATGGTCTTTTTTTTCCCAGAAGATGCTGATTCTTGAGCCATTATTATCGAATGATAATGGATTTGTCTAGAATATCCTCCCTCATGAGCTGGATGCCAGCTTGAGATCGATGCACTGCTGTGCTGCTGAAGTAGAATCTGCAGGGCCCAACCACTCCCCCAAATATAATTGTCACCTTGTTCTTTCTGCCATTCACCAAAACTTATTTATGGCTGCTTTTCATCATCTTACTTGGGGACTGGCAACTTCTTTTACAGTTGCGCAGCCCGTTGTTAACTTATTTTTTTACTAAAGTTATTTTTGAAAGAGCAGTTTATAAGGCAGTTTGCTGCTTTTATGGAGCGATTTATATCACAGTATGCTGGTTAATATAATTTTTCTAAAAGGACCACTTGGATTTCGCAAAGTGAGTGCTTCTGGTTGCACCTTGGCTTCTTTCCATTAGTTGAATGGATGCAGCTCTCAGAAAAGCTGTGCATCTTTGAAGAAAGAAGCAGTAAAAGAACGTTATTGTTTTATGGAGTATTATATAGAAAAATCTGACTTTTAAGAATCCCTTATTAACCATTTTTGAAGTTGATATATGAGAAAGTTTATTCTACATAACTAGTGTAGTAACATATTTAATGTAAAAAGAAGTGCATTTTCCCACCCAAAGAGAGATCCAAGCAGTTTTGCTTCTTGAGGTGGGATACCCCAGATGACGGCTGGTGTTAGGGAGCATGGCTGGCCAATGCTTGGCACACTGCTGGGGTATGTAACAACATCCGACCAGAGCCAGTGGTATATGACATTGCAATAGCCTGGTCTAATGCAGTGTAAGCCATGGTTCTAGTCCAGCAGGACACAGACAAAGACAAAGAGGTTATGGAAAGGGGCCAAGGAGCTGCCTGCTCACAATGGGTCCCAGGTAGGAGTGGGTCCCTCCAGCAGGCACACAGAAGCAGCAGGGTGGTTCTGCACTGGCGTCTGCTTGGGATCTGGTAGCTTCTGACATGACAAATACCTTTTTTCTGCCTAAATCCCTCTGCTGGTTTTGCGGTTTGTGGCCTTCCGTAGTTTTTTCTCGCTCCCGGGTTTGTGATGGACCCTTGCAATTTAGAAGGGAATGAGGCCCAGCCCTGCTTGTTTGCAGATAGCATTAGCACCCTGGGAAATGATCTTATCCAACTGTGTGTTTGCAGTCAGCTATTCATCTGCTTCTGTGTAAGTTTCTGTAAATACAGTGGGGATAAGGCTACTAACTTTTTTTCAGTCTTTTCTAGTCCAAATTCCCTGCAAAGCACTATCTTCACTATTATGCCATGTACAAAGCATCCAGTGACTTTCAGCATGTTGTAACTATGAAATCAGCATGCAGCTTAGGGGATTTTCATACTCCTTGAATAATAAATTTTAACCTCCCTAGGAAAATAAAAACCACTTATGATACAAAAGCAAATACTGCTGAGAGCAAGCCATTTTTCCAGTATTCTTCTTTGCCACTTAAAAGATTTGTCATCATTATATGTATTGCATATATATGTGTGTGTGTGTGTATGTTTACATAACATGTAAATATGTGTAAATAAATGTGTAACACGTGTAAAATGTGTTACGTGGACCCAGACTCCATGGAGTTGATTTCTGTACTGCATCATGATGCAGATGCCTGTCAGAGAATTTTGGCTTATTCTGCTGAGCCTTAAGATGTGCCTGCAATAAGTATAGATGGGAAGCTTAACTGAAAACAAAGCCCGATATACCTGAAAGAAACACCTTGCTTATGATCAGCAGAAACGAATTATAGGAAGGAGCAGAGTGTTAGTTCATAATAGTTAATCTTTGTTATTTTTCTTTCAGTACATTATTAGGTCAGTTGGAAAATATTAGTCCCCAGTTGTCGCTTGGCTTAGTGCTATTTCTCTACTTGTAAGGATCTACAATTTAAATTCTGAGGCAAAAATAACTTACTTTGTTACTGATAAAAGATAAAACCTATTTGACTGACGTTGTTGGAAATAAGCGATAAGAAACTTTAACAGATCTATCAATCAAAACAGCAGTTTTATTTCTTGTATTACTGGCTCCCGAGGCTTTTGCTGCACCACGTGAGAGGTAATTTCTTACCGTAGGCTTTTCTTACTGTGCACTTGATGTACTTCTGGAGTGGGCGGTGAAAACTGTACATTTTATTTTGTTTTCAGTGTTTCAGTCATAAGGTTTTGATGATCTCAGCTTGTTCCTTTAGCAGTTATGTCTGGGTATGATCTAAGGAATCTTGGAAACCCACTAAGGTAATAGGAAACTGAGGTCAGGGGTGAACAGAGTAATTTTTTAGACTTAAAAACACTGGGGGCAGTAGGGGGGCAAAACTGCTGTTATAATGCCTTATAAAAGCAAACCAACAACAAATCTTGAGAAATTCAAAGCATCCTTTCCTTTTCATAGTTTTCCATCATATATACATTTTGCAGTGCTGCTCTAGGCTCCGTTTGTAAAGTGCCTTCCGGATTATGTGAGTGATGCTTGTGCTGGTTTTTGATCCCTAGATCAATCCCAGTGATGGGAGTTTATTGAAGCCTCCAGTGGGTGAAACACGGGACAAGGCAGCGGAAGCTCCTTTGATAGTGCCTGGGTAGCTTATTAAAAGAGGTAGCAATGTCATCCAGAAGAAGCTGTTTGGGAACCACAGTGTGGTGCTGGAGAGAGCACTTTCCTTGACTCATCTGTCACAAACATGGACCTGGTAGAGATTTTTATTCAGAAAGAAGGGAATTCCTCCTTCAACCCTTTTCTCTCCCTCTCTCCCTCTTCTCCCCCCCCCCCCCCCAATAATTTTAAACAGCATTGGCCCAGAGCCCTCCAACTTTGAATTTCAAATTATTCAGCTATATAAAAATGAATAGATGCTGCTATGTGTAAAGCCAGGCACATGGTTCAAGGGCTTTATTTGGACAGAAACCTCTGTGTCCATGTAACTTCATGTAAATATGTGCACACACACACGCATACACAATATACACACAATAACAGTTTTCTTACCCCAGTGGAAAAAGGCTTTTTGTGTTTCATGAAAGAAAAAAGTAATATAAAGTGTAAGAGGCTAAGCCCAATATCTGGGACAGAGATGTTCTTCTGAGTTGATAAGAACAACTGTGAGTTAGAAAGAAATGTATTAGGAGAGAAAAAAAAAAAAAAACACAACTGAACAAACATTTGTTTCTACCTAACAGTACCATGTAAAGATCTGGAATTCAGAGGCCAGTGTAGTATCTTTCTGTTCAGTGGGAGAGCAAAATTGTGAGTGGCTCTGCATCATACTTTTTAAATAATGTATTTGTTGTTCTCTGTTAAAACGTATTTCAAAGGTTACTAAGTAATTTGGTGTTTACCAAATAATGCCCATGACCAGTAGTTGCTGAGTCATGACACAAAGTTAGCATTTTGGTGGGAGATTGAAGGGGACTATGACCAGCATTATGTTTTTTAGCTTTGAAAAAGATGTTCTGGCAGTTCTAAGCAAATGAGCTGGGGCTGGGGAGCAGAAAATGCTGCTGTTTGGAGGGCTGAAATTTTTGAGTTCTCACTTACTTTAAATGTTCCAAAGGTAATAAAACGCTTTCAAGGAGTCTAAATGAGATATAATGAATTTGATTTTAGGGGGAGGGGAATTCATTTCTGTGGTTGTTGCTTAATCAACATCTACTCTGCCACTTCACATCAGCTTCTGTCCTTTCCAAGTGAATTAGTTCTTTGGGCAGCACGTTAAGAGGAAGTGTATTGTTCTTGGCAGGGCACTTGAATTTCTAATTACCAGATTCCTGCCTTAATTGCAATTACCTGGACACCCAGGCAGGGTGAACTTTTGGAAAAGAATGTAATTAGTGCAGAAGAAACCTTGCTGCCAACTGCTTGTCTGGATATCTACACTAAGCAGAACCTTGATAAGTTCACATCTCTACAGACAAGCTATCCATCCACTGAGATGCTGTCCAAATGTTGTGCAGGTCTGTTGCAGTGTGTGTGATTATTGTGTGGTCTGAGACCCAGTGGGAGGTTAAAGACAGCTATTGGCCTTTCTGTTCCCACCTGAGTTTAGGAAGCAAGAAGGACCACTCTGAGAGAATTGTCTTCATTTTTTGTAGGTGCTCACCAGTAAGGAGTTAATCAGATGCAGAATTTGTGTAAATAAATGGCAATAGCAAATTGTGGCCTGTGTAAGATAAATGAGGTGGACAAAGTAATTTAATTCAAGTAAAAACAAACAATTTAGGTAATTTCTTTCCAATAATCCATTCTTGACATACAACTGCAAAGGCAAAATGTTGCCAGCCCAGAAGAAATCATGCAAACCCACACTTTTTGAGCTGAAGTAGAGCCATAGTAAGGGTAGCTGTGAATACAGGCTGTAGCATATCCTGATTATAAACTGAAATCACTTGGTTTAAGGGCCTCCAGAAAAGTTTGCTGCATCAGGCTTTTATTGTCAGCTCCCTTCTGTTGACTCACAAGAAAATTAAATGTAATTGATGAAAAATAAGGGAAAAGAAATTAAAGAATTACTGCATTTAAAAGAATTACTGAAAAACATCTTTCTGTAATTGCAACCTTTTAGTAACTCAGCTTTTAAATAGTGTTGCTGATGAGGAAATTGAAAAACTTCTGTGTTAAACATTTTTTGTACTGTGGCTGGAGTGCTTGAGGAGGCTTTGTTTCTTTCCTTCATCCCTTTTAATAGATAAAACCCAAAATCCTTACAGAAACATAGGTGTGATAGATCCCTATTAGGGAACAGACAGACTTCGTCGCCACGGTGGTAGCCAGTTGTGTACCGGTGTAACTTACTGGTGGAGAAGTTCTCAGATGAGTGCCTTCTGTTTGTGTAGAGGGAGTTATAAAACTGCTTTGTTCTTTCAGAAATGCAGTTAAGAGCACTTCAAATGAGCTGCTTAAATGCTAGGCTTCCTGAGCTCACATCACAGTGAAAGGGTTGTGGTGGGAAGGGTGGTGGTGGTATAAAACTCTTCCAGTTGCTTTGAAATAATACAGGGGTAAAGGAGATGAAGGAGGTGGGCTGATGAAGCCCTGGTGAATAGTTAACTGGTTTAAATTCAATTACTGGGGTGTTCAAGTCGTTAACAAGTACATCAATATGGTTTTTATTAACAAAAGTTTTCCTGTCACATATGGTGTGCTTGGCAGCAAGAGCTTGCTCTCAGCCAGCCTGACTGCACAGACAAATCTTGTTCAATCAGATCCCAGGGGTTGCTGCCCATCCCTCACTTTTGCCAAAGCAGAGGTGACAATACTAAAGCCTTCGGGAGGTAGTTCATGAGATTCAAGGTCAGCAAGTTTGATGGGCTCAGAACTGAGGGGTTTACGTAGCTTTTAGATTTTGAATTTGTGAAGAACAAATGCTTTAAAAAGTTTGGCAATCACAGTGTTTTCATTATATTTTTTTCTCTGCCCTCCCTGTTTAAATTTGGCTATCCTCAGTCTTAACACTCACACTTTTCTTTTTTTTTTTTTTTTCCCAGACATACATTGTTTTAGAAAGTCACATTAGTGAGTTTTGGGGGGGTTTTATGTTCTTCCCAGTCTTTCTGTTTTAGCCAAAATATATATTTATGTGCCTCTTGTGCTAGAAAATAATATATACATACTAGGATTGGGCAGAAGAATAGAGAGTCATACGCCTGCACACAGGCAGACAAAAGTTTCATTGACAAATTGTGATATTTAGGTGCTGATTTTGAAACATTATAAAGAAGTTTCTTCAGGCTTTTTGGAACTCTTGGAAAATGTTCCATGTAAAGGTAAATGAAGTCACAGATTCCAAAAAGTGAAAGTGGATCTGGGTAATATTTGCTTCTTAGTTATAGCAGGTCTTAATATTTCTGGTTAGAGTCACAGTGTGTTTAATATTAAAACTCAGATGTATCAAAAGCTTACCTGGAATCGAATAGTGAATCCCTTTGACTTCCCAATTGCTCAGAGTGAGCAAAAGGCCATCCCCTCTGAGGATGAATTGGGACTGTTTGTGCTAGGATGACTGCTGGTTCTGTACCTCAGCTAGAATATGTCTCTCAACACATGTATCTTTGTGGTGCTAAAGTGAACAGAATAGACATTATGATTTGCACTTTGCTTTCTTTTGTTTTGAATTCAAAGGCCATCCCTAATTGATGGAGGTTTCCTTTACGATGCACTTATTTTCAAATCCATCAGGTAGCGCCTGTGCTGCCCCTTGCCTTCGTGGATGAGCTGGTCTTTGACCCAGAACTGGTAAATGAACCCTGCAGGGAAATCATTAGAGAATTGGAACGGTTGCGGTGGAAGGGACAAGGGTCAAACCATTACTTCCCCATAGGGCTGCCAACTTAAATTGGACTTCTTGCTTTTTGGAAGCAGGTCAAGTGTCAGGGATGGCTGAAGTGGTCAGGTACAAAAGGATATAGATCATGGACTCAGTTCAGTGGTTTTAGCTTAAAAAATTAAGGCTAGGCAGGCTGAATTTAGTCTAATGATTCCTTCTCTGCTTCTGTCCTCTTTTCTATCTTTAAAAAGCAAAATTAAAATCCTGAGAAGTCAGTGGGAGCCAACACTCTGACATTAATGTGCTATTTGTGATTTTTTTGGTACATTCATAATTTTTTTAGAGTAGTTGTTTCAACCTTTTTAGTCTTTCCTTGCAGTTTTCTTTGATTGAAAAATAACAAATGATATTTTTTAACAAGAAAATACCTCCATAATTCTTAAGAGAAATATGCCTCCTGCTCTTTTTCCCTTCCTCAACTGTTCTTTGCATAATTTTTTCACTCTCTTAAAAAATGTAAAATGACCTTTCTCAGGCTTTACAAAATAAATGTTTCCTGCTCCTGAAGGAAAAACTCCGCAGTAGTGCATCTACGGCAATGAAATGTATAGTGCTGAATATGGGAAAGTATTTAATCTAGAAATCTGAAGTCCTTGAAACGTTTTTATAATGTTTTATGTAACTCCAGATGTATAACTATGTAAAATAAGCTTAAGATACAAAAAATGCCAAAAAAGCCGTGGGTATCGTGCCTCTGAAATATGACCACAAACACCGAGGAACAAAAACCATTGTTATGTACTAAAAAAAAGAAGGGGTAAAAAAGAAGTGTCTCTGAAACCTGAAGGTCTTTTCACTGTGACTTCAAAGTGCCACAGAGACCCCTTAGAAACATCCTAAGCTCTAATGCTGTTCGTAGTTCACAGCAGTTAGTAGGTCTGAGTGTGACTTGTGTAAGGATCTCTCCATTTCTGAAATAATTAAGGAGATGCAAGAATTAACACAGGTTTGAGTGAGTGGGTTGAAACCCAGCTCTCCTTTTGAAATCAGTGGCAGAGGAGTGTTTCTATGGAAGTAAATACACTTTGATCATAGAATCATAAAATAGTTAGGGTTGGCAAGGACCTTAAGATCATCTGTTTCCAACCCCCCTGCCATGGGCAAGGACACCTCACACTGAAGGGAAGATAAATTAATTGCAATGTGTCTGATAGGTAAATGTCTTAAAAATGCTAATAAGAAAAAAACTGAGGAAAAAATACGTAAGTACTACTTTGACTGGGCTATCCTGCCTCAGAAACACCCATACTTGAGATGCACAAGTCAAGAAGACATGGCAGGAGTCAACGTGAAGCTGTTCACCGTCTCCAGCCACAGAGGGGCAGACCGTGAGATCATGTGAGGAGAGCCGCGCTAGGTTGCAGATGGCCTGCTTCAGTGGCCTCTGGTTCACAAAGTGGGCTGTCTTCCCAATTCAGTTCTCTTACTTCTTACTCTGTGGGTAAGGAGGAACAAAAATGTTCGGTTTTGTGTGTTTATCCTTTGAATATAGTTTATTATGGTACACACACACACCTTCCCCGCTTACTTTACACATTCATTTTCTGGAGGGTTCTTGTACCTATGATTTATAAGTAAGAAGGAAAAGAGAAAAATCGAGTAAGAGATTGTATTTTATCAGACAAAATTCACTTTCTGTCAAGTGTCCGGTGGGTGTGCATGCTGCCTGCTGCTGGGATGGCATCTTTGAGGCACTACAGCCCTGAGCACTCTGACAGCGGAGAACAGACACCCTGCTCCTCAGCTGATGAGGCTCTTGGGCCCCACCATGCTGAGCTCCCTCCCCACAGCCAGCAGTGCTGCAGACCTCCTGCCCCACAACTAGAAGTGAGCATACACGGTGAAGTGAGGGTTGGTGAAGGAGCCACTAGCCAAGATGGTGCCAGTGCAGGAGCTGGGGGCGCAGATCAAGATGGTGGAGAGTCAGGGGAACTGAGCACAAGAGAAGAGGCTAGAAATAGAGAAGCATCTCCATTTCTGTACTTGGAGAAGGGATTACAGCCTGTCCCGTGCCCTAACGGCACCTTGCCTACAGATCAAGAGAGACTGACCAGCTGGAAGCTCTTATCCTTTACTCCAGCTCTTTCCTCTCAAGCAGGCTGGAGATGAGAAGCACATCACTGGCGGTGTGCAGACAGAAAGCAGGTTCCCCAGCGCCTTCAGTGTTGTGTCTGATAAAGCCAGCTGAATAGGGCCAACAGTTTGGAACATGGCTCCGTGCGTTCCAGCTGGCTGAAGGGAGAGGCTGCTGTCCTTGTGTTAGGGTGGGCTGTGTGGAGAAGGCGCCCACAGCACGGCTGGCAGCCTGCTGCCCAGAGTGCAAACCTTGCCTAAGCACAGAGGCAAAAGAGAGCAAGCTGGCAGCCTCTAAAAGTTAAACAGGGAGATTTTTCATTCACAAGGGCTGATCCAACAGCTCCTGATGTTGATAATGATGAATGGCGTATAATGAAGGACTGCACAGCTGAGAGAAACAGTTCTTTGAACATGGCTTTTCCGCTGTAGTGCATCAGGACCAGCAACCTGAGTTCCTTTGATAGGAGGTGCTCAGATGGGAAGCAAGCTGGAAGGAGAGTGATTTTCACCAGCTTCTTACAGAAAGCACTGAAGGCACCGGGGCTTTCGCTTGTCAGTCATGCGATTTGCTTCAAAAGGTGAGAATCTGAGATAGCACGATTATAGTAATAACACTGGTCAAAATTTAGCCAGTTAGAAAGGTAGACACAACTGTTTCATGAACCAGCACATTAGTGTTCAAGTTCACAGGAGGGAGCTGTGTTTGGGGTGGTTTTTGGCAGGTAACTAGGTTCTCTGCCACCTCTGTCGTGTTAGGAGGAATGGTGTCTGAGCAGTGCTCTTCCTGCTACCAGGCATCCCCAGTTGACCTTAATTTTTATTTAATGGTGGCGTTTTCAAGGTTGTGACCTTTGAGCTCTCTTCACATCTTTACATTTTTTTATTCCAGTAGAATCAACAGAAATTAAAACTATTCTGGAGGTAGCATTGCTGATCTCTAAATTTTGCCTAATATTCTGAAAAGCACTAGATATGCAACTTGAAATCAGTATTTGTGTCTAGTTTTATGCAGCTCACTTTTTACTCATATAGGTATGAGTAGAGGTAGGTAGTTACGTGTATGAGAGAAGTGAGGTGTTTGTTAACTTTGGACAGGAGATGAAGGACCAGCACTTTTGATCTTAAGAACTTTTCCCTTCTTTCTTTGCACATTTGTACCCCTGGAGTTACGGGTACTGTCCACTCTGTGTTTCAAAATCCAGTAAGAAAAGAAAGTTAACACTAAATGTCATTTTATAATTGCAATAATGATCACACAGCTGTGCTTTCCTAGTTGCATAATGCGCGTCAGGATCGGTTTAGTTGCTCAGCCTCATTTCCTGCCCAGTTGTAATTCTGGTGACCATTATTACAGTAGGAAAGCTGTCCTCATTCGTTGTGGCCATAGTCTTGACAGAGGCCAGAACGGCATAGTGGACACCAGTGTAGAAGGATGCTGCAGCTCTGGGTTAGCTGCATGTAAGCTTTTAGTGAGTGCGGGAAGCTCATGTGGTGCATATGGACAGGACAGCTGCAGAAAGCACAAGCAGCTTATGCACATATGCCCCTGTGTGCATAAAAAGTAATAAAAAAAAAATAACTTAGGTGTGCCTTTCTTTCTTAAGAAATGTTGCCTTTATTTATGAGCATGTGAAATTCTGAGGAGGAGCTCTTACACTTAAATGAACCTGCGAGCAGCCCATAGAAAAGCAAGTGCCTGCAGCGCTAATAATGAGAACTGACAAGGCAATCCTGCTGTGTTTATTTATGACCTTCTGCCTTTGTTAGCTCTTGTGAGAAATTCCTCTCTAACCATAACAGTATTGCTGGAGCTTGGCACTGCACTGAGGAATCCTACAGCGCCCCGAGGCCGCTCACTGGCACGGGTACAGCTCGCAACAGATTGGCATAGTTGTTGAAATTTTCATATGTTTTCTCTTCATTTACTTCTTTACTTGATTTATAAGGCTGTCTGTTTCTTTGGTACATTTGTTTGTTCTGACAAGCACCCTTCAAAGTATTTTGGGACTTTGTGAAGATCCCAACTTACTGATTTGTTTTTTTTCCCCTCTTTTTTGATGGTCTGTCTAATGAATAACTCAAAGGATGAAATGAGCTTTGGTTTGATAGTTCCATCAGGTAGATCTTAGAAGTTGTGAGATACATAGGGCTTTTTTAAAAGAAAGCATTGTATAAATACTGCCTCAATTTGTAGTCGTCAGCATAAAGACTGAGAACAGGGGACTGGAACAAATGCTCAGGCACCACTGAACAAATCAGCAATGACCTTACAAGCCACACAGAAAAATTTTCATCAGGGTAAGAACCACATTCTTCTTGAGCTGTAGTGCTTATGAACTGTGCCATGATGGAGCTTGCTGTTTTCTCATCCTCTCACACGCATTCCCCAGATGACCTTTCAGCCCTGCTCCCTAAGCTGCGTTAGGTAGCTCAGGCACAAATTTAGAGGATGGAGAATCAGCAGTAGAGCTGCACCAGAAGGTCTGTCAGGGCTGAAGTCTCATTTTGCTTCATCTTGCAAGGACCAGGGTGCCACCATTGACAAGTCCTGCAGTTCCTTGGCTGATGTGTATGACATGGGTTTTCCTTGGGGGAACAGCAGCAGGAGAGGAGGGCAAAGGAACACTGCCTTGCAGGATCCTGGCAGACCCTCTTGCATAGAATCATAGAGAAGCTTCTGGCTGAAGCGCATTTTTTCCAGCTCTGTCACATTACTCAACATGTTTTTGAGCATACTCAAAATGTAGTGCAACTAGAATAGAAATTAGTGGGGGAAAAAGTTATCTTTCATTCTCTTTACAAATATTTCATATAAGTGGCTTCCAAATGCACTGTGTCTGTGGGCTGTGGTACAGCAGTGGTGCTTTCTGAAGGGAGCTACAGCAGGGGGACAGGCGATGGGGAAGGACTATTGGCATCTCAGGTGAAGGGCTCGGTAAAGCACCGTTGCACAGGAGGGCAAATGAGAGCACCCTGCTCAATAAGGCTCCACTGAGTGTCCACCCATTGTGGTGCATGGAGCTGCAGCTGCATTTGTGCAAATCACAGTTGCTGTACACTGATCATTCTGCCCCTGCTCTCTTGGACTTTTTGTCAGAGCATTTTTACTAGCATCACACTGAATTGGTAGTTCTGTGCAATACCAACCTCCTCCTGTCAAGCCAAGGACGTTTTTTCAGGAACAGCCTACTGAAAGAACTCGGGACTCCTTGTCTTCTCTATGCCAAGAAAAAGCTGCAACTTTGAAGCATGCTCAGGCACTCACAAAAAACTGGCTTTTGCAACTCATCGTGGAAATACTTCCTTTCTGTGATACATTAATCAAAGGAACAGTAATAACTGGTATATTGTTTTTTCTGTAGGCTGCATAGACTGCATGGTTTAGCACTTCTGTAGTGACTCTTCCACATTTCTCCTCCTTTGTTGGATTTCAGGAGTGCACCTAAAATTATGAACCTGTTGGAGAAAGACTAACTTAATGCACTCAACAATCAGGACAGCCATGTCATCATCTTAGCTTCAAGATACCTGTTCCCGCCCCAAAAGCAGTTCATAAGCTTGGCTGGAGCAGCATGCTCAGCAGTAGACAGGGGAAGGTACTGGCCTTTCTTAAAGCTTAACTGGAGCAGTACAAGTTACCCTTCTTAGTAGGTAATCAAGACATTATTTCAGAAGGAATCTGAGGCCAGGACACTTTTCTAGGGTTTCAGAAGCCTTTTGAAATTTCTATAGAGGCTTCTGAAACACAAGTCTGTCAAAGCCATATCATCTCAAAATATCGCGTTCCCTTGCTGCTCAATTATTTTGCACAATAGTGTGCCTAACCAGCAGTGAATTACTGTGAGATGTGAATTCCAGAACTTCGGGTGATGAGGGAGTCTGGTTCTAGCTGACATGTGTGAGAAACAACCTGAAAGTTTGGTTTCTGCTTTATTACCATCTTGGATTTCCCAGCCTTTTCCCAGGTTACTGGAAAATGGAGAGGTGGGAGGGGTTGAGTGAACAGCTCTTGAAGCATAATTGTTTGGGTTTGCTCCTGTGGCACATAAACCTTGGAAAGGATCAAGCAGTTTGTGTGCATGGTGGGGGATGTGGAGCAAAGCAGAGCCAGAGCTATCACAGCCGTATTTGTGCTCTACTGGTTGTCAAACTGCGTGCCGCTGGGGTTGTGTTGGGTTAAAAAAAAGAAAGAGAAACAGGGAGGAGGATGAGAGATTCTTGTGTGATGCTGACAGAATGAGTCTGGAGTGACAAAGGAAGCTGAATTTACTGCAGTAGATGTTACAACACTCATTTCTGTCTGATAGCCAAGTATAACACTGCATATCCAGTGTGTCCAAGTTCTGTTAAATAAAAACTAATTCATTAATTAATACTGTTCTCTGAGGCAAGTTGCCTTACTCCATTCCTTTAAAAGGAAGCCTTTCTAACATTTATCGCTCCTTTTGCTGTATACATTTTTCTGTTCCTTTCAGCTTCTGAGTCAAGGGGAAGAGATGGAAAGTTATGGGAGCACCTGTGTTTTTGAAGTTTAAGATGTATCTGTGGCTTATTTACCATCTCATTGAGTTGTGGTATTTGGTTACAGGGTGCTGTGGGAGAGAGAAGAAAGAGACGCAGTATGATGCATGCACAAGCCCTGAGCTAATGAAAAACTGTATTTTGTAGATCCTTATTCCCACGGTAACCTGCTGGGACATCTTTTTTGTCAAACCATAACTCTACAAAGGATATTAATATGCCAGTGAGAATTAAAAAAAGGCAAGTGCTGTAGATCAAGAACTTTTAAACCTTGGACATACAGGTGTATAGGTTCAGCAGTTGTTTAGGTTGCTGTGATCCACACATTGCTAGCCTTGGAAAGCTGGAACAGCTCATATTACCAAGTTGCCTAATTTATTGTGGGAGAAAAAGATCCGCTTCCAGTGATCAGTGGACAATTGATTGTTGGACCAACACTTTCTCTGTTCTCTCAACTGCGGTCTATAAGCACACAGTATTGTAGGTTCCAAACTTTCTAACATCATGGCTAATGCCTTCTGAATACAGTGTGGGGTAGTCTGAAAAACACATGTGGACAGATGTTAATTAGTTGCAAAATACGTGTGCTATGACTCAAGGTATGTCTGTAGTAGTAAACAGTGAGGTACATTAAGCTGTGTTAGGTTGTGTGGTCATGTTTAAAGAGTTTCTCCTGCGTGAGCTACCCTGCATAGACCTATTGAGAATCTCTGCCCTGCAATCGCATGTGGGCGTCCTGCGGGATAGACATGGTGTGAGTGTTACCACATTTCATGTTACAGTATTCTAAAGTGGTGTTTGCTTCTTTTTGCTTGAGCCACACCTGCAAAATCTCAGGGTTTTGAAAAGATGGACTGTGTCTGACTACATGTGCTGCAAGTTTCCAGAAGCATGGTAGCCAGATTAAACAGAATAAAGGAGTAAGCAGTAAATTCTAATACAGATTGCTGCTGCTCCTGCTAAAAATTTAGGCATCTTTCAGATCTGCTGACCCATATATTGTTTTTGGTAATGTCTTATTCTTTCTCATATGCTTTGTTCAAGTCCATTTTGTCTTTCTTGTGATTCAGTACTCCTCTCCTTGCTTGCTTGGTTGGATTTCTTTCTACATCACCTGCGAAAGTAGAACAAGCACATAATGAGAGGGAGAACAGCAGGAGCCGGTATTTTCTTCGTGCTTGGTGATGCTAGATTCAGCATGGCCAGAAGCACAGACAGCAAAGAAGGTTGGGCTGGGAAGCAGGGGATCTGCCCATTGGCCCTTCAAATTCTGAGCTTGCTGCAGAGAGGGAGGAGGATAGCAATCCCCAAAATAACAATCTGCAGAGAGCTTGAAAGTTTCTGGATCAGTGCGCGTTTTCCTTCATTCGGTCAGCTTCCTCTCTGCTTTATCCTGCCAGTTCAGTCTGTCTTCCCCCTGGGGAGGTAGCTGTAGGCTGCGTGATCTAGAAAATGGTTGCAATCCAAACAGGCTCTAAAGAAGGAAGTCATTATGTCTCACCTCATTGTTCTTTATATGAAAAATCCTTAACATTTCATGTTTGGGAATGGTTAAGATTGGCACTGAGGAAACTATGGATGGGAAGTATTATGAGTGCGACAAAATTTCATTAGGATGCTGTTACACAATCACAACTTTTCTTCCTTCTTCAGAGGGTAAATTTGTTGTGTTTTTCATTGGTTTGGTTTTAAATGTTGGTGATTTATTGATAAATAGCTGATGCTGTAGCTACAAGAATTGTTGGCTGTTAATTTTTCTTTGCTACTCTGCTGAAGAAACAAACGGCTCCTAAGGGTTCGCGGCTTTTGGGGTTTAAATTTTGTTCTCAGAAATTCTACATGCTAAGCATTCTGCTTTAGAGATAAACAGTGAAGTTCCTATCTTCAGAGATGCTGTGTTACTGTTTTTCTGTTCTGGAGGTTTACTGTTTATTTTTGATATAAAAGAGTATTGTTTTCAGACAAGCTGTGTGTCTTACCTGTTTACAGTCCTTCTTAGACTTTGTCAGTTTGCTTTGATAGAACATGGGCCTAGTATTTATCACTTCATATACCAGAGTCAATGTTTGTAAACCGGTGACTTTTTTGTTATGCCATTAGGAGATTTCTTGATGTGGCTGGAGAACTCAGGAGCCCTCTTCCCATTAACTGTCAGGAGCTGCAGACCGTGTAATGAGTGGCACTGGGTATGAGCAGGGAGGTGTGCAGTGGTCTAGGCTTTCCTCTGGGTCCTCTAAGCTACAGTGTCAGTTTTGAATTTCTAATTGCCCCAAGTTGGTTTTGCTGTTAAGCTCTCAACCGGACAAGCAAATAAGGTCCCACTGTGGATCAGTTCAGGTACAGAAACGCAACTGTATCCATCTTAGCAACTTCTCATTCTGTGTCTTAACAGATACATGCCTAGGGTGTTCTACTCTTGGGCACCTGTATCCACGGGTCACCAGTTTTTAGTTAAGGTAGTCCTACAAACACAGATCCTTGTTAAACAGGTGCTTGTTAAACAAATGTAGTAACAAATTACTCTTTCTTTAAATGAACTGGGAACTGAATGCTGCAGTGAGATGCCATATCCAGCAGAACAAAACTACATTCGTCGTTAGGGTGGCAGTCCTGCCTAGGCAGTCAGGAAGGCCACTAGCATTCCTGGCATTTTTTAAGACTGGGAATGAATTTTGTATCCAAATTACAAGTAAGTACTGTCCAAAACAGTCATTTGCTTAGCAATTGCTGTGACTCGAGTCTGTTTTTCAAAGTTGGCTTTTCGTAGGTAATTTCTGGAAGACCAGTGTAATTCCAGGATAGGCTGTAAAGGTGTCAGGCAGAGCACTGGCACTGCGCTGCTTGCTTACACATTTTCTCGATTGTGTGACTGAATATAGGGCTTTGGGGGAAAAGATTTTACATCCTCAGGGACTTCTCTGTGAAACTTCTCAGAGAGAGTGTTTGATACTGACTGGAGTCCTTGCAACACATTTCAGCAGCTGGGTTATTTTGGGGAGCATGTGAAGCCTGCAGAATGAAGGGAACGTGTTTCCCCAGCAAGTGGTGCTTTGTCACTAAACTTAGTGCAAGAAAGTTAGTGGTTTTATCATACACTGAGAAATCCCTTCATCTAGAGTATTGCATGAATAGTTCAGCACATAGACGTTAAAGTTAAAACCATTAAAACCTCTAGTGAGGTGGAATAAAATAAGACCAACAAGTACCATAAATAGCTAAAAAGTGCCTCTTCCCAACTGTATTGTCTTGCAAGTAAGTTTTTGGTATGAAACAAATCCTCTCCTTAAAATAGCATGTTCTGAGGACAAGTTGTGCCTGTCAATAAAAATCAAGCTTTTTCCTCAAAGAGGTGTTTGAAATGGAAGTAATCTTTGCTTTTCCTTCTCCAAACCTTGAATTAGCAAGATTCAGAGAACAAACCCTGTTTTCTGTCCCTAAATTCATTGCACTAAAGGCACTTCGGCAAAAATGTGGCAGCAGCCTTGCTGTCTCCTGTTAAAGATTTTTTTTTAGGGATGTGCATTAGGTACATTTGGTATGCTTACTGAGGGTTGCAACGTAGCTGGCGCAGAAGGAAGACCCCCATGTAGGGGGTAGCAGCCTTAGAGAATGAAAGCATTTTGCCTGTGGCCTCTGTCATTGCTGTGCTCATGTTTTCTTCCAGTTGCACAGGCCATGGGAGGCTGTTAGCTCGCTCACTGCCTCGACAATGTGACCAGCAGGGCCTTTGGAAGACTTCTTGAAACATGCTATTATAGGCTCCTTTGTGATGAAAAGAGGTCTTACAAATATCTTGAAATTTAAACAGGGCTATTGTGGGTTTTCCCTTTGTGTGTGTATGTGTGTTTGTCAGCCAAATCATTTGTTCAAAGTTAATCTCAGTTACAGAGCATATTGTTCATAATCCCCCATGGCTCCAAAACAATAGCAGAGTGTATATCTGCTTGAATATATATTTACATACTTACATGTAAAGTATATTTGCATGTATATATAATTCTGCTTCTAAGGCAGTGATTCATGTTAAAGAGATGGATATTTCATGCAGGATCCTGTCTTTTGAGCAGCAACATCTTCCATCCTAATAAAAATACTGCAGGAAGGCCTGAATGGAGTGAGCAGCGCTTTGATCCTGCAGCCAGTCAGTTGCTGCAGTTCCCTCCATGTAATGCTGGGATTCATGCTAGCAAACGGATGGTAGTCTTGGGTTTTCAGCTTCTTGGAGACTGGGAGATTTTGTGTGTCTTTAATTTTAATATCTACAGAATACCTCTGCTTTTCTTCTACTCCCTGAGCATAAAGGAGCCAATAAGCAATAGCTGGAAAGTTGAAATAAATCCCAAGTTGCATATGCTCCGCGCAATCCCTGGTAGAGAGCCCCAAATTACAGTAACCTGTCAGTGAACATAGGGTGTAATTCAGCGATGCAGGAGTTCAGTTAGCTTTCTATTTTTACTGATTTCAGAGAAGGTGAACATCATTTTTCAACTGTTAATATCTAGCAAGGGATCGCTTTAGTGAAACTGAGTGTCTGCTGAGACACACCTGGGCAAAACCAGCAACTGTGCAAAGTGTTTACAGTGTAAATTTTTGCTCCGTGGTGAATGCTTTGATCCTGTCACACTCTGGGCGTAAACTTGTGGTGGTATTATGGAGTGACTGTAGTCTTCTTTTTGGCTTTTTATTGGATCTGAGTGTGTTCTTTGAGTAAGTTTATTATATTATATATGGGTGTTTGTTCTGTTTTTTTTCTTGTGCTGTGTTTGTAAGTAACTGTGTTTCCTGGCTCTACATAAGCAAGTTTACTTCTCTCTACCCCTTGCTGCCTGCATTGCAGTAGTAAATTGGTGTGCTGTTTCAAGAGCGTCTCTCCTGTCAGTCTGATAAGATCGTACCACCGGGAAGGCATAACATTATAATCCCAAGCACAATGTGATCCTGTTCATTTTAGCTCTTGTACTTGTCAGTGGGACAAGAATAAAGGTTGTGCATGGGTGGAAGGTGAGGCTGGAAGTGAAGACAGTCAGAGATAAAACACTTTGCTAAAAGAGATAGATCTTGCACAGAGACATTTCAGTTTGTAATCAAGGTATTATCTAGAAATTAACTTTGGAAGCTGGCTGTGGTGTCCTGCATAATACAGGATGTAAAGCTGACATAGAGAATATAAAACTGTAATACAGGTTTGTGACAGGGGAAAAACATTACTTTCAGTTTTTCTTAGATTTGGTGTACTTTGAGTCATACCAATACCGTAGGCAAGAATAACAAAATTACTCTAGAAACAGATCTGCAAGAAACAAGAGATTTCTGCTAATTCCAGACTTCCTACATTTTAGTGGAAGAAAAGAGTACTTTCCAGAAAAAGCCTCTGAAAAGAGGCAAAATTTAAGGCATGCCTTAGGGTATGAGGACTTGAGCCCCTTAAAAGAATCCCAGCAATTACCTAACCTGCCAACTTTCCAGCAAGATAAATGGAAGCACTGTAGCTTGAAGGTGCCTTGGTTTGAATGAGATGCAGTAAGTAAGGTCTCTCTGTTCTTTACAGGCATCATAGATCTGATAGTACTTACAAAAGAAGAATAGAGTTGGTGTCCTGCTGACTAAATTGTCCTCTAGAGGAGTATTAGTTACAGAGCTTCTTTGTTAACTAGGCTGTCTGCTTAAACCACTGTGAATTTCTCTTATTAGTAGGCTTTTTAATAGCTTTTCATATGGATATGCTAAGTAAATGCAAGAATATCCACGTAATTTAGGTATATAATTGTGTATATGTACAGTATTTTATATATAAATAAATGTTTGTGATGTGGAAATTGCACACAACTTCATTACTGTTCTGTTGAACTGAGGTAAAAGCAAGCATTAAAATACTTATAATAGCAGAACAGTAAGTCGACTTCTGCTCTTTCTGTCCGGGTGCTTCACATAAACCCTTTCTTCTCCTCTGTAATTTCCCAATTAGCTTTTGTGGATAACAGAGGTGTTCCTAAAGCCTTTGTATGCTGGAAGTTTCCCAGTTGCTTGCCTACTCAGGATTTCTACCTTAGAGGACTAGTAAGGCCACAAAGCATGTGTTAACGAAGCATACAAAGTAATGATCTGCAAACCGTGCTGCGCAGAAGGGCTGATATTTCTCATTTTAGCCCACTGTAACACAAGTGTAGCACAGCCCAGGCATCTAGGTAGGCTACAGCTTTCATGCTGTCCTGACAGCAACCTTGTTATGAGCTTTCTTGATGGGTCTGATGAATGAATGCTACCATGGCATCCTTGGCAGCTGAGTTGATGGTGAAGTTCCCCAGCACGGGGAGGACACCCCAGTGCTTATGCTGAGCACACATGGGGAGCACAGCGTACCGTGGGTGCTATGGGCCAGCCTGGCTGCTCTCACTGCATGTGCCAGGAGGGAAGGGGGGGGTGAAGTGCTGGTTGGTGTGGCCTTGCTATTTGAATAGCATTCCTCTTCCACTTTTGTGAAGGAGTTGCATCAGGTTGGTGAGAAAATCCCTGGAAGGCAGGCACTTGAAGAAACACCTGGGACTCCTCCAACACCCCGTCGCCACAGGAGACTGTACAAGTCAGATGTGACCTGGTGGAAGAAGTGAACTTCATTCCTGTCCCAAGGTTATTCCCCACATACAGGCTCAACAAGCTGGAGAGATACTGTGGGGAGTGGTCAGGTTTTGCCTTGGTCTCTGAACAAGAGATAATTTCATCATGGACAGTGCTAACCACTTCATGGCTTTTTATTATTTCGGCATGTTCGTTTTTCAAGTACTTTGTGCCTTGCTGAAACAAATGAAAGCTTTAATACACACACCCTTTCTTACTCTAAATGCAAACCCCTGTGTTTTCTATATCTTTGCTCAGCTGGATACCAATCTGGTTTTTTTATGCAGAATTTATATTCTTTTAGAATAGGCTTTATTCTGCTACATTCGGTTTTCAAGGGTTTATGTATGCTTTTCAGCAGCATTTATTTTATCAGCATTTCCTGCAGCATGTGTTGCACATCACAACAGCAGTGGTTTGATTCCATTTAGAATACCATATTATGTATGGAAAGCAGTAATTGCTTACCTGTTTGCCAAATACATTCTGCTGTGAAAAATCCCTAGCATTGCTATATACAGCATCAAGCAGTGTTATTTCTTGTTCATATTTTCTACAGTTAATAGTTTTGAAAAAGGAAATAGTTTACTGCCCATTTCACAATTAAATTTCCTTTTGTGAGGATCTGGAACTCTACTCTGAGCGAATGCAGAGTCCACACAGTCTGAAGTTTCTAACTTAATTGTTGCTTTTCATGTGCTTGTCAGAAAAAGCAAAATTAATCTGTGGTGAGAGTTGTGCTTGAAGTATTAGTGGAAGTTCATTAGAAATAAGGTCTGCAAGGTGTCTTGCAGAGAGATAAGCTGAGTGAATTGTATTACTATCTTTATGCAAGAGGAGGAATAACATGTAGTGTTCTAGGTGTTGTTTTTAATGAGTTTTCCTCTTGTTTAAATTGTTAATCCTGCTTTTTCCATGACTTGGAAGACTGTCTGTGTTAGGGGGGACTGACTGTGAGCTTTCCACATAACATAGCTGGTCAGCATCGGGCATGACTCTTACACAAAACACACTAACTTTGCATTTTGTCCAATTTCTGTAGCTTCTATAAACACATTTATTTTTTGTTATGAAAATTAGGCAGCAGTAAGGCTTTGCTTACTGAGCTCTTTGCTCAGGGAGAGCCCAGTGCTTTTCAGCCCGTGCCTGACTTCTACTCAGACAACAGGTACCATTGTCTACGGTGCAACCACCTGCATGAGCCAGGCAAGTGAAGTCAAAGTGAAGCAGCCAGAGTAATACACCATGTCATCCCAGTTATCGAAAGCCTCAAAGGTCATTTAATGACTTGTTTTATATGTGTGGTAACTCTGTACTTCTTGTTTGCACCTTAATTCACTAGTAGAAATAGTAATGTGCTCCTTAACCTGTGCCTTGCCAGTAATCACAGAAGCACAGCTATCTTTGTGACTTTTCATTTTAGATGAGATTTTTCTGTGATTGCTTAGGAATTTCCCCGACAGTTAAGGGGCACACACTTGCTTTGCCACAGCATTCTCAGTTTTTCATATCTGATTTTGCAGTGATTTAAAAAACCAACGTACTCCCACAGATCCCAAAGACCAGTATAACTCCTGTGTTACAGCTTTAGGGAATACGCCCAGCCATCTGTAGTTAGAATTTAGATGTGCTTAGACCTATGAAGGAAGTTTCTCATGGAAAATGCAGCAGTTATGAACTGAAATGGAGCAACTGTTTAGCATTGTGTTCAAACAAAATGGAAGAGAAACTGAGTTGTATGCTGGTGCTTGATGGAAATAGAGAAGAGGCCTTCCTTGCTTGTAGGTGGCCAGCAGGTCCTGAGCTAGGCCTCTGCTTGCGTCTGTTCTGCAAACTGAAAGAGCTGCATGTGAGGGTTAGAAGAGCTGCATATTTTACACCCTTCTCTCATTTTGGTGATGGTTTAAAGAGTGAAGCATATAAGCTGTGATTGTTAATGGTAGCAAACCCCGAAATGAAATACTGTGTGAAAGTGAAACTGAAGTGCCATTTTCATTAGTTTTAGTATTGTCAGGCAGAATTTGTGGGATTAATTTTGAAAGCTTAACCCAGGTGGAAAAGGTTAAATTCTGTGTTGAGTGAATTTGGTTCCAATTCGTTTGCTACCCTTGCTTGTTCTTTTCTTGAAAGAATTAGAGATTAATTGGAAAATTGTATATACTATCCTTGTTTTCTGCCATCATTTAACTATGTGAACCAACATTAAAAGACAACCTCTCAGTTATCTGCTGCAATAAGTAAACAAACAGAGCTGGTAGCCATGCCAGCTCTCAAGTCCTGTGTCCTGAGTATTATATGAGTTCATAGGAGTACTTACATTCTTTTTCCTCAGGATTTATCTGGATCCATTGACGACTTGCCGACTGGAACTGAAGCAACCCTGAGCTCAGCCGTTAGCGCATCAGGCTCTACAAGCAGCCAAGGGGAACAGAGCAACCCTGCACAGTCTCCGTTCTCCCCTCATGCTTCTCCACATCTCTCTGGCATCCCTGGGGGCCCATCGCCTTCCCCTGTAGGCTCACCTGTTGGAAGCAACCAGTCGAGATCTGGTCCCATTTCTCCAGCGAGTATTCCAGGTAAGTTTGTTCCAACAAACAAAATTAAACTCTCAGACTAGTTTATGAAATAAGTAAATACTCCTGTAATATGAATTAATTTATTTTCTGAGAATCCTGCACTTTCAGGGCTGCCTTCTGGGGAAAAAAAAATGCATACTTAAAACATGGTTAAATTCCATCTGAACTTCAGCTGCCAAACCCTCAAGAGTGCTCAAAGTTCTGAGCGTGACTCCACATATGTGTTTGATAAATGTCTTTTTCATCAACCAATGTGAATACTTGGTCATAATTTTTGTATTTGGTTTGTGTGTCATCTATGTGTCACATGTTTCTCTCTATTATTTAGAGGGTCCCTTTTTTGGTTTTACTGTTTATTTCTGTTAGTTTTGGCTCTTTGACTTGTGTGGTGGTTTCAGACCCACAAGACAAGGCAGAGATTTTCCAACCTTGTATTGTGATAATGTGATTTTGGACATGAATAGAGAATACTGTATGAGATGTTTCTTAGTACTGCAAAGTTACTAGGAATCCAGCTCCACCAGTAATAATTGAAATGCCAGTGACATGCTTGCCACTCGCTCTCTTGTGCCACACAGTGTGACACAGTCATTCGTGTGCTTTCAGAAAATTGTGGAAATCTCTTAAGACACCCAGAATTAAAAACAGGCATGCGTTTACTCCAGTTCTTACCTTGTTCCCACCCATCTTGCATATTACTTGCAGGGGGCCAGGCAGCAATGTGCGCTTGGTATTTCAGATGAGTTTATTCTCTTTCTGATGCCCAAGTTTTTGATTGTTTTCTGACATTTTGAATACTAGGGGAATTCCTAAGAGCAGGAGAATGCTGACATTAGCTGAGGGATAACATCAGTTGCTGACAAAACCACAAAAAATCATCATGGAGCTCAGTTAAAAGAAACAAAAGCGATAATGCCTTTTCATTAGATGTGCTGTAAACCAAAGGCAGGTTAAAATTCAGTGAGTAACATGTGTTTTGGTATTCAGAACAAAAGTATCTGTGTGAAGTGTAGGTGCCTGTTTGTATACAGAGGTTAAACTAGATAAGCAAAGGGGAGTAAGTTCAGTGCACACAGGAATGTTGCATATTAAATGTGGTCTGAGCATGTCGAGACCTGATGCTTCATGTGTGCCCTGCAGTTATTTCTTCCCTTTCCAGCCACTCTGACTGGCAGCATGTGCTCAGGTGGGTCAGAAAAAGCAGGGACAGCAGCAGGACTGGAATAGTTGCATTATGTGAAGTATGGTAGCTGTGTGTATGCAGCATATTTTACAGTACGTGGTGAAGCCCATCCATTTTGTCGACTGGAGTCCCACCTAGCTGGAAAGGTAACGTTTTCCCATAGTCAGGTACAGGCAAGTAAATGGATTGGCATTTTAGCAGCCTGATTGCTGAATAGGGAAAGAAAGTTATGAAATTGAAAATAGCTTTATTGTAGCCATGATAGATAAGGATAAATAAGAACAGAACAGAATGTAGGGAGAATTAATAACTTTTTATGAAACCAGCTGATCCCTGTGAGATAAAAATAAAAGGGGAGTGGGACCACAGGTCAGGGTCAGAGTTGCTTCATCACTTCCACTGAGCCCAAAAGCTAACTTTTGTGACTGGCCTACTGAAAAGTATTGCCTCTTCATACAAACCATCGCCACCATTTTGCATGTTTTTTTCTGGTCTGCTGCTGTCACACAAAAGCAACTCTTCTTCAGGAAGGATTTTTATGAATGGCACTAAATCAAAACCACCTGCTGCTGCTGCCCCAGTGTGGGTGAGCTCCTGTTCTCTGCAGCTCTGTTGATAAAGGTGAACTCCCAAGTATGAGCTCTCTCCAGAGGGGAGCCAGGCAGCTGCAGGAGCATCGCTGCTGCTGCTGCCACCATGGTTCTCAGGCTACAAAATGACATGAACAAAGCTGCCCTTTAAAACTCTGCAACTAGTAGGATGCCACGAGGTGCTGTTGCTTTCAAGCTGTATGAATTCGACTGTGTTTTCACCTAAGTGTATTCCTGCCGTTGTGCTTCATTGCTTGGACTGGGATAGCTTTTTTCAGCAGCCATATTTACGAGACCCTATAAAGAAGTAACACGGAGCTTGTTTGTATTTCTGTGGCTGTTCACAGTGTTCAGGTTGTGGCCGTTTTTAAACAGATTGTGTGCTACAGCATTGCCTTCAATAATTTTGCTCGCTGCTATTTTCCTCTCCGTTCTCACCCTACCCTTGTTTGTTCTGACCTCATTCCTCTCCTATTACCTCCTGCGATGTTGTGCCACAGCTTCTCCATGTGACATAGATTGGCTCTTTCAATCATTCTCTCTCCAGCAAGTCATTGTAAAATGAGCAGCTGTTGTGTTGCTGATAGCTATGGCTAGAGAAAGCCAGAATGTTGCAGGGGGTTCTTGGTGGGAAGGCCATTAAAATAAAGGTGTTGCTTTTCCAGGGTTTACTGGAAGAGAAGCATCCTTTTCCCAGTGCCTCCTTCCTCACAACAAAATTGAAGACTAGTTTAACATCTAAAGGGCAGACAAACAAACAGCCCCCTATTAAGCCTCCCAAATGGCTGATTCTATTCCCACTGCCTGTTTAAGCTGTCTCCCCACCCCACTGCAAGCCTGCCACCCTGCATTGCTTTCTGCCGCATGCCACAGATTTCACGGGAATGGACTGGCACAGGCAGCACTGACATTGGCACGTCCCTAGCTCAGTGGGCATTTCCTTCCTGTGCTCTCTGAAATACTGGGCGGATATATTGTGTGGTAAGTGGCACACACATTTACAGCCTTTGTTTCCATTTGCTTGACTGGAATAGACCAGGGAGATTAACCCCTAAGAGCAGAAAAAGTAACTGAGATGGGTTTTGTTCAGAAAAAGTTTTCTCTCAGAAGGGTAACAGTTCTTTTTCACACACCCTCTCCGCCAGTCTTTTATGAAATCATAGTCTTTTATGATTTTTGGGGGATTCAGAATGACATTCTGGTTTGTGTTAAGTAGATTATTATTCTGCTTTGCCAGAAATTCTGGTCTCTTTATTTTGTAGCCATCTTCATAATTAGGGTACATGTTCTTCCAAGAATGAGATGCAATGCCCTGCACTGCTTTAGGTCTTGAACTGTGACTGATTCAACCCTAAACCATTAGTGGAAGCTGATGCAGCACATAATCAAAATGCACTGCTGTTGGCAGAAGATTTAGTGGCTGTTAATTTCACTTTTCTGTCTTTTTTTTTTCCCCTTTCCCTCCTGCTCCAACCATTCCAGTTTACTAACAAAGCAAAAATGTAAATAAGCTAAACTCCCCTTTCTCCCCCCATCCCCAGTTTTGATCTCACTGGCCAAAGGCTTTTGTCAGCTCTTTCTCCCTTGCAGTGTAAGCAGCAAAAATTTTTAATATTTAGAGTTCTGTGGAAGATTGCTGATAGGCCAGGAATCCCTTAACCCATGATGGACAAGCAGGTTTTGTATGATTTAATAGGTTCTATTATATGTAAACCTCTGCAGGGATTTTTATCTGTATGGAAGAGAAGTATAACCTATATTAATATTTAATAGCAAATACTGTCTTTAGAAGTATGTAAAAGGATTTATTTTTTTTCCACACAGATCAGTATTTTGACTTGTGCTTTTAATACATTACATTCACTTTCTGAACAAACCAGCTTATTTTTACTCTGTTAAGCATCAACTGCACTGTTGGTTTTATTGCAATTGTATTGATGTCTTCTTGCACCAAGGAGCTCAGATACAGCTGGAGTTACAACTCACATGGAAGAAAGCCATGTGTGGATACTCTCACCGAGGAATGTTGTTGCTGGTCATCTTATTTTATGCTAACCAGTGGTCAGCACTCTTCTCTGATTAAAAATCTTTAATTCTAGTATATGAGTCAATGGATGTGTTCCATTCAGTGATCAGCTCTGTTCTTTTCAGTTCTGGATTTCTTCCCCTCCTGTATTGATCAGCTAGCTAGCTTGAAATCCAGGACCTGTCAGCGTTAGAATTACGCTAGCATTCTATTGAAAAAAGAGCAGGAGGGGAATGGGATACCCAGAAAGAGCTGTAACAAGACACCTTCCCTTGCTGTGCATGTTAGTCAATGTGTGGATAGACTAGAGTGGTTAAAATGCTGAGAGAAGAAAAAAATAAGCAATAATCTATCATATCCAAAAGGATATTTAAATGCAAAAATCTGAATAGGAGTGATGCTTTCTTTCATGCCTTATAAAAGGAGAAGCCTGAGAGTTGAACTGCTTCCAGAAGAGGCTGCCGTAAGACAAGCCAATCAGACAAGACATGTTTTAAACAAGAATTTGGAAAAATAATTTGCTCAGGATTGAGTTATTCCACATGCTTATTCCATCGACCACCGCTTCTACTGTGTTTTATGGCATGGAATTTTCAAACATTATCTGAAGGAGAGAAGGCTACCATATGAAAGTGACCAGTGCTGTTTGACATCTTTGTCTATGACATGGACAGTGGGATTGAGTGCACCCTCAGCAAGTTTGATGGCAACACCAAGCTGTGTGGTGCAGTTGACATGCTAGAGGGAAGGGATGCCATCCAGAGGGACCTTGACAGGCTGGAGATGTAGGCCACTGTGAACTCATGAAGTTCAAGAAGGCCAAGTGCAAGTTTCTGCACCTGGGTCTGGGCAGTGCCCAAGCACAAACACAGGCTGGGTACAAAATGGATTGAGAGCAGCCGCAAGACTTGGGCGTGTTGGCTGATGAGAAGCCCAACATGACCCAGCAGTGTGTGCTCACAGCCCAGAAAGCCAGCCATATGCTGGGCTGCATAGGTAGGTGTGAAGAAGTGTCAAGAGAGGTGATTTTGACCCTGTACTCTGCTCTTGTGAGACCCCATCTGCGGTATTGCATTCAGCTCTGGGGCCCCAACACACAAGAAGGACATGGACCTGGTTGAGTGAGTCCAGAGGAGGGCCACAAAGATGACCAGAGGGCTGGAGCACCTCTCCTATGAAGGCAGATTGAGAAAGTTGGGATTATTTAGCCTGGCGAAGAGAAGGCTTCAGAGCAACCTTCTAGCAGCCTTCCAGTACCTAAAGGGGGCTTACAAGAAAGCTGGAAAGGGCATGTTGGGCTGGGACATGGGAGAATGTCTTTAAGCTGAAAGAGGGGAGATTTAGGTTAGGCATAAGAAGTTCTTTACTGTGAGGGTAGTGATGTACTGGCACAGGTTGCCCAGAGAGGCTGTGGCTGCCCTGTCCCTGGCAGTGTTCAAGGCCAGTTTGTACGGGGCTTTGAGCAACCTGGTCTGGTGGAAGCTGTCCCTGCCTATGGCAGGGGGGGTGAACTAGATGGTGTTTAAGATCCCTTTTAACCCAAACCATTCTGTAATTCTGTGAATTTTTTTGTTGTTGTTGTTTTACAGATATCCTTACATAATTGCAAAACAAGGAAGGGGATTATATCCTTGTAAAATGGATATGATTTCCCTGTCTAGAAAGATTATTTTAACACATCTATCAATATTTCCCCCTTGGCTTCTCCGGAGGCAAAAATCTTGCAACAGCTTGTTGCAGGGAAGATGCATGCTGTTCATTGGCATCCAGACCAGAAAAAATCAAAACACAAAATGCCATTGACGTAGCTATGTTCTTAATCACTGTTAGTGCACAAAACATCTATTCAGCAGTTTTGCAAATCTAGAATGCTTACAAATGAAATACATTAAGGTTTCACATAGCAGTAGTTTAAAACGCCTTCTTTTGAAGGGTATGCACAACATCTTGAATTTTTCTGTCTTTTTGAAAAGAGGAAAAGTAAGCAAATTGTAAGGCACTCTAGCTTGAGGCATTCCTTCTAGCATATGGAGGATCTAACCTGTGATACCCATTAGAATTCAGCCCAGGTCACAACTGATGAATAAATTTGTTGTCTCAGGGCTTTGTGAAATAACTAGTCTCAGCCTAGTTTCCTGAGGAAAGCCCGTGCTACAGAAGGAGCTATCAAAATTGTTATCATACTTGCAGCCTGGCCAGGGAGATCAGGAAGGTGTCCCTCTCTGCAGAGGTGGTCTTCTGAGAACAGGTGCAGGAGATTAAATGAGACAGAGACACACTGTTCAAGTTCCTCCTGTTAAGTTTTGCTGATGACAGAGGGTTTCACGTTCCAGGACCATCAAGCTGCTGTTCTTCGTAAGCTCTAAGTTAAGCATCAGATAGAAAAACCACAAGTCACAATAACAAGCATGTCCTGGGTGGTTATTTTTTAGAGGTAGTTTCTAGTTTTCAGTTTTAAGTGTTTTCATTTGCTTAATATCTGGTTTATCAGTATTTATATTTCATGGTCACACGTTTCAGTTTCAGTATTTTAATTGCTGTTTAAGCTAGTGATGAACATTTCTGACCCATGGACTGAACATCCTGCAGGGTCTGACAAGCATGGCACTGAGGGTTGTCCAGCACCGTACAAAGGCTTCATACAAACCTCTCCTAGACAGCCGGGTTGGCAGCACTCACATCCCCATATCTGTGCTCTGCTCCCTATCTGGTTTGTTCTCTTTCTTGGTTCTTGCCAGGCCTGTTTTCACCATCCTGGCTGTTGCCAAGCGGCCAGCATGGTGGGGCATCTGTTGCTGTGCATGCCATGGCAGCAGTCCTGCAGCAGGCTGCTTCTTGTAGCCCTGTGAGTCACTGGTAGCCCTTGTGGTGCTGGTACAGATCCACCTGGAGTGTGATGGCTGTCGAAATCCAGTTAAAATCTTTACATAATCAAACGCTCTGGTTCACATAACAAAATTCAAACCACAGCTGCCAAGATTTGACAGGTATGTTTGTTGTTTAGATGTATATTCTAAGGCTAGCCTTGGACAATTATTGTTTACATTTCATCATTAAACTGCATTTCTTTCTGACTTTTTTGCTTAGCCCACTTACGTTAAAAAGTTAATACAGTGTGTATTTGAGTTTGGCCATTTGGGGGGTTTATTGTTTAATTATTTGGCTACACAAACACAGATTCTCTGTCCTTTGTGTTGCCAAATAGGGCATTAATTTGCATATTACAAAAATTAAAAGGTTGTCTTTCACTCCCTTGTCCTTTGCAGTACTTACCAGTGATTGACGAGTGAATGGGAGAAGTCTCTCACATTTGCATCAGTTTGTTTTTGTTGTAGTTGACAGATGGTTGTTATACCTAGATAAAATAGAACATAAATGGCCTAAGTGGTTTGATTTCTGTGATGGGATAGGTTGTTGCAGCTTCCAGTTTTTCAGTGGACTCTGTATCGCTGCCATTAGAGATATTTAAAGTGGCCATGCTTCATAGTTACTATCAGGCTTGACTAGATGGATATGTGGTGTGTCCCTCCTTAGTAGAAAGAACCCAACCAATTTTAAATATGGCTTGAATTAGTAATGGACCAGCTAGAAATTAGCCATTTAGCTTCGAAAGAAGAACACTTCAACTACCTCCAGATCATGTTTGTCTTTTTTTTTAACAATGAAAAGCAAGATACTTGGTGTCCTCCTTAGAGACAAAATTCGTGCAGGTTGAGCCAGTGGCTTGAAAGATTCAAACAGCCCTTTGACAGCTTTGCTCCATAGGTAGATATGGAAGTCAAAGTGCAAAGTGAGTTCTTAGAAAGTAAACACATAAGAACAACTCACTCTTGTAGTGAGCTTTTCTGTTTGTTCCCCATCTCCAGATAACAGTGGACTCAAATTATTGTGATGTGTTGATTGATTACAGCCGTTAAGTTTCTTAGCAATCAGTTTCATCACTATTCTAAATTCACACTTGCACTTTTGATTTCTCTTCCACAACAGGGTGATGTGGGCTGTCGTTGACTAATGAATAACAGAATTGGTTTCGGCATGAGACAAACAGAATGCCGACACCAATCCCAAAATGCATTAATCTTTAATAATCCACATCTGCATGTTTATAAATGATATAACCAGGGGTTGCTAACGTTGATATTCCTCCTTCCAAACAGAAGCTGACATAGAAGTTGGTGTTTGCAAACTGCATGAGAGACACGTGGCAGGGCATAGCATGTGTGACCTTGTGGAGGGAGCTCACCAGATGAAAGTTCTCTGTTGATTAAAAATACATGAAGAATTGCTGTGCTTCTGCACCAGTCTTTGGAGCTTATCGTTGTTGGGCAAGATGAAATATGGCATGATAGATATTGTCTTCTAGGAGGATCAGACCCGCCAAATAGGTTTTGGAAGCAGGTTGACGTCAAGGTGCTTTTATCCTTTTATGCATTCAACCTGCCCTTTTTTCTGTAGTCCCTGAGAACCATTGAGATGGGGCTCTGTAATATGTAATAACACAGTAAGAAAAACTAGATGATCTAAGAGTTGTTCCTTTTGGGGATCGCATTAATGAGAGCACATACATTTTGCTATTCAAGCACCCATTAATGTCAGGCAGTGGACTGGTATGAGAAGCAGCAGGTAGGACTAACAAAATAGTTCATTGCCACGTATCGGCACTGCTCCAATTTCCACCTGCTTGCCTGAACTTTAGAGTTGGGAGGAGCAGGGAGGAATGAAACACCATCACTGCTGGTCTTCCAAGTTAATGCCACCTGATGATGAATATTTATCCTGAGCAATTCTTACATGTAGCTGGATCAAGGGAAAAGAAATGCAGCTAAGAATCAGCAGTTTCAGTTCATATTCACTCTTTCTTTGGCATCTTGTATGTTCTCACACTGAAATACTATACATGAAAGATGGTATATGGTTTTCTTAGAATTTGTTAATTGTGTTAAATCTAGGAGTTAAGGTTTTTATTAGGTGGCAAATACTAGAAGTGTAGGTCTGCTACACCGATTGTGCTTCTCAGGCTCTTAAAAACAGCAGATGCAATGAAGAACAGCTTAGGGAAAAACTCGTAGTTACAAATGTAGTCTAGAGAATGAGCATTGATAATGAAAAATTCTTCCTTTTGGAACTTGGATTGGCTCTCTAAATGGAATTCTAAGGTTTTATGTTTCAAGTGCGTGGCAGGGTAGTTTTCATTTCTGGAAGGAAGAAGTGAGCCAAAAATAAGGAAGAAATACTGCCCTGTCCTTTGTTAAGAGCTTTTAGATATTTAGCACTTGAATCAATTGAATTTTATATTCTGGTTAATTGACATTTTCTAAAGAAATTGAGAACGATTTTTCTCTAATCGAAGCATATGCTTTTTGCATTAACAAACATGTAACGTCGTGTCCCAAGTAATTACGAATTATTAAATCCATGCAACCCTTTGCAGTCTTCTACTTCAGTGTAAATGCAAGCAAAACTGTCATTTCTATGAAAGGCTTAAAGGACATAGAGAAAAAATAACGTATGATTACAGGGTTTGGATCATTCCCTAAAGAACACAGGCACTTTTTTCAGCGGTTTGCACAAATTTAAGAAAATACAGTTTACAAAATCTAAAAGCAATTCAGAGGCCCTGTAGAGGTGTGAGAGAAAGCGCTGGGCAAGCTGTGGCTGCAGCCTCTCCCAACCCCTCTCATCCGAATTCACGCTGTTGCTTTGGAGGGACGTGGTGGCACAGAGTGCAAAACATGTGGAGGGGCAGTTAAATGAGACTTTTGAGAGGCAAAAGAAGAATTAAGTCAGTGGCTCGGCTTTGAAGAGGTCTGTCTAGTGCGAGCAGCGAGCAAGTGGGGAAGAAAGGAGCAAGCGCCTCATCTAATCTTTCTCCTGGGGACCCAGGTGGACAAATTGGCAACCCTGTTCACAGCCCTCCCCCCCCTCCTTTGTAGCATAAGAACTGCTAATCGGATCCATGCTGCTGCAACTGTGGTTAGTTATTAACAGAATAAAAGCAGATTTCTTCAAAAGAACGGGTTGGGGAAAACGGCTATACAAAATTGCAAGGTTGTTAGAATCTTAAATGCACAGCAGTCGGTTTTTCCCTATTCTGAATTAGGCGATGAATACGGCCTTTCATCTGTCACTGTGCCCATTTCTTCAGAAGGCAGCCAAACATTAAGCTTCTCAAACACACAAAAAAAGGAAAAATTGTTTGAAAGAGGAAAAATATTGGGGAGCAGGAAGAATAGGAAAACGAGAAGGAGAAACCAGGTTTTGTTTTTATTAATTTGGCTTGGTGAGAGAAATACGAGCTTGCCTGCTCTATTCAGTTCCTGTGTGCCAGCCGCTGTGAGCCACCATTTCTGAATGCAGGGATTAGAAAAGATTTAACTGGTTGCTATCCTGGGCTGCGCCATGCTGGATCGGCCTCCAGCAGAAATACCCTGGAGCTGGGAACTCTCCTGAGTTTAATGGAAGTAATGCATTAAATGGACATGGAGTTAGGCAGAGGAGAAAGAAAAAAATTTTGATCCCCCAGAATGAAACTTCTCATAACTGTGTAGTGAAATTACAGGTCTGAGGAGGGCGTTATGGAGGATAGAGAAGCAGCGGTGCCTATATTTAGACTGACTCACACCTTTACTTATAAATAAATAAATGAATAAATGACAAATCCTTAATTTTGCGGAGCTCTGCAGCATTCCTGGTTTGCAGCAGGATTCTGAAATATGTTAGAGAGGAATAGTTGTCAGGCAGACAGGTATGTGCTGTGGCCTACTGGAAATCCATTCAGTCTTTGGGTGAGTCACAGCCTTTTGAAGATTTCCACTGACAGCTTGCTTTGGGCTTGTTGCCAAAATCTCAGGATAAAAATGCTGTGGTGCTTCACATCAGTCCAAATGCAGAGGTGATTTCTGGATGGAGCATGGATGAAACAGACCCTCTTTGCAGTGGCTGCTGCTCCTCGCCCTTCCCCTCCTGGGCAAAGTGATCTTTCACCTTGGTGGGGGGGCAGTGTATTTGCTTTCCTGCCTTTTGCTGCTCGGCCTGTTGTCAGTTTAGGCAGTACTCACAATTATTTCACTTTATACTCCTGAGGATTTCTTAGAAGTCTTCGTACCTAACTCAGAGGTTACACAACGTGAAAACAAAACTTGGGTGTCTAATCTGGCAGACCCCAGTTTCAGCTACATTATTCTTTTTTAAAAAAAGTCCAGAATATAATGAATTATTCTGTCATGAGGGTGACATTTGGTTGGTGTTCCATAAGTAATACCTTGGGACTACATGCTGAATAATGAGCATGAAACAGCATATTGAATAGCTACCTCATCCAGTCAGTGTCAACTTTGCTTTGAATTAAATGTTGTATCATGTCAAACAAGTAGCTTCTGGTTGTGAAATCAAGATGTTTATGCTACTGCATGTGTGCAGAGAAAAGTCGGAGCTAGGGTTCTTCAGGCTCAGTGTTGCATCTTTTAATGGAGATTTGAGAGCAATTTAGTGCTTACGTTACAAAGACATCCCTGGAACTCACTCACAACCCTGTCCTTGATATGGTAACACAAATATGGAAAAGAAGATGAAGTGTAACTTTCAAAGGATTAGCAGTCTGAGTATTATACTTTCATGAGAAGAGAAGTGAGTTTCTACCTTTTGTTGATTTTATGTGGATTGTGAGTGATACTCGTGTGTGTTTGGGAATCTTGAGTCTTTAGAGCATGATGCATTTGTTTTAAGAGGTAATATGGAAGATCAGAGCCAGGCCCAACACCAATCTTGGTAATTTTTGGTAATGTGTAGCATCCGTAACTCTGGCTTGACAATCTTCGTGTTTGCAGGTGCTTTGCATTACTACAGCAGAAAAGTCAGCCACTTCAGCAGCCTTCAGCAGCCACACAGCCAGCCACCAAAAGCATCCCAAGGCGGGAGGGCTCCAGGCATAGTACAAAGCTCCCAGGTTGGAGAGATGGAAATCGTCTCAGTGAGCAGCAGGCAGAAGTGGATTACTAGCGTTGCTGTTGCTAGCAAGGAGTTATGAGGTGCAGTGTGCAGAGCCAGAAGGGTTGGTTTCAGCATGCTTGACTCTGTGTAGTCCCCCAAGTGGTTCAACAGAGCCGCGGCTGCTGTATCTAGAAGGGTCCACATGTCTCTGACCTTCTAAAGTATCTGTGCTCAGGTTGCTGTATAGATACAAAGAAGGTTTTAATATTTTGTGTCTTCATTTGAGGGGATATAGGATAGACAGGAAACCCTTGTTTTTTACTCAAAGAGTAAATAATTTGAAAATAATGTTGATACAACAGGAAGCTTGGCTACAATGCATAAATTAAGGAAGAAAATAATCTTAAAGGGTCATAGGCTTTGTAAGATGAAAGAGATAACACAAACCACATGACCAGTTTCCCTTTACACCACCTATAGAAAATTTTTTCTTTTGAGGTCATTTGCACCTCACTTCCAATTTCCTGAAAAGCTCATTTAAAACAGTGTAATATAGAAGCCCCTTTATGATCTTTAATTTCTGATGTAGGGATCCAAGACCCATAAATGTCCCTTCTGGTCTGTGAGCCTTTACTGTCACATAAGACTGGTTCTTATCAGATTTCATCTTAATCACTGGGTTTCCTGGACCTCATTATTCCTAGAAGGAAGTTGTTTAAAATTCCAGTAACGGTTTGATTATCATCCTAAACATCATGCTCTTTTTCCTCCCTGATATTTATCCACAAAAACAATTTTAAAAAGAAGTCACAAAATCACAGCTTTAGTTTTTGCCATGCTAAGTAATACTCTCTCAGCCTCCTGTCACTTCATGCTGGTAGATGTTCTTGGTTCCCATTCCAGTTAGCATTATACTTTCTGGTTTTGTCTGTGTGAATATTTGCAAGTGATACATCAGCAATGGTATTATGTTGCTTTACCTCTACTAGAAACAGTTCTCCTAATTCATCCTAATAATAAATTTATTTGATTCAGGGTGACATCAAACGCTTAACTATAACCGTTCATAGGTTATAATGGTTTGTAGATCAACCAGTATGGTCAGATTTTCCTTCCTTTTATTCTCCCATTTCTAACTGATAATGCTATGGCTTTTCAGTTAGAAAAGGCTTATTTCTGGTCTGGGAATGTAATGTTCGCATTTCTGTTACTCCAACCCAAAAGATGGTCCAGATAGTTTCTTAGATAGTATTTTGATCATAGAATCATAGAATAGTTAGGGTTGGAAAGGACCTAAAGATCATCAAGTTCCAACCCCCCTGCCATGGGCAGGGACACCTCGCTCTAAACCATGTTACCCAAGGCCTTGTCCAACCTGGCCTTGAACACTGCCAGGTATGGAGCTTTCACAACCTCCCTGGACAACCTATTCCAGTGCCTCACCACCCTAACAGGAAAGAATTTCCTCCTTATATCCAATCTAAACTTCCCCTGTTTCAGTTTTAACCCATTATCCCTTGTCCTACCGCTACAGTCCCTAATGAAGAGTCCATCCCCAGCATCCCTATATGCCCCCTTCAGATACTGGAAGGCTGCTATGAGGTCTCCATGCAGCCTTCTCTTCTCCAGGCTGAACAGCCCCAACTTTCTCAGCCGATCTTCATACATGAGGTGCTCCAGTACCCTGATCATTCTCGTGGCCCTCCTCTGGACTTGTTCCAACAGTTCCATGACCTTCTTATGCTGAGGACACCAGAACGCACACAATACTCCAAGTGAGGTCTCACAAGAGCAGAGTAGCGGGGCAGGATCACCTCCTTCAACCTGCTGGTCATGCTCCTTTTGATGCAGCCCAGGATACGGTTGGCTTTCTGGTCTGCAAGCGCACACTGAAGCTGGCTCATGTTCATTTTCTCATCAACCATCACCCCCAAGTCCTTCTCCGCAGGGCTGCTCTGAATCTCTTCTCTGCCCAGCCTGTAACTGTGTCTGGGATTGCTCCAACCCAGGTGTAGGACCTTGCGCTTGGCATGGTTAAACTTCATGAGGTTGGCATCAGCCCACCTCACAAGTGTGTCAAGGTCCCTCTGGATGCCATTCCTTCCCTCCAGCGTATCAGCCTAACCACACAGCTTGGTGTCATCAGCAAACTTGCTGAGGGCGCACTCAATCCCACTGTCCATGTCACCAACAAAGATGTTGAACAAGACCGGTCCCAACACCGATCCCTGAGAGGCACCACTCGTTACTGGCCTCCAGCTGGACATTGAGCCATTGACTGCAACTCTTTGTGTGGGGCCCTCCAGCCAGTTCTTTATCCACTGAGTGGTCCATCCATCAAATTGATGTCTCTCCAATTTAGAGACAAGGATGTCGTGTGGGACAGTGTCGAATGCTTTACACAATTCCAGGTAGATGACATCAACTGCTCTACCCCTGTCCATCAGTTCTGTAGCCCCATCATAAAAGACCACCAAATTGGTCAGGCAGGATTTCCCCTTGGTGAAGCCATGCTGGCTGTCACCAAGCACCTTGTTGTTTTTCATGTGCCTTAGCATGCCTTCCAGGAGAATCTGCTCCAAGATTTTGCCAGGCACAGAGGTGAGACTGACTGGTCTGTAATTCCCCGGGTCATCCATTTTCCCCTTCTTGAAAATGGGGGTTATATTTCCCTTTTCCCAGTAGTCGGGAACTTCACCTGACTGCCATGATTTTTCAAATATGATGGCCATCTCATATATAGACTAAGATTCCCTACTTAATAGTCAACCAGTGTCATTAATCCAGTTCTAGCTCTTTAATTCCTAAATTAGGGTGAGAATTGTCCCAAAGACAACTCTGGCTTTTCCTCCAGCCTTATGTTCTCCTTTAAACACAGGCTGTGATAAGTCCCTCTCCCTACTGTTTCCCAGTCCTCACACATCTTAAAATTCCTGTGCTGATACCCCTCCTTATCAAGCAATTTCCCAGGGAGAACCTGTTACCACTGTAACACTTGATTCAGTTGTTCAGGCACAATTCTGTGAACTATTGTCCATCAGGCACAGGGTGCCACTGCTGAGCATCCTCCAGTGTCATCACCGTGTTGGGAGCAGAGAGCCCTCAGCATGTTTCAAAACATTATCCATTTGGGCTGTAATTCATTGTAAAGACCCCTCCTCACCAGGATATCAAAGGTCTATTCTTTCTTGCTATGTTGGCTCTAAGGAATTTACTTTTTACACTTTAACTGCAGATTTCATGGCTGTAGTCATAATGCAATTGCCATTTAGTACTTTTTTCAATCCATCTTTTCCAAAGGTGCGGTTCAGTCTCTAACTCTCTTTATTTCAAGCATAGATTTTCAGTTTCATGCAAAATGTTTAAAAGCATTTCTAACATAATTTTAAAAAATAGAAATCCAGCTTACAGTTGTGCTTGTGAGCATTTTTAAATTCTCCCTCCTCTTTAACTCTTTTTTAATAGTAGACATGGTATTAGCAGACATGGTATTAGGCTTCTGGTTTTGATAGTTTTTATGACTAATTTTACAAGATAGCTATATAAATTTGAATTCCATTTTGCTCCGCTATTAAAATCTAGGTGAAAGAGTTAGTGTGACAGCATCTATGCTTTTCACATGCATTATTGTATTGGCTGTGATTTTGCATAATAAAAATATTGCAAAACATGCGGAGTATTCACTTTGCAGAAGTTTTGGCCGGTGGAGCATCTCACTAATGTGGCAACAATGCTATACAAAATGTGTGAAAAGGTCATTCCTGTTTAAACTTTTGTGTGTGTATTATTGGGAGGCATTAGTCTGTCAGTGAAAAAAAAAAAAAAGTTGGGTTTTTTCCCTGTCTTAAATAGCTGTAGAATTCATGTTTAAAAAGAAAAGAGGTTGTTTTCTTCTTCAGTAGGAGTTTTCCTTCCCTAATAAAATACAGAAGTCTGATCATGTATTATTGAATGTGTCTTCCAAGAATCCCAACTACAATACCATTTGAAAGAGAGAAGGATTAATATCATTTAAAGGAAAGAAGTGGAAAATCTTTAAGGTCAATTTTTTTCCTGACAAAGAAACTTAAAAAGCATGGCAGACAGGATCTTCAAAGGTTTTTAAGGTTCTGTCATCAGCTCCCAGTAAATAGGAGTTAGATACCCAAACTAAGAGTTTTGTTCAAGTCTTCAAAGGTATTTGGGTGCTTAACCTCCTCTTACCTTTCAGATCACTTATAAGGATAAAATAGCAGTTCACCTGAAAAATTTTGGTGCAGTACTTTCATGTCCAGTATCTGGGTAATTTGTAGCATGCACTGATAAATGATAATGGTACTTCTGCAGAAGTAAGAAGATGTGTAGAGCTGATCCTGTTGACCAGATTGTTTTCCTTTGTAAAGCAAAATTTTGGCTTTAAATTTTAATACAGAAAAAAACAACCAAAACATCAGAAGTAAACTCTAAAAGGTGAACTGATGAAATAGCATTAACGTTTGTGGAGGGTGAATATGTCAGTGAATTTGCAAAACTCCTGAGTCTGTATTCCGTAAGTATGCAGAAGAAAACGATTTCTTAGTAGCAGGTCATACCTGCACTATCCTAGGCTTTGACTTTCCTGGTCCATTCTTGCATATCTGCCTGTACAGGATAAAGCTCCTGCCAGATAACTGAAGTTATTATCAATGTAAAAAATTAAATACCATGTATAAATGTATTCAAAATATGTTGCCTAGCATAGATCTTCCATGCACTATTAATCTCCATCAAAGTTTGCCAAGCCTCTGTCTAAAAGGAGATCCCACTGGGAGCTGTGTGGTGCAGTCAGGACTGCCCCTGCCTTTATATTACTTTTTTAAGTATTTGTAAAAATCTTCCATGGTTCAGATGTACTTGAAGTATTCTGTCTGATAGCAGTGCCTCGGGCATACACAATGGAAGTGGCAGTGCCCCGTGTTAACATGGAATTGCTGTTTGTTTACAGTCTTGAGTCACTGAATCCTTCCTGTCAAGCAGAAAGCGTTCATTATAATGCAGGCACTTAACGTCTCCACCGCCTGCTCTTGCATGACATCAAAACATAAGCCGGAATATTATTGTCATATGCCTTAGAGTTCGTGAATGGGCCGTGGATCCCAAAGCCTCAGGCACTGAGTGGCATGTTTGGTCTTTTGGAGAAGCAGTTCTGCCTCTAGTCCAGCATTTGCATCTCTGAGACAGTTGTCACAGCTGCTCCCGGTAATGTTGACTGTCATGTTTTTTAGTGCAAATGCACCTCATCTGAATAGCTAGGCAGTGGTTACACTCAACATTTTATGGATTTTCGTTTTGTTCTTTTATCAATCTAGAGGCTGTACTGAGAGCCAGTTGCTTTGAGACTGGGAAGTGGATGGGGTAGAGCAGACACATTTGCTTTCCTGCCTTTATGTCCAACTTGGGGCCCTTCATCACTCAACAGAAAGAGCAGCCCCCCTGTCAGCCAGCTCCCAGCACCAAGACTGGCCACAGGATTCTTGCTTCTGACACTGTGGAGGGGCAGCTGCTGAGCAGGAGGAAATGAGTCTCAGCAGGCACAAATCTATTGCCTGTGTTTTTATTCTTTCCATTTCTTCCAAACGGAAAACAATCTGAGCAGTTTCTGAGGACGAGGGATATAAATCTGTCTGCTGCTATTTATAACGTGCTCTTCACTACAGTGTCTAAATGCTTAAAGTATACATTCACTACGTAACCTGAGGTGGTCTTCCAGCCACTTGGGTTGTCAGGAGCAGGCATGTCTCAGACCAGCAGCAGAGAGAAGCCCCAGGAGACATTCAGGTCTCATTCTTACCCCTGCTCATGCTGCGGCAGGTTGGCTGTCAGGCACCAGGCTATTGGGGTGTTGTGCAGTGAGAGGGTGGTAACATGGACCTCCTTGCTTCACATGGTGCTGAATGGTGACCCAGAGGAGTGATTTGCATCGATGTAATAAGCATCTGCTTTACTATCCAGTAATATTGAGAAGGAACATTTGATGCCCTGAGCCTCACAGGCAGCACTGTGTGCTCTTCTTCTTTGGGTGGGTGGACAGCAGAGCATAAACTGTGTAGGTGTCTTTTGAACCAGGCCATAAAAACCACTCTGTCTGTTCTGGATGGATACTTTAACAAGCAAATATATTCCGTTTCCTTTTATTTGTAATAAGATACCCCTTTTCTGTCTGATCTCTTTCAAACGTGTTTCACTTTCACCCCATGTACCTATGTATTATTCTTTATTCCCATATTCTACATGGGCATTCAAATAATATTTAAACCACCAATTCATTGAAATACTTTTTCAAGTGTTGTTGTTAGTCATTTTTGTATTGACTGAATTTTTCATTGGTAATATTGTTGGCAGCAGTCCATGTCTGCCTGGCTGGAGGCCAGTTTAAGCTCAGCAGGATGAGCCCTATTGTTCAGCAGACTTGGATTTTGTTAAAGTCTCTAACAGAAATATGTGTCAGGAGATTTGCAGCTATAAATTGGATCATGTTGGTGAGGTTGGGAACTCGCTCAATACGAAATTGAACATTTCGCCATGCCTGTTGCTAAATATGTTTATGCATGTTCCCTCCATGGGTTTAAAAAAAAAAAAAGGGGGCAAGAAAAATAAAAAGAAGAAAAAAAGCTAGACCTGTTGGGGTCTGTCTCTGCCTTATATAGCTGGTGTTTTCTTTGATGTTGAGTGGTTGAAAAATGCAGCAAGGCTTGGTTTTGTGCATTGCAATGTTAAAAGCAAGTCTGTTTTCCCTTTTTTCTCTGTGTGTTGCAGGCAGTCAGATGCCACCGCAGCCTCCTGGCAGCCAGTCAGAATCCAGCTCCCACCCTGCCTTGAGCCAGTCACCAATGCCACAGGACCGAGGTTTGTTAGGTGTGGGGGCTTTTTTAGTTGGTGCCAAATGCAGCTTTCGTTTAAGTCACACATCAGCAATGTGAGATTTCCTGATTTTTCTTTTCTTTTCCCAGGGAAAATAATGACAATCCTCATTGTAAAAAACTCGGGGGGTTTCCTTCTCTGGGGAAGGAGCAATTGAATAGCAGGTTTTACCAAAATGTAATTGGAAACAAGGCTTTCTTAAAATACAGTGAATTCCCAGAGTATAAAGGCAGTTTGCTGTAAATACTTGTGTCATGTCTTAGAGAATTCAACATTTGGTTGTCTGTCTTAGAATTAAGGTATACAGAAATAGTGTTAGCTATGAGCACTGCAGTTTTGTTACTGTGCTCAACATTCTCACCTGTAATATCTTTGCATGGGCACAATAGCTAGTCCTCTAGCCAGTTCTAGGATAAAAATATCTTTATATAAAGGGAAATAAACTATTTAGGTCAGATGGTTCAAAGATTTGGAAATCTTGCAAGAGAAAACCTTGCAGGCAACAGCACTGTTCTGAAAAGGGTGCTTCCTAGCAAGTGCTTACAAAAATAAACAGAGCTGCTATTTCTTTCTTAATGTTACTATTTATAAACTGTAAGCTCTTCTCCTTTTGCCTCCTTCCTCCCTAGCTTAGGGAAGATAGTTGTCATAGCTTTGTTATGTGACCATACATATAATCAACTGCTGTAAACTGGGCATTCTGTCCATGCAGTGGTTATCATGTGCGAGTGACAAGCTTGCAAAACAGACACATGATAACTGTGATAAACATGGAGTTATTTATGAAATGCCCCTCCTAAAATGTCTTGCTACCAGAAATACTCCAAGTAGCACCATATGGGGATACCATAAATACTGGAAGTTTTCTCACAAGGGAAACAAGTTGAACTCACAGATTGACAAATTTCTGGGATAGCATCCAGGAGGAACTAAGAGAACTCACAAAGAAATGAGTCTCAGTTCTTGCTGGTTTTGTGTGTTGGATGTCCCCTCCTCCAGGAATGCTGATTAATGAGAACATGAAACACAGAATTCCACACTCAATTTGTTTGTTTTACTTCCTTTTTATTCATTCTTTGTACACAGTCAGTTGTTGGCACAGGAACCTATTTTCCCCTAGGAAAGTTTTTAGAGTGACATACGTCTTTAGTGAAATCAAAATTGCCTCAGCACTTGGTACAAATACATAATGCTTTGTGGGATAGAATGTCACAAGTCATTGGGAATGGATCAGCTTTGAGGCTTTGAACACCCAAGCATCTCAGAAAGAAGTGTACATTTTCTGGCACAATTGGCCCTTCTTGGCACAAAATGTTACATTGCCCTGTAATAATTATTTCTGCAGTGTGTGTTCTTCACCTGGCTTTGGGGGACATGTTAGGCAGGTTTGACAGAGCTGAAAGGGTTGAACCTCTCTCCATTGCTGCTGTAGAACAAAATGGGGGGGTCATTGTGTGGTCAGGAGAGGCAGAGGGGTATTCAAAAGTAGAACAGAGTAAGACAGCTTCCATAACTGGGAAGTAAAATTTACAGATTTAGTGTGGTTCTTCCTCTGTGCAGGAGTGTGTGTGTGAGAATTGTGGGCATGTTCTTGGAGAAAACATGTTTGGGAATGTTGCATTTTTTAAACTCTTCATATGCAAAATCCAGTGCAATATGCATGATCCATGTGATCCAGCTTGTACTAGAAGCCTATTTGTTTCATGCAGCAGATATGAAATATGTAACTAGCTAGGTCATACTGATTTTGCAGAACATGTTCCCCAAAGCTTCTCTAAAGTCTGTGCTATGCTCGCATAAACATGCATGCATTCCCTTTTGTGCCCTGTCATTGATTAGAGGCTCCTTTGAAATGGAAAACTTCACCTTTTAAAAAGGCTGCTACATTAGTTGATTCCTTTGCTTGCTTGAACTACTTTCCACTGAACTTGAAGAAAGGAAGAAGGGGGAATGATGGGGACTCAAAGGGAAGGTGCTTGTCACTTACTGATAAAAACCTGAGCAAAAAATGTTGCTGCTGAGGACACCTGATCCATAGGCATCTGTTACAGTAATTTAAACTCTTGGCTTCCTGATACACTGTCTCCCCAGAAAGAAAAGGGAAAAAAAAAAAAAGGAAAAGAAAATTAAAACAAAAAAACCCAGAGACCCTTCTTAGGATAAGGTAATGTTGTTTCGTTTAGCACTTCATATAACAGTTCTTTCTTTATTTAGAGAGAGAATTGAATGAACTGAAGACTACTTATGATTTCTGAAGCAGAATCCTCTGCTCTCAATATTGAAATGAGTATTATTTACCAGATATTGTGAAGCTTAATTGACAGGTGGAGTGTGAGCTGTAGCACTTTTGCAACCTAAACCACTACCTTGAACCATTAAGTTTACATGTATTTATTTTATTATGAGAGTGTTTGATTATATTTTACCGTATTTTCCATGGTTACTCAGTACCCAGCTGGGATTTTCATGTTTGCCTGCCTGAGACTGTACATCCTGTCACACAGTGCAGCCTGAAGCAAAAAGCCTATTTGTACATGTACATTCTGCATATGGGAGGAGGGGAGTGGTAACGTGTGTATATACTGTAGTGGGAATTTCTTGGGGGATTGGATTTTTTGTCCTCTCCAGCTTGCTTCTTATACAGCTTATTTCATATTTTCTGTAATGAGCATAAAAATGCCTACTTTTAAAAAAGAATTTGAAAATGTTTCATGTCCTGCTCAACCTCTAGGACATTTGGACCTGAGTCAGCATAGGTGGAGCATGCTATTCTAGGCAACCCATGTCTGTTCTCATCCCAGAATCGATAACTGGCCACTGTTGTTTGAAGCCCAATCAATGAAATTTCTTCAGTTCTACCAACGCACACTGTCTACCTTGGCAGTAAGAAATTGTGTACTTTTATGTGCATAACCTATGTTTCAGATCCTGTGGGCGGGTTACTTGAAGTATACACCTTAATGGACTGTTAGTGCCAGAATGCTAAGGAGATGGCTAGGCTGTGCAGGGCTGGGGTCAGAAGTCTCCTGGAGAAGCCGGAGTGGCTATGGCTGCTCACCTACATGTGTTTTCAGCTGCTGGTGAATCCCAGCAATTACTGTTACTTGGAGTTACCACATGAAAATGTAATCATGGCCAATGAAGCTCATTACTGAAACCTGCTATGCTCTAGGGGGGGAAAGCGTTGCATGTTTTGCAGTTTGTTTCTGATACAGTTATTCCAGACTTTTCTTTACTATGGTCAAAAGTAGGCGGTTCATTTTTTGTGTTTATTGAAGTCAAGGCTTTTTATAAACTTCAGTTACATCAGCCCTCAGAGGTCGGGCAGTGGTGATGCCACAGCTGTTATAACCATTTGGCAAATAACTGAGGTAGAGTCACTTGACTATATCCAGCTGCATATACTTACTTCATCTGTTAGAGTTTTGAAGCCGTGCTTTGAGGATGTGCTTAGTAGCCAGAACAGCTCAGTGGGTTAGAAGTTACTTGTATTTATCAAACAGAAACCCAGCATATCCAAATTGACCCCTGAATGAGTTTCCTGCAACTGCAGCATGAAAAAGAATCCTTCCATCCTGGCCATTAGCTTATACTCCCACTCTTACTTTTGGAACCTGTCTGCATAGCTGAATACTCCACTCTTACTTTTGGAACCTTACTTTTGGTCTGTCTGCATGTCTGAATACTCACCTGTGCAGATACTAATAGGACAATGTGTGTCACAATAATGTTGAAACAGGCATTTTTACCCCAACAGAGATGAATGGTTTCTTACCTAATTTTGAAAAAAAATGTACAAAATGTAACTACTTTTAAGTAGTGCTTTACATGCTTATGCAGTCAGATATGTACATGTCAGGTTTCAGTCTTATATTAAAACAGTGAATTGGGAGCTCCTGAAAACCATTGAATTTAATGGAAACAGTTAATGACTTTAGGTTATTACTCTAGCAGGCACTCTCATAATGGGGATACTTAAAGAAGCCTTATTTATTAGTGCAAATGTATATGGGTCAGAATTAATTTTTTAAAAATCTTTAATTGTTTTCCCCTTACAATTTTCACAGCGGTACATAGTTAAATATTCATGATAATGCTGATGATATGCTAAAGGTCTGAAATAGATCTGGAGTCTCAAAATCAACACAGGTTATTTAACCCTTTTCATCTAATGCACCACTGGGGACTTGCTCAGTGAAATCTCAGAGCACTGGAATAATTAGAAGATAGTAATGAGGATTTAATTAGTCCTTGAGATATGCTGAAATAGGACCACTGAGAACTTTTCTGTTTGGACATGGACTGCAAGCAGAATTGATGCCGTTGCAGCTGCTATGATGTGCTGGAAAATGTATTCCATTGCTGGAGGCAGTTTTCATGACAGCATTCTGTGCCTGTCAGATCTATGTAGGAAAGTGCCCTGAGTAAGCACCTCCAAAATAGTTGGATAGTAGTCTCCCCCTTCTTCATCACCTCCTCCCAGTACCTTTTCTGTTTTCTTTTTTTATGTTATTCTTTCTGTTCTAGCTTTATTTCTTTTATAGTTGACATGATCCAGCTTTTGAGGACTGTTGTACACTTGCATGCTCTATTAAAAACATAGACAGAGACATGGAGTTAGAAACTGCAGGCTTGTAGGAGTACAGGTGTTATACTAAGTAAAATTTGAATCTTTTTGGCGCAACTGCTTGTAAGGTTTATCCTCAGATCTAGTTCTTATTTAGTAATAGATCTTCACAGAAGTGATATTTATCAGTTGCTGCAATGTAGTAAATTTAAATAGCTTTTTTGGCATCCAAGATGTTATCCAGCAAGAGGTAGTAACAGATGGGATGTGAGCAGGCATTTTGATGTTCTCTTTGTGCTTCCCTATAAACACTGAGTAGCAACTGAATTCCTATAACTGCAATTTCCTAATTTACCCATTAGATTTCATATCGGTATTTTTCTCCCCTTTAACTTTTCTGGGCATGCTTATTTACACGCAGTCATCACATAAATCCCACTGTCATGTATTTTATTCTAACAAAATAGAAATGTTTTTGCTTGCATGGAAGACACAGAATGCCAATCAGGTGTTTTGCGACTACAATTCCTAATGAGGTTTATGGCTTAATACTGACATATGATGGTAGAGATTCTTTTCCCTGAAATCTATTTTCTTCGTAAGAGACCAGAAGGAAGAAAATAGCTCAAAGAATTCTTATTGCAACAAAAAAGATACTGTAGTTTGCTTTTAGATCTTAAAAAGTCTTTTTTCCCTGAGAATATGTTTCTTGCTCTCATTTGGGGGTTTGGGATCTATTCAGAGCACTGCGGAGCTAGAGAATAAAATGATTCTTGTCATTAAAATTCTTCTGCTTGCCATGTTAACGATGACACCACTTAAGGTTAAATCAGACTTGGTAATAAGTTTACTTGATGTAGACTGAAGTGTTTCAGGCTCTTGAAGAAAGATGGTTGAGACATGCACTGAGTGCAAAGCCACAGGTATGTTTGAGTGCCTCTTGTGCACGTAGCATTCTCCAAGTGGGTCAGTGCTGAGCTCAAGGTGGTGAACAGAAACACCGTGTCAGGCCAGGAGGAAATCGTTATGCCTGGAAAGCTGGGGTTAGAGGAACTGGGCCCTCAACAGCTAGAAAAGTGTATCATGTAAGGAGGAAAAGCAGGTTTTAGTTGAAACTGTCACACTAGCTCAGTAAAACATACCTTTTTCATCACAAAGACATGACTAAATAGGACATGTTGCATAGGAACATGCAGAGCTGCTCTATATGTGAAAGCAGAGACATGCAGTAGAATTGTGCACTAAACTTCTTTGGTGACTCAGAAAGTTAATTTCTCAGTTTAGTGAGCACTAAATTTATCAAGTCTTTAGAAAGGATCACGCCATCATTGCTTTTTACCACTTCGGTTTTAATTTGCTTGTAGAAGTGGAAGTGCACAGAAATGTAGTGTCATGTGATAAACAAATTTTTTAAATGTATACACACTCTACATTCTTCTTTGCTTCATTTGCACTATACTGTTCTTTGCTGTTTCAATTGCAGTGGCACCCAAGACCGCCGTCTTTCTACCTGGTTTTATTGTACTACATTATGTAGCAATGCACAGCAAAAAAGCTTACAATATGTCTACTTTGACTAGCAGTCATTTGGGATAAATGGTTACCGGTTTTCACTCTGAGCTGTGGGAGTGAATAGTTTTGTGTCTGTCTCAAGCACTACAGGAAGACCTGCTTTTGTTGCCCAAAAGTATTAGTAATGATGTTAGTCTGCCAAACCAGGTTAATTCTTAAATCAGTCACTTGCCATTTCAGGGTGCTGGTTTCAGACTGTGTTTGGATTTCAAACATGTATCAGCCAATCTGTTGGGTTGATCTGGTTAGTTGTGGCTTACACTAAATATACAGCAGTATTGACTATCTGCAAGAAGGAGGAAAGGGTATGATTTACGTATGATAAGCCATCCTGGGAGAGAGCAAGACTGCAGAAGTGGGATTTAAAGTAAATAGTATCTGGACAATCAAACCCAGAGTCAGGTCACCCAAGCATATTTTTTGTACTAGCAGCTGGTCATTGCTTTCTTCTTCCTGATGTGAAATCTTGTTATACTTGGGGATGAATCTTTATTTCATTTTTTAAACTAAATTGGGGATTCTCTTTTTTGAAATTAGGGAGCAGAACTGAATTATTGTGAGTTTATGTAGTTGCCAGCAGAGAGACTTCTCAATAGAAAAGTTTCCACTGACTTCATTAGGCAGCCATCAGATTCCCTGCCTCTGGGCTCTGGGAGCAAGAAAAGCCACAAGAAGTCACTGATAAAGAACTTGAAAGTGACAGCTGATGTTGCTGTCACCATGCTCAATGTAAAATTACTGGGTACAATCCCCACCCCGGGACAGCTTCCCATCATGGTCTGCCTGTTCAACAGCACCATCATTTCCAGGATACTCTGCTCTCTCAGTACCTAAGTTAGCCTTTGTGAGAAGCTTCTCTAAAAATACAGAACTTCTAATATTGCACCCTTTATGTCATTTCTGGTTAATATATATTAAGGCAGTGAGCTGAAATCTATATAATGTACATATGAATAGATAACACTGGATAGTTCCTTCTATCCCAGAGAATCCCGAAAGGCTGCAGAATAATCACTCATCAGGGAACAGCTGCAAATCCAGGAAGGAAAAACTCAGTCAAATCATAAAACATGGTAAAATATGACTGAAAAATACTGTTATTTATTCTATATGTGCGCAAGACAGGAAGGACACATTGTGTGTATTTTAGTCTTGTCCTCAAAATCCATATATATCTCATGGTATTCAATATATTTACTTCATGAAAAGGAAGATCTGAGTTGATCCATGGAACCTTTGAACAGGAGCCTCCAGGGAGGGTAAATTTTTCAAACCTGAAATTTAGACCATTAAGCCTGCAGGCCTTTCACATTACACATTGAAAAATGCTGTTCCTTCTTTGCTTTCCTCTGTGATTTTCCTCAGTATGCATGTTATTAGGGAAACTTAGACAAATGTTGACTGTATAAAGCAGACGGACTCCTCAGTTTTTTAATGTTGCTGTTCAGATTCATTCCAGCAGCTCAAGATACCTACTGAAATTGAGGATTTGCTTTGGGGGCAGTCAGGAGGGTAGGGTGAGGAGCTTTTGTGCTTGCAAGTCACCATTCCCAGATTTTCCATGCACCATAGTCAAAGCATCATGTGTAAGTTATGTTACAGGAACAAATTATATATAAGATGGTGGATAAGCAATGTTTTTTTTTGTTCTGTCTATGCACCTCCACAAATGTCTTTCTTTCTTTGCCCTCAGTATAGCACTTAAAATTTACATCAGAAAGCATTATGCAAGGTTTACATTAGGAAAAGCTGGATATTTCTTCCCCAGCTACCATCTGGGTAATCTGTCTGATCCTTCCCCTGATTCTAATTTATCAATGATAGATTATATGAATTTCAAGGCTAGGCAGTAGCAGAGGGAGGTTTAGGGGTGGGAAGAATTTAAACATTATTGCATGCTATACATAGACCGGGTTTTGTAATATCAGAGAGAGAAGCAGAGGAGATTCAGCCAGTTAACCTAATAGCACAGCTGGTAAAACACTGGGGGGTCTGGGTTAAAACCTTAGCTAGGTCATTAGTTTCCATCTTCCCCAAAGCTATTCACATGGTGAAGAGAAGCAGTCAGACAAATAAACAGTGAGGAGACTGTAAGATATATATTAAAGCATAGTAAAAAAATACTTTTAAAGAAAAAAATAAAACAATTTCAGCACTTTTTCTTAAAGCAGAACGTTGATCCTTTTGTGAAAAGGCAAAGTACTGTAGTGATCTTTGCAGAAAGCCTCAGTTTTGCTATGGTGGTATTTTCCATAACTGCTGTTACACATAAGCAAAGAAACATCCTTTGTTGAATGGGTGTGAAGAAATACAGTGGCTGTTCTGCAGATGCCAAGATGAAAGTAAATCATCCAGGTACAAAAGGGAAACTGCGTCACTGGTACTCTGGCCCAGAGAACTTCAGATGCTTTTAGTAGCAACCTGATGGAGTTGGAGAAGATGACAGGGTTTATGTGGGCTGAAAAAAGAACTCAATGTGGAAGTTAGATTTTTTTTTTCATGGTTAATGAGGAAACAATAAAGAACTTTCTCCTAAAAACTTTTGCAGGCTTTTTTAAATTAAAGAGGTTGTGATTGGAGAAATAAATGAGGATTTAAAATTTTTTTCTGTTAGGTTTTATAAGAATAAAAAGCATTATCAAGGTTATTATTCCTTCTGTTAGAGGCAAAAGAATAAGCCTCTTAATTTTTCCTCTGTCAGTGGTCTTACTGCATTTTTTTATGTTCCTGTCCTTCAGTTGTCCAAGTTGCTTGTCAGCAGAAGTGGTCACTTGGTGCCAGGGATATTAGCAATATCCTCATGTTTTCGATACCTAAGTACTGCTCTTGTCATCTAACAGGTTCATACCAGAGCCATCCGAAGACACTGTATCTATGCAGTGCTGTAGCTTAGCTGTGCTAAATACAGATCAGATCTTGTTTGCCATCTGTTTATAAAGGTGTTTCATTTATTGTTTCTTTTACCTGCCTATTAATTGCACAGGAATGTTGAGAATTAGTATTTGTATCATCTAAATGAGGTTGACACTGCAAGCTGATCTACTCATGTGCACCAACCCTGCAGAGTATATTACCAAGTTGAATGTTCCATGTATGACAAACGTAGTTTCATATGTGCTGTCACTAGTCCAGATGGGCATGTTTTAGTAAAGCTGTTTTCTGGAAAGTGAGAGTAGGAGCCGAGGTATCTTGAACGTAAAGAAATCTTGTGCCTGCTTGCTCTAGAGGCCAGTTTTCATATACCACCCACATGGTTTCACTTGGTTTGTATTCTAGTACTTCAGTTAAACCTTCCCCACTTTCTTCACTGCTGTTACTTGTTTAGACTTGTATAAAATTTTTGTCTGCCTATATTTTTTCCAGTATCTAAATCTCTCACTGTGTCCTTCTTAATGTAGATTTTGAATAGTACCTTACACGAGTACCATGCCATTCTCTGCCAGTGACTGTAAGTAGCTTATGGCCACATAATGCTGGCCTCTCAAAATAATGGCACAACAGTATTTTCTTAGCTTCTACAGTCCATAAGCTACTCATTCCCAGGTTTGATGACACCATTTGAAGATGTTAGTTCTAGTACTATCAGCAGTCTCTGCAGACAACCTGGTTGCATATTTAGGGTCCTGGTATCTCAGGCTTATGCAAGAGTAACTAACTATTTTGATGACTAGAACACTTCATTAATGTGTGAATGTTATTCTGTTGGATGTTTCTTTGCACTGCTCTGAGGTGCTGACTGTGGACATGTTCAGCTGGGCAAAACCCCATGGATAGTTCACCAGTCCAAACACTTCCTGAGCTGTCCTTGCCATTTGAGATGGGTGGGATAGTGAGAATTTCAGTCTAACTGTGATCTTCCTGAGCATCCTGCCATGCTAACAGGTTGCCAAATTTGATTGTATTCACTGCACAGGATAGTGGTTTTGTTTCTTTAGCTTTACCCTGTCACTTCTTGTCTCAGTGTTGTTTACCCATGGATGAGCTCCATGGAGTCACCGCTTTAGATCCATCGCAATTCTGTTGTATTCTCTGGTGAAAATCCTGAGATAGTGAATACGACCCAAATGGCTGTCTGCAAAAGGAAAGTCTGCCAAAATTTGTCATGGGTGTGCAAACATTTGCTCTTTTTTCCCAGGGGTACTGACCCAGTGCCTTGTTAACATACCAAGCGGTAGAAATCTGTGATTCTCCACACACACGTTTTTCCTCTGTAGGTAGTGGAAAATACCTCTTCTCACATATTTATCTTTTTAACTGAATTGTAAATAGAGAATTTTACATTCTTTTTCTCTAATTATTTGATGATTAGTGAATGCATCCAATCTTTTTCTGCTCTTCTTATTCCATGATTTTCGGAGTAATAAGCCCATCTAGCCCCTTCTTTAGCCTCTGCTCTTGAATCAGGAGAGCTTCCTTATATACTCAGAGTATACTCAGGAGAGTTCCTCAGTTGTTTTGGTCCCATGCTCTGTCAGTAAGTATGCCTCTCTAGAAAGAGCAATAGCCTGATGTATTTTTGTCTTACATAAGTTCTTTTTTACAAAGCACCATTGCAAGTTTTATCATTCCTCATTTTTTGTTTATCAAATATGTAATTTAATAGTGATCTCCTACCACTGTAAACTCCAAAGTTTTCCTGAGCTTAAAATGAGTAAGTGTTCCATGTGTTTTCAGGTTTAATTCATTCATGAAAATCAATGCAATACTCCTGGCTAAATCAAAAGACCTCTCACTTACCATGGGTTAAGTGTGTGCCAGTAGGCAGTTGCTGTCTGTCAGCTAACATGCAATAACTTGTTACTTTGCAGTCATTTCCTTTGTGTTTTGAGTTCTTGCTTTCCTGGAAGGGTTTGGGTTTTTTTTTTTTCACATTCAAGCTAAGACTTTAAAATAGCAAAATAATCCATCTGAGGTTTTACAGCAACATCCAGCACATTCAGTGGGTGTCTTTCATGGTTAGTGCTAAGGAGATACAGCATTCAAGAAACAGTTGATTTTGTATTGGGCAGTGTGCAAATGTAAGACTACCTTAGTGCATAATTTCATGAAGCTTTAGTAATTTACTGTTGTTACTCTGGTTTGTGTGCATATGCACGTATGCATAAGGGGAAAAAGATGATTTTAAATGTTTTTACAAAGGCATCATAAATGGTATTACCCATATGATGTACATTACCAGATGTTAGTACCGTGCAGGACAACAGAAGCTTCTTATTTGTCTTTTTCTTATCAAAGGAACTGAAACTTCTACCATAAGCATTACCCATTTTATATTTTTTCTCTATATTTTGCTGAAAAGGAAGAAGAAAAATATGCTGCTGCCTGACCAGTTTTAAACCTTGTATGGATTTTTATTTTAGTTACGATGTGCGAATTGTTAATAATATGCTACTGTTTCATTTAGAACTAAAAAAATTCAAAGATGGTGCTACAATGTTAAATTTGGTTGTAATAAAAACAACCATTCTTTAGGAACATAAATGTAGCATAAAAAGTAACTAAAAAGGAAGATAGTATTTCTGGCAGACTCATTTTATTCAGCTGCTCCTGAAATAGCTTAGTTTGCCAAAATCCACTCAAGTGTTTTTTCAGTAAGTAATCCCGTGTTGTGATGGAAAGGAAAGCATCATCTGTACCTCTTTTATCACTAATGCTAAAGGAAAGGAGTAGATTTGTTCACTGATGAGCATGTTGTTATTGCAATTTTTTATGTCTTAACTCACAGCTTGCTCTTAGCAGTTTATTTAAAAGACAAAACCACCACTTCATTGTCACAGAGTTGACGTGTCACATGCACTCTGTTGAATCACTCCACTACCTTTACTCCAGGGCAGCCCTAATGTGATTCTACTTCCCTTCTTTACAAAAGCAAACTTTATCTTAGATCTAATTTGCTGGAAAGAAAATTTATTTCTTTTTGTATCAGTTATAAATGAAGTTGAACGCTAGGCAAAATGTGTGTAAATAAGGAAAAATGAATGTATGCCAGCTGCTCTCTTTCATTTCTAATATGATTTCTAGAATTGATGCTGTTTTCTCTTTATGATGCAAGAATGTTAACGCCTTGACCAAGAACCCTTTTTCTAAGGCAGCTGAGTGTTCTGCAAATATTAGAAACACTTCAAACTCATGCCCTGATCTCTGAATGTGCACTGGGCTCTCTCAGAGCTAGGAGGAGGATAGACTCCTCTGTTGTAACAGAATGAAGATCACAGTAGGGTCCTGATCTTACCTTCTCCACATAGCATCTGTAGCTGAAATGACTCCTCTCTGAGAGCTGTCTTGACACCTTCTGGAATGATGAAACTTATGCCTCAAGTCAAAAGCTGTTAAGGAATCTGTTCCATTCTTGCTGTGTTAATCAACATCTCCCCAGACTAAGGCCAGAGTGTGAGCTTGAGTAGTATTACAAGTTACCTCTGCTGATGAATTACTGGCATCCCCACAACACAGGTTTGGCTGATGCCTTTGAGCACTCCCTGAGCCATAGCTCACATGGATAAGGCAGCACAAGGGGCTGTGCACAGAAGTCATACAGATAGGACTACCAGGATTGAGTGGGATGGTCTAGCTGGATGGACACAATATGTGCTACCTGGCTCTCCAAGCCCAGGAATGGTCCTGGCATGTTTTGTTTATGACTGTGCACATAGCCACACAGTCCATTCCACAGCATTAGAAAGAATTAGAAGTTTCCTGAAGAAGAGGTCATTTGAGTGGAAACATTTATTTCACCTGTTACTCTAGTCCCTTCAGGAGCCCTTCTGACAGCAGCAGAGCTGGCTAAAACTGGTGTTCTCCTTGTTCTTCATTAGACATTAGTCCATGTTCTCCATTACATTCAACAACCAGCAGTCTCTCTTCATCACTACTAGAAATCACTACAACCTGTACAAACGATAGCTTTTCAATGTGTCATCCATCCTTGTGTCTGTGATAACTGGGCTGAAAAACCTTTAACCACTAGCACAGTGTTTGGAAAGTTTTCTTGCATAGGTTATAAGGCCCACGGTGAACAGAAAACCCTCACTTCTGTACTAGATACTGTCTTTATAATAAAAAGCTTGGTGTGACCAGTACAGAATTTTTCATTTAAGTGGATCCCACGAGTGTGACATATGGTGTACGTGTGTCAGGGATGCAAACATTTATTTCATACAGATGCACAATTGTATTAGGTTCCTAAATTAGTTACAGCACTATCAGCAAAAGACACTGGCTTTGCAGTAAGGTTTGTGTGCATAGTGGAACCATTTTAGAAATCGAGGGGTCTGTTTCAAAATAAAGCTAAGTAGAGAAAGTCATACAAGCTTCCTTTGTGTGGAGTTTTCCAATCAGGACAGGCCAGTTTCCAAGCCACCATTTTACCCTGGGCTCTTTGCCATGCTGCATGCCAGTGTGTGTGGCCCAGCTTCCTCCAGAGCCAGTGCCAGGCTCCGACTTTGAAGTTCAGGTGTGATCAAATAGCTTGTCTTGGGGCTTGCACAAAGACTAGGAGAACTCTGTCATGTCAAACATTGCAGTTGGTAGTTTTAGCATGTTATGGTTGAGCACAGAAAGAACTGGGCACAAGGGGGTGCAAGATCATGTCAGCTCCTGGTTTTTCTCCTTACAACCTGCGGCATTGAGCTTGTTGTCTCTCTGACAGGCGATTAGTGAATGAGTAAGTATGCTATATAGGAAGGGTTTGTGGAGGGCTCAAAAACTGCTTACAGGTGTTTGGACTTAAAGCCTGATCTCTGGTAAAGTACACATCACCTTTCATATCTACATCACAGAACCTGTTTGTCACCAGTGAAAAAACAGGGAGGCTGACCCACAGAAAGGCTGGGAGGTCGTTCACCCAGTGTCACCTACTGTGTCAGTGACAGCAGTGTTAGGATGAGAAACTTATTCTGTTGAGTTCAGGGAGTGCTGATTCGGGCTGTGGTTCCCACAGAGAGGCCCCCTGAGGGCAGCTGCCTGGTTGTGGGAGCTATAGCACCTCGGTGTTTTCAGTTGTGAATTTGATCACGTATCTTTGTGTGGCTCAGAAAAAATTACCACTCTCCATTAACCAGATCTGTGTGATGTGTGATGCTGACCTATGGGAGGACAACCTGGCCTTTTGGGAGAGTCATTCTTCAGCCACCTCTCCTCCTCCTGTCACCCATTTTTGTCGGTCTTCACAACTTGTCTTTGCTTCTCTCTCCCCTTTTTGCTTTCTTTCTCCCTTTCAGCAGCTTCCAGTTCTCAGCTCACTGTCAGGGGGGTTTGCTCTTACCTTTCCTCTGTTCCCTCCCTCATGTAAAGAAAGGTGTAACTAAGGCTGCCAGGCCAGGTGTCTTTTGCCTTTCAACTTCACACCTTCCCACACACACGCCACTAAAATTAATGGAAGGGAGTGGAATCAGGCACCTTTCATAAATAATGCTTCAGCTCTCTGCGGCCTCCAAGCACAGGTGCCTGATCTAGTTGCAGGATGGGCCAACGTGCAGACTTGCTCATGCATGTTCGCCCCTTGGCACCAGCACAACGTGTCTCCTGCCTCAATGAGGCAGGGGGCAGCCGCTGGCAGCACGGGGAGCACTGGCCTTCAGCACGCACTTTTGGCCTCACAGAAATGTGAAGATGAAATCTAACGTGCAAGCAGAACAGAAGAGAAAGCTTGTTTCCTCCAGAAACAAGGAAAAATAAGAAATCCTTGCTGTCCCCTCAACACATCCTCTTCAACAGTGAAAGCAGCACTAAAATCTTTCAAGGTAAAATGTGACAAAACCAGCATCCCTGCATAGACATTAATTTCATGGGCAGCATTGAAGGATTTTTCCCAGTTCGTGAAAACTTAAAAAACCCTGACACAAAATGCACCTCTCATTTAATAGGCGTAGTACTCTTCCTTTCCGTGAAGCTTCTAGATTGTACAGCATCTCACTAGGTCTTTTGCTGCAGGTTTTGAACCTTAAATTAAATCAGGATTCATCAATATGTTTACAAAACGAGAAAAAGAGACTGCAATACAGGTGTGCTGGTGACAGACCAGAAGAAGGACCTAGAGAACAACTACGTACCAAAACTACCTTTTTTTTTTTTCTGGCTGGTGCAACTAGTCTTCACATAAAGGGAAATTTTAGCTCTGAAGAGTTTGTAAGCAATAGGAGTATTTACAGTGGATTTCTATGCGCTGGAGTTAATGCATTTGGTTAGCAACATATAATTTTGGAAGGTAGGATACTCCCACCATAAGTCATCAGGCAAATTCTGTACTACTTACTAGGTAATGTAAATCATTGCTTTTTTTTTTTTCCCCCCCAAAAGATGTGCTTCATTTTAAAACTACCAGCAATTTGTTACAAGTAAAAGTTTCTGAACCTTGTAGACAGGTTGGGTTGTTGAGACGGCTTTGCTGACTTGGAGGTGCATTTATTTCTGTTCATATGAACAATAGCAGTTTTCTGGACATTTTTAGTCTCAAAATACCTAAAGAGTGTTGAGATTTTTTAATGTCAAAGATTATTTAAATAAAGAACAGTTACCTGAATGTTAATTTTTGCTTTGGCACTTTTTTTCCCTTCAGGTTTTATGGCAGGCATTCAGAGGAACCCCCAGATGTCACAGTATGGACCTCAGCAAACTGGACCTTCCATGTCACCACACCCATCACCTGGAGGCCAAGTGCATCCTGGAATCGGTAGCTTTCAGCAGAGTAATTCAAGTGGTACTTATGGGCCTCAGATGAGCCAGTATGGACCACAAGGTAAAAGGCTTGCTGGTAATACATGTGGTAGTTTATATGTACATATATATAAAAGTATATATATGTATCTTATTTGTATGTAGGTATGTGATTTCTTAAAAACAAAATAAGCAAACACAACACTCTCCCTAAAACAAAACTGTCATCCAGAGGTGGAGCTGCACCTTGTAGAAGAAGCTGCTTCTGTTATTAGCCTCTTTGTATAAAAATAGTGACTTTAAATTGCACAAGGAAATGATGAATCTGTTGTATTGCAAGGGCCATTTGTTTAAGAGACCGAGCATGTCATCTCTGCAATGAGGCCACATTTGACCAAGCGTGGAATAAGGGTCACACCACCGATCCCAAAATAGGACTTCTTTTCTTAAATGAAAACCAGTGAAGGCCAATATGAAATTATGTGGTGACTGTGAGGGTTGAAGCCTTCTAACAAGCATAATAGTACAGCAGCTACTGTGGAAGTATAATATTGAGCTCTAATGCATACAGTTTGTGAATCTTAACTAACCCGACAGACTGAGAGAGACACTTCCTTTTATTTTGCTCGTTTGATGGAATTGTTGGAGGATTAAATCAAAAACAGAATACACTGTTTCTGCCCCTGGACAACCTTAAACTTGTCTACTGTGTTGCCTTCAATGGATAACCGTTATGAAATATGCATCTGTTTAGGGGTTTAATGAAGTTGAAGTCAAGCCATATAATATATAAGGGATGGTATTTTCTTTAGAGGTACATGAGTAAGCTTTGCTTTGCCAGCAAAAAAAAAAAAAAAAAGTAGTGAAGTGCTAACTACTGTTGCTTTCTTACTTAAAATTCTCAAAAAGGACTGGAGCCAGAAGCTGGAGATTCTGTAAGGGCTTTATGGCTTGCCCATGCTAGTAAGGATGGTGACTTTAGTCTCCAGAGTTTCTGAGAACTAGTTCTGATGTTTGTTTGCAGGGACCTTTACTGCCCTGCACGATGTTCCTTTCTGTTTCATCTCTGGGTAGCGTTTGTTGTAGTGTTCTGAGCACAGGGCTACAAGCCAAGATTTCCCAGTTTCTAATTTTGGCTCTGCCTTTTACATCATCTTTCAACATAGGCAAGTAGATTCATTTCTCTGCTTCTCCTTCCTTGACTGTAAAATGGGGCTAGTAATGCCTTATAGCCATGTGTGAAGATTAATTGCCTAACTCTAGTTGACTGGTGCTTTCCTTTTATTTGGAAGGCATTTTGTAGCCATAAAATGCTGTCCAAGTGCTTATTTTTATCTGCACAGCAAGCAGCTAGCTTAACTGGTAAAAATCCAGTGAATTTATGGTGTGCTATCCTGACTTCCAGCTGTACCACTGCTGCTGAGATTCTGAACCATGGGAATAGTGAGTGTCAAGTGTAGTAAAACATTAGCCATCCACACTGATTGAATGGAAAGGGTTTTGTACTAAATCAATGCATTTAAGTAACACGCTGAATACTACTTTCGTTTTTGCTTGAGTTCAGCAGTTCTTTTCCTCCCTCTGTAGATGAAAGTGCCTATGTAATGATTTTATGGGTCACGGTCAGGAAGAAACATCTATTAAAAAGTGAACTTGAGGGGCAGGAAGAAAATGAGCATCATTGTCATTAACAGACCGTTTCAGAAGGGTCTGGTGAATAGTGTGATGGATGAAAAGTGTGTTTTCTGCCAGCTCTTGGAGAATACTGGTGTTCCTGTGCACTGGTCATCATAAAATTAGGGCCTTGCAGACTTTCAGCTCTACAGGTAGCAATTAGAGCAGAAGGATACTACATTTTCACCAGGCTAATGTGACCATTAATCTGGGGATGAAGATGGTAATATTTCAAAGTCATGTATTTACCTGGAATATAATAATGTTACACTATTTACCTTTTATTGCTAGCATAACAAATATATTAAAAATTATCTGGGTTGCAACCAAGTTCTTAAATTATTAAATTAAATAATTGTCAAGGATTTTATTTGCTTTCCATGTTCTGTTCACATGGGCCTTCCTCCAGAATATTGTTAAGCACAGGCTGAGTTTGACAGGACTACTTATATTTTTATGTACGTGTCAAGAGTATTCTGTGACACTGAGCTTTCAGTTTGAATGCTAGATTTCATTATGTGCTGTTATGAAAACTGTTTCTCAAGGCTGGTGTCCTTTCTCTGCAGTGGAATTGCACGCCATAATAAAGACTACACCAGTAAGTTTGGGTCGGAGGAGTTCGCCTCCAGTTCACAAGAGCAGAATGATCCATTTCATGCATATGGTTGATTTATTTGGTTTTCATGTGTTTACGTGACACTTAGATCTATAATAAGAGCAGAATATATTTTCCCAGGAAGCAGTTCTGTACTGGGGACCTAGTCCGATCCTTTGAAACCATTACCTACAAAAATAAAAAATGGCTTTGGCTCCACACTTCTGTGTCTGTGATACAGCATGCAGTTACAGAACATTAGTTTTAATTTTTTTATTAAATCCCAGTGTTTGCATGTACCCAGATTAAATAAAAAAAAAAGAAAAAAAAAGGAAAAACAGAGAGAGAATGGAAGTTGCTAGTGAAAGAAACAGTCTCCTGGGTTCGTATTTGAACAACACCTAGCTTGGGGGCTAATGAAGCTCTGATCTGTGACCCGGGCATCAAACTGCTGCCACAGCAGAATGTCCTTTAAATGCACTCTGGAGAGCAGTTGGATGCTATAGTCAGTTTGGTCTTTTAAGACTAAGGAAAACTTCCTGTGGATCAGTAAAACATGTCAGAAATGCATCCCATCTCCCTAGCTTTTCCTACTTGATTCAGCAGAAAAACTGCTCTGTTTCAGTATAACAGAGAAACCACAAGCTCAGAATTAGCCCCCCTTTTGTTTGTGGTGATGTAACATGGTTTGTGCTTTGTAACTTTAAGTGCTGGACTCACTTCACAAAAGCACTTTGCTACTTAGGTCCCACTGATATTAATCCTAGATTTTAGTCTTAAGTGGTAGCATCTTAAGGATGAGATGCCCTAAATATCTCAGCCCACACATACAACAGCTTGTGGAGTTAAGACTTAAATACCAAGTGTATCTGTCAAAGTCTCCTAGGTAAAATAGTTTTGGTGGAATTCAGAGCAATGCATTTAAATGTTCAGTATGAGAAAAACTTGATGGTTAAGTGCATGTGTAAAAAATTCTAAAATGACTTTAAGATGCTATTTTTAATACTGTGAATTTGACCCATTCCTGTAGAGAGCAAAATTAACAGGTAGTTCTCAAATTTCCCTCTTTTCAGCTTGCCTAGAAATGGCAAGATATCAGAGCACTTTGTTCAGCAGACCTGGACAAAGTGGACTGGAGTTTCACCAGGAAGTATGAACATCTGTCTTTGGCAGGTTGTTATTAGACTTTTTTATATTTTATCTCATTACCCTTTTTTTTCTTTCTTCACAGTTCCAGTTACTGCTTTATTTTTTTCTCATGTATTTGAGATGTCAGCTCTCTGGGTATAGTTCTGCTCTGCCAAGGGGGAGTTGGAATCAGAAATCCCTTGGATATGGAGGGGAGGAGTTGTTCAGTGGTATTGTACAGCCGCTGTTGCCAGGCTTGTACCCACTTGAAAAGTGTGGGCTTTTGGACTTGGCTGCCTGACACGTCCAGCTGATGTGGGCTGGCCTAGCATCTGCTGCATTCATTGTGTTTAATGCTGCATCCATCTGCTTTCTGTCAAAGCCACTGCCAACAAATTACTAATCTATTAGAGAAACATGGAAATAAGATTGCACTCCTTATTCCTGGCAATTCCTCTTGTATTTTGCTTTGCTTTTATTTTGCCCCCTTTTTTTTTCTTTTTTTTTTCCTTTTTTTTTTTTTCTTTCTTTTTTTGTGGCCTGGGTAAGGTAGAATAGCAGCTAGTACTTGAAGTATTGAGGAAATGCTTAGGGAAAAAAGAAACACGGAAAAAACATTCAAACTTGTTTTCCTTACTGAAAAGATACCACTTCCCTGTGTTCTTGGATGTGCATTCCTGGAGACGAATGATTAGGAGCTATTTTAACTGAGCCACATATTTTTATGGAGAAGATTCCACTGTTTTTTCAGTGTTGTGCTGACACTGGAAAAGCCAAAGCGTGAAAGAAGAGATTCTTTGTCCCAATTCAGAATAGCATCAAAACAGCAATAGTATTTAGCATTGGTGTTTGCTCCTCCAAGCATGCTGCCGAGTTGTACTTTATAGACCCTAAATGACAAAACAAATTGGCTTTATGTAAATCGGACTGACAGTAGCTCCCAGTGGTTATGGATATCAAGTCTGCTAGTCTAGGGAAGGAATTTACTTCACTTTGGGAATCAGTATTGCTAATAGCATATACATAAAATGTGTTAACTGGCTGTGTGTAATTTTTGAGTGCACATATACACTATCTTGCACATTTTTCTTGCACAAAGCAACTGGAAAACCAGAGCAACACCCAAGTTGTGTTTTACACCTTTAACACTAAGCAGAGCAGTATGAAACTAGTCAACCCTTCAGCTTGTGGTCGCATACACTGCATCAGAAGTGTAGTCTCAGCAACCAAAACTCTGGCTAGGGGCAATGGCTCACTGAACAGAAAATAGTCAGCTGCCAGAGGCAAAGCCTAGAGGAGGAGAAGTGGCAGGGCAGCCTAAAGTCAGCATAAAGCTGAATCTGGAGCCTTTCATGTCTGTTGAACCACATATTGGGGATATTTCTGTGAAGGTCCTCAAGCAGGAACTTGGTTTCTGACACAGAATAGAATTGTTGCTTCATTTCCTTGCAAAGCGTAGGTCTTACGTGTTCTTGCTGAGGAGAACTTGCAGCAGAGTGAGCTGGTTACTGGGTAGGGAGGAGAGGAGAGTTAGCCAAAGCACAGGAGCAGGACGGTATGAATTAATTATATGTGCATTCACATGGTGGATGAATATATTTATTTTAAATACAAACAGGAGTTGCATGCCACCAGCTCCACTGCCTGGTAGCTGAGGCTTGAGGAGAGACGTGGCTGATCTCCATGTTCAGAGAAAGAGTCCAAGGGCTGCTGCCTTTGAACAACCGTGGGAATATCTGAGAGTAGTCAGGAAACTCTGCTCTGTGGCATCCCACAGGGAGGGAACAGGCTGTGTTTCCACTAATCTGCATGAGATGGAAATAAAGACAAGTCAAAACTGATGACTGAAGTAGTGTAATGTGATCCATTTCCTAAAATACTTTCTATCATATCTTTACTGGGTTTTTTTTCCTTCTTCTTTCTCATGCTGCTTGGGTTGGTTTCTAACACTAAGTAGCGTACACTCCCTTCTTGACCTTTCAAAGATAGGGAGATCGGCACTTAAATGAGTTAAGCTGCTGCAAGTGGAGCAGTTCGCTCCAGTGACAACATAGATTGGGGTCAGCCACATTTTCATGCCATCCCTCATAAGGCAGCTGTTCATATTAGCATCTTTGTAATACTGCTGATTACTCCGGGAATACTAGTTTTCCCAGAGGAGGTGTGCTGTAAGCTACCACCCCTTCTGCTGGCATAGTCAAACCTTGAATTTACCAGGAAGGTAGGGTAGGGCAGGAAGGAGTAGAAATGTTTCTTGGGGCCTGGCGTCCATCCTCACTGGTCCATGCCAAAGCACCTCTGACACAAATGGGCAGAGCGGTTAGGAGCAAGAAGCCAGTGAGAATAGCCTGTTGCTGAAATTGCAGGAAGATGAAGAATGAGAACATAAAATTACAAAAACAAGATGCTCCCTTGGGCTTATGTAATGGGTTTCTTACATGCCATGTATCTCTTTACTGCATAAGGCGGTTTTGTACTCTGCTAACCCTGTTAACTCTGTTGTTAACCCTCTGGAGGCTGTGCTTTTCTGTCTTTCATCCCATGATACGTAATAGGTAGAAAATGTTTAAGAGTACATGAAAATCAGGTTCATATGGTCATTCAGGTTGTTAGGGTGCTCAGGAATTGTTCTTGGCTGACCTTGTATTCAAATTAGGGTCAGAGAGAAGATCAGAACAGGTTGCTCCTGACATTATCCAACTGGGTCTTGAAAATCACTAAGGAGGGAGTCTGCACAAGCTCTTTGGGCAGCTTGTTCCACTGTCTGTCCTCATGATGAAAAAGTTGTTCTGCCTTTTGAGGCCAGCGGGGTTCACTTTAGTTCACATGTATAAGTTCTGCAGCTGCTTGCTTCCTCAATAGATACATTTACTCAAAAGTATGATGTTTTTCTCTGTGTTTTTTACCATTTTGTGCAGGAAACTACTCCAGACCACCAACATACAGCGGCGTGCCCAACACAAGTTACAGTGGCCCAGGACCCGGCATGGGTATAAATGCCAACAGTCAGATGCATGGACAGGGGCCAAGCCAGCCTTGTGGTACCATGCCCCTGGGACGGATGCCATCAGCTGGGATGCAAAGCAGACCATTTCCTGGAAACATGAGCAGTATGACCCCCAATTCTCCTGGCATGTCTCAGCAGGGGGGCCCAGGGATGGGCCCACCCATGCCAACTGTGAACCGTAAGGCACAGGAGGCAGCTGCTGCAGTGATGCAGGCTGCTGCAAACTCCGCTCAGAGCAGGTATGCATCCACGTGAAAGGAGCTTAAATGAGTAGGACTGTTTTTTCTTGACATTTCTGAAGTAATGGCCCTATAGAGGTGTCAGCATATGCATTTATACATGTTGTATCAGTGTCCTTATCTCTGGGAGGAGATAAGGTGTGGGAAGAATACTTTTTCTTCAGTGTAAGGGGAAAACATGCTATCATGTGTTTGAATTATCCTCTCAAAAAGCAACTGTGACAGTGGAGATGATAACCACTTCCAGTTTTGTTCTTGGCACTGTAGGCTTCAGGAAAAGGCACAGGTTTGCAGTGAATTAGGAGTTGAAAACAACCCATCTGCAACTTAAAATTGATTACCTGGATATATATTTTCTGTCTCCAGTAGGGAGAGGGCAAACGTATCCCTGGCTACTTGCCAAGTGCTTGACAGAGAGTAGGGAAGCTGATGAAGCTGCCCATCAGATCTTGCATTTACTGCTCACATTGTGAGCAGCAGTGCTAATGGCAGTTCTCTTCTATGGGATGGCATGCAGAGCGGAAGAGGAGGGCAGGCTGAGGGGAGCAGCTGGAGTGGAAAGGCAGAGGGAGGCCTAAAAGCAATCTCTAGTTACCTGGAGTTGATAACTGCCACTTATGCATCCATAAGAGAGAACTTATACAAAGGCTCGTAGAGATTGGAGCCATCATCTTGTCTCCCCTTTGGGCACATAACTGCGTGTTGCCATTTGTTTATGGGTTTTTGGCAAAGACACTTTGCTGGCCATGGTTACTCTTAAGATGCCTGAATACTTGCAATGAAATCATATTTTCTGGGAATTTTTCAGATGAAGTATTTTCCACTTTTCTTTGGACTTAAATAACTCCTGATGTGTTTGTTATCTTTATCTGTTACAAGAACTTCCATTACATTTGAAAATTACATGAAGCTGCTTGCACTATTCTGGTGAGCATGTTTGTGTGTATATATTAGGCATCTTCCATTTATTGAAGCATATGCATACACAGATGCACGTATGTGCATACAGGTATTTATCATTCAAGACAAGTGTTTGCAGATGCTAGAGTTGCTCTAATTCCAAGATACAATGTAAAACTAGAAATAGGAAGGTAATGCGTCCCTGTTGCTTCTCTGTTCTGTGAGGTTGGAAGGCAGGTGGCTTCTGGTGATAAGCAGTAGCAAACTTCTAAAACAGTAACAGTAAATCTAGTGTACTGCATGTTCTTGTTCAGTAAAATAGAACCCTCCTTCCTTAAAATAGATGGTACTCCAGCAGATACCTGTGAAACAGCATTCTCTTACTTGTGTTGGTTGTTTAAACAGACCTGTCTAGTAAGATTTACAAAAGTCGGCTACTGTCTGGTTTAGGCTATTAACTGATGGGACAGGCACAAAGGAATCAATGGGCCATCACTGCAGCTGCAGGAATACTTTCTTTATATTCATAATAAAAGGAAAAGCTTCTGTTTACTGGTCTTGACAGCAAGAAAAGACTTTGTGTTAAGTGGAATGTATTTAGTTTTGATTCAGCTTACACCTTGGACATAGTGTGTGCCATTTGATCAAAAACTAGGTTAGATAATTACCATTTCCGTCTCACACCTTCCTCCCAAGTCGGTTTTGTAACAATGCTTTTGGTTTCTAGTTTTGCCTAGGCAAAACTGCAGCATTACAGGGCCTTTCCATCGCATACTGTCCATTCCAGTGCCCCAGCACCTGTGGAATGGCTGAGCAGTCATCAAATCTCTATTGCAAATACTGGCAAAAGGGCTATTTATAAACTGCAAATTGAGAGAAACCTGTCACACCCCTCTGATGCCAGGGGGCTGCAAGCACGCTCTTTTCCTCTTTGATCTCAAGTAAGCTGTAGGGGTGAAAGCGTAATGGTTTTTGCCTATTCCTGCAAGTCTTCCATACTTGCATAGTGAAGGAATGTACTTGACAGTGATTCGTATTTGTGATACAGAGCAAATCCAAAGAGGCTGTTCTTTTGTTCTGCTTTAGGCCACCATACATTAGGTGCCTGCTTATCCCAGCCAGTCTGGGGCTGGCAGATGCCCTGTGTTTTCTTCACAGCACCCCAGCTATGGCAGCACTCAGGCTCCCTTGATGCACCAGCCTGACCAGTATGGGTAGGTAGCAATGTAAACTAGACCTTGTTGGGTTTTTTTTGTTAATGAACATGCCATCTGGCTGCTGAAGGAATATAAAAATCATGTGAAATATACACAAGTACTTTCATCATAGAGGAGATTGAAAGTTCTTGTTTCCTTTTTACTAATGCCACTGTTAAAATAGGATGCAAATCTGCATGTCACACTGTCATACCTGCATGGCTTTTGGATTGGCTCCATTTCCTGCCTGAGTGGGAAATGAAGAAATTTGTCACTGAGAAGGAATCATCCCTTCTCCCCCTTTTACAGGAATTGTCTTTCTCCCCTCATTGTTGGTGGTGTTGTCTCACAGTGGTGCTGTACAACCCCATTGTCTGACCTTGTACTGGTATTGTCATTGCTGCCTGGGCAGTGAGCTGCAACCCCCAGAGTATGCTCCCATTCTGAGAGGTGGTGTACTGCAGGAATGATGGCAGGGTTTCTTAGTGGCATCTTCAAGAAAGTTCTGTTACACTGTAATTGAGCATGCATGTGTTTGAAAAATTCCAGTTAGTTGCTAGTGTAATTTTTAGGAGCACCAAGTATCCAGTGCAAAACATTCACCTGAAATGCAGCCACTCTTCTCTCACCACTCCTTCACACTGTGGTTTCTGTAACTGTATTGTAAAACACTGGGAGTATGTATCTACCGTGCCTCCCAGCCTGTTTCTCCCTGACAACCAAGTCCAGCTTCACCTGAGATTCAGGTTTCATGCATTTCCCAGCCATCATGTTATTTCAGTTGTTACCTGCATAGGAAAACTATAATACCCAAATTACTGCTGCCTTTATGCTTATTAACTAGTTTTAATTACCAGTTTTCTCTAGCTGCTTTTGTTTGGATTTTTTCTTTATCATTTATGTATGTGCATATGAAAAAGTACAAACAAAAAAAAATAGAATGCAAGTCTACTGGTTGTCCTGTTCAAAAAGCAGAAATTATTGAAATGGGAGAACACTCACACCATACTATTTCATCTGACTGGAAAGACATCCACTCTTTCAATGCCAAATTGCATGAATAGTGTCCAGCCTTCTTCCTTGAATGTCTTGAGTTTCTAAGATTCTGCTGTGGGGTTCAAAATCTGTTGGATATTTATTACTATAAAACACACTTCTCTGTAGACCTACAAAGAAAACGAAATGGTTGTGTCAGAGTCATGATTACCCAGCAGTATTTCTGTACAATTCGGTTGTGATCCTCTTCAAGGTCAATTTGTTGAATCAGTAACCGAGTGTCAATAAGGAACAGAAATTTATCTTCAGCTGTTAATCCACAGGATCTGTCCTTTACCAGCTCTGGAGTCTCATTTAGACATTGAAAGCTGTTTTGCCTCTGCCTTGCCAAGCCACACTAAGCAGCTGTGTAAAATGAATTTAAATGGCATACATTAGAATAAAATCACTTCCACTGGGGCAGAAAATCAATGTTCGTTAACCAGAGCTGGATGATGAGGATCTGAGTGTCAGCCAGTTATACCTAGGTATCATCCTCAGTGCAGACCACCATTCTTTTAATTAGAGAAGATAAAATCATATAAATAAAAGTGTGGCTGTGGAAGATACTAGGTTTACACCATTAGAATTAGCCTTTGCGCTCACCTTGAGGCCTACTCTATGTTAAGCTTAGATTAATTTCTACAGCTACATATCTTCGCTGTAACATAAAATCTTAAGATGTTACAGTCTTCCTTTTGCACACAGGTCCAGTGTTTCCCAGATGATATATAGCATGTGACACTAAAGAAAAGAAAGGCGTTTTTAAGACCTCTTCATTAAACCAGCACTATCTGTGGTTTCAGGGTACCCAAGATGCTTAAGCAGGTTCTGGGTAACAGTTTACAGCAGGCAATGCTAAATAATTCTAATACCTTGCATAGTAATTCTGCTTATTTTCAGGAAGGGAGTGTGAAGGAACTGCAAAACCATGTTTGCCTTTTTATATCTGTCTTGGTCTCAGCACACCTATTGACTGATAAGGACTGTATGTTGAAGACCTAATATAGCCACTGCTAGGTTCTGCTCCTGAAGGTTAGAACCCAGTGGAGGCCTCTGAGGACCAGGTGGCTCCAAAAAAGAACAAGTCTTTTGTCACACTGTAGTTCTTACAATGCAAGTGATAGGTAAGTATGTGTGTACAGACCTACAACACGGTAAGCCTGCAGTAAAAGCAAACCATTTAAATAAATGAGGTAGCATATTCCTCACTGATATGAAAGGCAGCAGGTTTAGGCAGTATCTTCTAGTACCAGCCAGTTTTGAGTTCCTCAGTTCATACATGCCCAACTTGAAATTTTTCAGGGCTATGTTTCACTCTCTGTGAGCTTTTGTTTCCTACAGTAAGTGTCCAGTATACACTTTTGAAAATTGATTATTAGGTTAACACCTGAAGTCAACAGATGTTTTTAGAGCTAGATGCTCATCATCATTTTCAGCATCTGCCGTGCTCACAGTGAGTGTCATTCTGAGCATGTTATCTTAGCAGTTGATGGTGTGACTGTAGTATATGGAAAGGTAAAAACATAGTTGTGAAATACCTGGCTTTATGTACTGTTAGCAGCGTGGCCTTCGGAAGATGTAGTTTAGTACTATGTGGCTGTAAAGTACACATCCAGCTGGATGCTAAAATGAGCCTCTTGCTGGTGTAACTACAGTTATCGATACCTGAACTAATTACTGTAAAATGATTTTCGGTGTGTCTACATGAGGAGCAATCCTAGCTTTGAAGGCAGCGTCTTTGACCTCGGTATACTGTACCTTAATATGATTCTCGGAATTGCATGTTGCAGTTTTGTAAATTAAAGCAATTTTTTTTTATAGATTGAATTAATTTAGAATTCAGTGTCATTGATTTCAGAGTGGGCAATTTAGACATAGTAGTTTATTAAACTGAAGAATTGGGATCCAGCTTAGCTATTTACAGCCTCTGGCCATTTTAAATCCTGGTCATTGGGTTTCTAAATTGAAGTGGATATTTACATTATTGTCCACTGATCCCCATGCCACCTGGGAAATGGTGTTCAATCGCTATAGTAATGTGGGTGTTGCATTGCTTTGACATACTTCTAGGCACTCTAGAGTGGGGTTCTGGTTCTGAACTGCTTAGCAGCTGGTTAGATACCACAGCTTCATTGTGGTGAGGTCAGAAGAATTTAGGTAAGTTTTCATTCAGCCCTAAAACTGATCTATACAAGCTGACTGATACTAGAGAATTTCCGTTGTACAGAGAAACAGTTACAATTTGTGTAAATACATTTGAAATGTGCATTCTAGGTATCTTCTTTTTAGTCTGTGAGTGTGTATACATGCATATGCACACTTCCGCACATCCAGGCAGACAAACCTTCCATCAGCATTTCTCCCCTGCTACATATGTATAATTCATACTCCATGTTGCTGGTGCCAGCAAAGCACTTCTTCTGTATTATTTTCTCCAACAGCAGGGTAATGTAGCACTGCTGATGGACTAGAAGGTACTGGTGAGGAAATATAGTAATGGACATGGTGCATTAAAATGTCAAAAGGAAAAAGAACGAGGCAGAAATGGGGAATAAATTTTTAAAAAAGAATAATAGTATAAATAAAACCCAGAACTCTTTTAGGTGTTTTACATCCTAGAGCCTGTCAATTTCTATGCAGTATTTTCTAATCTGGCCCTTTTGATCTTGAAACTTGGGTTTAAAATTCTAATTGTGATTTTAAAAGCTGTGGTTATGTAGCAGAAGACTTGAAGTGCTACAGTAAAACTACAGTCTTTAATCCCTGGAGAGAGTATGTATTTCCCATTGTTTTCCCTTTTCCCCTTAAGCGTGGAGGTGTTCTTCTCTGCTGGGAAGTGCAGTGGAGTGCAGGAAGGTTAAGTACTCATTCAAGTTTCTTTGCTTATTCAAACCAGGCTGCTTCCAGATGAAAGGCTGCCAACTGTGAAATCCCTGAAGTAAACTAGGCTAGGATAGGACTGGTAGCCATAATTGGAGCCAGTGCAGGGGTACGTTATCTGTTGCCTTTGAAATAAGCTCATAGCAGAACTGCTGTTCTTGACGGGTCTTTTGTTCAATATTCAGTCACAGGGAAGGAGTTGCTCCTGTTTTGAATTCAGGCCATTCACAATTCTCCAGTCTCAAGGTGTCTCCTCATTTTGTCTCCACCCTGCTCCTCCCAGCATGCCCAGACTTCGGATTTCCTTTAGGAATCCTGAGAGATCACCCTGCTTTGCCTTCTGTTTGCACTGTTTGAATATCCAGGCAGTACATTTAGTTCATGAAACTACTTTTGGCTTCCAAAATACAGAAAAAAAAACACGTATGGTTTCAGCTGGATCAAGTGGTATTGCTTCTTGACCTAAATGGCTGCATAGTGTTTCTGTGAACTCCAAATAGCTGCTGTGCTTGCTGCACCTGAGGCTGGCAGCGTTTCAGTAACAGGTGGAATATTTTCTCTCTGAGCCAAGTTTCTGTGTGATTTGAGGGGTTAAAATTTCAAGTATTAATGCTCTGTGTAACTGGAATTTCTAAGGGAGATATTAACCAGTATTGACATCCTTTTCTTCAAAAGGACCCATGCTTCTTCCTGCTTCATGAGAAATAGTTATGTCAAACTGGTTTTTTTGTTCTTTTTTTTTGAGATGGCACTTCCTTTTCCTTATGTTTTGCTTTTTGAAGGAGAACCATATATGGCTTTTCTACAGTGTATTAGGAAGGGTGAAGTACAGCTTAGATTATATGTATTTATTATAGTAAAGGGAGATCTGGCAGTCATACTTTGTGATTTTTTTTTTTTTTTTGATGGGGATGCATTTTGTAGATCAGCTCAAAATTGCTGATAAAATCATGTAAGGATTGGAAGAAAGTTTACATGCTGAGCTACCCGAAGCCATTTCTTGTAGGAGACTAAGAAAAATATACTTTTATCTGGAATTTTGTTTTACTAAAAGGTAAATCCGTCATTCTGGAGCCCTGGATGTCACCATGCTGCAGAGCTGGTGCAGGCAACCAGCGATCTGGGGAGGCATTTTTTCCTTTCTTTGTTGCTCATCAATCAAGTAGACTGCTGTGTGTTGTTCATGCCTTTAGAGATTCACCACAGACCTCGAGAGTCCTACTCCTTTCCTCCTTCAGAGACTAACCATTCTTAAGTTGTGAAAGCAGGAGCATGTTGGGAAGGAAGGGTGATTTTCGGAGTCATGAATAAGAATTTTTGTTCATCTTAGGGACACTTCTAATTCAGTTATTATTGTGTCAGGATTATTTTTGGCTTGATTTGGTTATTTAGGAGAGCTGTTGCCCTCTACAGAAGTGTTCATGATTTTGACGCCAAGCTGCAGTGTAGGACTCTGTGTAGTGTATTAACATTCCGCCTCTGAGTCAGATGTTACATAGAAATTCTGTACCTCAAAAGGTGATCTTTAGGGCATTAAGAATGCAATACTTCTTTAATTGTTACTGTATAATACTAAAGAAAAAGGGAGGACTTTAGATTGAGTATTCTTTCTTGGGTGGCAAGAAAATGGATTTTCACACTGCCTCTCTTTTTGCCTATTAGCTGGAAGATCTACTAGTTTAAATCACAACATTAGTCACAAAAAAAGGAAAAAAAACCACACCCACCCCCACAATAAGAGCAGCAAAACAATCCCAAACCCCAGGAAAATAGCCATCTATTTAATAGGACTCATGAAGAAAGCTAATTCCATGACTGCTCTATGTGATTAAAATGTCAAAAGGAAAAAGAACAAGGCAGAAATGGGGAATACATTTTTTAAGAAAGGAATAATAATATAAATAAAACCCAGAATTCTTTAGGTGTTTTACATCCTAGAGCCTGCCAATTTCTATGCAGTATTTTCCAGTCTGGCCCTTTTGATCTTGAAACTTGGGTTTAAAATTCTGATTGTTACTAGACATCTAAGTAACCTTGCAAGAATCGTATTAAATAGTAACATAACAGCAACAAGATTTTTTCAGTGGTGGCCCGCAGTCCCGCTAACACATTGTATACCTGTTGCAGTTGTCACAGTAGGTTTCAGGCATCCTCTGAGCCAAAGATGAAGAAAAGAGCCAGCTGAAACCATGCTGACCAATGCACCGCATTGCTCTTACGAAACTGTCTGGAGTGCCAGAGTGCCGAGACTGATGGTAATAATGGTAGTCATAATAGTGATAAACATATTAACAGCTTCAGGCTATTGGGCAAAGATAGGTAAGAGAATATGTGTCTGTTGGGAAATCCCTCTGAAGAACTTCCTGGCCATGCTGCTGCACATGCACAGTTGCATTCAGTGTGCTGTCAGCCAAATGACATTTTACTATGAAAAGATACACTGAAGAGCTGGCATGAAACAATCCAGATGTTGTTAGATTTTCAGTCGGTTGCCAGCACAGTGAGCTCCATGGAACTGCAGCGGTGCTCAGAAATGGTGTGGGGACGTGACTGAACATGGCAAGACCTTGGTGAAAGGCAGCAGGAGATCCCCATCCGCAGGTGGAGGAGGACAGAGCTTAGGGGTTGAGCCTCTTCCAAGGCAGTGCCCTACCTTAGGACATTGCATCAGTGAAACATGCAGTATGTCCTTATCTTCCTGTAGCTTTTTAGCACCATGCCTTGGTGACCTCCCCGCTGTTCATAAGTTGGGAACAGACTCTTCCGCACTTACAAGTGATCATTCTGGGAGAGAGTTCATAGGACCTTCCGACTTTTTAATACAGCTATTTATAAACATGCACAAAAATAGAAAGTGCATAGTGAGCGAGTCATATGAGTCATTCCCGTTTTGATATCAAGTCACACCAAGCTAAAATCACCCTTCTTGGCATTCCAGTTCAGATTGACAGCATCATGCCATACAGGGCAAATTTCTTTTTTCGCTACAAACCCAATTCATGCATTCTCCTGCTTGCCAGACAGATTACTGCAGCACTCTTTCACCTATCACGCACTCCACTTGGGCTAAGAAATGTAACTCCTCAGTGCTCAGATATTATGTCTGATAGGGGCAGTGCGCAAACAGCTGCTGTTAGAGCTGCTGTTTAAATCCACATTGTCAGGAAGGTAAGCAGAGGTCACTAAGAGTAGAGCTTCAGTGGTATTACAAGCCATTTGACTTGGCCTACTTTTCAGTAGCCCAGTGTTTTCTGTCACACAACATTATTTTGTATTTATCCAGTAGAGGTTGCACTGAGTACAAAGGGCTTAGTTTGTTCTTACACAAATAAATTCAGGTACAGAGGTCTGGTTGCACTTGTAGAAATGCTGTGCAATAAAGCCATTTCATGGAATCCTTGTGGGTTTGAAGACTGGTGACCAAATGCTGTGGTCACCATGAAAGTCAGAGAAAAAATACCTTCCATTAACACAATAGGAGCTTTATAAAAACAAAATTAAATCACCGCAACCTAAAAAATAAACAAACTAATGGTATTTCACTAAATATCCTTCTTGGTTTTCAGTCACACACCCTTGTATCATTAGGATCAAATGAAGTTAAGGATTTATTTTTCTGCAGTCTTGTGCAGTGTTCACTGTATTCAACTACTTTGTTGAATTCTTCATTATTATTCTTGGATCTCTTCCTCAGTTTTTTGTTATCTGTAAAATGGGATAGGGAGATTTATTCTGATCTCAGCATGCATTCTGCAGTACGAAATGCTGTGTAGTTGTGTTGTTATTAGCATCAATGCTCATGAATACTCATGTGCCTCTTACATTGCTCTTCCAGTGTGTGATGTAGTGTGACGCTCCTACATTTTATTGGGCTTTAAATGACAACCAAGTAGGTAGCCCATCAGGGAGATGTTTTCACTGGAATTATGGTTAGTGTGGTTTACAATAGCATGTAAACAGTAAGTTTTTGTGGCTGCTTTTCTGAGGGGCTAAGCATTGAATCAGCCTGGTGGGAACAACTTATTTTTAAGTTTCTTTTCCCTCCTTGGTTGTTTCTTAGTGAAATCTAAGTGATGGTGATGATGCTAAAGACACAAGTATCTGCATAATCAGAAGAAAAAGAAAATATTTAGAAAGGCTGTTTGTTATTCTTCCAAAAAGTATCTTGCACAGAAATTTTTAGATCAGCCAAATAACGAAAGCAGGCAGTGTGATCAGTCAAATTGCAGTAGATTACAAGGTGATGTGCACTGTCACATAATTGTGATGCTAGGAATTTACTCCCCATTAGTAGCATTGCCATTTAGGCCTGAATGTTGGGAAGAGCAGTTTGGTGTTGGGTCTGTGTGCCTGATGTGAGCAAACACGAACACTCACCCCAGTACAAGTCTGGATGCTTTTTCATTTATGTTTCCTAGTGTTTTGTCAGTGTCGGTTAATTTCAGAGGTTTGGCCTCCCCTTTTCGTGCATGCACACACACACAAGTAAAACATTTTATTTTTCCTTCTAAGCTGAAAAATTGAAAAACTCTCATGGCAGACCTGGCACCTGTCACACCACCAGCTTTTGTGGTTGCTTTTTAAAACTCTGTTATCGTGAGTTGCGAGCTTCCCCACTGAACAGAGGAAATGTAAATCCAGGCTAGTACACTTACAGTAGCAGGTGACAAGAGGGGGATTCTTTTCTTTCAGATATAGTGATGTTAAACTTGTTTTATTTACATGGGAACTGCCCTTAATGCCATTTTATATCTGCTTAAGCGAATATTCAGGTTTCATGTGTCTTGGCCTTTGCTAACAGCGCTGACATACAAGTGAACTTCCAGTTAGAGCAGAGTAAGCAATGCTGGGGTTTATTTTCCCTTTCCCCCTTCTCTTTCCTCCAGTTCTCCCATATCCCCTGACAACAGAAATGTTTTCACTTCTCCAAGGAAGCCCATAATGTAGTGAGAAGAAAAATCTATAACAAAAGAGCATATGTATCTGCCTGCACATGTTTATGTGTAAATTCTCCAGGGAGAAAGCATTCACAGGTCTCACTCCTGAATTACTCTCATTATAATAACCCATTTGGTGTCAAAGTATGACAGATTATAAGCGCTTAAGGCTAGTCCCAGCTCAAGACAGATTTAAATAAAGTACTTCTGGTTATTGTGCAGGTCAGTGTGTTTAAATAACAACCCCCCAAATCATACTTTGACATTTAAAAGAGAGAGGAAATACTGTCATGCTGCAGACCTGGCACAGATAAGCGCAGGGCAATTTGGTCAGTACACTGTGATTTGTGAGTGCAGCCTAGCACAGTCATTTTCACAGTTTGTAATCAAGGAGCCACCTTAGCAGTGTGTCAGCATTAAAAAAAAATAAAATGTTCCTTTTAAAATGTTTACACAAATTACTCCCCTGAGGTGCTGCAGTGCACTCGCTGCAAAACTGATGTAGGTTAAAGATCTGGAGCAGAAATGGCAAACTTCCATGAGCTTGGAAGCTCATGGCTTTTCTTCTCCAGCCAATTGCTCAGGTGGCCAGGCCACACTAACAGGGTAGTTTTTCAGCTCCAGTGCCAAGGGTAACTGGGAGAAATCCCTGCGTTACATGAGTGCTGTGGCAAGTGTCAGGAAGCATAATGCAGACGTGCCTAAATAATAATTGGTGCAAGCTTGCGGTCACCAAGATGAGTGAGGTGTGACTCGATGGCAGCTCTTCCCTCCCTGGGCTGAATGACCCATCCTGGCTCCCGTCATTGCAGCACTCCTCTTTCAGCATCACCCTGCTGTGCCATGCTGCTGGACTGGGGCTCGCCCAGCTCCTGGCCAGGGTGGCTTCCTTGGAGCCTGTCAGTGCCTCACAGCACCCTGCTTTTGAGGCTTCCCTGTGATCCTCTCCCTTCTTTCAGCAGACCTGGCTGAAAAGCTCCATGTTCCCACTGGAAGGACATTCCTTGTGTTCACCTTGAAGGTAGCATCTCTCTTTATGTTCCTCCCTGCTCCTCCAGCCCCTAAAAGCCTTTGGCATTTTGTGAGAATGCTCCCAGCACTTGTTCATTCTTCATTTCCATCTACTCTCCCCTCCATTTCCATCTTTTCTGCCCCAAACTGTCTTCACCTCCAGCCTTTCTAGACCCTCCACCTCTGAACCCTTCTATTCCCTATGTGTTTCCGTGCTCAACTTGCCTCTGTGTTCAGGTTGCCACAGGTTTCATTGCAGAAGCTGGATCATTTTTTTGTGACTGTATGAATGGCTTTGCTCCAGTGTTACAGATTTAGATCAAAAGGCGAGCACAGTGTCAGATGCATGCCACAAAATCCACAGAAAGTTACGGACTGTGATCACTCTGCACGCAGTAGAAACCTGAGCTTTGACATGTTTCCATAGGAAAAGTTGTGTTTTCATTCCTTGTCCTGCTGAGAAGCATAATCCACTTTTATCATTGTCCATAGCTAAAAAACACACCTACATCTGAATTTAATTTTGTAGTTAGCTCAGATTTGTTCAAATCTGAGGAAAATGACAGTAAAAACCTTCATCAGATGGCAGTGCTGACGAGGTACAAAATCACGTAACAGCAAGCGTTAAACACAAGGGCTGCAGAGTGTAGCAGTTGGAGACAACACACTAACCTCCTGGTCATTTCAGGTCCAGCTAAAGGGAAACATCTCAGTGTAAAAGATGCTTTCTTTGCAGCTGAGATCACCCATATTGCCTATCTTCTTTCTTACAATTTCTTTATTCTGCTTTTCAACAATGACCAGATCTCATGTCATCTCTTTAAATACGTGGACTTCTGCATTAGCTCAGAAGACACAATTAGATCTGATGCTACTTGTTTTGCAGAGAAAAGAGATTAAGCACAGATTAAGCTTTGGGTAGATTGCAAATGAAGGAAAACAAAAGAGCAGAACAGGACCTTCTTAAAGGGAATGATTTGAATTTGTCTACTTGTATTTTGGATCCAATAGTACACCAGACTATCAACAGCACAGTGAAGGTGACTGTTTAGGATCATAGAGTCATTCAGGATGGAAGAAACCTCGAGGGGTCTCTGGTCAAACCTCCTTCTCAACAAGCTCAGCTGAGAGCTTAGGTCTTTATCCAGTTGGGTCTTGAAAACCTGCAAAGACAGAGATTGCACAACTCCTCTGGTGCCTGACTGTTTTCACTGGGAAAAGAGCTTCCTTACCTCAGTCTGAACTGGTCAGGTTTTAACTCTTGCCCGCTGTGTCTCATCCTCCCACCATGCCCCACTGTGAAGACCCTAGTTTCATCCTCTTGCTGACCTTCTTGTTGGTGTTGAGAACTGCTGTTAGGTTCCTCCTGAAAGCTGTCTCTACCCCAGGCTGAACTAGCCCCTTGTCCTTCAGCCCCTCCAGGGTGAGTGCTCAAACCCTGACCATCTAAGGGGTCCTCTGCTAAGCTCACTCCCATATATCGTCATCATCTTTCCTTTACAGATCCTTGGGGGATCCAAAGTGGACACGATACTCTAGATGGAGTCTAATGAGTGCAGAGTAAAGAGGAGATGATTGTTCCCTCTGTCTCCTGCCTCTGCTCCTGTTCACACATCCCAAGATGTTGTTGGCCCTCTTTGCTGCCAGGGCACTCTACTGGCTCCCTGTCTCCCAAGATGCCCGGGGGCTTTTCAGCAAAGCTGTTCCCCTAGTCAGGCCCATGTCGGCAGTGCTGCAGCGGGCTCGTCCTTCCCAGGTGCAGGACCTTGCACTTGTCCCTGTTGACTTTCATAAGGTTCCTGTCAGCACATTCCTCCAGCCTGTCTAGGTTCCCCTGGGTGGCAGCCCTTTCCTCGAGCGTTACAACTGGCTCTGGCATTATGCAAGTGCTGTGAGTTACTAAATTGTCAGCAGGGTAAATAAACCACAGAAAGCAAGCAGATTCCCCCTCCCCTTCCCATTTTTAATCTCTTCCATTTGGTGTATACTTGGACATCTACTTGTAGCAGCAGAGCAGAAAAAAAGAATGTGTAGGCTTAAGTACAGTGTTTAAATTGATAGCATAATCCTAAATTTGTACTGGCACAGCTGATTTTTCTTCTAAATGGGGAAAAATATGTGATCTGGGATCACAGTATTGGAGGAGTTAAGAGCTGGAAAACAGCTGACAGGTTATCTAGTTCATACGTAATGCAGGGTTTCTCCAACCAGTACATTTTGTAATGTGTTGACATTGTGCAGAAGTGTCAGGTACTGGGTTTTCCTTCATTGCCTTGGAGGGTAACTGCATCTCATCTCGAAGACATTTTTTCCTTATATTCAACACAGGTGTTTCTTTTCTTAATTTCTTCCTCTTATTCCTAATTATTGCTTGTGTCATCCCAGCCATTGGTGTTTATGTGGTAAATACTGTAAAACTGAATGCTTAACTGGGTTTGTTCTCCTATAGAATTCATAGTGGTCAGTTGAATATTTGCCATTAGATATCACTACGTGTACAGCAGACTTTAAAAGACTTGGGTTTTATATATTCCTCCCAGAAAAAATGAAGGTGGGAATTGGGAGATGTAGGAGTCTGGTAGTATGCTTTGAGGTAACTGCTTCTTAAATAGTATGTTGGGTATGCCTTTACTAAAAGCAGCACAGAAGGAAACATAAGATTTTTGACTTAACTCCAACAACCAACAGATGATGCTGTGACCTTAAGCATATATAAATATGTTTAGCAGCTGCTGTGTAACATATTTATATGTGTTTAGTGACCTGGAGGTTAATCAAAATGAGTTTGGTGATCTCAGCTCAGTTCTTAATGGACTCCACTTCATATTACAGCACTGATGCAGCACAATTTGTCACAGTCAGCAGTCTTTACTCAAAGGAGGCCCACTGTGGAGTGAGAATTAAGGACTGAAGTAATACCTGATTATTTCTCCCTAAAGAAACTTTCCATTCCAAGCCACCATAGAGCAGAATAATATATGGAGGAGCTCTGTACTGTGCACTGCACCCAATCTCAGGGTAGAATGTTCACTCTTATGGGATATGGCCTTTCAGTATTAGTGCTTTAGCTCACGTGTGCTGAGTTCAGTGCTGTGACAAGGGATCAGGAAAGGACTGAGTTCTGCCAGGGATGGTGCTGAGTCTTTTCACTTGCTGGGCCCTTTCCAGAGATGCAGAGCTGTGTCCGTTCCAAGAGCAGCATTACGTGAGTGGATGAAAGGGAAAGATACTGACTTGCCAGATGAAATTTCAGAATTAGGTTCTGCCATTCAGGCCTTTCTGAGTACCGAAGCAATCTTTTTTAGACTTCAGTTGTTTTCTTGCTGTCCTGACCAAAGCTAGTATGTTTCTTTTATTTAATTTCTACTCTTCATCTAAACTGGAAGTAGTTTCCTACTTTTTGATTTAAAGCTGTTGTACAGCAGTATGCTTTCATGATCTACAATTGAGATTGATGTCCATGGTGGGTAACATGAAATAGGTTGTACCTCAATTTGAGACAGTGAACAGCCCCACAGTTTAGAAGATATATAGGCTACAGGAAGTAATGGTATTGAAATATTAGTAGGTAAGGACCAATTTCAACTTACTTCAAGTTGCATATCTCTTGTGTATTTTTAAAGCAAAAGAAGGGCATTGGAGAGTTAGATACCTGTAGAGACTTCTGTCTTTTCCAGAATCTCAGCCTTACTCCATTAAGGAACCTCTCAAGATCCATTACTTCTTTTTTAAAGTGTAGAAATGCACTAGTGTGTTCTCTTCATCTTCACTAGTAACTTTACCCAGTAACAGAAAGAATCTCGCTTTTCCAGCGTAGAAATAAGTTTTCATTTAGCTGCATTTGTTGAAATATAGCCATTTTCAGCTAAAAAGAGGTGGGTGGGGATGTTTAAGATACAGTATTTACATAAGAAAAGCTAGATTGTGTGACTGAAATATTTTAAAGTTGTTGCAAAATGTTCCTGCTACTTTTGTTTCCCTTTGTAATTTCCCCTTGGAGCATTGCTCCACTGTGCATTTTAAATCTTTTCCCTCCACTACTCCTTGCACGCTTCATCGGGGAAATGACATTGTATGGCAGTTGTCTCCTTCATATCAAAAGAAAGGCTTTGCCTCTTTGCAAGAATGAAGAAAAGTTTGTCTTCAGAGAGCAAAGAACAAAACTGACTTGGAAAAAGATGCTTTATTTAGATAACGCATTCTCTTTTCCTTTGAAGAAATTCACAGTGCACCAAGAAAAATTAGGCCAAGCAGTGCTTTAATGGTCTTCCTCCTGTACCTCCTAAAAAAGAAATCTATTTCTACCATTGTGTTAAGAATCTTCCGTGAGTTTGGAGAAGACAAGAGGCCATTGAAGTTGTTCAGGGTTGTTGGTTTGGGGGTTGTTTGCTTTGTTTGAATACTGTATAATAGTGAAAAGCAGAATTGATACCAAAACACCCATCTTGCTGCCAGGACTTGCAGCTTTCCCTGACTATAGGATAAAACTAAATGCTTTGGTTTTTGTGAGGAGAAAAAAGCTGACAGGTACTAAAACTGTGCAAAGGGGTGGTTTCTTTCTTTCTTGTCTCCCTTATTTGGAAAACAACCATAAATTTACAAGGGGTACATTGAAGAAACAGCTCTTAGTTTTGTGTTTTCCTACAGGTTATGAATATACAGGTAAGTATATTTTTGCCTGTGTTTTTTGTATGATTTTATTCGTATATCCATACAGACATACCATAATATGTGCAGTCTTCAGCTAGACCAAGAAAAGGTATATGTATATAAGGTACATATAAAACTGTATTGTGGATTAAAAGAATAAAAGGTTATTTTTGAAGTTGGATCGTGCATTACATTGGGTTATTCTGCTTACTTGGATTATCTTCTTCCTTGTGCATCAGTTTATCTGTAGAATTTGATAAACCAAGTACAAAACATAGTTAGATACTTTTTACAACTTGAGAGTAGGTAAGGTTTAGCCTTCAAAAATATTTGGTCTGAAGATGTGGAGAATTTGGCTTCATTTAGGGCGGTTTTTCAGGCGAACTTTAAGTCTCAGTCATGAAAGCATTGTACAGTTTTCAAAACCAAAGTAGTTCTGCTGTGCTGAGGTTTCTTGTTGCAACAGAGTGTAGTATGTGTGTGGTTTTCTGTAAGATCAGACATAGATGTCATGGACAAAAGATGAGCATTGTATTCAATGCGATAACGTCAGATAGACAAATCTGAAACAGTCTACGGTACCCATTATTCTTCTGGTCATTTCACTGTTTCTTAAGCTGTGTCGGGTAGGGAATTCTATCACATAGTCAAAATGGCAATTCACTGGAATATTTTTTATGCCAGTGCTAGGTTCTGATTTTGACTCCTGATCACATTGCTGTTTACTGATAAGATAAATAATATGAATTGTATTCTTCTGCTGATTGGTTGTGACATAAAATGACACTGTAGGCATCTCTTGAAATTTGTGTTCAGTCAAATTCTGTCTCAGATACACAGTAACTAATTCAAGACTAATTCAGAGCTCCCCATGTTGATAAAATGAATTGTGTGCCTTGTTCTTAGCTATTGGCAAACAACAGGAGATGTACTCTGTGACAAACCACAGCATCTTCAGCAGTGAGGTACCTAATGAGAGATGGTCTGTGTGCTCTTTCTTCTTGCAGGCAAGGCAATTTTCCTGCCATGAATCAGAGTGGTATTATGGGATCCAGCTCCCCCTACACTCAGCCAATGAACAACAGCTCTGGCTTGATGAACCCACAGGCTCCACCCTACAGCATGGCACCTAACATGGTGAACAGTTCAACAGGTAATGGTGGGTAACATTTCAGCAGTGGCTTTCCTCCACAAATCTGCTTACCAGTATCAGCCCTGGGTTGGTGTCAGAGGGATGGCCTTCTTCATTCGGTTCACCCCAGCTGGGTAGTGTGGAGTGATTTGAAACTGGGCTAAAGTATTAGCATTTTTTGTACAGTAACTCATACGTTTTTCATTAAGTCCTTTTGTGCAGCATGTAGATGAGTACAATATTTTGAACAGTTCCAGCAACACTTGGACCCAGTTTGACATAGGTGTTGACTAGCAAGTATATTTGTGTGTATGTGTCTGCAAGAGAGGGAAGGATAAAAAAGCCTCATCTTTTAAGAGGCTGCTGTAGCTTTTCAGTGTCTTACTTGCCAAGATTGCAGTTTCAGATATTTAAAGTGGTACTGGTTTAAAAAAAGAGATGTGCACCTGCTCTGACTTGAAGATGCTCTAAGCTGAACACTTAAAATAATTACTCTGTTCTGAAAACATAGGCCATATTTACTGTTTCTAAAATTCATATAACCATATATAGGGTTCTTCATTTACTTATTTAAATATCAGTATATGAAATTTAATCATAGCTGCCTTTTGGGGAAAAAAAAAACCCAACAAAACACAAACCACAAAATATTCAGTGTAGGTGCTGAATTTATCCTTTATGTCGTAAATTGTGAATTTAGCATTGTTTGCAGCTTTGTGTGTGACTGAAGACAGGTGAATGCATTCTGTGCAAATGCACTACATGGTCCGTTTTCAGCTTGAACTCCTAACAGTTATCCTCCATCAAGATAATACTTCAGTAAAGATCAATCCTTTGATGGGGGTGGGTTTGGATGGAGTTTTAATGACCTTGAAGTGGATCCTTTCAAATACTTATTCCAGTCATGGAGTTTCTGTGCATGCTTTACTGATTACATTAGCCCTTTTTGAAACGTTGGAGGTTTTGAAGTTTTTCTGAAAGCTCATAGGTTGTGCCAGGGTGATTTGACATTGTTCCTTAGTTGGTTTCATTTCTACTTTTATTTCTGTAGAGATACGTTACTATTTAAATCGGATCTTGACAAGAGCCTGTTTTCGGTATCATCCTCTCTGCCCTGCATAGCCCATTTCATGCCTTCATCTCTTGCCTCCCTACCTGACTTTCCTCCCTGTCACTTTTACATGTCACTGCTTTCTGCACAGAAAATGGCCACTGTGAGAATCTCATGTGTAGTACGTCTAGAAGTTTTCTTTCGTCTATATAGGAGTTTGTGAGCCACCTAACAGTGTCATAGTTTTCAACAGTATTGTGTTACGGTTTTGGTAAGCAGAAGAAACAGGAAGAAAGCTGTTAATCAGTAAGATTAAAAAAAAAAATTAAAGAAAATCAAAACAACAACAAAAAAAGGGGCTTTTTCCAGTGCTGGCTTGGAAGCTATTGGTTAATCCAGACAGCACACTTCACCGTCTGGATGAAGAGGGAAAAGCTGTTCAAAAGACCATTAGATAATAGCTTGCTTTTCCCCCACTAGAGCTGTCCCAGGTAATATTGTGTTTTGTTTGTGTACTTACATGTTTTGTCTGGCTTGCTGAAATAAAATTACTTCTGAGCATTGAAACTGTGCTATAAATTCTGTTTTGCTATTAGCAGAAGTAATTTTTCCCTCTTTTTCTTTGGCCCCCAGAGCTGCAAAAATAACCAACAGCAAGCAGATGGCAGAGTGCCCTGCCTAAGAAGATTTATGTATTCCTAAGGAATAACCAGTTTAAAAGAAGATTCACAGAGGTTTTTTGTTCAGATAATTCAGCCATTCGTTATTTCATACAGTGGAAATCTGTTCAATGCAAGGCCATTTATCCTAGCAGTCTTTTGTATGGGGTAGTCATACTCTTTTTATTGTGTTATGCATTCTGAAATATTGGATTTTTAATAATTTAAACATTTATCAGGGTTTTTTTTTCTGCCAGTGCATTTGTGAGGTTTTCTTTTGTTCCAGTTTTATTAATTCAAAGATTACCCAATGGAAAGTAAGTATGAGATGAACTGGAGGAGTTCAGTACACCTCTTTTCGTCTGTGTGTGAGCAGACATGCATCTAGATTGCTTTATGCAGCCAGCGTCCACGAGCACGCGCATGGGACAGCAGGGCAAAAGAGAAGATTAGGTGTGAGTATACTGCAGGGGGCACATGCAGTGGGATTGCTGTACTTCCCTCTATCCTGACACATCCTTCTGCTTAGGTAAAAGAAATGAAAGGCTGAGCTTAAGGCAAGTGTAAATACAGTACTTCAATATGGTGGTGCCTTTTGTTGGGGAAGCTCTTCAGGATCAACTCCAGCCCTGCATTTGATAAGGTGCATTTGATGAGGTGGAGAACTTGTGAGTGATACCTACTTACAGGCTTTGTGTAATAGCATTTTCTGTGACACAGAGACCAGTTCTGCTATCTGGTTCTTGATCCTTCCCACACACTCAATGTAAAGTCACCAATAAACCAGGGTTCAGTCGATGTTTAGGGCCAAAACCAAATGCAACTGAGTGGCTGCTGGTAGAGTGAAGCTTGGACATTAGTTAACTTGCTTTCATACCCTGAACATGAGCAACTGTGATTACAGTTAGAGGCCAGTAAAAACCTAAGGTAAGCAATTGGTAGAAGTTGGCTTCTTGATTGTCTGGGTTTTGGAGGGTGCAGTTGTGTTGCCCACTTTGAGGGAGGAACGTAGGTTTTGGTTATATCCATTTTCATCAAATGCACTTTTAGGTTTTACTCTAAAATAGAGGATTTCTGATGCTGATGGGATTGTTTTCATATGGTTGTGGAGCTTCAGTACAGCTAACACTGGTTTTGCCACACATTTTAGTAGTATTTATATCTCCTTGTTACCTGTTGATTATTACTTTTTTTTTTTTAATTAATGTCACAATTGAAAGGAAAATCATGTTGCAGTTGTGCGTCCTGGAACTACTTCAAAAGTGACTGTGGATCAAATAACACATCACCAGCATCTGCTGACGTAGAGCAGTTTAGGAACACAGAAATCATAAGATCAAAGAAGACAGATCCTTCTGATAGAGTATCCTATCCATAACAATAACAAAAGCTTCAAGAAAAAGTGTCAGGGTTCCTTCACAATTATGGAACAAGCTGCCATTCAGAAAAATTTTATGTACTGCCCTTTTGTTATGGAAGTTCACATTTCCCATGTGTATTTTATATTTTTCCTCCTATTTTTAAAATTCAGGCTTTAAAAATACATAGAATGAAAGGAAGCTTACAAAACTTACAAAAATAAAATCTCTCTTTCATGCTGTAGGCCTTGTTAGCTCTAGTGAAAATTATCTTTAAAAAGAAGTAACATGGAGTTCAGATCTCTCAGATCTCCATGTTGTGCTTACACAGAAACTGGCACTCGTTCTCTGCTACCTCTGGAGATGAACAAAACAATAAAAAAAGCATTAATCTCCTTACTGCCACAAGGATCCTGTCCTAATTTCACTGTCATTTCTGTTCTACTGAAACCTTCCATTTTCTGGGTAGTATTATTCCCAACAAATTTTTAACATCAGAGTACTTTACATAAAACATGAAGTTCTAGGGAAAGTCATTTGAACTAAAGAAGTTATTAAAAGGATGCTCTTAAAACAACATTAAAAATAGAGGCAACAGTTTTTCACATATATATTTGACTTTGTATTTATTTGGATGAATCTCTGATAGAAAAGCAATCATTTATGAATGTGAAGCTTTTTTATTTTTTTTAATTTTTTTTTTTTAGAAATCTCAGTTGTTTTGCTCTGCTTGGCTACATTTTTCTGAAAAATGAAAGCCTCATTTTTTTTACTGTTTTCTGGCTCTAACATTTAGGAGCTGTTATATACTGCATATTTAAATAAACTTTCTGGAGGATGCCAGCAGTTGGTAGCAGTTGAGGTACCCCATCACCTATACTCCAAGCAAGTGATGACCATGATCCACTGGTCATTGTGTGACTACAAATCAAGCCAGCTCCTGGCATAGATGCCCTCGTCCCAAACCACGTGCACTTGTCATCCCTCAAACGAGCCTTAGTAGGCAGAAAGGAGGTGCAGTGCTGAGGTCCCTGGTGGCCTACTCATCCCTTCCAGAGAAGTTGCCCAAGCACCCTGGCCTGTGCTTTTCCCCAGAGGTGGACAGTCATTCATGGCAGGACATGAGGCAATGCTGTTGTCACTGTTCCATTTTTCCTGTAGTCATAAAAACAGTAGGGATCCTCTTTCCAACTCCACATGAACCAAAAGCTTGCTGCTTTTTCTTTTCCTTCCTCTCTTCCTGGAAGAGAGGAAGGAATATCTTACAAAGGTTGTAGTAATTCTGTTTTGCAGAGTGTGATTTGTTGCTGCACTAGCAATGAAGAGAAAAACAATGTTTGTGTATTGCTACTCCTACAGTATTTCACCCTCTTCTGGGACTGATAGAGCAGCCTTTAGCAAGAAGAAATACTTTGCTGCAGTTTTATTCATGTCAATATCTGCTTTTGAGTACATTAAATTCAGTGTGGAATAGTTAATTCAGGACCTTGACCCATACTTGCCTTTTTGAAATCATTCTAGCTCTTAAATTCTTATAATAAGCCAGGGGCTACTACTTGAATCCTGTTCACGGTACGCTACAACACCTTTTGAGTCAAGATTTCCCTGTCATCCTCCTCTCTAAAATGTTTTATCCTTTGGTCTGCACTTCACACAGAGAATTATTAGTAGCTGTGTAAAGAGACCGTGTCTTATTTTAGCAGTTTCATGACAATAACAGTATTTCACTGCTCAAAAAGGGTCAAAACAATGTTCTTGCTGTACTGCTTTGCTAAAAGAAGTGAAGGAATGTCTGTTTGCAAACTGCTGCAGAGTGCATTTGCAAGAAGTTATGAAACAGCATTTCAACAGTAGGTGTGGAAACCTCCTAGGGAAACCTATATGGAAAGTAGACAACCTTGCAATTTGCCAGTAAAATCCTTGCACTTCTCTTGTAGGTAGGCAGAAAGGATGTAGATGAAGTAAACGTTTTAGAGCAAAAAGTGAAATGGATTTTGGGAAGCTTTATTTTTTTTTCCTAATTGTCTCCAATTATACACTTGCATGTGCCAACAAGAAATAGTCAAAAGCCAAAATGAATTGGTATTTTTTAATTTCTAAACATGATTAATGCAGTCAGAATATGTGTGGTGATTTTCAAACTAGAGTTACTTGCCCTTTATATGAAGTGTTAACTTAAACCTCTCTGAAAAGGAGCTTTTATAAAGGCATTCTGATGGAAACGGGACTGCCAGGAGTGGGCACAATTACTGTATTCTTTGTAATAGAAAGACCGTGTGCCAACCTAGATAACAGTGAGATAGCAAAGGATTTCACCATGCAGAATTCTGGTGAAGAAGTGTGATTGTTAACTTTGCTTCGTTTGACCTCTCTAAAATTGCTTTAGAGGGGAAGGGTCATCTTTGGTTGCTTTGAAACTAAAAATCAGACTTTTTTTTTAGCGCTTTCACAGCACGAAATGTGTTAACTGTTAAAATGGATTTTGTATAACAGTTCTGCATCCCAGTTTGAAACCAGACAGTGGCATGCATTTGACCGTTTTGCACATATATTTTAGAAAAAACTCTGAAAGAAAAATAACTTGGTGGCTTTCTTAACGGTGGAATTCGTATCTAAAATGTGTTAGGCTGCATTCCTTCACCTCATAATGGTCACAAGCTGCCCCAACTCCTCAAACAGAGTATAAGGGCAAAATGCATACAAATCAAATGCTGGCTTCCCAGTGTCATATTACTTGTCTGTTTTGTTGGGGTTTCACACACATACATAAAAATAACAGCATTTTTAGCTGATCCTAATAGATTTTTCTCTGCAGCTGCATCACTTCAAAAAGGCTTTTTGTTCCAATTCTTGAATCTTAAGTATTTCAAGTTTGTTGGGTTGGGTTTTTTTTCAATCTCAATTATGATTTATGTGTTGTGATGACTTTAAGGGCTTGATTGGGCTACAAATGTGCTTTGAAAAAAAACAAGATGTGCCCATGAAAAACACGGGCATTTCAAAGCTGAATATTGAGCATACAGTTGTAAACTCACATGGCACATGGTTGGGTAGGTTTTTTTGGCAGATCCGTAGTCTCAACCTGCAGTGATGCTAAAGATACTAGCAAATTAGCACTGCAGAGCTTGCCAGTGTATTCGCCAGAGTCCTGCTCATGCTCTCACTGCTGTAATTAAAACTAATTATTTTCTAAAACATAGTAATACATGAATATGTGCAGTAATCATTTTGTAGTGGGCAATCTGTGAAGTGTTTTTAAAGCTTCTTTATCCCCTCCTGTCTTTGGCTTGCTATGCAGCGTGCCTGCTGCCTAGTGCAAGCCAGCATTGTCATTTTGCAGAGGGGCGCATAAGTCTGGTAATGACCAGATTTATTTATTTGCTTCAACAGTGATGCTTTGCTGATTCTTAAAATGTGTAAGTTTGGAATGTTGGGTTGTTTTTTTTTTCCTTTCTATTGCCTTGTAGGTTATTCTATTCTATGTTTTTCTTACCTTTGAAAGAAGGGCATGAGGGGGAGAAAAAAGGGAGAGAAAGGAAGCATAATCCAGTCTTTCGCAAATGCTGTGCACGTGGTTTTCTGCAGGGAAAGAATCGCCTTGTGTCTTGCTGTTGTTGTTCTCTGGTTATTTGCATTGATTCAGTGTCATGGCACCTCCTAGCATCTGGTCTGTGCAGTATTTTGTGCCTATTTGTCTGAATATTTCTTGCATCTTTCTAGAAATCCAGGAACCCAGCAGCTCTGCAGCAATACTACTATACATAGCACTAGCATCTTCAAATAAAACTCCCTTTAGCTCCCCACACGCCTGGGAAGCAACTGCATGTGGTTATCAAAGAAAGACATTTATGTGTTCATTATAGTCCCGCCTCATTTTGGCAGGAAGGGAATAAGTTGAGTGCCGGTTCTCCAACAGAGCACAGTTTACAGCTTATAGTTCTGTAGTTAAGAATCACAGTGGCTGAGCCATTCATACTGAAGTCAGTAGGGGCAGGAATTATCTGCTGGCCGCCAACTTTCATACAAATGTAATTGGGAAAGTCAGCCTTTTTCTCAGATTCAACACGGCAAGCAAAATGCACATCTTTTTTATTTACATGTTTCTGTTGCTAAAGGGCTGCAGTAGTTACTAAAATAGGCTGTTCTGTTAAAACGTAGTGGTCAAATGTGGAGACAGCTGAAGACTACCAGCAGCATGAAGAATGAATTTTACTCTGTAAAGTGTTGTTGTATGGTTTTTGTATTCTCCCTTCCTTCATTCTCCTCTATTTCCTTACTTCAACTGAAGAGGTTTCCAGGTTTCCAGATGCTAGGATAACAGGACGGAGGTGGGATAACTCCTGCTTCATGTGGCGCCACAGTCTTCAGTAGGAAGCATGTTTTTTCCTACAAAACCAGACATAGTCATGCTTAACTGTTTCTCCTGTTTTCGATTAGCACCTATGGGTCTTGCAGATATGATGACAGCCGGTGAGTCCAAACTACCCCTTCCTCTCAAAGCAGATGGCAAAGAAGAAGGACCCCCCCAACCCGAGAGCAAGTCAAAGGTATTTACAATCTCCGCACGTGGTGTTGGTTCAGCCCGCAAAAGTCTGCTGTGTTGTCTCTCATCTTCTGGTTTTGGCCTACCCACTTCTGTTCTTTCCTGCATGCCTTTCCATTCACGTGCAATCTCTTTGTTTGTTTCTTTTCTTATATTTTTTTCTATTTTCCTTCACTGTGTGGATCTGAAAGTTACTAGTTCTCACGGCATTTTAACTTGCGGGGGCAAAGCAACCCAAGCCAAAAGTTGCGTGGGGATTCAGCTGTGCCAGGTGGGTGGGAAAGAAGGGTCTTGCCTGGTTTCAATACTTGCAGCCATTTTTCTCTGCCTTCAGTTGTAGCTTCTTGTTTTGGCCGCCTCAGCAGCAGCAGCATACTTTAATGTTTTGCTTTCCTACCTTATTTGTTCAAATAAGGTGAACGGCTTGGTTTTTTTTCTTTCTTTCATAAGGGGAAACCCATGCTTAGCATTCCATGTGAGCTTGAAATAAGCATGGTGGCTTAGTGACTTCAGCCAAGCATCCAGCAAACTTTCCAAATTATACTAATTAACAATGTTGTTCTTATAACTTTTATATATATATAAATATATTTATATATGTGTGTGTTTTCTGTATGTGTCTCTCTGTTTATATATCTTTTATATATAACAGTTGGTCAGTCTGTTAAACTGGATGTATTTTTTTGTTTTTAATAAAGTTTGCCCTGCCTTTGTCATACTATTTTTTTTTATTCCTCTACCACAGGATAGCTACAGCTCTCAGGGTATTTCTCAGCCCCCAACCCCAGGCAACCTGCCAGTCCCTTCCCCAATGTCCCCAAGCTCTGCTAGCATCTCCTCATTTCATGGAGATGAAAGTGATAGCATTAGCAGCCCAGGCTGGCCAAAGACTCCATCAAGCCCTGTAAGTGGCTCTGTTTTTTTGGTTTTTGTTAATTTTTTTGTAATTAAATATACTTTAATGCTTGCTTGTTTGTTTTGTAAATTCCTTTTATTCATTATTTATCCACTAAACGGTTTTCTTTCTTTATAACTCTGGGTACAAATTCTGCTCTCGGACACATGACTGTAAGTTCCACTGTCTGGCTTCAGTGGGGCCTGAGCATGCTTATCCCAGGGCAAAATTTGTCCCAAGAGTACTTTGAAATAAGAAAGAGTAAAGTTGTGTGCATCATGCAAGTGTGCTGTGTGGTAATACAGCAATTGTTGTGAAGAAAACATCCTTTCTGTAATGCATCAGCTTTCAAGCATGCCGAATGTGTTGTTAAGGACAACTCCATTTCTGTTCCTGGGCCCAAACTCCTTCACACAACTGACTTCACTCTGGTTGCTGCTTGTCTTTGCTAGGATTATTTAAGAAAAAAAAAACCCAAAACAAAACAAAGTGAGAAATCTCCACTGTTGAATATCTATCAAAGTTTGAATTGTAGACTTGGCACCACAAAAACACTGCCAGGTCTATTTTTAAAACATTTTTAAATGTGTATTTGAAAATAGAATCAAAAGTCTTGAAACGAAATTTTCTGATTTGCTTCATTCAGTTACTTTGAAATAACCCAGATTGTGGGTAGGGAAACCTGATGTGTATATGTTTTTAAAAAGCTATTTTTAGATGAATAATGTTTAGTCATTCTCATGCAGGTTGTAAAGAAGAACCTGAGAGAGATGTGTGGAGCTAAAAATGAATTTCATCATTATACGTATCTATATGTACAGAAACAGAAAATGCATATGCATATATAGACAAAAGGCTTAAGCGGATACAGCCTATTTGGAGCAAATGTCCATTTGGTCATTTTTGCTTTGTTGTTTTTTGAATTAGAAAAATATATATTGTTTTTCTTTTCTTTCTTTTTTCCAAAAGTAATAATGATCACAATTTTTCTGTAGAAAAATACTGAAATATAATGCGGTGAGGAATATTAAGGGTTTTTTACAATGTTAATGTGCACTTAAATTAGCAACAATTCTTTGACAACAGCTTAGTTTTCACAAAGTGATATGTTGAAGACTGTCTCTCAGGGCAAACAGAGGAAGGCCAATTGGAAGGAAAAAGGTCTACCCATCCGAAAGCCAGACATCTGGTGAAACCCCTGAGCAAAGAGGCAGCATGGCATGAAATGCACCACCTTAATGTTTTGATATTTATTGGCAGCGGCTTTGAGTCTCAGAAGGCAGCTGGTGTTACTTGTTCCCACAAAGTCTCATCTTTTTCTCAACAGCATTTCTGAAAGTGTGGTACCAAAAACTCTGATAATTTTCTTCGTAGTAGTGTTTTGGGTATTGTTTGTTTGGGCAGTTTTCTGGAGGAAAGCAAGGAGTTACTGCACAGGCTGTGGCAACACATCACGTTCTTCCTCTACAAGGCTACCAAATGATACCAAATGATAGTGCATTCCTGAGCTCATTGCATAAACTGAATAACAAACCCTAGAGTCATCGTGAACATGGAGTTTTTTCCATGTAAATATGCCAAAGTACAGCATTAGAAAAAATAAATGAGGGAAGTTTATGCTTTCAGTTTCTTCTGAATGCCCTTCTGTCCAAATGCTGCTGCATCTTTAGCTTCAGTTAGCTTCTTGGTACACAGATACGGATAAATGTAGTGTTTTGGAATGATCAAAAAGTAAGTCCTGTAAGTTAGTTGATCCCTTTTTACCTATGAAGGCCAGTGTATTGGATAACTTCATTGACTTCAGCAGCAGCCTGACATAGACTGGAATGATTGATTCCAAGCGTTTCGTTACACTTGAAGACAACCTGAATTTGTTCATTAAATCCCAAAGCTACTTCATGTGCTACAACTTTTCCATTACAGCAGAGGATAAAAGCAAGGATGAATGGTCTGTAATTCACTTCACAGTATCCCTGTGATCCTCTCTTTCACTAGTTTTATATGGAAGTGAGGTATGAGAAAACGTGGAGAAGGAATTGTTGAGCATGATGTTTTGAGGGCTCTTCAGGTACATTGGTAAAAGGACACTTCTGCTGTGCTAGTTTTGCACATAATGTGAATCTCTGACAGTGGCAAGGTGGCTTTAAAATTCTTCAGAAGTGAAATTTCAAGTGTGTGTGAACTATGCAGGGTCACTGCAACATGAATAAACAGTAGGTTATGAAAAACCCATAAAATGCTACTCACTGTCTGTAGGTACACATGAACATGGCAGTGAATACACCTGAATAGAACCGTATCTCCATGGTGCTAGCTGTGAGGTGTCTGCAGAGTCCTTCAGGAGGAAATCTTGACAAAGGATTGTGTCCTGCAAAAGCCTCTGCCAGAGATTTGACTTTAGGCAGGTTTTGCTGCCTGTGTATGCACACTCTGTTCTGCAGCAAAATAGGTCTATGTAATAAATGAAATATTGGCAAATTCTTTGTTGAAGTGGGGGAAGCGAACAGTAGATAGTTCTATAAATATAGGTGCTTAAAGATACGTACAGAAACAACTACCCACTGCCTTAATGTGAAAAGAGGTCCTGCAGAAATTTGTGTTTGCTCTGAAGGATTCTGCAGACTCACCATACAAGGGTGTGTGTATAAAACAGTTTTAATAGGTGGTAGGGGTATTAAAAACAAGGTATGGTGTTAGGCAGATTTAATATGGGAATTGGCTTTAGTATCCACAAACTTTGGCAAGGTTTTTTCGATCACACAGTTAAACATGGCCAGTCATACCATGTTAGAGGAGTGCTCAGGATCAAGAGCAGAGTAGGATAGAACTAAATTGGTAAAGGTGCGTGCCACAGGCTCGCATTAGCATTCTTTTATCACCAAAATTATCAGCAAACTTTACAGAAGAGCTCATGGTCTGTATTCTTCCAGCATTGCCTGGCACGTACTCAGTTTAGTTAACAACCTCTTCATGGGATCATTTTGTAATAAACCCTTATTTTCTGAGGGTTAACATGTACCTATAGACAAATTTAGGCTTCCAGCTGAACCTTACCATGTGGAACTGAAGTTCATTTGTGTGTAGTCTAGCTTGCACACATCTGTCATTTTTATATGTTTACATTTATAAAAACAGAGAAGGGAAAAAGATCTTCACTGTTGAGGAACAGCATTCTCCCCTCCAGTGCATTCTTCTAAAGTTAACATTTCGTTTTAGAAGAAAATTGCACCCATTTTACAAAGCATGACAACCTGAAAGCTCACACAGTAAGGAACACTTCTTACCTTCTGTAAGCTGTGAAAAGTTTTCAGATTATACTGTCATTTTAAAGCCTGCTGCCACACTGCTGAAAAGCAGCATCATTTGAGTTGTATAGCAGAAAACCCCAGAATGAGAAATTCTTAACTCTTTCCGTTCTGCCCTGAATCTGATTTGAAAAAGAGAATCTTACCATATAAAAATGAAGATGTAAAACTGGTAAATCTGAATATTCTTAATCAGAAACTACCACAAAAGTGAAACAGAAACTGTTTTGTTGCCTCCTATGTTAGAATATAAGCACATACAAAAATTGATGGATAAAAGCTGAAATTTCCCACCTTCATTTTTATTAGAGTTCTGTGGCATCATAAGTGTCAGATTAAAATTAATGCTAATCAGCAGCGGACTGTTCTTAGTGCAGTTGGTAGTGGAGTAGCTCCATTTTATTCTGCTCTTCAAGCTTGTGTGCTCATATATCTGTTCTCGGTACAAAATCAAATTAGTAGCAACATGACTTGCTTACTTCCCTCTTTCCACTCACCCCCCCTGAAAAATCTTTGGCAAAGTGTATTTGCTGAAAAGAGTGAAATTGGTTTTCTGTAGCACCCAGATACATTGGAAGTGATGCTTTGAGTAAACTGGTTGCTGTTACAGAATCCGTTTGTAGTTTCATTGCGTAATCTGCAAGACTCATGTCAGAGTACTTTCCTGCCAGCCACTTAGTATTAGTAAAGCAAATTCAGCCCTGACTCTGACTTCAGTAGGTGTTGTAACACAACTGAGTCTGGCTTAAGTAAATTCAGGAGTGCATCTCATTTCTAAGTAAGAAAGGTAATAATGTCTGTCTGCAAGAAGGGCTACTGTAGGGGAGTTACAGTATCGGAAAGCAAGGCAGAAAACTTTACAGGAGGCCGTTTATTTAATTAAAATGAATGTCCATTCACTGGAAAGAACAGCAATGGCTCATGGAACTACTGGGTCACCCCCCTTGGCTTCACATCTCTTTCCTCCTGGCTCTCCTCCAGCATTGCCAAGTTTCAGCTAATGGCTGGAGGGAGATACAGAGCCTGTCATATTTTCCAGGCTAACATGTGAGATGAATGGTGGCAATGCTTTTAAAATCGTTGGCAGATGGATGCTACCCCACTGCATCTTTCGTAGCGTTGAGTGCCAGTCCTCACCAGCGCTATGCAGGGACACAGACCAAGTGGGTGGTTCTGTAGCATCTGTGAGGTACAGCTAGGGTCTTCTTCAAGGATGTTCAACTAGAAGTAAGTTCCTGTTTTCATCAGAATAGTGCTGTCTCCTGCTCAAATAAGGAAAAGGAAAAGAGAGAAAGAGTGATTGACTAGATGAGTTTAAAGTGTCTACTGCAATCAACAACAAAGTTTAGAATTTCACTATACGCTTCCCTTCATAAATCTGGCTCCTTTCCCAAAGCTTTATATCAACCTTTTCCTCTAGTGTTTAATTCTGAACCACTCCTATCTCCCACTGCTGATAAATCACTTCACCTTCTGCAATCGGGGGGGTCTTCCTGCAGTAGCAGCAGCCCCTCTCTGCTGTCAGACAAAAGGCAGCTCAGATAGTGTGCAGCCCATCCACACATGGCACAGAGCCCAGCTCACAGGGTTATACTGCACAGAGAAGATCTGGTGAGAAGTTACAGCTTGTGTAGCAGCCTCAGTGCTTTCTGCCATATCCACATAGAGAAGGAAAGGGCTTCAAGAGTTTTCATCAGTTGTGAAGTCCAAATAGCAGGAAAAGGGGTTTGCTTCTGCATTTCTGCCTCGTGAGATAGAATTCTTCTCTTCCACCTCTTTCACTTTTCCTAGTGGCGGTTCAGCTCTGATTGCTGTGCATCCCTTGTTTTCAGCAGGTCTTAATACACACTCTCTTTGCAAGGTAGGACACGTGAGATTGATACATCTGTTTTCAAGGGAGGAGAGTAGCACCTACTGGAGCATTTTTGGCTCAGGAAGCTAATTGTCAGTTCACACGCAGCATTGCCCCCAGTCTCCTTGTATTGTAGGCATTTGCTCATCTGGCTTTTTGGCCAACAGTGGTGTGACAGGTTGTAAAGCATAACCATTTGTGACTCTGAGGGCACTACTCCTCAGTGTACTGCCATGAATCACACTTTAGGCTACTTTTTTGCAATGCCTGTTCTGGAGGAACACTTTCAGGCTTTCTAGCCTATTTTGGGGGCCAAAGAGTAAATGGTTGATTTGATTTGGTTTTAGGATTACGTGAACTTGTGTGGGACAAGCTTATGCTTAATTTTACTCAAATTACTGCTTTCAAAGCACTTTGAAACAAGTGGGTGAGAATCACTGTGTGAGAGCTACCACCTCGTAAAATGACATGAGGCAGCATCAGAAACTTGCCTTCTGGGATTCAAAGTTCCAATCAGCGAAAGAAATATGAAAATGGGGAGTTTGGGCCCTTTGTTTTAGAAGCTGAGTTTTCCGTATATGGACAGAATGTACTGTTTGTGCCTGAACTAGTAGCCTTCATTCCTGACTGTTGTGTGATAGCTTTAGTTTGTTTGACATCTTCTCTTTTTCAGTGTTGTGAGTTTCTTACTTTCTTTTCCCTCCCCTCCCACCCTTCCCCCAACTCTTTTCTTTCTTCTTGCGGTTTAGAAATCAAGTTCCTCTACCACAACTGGCGAGAAGATCACTAAAGTCTATGAGCTGGGAAATGAGCCAGAGCGCAAGATGTGGGTCGATCGGTACCTCACCTTCATGGAGGAGAGGGGCACGCCTGTGGCCAGCCTGCCGGCTGTGGGCAAGAAACCCCTGGACCTGTTCAGGCTCTACGTCTGCGTCAAAGAGATTGGAGGTTTAGCACAGGTGAGAAGTGGTGCTTGAAAGTGAACCTCTTGAAAACTTGATGCACACTCTTATTTTCTAGAGTATTTCCTTCTGGTTACACCATTACTTTTTCAGCCCTGACAACACTGTTGAAGAAAATAGTTTTGTGCTTTAATGTTTGTCTTTAATATTTGTGCTTTAATATTTGGAGTTATCTTGGCTGTGTAATTGCCCTAAAACTCTGGAGTTTCAATAAAAATTGGCCATTGCTGTAGACAGATGAAATTTTTACCTGTTCAGGGGAATCCAGTAACTCCACTAAAAGAAAAAAAGAGGAAAAGGCCATTGGATCAAAGTTACAAGTAAGTAACAGATGATAGAACTGAAAGGAAAAGGAGATTTTTAAATCCATCCTTCCCAGATAGGGATACTGCCTCTAGGACAAATAATTCATCTCTCAAAAGAGGTGTCAAATACGTTGAAACACAGTCCTTCATCCCAAACCTTTTGTGTCCGAGTGTCTCTGTATGGTACATTTGTTTCTAAGACATGGACTGTGCTTTCACTGTGTTTGGAAAATGCTTACAGGACATTTTGAGTTGCCTTACAAACATAATTATTACAAGGAAAAGGTGAATTGCTTAAGCGAGAGGAAAAATGAAAGCGAGAAGACCTGAGAATAAAAAATGGGAGAGAGAAGCTTTGGTTTGTGTTCTCAGCAATTAACTGGAAGTTTTACAAATGGATGTTTTGAAATTAATTGTGAGTTCTGTAAGACTGATCACTACAGAGCAAAATGTTTCCTTGTCTTGCACCATCAGAAGGGAAAGCAGGAGAAAACAGTCAGTATTTGCAGCCTTAGATTTAGTATTCGAAGTCATCTGTCCTTGCTTAATGTTCTTACAAAGCATCCTGGCATCTAGGGGATCACTCTGGCTAGGTGCTAGAAGGTACTGTGAAGTGTTGAGACCCATAATTTCTGTGGATTCAAGAACATTTGTAGATGATCAGTGCTTTGCAGGATGAGGTCCTAAGCACAGCTGTATAGATAAATACATATATGCAGTGTTTAAAATAGGTAATCTTTAATATTCAGATAGAGACGATTTTACACTAATTACAAAATTTGAACTTAAAAATATGACAAATTAGATCCTCAGAAAGAGAAGACATTTTAATAATCTGTATGGTTAGTTCAAGAAGGAAATGCCCAACATCTTTTAGTATCATTCTCAATGCTTTTTTTAATTGTACACAGTATTAGTACATAAGGTCTGACTACTGAATTACATCATTGGCCATTCAAGTGCAGAGATTTCAACTATTCCTGTGATTAAAGGTAGGCAGAGAAACGTAACATAGTTCACCTTGCCAGCTGTTAAGTGCTGTATATGGGTAAGAGATGTTATCCTGACGTTTTTAGTGATCAGCTTATGCCCCCCAGCATCATAAAGATTTGATTACTTTTAGCTCAGAAACTTTATTACAGGTAAATTGTATCATGCAGCTGCTCTGCCTCATACAGCATGATTGTGCCCATAGTATGACTCTTAGCATCAAAAATTAGGCAAGATGGGGGCAGATGGGTTATTCTAGAGAGTCATTCGTGTTTGCTTATTATTTTGGGACACTTGGTGTTGATTTGCAATGACAGACATTATGCTTTGCCAAAGAATAGATGCTGTTCATTTAGACTGATCTTTGAAAGAGCTTGAGTTACAAATGTGTGTTCTTCGGTACTGGTAAAAATTGACACTTAAAATAAAGGCTCCTGGTTTTGCTGGTGTGCCCACATGAATGATAATTACTACTAGTGAGAGGCACAGAGCTTCCTTGCTGAGGCTTATTGAAATGCACCTGTGTCCTACTCTCCTAAAAAGCTGTTGCTCCAACTGCTGCACTCCACATCTCATAATTCTGCCTGGGAAGAGGCAGGGAGCGGAGCTGTGCAGCAACGGTGCATATTCTCTGAACAGTTGCAATTGATGGGGTCCTAACATGAACAGACCAGCTGTTGGCAGTCTTCTTTTAAATGCCAATATACTGGGCATTTAGGCATGAATGTTCCTGTTTGCATTATGCAGTGTGTTCATTACGCACCACTTAGCTGTAAGCCAGTAGGCACAAAGGGCTGTGTAACTGCACTTCAAGCCTCAACAAGGGCAGTTTATGAAAATCTCGTCTCCTTTAACTCCTGGATCCTTGCAGGATGTACCAGGGAAATAAAAACCTGCTTGCTATCAGTGCTATCCTCTAAAGATCTTCTCTGAGTGTCAGCAGTTACGGTGTTATTAAACATTGAAAGAAATGTCAAAAATGTTTCCTTTGCTGACGTGCAGGCTTAGGAACAGTATGGCTAATGATAACCTATGTAGCTATACAAGTTAAGTTGGAGTCATTAAAATCTGAGGCATCAGGTCAAGTAGCAGTCATCATGGGATCAGAATTCATACCCAGCAAAAGCTGAGATGCGTAGACCTTTAAAGCCCATTTTTTTCAGAGCTGCTCCCCTCCTTGGATGACACTTAGCAATTGCACAACTGGTTGAATGAACTCTGAGACATCAGGTATTACAGCAAAAATACTGGCTGCTTGAGTGGTACCTCTGAGTGAGCCAGAGGTATCACCCAGGATGACAAATGAACTTCACTGTTATTTCAGATCAGCTGTGTTTGAGGAACTCTTGAGCAGTCTCTCAATATTCTCAGCCGTACACTGCAAACAAGACTCGCAGTGGAGTTGTGCAGTCAGCATTGTAATACAGAGTATTCCTGGACTAGCCCCTGTGTGTTTGAAGTCTGCCATAATTAATTAAGGGCCTCGCTTCACTCTGCCTCTCATCTAGCCGAAGGATCATTGATCTGTCCCTGCAAAAAGCCCTAAAGAGAAAGGACCTGAACCAGGAATTACAGGCCGAGCTGTTTGACAGCTGGTGGCTATCTTGGAGAAAAATTTATTTTTCATATCAGTGCTCAAGCACTTAAATTGCAGAATAATGCTCTTTCTGCTTTCTAAATTAGTTTTTAGAAGCTGCTTTTTAATTGGAATATGGTGGGTGTGGGTGGGTGTCAGAGACGGGGAGAACAAGCATGAATTTGCTTGGAGATGGATTGCTAACTGAAAAGCATAGGCCCTAGAAGAGTGCAAGGCATTTAAAAGATGCACCATGCATAAGGCTCTCCACAAGCAAAGCATTTTATGTTGCTATCAGCAGGTTCCTTAATGGTTTTATAACTGTAAATGCTGTCTGTGCATTACTTCGTGTGGGAGTAATGAGCATTAGTTAAAAGAGGAAAACAAAAAATGACAAACTAAGATATTAAGTGCCTCTTTTTTTCCCTCTTCCCCCCCCCTTTTTTTTTGTCTCCTGACTTAAACAAACCACATTGCTGCAAACCAACGATCCTGCCATTTATTTTGCTAGGTTAATAAAAACAAGAAGTGGCGTGAGCTGGCAACCACCTTGAACGTTGGCACTTCGAGCAGCGCAGCCAGCTCCCTGAAAAAACAATACATTCAGTACCTGTTTGCCTTCGAGTGCAAGATTGAGCGAGGGGAGGAGCCCCCTCCAGAAGTCTTCAGCACTGGAGATACTAAAAAACAACCTAAGATTCAGCCGCCATCTCCTGGTAAGTCAAAAAAACTGCAGCCTCTTACAAAATCGGCTTTTGAATGCGGAAGGTGCTAGGTTGCAGTTTACATATTTAGAAGCATGTCTTGCTAATGCTGGACAAACGGCAAGGATAAGTATGCTGTTGGCATCTTGTTTTCAAACACAGAGCTAGCTCTTGAGTCAAGTCAGATTTAACTGTGAAGGGCCGTCCGCAGTCGTGTGTCTGATTTGTCATTGCTCACTCTAACATATAAAGGCATGTGCACCAACATACCCTTAATATTCAGTTACACTGGCACAGTAGAAGGAATAGGATTCTGCATGGGCCTGTGCTGTGAGACGGGAGGTAGTTGGTACTAAATGGATCATCCATTTGCCTATAAAGATCAGGTTTAGGTACTTGCACTTCCTTTGCTATGACAGAAACTGCATATTCAACACAACTGTTGGTCAGTAAAGCTTCAGTTGGAGTCAGAATGGCAGATGATGGACTGATGATGAATGGGTCTCATATGGTTGCTCTGATATAGCTCATGTTGGATGTGTGGCAGGTGGAGAGAGTAGAGTGTGGTGTATCCCCAGTGCCAGACCTCATAGTTGGAAGGCACGCTCTCTGCTCTTTTGTTGCTAATCCTGTATGTCAGATGAGTCATTAGCATCACTGTCTTTATCTTCTCATCTGAAAAATCTGAACTGAAATCGCTTTATTTTGGCTGTTCTTTATGCATGTACGGTGTGGTGTTTGAAACCACACTGTTTTCTTTCTAAATTTAACTTAGGTCTCTAAAGATTTGATAGTCATGATTGATGCTCAAGGCAAGACAGGCACAGTACTAGTTTATGATGTTGCCTTCTGGACTACCCGTGGAAGAGGGAAAAAAATCGCTTTGTTTTGATGGTTATTAGGCTTTTCTGACCAACAAAATAATTTGACAAAATTTGTGAACTACCTTCACAATTACTGTTACACAGACCACCTTCTGTTACTGTGAAGAGAATATAATTCCTGAAATGTTTACAGCAGTTCCCTGCAGTAAGTTTTAGAAGGCAGTTTTGGGAAAGTATTAAATAACTTAATTTCTGTTAGTGCAGTTCACTGGCTGAAAATGGGAAGTGGCAAGTCAGGGAGCAGCAAGCTCTGCAGGCAGTTTGCAGGCTGTCTGGCTCCAGTATCCTATTGTGGATACTAGAAAATTGCAGAAACCTTTATAATCACATAATACAGTTGTAGGCTTTACAAGATCATTTCTTATGATAGTGCTTTGTCAGTAAAGAAAACAGTAGCAGCAATAAGGTTTAAATCTTTTTCAGCCTGATGTATTCAGTGTAAGGATTCAGGGAGGTGTTTAGTTAAAATCTGTCTAGGTACGGCTGTTTAATAACGTAAGTATTTCCCCTGCCTTGTTAACACCAAGGGTTATCAGGCACCCTAGCACTGATTATTTAATAGAGAAGATAACGAGGTTACTTTGCAATGCAAGTTTAGAAGATGCAGAACACTTGGTACTGGAAGTGAAGCCTATAGTCCGAATATTTATCTGTCTGAAATGAGCGTAAATGTCCTGAATGTGCACTACTGCAAAAAATAAAAGATGCTGGACATGCCTGTCACCTGAGTAGGCTGGTAAGGGGAGCTGACACTGTTAGACTTGTTCAGGAGGTTGAAGAGGAAATTCAGCTGTTCCTAAAATTAAACAGCAGTACTAAAACTGAAAGAGTATGCTGCTTTCCTCTCTCCTCCCTTGCCCCTCTCCATCCAACACTGCTCTCAGTAGTTGCTTTAGGGATGATCACCATAAATTAGCTGAATTACGAGGTGAAGAATCATTATTTAAATACATAAACCTGAAACAAAGGAATAAAATTATCAGACATACCACTTCTACAGGGTTCTTTTGCATTATGACGCTACAGATGAAAATGGCAACGTTCGAGTTTAAATTTATCATAACACTCAAGCAAGCTGTCTACGAGGAGAACTGAAACTATTTTTCTAAAATAAAAACACAGCAGGACATAGAGACTGGAAGAGGGGGAAGCAAGCAAAGATCTCAAGGTTTGTTTTGTTGGCAAGAAAAGAGCTCGTGTCACTGAATGGGACTTTACTTCTGTACGGAAAAAGGCTTTCCCAGTGTGTATCAGCTTTAGTACATGAAATCCCGCTGAGGTATAGATGCTGCAGAGAGTACAAGCCTGTTCTCTTTAATAGTCAGCTTTTTTTCTTGCTCCTTTTCCTTTAGTATATACCAACATTAACATTTTAACTGCACAAAAGAAGTAGAGTTGTAGATGTACTTTAGTTAATCTGTTACTCTGGCATTCAGAGGGAGCAGGAGCCCAATACAACAAGAAACAGTAGCCTCCAAAGGTCCTTGCTTTAACCATTAGCTTCTGTTATGCAGTTAGCTCAATGGAGGCAGAGCCACTTTGAAGCCAAATCCATTCACAGAGAACTAGTTACAGTATTAGGGCTGAAGTTAATTCTGATAAAAAAGCAGGGGGACTTGTCTCAGAGGGGAGGGTGTTGTATTTTTTCCAGTTCTAACCAGCTGATGCTATGAAGTTAAAGTCTTGAGAGTTTAAAAATCACCTGATAATATTCATAAGACTTTTAAAACAAAATATTTCAATTGCTTATAAGAACACATTGCTGCCTTAGTACAGAGAAGAATGAAGTTGCTATGTAGATGTAGTTCCCAGGTAGATGTTATTCAAGGTGGAAGCAGGCTGAAGAGCAGTTTAGACAGCTTAGAAGCACAGTTCTTCCAGATGTCTCACATCCAAGGGTGGTTGTATTATGACTGCCTTACAGAAGATTTTTAGAATGTAGTTGTGGAAGTACAGTGCAACAACTGTATCAAGGAGACTGCTGTAGAAGAACCCAGTCAGGGAAAGGATGCGATGTGTAAGTCAAATGTATGGGATGGCAAGGCAGTGTTGTGTTCCTTTGTAGAGCTGCCAGGGTGAGGTCAGGGCCTGAATGCGTTTTAGGGTGGTTTGCACTGCTTCGAGGCTGTGCAAGTTGGAGACGTGTTGTGGTAGGCTGAGGCCGTTGTATTATAGCTTAAATCTGTCTGGGTCAGCAACCAGCAGGAGATACTTGGTGACAGGCTAGCTATAAGAGGATGTCTGTTGGCCTTATGTCCTGATTATTGTGTCCGTGGTAAGGTCCATGTCAACTGTTGACTGCTCTTTTGAAGCACAGACAGCCCCTTAAAGAGAGAGAGGTGGTATAGATCTTCATAAGATCTTTCTAGGACCTCTGTGCTTTCCAGAAGTGGGTGCAAAGACAATTCTCTTCCTGTCATGCGTGTTTAATAGTTCTGACTAATACACACAAATTATGTGGCAAGTTCGAAACTGAAAGGAATTCTGGGGGCATAATGGGTGCCAGAGAAATTTCAGAAGAGCACTAGCATGAAGGAGTTATTTTCTTTCTTATTGCTGTGCTGTGGCACTGTAGATTCTCAGCTGCAGTATGTGGTTATGTATGCATGACTCTAAAAATTACAGGCTGAGTGTTTATTCTGCACTGAATGAACAGAATGGCCACAGTGGTACAGCTGAGGATGCTCCTGAGTAACACTCAGCAGCTGGCCCTGATGTCAGCAGAGGTTTCATTACAGCAAACCTGGAAAATTGTGTGCCTGTGTTTGAAAGAGGGAGCGAGAGCACGCCAAGAGCGTGTGTTCCCTGCGTTTCCTTGGTAGCACAGAAACAAGACTTGGGGAGGGGAATGGTGGGGGGGGACACAACGCAGCACCACACGACACAGCCATTCAGTGAATGCATCTGTAACCAAACCCATCGTCTCTGCTGGCGGGTGGCTGACTGAAGTGCTATTATTAGCAGACAGGTGATGTCATGGAGCGTGTCATGAGGCCAGCCAGGGAATCCCCATGGAAGATGGATGGGCAAGGGGTTGGGAAGGGTGGAAGTGGGGACAGAGAGCGGTGCCCCCTTTCCCTGCATCCATGCCCACCCAGGGGGTCCTGCCGCAGCAAGCAGCCCCCAGCCCAGCCTAACTGGGGCACTGGGCTCATGCTGTGTAAATTATCTTCCCAGCGTGGTGGCTGGCTGTTCACTCTGAAGTATGTGAATGTCCTTAACCTTCAGTAACCTTTCCATTGTTTACTTTAGAGTATACATTTGTAGCTTCTGGCAAAAGGTAGGGATATCCTAGAGAGCACGTCAGGCCTCATATTAATGGAGTTTTAAGAGGCTGCATTCTTCTTTCTTTTTTTTTCCTGAAGGGAAAAAAATGCTGGCAAGACTTCTTTTTTTTTTTTTTTTTTTTTTTTTTTTTTTTTAACTGCATATTCTGTTCTGGTAAATAAAGTGTCTTTCCCGAAAGCAGTACTTTCAGGAAGAGTAGGTTTTGCGTGCAGGCTGTGCAAGGAAGAAGCCATGCGGGTGCTATAATCTCCTGCTGCCGAGAATAATATGTGCCATTGAGTGATCTGTGGAAGAGTTTGTAGGACCCCACCTTCTCACTGACAAAGATGTTCATCTTATTTCATTTTGGGTGGATTTTCTGTTGTTAAAACATATTCTTACAAATCTGTTACGACACTTGAAAGGTGGGTATTGCTTAGATGTGGATGTGGGATGAAGAATTCATTAGCTATGTATACACAGGTTTTTTTCCCTGGGCATCCCCAAATCAGCTGCAGAACCATGTAAGCAGCGATTACCTGTTCTGAAAGAACATTGTTGTTAGTCTTCCTTCTTAGTTCTTTGTTTAATACTGAAGCTTATGAAGCACTTCTAAAGCTACCATTTCTATTTCAGAATGTCCACAATGAAAATAAAACATGTACTATCATAAAAACCCTGCAAGGATAGGTGTAGAAATTTCAGTGAGCAGCTTAGCAAATGTAAAATCTAAGGTAAAATATGAAAAAGGCATATGATACTTTCTGCAGAGAATAGGGTTGTTTTCATATTCTTTAGCTAGAAAATATTGCTAATGGCAATGTGTGTAAAATGTATGTGTGAGAAAACATAGCTAGTTTGCATTTAATGTCTGTGCATGCAGGTACCTGTGTGCACATGCTCTTATCCAAAAACTGTTTAAAGTGTATTGCTTTGATGCAAAGTCAAGTGCTGAGAAGATAGGAAATGCCAAAAGTGAGATACAATCTTTGCAACCTTAATTATGTTTCCTTGTGCATATACAGTTCAATACACTCTTAATTACATGGTCACATTGAAAATTTTTCCATGAAATGTTTGTGTCATTCAGTGCATGGAGTAAACAGTGCTCAGTGAATGAGGGACTATTCAATATTCTGTGTTATCCTTACTTGTGCCGCTGTTTTCAACCAGACTCAGAGATTTACTCCTTAGTTTTTCTTGTCTTTGCTTTGTCAGATGTATTTGAGACCTTTAACAAGCATTAATCAGCCTTTGCAATATTCCTCTGAGAGGGACAGTAGTATGATTTCCTTTCTACAGAAGAGGAACTGGGCTTCCAAAAAATTCACAATGTAACAAACCCTATTACCCTGCCTTTGCTTACCAACCTCCCTCCAGTTGTAACCCTGAGAGCTTGTGCAGGGTAGCTTCCTGGCTATAGGTTCTCATGCTCAGCTCCACGTTGAAGACTGCCCAGATCAACCCAGTAGCTGAATTACAGTGGGAGTCTGTGCACCCGCAGCCTGAAATAAGTAGAAACAGGATATTCAGAGAACCAAGCAGTAAACTTATAGCAAGTTAATAATCTCCACATAGGAACAGGTATTTTTTCACATTTATTTAACCAAATCAAAATAAACACTGGAACAGCAAGAGTACTTTCCCTGTCACAGGCACATTTACAGCATTTACCACCAAGTCTCTTCTTCAAATAATGAAGGGACCACTGGTGCTGTGTATGAAAAAGGTGACCAAATACATACTTGGCTTGGAAGACTCACAGAAAATTATTTCTCTTCTGAGGACAACAGAAGAGGACTATATATTTTCAAAGACATATTTTTAGACAAAACTGGCCAGTTACAGCTGAAAATTGTGAAAATAAAATTAGCTTGAGGGGAATTGACTGAAGCTTGGCAAAGGTACTGAAAATCACATCCCAGAAGAGAAAGTTAAGTTGGTTTAAAGATTGTATCTGCTTTGCTAGCAGTAACCATTAAGAGTACACACTTATCTTATTCTTTCTCAAGGAATGTGCTGTCTACATTTATGTTATTTCGGAAATAAAGGTAAACTATTCAGTGGCCTGTTGAGCCTATGGCAGTTTCTTGTAGGGCATATTCACGTTCGGGCCCTTCTCAGTAGCTGATGACCCAGTCCAGAGATTGACACACTTGCAGTCCCTATCCTGTATGAGTCTCCCTGACTCAATGGTAGCAGTACCAGAAATGGCACTTCTCATGATAGCATTTGTCTTCCATTTTTTCATCTGGTTTAGTCATTTAGAAAGAGGCAGGGGAAAAATAGCCATAACCACCATAACCTACAACCACCACCCAGCACAGGTGGGATAGAGAAGAAGTGAATTGCTGATTAATAGCCCACCATAAGAGAAATACACAGGGTTAGGTCATATCATATTTTACAGTAAGTATAGGGGTACACTGAGATGTTTACTTACATAGTTCTAATCTAACAAAATGTGACAATGTGTGGCTTAACTCAGAAATGCTCTCAAGCTTTTTAGGAGTAATCTAGAATCATGTTTAAAACTCAAGGGCAGGAGAATGATCCTGGCTCATGCAGGTGTCATATATACAAAGGACTCACTTTATGTGAACAGGATTTTACTTTTATATGGATTTGTTTTATTATATCACTAAAGCCTTCAGTCACTGTAGCATTAGTTGTTGCAATTGTTGTTACTGTATTAATGCAATCAGAGAGCTTTTCTTAAACTTTTTTTGAACCTCATTACTACGCGAGCATGTTCCAAAAATGCCTTGGAGAGCTGAGGACAAGAACAATGTGGTCTGCACAATGTGGATTTTACATATGCACTTGCTACTGAGACTGATTTCCAGATAGTGTAACATGTGTTACAGATATAAATGAAACACATATAAAAAAGGTGTTCTTCAGTTAAAAACAAGCTCTGCCTGTCAAGATGATGAGTGTTCTAGGATTCTGAGTCAATTATAAACTACTCTCTCTTTCACATACAGAAGAAAAGACCATACTGCTTGTTCCAATTTTCCCTCTAACAGTAATTTATAAAGTTTTGTTAATTGGTTCTTGAATGTAGATAATCAGGCACTATAAAATGCCTACATGACAGTTCATAAAAAAGAAGGACCTCTCAAGCCAAAGCCATGTCTTTCTAAGCCTATTAGATGTGTGATATTTTTCTGTTGGTAACTTTTTTTCCCCAATTGCACCTAAAGATTTAGATCATGCAAGTTCTCCCTGGGTAGAATTTCTTCGACAAGGGGAGTCAGATCCAAGGTTTAAACGTTGTTACTAATTCCCACTTAACCACCTTCAAATTAGAAAACTGCTACATCAGGTCTTGGGGGCTGGGAGTATTTCTCCTCAGTAGTTACATGAAAATAGTAACTTCAGTGTCTACTTTAAAAGACTGGTCTGGATTTATTTTATCATTAGCTTATGTGTCATCTAGTGCCCTTATTACTGCTAAGTCTCATTGGAAAAAAAACAGTACAAGCTTTTCTATACTTGTCATATCAAGAATAAAGCTATTTACCATAGTGAAGGAGGGCAATAGTGCAGTTACTCTGAGATCTCAACATAGAAGTTTTTGAAGATGAAATAGATGCTTTGCAGAATTGACCTGGTCCTGTGACATACACTCTACAATGACCTTAACTACAGATGTCTGTTGCTATTTTTACAGTTTTATTAGGAGTGTTAGCTGTAGCCTTCTGCTCAAATTCTACTTTCAGTGATCACTTTCTTCGTACCCCAGGTTGCCTTTTGCTTTTTCTTAAATACAGTCTTTTGCTATGCTTAAAGATGGCATAGGGTTCCAGTGTGTCACTAACCATTTGCCATGTTTCACCATGGTGATGTCTGCCTTTAGTGGTAAATGATGAATTTATATTCTTATCGCAGTTTAAATTTGTGAGGAAAAGCTTCTGGATGAGATTTGCCCTATAAATGTATGTGTTGTGGCAGTGATTATATGAACAAGCTGTGCCAAAGAACAACCTTCATTTACTCTGTTGTAAACTATAGACAGTTAACTTTGTATCTCTGACCTCTGATTTAAATAATCTTTCATCTAGGTGATTTCTGTTCCTGTTGCTTCAGGCAGCAGATTAAATTCATGGTTCCAGGAAAGATGATGACTATTACTGCACAGCGTATTCTGGTATCAGAGGATTTTGGGGAAGCTCTGAAGTACTGAGATGCATGTTATAAGCATACTTATGGGTGAAAGAACCAGTTTCTCTACTTTATTATTATTATTTCCACAGGAATTTGGCTGCTACCTTTTAATATTTCCTGTTTCTTTAATTTTACAGCAAATTCCGGTTCCTTGCAAGGCCCACAGACTCCACAGTCTACTGGTAGTAATTCCATGACAGAAGTGCCAGGCGATTTGAAGCCCCCAACACCAGCATCAACACCTCATGGACAGATGACACCTATGCAGGGTGGCAGGTATGAAAAGAGTTTTGTCTCATTTTCAGTTGAGCTGCAGTTCTACAACAGTTCAAGCCAGTCTTTCCCAACTGTTAGAGCACTCATCTGATGCTGTGGAGAACTAGTCGGAGTCTTAAAAGTGGCAGGGAGAGAGGGAAGGGGAGGAAGGATTAGGAGCTGCATTAGCTTTCTGAATACTAGAAACGGATCAGACAAGCACCAGTGCAAAGGAGTGCACGTGAATATGTGAAGAGTGCAGAGGAAGGTGGAACCCAGCAGCACCGGCTTAGAATCACAGCCTTCCTGTCTTTGTTTACCGTGTACTCCTCTGGTATACAGGTCCAGACATTCATGCTCAGGAAGGACTAATGTGTGGTTTTAAGGCGTTACTTAAATTCAAATTATGAAAAGCATATATAATAACAGTTGTTGAGATAGCAGAGGATTCAGCTGGATGGACTAAGAGATCCCTTTCAGTTCTGTGTCCTGGAAGTCACAGAGACAGACTTAATCTGAAGTGAAGCCTTCCCACCATTCATTAAGGATTCGTATCCCACTGAAGTCCAACAAAAAAAGTTCTTGTTGACTTCAGCAGGAATGTAGCCAAGCTCTGAACTATGTACAGTCACTCCAAACATAGTTAGGTTCTTTTTTTCTCCATCTGTGATACTCCAGGAAGGATAACAAGAACCTTCTTTAGTAATCTTAAATTCAGACTGAGTTTTCTTCCACTATTTAAAAACCAGCAAAACAACTTAGTGAAATTTCAGAAATATTTAGACTTTTCTATGAGTAACAGGAACACACACAGCTGAATTAGATTAAAACCCTTTAGGGGTTCTTTAAAGTAAATAGCCAGATAAGCCTGGGGAAAAAATGGGTAGATTTTTTTAATGATTGTCTAGTGTGAAACTATTTTGTATGTTCCTCCGATGTATCCTGCACTGATCAGTGCCACAGCATCATGGGTTAGGTGTATAATAGTCCAGTCTGTTTTCACAGTTGTTACGAATAGATGATGATGTTAATGTCTCCTTTTTTTCATCTACTAGAAACAGCGCAGTTAGTGTGCATGATCCCTTTTCTGATGTAAGTGATGCAGCATTCCCAAAGCGAAACTCCATGACACCAAATGCACCATACCAGCAGGGAATAAACATGCCAGATATGATGGGAAGGATGCCATATGAGCCGAATAAAGATCCTTTCGGTGGAATGAGAAAAGGTATTTCCTTTGTGGGAGCTTAAGTATTCTTCCCTACTTCTATGTAATCAAGATGTTCTAGTTGTAAAAATGAGCTCTTTACTGATTTTGCCATTGGTAAAATGGCATCCTTGTAGCAAAAAGAGCGAGGTGTAGCAAAAAGAGAAGTGTAGCAATTGTGTTTCATTCTGGTCTGGTTGTATTTTTCCCTCTCAGGGTCACACTGTTTATTTTAGACTTAACAGAATCCTAAAAATGCTTGTAGGAATACATTTCAGGAAACGACATAAATTCATAAGGTTAGATTTTGTGCAACACCATAGGTTTCTTGAAGGTGGTTAGCCACCCTGTAAATCCGATGCTGGACTTCAGTGTTAGAATATGAAGTGGTCAAGGAACATGCCTGGTTGTAGTAGGGCTGAACTTGGAATTCACAGTGTGGAACTGAGCCAGTCTCCTAATGCTCTCTGTCTCAGTTTACATATTTTCAGAATAGGAAAGCTAATTTTTTTCTCACTTGAACAGGCTCTGACAGAAGGTAATGAACACACTCAAAGTTTGTTTAGTTTTAGAAAGCAAAAATTAAAATCATTATCAAACCTGACTCTTGTCCTTTTGGCCACTTCACCTACAGATGGATATTGTAAAACGTGCTTAAAATTAATCAATCTTGCATGCTTCTCATATAGGAAAGTGGGTGGAAAGAACACAAGCAGGTTTCACAACGTTGCGAAGAGAAGAGCAGATGGAGGAGATGAAATTAAGAAAGTGGAAACTGAAAGGGAGCAAAAGGGAGGAATGGGAAGAGGAGGTCCAGAAATCAGGGGAGGAAATGTATGTGATGAAGCAGGGAGGTGTTTTAAAAGAGATAGTTATCCTGACATGAATTTTTTTAAAGCTTCCCTTTAAATTCTTTCACCTGGACTGTGGATAGTAGCATAACACAGTTGGAGGAAGGGAAAAACCTCTCTGCCTTCGATTCACTTCAGGTTTTATATCCATGTAAGATTAAGTGGGCTTATTGCACTTTGTTATATGTTTATCCTATTGAAATAGAAATGTCTGTGTTCATATGTACTACGAGGGACTAAAGGATAGAGTCTCTTCCTGTATTTGCTTGGGGATTTATATGTGATAATAGTTGTGATTGTGCCTTTTCTTAGACCCATAGAATATGCCCACCCTGTTCAACAAGCTACATCAGGATACAGTATGTTTTCCATGATTAAATTATGTCAGACATGTGTGTGTGCGGGCTTTATGGGGGAAAAAAAAAAAAAAGAGCCTGATTTTGACAGCTTTGTAATCCAGACTAGGAGATTTGCTTTAGTCTGTTTTGTAAGGTCTGTGTTTTCATTCATATTTAGCATTGTTTGGGGTGAAAAGAACAAGAGCAAGTTGATCTTCAGCTGCCTGGGGAAGAAGCTGCCTGGTGCCTGATGAGCTCAATTCCATAGGATGAGCTTACTTTCCTCACTTGCAGCTCCTTACTGTTATAATCATCATGTTGGTAGTGGTGCTGCTTCATGTGTTTTCATCAGACGCTGAAGAGCTTGTCAGATACCAACTAATTCTCCTTGGCAGTGTTATGGATCTGAACATTATTTTAAAATACATCGTTTAATAGAAAGATATCTTCAAGCACTCAGAATAATATATTTCATTTCCCTTACTGTTGCAGTGCCTGGAAGCAATGAGCCTTTCATGACCCCTGGACAAATGCCTAACAGTGGAATACAAGATATGTATAACCAGAGTCCGTCTGGAGCAATGTCTAACATGAGCATGAGCCAGAGACAGCAGTTCTCTTATGGAAGTGGCTATGACAGGAGGTGAGTCAATCTACAGGAAAAAGCAAAGCCCACTAGCAAAAATGATCCTTTCTCTCCTTATTTTCCCATTACACCTTGCAGAGAACATAGCAGCTTACATTTCCTGCAGCATCTTACTAAATCACTGGGAGTCAAACCGCTGGTAATGACCGACTCTAGCTGTTCACAGGAAGTAATAAGGAAGAATTGTCACACCTTAGAAGTCACTCAAGCTGCAGCAGATCAGCATGTGGGTGTGTTTGACAACTGCCTTTAGCTGGTGGCTGGGCTGGACCGTGATGGCATAACTGGCACTTGAGTTAGTCTTCTGGCCATGTTTTCACCTAACCAGCTGTTGGTGAGCATTTTATGAAAACCAAAATGCACAGCCTAAATGTCTGGTTTGTGAACTCTTAGTGAATTCCTTTTGGAGAGTCTGGAGTCTGTTGTCTGAGCTGTAAGGACACCAGTCTTACAGTGTGTCTGTCAGGACCCTCATAGGTTTGTCTTTCAGTGAAGTACACAAAAGAAATTTGTCCCTCTTTTGTTTATCCCAGGAAAGTCTTTGGGGTAAAAAAAAAAAAAAGAAACTAAAATCACTGATGTCTAAGTACTGATACAGCAAGCAGAATGGTCTGGCAGTGTTTGGATTACATGAAGTATTCCAGTAGGTTTTGCAGCTCTGTATTCCTACTTTTGCTTTCATTAGACTGCATACTTTAGCTTCATTTCTTGCTTCCTGAAGGTAGCCAAAGTGGTGCAGTGTGTGTCTTTTAAGTCTAAGAGTGCAGTAGTTTTCAGTTAGTAGTTTGTCAGTAGATGTGTAGGGTAACACAAGTATAATCACATTGTTCAACAGGTCACGTTTCTGGGGAGTCAGTGAGAGTAAGGGTTCCAATGGAAGGTGTTTTAAGTCAAGAGAATGCTTTCTTTAAGGGGCATATCTTATTTTGGTGGCAGTTTTGGAGAGTAAGTGCTCTTTACAGAATGAGGTTTCCTTTGTCATTTTTTAGGTTGGATCATGGGCTGGGTCCTGAAGGCATTATGGGACCACCTGGTGGTCCACCAATGTTGTGCCTTCAAACAGTGACCCAAGCATGTACTCTCCTAATTGGTACCCTGGCCAGCAAAGGTGAACACTGATTTCTCTGTAGTATCTACAATAGCCAGCCAACTAGTGTTACCAGTGTCTGTGAGAGCACATAGGCAGAATATGTGGCCTCTTGGTGTGTTTTGCCTGTTCTTATTTAGGGTTTTACCACTGGTTCAGTTTTCTGGAGTGGCAGAGACGTGGATGAATCTGTTGACTTTCTGTAGCCGTAGAATCAGAGATTAGATAAGGAGTTAGTTGTGTATCTCCCTGCCAACACTGAACTAGAACATATTTTACAGGCCCAAGTTCTCCAGAGCATCATTAAATGACACCAGTTCCGAAGTTTCCACAACTTCACCTGCTTTGTGGTTATTCTGTGGCTAACAAAGTGAACATTTAGGAAGTGTTCCCTTATGTATGACATACATGTACCTTTCTTAGTTTTATATTATTGCATGTACCATCTTGGACAACTGTAGACAATTCCATCAGTTGTATTGGGTTTTTAACTGGCATTAGGTAATTTCTCTCCATCCTCATCATAGTTTAGGAGATACTGAACAGCTATTGCTTTCACTCTGGTCAGCTCCCAAAAAATGTGAGTTTTCTGTGCTTTTGGAAAAATTAGTTCTTTAAACATGTCAGCTTCTCCGGTCCTCTGTTTCTGTGACACTCCGTGATATATTGCTTCCATAATTATACTCAAATTATAGATGTGTTTTCACTGGTAGTGAGTGTACAGAGAGGAATTACTTGACGTTGTGGTATGCAGTACAACTGGTATTTATCAGTCTTAATACTTTCCAAGTACTTCATTTCAGCAACCTAAATTTCATTCAGATGTGCTAAAAATATTGTAGTTGCACTGTAGTGCTCCTTGGAGGTCTTACATGCCACAGGTAAGTTTCCAGGTGCAATGCAGCTCTACCTTTTATGTGTATGCTTCATTATGTAGCTTTAATTAAAAATAACATGAACATCAGCAAAATTAAAAGTACTGGTTTTACTCAGTAATGATGTATTTAAATGTTACATATTGCAATTAAATTTGTACTCACTTCCTGTCACTAGCATCAGACTAAAATTACAATTTCACTTCAAATCAACAGTTAACTATTGATTATACTCTTAAATAATCCAGAAAGTAGCTTGGTTGGTGACTTGCTTGGTAATTCTTGTTAAAACACGAGAATTGTGACTTGCAATCTTTGAGCTGCACATAAGATACATTCCCAGTGCTGCAGCAGCCTGTCTTACCTCTTTGCTGACCATACTCTGTTCCCATTCATGACTGCTACCTCTAAATCTCTCTTGCATCTTCACTACTCCTCCTTTCTTCTATCTGCTTTACCTCCTCTCTTCCACAAACAGCTCTAGCAGAGCTTATTACATCAGGCTCAGTACCATACCTCACTGTACCTTCACCTTGGTTCCAAATGGCAATTACCTTCAAGGTGCAAGATCATCAGAGCACTTTGCTTTTCCAGCAGCTCTTAAGTGTTGATTTGAATGCTTCATTTTAGGCATGAACCATATGGGCAGCAGTATCCAGGACAAGGACCTCCCTCAGGACAGCCACCATATGGAGGACATCAACCTGGAATGTATCCACAGCAGCAGGTAGGAGAGGGTAAAACAGCTATATCTGTAACATTTGTTTAATAAATGTCACCCCAAAATTTTGTATACATTCAAATATTTGCCTATACAATACATGTCTTTTAACACAGAGGAGTACTGTAGCTCTGGTCCAAATCACACCCCATATAGACAAGCAGTGCATGTACAACTATAGGAAAATACGTTCATTACACTGGAAGAGTGTAAATTTTAACAGATGTTCTGTGGCTTTGGATGTGTATCAAGTGATTGTCCCAAGTTAATAACCAGCAGACTGGGAAAGTCTAGTTCATAGGATAGTAAAGTGATGCTGCCTCAATACCAGAAACAAACAGGAAAGCTGCTTGGCTGGCAGATTGAAGGGTCTTAACCTAATATCATGCAGTCAAGTGAACCCAGCAGAAAACTGGAACAAGTTAAAATGTGCGCTACTCTCAATTATTTACACTGCTGTGGTATGTGATATGAGATACCTATCTTCAATACAGGTCAGATGGCACATTTCCCCACATTGTCTCTAGTAATAATATGGTACAAACACATGAGAGAGAACATTATTAATGTTAAAAATAGTTTAACCATTTATGCATTTCAGTCACCCTAACCATGTAATAACTTTGAAAATAAAAAAATTATTAATAGGGTTTTTTTGAGGTGTAACAGTACTACCTTGCAGGCAAAAGCTCATCTTAGCAGTCAATAGCAAAACTACACTGACTTCAACAGGATCAGAGTTTCATCCTGCATGTTATTAATTGATTTCTAGTCATACAATAACTAGAATTGAAGTTCGCTTCCAAAATAGAAAGCATTTCCTTACAATATAAGAATTTAAATATAAACAAGTTTTCAACCAATTTCAGATAGTTTGGGTAGAGTTTTACTAGGGAATTTAGGGGGTGAGGGAAGGGACACCACTAAAAAAGGAGATCTTAGTTTGCACTGCACTGGAAATGTATATAAATTCCAATTTCAGAATTTCTTGCTTATGTCTTTGGTTCATAACATCTCTAAAATAGCATAATCAAAAAACTGTTCTGTTGTTCTTTATGATGGTCATATGCTAGCAGTCTAGGTGATTTAATGGGAGAATTGCAAAGATCTGTAACAGAGCAGTTTGTGATATTCCATGCTAACGTATGCAGGGAATATATTAACTACATGCTCAGTTAAGCAAGGAGACAGCTAGAATTTGTAAAAATATATTTGGCCCTGTCCTTAATGCTGTTTATATGCCTTGTACAATGACTCTGGAATGCAAAATGCATTAATGCAAAAAAAAGCACTGAAGAATTAAGGGCAAAGATCCTGGCTGGCCTCAGCCTCTCCCTCCCACTCCCAGAGGACTCCACTTCTTCATTCAGCTAGAGGTTAGGTTGCCACTAGGTTATTTTCAATTTCCTAAATCTCAATTTATAGTAGTACAGGAAGAATGTGAAAAAAAGGCCCTTTCGAATCTTCATCAGCAACCCGAAGGCTAGGCATGATCTGGTATGAAGGTGCTTGGAGCACTCCTGGGGCTAATGAAGCACTTTGAGACAGGTTTTTCAGTTCCTGTGCCACATGCTCATACCTCAAGTGCTATTAGGCAGCAGGTTTTCAGTGTTGGTGTCTTTTTGTCTTCTGTGAGGTCTCAGAATTCTGCATCCCAAGTGGAGAGAGACACACTGTGCAGCCCCAGCCTCTTGCCAAACCTTTACACAGAAAGGGGGAGTTCAGGTGCATCGCTGTCCTCAGCCTTGGGTACTATTAGGTGTGTTGCCGCTACATATACAGAAGCACTGAACTGCTTTTAAAAAGGCACATGCTTCATTCCCAGTGTCTACTTTAAGTACTGAGTCACTGTGGCAAAACAAACACCATCTTTTTAGGTGTGGCAACTGCCAAGTCAGCTTTTAATGTATACATTGGCCCCAAGGGTGGACTTTACTACAGCAAGTAGTTTATGTAAGGCTGAGAATAGGTATTTCTCAGATAGCTCTATAGCAAGTTAGTTTAAAGAAAAAAATACTTTCATGCAATACAGTAGTTGTGGTTTTATGTGCACCAAAGTTAGAAGATGAGTTTATGAATCCCAGAGCTGTTTTAACTGACCCATATTGAATACATACAGGATTTTATCTGTTCTTAACTCCAGCACATTAGTATACATTGTGCAGTGTGACTGAGCTACAGTTTCCAGGGGAGCTGTAACTCTGCATTTGCTGTAGATCATATATTCAAGAATCACCCATTTAATTCACATATTTTGCTTCAGAGCACTCAGTGTGGTTTGAACTGTGGAACAGACTCCCACAGGAATGAAGGACCACTGCAAACCTTACCACCTTCCCCTCAAACTGCAACATCTTTTTTAGTTCTGCCATCTTAAACATAAATACATACAGCTTGTGTGATTTTAAAACAGCTCACTTCACACAACATTCCCCACATGAGAGGGTGAGAAACAAAGAGGGAATAGACCATAGGTGGCAGATGTTAGTTACATTGCTTAATTCATTACTGATCAGCAGGGTAAGAACCTGCATAAACTCGAGCAGAACATTTGGATGTGACCATTTGCTGTAATAATCACACAGTAAATTAAATGTGATTAGGATGATTTGGGAAGAGGGATGGCTGCCCAAACAGGACCATGTTCCTGGGAATTACACAGAGTAGCAAATGCAACAGAATGTTTTCTCCTACTAATAAATTTACTATGTGTTGCCTATGCCCTGTTCTAAGATCCAGAATTTCAGACATGCATGCCTGCAGCATATCTTACTATTTTAAGAGTTTATTCAGTGCTTGTCTCTTGAAAAGATTCACTGAGTGGTTTTGAATTTTTTGAATTCTTTTTTTTCTTAGTAGACCAAGCATAAAAAGAAGTGAAAATATTTTAGTTGATGAGGACCATTGCCTTTTCATACAAGTCTGAAATGAGCAGTGGAATTTAACCTGTCAGAAAGGAAAGGAAAGGGAGCAAGCATAAGAAAATTTAGCCCAAAGATAAATTTCTTTTTAGTATTAAGTTATAAGCACAGCTAAACAGAGACTTAAAAAGAAACCACTGGATCAAGCCTAACTGTAGCACTGTGTGCCTGGCTCTGGAATCAGCATGAACCCCTAGCACAGACTAAGCGCCTTCAGCTTTTTAAGTGAGCTTTCAGCAAATATATCTGTATTGAGAATGGAGTAAAAGTGACACATCTTCTCTCCACATTTTTTTTTTTCCAGAACTACAAGCGACACATGGATGGCATGTATGGGCCTCCAGCCAAACGTCATGAAGGGGATATGTATAACATGCAGTATGGCAACCAGCAACAGGAAATGTATAACCAGTACAGCAACGCTTACACAGGACCTGACAGGAGGCCCATGCAGGGACAGTATCCATATCCATATAACAGGGAGAGAATGCAGGGCCCAGGACAAATGCAGCAGCATGGAATACCTCCCCAGATGATTGGTGGCCCCATGCAGTCATCATCCTCCAGCGAAGGTCCTCAGCAGAACATGTGGCCAACACGAAATGATATGCCTTACCCTTACCAGAATAGGCAAGGTCCAGGAGGCCCTGCACAGGCCCCACCATATCCAGGGATGAATCGCAGTGATGATATGATGGTACCTGACCAGAGGATAAACCATGAGAGTCAGTGGCCTTCTCATGTCAACCAACGTCAGCCTTCTTATATGTCATCCTCAGCCTCCATGCAGCCTATCACTAGACCTCCTCAGTCATCCTACCAGACACCACCCTCTATGCCAAACCACATCTCTAGAGCTCCAAGTCCAGCATCCTTCCAGCGCTCTTTAGAAAACCGTATGTCTCCAAGCAAGTCTCCTTTTCTACCCTCCATGAAGATGCAAAAGGTTATACCCACAGTTCCAGTGTCACAGGTCACAGGACCTCCACCCCAGCCACCACCAATTAGGCGAGAAATTACCTTCCCTCCAGGCTCTGTAGAAGCATCCCAACCAGTCTTAAAACCAAGACGAAAAATTACCTCAAAAGATATTGGTAAGAATCAAAATAAAAGCCAAATGCTAAAACAGGTTGGGAGAAAGGGACTGCGATTTTGATTTTACATTTTCTTTTGACAAATAGTTAATTTTAGTAACTATAATTTGATTGTCTTCAATAGAAATGTAATAACATATGCATTGGAGAGGGTAACAGGTAAAACTCATCCCAGACAATCTAACATGAAATGAAAGCAGTATTTTAAATAGAGACCTGAGGTCTCCAGAAATGCATGAAAAATGAAGCTTGCCTCAGATTTCCAAATTATATGTGTTGAAATGTTCTTAAAAATGTATGTTAAATCACCAGTACAAAATTTAGCTGAGCAAAGCTTTCTGTGTTTGTGTTCCATGGAAACTCATGCTGTTCTGCTGTGTAGTTATTGTTTATGTTTCCCTTGAGGGGCTCAGTTATTCATTCCATATTATTTGTCATGTTTGTTTCTCCCCATTCTTTTCCAAGTATCTTCCTGAGTTCCTGTTACATTTCATACATTCAAGTTCTCATACTTCAAGTTCCCAAACTCCTAACAGAGTATTTATGTACCAGTTATTTGGTTTAGTCAGTTTCTCTAAGTTACGATTATTTTGGCTTCAGCAAAGTCAGGAAGAATGGCCTGTCATGCTCCAGTATGAAGGCTGAGCAGCGGTTACAGAAAAGCTGAACAGAACTAAGTGATGAAAGCAGGTCTTGCCCGGTGTTTTAGTAACTATTTCATTTAAATTCTGCACCCTCAGAATGTGACATTTTAATCTTTCAGAACTCATTAATGTCTCTAGGGATGCACTGTTTTACTTCTCCTTTCTTCCTCCAGTAACTCCTGAGGCCTGGAGAGTGATGATGTCTCTTAAATCTGGTCTTTTGGCTGAAAGTACCTGGGCGCTAGACACTATTAATATTCTTCTGTATGATGACAGCACTGTTGCTACTTTCAACCTCTCTCAGGTAGGTGGCAAAGCAGTTTGCTTCACAACTTTCCAAGGAAGGAAAACTGAAACAAGATACCTACAAAAATGCAGAAGTCCTTTAAAATTTATTATAATTAACATGAAATTGAGTATTTTGAAACTTCTCTTTTGTTTATGATTGGTAACAGCAACAAGAGATAGCTTTAGGTCAAATAGGGGAAATAATGAGCCTGGAAGAAGGGTATCTCTTGTAGAAAGGAGCATGTAAGAATGTAGGAATTTTGGCACTGACAGAAGACTAACATGTATATTCACCCTCATGAAAGTACGAAGACAATCCCAGAAAACAGTCGTATGTTAGTAATCTTGTGTTTCCGTAATAGGCTTTGCAAAACTATTTAAAATGGATTTGAAGTTGTCTTTTGGTGACTACTTGTGTTATTCAGAAGTTCCATACTAGGCTGTGGGATTTTTTGAATTGCTTATTTTCTGTTTGTTTTTTTCTTCCAGTAAATTAATTTTGCCCAGAAATATCAGATGGGCAATATAAAGGCTAAAATCCACTGTCCGTCCACAGGATGCAAGTAACACAGGATTTAACAGCGTGTGCTTTGCCTCACTACCTCCCAGCATTTTTCAGCCCTCCTCTAATCATTGGCCTGTTAGGTGGTGGTAATAGACGGCATGCTGATAGTGCACATCATCTAAAATTTGTACAAATTAAATATTCAGTTTCTCTGCTCCATTCATTCGTTGGTTACTAATAGTGTAACTCATCTTTTTTTAAATATAATGACCTTTTTTAAATACAGACACAAATGGTACATTTCATCCCGCCTAACTTTAGAACTAGGGATATCTATAGCATGATTCATCTCACCCTGAAGCAGAGATCTAAAATAGGTCAGATGAATCATACCCTAGAAATGGCCTGTAAAAGACCATTGATTATAAAAGGAATCTAGACAATTAGGTTACGTGTCTAACTGTTGCAGGTGTTTGAAGCGAAGTGAGGTGACCCTCCTCTGAAACCTGTTAGAAACTGCATTAATGCACCCTGTGCAAGTTGCATGGAATACCAGGCATATTTTAAATACAGGTTTTTTGTTACTTTTACCTTGGGGTCTGTTTCCAGTGGCAGTCAGGACTCTGGATGATGACTGGTAATTCCTGCAGTTCATAGGCATCAGTTTGTTCTTAATTCTTTGAGGGTTTGGCAGTCATAAGAGAATACAGGACAGACAAAAGGATGCATTTTGCTGAAAACCTATTAGCCCACGATTTTAAACACCACCACCACAATAAAAGCCAGACATCAGGCTGAATACATCATAACAGCAAAGAACTTTTAATAATAAAGACACTGAGGGTAAATGAATATCAAGTTCAATTCCTGCCTTTCCATAAGAAAGTGATTACAAATTAATTAAAAGGATTGAACCTAAATGAAGACTGTTTCTGAAGGGTGACTTAAAGTGCCAGGCTCCAGTAACAATTTGTAAGTATTGCCAGGCAAAAATGGAGCTGTTCCGATCGAGACAGGGTATTAATCTAGGACGTTCGTACCTAGACCCTGAACTGCAGATTCCTACAGGACAGTTGGTTTTGGGGACTGAGACACAAAGGAGGAGAGCAAGAATTGTAAACTTCAGACATCTAATAAAAGTACAAGTCAGAAAAACTATGTGAGTCAGAAAGTTCAGTACTCTGTGCAGAACATGAAGAATGGCAGCCACTTCCAAGAGGATAGAACAGCTAGGATAGATGCCTACTGTAGCTTAAAGGAGACATATGAATAAAATTCTGCACTTCTCATACCTGTAACAGTTCAAGCAAATGGAGCTATGATAGACACTACATACTATTTGGACAGATGCTAGAAGAATTTTTCCTTTGATTAACTTCTGCCATGCAGGACCTACTCATAAGTCCACAGCAGTAGGAGTCTGGAAACATTCACACGTGTATGCATCAATGTTCCTAATAAAATTCCTTTTATCTGATTTTTATGTTCTTTCTTCTCCCCTCAGTTGTCTGGATTTCTTGAGCTTTTAGTAGAATATTTTAGAAAATGCCTGATTGACATTTTTGGAATCCTTATGGAATATGAAGTGGGAGATCCAGGACACAAAGCACTTGATCACAAAGCAGCCAAGAAGGATGATAGCCAGTCCTTGGCAGAGGATACTGGAAAAGAGGAGAACGACGAATGTATTGACTATTTTGATGAAGATGAGGAGGAAGGGGAGGATGAAAAGGTAGAAGGGGAAGAAAAGAGCATTGTTTTTTCCACTCCTGGTGCCATTGCTGATCCAAGTGAGAGGCCAAAACAAGCCAGTAAATTTGACAAGCTGCCAATAAAGATTGTAAAGAAAAATAATCTATTTGTTGTTGACCGATCTGACAAACTTGGACGTGTTCAGGAATTTGACAGTGGACTTCTCCACTGGCAGCTTGGTGGTGGGGACACAACTGAGCATATCCAGACTCACTTTGAAAGCAAGATGGAGATTCCTCCACGCAGGAAAGCCCCTCCTCCCTTGAACTCTCCAAGCAAAAAGAAGGACCTAGAGGGGAAAGGTGAATCTGAAGAACAACAAGAAAAAAGTATAACAGCAACCATTGATGACGTCCTCTCAGCTCGGCCAGGAGCATTGCCTGAAGACTCAAACTCTGGTTCCCAAACAGAAAGCAGTAAATTTCCTTTTGGGATCCATCAAGCCAAAAGCCACCGGAATATTAAACTGCTAGAGGATGAGCCAAGGAGCCGGGATGAGACTCCTCTATGCACCATAACTCACTGGCAAGACTCCTTGGCCAAACGCTGCATCTGTGTGTCAAATATCGTCCGTAGCTTGTCTTTTGTGCCTGGCAATGACACCGAAATGTCCAAACATCCAGGCTTGGTGCTGATCCTGGGAAAGCTGATCCTTCTTCACCATGAGCATCCAGAAAGAAAGCGAGCGCCGCAGACTTATGAGAAAGAGGAAGAGGAGGACAAAGGGGTGGCCTGCAGCAAGGATGAGTGGTGGTGGGACTGCCTCGAGGTCTTGAGGGATAATACATTGGTCACATTAGCCAACATTTCTGGGCAGCTAGACTTGTCTGCTTACACAGAAAGCATCTGTTTGCCAATTTTGGATGGCTTGCTGCACTGGATGGTGTGCCCGTCTGCAGAGGCACAGGATCCTTTTCCAACTGTGGGGCCCAACTCAGTTCTTTCGCCTCAGAGACTTGTGCTGGAGACCCTGTGTAAGCTCAGTATCCAGGACAATAATGTGGACCTTATCTTGGCCACCCCCCCATTCAGTCGTCAGGAGAAACTCTACGCTACTTTAGTTAGGTACGTTGGGGACCGCAAAAACCCGGTCTGCCGAGAAATGTCCATGGCGCTCTTATCGAACCTTGCCCAGGGGGACACATTAGCAGCAAGGGCAATAGCTGTGCAGAAGGGAAGCATCGGAAACTTGATAAGCTTCCTGGAGGATGGGGTCACTATGGCCCAGTACCAGCAGAGCCAGCATAACCTCATGCACATGCAGCCTCCACCTCTGGAGCCACCTAGCGTAGACATGATGTGCAGGGCAGCCAAGGCCTTGCTGGCTATGGCTAGAGTGGACGAGAACCGCTCAGAATTCCTTTTGCACGAGGGTCGTTTGCTGGATATCTCAATATCTGCTGTCCTGAACTCTCTGGTTGCATCTGTCATCTGTGATGTACTTTTTCAGATTGGGCAGTTATGACATAAGTGAGAAGCCAAGCATGTGTGAGTGGAGATTAGAGGGTCACATATAACTGGCTGTTTTCTGTTCTTGTTTATCCAATGTAGGAAGGAAAAAAAAAGAATCTTTGCTCCTCTGCCCCATTCACTATTTACCAATTGGGAATTAAAGAAATTATTAATTTGAACAGTTATGAAATTAATATTTGCTGTCTATGTGTATAAGTACATCTTTTTATTTTTTTTAACCAAAGTTGCTGTCTAGTACATTCAAAGGTCACACTTTTTTTTCCATAGATTATCCTTTTCAATGTTCTTTTCCATGTTTGTATTGCATATTTTTGGGGAAGCGAACCTAGTGACTTTTTAAAAAAAATGTTATGGCAAACCATTGTATGATGGAAAAAAAACTCACCACTTTGAAACAAAAAGGTGAAAAATAACCAACATACCAAGTTCCTGTGTGTTTTATTTTTTCAAATAAGGAAAAAATAATAAAAAAAACTTGTATACCATCACCCAAAGCTCTGTGCAATAGAAGATTCTAGTGATGTAGGTGTAGGGGATCAAGGAGGGCGTCAGTCAGTAGTCAGAATACAAAACAATACTGGTTTCTCCTCAGGAGAAATGGTTACATTAGGCTAGGAGCAAAACAAAACAAGAAAGTCAAGTTAAAAGATTTTTCAGCAAAACCTGATGATAAACATCAATTGCTTCCTCACCAGAACTGTCTTGTCTACATCTGTTTTTTTGACCTTCCACAATGACAGTTCTTCACAATTCCTTTAATCATTTTTTAAAATATTTTTTTATTGCCTAAGGGCCGTGATGTATATAGAAGTTGTACATTAAACATACCCTCATTTTTTTTTTTTTTAGTACAAAGTTTTTAGTTTCTTTTTCATGATGTGGTATCTACAAAGTGATAGTAGAATTACTTTTTCTTTCATTTGGGCCATATCTCCAAAAAATAATTAAAAAAAAAAAAAAGAAAAAAGAAAAAACCCAACACAGAAAACCAACAACTGAGGGTAATGTACAAGTTTCTGTATGTATAAAGTCATGCTCTATTTCGGGAGAGCAGCTGATCACAATTTGCTTTATAAATCAAGGTGTGGAAATGGTTACGTATGGATTGATTTAAGAAAATGGTTACCAGTCTACAGACAAAAAAATATATACAGGAAAAAAAAAAAAGAAGAAACACAACTTCAAAGATTTTTCAGTGACAAGAATCTGCATTTGTATTTCAAGATAATGTAGTTAAAAAAGAAAAAACTTGATGTAAATTCCTCCTTTTCCTCTGGCTTAATGAATTTCATTTATTCAGTATAAAATCTTTATATGTTCCACATGTTAAGAATAAATGTACATTAAATCTTGTTAAGCACTGTGATGGGTGTTCTTGAATAATGTTCTAGTTGCAGTGTGGGATATCGGAAAGCAAACTAATTACAAGAAAGAGCAATAATGATTATTCTCTTTCCCCTACTTTATTATTATAACATTAAAAAATATTACGCTATTGTATTGCAGCAACTTGCTCTCCTTTTAGAAAAGCCTTCTCACAGCACAGAGGAGTGTTTTTAATTCTTATTTATAAAACCACGGAGCCTCAAAGGGGAAGACATGGCTGGGAAATGATAGTTCTAACTATGCAGGTATCCAGTCTCCATGCTGTGTTTGGGGGACTGAAGATGGATGTTAGAAAAAGTGACAAAAGATTTTGTTAAAGCAATAACCAACTTGAAGAAATTGATCTGTATTCACTACCTGTAATTCTCTCTGTTGGTTAAAGGTGCAAATACCCCAGTGATGTGGGTATTTAGAATAAACACCCACCCACTTCTTGATACTGTATGTGTCATTGCATACTTACATGGCCTGTCATCCTTGGAGTCCCCCATTAAAGTGGATCACGCTTTAATAGAGCACATCCATCGTTATAATTGGTGGGAGATGGCCATTTCAGTTTCAGGAATTATCTGGTTTCAGATACAGCCACTCTCACCTGGTGATATCTTGTTGCTGAATATTGTTCAAGTACTAATTTTTGCTATTTCATCTTGGATCATTGACTTTGTTAGTGTGATCATAAAAAGCTAATAATAATCAATTTTCTTGGAATTGCCACATAATTACACTGTTAGTGGATATCCTCCTCCCCTCTCCAGCAACAATACGGAGGTACTTGAAAATTACAACCCCCTTTGGCATACTGCCCATCTTGTTCATACAGATTGCTGTAGCATTAATATATGTAAGAGAATTTCAGAGACAGGTAGAGCGCATACAATTATAATGGAAACGTGACTCCCCAGTGCCATGAAAAGTAATTTCTCCTTTTAGCTTCCCTTATTTGGTAGTTTCTCCACTCCCACATCACCTGCTGCAGTGAGCTGTCTTTCTCTGGCGTATCGCTGCATTCAGAAACACATGGTGAATTATAACCCACTTGTAACTTCTCATCAGAGAAGGAGGCATATTTCAGGGATGATTTTGACAGCTTAATACTGGGCAGTGTGGAAGTAGCGTCCCCTGCTAAACTTATTTCTTACTAACATTTTACTGCTTGATATTACGCATGGATACAATCAAGCTGTTAAATAAACCCTCTGCTGAGCGATGCCCTTTTCTTGTCAAGGACAGAAAAGGACGTCTATTCTCTTCTCAGCATTCAGACCTAGAGTCCTCTGGGGAAACCACCGGTGGCAAAGCACTCTGAACTGTCAGAGGCAATGCTTTAATGTTATTCAGGACTGCTCTGAGCCTGGTCGTACAACATGGTGAAGGGAAAAAACCCACCCCGCTAGCCAGCCAGCCACATCATGTCCATATGTGTGTACCATTGCTGCCACTTTTCCAGCTGGACCAAGAACTAGCTGGGGAACTGGAGAAGTAGAAGGGAAAGGTTAATAATACATAATCTGCCTGAGCATGATTTTATGCTGTTACAGTAGGAGTAAATGATCTAAATCGCTGGATGGTATTGCAGCACATTTATCAGAAGAAAGGTGAAGCATAAGAACACCAATTCCCTCTGTTGTCTATGTATGATTTCACTTCTCCCACAATATTCTCTTAGACCTTTGGAGAAGACCTGCTTGTGAGGTTTGTGAACTTGGCATGTTCTGACTGAATCCTGAACAAGCTTCAGCTGCTGTTGGCATTGTTCCTACAAGAAGTATTTTGGTTTTCAGTTAAAACAATTTACATTTTGGTGCTGATGTGATCACAAGATACTCTGTAATGAAGCTAATACCAACAAAAAGGTGCAATATTTGCAACTAAAACTGCAATGAGTTATTTAGGGGAAAGCAGTCAATGTGTACTTTAGACAATAATCAAACACAAATATTTGACTAATATATGTATATATCAATAACCTGCTGTTTGTCTGGCAGGCCCAAGCAACTAATTGCTTGTAGACTGAAGAGCAGCAGTGAGCTACACGGAATCCCTGAATCATACTGACTTTTAGAATTACTACAGGAATTAAAAGATGCCTATCCCCTCTGGCAGGAAAAAAATGATTTTTTTTTTCTTGTTAACGTAATTTCTTACACTATCCTTTCTAAAAAAAAACCAACCAAAGAAAAACTAAACAACACAACATACGGCAGGATCATTTTCAACCACCCAAAAGGAAGGATGCAGAAGAAAAATATATGTGCATGCTTAAAGGTTTCTGCAGTTTCCCTTTCATCATCCTTTACTGTTTCACACCGCAATCAGTGAGCTCTGTGCCATACCTCACTACTGTGAAACTCTTAGCTTTTTTGGCCTGGATACAGCCAGAAGAAAAATGTACTTAGAGGAATACTGTTGCAAAAGCATATGTTTGTGTTCCGTATTAAGGATTCCTATACAGCACTTTTGCAGTACAATGCAAGATATACTCCTTATTTTACAAAAAATATGAAAACACCTCTCAGTAATAAAGAATCAAGTGTAGCTGTCATTTATGACAGAAACAGTTCCATCCAAAAAGATCCAGCCATTGCAGGGGGTAGGTTTATTTCAACAAGTGTTTTAACCCATGTTGTTGTGCTTCACTCTCCTGCTGAAGCTCCTGTTCAATATTACTTAGTAGCAAAGAAAAAAAAAAATCAAATCCTCAGTTCTCCCCTGTACAAGAGGAAGAATTGTAAGCATCCATAGTGCAGATGCCCAAGCTAACTTGAAACTGAACTGGAATATGAGAACTGAGCTGAGGTGGCACATAGCCAGTTTACCCTCTCAAGAAGCTGTGTGTAGGTTCCTTCCTCTGCAAATAGTAGTACTGGCGTACCTAAGAAATAATACACATGTTGCCCAAACACTGTTAACAACACTGTCACAGAGGTCCATCCCTTCTGTGTTTTAAATAGGAGCACACTCTTGAATTTTGAGACTAGCTGTTCAGAGAGGGATGACAGCTACTAGTTTTATCTCCATTGACCTGGTAACATAAAATATATGGAAGCCACACTGGCACACAAACCACAAAGCAGTCTCTGCTTCAAAAAGCTTCCTTTCCAAGTCATGAAGAAGTAACTGCAGGTGGAGACAGACAGGAAAAAATAAAAGTAAAAGTAAACTGAAAAAGCAGGTACCACTCTTACAGAAGAGTAGAATTATGAAGACTTAGGCCATGGCCCCACAGCACCTGCAAATTTAATTTTCCTCAGGATAATTTGTGAAATTTCTGGGGCTCCCCCCTTCTGTTTTCTCATTATGAAATCTCACACTTCCCATGCCCAATTCATTTCCTTCCATCACTCACAAAGGTATTTTTTTTTTGTTAAGGATTACTGAGTCTGAAAGAAGGAGAGAGCAAAGTACTGAAGGAGGAAAGGGAGAAAAGACAAGGCCAGTTGGAGAGAGGCAGAACGTGAAAACAGAGCTGAAAGAAAAATATCATTATGTCCCTGCTGCATTACTCTATTTTTACATTTGGGCCTTTACAGAGAAATTAATAATTAAACCAAGCAGGGGAATTTGGCATGTCACTGGTGGTTGGTATAAAGAAAAAGGAAGTAAAAAGATTTTAAGAGACAGGAGGAGCAAGGGAAGGGAAGGCAAAGATGAGCCTAAACATGCAGACTGCTAAATGCAATTTTCACTTAATTTCATTTACCTTTTAAATCCCCAAGATGGCAGGAATGGGGAAGGATTAATATTGTCTTTACTGTTAAATTCACCACAGTTGTTTATTTGTGCACTGTCAGAAATGGGCTGTGGAAGTCTGGCCTTCCTTTCTGTGTTTGTCAGTGGTTGTGGGTACAGGAGACAGCTGTTCTGGGCTGCATACCAAATCCAGCTATTCACATGCCTAAATGACTTCATTTGTGCTTCCAATTACTTATTCTAACAATTTCATTTCAATGCTGTTGTACAGTGTAAAAAAGGTTGTACAGTGTAAAGAAGGTTTGTTTACACTTCATGTTTGTTTAAACTGGCCTAAACTAGTGAGATGAAGGAGCAAGATCCTCATCCAATGCCTTCAACAGAGCTACATCATCTTATCCTGCATTTGTTAATTTACTTGGTCTGTCATTACTTAGTATATATTGCATTTCCATTAATTAAGGATAGTTATTTACATTGAAAGGGTGATGGGGTGAAATTGCCTAGCAGAGTAAATCCCTAATGACTCAGGTATCTCTGCAATGTTTATTCAGGTTGGCAAAGAGACTCCTGAAGGACAAACATTCTGTATTTTCCTCCTCTATGGACTGTTTTAAACTGGCAACTTTATATATTGTCATGCAGGGGGGGGGAGTACTATTGAACATGAAAAACTGTTGAAACACATGCGCAGTTCCATGTATACATATGCAGCTGAGAGGAAAGAAAAAAATAACTAAATCTACTACATGTTTTACTGTCAAATTATAACACAACTGCAAAATCCACTATTAAATCTCTTTTCGTCTAAGAGAGTTTGAAAAGAAACAGTGCGCCGCTGGTTGCACTGCTACCACCAAAGCTTACAATGGACTCCTTTTAGAAGATTTTTTTATATATGTATATATATATATGAAAGATGAAGCTCTGTACAGAATGAATCACAGCAACTGAGAGATACTGATGTTTAAGCACAAGACTTCATCAGTGGTACTAGCACTATACATTTTATATGCAGTTAGGGAAGACAGACTTAAAACAAGTTACTTGTTACCAATATCCTGTACCCACCTAAAACATGTATTCTCCTATATTCCCATTTTAAATAGTTATGCATCTTTCCCTGCCATGGCTCATAAAAGGGTAATGGAGGAGGAGTTGTTCATTTGTTCTATTTTTTTCTCTCCCGATATTTACTCTCTAAGCCTCTCATGTTGCTTTCTTCCTTTCCCCTAAGCATTAGTACCAAATACAGAGTCCTGCTTTTTGAATAATTGAATAGCCTGGGTTTTGTCTCTTATTGATACCTTTAGTATCTAAAGGGGATTTCTTCACTGTGCTGGATAATATCACCAGTTCTTGAGACGGCAGCATCTCCTGAACATTCTTAACCCTGCAGGGAAAATTTCCTACAATGGACTCCCAGTCTTAGCAGTGGAGGTGGCTGAGATGTGTCAAGCAGAGGTAAAGAAAATAAAAAAGACTTTGAATTACACATTTGACATTTCTACACCTCTTCAAAAGATGGGTATTTTACTAATGATAAGCATAAATAACCAAGCTTTCCAGTCAGCAACTACAACTTCCTTAGCTTTTCTATTATAAAGGCTCTTTTGGGTAAAGGAAGTTTTCTTTAAATAGCAAAAAAACTGCTTGTTTGAAAGCACTTAGACGAATGACCACTGTACCCTGTGAAAATAGCATTATGACCTCTATAATGTCAGCTCTGCCACAACTCACTCTATCTCAGGCTCCTCAGCATACTTATCAGCCTAGCATTAGCATATGCCAACCTTCCACAACATGCATATCTGATCTAGGAAAGGCAACTCAAAGAACTAAAACACTGACTACTGGACAATCAGATTCAGATATAGATTGTTGCTTATGTGTGCCATAAGGAAGAAAACATACCAATCTATATTGTGTAGGTACAGATTGTATCCATTAAACACCTTTTTTTAAACAGGACACTTTTAAGCTAATATCATCAGTTTATTTTATCTTCAGCTGCAGTTGTGACCTTACCTGAAGAGGTCACCATTGCTGGCCTGTGCCTCCTAGAAGTTACCACGTCCCTGCAAACACAGCAGCACTGCTGGTAGTGGTACTGTTTCTCATCAAGTCCAGGCAAAGCAGGTTAAGCACTTAATGCATTCAGGTGTTCAGTTTGCTTGATTTTCCACCCAGAAGAGTTTGACAGCTGCTATGACCATACACCCACACAGTTATTCACCCATTACACTACAAACAACGATCTATTTGGCTGCAAACTCTCCAGGAGCCAGCTGATTTACCCCTCAGAGCATCCCAAAATGAAGTTTAAGAGAACTCTCACATGGATAAGGAATCCAGCCTGACTGCACAAGGCACAGCACAGCATCTTGCCCCAGGTACTGGCAGAAGGTGTAGTACTGGAACAATAAACACAGCCTGAAAAGGCACCACAAAGTACCCTTATAAATCGGCAAGATTGGACAACTGCTATTAAATTCCTCTAAAAGCCAGTCTGATCTGTACTCTGCTTAGGTTTTAAGGTCTGGATCTGCTGTTTGCAAGGTTACACATTCTACTACAAGAACTGAAGACAGGCTTCTTATTACCACTTCATCTTGAGCAGCAACTGACTGATCCTTCACAAATGTACCCCAGCACCTGAAAGCTATGCGTGTACTTTGGGCAGCAGTGCCATCACTGAGTAGGCTCCAAAGTAAACCGATAATCTCCTAATGTGTGTAAATTTGACATTTCCTCTCCATCAGCAGCACTTTTTTTGCCTTGGCACTGAAAGTGGTGAAAAGTCAAAAGGCATGACGAGGGGTTGTTCCCAGTTTTAAATTTTTAATCATTTAGCAGTCAGTGACGAGTGGTAAGACAAGGATACATGGAAATAAGCCCCCACAGGTCCTCCTGGTTGGACAGGACAATCTCATTCTCTATGGGTCTCTCCCAAACGCTCCTTTCGGCCTTGCTCCAGCCTCTCCTCCTGCATCATGCCTGACTCTCCACACCCCGCCTGCTTCCACCCCCTCCACACTCACCCTGTAGGCAAGAAGCCTCTCCCGCCCCTCTGCTCTGACTGACTCACCCCAGCCCCACCCTGCGACCGTGCTCGTGCCGCGGCCGTTGGAGCCCGCCACCTTCCAGAACGCTCTTGACCGTCGGCGGGTCACTGTGGTGGAACCCGGAGGGGCCGAGCAGCTGTCCCACACGAAGAGCCCCCCCTCCACCTGCTGGGCAGTGCTTTATTAAGGACGCCGTTTAGGGAGCCCCAATTCCCCCCAGCCTAGCCTTTCAGCTGCAAACTCATCAATTACCACAAGCCCAAATTTATTGTTTGAACTGGTGCTTAGCTTTAATGCTTTTTCAGTACTTGTCATTTTAAATCAATTCGGAAAACTCTTTACACATGCTATTTAAATTAACTTTAATCCAAAGCCTTATCAGAATCAATATTTAGCAAGATTCTGCAATCTGCTGAAGCCTGTTTACATAGGGAAAGCAGTGGGTGTGCTGCTGCAGGTGAACCAGGGGCAGCCACCCTGAGGTGGGCAACATGCTGCTGAGGAGCACCCATGGGTGCACCACCGAACTTCCTCATCCACCGTACCATAGAACCCTTATCTGCCTTTTTAATCAGGTGCCAAAAGTCGAATACCATTGGTGATTTCCGGAGAGGTCAGTCTTACTTTTATCTTTCCCCCTGCTGAAAACAGAATGAAAGTAAGGTGATAATGTTTGGTGAAATCGAAACGGGGAGGTGGGTTTAAAAGTCTATGTATACATTTGAATTAAGTTTTTTCTCTTTCACTAGCATGTGTTTATGTGAGTGCTCTATGGCCAAAGCTGTTGCCATCAGTCTTTGGTAACCCAGCAATTAATATACTATATCAAATTTATGCATGTACAAGATCAGCTGTCTTAATTGAAAAAAAAAATATTAGGTCATATTGAAAGAAATATGAGTAGTAGTCATTCACTAAAAGAATCACTTCATCATCCTTAAGCTATTAAAAATGGCAATCTTCACCTCATGTTTGTAAGTATCTGGTAATATGTAATTTTTAAGACCCTTCAGTGATATGATGATATATTATAGATACACCCCTTCATGTTAATGGAATAGGAAGCTGAAAAAAGTATCTTCTGCTCCAAAAATCTTTGCCTGATAATGTAACTGATAACATTTGTTATGCGACACTCAAGATCAAACAATGATTTTGCTATAGTGAATTATGAAGAACGCAAGCAGAACAATCACCTGAGCTTACATTTTCATTTTCTCATTAGTTTGCAGGCAGTGGTGTTTACTAGTGTTAGTATCAACATTATCCACTATAGAGAAGTCAAATTTAAAAATCCATTATATAGTACTGTATCTTTACCATTTTTGAACAATCTCTTTTTGCGGTTTCAGTTGCAATAAGACCCACTCCGCCTTTACCTTCATAGTAACAAATTGTTGCAGTGTTTTTTGATATGACTAGATGAAAAAGCAGACTGGCTGACTTCTATGTGAACTTCATCTTCAACAGCTTAATTTGAGAGATCACAAACTGTCATGGATCTGTCTTCCCACCTCACACTAAAGTTCTACTTAGATGTTCCATTCCAGCCACAAGGCTCTGTAGTGACTGGCCTGCCTCATAATGCTCTTTGCCAGGCATTAAAAGGTTTGGAGCACTCTGAGCCTTTCCCTAACTCTTCTTTTCTCTAACCTGAAGAATTGGCAAGAGTTTAAAGGACTACAGGGCACATGCTGGTCTGTGGCTTGACAGCTACTAGTAACTCTTACAACACTATTTGCGTTGTTAAATGTGTTAACTTAAACCATCCTTGCAAGTGGCATCTCCACTGAAGCTGTGGGTTCTTTGGACTTTGAATTGGGTAACACATCCTTCACATTAGGAGAACTTCCTTATTTCATCAATTCATCGTGAAGTAAAAGAAGGCTGACTCAAACTTACGCAGAGCAACAGTAAGCAAAAATAAGTACATTGAGTTCTCAGTACAGAAATTTCAATAACTGAGAGTGTTATAATTTGAAGTGGGAGTTCTATGATTCTAAGTTTCCCGTATTTCCCATATTTCAGAAAGTCTTTTCAATTGTTAAAGCAAGCCTTGTACAAAGGTAGGAAGTTGTTTTGTTAAGACAGATGACAAGGGCATTTGTAATTTTGAAACACTGATAAGAGTACATTGCTTCAGTGCTGAATAATAATAGGTAAATTCTTTATAACAATACTGATATTTAATATAAAGCAGATATGAAATTAATCAGAATAATAGTTTACTTCATTTTGTCAAAACTAAAGAATTCAAAGGTATTAAACATGATCAAAACAAGAAATTTAGCTTGTTCGTTCAGAATGTTTTCCCTAATAAAAAATTATTTGAAAGCAGTAATTTTTTGCGAAACTTAAGTGTGGTGAAAGTTCAGTCCCCAACTGAGAAAACACAAATTTTAATCCAGAAAAAAAGTGTGTTGGCTAGCTCTCAGCAGGGATGGGAATAAAAGATAAAGGACAGCATGCTGGAGAAGCTTACTAAAAACCCTGCTACTGGTGCTCCCTAAACAATGATAAATGTTACTTCAAGCAAAGAAAAGGCAAATTAACATTACAGTGCTCTCAATAGAGCTAAGCACATTATTGCCAAGGCACCTCCATTTTTCTACAGGTTTCTCATCAGCTGTATGAATTGTACACGTCATGTTAGCATAGCAGCAGGTAACCAGCCATACCTTTGCTTCACCTGCTTACAGCCTTAGAGAATTCAGAGCTTTACAGTTCCCTGCTGGCAAAGGTTCTTTGTCTTACTGGCACATTAACTCAGCTTTGGCCTGCCACATGTTTTAGTCTAGCTGACAACATTCATATAGCCATAAAATCAGTCAATAGCCTCTGATTCTATTAAAGTTGTGCTAAAACATACAACATGCTATTACAAAGCTTCTAATCTGCCACTGCCTTTCAGTTAGGCTGCAGGAACTCACCTCCACAGTCAAGGGTTGCATAGAAACTTGTGTATATCTATCTCCTACACTGGCCTGGAAGCTTCTGCAAAGCAGCTACCTACTGTGTGGCTCTGAGGCTGTAACACATGGGAAAGGTGCCTGGCTGCTCTCCAGAGCCTAGGCACCTGTAGCAGGTGAATCACATTGTAGTGAATCAGCACAGTCTCCATTAACAGAAAGAAATTATCCCAGAGGACTTCCAGCTACTGGGTAGAATCTCTGGCTGTGCAGGAGGTTGTGAAAAATTAGTGGACTGAGAGCAAATATATACAAGCTTTTCCTGGACTGCTTCTAAAAGGACCTGTCCTACAGAGTTGTAGGGGATGAAAGAGAGAGGCTTTTTTTTTTTTCCTTTAAGTTTGTTGCAGGTTTTTTGAAAGGTTAGTCTGTTTAATTTGAATGAAATTTCTCCCATAGTCAGTTTGTGCTGCCAAAGAAACAAATGATTTGGAGGTACAGAATGGAGCCTGGTAAATGGTGAAGAACAAAGTAATATTGTGATAGGTTGTTGCAGACTTAAAAGGCACCTGAGGACAGCATGAAGCATATAATGAAGTCATATAACTGTAAGTACAATTCAAGCATATCTTTAAGCATATGATGAACTTTAAAAGACTTCCTGAATATTTGTATTACATGGAAACTTAAGCAGGAAAAAAAATTGTAGCATTTTTGTACCATCCTTCTGCCTACAGGTAACATCTATGGCCAGGAGACACTGGCTTTCGAAGATACTTGCTGAACACAGTTTTAAATGATGTGACATAATGAAACAGCAAAGTTATGTTGGTAGGGGCTTTTTTTTTTTTTTTAGGTTTTTTTTTCAATCAGTGTTTCTGGGACTTTTGCAGACTTTTTAGAGTACCTATGTTAAAAGTGTAGAAAGTGCGCTCTCAGGGTGGATTGTATGCTTCTAGTTTCTTTTTAATTTTCATTGAAACTCAAACAAACACAACCTTCATTTGATAAGATGCTTACCATACAAAATAATACTAAAATGAGACAGGGAAATTCCTTTGAACCACAGCAGACAGGTAAGATCCTGACATTATTTTTGTTTTTGGTTTAAAAAGAAAAAAAAATCTTTTTAAAAAGAGAAGAGAATGTCAAAGGAAAACATTTCAGTCCAACAGGCTTTATATTTTTTCAACAGCATAAAAATTAAGTTTTCAAAGTCTTTTTGTTCTCATCTGAGTAAGGCATTACACTTGTTTAAATAACTAAATGTATAAATAAGAAACATTTTGTAAATCTTCACTTGAAATAGTGATATTGAAGGAAAGCCTTTGAAGTGTGGATAGTTCCCCCTCATGGCCTCCTCCCCTCAATCTTCTTCAGATCTTGCAGAATGCTTTGCTGGGTCCCCAGAGGTACCTTTTGGTCCATTGAAGATTCTAGTTAAAGTAAAGAAAGATGTTTAAATGTTTTAACTGAGTTTTTGGGGTAGCATTAAGTTAAAACTGTACATCTTTCAGTTTCCTGGACTTTTACTGCTCTGTTACTTAAGCTTCAAAGTTCAGTTCACTGAAGAACTATTCATAATTTATAGCTCAACTGAGGATCTCTTTCCCTTATTTGCATTTTAGTTCTCAGGCAAGTGGAAAGGCAGATGTTATGAGCATAGTGTACATGTAAATATTGTTTGTGAAAAACATGCTGAGGCAAGGTATTCAAGCCTGACTATTATGTTAGTGGGCTTCTGCTCTGGAAAGCTCACCTGGAGATGCCTGAAAGCTACTTGACATGTTTGGAAGGCTAACCACTTTAAAACATTACGTGTGTTGTGTCTAGAAAGCTTTATGAAAATCCTGATTTTCTGGAGATATATTTATCCACAGAGCAGAGTTTCATCATAGAAGTTTCTGTGTTTACCAATAAGCATACTTTGGTCACAATAGTGAAGAGTCAGTCTGTGGATTAAAAGTGAATTCATGTATCTTTATTTTTCCTAAATTTTCTGAAACCATTGGCATCTTAAGAAAATGAGACTGGGGCATGGAGGAGGAGAGAGGTTATGAGATGCAAGCTTCTGTTGTTCAGGAACTATGTTCCAATCATAAAGTTCTTGATTCTTGGGAGTAGGGCAGATGCCTGCACAAAACCCCATTTACGTTAATAGGATTCTGTACTGGTCGATGAGCCTGCCTTCATACATCAGTATCACAGGATCAGAGCCTGAAATATCTCCTGGAGAAAATAGTTGAGTTGCTCTGTAATGCTAACGCTTTCTAGTCACTGCTTTCTAAGCCTAACGTGATCAGATCAAACTAGTGGAAAAAGATACTCTGGGCTATTAAACCTTATCTGCCCAGGCCCAATGACCTGTGCTTTCTGGCACTCATGCAAATACCAGCAAGCTAAGCTTTAATTATTTCTAATCCAATAAGTAATAAAAAGAGCAAGATTTTTTTGTTTGTTTAAAAGTGTCAATTTAGGAAGGCTTTTAAAGATAGTGTTTATAGGAAAGCACAAATGCATAGCATGTTAGCGTTACTGATTAGTTTAAAACATTGAGTACAATAATCCATTATTTTAATTAGTTTTCTAAATTGCTGGCAAAAATAACAGAGAGATGCTGTCTGCAGTGAGGTAAATGCTTCCTTGTAATCGTTTTGGATTTTGCTCTAACCTTTAATGAATCTGTTCTTGTAATGGCAAGAACATTATTTTTATTCCCCCACTTAGGTTAGGGAAGCTCACACGAAAGAACAAGGCATCTGGGAACTCAGCAGAGTTCTGCTTTGACAAATGACCTCATTGACCACCTTGACAAACACTGACTGTACTGACCAATGTTGCATACAGCTCTGATTTAAGCCATCACTACATAGAAATTGCCTGTTGCTGCCCATTTCCTGTGGCTCTGCTGGGGAGCTGTTTGTGTGAGCTCTGCCTCACACAATAAAATGAGCCAGGAAAACTTGTGCTGCATATTTCAATGGGTTACGCTAGCTTGGCTGATTCTGTCTGAATCAGATGACCCAAGCTGTCATACAAACTGCTGCAGGAGCAGCAGAATGTCAGTGGTCCTTCCAGATGAGGCAGTTGACATACATTGCCAGCTCTCATGACTCTGGTGCATCATGAGGGAGAAATTCACTCCCACCTATTTGTTCTAACCTTCTCCTCCCTTCCCTGCTAACATTTAAATACCATTCGCACTTCCCATTTCCCTGAGCTAGAACTCCTCAGAGCTGGAGGCCACGTACTCCTTTTGCAAAGCAGTAATGGTTTTGCCCGCTCCTCTTTATTTCCAGTGAAGGCACTCAATGTGAAGGTGACACTGTGTTAAATACTGTCCTAATTATTATTTTAAGCATTTACTAGTGGTTGCCAAAGTTACACCTCCTGAGAGTGCAGTGTAACATTAGGTTACATCATGCCTTCCCAGATTGTGTGTTCATATACTGCATAACCTGCAGCCATATTTCATCAGAAGGGTAAGCAGGATTTTTCTGAAGGAGACACGGGTGTCCAGGTAACTTGGAGATGAGGGAGGCCTTGGTGAGAGAAGTTTCCCCATCACCTGTGGGAGGAGAAAGATGAATCATGAAAGGGGCACTGAGTGAGCCAAAGTGGGAAGTGTAAGCAGCAGTGAGTGTGACCCATATTTTGACCTGAGAAGAGGGGATGTGCGTTTTCGGACTTCGAACATCTTCAGTACACCACCACATCACATGCATTTATGGAACACTGTACACTGCTCACACTTTCTCTGAATATCAGTCCTTTGATCACCAAGCAGACTTACCCAGCACAGGGGGTAACAGAAGAGAGAGATTTTGGTACTATGTGAGCTGTGCTCTCCAGCAGCAGTACACCTCTTCCCTTCCTGGTCTTGTGACTGGACACCAATGTACCACCCTTACCACAGTGCCTTCACATGTGTCTTGAAAGGTGTGAAAAAGGAGGCAGAACATGTGGAAGTGAGTGACAGAAGGAGGTCAGTCCCTGAGACTCCCTTTTTGTAAAAATACAGGCTTCATTTTGAAGGAGTGATGCAGGGAGTTCTTTGCTCTGACAATAAGCAAACTCTGAAATAGGTTTGTGCTACATAGAATGATAGTGTAACTAACATTGGTCTTAATGTAAGTTCACTGAAGTGTTTTCTAAGTTTCCCAGTGGCTGCTTTGCGACAAAGCTAATGGTGCAGGGAAAAATCTTTTGATATTCGTTTGTGAATTCACATAAGCACCAAATGAAAGCCATGATTTTTCTCAGTTTAAATACAGTGTTGTAATTTTAAGGTTTCTATTTTTATTTTTATTTTTTTTTTAATCTTCTCAAAAATTATTGGTTTTCATTAGTAAGTGGTTCTCGTATTGAAGAAAATGTTGGTTTGGATGTAGGTACAGATTTCAAAGAGGCCTCTGAGCTTTGGGGTCAGTGGTGCAAGAGAGAGAGAAAAGTCTTCGGGGAAGGGGAGAGTAGACGTATGATACTGGGGAAGGGACACAGCTATTATGGCTGGGGAGAAATAAGCAGAAAAATGTGTGCACGAGAAAGAAGTCTGATTAATATTGGTCCTGTTGGTTTTGCCATGTGTTAAATCTCTGGAGTGTGAGAAATTGTCCCTAGATGAAAGCTTTTCTTGTAGAAGCTCAGGGTAGACACAACAGTGAAGCAGCTATTTATTAACATTTTTGCAAAACCTGGGTGTCCTAGCAAGTAGACACACACAGCAAAAGCAGAATTTTGATTTATATTTCCTATCCCACACACAAGTTCTCTCGCTTGTTTCCCCATTGGTTGGGTACTCCAAGGTTTACAGCCTATCCGATGCATATAATCTACATGCTAACTATCCTGCCTGTTTATATCTCCCCTTACTCTATTTTGTATGCCCCTTCCTCAGATTTATTTATCTCCTTTTATGGTTTGATTTCATAACTCTCTGGCATACATGTGGTACCCCAACTTACTGTTTAACTACAGAACCTATTTGCACCAACTTGGTTTCATAGGTTGTCCAAAGATAGCATTCTTTTTAACCACAGAGTGTGTCTAAGTCATGGTGTTTCAAAGCCTTTGTTTTGTTCCCCTAGTGTCTTAGAGCCAGCCCCAATGTTCCAAAGCCCCATCCCCAATATGCGAAAGTAACACTGTTTCTTTCACGTGGAGTGCTGGCTTTTTCCTATGTTGTTTAGTGCAAGGTCAATGATTGTTAAAAAACTGAATCTGTGATTGTCCTGCTAAGTCTCCCCTTCACACCTCAGTTTCTGCTCTCTGAACTTCTGCTCTGGCTTCCTGCCTACCCTGTTTATCCAGCTCATGTTTTAATGCCTGTAGATGATTCTTGCCCTTCACTGATAGCATGGAGACAGTAAATTTTGTATGCCCCTTTCTTGCTTATTCATGACTTTGCTCAGGCCTTCTGACAGTGCTTCAGAACAAACAGTAATAGTACAGTTCATTACAAATCTTGAAAACAAAGCATGTCAAAAATTAAATCAATGCAAATAGTCTTTCTGTGGGAATAGCTCTCCTCACCTCAGAGCTGTTTTCAGCCTTTCTTTGTATTTATTGGCTTTTGTGGGGTTGGTTTTTTTTTTTGGTTGGTTGGTTGTTTTTTTTTTGTTGCACTGTTACTTTTCCCTGTCATAATGTTCCGTTATTCTTGTACTGTGCTTTGACCTAATTTAAGACAATAGTCTGAGAGTCTCAATACAGATGTTCAAGTGTGGTACCAGAGAGTAGAACTTACTTGAGAGTACTTATTGCAATGTGTTAGGGTGCACTGCATGAAAATGAATCTTGCTTTGCTTTTTGCAAACTGTGTCTGTATTAAGGGTTTGCAGTACTGCAATTACTTCACTGTAGTGTGAATTTCTCTCATATTCCAGATCCTACAGGATCAAGGGGCAAGGACCCATGTCTTGTTACTGGATAGTAAAATAACGTGCGCACATCCGTTAGGTGTAAATAATAGATGACAACCCTTCCCCGACTTTTTCCCGCACTAACTAGGATTGGTCTGCATCTATAGGCAAGTGTGTCTTTTTTGGTCTCTGTATGGTGACAGAACTACTCATAATTTTGGTTCACTAACCTTCATAATACTCAAGGAGACATTTGGAAACATAAGTGCATTTCTAAGCATACATAGCGTATCATTACTCCCAAACTGATTTCACAGGGCATTTGTAAAGTGTGGTATCGCAAATGCTCTGCTGAGGCAGAGTGTTAGAAGAGGAAGAAGATTTTTCATTGGCATTAATTTGAGGAGAAATGGGAGTCACGGGAATGGAAGAGCAGTAAGAAAACGAGGATGATTTTAGAGGCTGCAAATAGATCAGCCTTATGGAAGGCTGAGGGGAGAGTATAGTCCTTTCTAATTTGAAGGAATAATCTGAAAGCAGCCTTTAGACATTTAGAGATCACAAATGCACAGACAGTAGTCAATAGGAGATTGGAATTTGCTGGTTAATATTACACAAACTTGTTATTTTTCATTTGATGGAGCTCCAGAAAAAGCTCTGATGATAACCACCATCTGTCCTAAGTCATTTAGCAACAGTTCCTGATTCAATACCACCTGAGCATGAAGAAATGAAATACTGTGTGTAAGAATGTGTGGCTCCTAATGCTTCATTTGCACACTCCTCAGGTCTCAAATCTATTAACAGAGCTCCAGGAAATCTCGAATTTAAAATATCTGACTGCACTGAGCTTTGCACTTGACTAATCAAGTCAAACATTGTCTTCTAATCAGATTTACAGGTGTGAACCTGTCAGGATGTGGGGATAGGCCACATAAACATGCAGAGAGATTCAGATAGCTGCCCAGCAGTATCTGAAATGACAACCTGACCGAGAGAGCTGAATAGTGGATTCCTAGGCTTAAAGCATACTGCTACAGGGATTGAGTGAATTATCCGTGTTTTCTTCCACATAGTGTGCTTCTGATGAGTAGCATTTTAAAAAATCTGTTCCTTGAAAAAAACTACCTTCAAGTAGTCCATATTCTTGGATAATCTGAACTTCCAAGTAAGATGCCCAAAAGCAGAGGCAAAAGCAGAGAACTGTTGCTAAGGGAGGAAGAGGTTATGGGGGGATTGACAATGAAGACTCTGTTAAAGAACCACTCTGGGGTAAACTTCCCATTCTACTGCTTACACACAGACATATTACCTACACAGATACCAACCAGGGTTTAGGGATTTTACAGATAACCTGGGAGCTATAAGTGTGACAGCATAATAGCTAATTTCCATATAGATATTTACATGCTTTTTCCTGCTATAGATTCTCCTTCTAGCTGCATCTCATAAGTACAAGAGTTTTCTGCCAACAGAATTTATTTTGGTTGTGTGCTTTGAACACTCGGGGTTTGGCCTAATGACGATGCAATCATATCCAAAAAGAAGTTACTGTAAAGCTTTCTGAATTCAAATCAAAACATAGTTACATCAAAATGGTGTATAGCATAATACCCCAACTCAGACTCCATCTATAGTTGCCTTTGATCATACTGTACATTCAAATATGTATATTTGAATAACTACACATTATTAAATATATCCTATGTAGTCTGAGGGACAGTGTGACACCTGTGGAGCAGGAAGACAACAAGTTAGTGCTTTAGGATGCTGATCTAAGAGGAGTAACACAAATGTAGCTTAATCCGTAAGGCATTGAAAAGCAGTTCCGTCCATAAGCAAAATAATTAGATATGGTTCTGGGTAAACAGGATTTCTAGAAAATGTTCCTGAGTGTATCTGTGATTCTGTTAGATGGACAAACCTCACAGGTGAGAGAAAATGAGACACCTCCTCCATATTTACCAAAGGTGTAAAGGGTTTAACTGTGCCTACCTAGAATAGCATGGCCCATAGTCTATCGTGTTACTTTATGCTTTCATTCAGTATAGAGTTGCTTTTCCTGCAATAAAAATATGTTCTTAGTCTTAGACCTGATGGAAATATTTAAATAGTGAATTCTTCCAGAACAGGCTGTCAGCAGCCCAAGAAGCTAACTACATGTAGAGGCAAGTGCCTGCTAGCATGGAGATCAAGAGGTAAAGATGGACACAGGTCAAAATACATTCCCTTTGCTCTCCCACCCCAAGTCTAGCTCACCACTAGCAGAAACTGCAGTAGGAAACAGGGCTGCCCTATGTATGTAGTCTGCAAGAAGGTTATTCTACTGCAGACTGCAAAATCTGAACATCACTATTTTCCAGATTAAACAGAGCCCATGCTTTGCTCTGTGGAATCATTTTATGGAGCTTTTTTACATAAAGAATTTAGTCTGCTGAGATCTGAGACATTTCAGTATCTTCTTCAGGAACACTATAGATTACAAGTTTAATTGAGAAAGACTGACTATAAACTGATCCCAAGACTTATTAATTACCTTTCTCCTTTTGTAATTAACAAACTCTGAAATATTTTATACATTAGGTGTTTGCCCTCAATTCCAATGAAAAAATACGTTTTCTGGGGACAAGAATAAAAAATATATTTAAAGACACTAATACAATCTCGTAACATGGTTAATATCATCTATTGTATCATTAGATATAAATTTGTAAGAATCATTTTTGTGTGTTTGAGGAAGTTTGTATAAAGCTGGAGGTTGATACTGCCTACTTCATATTTCTCCACAGCATTAGGGCAGTGGAAGGGGGAAAATTAAGAAAACCTGATTTCCATACATAAATTATACAGAGTGCAGATTCACTGATTTTTCCAGTTTCTGACACAATGGGGGAGAGACCTGTATAGATCTGTGAGTAATGATCAGTTCTTATTTCAAAGCAAGTATACTCTGTCTAATACAGAAAAGATGTGACTCATTTTGAATATTCATGACCAACCATGCCCTGCCTTCTAGTTTCTGCATCTCTATTAATTTAGTAATGGATCAAAAGTGGTGAGGGCTTGATTCGACCTGTGATGGCTAAGTAATCCTCACTAGATTAGTAATAATAAGACATGGCTAATTTATGATCAAGAATTACTATGGGCACTGTTAAAATAATACTTTGCAGAAATGTTTGGCTTGACTGTATTAACTGTAATTGCAGCTTGCCAAACTTCTTTGAGGGCTAAAATTTCCTTATAGTGTCTTTCCTTTGTGATGGTTGGTTGGTCGTTTTTATGCTCAGTAATGAGATTGTTTGGGATCTTCTGCATATATTTTTTTTTTTTTTGCCAGCAATCCAGTCACAGTTTGCACAGATTCCCCTTTCTTTTTCTGAAAAGAGATTCACTAGATACAAATTCCCCACAGTTACAGTTTGCCTCTTGAGGCTGCGAACATGAAGGTCATTCCCAGAATATGTGTTGCCAGTCTCAGAAAGTATTTTCTCCTTGTTTGGAAAGGGAGATAAAAAAAAAAGAAATATGAAATATGTGTAACATAAATATAAAATCCAGAGTACCTGTTACCTGAACTAATATATGACTCTGAACAACTGTAATTTACTGTAAACAGCTGAATTTTAAAGTGTTCACTGCACAAACTGGAAGTGCTAAGTCACATAAAATCCTGCGTGACTTGGACCTTGGATGGAATCATGGTGGTTTTACAATAACTTTTTTTTTCCCCAAGCTGTATCTTGTGACATCAGGTACTCAGCTTTCTTTTAAAAAGTCAATTTTTTCATCTTGCAGTTGTTGAAAGAATGTGAAAACAGAATCCCTGCTTCACTAAAAGACTTGCCCCAAATTGTCACAATTTCTTTACCCTAATAATCTGTAATGCAGTCTCGTAGTTCCTTGGAACCCAACTTAATGCCTCTGGACCTTTTATTTTTTTCTTTGCTTGCTGTTCGCTTTGCTTTTGTTTTCTTTGCTGTTTGGTAGTTCAGTTGGGTAGAAATAATCTTACTAATTTAGTGAATTTAGCTGAATGGGTCAAGCAATGGGAGAGCAGAATAAGTACTTCTAGTTATATCTTAAGAGTTTTCCTAAATATAAATGAATCTGATATCAGCACAAATTTATACTTTAACTCAAGCAGTGTTACTGAGAGTCTCCATCTCTGCAAGGATCCTTTATCCCTTTACAAAAGGTAAGAGGCCCAGGAGGTGGAGCAGAAAATCACTCCCAAGCCCACATTTTTGGATATAAGATTGCAAGTGAGTGGGGAGTGTGGAGGTGCACATCACAGATGGTTGTGCACACTATCCTGTGAAGCTGCTAGGCTGGTGGTCATCCCCAGTGCTGGGCAGTTAACCATGATTTAGGCTATTCCTCATGTCTATGTGCCAATGTCATGGGCCATTGATTCCTGAGATACAAAGGTGCCAGCATGCTACCCTTACCTGAGCAGCAGTGTAGGAAATACGGAGGAAAATGGCAAGAGTGAGAAAAGTTAGGGAATGACTTCAAGGTGTGAAATAGGTGCACTGGGATAGTTCTGTCTGGGAAGCAATGAAGATGGTGACAATCCAAATCTGCAAACTTGAGGAACACAGGGAAGCAGACAAGGAATTGTTGGTTTTTAGTCCAAGAAATGCTGCTACTGGAACTAGCAAATGGGTGGTTGAAAGTAACAAGAAGAGATACTTTTTTAGAAAAAAGTTTTCATTTGCATCTATTCCTCATATAGAAGTCAGAAGTTTAGATGAGTTCCAAAAGCAGTTAGCTAGATTCCTTCAAGAGGAGTTTGTGATGCTACCTCTGGCTTTAAAAGCACCTGTGTTCTCATATTGTGCTCCAGCTATCTGCTGTTAAGAGCACTGCATGCCAGACAGATTTCTGTTATGTTCTCTCAGCGCTGCTCCTCTTGAGGTGCAATTGTAGCCTGCAGTTCAGATACAAGATTGCAGCATGATGGTAACTACAACCTCGCAGGATTTGACATAGGCTGCCGAGCCCGTCAGGGATCCTGCATAATACTTGGCAGCAGAAAGCTTTTATCTGTAGGGGTTGCAGCTAAGCATCTGAATTGTAGTGCGCCCTAGTGAATTGAACAGGCAACTTCAGGCAGATCTAGCCAAGGAGAGTATAGCTGGTCTACTCCCGTGCCAGAGGCTGTAGCGACTATCGCAGGGGCAGCAGAATAGCATGTGTGCCTGCATCTCAGCCAGCTCAATTCGCAGCTTGGCACTGTAGCACAAACTTCCAGTAACAGTGCTGAGATGGACTGAAGCACAAGCACGCCATGCATTCTGCAGTAGTCCCTAATAAAGAGGTGAATCCAGACAAACACGAAACATCCTGAATTGCCATGGCTAGATCTCAGACTTCTTCTGTCAGCTTCCTTAGAATGGATGACCTTGGAACAGTGCTTGTTATAGGAAAAGATCATTACTGATGCAAAAATTCAGTGTTGCCTCTGCTGTGGCTTAGAAAGTTCTGACTGCTCCAGGTAAAGGGCTAAATCTTCAACTATTAGGGCCACGTGTTTGTTTTCCTTTGAATGCCGACTTAACCTTTAAGTAGCATGCTGCTTTTCTTTGTATGTTGCCATCTTTCACAGGGAAGAATGTAGACTAGCTTTTTAAAAAATCTAGGTGTATTTAAAGTACTCACTGACCATCTTGTGTTTACAGACCAGCCACAGGGGTTTTTACCACGTGATATCTGGGCGCAGGCTATTAATGTCTGTAGATTGTACTGTAAGCAGCATGTGTGCCTTCATTTCTCTTGCACATCATCAGTTTTCATCTGATTCTTGTAGTAATCTATAATGTAAAAATTTACTTGGTTGATTTTGAACCTCATTAATTGATATTTTATTTGAGACATAAACAGTGCCAGAGCTTCACCACAGAAGTGACTGTGTATCTTTCCAGAATTACGCCAATTTTTTGTGACACAGATTTCGGAAGAGTCTCAAAGTTAACAAACCTTTTAAATACTTATTAGTGGCCATATTACAGATCAGTATCTGTAAGAAGATGACAGGTTATTATCTCACTTATCTGGCTGAGCACCAAAACATTGTTAGACATGTATGACGCAACGGAGACTCTTTCATGCCTCTTTTCCCCAAGAAAGGCAGTCATTGCTCAGCTGGTGGTATTTCTGCTTCCTAAACTATTCTGTCGGGGGTGGGGGAAGCAGCGGTTATCTCTGCACAAAGCCAAACATCCTCATTTCCTGAATTGTCAGCCTTCCTGTTTCAGAACCCAAGCAATCAGCTGAGTGCATCCTGATGGGCAATTCCTGCATTCCCATCTTCCTGTATCCCAAATAAGCATAATGGTAATGTACCCACAGGATACCCAGTCAGTCCATAGAAATGTGTTATTATCTGCTCAGTATTTACTTTGTTATTGTAAAAGAGATTACATTAAATTTACGGTGCTTGGTGATAATTTGTGCAACTAATTAAAAACTGGGGTGGGTTGAACTGCTTTTTTAAATGTTTAGTCAGTCACAAATGCTACCTCCATTCATGAAAGCAAATGCTAAAGTAAATAGCTTCTGATAATTTATGTTTTAAAATAATAAAAAGCCCAAAGAATTTAAGTATCAACCTAATGTGAACTTTGAGTATAAAACAGTTTGATGAAACCAGGAAGCAATTAAAACGTACTGTTTTATAGAGTCCTTTATAGCAAGATAGTTTTTATAGGTCTATGTCTGCTTTTTCTGGAGGGTGAGCCACAGTTCAGGTTTGCCCAGGAAATAATAAATGGTATTAAGAACACATCAGAAGTGCAGCTGTTTTCATGAGGTGTTTGGTGGTGGTCTTTGTGTGGAGAAGGGAGTGAATAAATCCAGCATCCAGGGCCTCCAATATACTCCAGTGTATACATACTTTTCATGCACACCAGCTTATCCAGAGTGTCCTTGCATGGAGGGTATGGTTTTGAAGTACTCTATCAAAGCTAGGCTCTTGCCCTTGTCACCTACTGCTTAGAGATGTGCTTTTCTTTACTACTAAAAAATTAAATAATTATCAGCCATGCTTCTCAAGAGATACATAAGAATAATGATAAACCTGGTTATGCTAATAAACTTGAAAATCACACATAAGCAGCAGGCCTGATATAATTCCTTTTTATTTTTCCCCTTTAATACATATCTTTTATCCATGTAGGAAGCCAGTGTTTTCTATGGATTTATATTTTTGGTGTATGCATTTCTTGATGGGACCCCTGCAGGAACAAAAGGGCTTTGAAAGGAAATCATATATGGTATCATAGCTGGATACAATATTGCTGTGCTGGTAAGTGTCAGTGGCTGCTGGCAAGTAAGCCTGTGATCTCTAGGCCATGGCAGCTCTAGCTAAATATGTACTAAACACCCTCAGTTCTGGGTAAAGGGAAGGCTTGGTTAAGCTCCTTTATACAAACGACACAGCTGGAAAAAGTAGGAGTTCCCTTCAGTAGCAAAAAGCTTCATATTGGGGCCTGACTCACATTTAGGCTGTGCACCGTGGGTTCTCCAACTACAGGTAGAGATACAAGGTGCTTGTTTGGCTTAATGGGGAACAGAAGAATTAAGAAGACTTTCTGGGGCACAGAACAGACTGGAAAGACAAACTTGACAATTGCGAGTGTGAATATTGCCTATCTTTGTTCTATGTTTAGAGATACAGGGTTGAATGTGTTTTCAATAAAACAGTAAAACTGCATCAGGGAACAGACCTGATTGCATCACTCCTTTCTCGTTTTAACAAAAGTGTTTCTTGGCTTCCTTTCGCTGCCAGCACTAACATGTCCCTTGCACCAAGCAGCATATGCAAATGGCAGAGCTTACTTACACATTTTCAGGCAATGAAAGAGTGTATCTGAATAATTTGTCTTAAAATTAATTAGAAATGCATCTGCTACTAGCAATTAGTCACTCAACATGAGATTTTTGGGGAGCCCCTAATAATCTTCACACAGACAAAAATCAATGCTTTCCACATTTTCCCTACAATTAAAGCTTACTGAGTACAATGCATTGTTCATATCTGAAACCTTTGGCAGAGAAAATATAGAAGCAAAAGTGTCTTATTTGTTGGTATATGCTCCAGAAGTTTCCTCCTGCAGAGGTTGGCACATCAGATCCATAAAAAAAAATGAATCCTCTCTCAAATCATTGCTATCTCCTGGGTTTTGGGTTTGGGTTTTTTTTTGGTGGTTTTTGTTTGTTTGTTTTTTCTTTACACCTGCCTAAGCAGTTAGAATGATTTTTCCCCAAAATTATCATCATCACCTATTTTTCTCCATGTGATGTGGATAACAGTCCTTCATAATACAGACTAGTCACTGTCCCCATTTGCTCCTTGTTAATGATTGTCTCCAGCATATAGTGGCAAAAGCCACTGTTATCCTTCACGGAGGCAACTTTACTTTGCTGCCATTGCTTTGAGGGTGGGGAGAAAACAAAAAACAAAAAAAACCAAACACACAAAAAACCAAACAAAAAAGAAATAGGGTGACCAGAAGGAAAAATAAGAGGCAGTAGTCATCTTGGAAACATCTTTTGGAAAGAAAGCTTTTGAGCTTTTCTGCATAGAAAAACTTACAAAGATGAAAGCTTAAAGCTAGGACACCAAAATTATACTCTGTTTTCTTCCACAATGACAACCTAAACAAGGAGTAGAAGACACAACTCTTAAAAAAAAAATAAAAAAAATAACAGTCTGATTTAATCTTATGTCTTTGATATACATTATACTTTATTAGCAGTATGTGCTATGAGGCTTGATTCTTTCTGTTTTGATTGTGAATTATTTTATATTTTGAGTTTGAAAGTTCTGTATTAAACAGTGTAGCCCTCTGCTATTAGATACTGCAATTTATTTTTCTTCCCTAGGTACATTAAATTAAGAGATGCCTCATTTTCATTTAAGCCATTTTTTTTTCTACTTCCTTTTTTAGCAGATTGCTGTCATAACCAGACCTGCAAAGGATATGTCACGTGTGGACCTTAGTCAAAGCTACTATGAGCTTCTGCAGAGGGATTCAGATAAAATTAGTAACAGTAGAGCAAATTATGTAGTAAAGTTTACTGAGCAACTGAACCTTTTTTCTATTTTTATTCTCAAAAGTAGTTCAATTATTATAGAACAGGATATGTAAAAATCCCTGCATGGTAAACATTTTTTTGTTGTTGTTTTTGTTTTTTTTGTTTTTTTTGTTTCACGTTTGAGGTAACCAGACCTAATGTAAACTATTTTATGATGACACTTATTTTCGCTTCAGTTCCCAGGCTGAAGGACAGGCTCTATTATCACCAGGACTTTTTGGTGTGGGTTTGTTTTTTTTTTCCCTCCCTTTTAGGTAATACTGATTTCAGAATTACACACATCCATTATTTAAAATTATAAACATGGAAAAACATTTTATTTCAGTTTCTTGACTTTCTGGAATATATTTTTGCAGCCAGCTGGGCTATGTTGCAGCAGAATCTAAATATGTGGCTTTAAATGGCCATCCATATCCTTCCCTAATAAACTCCCCAAACAGCAGTCAGTGAGGTTGTCAAAACCTGCTAGAAGACTTGTTCCTTCTAATTTCCATAATTCATAATCTATGATAACCTAACATTACCAAGCTAATGATGTAAACGAAATCTTGCCAACTGAGTTGTAAATGAAACAGATGCTACTATTCTCCATCTCACTTACAGGGACAATAGGAAAGCAGAGGACAGTAAGAGCAATGTCTCTCTTTGCAGTCTGCCTATTTGCAATGAATCATCCTCAGCACAGGCCACAAAGTCTGAACAGGTGTCAGCATAACCTGTTATCCCCCTAAGGTCCCTTCACTCCTCCCTAGCAAATTCACTTTGTAAGATGAGAATGAAGCACAAAAATTAAAAGTCAGGACAAGTGAAAGGAGGAGAAAGTGTTAGAAAGAAGGACCAAGTATATGGATTAAAAGACGTGTGGTAGAAACATTTTTTCTAACAGTGTATAGTAATAAGAGCTAGTTAAGTACAATCAATTAGTTTTTCTATTTTTAAATATAAGAATTAGTTCTTAATGTTATAAGCTTTACATCTCCAACTGGATTGAAGGCATTTTTCAAACATGAAGGAAAAGAATGACCTTTTATAGCCTACTGGCATAACATTGCCAGTGCTGGCTTGTCCTAAGAATGTGTCCCATTGATTTTAATGGCACTACCCAGATGAAAAGGTTTATATAAGTGAATGCAGGTTTGCATATCTGAGTCTTAAATTTGAAAAAACATAATGAGACAAACAATGAAGCAATTTAATGAGCATTATAAAATACTTTCATATTTTTTCCCTAATCTCATATTATAAGGCTAAGAAAGGAATCATCTGCTCTGCTAGGAATTTCAAACATCCTTTTAAAATAAAAGATAGGTTGCTGCTTACATTAAAGACTTTTCATACAAGCCAGAAGATTCAGTGATCAATTCATCTTGAGGATTTTGGAAAATATTTGTTTGCTTCTTAGATTTTATATGCCAACTTTTCATTCAATTGTCTTTCTGTTTAAATTCCCAACGTAGTTAAATAAAATAATTTAAATACTTATGTATGTTTTAATAACAGCTAGAAACATTTTTTTTCTTGTAAGCAAATGTTGTCCCTGATATCCTCCTTATGGGAACAAAAAGCAAAGGAGAAATTACAACAGCTGTAAATCAGTTTTGTGGTTTTGATAATTTAATACATTTTTCCCTGGTTGCTCTCTCTGTTTGGCACCCTCATAACAACTCATTTGGCATGCAACTTTGCAGTCGATCCTGTATTTTTCCTCTGCCCTCTCTTCCTTCCCAGTATCATATACTTAAAAGGCGTTCAGATTCCAAGAAGTGTTTTGCCAGGTGTACAATCCAAAGACTCATCTTTTAATCCCTGACATTCACATGATCCCAATTCTGCAGATGAAAAGGTATTTAATTCTTTTATTGCATGGACAAAGCAATGAATATTATTGTAGGGTTAGTAACTAAGTGGCTATGCTGATGAGCTAGCTCAATCCTTTGAAAGGGGATAATAGGGTAATAATACATGAAAGACTAATGTTAGTCATGTCTCTCTGGTATTCTGACAATTGCACCCTGTTCTAAAGTAGTTGCATGTAAACCCACCAAAGAAAAGTACCTGTAGTCATCAACTGCACAGATGAGGAAAACATCCACGGCAGTGTCAGTCATTTTAATGAGCTCACAGGAGGAGGGAAAGTGGAAGAACAAATTAAAAACAACAGTATTTTTCTCCCTTCCCCCAAACAGAAGAAAGTGAGAATAGTTGCAATTTCATTTGCTTTTAAAGCACAGCACTTGGGTAATAAACATCCTTTGCAAATGTGCTGAGCAAACACCTCCACATTCATCAATATGCCGGAGCTGTTTATTGCCTCATAAACTTGGAAGCAAGTGATATTGTCTCTTAAATCAATGGCTGCATGGACATCCTAGGCACTGTAGGAGAACAGTACATCCAGACAATACTGATACTTAAATTAATGGTTCTAGTAATGACTGAAAGGTGCTTCGTCACTACCAAAGAAGTTAGACATATAGAGTAAAAGTATGCCTAGGACACAATGTGTGTATGTTGTGATAGAGAAGTGTGTGTGTGTATATCTCATTACAGTTTTTATTACTTTGGCATTAAAACTTACTACTCCATGCAGTTTTGATTTAAATGCAGGTTGGGCTGGCAGTACTAATAGGGTCAAACTTGGTTTAAGCCTAGTTTATGCATAAGCCTAGTTTCTAAATGTATGGAGAAGATGGCTTGGCTTGTGAAACTGTTAGCTTTATCAAATTCAAACCAGATAAAAGAGCCAATAATAATCCGAATTCCATAGCATCCATTATCTGAAAATGATTTATAAACACTACGGAATTAGCTGACATCATGCTGTAAGTTTCTCATCTGCAGTGTCTCAAGCTGATCTTATTTTGTTTTTATCTGAAAGGAGGAGAATACACAGCTGGAAGGTATTGCTCCTGGTCTGCAACTGTTAAGTGTTTAAGGTAGGAAGTCAGTGTAGGAGATGTGCCAAGGATCAGGGAAGGGCTGACTGATCAAGGACTGTGTTTTGCTTTCTGTGTGTTTGCAGTGTCTATATCGCAACTAATTGCTTCCTGAGCAACAGTAACTTTAATTGCAGTGGTGAAATGCAGTGTAATGTGAATTAGACTTCCATGTAAACTAGCCATCTGACTATATACCATGGTCCCAAGCAGATGTGAGTAGTTTATGTTGCTCTTCATGCTGTTGAGAAAACTAATTTAGGAGTAGGATAGGCACATTTACACTTGGCTGCTGTCACATCTTTTCAAGGCAATCATCCATGGTGCTAAAGCATTCCCTCTTTTGCAGAGGAACAGCACAAAGGTAGCAAAGGAAGAAATATGCCTTCCAGCTCCTTCTCATTTTTTACCCTGGAATGATTTACAAATACTAATGAAATACTAACATTACACTATAGTGGATATTTCCCATCTGCAGATTGTTCCAAGCAGATCCTACCTTGTGTATGTAAAGGGAGAGCGCTGCTCCATTTGAAGTCATTTAGACATATTTATTTCTGAAGTATTATTTTCTCCTGGTAAGTTGCATTTCTGAAGATCTTATGTATGTACTTAGTGCCAGAACTTTAACTTCTACAAGTAATAATGTACTGCTGGTGATGTCCCAGGAGAATGCTTGTATGAACTCTTTATCAGGCCTATATACAATTTGATTTTAATCTTTAACCTCAAGTCCTTTTTGAATTGGCCATGTCCATTGGAGCTTTAGAATTGTTTTCTAATTAGCAAAACTGTTTCTTTTATTCGGGTAGCTTAAGATCTGAGTGGGCTTTCTTCAAACTATGCAAAGCAAAATCTGTTTTCATGAAGTAAAACTGTTAGCTGAAAAAGGTAAATATTTTGCTAAAATTCAGACCTCTCATAATACAACAGCTTAAAAATAAAATAAAATTGTAATTTATTACTAAAGTCCACAGTTGCCCAATTCAGATTTCAGATTTTTTTTTCAACATCATCACTAGCATTCAGGCATTGCTCAGAAAGAGTGTAAGCAGCTGAATAGCCTGATAGCAGTGTCTTCCATATTGTTAAAGGGTAATAGTGAGCAGAAAATTAAGCATGCATATGTAACATAACACAGCTTCAATGAAACATAGCAAAATTTCAGGCTTCATGTGCAAAAGCTGTGCATCACTGAGCCCTGTTTTAATAGCCCTCTGTGTGTAGTTCTTTTGTAGCCTGGCTTGAATACTAGGTATGCATTTGATTTAGCATGTTGCTGGACTGCAGCTGATGAACTAAAGCAAATCCAGAGGAGGAGAACAAGATGATGAACTAGCATAGAAAAAGTAACAGTCAAGTATAGGCAACTTAATGAAAGAGTAACTGAGATGAAATGTAACAAGTTGTAAATGTTTATAGGCTGTAAATGCTAAGGAGAGAGAAAAAATACCTTATTGTAAAGCAAAGACAAAATCGGGGCAAAGACATTAGCAATAATGGAGTATGCTCCCAGAAGGAGTAGCAGAAGACCTACCCACTGGGAATATAAACGAATTTTAACAAGTCAATAGAAAATTAATATCAAATACTGCTCTCTGCTACCAGGATTTGGTTTTGGTGATGGAATGGCTTCTCCCTCTTGCTACATCTCTGGGAATGAAATTAGGGCTTTATTAGTGCTTTCTCACTACAGAGGGAAAAAAAAAAAAATTCTATTGCCTAGTGAAGCAGCAGTCTAATATTTGTATTTCTGCTTGAAGAAGCACTGCAAGACTTTTAACAGGTGAAATATAGCTTTTCATATGAGAATAGCTGCCCCTGGTGTTGCCTTCTCATCCTGGAGAAGGCAGTCTCCAGACAGACTTCAGGTGTGGCACCTTTGAAATACAGAAGATGAGTGCTATAAAAGCTGAATAGTTAAGAAGTACGTATGTTTCATACTTCTTGAAAACAAAATATGTTTCCTAGTTACAAAGTGAACAGATGAAAACCCATAACGATATTGTGCCAAGTTCCCAAGCACAAACACAGGATACCTCTTTCTTTCCAAAGATACATTCTGAGCCTCACTCTTCCCAGCCGTGGTTTGAAGTTCAGCTGACTTGGAAGCAGTAATCTTTGCTTTGCCTACAATGACTCTGAGTTTTCATTACCTGTATCCTGCAGTCCCTGACAATTTTGATTCTCATTTGTTACTTTTACAGTCCCACTGGATGCGGTTTCTCCTCCACTTTTTCAGTCCTCATCCTTTCATGATTTTGCTCTACCTGTATTTACTGTTTTGCTCCTGGCCTAATAGAATGGTTAGGGTTGGAAAGGACCTTAAGATCATCTAGCTCCAATCCCTTGGCAATGAGAAGGGACACCTCCCACTTGACCAGGGCCCTATCCAACCTGGCCTTGAACACTGGCAGGGATGGAGCATTCACAACTTCCTTGGGCAGCCTGTTCCAAGGCCTGCAGTATCCATCAGCTTTCTGCATTTTCTGCTCTGGTGGTTTTTTTTTAAGCCCTCTAAATTAGATGTATTCACACAGACAGCATTCAGTCAGTTCCCTTTTAACTGAAAACTAGCTGCACTTAGTCTCAAAGAGTCAAATGGATATAGTGCCTTTGACTTCAGTGAGGACAGGATTTCAGGCTTACGTTCCTCACATTTATTGACTGTCTCAAAAGCAGGAAACTACGGAGACACTAAGCAGTACAAATACAGTGATTTGTGCCATGCAAAATGTTGCCTGGTTATAGGACTGTTACTTGCTTGGCTTTTCAGTAATACCAGAATACCTTAGCAGGCTTTCTGCTAAGGTTAACAAAACTTCGATAAATAAGGGTTTGGTGAGCTCAGATACTTTATCTTTTCATAGTGTGTCTCACTATATCTGTGTTTTTAGCCAGAAGAATGTTGGCCATGTTCCTGTCTCATTTCTAAATGCTGGAAAGTTAATTGTAATCAAGGTATTTCTTTTTAAGGGGATTGATTTTAAATTCAAATGGAAGTCTACTCCTTGCAGCTTCAGGTCCTTCAAAACTGAGGGAATGTTGAACTTAGGAATAAAAGTAGGAGCACTGTATTTTTTTCCCCCCAGTACTCTTATTTTCCATCCTTTTTCTGTGTTCTTTATGGAAATCTTCCTTTCCTTCCTCTTTATAGTTTTTACTCTACCTTGTTCTTCCTCATGGTTGAAGGCTCTGTTGACATTCAGCCTTTTTTTCTTCATTCTTCATGTCTGATTTCTCCTTTTGCTGGCCATAGCAACCATCATTTTATCTTTCTAACCTTGAAGGACAGATTTAGGAGGAAGAATAGAGATGACAGATGCTCAGTAGAAAAACTGAAAAAGGGTGGTTGTAAATTAATCAAAGCAAGAGGAGAACAAGAGAGCATCAAACTAAAGTGGTTAAGAAGACCCAAAGAAAAAGGAATAAAAAACCACCTAAAGGAAGGAAGCAAAAAGGAAAATAAACAAATGAGAAAAAAAAAAAAAAGGAAGAAGTGATAAAAATGGGGGCTATGATCAACATTTATATAGAAATGGTCAAACTTTATGCAGAAGGAAAACAAACCCCAGAAAGCTTAGGAAAATCAGAAAGCCCCCTTACTGGGGAAGAGAAATGGGGCAGGAGGAAAGAAAGAAGTAAGGAAATAAAAGTTGGAAGTTGCCTTATTGCACTGTGTTTCAGATTTTGATGGCAATTTTACATACACAAGATTCATACAAGGTAATAGGCATGTATAAAACCATAAAAGATTTACTATTTATGCAAACCACACATAATTTTGTCCCTGATTCAACACAGCACTTGAGCACTGGCTTAATTCCCATAAAGTCAAGCAAAACTAAGTATTTTACTCAAAATGAGCCCAGTTCCCCACAGATTACTTAAGATGTGTTGGTTGAATACTCTGCACTGAGGGTTCAGGATTTGCCTTATTCAAACAGAAGAGCCATCTCAAGGCTTCTCAGTGATTTTAGTAAAATAAGTAGATGGGAAAGGGCTCGAAGGGAAAGGTAGAGCTGGGCTGGATCATTACAGGTACAGTTTGCAGCTCATGTAGCCCCAGGGTGGGTGAAGTTACTCCTTCTTCCTGCCAGCAGCACATTTTATTCCAGTGTCTGCTTGATCACCAATCTTGCTATCCAAAGCTCTGACATAGTTGAAGTCGATGACATTTTCTTGCTATGCGGTGTCCCCACTCATCTGCTGATATAGACCAGCTCTATGCAGTGCTAGTGCCTTGGTTTCCTGTGTGTGTCCATCCAGCTTTTGTTCCATGAGCCAACAGAAAAGCTGTACATGAGGTCTGACAGTTCCACAGAGCACTCACTGTGCTAACACAGTATTAAAGTTCACCGTATCCTTATCCACACAGCACTGAATTTTTTTGTCCTTATAGCAGCTCTAGTTCCTTCTTTACCCAATAACCTACCAAGAATGCCACCCAGTATTCCAGCTCTGCATGTGCTGTGGGTCTGTCATACAAAGATCAACCAATAAACTGCTATCTGCAGTTATTCTGTACATGAAGTCATATCCAGCATTTCAGGAATTAGTCTGGTACCTAGCTTGCTCAGGTATGTTTTGGTTTTTCAGTCTGGGTTGAGCATAGCTGGAAGTTGGTTTTGGGCAGAGATGAAGTCACAATCGCAGTCAAAGTGAATAAATGAAATTCAATCTAAATATAGCTTTAAAGAAAAGACATCAAGTAAGGGATTCCACAGGACTGTTGACGCACTAAACTTCACAAAGACATCAGTACAAGCATTGCTAAGAAATTTGGAAATTAATTGCCTGATACAAGGTACTGGTTACCACCAGGTCACCCTCTGTTCACATCAACACCCATAGGAGTTGAGGGTCATTCTGTCCTCTGAATATGAAGTCATTATTTTCTTCCTATTCCCAAGTGAAATGGGGGTGTAAGTTTTACCCATGGCTCACTACTTGACTATCTGGGAAAACCGTAGCCGTCCTGGACATCTACAGATCAGGGGCTTTCAATTGAGCAGAAAGGAAATTTTTCAATGGGCAGCAAGAGAGAATAAAAAGACTTCTAATAAAGATTTCACTTCCCAGTGAAACAGACATCCATACAGGCAGGAAGCAGGTTGAAGGCATGCAGGCAGTAAATAAATCCTCCAGCTCTACTTTCCTTATCCCATCTCTGCAGCACAATGCATTGGGTTGTCATCTGCCATTTGTGTATTCATTCTAATTCTTTCTGCCTTGTTATTCTGTCAATTTCTTAATCTATTTACACTGACTTTATTTTCAGTGTGTCTATTGTGACAGCAAATCCTAGAATTGCCTTGGGTGTTGTCTGAAAATGGCCATTATCAAATCATAATGCCTACCCAGATGAGGAACTGTAAAGGCCCTAGGCATCAGTAGGAGTCCTTAACAGCTGCCTGCAGTTTAGACCTGCATATCAATTTCCACCTTGGAGGATCTGCTGCAGTGTTGTAAGGTGAATAGGCACTGTCTGTATTAAAATTTGGATTAGTGGCTCAAATAAAATGTTCACTTTCCCTCCCTCTCTCTCTCTCTTTCCTTTCTCTCCTTTTTTTCACATTAATAAACTTGCTATCTTCATCTTTTGTTGGTAAACTATATAAAAATGCAAATGACCCAGAATCCAATTAATTTCTGGAAGGTTGCAGCTGTTTTGGGCCCTATTCACAAAGACATGTGGTGTGCGTGCGTGTGTGTATGCATGTGTATGCATCTGATTGCTAAGAAAATCAGGCCTTATTATTGAAGCCTTGACTCTCAAAATTTGAGCTATTGTTCATTGCCAGTGCTGATGCAAACAGATAATTTCCAAATTGTATTCCACGTTTATTAAAGTGGTAGAAAATGTGGCTAATTTCAGACAAAGCTGAGAAAAGGTGGAGCTTAAGATCTGAAATAGGAGATCTGGGAAATCTGTTTCTATTACAACAAAGAGAAGTTTATCTAATATCTCAAAAAGCATTAATTACTGTAAGGCACAGGCGAACACATTGTGGATTTCTTCATTGGTTTTGTCATTCTTCATTGCTTTATTCTACTACTGTGAGTTGTTTGGCTTCATTTTGTGTTTTGGGTTTGGTTTATTTTTGCTTCTATCTAACATGTAGTTATGAAATTGAGACCATCTTGGGAATATTTTTCATTACCCAGCTCAGGCTTTGAACAGAAATTTATCTAGACCAGACAGTTTGAAGCAATGTACGTAATTGTTCCTGTTGGTTAAACTTGGGCAAGACAATCAGGACTGATTCTTTAATTTCTATTTTTATATTAAGGGGCTCCATTTATGGCTGCCCAGTATGCACCTGCAACTGGAACCACAAAACTAACAAATCATAGAAAACTAGTAACATTGTGAGCACGTAGGTCTTGATTTCCTATGTATCTATTCCCACACATTAACATGTTATCCATGAGAAAAAACATCAACAGCATCTAATTTTCTATTATGTTTATGTCTTCATATGCTCCTGTTTGCCTTCTCTTAAATCTAATGCAGGTTAAGCATATTTCTGTCAGTGGGATATTAGCAGGATGTTCATAATCTCTCCCCTACCTAATGGACCTCAAAGCAGTTTAATATCCATGAGATGTCTTCCCCTGTGCCATTCTATTTGTTTAAGTTGGCCAACAGCTCAAAATTTATGGAAGTGAAGGGAGCCAGGGCTGATGGCAGCATGATCATATGCCAGGCTGAAAAGGGGACATTTTTCTTACTTGTAAATAATCTGGGAATCTTATTTAATTTATTCTTAAAACAGAATTCTGGTATTTTTCTATACCAGTCACTAAAGAAGCACAGATGCTGCTGACACAAAGGTGAACTTACAATTTGTCATTTTCATTGTGCTGTGAGCTTGTAGTGAAATTTTAGCCATCACAGGAGCCTTGCATTTAAGGCACATAGTAACCTATTAGACATATGTAGAACAAGCCCTCCTCAGTTTATTATAGTCAGCAGTTGCAGCAGGGAGTGCATACAAGGTTAAATTCAGCCTTGTGTAGAAAGCTCGTGTCAGGTCAGAGCACCAAGTAAATCCCACTTGAGCACTAAAAATTGAATTTGAAAGTGGAATTTAAAGCCCTGTGATAGCGTCTGGTACAGACAAGAATTTAACAGAGAGGAGACAGTTTTTGCCAGGGTACCCTGTCTAAACACACGCTTGCAAGCATGGATCCATTGAGGTAGCAACCAGGCCAGTTTCACCAAGCATTCCTGTTTGTTGAATAATGTGCTGAGGTGCCTTGATTCGTAAGAATAGGCAATAAGCTGAAGGCTGCTCTCTTCTCTGAAAAAGAGCCAAAGCTTTTGATCAGATAACTGGGGTTTTAAGTTTAATATTTTACATGGAAAGCTCTTCTTTTTTTTTTTGGCTTTGTTGTAACTGATAATACACAGAGATAATGCATATTGGGAGCACTGATAACAGAAGGAATGAGCAGATCTATAGCAAGAAAAATGGGAGAGAGGCTCCCATCTCAAGCACTGTTCTGTAAAGACTGAGTGGAGGGGTGGAATCAATAAGGTTATGTGTGGATCAGCTGTAACTGCTTGTCTTGCTGCCAAAGCAAAATTTGATGTTAGAGCCTTGCAGGTCAGCCTACGATTGCATGGTGAAATCGGTGTGGCAGACCCTGGGTGTAGTCCTTGTGTAGGATACTTTTTTTCCAGTTTACATGCAGCTGTCTCTTTGAGTAAAGAGTAGTATGGGTTCAGGCAATGCCTTTATTCAGAAACCCCAAGAAAGCACAAAATAATTCCCAGAGTAACAACTCTGATAGCGACACTGGACAGAGAGCAAACTCCCCTGCTGCCTGCCATAGCATCCAGAGCACAAAAATTATTTCACAAAATTATGCAATACATAAGGTCTTAAAACAGAGGGTCCTTGCATGCAAAGAGGGACAATTTAGAAGAGTGTAAGTAACAGCTCCATCTGGTGATGCCACCATTATAACTATGTATTTAAGTCTGTTTTATATAGACACCCCTCCCCCTTCCACAGTCTTTTTTCAATTTTAGATCCTTTTCTTCTTCATTATCTGAAATCATTCAGATTTCATTATAGTGAACAAAGTATGAATATTTCTTCAAGATACCAGCTACACTGGAAGATTATAGGAGAGCCTGGCAAATTGTCCTAGATCACTGGATAAGGTGATCTCTGCCATAATTCATTCGAGAGTAGAAGGAGGAAAAATGTCTCTCTGGTATAAGAAATGTCCTCTTACAGTAATCAAAGAAAACAGTTTCATTCATGTGGGTTAAGAAGAAGTATGTGAAGCTATACAATTTTATTAAAGGGCCTACTCCTACAAAGCCTGCATTGCCTTCTGCAGCTGCTAGTTATCCTTAATTTGTATTGACATAAAGTTTGGGGTATGTACTGTTTGCCTGAATTGTACAACACATGTTATTCATTCCCTCATTTTTCCTCCCTCATCTTAGTCAACCATATTTTGAATATCTCAGATGCAGCAATCTGTTAGAAGAATGTAAGAGCCATTACTAGTAAGGCCCATCTAACTCAGCATCTGTATCTGCCTGATATTTGCTCTTCCTGTTCTCTCAAACTCCAGCTATGTTCATTCTGAATAAATGTAGTCTCCGTACCTTTGGTAATTCTCAGAGGATGATTGATCTAGTTGTCTAGTTTCCCTTTTCAGTCTATGCATCTACAGCATCATCAGACAATGATTTTCACGTCTACCATCTATTGTACAAAGAAGCACTTGTGTTTGTTTTGAATGTGATTTTTATTATCTTCATTTGATGCTCCCTAGTTCTCATGTAGGAAGGGTCAAGATCCATCCTCTTCATTGCATTCAAGATTTCTCATATTTCTGTCATATTCATCTTTTTTCAGGATAAAGAGTTCTAGCATCTCCTGTTGTAGTTGCTTTTTTAATCTGCAGCTTTGATGATCTGTGTTGCTTTCCACAAAAACTTTCTGGTTTACCTGTATCCTTTTTGAAAGAAGGGTGGTACCAGGCAGTATCTGACACACAGGATTCGATATGGGGTTGGGCGATGGCATTCTGTAGCAGCACACTGATGTTCTCTGTTTTGTTCTTCACTTATTTCCTAATACTTCTAACATTTGACTTGCCTTCTTGGCTACTATTAAGCACCAGGTTGACATTTGGGTAGGACTACCTATCATGACCCCAGATCTATCATCTAAGTAGTAATGATCAGTAATGGTCAACAATCATCAATGTGTGGAGTTAGAATTGTTTGTCCCATGTGCATTGTTTTCTATTTATTTGCAGTGAATTTAATTTGTCATTTAATTACCCAGCCACTCAGGTTCATCATGTTCCTCTGCAGGTTTTTTGGTCACTGCTTGCCCTTGCTACCTTGAATAACTCTATATCATAATCAAGCTTCCAAAACTCCCTACTCACCCACTTTCCCAAATCATTTATGAATACATTAACTATACCAGGTGCCAGCTCAGATCCTACTGGAACTCCAAGGGTGGAATGAACACTGTTGCAGAAACTATCCATTCACTTTTCCTCTCTGTGTCCTGTCCTTAACCAGGTACCTATCCATTCAGGGCTCTTTCCCGTTACCGCATCACTGCTCAGCTTGCCTGAAAATCTTTTGTGAAGGATGTTTAGAAGAGCTTTGGAAGTCCAGGTAGATTATGTCAACTGAATTAATATTACCCACATACATGTTGATCTCTTTGGAGAACTCTATTAAATTTGGAAGACAAGGCTCTCCATTCTAAAAACCATTTTGACTCCCATGTGGGTTAAAGTTTTTACCTGCTTTTTCTTAGGCTATTACTATAAGCAGAAAAATATGATGCATTTAGAGTGGTTCCCAGAAGTATTTCTTTAAACTTTATCTGAGGTGTTTATTTTGATGGTTAAGCAGGAGGGCTAGAATACATTATTTGGTATATATGCTTTTTCCATTTTGACCGCAGTATTCCACTATCTTACAGACACTACAAGGACAGATATTCTAGTCAGGGTGAAGAAACTATAGGTATCTACTATAACACTCATTGCTTGGGGGCATGTGCATTGGTGATCCCATGTAAAATTTGCATGCACCAAAAAGATTAAGTCCTCTCAAATGACTTAGTGACTTTCGTTACCACTCAGTTTAACAACAGGATAGTGGTGCAAAAGGTGATGTAAAAATCTATCTGAAAAGGTAATTTGTAATCCATGCACCCCAAGTGTTATGCTAAATATTTCTGAGTATTAAGCACTGTCACTTTATCTATTTACTTTTTCCATTTTGCATAGTACAGTAACAACCTATTGATTTATCATGATAGAAATTTAGCACTAGGATTAAGTCCTCTCTGTTAAATCTACCATCATTTTATTCAGCCTGGTATAAAAGACATAGGAACAGTGACGAAAAAATACCAGGGGGGAAATAATACAGTTTGCAGAGTTAGTTTTTTTTTATGTGTATCTGCACCCTATTAATGTGCCATCTGCTGCTAGGACATAGATTCATTTACCACTACAGAGTTCTAACATGATTATCTTTTTTTCCCCTCAAAAGCCACATAGGGGCTAAATATAGATTTACTTAAAATTCTAGGGAAAGAGGCGGTCCTTGTCCTAGACACAATTGTTCTCTTGATTTTGAGAGCATTACCGCTAGCATTAAATGTAATTTACTTTATCTGATGACAGTTTGCTGAACAAGATCTTAAGTTTTAATAGGATCAGGACATAGACGGTAAGTGAAGAGAAAAGCATTGTGGGTGGAATTCATCCCACCCCATTACCCCTTCCTTAACTAAGAACAAATTGAGCACAAAGACGAGATTACACCTTCTCCAGGAGGTAGGCCAAGTTAGAGGGCATTAGCACAGTCTGTCTCCAAGCTGGAACAGAGTCTGACACCCTGCCACATTTCCCCTCGTGGGTTGTTGCCCTGCTGTAGTACAGTTGTGAACTCATTACTCAGATATATGCTTCTCTCTATTCACCACTGCGCTCCTAATTACCCTCTAGTTTATGATAGCTGGTAAGGAACATGCAGTTGCTCAGGGTACCTGTTCTGTAAGCCATCTACCCTTTACACAGCAGAAGCTTTTTTTTTATGTCTCATACTATCACGGGCAAATTTCAGAGCATGATAAAGCCCTTCACCAATCAAAGCATCTAGTGTTAGAGGAGAAATTGGTTCCTCATTCAGAGTTATGGGACTATTATGACCTCCCACATTACTGCTGGTTCATTTGCAATCAGCTTTTTCATTATCTTTCAGCTACACTGGACCAGAATTATGTTAATTGCCCATTAACTACAGTTGGGTGATTCATTTATTCTTTTAATTTAGAGTATCGAAAATGGATCTAACCTCTATTTTGCTTTTAAAACTTTCTGATACAATCTCTGCCATTACTAAGGTGAAAGTAAAAACAAGATATCAATAAAGCCATGTCCTTCACTGGGTATAGAGCCTCTGTGGACAGCATCAGATCCTGTATGTATTGCAAAGTAGTCTGCAAAGGATGAAAAGTTTATTAGAAGAGTTCATTTCTTTTTCTCTCCTCTTCTGCTGGAATAGATTTTCCTGATGTATACTGGATGTTCTTAATTTTGTTTTTCACTTCGTTATTTCTGCCTTTTAAAAGGGTTTGTGCTTCAAGGCTTAAATCACCCTCTACCTAGCAAAAATTTGGATAAGCCTTCCATGTGGCAAGCTTATAAAAAGTGTGGAGTTTTCTGCAGTTGGGATGTGTAGCCATTCTCACCCAGAATACCAATTCCAACACTGTTTTTAGCTTTGAATTGTTTGGATTCTTGAGCTTTATACTCGTTCACAGGGGTGAGGTCTTAACTGAGTATTTTTCTTTCAGATGTTTTTTCATTGCATGCCTCAGGATTAGGGACTGGAAGCATCCTCATCTGTGTTCTCTAGAACAGATTGTATATTAACTTATGTTTTCCCCTACAGCAATATAGAGGTGTTTGTGATAACTGTTGAAGGTAGAGGTCTTAGTGGAAGTGTAGCTACACTCCTACAAATACTGAAGTATCACTTGACTGAATTAACATAATTTATATGACTCCAGCACTGATCTGAATAAACATGTAACTTATAAGGATGAACATATTCATTCTTAGCTAAAGGTAGACTCTCAAAGAACTTTCTACATTTTTCCAATTTGTACTATCATAATACAATCTTAACCAAGGATCCAGATACCACATCACTGAATGCAGTACAGGTTAGTAAGGAAGAAAACACACTAAGCCTCTGACAGCTTATATGCCAAGTGTGACAAGACAAAGGACGTGACAGAATAAGTGAAGTGGTTTGGGATGAGAAAGACAGGGCAAAAGAAGGCATTTCTACCCTGGAGACTGGAATGTAATTGATAGGTCTCTAGGGTGGGGAGCCCCAGAGTGACTAAAAAGAAAGGTAAAGAACAGGCTAAAAGTGGGTTTGAGGGAAGCCAGGTGTCAGTGTGAGATGGAGTCATTAGGACAGCTGGAAGGTCTGGGGAAAGTATAAGAAACTTTGAATTGCAGCAGGAGGAAGAAGGAAGGTCACATAGGATCACATGGGTATTTTGGTGTAGGCATGGCAAGATTCCAGTTATTTTTATCAGATGAACTCAGATGAACATTTGAAGGTGAAGGTGCACTTGCAGGTTTGAAAAAGCTGACATTTAAGCATGTCAGTTTTTTAGGGAGGGACATTGGGGGGATTTTTGTTTGGGGTTTTTTTTCTTGGTGGTGTTTTTTTTCACATGTTGTTGTGCAAGGAAAAGTAAGAATGAAAACAAGGAAGCACTGGAGTATGAAAGAAGCAACTAGGCAGTACAAGATGGTTCATCAACAGTATTTTTGTCACATGAATACAGCTAGTATTGCAGGATTAGGAACAAAACATTACTGACTCACTATTAAACCCTGGTTTTTCAACAGAATTAACAAAACTGCTTTGGGGTTATTTTTTCTCAGAGAAAGATTTGCACATTATCTACAAGTGTGTAGACCTTTATTTTTCTGAACACCTGAAGGGTTGCCTACACAGGTAATTGAATTTTTGAGGGGTTTTCATGTCAGAAACAGAACAAAACCATACATAAAATTCACAAGCTTGTTCTCTGCTCAGTCTGCTTCTAACCCATCACCATGAACTACATCTATGAAAAACAGGTGTGTCTTGCACACTTATGGTTCACTTTGAAAGACCAGAGGTTAATTCGGCATCTTAAAACATGGCTGTTGCTTCCAGCAGTCCCTTTAATTTTTGTTTACAAAGCATCCCTTCCCAAACCCTTTCTTGATCTCCTAGTCACAGTTGTCATTTTCTTGGAGAGGGTAGAAACCTTATAGATTAATCATGTTAGTATTGTCAGTGGAACATGCAAACCACTTGCCTGCCTTACAGCATCATTAAAACAGGGTGGTGCCATTCACTATAAAGTTAAGCAGTATCATGTTGTAAAGATGTAAATTCGAGGGGACAGCTAGAAGTTAGAAGGAAGGAATACCACAGATAAGCAGAGTCACTCCAGTGTGGCTCAGCCTCTCCACCTCAATATTAATGCAGCCAGAGTCGATTACTAAAAGAATGAAACTGCAAAGCTAAAAAAGTCTTAAAGAATCATAATAATTTAACTGGTTTTGCATGGATGGATTGTTTACCTACTCCGCTTCTTAAAAGCCAAGGGCCTAGAAGTGCTTAATAAAGCTGCTCTGGTGTGTGTGTCTGCTGGAACACTCATCTCATTGATTTTATATACACACAGATACGCATACATGGGTTCAACACTTTCTGAATTGAGGTCCCACTCCCTGATTGGGATTGATTGATTTAGCGATTCCTAAACTGTCTATATTTAATCATAGTAATCAATGTTATAATAGTGTCTGTGTTGTAAAATATGCAGAATGCAAAATACAGAGAGTTCAAGTCAACTTTGCTTCTGGAATCTCAATTATTTCATTGCTGATAATTTTCATTTAAATATGTAATCTTAAATCTTGACTTAATGTTTTTAATATAATACTTTTCCATATTTTATTACGTTCTCAGGATCGGATGATTAGTTCGTTTACCTATGAGCTAATAAGAAGGGAAAAGGCTGAGATTCCGGGGTTTGTAGAAGGTGCAGCAGAAATCACTAGGTAGAGGCGCAATCGTTTTTCCATATACAAATGCTACCCTCTGCTGGACAATTGGTACATTACAGCTTAATTATCTTGGAGATTACTCCCTCCGAGTACCTTTTCCCAGGATAACTGGAGGTAACAACGGTATGGATTTACTATCCTGATTCACAGTTTTGCTTCCCCTGAATACCAGCTACAGTGTTTCCCTGGCTGCCCTACCCTTGGAGAAGTGACATCTGAGAGGTTATCTCTGACTTCTTTGCAAGGCTCTAAGAACAAAGCAAGACATGGTTAGCTCTCATGCAGGTTTCTGCAGTTAAGTGTATTGCTCTTCTCTTCTGCTTTGTAATGGGAAGTTTAGTCACTTGTCTGCCAACACAGAAGGCTATTGGCATATAGCTGTCGGATGAATAAAGCGTACCACACTATTTTCAAAACCTCAGATTAAATTTGATTCTGTAGCTGGATAACATGGCTGCCTGAATTTTGTCCTGACAAAGGTGGCTACCATGCGCCTGTGAGAACCACTACATGGTAGTGACACTGCACACAGCCTTTCTTACCTTCATCTCAGACCTGCACCATCAGAAGCTGATCCAAATGCTGGCTTTCCTGCATCTGTCTTTACTTGCATAGAAAGAATTTGCTTGGATTTAATTCCACTTCTAGTTTTCATTCTTTCCCTGAAGTCTATCCCCAGTCTGTCTTCTTGGCAACCTACCCTTTTCAGGGTGACTATTTAATTCAGGATGAAAATGAGCTTTTGTATGAGTGGATTTCTGTGTAAGATTAGTACCAGCCACTGGGATGTCTACTTCTGGCATTCAAAGATTTCACTGTCTCTGCATTAAGTTTAAGCAAGATGACTTTTTAGTCATAGTTTGGAGAGTAAGAACAGACCCTGAGAGAATGTAACACAGTGCAATCAACATACCAAATAACCAAAGAAAGTGTAATTTATGCCAATTTTCACTACCTTGATGTGTAAGCCCAGCAGAATATATTAACAAATGATACTTCTACAGGTTTCTGGTGCCATCTGCTATAACTTAATGTATAATTATGTCTTTAGTACAGAATACTAAAGGATGGTTTAAAAACCCACAGAATGTATCTCAGAATTACAGTAATTTTTGTGGATCTCAATTATGTTTCATAAAGCTCTGTTGATTTTTTTCTTCTTTCTTAAAGTGTGCACTGTTTTCATAAAGCAATATTTGATTCTGGTTTGCAGACTTCATAAGCAGAACGGCTTATATCATAATCAGCTATATTTATCCCACTGCTGCAATATGTATTCTTCATATTGGGCAGAAATAAAGCAGGATATTTACTGCATGAAGACTTATTACATGTAAAGGTACAAAATTCAGTTTCACATTGTGAGATAAGCATAGAGCAGCCAGTTTTCTCGCAGGACTTGGGTTCGATTTTGCATCAGCCTGTGGTATTTTAGAGTTTGCTTCATATGAAGCCTGTCATTTTAAAATGGGGGGGGCTGGGGGGTATGGTGTGTTACTATTTGAGTTTTACATAAAACTTGGTGGGCCTTAATCCATAGGAAAAACATGCTCTACCATCATTAGAAATAGAACTATTTGTACTTTCCCTTATGGTTTCATGTTATTTGTTTTGAATGATCTTGTTACCTCTGTCCAAATATTTGTTTTCCTTAAATTTATAAAACTTGGAAAACAAGTAGTTGAACCTTTCCAAAATGACTAGCACGTGCAAATAATCAGTAGATTCAAAGGCTCTGAGTAGTTTTTTTCTAAGATATAGAAGATATTGTTTAGCCCTTAGAGCTGTAACTTGAACAAATTATTGTCATTTTATTGTATTTTGAGCTGCAGCAAATTTTGATATTTATTGTTTATCTCCAAAGCAAGAAAATAAAACAGTGCATTATAATGATTTGTTGCCATCTCCGTAAACCTCAAGTATGCATTAGGTAAGCACATATATTCCTCAACACCTTCAAAATTTACACACATGGAGCTGATGATAGAAAAAATAAACAGTAATAGATCTGCTACATTAAGACAGAGGGGTCTGACACGATCAAGAGCGAAGGAGTGTTTTTAACAAAATATTGCAGGAAATCTAATAGGAAAACTTTCTTTGTGTGTATGTTAACTCTCTTTTTTTTCTAATGCTGGGAAAAAATGGCAGAAATGCTAACTGAGAATATAGCTCCATGTGTATTTTCTATGGATGTATTTATAGCCTTTTAGCACAGATATTTGTTTTAGAATCACAGAACAGAATCATAGAATAGTTAGGGTTGGAAAGGACCTTAAGATCATCTAGTTGCAGGCCCCCCCCTGCCATGGGCAGGGACACCTCGCTCTAAACCATATCACCCACTCCTCTGCCCAGCCTGGCCTTGAACCCTGCCAGGGATGGAGCATTCACAACTTCCCTGGTCAACCCATTCGGCTGCCTCACCACCCTCACAGTAAAGAATTTCCTCCTTATATCCAATCTAAACTTCCCCTGTTTAAGTTTGAACCCATTACCCCTTGTCCTATCACTGCAGTCCCTGATGAAGAGTCCCTCCCCAGCATCCCTATAGGCCCCCTTCAGATACTGGAAGGCTGCTATGAGGTCTCCACGCAGCCTTCTCTTCTCCAGGCTGAACAGCCCCAACTTTCTCAGCCTATCTTCATACAGGAGGTGCTCCAGTCACCTGATCATCCTCTTGGCCCTCCTCTGGACTTGTTCCAACAGATCCATGTCCTTCTTATGCTGAGGACACCAGAACTGCACACAGTACTCCAAGTGAGGTCTCATGAGAGCAGAGTAGAGGGGCAGGATCACCTCCTTTGACCTGCTGGTCACGCTCCTTTTGATGAGGCTTTCTGGGCTGCAAGCACACACTGAAGCCAGCTCATGTTCATTTTCTTCATTGACCAACACCCCCAAGTCCTCCACAGGGCTGCTCTGAATCTCTTCTCTGCCCAGCCTGTAGCTGTGCCTGGGATTGCTCCGACCCAGGTGTAGGACCTTGCACTTGGCATGGTTAAACTTCATGAGGTTGGCATCAGCCCACCTCACAAGCGTGTCAAGGTCCCTCTGGATGGCATTCCTTCCCTCCAGCGTATCAACCGAACCACACAGCTTGGTGTCATCGGCAAACTTGCTGAGGGCGCACTCAATCCCACTGTCCATGTCACCAACAAAGATGTTGAACAGGACTGGTCCCAACACTGACCCCTGAGGGACACCACTTGTTACTGTTGTTACTGGTCTCCAACTTGACATTGAGCCGTTGATCACAACTCTTTGTGTGCAGCCATCCAGCCAGTTCTTTATCCACTGAGTGGTCCATCTATCAAATTGATGTCTCTCCAATTTAGAGAAAAGGATGTCATGCGGGACAGTGTTAACTGCTTTGCACAAGTCCAGGTAGATAACGTTAACTGCTCTACCCCTGTCCATGAGTTCTGTAGCCCCATTATAGAAGGCCACCAAATTGGTCAGGCAGGATTTCCCCTTAGCAAAGCCTTGCTGACTGACATCAAGCACCTTGTTGATTTTAATGTGCCTTAGCACGCCTTCCAGGAGAATCTGCTCCAAGATTTTGCCAGGCACAGAGGTGACACTGACTGGTCTGTAGTTCCCTGGGTCATCCATTTTCCCCTTCCTGAAAATGGGGGTTATATTTCCCTTTTTCCAGTAGTCGGGAACTTCACCTGACTGCCATGATTTTTCAAATGTGATGGCCAGTGGCTTAGCAACTTAATTCGCCAGCTCCTTCAGGACCCGCAGATTGATTTCATCAGGTCCCATGGACTTGTGCACATCTGGGTTAAGATGGTCTCTAACCAGATCCTCTCCTACAGTGGGCCCAAGGTCTTCATTCTCACAGTCCCTGCATCTGCCTTCCAAGACTTGGGTGGTGTGGTCAGAGTATTTGTCAGGGAAGACTGAGGCAAAGAAGTAATTAAGAACCTCAGCCTTATCCAAATCCAGGGTAACCAGTTCTCCTGATAGATCCTGGAGAGAACCCACATTGTCTCTAGTCTGTCTTTTATTCACAACGTACCTACAGAATCCATTCCTGTTTCACATCCCTCGCCAAGCTGAATTCTATCTGGGCCTTAGCTTTCCTAACCTGGTTCCTAGCTTCCTGGACAACATCCCTGTATTCTTCACAGGCCACCTGTCCTTGCTTCCACCTTTTATAAGCCTTTTTCTTCCCCTGTAAGTTTCCTCAGCAGCTCCTTATCTATTCATGTAGATCTCCTAGCCTTCCTGCTGCACTTCCTTCTAGTTGGGATGCAACACTCCTGAGCTTGGAGCAGGTGATCCTTGAATATCAATCAACAGTCTTGGGCCCCCCTGCCCTCTAGGGCTATACCCCATGGAACCTTACTAAGCAGGTTCCTGAAGAGGCCAAAGTCTGCTCTCCTGAAATCCAGGGCAGTGAGCTTGCTGCACTGTCCTGAGGATCTCAAACTCGACCATCTCCTGACCGCTGCATCCAAGGCTGCCCTGGAGCGTCACATTTCCAACCAGCCCCTCCTTGCTGGTGGCACTTGGTCAAGCATGGCACCTCTCCTTGTTTGCTCCTCTATTACTTGCAGAAGGAAGTTGTCTTCCATACAACCAAGGAACCTCCTGGATTGCTTGTGCCAGGCCATACCGTCTCTCCAACAGATATCAGGGTGGTTGAAGTCCCCCGTGAGAACAAGGGCCTGTGAGCGTAAAGCTGTTCCTATCTATAGAGTGCTTCATCCACAGAGTCCTCTTGATCAGGCGGTCTGTAACAGATCCCCACAGTAATGTCCCCCATTGATGTTCTCCCTTTAACGCTGGCCCACAAACTCCATTAACTGATCACCTGTTCCCACAGTTCCATACTCTCCAGCCTATCCCTAACATAAATAGCAACTCCTCCTCTCCACCTGCCAGACCTGTCTTTTCTAAAGAGCCTGTAACCTTCCATTCCAACACTCCAGTCATAGGAGCCATCCCACCATGTTTCTGTGATGTCTATTATACCATACCCCCATAGACGTGCACACATCTCTAATTCCTCTTGTTTGTTCCCCATACTATAGGCGTTTGTATAAAGGCATCTGAGCTGAGCTCCAAATGAAGCTGGCTCATTGGCTGGAGCAGCTGGAATATCTCTGCATTGCTCCAAGCATCTATTATAGGTGCTGGCAACTGACTGGGAGTGCTGGGATGGAATGATGCCCCCCCCCAACACATCTAGTTTAAAGCATCCTTGACCAGCCTGGCAAGCCTTCTACCAAATAACTCAGCTCTACCAGCCCTCAGTAGACCTGGCCTACTAAATTGAGTCCCATGTTCTAGATACACCAACCCCTGACTGTGGCACCACTGTTCTAACCATTTATTAACTTGGCAAATCCACCTGGCCTTTTTATGGTCCTCCCCTTTATCCTGGAGAACTGATGAAAAGACTATCTGAGTTCCAGAGCCCCTAATCACCTCTCCCAGGACTCTGTAGTCCTTATGTTCTCTGGGCTACTGCTGTCTGTATCACCCACATATATCACCAGAAGTGGGTAATAGTCCGTGGGACTTACTAGAGCAGGCAGCCTCTCTGCAACATCCCTGATCCGTGCCCCTGGTAGGCAACACACCTCCCTTGAGACCAGGTCAGGCCGACAGACGAGTGCTTCTGTCCCTTTCAAAGTAGAGTCCCCTACCACTATGACCCGCTGCTTTTTCCTGCTGGCACCAGTAGTGATCCTCTTTATCAGTGCATCAGCTGGTTGTTCATTTGGCGAGGTGTGTGTTTCCTCATTAGCCCCCTGCAGAACTGTGAAGAGGTTATGTAGGGACATCAGATTTAGGAGGAAGCCCCTTGCTTTTAATTGGTTTTTTCCTCCTTTTTTTTTTTTTTTTTTTTGTTGTTGTTGTTGGTTTTTTTGTTGTTTTTTTTTTTTTTTTGTTGTTGTTGTTGTTGTTGCTGTTTCCCAGCTTCCTGGGTTAACGGCCTACTCCTTTCCTCCATGAGCTACAGGGGGTGCTTGAGGCCCCTGCACAGTTTGGGCCGGGAGCAAGCATTCCTGCTTCCTCTCAGCTTCCCTGACATCTTGTAGCCTATTAACAGCATCCCGGAGCTCAGCCCCTGCTGCAGGAGGACCTCCACCAGGGCGCACCGGGTGCAGCCCTGCCCATTGTGCACCTTTCCCTCACCACTGCAGGCACTCTCTACACCCCGAGCTCTGCGCTGCAGCCTCCCCTCTCATCGGCTCTGTCTGGGTGCCTACAGTGGCCACCGCAGGGGCAGCCAGAGCAGAGCTCCCAGACCGGGCCCTGACCGTCAAACGAGTGCTCACCTGCCCGCACAAACTGCCGCGCTCCCTGGGGCACGTTTTTACCCACTCAGGGCTGATGCCGCTGCTCCTGGCCCCGCCCCCTGTGAGTCCCTGCTCGCGTCAGCTGAGCTGCCGGCTCCTGGGCAGGTCCTGTCGAGGACTCGAGGCTCCCTCGGTGGCTCTCGCCGCTCTGAGTTGAGGCTCCTGGATGCTGAGGTTCACCCCGCTCCGGTGTTGAAGACGTCCTCTCTCGAGCTGCTCACCTCAGCAATTGACATGTTTTCATGTCTAACATTAACTTCCTAGGCAGCAGACATTAGCATTACAGTCAGACAAGTTTATACCAGTAGAGGATCTCATCTGGCTTACAGTATCCTTCTGCTTCTTTTTTTTTTTTTCATTTTTTTAAATGTCTTTCCAAGCAGTGTTTTTAGTGAAAGAAAATGGCTGCTGGTACAGAAGAGGCCTTAGGAAGTAATTAAACAAAGTCAGGTTTCAGAATAAATGGGTGAAAGGTAGCTATGAAAACATTTAGCCTGAAAATCAGAAGATAGTTCCCAGTCATATGGGTATAGCAGGTATAGTGAGCAAGCAGCAACTAAATCCCCAATTTAGGAAGTGCAGAATATAACGTGGTGCTTGTAGTCAGAATCTTGAGAACTTAGGAGGTCCCTTCCACTGATGTGTTCCTAGAAATAAAGTGTGTATTTGTAGTGAGAGCAGTTGACTGTAAATGGCCATGAAAACCTACTGAGAGAAAACTAGTTCTAACATTCAATCCTGTCACAGTATTTCTTAATCTCTCCCTTCCTGTGGTTTTCTATACCAATACCCTCCTCTTCACAGGACAAGATTAGAACAACCTTCAGGTGTCTGTGGATCTTGATGCCCAGTCTTAAAACCACAGCTCAGGCCATTGAATTGTGATGTATACATCATAGGATCTTACAGTGCTAATGAAGTTGTTCCTCATTACAGAATTTTTCTCTAATTCAAGGAAACTGTAAGTTTTGCTCCTAACACTTTCTAAACACCAAGTGGTGGAAAGAGCAGATTTCTGAGAGCTGCCTAGAATGGCCCTCCTTTGACCCTGAGATACATCTCCTACTTCCCCTGGATTTCCTGTGCCCCCCTGAGTCATGGTAGCATGGTTGGGACCCAGGCTTGGATTCTTGCCTACCACCTTTCCTTTTTCATCTTTTAAAGTACAGAACTTGCAGGATCAAATTAACTGCTGAGCTAACTTTCGTTTTGGAAGGTACTGGAAGAGACATCCCATGATGCAGAATAATTTCTTGCTCCATAACCAGATCAGCTGTAAAAACCTTGATTGGATATTCGTTTCCTCCTGTGGCCCATTTTATGGTGGCTGCAAGTTATAAAAAAGATGGAGCCTGTCTTTATAATGTCTTTCTTTTTCCCCATCTGCATTCTAGCAGATTTGAGCAGGCCTAAAGGTCACACTGCATGTAGCCACAGTAGCTTTTTAAAAATCTTTGAATGCTAATCCAGCTCTGAACTGCTTTGCATTTGCATATTTGCTTAATCAGAAGTGTGTAAGGTCAGCACGGGAGCTTCATTAGGATATTCATGGCTAAAATTGCTCTCCTCATCACTTCTCTTACAGCGTTCAGCCAAGCTCTGCACAGGTTGCACACCTCCCTCAAGCCCCTGCTGGGAGTGGCAGTGGGAATAAAAACAGATCCAGAAATAAGTGGGAAGGCTGTAACCCTCCCGTAAGTAGGGGGACTGAGGGAGCTTGTAATCATGCCAACCATGTTTTAGGCTGTGCTATTTTAGCTATTGAGAAAATCAAAGTCTATTTAAGAAATCAGAAAGACAAAGCTGCAAAGATAAGGAAGCTAAGAGATGCAGATGGCTGGGAACAACTTGTTTTGAAGAAACTCTGATGGAAGAATGCAATGGGTTCATGTTTATACTCTGGAATATTCCTTCCTAAGAGGCAGTATTTTCAGAAACCTGCAGTGCCACCTAATAACTGCCTGACTCCCACTCATGTAGCTGTACTAACAGTCATAGTGATGTCTCTCACTAGGCAGTGTTGTGTGAAACAGCAATTTCTGCACATTTTCCCATTTAGTGTATCAGTGGGTCTTCAGGAAGAAACAGTGTCCCTTAGTCTCATAATTTCTCACATTTTAGCTGGTGCCTTTCTGAAGATTTTCATCTTACTTAGGTCATTATTTAATCATGTTCTTCACCCATTTCAAACATCTATTTCTTCTTTCCTCTGCTGCTTCTACCCGTATTTCTTCCACCCTCCATGGGTACAAACCCCAACTGTATAATTATTTTATAAAGTAGGAGTGAATTTAGAAGTAGGGAAGAGAAAATGCTAACGGGTACATTAAAGGAAATGGGTACATGCTTATTTTACAGAACTTATGACTTTTAGGAAGCTGTTGCACTGTGATGCATGCCATAAAAATGCTTAACCTTTCTTCTACCTACCACAGGGGAGGCAGGCACAGATTATGTTCATTTGGCTGGTAGAATGCAAAATGGCATTGTGTGATACTTCCCTTACTTGTTTTCAAGTTGCTTAAGCGTGCTTTCCCTTTGGTGACTCCATACTGACTGTTCGTGATCACCTTATTGTCTTCTATGTGCTTAGAGATGGCCTCCAGGATGAGCTGTTCCACCACATTTCCAGGAAAGGAGGTGAAGCTGACTGGCCTGTAGTTTGCAGGGTCTCCCTTCTTGTCCTTTTTGAAGATTGAGGTGACAGTTCCTTTCTTCCAGTCCTCAAACACCTTTCCTGATTGCCATGACCTTTTCAAGATGATCAAGATAAGCCCAGAAATAGTGTCCACCTGCTCTCTCAGCACTTGTGGGTGCATCCCTTAAGAGGCCATGGACCTGTGGATGTCAGGTTTGTCTAAATTATCTCTAACCAAATCCTCATCAACCAAGGGAAAACTCCCTTTCTACAGACCTTTCCCCTGGTCTCCTGGGTCAGGGATTCCTGAGGGCCAACCTTGGCACTGAAGACTGAAGCAATGAAGGCATTCAGTATCTCTGCCTTCTCTGCATCCTCTGTCACCAGGGTCCTTGCTCCATTCAGTAGCGGGTCCATATTTTCCCTAGTTTTCCTTTTATTACTGATGAATTTGAAGAAGCCCTTCTTGTCCTTGACATCCTTAGGCAGATACAATTCTAAATGAGCCTTGACTTTCCTCATCACATTTCTAATTAAGGCTTTCAGTTTTGTATTTCAGAATGAATAGGGACTCCAGAGATTACAGCCACTGACAATGGGATAACTGCAAAGGCTATTTTGTGAGGATGTTTGAATACTGTTTCCTCAAAGTAGGGAGGTGTCAATAGACGCTTACTGTTCAGATTTTAAGAAGCTGTTACAGACACTCTGGAGGCAATATAAGAAAACTTGTTGTTCTAAGTGTATAAAGTATATTAGTTGAGTTGAGAAGGATTACAAAACATACATGTAGAAACCTGAACATCTGTTACGAATGAGAAGGCTTTTTAAATGGAAAGTGGAATAATGCTAACAGATGGCCAGCAGGACAATAAAAAAAGAAAGAAGTAAAAGTTAATTCTAAACATTGCCTTACAAGATGAGATTCTGGTGTTCATTGCATTCTGTTTTGGGCAATTTCATTTTTCAAGATTTTCTAAAAATTAATTACTGTACCTCTGCCATTGTCACATCTCTCCCCCTTCCTTGTCATTCACCCGCCTTCTAAAGCTTTACATTTCACCAAATCAAGCTTTGTCTCTCTTTCAGTGAGATTTCATGCAGACTGCTTTTGTCACTTTGCCTTGAATTTGAACAGCCAAATATTAGCTGTGAATGCTACCTCCTCACTAGGTGAGCACTGCTTCCCTGACCCATAAGTAATGGCAAGTTCTCCACATCTGACAAATGAGGCAGACTGGATAAGTTGCTTTTCATATAACAGGGTCTGAACCTTTAGTTTTTGATAGAGCCATTACTTTATCATGGTGAATTAACAAAGAATGCATTTAGAAAATCTGAAGCATATATTTTTTTCCCTTAGTTTCTTTAACTATAAAGACATATTCTTACCATGTAATTCATGGATCTCCGGTGATCAATGGAACATGAAGAAACATTGCAAGAAAACCTGCCTATATCCACAATTAAGTATGCAAATAGATAAAAACTGAAATTCCACTGTTAGTACAAATTTTTTTATAGTTGGCTCTAGATGAAAAACACGCTGGTTTCACTCACACAAGACAATCCCTAGGTTTTTTTCAGAGTGAATATGGGCTTTTCTATTGAAAATGCGTGGGCAATACTGTGATAAGCTGCTTGTGTAATAAAGGATTTTTCGGAGCATGTCTTTAGTATAATGGTAATAGAGCTTAAAACAGCTAAAAATCTGGCAACTAATGAAGTATTCTGTCTGTCTAGAGCTCAGCAAGGAAGATAGATCTGAAATAGAAATCTTTTGATCTTAAAATGACAAGATCTGAATAGTAAAACCCTCTCTCATAAGAAATACAGGCTGTAATTATGGCACATCTATTATTTAAAATGTTCTTGAAAATTCACATAAAAGTTGTTCAAAACAAAGTAAAGCATTAGGTCAGGAAGTGGTCTGTAATACTGGGAATATTTTTTATTTAATCTATTTCTGCCTTCTTTACTCAAAAAAGTGCTTGCTTGCAGTAATTGCCAAGCAGTATGTAAAATGTTTGGTCCAAATGGGTTGATTCTTTCCTTATAAAAATAGATTATTATTTATTCTCTTTTGTTTTAAAGATGAGCATATGTAAAACATCTGATGAGGCTTAGGTCTTTCTCTTCCCCTCTACAGTCTCCTCCCTGGACAGCTGAGCTGTATTTGTGCCTGATAGCTAGCAAATCTGGCAAAGAGTCACTGTTAACATGTTAGCCACAGCTATTATAAACAGAATTCTGCAATGTTACTGTCTCACAGCAGACATCAAATAACCTAGGAAAACAAGTGAGCTGGAGCTTAGTCATATTTGATAATTAACGTGTGATGCTTTCCAACCAAAATTAATTTAGTGATGGAGAAAAACATATGGAATAATACTTAAGCTTACATCAAAGGCAAATATTGAATACATTAGGATACATTATCTCTCCTCTTTCTGGAGTACATTATGTTCTGTTAAGATGTGATGTTCTGAATTTCTGCCTGGGCTTCTCTGAGAATTTGTGTGATGGCTCACAAATGTGTTCCCCAGTGCCCTCCTCTCTAGCATCAGCTATCATTTTTTGTTTCAGATGAAGCATTAACACTCATTATCTGTCAGTGGAATAAAAAAAGAAAACAAAACAAAACCAAAAAACTCAACAACACTTTTTTTTTAGATAAAACATCTTTCCTGGGTGGCACTTCTGATGTTATCAGTAGGAAAAGCCTTCAAAGAAACTGGGTATCAAGCCTGAAACATTACATAATGCTGAGTTGAAAGACAAAGTGTTTTCTGGAATTTTAATTTTTTTAAAGCAGCTGCCTTTAAGTGAACACAGCCATCACTGTTATAAAATATTCAAAGCCTCATACATATCAAAGAGACACAGTTACTAGGGCAAACAATCTCACGTATCTGTTAAACAAACACTTGGAATTTTTCCTGAGCTCTCTTTAGGTCCTTGCGCAATGCCTCTAATTTTAATTGATTTTTATCTAGTATCCATTTGTTCTCTTTTTTATGGTAATTTTCAACTTTCCAGGACCCTGCTAGCTTTGTGGGGGAGCCCATTGGCATGCAGTCATGGGAGCCAGAGATTAAAAGACATCTCCATGTTAGGTCATTAGCCATTCCACTTGCTGTACCATAGCTCATTTTCCCATTCCTAATTGATCACTTCATTGATCAGACATTACGGAGATGGCTTAGTAACCTAAGCCTTAGCTTTGAAATGCAGCAGAGACTGCAATTACCTGAAAGTCTTAAAGGGTGCCTGCAATTTTCAGACAGTCAGAGGCTCAGTTAATCAAAGATTCTGGCTAATGGAAAAGAGGAAGAAGAGCTATTTCAGCTCGGCTCCCTGCGGCCAGGGCTTTCCAGAGAGATCTGGAGAGGCAACAGAAATGTGCCTATAAAATTTTCTGTGCGTAAGTCTTGTGGGCTACCAGCACATGTTTAGAGGAGATACAGAAACTGCTATCCTGAAGACAGGTTGGCATAACTGAGAGCACAAAACACCTGCTGAGTGATCCTCGGGACTAGAGTTTGCTGTACCCAGGAATGAGGAATGGTTCACACCAGCCTATTCTGCCCTGTGATTAGATTCTTTCCTCTGCTTGCCACCATATTTGTCTTGAAATGTACTTGCAGGGTCTTGAGTGGTAGAGGTGCTTTGCAGTGTTTGCTACATGGAAAGCTGAGGAGACCCAATGTCTGAGACAGGCACAGGGCTGGAGCAGCCTGCCCAGTCAGTGCTCTCTCACCTACATCTGTGTGAGCTGAGGATGCAGTTGTCACATTGCATGTGTGCATGCATGCTCGTGTGTGCATGCGTGCTCATGTGTGCAGACACTGCCACCCACCACCCTCTGCGTTTTCCTCTTGAAATCCTTTACAGGGCAACAGCTGCCAGGGATGCAGGCTTGAACTGACCACATGTAGTTGTTAACTGGGACTGACGTAGTGATCAGGACTGAGGTAACATGCTCATAGGATGCCCTTGTAGTTCCGCAAGTCCCTTACAGATGCCTCTCATTCCAATTTAGATAGACATGTCATTAAAAACTGAGTTGTTTACTATTTTCTCTCCTATTACAGATCCTGCCAAATATGTGTTCTTCTGTGTTTTCTAATTATTGCCTTAATGTCTGTTAATATAAATCACGCTATAGGTCATCATCTAGTCAGAAGACTGGTTTTTGGTGGTGTGCACATTGTGGTATAGAGTATAAGATATTTCCCTTTGAAGGCAATTTATAAATCTTGTTGCGCTTCTTCATGATGAAAGGCACTATAGATATATAAGAGATCAAAGCTGTGTAAAGATCAGTGGTATTTGTTTGCATGAGGTTTCTCTTTCTGTTCCTTCTGAGGATTTTGAGCTTCAAAGTTTCAGCTCTAAAGAAACTCAAAACCCAAAAGAACACCCTAGTAAAACCCATCATTTTACACCTGGTTTGAGGTCAGGCCAGCCAAGGGCCACAGGATTCTGACATGGACTCAGACGCTCTTCTCCAGCCTTCTTCTATCTGCCAGCAAAAGCTAGCACAAGGGAAAATTTTTGGTCTTTCTTAAAGACAGTGAGGGCCCAGAGCAGTAAGTTTTGGGAAGGAAGAACGCTACCTAACAACAAAGGGAGAAATAGAGCTTAACTCAAAATGTGTTTCTGTTGTGACTTGTCAGCCTGCTTACAAAATTATCATTTGTGAGTATACAATAATAATTGGCCTGAACCCCCAGATTAATTTATTATACACTTGATATTTTTAAGGTGCACTTTATTATTCCCTTAAAGGTTTCAATGTCGAAAATTTCAATGTATGCTTCTGCAGATGCCTATAGGAATTGGGACTAGAAATCCAGTACATTCACTGAAAAGCGCTGGCCTCACCCAGGCACTGCATTGCACTTTAATACCAGATTAGCGTTTAGTATCAAGCAAGTCATCCCTGACATGCGAGTTTTTCTTTTTCAACAGGAAATTTTCTTTGCTTCATAGTATGTTTTCATAAATGACATCAAAATAAACCTGTGAAGCCTAAAAATAGCTTTCTATATTACAGCCACACTATGGTCACAGAGAACTTACTAGTAAGTCAGATTAAAAAAATATAGCCAGGTGACCCTGTGTGCCCAATCTGAAAATCATTCTCCTTTAACGACCTGCTGAAAAGTGTTGGTCAGTATTTTCTGTCTGTTCATCATCAGCAAAGCTCTCACTGCGAGCATCCAAAATCCACACATCTAGAACCATTTGTTGGTGTTTTGTTTTGTTTTTTTAAATTTTATTCTTTTTAAAGAAAAGAAGGATCTGAACAAAAGGGGAAGGAGAAGTAATAAAGAACTGGTATGGATCTACATATATTTCTGTAGAACAGTGAAGCATGAGAGCAGTGAGCCAGACACAGATACATGAGTGAATTCCAGACTTCCTGCAATATCATCTATACGCTCTTCTTGAGATGAGTCATACCAAATAATAAATAAGCTGTGTAGCCACACACAATAGAGAACAATAACCTGTCTAGTATGTTTTTTCAATATAAAGTCATAGTCCAACAGCCAAGGGGAAGGATAGGAATCGGGAATTGAGTTTAATCAGTTGCTATTGCTTGCAAGAACTGCAGAGGCCTTACAGAAGAGATGAATGCAAATTAAGTCCAGTGGCGCAGGATAAAAGTAAGTTCAGTTTTGAGGTGAAAATGTTTCTTTTTGCAGAGAATACAGGAAACGTTTTTGTATTGGAAGAATCCAACCAAGAATGAAAGTAAATGTTCCCATTCTGAGCTATTTACTCTATTTTTTTGTAAGGAAAAAATATATATGAAGAGCAAAGCAGAAAGCATAACATTTGAAATAGGTCTGCATGTCCCAAGAGGCTGGCCTAGGGTGTATCTCATGCTCATGTATCTCATCCCACTCCACTGTCAGTGCTGTCTTCCTTTATGTTAATTGCCCTTGAACTTTACCCTTTCCTATCCCAAGCGAATAGCTTGACCATAAAATTCTCGTATCAGCTTCTCGTTTTTTCTTTCTTGCTGGCATAATAACTCGTGCATTATTTACATTCAATGAAACAGCTTCAGCAGGAGTTAATGAGACAGATGGTGTTGCTGCGTGTTCCTCAATCGTACATTGTGTAAGAGTTTTGGCTTGGGGAACTTTCCTGTGATTGAAAAGACTGGTTTACAAATTCCTACTGCCTGTCAGGTCACATGGCTTTTAAAAGTGTCACTCCAGTTTCGTATCTTAGCCATTGTTAATTAAGTTAAAGAGAAGAAAACATACAATGTTTTGGCAAATGGCTGTACAAACTTCTCTTTCTGTAATATGCATCCACATGCGTCAGTGTGCATGTACACACACAAACACAGTTACTTAGGTACTGGCTCTGCTTTCAACCAACAATTTGTTCAGCTTCATAGAGTGGGTCCTGCCAGCATCAGGTTGTGCTGCAGAACTGATGGCACCACGTGCTTTAACTCTGGAGTGACAGCCACTGGTGCACCTCCTCCCCTGGGAGAGGAAGGCCTTATGCCGGCAGGTGAGGCTAGCCAGACTGAGGACGAGGAGTCACAAGGGAAGAATTGTGCCCATACCCAAACTGTTGTTAAATATCCCCCCCCTGCTCTGCTGATGATGAGAATAACACATCAAGCTGGAAGGAGAGCAGGTTCCCCGGTTGTTGGGCTGATGAATAACTCAATCGGTTCTCTCAAACCAGTCCACTTAACAGCAAAATCTCTTTCATAGAAGCAAATGTTCAGCCAAATAAATTTTATTTTAAACTTTCTGCATAACAGTCTGCAAAAGCTGATTTGTTCCCTTCCAGAATCTCAGGATTAGTCCCAAATATATTTGTGTGAGGTCTCTGCAAATTTTATTTAGATGTAAAAGGAAAATAACTTGTCTTGTTCAATCCATTCTAAGTTTCTAGAGCTCAACACCCATGAAATGGATTGCATATGGGGAGATAATGTCTTTTTTGTGCCTTCCAAAGTCTGTGAAAAATGTCTTCCTGGTTAATAGGTTGATTAAAACTGTATAGGCTCCAGAAGATAAATATGATTATTTATCATACTTGCCCAAGATAATGACAGTAAAGAAAAGGCTGGAATTCTGTATGATTTCCTCTTTTCAACATTCAGAGACATTCAGCACACAATACGCAGATGGTGCCACATAAAGGATCACATTAACTATTTTTTCTTCCCATTAACTAATTTAACAATATGTCTCTGCTATTAAAGAAATAGACAAATTACACAAAAGTTCTGTCAGCTTAATCCTGATTGCTAAAATGAAGCATTTGCCCAGATGGGGTTGTTTTCTGGCCTATCAGGTTCAAAATGTCTAGAAATTCAGCAACCACCAGCCCAGACTCTTGCAGTGTTGATTCAGCTCTTCATCCTTAATTGAGTTTCAGGCATGTAACTCTCTCGAGATTTTTGAATGACAGCCTAAATATTGAAGGCTATTCTGCTCTGTGTTTGTTAGGTGACCTGAATTTTCTAAAACTATGAGCTCTTAGAAGCCTAGTTTAAGTCAGCAGATGCCGTAGGTGTCAAAAATCACAGCAAAAGCCCCTGAGACATTTTTGCCAGAGAGCAGAGAACCAAATTAAACAAACATCTCGAGTTTGTTTTCATTTGCCACGTCCTACAGCAAAGACACTGTGCTGACTGGTGCTGTGGAGACTCCCTTTGTAAGCAAGTGAATGGTGGAGAAGCCTGACTATCAATGTTTCTTACACAACCGTTTGCCATACTGATCTCTTTTCATCACTGCTTTCCTGTTTCACTTCTTGCTTCTAAGCAACAAAGTAGTATGGAGGGAGCTCATGTATTATTAAGTATTAGCTTGCAGGCTTATTTTCAGGAACACACTTTGCCTCCATTATTCCCATAACTAAATGTGACCAGAAAGTTAGAGAAATCAGTGTAAATGTAACACGGAAGTCAGCTGAAAAGTGACTTGAAACAACTTGAAACCGCACTGTGACTACACTACATTCCCCACTTTGGATGGCAGTGTTGCAATCATCCGGTTGTTTTAGTGTAACTTTTTGTACAGGGAAAGTTGATAAGGAAAATACACTTCCATGTTTTATTCTTACACTCCCTTGATGCAGAAAGAGAGTAAGCAATTTTTTAAACAAAAGAGATAGCAATAGGAGAGGCCCTGGACTTGCCAACTTTTTTAGAGCTACTGTCTACTTCTAGTATCTAAGTCTTGAAATTTGACTTTTTCTTTTTAATCTGTATTTTCTGATTTTTTTTGCCTAATTTTATTTGCTCAGTTTCAGTTACTGCCTATACTATGGTATCTAGCTGCTATTGGTGTACTAGGTACTCTTCCCATCTATTTGTTCAGGGTTTTGTTGTGGTTTCCAGTCAAATATTTTCATAAAGAGAAAAAACGAACCACCACAAAACCAGCAGAATGTTCATCAAGTGAAAAGAGCTGCACAGTGCAATAAAGAAAATCAAAGATCTCCCATATTTTTCACGTGGATTGAGACTTGATTTACTTTCACATTATGCCTTCATTCTTCTACAGAAACCTTTATCTAGAGGAAACCCATTTCCAGCCAAAAGCACAGAATAAAGCTTGGAAAAAAGATGATCTATGAATTCCTCTCTCCCTGAAAGATGTTTTATGTTCTGCTTTATACCTCAACATGGATTTACTTGAGCACTCTGTACTTGCCCTGGGTGGTTCTATTTTAAAGATTTCTGTCTTTATATAGTGTCTCTATATTTCACTGCGTTAGGATTTTTTTGACTCTGGTATGTCCATATAACTGGGCCCCTCCAGATTTAATTCATCCTGTCGTAAGGGATTATTTTTTTTAATAATAATACACTTACACTGATCCTATGGCTAACCATTGCCAGAAGGGACAGCTTTCTTGTGTCAGGACTAGCACTGTTCTAACCCTCAAAGCTCTAAAGCACAAAAACAATTCATTCTTATCCTCAACTGTGTTCTCATGCAGTTTCTGTGCTAATGGGAGGTAAGCAAAGGTAGAGCAACTCTTTTCAAAGGCAGCCAGCAGGTAGGTCAGGTCAGATGCTTTGTACAGTTCCAGAAGCAGCCATTCATTTCAGTACAGTGCAGGTAACCCTTCTGCCAGTCCTGTCTTTCACCACTGACTCTGCAGGAAACTTTGGATGACTCACTTAGGTGAGTTATTTAATTCATATAAAGACAGATGACCTGAACTCCACCCTAGAAACTAAAGGAAAGCAACCTTATGGACATCATGTGATTTGCATCTATTTAGTTCAGTTCAGCACTTGACCAGTTTTAATGACATGGCTACTTGTTAAAACTTGGTAACTCAGCATAAGTGTAATCAATATGGTATCACCATGCACACAAACTAACAGAAATATGAAAATAATAGTACCATTTTTCATGTGCATATGATGGCAGTATTCACCAAGAATTATTTAATATTGTACTACAAGCATCAAGCTATGGAAAAGATGTCAACTATTACCCTTCAGTCGCTTTAAAGATATTAGTTTATTGTCATGTTTCATAAGAAAACCAAACCTCTCTATTATTCATCTAACATTTGAAGCTTTTTTAATGCTTTTTTTCCTAGGAATATAAAGACTTAATCATAAAAGACAGGCTTTAAGAGGACTTCATTGAATCTGACAACTGACTAATTGGGCAGTGTGCAATTAATAAAAAAACCTGATAACTGAGCATTCAACAAAGGATTGTTCACTAATAGCATTTATTTTTTATTATTTCTGCATTTTTACAGATCTACAGTTCTGCAAATACAATTTTTTGAGTAAGACATTATTCTCCTTATGCCTACATTTTATAAGATTACTGCAGTGTGCAAAAGTGTCATATTGCTTCTCCAGGTAGAAGAACCACAGGAACCAGTGAAATACAAAAAAATTAGCCCAGCCCATACGCTTTCTCAGTTGAAAATACTGTGTAGGCCACACTGTGTGTCTTATAATTTTATACATTTTTCACAATTTAAATTGCTATACAAATACAGTAGAAACTTTTATGCAAATTATCAGTTTCACTATTGCGGGATCCAATAAAAAAGCTAACACTGAGAAAACTGCACTTTGTAGAGCTCTCTTCTGATGCTCTACAGAGGAGCTCAGTAGGTCACTGCCAGCATATTGGATGTTGTAAACTTTCTCTTCAGACACAAAGAAATAGTTTGGTTCAGATACTTTCTCTGTTGCAAATTTAAGTATCTCTTTTATTTTTAGAAAAGTGCACTGTATGCTCACCTTCAGTCTCAGTAACAGATCTCTTATAGTGGACTTGATGTTACATTCCTAATAGGATATGTACATGACACTGAAAGTACTGTTGCGTGTCCTAGAGAATTTCCTAAAACTTCTGTAAGACACAGGATGAGATAAGAGTTTACTGGGGTTTTGTCTTTATATTTACTACTGAAGATTGATTTCTTCTTTAAGTCTTCATAAAATAGTCTTTTTTTCCAAATTGGATCCAACTTCTCTTGGGGAGTTCACTTCCTCAGAAAATAACTATACCAAGCATGCTGAAAAGTACACCACCAATTGTTTTGCTTGGTTTTGTTTTTTAATTCCCTTGTTGCTAGATGTTAACTGACATTCCCAGGATCACTGAACTCAGTAACTTGCTCACTCCAATTTTTCTTCTCTCTTTTTCAGATGGGATACTTCTGCTGCTTCAGCTCCTCGTCTTGCTGAAAAAGTTATCTCCAAATGGCTCCAAGTCTTTCACTTGGATTTAAGTAAGTCTTCCCATTCAACAGTGGACTCAGTATTTTTAGGAATTGCTGGAAACATTGATTGCATTTTAGTTTTGAATTCTTTCATCTATAAAAGAAATTTAAAAATAGTATCAGTTAATTTTTAATAAGGAGCAGATGAAGTGGCACCATGAACCTTGGTCCTACTCCACAAAATAAGCTCTGTGAGGTAAGACAACTTCAAAAATAACAGGAAATTAAGACTTTCCCTTTGATTATGTTGGTTCAACTAACAAAGTAAAAAAGGACCCACAACAATCCCACCTTCTAAAACACCACCCTGGGGTGCCTAATTTGGACCACTTGCCTGAGCGATCCACTGCTATTATATGAACACACACACATACTTTTGTTTGGGCAAAAACTACTCCCATAGAATGTTCCAGTATTTTCACTGCAGCACCTTTTTCTGCACTGCTAATGGATTAAAGGCCCAACAGGTTTATTCAAGGATTTCAAAATGAGGGTTAAACAAAAAATACTGGTCAGCTCTGACAGTTTAGGTTTATCCCACTGTATGGATAGAGGTGACGAAACCAAGTGTTGTTCAGATTTATACATTAGTAGGAAGGGAAACAAGATTCATAACAATATATAGGACCAAGCTTTGCTTTCACCATTGCTAAAATAAAATGCTGTGAAAGACAAAGTTTGCTAGTTTTATATTCTGTATATTAATACATTAATACTAATTGCCAAATCTATACTTATAATACCATTTTATCACCAATGTCTGATTCAGTAGTCCTGGCAGAACTGAAATTTAATTTCATAAAAAATCACTTCTGTTTAAAGATAATATTTAGATTTGGTGGGTTTCTTTCTTCCAATATTTTTTACACGTATTTTTACATATGTTTTTAAAGGATAGGAATGAAAAAATCAAATCGATGAAAATCCTGTTACACAAACAGCAGGATGTACAGGGGAAGTTTTGGACTGCTATATTTAGGAAGCTATACAGAAGCTATGACATTTGTGCAGAGGAGACGGGATGTGCTACTGAAGCACTGGATGCAAGGACCTCTTGAAGACCTAATGCTGTCTTAGACAGTATGTCCTGGAGAGATTCCAGAAAATCTAGATATTCTAAACCAGCCACAAGCAGGCATCTTCTCTTATGTGCCCACACTCTGTGGGGGCAAATAAATCTGAGTCATCAGATTTATTACAAATACCTATGGGCCATTTTCTGTTCCAAGTCCTGCATAAGACTAATTCTGACAGAGAACTGGTACTCCTTTAGAGAAATAATGCTGGAATTCAATTATTCAAGTTACAGCTGATACAAAGAATGAAACAATTTACAAAGAAATTACCAATCCTTTGCTAACACAATAACTAACAATGATGGATGAAAGCATTTTAGATCAAGTTTTTGTGTAAAAATGCATGGGTAGTGATAATCAAATAAATACATATTATATAAAGGAGAAAAATTCAGAGCCCAATTATCCTTTTGTTTTATCCTGATTGTGTTCTTCTGTAGAAATTAATTCACTGTCTGCTTGATATTTTATTCTGATCAGATAGCTGTTTTTTATAAATCATTTGGTTTTGATTTTTGAAAATCTTGGCAGTGACCCACAATTGTTCCTAAACTAATATTTTTGCTTCCTATTTAATACTAAAAAGCTGTCATAAACAGTTAGTATTTCAAAGAATAATAAACACCAGTATCAGAGCTGACATAGGGGAACAGCCCAAATTACACTAAACAATTGCTGACAATTAAATATTTACAGAGGAAATGCTTTATGAACTTTGGCTTAGCTGTTTTTTCCAGTTGTCTATAATCAAGTTACCTCAATTCTCTGATGTGTGGAAAGTGCTCAACTTACTTAACTTTTTTTACTTCCTGAAGTAAAACTTCCCACTCTTTCACCTCATTCAAGTATTATCTGGGTATTTAGTAACACAGGAATGGTCAGATCCTAACCTGATGTAAACTGCTGCAGCTCAGCTGGTATAGCTGGAAATAAAACATTTTATTCCAGCTAATGGGCTGGTACAATGTGAATTTTTTGGATGTTTCTAAACTCAGACTTCTACATTTCTTTAGTGTCAAATTTAAATGATGGACTTATAAGCCCTACAGGGCACCTCTGTTATTCCACTGAGGACACACAAAGCCAAATTAAAACTAAAAACAATTACAGAGACCCTTCAAAAAGGAGTGGGGTGGAGGAGCCACTGTCCTCCTTTCACTCAGAGCTCCTCTAAAACTTACTTGCCGCTGAGCAAGTGAGAAAAAGTAAAAGCATGGAAAAGATTCTGAAAAATAACTATTCTCTGATGTAATGGAACCACATCCAAGGTTCCTCCCCCTTCTCTCTTAGTGACAATGTCTGCCTGCTTAGGAACTGTTCTAGTATCAAATTTTAGGCTGCTCTTAAGGTTCTTTCCAACCGTAACCATTCTATGATTCTTTCAGTCAGAGACTATCAGCTCAATATCCTGGGCCTTGACTGGCCAAACTCTATTTAATATATTTAGGACTAAATTTGGCCTCCAAAGATATCCACACTGGCCTCAGGGTTGTTCTTGTTGACATCTGGTTCACATTATCTTACCAGGCCCACTGGAACTTCAGAAGAGCCTTGTAGTCAAGGAAATACTTGTTCACTAAGCCTGTAAATTAGCTGTCATGTCATGGATTACCACTGTCCAGTCACCTCCTGCAGTGTGGTGAGCTTCCTGTGAAGATGATGAATCTAGCTTTATGTTCTATTACTACTACACACTTGAGGTGCAAGAATTAGGACCTTGTCTTTACCTCTCCAGGGACATGCACACTTCTTGATGAGGGAAATGCTGCAATTAGGAATCTGTCTTGCCTTGCCTTCTCTTTTTAGTACACATGCCACTTGGCAGGTCTCTTCTCCCCTCTTCTGGAAATCTTCTCCTGTATTTCCTCCACATTCCACAGTACATGTGCAAGTGGCCTTAAATAAACAGGCATGAATATAACTATGAAAGCTAATGTGCTATGTACTAACTACTGGAATGCTTTGAAATAATTCACTGGAATGGCTGCCTCTTTGTTATTGCCAGTGGCACTGACACTGGGGTACTCGGTTCAACTGTGAAAATGAAAATCGTGAAGTAAACCAAGCACTAAAATCTGCTTGTATTTTACCTCTTTTTGCTACCCTCAGTATCATGGGCCACTCCCTCAGCTGATGCTTCTGAACCTAGTGGTATGTGAATGATTTGTAACACATTTCTTAACATTCCAGCATGCTCTCTTCCTGGAGGCAACTCTCTGAAGTGAACTGCACTCAAGTGAATTTAATTTTTATCACAGATATTGCAAAGCTTGATGCTGTTTTTTTCTTGCCAGATAAATTACAGTAACTGTTCTACCTCTGTCAGGCTTCTTTCTAAAAGGGTATCATCTACCTTACTGCATTAAATAATCTGTAATAGCTACAGATCACTGTTATTTTCTTATCTTAGCCTAATGATCCTGCCTCAGATGGCAAAAATATGGGGACCTAAAAGCATCTTCCATTTAATAAGCTCTTTTTAATGTACATCGTTGACAGAATGTCACACAAAAACTGAGATAGCACTATTACTGAGAGCACTTACATGGCCGTTCATATTAAAATGAATGGAAGAGGGGCTAAAAGAGTCTGTTTGAATCCTAGAATGAAAGTTTTAGGAAGAAATGTTCTCTTTAATGTTTGACATTCATAATAGACCAACCCAGATTCTAGGAATTATTAGTTTCCTATTTTAGTACTCATACCAGTAAGAACTGCTTACATTAGCTTGCAAATGAAATGAGGTTAGATCCCCTGAACTGGAGTATCAACTGGCAGCAGAATACAGTATGTACATGCCCTGTGTCCTCCTAAGTCACCTTCCATTTCACAAGCACAAAGATGAGATGGGCTGCCCTGGATTTAAAAAGCATCAGCGAGGAGTATTCTTGCTGCCTTTTCCCAAATCTTAAAATGATTGCCGTTGCCCTTGTTAGCAGATGATTACCAAGGTCCACAGACAGAAATAGCAAGTTATTTGTAGAAAATGGCAAGCGCTGACCCCTTGCAGTACTTGAAGAGTAGAGCAAACAGACTGCTGGCTGAAGGTGATTCTCAGTGTAAAATCAGGCACTCACTGCACGTCACCCTGGGCTGGTCTACACGCTGACCTCTAAGATAAGCATGGAAAATAGAGCCCTGGTTCTTATTCTTAGCACTTACACTTCATTGGCAAAGGCATTATGAATGGATTATGCACAACTACAGGTCTACAAAAATGGCTTTCAGACAGTCAACGCTGGCAATATACATCCTAATATTTAACTGTCTTATGCTGTACTGTCATAATACACTGTGCACAACCTGTTTGCTGATTCCAGTGTTTCAGGCTTGCATTGAGAAAAGCAGCAGCAGCAGTTTATTAAACCATCTAAAGAAGTCAAGAGCTTGTATTAACCCTGTATCCCATGGAGATTTACACACATGCTTAACCTTATGCAGCCTTGAATACTCTCTTTGAAATCAGCAAGCCATTTACAACGCCTAGAACTAAACAAACAGATAGCCATATTTTTCCAGAAACTTATCCCTATAAATCCTGTGTAATTGGGTAAAACATGTCCTGTGCTTTTTAAAAGAAAAATAAATAACATGAAAATAACCTAAGTGAACTTTACAGGGAGAGGGGGAGAGGACTTTCACTGCTTAGAATGAAGCTGTCACAGCTCCCAGACCATTATACATATGTAGTAGCCTCCCATAGTTACTACATAGTGTGTCTGAAATTGCTGGTGAGCTACTGAGAGCTGCCAACCCGCAGGGGCCAGGCTGCCTCTTTCCCGATGATTGGGTCACATGAAGAGATAAAACATATGAAATACTTTCCTCATATTACTTTTCTAAGCAGGCAGAAGCTGTGTTACCCATTCATAAATGAATGCATTTCACAAATGGGAAGACAGCTGGTCTACATCACAAACTTATTTTACTAGCCCCACTTTGTCTGGTTTAATTTCTGTGCAAATGTGACCCACCAAAAGTGGGATTATTACTGGTAGCTTGAAAGTATCTTTACATATATCTATCAAAAAAGGAAGATGCCATCTCAGTAGAAAAGCCTAAAGAAAACAAAACTGTTCTGGTTTAAGGCTAGATTATTTTGAACACACACAGAAAAGGTAGTGATTAGATAATTATGATCAATTAGACAGCTATTAATTCATATACACTGAGACAGTAATTTTGTAAACCACAATCTGAAAAAAAGTTCAAAGATATGGGAGTACCCTTAAAAAAATTATACATTACCATGTTGATCCTTCTGAAATTAAATGCCTAGGACTTAAGTTTTTTGTGGTATATGATATCTCAAAGTAGATGAAGTCAGTATCTCATTCTCAAGCCTGTTCTTACTGACTTCAATGCTGCTGCAGCTGGCTTCGAAATAAAATTAATGGTACAAAGTTTGGATTATACCATCTTGTTGCAAAAGGCTTTCACGCCACACAGAAAAACAGTGAAATACTTTTGAAATCACTGATGAACACACCATGTATTTCTGCAGAATCTTAAGTTTCAAATCTGGGTGCCTGGAAGGGACATCCACATGATTAATCAGTCTATTATGGTGTATTAGTCATTGCTCTTTAGTCACCCTGGGCAATCTGAAAAATTAGTATTAAGGAATTAAAAGTAGTTAAATGTATAAAGCAAGTTGGTTAATGAACCCAAAATCTCAGGATTGGTGCCCCAACTCCATAAACTCTCCTGTGCTGTAATTTGGATTTCTGAGTTAAAAACACAAACTGTCTGCAAGCAGGCAGTTCCTGAAAAAGTCAACCTTAGTAATTTTTAATGTTCTTTTTCCTCTGCATGCCCAGGAATTCAGTGTATGCATCATTCACAAGTGAAATTTATGGCTGGGAAAAGTCTGAATAAACCAAAACTCTTTGAGCGATGTACAAACCTCAATGCCATGACCAGGGCTGAACTCCGTGTGGGAAACCTGTCAGAGCCAGGCAGGGATGGCTGGGTGCCTCCAGGCAAGCAGAGCAGCTGGGCTCTTGAGCCACAGAAGGGCAAGACAAGCATGGCCATACCACCCCACTTAATGAAGCACAGGAAAATCCCATGGGACCAAGATGCAGCATGACTAATTTGCACCTACCAGATAAGCTCTTATTCAGATTTCAGTTGTATACATATAGTTCACAGTTACATGCAACCGAGAATTGAATCACACCTGCTCATCTGCTTATGGCGACATGGAACTACTCCACAGGCAATTTCAGACCACAGGCTGAACATGGTTTTTTCTTTCTAGCTTCTTATCAGGCTGGTGGCAGTTCACAGCTATGAGTCCCTCCTAAGACACAGCAGAGTAATCCCTCAAGATAGCTACAGTTACAGCCTTCCCATATTCTTGAAATACTTACTTACAGCTGTCCCTATTCATAAAGCAGATGTAGACGTAGAAAAATGATGACCTTACTCCTTGAATAAGCATTCTGCCCTATCAAGTGTACAGTGAAGTTCATAGCTTATTTTTTATTTTTATTCTTTACTTCATGGACAAAATACTAGCAGTACCTATGTGTGAAGGCAACTCTTCTCCACAACAAACTAACTAGGCAATATAAGCAGTACTAAAACCCTTGTATTAATAGGACGGGGAAGTGCTAACTTGGACTAGCACTCAATCTTCTTTTAAGAGCTTGAATTTAAGTAAGTATTGAAGAAATAAAAGAATGTTAAAAAAAGGGCAGATTTGATTTATATGGAAATATATGATCATGAAATAGCAAGGAAAAGATAGGTTCTTGTCATGCAGTCAAACATAAGCCTGATAAGGAATAGAAACTTCATGAATAGTACTTGGGTGATGATTGAATACAGCTACAATTAAAAACTAATAACAACATAAAAATCTAGGAATTACTCGATTCTAGAAGTTGTACTGCTCTTATAGCAATATTTGCTCATTTATGAAATAGCATAAAAATTTCAGTCACTGCACTATGCCTATACTTGACTGAGATCTATAGATCTTAGTTCTATTTACAGATACCAAACCCAGTAATTTTTTAAGACTGTCTCCATGTTCTCTTTTTTATTTTAATATATTTTAATGAATTCATCCTTAAAGCAAACACTACTTTGCATTTATACTGTACCTACGACTGTAGTCTCATGAAATTATATTAAGTATACCTCAAAATAAGCAAGGGAATGATATTCTTTTCATGCTTAAAATGCTGATTTAGAGGTTAGATTTCCTCTAGAGAAAAGCAGCCTGCCTAGGAAATGTCCTTACCAACACCACCATGGCCAGCCTATACTATCTGTATTGCTTTCAATTGTTTTAGATGTCTCTACAGTTGCACAGTTTAGACTGTCAATATCTTAAAGGTTAAGACCAATAAAAAGGATATTTCATTAGAAGTCACCATAAAAATGACAAACTAATATTTTGTAACTATATTAGTCACAAATTACTGGGTAATTCTCACTCTTTCTCCAGCTTTCCATGGAACAGATGTGGCAGCAACAGTCAGAATCTCACAAACCTTCATATGAATCACCCTGGCCTTTTTCCTATGGGAGAAAGAACACTTTTATTTCTGAGGAAATAAAACCTGATTTATTGAGGGCATGAAGAGCAAAAAGGCTTTTAAAGTATCATTTATCTTGTTTGTTAATTGTTGTATGCTCCAGTCTACTAGGGCTAAGGGGCATTGTTCTGCCTTTAACAGTAAGCTCATAATTGCTGACAGTTATAAAAAAAAAGAAAAAGAAAGCCATCAGGCATTCATAGGTATGCTTTAATACCTGTCAAGTATTCTATAGCTGCAAGTTTCATTAGAAACAAAAACCCGCTTATTTAAAACAAAGGTTTACAACTCAAGTGTAACTTCCAGAAAATTGCAAAACTAACATTTTTCCAAGCAATAAAAAGGTGTGGGGCATCATAACATTTGTAGAATAGGTACATTAAACAAGGAAAGTTTGATTTTTGGAAACTCCCATGAAAATACTTGGTTAGGTGAACTTTAACTGTGGGTTTAAGATAGTTTTTAATTTGTTACTCTTAATTTTTTTTAGTGAAACACCATTTATTCTTCAATTGAAAATTCGAAACTTCATTGAGCATTTCATATGAAGAATATTGAAACAGGATGTTTAAACAACTATTCAACTTAAAAAAAAATGTTAAATTGGCCAAACCCATTCTTTTCTACAAAATGTATTTCAATACTTCTGTGTTTTTGCATCATCAGTCAGCCCACTGCACCAGGAGCTGCTAGCAACAGAGTTCTGAGGTTGCAAGCTCAAAACCATGGAAGGCACTGTCACAGAACACAATGTGGAAGTTCTTAAATAGCAAATACACTCATTTAAAATGATGGAGCCATTTTGTTTCAAGTCAGATGACAATTATTAAGCTTATGCCTAACATTGCACATGACCTTCTACAAAGTGTGTCAGAGAAGGCAGCTGTGGGTGTGCCTGGATGAACTCTGGGTTCAGATCAGGAGTGCTCTTTGGAAGCAAATCTCCCAGTTGTCCTTTTTACTGGGCATGGGTTTGTGCACTGCTGAACAGTCTCAAAACGAATGAACTGTGTTTCTTCAAGGTGACGCAAAGCTGAAGAGACATTCTAGGAGCACACATAACCTACTCCAGCTGCAGGCAGGCATGCAAGCCATGCGGCAAGGCCAGAGGCAGTCCAAGTTTTAAAAACCCCTAGCATGGTTGTAGGTGTCCTCAGTCCCAGTTGCTTCACTGCCCCAGTGCTGCTGGTTGATGACACTTGCTAATACAGACAGAGGTTCTGTGCTCAGAGGTAATCAAAAGTAGACTGACTTTAAATATTCTCCTAAGAGACTCCAGAAAGCAAGTTAAAAAAGTCTGACTATTACTGACAGCTGATTTTCTGCAAGAGGAACAATGTAAATCTAGGTAACCACCATCTCCTAGGTTCTGAAAAGAATGACTGCTCTTTTACTTTACTGAAAAATAGGACTTAAACCATTACCAAACCAAGTACTCACTGATCTATCACTTCTCTGTTTACGATTAAGAGCTGACTGGAATTTAATAGTGTTTATTCCTTACCAGCCTGTCCTCAGAATACCACAGTGGTACCTGCAGTCAGGGGATATTAATAACCCTACCTGAGACAGCATAAAATGGTTTATATCCCTTATCAAGACACAAGGATCAGTTACCTACTATCACCCTTGGGTTTTTGTGCTGGCATAAAAAGCAGCAGCCCGTAAAGCTTCAAGGAACCGCCTTTAACAATACAGCCATTTAAGAGCTGGAAGTAGGCACTATCTCAGCACTGTATTAAAAAATAATAAACCACAAAGATTAATAAAAGTCTTGTATCACCAAAGCTGGTACAGCACTTCAGTGTCTGGAACAGATGTTGGCAATGACTTGCTTCTGTGACAAACACAGGCTGTCTCAGAAGGTGTAAGGATGAGGTGTACTGAACTATGGCTTCAGTTTCTTTTCACGACACAAACTGCAGAGCAATCACGATGCTGCTTGCAGATGACAACACAGATTAATTACAGCAATTATAACTCATCAAGATTGCTCTTGTCGTTTTCTCTCTTTGTAAGTAGTGATAAGATCATTTAAACAAAGTTTAGGGTAATACATGATTTTATCAATCACTCGCTGGCCTGTTGATAATTCATGCTCCTAGGAAACAAATCCCTGAACGTTAAAAATCACAGCATTTTGGTAACAGTAATGCCGTAATCTGCATGGTAATACCATGCAAAACTACTCTTCAGGGCTCCACCCAACGGCAACACCTTTGGCTACTAGTGCACTAATGTATCCCCCGCTCTTTATAAAACGACTAAAGACGTTACAAGATGTTTAAACCCACTCATCCCCTCAACGTGAATAACCGGGGCCGCTTCCTGTGGAGGCTGTGCCTGCGCTGCCACTCCCGCCGAGGCCAGCTGGGGTCGCTGCGGGGTAGCAGAGTCCATCCCGGCCTTTCTCCGGCCCAGGAACAAGACTGAACCGGCGCTCTGCAGCGGAGAACTCACAACCGGATCTTTCCCTTCCTTCGCCCCCAAAACCCCACCAGAAATAATGGTAGCAGCAGCTGGCTGTGCTAATTCTGCCCTCTCAGGTGTGCGGGAGGCGCTCACCACCTCCTGCGGACACAACTACCGTAACAACGGACCTACGGCGGGAACGCGGAGGTAAAGGGTTAGGGCCATTCTGCCACACCAACTGAATCAGTGCATGGGTAACGGCAGCAGACTCAGAACTCTCCTCCAAACTCTGCAAGTGAAGGTCAGTCCTTTACTCACTATGATCTCACCAAGACAGTCACACGGACTGAGCTGGCAATGGATTTCAGAATGCGCTGGAGTTAATGTACCAAGGGAACAGAAGCAGCTTTCTTGTTTGCAAAATGAAATATGCAGTGCTTACAATTAGAATTTTATTTTCCTTAATGATTAATAAACAATTTAATCTCGAGAGACTGTATTAGATGTCAGTAATGTTATCAATATTACCACTAGCTCTTAAACAAACTAAGCTGCTGCCCAGCAGGGCCGTATCACTAATCAGCAGTTCCCAAAAGCAGCTGGTTACTGTTACAGGCAGCAAGGTGAAGAGGCTGGGCAGAACCTCTTCTTCTCTTTGCCCAGCTGCCAAAGCTTTAGTTACCAAGTTCAAACAGATTCCTGGCATCAAAATGAGTCAAGTCTCCCCTCAGGTCACATACAGTTTAATACCTTCAGAGGCTGAAGCCTATCTTAAGCTCATAGCTTTGAAATTCTGATACATGATGCTAAGTTTGAAATTGTAACTTGACCTTCTATAGGCATTGGGGAACCTACATGTACTACAGAGCAAATGAACTCACAGCACTTGGTCACGCTGAAGAGTCAAGACATTTTATCCAGGTAAATCTCCAAGAGCCTCTTTGTAAAATGTTTAATGAAAGTCAAAATGTTCATTTGAAAATGCTGAGTTTAGTATAAAATCTGTGGTGTTTGCTGTGGTCTCAACAGTTTATATGGAAAGAAACTTTCTTTCACTCAGCGATAAATTCAGTAAAGTTTCCCACAAATAACATTTATTTTTGTGGGTATCTAATAGACACAACATATGCACCTAATATTTGTTCTTAAAAAACAATAGTTTGTCTGAATGTTAGTTATTTCTGCTTACATGATAGCAATTAAGAATTTTCAAAAGTATTACAATGTTCCCCTGAAATAGGAAAATAAATAAACTGCCCTTCTTAAAATGACCCTATGTCTAAGGGTCCAGAACTAATGATGTACCAGCCATCTTATAACCCCTTATTTAATCTCAACTGCTCAGGAAGATGATATTTAAGCACAAAAAATACTGTCTTTCAACAGTCAGTGTTTGCTCCTGAGTGTTGTGTTAAAGCAGCATTCAAAAAGTGTCAAAACCAATCAAAAATCAAAGATGACTTATTCTAGAAGTATATTGTTAATGCTAATGAGCCTCTTTGCTTTGGTCAGAGTACTGCATTTTTAACATACTGCTGCTTTTGTACCTCCAGCAATTTTCAACATGTTAATACTTGATTTTAACAGACAGCAAACCAGCAAAAATGTATGTGTCACAGGAAACTTACAAATTGCTAATTTTTGATTTTGCAATGAGTAGCACCATTGTAGACCTTTCCTTTCTGCAGTGGGAATTTACAAGTCTATAGTGAAGGCAGTATGTCATCGGAGAGCAGAGAGCTGTTCAAAATCCTGTGCAGAGACAGTCTCTTGACAGGAATATGCTTCCTTTGGCATCTGTAGTTCTTCTTGTCCGCTATGGTGAAACGTAAGCACTCCGCAACAGAAACCAAGGCCAACAGGCATTTGCTAGAGACTCTATCTTAAAATACAGTTTTTCACAACTCCTTTCAACACTAACACAACACAGAATACAATAAGGTGCAGCTTCCTGAGTGGGAACTTTCAATGAGTCTAAAATGCCCTGCAATGTGCCGTATGCTTCTGACACAAGACCTCATTGCTGTCAGGTAACCAGAAGCCCCATCAGTCTCTGACACATCATGGGTCTTGACCATCTCAAGCTTTCAGAGATGTTCTCAAAGGAAGCAGCCTCACAGGGAAACCAGGCAACTGTAGGTCTAGGCCAGTAACTCTTAAGGAAGTAAAAATTAAGCTTACTGAGAAACAGTTAATGTACCTTGCAGACTAGGGTCAGACTCTGCTGTCCTTTGGCAGGACCAGAAGTACTCTGACAGACTGAAAATAAGAATTTGCAACACAGTGTGAAATGGATCCTTCTAGCTGATGATTTAACTGACAAAACTGAGTAGCTCAGCATGCTGAGTATAAACTGGTACTCCCACTCTTCCTCCCCTTTGCCATTCTGTAACAGCCTCACAAGGAGGACTTGAGTTGAAACAAAATGTGTTGTAGCTGCCTCCTATGTCCTGCTATGCTTTTTTGGCATTCTGCCTTCCTTTACTGGCTCCTATTGAGAATCAGCATTGAAAACTAAGGAACGAGGGACTGTGTAGTGCTGTATGTTGGGACCCAAGTCATCGGATACATCAGAACAGAAAACAAGAAATAAGAACACTACTGGGATGAAGTATATCTATCTTCTTCCTTCTAGTTTTGGGAGACACTGCTGAACATATAAATAATTTGCCATGAAAGGTGAAGGAAGTCTATTCATTCCTAGTCCTGGGATGCAGACAGCTCTGCCAAACTTACCGCTGCAGGGGACTCTTTAAGTCATGGCCTGTTACTAGGGGCAAACAAAAATGATTACATGAACTTCAGTGTTCACACTCCCCACTGTGAAACACTGGAATGTAAGCAATTTACTAAAGATAGCCTTAACCTCTTGGGACATACAGCTGCTTCCTGAGTTTCTTTGCCTTGATGTGGCATGTCACAGACCACCATTCTACCACACATGAAACTCAAATCTTCTGCCCTCTTGACCCTTCCAGAAACACACTAAAAAGAAGCTGATTTCCTCTCATTTTTTTGGTATGTCCCCAGTGGCCTGACACAAAAAAGTGGGATTTGGACAATTAAACTGATTGCTGTAAAGTTAGGATTCAGAGGGTAGCCTTCAAGTCAGTTAGCAAAGAATATAGAAAGTTGTAGCTACTATATTAGTCTCTAAATAGAACACTGGCTCTTTTGTGAAGTATCTGAAACATCTGTGCAAATAAATGTAAGCAGTACAAAACTGTTCACCCCCAAATTGTCTCCTCCCACAGTATCCTGTTTTTCACCGTCCCTGCGTGCATGGACTCTACTTAGATACTCTATGCATGGTGAATGAAGATGAGACTCCCAGGCTAAAGCATATAGAGATGACATCCCAAGATGCATTACTCAATGAAAAATACAGTGTTTGAGGGGACTGTACTTGCTACTCACACTGTGCACACCCAGAGCCTTCCAGATGGCAAAACTTAGCAGTCCAACTCCACACCACGCATACAGTGAGCCCCATCCTAGGGCTCGTAAAGCCAGTGATGAACCACTCTCCGGTAATGTAGCTGTGGCAGTAATCCCCTGGAACCAAAAATAAAAGTGATTAAGACAAAGTGAACAATAACTGGAAAAAAAAAACAAACCAACAAAACTAAAAATGTTAATTTAGCAAGCTACAATTTCTCCCTACTTGCCAGCTGTACTGGTGTTATGGCTGCCAGCAGGCCCAAAGAGCCAAGCAAGGGGGTGGATGAGCTGGCTTCCAACCAGAGTTTTCATGGTTGCCACTACCACTTGGGTATGATTTTTATTACCCAGAAATGCTGAAGTCAACTGTTTCATGGGCACGAGAATCTGACACTCAGCTATCCCACCAGCCAAAACAGCTGTCACAAGCCCTTATGCCAGTGATGTCAGAACATAATCACTGTACATCAATCACTGATTTTGGTACTTGTTCTTAGTGGGGTATGGGTGGGAGGCAACCACCGGCCTACAGGGTTTTATCTGCAGTCCTGAAACAGCGGATTAGGAAAATGGCAGAACCTGGGTAGTTTCAGCTGGACACAGGGTATAACAGTGACTGAGATTTTGAGGGGCTACAACTCTGAAGGAGCTCTGGAAACTACTTAGTAGTAGTATTCAAAATTATAGGAAACTACAGTAGTAGTAGTTAAAATTTTGTAAAGAGCAAACAACCACCCCCCTGCAGAATTCACAAAGTGGCAACACAGAAAATGCTCTGCAGCCTCCACACTTCTCATTTTTGACAGAAACAAGAGCAGGTGGTTTTAACCAGTTGTTAAGATAGTGCTGCAAAAGAGCATGCCATGAAACATGTCCCGAAAACACAAAACACTGTCCCTTGGAAAGGCCACCTCAGGCCAATAGGAATGGAGCCTCAGCCATGATAGGGTCACAACCGTGATGAAACCTTCTCTGTCGCAGCACACTGCAGCTACCAAGGGCATAAACCACATGCTGGCTGACATCAACCAATTCACTGTTCGCCAGCTGTTTTCATCTCACAATGCCCACCTCCCTGTACCTATTTGGTATAGGACAGCTTCAATCTGTGTAGCCCACAGCAGCAGCAAGTTAGATATAATCCTATTGCTTATAGTGGGTAAACATCAGCAAAAGAGTTTGTTTTATTTCCACACACGATTACTGTTCAATTCTTCACATAGAAATACAGATTTCAGTTGGTAACTGTTGAAGACTGTAATCTATGGTCCTTACACAACTGAACAGTCCTTACTGAGTATCTCAGGATAAAAAAACAGAGCTAAACATAAATGAGGCTGCAACCATACAAATATATTCAATAAGGAATTATTTCATTTATAGCCTAAAATACTGAAAAGTGAAATTAACTTAAAGATCAAAAAAAGACTTCCTCCAAAGCATGCCGAAGAGCTGCATTTTTCTATTCATCACAAAAAGTGGGATAAAAAAAATCTTTTCCATTCTTGTTTTAAAGGACTGCTTTTTTTTCTTTTTTAATGGCTCCTTTTCTTCTTTGATATAATTAAATATCTGTGTTGCCTATCACTATGGTATTTGTTCAGTGAAGTAGCATCGGTGGGGTTTTTTTCCTCTTGGCTTTGTATTTATTAAAATGTTAAAATGACCCTCAGACAGTCCTCAGCATTAACACTTTTTCTTAGGAGTTAGCTATAGGCACAGTTATCCAAGGACAAATAAACACTTGCAAAGGGCACAAGGAAAATGCATCTTGATCCTTATTTATTGCGATTTGGATATCCCAAAGTGGAAGCTGTTAACAAAACCACACTCTATAAGCATTTACATACACGAACAAGGACAGAGAGATCTCTAGTCACACTATTATACCAGGTCCTATTAATTTCCTTACCACAGCTAATGAACTTTCATAACTCTTTCAGCAGAGACTGCTCTGGGTATATTTAAAATGCTGATGACTGTTTCTGACATTTTTCCTGCTTCCACAGTCTAACTGTATATAACAACATGCAGGCAAATTTCTCCCATTTGGAAGATGGGAAATGAATGGACAAAATTATCCTCTACACAGCATCTTTAAATAGGAGCCATTATCTGTGAAAATTGCTGGGGAAAAAAAATAAAGCACGCCTGAATGAAATTTAAATGCTTGATTGCCCCAGAAAAATAGTGGCAAGTGGAAACAATTGATTTGTTTTTACTGACAGCATTCAGTCACAGGCTGATTCCTCAGGGTACACAGAGAAGGAATTCTGTAAACAAGACAGTTTATTATATGATGATCAGATATGCTGTTCAGGGCATCAAGAAAGCTGAATAATGAAAGGCTATAAAATTTTAAAAGACAACAGCAGTGTGGAAGAAAAAGATGTCACCAACAAAAGAACATTTTTAAGAGAACTGAGTTTTATCCATGAGCCCATTATTCTGTGCACAGATTGTTTTCTCTTCATTACTGCTCCTATATTTAAGCAACACTTTAAAAACAAGCTATTAAACAATACTTGAGTCTTTCTAAAAACCAGGCCAGGAAAATATATGGCAGAATTAGTTGATTACCAAAATATTTGCTTTCCCCCCTCCCCTCCTTTATATTTTTTCTGGAGGATATAAGCAGGAAGTGGGATGACAGTGGGTTTATTTCAGACACAGGCCTCAATCCTGTAGCTATCCCCTTGTGGGTAAGAGTGTGTCTAAAAGGAAGCAGTGCCTAAAATAAATGGTGTGTTCAACTGTTCTGGTTGATTGTACTCTGCATGTTCACTGTTTTGTATGACCTAATCCACTGCAAAATTCAGCATTTGGTAAAACTGGACACAAGAAAGCTGCTGCATCTGAGCATTTAATTATAACACCACCCCCACTAATTTCTTAACTGAAGGTCTCTGCAGTGGTTCATCACTGAACAGGAGCACATAATCTCAGTTTCAAGTCAATCTGGAGGCCAGTCCTACATATGCTCATAATTACGTTACCTCACTACCATGGAGGAGGTACGGTAGGTGCCATTTCAGCTTTCTCTCTTGCCAGTAACACGCTACTGATGCTACTCTACAAGAGTAGTTGCTACTTTTGCTTTGCAGTCTTTTTCTTCACATGTTCAGGTAAATCCTGTTAGCAATTGCATGATACCAGATTATTTTTGGCCATCAGATTTCATACTATCAAGCCACTGCTCACTTCATCAGTCCGTTTAAGTGGGAGAGCCTGAATTTTGACTAAATTATTTCACTTCCATATTCCACATCTTAACAGGCTTTCTACCTCCTCATTCCCATCCTTATCACAGTTACCTCACTTCCCAATTCACTGCAGTATTGTGAGACTACAGGGTGAACTGGACCACCAACGTGATACAGGCGCATGACCAAAGTGTGCAATCAAGACAGGCCATCAATTCCATCGCATTCTGCAGCAACAGTAATGATTCTAACAAACAGCATAAGCTTTATGAACGTCAACTAATCTCAAGGACTTAAGTATTTAGCAATGCCAACTCTGAATGGATTTTTAAGTTAATCCTACCCCTACCGACTACCATTAAGTACAGTGCTCTTACCATCAATTTTGTACAAACTTAACATGTAACAACATTCTATAAAGCGTCTGATGCATTCTTATTTCCTGCATATGACAATTGAAAAGTAGTTGAAAAGGAACAAACCTTACTGAACCAGTCTGGGTTCTTCTTTTTTGTCATGGCAAGTGTGGTGCCAAAACCTGCTATCATTCCTGCAGTAGCAACGGTACCTAGAAAAATTCCACCTGCCAAGAAAAGTTTTAAAGTTTTAAAAATAAAAATTAATATTTTGAATCTTAACGGGAGGAAGAAAAGCTCAACCAAGCCACAAACCCAAACCTGTCTGGGAATTAAAATCTGAAAAGTTAAGATCTGTCAGTACATGCTGAAGGGAAAGGCACAGTTGTCTACATTGTTTACATTAACCCAATATGGCAAGAAAGCCAGAGCATTGATTCTATGAATTACAGCATTTTGAAAACTAATGGCGAGTGTATTTGCAAGCCAAACACACACACAGATAAATCATTCAAATGCCATGATGCCTTCTCACAGTACTTCAGAATTTCTCTCACTGGAGAGCCAGGCTACCATAATTCTCTTGTAAGAATGCTATGCATGACCCTTCACCTGAAAATCCACCAGTACCTCTGCAGACCATTCCATAAGCAGCAATTGTTCTTCAGCTTTCTCTGGTTTATGCTCCAATGCTCCATGACAAGTCACACAAAAAAAAAAAAGATGTAACCAGCATTCTTGCCAAGACAGAAAGGATTCCTTGCTTATCCGTTCTTTCACAATGCTTCCAAAGTCATTTGGGGTCCTTTGATCCCTTCTAGTTCTTGTGTCACAGGCACATGTAGCTGCCCACTTTTAAAAAAAGGGCTTGTTACAAAGACCAAGTGCACTGTACAAAACCGTCTGAGTCACAGTACAACTGAAAAAATTGGGGGTGGTGGTGTACAGGTTCTTTCTTTGCAACTGCTGGTACCCAGCCTGTTCTCCCTTTCCTAATACCAGTTAGGTAATTATAAAAGTGGCCTGAATAGGAAGCAAGAAGCAAACATGTTTTTGAAGTTTAACCATGCCAAGTGCAAGGTCCTACACCTGGGTTGGAGCAATCCCAGACACAGCTACAGGCTGGGCAGAGAAGAGATTCAGAGCAGCCCTGCGGAGAAGGACTTGGGGGTGCTGGTGGATGAGAAAATGAACATGAGCCAGCTTCAGTGTGCGCTTGCAGCCCAGAAAGCCAACTGTATCCTGGGCTGCATCAAAAGGAGGGTGACCAGCAGGTCGAAGGAGGTGATCCTGCCCCTTTATTCTGCTCTCATGAGACCTCACTTGGAGTATTGTGTGCAGTTCTGGTGTCCTCAACATAAAAAGGACATGGATCTGTTGGAACAAGTCCAGAGGAGGGCCACAAGAATGATCAGGGGACTGGAGCACGTCCCATATGAAGATAGGCTGAGAAAGTTGGGGCTGTTCAGCCTGGAGAAGAGAAGGCTGCATGGAGACCTCACAGCAGCTTTCCAGTATCTGAAGGGGGCATATAGGGATGCTGGGGATGGACTCTTCATTAGGGACTGTAGTGGGGTAATGGGTTAAAACTTGAACAGGGGAAGTTTAGATTGGATATAAGGAGGAAATTCTTTCCTGTTAGGGTGGTGAGGCACTGGAATAGGTTGCCCAAGGAGGTTGTGAATGCTCCATCCCTGGCAGTGTTCAAGGCCAGGTTGGACGAGGCCTTGGGTAATATGGTTTAGAGCGAGATGTCCCTGGCCATGGCAGGGGGGTTGGAACTTGATGATCTTAAGGTCCTTTCCAACCCTAACTATTGTATGATTCTATTCTACGTGTGAGGCTGCACTATTTAACACTTGTCCTGTTACTACGCTGGAGTACCTTGCTGTGCTCCTGCCCATGCAACCTACGAAGTACCTCTTCTGCCTGGGAACTGCAGGACTGCGCGCACTGATCCCCTCAGTGCGCGGGAGGAGCTGCGGCCTCCGCTCCGCCAGGGGGCGCGGGCAAGCCGCGCAGAGCCCCTCGAGCAGCCGGCGATGATTGCGGCGCTGAGTGCAGGTGCGCCCGCTGCCGCCGTCCGCAGGTGCGTGCGACCGCAGGCACTGGGGCTGCGCCCCCGCCGCCCCGCTGGGGCCCAGCCCGGGAGATCTGCTCCTTTGCTTTACGGGGCCCGCGGCGCTGCCTGTAACCCGTACGAGCCGCCTCTTTCCCAACGGGTCCTACCCCCTCAGGGCATCCCGGCAACCACCGCCCTCAGCTCCCGCTGCGGAGTGCGAGGGAGGCAGGAGGCTTCCCTCCGTGGCTGCTGACCCCGGCCCGTACTCGGCCCACGAGCACCGGGTCCCCCAGATCCCTCCCAGCAGCGCCGTGGCGGCCGGTGCCTTGTCGCCCCGTGTCTGGTCCCCGTGTCGGGGGGCGGGTGGCTGAGGGGCGACAAGTGCCACTACCGCTGACGGGGAGGGAAAAGGCGGGCGGCGTTCCACGGGCTTCTTCACTGCACCCAGACGTACTGGCCAAGGCAGGGAAACGCCCTTCTCCCGGCCGACGCCTGGGCTGTCCCTGAGGCGCGACCGGCCGGGACAAGCAGCACGGCAGGGACTACCACGGGGCTCCCGCACCCGCTGCTGCTCGTCCCCGACCCATGCAGGCGTAGAGAGGGGGAGACGAAAAGCGCTTTCTGCACCTTTGATTAAGAAGAGCTTGTCCTGGGACGCCGCATGACTCCCGCCCCCCCGGGACAAGGTCAGCTCTCGCCCTGGGTTGAGCGGGCCCTCCGGGGCGTCCCTGCCGGCAGCTGCCCTCATGGCACAGGGGGCGAGAGGACGAGGAGGAGGTTGCGTGCCGCAACCCGGAAGGAAACGGAGCTGGGGCGGGACACGCAGCCTCTTTTCTTCCTCCTGCTTCTCTTTCCCGGCCGCGCGGCTGGTGTTGGGAAGCCGTCACCTCTGGGGGCCTGGCCGGGTGCTGCCCCCCCCCGTCCCCCAGAGAGACCGGAGGAGGGCAGGGAGCAGGCGGCGGGGAAGGGGCGCGCTACTCCGGGCGATGCTGGCAGCGGCTGAAGCAGCAGCGGCTCACCTATGAGCCCGGGCGGCGCCGGCGGGGCCCGGTACCGAAGTGGCCCGAGGCTGGGCGGTGGGGCTGCCCCGGCAACTCGGGGTCCGGGCACCAGAGATTTCGACTCGTTCAACCGGTGGCCTCAAGATCCCGAATAGCGCAGAGGGGAAATGGGCAAAAGTTGTCAAAGCCTCTTTTAAATCAAAGGGTTTGTCGCGGGCTAGTAAGAGAGATTTTGTTTAAATCTGGGGGACAGATAACGTTATAGACTTCACTAAACAAAGCTGTGAGAAATTCTTACTTCCCGTGAGTTTTACTAAGCTGTATTCTTACAAATGGTGTTGCTCTAAAGGACCTATTTTAGTTTAAAAATTCTCATTTTCCCAAGTTATGTAAATAGTTTTTCATATATGTCTAAATTCTGCCAGAATGGAATCCTAAAGTAACATTACAAGAGCCGTCTGTTCCTTTTTTCTGTCATGTCTGTCCACAGTAATTCTCAGTTGTTACTAATGGATATAAATTGCTCCACAGTTACCTATCACTATTGGATATGTACCCCTATCAAATAATAATGCTGGTTAGGACAGACAGGTAAAGTATATTTTTAATATTTTTATTTATAACAGGCAGTACTTCAGCAAGCAAAGAATGTAAATAAATACAAACCAAGTGTTTCTTCCACAGCTTCCTTTGTATCTTTTCATCATCACTTATAGTCTGTATCTAAGGGGCTGATTATAGGGGCTTGGGTTGCTAGGCAGAAATACAGTATTTTGGGAAACTTCCTGTTCCCTGTACTTGCGAAAACCAATCCAAAGCTGTTTCCTAATAGAATGTGTCCTGTGTCAGTTAAACAAAATCTTACACCGTTAAGAAGCAGTTACTGCAAAAGAAGGAGGTGTGTTATCTCTGCTGTATAGCTCACCCATCATCACTGACTCCTTTTTTCTCATCTGGGCAGCACCTAAATGATTCTTAGCCTTCTTTCCTCCTTTGGCAAAAGCACCCCAAAACCCTCTGTGTGTTTTGGAATAGCATTAGACTGTCACAAATAATAATAAAACATCCTGGAAAAGCTTAAGAAAAGGTGGTCATAGAAAAAATGCACAGTGATAATATTAAAAGATGAAATTACTTTTTATCTTCATGCAGAAGTGCATATGATGATATGAAGTATTTAATTGTTACCAGTATGCATGAAAGTAACCAGCAGCGCACATGTGGTTTTTACTGTAAATTGTGTCAAGATCACTGTTGCATCTGCTAGAAGAATCCTTGAGCTGTGCAAGATAATAACGTATTTTTTATGTCTTTGATGATAAAATCCTAGAGTTTATCTTCTCAGGATAGTTTTTTTCAGTTCACATCAATCAAGACATCATGTTCTTTCAGATCTTCTCCAGAACTAGAAAGAAAGAGAAGGGTACAATGATGTTATTTAATCCTGGTTTGAACAATGACAGGAATCTGAGTCAGGTAAGACCTATTTGTATTAATCATTCACAGAGACTTAAAAGTAGGGCATAAACCCCATGAAATCCACTCTGTCTTAGTGAGTAACTTGAAATTCTTAGTATTGCAAAATAAATTCCTACTTGAAAAAAGATGTTCAGCAGAATTGAGTCAATTTAGGTTACAATATTAATCTCTTCTTGTATAATTGAATATAATGTAACGCTTTTTCTCCTTTTCTGTATACCTCCCCCAAAAGCCTTGCATTTTCTGTCATTATTCCTTCTCTGTCACTGTTACGATACATGTGCAATGTACTCATCTACTTGTGGCTACTCAGAATCAACCAGTTATGTTCTATAATCTAGTTATGTTTTCCTAAAAGGGTACACATTTGTTTGAAAGACAGATTTAAATGATTCTGATATCAAACATCCAAATCTTCATAAAAGGAGAGCATGAAAATGTGTATGCAACTAAGTAGGTTATATAGGTGATAGCAGAATTGAAAAGTACTTTTACTCATTTAATTTGACCATGGGTCTGTGCTCCTGTAGCTTAGAATTTGGACAAAGTGTGGGTACCCCTCTAACCAGGCTCAGGCACTGTGTACAGTGCTTTCTATAGGGGTCTGCACTTGTGCATGGTGGGCTTCCATCTGTGAGCTTCCAGGTTTATTACAAAACATACAATGGCCCAAAATCAAATGGTGAGAGGTAACCAAAGTCTTCCGCTTCAAAGTATGCGTTAGTCTCCATGGTGATGCTGAAGTTATGGTTAGGATTTCTACATCAGCCCCTAGGTTTTAATAAAAAATAGGTGACACGGTGCTTCTCTTGTGGTAGTTCATACAATTTTACTGTTTGGTTGAGGAAGGAGTGTGGGAAGAGAATAAGCAAGAGCAGAAGGAAGAAAAGAAATTCAAGAAAAATACAAAAGAAAAGTTTGCATAAATACACTTTTAAATATGCTGTTTACAAGGGCATGTAATAACAGGACAAGGGGCAACAGTTTTAAACTGAAAGAGGGGAGATTTAGATTAGACATTAGGAAGAAATTCTCTACAGTGAGGGTGGTGAGGAGCTGTGAGAGTGGTGAGGAGCCCAAGTGGTAAATGCTCCATCCCTGTCTGTTCAAGGTGAGGTTGGACAGCCTTGGACAACATGGTCTAGTGTGAGGTGTCCCTGCCCATGGCAGGAGGGTTGAAACTAGATCATCTTTAAGTTCCTTCCAATGCGAACTGTTCTGTGATTCCCTGTGAGATCTTTATAATCTTTGCAGACACATTGTATTGCTGCCAGTAAGTGGCTCTATCAAGAAACAAAAGCACGGTGTGCAAACTTCCTAACATAATGGTGCAAAACATTTCAGTCCTGGCTTGGGTCTCTGCTGCTCCCCTTCCTCTTCCATGCAGGACTACACAGTGATACCTGGACATCTCCGATGAAGGCGAGTTTCACTTGAGGACCAAGCTTGCAATTTAGGCCTTCAGAGGAGAAGCAGCTAGTTTATAAACTGACTGAGCTAATAAATGCAGTAATTTGGTATGTTCACTAAATTACCTAACTGGCTGATTTTCTATAGCCAAACAGTCTCAAGTGCGACCACAAAAAAAGTTGGCAGCTGAGGCTCAGAATCCTGCTTGGAGCTTGAAAATCCAATTCAAAACATACAGGAGGTTGATTTGAATACTGGTTAAACTGACATGTTCGCTAACAGAACTGGATTATGTAAAAGAATTTGGGAAAGAGCCAAACACTGGTTTTGGAACGAGAGAAAAGGCAGCAGTTGATCTGCTCTCCCGCTCCCAGGAGGGCTGAGCTTTGCTCTCTGCCTGACTCACTGGGTCATTTCCTGTATTTATGGGAGCTTTGATATTCCTGAAAGCACGGTGCAGCCTCAGCACTGTGTGCTGGCGCGGGCATGGGGAAACCGGTTACGTGTTTCCGAACAATTTTCTGGTCAATTGGACAAGAAATGAAAGTGTTCTGCAGCTATGGTTTGGTTTCTGTTTTTACAGTAAGCTGGTTACTGTTGTGCATCTTAAAAATCCGGTGGCTGAAATTCCCATGTTGAGATAAGTCCTTAGGACTTTTAGTTCATATTGCAGCAAAAATCTGGTCACTGAAAAATGACTTATACACTGTAAGCACAGAAATACTGACAAAATCAGTACTCGTTTGTCAAATGTAGTAATGATTATAAGAGCCTTGCATCAGAGAATCAAAAAGCACTTTAAAAACATTGTCTGAGCTGGCTTCACACATTTATGGGAGGGGTATTTTGCCATCTGGAGAAGATGAGGAAATTGACCAGTTTGCACAAGGTTCTGCTGTAGTTCTCTGGCAAAGGCAGGAGCTGGGGGCTGGATCTCCAGATTCCTAGTCACCTCTCCAGCCCTGGAGCTGCCTTTCTAAGCCAGAGCTTACTCCAGCAGAATATGAAACACTGCTTTTTTAATTCCACTTTTACTTGTGGTTATTCAGCCGGGCATGTCAGGCGTGACTTCAGACAGGGCCAAGCATGCTGGCCTGCTGCACGGACATCACAGCAGCCTTGCTTTTTACAGCCAGAGCTTGGCCACGTTTCAGGAAATGGCAGAAGTCCCATTGGCAGAATGGCCCAAGTTTCAGTTAGAAATCTCAAATTAGCGCTCATGGATGATGACATAATGGCTGCTCAGGGGCACACTACAAATTTCAGAGCTGTTGGTAACACGTACCAAGGCTGTCATACGGCTTGCATGGAATTTACGTGGGGCTGCAGGCATGAGAACATTTATGGAGGGTATTCCTGCATATATGTATATCTGATTGCTTTCTGTTCTTACCCTTTACTAAATTATAGGGTTTACTACCTGCTCAGTGTTTACAGCAAGTAAAATAGGCCCACATGTCTTTGGCTCCGCCCATATTAACTAGACAGGCAAGCCATAGATTCCCTCCCCACTTCCTGTGATATTACCACTGTCTTTAGGGACCTAGCGAATATGTTTACGAGCTCTTTTAATTTTACTGGGTACCATGTCTTTAACGGGTTCAATATGTATTTCATTACAGAATAGTACTCTATCAACTTTTAGTAGTTAACTTTACACTGTATTAGAAAAACCTTTAAAATGGTCCACAAAACAACGTATTTCTGACAATTCAGAAAAGAAACAGCAAAAAATAATTACTATTATTTCCATGGCATCGTGAGAGCATGGCCTGGTACTTGACGCTCAGCCACCTGGCCCAGATGCTGCAACCAGAGGTAGCAGTGCTGATCCCACAGCACCAATTAGATCTATCAGCCGTGGTCTGCCTGGTGACAGCCTGGAAGGAGGAATTTCCACAGAGAAAATGCATCCAGAATTGGAAACTTCTAAAATTATTGTTGGCAGGACAAAGCAGGCCTCTTGGTAACAGTCCAATACATCGCATTGTCTGTCCTGTGCATTTCCCGCTTTGGGCTCTGGTAGATGAATGTTGGTAGCTCAAACGTGTTCCCATGAGGATGGCCAGGCTCATTGTCAGGCTGCCTGCAGGGGTTGTGCAGTTTTCTTTCAAGGAAGAGACTTCATGAGGATAAAGCCCTGAGTGAGCAGCTCTGAGCTCACATCTGAGCCTGCTTTAGGGAGGAGGTTGGACCGAGACCTGCATGTCTGGGTAGACTTCCCACTGATTAGTTTGTGTGCAAGGGTGACTTCAAGCTTGGCACGTGGCTCTGATGTGACACCCTCACGCCACAGTAGCTGTGGGACAGGGAGGGACGTGCTGCTGGCATGGGCTACCGCTGGCCAGCAGAAGGTCCTCAGGTGCCACGTTCAGAGGCTGGTGCATTGTGTGTGCTGGTGGGAGGGATGCTGCACCACCTGGTGCCACTGGCTTTCCTCGTGTGGCCAGTGACACCGGTTCGGGGGCCACAAGAGGCAAGTGCTGAAGAGCACATGGCTGAGGGAAGAAACTGGATTCGCGTTCCATTCATCGTGGGGAGGTAGCCAGTGTAAACTTGACTCATTTATGGTAGTACATCACCTGCTAGGAAATCCAACCGTAAAATTAATTGGCATGGGTACAAGATGTATACTTTTCCAGATAGGCTCTGATGCAGTTATATCCAAAGGCCGTTTTTACCGTCATTCACAGAGCTTAATTGCTAGGGTTTAATGTTACAATTAAAAAAGGCCTGGAAGGAGAACAGAATATTAGGCTCCTGATGAAAGATAATTATCACTTTGTGTAGATGGATGGAAAACATTTCTAATTAAATTATTCTTGTAACATAAATTAATAGTGTGATCTGGATAAGATACTTCTGATTCCACATCTAGAATGCACAAAGTTTGTGCCAGAATTTCAGTTGGCAGGTCAAACTGTCTTTTAGAAACACCTGACTCCAGTCAGTTTAGCAGCTTACAGGTTTCTGCAGTGAAGATGTTCAGCAATGAGAGAATGATTCAAACATTGCACAGAGAGTAAAGTAAAATAAAATAATAATAATAATTAAAAAAATAGCAACTAGCATAATGTTTTAGTTGTAAGAGCATGGGGAATTCCAGTCTAACTGAAAGGGTTTTGTAGCGTAACTCTCACACATTTTCTTCCTACATTAATTTCATCTCCACCTAAGGATTTTTGTGAGACATAAACCATTAAGCTAATACTGTGAAAAGAGGAAAGCTCATTAGCAGCTTTATGGAAGGGAGAGAGATGGGCAAGGAAGGTGCGGGTTGTTAAGGTTTGAAAGAGAAGGAAATGTGAAAGTCTCAAGAAGAATTACTCGACAGGCAATCTGTCTGTACTCTGTAAAAATTCAATGAGTTTTGTCTGCCTCACATTTCTTTCTCATTAGTGAGACCTGCAATTAATACAGTAAAGAGCCAGATGTACAGGTCTCAGCTGAAGGTTTCAGACTACACCTCAAGAAGTGGATTATGGATTATCATTCTAAGGTGACCAGTAGCTTCCTGGCCTAATCCATGTAGTGACACAATCAGTGTTGACAGCAGCCCTTTCCAACAGGCCTTGTTAGACACTCGTTTGAAGTTTCTAGAGTAACTGTCCATGACTCCAGCAGGGTATTTCTGAAGGGCATGAAGTGGTAATAGATGGCCACTTTCTGTCAGAAGATAATGGGAGTTCTGTGTCCAGGTGCTCGCAGTGCATATGGAAGACCATCCCTGAGATAATTCTGCATGCATGTTCTCTTGTGTATGCAGTACATTAGTGTTTACTGTAGCAAATTTGGCACTACTGCATCTCTCTAAACATCGCATTAATCCATCTGTCTGTCACCATGGTAACAAAGCTCCCTATTGATGATTTAAGATGATTTGAATCATTAAAACTAAATGTTTTAACTAAATGATTAAAAAAAATGGGTAAGCTCACTTGGTGTAGCACTACAGAGGTAGAAACAGTTAAAAATAGGCTAATTAATATTTTCTATGCAATATTTTTATTCATGGTTGTAGATCTGAAATAAACCTATTGCTAAAATGATCCCAAAATCTGATCCTTTCTTCTTTGTATCTATTTACTACATATTCTGCTGAACTCAGTATTAAAAAACGTGCATTTCTTTCAGAAGTTTACATGTGCCTTGGTTTGTATTTGTCCCGGGATGTGAAAAGATGAAATGAGTATCTTAAAGATACCAAGTACGAAGCAGATTAGAAATGTTGCTGAACATTTTGCTGCACATGTTCTCTTGCTCGCTCGCATCCATGCTTGTAACATTGCCAAAATAAAATCAGTAAAGTGCACACATTCATTAGAGGATCAATGTCTAACTGAGCACTGTTAGTTACTGGACCTGAGATTTTTTTTGAGAAGCACAATGTTGTGGAAACTGACATGAATTACTGAGCTTCATAAATCATTCTTGGATACTGAATTTCCATTTTTTATTACACTGGCGCCATGCATGCTATTAATGGTAGACTCGAATCTATAATTCTATTAGGCTATAAAGAGGTCTTTGGTTTTAGGGCAGAAATAAAGCTTAAAACTTAAACCATCTCATCTCCTTCTGCATTCATTGGACGGTGCTTTTTGTTCTCTGAAAAAGGCCGTGTGTTTTCCTGACCCTTTGCAGAGTTTCTTTTCCAAGTCTCTTTGCTTTGCTCGCAAGGTTAATGCTAGTAACAGAGTGGATAAAATGAGGAGCCAGATAAAGAAACAGGAATACTGTGTTTCCAAATGCTTTGCAGCATTCACTGAGCTGAAAATGTGATTATTCTTTCTTATGTCACAATTTATAACTCTTTGATACCTGTTTTAAACTGTGACCCTGATCTTACAAGCCCTTGACTCAGGATGTAACTCATAGGAACGTTCTGTCAGCCCCACGAAAGCCGGGCTGGTTGGAAGGTCAGACAGGGCCATTGCTCTCTGCACATGGAGGGGTAGAGTTTGCACATGTGCGTGTATATTAGATTATATATAATAATGTATATATAATTAGATATAACAGGTGGATTTTATTTAATCTGATGTCCTAGTGGGCAGACATGAATGGTTTGCTCTGCTACAGGGTATATGAACCCCTGGAAAGACCAGGAAGGTCGGCTGAACCCACTCAGTAGAACAAGGAGGCACAGATGCTACCAGCCAGCCGAGGGTTTGTGATTCATGGCTGACATTTAAAATGCTTTCAGCTCAGCAAGAGGAACTTGCAGGTGTGTGTCAGCCCATCAAGTAATAGAACCAGCACAAGCAACTTCTAGCTTGAGCATCTTGTATTTGCGGTGGTTGAATCCAGTGCTTCTCCACTGAAGTGGTCTGCATAGCAACACTGGATGAAGCCTAAGCATGTATGCACTTTGTTCTGTTTGAGGGTTTAATAATGGTAAACTCTTCTACATATCAGAAATATCTTACATACCAATCTACATGTATTTTACGACATGCTTTTGTTTAATGTTTTCTGCTTGCCATCTGTTTTGAGTAAGGGCTTGGAAGGCAAGTATTTCCCTCAGCTCAGCTCATCAGCTGGCCTTCTAGAGAGGGATGTATGGAATGTGAGCTGCTTCTGTCTGGAGGGTATATAAGGCAGGCAGCAAAGCAGTAAGATACTGTCAATCTATCTGAGAGAGCTTGGGGTTTGTTCTTGTGTGAGCCTTTCATGGCACAGGCCTTGCTACTGACCTTTTCAAAGAGCATTCCTGAGCCTGACAGCTTCTCAGAGGCAGGGAAGGAGCTAAGCTTATGAGGTGTTAAGAAGATGGAGAGTTGTATCCTTTGGGCAGGTTGGTGAAGAGAGGAAATAAACGGGTGCTTTTCATGACTTTAAAAGGAGGTGGGAAAAGGAAGTGGGAGGACTGGGTTTTTTCAGTCTTTTTGTATGAAGAGGAAACTCTTGCTTTTGTCCTCTTGAGGAGGTACAGAGGAAGGAAGGAAATCAGTGCTTTTTTTTTGGGTCATGTATGGAGAGAAAAATTGTGCTCTGTGAGCACTGGTTGGAGTGAACATTCATTAATGTAGTGCCTTTCTTGCCCTACAGAGCAGGTGGTGCTTGTGAGGCAGTGCTAACACACATTTGCTTGCCATCCCAATGCTCAGGATGGTTTGGAGACAGCAACAGTGCTGAGATGGATATAGGTACAGTGAAAGACATGATCTTACGGGGCTAATCCACATTGAAAGGTTTACCAGACCCCTCGTAAAGAGGTGGTGTGGGATGCATCCTGCCACAGGGTTTCTCACAGAACACAGGAAACTGGTGTCCTCTCTATCCTGCAGTGCATGTACTCACAAGCTGAATGCACAGTCCCTCCCGACACCGCATGTGCACAGCTTGCCTGGGTACAGGCACTTCACCCAAGATTGGAAAGCTGCAGTGCTTGAAATAAACACAGCCTTCCAGCCTTGCAGAAGGCAAGGTGCTGCAGAGTGGGAGAGAGCGCCAGCTACCCACTCTGGAAGAGTGGAGAGTTGACAATGACTGACTGATATTCTTTCTCTTAGTGTGGTTGCAAGAACTGTGTAGATGCAGCCTGTGTGAATGTGAATCCTGTCTTTTGTTTCCCTGCAGTGGGGAGTCTGCGCTGGGGAAAGAGCTGACAATACTTTCACAGTGTTGCTGAAGATTATTACATGGGGATATATATTGCGGGGGGGGTGTGGGGTGTGGAGAAATCAATTTTATGTAAGTCTAGAAGTTTCTGCAAGGTGTTGAGATGTGATGTAGAGCTGGCTTCCCTGGCCTAGGCAGGCTTAGGAGAGGCCTGAGATGCCGTCATGATTTCTTGAGCTGATGCGCAAGGAGCAGGTACAGTGGTAGCTGCAGAAAGCAGAATCCTGGCAGGTGGGGTGTGTTTGCAGTGTAGGCTATGCCAAGGTTACCAGTGTGGCTTAGTCTGAGCAATGCGTTGTGGTTAGGTGCTGTGGTCAGAGCAGGCAATTGCTGAGCGTTGTGCATAATGTATAACAGATAGGGCTGTGGTATGCAGATAAAAAAGGCATAGGATGGATTTTGCACTAAAATGTGCTACTCTGAGGGTGAAGAAAGGATGAAGCTAGTTAGCTAGGAAAGCCCTAGCTTTGACCTGTATGCCGAAAGCTAGTCTGCACCAGTTGGCCTGGATGACGATCACAAAAAATGGAAGCTGGGTTCTCCTAAATCTCCATGAGCTGCTCCTTCATGCCAGCAGTAATTTGCTTTTTGTTGCTGTTTATCTGTGGAGGAATCCTTCCTGGTTGCAGTTATCTTGAGAAGTGGAAAAGTTTTACAGATTATTTCCTGTATAAGATTTTCCTTCTGACTAAGGTGTCCCTAAAAATCCACCTGTAGTTTCTCCTATGGGCAGTGAGTGCCAGACCTTTCCTCTGTTGATGTCCTCTCTCCCTACTCCCCATCTCTGAGCAGCTATCTGAAGCTTCAGCCATCAACTTTACCAAGTATTTACCATCTCTGAGGTGTCCAGGGCTGATGCTGTTCGCATGAAAGACGCAGGCTCTTCACAATGGTTATTTGTAGACTTTGTTCTTCTATATGTAACCCCACTTTGTAAATTTCCACATTGAAATATCATAGGAATATTTATCCCAAAGTTAAAAGGGAAGCCTACTTGCTAGTAACTGAAGCTCTTCAAGCTCAGTTCCTCACACAAGTATTCCCCTCCTTACCTCTTTCCTTCTGATGTTACAGGTCACCTGGGGCTCTGGCTTGAGAGGCAACTGAATTAGGATAATCCAGTTGCAGTTCTCTGCTGAAAGGAAGGCAAGGGTGAGTATGCCCCACTACAGTCAAAGTGAAAACATTTCTCCACTGTCTGCTTACACAAACCTGCAGTACAAATACCTGGATTCCACACTGGGAGGAACTCTGGTTACTAGTAAATACCTTCATAGCATCACAGAATGGTTTGGTTTGGAAGGGACCTGAAAGATCATCTGGTTCCAACACCACTGCCATGGGCAAGGACACATGCCACTAAACCAGGTTGCTCAAATCCCCATCCAATCTGACCTTGAACACTGCCAGGGATGGGGCAGCCACAGCTCCTCTGGGCAGCCTGTTCCAGAGCCTTACCCCCTCATAGAATTTCCTTCTTCTAGCTAATCTAAATCTGCCTTCTTTTAGTTTAACACCATTCTCCCTTGTCCTATCCATACATGCCCTTGTAAAAAGTCCCTCTCAAGATTTCTTGTGGGCCCCCTTTAGGTAGGTCTCCCTTGGAACCCCTTTCGTTATCTTTACATCAAGTCTGAGTATAAATTGTTCTCCCAGCCTCCTTTCTTTTTTCCTGTTATTTTCCTGCTAGTATTCTGTACCTATATTCCTTTTAATCAAATGAAACATACCAATCTATAATGCCTCCAAGACTAATCTTTGCATATTATTTATTGCATGAATAATTTTCTTTAGCATTCTGAATGGTCTTCCTGGATTTCCTGGTTACGGTCTTATTGGTTTAAGATGTGATTATACTGCAGACTGCCATTTGCTCATCAGAATTATTTTATGTGAGTAGATTAGTGTAGTTCTACAAAAATTCAGATTTGTAAACTCATTTTCCTATTTTAGTGTAAAAATGCATATGTTCTAAAGCCTTTACAAGTCATTCCCAGAATCTTGGCCAAAACCGTCTCTTAACCATGTAAGTAATCCCGTACCTTTTCTTACAAGAAGTGCATAAATTTTTTGAAGAATAATTATTGGTTAAATAATGAATGGCTAATAATCTTACATGAAAAAAACAGCAGTATGTCTTATCACAGTATCACAGTATCACAGTAGGTTAGAGATTGGAAGGGACCTCAAAAGATCATCTAGTCCAATCCCCCTGCCGGAGCAGGAACACCTAGATAAGGTTACACAGGAACGTGTCCAGGCGGGTCTTGAATGTCTCCAAAGAAGGAGATTCCACAACCTCCCTGGGCAGCCTGTTCCAGTGTTCCGTCACCCTCACTGAGAAGAAGTTTCTTCTCAGGTTTAAGTGGAACCTCTTGTGCTCCAATTTGTACCCATTACCCCTTGTCCTTTCATTGTTTGCCACTGAGAAGAGCCTGGCTCCATCCTCGTGACACTCCCCCTTTATATATTTATATACACTAATAAGGTCACCCCTCAATCTCCTCTTCTCCAAACTATAGAGACCCAGCTCCCTCAGTCTTTCCTCATAAGGGAGATGCTCCACTCCCTTAATCATCTTAGTTGCCCTAAATAAGTTGTCTTATGAGGCCCACTAAGGCATATTTGAAGAAGATAAACTTCTGAGAATGCTTAAAAGTGGGCCTTCACATTGACTGCAATATGAAATACACATTTATTAAGTGAAAATTCCATTTCCATCAGATGTTACATCATCTAGTCATAGAGGTAATTGCTAAAACTTTGGTGCCATAAACACATGCCTAGTTGGGCACGGGCTTCTGAGCAAAACCCATCCATTTAAGTGTTCACAGAAATATGGGAATGATAATTATAGTAAATAAATGAACAAAAATAGCAGAAGAATGTTTTTGGTTTATGCCTCTGACCACATTTGTGTATGATCAGTATCACGTTTCTGTTGATTGTCAGACTTCCTTTCTCTACTGCAGTGTTGTCAGCCATATGATTCATGAGTCACATCTAGTCCTTTGTATACAGAGCTCACTGAATATTCAGATCCTATGGAGTCTAAATTACCAAGTACTTGGAATATTTTTTTCATCCTGTTGCCTGGGGGAGCAGGGATTTTGTGGGGATGGGTTCCAAATTTGAAATCAATCCAGTCCTTGCAGTGCTGCCTCCCTGAGTGTCAGGGCATATTGTCCTGAAAACAATCTCTCTGAGAGGTGTGAAATGACCTGTTCTCCATTATTTGCTTTGCTCATTGTTTTATGGTAGGAAGGTGGAAAGAGGGTGGGTATGAAACCCATGACCAACATTGCTGTTTGCTGAAATGAAGTATATGCAGGGGGGATGGGCAGGTCTGGAAGAGACACAAAGCCAAGCTGAAGGCAGGGAAAAGAGAAAATTAAGCCAAGAGAGAAAAGGAATGATATAATATTAAATATTCCCCATTAATGATGCTGAATTTTAACAACAAAACATTAAAGAGATTTTCAGAAGCAGTTAGCTCCATTTTGAGATGCCCTAGTTAAGTGTTTAATGATGCAGATAGCCCCCCTCTGGGATATACAGAAGTCTCTAATTGCCCAATTCCTCCAGGAAAGCTATTATATATCTTGTGTCAATCCATGTAAGCACACATCATGGATGTGTTCTGCTGACAGCAATGGATGGTTCTGACGTAAATGTTCCCAGTGTATCATTCAGAATAGTGAAACAGCCCACAACTATAATTATGAAGAAGTCTTTTCTCCAAATGAACGTCACGCTCCTGGATGAGCTGGATGGAATCACTTCTGCTCCACTGCAGAGCACAAGATCCTACTTTCCCCCAGTACTGTAAGTGGCTGTTTGCTGAGACAGCAGGGAAGAGAAAGAAAGAGGTGTTCAGGAAACATACACAGAGGTGTGAGGGTGGGGAAGGTTGTAAAATAGATAAATTGGAGCATATTTGTGGTTATTCTTTTTCAGTCAGGAGTCCAGTCCCTTCTATAGCCCCCAGTGAAAAGTGGGATGAAAAAGAAACACCTGCAAAAGGGGTATTCTTTTACAGAGAAGATATTAAAGAACTCTATCTATCTCAAAGCATCTTTACTATTTCAATTGGTTAATCAAATTAATTACAGTTGACAGCATCCCTTTAATGGCAGGATCATTTGTAGGTGTGTATTATTTTTTGTTTTGTTTCCTATGGGAACAGATTTACACAATTGTTTAAACTGTCAGTCAGATTTTCCTTCTCCCCCCAGAGGAATACTTTGGAACTTGCTCAGATGAACAGGCAAAAGAATAGAAGTTTCAAGTATAATTAAATTCTTGAAAGTTTCCTGAAAATCAATGGATGACAGACAAATCAATGCCCATGTTGTGGAAAGGACTTGGTCATTATGTACTAGCATACTGAACAAGTCATAATGAGGTGGCTTGGCCTTATCTAACAGTCCACCACTACCAGAGGCAAAGGTCCTGCTCTCCCTTCCTTTTCTGTCTTTAAGCTGTGTGTTGTTTCCTCTTACTTTTTGCTAGCTCTTGCACCTATGGGATGCCCCCATGAGCACATCCGGTTGAATCTGAAGTTCAGTGGTAGCCTAGACCAATCCAACTGCTGCCTTCAGTCTTACTTTCTGTCCCTTTATTTTATATTTAAATTTAAATACATTTATAAAGAGGAAAACTCTTTCCTCTTTCACTTCCCTTTGCCTGGGCAATGTGTTCCTGCCCCTCCTTTGTCCCAGTCCTGGATGTTTTGTCATGTCCTTTGCCGAGCCATTTCAGTGTGATAAAGTGGCATAAAATTAACTTGGTGGGAAAAGAAAAAAGTGAATAGTTTCCTATTTGTGCTGATACTTTTGCACTGAGTCAGCCCAGCAAAACATCCGATGAGCAGTAGAGAGACTGCAAGGGAGGGTGGAAGGGACCTGGGAGAGGAGAGGACAACTACCACCCTTCACTGCTAGTTTGGGAGAAGGGAGGAGGAGGCCTTCCTCCCTTGGTGCTTGTGAGCTCCTCACTGCTCAGCCACTCACCCAACTTGTGTCACGTCATTTTTGGTCATTTGGTAGCAAGGAGCTGGCCCCTGGTCAGCTTGTGTGCTGCTTCCACTTAGTTACAGTGTGCGAGTTGCTTGTCATATGGGGAGTGTTACGTGGACCGTGGAGGAAAGCAAGGTTGTTGTGATGGGGAAAGGAAATCCAACTCCGCTTCATCCACTGCTCACGCAGACACTTGTTTTAATATTGATTGTGATGTACACAAAATGAGGCCTGGCTCAATAGAAATTTTAGCAGTGGAGACGCCTATAAATCGGAAAGCAGATGTGCTGTGCATGGATAGGTATGACCTGTGGTAATATGTTTATTTTGCTGAAGTGCTAACTTCATTTTCTGTATGTAATGGGGGGGAGGGAAAAAATAAGTGGATTCAAGAGGAAGTTTACTGAAGAAAAAGTACTTGCTTGGTGAACGGGGATAAGGATAAAACTGTATGAACCATGTTAATCAAGAATTAGTAATGTGGGCATCTGACCATCACTGAAGTGTACAGCACTGACTGACTAAATGATGGTGTTTTGCATCAAGCAGTGATGAACACAAGGTTCTTCACAGGGAAACAAAACATCAAACAAACTTGAAATTCATTCTACTATTTGAGCAGTGTACTTTGCTAATACATGATGTAAGACTGAGGAAAATCATTTCCTGGCTCCATCAAGGGAATGTTTGATGTGCTCCAAGACGGATGACACTGGGAAAATTGGGGGTTTTTCCTCATGTAGCTGTGCTTTCCTGGCCCTTTCTTTTGGTTGGCTCATGTTCTGTGTCAGCTTCCCAGAATGAAAGACTTTTTTCTTTCCTTCACTCAAATTAGAACAAAGAGAAATGTTAAATAGGGTTAGAATACCACACTGATGACCACATACAATGTTCGTGTTATTTTTTTTCAGTTTAAATGGTAAGATTTTTGAAGTAGTCTCCCTTCGGCTTTGGAAGCAGTCATTGATCAGGGAAACATGGCCAATTCTCAAAACTTCTGGGTTTTGATTGCATTTTTAAGGAGAATTCTCATTTTATTCTGTATTCTGCTGGAATAAATTAAAATATCCATAGACTCATTTCTATGCAAAGCAATGAAGCTCTGTGGTAAGAAGCAAAAAGCAGAAATTGAAAACGGACCAAAAATAATCCAGACTACATGTTTAAGCTATTTCAGATCATTAAATTCTAAACAACTGTGTTTCTAATGCTTCAAAACAGGAAAACGTCACCCCAGTCAAGAGATACGGTTTTAACACGGGGTGAATACATATAAATACAAAGTTGATTCTGGCCTCCAGAGCTTGCTATGAAGCAGCTTTCTTCCTTCCTCTTGTCTTCTTAATTTGTCTACTGCAGAGAAGCAGTGTATGTTACACTTTGTTGGAAGGCTGTACAGACTAGTCACCTTGGTCTTTCAAAAGCAAGAGTTAAGAGACATTTAAAAACTTTTTGGACCTGCTTAAATTGATCATATTGTTGTAATGAAAGCCTCTGTTTATATTTTTGGATTCCTTTAGAAAGTGTTTCTGATGTGCATTCTCAGTCTTACTCTTCCTGCCAGCTTCTATGAAGTGTAATCTCCAGTTTAACCAAAACCTTGTTTAAGGAAATAAAGCATTTGACAAAATGAATGACTGGTGCTGGTAAAACTAAAACATTGGCTCACTGTCCAAGCAGCAGTACAGGGAAAGGAAACTTCTGAAAAGCAGCAGAAGGAGGAAAAAAAAAAAAGGTCAGGAAAACAGGCATAAAACTCTCAGCACTGTGTGCTCTTGACACTGTAAATGGGCACGTATGATGTACTGTAGTATTCAGCATGTCTGGACCTGCAAGGCTACTTTCAGTGTCTCACATGATAATGGCATTATCACTGAAGTTATATTTATTTTTCAAAATTCATTTTGAAACATGTGGAAAACTTGCTTAGAAAAATGTGTCCACAGCAGGGTCTAGCTTTCTCTCCTGCTGTAAGAACATCAGAAGATCTTTGTGTTCAATACCTGTCACTTCCCCCTTTTTTCATGTGGAAGTAAAAAGCAATTGGTTTGGCAGTGTAGGATGTGTGGAATACAGATTTCCTATGTCCAAAATCATAGACTCATAGAATCATAAAATAGTGAGGGTTGGAAAAGACCTTAAGATCATCAAGTTCCAACCCCCCTGCCATGAGTAGGGTCACCTCATACTAAACCATCTCACCCAAGGCTTCATCCAACCTGGCCTTGAACACTGCCAGGGATGGAGCATTCACAACTTCCCTGGGCAACCCATTCGACTGCCTCACCACCCTAACAGGAAAGAATTTCCTCCTTATATCCAATCTGAACTTCCCCTGTTTAAGTTTTAACCCATAATCCCTTGTCCTGTCACTACAGTCCCTAATGAAGTCCCTCCCCAGCATCCCTATATGCCCCCTTCAGATACTGGAAGGCTGCTATGAGGTCTCCACGCAGCCTTCTCTTCTCCAGGCTGAACAGCCCCAACTTTCTCTTCATATGCTACAGTTTGCTAGTTCGTTTTTATTTAATCACTTACATATTTTGTCTGATAATGCTTCCAGCAGTCAAGCAGATTCTGCCATGAAGCATGGTAACAGATGTTCTATATATGTAAGGCGACGTGTCATCTCAGCAAATTAGGTCCCCTGTTGTTTTAAGTCTTGCCCTTACAACACCTCCACACTGCAGAGAGAGCAGCTTTCAATGGCAATAGCTCTTTTGTTAACATTTTCTTAACAGAAAGGTAATCTGTCTTCTTTTTTTTTTGTAACTAAGTAATGTTACTGCAACATACACATCTACTCCATGAAATCAACCTGGCTCACAAATAAGAAATCAAAAGAGTAGATACCATAACACATGATCCTACAAGGTTTTATGAGGGGAGAATATTTTTCCTACTGTGTCTACGGTTTACTCTATTCAGTGCCTCAAACCAATTTTCATTAGTGTTGTGAATAAACAATAATAAACGCTTTCAAGAACAATGTTGAATTGTGTGAAATATTAGCTGTATAAAGTCCTTCTTGTAGGGGAGTTTCCAAATAATTTAAAAAACAACTTCAAAGAGGTGTTGATAGTGTTTGTAATGTTTGCAAAAGGACATCACTAGCACTCTAAATTCCAGTGCAGTACTGGTACTGATTAGGGACTACAACAGGCTGTCATGTGAAAAGCACAGTGTGGGGGCATTGGATGATCCTGTTGGAATCAAAGCAGATTCACTACTGAAAGTAAAAGTGTGTTTGTTCTCTGAGCATGACTTTTGGAATTAGTTTTTCAGGCACGCCTCAAATTCCTTTATGTATTTCTCTCAATTGGTATGGCTGAAGTTCACTTCCCAACCATAACATCTTAAAACCCAAGGGGAATGCTGTGAAATGAGATGGCAGCTCAGGCAAGGTGCTGGTATTGTTTACCAATGGTTTGCTTCTGTAGAGTGTTTCTGAAATTAGCCTGAGTGCTACCTTTAAGATAAGCCAACAATGGCATTTCTACATAAACTGTTCGCTCTATTCGCAATTGTCTAAAATATTTCATAATCTCAGGAGAGAACAGTGCCATCTGACATCATAAAGTCATTAATATTGTCGAAGTGCTGAAGGCAGTATGATTCCAGAGACCTCCAGCAGTATGCTAATAAAATCCTAGTGAAGACTAAAAATGCTTGTCAGTGAACCACGAAACTTGTCAGCAGCCTTCTGCTGGCACATATTGATGCTGGGTTAATGAAGATAGAATTGAAAGTTATTAGCTGTTTATAAAGAACATTTCAAAGAACAAAAAATACTGTGATATCTGAGTTATGAGACAGCAGGCAAACTGTTGGCAGCAGGTACTACATGAGGGAAGGAATAAGGCAGCAGCATCTATTTACATGGGGGGGGGAAATGTAAGCCAACACATCTGCATGAGAGATGGTATCAGAAACTGGTTTTACATCCTGCTGCCCACTTGCCGAAGGGCTACTCCTTTATACTTTGCAGAGGGAGACACCCCTCTTTTTTTTCCCATGAGGCAATAACATTTCCCAAATGATTCTTGTGTATCAATAATATGGATTGTAGGCTCACCAGGAGTGTCTGCCAGGCTTCTCTGTATAATTTGGTTATCAAAGTAATTAATTTCCTCCAAGGAAGGGGAGTATCCAGTGCTGGTCAATCTGTTTCATGGTTACTTTGTTATCAGGCACTGTTTAGGGATAATTAGCTTGTCATAACAAATTAAAGGGATAAATATTCCCTTCCAAAATTAGAAATGGAATTATGAAAATGGAAAACATATTGCCTATGTACGAGAGCTCAGTTGCATCCTCACACAGTTTCTGGTGTCTCTGCTAGGACAACATTCAACTGTGAGAAATGTGGGCTGACTGTAATATATATCTAAACTTCTTCCAGAAATTTCTTCAGTATGCTTTGGAGTTTTTTGAAATGAGGATTCAATTCTACTGCATGTCCCAAATTAGTCCATTCTTCGTTGCTTTAAGCTGCAAACCTTCCTAAAAGATGTGTCAAAGTAAACCCTTTGTTAGAGCTGCTTATCTCCAGCAGTTCACAGAACCGTTTAGGTTGGAAAAGACCTTTTAAGATCAAATCCAACTGTCAACCCAGCACTGCTAGGTCCACTACTAAACCATGTTCCTAAGTGACATATATTTTAAATACCTCCAGGGATCGTGACTCAGTCACTTACTTCCCTGGGCAGCCTGCTCCAATGCTTGACAGCCCTTTTGGGATGCCCTTTGGATTGGACATCCAATCTAAACCTTCCCTGGCACAGCTGGAGGCCATTTCCTCTGATCCTATCACTTGTTATGTGGGAGAAGAGATCGACCCTCCCAACCTCCTTTCAGGTAGTAGAAAGTGATAAGGTCTCCCCTGAGCCTCCTTTTCTCCAGCCTAAACAATCCCAGTTCCCTCAGCTGCTCCTCACAGGACTTGTGCTCTAGACCCTTCACCAGCTTGATTGCTCTTTGAATGCACAAGGACACCACAGTAGGCAGAAAGAACAGCAAGCAGCTTTGAGAGTAATTCTGCCTTAGCTGTGGGAAGCCTTCCTCCCTGGGCTTCCTGCCACCAGTGCCATTCTGCACCAGGGTAATACTGTGCAATAACGGCTTACTGCAGGACTGCGTTTCTGAGCAGCTTTTCCTTCGTGGCTTGTACCCTTCTGGCCTGTGCCTCATGAAGTCAGGACAGAGTACGGGTCTGTACAAACACATCAGTGTTGGTGGACAAGCTTGTAATCGAGCATGCCACTGCTAAAGCAGTGGAACGTTTGCGTGTATGGGCATCAGTAGGGACATCCGCCTGTTGGCCATCTCACCAGTGCAGCCGAGGACTTTGGGTGAGTGAGACAGGAACATGTGGTTTTGACGGGTGACCAGGGAGCAGCGGAGAGCAACGCACCGCCTGCCTGCATGGATCGGGGGCTGTAGCCTCAGGCCCAACAGACACAAGCTGCGGCTGCGGCCGTCCCAGCCCGCGGGGGCAGGTGGGAGGGAACGGAGTACAGCGGGCCCCGGCGCAGACACCTCGGGCCCGCTGAGGCAGCAACTGCAGTCGCCGCAGCAACACCGCCGGGTCTGCCCTCACCCCGCCGCGGGCCCTGTCGGGGCGGCTCGCAAGGCATGCTGGGGCTTGTAGTCCCTCCTACAGCCCTCCCGCCTCCGGAGCGGCTTCACGGAAGCTGCCGAGCGAAACTACAACTCCCAGCGGGCGGAGGGGCGCTCCGCGAGCGTCCGTGGGCGAGCCAGCACAGGGAGAGAGGCCGGTCCCGCTAGGTCGCGTCGCTCGGGCGAGTACCGGGACGGGCCGGCTCCGCCCGGGGCTGACGGCAGGCATCGCTCGCGCCTGTGTGCGCGCGTGCCGGGGACCGTGAGGGCTCAGGCGGCAGGAGCGGGGCTCCAGCGCAGGCACCGCACCCGGCCCGCACTCCTGTGCCCCCACGGCTGGCAGCTGCCTCAGTCGCGGAGGCAGCGATGGGGGATAGTTAGTGCGGTCGCCACGCTCCACCAGCCGGAGGGAGGGCTGGGCCGGGCTGGGTCGACGGCGCGGCGTCCCCAGCGCTGCCGGTGCGTGTGACCTGCCTGCCCCCTCGGCAGGAAGCAGCTGACTGACGGACCGACCGCGGCAGGGGGTGCCCGCCTGTGTGGTCCCGTCCCTCGCCGCCTCCCCCCGCTCCTCCCGCGGGCGGCCGCCGCTGCGGTGGTTACCGCCTCTCCCTGAAGATGAGGAGGCGGCAGCTGCTGCTTCTGGGTCTGGCTGCTGGGGAGAAGCCTGGATAGAGGCTCTGGAGAAAGCGGGGAGAGAAAGCCGCCGCTCTCCAGCTCGCGGAGGGGAGCCGGGCGTTTTTCTCACCTTGCTCCGGCCGAAAGCCCAGCCGAACCAGAGACGCCGGCGGGAAGCCCCTCCTGCGAGCTGGGGCGGGGGCAGGATGCGGGGGGGGACCCGGCACCGCCGCGGGCCGTGGGCGAGAGCCTGCGCTGCCGCAGCGTGCGGCCGCCCGCGGCGGCCGTGAGGCAGGAGGCTAGGATGGTGACGGGCGGGAGAAGTTCCGCAGAGATCTCCTACCGGCGGCGAAGCCTCCCTGTCCTCTCCTTTCCCCAACGTCCCTTCCGCACGGCCGCCCGCCTCGCGGGGCTGAGGCGCTGGGGAGCATGAGGCGGCGGCGGGGACCTGTTGTGTAGGGGAGGCGGGGGTTAAGCGCGGCGGCGCGGAGCGTGAGGCGGGGGAGCGGCTCTGCGGGGAGGGGGCAGAGGATGAGGACCTGCTCTGCGGGCTCTGGTGACTGTCGGGGACCGGCTCTGCCCCGCGCTGCCTGGAGCTCGGGAGACTCCCCTGCAGCGGAGCCGTGACAGGGAGGCGGGCCCGCGGCGGGGATACCCGCGACCCCGGCTCTGCGGCGAGCGGCGGCCGCTTCGCCCTGAACTAACTGCGGCTGCAGGGAGAAGAGCGCTTGAAGTGTCTCGGAAGCTGGAGTTGCAGGCTGGTTCCTTCCTTCCCCCCCTTTATTTTTTTTTCGTTTTTCCTCCTCCGTACTGGTCTGTTCCGCGCGTCTCTTGAGGGAACGTTTTAGGAATGGTCATTTTTAGCAGTGAAATCTGCTGCGCGAAGGAGGATTATAACAAATCTCTATGAATGCTAAACTCGATTGCTAAACCTTGCCTTGACCAACCTTCTGACCCTCAGAGAGCTCTCTCAGGGGTGTGCGTGGGAAGGAAAGAACAATCTTCCCATTTGAAAATAAACTTGAAAAAAAAAAGAGACTATTTTTTTTTCTGGACAGACTAACTGCCTTAGAATTTTTTTTATTTCCTTTTTCTTGTTTTGTGATAAGTTGTTTTAAAAAGGATTGTCTTACATGGTGGTTTTGTAACTGATGGAGGAAGCTGAAGGAAGGATCCCTCTCAAGCTTTTCTGATGTGACAGCTTTGGTTTCGGAGGAGTTAAGTGGTGTTTGCATGATACACCTATTGCTAGCCTGGTAGAGACTTTTTTCATCTTTTTATTTGCTTTTTTTTAATTAACCGGGGCTGGTGGAGAGGGCTGTCTTGGTCGGAAGACTGCACACGTTTATATATTGTTTATATTTTTGGTGGGGTTCTCCCCACATTTTACTCTCCCTTGATGACTCCTGGAGGTAGTAGTGGGCCCATGAAAGACTGTGAATACAGTCAGATCAGCACACACAGCTCTTCATCTCCCATGGAGTCTCCCCATAAGAAAAAGAAATCGGTTCCCAAGAGAAAATGGGAGGTTTTTCCTGGAAGAAACAAATTCTTCTGCAATGGGAGGATCATGATGGCTCGACAGACTGGAGTCTTCTATCTGACTCTTGTTCTCATCTTGGTCACCAGTGGACTCTTCTTTGCATTTGAGTAAGTGACATTAAAGTCTTTGTATCTTCCTTATATTCCTCTAGTTACCTGTTTTCTGACTGAAACTAATCATGTTTAGCCAGATATAATGGGTGAATGCTGACTGAATTCAGCTAACATTGGTTTCTATAATTGAAAATACCTGATAAGGTGCTGGGGGCATAGGATCCAGTTTTGGTTATCACACTGTGGAAAACTGATGTTTGTGGATTAAGGTTGTAGGTTTTCATGCCACAGGTTTCCAGCTCTTGCTGATGCAAGAATAGTGTAAAACAGCAGGTTTGGGATGGTAAGGAAGTTATGTACCTTCTTGTCTGGGATTTACTCTGCTGAGAATCAAAACTGGCAGGTGCAAAAATACCTTTTGTAACAGAAAATGCAAGTTCATGGGTTAGGCATGGTTTTAACTTAGAATGAAAACCAAAACCCAATAAAAAACTAAAACCAAAACCGAGGGCATATACCTAGCATGTGCAGTTTTGCATATACCTAGCTTTCCACCGCTAGGTAACAGCATTACTTTGTGATGATAACTTGTATGTGAGTTCGGTCTTAGTTTAAGCTGTATCTGTTTTGGAAGTTTGGGTTTTTCTTGAAGCAAGCTTTTAATGTCCTCCTAGGGCTTTTTTTCTCTGTTGCTCTGAGTCTTCAGGAGTCCTTTTCATTTATATAAAGTGGACACACGGTGACGGCAGATCAGATATACTGATTTTTGTGCTTATGTTGGAATGGTTAAATGAAATATGTATGGCAAGGAAGAATTAGGCACATGATATGAACAATATGCTTAGGCTTACTTTTTTTAAAGTGGGGAGTTCCCAGATGCTCACACTGCTAAAACACTGGCTATAGTAATAATTGAATTATTTTTAAAGTGTTAATGCTATTTTACCTGTTCTATAGTAGGTTGGCTTGTGGCAGGAAAAAAATCTTCAAATTATGTATTACAGCTCTTGCTATTTTCTTGACTAGAAACTATTACATATAAGTAACCTTCAGTGCTGCTTTCAGAAATTATGTTCACTTTGATGAGTGATACAGTTGAATGACAAAGGTCATTCATTACTTGGTGTCTTCCAGGAAGATGTTAGCAAACCCTAAATTGTACCTAAATAGCAGCCAGTGATGTTAGCAAACCCTAAATTGTACCAGTTAAATGCAGACCACGTTAACATACTGAAAGTAGTAAAGGTAAAAATGCTCAGCAGGTGACCAGTTGCTAAATATATCTGTGAGCTCAGCAAATGAATTGTCTTCAGTGGGCTTCAGGTTACTTTAGAGTGGAGTTTTAATTGTAAATCTTAGGCAGACATTACAAAGCTGCTTGGATACTCTTGGAGTAGCTGAAATAACATTCAATATGATATCCATATACTGCAAATGTGTTTACTTTCCTGGTTTTAAAGGGGTATTAAAGGTGTAACCTGATAGTATTGCATCAGGACTGCGTGCCACTCTATTTTGTGTGTCATGATTAGGCTTAATTTTGGAAAGCTTTTGTGTGGGGGCTGATATCTGCATCTCTGTGCAGCCTCATCACCTTCAGCAGAGCCTCTGAAGGGAAGTGCTGGACTGCCTGCAAATACCAGTGTAAATGTGGGATCAAAACTGTAATGTTTTATAATCATGATTGTGAAACTTATTTATTAAGCTACAATTTATAGCTTATTTGTATGTTTTAACACTTGGTTGCTTCAGAGAGAAATAGTCTCTGCAGCTGCATGATTCAGAACTGCTAAATCAGGATGAGCTTCTAGCAGTTCATCACCTTGCAATTTCATTACTACTGTGAGTTATGTGTTCCTACCAAAGTTGAACACTACAGCTTCTGTCATGTCTTTGAGCTTATTTGAAGTGATGGATGACATCTTTAGTCAAGCTGCAGCATTTTATTTATATATAATTGGTGCTTATTCTAACTGGCAGTCTTGAAGCAGGGAAAAATCTTTGGCTTTATATAACTGTATAAATTCTGTGTGTGTGTTTGTACTGGTCTTGAGTCATTCTTGTATCACTTGCACTCTCCTTTTAAGGAAAATCAAAGTAGAGGGTGGCAATGATAGTTCATTTTTATAATAATAATGTAGACTTTGTTTTTTAAAAAGCACTTGCACTGGAAAATTATTACTCATCCTCTGGAGGCTAATTAAAAAAACTCCTAAGACTATGAGAATGGTGTTGAGCACATTTGTGATGTTTGAACTGCAGAAGGTTGTTGATTTTACAATGAAAAAAGATTTAGAATGAAAACAGGTAATCTTTGACTAAAAAAACATTTTTTTTAAGCAGTTTCTAATAATCTAAAGTTACTATTTATTGATCAGTTGATGGCATCTCGAGGAGTTAGTGACACTTCCATTATTTGGCTGACTTGGTTATGGTGCTCCTCATTAACCACCAGAATGACAGAAATGTGTTTCAGTCGTTTGTGTACAGGTGGGTCAAAGTGGTTTTTAAATGGGCATGTGCGACGAGTATCTGAACTGTAAGGTCAAACTGTCATTGAAGAGGAAAGACACTGTATGTTCTTGCAATTGTTTGGTCTTTTTGCTACAGTTGAAATAAATGATTTTATTCCTTTGGTTTTGGAAACTGGAAGATAGGTACTCATCACATTCCCAGTCATTCCCCAGTTGCAGCCTGTTAAGTGGGGGTGTAGGAAAGTTAGGACTTTGACAGCTAATTAATTCCTGGGGAAGCATTGTGCTGACATAAACTGTTGTCTTTTACCCTTTTGGCTTAATTTGTTCTTCCAACATGATTTCGCCCCCACCCTCCTTCTTTTATTTTACTGTTGACACCCATTCATCCAGAGCTGTATCTCACATGCTGTGGAATCCTGTCCAGGGGAGAAATACATCTCTCTGAATCAACAAATCCTAGCTCTCCAAAAGCAAACATATGTCATACATCTTGACCTGTATAGCTTTTGACATCAAACCATGCCTTTGCAGTCTTTTGTATTTATGCTCCTGTGCTTTTTCCTGCCTACTTTTCCCAGCACCTAGTGTTGGTTGGTTTTATTCCTTTCTCTCTGTTGACTTTTATCTCTCAGATACTCCAAATACATCACCATTTCTCCCTTTTGTCATTTCACTGTTCTTTTTCATTTTCAAAGAGGTAAGCCGGAATTTGCTTAAAAGAAAAACAACAACAAACTAGGAGCTTTCAAGCTGGTAAAATATTTATAATTCCTGCCTCCCTCCCCTTCCAAAGGTAGAGAATAGAAATAACAAACAGTTTTATTTCTGTAACTTATCTATTAAATGTAACATGAATTATTGCAAGAACTTCTGGGTCCCAAGAGGGATGCTGTGCTTGAGGTATTCTTAAAAATGTCTATTTCAAAATGCTCAAGATGAGGCACCGCAAATTACTTACTTTGTCTTTAAAATTTGGGTATGTTGTTTTATTTTGGAAATATATTTCCTAACTCTAACCCTATGATATTTAGCCTTTTTTCTTGCAAATTTGGCTTTGTGTTGCACTTCCCTTTTTTCCTTTGCCTTGCCTCATTACACAGACATACGTATTTTTTAAACTATCTCATGTAAAAGTAGCTGCATGTAAAAGTAGCTGCATGAAAGCTTGGAAAACAAATTCCCCAGAGCAAAGACAACATCCATAACTGAAGGGCAGATCTCACTGATGTACTTAGCCAGTTCAACCACTGTATTTGCATAATTTAAGTCCTTTATTGGTGCAGTAAAGAGAGGCAGAACTAAGGCACTTCATACTGCTTTTATGCAGCTAGGTATGCATAGTCAAAAGATAAAAGAACCCTTTATGTCCATGGTCATTTGGAATGCTATTTTTGTAGGTTACAGTAAAGCAAAATGGAGGCTGAATGACATATTTATCACAGCAGGATATGTAAAACAAACATCTTGTTAAATGGCAAATCTTAGATGAATGCACAAGCTTCACAGGTTCCAGAGCGGTGGTAGATGAGTTTGGCTGCATTATTACTGTGAGTTAATGCTGCTTCTGTGTGCCAGCTCCCTTTTTCTTGGACCTCATGGTGCAGGTAGCAGGAGAGAACATGTCTGCACCTGAGCTGCTTCAGGTCAGGCAGGCAAATTAAACTTCCCATAAAAGGTGGGTTTAAGTGAAGATGCCAGCTGAACTGAATTGACTCAGGCACAGTCATGTTTTCTTCTGTCAACTCAGTTGCAGGGTGAGTGGTTCTGGAAGAAGGTTGGAGCAGATGGTGGGATGCCGGAAGGGCTGATGCAGTGCAGCTTTTTTCTCTGTAAATGTGAGTCAGAGCCCTATCACTTCTGATACCATTTGACACTTGCACTGATTCAACAAACTGGAGGGTTTGAGTTTTGGATTTTTTTTGAGCTGGTTAACACTTAATTTTTGTGTAATTGCAATGTCTTTCAAAAAGGGATGCTGAAAAATTGTTTAAGCTGAGACTGTTCATGTGCATGTGCATACAAATCACTGCTTTCTATCTGCCGTTACAGTCACTGGCAACCTGCTCCATGGCTCCCACCCTGAAAACCAGTGTGACTGAAGGACATTTACGAGTCACACTATCGGATGCAGTGTAGATTGTTCAATATTGAACTTCTATAGCACGCGCTATGGCAAAGTGGTGTAACTCACTGCTCACTGTGACAAACCTCTATGTGTAAACACTTATGTCAGTAAGCTGAGCATCTTCACTGTGGTATCAACAATTGTCATCGTCTTATGGCAAATGCTCTGTGCTCTTGAAAGAGGTGGATTCTTAATGTGAGGTCCTATGCCAATTAGGTGGAATGTTCTTAATCTGATAAACCTCCTTTATCTTTCTTCCTCTGCTCTTAGGACGAGTACCTTACTTGCATCTTTTGATGTCCTTAAACAAAGAGTTCCTTAGCAAGAAGTGCTACCAATGTGACTTCCGGTATTAAAGGCTGCTATAAACATTTCCTGCTGAATATGTCAAAATGGATTTCAAAGCAAAAATTGTGGCATATAAACTGGAATGATCATTTAACAAGAGAACCGCATCCTTTTCTACACGGAAGGCAGTAGTTGCCTAATAGTGCAAGTGATGTGGGCAAGTGCACTGATGAATAGGTGTTTCCCCCCAACCCCCAGTTTTCTTTGTTAAAAAAAATAATCTGTCATCAACATTAAACCAAATCAGTATTTCCATTTCTCATTTTGCCATATTATATATCTCTGACAGTTTAGTGAAAAAGACACGGAATGAAGCAATTCTAATTTTCAGGGTTTACTTTTTGTATTGAATTTATATAGAAGTACCAAATAATATGGTAAATTCCTAAGGGATGGCATGCATTCCAACCAGGTGTTGCTTATTCTTTGCACTTTAATTACCCTGAAAATGTTAGCTGCAGAATCTAGTATCTTTCAGGTACAAAGTATATCTAATATTTTTCTCCTTTGGTAAGGGACTTTCCTTGGTCACAAAAAAAATTTACTTAATCCATCTCTTCTAAGTTTCCCAGTGATCTGTGCATGTCTGCTGAAGTTTCTCCCTGGCCGAAAGGGTATAGTTTTGTACTACCCTAACTTAAAGTAGCACTTCACTGAGCAGGTACCTCAGTTTAAACTTTTAAACCTGCTTTGAATGAATTGCATGATAAAAACTGAAATTGTTTCACCCAGAGATGTACCGATAACATTTGGTATTAGGTCATGCATCTCTACTTTTCAAGGCTAGATCTATTTATGTGGAAATGGATAATGACTAAGTGCTTCAGTTTTTCAGGGTGAAATTCTGTGAGGATAACCTCTTGCTTTTGGAAGTCAAACCTTCTTTACTTCTCCTGAAACTACAGAGGCTTTTTATGGTTTTGTAACACTTCACTTGTTTTCCAAAATAAAGAGCTTTTTTCCCAGTGTTGTTTTGGTTTGGTTTTTTTGGTTGGTTGTTTTTTTTTAATTCAGCTTGATTGATGGCCTTTATCTGCTGTTTCATGGAGAAGACAAGTTTTGAGCATGAGTTTTTGTCTTTTAATTTCCTCCTTTCTCCCCCAGTACTTCTACTTGTATTTCCACTTCTTTTTTTTCTTTTTTTTTTTTTTTTTTTTTTTTTTGGTTGGTTGGTTGGTGGTTGGTTGGTTGGTGTGTTTTTTTTGCAGAGGTGAGGGACAATGAAAACAGGGAATGGAACAGTGCAAGAAGTGATGTTGGCTTCTCAGATACCATGTCCTCTCAGGACCTGGAGGAAATCCCTGTGTAGCTTTGGACTATCAGTACATGCACATCTTCAGAGTGAAATGTGAATGTTTGTGCTCTTCTTTGCTTGATGTCATTCTGACCCATTGGAGAAAGAGGAAATTTCATCACAGCCTGATGGGTGATGGTTTTATATGTTCATCATAGCTCAACATGGTTCTTGTAGATAGGTGTAGATTCTAACCTTGGATATTTGATATCCTTTCCAGAGTGGGGAAAAAAGAAATTTTTAAAGTTTATTTATTATCTGTATAAATGCATTCAAATATTTACAAATGCTGATGAATAATATCTCCAGAACATGAGGTTAGACATGTAATTTTGTGACACTTGTTTGATAAAATCTTAATTTATCACTTAAACGTTTGTGGTTTCTATTGTTGATATAATCTGTATAGTATGCCTGTTTTCTTTTGTCTTTCCCTGAGTAGGTACTCTTGCCCCTTTACCTGAATGGATGTGTGCCCAAAGTATAAGATGTATCTCCTGGAGACTAGTGTAAGGGAGTTACATTAACTAGATTTACACTATTGAAAAACTAATTTCTGTTAGTTGTGGTCATTGTCATGTGACTGTCTCTGGAACTCTTCTCACGTCACCCTGCAGAAGTTTTCATAACTTGTTTGAAAGGGAGATGTTAGGTTTTTTTTTTCACATATATTCTCAGGAATCATGTTACATGTTTAACTTCGTGTAAAGTATTCTTTTTACTCGTGTTCAACTTGGGACTAATAGTGCAAAAAATACCTTTGATACGTGATTTATGTCATAGCTGCATTGTAGTATTAATTTGTAAATGGCATTTCGTACAAAACACGAAACAGTGTTATCAGTGGATCTGGATGACTGAGAAACTATCTTGCTTTGGAAGGAAAAGGGGAAATAGTCTGTACAGAACTTGAACCAAACTGTTCTGTTCATTCGCCTTTTTTTCTTTTTTTTGGAGGGGGGAGAGGAGAAGCATGGAGCTGAAAAGAATATTTTGTTAAAAATATCTGGGCTTATTTGTAGCTTCAGTAGAAACTGGAATGCTGGAATTTGAACTGGGCATTAAATACAGAAATTCTTTTTTAACAGTTAGGTTATACCTTTCAGGTAGCTAAGAACAAGAAGACAAAACTAACAGAAATGGCCTCTCCATTTATTGCAGTATTAAACTGATAGTTGTAACATTCAAATGTGAACTAATTAATGGGAAGGTAAAGAAAGAGGAGGAGAAACCTGAGAATATTTTTAACTTTATAAGCTGCGTGATTGTTTCAGAATAGCCCAGCCAAAGACTTCACTGGCTTAAAATACTGGAACATCTTGAAAAATTGCTTAAAATGTTATAACAACTTTATCTAGGAAATTTTTGCTCACCTGATTGACAGTCCTTCTAAGTGACCCTGTAGTAGCTAATGATCACTTAAGTTCCAGGCTGCCAATAAAGGTTTGCACATGTCAGTGCTTCTTGTCTTTATTTGGCAAAGCTGATAGAAAAGGGGCAAAATCCCCTGAAGTCAGCTGGAACTACCAAAGTTTATTACATTTCATATAATCACAGCCCTTTTTTTTTTTTTTTTTTGGAACTTCATACTAAACTTTGAAGTGGTTAAATATTTTACAAACCAAAGAGACACACTAAAATCAAGAAATCAAGATGAAGCCTGTGTTTAATAGTCAGAAATAAAATTCTGTTCAGATTTATTGAAGTACTGAATGTTAGTAACATAAAATGTATTTAGGGAAAGAGGCTGAACTGTTTTGGAGTTTCAGTTTCGTGTAACCCTCGCCCCATCCCTTTCCCTGTTGTATGTGTTCATAGTCAAAATCCTGTTCATACCTCAGTTACTAGGCTAGGCGGGCTTTGTATTTGTGAAGCCCGACAATGGCCTTTCTGCAGTGTGCATTTGTGGAGATCTTGCGCAATTGCATTCCAGAACTTTTAACTGCTAAATTGACAGTGTGCTGTGGTGCTATATGGTTATTCAGCATCTGTATCACTGATCGCTTCCTTGTGTGGTGCTATATGGTTATTCAGCATCTGTATCACTGATCGCTTCCTTTTCATCAGTGTCCGTAGGGTCTATTCACGTTATAGTGGGATGGTGGCTAATGAGGTCTTACATAATGTGCTTGGCTAATGAGATCACAGCTGGTTTTGTTTTATAGTTTTTCCCTTCTGCCATCCCCTTAAGTTGCTTACTGCAATGAAGCAGTTGCTTACCAGCAGCATGCATTTATTGTGGTGAATATGCAATAGGTTCAGTTTCTTCTTTAACTTTTACTGTTAAAAATATGTTTCATGAAACAGAGATTGAATAGAATGCTGAGAATTAAATTGAAAGCTGAGAACCCAAACTCAAGTTAAAATGTACATAAAATTTGCAGTTTATGAATTTCATGTTACGGTTTAAGTGCAGGGTAACACTGTCACATTGTCTATACTGAGTGGATGTATGAAATAAATTTGTGAGGTTTGGAACTAGACGATCTTAAGGTCCTTTCCAACCCTAACTATTCTATGATTCTATGATTCTAACATACGTTTGTTATACATATCTATTAGTTCTTAAGAGCAAGGAACAGTTATGCTAGAATTTGTTGCTATTTTAGCATAAACAGTCAGTATATTACTAAAAGTTAGATGAAACAACATTGGCCAGGATTGGAAATAGTAATCCAAAACTTTTGTTTCTGATTGTGATAAATTTTATGTGCCTTTTTTTTTTTTTTTTTAAATGTCTGGACATCTAGAAATTGGAATCCTGGTCTTACGTGTTCAGTGCGCTTGTTAGATACCCCATTGGTTACAAATGCCATGTTTCAGGGTAGAGAAGCAAGTTGTCAGACCAGTACTGAAGTTTTGCTGTATGCTTGTTCATGTTCATGGTGTGGGTTTTTGTAGCACAACTGTCTATGCCTGTTCCTTAGTGAATACTGTTTCATTGGCAAAAGGGCTTTCTAGTATTGAATTAGAATGTGGAAGTTATAGTTTTTCCTAACTTGGAACTATTTGAGGCTGTTAAAAGCACTAAGAAGAAAAGTAAAAGCTAGAATAGTGTTGACTTTTCTCTCATCAGTATTGCAACTCTTTAAGAAAGTTGCTTCTTGTGAGTCTGGTTTCTTTAGAGCTCATAATGCTTTTATATAGTGAAAAAATGCAACTTTTGAGATACTTTTATTATTCAACATGATTTGTTGGGTTGAGGGCTGGACAGGCATCGGGTGTAGAAATATCCGAGTAAACTTTGTTGTTAGTCTGAATAGACTGGTACATGAAATGTGTTGCATGGTGTGATAAGGAAAATTGGAGTGTACAGGCTGGTTCACTGATTTGCGTCCGTAAACTGGCCTGGAGAAGGCTCAGGGGGCATCTTATTAAAGAAGTACCTGACTGGGGAGGATGAGTAAAAAATTAAAAAAAAAGGAGCCCAGAGGCAATGAGCACAAAATGAAATGCCATTTAAACATCAGAAAGGACTTGGGGTGGCTTTTTGTTTGATTGTTTTGGTTTTGTCTGTTTGCCTATTTGGTTTGGGGTTTTTTGCTGTGAGGATGATTGAACACTGGCACAGATTGCCCAGAGAGGCTACAGGCATTCTGAAAACCAGCCAGATGTAGACCTGAGGAGTCTCCTTTAACTGGCTCTGCTTTGAGCTAGCTTTGGACTCGATCTCCAGAGGTCCCATTCTACCTCAGCCATTCTGTTACATGTGAAAACCTGAGAACTTCTTCCCATAAGATAGTAAAAGGTGTATCTAGTGAGATTGTTTTAATAACCCATTTATTACATTACCTATTTCACAAGAACTTCAGTTATACATAGTCTTAGAATCTGAACCTAAAGTCTCAGTCCAACAGAACTTAAAAATTTGCAAGTGGAATAGACATAGCTATTGTTTCTGTCCCCTCTCCTTTTCTCACCTTTGAATATGGCTTTCTCAGTACAAAGTACATTTTCCAACATTTCTTGGAGTTTCTTTTTCTGCTTTCTTTCACTTATCTGCTGTTCCTAAACAAGCTTTGCCCTCTACTATTCGTCTGGTTTTTGCTGAACTATAGTTAATATTTTCTTATCACGTAAGCAGCGGCATTTTATTAAACATTGATTTGCTAAACAAACAAACAAGTAAATAATTCCAGTTCTGGATTACAATTTGGAAATGAAATAAGAGGAGAAAGCTTAAATGAAGTGGAGCATATTTTATTTCAGTAAAATATATCTGAACCTTTACATCCTGTAGGAGCTATCACTGCTAAGTTTTCTCTCGGGCTGGTGGAAGCTGAAGGGGCATTTCCCTATACCACCTATTCAAAGCACCATTTCTCAGAGTGAACTTCATGCCTGTAGACCTGCCTGGACAGATGTTGGATTATTACTGCTCATGGATTCAAACAAAACTTCAGAGTATTTAATAGGAACATCCCAGTTTCTTTTCTGTTTATCAGGCCTAGTTGCAGTGAGACTAATCTGATCCTTGTAGGCTCCTGGAAAGAATGGACCCACCTCTTTCCTTCTCCCAGGCCTCAAAAGTTGCTTCTTTTGTCTGGCTCTCTGTTTTTTCCACCTACTGGTGAACCACTTCAGGGAGTTCCCTTCCTGCTGAAAGCTAGTCTTGCCCTTTTCCTGCACAGAGAAAAACTTTTTGCTGCTTTAGATCCCTGAAGTGAATTCCTGAAAATCCAGAAAAATGTTATTAATAGTGCAAGGGAGGATGTGAAAGGGAGGAGTTTGGCAGATCAGCGTAGCTGTGATTTGAAATTGTATCCCAACTTGAGGAAACTTGGTGTTACATAGTCTTGGTTCATTGTTTGGCATTTGTGAGGGCACAGACGTAACATCTTCAGGATTACCTGAATTACTATTTAGTTGCTTAATGAGAATCTTCAGAGTTGTGGCTTCTTAACCATATTTTATTTTGAAAGTAACTGGATTGTAGTTTACAGAACTTGAACTGCACCATTTTCCAGATAACCCATTATTAAGTACTCCTTACTTGTTAGTGCCTTACAGTTTTTCTGTATTTTTTTAATGAAGACATTATACCCAATTCTGTACCACAACACAAGGGTGGTAACTGAAGCAATTCTTCCTGCATCCTTGCCTGTATAGTCTGTGTTCCCCATATCCAGATTGCAGAGGCAATGTATTCTAATACAGGGCCTATGAATACTTCTTCACCTTAGTTTGCATAAAAACAGATGAGTTAGCTCAAAATACGCTGAACTGAACCAGGAAATGAGTATTCTCAGTCCTTGCCATTTCTCCCACACTTCAGCTGAGATAGCAAACAGCGCAAGAAAATTGCCTGTTTCTCCACAGTCCTGTTCAGCTGCCCACTAGGGTGGTTTTTTGCTTTGCTGGTTAGTATGGTAAAAGTTGAATGTTTCAGCATTGGGAAGAATCATAAAGCAGTAAATGGAAAACTGAACAGCCTGCATGCAAGAGGAAGTTAGAGTGGATGTCTCTATTCACAGTGTGATAAAAGAATTGGCCTTTAAAATGATTTTGTTAAATAAGACACCTAAAGCTAATCAGAGCAGAAGGAATTGTCTATAGAGCAGAAGACTGGGAAGAAGTTGTGGACTGAAATCTGACAGAGATTAATCTAATTTACTGTAAGGCCTTGAAAGGTTAATAATTCTTCTTTACAAGATACTAAGCTCAGAAAGCTCTTTTCTCTTTACTTTGAGCTGTGGAGGCTCTGAGACCTCTCATCACTGATGTGAGTGTTCCTCTTCAGAGTAAAATATGTTGTGTTTCTTTTTTTTTTCCACCCCCTGTAATGTAATGAGCCCTAGGTCCTTTTAGTATCAGGCCGTGCTGTGCATTGTGGGTTTTTTTAAACGCTGTTCCCTGGAAGCTGGAATCTCATTTCCAGTACTTGAGTATACCAAAAGAAGTGTGCTGGGGGCAGAAGGACATTTCAGAGGAAAGCATATAGAGATTGGGTTGTACAAAATAATTTTGCTTTTTTACTCAGCTCATACTCAAAAGTAGAGGGAAACAGGCAACTGGCTGTGAATGTGAAAATCTAAACAGTCTGATATGCTAGGATCCCAGTAAGTGAAATTATTGTGGGCTGACATCCAGCTCGATTGAAAGGTAAACATGCCCTTCCCAATGCACATACCTTTCTGTTATTGAATCCTAGAAAACTTTAACCAACAGTTGAAGTCTGGAGGTGCAGTATTAGCCAATGGTTGACTGTTCTTGGCAAAAGTAAGTTTATTTTCTGTTCTGAAACTTTTTTTGAAGGAGTTTTTGGCACTAACCCTTTCTGTTGCAACAAACTGTGAGAACAGTTTGTTGCTTCTTAGTTCAATATGAAAGAAGTGACACTTGTTGCAAAGGCAATTTACTATTAATGAAATAACAATGTCACTGAAATAAGCTTTTAATTTGAGCTTTATTACAAGTACTCTTTCTAGCTGCGAAATAGACATCAAAGATTTAGGGAGCATACCACTTGTCACTGAAGTTGATCCCTACAGATCAACTGTAGTTGCATAGTTTTGTTATTCTTCTGGAGTGAGTACATCCAGCTATGCTTTGCCTTCCTAGTCTGAATTATAAAAAGACTGACAATTTCGGAAGATTGTTCAATGCAAGCAAAAGCGTTGGGGCAGGGTGATAAGGAGTGGGGAGGAACTCGCTTATCTGCTGTAGCATTTCCTTCTGGAAATGAATTTCAGTTACTTGAGGGACAGTTGCACTCTGTCCATATTTGGTTAGTACCTATAAGCAAGCTAGTAATGACTTTTGGTGTACAATCTGGATTTTTCCATTATTAGTGTATCCAGTACTGTAGACAGAGTCGGACTGCAGTCGAAGTTTGTAGAATTGTGGAATAGGTAAAGTTGGAAAGGACTTTGAGATCATTTAGTTCCAACACCCAAGTTGCTTATGTGTGTTGTGTCCTACCAACATCTTTCTCACTTCAGAGGCTGAAAGTGAAAAATAAACATATGTAAAATAGTTGTGCAGAGATATGAGATGTTGAAGTGGCTCATGGAGATACACTGGCAGTTCTAGTTTATCAGCACAGAATTCAGAACTCTTGGAATGACAGCATGGTGCATAAACCTTGTTATTAGACTCCTTTTGGAGTTTGGTAATTTATGTATTTGTTATAAGAGCAGGCCAGAAAAGAGAACTGTTACGGACAGTAACACCAGTAGTGCTGTAAGGTTTCAAAATATTTTTGTGTGTTTTCAGTCATGAAGTACTTTTCCCTTTTCTTACTGTTCCTAATTTTTCTTCTGCTAATCTTTGATGATGGGAAGGCTCTGTTGCTCTGGATAAAGTTGCTCTTTTTTTACTTTCAGTGATATGGTGGTGAGGGAAATATGCAGGAGGCAGACTTGCTGGTTACATATGGGAGACACAGTGGGTTATTCTGAATGTTATATGTAGGCAGGAGTCTTCAAGTGTGACAGTCTCTCAAAGGTGTATGTTGTCTTCATAAAAGTATTGGTATCTGCGCAAGTTTGTCTTTTGTGTGTGCTAGGAACTTGATATTTATGATGTGAAATCTCTGAAACCTGTGCCTGTGCTGGGCATGCCTCTCTGAGGTTTTGGCAGAACACTCACTGAAATTAAAGTTTTGAGCAACACCAGCCTACACCTGAGTTTGGTCGCACAACTGTTTTTAGGAGCTAAGCTCTGCTCTGTGGGGATGCTTTCGTCGGTGGCTACAGGCAGCATAAATTAAGAACAATGAAATGACTTCATTCACCCCACATCTTCCAGTTTCTACAGCTTTTACTTCTGTGTATTACAAAAGTCATCTTCACTTAAACCCCAGTTCATCTCCAGTACAGACTCACCTACAGCTTTAAGTAAAACAGGACTCCTTGGTGGGTTGGGGGGGGGGGCGGTCTTGAAACTAAAAGCTCTGCCATAAGGCATATGACAGGGGAAGGAGAGCTTGGCAGAAGGGTATCAGATTGAACTTATATGGTCATGCTGGCATTTTATTTTGTTTTGGTAGTCTTCAATGTAGCAATCTTACAGTTCTAGCAGAATTGTTCTGTGTATAACTATTAGGCCACTAAGTTCGCTATCAGGTTCTGTTTCTGTTCTTTTTCCCATGCTCATCTCAAATCAGTGTTTCCACTTCTCTTTCCAAATACCTTGTACATGCTTGCTCTTTACCGTTGTGTTCCTTTTACTGATGCTTCTTTCTCCAGCCCTTTCCAGGGGCAGCACTGCCTCTTTCTTCTGTTTGAAACAGCTCTTGAACTTGTTGCAGGGATGGGAGAGGTAAAGGCAGGGGGCTTCATTTTGTAGTGGTATTGTAGTCTTGCCCTATTTTCTTCTCATTTCTGCAAGTCTTGCGTATGAGTCTTTTAAAGTTGTTTTTGTTTTTCCATGTGCCTCTAATTGAGGAGGGAAGCACTTATCTTTCCCAATTCTCATAGTGTAGGTGACTGGGAGAAACTGGCGAAGGTTCAGAGATGGTCTTTGCAGGCAACAAGGTACAACCAGGAATGAGCAGAACTGGACAGCCCAGGCCATGATGGGAAAACTTGTGCACAGGGCGGCTCCTGCTCTGCTGTATAAACCAAGGTGGCTTGATACATAATCTGTCTTTAACATGGTACAGAATACTTGATTAAGTAGGTCTAAATGTTGCTTGTATAGGAATTACTATAAGAAAAAGCCTGCTTTGTAACCCTAAATACTCATTTTGCTTTTCAGTTAAAGTTCTAAACAAGTTGTAAAAGGGAAGCTATTGGTTTTAAGTACATGTGAATAGTCAAACCTGTGGAATAGAAAAGTGACCAATGAAATTGCTGGGGTTCCAGTGAAATGGAAATTCACAGCAAATTTGGGTTGGCAGAGTCCATGGTGTAATGGTATTTAATGCAGACAGTTTTCATTTTATGACCATTTTACATGGGCTTTCTTTATGTTTCAAAAGAACAATCTTCTAACACTTAAGGCACTGCTTTTCACAAGGTAAGGTCCTGCAGATAGTTTGGTAATTAGGCATACCAGCCCTGCATTGACCGAGTTTAATTTTTCTGTTGTAGTACCTCAGAACCTACTTTTTTTTTATGTTTGCAATTGCTTGTATTTTTGTATTCTAATTCCAACAGTCAGCTTTTGGTTTTGCTTTCTGTATGTTTTAACATTAAATATTTAATATTTTTTGTTTTGAAGGTGCGGGAAACTTACTGCTACTTTAGCTTTGGTCATCTGTTATAGTTCTAAATTTATTTCCAGTTTGTAAGATGACCCCACCTTCTGATAGCTGTGTTGACTAAAGTGGACTAAAGTTCATTTACCAGTGGAGGAAACTGAGGGAGATCAGCTTGGTTCTTCAGAGACAGCATTGGTCTAGTACACATGAAAAAACTATAAATAACTCAAAGTACTGTTTAACTGTGTGTGGTCATAATAAAAGGGCCAGAGGTCTGTGCCTGCGTGTGACAGACATGCAGGGTGATAATTTCTGCTCTATACAGACTTTCCTCAGCTGTGTTGAAAAGCAGGTACAAAAACTAGTTAATACTAAATGGCTGGCAGATCAGAGAAGTGAAACTACTTTTGCTTTGCTGTTTGTTGTAATTTATTATTACATTATTATGCCATGACTTGGAGTAGTGTTTTTGCACTAGGATTGCCACGGGCTGCTTCCTCAGCTAGTTATCAAGGCTCCCTGCCATGTCAAGTTTATTTTTCTTGCACAATGCCTGGGAAAAAAGCTGAACCCTGTTCTGAAGGTCACTATGTCCAGCCATCCTTCTGAGCAGTGGGAGCAAATGCATTTCAGAAGTACTGACCCTTCAGCCATTGGCTGCCCTCATTTAGAGCTGAGACCCTCAGGACACTGGGGGGATTTCAGCAGCTGTGGAAATGAATGAAGATGTCCCCTTAAGGTAGCCAAATGCAGTCTACTCTTGTACTGGCAGGTTCCACTGTAATTTTCTTTAAACAAAAAGTCATCCACAAACAAACTTTTTTTTCTATTTGATGAAAGCAGAGTTTTAAAGGGACTGGCTTATGGTAAGACATCAGTTACATTCGAGTGCTGTTTGTGACTTTGATATAGGAGAGCTTTGAACCCAGTCTTTGGTGTTTGTTTCTTTCTATTTCATATTTGGTTTGTGAACCCAACTATGTCACCAGTTTAATAAAGGTATACCTGTAAGAGAACTTTGATACATCGTGGAGTCTTTCCAAAGAAGGAAATGACCACTGACAGGTGTGTCAGTCCCAGTGATATGCTTGCTCTCTTTTTTTTCCTTTTCTGCTGGGGACACACATACTACATCCTTTCCCAAGCAGTATCTGAAATCTAGTTATGTTCTAGAGATGGGGTTTGTAGCACAATTCGTACTACAAATTGAAGACCAGCTCTTAAGATCTTGTTTATTAAGCCAAAAATATCTTTTGGATAACACTGTGTTTTTAAGATGGTATCTTCCCAATCTTCAGACTTTTTTTTTTTTTCCCCCTTCATATGCTTATGCTTTAAAGTGTTCTTCAGCTACTCTTGTTTTCAGTTTGTACTACAGTAGTCAGAGTAGTCTAGTCAAATGAAACTCCTCAGGATAGTGCATTTCTACTTGCAGCGTTGCTTGGTTAGATGCAGGATAGCAATTCAACAAATTGTGTATGCTCTGTGTTGTGCAAAAGAGCAATAACAATTTCTGTGAAGAGCAGTCTGTTGGGTGTGAGTGGTCTTCTTTCTCAGTGTCACTGAACTATAATGGACACGGTGTTAAGAATCCATGCAGAGACCAGATTATTCTTTTCAGATTTGAATGACATTTTCTATGAAGTGAAATCTTAATATGTTTGGAAGAGATCTTATGCTTATGATGTGTACAAAAAATTGTTAAATGCTGTTATTGTCAGTGTAAACTGTTACTGTAGATGGCATGTTTAATTACTTGAACATGTGAGGTTTTCTGTTGCTTCTACTGAAGAACTGGTCTCTATCTGTAAATTCCTGATTGTGCTTGGGGTGATGTGGAAGGGCAATGTGATGAAAGGTGCTGTTTTGAGGTCTTGAGCATCGCTTTCCTAACAGTAGGTAAATTAGGTTGTTAAATTGAAAAATGTCTTGGTTTTAATTTTTATTTCAATTTTCTGAACTTCTAGCCTTTTATATCTCTCAAAATTAGAGAACCTATTGGTAAAACTGGCATTTTCTTCCATTTCTTCCTTCTCCTTCCCTCTCACCACCCCAGGTACCTTAAAAAAGGTTGGGTTTTCTTTTACGCAGAGAGGATGATGCTGAGTGACTTATGGTGATTGCCTTTGGGTATGTAGGATGATAATAAATACTTCCCCACATTGTTTAGGATGTGACAGGAATTTCTGACTCTTAAGCTGCAGCAGGAAGTGTTCAGGTTAGAGGTTAGTAGACGTTAGGGAAAAAGAACCCTTTCCAAGCACAAGGATAGATAAGCACTGAAATAAATTTCCTAGGAAGATTGTGGAATTGACATAGTTAGAAGTTTTTTGCAAAGCAGTCTAGACAGTTTTATCTGATTCATGTAGAGCTGATCTTCTCTTGGTTCCACTACCTTTATTCAGGAATATATCTATGAGATATTAGAAGGATTTTAGTGAAACTGTTCTTTTTCTTGTCTTTGTTAATAATGAAACTCTTGAGGGTGGGGAGAGGAAGGAGTGTACTGTATATTGAGCAGAACTTGATTAGGACAGTTACTTAAATTATTAGTTACATAATCCGTTTGTAACTTGCTACATAGAAGTGATATTAGAAAGGACTTTTGAGCTTTTGAAAAGGGGAGAACTACTGGTGATTCATATAAAAGACTTTTAAAAGGAACCTACAATCTAGAGCTTAGTTATCATAGTAGAATATTAATGTAGGAAGAAATCAATCTAAATACTCACTGATGTCTTAGGAAAGGTAGGTGATGAAGTATGACATGAAAAATTCAGTAGGTTACCAAATTGACCAGATGGTTCTTTGAAGTCCCCTTTGAAGAAAGTGGCAGATGGAAACTGCTTGATAATGTCCACAGCTGCTTGGATGGCTAGAAGTAGATGGGACCAAGTAATCAGGAGGGGTGTTTAGCTTCTGCCTACCTATATTCTCAGATAGTGTATAGTTTCTAGGAAGCCCTGGAACTGTAGTGTGTACACTTACCAACTGTCTTTGCTACACAAATATGGAAAGGGCTATTGCCTGTAGACATCTAATGCCACTGGCGAAGCTTATGCAGTCACCTTATTAGAAATAGCATGGCCTGACATTTTAAATATATTGAACTAAAATCAAGGGTAGGATGCAAAACTTGCAGAACTTTCAAAGCACTTTCATGTGATACATTGAGTAAATACGTGAATTTACAGTATGTGTTATGACCATCCAGTATCAGCAGCACTGGTGAGAGAGATACTAAAAATTAATAGTGTGTGAAAACATGAATGTTTGTTTTGGCCTACATAAAATAAGTGCTCCTGAAATCCATTCTTACTGTTTGCATTACTAATCTTCTGAAGTGTAATGAATTAGTACTTATGATTTTTTTTAACATGTCTAAGGAGGTTTACTTGTCCAGTGTTACCTTGGAATTAGAATGATCAATGAAAACCTCCATTTAACAAGGAAACTTTGAGGTAGTCAAAGACAAGTGGTGAAAGCATTAGCAAACAAAATTACCAGAATGGTCCTGAATGGGCTGAATTTACTTTACCTGAATAGTCCACAATGGCAAGTGGAGGGGAGTTTGGTTCTTCCAAACAGTTGAAGTATATCTGGGACAAGTTGTCAGAGCTTTTATGGGAAACAACCTCTTAAGCTGGCGTGGGAGCAATGTGACGGTGAGAGAACACTTCTAGATCTTGTGGTATGGCTGTAATTACTGTGTTTGATTTGAGTCTTCTAATAAGTAATTTGGATAGATAACAACCACCTCTGGACCTGTTGTTTTGCACATCTTTGAGAACTCATTTGTCTGCTGTAGCTAGGTGTTCTCTCTGTTACTACTGTTGACAGTCTCTTCAGCAGCTAATAAGCAAACAGCTGACCTGCTCCATTTTATTAGAGTTAATTTGTAAGTTGTTTACCAACATGTGGAATCTTCCCTGCTTGCCACTCAGCCATACTTTTTATCTGTTTCTTTGTTAGAAAAGGAGAAAGCTGTGCTTAGCTTCAGACTATATTGTGAGCAAGCTAGTTTGTACGGGTCAGACTTGACTGTGAGTTGTTATCCTTTACGAAGAGGATTGTGTTAGTTACCCTCTCAGCTGGAGTCAACTCCCATGTCTCTCTGTGACCCCAGCTGTAGTGAAGCATTACAAAGTGAGGAGAAGAGGTCTCTTTGGATAAGTGGATACCAAGCTATTTTAGTCTTTATTTGCTTCTATTTGTGGCTGTAATGTTTTACATTATGCAGAAAGGCTAACATTTAATGTTAAAGGGACTATGTGGCAATTGCAGGGAACAGAAGTTTCAAATTTTAAGGCTTTCATAGTTGAATGTTAAAAATCTGTGGGACAGGAGTGGATCATAACTGCCTGGTATCATGTTCCCACTCTGTGCTTTCACACTAATTGTGCGTTTGCCTGAGTAGGGACAAAGACTCTGTCTGTAGATTGTATGTTCAAATATATATATTCTTATCCTCCACAACTTCACCATGTGTCTACTCAAAATACTGCTTTTGAGGCACTCTCTTAAATGCATGAGAGCTCAAAATGAGTTCACAGTATCACAGTATTGCAGTATGTTAGAGATTGGAAGGGACCTCAAAAGATCATCTAGTCCAGTCCCCCTGCCGGAGCAGGAACACCTAGATAAGGTTACACAGGAACATGTCCAGGTGGGTTTTGAATGTCTCCAAAGAAGGAGATTCCACAACCTCCCTGGGCAGCCTGTTCCAGTGTTCCGTCACCCTCACTGAGAAGAAGTTTCTTCTCAAGTTTAAGTGGAACCTCTTGTGTTCCAATTTGTACCCATTTCCCCTTGTCCTATCATTGTTTGCCACTGAGAAGAGCCTGGCTCCATCCTCGTGACACTCCCCCTTTATATATTTATATACACTAATAAGGTCACCCCTCAATCTCCTCTTCTCCAAACTATAGAGACCCAGCTCCCTCAGTCTTTCCTCATAAGGGAGATGCTCCACTCCCTTAATCGTCTTAGTTGCCCTGCGCTGGACTCTCTCCAGCAGGTCCCTGTCCTTCTTAAACTGAGGGGCCCAGAACTGGACACAGTATTCCAGATGAGGTCTCACCAGGGCTGAGTAGAGGGAAAGGAGAACCTCTCTCGACCTACTAACCACCCCCCTTCTAATACAACCCAGGATGCCATTGGCCTTCTTGGCCACAAGGGCACAGTGTCGGCCCATGGTCACCCTGTCGTCCACCAGGACCCCCAGGTCCCTCTCCCCTACACTGCTCTCTAACAGGTCGTTCCCCAATCTATACTGGAACCTGGGGTTGTTCCTGCCCAGATGCAGGACTCTACACTTTCCCTTGTTATATTTCATCAAGTTATTCCCCGCCCAACTCTCCAGCCTGTCCAGGTCTCGCTGGATGGCAGCACAGCCTTCTGGCGTGTCGGCCACTCCTCCCAGCTTAGTGTCATCAGCAAACTTGCTGATAGTACACTCAATTCCCTCATCTAAATCATTGATGAATATATTAAATAATACTGGTCCCAGTACCGACCCTTGAGGCACTCCACTAGATACAGGCCTCCAACTAGACTCCGCCCCATAGACTACAACTCTCTGGCTTCTCTCCTTCAGCCAGTTCACAGTCCACCTCACCACCCGATCATCCAGACCACACTTCCTCAATTTAGCCGCAAGGATGCTGTGGGAGACCGTGTCAAACGCTTTGCTGAAGTCAAGGTAGACCACATCCACCGCTCTGCCATCATCCATCCACCGTGTTATTTCCTCATAAAAGGCTACGAGATTGGTCAAGCATGACTTCCCCTTGGTGAAGCCATGTTGACTGCTCCTCATAACCCTCTTATCCTTGATATGCCTTAAGATGGCACCAAGGATAAGGTGTTCCATCACTTTCCCAGGAATGGAGGTGAGGCTGACCGGTCTATAGTTACCCTGGTCCTCCTTCTTGCCCTTTTTGAAGACGGGAGTGACATTTGCTTTCCTCCAGTCCTCAGGCACCTCTCCCGTTTCCCAAGACTTGGTAAAGATGATGGAGAGCGGTCTAGCAATGACCTCAGCCAGTTCCCTCAGCACCCGCAGGTGCATCCCATCTGGACCCATGGATTTATGGATGTCCAGATTGCTCAACTGGTCTTTAACCCATTCCTCATCGACTAAGGCAGACCGCTCCGTTGACCTATCTTCATCTGAGGTCTCAGCAGTACAGGGCTCTTCAGGACTGCCTCCGGCAGAGTAGACAGAGACAAAGAAGTCATTCAGTAACTCTGCCATCTCTGTATCTTCTGTCACCAGGGCACCCGTCCCGTTCATCAGCGGGCCTACATTGCCTCTGGTGTTAGTTTTATCTGCCATGTATTTGAAAAGTTACCTTTAGGCCTAACATGGCTTCTGACCCTGGGACTTTGCAACTAATTTAGTCTTTGTCCTGTTTTGTTTTGTTTTGCCTTTGGTTAGTAGTTTTCTTGTTTGGTTTTGTTTGTGTTTTTTTTTCCCTCTAAAGTGTGGCATACTTTAGTAAAGGCAAAAACTAATGTTACCTGTTTTCTGTTTTCAGATTTGGTAATGCAGTTGATTGGAAGCTTTACTGAGGCAGTGTGTGTACTAGATGTGCTGGACAAACCAGTTAGCGCTTGGTGTTGATGCAGAGGGTTGACCAGTGTACAGGGGGGTTGTACAGGGGGGTTAGAGGAATTCTCTTGCTTAAGCAAAGGTATTGTCTGTACCTATCATGCCTACTAAGCAGAACAAAGGCACTAACTATTGATAAGGAAAAGCAGACACTTGGTTCTGTTGACAAGGAAAAGCAGATGCCTGATTCTACTGATAAGCAGTTATTGATAAGGAAAACGCAGACGCCTGAATCTACTGTTAAGGGGGAGAAGCAGATGGTTTATGGCTGGGACCAAACCCTACGGCCATACGTGAAGACTAAAAGGTGAAAAGTTCAAGAAGAGGAAGACTCATTTACTTAATCTTGAAGACCCCTACCCACAGGAGGAAGACTCATTTACTTCATCTTGAGACCCCTGCCCATGACCAGAGGGGGCACTGCGCAGGCTCAAAGGACCTTCTAGCTCATTGTAATATGAAGTGGGGATAGGACATGAATATGTAGAGGTGTATAGTGCAACCTTATAAATGTAGAGGGAAACAACACTGAGGCACACATGACTTTGAGGAATTATCCCCGTGCGTCTCAGCGCTGAATAAAAAGCATACCTACTTTACAACTTTAACGAGTTGTGGAGTCAGTCTGCGCATCAGTGTTACCATGACCACCTTCAGCTGGGTCCTTCCAGAAGTTTATCATTTTTTATGACAAATATAATTCCAATCGATTCTGTAGTTACCACTTGGACATATTTGAGGATTAACAAATGGAAGGGGTAGTGCCATAATTCTCCACCCTGTGTTAGAGACCTGTGTTAGGTATCTCAGTGCCTTTAAACCAATAGGCAGTTGTTTGTAAAAACCTGTTCTTTTTTGTACTGTAAGATTTAAATAACCATCATAGCTCTGACAGTCATGTGATTTACAGCACATTCTTATGGTATACTTCAAGTCAGCTTTGTTTATTCTCTTTTGTTAACTGTGTTTTCGCATCAATTTATGTTACATTTAGTCCCTATTTTAGGTGTGTGTAGCATGATTGGTAAAATTCATTGGAAAATAGGCTCCTTCTGTATCATTTCATAATGAAAGAATTATGTCTGTCATTTTAGATCAAAAATATTGTCACCAGAGTACCTATTTTCCTACTTTGACAGCCCTTAACATACTTGGATTTTGTGTGTGAGATTCACCAACAGCACATAGTTTGATGCTGAAGAGTGAGTAGCGCTAGACTGTTTTGTGTTTCTGAAGCACTGATTGAAAAAATAACGCAACAATGCAACTAACTTAGTTCCTATATTCTTGTGAAAGGGACAGTATAGCATCACTTGAGTAACAGTCAGTTTCATTCCCACTGAAAGATATGATAATACTCATGGATATATTTCAGTTATAGAATTTTGTGAGAAGAGAATGAGTCCTTTGATGTAAACCAGAACGTTCTGAAACTAACAATACGTGGTGGTTGGCTTTTTATAATTTATCATTGCAACTTTTTAAGTTTTTGATTAGGTTTACACTGAGTAATTGCTGGCATATTCAAGGCAGAATCATTTGATGAGGAAGTGCATTAATTCATTCCATCTGCCTTTTCTTGTCTTCTTTCGAAATCCTGTGGATCTTTTCTAACTTTACATATTTTGCATTATCCTGCACTTCTGTATGTTACCAAAGATTATTACTTTTTTTAAATGCACATTTTTTTCTGATACTCATCTGTAACATAGTCCTCTCGAAATAACTGAAAAGTGCAAATTAAATAATTCTGAGAATTTTTGTGGCATAATAAAAGCACTGCTGCAGAGACCATGGATTTTCTTTCCCTGCTTTTCCCAAGTTAATACATGCAAGTACAAAGTAAAACTTCCTTCCATGTTCTTTTGGGGGGATTTGTTGTCTACTAATTTGTTGCCAATATCATGCAACAAAATATAAGGTGGTTCAATCAAGGATTTTCTTTGTATAACTCTGTTTTCTTGTGTGCATTTAAGAGTGGAAGATGTGAAGACTTTGAAATTAAACAGAATGGATCTCTGCAGAGTGTTCTGGAAATCTGAATCAAACTCTGCTTTGGATGTCTTTTGCAATATGGAATGTTATCATGCGTTGTATGTGTTGTAGGTGGGGTTTGAGGAGATCTTGTACTTTGGATCTTGGCCAGCTGAGTGAGGTTATGTTGTATGGATGTTTTTTAAATAGATCTGGGCCTTCCTTTCTATCAGATAATGAGGATAATATTAAATCAACTGTAAAATCTCCTTTGCAAATGTCCAATATTTAACTTCGTTGCCAGTGTAAAACTAGGTTGGCTTCTGATTGGTTGTTTTCATACCAACTATTTACAATATAAGCAGCATAAATTAATCTTCCATTTCTGCCATGGCTCTTTTAAAAAGTTTCTAAGAAGACTCCACTAAAAAAATAAAAATCTCAGAACTGTTTTTTCTACCTTGTCAGCAGCTTCTGAATGCACTGTCCATGCTGTTTCCAATTTTTGGGGTAACACAAAGAAAAGGGAGGGAAGGACTACAAGAACAGTTCCTTTCTAAACCTGGACAGAGCAACCAAGGTATTTTAATGAGTCAGACAACTAGAAGTAAATACAGTCATAGAAGACAGAGGATTATGTAAAGCCCACTGTCATCTTCGTGCTGGCAATTCAGATACATCTGCTCGTGCAGATCTTGACCTCTGGTGATGTCTCAGCCTCTTGCTCTGATACTTTTGTCTGAATATCTTAACTGTTAACTCAGGCTTGTTGTGACCAAAACTAAGTACCATCTAGTTTTCCCACTTCCTCTTTGATCAGTAGTGGCAGTAAACCTATTTCCTACAAATTTTTTGCTTATTGGCCATCACTCAACACCACTGGACCTCCAATATCATAAATGCACTTCAACTTGCGTTTTCTCATCTGTGATGGCAGTAACAGCAGGAGGTTTTGGTCTTGTGTATATGCAGGGAGGAATACTCAGTTGCTTGAGCACTTCGTATATACAGCCCCTAGCTGTCTTGCTGTTTGCACAGTGATTTACTTTTGGTGGCCTGCCAATAACCTGCTGGGATTTAGACATTTATAGAGGAAGAAGGGTTTGTGAAATGCTTTCAGTAGACTCATTGAAAGGTCTACAGGAAATAAGACCTTTCTGGATGACATTTTCTATATTTGTAGAAATGTTTATAGATGATACTGTGGTTTTGAGAGTTTGACTGTAAGGGTTACACCTTGGAACACGAAAGAAAACTAATTTTGGGATATTTTATTTGACTACTGTCTGTAGAACCTGATATCTGGTTGTGGAGTCCTGTCCAGAGTTAATCAGTAGTGCGTAGTCAGGAGAGTGAAGGATGTTAAAGCAAGTCTAGTTAAAGATAAAGGAGTGGATAAAGCAATTTTGCAGAGCAGTTGTAATTTTTTTCAGTTTTTGTAAAAAGAGCAACTTTTTGTGTTGTTTTTCAGAGAGCAAGAGTCCAAATCCAAGGGTTCTTCTGAACACTGTAATTACTAAAATCTGCTCTTGGGTAGCTGCTTGCATGGGAAAGCAAATGTTTTTGTTAGTCAGCAGAGATGTGAGCAACTCTTGTCAAAGTAAAAATTAATCCAAATTATGTTTTTGGGTGTGTGCTCATAACACACATACTCTGAAGAAGCATTTCTTCCAAGAAGGTGTCTGTTTTGGTTTGGTTTGTTGGGGATTTTTTGGGGTGGGGTGTTGTGGGGTTTTGTTTGTTTGTTTTAAGCAAAGACAGTAACTTTTTTATTTGGCTTATTGAAAGGAATAATATTACTTACTGTATATTTTAATGGAATTTGTAGAAGAGATTAGGCAAAGTCTCATTAGTTGAGTAGTGGCCCAGATGGATGATAATGATTTTCAGAGTTCATTTAGTGCAGTATTTGTATAAGCAGATGTTTGCCTGCACAAAACAGATTCTTTTTTTTTTTTTTTAAAGTAAGATCCTGTCTGAGAATGGTAAAATTCAAACAAATGCAGAGATGGCCTTCCAATGATTTGTAACTCTTCAACTTAAATAGGAAGTATGATGTATTTTGTATGCAGATTTTAGTATTCATACCATTTTGGGGTAGGATTATGTGCTCCGCCTTTTTTATTGGCAGCTGCCTTGAGATATGGTTTAACCTCATTTTTGAAAGCTGTGTTCAGTGTTCAGACAGTGAGCTATTAAGTTATACTTACTCTTTCAGTTTTGATAACAACTAAGACCAGTTGCAGGATGTAACAAGCATAATATTTGAAAGATTTGCAGTAGCTAGAGGAAAAATGCAGTTGTGATATTGCTAGTGATTTAAAAGTTGAAGGCTTTCTCATAGGAATTGACAGCATTTCCTATTATGTTTTTCCCTTTTGAGATTAAAAACAAAGCATCTAGACAAATTAGGATCTATTTTTTATCTCTGTCTTTCATAAACTGTACCCTTTGGCTGACTGTTGAACACAACAAACAAATGTTAATGGGTTTTTGTAAATAGTACTTGTGACTTCCAGCCGAAGTATTTGCTGCTTTTCAACAGGATAGTAGTGCCTTAACCACGCACACTGTTCCCTTCCTGACTGAAGAATGAATATAGATACCAGAACTGAATTATTCTCAAGGTAGCTTCTTAAGATATTTACGCTTTTTAGTATTAAAATGTAAAATGTACATATAAAAACACATGGTGATTATTGAGAGTTACTTTGTATTGACTGCTGAAGATGTACGCAGGTGTTTAAAGAGGTAACTTTGTAGCCTTTTGGTGCCCCTTTTTTCTGTAGGGGAAAAAATCTTTGAAAACCTGAGGTTGTATATGAGAAACAGTTGTGTTGTCAAGAAAGCAGTGGAGCAAAATAAGACTTCATTTTACTACACATCCCAAGATGTGTTTTTCTCTTGGGCCTAGAATCCAAGTATTTTTAGGCATTTGTGTTCAGCAAGTGGATCTTTATAAGGGGGAAGTAGTGAAGCTTTTTTCCTCTGCATCATCTATAAAATCAGTTCTTCTTCATGTTCCTTGTGTGGGAGAATGGCCACCAAAGCGTTTTGAGTGATTTTTGTGAATATGTGCATACTGTAACAGATTGCTCCCAAGTGAAGTGAAAATATACAAATAATACTTACTGTAAAATGAAAGTGATGAGCTTTTTGCATGTTTTCCTTAATTTCTTTCTATTCAATTCTTTTCTAGGAGGGTAAATAATGCATTGAGACTTTAAAAAAGAGTTTTGAAAAGTAAGAGCCCAAATGTAATGTTTTCTCAATTTAGGCGTGTGGCCCAGCGTGAGTGGAAAGAGAATGTGCACAAAATCTTAGAAGTGCAGACTGTAAACAGAGAAATGTAATCCAAGTCAAAGAGTGATATTGTTTTTCCTATATGAAAATGATATTTCAAAGGCAATGGATTTTTTTATTCATCACATCTTTGGTCCCCAAATGTTATGTTTTTATTTAGCTAGCAAGATAATAACTGAGATACTTTGAGGCAATTGGTAAAAGCTCAGCAGTAGGCCATATGTAATGGTTAATACCTGCCTCTTTCTCAAAAAGATCCATGTATGCTTTTGGATGTTGTTTTGTGTGTACTCTAAATTATTACAAAATGTGTGAGAGAACTCTGTAATCGCCCATCCTGTTTGGCCAGGGAATTCTGTGGCAGTTGCAAAGAGCGGATCTGCAGCTGGAGACAGTAGCTATTGCAGCTGACTGGCACAGAGTGTTTTCTTGGAGTTTGTTAGCTGGGGTTTTTCTTATTTTCCTTGTATAGGAGTTGTACAGAGACAGGCGATGCTTTGTCTGCAGCATGTGTTTTCATGTGTGTTTGACTGAGACGCATGCCTCCCAACTGCCACATTTTTGGTTTGAGGGGACCACAAGAGCTCTTTGAACTTGCATGCAAAATGTATCTAAAATTTGACTTAAATGTATCATACAGATTTTTGTTGCTGTTTTTGCCTGCTGCTTGGATTTAACAGTATTGAGTTCTGTAGAGGACAGAGGAATGGGCAAGTTTGTTTTCATCAAATGCATGTAATCCACTTGGCCTAAACAGGATGCTTGTGCATATTTTTAGCATAATTGACTGTCCTTCTGGTAACTTCAGATATGTAAATTCCTGGTTGGGATGTATTAATAAGATCTTCATTGAAAGAAATAATCTCTTAAATTGTGCTACTATTACTTCCTTCATTTTATATAGCAACAAAACCAAACTATTATAACCTTCTCATGATACAATTGATTTGTATGGTGTTAGTGTACAAGTAGACTCTGGTCCACAGAGGTATTTAAATACCTAGCTTCGTGCTGATAGAAATTCAGAGAGACATCTTAAATAACGTTTCTGAACCTGACCACAAGTACTTCAAATGCTTTTTAGGTCTAATGATAACTTCTCTTTAAAGTGACCACTTAATTCTTTAGAAGTGTAAGTTTGTTTTATGAGAGATATTGATATAATACTATGTATCACAGAGAATACCATAAAGAATAAACGTCTTTCATAATGATGATATAGATTTGAATTCAGTTTTTATGTTCACTGCAAAGGTTCTGTGCTATTTTGTTCTTTAAGTGTAACTTTGCTGTAGGAATTATGAGAAGCAGTAACTGCTTTGGTAAGTATCGCTGGTTTGATATTAGATTAAGTTGTCTGCTGTTAAGTTGTCTGCTGACAGAAAATACTGTAACTGAGCCAAACCCCCAAACCTGTTCATCTTTAATTTATTTCTCTCTTAAGCAAGAGCAGTGTGCGTGAGGGAGGCTAACAAGAAGTACATAGCAAATTGTGATTGAATATAAGGAATAAGGAAGGAGAATGCATAGGGGATTATTCTTGCTATTCTACCTTGTGGATAACATCTCCAAAGGTGGTCTTTCCTCCTGGCAAAGAGGGTTTTAAGGAAGTATTAGGTTAGTGAGTGTGGGCGTGACTTTATTGATTATAATGATGTGTTTATTGCATGGTTTCCTTTGACAGGGTTGTCGATACTGCACCTGGCTAGAAGGAACCATTAAATGATCTAGTCTGCCATCCTTTACATACTGCAGGTCGTTCTTTCATCTAGTTCTTGTGATAATGAAGCTTTTGACTTACCTGACTGAAATGCAGTTTGTGCTTGGCTAAAGTGCATTTGCTGAAAGGAGATCTTCATTTAAAGATATTAATGGATAGAGAAGACACTACTTTTTATGATACTTTTGTTCTGATGGTTACGCTTCTCCCTTTTAAGGAAATAAAAAAAGTATTTCTTCATTGTGACGTTGACTTAAAATTGATCCTGACTTCACATATTGATGACATGTTTTACAGTTGCATGTCTGTAATAAAAATGTGTATGTACATGTGGTGCATACATAGGTCCCTACTCTTGGTCTTAATTACATTTAATATATTCTTGTTTTGGAGAATTCTGTTATGCCCTTTGGCATACATCTACATACGATGTGTAGATATAGTACAAAAATCACAAGTTGAGGACTATCATAAAAGTTTTGCTTTTTTTTTGCATTTTATTTTTATAAAATGCAAATGTTTTATGAAATTCTGAAAATTAATTAATAACAACATTATTATTTTAGCTTTTTCTTAACTAACTTTGCCTCTGGAACCATTTGCAGCACAGAGCTTCCATTAAACAATATCAGGACTAGATTGCAAGAACATTTGCCCTTTGATTTTTAATAACTTTTGACTGGTATTTATCTTTTAGGATGTGCTAATTGCATCTAGAACTCTTCTAGCTGAAGTTTTTTTGACAACTTTCTGCAAAAGTAACGTTTTTATGTTTAAGTTTTTGTCTCGGGTGTATGTGCCCACAGTACTAGTCATTTCCCACACTGCGTGTGCACTGAAAAAGCATTGCATTGGCCAAAATCCCTAATTACTTTTCAGCTTCCTATTGAGATTGTTCTTTTCCATCAGGTTTTGGGTTATTGGAATCTGCCCCACATAGTATTAATAGGCCTTCAAATATGGTGTTATTTTCCATTCTCTTTCATCAGGTTGCTGTTTGGCATGCTATTGCTTTGAGGTGCAAAATTGTTTTCAGGATGTATATTTTGGTATACATGACTAGCGTTTTCTGTGTTGTGTGGTTTGGTGTTGGTTTGGTGTTGGCTTTGTCGTGCATGTTGTCCCTCCTGCTGTAAAAAAAAATTCAGCCCTTCATATGTAATCCTTTTATTTTTAGTATGGTGACCTATATTTTTCATCCAAGTATATATTTGAGAAGCTTGGAACTACCAGCTGTATCATTGACATTGTTTTAGAATTTAGAGTACAGCTCAGTGCTGTGTTGAGAGCTGGACGGTGTTCCTTACCCAGGTTCCTTCTGATGATTCACTTAAAATGAGAATTTCTGTAGGTAGTCACTACTTGTGTTTTATTTTGGTTCAACTTAAGAACCTGGAATTTGACTTAGAAAAGTGCTGTGAGCTCTCAAATGCAATTGAATTCATGGTAATTTTCTGTTAAGTGAAAGTAAAATATGACTTTTATGTGTAATGAAAATACTATGCAAGACTGCATAGTCTGAAAAATATGTTGCTAGGTGTTTCAGTTTGGCACCCACAAGTCTTGAACATTTTTTGCCTTTCTTTGCTGGGATTCTTCTATCTCAGATCTTGGGGTAACACTTTATAGATTTTAGGGATGTGTTTTGAGGAGAGTGCTTAGGCTCACTCAGTTGATATGATAATGAGCCCTAGGGAATACCACAGCAGAAAACTGAGGAGTCTGCCTTTGTAGAAATCCTTGAGTAGTGCTCAGTATAGAAGCCCTCAAGGTGTATTTCAAATGCTGAGGACAAAATATTGAGTATTTGCTTAGTAAATGTGTGTTGATTCTTCTTTTTAACTGAATCAGGGAACAGCCTTGTGGGGTGAGGTAGGATGTGATCCTGTAACTAGAAACTTGACCATAATGCGTGCACATAGGGCAAGGGCAAATCAAGTCTCCCAGGCATCTTCCCCATTGTTTCTGGCAATGTCTTTGACATTTGCTGACTTTGGAGTGATTGATTTTTGCAGCTTGGTTTTTCTCTGGGCCTAGTGTCTGTGTTCATAACTGTGTAACTCTAGGAACAGGAACCTATGACACAAGTGAGATATGGTACAGAACCACTTCTAAAAGTTTATTTTGACAAGGTCCATTGTTGAGTTGAAAAGGGTCATGCCAGAAAAAAGTCAGGCGGTTTTGAATTAAGAACAAATGGCTGGTATGCCAGTGTTATTTGTAAACTGTGTTTAATCATTGCTGTGAACAATCCATAATTTATCTGCCACTAAGGAAAAGGAACATGAAATTTCCTTCTCGGAATGAGCAGTCTAGTGTGGGAGCTATTCATCAAAGTTTGAATGTCAAAAAGGTCATGGGAAGAGATTTGTAAAATTTTCATAATTCCAGAAATAACTCCTTTGGCATCCAAAAAGAAACTTGAGTACTTAGGAGAGAACCCGTACTCTATCTGATACCATCCTGCAGTGGGGTGGGTCAGTTCTGTGTGATGGATGTTCTGTTCAGCAGAGCTGTATGTTTTCACATACCCCTCCTTTCCACCCTGTGGGAAGAAAGTGGGAGGTAACAAGCATATATTTTGTGTGTGACAAGCAGAGTTCATTCCCTTTGGTGCTTATGTCTGTCTTGTTTTGATTTTACTACTCTGTATGAAAACCAACAGTATACTTCAGAGACCTTATATTAAACTTGCTGTTAATTAAGTTCTTCAGATCAGTTTTTCCCAGCAGGACGTTTTTGAGTTGGGAAGATTTAAAATGGATCTCTCATACAGAAGCTCTGCTGTAACATGCTGTGCTCTCTGAGAAGGCTCTACATACCTAACGTGTCACAATAGCAAGATATTCATCAGCCTGTTAATATTTTTTCCATTCACTAGGCAGACATATCATCATAAAATAATTCACTTTTGTAGCTCCAGATATTTTCTACCTCTTTTTAGTTTTCTCATGGCCCATAATTGTCCTTATTTCTAAACACATGTTCTATGTCAAAATGGTTTTCCTAGTATCTTTTTTTTCCCCAGTTCTGAGTCTTAAAACTGTTAATGTTATATGATTGCAGGTAAGACAGGAAATAGATTTCAGATTTGTTGTTGTTTTGGTTTTCTTTTTTCTGGGTTAAGTATGTCAGGATGCCAAATACTCAGTTGCTCATTGTACATATGAACTGCCCTTGGAAAATTTTACTTTCAGAGAGATTAGTAGGAGGAATCAATAGTATTCCCTTTTTATTCTGTCTTTACTCCATTCCCCTGAGAGTTGAACTACTCTCTGTGATCAGTATTAATGCAAGTAATAACAGAGACTATAAATCTTATTTCTAAAATAATAGTAGCAGAAGTAACTTTAATTTCTTTTCTTTAAAGTTGAGGTATGTGACATTTTCATACAGAAAAAGATATGGCATAATTGGAGCAAAGTGTCTTCAATTTGAAGTCTTGTGGACAAGATTCACTTTACAGAAAAAAGCTTCTTGCAGAAATTCCCTGTATTTTTCCCACTTCCTTATTTTTCTTTACATCAGTGTGGCATACAGGTCCATAGAACGTTACGTATGCAGTGTCAGATAAAGGAACATTTGCTGGATAATTGGTAGTACAACATAAATCCTTTAGGAAAGTATTTGATTGCAATAGCAAACACTGCCCTAAATAAACCTCTAACAAATTCCAGATCAGCACTGTGTAGGTCTCCTTCTGCAAGTTTTTTTACTTAGCTTTTTGGATAAGACCTTGTTGATGGCTGATGTAACAAGGTAGGCAGAAAGCAGAGGCAATTCAGAAACGTCTTAGGGTCTTTCCTTATGGTTTTCACAGTTGGAAAAGAACCAGAATGTGACAAGGCTTTTAAAATACTCTCTCATCCATGTTTGGAGGCATTTAAAATAATTCATGCAAAAATGTGAAGCCTTCAGGAAAGGCACTGGTTTTACGAGTTAAAATTTTAGTTATTTTGAGAATAAAGATTACAATGAAGAAAAATTTCATTTTTCTATGTGTATTAACACGGTGGGTTTTGTTTAGAGTTTTTTTGTTTATGTATATATATATAGGATTACCTAATATTGCAGTAAGGTTTTAAATTATTTTATTGTTTGAGCAACCATTTCATCTGTCTGAACCCATTTTCATCTTCTATGTGATACTTTGTGCTATTTTTCCCTTTTTGCCTTTATAATCTGAAGTGCAGCCTGGCAGTCTTGTTCTTCCTGTATAGTGCTTTGTTTCTGATATCCGATACTTTGTAGTAAAAGACTAGCACAAATTTATCAGCCTTATCTGGAGAATTGCTTTATTAGAGGAGTTGTGAATTTACAGTCGTATGTTAATGCTGTGTAAGTATACATAGAAGGTAGGTTTAATTGTAATGATGTTTTGGAGTGCCTTGACTGCTGAAGGTGGCTTCAGAAAGGATGAAAACTGCAGTTCTTTGGCTGAAAGGAATTAACAGCCCAGGAAGTGCTGTGTAACGGTTTTCTTGATGATTCACAGCACATTCATTTTTAGCCAACGAAAAAAATTACTTCACAACCTGGTGGTGTTTCCAAAAACTGTGAAAGAAATCAAAAGGTTTGTTCTGGAATGCATCTCTCCTCTTACAAACTAAAAATGGGTTTAAATTCACTAATCAGAATTAATTTTTATACATTTTGTCTTTTTAATAATTCGATTCTAAAATTCATGTTACTTAAAAAAAAAGATGGAAATGGTAGAACATTTTATTTTTAATGGATTTTTTTGATAAAAGAATAATACGGCTTTTATGACTTGTGGAGTTGCACTGTCATTTCTACTTCCTCTTACTTGTATCAGTGCCACTGTGCAACAGACTTGTTGGTTTTAAACCATTTGCAGATTTGGAATAGTTGGTTCTGGTGAAAGAAAACAATTACAGAAATGTTTCTAATGTTTCTAATTCTCCTTCACTACCTAATGCTTATGTCATCTTTCTTTGTTCTTCAGCGATAAAACTTTGAATTAGATTTGGATCGCTCCATAGTTATAGTGACCTTAGAAACACTTTGAAGTTTCTTGGGACAGTGAGGGGCAGAATACACGTGTGTGGATATATACACTCGTCTATATAAACATGTATGCATATGAGTAATTGTGCATGTATATATATGCATATGTGCTTATGATCTGAAAAAATATGGATTTTGTACAAGACATTTGAAGGCATAAAGTTATCTAGCAAATTCTTTGGAGCTCTTATGAGATTTACACATGCAGCTATTTTAGAAGAGTTTAGAGATGGTTTTAATTCATGTTTTGCATAAGGGAATGAGCTTTTGTGCAAAACATCTGTTTTCATTCCCTATTTTGCCAAGGCGGCTGGCCTATTACAACAAGCAATCAAGATGCTTATCATTTCTTATACATAATGCAGTTATTTAATCACAGTTGGAAAGTTATTTAATCACAGTTGGAAGTCCTGTAATCTTGGCCATCACCTCTGGAAGCTTTCATAGAAGACCAGTCTTGGCACTTCTGCCCTGAAGACGTTCTTCAAGGTTGGGTGATATTTATGTTACAGTTATGTTGGGTGATATTTATGTTACAGTGTTATGCTGTATTTGGTGTCCACTATTAATGTATGTGGTATGTGATTGTCAGGGTTTCTGATTGTTTTGTTTGTAGCATGATGTAATGTATTATTGAAAGTAAATTTAGGATTATTTATAATAAACATTTTTTCTAAGTTCTTACTAGTTGTATCTAGCAGTGCCATGAGTAAAAGCAATGCTTTGAAGTGGTTTTGAGGAATCAAAATGAAATACTGAGAAATGACTACTTAATGACTTGCTGGTTTAAAACAGTGACTGCTATTATAGCTGTATTTCTTCACATAAGAGTAAGCAAGTGGAGTACTAGAAAAAAAAAAGCCTTCTTAAATGCTCTTTGTGCTTTGTGTTGGCTGTCAACTTTCATGCTTGGTGAGAGACTATCAAAATAAGTGTACATAAAACCACTTGCAAAGCTGTGGCAAAGGTTAAATATGAAAACAGGTATCAAAAGAATAGTAAAGCAATTAGGTTTGGGGGAAATCTAAGATGTTTGGAAGAGTAAGTGAGCAGTTTCTTCAGCTGACATAGCCTGCTGTTAGATTTACTGCTATCAGAAGAGAGAGATCTTTCTAATCCACTCCCACAGCTGTCTGTATGGGACTTTTTTCTCCTGTGCTGCAGTTCTGATGCTTCATGGACTAGTCCCTGATTTCCTCCAGTTTGCTAATGTAGCAGAAAGTGCCCTTCCCCAGCCCTTTGCTGGGTGATGGAACTGCACAGGGTGACACAGGGTAAGCAGTGGACTGTACAGCTGCAGGGTGTGTGGGCAGAGCAGGACTGATTGATTCCTTCCGTTGCATGGAGTCCTACCTTTGTAATCACCATGCTTTTTCATACTACAGAGCAGTAATTTTCCAAATACACCCTACACTCAAGTCCTATTTTTTCTCATTTCAGACCATATTGCTAGTTTCCCCTACCAAAACTGCTTTGCCAGGGATTGACCTTGGCCTCTGGCCCTACCATAGGCTTTTTATTTCTTTAGGACTTGCAGATTTTAGACCTCACCTTTTAAACACGTATCTTCCCACTTGCACATTTCAGTGATTTAAGATTGGTTTTACTGGAGTTGGACTTCATAGCATTCATATTTTGCATACCTTATCAGTATGTTTATTGTAACTTCTAAATCCTCTGAATGAGTTTCTGACAAGCTGCAGAAATCCTTTATTGTGAAGCTTTTAGTACAAAATGTTAACAGTGTTCTGCCTCTACTCCTGGTTGATCTTTTTTTTTAATCATGTGCCCCTGTTAATCTGGGGATTAGTATCAGCTTCCTATAAATTAAGCAATTTAGAAGAGGATAGTTCTTTTGGATAAAAGTATGTAAGTGTGCAGCTTTACTATTATTATTGAGAGTTTCTTACAGAGAAACTGTTGCGATTTTTATACAAGTTAATTATTACCAAGAATATTACTATTGAATATACATGAGTTTTCTTCCAGGTTTTCAGGAATTCACAAGAATATATTCTTGTATTTTAGCAAAAAAAAAGTGTAACTCTAAATAACTGTAATCAAGTCTAGACTTCCCTATATCATTTTATTTACTATATGCCGGTGACACTGACTTTTATAATTGTTGATTTGGGGATAATTTACAGGATCCATCACATTCTGTAGTCTACAGCTTGGTTTGTTATTGTGTATGTCTTGTATATGCCTTGGTTTATATCGTGCATATGTATTATGAATCACTTAGTAATCTGAGAAAATATTTTTATCTATTTTTTGCTTCTGCACAAAATTAGATTTAAATAGCTGTTTCCAGTGATGTTAATTTATGTGTCTGTTTAAATCAACTTTGCTTCATAACAGTCCGTTTAATAAATTAGGGTTCTTTAGTGTAGCAGTAATCTAGGATCAGTAATCTGCTTTTAAGAAGTGTACTAATTTGAGCCAGAAATCATTGAGGCAGACTGTGAAATAGAAGGACAGCACTTTACATTGGCTTTTGACTTATGCATGAAAAAAATAAATTTCAAAAACATCTACGGTCAAAATATGATTGTGTTGGCAAAAGTAATGGATTACACTCTTCAGAAATATCTCACTCTCATTCTCTTCTTCTCTGACAGGTAAACTCTGTTATTTAATAGCTCATTCTGCTCTTCTGAGCTCTTGTGATTTAGGTGAGGTAGAGATTTTTGGCAAGCCTGAGCAGAAAAAGGCTACTGTGCAGGTTTTTGCAAGGAATGTGGGATTTTAAACTAGGTCAGGTGAATGTGAACTGTAAATCTGGGTAGGACAAGAAGCAGGAATTTGTGTGGTGGTTTTTATAGTGAAAGAATCTGACTTAATATGTTTGTCACTTCAGTGTAATTGATTTTGGACTTTTACTTAAGGATCATTAGTTCACCTGAGTAAACATGGAAAGAGTAATGGTGGGAGTTTAAACTTTAATTGTCTTGTTGCTGCTGTGGGTGCATTATACATTTATTAGTACCATTCTCAGTAATTGGCAGTCTTTGTTTCAGCTCTAAGTCCTTGTTCTGTATCCACAGCTGGGTTATTGAGCATCTGAATATTTAAAATCTTGCGGATAGAAATAAAAACAAGAGCCTCTTGGCTTGTAGCTTTTAATTTTGAATTTCTGCAGTTAACAACTATTATCTCAATGGTATTGTTGCTGTCTGTTTATGCTGAGTATTCATGAAGTTCTGAACTGAAAGGTTCTCTCAAAGACAAGCAGTTCATCTTTTGATAGATGTTAGCTGGGTGGTCTGACTGTCTTTCAGTAATGAAGGTAAACATTTTTAACTGACTGGGTTACTTGAAATGAGGGATGTATTCCTGCTTCCTCAGATCATTTGCATTTTGATATTTCTGAGGTTGAACTTCACAAACTCTCAGCAATTTAAAAAATATGAATAGCACATATCTGTTAAGTAAAGAATGACAATAACACCATTCTCTCCAGGGTGCGTATGGCCATGGTATTATGCTATCTTGCTTGCTCGAAGATGTTAAACAGTTACAATGACTGGCAAACACTCGCACACCTGAAAACAAACACAAACACAAGATAATGAAATATACCAAAAGTACCCCAGCATATGCTTACGTTAGTTCGTATCTACTTTTTAGTTCTAGTTCTGTTACAGTGAATGTTTGTCTGAAGCCATAATTCAGGTAATGGCTTCAGAATCTTCTTTCTCCAGATTTTGGGAAATGGGCTGCATTTCTGAAAATATTTCATGTCTCCTGAGGCAAAATTCAATTCTTATAAGGTACATATTAGACATTCCATCTGTTATAATTTGGTGAGCCTGTGACTGAAATAATAACAATAGGATTTCTTAATTAGATAGATAAAACTGTTAGCTTTCTTTTTCTGGTTTCAGAGTCATACAAATACCATTCTAAGGTTTAATTAATATTCAGACTGTCTAGTGCAAATCCTTTCCACCTAGGTGAAATCTTTATTATAAAATTGTGTTAAAGGAAACATTAAATATGAAAAGTGAAAGATTCAGATAAACTGAAGTTCCATTTTCAAGTTTTCTTTACTGAAGTCCAGGTAGATGAGGTGGACTGCATTTGCTTCATCTTTTTTTGGTTCATCAAAGGCAGAGAGTGAGTAAAACTTTGTTTACTTTCCATTTCTCCAGTTCTTTCTTTCAAACGCACTTGTTCTAAAGCTTTTTTTATGGCACTTAAGGCAAATTCAGTGTTCTGTGTTTGTCTGAATAGTTTTTACAAGTGTGGTTATTTGCTGCTTGCTAGTCATATGTTAACATATAACTAATCTCATAGTCTTACTAAGAAAATCTTCCTACTTAATTTCTACTTTAATATGCTGCTTTTTTTAGTTTTCTGGATTATCATCCCCACAGCAGAGCATGGCATGCTGTATGGGTTTCTTTCATATAAGGTTTTGGCATTTGCATTTCTCATCAGTCTTGTTACCCTTCTCTCCATGCCTCTGATTTTCGCTCATCTATTGTTTCTTGGAGACAGAGGCAAAACATCCTTTTGGGTACTGACCTTACATTATCTTTGATTTCTATATGGCACTAATGTGCACTTCTTTTCATGGTTCTTGGGGTTTGTTTTTTGGAGGTTGAGGGTTTTTTTAGTTTGGTTTGGTTTCTGTTTGTTGGGGGGTGGGGGTGTTGTTGATTGTTTGTTTTCCCTGATTAAAAAGTGGAACAAAAAGTATGATTTTGTCACTATTTCCTAATTCAAATGTGTGAGTAGTTATCTTCTTACACAAACAATTCTTGACTTCAGAGTGTAAATGTTTTCGTGTGTCTTCCCTCCGCATTTCTGTTGGCCTTCTGTTCAGTCCTGTTGATTTTCCTAAGGTGTTTATTTGTATAGTTCATTTTGGGCACCTGTTTCTGTCTGTGCCCCCAACTACAGACAGATGATTTTTGTGCTTTTTTGACTTAAGAAATTACAAAGTCTCCTTAAGATCCAGGTTCTTGTGTACTCCAATACTCCTGTCTTTGTTCTGCTGAGTTGGGGTGGAGGGAGGGGTGAGAAAATACCCAGTTACTGGTTGGTTTATCCTTTCATCTAACATCAGTATTTAAAAAGTTAATTCAGCTTAATGCCAGTTTATTTCCTATGACCTGTTCCTCTGTAAAGTCCTTCCTACTACCCAAAACCAGGTTTTAATTAACATTGCTTCTTTCTTAGAGCAGTGCTTTTTTGACTGAAGAGTCTTTGTCTATAAGTAATATAGACTGTTGGGGTTTTTTTTGGTCTATTTGTGAAGATACTGTTTCCAAGATGATGAGATTTTTGTTCCATGAACCTCTATTCATTTTCCAGCCCGATTACTGCAAACCCTTACTATTGCTGTAAATATAACCTCTTTAAACAATCATTTCCCTAAATGATCAGAGGTAATTCTGCTTTATCCAAGAAATCTTGTGTTTCTAGTTGGTAAGATGTTACTAATGCACTTCAATATATAACTGGCTTTACTTTTGTTTTACTCTCTTGAATACCATCTGCCCTTCAGCTTTGACATGGATATTCCACTATTCTTTTTTTGTAGTCTCTTTAACATGCTGAATGTAAGGTCCTGAACCAGTATTTCTAATTTTTCACATTGTGGCTTCCAGGTTTCATATATACAGGTGAAAATGTCCATTGTTGCTCTCTGGCCTCTCCTGAAGAACCAGTTCAGGATCAGTTCTTTCATGAACTACTGCAGTAGCTAAAGCTCAGATCCGTATCAGATCCGCATCTTTGCTGTCCTTGTAGCTGGAGAATTCTTTAATCCTTTGCTGTGTCTGTGTATCCAACTTTACTTGGGTACAGAAACAAAAAATTCTTATGACTCTCTCAGAGTGCAAGGATCCAAAATTTCTAGGGTACTGACTTCATCCGAAAACAGGTTTAAGTTTAAGCTTGCATACACAGGGAGTTTCCATATTTCCTGCCTTATGCCTCTTTAGACATTTTTGCTTTGGTGTGCAGAATTACTGCACATAAATTAGATGGGGTGATTTACCTATAGGGTATAAAGCCGCTTCAACTTGCTTAAAATCCTGCCTTTAATTAAGATGATGCAACTCTGAGTGTGGGTGAGGCCTGATTAAAATCCAAAGTGCAGTTGACAGTGTCCTTCCACTCTACTTTGTTAGATCAAGCAACAAATAAGTGCTAGAGGGACTGTTACCAAAGTCGAAATAATAAAGCTAGTCTGGGTGTCACCTGTATAACATCTGTAAGTCACAGTATGAGAGAGGGGGCTTATGAAGCAGATTTTTCTACACTTTATCAACAAGATGGACCTCGCTGGTCATTTTCATTGTGTTCACCCAATTTACTCATAACATGTCACTTACAAAATGATAGTGGTGGTGTGCAGATAGTTACCAGGGATACTTAAAAGAAAAAAGAATCTTGATAACAAAAGATTGCCTGTCTCTTGAATGTTTGCATTTCTTTAGGGATCCTTCTGTCCTTGTTCTGAAGCTTGAGGCCATACAAGGACATACATTTTTGTATGGCATTCATCATTCACTGCACTGTCGAATTTTGGTTGCTTTTTTTTCCCATTTCAGACTTCACTATTGATTGCACAGTCACAGAGTGAGCTGCAGGGCAGAGAGGGAAATGTACTTTTCTGTCACTCAGAATTTGCTTTTGTTGGACAAAGTGGCAGTGCTGAAAGGAAGAAAAATGAAGCATTCAGTGCTGCATCAAAAATGCCTTCTCCAGAAAAATATTCTTCTCTCTTGATTACAGGTTTATAACACTGGGATATAGTTTTTTCTTGCCAAATTGAGATCACTGAAACTGCTGAGTTAAGACATCCTCCTGTATAATGACTCTCTCAGGTGTAGTAGCCTATAGATGTTTCCCTGTTGAGCAGAGGGAATGGTCCCCTGGCCAGAGTCTGCTGTGTTGGAGCACTGACGTTTTGCTGAAGCAGGCTTGTTGCCTAACTAGGAAGTAAAAAGGTTGGTTACATTTTTATTTGTAAAAATTGATTCTGGGGATGCTTCCCTGAACAGCTCTATTGTTGCTGTGTTCCAGAAGATGCATTTCACCATGAGCACAAGGCACTGGCGTTACAGTTCCTACCTATGTGTTGTGGCTGGTATGTACAGAGGGTAGAAGGGCAACACTCAGGACTCTTGAACATTGGCAGTAGGAAATGATCAGTTCACAGGAAAGGATTCTGAACTAAGGAAAGCTATTATCCAACAGTTAGGTTTGGAGGCAGGCATTTTGGTGCTTTCCTCCTCAGATGATCAGTAAGCTTCACTGCTTACTCCATTTGTAGTTCTCTCCAGTGCTGCAGTATTAATACTTTTCTGATTCAGAGGTGTTTGTGTCATCTTAAAGATGATATGGAATGTTTGGCTTTCAGATTAGGATCATGTGATTCATTCTGTGTTTGCTGGAGTTGATTTAATCAGCTCATACAGGCATTGGGAACAAATACAGATTTGTCCAGTCTCTTAACTAAAGACTTCCGATAGTAAATGCCAGAGTGACTGACTTAGAGATGTGCTTTCCTTGCAGATTGAAGGTGCAAAATGCCCGTAGTCAAGGTTTAAAGAAAGAAAGCAAAAAACTAAGGGAATTTTGACAATGTAGGGATTTTTTAATTGATTTATTTTTACCTATGGAATCATAGTATTTATAATTTACTGAGGCCTAGAAATCGTCTAGTTAATGAAGTATCAATAATAATTGATATACTGTAGCATGGAGAATATGTATCAATTCCAACTGTCAATTCTAATTTAACTGTCATTTTGCTCCAAGATTTCGTTCTACTAGGTAAATTCATCTTGGAGCAAATATTTTTGCTTGACACAAGAGGAAATTCCAGGTTAAACAAATTTTATATTAACTATCAACAACTCCTATGACACCAACATTTTTTTCAATATCTAGGAATCAGAGGACTGCTGTATATAACACAATCAACAAAAGAAAGTAAGGGGCAAAGTAAAACTTCCTTTGTTGTTATGATGGTAATGGTAGAATTTGGTTTGTAAATGTAGTTCACATACCTCTGCAAATTACCTGACCTATTTAAACTTAAATAATTATGTTTCGAAGAGACTGAGTGGAATTGAGTTTCTTTTTGAAAACATTTTGTATGTGTCCTGGGTTTAGCAATAGCAATCATTTTTTCTCCTTCTTAGTAGCTGGTGCAGCATGGTGGTTTTGACTTTCAGCCTGGGAACAGCTGATAACACTGATGTTTTTAGTTACTGCTCAAATGTTTGGTCTGACCAGGGACTTTATGAGCCTCATGCTCAGCCAGGGAGGCATGGAAGCCGGGAGGAAGCAGAGACAGGACACCTGACCCAAACTAGCCAAAGAAGTATTCCATATCACAGCACAACATGCCTGGGAGGGAACTGGGAGTTACCCGGAAGGGCACGCTCTGCTTGATCAGGCTCGTTTCAGTGGGTGGTATCATATTCTCTTCCCTTGTTATTTCTCTTATCATTATTATTATTGGTGGTAGCAGTAGTGATTCGTGTTATACCTTAGTTACTGGGCTGTTCTTATCTCAACCCGTGGGAGTTCATTCTTTCAATTCTCCTCCCCATCCCTCTGGGAGCAGGGGTGTGGGGGGAGTGTGGACTGCGTGGCCAACTTGTTGACAGGCTTTAAACCATGACAGCATGTAAAATGTTGTGGAGTTCAACAGTAAAACGTTCAAAGGGCTAGGTATTTTCAGGTGCTTTGGACTGTTTCTTTAATCAGTCATCTCAATTCAAATGGGCAGCAAGTACTGCTTAGTAATGCCTCGTCATATTATCTATAAACGTCTGTGGTTTTCCTTTGAAGTTTTTCATTAAATTATTTGATTTCATGCAGGTTCAGTATTTTATGTACAATAGTGCTGAGATTATGGATTTAACTTACAATGCACAGTGCTACTTATGCTGTCAGGTTGGAGTCAGCCCTATGGTGTTTCTCAAATTAAGTGGAGGCATCTGATTTTCCCTAAAAATATTTCAGACATTTTCTCTCTTGTACCTGTGTTTACAGTTTAAATGAAGATGATTTTGGAACTTTGATGGCTAGTGAGCAGCTATGTATTAATAATCTAAAATGAGAAACAGACAAATCTAAACAATGAATCATAAAATTGGAAGGGGTCTCAAGGATCATCTGGTGCAACCTTTCTAGGCAAACCTAGACTAGATGTCCCAGCATCCTTCACAGTGAATCATAAAAATGTCCAGTGTTGGGGAATCTGCCACTTCCCTGGGGAGAGTATTCCAATGATTGATTGTTCTCATAGTGAAAAACTTTGTGTCCGGTAGGAATCTCCCCAGGAGTAACTTGTGCCTGTTACCCCTCATCTTTTCCATGTGACTCCTTGTAAAAAGGGAGTCTTCATAGTCTTTGTAGCCACCCTTTAAATATTGGAACAATGAAAACACAACAATTTTCTAAACAACCAGACCCCCATCTCACTTCTCTCTCCAGCATGTTTTTTGCTCTTCATTTTTTCCTGAGAAGGGTGTCAGTCTCGTAATGTTTCCTCATTACCTGGAACATTTATGTCAGCACAAGCAGGGGTGGAAATGACTGGGCTGTCTGATAGGAAGAGGAGCTTCGGCTGGCACTGTCAACAAAAAGTTACTCACTCTCAGGATGTTGGTGGGGAAATCACTTTGGCCTGTATGAACTACTGTTACTCCTCACAGTGGCAAATAGTTAATACCTAACTGCTTCAAGGCTCAGATGCTGTAATCCAGGCAGTCTAAGGCTTTTTTTTTTTTTAACTGAAGATATTTTCCTGGAGCATGCATGTTTCTCAATATCACTCATTTTACAGAAAAAAGGGGAATTCAGGTATCTCAAGAAACATATTTTACCCAGGACTTTAAAGTCATTTCCTCAGAGTTATTGTCTAAAATTTGACAGACATGTGCTTGACTGTATTTGGAAAGAAACCGTTGCTACGTATCTGTCAACACCAGGTTCCTACTAACTGTTTTTAAAAACCAGTTAAGTTCTTACCTAAAACTGAAAGTTGTAACTTTAGAAAACAAGATTTAAATGTATAAGGGACAAACATTCTCTTCAGGAGAGGCTGAAATACCTCTGCTTTGGTATTTTTTTTAATTTTTTGTAATCATAGTAGTTTTTTAATCAGACAACTAATAATCAGCATAATACCATATGGAGTTACTATTTTAAGTAGTCCTCTTTTTTTTTTCCCTATTGTATTGTGTAAGCCAAGCTGTCTATCCTGTTAGTAATTATTTGTATTTCAGCATTGCCTAGAGATTCCAGCTGATTTGCTTGCTGTATAGACGGTGTTTTTGTACAGTAGAGCATCCAAGACTATCATTAGTGTTCACTGGCAGCAAAAAAAGTCCCAGTGAAAGTGTATAACTGGGGGGGATTTTAATAGTCATACAGAGTTTGGCACATAATTATTCTGTCTTGATTGTGTCCTGGATATGTGTACGCTCCAAAAAGCAGAGGAATAATGAAGAGGTGAATTGCCTTTGCTCAAGGTCATGCAACAGATTCCTGGCTGATCCAGGAAGACAACTTTACTGATTCCGGTCTCCTGTCCTATCCCCTGAGCTGTTTCTGACCTCTGTTGTAATGGGCTTCTTTTAGGCTGATCCATCCCTTTTTTGAGAGAAAAGAAAACATTATTTCATCGACCAAAAATAGTCTGAAGCACACATTCACTGTCCTTCAAGAGGAACAAAAGAAGCAAAAATGGATTTTCTATTTAGCAACAGTTGGAGGACACAGTATTGTTTGTGCAATACTCTCTAGGTCTCGAGAGATTCTTTCATAAGCATAGAAAGACTGAGGAAGTTGAGGCATTGGCATGGTGTTGAAGCAGCTGCAGAGGGTTGGCTAAGCTACAAGCATCTGAGTGCAGAGTAGGTCAAAAAATAAGGAATGTTGCTTTGTTCTTGTGAAATAATATATAGTTTTAGCTAATTTTAGCATGAGTGTTGTAGTGTTATATACAAAATAGAGATGATTGCGATGTAGGGTTGTAGTAACAACTGGGGGGTTTAACTGGGAGGGTTATGCCATGTATTTCCAAAATATTTTCAATTTATTTTTTTTTTACTCTAGACACTTTCTTGCACCCATTTAATCGTCATAGGCCACTTCTGGCCAGAAATGCTGCCAGGGCTTTTGTTTATACTTTATTTACTCTTGCTGACTTCGTCAGCGTAGAGATTTGTATTTTTTTTCACTTCAGTCTTTAGTAAAGGAGAAACACTCCTTCAAATTCTGAATGTTTAAATTGTATTTATAGATTCAAGGTTTAATGTAGCTCTCCGGTACCATATGAGAAACACCTTGAGAGGTTTTTGACAGGAGGAGTGTGATAGCTCTTCAAGGAGAACAGTAAGGAAAAAGAGGAAGGAACTGAAGTCCTTTGCTCTGGATATTTAGCAGTCAGTGAAGAAATAGTATAAATAAAATAATAAAGGATTTGCTGCTGTTCACCTTTTCTTCTTAAAAAGTCAACAACTTTCTTGTCACTTTTGACTCTTCTATTTTAATATTGTTTTATTTATTGCTCTGTTGTTGGTTTTAATGTAGTTTCATGTTTTTTCTGTGAATATTATTGTTTATGCATGGATGCTCTTGACTGTAACAGCGGGAACTGGACTTAAAGGAAGCTTCTCCTTAAAAAGTAACAGTAAGAACACAGATAATTACGTTTATAGACCTTCAGTGTGCCTGAAACACAAGCCTGGAACCCATGGTTCACAGATGTGTACTGTTAAGTTTTAATGGCTGTTCACTGCTATAACAGACTGACATTTCATAGACCTCTTAATCTTAATATTTCTCAGTGTCTGAGAGGAGTTGGACACCAATAACAGGACTCATGTGCATTCATAGCTATGAATTTCAATTCAAAAATTGTTGCATTACAAATCTTTTGGGGGAATGGATACTAGCTTGTATTTGCCATGCTATTTGGAGATTTGTAGCTTTTCTGAACAGAAAAACTGTACTCTCTACTCTTTCATTTTTACTTCCATTTGCCTCCAGCCCTAGTATTTTCTGCATGTTTTAAACAATAGGTGGTTAGTATGTATTTAGGACATAAAGGATATTAATGTTTATTTGCAATCTAGGACAAAATGCAATGTTTAGAATTTTAATTAACATACGTGTGAAAGTAGATTATAGAGTATGGGTTAGGATCGTATCAGTTCTTTATAAACCATCTAACCTTCAGACCTGTTTCATCCTATCAGCAAAATCTTGTTAGAATCTTCTGTCTATGAGTAAGAAGCTTTGACTGTCTGGACAGAACAGAAATATATCTGACAAAGTGTCAAACGTAAGAAAAGAATGGAATTGGTCCAGTAGTGAGAATTATTTGCTTTATTAGTTTAATAAGGGCTTTAAAAAATAAACAAGCATGAATTGAATACTTAGTTCATCAATAAGTTCAGTTGCCTGGCAGTTCTTTTCATCTTCAATTTGTGAACTTATTTACAGTGATAAGATGAATTATTTGGTGTGTTCTTCATACCAGTGAACCTCTGAGGGTTTGATGTTCTTCAGGCTAATAAAACACTAGGCAATAAGTTACGGTTTAATGGATGTGAAAAATGAAGTTTTGTTTTGTAATGTAAGAGGGGAAAATAATTGCTCTTGGAGGAGTAAGTGCACATAATATTATTTAAGCTTGTAATGTAAAGTTCAGTGGACCTGAAATTAGATTTAAAGCTGTATTTTGATTTAAGATTGCTTTCATACTGTCTTCTTCATTGCTTTCTCCCCAGCCCCCTTCAAACCAAGCAGAGTATTGGAATAAAGAATTCTGTACTTCAATTGTAAAGCACAGTAATCTCCCATGCTTTGAGAAGAACAGGATTTTTCTATACCTGTTAAGAAACAGAATCTTGTGCTCCTGGTCTGTCTTTTATTTATAGATAGAAATTACTTATTCTACTGCAATGTTGCGTGTGTCTTTCATACACTTTGGCTTTTCACTTATTCATTGTGAGCATTAGCTTCATGTTTGTAAGTAGGAGCAAGATACATCGAGGTCTCCCCTTTCTGAACACATGTAGATAGAAAGTGCTAGAAAACCCCATTACCTTGCACCTTTGTATAGGAAAAATATTGAAAAATGAATCACATACCTGACATCTGAACTTTGTTGTCATGTTCGTAAGGGCATAGAAAAGGACGAACACATTGGGCATTTATCCTTTCATTTAGCGCAGCTATCTGAAATAACATACCAGCACTCTTCCATTTACATATAGCTCCTCTCCTTGAATGTAGTGTGTTCTGCAAAACTGAAAGGAAAGCTTCTGCATGGAGAATGGACTTAAATCAGAGGATGGGCTAGAAGAAAATAATAAAGGCTGCAGAGCATTACTGAGCTCTAGACCTTCTTCCTGGTTGGGGTATGTGCCTGTTGCCTTGGGTTTTCAGTGCAAGTTTAGTTGCCAATATCCTCAGATAAATCAGGACACTGGCGGTGTTGTGAAGGCTACAGTTCTCCTCTGGTGCTGTAAAACAGGGAGTATGTTTGGAGCAGGCAGGAGGGCCTGGACAGTCTCTGTTCCCTGATGATCAGCATGCAGCCAGAAGAGAGCCTGAGAAACTTGAGAAGGACTGGCCAAAGGCAACAGCAAACCTGATTAAAGGCAGAACACTGAGGCAAAAAGTGGGGCTTGTGATATCAGTGCTTGAAGAACTTGATGAAATAGGTTACACATCACCAGTTTACACTTAGAGGTGGTGCACTACACAGATATAAATGTTTTGTTCAGCCACTTGCTTTTTGTTGTCTTTTTGGGTTGGTTTTTTGGGTTGGTTTTTTTTTTTAGGGTTGTGGTCCTGTAGTGATGTTGTGTTTGTTGCTGGAATTCTGGTTTTATTTTAGTTTCTATGCAATTGTTTCATGTATTCAAAATATTTCAATTTCTGTTTAACTTCATGGCCTGCTAATTTTCTGTTTGTGCAAAACTGCCCAAGTGCAGACCAACAGTCAGAGTGGTATTTGCATAGTTGAGTGTGTCTGGGAGAGCTGTTTACATGTCGGCATCTGAAACTGGGAGGAGGACAGCAAAACGTGTTTGGCAATGGAAAGATGGACTGCAAATCTTGTGTTGCAATTCCTTAGAGTATATTCTGGGAACAATGAAGTAACTGAGCTTTGCTCTGATTTTCACGTCTGGCTTGCCTTAGGGAGAGAGATCACGTTATTCCACTTGCAAAAACATCTACTAGATGTCCATATAAATAGTAGCAAAAGAAATGATCTTTCAATGGTTCTTGGAGTCATATAATATAGGCCATAACAGGTTGCGTAAAAAAATCTTAGGAGAAAAATGTTTGAAATTTACAGTTGCAATGGATGTAATAAAGACCTCATTCTCCCTGCTTTGCTTTGCCTTCTTATGACATTCTTTTAAAAGGCTTTGGCAGTCTGACAAAAATAGACAGATGCTAAACTGAAGAAGTAAATTACACTTTCGAAGAAGGGTAGCAGTAGTTCCCAGTGTTCATTATTCTCCCCTACCTGAAATCCTGGTTCAATTTATATTAAAATTCGAGGTTTGTGGTAATTACTGAACAAAATTGCAGTAAGAACATAACTGGGGAAAGGCTTGAAAATTCTAATGAAATACGAGAAAGCGAAATTTGTGTATGAAAAATTTAAAACTGAGTAGAAATTTTAAATAAAATGTTTTTCAAGAAACAGTGTAAAAAGCTGAGCATTTCTTTGTTCACCTTCCATTCAGGTCTGGTTTGTGCGTTAACAGTCAAAATATTTAGTTACTGTACAGCAGCTAAGTATAAAGTAACTGTGGATTTTAAGTGATTGGCACTTGTATGAAGAACTTAATTCTCTTAAATGTGAAGATTTTTTTGCTGTTGAGTTTCCTACAGAACCTTCTGTGATGCTCTCAACTTTTAACTGTTAATATGGATGTTTTTCATCCTTAGTTTTTAATTTTAAAAATAACGTGTTATAACTTCCCTTTAATTGTATTTTTCTGTAATACATATTTCTTAATGTAGTTAGCTTAGGAGGAAATATGCTGGTATGTTTTCCTTATTTAAACAAATTATTTAAATTTTAGAATTGATGCATGATAGAAATAATTTTTCATGAATTATACAAGTGTTCAAGAAGGGAATATAGAATTAGTAATTTCAGTCAGTGGCCTTTCTCAAGAGGAAAGCGCTTGTGTGTGATGCATTCATGGAACTACAGAGAAAAGCATCATACGATAAATCCACTGTTTCCAGTTCGCATGTGCTTGTCTGGGTTTCATAAGTGTTTAACATAAAAGGGTATACAGAGCATTTTAAATGTCTTCATTTAAAATAAAAAGAAAGAGGGGGTGGAATTCAGGCAAAAGTCTTTCAATGCTCAAACAGTACAATCTTTTCTGTGCACACCCCTAAAGATAATTAAATGCTATGATATTGCTAATTTGGGTGATTCAGAAGCTATCTTCAGTGTAGGGTATTTTTTTAAACTTTTAATGCCTGGATTTACATGACTTGCACCCAAATCTCAATTCTAATGCAAAACAGTGAAAGGCTATTCTTAGTTGTTTTAATTACATTGCCAACCAAAATATTTGTAGTGGTAGTGCCATCTATGTGGATGAAGCACTGTGTGCTTTACTTTTCTCTATGAAATTAAAGATTTGCCCCCAGCCGATCTTGCAGTTTATTTAGACATAAACTGACTCGTTTTTAGATACAGATTACTGGCACTGCATTGGCACGATATGTGCCAATTAGTTGTTGGGGTGTTTTTTTAATCTAAAGTAGCCTGCATTATGTCAGTCTGTTTGTCCGATGAATGCTTAGTCTGAGATAAGAGAATTCCGATGATACTGTGAGGAGGCAGTAGGAAAAAACAAAGTGTGCCATTTCAGGTACAACTGTGAAGTCACTGAAAACAGGCCCCTTAGGTCTTTGAGAAGGGTGATCAAGTTGCTGTATTGCAGGTGCTCAGCTCTGCTTCTTTTGGGGAAGAGGAGGTTAAACTCTTGGTTTTATGCTTGCTTTATGTTCCCAATTGTTATATTTGTAACAATGTGATGTACACTTTTGAGCTGTAGTGTGGGCAGAATCATCAGTTTTCCACTTCTTGTAAGTAAAGAAACCCCCGAAACTGCTGCATCTGTAAACCTTAGCTCTGATTTTCAGTGAAAAAGCAAAGGCTTGTACTGTAGTGGGCTCCACGGAGAAACAATGTTTTTAATACTTTTTCCCCTGTGTTTCAGATTAAAGTTAATTTGTGTGTTTTATGCTAAAGACTTGCAATATGGAGAATTAGGGAGGGAAAAAGACACAGTAAAGAAAATATAAATCTCTATAGACACTGAATCTACTATTCCTAAACTCTTTATGACTATGTGGGATTTCATTTTATGGCTAATCGACATAGCAGTTGAATGCCTCTGGAGGTGACAGTTGAACTTCATCCTGCCCTCTACCTGTTCACTGGTCTCATTACATCATACAGTGAGTAAAGTTATTCAGGAAACTGAGAATTAATATTCTCTTTCAGAAAAGGGAACAATTTGAGAGCAATTCCTTTGTTTTAACTCAGTGTTAGCCAGCTCACTTGTGCTTATATGAGGGAAGAGACAGTAGAATGTGGTCAGGGGAAGATATTGATTGCATTGACAGGCCTTTTTCCTTTAGTAAAAGCTAGGCTTTTACATCTAGCCCTTTGCCTTGCGAACTGTGCAGGGCTAACACAAAATATGGCTCATTGAGAGCTCAGAGTCCGCTATCTGCCAGCAGCATGCTTGCATACATTTCAATTTCCAGAGAATCCTGTGGAAAATCACCTAGAAGCTTGTACTCCTTCAGGGACTTGTTTGTGCCATAAGGCATTTCTGCTTTTTTTGTCCCAGTTTTCATTTCTGTTTATAAGTACTTGGGATTAACCTGGTAGTTTAGTTATAAAATCACATAACAGGAAACAATAAGAAATAATAAGGAAGTAATATGAAGCAGAACAGGAAAGTGTTCGATATGAGCTGATGAAAAGAAGTTGTGAGTTTATTCATTTAAGTGAAATTCATAATCTGTAGTCTTTTACTATGGAACCCAGACCTTGCACTGTGTTCAAAACCAGAGAATTAAAGTACAAATATATCTTTAGCTTTTCAAGTGATAATTAGTGAACAGAAATTGCAATAAAGCAAGCCTTCAATTTGCTGTGTGGTTGGAAGCCATGCCTTTTGTGAGTTTGTCTTTTGAGGATGCAAGTCATACTTGCATTGGCTTTTCAGAAGGAAAATTCAGTAAGACTCAGGCTCTCGATGTATAGGTATTCCCCCTTTTCTCACTACCATGCTTGGAAATTTCTGCCCAATAGGCAATGCAGTCAAAGTTTTATAAATTGTATTTTCTAAGACTAAAGTTCATTCTCTGTATAACAAGGCAAAATTTAGTTGCCCTAGTAGGATTTCAGTAACCACATCTGTCCTGCAGATGGTTTCTTTTCACATAATGTATTTTATCTATCCCAACCTTGAAGTTTGACAGTGGATCATTAGAATTAATTCATGTTGCAATAAAAATTGGGAGGTTCACACAAGGCTATTACTTTGATTGTTGCATATCTGTTACATTAAGCCCTTAAGAGCTTTACTTGTGGGAGGGAATTTGTGGTTATTTTATACAGTTTCACAGTTAACACTGCTTGCTTAGCTTCATCTACACTCCTACATCCAAATGCAATGGGTGTAAATCTGATTTCAATGGCAATGCACTACAGTTTAATGGAATCAGCGCTGCAAGGAGTTCCATTGAACACTTGCTGGCTTGAGCAGGGCAGAGAGAGGTCCCTGCAGTCTTTCATTTTTGGTAGTTGCTCATGTGTTTTGACATTGTCTTTAAAGACCAAATTGGTCAGGTTTTCACGTGAAACTTTGAAGACCAGTTGTTGAGCTTTTGCTGTTCAAGGTAACATCAAGCTTATTTTACTTTGTACTAGGTTTGAGAGAACTTCTGAAGTACTACTATTTGTTAAGCTTAAAGAACATGCTGTTCTGTAATCTGTGTGATTTTGTCATATTGATCTTCTTTGTTTCAAGGAATAATTTCTAAGTGCTGGTAGAGGCTGGGATACTTATATACACAATATAATTACTATTATTCTGTATGTGTTCCCACTTAAAAATTATTTTTAATTAGACTTAATTTTAAGTGCAGTTATTCCCAAGAAGTATAACAAATACAGAAAAAAATATGTATATAGTATGATGACATCAGATAAACTTGTAAAGCATTTAAGCAAGGTTAAATGCTGAAACCATTCAATAAATCTGTATTTATGATGAGGGCATAATATTTGCAATTATTAAACTAAGGAGGAGGTAATATCCTGCCTATTTTTTCCATTCCTGCTGTCATTCTGCCTTTTTTTTAATTAGCTGTTGTGTTTTCCATAGTCTTCATGTGTTTGCAGCATTCCCCATCTTCTGGATTTGAAGTTAAGCAAGGTATTAGAAGAGTGCCTTTTGTATTTTATCAAATAAGTTCTTGAAACTGACCATTCTGAAATGTGGGAGTGTATGGTGTTAAAAAATAGTTCAAAATACAAAAAAGACTAATGAAATTTTTTTTTTTTCTTTTTTAAACAAATTTCAAATCCCATTGAAATTAGTCTGTGGTTCCCTTAATTTTATTGAAAATTTTAATAGGCGTTTTAAAGGCTGTACAAACGAATCAGGCAGATGTAGGAAACTAATGCAAACTTTCCTACCTAATCATCTTAAGAATTTCATATAACATTACTTGGACTAATCTATATTTACAGCACAATTTTTGTGTGCCAGTGATATGCTTGTGGAAAATTAGCCATCAGCTGGTTGATGAACTTGCAAGTTGTTTATTGTTGCAACTTTTTTCTTATGTCAGACCTTTCTTAAGAGTTTCTTCACCCTAACTTTAAAAAAAGGTCTTCTCAGAGGTAGTTGTAGGATGGTGGGATATGGGAGTGGAAGTGGAAAATACCGTCTGAAGAACTGATACATTCAAACATTCTCTGATACTATTTTTCTTCTAGTCTTTACATTCCTGTGGCATTGATTTCTGCAGTAGCTATGCAATTGGAAAACTTACAGCATTCTTTTTGCAATTCTGAGTGTATTAAAACTATGTTTTAATATCATACATGCAGTGCCTTTGAAGTCATCTGTAGTGGGTTGAAGAGTGAAAATCCATGGTGCAATCCATAAAAACACTTCTGTGATTCTTTTTATACTTCCTTATTACTTCGTTACCACTCTTCCAAATAGCATAAAATGTAGCGTTCTCCAACTGAGATTCTGTTATAAAACAAGTAAAAAGAGGCAACCCTCCAAACTCTACAACAGTGAAATTTATTTCACTCTGATCCTTCTCTTTGTCCCATTTATCTTCCTGCAGTCTTTGTCAGGCAGCAGCCTCCAAGGTTCTTGCTGTCCCTCACATTTTGCCCATCCTTGCATCTTCCACTGTGCGTGTTGTGGTCTATGTGCATGTTTTTAAATGCTTTCTTTAAACTGGTAAGTTGTCATTAGAAAAGTAAATTATAAGCCATTTTTGTTCTAGCTGTGAATCTTGATTTGCCTTTAATCTGTTTGTATAGCTATTCTGCTGCTGTCTCTAAATTGGAAGAGATCAAGGTTAGAATGTGGTTTCACAAGGGGCAGTGGTTTGAATGAAAGCCCTACTGATAGCTGCTCAAGTGGAGGTCTCCTCCCTCTGTTCCATGTTCCCTCTCCCTCTGATTTTGTCTCTAGCTCTGTCTCTCTTGCTCTGTGCTAATATCACTGCTCCTTTCCAAGGGCCTATTTGATTTGTTGAAAAGGCAGAAAGAGAAGTCAACAAAATGGTGTCATCTTCATACATTTTAGTAGACTAATTTGGCTCACAGAAGAACCTGATGAACATTTTTCTTGGTGTAAGGGCAGAAGTTTGGGACCAAATGACTTGAAGCAGTGATGTAGTGGAGTTGAGAGGAAGGGGAAGCTGAGAGGAGCTGTAGATAAGAGTGGAAGGACAAACAGCAAGCCCATTCGTTTAGTTTAAGGAAGTTGCACAGTCTTGTTTGGGTGTTAACTTGTAACATGTAGAAGCATCCAAGGTTTGCAGTGCATGCACTCTCTCTTAGCGTTGGACACCACCTGTGCACCAGTAGCTACTGGTATATCAAATAGGCAATACTTGCAGAAACATAAATTAAATTGATGATGTAGGGAAATTTCCTTGTTACTTGGTTCAGCTATACTTACATAGAGTACAGTATACAAAAAGTGTACTTGTAGAGTACAGTCTTAAAAGTATCTGCTGCAAAGAGTTTCATGGTGATGAAAACCTCAACACATATAGTATGCTATTATCGACCTTGACAGCCAAGCTAGTTAGGGGGAGAGGTTTTTTTTGTTGGTTTGGGTTTGTTTTAATTAGTGTAATTAAGTGTGATGGCTGCTACATCTTTGCATAAAATCTGTGCTTTTATTGCTTTTTGCCTGTCATCTTAGCAAATACTGAAATCTCAAATTTCTCGCAAGTATAAAACCCTGTCTTTTTTTATATACTCTTAAGTAAATGGTTGTGTTTGTTACTAATGTATTTTTGTAACTACCGGGTTAGCCTCTCTCCAGGTTAGACTCTCTCCAAATCTGCATTATCCCCACTGGATAGGTTTGTCATTCATTGTATCTCCCATCATTGAGTAACAACAATTGTCAGTGAACTGTTTGAGAATGCCTTCATCTTTCCAGGAAAGGCCTTAAGGAGGCTTCTTTTTTCCCCTCCCCTTTTCTGATGAAGGGGTTGAAAGTTGTAGGATTCTGACTGTGTGTGCTCTCTGTGTCCTCTTCAGTACAGTTACTACATGTATTTTTCTATTGATCTCACTAGCCACACGGAGCAGGTTACACAGTTCAGAGGGCTGCTGGGTGTTAAGAATTACTTTTGTTGTTCTTCTGCATCCTTCATTCTTAGGGATGATACTTGATAATTATCTCTTAAATGCCAGTGTGTTGTTATTTTTATCTAGCTGCGACAGACTAGAACTTATTTCCCTCCTACGCTCATGCAGACTTTCACATGATGCTTCAAAAACACAGCTGAGAAGCCAAGCAAAAAGCAGGGCTGATTTGTATAAAACCCCTATATTAATTCAAAACTTCAGGTTGTGTTACTTATTGCTGTGTGCAAATCCAAACATTGTTCTCTGAAGAAGCTATTTCCACAATAACAATTTCTAGTGGGATTTACAGTCAATTAATACTTCTAAAAACTGTTTTCTGGGATGGACCTAGTCAGTACTTGCTATCATTACAGATACTGATTAAGATAATTTGCTTTACTGTGTGTTAAGATGTGAACTGAGGATGTCAATTCACATTTAGTAGTTACCAAGTGTTAATTTAAAGGTATTTGTCACTACTTGCTCTGTAGTAGGACAGAGATTGTTCTGGAGCTCTGTGCTGTGGATTGGCTGTCCTCTTCATAGGGATCCCTCTGTGTGAAAGTTCTGAAATACCTGCTAATATTTACTTTAAAAAGACACTGAAAGTGCCATCCAGAAAATATATTTCTTGTAACATCTGAGCAAAGCTGATGCCTGAAGGGATGCAAACTGAATCGAAGCAAATTAATTAAGGAATTTGAGCAAATATTGGGAATATTTTTTTTGTGTACAGTATTTGACAATTCTAAAAGGAGCAGTTCTAAAGCTGTTTAAAATGATATTAACATTGACTTAATGTAGCAGTATAAACACATTTGTTGTGTAAGTGTGAAAATATAAATTATATAAATATGCAGTGGTATTTCTACAGATGTGTTGACAATTTGGGGCTAAAATCATAGAATCATAGAATAGTTAGGGTTGGAAAGGACCTCAAGATCATCAAGTTCAAACCCCCCTGCCATGGGCAGGGACACCTCGCTCTAAACCATATTACCCAAGGCCTCGTCCAGCCTAGCCTTGAACACTGCCAGGGATGGAGCATTCACAACCTCCCTGGACAACCTATTCCAGTGCCTCACCACCCTAACAGGAAAGAATTTCCTCCTTATATCCAATCTAAACTTCCCCTGTTTAAGTTTTTAACACATTACCCCTTGTCCTACCACTACAGTACCTAATGAAGAGTCCATCCCCAGCATCCACGTTTTTAATTTGAAGCCATTTTAATTGGACTTTTTAGTAACTCAGGAGACACTAAGATTTTTTTTCCCTTCCCTCCCCCCCTTTTTTTTTTCCCCACAGACATGAATGAAAAATAAAAAGTCCTGTGCACTGTTTGGGGGTTTTGTAATTATTAATTTAATTGATAGAATTTTGAAAAAATGATTGGGCCTTTCTGAAGGATGGAGATCGTTGAACTCTGGTGCAGTGTTATATGGTCTGTTCATACATAAGTCAGACTGGATTGAATAGTCCTGCCTAGGCTTACAGTCTGAATCTCTCTAAGAACTGGTTTCTCAGCTTGAAATAATTTCTTAATTGGTGGAACATTAGTTGGTTATTATTGCAAAAACATGACATCTTAAGTGTTTTCTACATTGCTGCAAGTTGAAGTTGTTAAAATACAGGTTGGTAAATGCTGAAAACAGCTTTAGGTAAAGCAGATTACCTTACACTTGCCTTCGGTGAACAGTGTACAGGCTTTGAGAGTGTTTGGGTGGTGGTGTTTTTTATTACAGATGGACTTGGTTCAGCAAGGCAGAGGCATTTTCATGCTTTTTTGCTATAGTGAAGTCATCACTTTACAGCAGTGCAAGGCTTTCTCAGTTTTTTCAGCACAGAAATTTGTTCTTTCTACTGGTTCCCTGTAAAATTACAGTTAAAGCGTGTCACTGGTATGATGGCCTTTCAGTTTCCATTCTCTTAAGTATCACTGAGAATTTGTGTAGGCAGATGCCATTGCAGTTTTTGTGTTGGCACCTGTCTAAACTGTGTTGCACCTACTGTGCTGCCCTGAGATTATCTCATGGTACCTTTTGCACACATACAGCTCGTTTGGTCAACAGACTTCATCACAGTTGCAATTTCTTCGGTGTGTGTAATGAATAATGTAATAGAAGAATAACAGAACTGTGCTATATTTAGTGTTCATTAACGTATGTTCCCTCTAATCCTTTTAAAAATATGTTCTTGCAGCCTATTTGTACTCCTCTCTGAGCATATTATAGTATTTTTGATTTCAGTAATCCTTTGTGGCAAGAAATAAATTGAGCAGTAGGACATGTATGTGGTATGAAAGCTTCTTTTTGGTTGCTCATTCTCACTGACTTTTCTGACGTGAAGGGAGCAAGGCTTATGTCTACCAGCTGTCTTGCTGCTGCTTCCTTTAGTTAGCACTGATTTCATAGATCTGGGTCTTTGAAATGTTTTCTGAAAGTGTGCATTTGAAGTACGTTTCCTAGTATTTAAAGAGTTTATTCATTATATGAAACTACAGATTCTCTTGCCCCTCACTGTTGAATTTTTTATACCCAGTTGTCTTTTTAATCTTTCATAACTTGTTACGTCTGTAATACCAACATTCATGTATGGTGACAGAAGAATTCCACTCAGCGATGGTATGATGCTCTGGGTAACGTGCTTGGACTCACTGCATCTGTGAAACCCGTGGTGTTCAATGAAACAGCCAAGCACATTTAACAGAATTATGCAGTGAGATAAAAGCTTGGTACATGGTAGCTGGTATGAAAAGTGTTTCCATTCTCTCTCTGTCCTGTCAGCAGAAATGAAGGATGATGAAGCTGACATTGTCATCACTTGCTCAGAGTGAACATTCCCATGAGGTTAACTGACTTGCAGTGCAAAAGCTTGCACATCTGAATCGTCATTGAAGGCAATCAGCAGAAACAGGGAAGATGATGTTAATTAAACTTGATTGATACCTGGAAGCTTCAGATGAAGCCCTAAGGCCTAGAACTTGTTGGTTTTCAGCTTATGTTGGTTTTAGTCTTATTTTAGGACTTTTGACACGTATGAGAAAAGGATGAAACCATCTTTGTGTTTTGGACACCTCTACTTAATGTAAGAGCTATAAAGATAGTCTTCAGCCTGTGTATTTTCTAAGATGATCCTGCAGCGCTTATTGTGTGACTCAGATTGACAAGAGTGATATAGTGTGTAATGTCCAAGTGTCCATATCCCTTCTTTTTGCACAGCTATAAAGAGATACATTTTTTGTGTGTGTGTGTTGTTTAGATTCCAGTGCTTCTGTCCATTTTGATTTTATTACATGGAAGATTTGCTTAAAACTGTGATCCAGTCTTAAGCCCTGCATGTATATTGTAAATCTGATAACCACAGAGCCTTTTATGCTGGGAAAGGTCTGTTGGTGTTGCCCTAGACCCCCCTGGGTTGTTTGTTTCCAGATGGGCTGCATTGTCTTTGCAGTCATCTTTGTAAATTAGTTAACAAGCATACCAAGTTAACAAAATCTGATTAAGAAAGAATTAGCAGTGGTGTTATAATATTGATGTATACGAAGGCTATTAAAGGCATGTGTCACAGCTGCAAGTTCCTGAGCACCATCTTTGTGATGGATGATAAATTCATTTTATAGACTTAATTGCATTGCTTTTTATTGCTGAATATCTTCAGGTTATTTTGCTTTTCCCCTTACCTCAGTTTACTTTTTTTAATTGGGCAGTAGATTAACAAATAGATGAGCTATAATATGCTGTAATAAATATTTTCTTACGAATATTGTATTTATTGAGTTCATTATTATGCTATTTGGACCTTTATTATAATAAACAGCTTATAAGACATTTCAGAAGTGTTGTAAATACCTAAATAGAAATTTCAGCTTCAGTAAACATTTTGAGACAAGTTGTGTATCAGTAGAAGAAAGTGAATTCCTAACATGCATTTGTAATGGTAATCAGAGAGGAAGTTGCACTGTGTTATTGATTATGTTTAATCTTTTTTCTTTTTCCAGTTGCCCATATTTGTCAGAGAGGATTACACCTGCTATACCTGCAATTGGTGGGATTCTTTTCTTTTTCGTGATGGGGACCCTGCTGCGCACTAGTTTCAGTGATCCTGGTGTCCTCCCGCGTGCAACACCAGATGAAGCAGCAGATCTAGAGAGACAAATAGGTAACACTGAAGGTCTGTTGTCTCTTCACTTTCCTCCCGAGGGTGCATGTACTGTGTGAAGGCAGTGTGCTGCTCTGCTCGTGGGAGGAGTTACTCCCATCTTGACCGTTGTTCTGGGGTTAAAATGTCTGATGACATTGCAGTGATTCCTGTGGAAAGATACTTGATCAGTTCTTCACCAACAAAGATAGTAAACAAAATCCTGGCCTTGGAGAATCATAGTTATTACTGTAAATACTTTTCAGCAAGTCTGGTAGAAGTCTCTGTAGTGCACAAGAGAATACTTCCTAAAGTGTTTTTGGCAAGAAAGTTGATATAGCGAAAGTTTTACAGTTGTGCCTCTTTTAATGTAATGAACCCTCAGAGCTTATCTGCATTTAATTATGTTGTTATTCATGTTGTGAAAGAGTCAGATAAGTCTCTGTGTTAATATACAGTCTTGTAAGTCGATGCAGTCTTGGGAAGATTTTTCTTCAGTAAAAGTAATAAAATGTTACTATTTTTATTTGAGTAAAGCCAGCACAATTAAAGGAGAGTGAACTAGATTTTAATCAGCCCCACTTATCAAGAGAATCGTTAACTAAATTCTAATTGTGGAATTTCTACAGCTACAGACATGCTGAATAGCTGAAGTGTGCTACCTGGATAAGAAAACACAGGATGAGTGCAGAACTGCTTCATAAACAGCAGTGGTTTTTGCTTATTTTTATGTAAGCTACTAAAGCTGACTAAAGGCTACTACATCTGCTTTAAAATGAGAGTCAATAGAAATCCCATTCCTGAAGCAATTTCAGAGAAACACTCACTCATATAATTGAAAAGACAGATAACAGGTTTATGCAGTCACAGGAGAAATACCTTCAGTGTCCTTGATGTTTAATACTACTATAGTACAGTCTTAGGTCTTGTTTACTGTGACAAATAATTTAATGCAGTAGGAGCAAAAGCTGTTGTTGTAGGTGCTTCTGCATTTATAGAGTGTGAATTTGAGCAGTTAACTTCAGACTATTTTTTTTCTGGTTCTCTAGATTATATGCCCTCCACAGAGTGCTAGTGAAAATGTCTGAGGGGCAGTTGATTTAGACTAACACCATATTATGGTGTACACATGAAGCAGAAGTTCTAGTTTAGTTTCCTCAGAAAGCAGATGTAGTTTGTACACACCAAAATCACACTGTGAACCATGCCCAAGTAAATGGGAATGATACAAGTATTCATGTCAAAATAGCAAAATGTTAACAGCAGTATGACCTATTACTACATAGCTGTCAAGAAACTGACAGCACATCATGCAGCTATATCTTCCATTTAAGAGATCTGTTGGACAAAGAAATATTGGTAAGGTAGAATAAAAAAAGTAGTTACTTGTATTCACTGTTTTAGGCCTTAATAAGCATGTAGCAGAGGAAAGGTAACAAGTTTGGTTTTAAACACATACATACCTTAGCAGTTGGTCGAATCTAATGGTTTAATTGTGATTAAAAGTCTTCTCAGAAGGACTCAGTTTCAGAAAACTGGTGTTGAAGGCGGTTTTATTTTCTGGAAGCCCATGTTATCTTTGATACAGCTCCAAAAAGCAGCAGGATTTCAAAATACAGTGATGAGTTCATTGATCATCACTACAGTGAGATCATTTTTTTTCACCAGGTTTGGAAGTTCCTGACCGCAGCTGTTATTCTATGTTATGTGTTCCGCTAAAAAGGTGTCTGTAATAAGCATTATTTTGTGTCTTTTAAAGTGTTTGGGTTTGAGTTCTGAAGTGGAATCAATGCATTTGCAACATGCTAGATTTAGCAGCTAGTTGTGTTTGCACTGTATGCACTTTGTCTGAAGGTTTTGAGGCTTTCAGAAATGTATGACCATGGAACAGGGTCCTCAGACTTTGTGGGAAGGAAATTTTATAGACCTGGTATAGCATTCCAAAACCAGTGTATTCTGCTGGCATTCACATTTCAGAAAGAAGACCTACATTGCTTTTTTACATTGTTTGAATTAATTGTGTATAGCTGGGAGCCAGCTGTCATTGCCATCACAGGAAGGTTACATTTAGTCAGTCAAGGCTTAGCTTTGGGCAAGGACCATACCGAACATAGTCTACAGGGAAGAAAACTATTAGATCCTAGATGACCCAGATAGCTCCATCCCAGATGGATGCATTTTGATTCATACATATTTCTTCTGTTTGCTTACTTTTGGATATGGCACTCTGGATTATTTAAAAAGGTAATCTTCAGTCAGCCTGCCCTTACATGGCATAAAGAAATTTAATACAAAATGGAGGAGTGTTGTGAAGCCATATTCTCACTGCACTCTAAATAAACCCATTAAAAATGGGTATGGAATGTTTTTTACCGAGGAAAAGGAATTCTCTTTGAACACAATAATTTCAGTCCTTGCTTGTGTAATAGAAGAATTCCTAATATTCACAGAATCCAGATCTGTGAAAAGCAAATGCCAAAGTTCACATTTGTTTTGTTGGGAAAGCCAGCAGATTTCTTAAGATGACTGATTTTAGAGCTTGTTTTACCTTTTGCCAGTGCTGTCACTGCAAACGCTTTTCGGAATTGAATGCTGAGTATGTAACATGCTGCATAGAAGTGTGTAAGTTGCTATAATGGGTAATGATGTATTTTTCTTATGGCTGGGAAGGAAAGGATGGAGAGTGGGGAAAAACACATCTCACAATTATTTGAGAAAGTGCAGGAAAAGTTACAATTTCTCTTCACTTCTCTTTTTCTGCCCCCTTCTCAAAAAAACTAATCTTTCTGTAAGAATGATGTGTGGGAGGAGGATGGAATTCAGACAGGTATCCTTAGTGTTTCCAAAAAGGAATGCTCCTTTATATCATAAAACTGTGTTCCAATTTGTAGATAAATAATTGTTTAAAATTTAAGAGTTTTCCAGAGAAAGCAGTTTCAAAATAGAGATTCCCATTTAACTGTTTTATTGCTTTTGTAGTTACTGTGGCAGCTCGCCAGTATTCTGGGGTTTTTTTAAATTGAGGGTATTCTGCTTTTTTTTTTTTTTTAATTGAGGGGTTTTTCAATTTTATTAATGCAATATTTAAGGAGCAGAGGACATTTTTTTGTCTGTTTCAGTACTGGAGGTCCCAGTAAAATGTCTTATGATTGGAAGGTAAATATATTTCTTAAAGATTTGAAATCATAAGACTATCATTTTAATTGAGTAACCTTTCATAAGACTTACTTGAAGACCTTAGATTGTTGTTAAACCTTTACGTGTCATAAGCCTGACATCATGACCTCTCCTAGCTATTTCACTCCAGCAGTCCCAGCACACCTATTTTTTTTCTCCTCTTGTGAAACACAAGTAGTCTTAATTTGCCAGCCATCAAACTGGTCTCTGCTATCATAATGATAAAGAACAGAATGTAATCTGTTTCCAAAGTGTAAAAGTAGGTCTTTATCATATGTGGTATGAGTTACTTAAAACACTTAATAAAGGAAGCAGTGCTTTCTAGATAAAATAAAACATAAATGATACTTTAGAAAGTTTAAATTAAGAAAATAGTGTTATATGTTTTAGTTAATTTTAATCTTTCACAAATGTAGCATTTTAAAGTAGTTTAAAAATGAAAGCTTAACAATTGTTTAATGAGTACCAAACTTGTTTTTAAATAATCACTTACTTCTACAGAACAACACACAAACCATCTTGCTTACATGCATAGAACCAACCCATTTGTATTAGTTGGTCTTCTGCCTTCTCTGAAAAACAGCACTGTGTGCGTCACTGCTGTACCTAATCAGAAGTTCTCATTAGGAAAAGGCTGGGCCACCATAGGAGGGCACTGTATAAAAATCACATTCATGAAGCGTATTTAAAACAGAACTAGGAAAACAGAAGACATTTGTGTCCAATCCTGTTGACCAACCATCTTTCTTTCACTTATTGTATTAACAGATTTCTTTAAACCCATTTTTGGCTAAGGATAGGATTTTGAAGTTGGTTAGAAGTAGGATTTACAGAAAAATCTTCAGGCTTTTTACTGCTGGTAATCCATGTTGTTTCTTTTTCTCTGTAATGGGATAAGTTTTAATGATTGAGAGAATAATTTATTCCTACTATAATGTGGGATAATTGTAAACAAGATCTGAAGCATAACTGTGTATGAAGAAAAATGTATTTGAGGGAAGTTATCTTAGCTCTCGTTAAAGTAAAGGATGTACTTGTTGCTTCCCTTACTAAGAAGTTTGCTGAGTGAAAAAAGTCATCAGTTTAGACAGAAGGGTAGGTATGGTGTTTTGAATTGTGCCAGTGGTTGCTGATAGATCAGCCACAAGAAAATCACAGTTCTCATTCCTTAAACTGTTTGAAAATTAATCAAATAAAATCTTCCTAAACACTGGGAGGCTTTCACACCTGCACTTGAAAAGGGACAGAGAAGAGGTTAAGATGGTGAAAAGATTAGTAGTATCCATCTAGGTACTGTCGTATGTTCCCTATCATCTCTGTAAGTACTTTTCAAATTCTGTGTTCATTTCTTTGAATTTATTGAGTCTCTTAGGCAGAAAATGAAATTAAAATCCATTACTGAAGCTGGTACTGAAATTTACTTGCTGATTATCTACCACTAATAATGACAGTGCAGTTGGGGAAAAAATTTTCAGAACAAAAACTAGGATAACTTATTCTTTTTATGTAAAACAGTGGTCCTTCTAATGGGAATTTACCTTTTCAGTAATTATGTATAAAGATGATAGTGATGATGGTCTGCTAGATGATACTGCAAGTGAGCTTTTGAAGAATAGTTACTAGGATTTAGTTATCTTACTATGACAGTTTTTTCACCACTGTATCCAACTGCTTGGTGAAATCTTGAGTGTTCTCTAAATCATGTTTTAAATACACCTTTAGTAAAGAATTTTCTCCAATTTAACCACAGCAAACAAATTCCTCAGTTTTTAAATCCAGTATTCATATATGTGGTTTTTAATTGTATCTATGTTTTTGAAATGAATGTGGTGTAATAGTTTCTCTAGAGTTTAAGATGTACAGTTTAATTCTCTGTTCTTATAGAATGGCAGACGTATAAGCAGGCTATTAATCAACTGCGTGTGTTCTTGGCTCCATTTGAAGGATGAGGTATTTTGAACACTTGCTAATTGGCATAGAAAGTGGCTTAGACACATTATTTTCATAATCCAGAGGTTATAAAGCCACACACAAAATAATCAAAAGGAGCAGTGAAGCTGTTCTTTGGGTAATAACCCGGACAGGAAAGGCAGAAGGCAGCACTGTAAGAATGTACTTCTGGTTATTGTGGTCTTGACACAAGAAGTTACTACAGTTTGTTCTGGAAATTTGCTTGGGTTTTGGTTCGTATTTCTGGAGAATCCTGTGCTTTCTGGTGTTCAGAGTCCATTCTGGGCTCTTTTCTGCCTCTTATTTGCATTGCATGCTAGGTACATACATCTTCCGTTCTGCCCTGTCTTTCCTGTACTTCTGTTCAGCCCTGCCTCCATGGCTCTTAGCTGGATCCTGCTTGGTTCTATCTGGTTATTGGCTGTCACTCCTTCCTCTTTCTCTGATCCTTCTACTCTTCTCTGCTATTTACTCACCTTGTGTTTCTGTGGTGGATTTACTCAAAGCTTTTCCTTTCTCTGGGTTGGGCAGGTGCCATCTCTTTCTTGTAGAGGTGGTAGGAGGTAGAGTCAGATTCCTTGACTCTTGATTCCTTTCAGTGCTTGACTGCTGCAGTCTCCAATAACCTAATTCTGCTGGAACATGTCATCCTTGGTTTCTCTGCAGTGATGGAGTGTTCATAACCTTTTCATGAACAGGTTAATCTGTGCTCTGCGGTAAAGAAATATGGAAGTTAACTCTATAGCTCTTAACAAGATGCTGCTGAGGATAGCTAAGTTGTGACAATACCAACACCCTGCCCATCTTTTTTCTACCAAAGTTTGTGCAGAAAAAGTTGCATGCTAAGATCAAGGCTACAGCATGTGCTGAGTTTCAGCTCCTTCTTCAAATCTGTCTAATATGATAAAGGTGTTAAAATGTTTATAATTCGTCTTGAGTTCCAAAGGGGTTGAATCGTCTTGCTTAAGCATCTGAAAACCAGAAATTGGTATCTTAGGAAAATTCTCCCCAAAACCAAGTGCTTGATTGAGTGGAAGAATCCTGGCGACACCTATGCCAAATGCCAGCCTCTGAGTCTCATCTAAATAGTACCTCCCATTTATTTTCGATGTAATAATTTGAGAAATGTAGGTGGAGTTTGTTGTCACATTGAAAGGTTACTAGACTGTGCTGTATCGCCATTAAGTACTTGGGGTGACTTCCTTATAGCAGTTCAGGTACCTTGGTCCTGCAAGAATATGGATTGTGTGTTTGGGGGTTTTGTAGTAGGGTAATGAAAATGATGGAGCCCCATCTAGTGCATGAACATCCAACACTGCTAGAGAAGTTATAAAATGTGTCAGAGCAGAGAGGATGGAAAGGCAATCCCATTAATGGGAAATTTTTAACTTTTTGTAAAGTAACTTACATTAATTACATTATAATGGATTACAAGAGAAAAGTGTAAAAAGTAGTGATTAAATGGAGGTTCACTTGGGGAAGGTGGTTCTGTAAACGTTAAACTTAATGTGCCTTAAAGGGAGTGCATATATTAAAAGATTTAACTGCATTAGAACCCAAGTATGAGCAGTCCAAGTGAAGGCTAATTACAGTATGAAAACATCACTGAAGCACCAGGACATGTTTAACACATTTAGGTGAGATAAATCTGAGTAAATCCAAGCACATTTGACCTTGCCCTGTTGCTTTGTTCAAAAACCAAAAAATTGTTAATAAAGAGTGGGATTTCAGGTTTGATCATGCAGTGTAGGATTGCGGTTGAAAGTTTGACTCCATGGAAAGTCAGCAAGGCTGTTGTCAGTTTCACTTTCATTAACTTTCCTCAGCGGATTTTGAGATTAATTTTCCTCAGAGAGCTAGGATTTGCTGTCTCCCTGTGAACTTGAACTTCCCCTCAAGGGTTCGGAAGGAAATCCTCTTAGGAAACCATTATAAGTATAATGGGCTGGCCAGTAGTCTCCCTTTTCTGCCAGAGAAGAGGGAAGTTGCCTTTGAGAATTTGCCAGAGCCTATTTTAAAATAAAATAAATACAGTGCACTTTTTGAACGTCTTAAGAAGTGTGAAAATACTGGTTTTAGTCATTGTGCATTTTGGACGCATAAATGATTCATTGGGAAAAAGAGCTTTTTTCTTCTGAACAATTCACCTTGACTGGTTTAAGTAGTTTTGTTTCAATGATTATGTACATATTCAGGAATAATAAGATTTTGTAAAAGAATATGTGAAATATTACTGTTATTTTAGGAAATTCAATGATTCGCTGATTGTAGTAGTATAGAAAGCTACATGTATATAGAAAATTCAGGCTTTGTGTGCATTTTTTACAATTATGCACCTGATTTGAGTATGAGTATCAATTGGTCATCATTGGTTTATTAATGAATGCTATACATTCGTGTGCTAAATGTTTGGTTTTTTTTTTATAAATAGCTAATTGGTGCTAATAACCTACATTTTTGTTTGCAATTTAAGTCTATGTTGACCAGGCTGTTGTCAGAAATGGGCATAACGGTGTGTTTTGTGAGGCACATGAATTTATAGAAAGGCTAAGAATATTACAAGCCTATTGCGGATGTTGTCACCCAAGTACAGTATATTGAAATACGTTTATCTTTTTCAGTGGTAGTGACTAATATCAGCTGTAGAGGATTTTTAATAACAAAAACTTACTATGGTGATTTTCTTCCCTAAAATGCATTGTCTTCGGTAGATCTGTACTAGTACAAGTTATTTATTTCAGCATTTCATGCAGCCTGTGATAATTTGTTTTACAGAAAATAAGTTTTCACTGCAAACAGGGAGGCTTTTTTAAATGTAATCTCTGGATGATGAGAGATTCTTCCCTATTTTCTGGATTTAGGAATCATACATGTCTCTGTAAAGCTTTAAATAGTGTAAGCACAGTTGTGCTGTGCCCTTCAAAGAACATCTTTTCAGCTTAGCGCTGAATTAGAATTCAAAAATCAAAAATTACCCAACTCAAACTGATGTCATGAGGACAAATAAACTGTTATGCAAGTAAATAAAAAAATACACTTTTTACTATAACCTGAACAAATTATTTCTGTTTACCTCATCAAATTCTTGTACCTGCTGGAGTACTTTAAAATCACAATCATTAAACCAATGAGGGTTTTTTTAAGTAACATAACTATAAAAAATAACAACAAAGGAAAATCAAGATAATGCCCATGTTGCACATGAAACTAATTTGATTGTCTAGTTATGCTTCAGCATGTTAATACACTAGTAGCTTGTAATGCAATACTTACTTAATCGAAAGTACTGTCAAGTAGTACTGGCCTTGAGGTCACAATCAGTAATATGTATTGTTATGAAGCCATACAGTAATCTCTGCTCCTGCATGAAGATCACAGGACCTTTTTCAGCATTGCAGGAGGTAGTTTTGATACAACACAAGCAAATGCCTGTAGCTCATCAGGGTCTAGTAGGCTGCTTCTAAGCTGCTGTTTCTTCAGTATTCACTATTTTGTTCTCGTAAGAGACATTCAGGAACTTCAGACCCTGATTCTACCATTCTCAGCTATTCCTCCCCTCCTTCCCACCCTCTTCTCAAGAGTTTTCTGAAGTCCAGTTGTTTCAGTGATCATGTATACAGTGGTGTCCCACAAATACTTTTTTTGATGCATATTTATGAAGTGGTGAGCATGTTGCAAATGGGAATTTCTTAAGCTCAATTTGCTGCCAAATCTAGCAAATTGTTTAGTGACACCTTTGCTAGCACAGCTATGTTACTGCTGATTTGAATACCTTACAAGGTAGGAGGCTTTCTAGTTGCCCCCTTGGAAAATGTGTAGTTGTAGGCTGTGTAAATGTGTCTGCAGACCTGTCAGAAATGTGAGTGATACTTCCAGCAATTTGAGCTCAAATGCAAGTCATGGATCTTTCAGTAACCTGTCATCACAGCTCCACATTTGTCCAACATGAAAGCGAGGGGGAGAACTTGATACACAGTTGTAGGTGACTGTGACTTTGAAATGTAGTTTCATTCATATATTGGAAAATAATTTATTTTACTTCCCCATTGTTCTTGCTGTTCAGCCTGTCCAAGAGTAATAATTTAGGGTTGGGTTTTTTGTTTTTTTTTTCACTTCTGTGGTTTGATTTAATTGTGATTACACAATGAACTGGGAAAAAGGTACCGCTTTTACATGTTCAGCTTTCAGAGTATAGCTCAGCTTCCACACACTTAAAGGACAAAATCGAACTTCAGTGATTCAACCCAACCAGTCCTTTAGTTGCCGGATAAAATGAGTGCTGATATTCTAAAATAAAGCAAAAGTAAGCAAATAAACAAAACTCAAAACCCCACCACTTGCACCAAATGAGGTAGTTGGAAACTATTTTTATGCAACAAACTTCAAGATGTGTAAAAGTAACACTGGGATTTAGATATTCAAACTTAGAAACAGCAGGAGCTGTGAAATACTATTCTGGATGTGCTCCATTTTATCACAGCATTTAAGAGATCTCGAAGTGATGACTGATCTTATTTCTACCAAATGCCAAGGTCTAAAGACAGATCTGTTGTTGTTTAAGTAAATGTTCAGATTCTATATTAGGTTGGAGAATTTCTGCATCACTTCTAGCGACTCTTTTTGTTTTCATAGGAATTCTAAAAAAATGAATGAGAATCCTAAAGATAATTTGTCCAAGTTTTAGCATCCTGCTACAGTAGTAGTAGTTTTTAATGTATTCTCCATGAATTATTGGTGGTGTGAAAGTATAAGAGTTTTGTCATCAAGGTTGATGTCAGCATTTGAGAATTGGGTTGGGTGATTTCTTTAATTCAAATTGATTGGCTATGGATGCTATTTGTAATTAACTGTCTTTTTGCTACATGTTATTTTAGGAGAATACAAATGGGAAAAAAAAGTTGTTCATTTTAAGTGTGTTGATATCAATTTAAAACTTACTATAGGTTGCCATCAAAGACAGTTCTGTGTGTACACCAAATCTCATGTGAAAAATGTAATGCATTCTATTTCCATGTTTAGATATTGCAAATGGCTCCAGTTCAGGAGGATATCGCCCCCCTCCCAGAACAAAAGAAGTGATCATCAATGGACAGACAGTGAAATTAAAATACTGTTTTACTTGCAAGATTTTCCGCCCACCTCGTGCCTCACATTGCAGCCTTTGTGATAACTGCGTAGGTGAGTGAAGAAAAGATATGGCGTATGTTCAATTTAGTAGCTTATATAGTGTTATGAATACTTTTGATATGAGAAACAGTTAGTGACAAGATTACTCAAGAGGTCACTTGCTGTGTTCATCTTTCTTTCCTATAAGCTCTGTTAAATGTTAAGAATTTTAGAGGAGTTGGGAGACTTGGCCTAACAGATGGTTATTGCTAAGCTAAGGAAGAACTTCTGGTGCATACATCTTTCCTAACCTGCTCTGCCAGACAAAGAACACACACAGTTCAAACAGAGCAGCATAGTATGTGTGGTGAACTTTCCAGTGCAGAGAACAAAGCTTTATGGGAGTCTCTAGAGTTGTTTTCCTCACCAAACTACACTGAGGGCAAGGAAATGTTTTTTTCACTTCATTATAGGCTAACTATGTGGCAGGATATTTTGTAATGATAGGTTGGATTTTTTCCTCTGAACATCTTGTCTTATTTCATTACTCTCTTCTTTGAGGGGAGACAAGGTGATTAAGATATGCTTGGATTTAAAAGCAAACCAAAAACCCCCACCAATCAAATCTGACTAGTTTCTAGTTAATTAACTAGATCACATTTAGAGTTCAGTGCAGCTGATTAGCACACTGTTGAGCCTTACGCATTCAAGAAAATAATGCAGAAAGATGTCTCCAGCTGAGAAATGTAATTGCAGCATTCAGGAGCGTTATTTTTAGATATAAAGCAGTCATTGGAAGAATTACGGTTTCATGTTTAGATGATATTCATTTAGGGAGTACACTTAGATCAGAGTGAGAGGTTTAGCCTTTTGGCCCTGTACAGTTGCTTGGCATCTGTAGATGTTTCCTTCAATAAATACATTTTTCTGATGTGTTAAAATTGAGTAAGTGTTGTAAAAGCTGTTGAGCTTGGCAAATAGGGATGTTTATGAATTGCAGTTGACACATTTTCAGAAAAATATTTTATCAGATATGTAGCCTGGACATAAAAGTGTTGTATTGCTCAGCAAACCTGATAATATGAAAATGAAGTTGTTGACCAGTGCAGTAAATAAAAGCTGAAGGTTGTTGTCTTCACCAAGAGTGCATAAATAAGAGCAACTCCCACACACACATCCTGAAGCTTATTTTAAGATAATGTTTCAGTTTTTTTAATAAATTGTTATGAAGGATTTTGTTACAGGTTATTCTGTAATCGGATGGTGTCCTTGTCATACTAAATTTGGAAAACATACTCCATGAAACATAAAATTAGTGATGGCAGGGAAACAACTCAGTCCTTGCTATCCGATTATGTCTGTGCCTGAAGCAACAGATGTGAATTATTATGAATGTAGATCAAAAAAGTCTGAGCAAATGACTCATAAGAGTGATAATTGTATCCAAGATTAGTCTTTTCTGCTCAAAAAATAGCTATGATCATTGTAATATCCTCTTGCACATTTTTTAATTTTGAAGTTATTTGTGTTAAAAAAAAAAATCCATTCATTTACTGGAATGAATTTGCTGTGGTTTTTCTCCTCACCTCATTCTGCGATGGGAATTACAGTCAGGGTGCATTGGATAGTATTTCTGTTTCCTGATTCAGTACAGGTATTTGTCATGTAACTATTCAGGTCTTTTGAAGGAAAGAAGTGAAAGCTATGAGTACCTGCAGCTAATTTTCTGTGAAAAATAGATGTCAAGAAAATAATTTTGCTCGCATACTTGTGGAGAGCTAACAGCATACACTTAATCAGAATGTGTTACATAGTTTACCACCACTCTTAAGTTAGGATTGTCTATATGATGCTTTTATTTAATTTTAGTTTGAGAATAAATCTTATAATAGCAATGGGTGTTCTTCTGCCACTGTCATTTGCTAGTTCCTTGCTGGTGTAACTAAACTAACACAAAAAATATTCCTACTTCACACACATACAGAAGCATAAGTAACTTAATTTTACAACTCACTACCAATATGACTATGCATTCCTTTCTACCACATAGTTCTGGAAGCTTTTGCTGCGGATAACTACAGAGACTGTGTGATACAGGAATGGAATCTTTCTTCAAACCAGCACTCACTACTTAGAAAAAGCAGTATGCTATTTTTTCCCAAAGGTGTTTTATGGTACCGGGCAAATAAGTGCAGTGTTAAAGACAGGTTCTTTCGTTCCATATTTTCTACTGATGCTTTTCATTCTGTAAGGAATCCTTAGCAACATTTTAAATATGTGAGTACAAAAATTATTCATTGTTGGCATTTTCCCTCTTGATTTGATCTTAACACTCTAGTTGTCCAGTAAGCATATCTGTTACTTATCTTGTTTCTAATTTTCATTTCCTTATTATCTTTTAATAAATGACATGTGTTTTTAGATAAAAACATGAAGAAATAGCTTTTTGTTAAAAAAACAAACCACATCAAACTAATTTGAGTTCTTAATACTTCAAACTCCCTTAGCTTTACAATATATTCATAATAGTATCCAGAAAAATCTAGTTTTTTATACAAATTTAGTTTGTTGCATTTTTTTGCATTCGTTGCATATTTGAGTAAATGTTCCCTGAGACACTGAGATACTTTGGGTGTATTCTTGACATGCTTTCTTTTAACTGCCTTAGTGATTGGCAGTTGGAAATCAGCCCTTCAGAGTTCTTCTGTGTACCATTATGTCGCTTAAAGATTATAATTTAATTTAAAATAATGTACACATAAACATGAGATAAAAGAATAACAACAGCAGACAAATTCTGAGCTCAGGCTAGTTATTGCAGGGTTTTAAAAAGAGGTTTTGATTGCACTGTGTGATGCTAGTAAGAAGTCATTGGTTGGCTTTGGTTCTGAAATGACCAAATTACTTTTAAATTTCTTTATTTATCTATTTATGGACATTTCAACAATTTTTTTGGTTGGATGGTTGGTTGGTTTTAATAAATAACTTTTGTCTTTTTTAGCTTAATTTCTATAATAAAATCATCTGACTATTTCCAAGCGATCTGTTTAAATATAGTACCAAATGACTAATGAGAAACAGTGAATAATAATTAACAAGCAGTAAATCAGCTTAGTCCAATAATCTTGTCTAACGCGTTCCTGGTATTCACATGCCACAGTTTTGCTTATGAAGTGAAGTAACTGATACAGACTGAGGCAAAAGTCCTGTATGATGGAAGAAGTGATCCATTTATAATAATCTAAAAGAATATGGCCATTTTATTTCTTTCATAATCTGTATGTCGTAAATTTGTGTGTGACTGATGGGTGAAAGTAGCTTCTCTTCTCCAGTTCCACTATGCTTCTTTCAACACCTGACTTTTCTCCAAATTTTTGAAGTTGGATGTCACAACCTTTTAAACGTTTAGTTTGATTTTTCTGGATCACCAATGAACACGAGAATGTCATACTACGTTAGACCAGTGTTTCAGCTTGTGTAGCAGCCCATTTTCCACCATGGCCAGAGAGGATCCCTGGTGAAGAATGGGAGAAGAGGGCAAGCACTCAAGGATGCTTTCTATTGAATATTCTTATTTACAGCATATGCCTTCTTGAACCCTGAGGGGACATTCCTTTTTTTTTTTTTTAATAACCCTTGATAGATTCTAGTTGGCCTTCTTTGTACCTAATACAAACTTCTTTCGATGGGGAACCATGAAGCCAATAGTGCTGAGGCACACATACCATACTGGTATTTTATATCAATGTTTTTGGTTTCTGTGGGAGATAGGATTCCTTTCACTTGTAAGTCTGGTTGCTTTTCTGTAGATCCCAAACATAAGACCAAGTGTCAAGTTTTTGGCAGAAATTTTGACAGAAAATAGTCTACATTGGAAGCCAGTAGACACCTCTTTTCTGGTTAAATCATTGCTTCTGTAAAGCACTCCTACCAGGCAATTGTAGGTATTGTCTTTTGGTTTTAGTATTGGCTGGACTACATTAATTTATTGTTTTGAAAATACAATATGTTAGCACTCTTCTTTCATTACCTTATTATCTCCCCTCTTGCTTTCAGTTCTTTTTAATGACTTTTGCCACCTTCTTTCCTTACATTACCTGCCGTGAGGAGAGTACAATTTTCACTTCATTTTGGGGCCTGATTTTTGAACCTGTTAAACCTTGGTTTGGGATGTGCAGAAGTGACTCTTTAGCTGAAGAGTTAAAACCACAAAGTTGGCTGCTATGTCCATTTTTTCTTCTTCTTTTGTATATTTTTTTCCAAGTTTTTACATGTGGGAAATGGCTTTGGCTCTTTCTACTTGTGCTACCTTTTTGGGCACCCAAGATGCTGCTGAATGGAATATGCAGCAGCACTTACAGAAGTCATATTTCTTTATGATTGTGCCATCTGTATACTAGATGTACGTTAGAAATTCAGGGAGCATGCTGTGTTTGTCGAAGAGTTTTTAAGTCTAAGCCAAACCAGTGGTAAATATGGTAGAAAGTCTCTTTTAAAAGTACAATAATGTAATAGGTTACTTCATAGAGAGACTGCAGCTTTTATATACTGGTCTGCATATAAAAAAAAAAAAGCAGAGATGATCATAATAGTGGCCTGCATATAAAAAAGCTGAGATGATCATAATACCCAACTATGTAAATAATGTTGTAAGCCACAGATGTGAGACAGTAGTTACCAAGAAAAAATTAGGAACCTAAGACAAAAAATACTTACATTTGGTGCAATACCGATTTGAAAAAGGGTTAGGAATTCAAAGGCAGATACGGAAGTGTGAATAAAATGCTGTGCTTTCATGTAGAAGAGAAAGGAACAAGTCCATAAACTTTGTGGATGCTGATACCTGGTAAGGATACTATGCATTCCCTAGAGACAAGTTGGGATTTTTAACTCTCTTCCTCCATGATTGGCTGTGTGTCTGGCACTTACTTGGTTCCCAGTGTGTGAAAGTATTGACAAGAATAGGTATTTAACTAGAGATTGTTAAGCAGTGAGGTCCTTTGCTGTGCACTCTTTGTACCTATCAAAGAACACTCATTCTAAACTGCTGCTGCTGCCTTTGAACATGTCACCGTTAATGTGCATGCAAAGGGATTTGTTGTTAATTAGTCGACATTTATTATTGGAGATAGCAGTGAAGTGGGCTATGTGACAGTATAGTTTAATTACTGTGAGCTATCCTAGGGCAATGGATGGATTTTCTCCTAATAAATCAATTGCTATTTTTATTTCAAAAATTAAGCATGTTTATTTTCTTTTTGTAATTAACATTAGCCTGCTACTATTTAAGCTGATGAACATGGGAAAAGCTGACATTGCAACTGATTTGCTTAAATAAACCCCACCCAAATATCTTAGCTGTTTGGGACAGTATTTAAATGATTTTAAGAGTGAAATATTTGTTGAGTAGCCCTTGTGTTTGTGTTTCTGATTGACCTTTTGTTGTAGATATCCATATACATTATTAATTCATTTCAGTAATATAGCCCCATCTTTCCCAATGTTACATCTCTATTTCAGTTTACATCACCTTGTAGATTAGTGACCAGCATGTAATCTGGAGTAAACCTTTGGTGAGTATTTCCCAAAAGTAAATTTGAGGCTAGAAAGCTCTTTCTGTACAATTTGGTTTTCTTTGGGTGTTTTGGTTTGGGATCAGAGTACACAAGTACCCAAGTGTGGTGATTTAAAGGGTCCATTGTGCATTGTCTATAGCAGATGTTCTAAAATAACATCAGCATGCATATAAATGTAACTTGCAATCAGTCTTTTGTTACTCAGCCTCTTTTTCATGTAAATTTCTACTCTGGTGGCATTCCACAAAAGTAGCAGCAAAGGTATTTTCAGGGGAATGACTGTCACACAGGTGAATGTCTAAGTTCAATTGATCCATGCATTTGATTGCTGTTGGCAATTGATGGCAAGTCCCATCAGTGGCTTTTTAAAATATGATTAAATAAATAATTTTTTGAGGAGTGATGACTTACGTAGTAGAACTGAACATCTGAGCTAAGGATAGGTTTTATGAAGTTTGGCATGAATATCAGATACAAGATTTTTTACTAATTAGTTAAATTATTAGACATTCTGAAGTGACTGTAAGGGATTTAACGCTATAGTTATATTGGCTTTTGTGCATGTGTGCATGACTCAGCAGGCTGTTGGATTGGACTGCTGTATCTTAGAAGAAAAGAAATATTTTTTGTAATAAAATGTGTTCCTTATATGGACTTTAAAAACCTCATTTGTTTGCCAAAACATTTTAAGAGCACCCAGATTCTGAAGTGCCATTTGTCATACAAAATGTCAGATCAAGAACCCTGAATAGATGTGATCATCTCATGACATCATAGTCCTACAAAAAGCTGTAATTGTCATCATTACAAATCCATGCAGATGTGTCGGTATCTCTACATAATTGTTCAGTGTGCATCCACAACAATGGAGTCTGTAGTCCTATGTTGTATTGCTACTATCAAAAGTAATTTTGAGGAATGCTGGACCAGTTGGTTGAGCTGTAATGTGATTTCTCTTTTGATTGACACAAGATTTGAATAGCAGGTTCTTCACTCTTTTCAGTCCTGGGATTCATGGGGCCATGGAACTGATGGACAGCGGTAGAGCAGTTGATGTCATCTACCTGAATTTGTGTAAAGCGTTCAACACTGTCCCACACAACATCCTTGTCTCTAAATTGGAGAGACATCAATTTGATGAATGGACCACTCAATGGATAAAGAACTGGCTGGATGGCCGCACACAAAGAGTTGTGGTCAATGGCTCAATGTCCAGCTGGAGACCAGTAACGAGTGGCGTCCCTCAGGGATCGGTGTTGGGACCAGTCTTGTTCAACATCTTTGTCGCTGACATGGACAGTGGGATTGAGCGCACCCTCAGCAAGCTGTGTGGTTCTGTTGATACGCTGGAGGGAAGGAATGCCATCCAGAGGAACCTTGACACGCTTGTGAGGTGGGCTGATGCCAACCGCATGAAGTTTAACCATGCCAAGTGCAAGGTCCTACACGTGGGTCGGAGCAATCCCAGACACAGCTACAGGTTGGGCAGAGAAGAGATTCAGAACAGCCCTGCAGAGAAGGACTTGGGGGTGTTGGTCAACGAGAAAATGAACATGAGCCAGCTTCAGTGTGTGCTTGCAGCCCAGAAAGCCAACCGTATCCTGGGCTGCATCAAAAGGAGCATGACCAGCAGGTTGAAGGAGGTGATCCTGCCCCTTTATTCTGCTCTCGTGAGACCTCACTTGGAGTATTGTGTGCAGTTCTGGTGTCCTCAGCATAAAAAGTACATGGATCTGTTGGAACAAGTCCAGAGGAGGGCCATGAGAATGATCAGGGGACTGGAGCACCTCCCATATGAAGATCGACTGAGACAGTTGGGGCTGTTCAGCCTGGAGAAGAGAAGGCTGCGTGGAGACCTCATAGCAGCCTTCCAGTATCTGAAGGGGGCCTACAAGGATGCTGGGGATGGACTCTTCATTAGGGACTGTAGTGATAGGACTTAAACAGGGGAAGTTTAGATTGGATATAAGGAGGAAATTCTTTCCTGTTAGGGTGGTGAGGCACTGGAATGGGTTGCCCAAGAAGGTTGTGAAAGCTCCATCCCTGGCAGTGTTCAAGGCCAGGTTGGACGAGGCCTTGGGTGATATGGTTTAGGGCGAGGTGTCCCTGCCCATGGCAGGGAGGTTGAAACTTGATGATCTTGAGGTCCTTTCCAACCCTAACTATTCTATGATTCTGTGTGCTCAGTAAAGGTGGTAGCATTCGGTGAATGCCTTAGGTTTGTGTCTTTCTTTTCCCTACAATGCTTTACTTCAGTGGGCTGGAAAAATTAGCAAGTGAATTCTAACCTGTGCTCATTGGAGTTTGCAAGTAGTTTGACCTAGATATTTTTGCACCAATACACTTTCAGTCTTTGAGACCTGCATTGACATTATGCTTTAGAAAAATGTACGTTGGTGTGCAGTGATCCAGTGGAGCAAAGGAAGCAGAAAGCAGTTAAATAATAACAAATGTTTCTGAGATCACAGTATGAACAGGTGGGAAAAGCTGTAAGCTGAAGGTCCAGGCTGGCCTAAAAATGTTCCATGTAAAGATGCTTTTTTGTTCGTTGTAAATTATAAAGCTTTTACTAAATGTTTTGAAAGAGTAAAGGAAGCATTGGGGTCATTTTGTCTGTGGTTTCCTGGAGTGTAGTGATTGAAAAAATGGAAGCTGAACATTTAAGGATTTAAGAGTCTACATGCTGTGCTGTGGAAAGTAGAGATTTGAATCTTTCGTTCTGGGCAGAAAGGAACATGATTTGGTTTGGCTTCTGAAGCGAATACTATAAAAGCTCCATATACAAGAACTTGCCTTATTAAAACGGGAAATGTTCTCTTTTAATCTGAGCTATCCAGCAGTTAATGTTTCTTAGTTTTTCAAATGTAGATATTTTTGGGAAGGTAAAAACTGAGAAATGTCTAAGGTATGATGTAACTGGTATGCTATTCTGCCATCTACTTAGCATATATTATTAGGTAATTGTTAATGAGACCAGTGAGTCATGTTGACAGTTTGCTGCTTGAACTTTATCCTCTTTTTTTTTTCCCCACCTGTGTGATTCTCTCCTTTGTTCCTATTCACACAGCCCTTGGTAACACAAAGCCATGGGTATGTCAGGTTTTCTCACTAAACAAGGAACAAAAATGTTCTTTTCTTTCCTTCTAGCTCAGGAAACTGACCTGACTGATTCATCAGCAGCTTAGACAGTTGAAGGAAGTGGGATGAAGTGGCAGGGAAGGCAGCATGTCATCATCTCTTTCACTGCTAAGTTTTTAGATTGGCTCAGTTGTCTGCTGAAGCCTCACCCTTTGGATTTGGTTATGGGGCTGCTGGCTATCCTCAGGAGTTACTACCCAAATTTGAAGTTGCTGATCACTTGGGAAAGACTAGTAGAACAAAGTCACTGGTGCAGGTTTACTAACAGCTCTTGAGGTTTCTCACCTCTTTGGTTTTCTGTGGTCATTACAAATAGCATTTTTAGTCTCCATTTACGCACCTCCTGTTTTCATTGATATTTTGCTTTATAAACTGTTCGTACTATTCTTTTTGGTATGCTTCAGCTTTACTTCTCAGACCCTGAAAAAGTAATCAAACCTGGATTTTTCCTGCAGTCCTGGTAAGCATTAACCTGTAGTAAAGCTGGTGTTACAGCTAAGCTAATTAACACTTAACTGTCTGAAAGGATCATTTCATCTCTTTTCTGGCAGTGTGTTCTCACCGCTTCACTTGGGCCAGCTTTAATCTTTGATACTGTGATGAGCTGGTCGGGGAGCTAGGCAACAGAAAATTAACCATAGTTTTAAGTTCATCTGGCTCCGTCAACTGTCTCCCCACAGGGTAAAATGAACACCAGGCTTGGTGTTAGGATGGAGAGCCATAAACATGGAGGCAAGAGACTGGTTCACAGTACTGCTAAAAGGGGAGAAGCTGGGCCATCATTTTAGCTGTAGTTCTCAATTACATAGGTATAGCTGTCATGTCATACCATATCCTGAAGGCAAATACATTAGCAATACAAATACCTGGCTGGTTTTGCTTAAAATTGAGTGCAGGAGGTAGTCTATTGCTACTTTTCTATCCATGGGATGCTTCCACAGGCAAACATTTCAGCCCTTGCAGCTTGCTTCCTCCCTGATTGAGAGTTCTAATCCAGCTTTTATTATCAATAGTTTCTATTACCAATGTTTTGAATCTCTTGATTTGCCTCAAATATTTTTACATTAACTTTGTCATGAATGTATGATTAATTTCAGCAATACATTAACTATATTCTTATGAATTTAAACCAGAACTGCAGTCATCACCTCGTAACAGTCTTATTCTTCATAACAATCAGCTACATTTGTATTTGCTCTGCGTTTTAGATTTTGGAGGGCTGTAATTGCCAGGCTTTCTCCTCATCAGAGGTTTTTCATTTCTCAGTGAAGGTAAATCTTAATTTTGCTGCCAGCGTTGTCCAAGCCAAGTAGAGATGTCAGGCAGAACTTCCTTTTTCAAACCATTGGTGGTTCAGTTTGCAGGCATCTGGAGTGCTGGAGGTGAACTTTAAGTTAGTGTATTATTTGTTCATCAAGACTTATTAAGCCATGTCTGTTGTAAGGAACAGCTCTAGATTTAAGAGAGTTTGTATTTCTTAACAGCATTAGAAGTTTCTGCTTAGTTGTCTGTTCATTTCGCCAGGATTGGCTGTTTTCTCTTGCATTAACAAGCAGAGTAGGTCACAAGCTGTAAGGCTATTATCTTTAACTTGCATTTACATATTTATGCTCTTCTGAGTAGATTAATCTCTTGCTCTTTAATATGCTTTTGAGGCATATAACATAAATATCACATCCCTTTCTATTTTATGACTGAGAAAACTGAGTCTGTATTTTTATAGACAGGGCTTTGTGTGTATGTGTGTGTTTTTCTGTTTGTATTTATCTGAATCCATCAAATAGATGTCTAAGGTATCTAAGTAGTTTCATGGCTAGAGACTGAGCTTTATGTCAGTGTAACTTGTTGATTCTCAGAATGTCAGCATAAAATAGAATGAATGTGTATATACAGAGTTTATCATCCAAAGCCATGTCATAATTTTTTTTTTTTTTTCTGAAGCACTACAGTAATTCTGGATTATGCTTTTTAAACGGCTCTGGAGCGGTATTTTTCTTGGTGTCATTATTCACTCATATGTTGTATTAGGTGCCCATGAAATAAAGTGTAGTATTTATCAGAATATAAGAACTCATTCAGAAGCATAAGTCTAAAAATAAGCATTGTTCAAATGTGATGTCAACTTATTTTTGGAATACAACTGTATTGCACTGAATAAAGGTAGTATCTCCTGACCTTTTACATAGCAGAGTGTTTAGTTCTTGGTATTCTTAGCAGCACACATTGAATCAATGTATTTCTGAAGTCTTATTCTAAGAAAGTTCAGTAACTTCACCTTGTATACCCCCACTGGAATTTGAAACGGATTTAGGGCAGAAACATGTGGTCCACACAGCTGTCATGCAAAGCCACTTTAAATACCCCTGAAAGTCTTGGTGAACTCAGAAATCTGTTGTGCATGTTGTTTTGGCCTTTTAAAATGAAGATAATACTAAATACATCCTTCAAGGAAAAGCTGTAATGTGGGTCTTTAACCTAAAACCACAGCTAAAATAAACTGCTGTGCATGGACAGATGTGCCTTTTAAACATAGGGCTTAAGGACTTCAAATTTATAGCTTGCCTTTACTGTGGATTTACATATAGTTCGATATACATCAGTGGAAGCATAGAAGTCAAGAAAACAAAACAGGATTTGGACAAGGATCAGAGAGAGTCAGTATGAGAGCACCTGTCTGTCTGATGATCTTGAATTTGATTGAAAAATTCAAAATTCTGTTGTTCTGTCAGTGTAGTCTCTCCAATTCAAAGTTAGGAAATGCCTGTTTGTTTCCATTTCCCGGCATACTGGGGTGGATGGGGAGGGGGAGTCCAGGCTGCCTGGGGAGAAGCAGAGTGAACTGTTCCCTCTGCTGCTTTCCAGCACTTGGCCATTTCTCCTGTGTTGGGAACACTCATTTCTGACCTACCCTGACCTTTTCCTGTCTCATGAACGAGTTAATCTCTCAGGCAAATAAAAGGAAAGGGTTTGATCTACTAAAAAAGTGGGAGGCTATAGCACAAAGGGTAACAGAGCATTTAGATGACGTCTACCATTTCTTATACCATGTGGTTTACAGAAAATTCCTGCAAGACTGAATAGATTATTTAAGGAAATAACCAACCTCAAAACCAAAAAAAGCATAAGCAAATTGTACAAGACTGCCTAAATTTTAACATTTGATAAATAAATAGTTTATGTGAATTATTTTGCTGTTTATAATAATTCTGTGTGGCAGTGTCAAATCTTAAGAGGAAAAATAGGTGGTCTGGAATGGACAATATTTTGAGTGAAGCAATAAAATGAAGTGGGGGGGTATAAATATTTCATATACTATAATGGATGGATGAGATGATAGTAGACGTACGTCAGAAGTGTGATTGTGACAGATATAAATCAACATCAAAACCTCCAGTTTTGAGTAGAAGAGTCACTGGAAGAAGAAAAACGAAACCTATTTTGAAAATATAAAATACAGAGTAGTTGTACTACTCAATATGACAGTGGATAAATACATGCTTATTGGTCTGCACAATTTATCACAATAATGTTGTTAGTTTAAGAGGAGCTCACCTCAGCCATGCTTTGATTTCTTTGAAAGCTGTAAGGTTTTCCTTAAAATACTTCCTTTTTTTTTATTCTTTTTCTATTTTTTTCCGTTCTAAATAAGAATTTCTCTGTGGCTAATTTGCAAATGCCATTTAAGTCAGGAGTTTTAATATAGTATTCAGAAAGCTTTTTCCAAATAAAGAGCATTTTATTAATCGTTTTCCATTTTTTTTTCTTCTGCCTCTCATTTCAGAACGGTTTGATCACCACTGTCCCTGGGTAGGCAACTGTGTGGGGAAAAGAAACTACAGATTTTTTTATATGTTTATTTTATCTCTGTCCTTTCTGACAGTCTTTATATTTGCATTCGTTATCACCCACGTCATCCTTCGTAAGTATGCTGGTGAAATCAGATTACGTATGTAGCCATTTGCTTGAGTTTTTTATTTTTAAGTTAATCTTTTGATCATTCAGGGTTTATTTCTTTATTTATTTATTTGCCTTTTCTCTGAAGCTTCACAATCCCCAGTAAATCCCATTTCCGGTCTGTAGCAGACCCTGGTCATAGTAGTCATTGATCTGGCACTGGCTGTATCTTAATATAGTGTTAATTTTCTTTATTTTTTTGGTCCTTTTATGGGTGACTAAATGGAAAAGCAGCACACATAGTTATGTCTAAGGACACAGATAATATTATTTTATCAAAGAATTTTTGTGTGCTTTTTAAAATGTAAGCATGGGTCACTTGCCATCAGAACAAACAAGAAAATTACTAGAAAATAGATTGGAGCTATTTTACACATTTTGTTGTTTGCTGTTTAGTTTTACATCTTTCTCTACCCTATTTTCAACACAAGTTACTTTCATTTGCATAGACATTCTGAGAGCAACAAATTCAAAATGGAATGAATAAGCTATTGGAAGATGAATATTCATAAGTTTAAGATTGATTTTTATTTGTATTCTGTTTTGGATTTGAGGTCAGGACTCTTGTGGGTCTAATTTTTTCCACAGGTCTAACAGCTTTCCACAGGTCTAACAACTTTGTTAGCTGCTATATTGATCTAATTTATGGTGGAGATTAAGACTTGTCTTTGAAGACCTTTTGTATGTTGTGGGGGTCTCTTTATCTCTAGGAAGCTTAAGTGTTCTATCTTTTCACTAATTACACAGGATATTGCTTTGAAGAGTATTTCTTGAATCATTTTGGAAATGTGATCTTTTTATTTCTTTGTATTCTGTATTATAATGGAAACCTGATAGAAGTAATAATTTCAGCTTACAACACGTTTATAAAGCAAACTTGATAACGGCAATATTTAGAAAATGATTTACTGAAAAATAAGCTGGATAGAGCTCAATTCCCTACACTGCTTACACTGCGCAGAGGAAAATTTGTATTTAAAAATTAGAACTCCTGCTTTTATTTGTGCTTCACGAAAGGAGGATACAAAGCACTGAGTGGTTCTCCTATAGATCAGAGACATAGCACTTAGGCTAGAAGTACGGGCGCCTAATTCTTACAGAGTCTGGAACAAGTTGTTCTCGCTGACAGATACAGCATTTCTAATACCAGTTAAAAGAGCAGAGATAAGATGTACATATTGTTTAAAAAGGGAAAAGTAATTTTTGGAAAGAGAACTCTTTCCATTAATACTGAAATTCTTGACATTTATTTGGGCATACTTGAGTATATATATACATACCTTTTACATTGAAGAAGGAAGCATGGGGGTTTTTTCTGTCATCTTACTTTGCTAGAATTCAGTAGTTAAAAACATTATCGATCTGACAGTGTAAAGCTACTTTTGAAGCTAACCTACCTTTATTTCACAAAGACTACAGTTCTTTTTTCCTTAGCTTTCAGCATATGAATTACCAATGTGATGCCGGGATTTTGTGTTCTGTATGTCAAGTGCATTTATCCAGTGGATTTTAACTTTACAATATCCATACCTACTTCTAAATATGAATTAGACAAAGATCAGAGAAATTAATTGTGCCTTTGTGTGGTTGAGAAGCACTTCAGCATTATGTATGTGTTACAGATAACGTATAGTAAATGTTAAATGCTGAATTGTCTGTCACCTGTAAAATATTCTTGCTGTGAAGGTTTATCTACCTTGGATGAGACAGGAGAAACCTCTTTAGTTCTATAGACTGGTTGGTCCTCAAAGGCAATGGGAGCAGGTATGAATTGTGATTAGTTCCTCAGTGTTTATTTGCTACATTTGATCTTCAAGCCTGGCTTTCAAATTTGTCTACTATAATCTTGACTATATCCAAAAAAAGAATTCTTTACATGTAAGGTTTTCTTATCATATTGATCACTCCAGTCTCTCTGTGCCTACCATGCTTCTAGAAGTCCTCAGATCTACCTTTTTAGTAATTACCACTCAAGCATTTTTGTTCTGTTTTCCAGCCAGGCAGTTCTTCAGCTGATGCTACCCAATAAGCAGGGTCCTCAGTTCTTTAACCTGAACCTTTGCGCTTGGCATAGACTGCTTTCTGTTAGCATGTCTGAATAAAGTCTCAGTTTTAAATCCTGGGACTATAATCTTACTGCTGTTTCAAAGTCATCCATATGTATATGCATAAGTCCTGGCAAAATTATTCTTCTAGAGGAAATCCTGCAGGCTTAATGAAATCTTGTGTTTAGCTTTTCCAAAGACAATCTCAGCAGGATTACCTTTAGTAACACTTGTCTTCTGACAATAGTCTTTTAGGAAGGGACTGAGGGATATTTATAGCAACTTGTAGGTATTGATGTTAAAATACAAAAAAAAAAAAAAACCCAAAATAAATCTGCTTGGTTCATTCCCTGATAGGGAAGTTCATTCTGTGACCTTTTTGATTACATAGGAAATCTGGTTTTAATACATCTTGCAACCTGGCTTTTTTATAATTTTTGTTGGGCCTAAGTGGTGACAAGATGGGGGATACATCTTTTTGTTTTGTGTGTTCGCCTGAGGCATTCATTGGACATCTTCCCTTTCCAGGATTAAAAATATGTGTACATATTATTATTGAAGATAATAAAACCAATATATAAATCTGATATTTTAAAGGTATTGTCTTGCAAGATTTTATTCCATCTTCCCAAGCTTAAGGCATTTTCAATAGTGGCGTCTGTCTTCACAGTCACACAGCTCTGTTTGAAGTATCAGTATTTCAACTGTTTGTTGCAGTGAGGAGCCACCCCTTTCTGATGTATTGGGAACTGCTTGGAGGAGTGTGACAAGCATTAGGGAATAGAAATCACACCTACCTGCTGCCATTGCCATTAAGGATCGTAAAAAATTGTAAGAAGGTAGGGGAAGTTCCGTTAGTCTTGTGCTTTGAGGCTAAGAATCGGTTATGAGAGTCTGAAAAGGCTCAGAAATACAAGGTAAGTAACTTTCACTTTTTAATGGCAAACAGTAAAATTGACCATGGAGGCCTAGAGAATATATATGTGTGTACACACACACATACGTGTTTTCCTTTTTTTGTTTGAAAGACAAGATTTTTCTCTCTTCATACAAATCTTCAGGTGAATTTAGCTAAGGGGAAGTTTTTTGTTGAGGGAAAGACTTTTGGCCTGATGCATTTAAATCATCTAAGTTATACAGTAAAATGCAAACTATGTGGCTGTAGCTGTATGACATTGAGTCAGTTTCTAGAAAGTAACTTGTTGCAATCGGCAAATTGTCGAATTATCCTTTTTGATTAATATCTCATGGTTGTGGAATCCAAGTGGATGCTTCTGCATCTCTAGTCCACTAGATCATGCTGCTCTTGAGCTTTTTTCAGCTACTCTTTTCTCTTACTTGCCCAGAAGCAGCAAGCACTTACTAGAAAAACCTGTGCAGGTGGAGTAGGAGCAGGATTATAGTTTATAGAATTTGTCTGCTCCCAGAACAGAGGAGGGAAGGTTGACAATCTGGGTTTATAGAATAAATTTTACAAGTCAAAAAAGCACTTTGAAAAATAGTATTTCAAAATATAAAAGTAGCTTATAATATTTTGTTTCCATATTAGGCCTGAAAAGAGCAGGGATAATCAGAAATCTTGTTCATGGGAAAGTATGTGTTTATCAGTTCGTGGTATGACTGAGAAAATACCCTGCAGATGTTAACCTGATAACTTACCCAAGTTTTTTTTCTGATGTTGTTGCTGCTGAGCAACATATTCTCAGATTCATATTAGTAAATCTATGATTATTTGGTTATCTTCATATATTACTTGTGTTACCTATGTTGAAAGCAGCCAGAAGTCCAGTTTCTTACTCAGCTGGTAATTTTGGGTTCTGTTTCTACAGGTTCTCAACAAACAGGGTTCCTCAATGCCTTGAAGGACAGTCCTGCAAGATATCCTTTCAGTGGAACAAATTTTAGCTCTTATTGCAAAATAATATCTGAGATGTGTTTTGCTTGTTTTCTTGCTTTGATGGATACGGGCATTTGGGGCTTTTATCAGGTAGTGATTTCATCAGTCCTTGCAAAGCAGGATTTCTTGCCACATGTTGGAGGTAGGAAAGAGACTATAGCCTGGGGTGTTTTCTATTCTTTATCTTCTGTAGAGTAATACTCTTGACAAAAAGTCTGTAGTTGCCATTTGTGATGGAAATATGCTCCATATGTTTGTGATGGAATTCGTAAATATATCTCACAGTATATATTTATCCTGCTGTGGTTTCATTTAAAATATTTAATAATTATTCTGCTTTTGCAGCAGAAACTATCCAAAATGGCTGATTCTTGTCAGGATGGAAAAAGTAGGTTGTGGAACAACTGAAACCATAAGCTGTCCCTGAAGAGTTCAATTTCTGGAAGTATTCTTATGTCAGTTTACTGTATTTTACAGAAGCCATTTTCAAGTATCAGCTTCTATTAGGTTACGTAATGCACATGCCTATACACAGGGACTGCTCTTGTTTTTCAGCTTGGGAAAGAGAAGACTCTGGGAAAACTCTCCCTCAAAGTCTGCTGTTTTCCACGGAAGAGTAGCAACAGCTCTGTCACTTGTAGTTGTGCATAAAGACAGACCTCACTTTCCAGCTAGTTTTTCCAAGTGTCAGATTCTCCAAATTCTGAAAATGCAGTTTTGTGTGTATATGTGTTTGTCAGGTTGAGTCACTGAGCTGTAAATTCCTTTGTTAAATAAACAAAGCCGTTGTTTAGGGTTTTTTTCATAGAAGAAATTTTACAAAGCAAAACCAAACTGCTCTAAATAGCATAGTAGCTTCCAATTAAAACAACTGTAGCCAATTCCTATAAAAGATGATTCTTTCGAGCTATTTTCAAAGTGAGAATAGCTTTCAATTTTCCTTAAATCAAAAGGTAATTGAGGATTCTTGTACAGGAACAATGGGCTGCTTATTTGTAATTTGTATTCAGTGATGTGCTGCTTTGAAAGGCTGAGTGCATCTTGTTGAAACGGCTGGGTTTGGTAGTGATATGTTGGACAATTTAATAGCTTGGTTACAATTCATAACAGTAAAAAGATAAATTGTCCAAGTAGTATTGGGAATGCTGCTTTGGAGCAAGTCAGTCAGTTCAGGCACAGAGAATGTTGCCATTTCTAGCTTGCTAACAACACTGTGTGGGATACCAAGGGAGCATTATACCATATTATGCTAGTAAGTTATGCTTTATGTTGAGAATATATTGCTTTTTTTGTGTTTGGTTTTTAATTAATGGAGTCATGGTGATCTAACATGCTGTTCTAGAGATCTTTTTGTGGAGAAATAACAGAAGTCTCTTACTTGGGGAAAGAAGTCCTTTTCAGTGGGGAAATGAAAGAGGTCTTTAACTGAAAGGAGTTCCCCTTTTTTGTCAGTAGGGATTACAGTGTGGAGGGAGAAACTTGCTTCTCAGGACCCTCTTGAGTGTAATCGTGGTAAGGAATAGCCTGTTAGTGCTCAGTCATCCGATGGGGTTTGTAGGGAGTTCTCCCTCTAAGGTTCCCCTTTTCTGGCCTGTGATTCTTCCTCTTAGTCTTGATGTACAGACTCTACCCAACTGTGCTAATCTACAGCTCTCTTTAATATCTGTACCCTATCAAAGACCTGGTTTTATTGTGCGTAATGTTTTGGGGCTATTGCCTTCTTTTATACCTTTCTGAACCCCCTGCTAACAACAGTCTACTGTTTTATTTATTTACTCTGCTTTAGCTGTGGCTGTTGCACAGTCAACTGAGACTGAGTTTCTGTCTTGTTAGTTTGACTATGACTCCCCATAGTTTGAGGAGGAGATAAAAGGGGGAGACTAGCAAACATGCTAGTTCATTAGGTGAGAATACCTGCAATATAAAACTTAACTGATACTGGGATTATTTATCACCAAAACCTTTGTCCACCCATCTGTGTCTCTGTAATGGTGAGAAGCTGTCATATTTCTCTTCTGTTGTTAGGCTTAGTGATTAGACTGGTTTTGTATGTTTTAAGGCTGTGTCCTTGTTCTGGAATATTTTGAGTTGATGTTGTCTTGGAAACTGACTTCACTAAGTGTTGATACGTGGTTAATATACGGATTCTTTTTACTGTATTCTTTTCCCATTGTCTTGTTCCTACTGATTTATTGTATCTATTTTTCTAGGAACCAAAACCTTCTCTGCTGTTGATTCTTGTTCCCTTTAAAAAAAATTACTGTTGAAGTGTTGTAGAAAATAGCATTCTCAAAGCTGATGCATTCTTCAGTCCATGGCTATTTGGGTGGAAATAAAAATACTTGCAAATAAAAAGCTATGGCAGGGAGCCTTCTACAGAAAGTTGCTCTTTATGCTTATTTGAAGTTTAGAAGCAACTTGTGTTATTGCTAAAATGATGACTCCTTTAGAGTTAAAGGAATGCTGTAAACTGTAATAACGATGCAACGCTGACTTTCTTAGTATACCAGTCTCACTTTTAAAGCCTGGTTACTTTGTGGCATTTGGGTAATGCAGTTTATAAGGAGTGAGAACAGAGTTCTAGTGGTGCTCGCACACATGCATGTGCATGCCTTCGCTACTTTCTTGGAGGTGTCTGTTTACCCTCTTGCTGTATGTGTACCTTGCTGCTCCCTACAACTTGCAGGTGAGAAGGCAACCCATGAGGACACATATATGTGCCTCAGGTGTGGGTCCGAGTAAGTTGCACCCCATACTGGCAGTTTGCTGTCTGTCTGCAAACAGCATTTGACAGGGAGGGTGCTCTCTCTGGGCTAGGTAGATGCCAGCAGAGTGACTTGTGGCTGTGCCAAACCAAGTTTTAACTGCTGCTGTTCCCCTTCAAGTGTTCTTCTGCCATTTTTTTGTTGTTGTTATTTTATTACAATTTGGGTTGATGCCTCCTTCAAAAAGACTTCTTTTAATTCCTCAGATACTGTTTAATAGCAGCACAGTGACTTGGGAGTTGATAGTCTTCCTTTTAGCATAAGTTTGGGGGCAAATGTTGCTGAGTATTGAAGATTCAACCGCACACCGAGAGAGCAGGTGGACTTTATATTTTACTCAGACTAGTGCACTTTGATGCTAGAGTTAGGACACTATCAGCATCTTCAGTAACAAAAAGGGACAGGAATAGTCTAGCAGTTATGACAGAGATGGTTTGCTCAATTGTTGCTGTATGCATGAGAACAGATCTAGAACTCGTAGTAGTGGCTTCAGTCTTTGCTGTTCAGCTAGCCTTGGGTTTCCTGTCTAGTTTCCCCTTCACCCCATCAGACCTGTTATTTACTGTAACATATCAATTTACGTCTTAATATTAAGTGTGATGACTTTTACAGGGTGAACATGAACATCTGATTTTCAGCAGTAAAGATCAGAACCACTCATCAGTAGTTTCTGTGCTTTTTCTATATGCAGATTCTTAAATATTTGATGGGGTAGATGCCTATCAGTAGCCTGTACACTCAAGCCTACTGAAAATAGTTTTTGCTGACCCCACTGAAGTACCCCAAGGGGACTTGTGTGCTATAAGTTGACAATCCTGAATTATGCAATTGTAACTACTTGTTACTTGATTTTGTATTCTTTTTTTTTTTTTTTTTCCCATTTATATGTATTTCCTTGACTTTCAATTACTGTCCTGGAAGCTGTGGTGTGTTTTTTCTCAGTATGGTCCATTGTTGGCCTCTCAGGTTTTCACACGTATTTGATCAGCTCCAATCAAACAACAAATGAAGATGTAAGATATGTTTCTACATACATGTTTGTAAATAGTAAAGAGGAGGTTTTTCTCTGTTATTCTTAAAGAAGTCACACCTGCATACGTAATACTGTGAATCCCTCAGTAGGAAAGAAAGAAGAAACCTGGTCGTGTTTGATTCAAAATAGCAGAAGACATCTTTGGTCTATATTTCTTGAAGATATGCTGGTTGCCTAGCGTGTCTACTGTGATTTACATCCACTGGACCTTTATGAAATAGGAAAATATAGAGAAAGAGTAAGAAAATAGAAGAGAGGAGACAAAAAACCCAAGTATATTCTGTGTAGTAGGAAACTACTACATAATCTTCAGTATCTCTTCTTCACTGGGAGTCCTAATTATTCTGTGACTCAAAAATTGCTTACTATAAAAATGGCAAAGTGAATTGAATTCTCAAAACAAAATTTTAATTCTTCATTTTTCCTTTGAAATGTCTCTGCCAGTCTGAGGTCTAAAACCTCTGGCAAGGAGTATGTCATTAATTTAAAGGCCAGCTTTCTTATCTCTACAGTCATCCAGTTTTGCACATAGGTTTCCATTGTTTTGGTGCGGAGTAACTGTGTGGAGGTTTCATGTGTCCTTCCTTCGCTAAAAGGAGAAATGCAAAACTAATGAAAGGAGAAAGTAAAAAGTTAAGTGGCTGATAGTATAGAAAGCTTGTTGGAATTTAGCAAGTAATCTAACAAATTACTGCAGGCTTAAAGCTACTGTAATTTTCTGTTGCAACATCAAAAGTGTTTTGTTATTGTTTAAGGTCATAGCTAAAATAACGAATTTTACAGTAAATACCAGTCGACCAGAAAAAAATTACCAAGCATGCTCAGAATGAATTATGCCTCAGCATTGAGTATCTGAGCAAGTAGCCTGTCTTTGAAGAAGTGCCTTGTTAGTAAGACAGATGAGATACTCTGGTATTCCTCAGTTGTTAGGTTCAGGCCAACATTCCCTCTGTAGTTGGACCCAGTGTACTTCCACTGTCCCTCTTCCCCTCCGATAGATGTGTCTTTTGGACTGTTGAAGGTCAGATAGCAGTCTAACCTGTCTAAATTTCAAGGAAACTGTTCAGTAATTTCATTTAAAGCACACATTTCCAGTTGATTAAAGTAAGACATTTTACTCAGTCCTTTCAAGTATCTCACAAACAGAAAAGCAAGATAGCTAAAATGAAATGTAATATGAGCTAAAATGTAGTAATGACTACAGTTGCTTCATAATGTTTTAAAGCCATTTGTGAACTTCAGGGAAGATAATGTTTTGTGGTATTGCATAGCTTGAGAACTTACCCAAGAGTATGGGAAAGAAGTGCTCTGTTGCTGGCTTTAATGGTATGTTGCAGTCGAGCCTGTTCTGTAGAACATGCCGTAATATTTGTAAAAATAAGCTTAGACCATTATGTTTAGATACTGAACTTCCTGAGTTTATTGATCCTTTGAGGTTTTGGGTTGTCTAAATCTATGGATGTAAAGCACGTGCTTGCTTATAAGATTTTAGGGTCCAGCTTTTTGTTACAGCCCAAAGCTCTAAGCTGTTTGGAAAGTGTGATCATGGGTTTTGTCTGGTCTGCCTCTGATGTAAGTAGCATATTGCTGCTTTGCTAGCCCTAAATTTGTCTCAGCTATTTTCTTTATTGTATTATATGTGATGCGTCTTGTTCATATCTCTTCAGATTAAAGGATCATGGTCAAATAAAAGAGGTAAAGAAAACTATAATCCATATAGTTATGGCAACATCTTTACAAATTGCTGTGCTGCACTCTGTGGGCCCCTCTCTCCAAGGTAAGAACATCAAAAGTATTGTTAGTATAAATGAAGCTTTGTGATTATTGATGAAAAAAATACTCCAATTGCTTGAGTTTATAAAAAAAAAAAAAAGTTTTGTTTCACTGTCCATTAGAAGCTTTAAGTAAGTTTTCTTCAGTAGTAAAGAGATAAGGTGATGAATTGTGGTTAAACTAAGCTAGTGAACAGACGCTGTAAAATACTTTTAAGACTAAGAAAGAATCTATAAATAATCCAGGCTTTTCTCCCTTTTGTTAAACACTGTTTAGCATTTTTAAACATATGCTAGCAAATTCAGATGCATTTCACATGTCCTCAACAAGTAATTTTAAATCTTAATTTGATCCATACTTGTCGGCATGGACAGCAGTTTTCTGATACGAGAGTTCATATAACTCTTTTAAGTATCTGATTTTTGAAGGAGTGCTGTCCACATGGCAGATTGTAATCTCAGGTGGATTTCTAAGTGCTTTGAAGGTAAATAAAAACCTGTTTAGCAGATGTTCATGAGGAAAGCTTAAACCAGTCTCCAAGTGGTGAAAACCTCATTGGCTTTTGAGAGGGGAAACCCCTTAGATTTTTCTATGCATCCTATTCGTATCTTTCGGAATTGAAGCCATCTTGACCCTTAGTGAATTTTGATACATAAGTCAGCAAATGAAACCAGTTCTGTTCTGACTTCAGCTCTCAGGCATTTTAAGGTATTCCTGTCATTACGTGTTAGTAGTTGGAACTATGTAACCCTCCAGTTACAATTTATATCCTGTGAAGTGTATAGCTTTCTACATGGGAAGTAACATTGTTCAGGTCACAGGAAAAAGACATTTTGACCTATAATTAAAAGTATGAAACTATAATTGAAAGCGAGATATAACTAAAAAAAAAATTAACAAAAAAAAACACCACCTGAAACTTTGAATGAATTTAAGCATAAACAAGTATTCGGAAGCGATATGAGCTAATACACATGTAGAGTATAGTACTTAGGTCTGCACATTCAGTTTTTTATGAGTAAGCAGAACCTAAATGAGGTTTAGAGTTCTCAAATTGAAAGTACAATTATATGTGTAATTTTAGCAAAAATTTTAGGTAGGTCAGGTTATTCCATTCTGTTTATGTTTTTTTAATAATCTGATGTAGATTTTTACTTTGCACTAAGATGTTCAAATAAAAGTTCCTCTCTCCCTTTTCCTTTTTTTTTTTCTTTTTCCCTTTCCCCTTTTCCCTTCTTTCTAGATTTTGTGATTATGTAGCTTTAATTTAGAGGTGTGGAAACTGATAACAAAAGAACCTTGAAAACAGATATTGACTCAAAGTGCAGCAATGAGTTGTTTTCACACCCATGGTTTAGAATGTTTGGGGTTTGTGGTATCTGCTGCTAAGCTTGTAAATCTTTTGTCTGTGATAAAAATCCAGAAAAGTAGCAGTGGGTATGACTATGTGGCAGTAGTATTACAAGGAAACAATTACCTTGCTGGTGAATAGAAATGAAGTCTTGTACTTCAGTTGAGTAAAAGGGGACATTTGAAGGTATTGGTGAGATATCAATGTCTGTTGTATGATAGAAAGTTTTCCTGCCTTTTTATCAAGGCAAGGTAGTTATTGATCAGAAATATCTCTAACACTTTTTTTTTATTATTCCATAGCTTAATTGACAGAAGAGGATTTATACAGCCAGATACACCGCAATTAGCAGGACCAACAAATGGCATTACTATGTATGGGGCCACACAATCACAGAGCAACATGGTAGGAATCATCCCATAGCATTGTTCATCAAGATTCCTGTGAATGTTTTCCTTCTCCACTTTCATGTGAACTAATCAAGTAATAACTAACTGGATACAGCTGGCTCTCTGGGTGGAATGACTTGTTTATTAACAGTAAAGAAAAAAATCAAGGTTCTTTTTAATATATGTTTCACGCAGTGTAATAGTTATTGCTCATGGATTCTAAAAAAAGAGAGGCTTTTCTACACTTGATTTATTGAAGGTACTGGCATTTGACTTGTACTCTTGACACCTGCTGTGTTTTGAACTGGAATATTCAAGTGTCATGGGCTTGCTCTGGTTCATCCTTTTCCAGCTAATTCTTGTTTTATATGGCACTTTCTTTAAACCCTATTTCCTCTGTGCTTGTACACTGTGGTTTTGCATAGACTACTGCATTTTAAAAAGCAAAGATGAACAAAGGAGGTTCTAGGGGAGAAGTATCTTGAAGAAAGAGCAGGAAGACACTGAACTTCTAATGAACAATAAATGGAAACTGGATTGTAACAATAGAAGTTTTCAAGCATCTTTGAAACTGTGCCAATATTTTTTACTTCTTTTTGTTGGTAGGTTTGTTGGGTTTTTTAAGTTGGTTTGGGTTTTGTTGGGGTTTTTTTTCTGTTGGGTTTTTTTTTTTTTTGCTGATTGCATTGGCTATCATAATGGAAAATAGCATTCCCAGTGCCAAGGAGAAGAGAATAACTGGAAAGAGAACTTTTTCCAAAGGAAAGCATCTTGCATATGTGCCTATTTTTGAATTGTTGTCACATATCTTCATATAATGTGGGTTCTAAGACTTTGTCAAAGAAACCATGAGTTATGGATGCCCTCCTTCCACCAAAAAACAAGCAGCCACCAAGGCCTTACGAGACAATTTAGCTTTTCTTTTGAACGAAAGAAGAAAAAACTCTTCCCAGACAGATTAAATTTAGTGTCACTGATAAACTGGTATAAAAATTCTGCGGTAGATCCTAAGCTGGTTTTAGTTTTTATTTTGAGGACTAGATAGATTTGTTAGTCTTAGTGAGAAAATGTGTTAGAGACAAAGTATTGACTTTGAATCTTCTGAAAGGTGTAGTTGAGCAGAAAAGTAATGCTTCATTGAAATTTAACTCAAAAAACCCAAAAGACGTAACTCAGAAAAAAGGGGACAGAGGCGGAAAAGAAAGTGAACCTTAGAAATAGCTTGAGGATTTTAAGGCATTAGCCGAAGTTTCTTATTCTGTCAAGGCTTCTTATTTGTGCGGATTGTTAACTGCAGTAAGTCGCTGGCATTAAATTAGTGTAGCATTTTATGAATTACACTTGCATTGTAAGAAGATACTATCATTATTACTAGGTATTAATGAGCAAATCTTGTGCCAGTTTAATACAAAATTGACCAAATTTGTCTTTAGAAATGGAGAGATCTGTTACGGTATTACTTTACTTCATTCCTGAAAATAATCTCTCAGGAAAAGCTTGAAAAATGTAATAGAATCATGTTCAATATATAGGAATATCTTTAAGACTGTGATGCCATTTTTCTCAGGGTATTAATCCTGGTCTGTATCCAAGACCAATTGTCTTCTAGTAGCAGCTGGCTATCAGCATTAAAATTTCTCCCATGTGTTTTGTTGCAAACTGTTAAAGACCAGCTTATTTTCTCAGTCTTTGCTGTTCAAATCATGCAGTTTTTCCTGAGCTGTTTGAAGCATAAGAAATAATACATTCATTTCCTGCTGGCAGCAATGCAGTGGGACATAACTTTGCCTCTGATTTGCTCTTGTTTCATGTTTCCCTTTTTCTGTGATTTAAGTTCAGTGGTTTTGTTCTTCTTAGTAGACTCTGTGCCTTTCAGGTTCCCATGTCTCCTGTCACATAAAGCAGCAACCAACAAAACTGATATCCCTATTTCACAATCTTATCAACCTATTATCACAATTTTATCCATAACAGACTTTCTTTTTTCCTACCAAAATTAATTCATCTTACTGCTATCTTATATGTTTTCCACCATTGTGTTCAGTAACCAGATTTTCTGTTCTGAGTTAGACAGAAATAATCTCATAGTTCTATTTAAACCTTTTTCCCATGAAGTGTGCCCTAGTACTTCTTCCAGGCTGTGTGGTATCTGTTTCTCTCAGCTTTCTTCCCAGTCCACAGTCTTAGAATCTTCTGAAGAAGTCTAGGAAGTGGAGTGCTGGGAACACCAGCCATTCACTTGCTCTCCCATACAAAGAACCATAGAAAGTTCTTAAGTGAAAGGCAGTAAAGTACACTTTATGGCAGAAGTAAAACAAGGCTTGCAGCATTCACTGTTTGATTTTTGATTGGTGGTGGTTTTTTTAGAGGAGGAATCTCAGCAAAAGGGATTCAAGAGAATCCTGCAAGAACTTCAGATTCAAACCTGAAAATTTCCTTTGGTGATTGACAGATTAAATAATAGACCATCTCAAGCCCAAGACTCCAGTGGAAGCAAAAAAGTAGAGGGAAAGTCTTTGTGGAAGAAAAGGTTTCCTTTCTATCTTGTGTCCTCACTGATAAAGATTAGGCAAAAGATGGAATATGACTCAGTCTTTCCTCCTGGAAGGTTGCATACCTCTTGAGAAAAAGGCAGAGGCATAAAGTTAAAAACACATATTTGTAGTTGAGGCAGGTAGACAACAAAGAACTGCCAAGTTTGGAGGGGATGTATCTGCTGCTGCAGGTTGTATTATTGTGGTTTCAGGTAAGATAGCCAAGGTGAAACTGCTTGACTTGAAAGCATGTGTAGACAGTGGCCTTAGTTGATAAATATTTTTTAAATGGCAAAGGTTTAGCTATTTGCATGTCATCAGAGATAGTTATACTGGTTTAGCAAGTTTAATGCTTTGAGTATGGGAAATAAATTATTAGATATCTGAAGTGTGTTCCAGGATATTGTGTCTCATTGGATTTTAATCCAGAATGCATTACATCATTTTATGTCTACATTGAATCTTAATGTCTAGATGCTATACTGCTTATTGCATATAGCATACTGTCTCTCCTGCCCATTAATATTAAAGGAAGATTTTAATGAGCATCTTCTCTCACACTTGTCTTCTCTTATTCCTGTTCCTTCACCTCCCTTTATCCTTTCCCTTCCCTCAAATCTTTTACTCAGTGACTGGTGTGCTAAGCAGAGTTCTTGTGCCTCACCCAACTAGCCTGTCATCATTCTTAAAATCTCTCTGAGTTGCTTAGTATTATATCCTGCTTTCATTTATTTTAATACATCATATAGCATAGTATCGTTTTCGCTTTTAAGGTCAAAATAAATATCAGGCCAACTTTAAACTTTCCAGATACTTTTTTTAGTGCAATACATTACCTCTTGTTCAGGATACCATTTATGGAACACTGCTTTTGTATTTAACATGTTATGTGGTAATTTTGCCTTTGAGACTTTGAATATTTCATAGAGGAGCTACCGTACTCATGCTAGTGACTCAGTTTTTCACAATCTCAGAAAGTCAGGGTTGCTATAACCAGTGTTTCATAGACCCATGCTATGATTTTTTTTTCTAAATCTTTATAACAGAGTTTTTTCTCCTTTCCTTAGTATCTCCCTGATTTTATGAAAAGCTGAAGTTGTTATTTACTTCTTTTGAAGGTTGAAAGCACATACAACTTTTCTTATTCCCTGTGGTTTTAATCTATTTTCCAATACATTTGAAATTAATATGGTAAATTCATTAACCAGTTTCTTAATATCCACATACACATGACAAGCATGGTCACCTGGACCATAGGATCTGTAGACCTGATATTTCTACAGTATTTCCCTATTGCATTTTATTATTTTTATAGGCTCTTCATTAGTTTGATTGCCCATGTATCTCTGTTCTCATTCTTAAGAATTTTTTTCACATGAAACAGTTTTTTGCCTGTATGAAACCATAATTTTCTCTTTTTTCTTTTTTTTTCTTTCATTTTAAGTCTTATATTCTTTGCATTCAGAAAAAAAAGTTCATTATTTTACCATAAACTCATCATCTGCCATTACCTGGATCTGCACTTCTGTAGTACTTAGCTTTCTCTTAAAAGCCTACACTGATTCTTGGATTTTGGTAAAGGGTATTTTAGTCTTTAGTAATCCATTATGAAGAAACACAGAATTTCACTCCATGCACTTTTTTTAGAGGAATTTGTTTGGTTTATTTTTACTATGACATACTATGGAATTCTCTAATGCCTTCTAAAGTAGCAGGTTTTGCTTCTATCATTCTCTATGTCAGGACAGGTTTATTTCTTTGATTTTTTAAGAAATTTGCTTGTGCTCCTGCATTTCCAGGCATCTCTTCGCCAGTGCTTAAGTAGTTCCTTGTGTGACAGATTCCTTGGATATGAATTCTTTAGTTAAGAGTGTGTGTTTCTTACTTATAAGTATCACTGAAAATTGTAAGAACTGTAATAGCATACACAACATTCATTATCAGCAAGGGCTGCAAAGAAGCCCTCTCCCAAATGTTCACATCAGTATTTCTAGCACTGATCTGGAAGCAGGAATCTGGTTGATCCAGAGAACATTAACTCTGACCGTCCTAGTATATTTTTTCCTTTGCTTTTCCTATTGTCATTATTAGGAATAAATATTTCTATCATTACAGTAAAAGGGTCAGCAATCATAAGAGCCCCACTTTGCTGGGAGTTTTATGAGTGTGTTTCCTTGTGTATTTGCTGCTGTACTTCACAAATGCAATTTATCATTGCCTGAAACAAAACTTAGTGCTCTTATCAACTCAACATTACTGCAGTCAAGGCTGATAGAGGTTTTTCATTAAAGCATTTTACTTCACAGTTAAAATGGACACAAATAAAATGTAGCAAACAAACCAGCATTTTGCTTTAGATTGAAGTATGTTTTAGAAGCAGTTCTTTCAACTGCATATTTACTGCTTATTTGCTCACATTGCAGAGCAGTATGGAAGCACATGAACTAGTTTTCTGTCAGAAGATTGGCTTCTGAAATGCACCCAACATGCTCTAACTATTCACAAACGTATAATCGATAAGAACAGACAGAAGCTAGTCTAGTAGAAGTAGAATCCTTGGAACAGGTATAATTTCCTGTTTGGCTTCAGAAATTTCACTTCATAGATCTGCTGCTCTGTACCACTTGGTAGTGGAGCCATTGACTTGGTGGGTTTTGTGGCTCAGTTGTTGCACAGTATTTTCAATACCATGATTTTGAATGTGAAATCCTACAGCTGTTGGGAACAGTTATACAGCTCCATCCCTCCACTCTTTAGCCATCTAGTATGGTCTTCCAGCATCCTTTCTGTTACCTTGTAGCACTGTCATTCAGGACTGACACTGTCCTCCAAACTTCTTGTTTTGTACTTTTTTCAGGGTTTCTGAGACAGTTCAACTGCTTTTCTCTATCTTTTGAGGACAGTTCTTTAATGTTACTAGAGTTGAGATAAAATTTAACAAAGTTAATTTAAAATTCAAAGTAAATAATCTCTGACTTTGGCATTAGAAATGTGAAAATTATATTGCCATGTACAACAGTTATGTTAACATGTATGTTTTATGTAGCTTAGAAAAAAAAAATATCAGATTTTTTCAGAAAAAATTTGAAAAATACTGTTTCCTTAGTTGTTTATATTTATTATTTGTGAAATAAACACAGAATTTTAGGTTTTGTCTGATTTGTTCTGATTTGTGCCTTTTGATGTGAAATAAATGCAGAGATGGCTTAAATTTCTATGCAAATAAATAATTGAATTTCTGTGCTTGCAGAACTTATTAAACCTGTTTTACCTTCAGAATCTGCTGTTCCTCTGAAGCAGTGGAAATTTTAAGTGGAAAATAAAATCAATAGATCTGAAGTAAGAATATACTGGTGGAATAATTTCTATGGTAGATTTTTAGCTATTTAGATTTCAGTGCTTGGCTTCCTTTTTGTTACACTTATTGGCTTTTTTACTTAATTTGAAATGCTGGCATGGAATAAGTCACATGATTAATAAATTTCATTTAGTTAACAGCAGAATAAAGAATCAAGGGAAAACCACCATGCCAACCCTATAAGCAAATTTTATTCTTCTTGTTTAATTTTGTGTTGGCTGTTAGCTCAAGAGTAGTTAGCTGTATTGGTTTTCTCAGATGTTTTTGAGAGCTTCATTGAACACATCTGCCTTTTCTAGTACAAACCCCAGTCTTTTTCACTTTCAAAAGCTGTTTACAGCCTGTATTTTCCTAAGATACTTCATGTTGATCACTGTTAAATAGAACAAAAAAAGAGAAAAACTGAAATGTATCTAAATAAGAGGAGAGGTTTTAAGGTGACAAGTGCATGCAAAATGAAGAGGAGATATGCAGTGCCCGAAACAGTTTTATAGCACTCTATTCAGTGGAGCTTTATGAGGCTACTTTGTCTTTTTAATATTGATTCAGTTGAAAAATACTTGAGTCTGGTAAGAAGAAAATTAATTCAGGCTATAGAATGAGTTCAAATAGATTATCTTCAAGTCATTTAAAGCTATGTACTTGTATTGCTTGGATCATATTAATGATTTCCTTATGAAGATCAGTGTTGAAGCTTCACTAAGGCAACAAGTCAGATGTTAATTTTATTTGTTTTCAGTGTACCCTGGTGGGTTTAGGCATTTCTTTGTTATTTAACACTCTTTGGCTATTGCATTTCAGAGAAGATGAGTTTTGTTGGTCTTTTTGAAGTTTGAAAACTCAGTTAAAAGATGATTTTTTTTTAGGTCTGCATAGTAAGGCTGGTTGAAGGGTTATAATTTAATTGAAATAAGCAGGCGTGAATAACAGCATATTAATCAAGAAAGAGTTATTCACACTGAATTACTAATTGAAAGATTGACTTTAAAAGATGCTGACAGTTTTCTTCTTAGTAAGGTACTTACTTTAAGCCTGTTAGTAATCCCTCTGAAATGATACAGGACCACTTACCAAATTCTTTGTCTGGGGCTGTACGTTATTTTGCGGAGGGGGAAATGGTTTGCAACATATATGAATTCAATTTATGTAACAGGATATCAGTGCATTGATCTTATTGAAAACGTAAGTGTTGGAAAATACGTAATTGAGTAAGGATCAGACTTCTGCCTGTCAAAGTATTTGGTCTGGGAGTCCTAAAATGCTTAGACATGTTTAAAATACTGTCTGTCTACTGTGACCAAGTAGTCTGCTTGCATGCTTCCTACATGTAATGTGTGTGCATCCGTCATTAAGCTATTCAGTGGTGGAATGGAAGAACCTAAAAATATCAGAGTGATGGTTTTCATCATGCGGTGAAGTAAGCAAAAGTCTTCCCATGAGTTTGAATAGAGTATATCACAGTGGCTTGTTAAACTCAAATGGGCTTTTGGGGGAATTGCTGTAATATTAGTAGCAATGGTAATGATTCAGAATATATTGAACAGGTGTTGGATTTGTAACATCTTTCAATAATTTGATATAGACTAAGTTGAAAAACAGAACATGCTGCTTAACCAAATCTTTGGAATAACAACCATTAATAGGCATATCTTACCTCTGGATTTATTTTTTTTGTTCTGCTTGATTGCTTCCAAATTTTCTTTGCTGCATTGAATTTATAGATGTATTCATTAACTGTAGTGTTTCTCTTGCACAGCAGAACAGTAGTATGGCAAGTGAATCGTAACAGGGTTTTGAAAATCTGCAGATGTTACAACTGATCAGGCTATGAATTAAATATATATTGTCCTTGGAAGCTTTCAAAAATCATGCTACTTTGTGTTAAAGAAACTGAATCTCTCAGTAGGTGTACTACTCAGCTAGCTGGACATCACTGAAGCACCTACCTATCTTGTTATCTCAATGAATTAATGATAATTTTGATAATTTTGTATAAACAGTTCTTAGGAATGATGTAGAGGAAAAGCGTTCCTGGTAATACTCATTGAGCCTAATCAGATTTGTATAATGCTGAATTTGGCTTGTTATTGTGAAAGAGCTTGCCAGAAAAACTGTGGTTTGTACCTTGATTCTTCACATTGTCAAGAAACAGCATAAAAATCATTAAAGTTGATATCAAATTAATGCATCTAAAGCGCTACCAGATTTCTACACATCCTCCTGAGTATTGAGTATAGTATGGTATATTCTCTAGAGTGTATATATAATGTATTAAATTGGAATGGGGGGATTTTTGCTCATAGAGGCTGTATTGTTAGCTATATCTTTATAAAACTGCCTGCATCAAAGGGATTCTCCCGAAAAACTTCCATAGCACCTTACTTCCTACATGTGAAGACCAGTTACAAAAAGATAACTTGCCTACTGTTTATGAACTTGGAAAGATGCTTTGATTATACCTCTCTGGACTGCTGTCTACTTTAGGATAAAATGAGTAGTGTGGAAGTGATTCAGCTCACTTGGAATTGGGGAGGTTTTGAGGTGCTCGATGCAGTTACACATGGTCTGTGCAACTAGATTTTCCAAATAGCTTAGAACAAGAATACGCAAAACATTTGAATTACAGTACTCACAGAATGCTATTTTCAGGACTACCAAAACCCTTAAGTGAACACATAAATGTTTATCATAATTTACTATGATAGTAATCTGAAGTACTGGCTCAGTTATGCATGCTTTTATTTTATTTTATTTTATTTTTTTCCTAGGCAGCATGCAATGGGATTTTTGGGTGGCTAACCATGGAATGATACTAATGGCTTTCTTTTTTTCTTTTTTTCTTTTCATATCCCATTCTTTTCCATACCTTTTTGTCCATATTCTCCCTTTTTCTCTGTTATGTTTGCCTTATATGATTTTGACACTCTTCCATTCTACAGTGTGACCAAGATCAGTGCATTCAGAGCACTAAATTCGTTTTGCAGGCTGCTGCCACCCCCCTACTACAGAGTGAGCCAAGCATAACTAGTGAAGAGCTACCTTTACCAGGAAAGACTTCTATCAGTGGGCCTTGTGCAACTCTAACTCTAGGGCAACCAACACCACCATCTTCTATGCCAAATCTCACATCAGATACAGGTTTGACAGACATGATACCATTAAAAGAGGAACACGAAGGTCATCAGTTTCTCACTCCTGAAGAAGCTCCATCACCCCCTGGGATGCTGCCAAGTGGAAGTCCTATTGCACACAGCCATACAATGCACGTCCTGAGTCTAGCCAGCCAGGATTCATTGCATGAAGACTCAGTACGTGGTCTCGTGAAGCTTAGCTCAGTTTGAACAGCTTTTTTGAATACTGCACCATTTCTTGGTGGCTATATAAATATCTTCTTAACAGGAATGACGCTGCAGTACCACTGTAAGACTTCATAACATGCCTACAATGGAAACTTTATTGCCTAATGGAGTGTACTAAAAAGACAAGTTATTTTTTCAGTGGAGCTATGGCATTTTTTTTTTTGATCAGGTGGTTAAAAGTTGTGCTATGATGGTGGCTGCATTTTATTTTTAAACAAAACCAGAAATGGTCAATAATCTTGTTTCCTGAAGCTTGGGTACAGCAAGTTGGAAGTCAGCCTATAACAAACACCATATACAGTATAAAAGAGAGAGATTCTTGGATGTAAGTGTCATGCTCTGTGTTCTATGCTCTTGTAATACACACTTGTTAAGGCTTACCACACTTGTGGCCAGAATGATCTGCACTTACATGTTATGCTACTAATATTTGAGATAGAAAATTACCATTCCATTTGTTAATAAAAGAAAAAAAAGACTGCAGATATGGATTTGCATGCCACGCTACAGTATGTGTTACAGTGGTGTTGGTATTAAAAGAAAGTGCTGCTTTTTTTTATTTGTGACTTTCAAGTGCTGTTTCACTTAAAGACAGTGCAACAAAGGAATTAATGGACTACATGAATTTTCTTTTTCAATTTATGAAAGTCTATTTTAAATTAATCAGTGGTGCCTAGAAGATGGAGAATTACTGATTTGATCATGTTGCATATCATTTAACCCTCTGTTTAAGTGTTTAGAGTGAGGTATTGTGTTGTGCCATACCACGGAATTCTTCCACTCCCTAATGTGATACAATTACGTGTGGACCTCCAATAAAATGACATCCTCTATTTCTTGGACATGTGTACAGTTATCCTTGCACAGTTTTCCTGGGGAAAGAGGGGAAAATAATGACTTGTTGACATAGTTTGTAAAATTTGACTGGAATATGTTTACGTAATGAAACCAGAGCTATGAAGGAAGAGCTGGTTATGATTAGGATTCCTTCAGCATCGCTTATGGTTTTGTTTCAGATGTGTATTTGTTCCCATAAGTCTTTATTTAGAAGCAGTAGAGCTAGCCACTGCTTGGACTGTAATTTTATGTTCCTTATCATATGGTTAAGGGTGAAGGGCTTAAGATTCAAGATACAGACAGACAGCTGTATGGACAGTGAAGTAATCTTAAATGGCTAACAATAGACTGTAGCTGCCCCCAGCCATCATCCTTCATTTGTATTTCTCCCTTATTTTAAATAGAAAACTTGATTTCGTAGAATTATTCTGTGCTTTTCTGTGCTGTTTTGTTTAATTAAAGGACAATATTTTGTTAAAGCACAATATTTAATTAATTGAAAAATATTTTTCCTTCAATATTTTAAATAGAAATCTTGATTTCATAGAATTCCTGTGCTTTTTTTGTTTGTTTTGTTTTTAATTAAAGCACAATAGAAAGATTAACAATATTTTTATAATTATTTTTTGTGACAGCTGAAGAGAACCTTACTTAAAATGAGAAAGTTTAATAGCTTTAATACTGTTTTATTTACCATGGTTTTCAGGATCTGGAACCTAGATTCTTCTTTTCTCAGGACAAACTAAATGCAGAATGTGCTTTATCTGATGTTTCTACTGCATGAAAGAATTCACCATTTAAGCAATGTAACAGTTCTGTGTTATTCACCATGGTCATTCACTGACACCAAGCTAAAAAGTCTCTTGTTTTTACTTTCATTGTTGCAATTGACGGCAATCAGCCTGCAGAAAATCAGTCACCCACGCTATTGACGCTTCGGAAAAGATACTGACAAAACCCCTGCTCCTGTAAGATTTCATAAGCAATCTATTTCTATAATTGATGATGCTAGCATTGACCTAATTAAGCGTGGTTAACATAGCAACGCTTTCTGTCTGTAAGTGCCATAATGGGTCCACCAAAGAAGCTCTGGCAGATGAGTCTGTCCCAGCGTTGGAGCCACCCACCCAGCATTTTCCTGAAGCTAGGGCAGTCTCAAATTCTTTCCAACAGTAAAACTGTAGTGACTGACGTGTCCCAATTGGCTGGTTTCCCAGTAAGCCCCAAGTATTGGCACTTAATTCTCTGCTCTTGAAGAGTCAGTGATGCTTATCTTCTTGAATTCATCTTTCCCTGATGTGTCTTCTCATTTGTGAGGCCATTTACATCTGCATTAAAGCAAATGACAGTTGAGGGCTGGAGATACTGGTCTCATAGGCCTAGGTAAAGTGCTTTAAGTTTGTAGATCAGTACTTATGGAATCATTATCTCACAGGTATTTATAGGTTGTTAACTGTGGATGCATTACTCACTACATAGAAGGGCAAGCCAACTGTAGTATCAAACCTTTCCAGTTGTAGCAGTAATGATGAGGATCACTATTTTAAAAAGTTGTTCTTTTTAAGTCTTCCTGAAATACCCAGGAGATTTTATGCATCCAAGAATATCAACTTCGTGACAGCATTTGTATGTCATTGCCACTGGGGAGTAGTGCAGAAAGCTGCACTTCAGCTCTGTGCATTCAGTAGAATTAGTGTCAGTTTTAACATGAAACAGAAGGGAGAAGGACAGGATTAGAGTCTTTATGATACTTTGCTTGTGCCTACACGCTTTTCACCATCATTTCTTCAACCTTCTGTTTTGTTTATAAGTAAGATGTGAAAATTACGCAACAAATTGGAAACGTGCTGCTTCAAACAGATGTGCTAGTTATGTACTTGTTCAGATGACTTTTTTCTTCCTTTAGTTTTTAAAACGTGAGCCCTATGTTTCTTAACATGCTGCCTATGTTTTAAAGTTTTTCATTTGAGAAGAAATTAAATACTGTGAATTTGTTTATATATTTATATCAGCCTTATTTTAAGTCTGTTTCCTTGCCCATCTGTCTGGTTTTTAAATGGTGACTGCCTTGTGAGGACATCTGCTGGAAGATTTCAGAACTAAGTTTATTAGCCGATCTGGTGTGGTAATTCCAGTCTTTGATTGACAGCAGGCAGTGATTTAGCAGAAGGTTGATCAAAGAGGTGCCTCTAACAGGGTTTTTGGTCCATTCCCCTCACCTCCATCACTGCTGTCTTTCATAGTGGGTGCTCCCTTCGTTGGAAATTGTATGTACATCTGTAATGAGTCAGCAAAGTAACTCTTCATCACCTGCTCTACAGATTTGATTATTTTATTTTACTTTGTTTGAACTTTGATTACAGAGCATGCATACTAGGGATCCAAACTGATAATCCTAGTGAATGCTGCATGGGGTTTTTTTCTGGTTTTTTTTCCCTTTGACAATTAGAATATTAATACTAAATAGCTCTTTCTATGTTTGTCTGATTTATAAATACAGAATTGAAGTGAAAATTAATACTTTCAGAAAAGAGTTTTTTTCTTAAAAATCTAAAATCTTTAAATGTGTAAAAACTGGTTAGTTTACCAAAAAGAAAGATTTATTCTGCTGTGGGTTTTTTAAATAACATTTTTCTCTTCTTGGTTTCTATATTATTCTATGTAGACTGAAATACAGTGCTTCATAAAATGTTTTTAAGGGCTCTTTGTTCTTGTGACTTCTCAAAGATTTTTCTGTTTTAAAAGTGGGGTATATTAGTATCAGTTAAACAGTAATGTAATAAATGTCACTATTACTGTATTTTTGTATTACAGTGCATCCCTTATCAACTTTTAATCTTTTTGTGTTAACTGATGATATAGGTAGATGTATTTCTGCATAACATAGTTAATGCATTCATTAAAAACAATCTCTGGATAGAAGATTATCTGTTTTGCAGTTGATCCTAGTGAATGATCCTAGAGGAAGCAAACCAGTCTCATAAATCCAAAGACCTGTGGGTTAGCAGTATGTGTTACAAGGGAGGTGACCAACTTGTGATACTGTAGATTTTGTATTTGTTTAAATCTGTCCAGTGAGTAGAATACTTCACGGTAAGTAAATTATTGCCTAATGTTCAAAATACTAAATGAAGAAACATCTCTGCAGACCTAACCAAATGGAGCTTCTGTTTGTCTTTTAGTTCCCAAATTCAGTACAGCTTGAAGAATGACTCAGCAAAGTTATTGAGAGATCTAATCTTTATATTGATTGTCTTATGGTTTAAATTATATGTGGGAACTGTCATCACAAGGTTTTGTTCTTTGGGGATTTTTGTTGGCTGGTTGGTTGGTTGGTTCGTTTTCCCTTCCTCTTACCAGCAGTGGTACCCTGAAGATGAACATGGTGTGCCCGGCCATGGGCCAGCCTTTGTTTTAAAATCAGTTGCTGCCCAAGTGATTTTAATGGCTGAAGTGAAACAAGGTAGTATATTTCAGCACACTTTCAGATACTCTTAGGCCCAAAATATGAATGGAATGTGTTTTAGACAGTTGCATATAGAGTTAGTTCACTTAAACTAGAACTGTCCTAGTTTTTGGGATCCATCTGAGTCAGGGCTTCCTGGGTTTGATCATCTGCCTGTGGAGACATCTGGCTGAGTGCACTGCCTGAATTTACAAAGGACATGTGGGATTAACTGATCTGTCTAAACCAGTGCAAATCTAGATTAATTCTGAGCTGATGGAGTAATATGGTTCGATCATCAGAAGGCAGCTATCTTCTAACATTCAACTAAAGAATCTGAAAGATCACTACAGACAGTGAAGGGTGAGGAGGAGAACAACTTTCCCATGTTATCAAGAGATTAAATAGGAGTTTGTTTCTGAGGTAGATCAAAGAAGACAAGAATAATAAGATGAAAGGGAGAAGACTGATACCAGAAGAGAGAAGATTAGCAGGTGACATAGAGGAAAAGAAGAATTACCTGTAAGCTGTGGAAGGAGAGGGAGGGGGTATAAACAAAAAAGCCACATAGGAAGAGGGGAAAGAGGACAGCTGTCAGTCAAGCAAGATTAAAAGAAGAAACAAACTGGTATTTGTGAGAAATTTCTTAAAAATCATTCTGAAGAAAACAAAAATAAATAAGGTCAAGTTTCAAGAAAAAGCGACTGTAAGAAGATGATAAGGAAAGGAGTTGATCTGCCCTCAAGCTCCTAATATCTTTTCCCCTAGTATCTTTTGCTACTTCTGTGTTGAAAATACTTCTGTAAATATTTAAAAAAGTGAAATTTCGGTCTGTTTGAAATTGATGGGAAGCTTAAGATATTGACCATGCTAAAAATGGTAATTGCTTTAGTTAGCATTTTGCATTTCTATACTGATCCTTGTTTTAGCATTCTGTATTTCCATAACTCAATGCTATTGCACTGAGGAAGTTAATGGTGTGGTACGGTTCTGTGTTTCTTGGTGGTACCTTCATTAAATTTGCTCATCTTTAACTAAGAGTGTTTTCCTAAGGAGTATTCTCACCAACTGGTCATGAGATCTGCAATTCAGCCAGAGCTTCTGTGACTAGTGTGCAAATAGGTACTAAGACTACAGCCTACCTAAACTTTGTAATTTACAAACCAAAGAGATCTGTCCCACAGAGATACTTTGCAGTATATACTGAAGTCAGTTCCACTGACAATAAAACATTGATGTCGGTGTTACCTTGGTGTATTTTATGTCTTTCCCAACTTCAGCTACATTGCCTCTTCTGAAAACTTGGAAAAACAAAGCTAATTTTAACCCCTCTATAATTTAAATCTTCCCAAACCTGAAGCAGGTAATAGCTGCTGGGACTTAACCTGCACGCATTTAGATGTAGTTATAGAAAGGATGCAGAGGGACCATCTTGGTCAAATTGGCTGAGTGGTCTGTGGTATGAGAATGCTTGGAGCCTTTCTTGAGCTCTTATTGAAAGCACCATGTAGAATTGAGAAAAGGATATAAATTTAGGAGGCTCAAAAGTATTGTGTGACACTTCGGTGTCATGCTCTGTAGTCTGTCCATAGCAAGCTGCAGGGATCTGACTGAACTAGGGACCGCCAGTTGGGAGGTGGAAGATAAAGTGGACTATTTGGGTGTTGTACTTGTTAGGGAATGAACTTCACAGAATGATGGAAAGTTCAGGCAAGGTGGTGGCACTGTAGTTAAAGCAGTGTTTATGTGAAGGGTACAAGTAGGTGATTCCTGTTGCATAAATGTTCGCTAAGCATGAGGTTTTTGTTAGCAAATTGTTGAAGTTCTAAGACTCATTTCCTGAGCCTCCTACACTGTCAGAAGAGTAAGCAGTAGGGCACAAAGGGTTCCCACAGTTTGTCACCAGGGGTGGCAAGCAGAAAAGGCCTTGACTGTGTGCAAGCGCTGTTCAGCAATAACTAGAACATCCCTGTGTTATCAACACTGTTCTCAGCACAAGTCCAAAACAGCCCCATACCAGCTACCATGAACAAATTAACTCTACCCCAGCCCAAACCAGCACACATAGTTTGCGGGTGAACCACGCTTTTGTTGCAGTAGAAAGGAAATCGGTTATTGGCTTTTTAATTCATCAGCCCTGCTACATGCCTTGTTGTACTGTGGCAGCTGATTGTGGCTGTTGGCTGGAATAGGAAGGAAGGAGTTCCTGGCCAAAACCACAACAGGGTGGGCTTGGGTTTTTTCCTTTTTTTCTATCTTTTTTACAAAATGTGAAGTTTCCTTCTAGGTAGGTCACAGAAAATTAAAAGCATGCTCAGCAGTGCTGACCAACTGGCTAAGTTTCTGGCACATGTTTTTATGTATTTGGTTTCCTTCCTGAATTGAAGTGAAAAACAAGGTTCTGAAGAGTTTCCACAGATTATGAAAACTTCAATTGAAAATCCTTTTGGAACACAAATGGTGTTTAATCTTTAAATCAAGCAGGTTTAGGTACTTAGTGTTATTTTATTAGCTGTATGGCTTTTCATCTCTATTGAAGTATTTAAAGAACAGTGCAGAGCAACAGTTTTCATATTCATAATGTCTATCTTTTATTGTAGTTACATTTGCAGAAGAAAACAAGGTTAAATGATTTATTCCATAATTACGTGAGTAGAAGCTGTTTCTAATATTGTTTTACTCTTGAACATTTTTTCTCTTATACCAAATATTAAAATCCTCTTCCATCCCTAAATCAATATTCTGTAATGCATCGTACCTTTTTTAATTATTAAATAGTCAAACTTCTGATAGAATGAGTCAGGAATGCTAAAAACAGTTTACACAAATTGGGGAAAAAAACACCCAAAACCAAACCCACACTATTTTTTAGTACTTTTGTCACAAGACTTTGCTGCACAATAGTAATAGAACTAGTGCAGTTGGTATGAGATGACTTGCTCTAGATTACAGATTCTGATATCAAAGAGAAGCAGAGAAATTTCCTGTTTTCCATTTTAGGGCAACCTTTCTATTCCATCCTCCTGTTTCCTCATCTCCTCAGAAAATGCTGGGGCAAATGAGTTCAGGATCCTCCAGTCTGGCAGGCAGATGCATCTGACTCAGCCTTTACCCCCTTGGTCACCCCACTCCTCTGTGATTACCAGCACCCTGGTGCGCCACTTCCCTTCCTTCTGTGGCTCCTGAGAAACCCTCAGCCTGCAACAAAACAAGCCCAGCTTCCTACTGCTCTTTCATGTGGGATGCTCTTGAAACCAAGGCTGTCATTGAGCTCATCAGGGAGTTTTCCTGGAGGGCATGGGAGGCACACAGGAACAGGAGTGTCTCAGTTGCTCTTTTTCATGAAAAGCGTAAGATTTTTTTACTTTCAAGACCTTTCTATGTAATTTGATTGAAATACATTCTTATTTAGGGGTGTGAGACAGAGACACACACTGACCATGCACTTGCATAGGAAACCAGGCTGAAAAAAGAAGATATTATTAAAAATTAGTGTTGGCAGAATAAAGTAAGTTGTGGGAAAGGCATATATGTGCAAGGCTTATATCCAGAACTCTGACTACATGTCTGGGTCTGAATGTCTTCTGACTTTTGGTTCTGTATGTATCCACATTAGTATTTTAAAACACTCTGAAATCAATTTTCCTGTTATCTCTGCTTAGCACTTCAGCTCGTATTATGGAGCAGTCTTGTAATACAAACTAGACTTGTTTTAAATACAAAATAAACCAGAAGATAGGTTCCAGCAGCATACCTAGTGCAATCCAAATGCTAACAGGACCCGACTAGAGCTAGTCCAAAGTTTCTATCCTTAAAAGACACAAACAGTGTGGACATCAAGTTTTGATTTGTCAGCACCAAATGTTTTGCTACAGAAATCTATGCATATCAAGCTCACTACTTGTGAAAATAGAAGTAACCATAGGGAAATCTATCCTAACAAACTTGTACTGTTCCTCTGGTTCATAACGCTGAAGGTGTGCTCTTCCTTTAAAAAATAAGTATCAAAATACACAGTGTCTGTCAAACTCAGCTTTTGTGAATTTATAGGACATTTCCTTATATTACAACCAAAAAAAAAATAATTTTTACATGAGGAAGGCATTAACAATGTGCCCAGTACATCTGTAAACTGCCCACTCACTTTGACAGCCTGCTTTCTGGAAGTCTTAAGGCCTGAGTTCTTGTACTTATCAGTTCCATTAGTTCATCAGCCTTAACATGAATTATTATAAAGAGATGGTTTCTGCTGGTAAGTCTTTGTTTTAATTTATGCAGATCTATTTGAGGAGTTTAAAGAATGTATTATTCCTGTTGTTCCTGAATTACAGCAGATTTTGTTCCTCCCATAGCTGCTCAACAGTCAGTTGCTCTGATCCTACATTCTTAACATATAATAATTAGTGATCCTGATGCCTGAGGAATGAATTAATGGTTTGAGGCTGATGGTTGCATTTCTTTTTCCTACACATTTCCACTGGCTGTAATGACAATAGTATCCTACAGAATTTTATTAACATATTTTTCCAAGAGCACAGCACTGATTAGAATACATACATAAAATGTCTTAAAGATGTGCATTTCTCTCACTGACTATAAGGAAAGAACATTAGATTGCATTAGATAAAATAGAAATATGTGTTAGATGTTACATAGTCTCATATGAGTAATATCACATACAAATGGTACTTGCCTGTGGTTACTAGTATTAGTGGGAATATAAAGCAATAGAAGTTTAAAGACATAGCCTCAAAGTCTTTAGTTTAGTGTCTTTCCACCGAGATACAAAGGAACAAGTTGTTAATCGCACCAGTACAGTGACAGAAGCATTGCATATGTTATGAGGAAAATGAAAGTGGGGATGCTGCATGAAGCCTACTATACAATTCATGATATTTGTCTGCAATCTAAGCATGTGTACAGTACTGAAAATTACAACTTGTTAGCATTTTACCTTAAACTAGATATTAGCTGTTGACCCAGCATGCTATTTATATTATCAGTGCTTGAGCATCTGCATTATAAACGTTTTGTATTCTTGATATTGTTCATACCAAGAATTGTGTAGTGGAACACACTGTAAGTAATTAGTCTCAAAACAGAAATTTCTCTCATGCTTTTTCTGGAGCTGGATTTTGTTTATTTCTCATAGAAAAAAAAGAAAAAAAAGACAAGAAGGAGGGCTTATCTCTGACACAAAAAGCAGTTTTCTCCCTTTCCCCACCCAGGGACTCAACAGTACCCGAGACTAATGACTTTTGTATTCTTGCTCTGTGGTTTGTGGTAACCTGCAGGACTTGAAGAGGCACCAGCAGGTTATCTGTTCCCAGCTGCAGGCTTGTGTGCTGCTCATCTGCACAGCCCATGCTGACTGGTAGCTGGGTCTGACCATTGCTCTGAAGTGGACTGGTAAGTAGGAGCCAGGAGCTGGTTCTTGCTTGGTGACCTGTTATGGTTTACAGAATAGTAGCACTCAAAAAAAGAAGAGTTTTTCAAATCATTCTCCAGGGTTATGATTAGGCAGTTTTGTGTAACTAAAATGGTTGAGTACTAACATGCAGTAAGGAACATGCAGTGTAAAATTATTAGTTATTAAGATTAATTTTACAATTTGCAACTAATTTAGAAATATAAGCATACATGTGTCTGTGTGTGAAATCAGAATTTGGGGTATTTGTGTTTAGATGGTGTTAAGTTTTTAGATAAGACATGGAACTTCCAAAGGAAAAATACAGCTCAGAGGACAAAACCTTAAAAATCCCACTCAAAAGATTTGTATTTATTTAATTTTTACCTTTTCAGGGGTACATAAATGACAAATACTGTGTTGGTGAAACATTATTCTTGATAACACATAGACTTTTGTAATTAAATGAGCCGTATATTTCTGAACAAGGTAAGAGATGAAAGGAACAGCGTACTGTTCTTGTGTGTAGGAAGTCTGCTAATCTTTTTTAAACATAGCTTTTTAATGCTCTATGTCTGTTATAGCAGATAATGTATAACCCAGATCAACAATAAAACAAATACCCAGGTTTGATGTCTCACCAAGGTGCCCTGCTGAGCCAGGTGCTGTCCCGAGACAGTGGTGTAGGTTGGAGGTGTTTTTTGTCTGTTCTCACAGATTTAGGCAGTGTTTTCTTTCATTATGTTCAGTGGTAAATCTTTTTCTAATGGGCAATGCAAACAGTTGCAGTTTTCCCCCTGGCAAGGAGATGGAAATATTTTGGGGCTTTTCTGTCATTTGAGTTATAAAAATACTTAACTTCTACGATTTCTCCTGTAGTTTCTTCTTCGACGTGGCAATTCTGAATGTTGCTCTGCTCTGCTTTGGTTATTCGATTTGTTGTAAGGAGGATGTTCTGCCAGGAGGTTTCTTCTAAAGGAACATTAAGTAATGTTCCTCTCTTGATTTCTAGTTGCACCTATATGCAGAGAGGATTATCTATAAACAGTTTCAGATGTTCAGTTCTGATGTCGGAAGATGCTGAGGTCTGTAGCCTTCCACTGGGCCTCAAATGTCACATCCCTTTGAGAAGACTTCATATGCTTTTTTTTTTTCCTTTGCTTGTATAGGTCTTTTGAAGTTGCCATAGTGAACATAGGAGTTTACAGGTATAACAAAGACACAGATGTAATTAAGTGAACAGGTAAATGTTACCTTTTTCTGCTGTTGCATGAACTGAAAAATGTTTTCCCTACAGTTACATGCATTTCAAAGAGTAGGGGAATAACAAGATTGCATTGGTTTTGTCAATGAAACATTTAAAAAACAGACAAAAAGCCACATTCAGTTCACATGGCAAAAGAGCTGCCGTGGGGCTCATGGGAGCTATTTCTGGGCTTTTTAAGTAGTCCTTTCTTCTGGCCACACACACCTTTGTCACTTGCACTTAAACATCACTTGTCAGCACTACTCTGGTCAGTGTTTGTATTTGCTTCCTAGATTGGCAAGATGCTAATTTTAAGTCTGAGCTAGGTGATGGAAGAACTTTTTGCCATCTCCTCTTCATTCAAAAGCCTTGGAGTATCAGCCTCCTCCCCAAGACTCAGTTTCTGTGATTCTCTTGCCACAGCAGCATCAGTATGGCTGTCTCTCGCAGCCTTAGGGTGCCACTCCCTGTATCACTGCAGGGCATTATTGCGGTCCAGCCACCGGGCTCTGTTTTGCTCCTTGTTGAACTTCACAGAGACCCTGTCACCCCTTCAGCCTGCCACAGGCTCGCTGAATGGCAGCCCTGCCTCCAGCACATTAGCTGAACACCCACCTCCACCCCTCCATACAGCAGCTTGTTGTCAGCATTCTCTGGTAACTTCAAGGTTATTAGGAGGATGCACGCCCACATGCACATACACAGGCTCGCTCAGGATGATTGCTGAAGTCTCTTTTTGCTTAGAAAACCCTTCTAAACAATCCATACAATCTTGGTTTATGCTTTGATTTTCTTCACATGCAAGTCCACTATAGCTTGGACTTTCAGCCATGTCTACCTAATCCTGACTAGTATCTGATTTTCTTTTCCTGATCAAAGAAAGTATGCCATAAAATAGAGTTTCCTTCAATGTACTTCTGCAGCTCCCCAGTGTTTCTGAATTTTATCTGAAGTAATTCCTTTGAAGCTCATTTGGAAGTCTGCTGAAAGCTTCAAGATAGCAGAGTACTTTGTGTAAATGGATTGGTGGACGGCTCAACCTATAAATGATTTAGTACCTGTCTTTCCAGAAGGGATGAAGCCATGTTATATGTTCTATAATTCAGAAAATTCTTAACACTTGAGTGAACAGGCACATATAAAAAGAAACATGATTCACCCAGTGTTAGAGCAAATCTGCTGCTTGCAGTATTTTTTTGCTTTCATCATTGTTCAGTGTTCATCACTCTATGTTCAGTAATGTCAGGGATGAAGGATTATGTGCACAGGTCTAGAAGGCAATGGGAACAGTAACCACCTTGTTTAATTGTACTGTTACATTGAAGCATTTAAAAGTTACTGGATTATAAAAACAAATGTTGTCGTTTTTCCCTCCAGAATAACTGCTTGTTTCAGTGCAGTTGAGTTCAGTGATGTGCTACATCAGTCCTACAGAAAATTTAACGGTTTTTTGTTTAATTACAGCATTCTGTAATCTGGCATCAGTGTAAACCTATTTACTCAACTGTTCTTGTAAAACATTAATCTGAGGCAGCAGTGATTCAGTGCTTGGCAGATACTGTTTGTATCAGTACTCTGCAGTGACGAGAGTTACATGCACATGTGAGCTAGTAAACTTTATTACATTTTGCTGTCCTCTTATTTACTGTTTTAATGTTGCCCTCATTAAATTCTGGGATTTGGAGTTTTAATTTGCCCTTTGTTATTTCCAAGAAAGCGAGCAGCTTTTGTGTGTCCCAGGAAATTAGCTGGGGTTTTTATTGCTTAAAGCTTCTCAGTCTCAAAATTGGAGTAGTTTGTTCTCATTTAACCCACGTCCTAGGCTCTGGGAACTGAAAGTTTAGCTCTATGGGGAAGTGAAATGTAGTTTGTAAGGGTGTTTTTTTTTTTTTGTTCCCAAACCTCATTTTCACTGTGAGGAAACTAAATTGTAGGTGTGTGGCCCATTAAACTTGTTAAGCTGGTATTAGTACTGCAGTAGATTATGTTTCATGGAAAGCAAAAGATACGGGTTGAAAGTGTTAAACCGCAGGTTAAATTGCTGGAAGGGACCCTGAAAGCGCCTCACCCATCTCTGTGTCCAAACACATACAAATACCTGTTTCTGTAACACCTGAACAATTTTTGCTTATACAGTGTGTAATGAAGGAGGCTTTACAATCTCTCCAGGCTCGCATCTTCTGTTGCTTCAGTAGCCTCAGCATTAAACACATTTTCTTAGTGTCTAAATTGCATCTCTGGCAAGGTAACTCATTCCCATTAGTCTGGCCATTTGGGGCATGTTGGGCAGACCACTTTTCTCAGCACTGGCAGCTGCGTTCTTTGGGTAACACACCACTGGTTCACTCTGGCGGGGCTGCCGCTTCTTGGCCGTGCTCATTCCCCTTCTTCCAGCTCTTGCCAGGCCAGCAGTAACCCCTAAGGTGCAAGGCCTATGGAAAGCCAAATCTGAAACTCTGAGCCCTAAACCCTTTACAGAACTGCTACCCAGCCAGCTCTACTTGCTTGAGCCATGTGCTTCACTGTTTCCATGAGACACTTGCAGCTGTTCTGTAAAAAAGGAGTAACTGCAGCTATTTATGGAGGCTTGTGAGGCTTGACTAATTCTGCTTGGAAAGGTCTTTAATGGAACAACTTACAGAAGATTCAGAATTTGATTTGATTTTGATTTTTTTTCCCCTAAGCTGAAATAGAGGTGAAGAAAAGCTGGACAAGTACTTAGATCCTACTGTCTTACCTGAAAGCATAGGGAACATCATGGAAATTTTAAATAACTCAGTTTTAGTGGATGCATTGTGACAGCCTATTTATGCCCGCTCATCCAAAATTCCTAAGACAACTGTTATGATTCTTTGAAAGAAATCTTGTCTTCATCATGCAGTTGTGATAAAGTTTCAGTACAACACAGCTATTGTGGAGGACTTCATTTCTCACTCATGAGACTCTGTTGGCTATGATCATGTAAGTCTTATATAAGGCAACACTGCACAGTGACAGGAGAGGCATTACACTGGTACATCTCTGTCAGATACTCTCAGCTGAAGTGCTCTCAGAAAAGCTGTCAAGCTGGATGGATTGTGTATATATGGTCCTGGTAGATCCTGTGCTCTGGAAAAGGGATACCTGTGTGAGGTATTTGTGTGATAGTCTGACCAAGCATTGATTATCTTATTCTCTGTATAATACGAATGTCATGTCTTCACCTCATTCAGAAATGAAGGTCTGTTGAGAAACTGATGAGGGAAGAGAAGGGAGAAGATAGGGAAAGGACAAAAGGAGGAACATATCTTGTATTTTTACAGGGATGAACTAATACCTGTTTTAAGTCTTGGTAAGGAGGTTATTTGTACATGGTTCTGCACTTTAGGATGTGTTGTGCTGAAATCATTTTGATATATGGAGTCTGCTCATTCTACATGTACGTTCTGCTTGCTCAGTGCACAGAGTAAAGAGTTTACCCTCCAGCAGCTGCTTCCTGATAGTTCTGGGGAAAGGACCTTAAAAGCAGCACTTCCCAGGCTTTCAACTCAGATGAAATCACAGCAATAGCAAATACCTAGCCAAATGCAACATAATACGGAATTTCAAGCCACCCACCAGTTATAATGCATTTGGGGATTTATAACGTTCAGTTAGTCCCTCAGGCTTCCTTCTCAGTCATGGGGAATACCAGTTTTCCCCAGTAGTGCTCCAGTAAGTGCCGAGTCTGCTGTTCCGGTGTGCAATATCCTGGGGCTCAGCTGTCCCAGCTGTGATCATTCTTCCTCTCAGCACAGAAACAAGGATCCTTAGCTTCTTCCCCTCCTATACTGGAAATGCAGCTTCTTTCTGTGAGAGAGGTTTATTGCTGCATTCATTCATTTATCTCAGAGCTTGAATTCAGCAGTGTTATTCATGTCATTTGTTTGATGAGAGGCTGTATAGGGTGAGAAGGGTGCTACTCATCATTGGCAGGTAGCACGTGCCTTATGCCATGGTTAATGCAGTGCTATAAGGGCATGTAAAGGATTTGAAAGGGAGCTCTAAGGAGTAGGTGAAAGATGTGTAGGCAAGAAATTTTGGGTACATGTGCCTCGTGCCCTAAACAGGCAACTGCATTTCCAACAGTTCAGTCTTTTCCAAAGTAATTTCCATTATTATTTACAAATGGCTTGATGGGGTAAGAACAGATAGTTACACAGGAAAAGTATGAAAGACAGAGCCTAGACTGCAAGTCAGGCTCTGATTAGGCTGAGCCCTAGGCAGAGAAGTGCTTTGAAGACTGGTGTCTCAGCGAGCAGAGGTGAAAGTAAAAGTCCTCAGAAATCCCATAAAAATGTCATTGACCTGGAAAAATCAGAGCTCTGAACTGGCTGCTTGGCTGAAGCTAGGGATTACACAGGGAATAATGATTTTGAAAAAGTAGGAAAGAAAAACTGTAGTAATCATTGCTATGGAAATTTGATGCTTCACAAACACTCAAACCTCATGATCTTTCAGGTTTTGTTTCTTGTAAATTGGAAAGCGGTGAAAGCCCTGTTCTAAATAGAAGGCAGTAGTACTAATGGTTTTCTGGAAGATTGGGAACTATGTAAGGCACATCTGCACAGTAATCATAGGCTAATTAATTAATCTTTATGTTCAGTCAGTAAAGCATCTGGAGTAAGTGTGCTGTGCAGACCTATGGTTAGTGACTGAGTCGTAGGACTCAGGAAGCTGGATCACTAACTTGCAAGTTGTTTATTGTCATCATATTTATTGCACCAAATGTTCTACAAACTGGTTAGGTTAATCTTGGGAACTAATGTTGTGTTAAAGTACAAAGATGCAGTTCTCAGGCAGAAAAGCAATTTTGCTTCATCTTCTGTTTCCTCATACGTAAAATCTGGCTTCTTGCTCCCTCCCTTTCTCCCCAGAGAAGAGTTGTGTTTAGTTAAATGTGCTTACTACAGTGAAAACACGTACCAATGATTTTGAATTTGAGAATTCTGGGGTTCAGGTTTATCATCTTCTGCAGTCCCCAGGTGTTCCAGGTTCGTGGAGTAACTGTACTGTGATGTGGTTTAAGTGTCCTGCATTATGGAAATGTCATGAATCAAGTATTTTTCACACAGGCATTTACCATATGTATTTAGTATGTGCAAGTGGCATTTTATTTCTTAGGTGGAATACATTTCCTATATTTCACTGCTGAAAGAAAGTTTGTGATAACTTGAGCCATGTATTAGATGCTAATGATAGAGAAAGTATCCAGAGAATGAGGTCTAATGCTTTCCAAATTCTGTTTCTCAGACTACCTGCAATTTTTGAACTTCAGTAAGTCTTAAACTTTAGTAGTCCAGAAAAAAAGAAATTATGAACTGGTTTTGATGGCTGCTGCTGTGGTTGCTGCATTGGACTTAAAAGAAGCCCAGTTTTAAAATTTGTTAGCTTTATTACCTTGATAAGAAACAAATGGCTGTTATTGTCACAGGGATGTTATCAGTCACTAGGAGAAGGGGGAGCAGTTATTTTCATGGTCTATGAACAGAACTGAAAACCTTTTGCTCTGCCAGACTGTTCCAGGCAATGTTTCTCCAGTGTCTTCGGTGTAGGCAGCTGAGCTGAAACCTGTCCCTGCTCTTTGAGAATCTGTGGGGACAGATTGCAGCCCTGGTTCAGAGGATCTCGGTGCAGCTCTGTTGACTTCATTATAAATCTGTTCTTCAGGTTGCTGAGACTTGCACAGGGGTTCAAACATGCCAAGATGTTGAATGCTAAATCTTGTCTCTCGTCCCCAAGCTGCCTCTCCAAGGCATCAGGGAAGTACTTTTCTGAGGCATATTGCTGCCACCTTCTAGATCCTGGAACAGTGTTTATGGAGTCCTTATTGCTTATACCACGGCGCAAAAGAAGTGAGTCCTACATAATGATCATAAGCTAGATGGTGCAACTCTGGTGGGAGACTGAACAAAAGTGACTTTAAACTCTCTGCTGCCCCAGGCACTGACACATGCAAGTTTTGCTGCCCTGTGAGTAGCAGGTTGATGCCCTATACATCACAGCAGCCCAGGCTTAGCTGATTATATCTTAAGCTGTGAATGCTCCATCCCTGGCGGTGTTCAAGGCCAGGTTGGACAGAGCCTTAGGTAACATGGTTTAGAGCGAGGTGTCTCTGCCCATGGCAGGGGGGTTGGAACTGGATGATCTTAAGGTCCTTTCCAACCCTAACTCTTCTATGATTCTATGATTCTATCTTCAGGAATACAGTGCAGCAGTAAAAAGCTGTCAGGGTATGAAGATCTAGGATTCCTCATCCAAGAGGAGCACAGTGCAGATGCTACAGTCATGGTACCACTGGAGTTTCCTTCTGCAGTGTGAAGATCTTGCAATGACATTGCACCTAGAGCCTTTTAGTGCTGCCAGGGTAGTTCAAAGCAGTGACCATGCAAGCTAGAGTCCCTTTTAAGCACATAGGGTTGGAAGAGCAGAGTAAATATTCTGACTTTTCATATTTGGACCGTGGCCTGAATAAGTATATCTCATTGTTGGCATAGATCAACTATATTCACTAATGTCTGGCAGACTTCTGTCCTGAGAGAGCTGAGAAGCAGTGATAAAATGCTATTGTCTTAACGCTAAGGCTGGCAGTAGCAGATGCAAAATAGAAAAGACAAGTGGTATTCCAACTTCGTTCCCTTGAAGTCGAGATCTGACCATCCCCAATGCAGAGAGCAAGTTTCTAAGTAGGCCAAGTATGCCAATAACTATGACTCCCCCCACATCTTCATGGTTATCCAGAGCTGAAAATATGCCTGTGCTGTAGCTGTCCTTGTTTTTTGTCTTCTAGATCCTCATTATTACCTCCTAAGTGTATGCAAACCATTACTTTCTGTGGTCTTCATTTCTGCATGGTACATAGGTCTATATCCTTAATGGAGCCTTATTTCTTTTGTCCTTTCAACCCACATTTCAAGATGATTCAGATATCTTCATGTTAGCTAAAATTGCTACAACTTTGAGTAGAAGATACATGTTATTTTCAGGCTATTTTGAATCATATTGAAATTTGAATGACAATTTTCCAGGGTCTAGCTTTTATTATTATTATTATTATTGATGGATTGTTTGGGTTATTTTAAAAAGATAATATATTGAAAAGAGAGGAGGAGTTGTGACTTCAGTCAGCAGCTGGCAGTGATACATGTCTACAATAGACACTGGGGAATGAGGACCAGCTGTATCTGCTTGGCTTGCAACCGCTCTCCCAGTGCCCAAATGAACAAGAAAAGATGCCAGCAGCTCAGTGAATTCTGTTTCATTCTGAAGCATTTGCTCTATATAAATTACCTTACTAAACCAAAACTTAATAACGTCTTTCCTACTGAAAATGACAGTAAACAGCAAAGACCTTTCCTGAATTAATGTCAGCAAACTTCAGAAAAAAAATCAGGTTTTATCTTGCTCTTTCATTAAAATTAAAAAGTTGTCATGTAGAAACGTTTTGAAGAATAGCATTGTCCTCTTCCCTACAAATCAACTAGAGGATCAAATGCGTCCAAAACAAACTAAATGTAAGTATTTATTCTGATTTAATTCCCTGAGAGCAGGAGAGGTGGCATCTTGTAGTGTCCTAGTAAATCATTTAAGGTAATTGAGTCAGGGCTGATTTCAAATAAAAAGGTTCCTGAAACTGGTTAATTTCTTTATTTCTTTATTAATCAGGATACTTTAATCAGTTTGAGATGTCTCTGTACAAGTAATAAAATTGGAAGTCAGAGAAAGTTTCGGAAATAGAACTGTGTGTTACTATAAGTTACAAATTTAAACTTTGCCTCTTCTTTAGGCTTAATGACAAATACAGCATAGAACTAGACCAACCAGTCACATTTGTTTGCAATGGCCAGGAGGAAGATGCACTACATCCTTTCATGAGCAGTGAAGAAATAATCTCTTCCAGGACGTGGTGCCTTGAGATATGAAGCCTGATGATTTGTAGCCATTTAATGACATCCAAGATGATGGAGTCCATTTTTTGTTTAAAAAGAAAAAAAAAAAAAAAAAAAGGTGGTTTTGTGTATCCCTAGAAATTTCCAAAGCTTTTGATTCCTACTGAGATCTTGGCACTTGTGATACATATGGTAGTGAGTTCCCCTAACTCAATACACATTGTCTCCCTAAAAATCATTTTTTAAACTTTAGTCCCTCCCTTTTTATCTCCATTTTAAATCTCTTTTTTTATTGGTGGGTTTGGGTTTTTTTTTGGTGTTTGGTTTGTGTTTTGGTTTTGTTGTTTTGTTGGGGGTTTCCCCGTTGCCTTCTGAGGTAAAGTAAATACATGCATTGCTTGTCCAAGGTTTGTTTATGGTACTTGTTCATCACTGAATTTAGGCTTACTGAAATTTGCTTACAGATAGACACACACAGAGCCAGTTCTTGAGAGCAGCAGCCCTTGCACAGCTTTCTCAGCTCTTCCCATTCAGAAGCAAAGCTCAGGACCCCCTGCTCTGTCTCCAGAGTTTCCTCCAAGACTTGCATCCAGTTAAGTTACTTAGGAAAAAACAAGTGTTAAACCTCAATCTCTGTTCTTGAGCTTTGCCCCCGGACAAGCCCTATCAAGATTCCTTCCATGCTATCTGGGCTGCAGAGGTGAAGAGGGGGGTCTTTTTGTGCAGCTGCCTGGCAATACAATTAACTGTGACACTTTAACCATCAAAGTGTGCATTTAAACCTTGTCAGCAGAGGCTGAGAGTACATTTGTTAAGCTCTCCGTAGAGCACCTTTCACCATAAAGTGGACAGATTATTTCTTACATGACACTTTCATAGTGCCTGCACTGGAAGCTGCAATGTCACCGTGCATGTCATTTTGACTTCTGGCCTCCTGCTATTTGTGCAGCAGTGGCAGAAGCCAGCATCTGTCACTCAGTCCCTGTGCTCAGCCTCTGATAGGTTGTTTGCTTTTAGGGTATATTTCTGTAAACCCACAGGGGTTCCAGCTAATGTCATTGTATTCCAGAGAGCTTTAGTTAAGCCCATGGTTTTCCTTTTCTCTCCCCTTGTGCCTTCTTTTAGTGAAGTAAGACCTCCTGATCAGAAGGGCAAGAAAGATTGGCCAAGGCTGATCACTGCAGGCTCTGGGAGAAACGCTCAGGCTTTCTGTAAAGACAGTAAAGAAAGCCATGCTCACTCATTTAACAATGAAAGTATTTTGGATTCTGCCTTCTCTGGGTGACAAGCTATAGACACTAAAAAGGGGTTGATCATGCTATATATTCTGTCTTCTAAAGGTGCATCTGGTATATGTTGTGTCTTCTCTCTTCAGGGTGTATTTGCAACAGAGAACCTCAGATAAACAAGGTAGTATCATTAGTATACCCCATTTTGCTTTACTTTTGAGTCTGAAGTTTCAGTTTTCTGACTGTCAGACTTTTTGCTGTCTACTCCTTCTTCAGCCTGACCATGTGCAATTACTGCCTTCCCAAATGTTAAGCTCTATTAAGTAACTAGCACTTCAGAGCCAACCTGAATCCTAACAGATTGCAAACCCACTGTGAAGCAGAATGCCCTTCCGCATGAGGCTGGACAACATTCATATTCCAGATTGCAGGTTGTTTCGTATAATTATGCATGTATTTGATACAAGTATATGAAGTTATAGGATAGTATGTAGTGTGATTTTTCATGTAAAATTCATGGGATTTAATGCATGTAACCCATTACTGCAGGCACAGTATTAATTAAATCACTTCAGTGCAGTATAGCCTCTGTGAAGAACAGCTTGTTCATATGCTATTGTGAAACAGACAGTGAGTTATCTCTCCATGTGACATATTAGTCATTGAAATACCTTTTAATCAGGTTTTTAATCAGCATGCTTTGGCTTTTCTTTGCTAAAATGTGAGCTCTGAAATGCTGCTTAAGACCAGACCATTCCTTCTGCAAAAACAGGCCTGGGGGAAGTTAAGGGATGAGACCTGCACCAGCAGAGTGTACCACAGTCCCTTGCTGGGGCGATAACTGATGTACCAGAGTAACCTTTCTGAGCAGTGGCAAAACCTTGGTCTTCACAAGAGCTGGTAGTGGGCTGTATGCTTCTGTGTAGGAACTTTCCCCCATTTCAGTTCTCTGAGCTGCAGCTGCCTTGGGATATTTAGCTGTTGGGGTGGGTGTTACTTTTGTCCGGGGTGCTGGTACAGTACCTGTCACTCATGTCTGAACAGTTTGTGTTCTTGCAGCTAGCACAGGGTACATGCTGGCGAACTGGTTAATGGCACGCTTCACCTTACGTGTGCTCAGTCTGCCTGTGGCCCTGTGCTGGGGTGCTAAGTGTGGTTGTGCTCTTTAGTCACCTCCCTTCAAGTCCTGAAGATGGACTGCTTGTGCCTTTGCTTCTCTGCCAGTGCAGTCACACCCAGGTAGTAAAGACCAGCTCTGATGGTAGGCACATTCTACCTGCTTTTGTGATTTTGGTAGGAGTGGAGGCACATAAATGAGTGGCTGGGGCTTAAATTCCTTTGCAGACTTCCTGCGATGCATCTAATTTAGGCCATGTTGGAGCAGGGAACTTAAGTAAGCCTTCCAAAGCCAACTGGATTGAATAATTTACTGGACTGAGTTTCTTCTTCTGAACTCTGCTTGACTTCTTTTGGGGATGAAAAAAGGAGTCAATTCTTCTGCTTCTGGCTCACCCCAACTGCACTTCCTCCCAAGGGCAAGCCCTTAGCACAGCCCCTTGCCTTGTGGATGGGAGTCTATGGATGGTGCTCTGTGAGGGCACACACGTGCCCAGGTTCTGATTTCTGCCCTTGCTGGGTGCTTCATTGCTGCCTTCCTCCAAGAGCAGTAGGAATTATAAAGCAGCTGGTCAGTTGGTGCCCTGGCAGATATTCAGGCTCAGCTGTGTTGGCCAGAACTGCGTAGCTTCCTGTTCATCTTCATCCTGGCTGAACTGATAAATAAAGACACCCCTCAGTTAAAGGGCATTTCAGCTTCTTCACTAGTGCTTTGAAATATTTTCCTATCTCTTCTATCTGTTAATATTGGCAAGTGCCTATGTTGGCAGATTCTTGTGTTGCCAGCTTTCATGCTTTTTTTCAAAAGCCATTGGGTGGCTTTGCTAAGCTTCAGCTCCTGCAGCCAAATGATAAATGACAAGTTCTAGCCTTGTATTTTATGACTGAGGAAGAAATGTCACTATGTCAGAGTTTTAAAACCTAGAAAAAAAGAAAACAAAACCCATACTGAATCTTCATTGTTGTTAATAATAAAACCATGACATAATATTGCTAGTCATATAGTCATATTGTGTGTGGGACACGTGGCAGTGAAGAACCCTTACCAAGGTCATGGAATATAAATTTTACCATGAAATTTTGCTAGGAGAAATTCTCCAGGCTACAACACACTGACCCAGATCTTAATTCTGTATTGGTTTGGCCATTCAGGCAGCACTACTTTTAGTCTCTCATGCAGTAGATTTGTTGGTGTTATGATGGGTATCTACAGGGTCCATCGCTGTTAGCATAATACTCAGGTATTTTCTGAAGCAGAACAGTTCTCTTCCTCCAAATGCCTCTTGGTGTCCAAAGCTTGGCTCATTGGCCCTACCTGTAGCATCTTCTGTGACCTCTTTCCAAGGGGAATGTGGCAACCAGCCACCCTCTTCAAACTGTTGGTAAGCAGAGAGATAAACCATGACTTCCTTTGTTACAACTGAGCGACAGAGAATACCTCGGTGTCTACATTATGCCAGGTGCACAGAGCTGCGCTACTGGAGCTCAGGAAATACTTTTCAGAGGTTAAAGATTAGCCGTGGTGTACTACACATCACAGTCCAGCTCTACCCCTTGCACTTTGCCCTGCTGAGCGTCGGCTGCCTTGGGGAGAGAGCTGCTTCTGCTCTCCAAAACGCTCCCCCCACATTTGTTTCCTGGGTAGAGCTGTCTTGCCTAGTCAAATCCAGCTTCTTTGTCCTTTTTCAGCAAGAGAGCTAAAGGCAGACAGGTTAAATGACTAAGTAAGGCCAAACAATGAGTCAATACCAGCAGCTGAACTGGAATTCAGGAGTCCTTGGCTTCTGCTCCTGTGTTTTCTCTCCTGCTCCAGGAGACGGGAAGCTGAGAGGCGGGCGCCTGCAAGAGAGACAGTCTGCAGAAGACCAAATAAATACTCATTTGTGTGCGAGTGAACACAACCTCGTCTGTCTGTGCCTGGTGCTCTGAAAAGGAGTTCAGTGTGCACTTCTGCCATAAATTGCAGAGCCAGATCCTCTCCAGCACTGCAGCTGCTTTGTGCTGCATGGAGGAGCATGGCCCCAAGGCTGACACAGCTGGGCAGGAGAGGACCACCTCGGGCTTAGTGTGCTATGGCATGACAGCCTCCCCTGGGACCACCAGACAGGCTGTACCTCGGGAGGGAGAGGGTTTGTGTGCACCCGCAGAAGGCTGCTGGTGGAGCACGTTGTGGCACTCCTCCAACCTCTGTGGTTTGGAGACATCTGAGGACAAGGGAACTCATGAGACACCAAGATCCACTTTGCTTCCAAGTACTGAGCACTCTGCTTGGCCACCCCTTGTGACAGCACAAGGAGAGGAAAATGTGTTACAGCGTTAACACGATAAATGAACATAGCTCTTCTGAAAACACTGCATAGCGTTATGGATCCAGATGGTTTGATGCCAGATTACAGTCCAGATTGAAGCTTGTACAACTGAAATACACCCTCAGCAAGAGAGTTGCTCATGGAAAGAGCAATAGGCCTTAAAATGCAGTGAATGGTAATATTGGAAATAATTTTCTTACAGTGCCATTTGATGTGTAGATAAAATTTAAAAACTTTATTGTTTTATGTTTTAATATATAACATATATATCTAGCTAATATGTCAGGGAATAGCATGATGCTTGAATTATATAAAGCTAGGTTGCTTGTACTCGTGGCCCTGACATGACGTGACTAAAAGGTTACTTCTTTGTCCTCCTGCCTTTTTCTTCCAAGATACTTCTGACTGTTTCCTGGCTTTGTTTGGCAGAAGCATCCAGTTCTGTCACTGAGCTGACAGTCACGGAGGGTGTTGTGCTATATATATGCTTTACGCAATATTTGTGTCAAAAAACCTCTGTCTAAACAGACCCAATGTCAGTAAAAGATGACCCTGGAACAAATGGTCTGAAGTCCCAGAAAGCTGATCTTTCCCAAAAGTGACTAATGTGAGGCAAATGGAAAATGTTGGTCTGAAGCGAGTCAGATCCAGCTGCATGCATCTGATTAAAACCATCAATTGCTGGACATCGAACCCAAATAGAATATGAAACATTTTGATTGAGCAAAACCAGGAAACTGTTGCCATTTTTAGGATGCATTTAAATGTGTGTCTATTACCTGATAACCTGATACTTTCAGTATCTATTTAAAGGGTCTCCAGTGTTCAGACAGCACATGTTGTAACTTCTACCCAAAAATACTTAACGTTTCCTTGCATCCAAGATGGAAATTCCTGTCCCCCTTGACCATCCATCTTCAGATCAAATACAGCTGCTTTTCCTGTAACTCAGCTTTTCCTTTCCAGCTGGCTGCCTGTGCAACTGATCTTTTTCAGACCTTGTATAGGTCTGTCTGTAACGTTTTCACCATAATCTGCACTCTACATAATCAGAGGAAAATGGCTTTCCAAAACTTTTAAAAAGCATAACAAAGTGTGGAGTCTGAGGACCTCTGAGAATGCAGCCAGAAAAGAAAAAAAGTCAGGGTGAAGGGAATTACGTCATTTCAAACACAAAATGTGATCACCACCATACCTGAATTCAAAGAAATCCATACCAGCATGGTGTGGGCATACAGTTTTGGAAAGGTCTGAAAATGCTTCCTACTATATGGGGTGCCATTTGTCTTAGGACTTAGAGACCAGAATAGTGGTATCCTTAACTATTTGTGGGCCTTCTGTCAAACAAAAAAACAAAAAACATGCTCTGTTCTTCAGTGGAAAAGGAAATCTAACTCTTAGATGAATGTTTAACATGTAAATTGCTTAACATGTCGATAATCATAATCACCTGCTTCTAAAAATAAATGTAGTAATTACAGCCATGCTCCAGCAGATCTAGCGAGTGCTGACAGTTGTGACAAGATTTATTTCATCAAAGATACAGCACTTCTTTCACAAATAACACAATTGCAATCTTAGCAGCACATTTTCAGCATGCCAGGCTGCTTTGACTACTCTGATCTGCTGAGATTGGGGCAGGTGGCCTGACAACGAATTCTGCATAGCGTGCAAGAGGCTGATACTCCTGGTTATGATGTATTGTGCCAAGATGAAAAATGTAGGAACCAGTTTTCAGGCAATCCAATCTCCAGTGAGCACCTTGGGATATCGAGCAGAAGAGTACAGCAAATCAAAGCTGTATGAGATGTCTGTCATATGTTAATGCTCATGTGTGGGTTTTAATAATTTATGTTAGACAGAAGCATTAGGGGCACAGCAAAGAGGATTGCTTTTAGATCCACCATGAAGTGGTTTCACAACTCTCCTGAAGAAACAAGAGGAGCTATTTCAGTACAGCAGCCCTTACTTCTGCATGATTTGAGTTGACCCATTACACACAGAGCAAGGGAATGTCCTCAGTTGTTCCAGAGGATGGCAAAATTAAAGTTGTCTCAGACTGAGTCCATCTGTCTCTACAGTATGTTTTGCCACCTCTGTAACAATGTGGTGATAACAGTTAGTTCCTGATCCCTCTGGCATATCACTCTAAGGCAGACAAGGAGTTTAGCAATCTAAGTTTAGCATTGTGTTGTTCAAAAAATAACCTCATCTCTCAATTCTTTTTCCCCAAGTAAGCAACACAGTTCTGATGAACAGAGAAGGTAGGAAAGGGAAATGCCTTTCTGTAGAATAGAGGCCTCTTAATTGCAGGATACCATCCATCATCTCGGGATGTGTCCAACACTGGATTTCCTTCACTGGCTTGTGAAAAAGAAATATTTTATCAAACATCCTGAATTTTGCTCCTGTTCGGATCCAATGATGTAATGTGCTAGTCAGGGTAGTACTGAGGCACTTACACATGCAGAGGTAATTGTGAAGCACTTTGGACATCTTGTTAAAAATCAGTTTGTCATTATGCATAAACTTGGTCTGAAACAGATGCACACAGATACCTCAGTGAAAGTTGATTTAAGGTATGTAGGTCATTAGAGTGAGGTTCAAAATCAGATTGTATTGGTGTTTGTTCTCATTGCCTCTAATGGATGCAACCTCAATAGTGTCTATGTGATTTTAGGGAAAAAGATGTTGACTCTTGCCAAAAAAAGATGTGTTAAATCTATTCCTCCTGATGTAAATCTAATTATAATCTAAATTATATATATATTCCTAGAGTGTATAACAATTGCTGCTTCCTCCAAAGCATTCGTGATATGCACCATAGCAACTATCAAGGGCTAGCTTTTCTAAGATTTCTGTGCACTGAATGCAAAATTCTTCTGAAACTCTTCTCATAAAGGTCTTTTCCAACTTAATTGATTCTGTGATTTTATATAAGCTGAGCTTATTTGAAATCGTAACTTTGGGTTTATTAGGAGAGTTCATACTACATGGGAAAAAGTAGTCAGATATTCCACATAGGAAATCTATATGGAGTCAGTTCTGCCTTTACTTCTGTTTATTGAGTCTTGCTCTTCAGCAGGTCTCCCTGTAGGGATTAGAGTAAAAGAGAAAAAATAGGGAACAGCTAGCATTGTTTTGCAAATGAAGATCAGCACTAGAAACTGTAGGGACACCAGACATGCACATTTGCATTGCTCCCGTATAGATTGCCTCTCAGAGACATGATCTTGTCACTATGTTCTTCAAGGTCCTCCTGACTTTCCATGCTGTTCTTATTTGTGGCTATTGCATACGAATAGTGTAAATAGACTTCACTGGCTGACAGTGGTGGAGGAATGATTTGGCAGAAGAGTATGATTCACTCCATGAACAAATTTGGCCAGCAAGTCATTAAAACATACACACGTGCATGCACAAACAGGATGCACCCATATCTAGGGAGGAGATGTAAATAATGAGTAGCAGAGAGTCAACTAAATACCTGCTGGCCCATCAGAGTTAAAGAGCTGAGAAAAGGAAGTTGCCTACAATCCAGAGCATAGCATGTGATGCAATAGCAACAAACTCATGACTCAGGAATCCCTGAGTGGGTAATTGAGCCTTTCCAGGCTGTGGTGATGAATCACGGAGTGTTTTTGTGGGTGTGAGCCTTCAGGTGACAGGGACAGTGTTGGCCAGAGTGGAAGTGACCTCGGCAACAAGCTTGCTGGCGCATATCGGGTGCCTTTCTAAACCAGAAGGGCAGCGGGTCAGCAACGCAGAGCACGCACCTAGGGCTGAATTACAATTCAGGTTAGGATTGTGTAACAGTTTGTCAAGACAGAAATGCACAGCTTTATTGTACACCTGAGACCAGATGGGTGCTGTGTTAGCATCTAGCTCATCAAATTTATAATTATATATGCTACCTTCAACAGAAGAGTAATTCAAACTGCACTGAAACAAAGTTGTAAAGGCAGCAGTGAGTGGAACAAAATCCATGAGGTTTTTCTCCTTCTTTGCCATTCTGAAGCCCTGATAGAGAGACATTCAGTTTTCAGTTTTAGTTTTGAAAACTTGTTGTAGCACCATCAAAATCAATGCAGTTACATTAAGACTGGATTCAGTCATCTTTTTGTGATCACATAGTGGAGTATTCCTCTTAAAACTATAATACTTGAACAAAATGCCTAAGAAATCTTAACATGCTCCAGAGTTTTTGAAGTTCATATGAATTTTTTACCGAAGTAAGTATGGGTAGATGAGTATACTTACACAGTAGGTCTCCATGACTTTCTATAAAATAGATTATCTTGTAATACCGTAAGTACCTTCAAAATAAAGTCATTGAAAAAACAAATAGTGACAAGCTAGCATAGCAAGCGACAACTTAGCTGTCCCTACATGAACAGTAGTCCTGTGCTCCAGGAGAGCAGGCGTACAGACACCATTGTAACCGTAGTAGTGGCCACCACCTTGTAGGCTTTGGTGCCTCAGACAAGGATTTGGCTGTCATCAGTTTCCATGACCTTGTTGCTCACAGAAGTTTCTGTTGCCTGGGCAGAATGGCTCTTCCTGCAGCAGAGCAGTTCTCCCCCTGGGGAGGGCTGGCTGGGGAGGGCAGTGGGGGGAAACTGCATTAAAATCTGGCAAATCACTGCTCCCACAGGCAGACAGGACTTATCCCAGTATACCTCTCAGACTGCCATGTAGGGAAGTCCACAGACAGCAACAACCTTTTGCAAAACTGGTGGTCTGAGAGGGCAATCAATTTAAATATCATAAGAAAATGTCTCTGCCTGTTGGCAGGCAACGACTGCCTGCTCACTGTACCATGTCATGCTGCTAGCAATCAGAGGTTAATCTATATGCCCAACAACAGTTCTGAATTGTGGCTCACATAAGGCTTGATCCAAAGCTTGTCCATGGTCAGTAAAGGGGTGTGAGTCAGCAACATGGTAATTATTTTCAGTAATGAAATATTTGAATTAGGTAGTACGTTAGATTCCGGCTTGTGAAATCCTTCTAAAATTATCTTCTTGCACCCAAGAAAATGTACCATTTACTTGCATTAGCCTGTTTCTGTTTGGAAAATGACGCCGTGCAGTGTAGCCTCTCTACATGACCCAAGCTTTGTTGAGACTAAAATTATGGGAGGATTCCCAGTATCAAGATAAATCTGTGCAAGGTCTCTCAGACTAGAAGAAATACCCACATAATGTCTAGTTTTAAGAATCTACATGAAGAACGTAGACTTGAGCAGAGTGTGGTTTAAGAGTATTTGAGCAGTGTCTGTGCCAGCAGACTGCTGAATGGAGTTAATTCAAGAACTCCTTTGCTGACCAGGCTCTAAAGTCTCCACAAATAAAAGTTTAATATTTCAACTGTATTTATGCTGTTATGGAGAGCTGAAATATGAGACATGAACAAAAAAAAAAAAAAATCCCCAAAAGAGAGCAGTTTATGATTTCCTGAAATTTGAGAGAATGTAAGGAATTTTATTTGTCTTGAATTGCTATTTTAAGAGCAAGAAGAAATTTCCCATAGTAAAAATCTCTCTCTGCTTTTATAAATCCAAATGTACATGTTCCATCAGCTCAGAGTCAAAAGATTTTGGAACTTGGCAGAGGTTTTTCTGTTGAATGATTAGCATTTATCTCACAAATAATATTGCTTTGTTTCAAGTCTCACACAGGACAAAGACACAAGAAAAAGAGGTTTTTTCTTGAGGAGCTCAAATCATTGCCATCAACCTGGAAACACCCTTTGCACTTGAGAACAGGAAACTAGCATGCTGTGCTGACTGTGCCATCCTGTAATTCTTCCTCTTGGAGTTGACCCTGGATAAAAAGCTGCTGCTTCTCATGCTGGCACCTGCTCTGGAACTGTCAGTGGCAGGAGAGGAGCAGATCTGGTCCAGGAGCATCGTCTTTCGATTTGTCTTCCACAAGTCAAAAGAAATGGCTGGAAGGGTGTGGCTGATACAGGGCATGTTGTGAAGTAGCTACAATTCCTTAGGTAAACCACCCTCAATCTGTTGGCACTTTGACTTTAAATATGGTCACTTCCATAATGTTTTTCTCCCACTTAAAAGTCCTGCAGTCTCTGGGAATATGAAGCCCTATAGAAACTTAATGTCTGAGAAATATAACAATCCAGTATTATCATAAAATATTACAGAATTCATACTGTGCATTACGCTAGTTTTACTTTACAGACCCAGTTAGTGATCTTTCCTAGGTGAGAACCAAGGACTTTTATTCAGAGGTAGACTTCATCCACCTACATTTTAACTCATTAAAACTCGGAAAATACCTGGCTTCATCTGCAGAGAACATGCAGATGTCCATGTCCTCTGGTCCATGGACATCTGTACTCAGAAGTCTTTCTTCGGCTGTAGCATAGCACAGAACAGTATGTGGGACCAGCTCCTCCACCCAATAAAACCACTAATGTCACAGAGAGGACTTTGTGGACTGAATTTAGATTCCCTACATGGGGTCTACAAATTTGGGTGATGCTTGTCCATGGGTCCTTTTTTCCTGCTCTTTTATTCATGTGTTACCTCTTGCAATTAGATTTTACCCAGTAGATTACTTCATATCTTGATAGTATTGAACTTTTGCCTGTTTGATCAGCAGAGGTGGTGGAATCAGAAGACTACTGCCAGCTCTTCAACATGCTTTCCATATAACCTTCTGTACCAGGCATTTGGGCTGGGCAGTATCATTCTTACTCATGTTGATGAGCATTTAAAACACATGAGCAGTGCCAATGACTGCTGTCAGTAAGACATGTGAGTGAGCAGTCACCAACCTGAGCAAAGGTTACAACATCTTGTGCGTAGCTTCTCTGCACCTGAGTTAACTAGTAGGAAACAGTGTTATTTAACTTCCTTGCTGAGTGGTGAAAGCTAAAATACCTTAGCAGCTTGGGAAGAAAGATACTGCAAAAGGGTATCAGACTGCCATTATGGAGATACTGGGCTCCCTATTGTCTGTTGTGATATTTGGTAGCCCAGATAAAGACCTTTGCAAAGCTTGAAACAGGAAACTTCCTCCTAAGTGTGAAATGTTCTGGGTCAAGGCCCAGTGATTGTCTCTGAGCTGTGCTCCCACCTGCAGAACATCTCCCTCAGATTAAGCATCATTACCAGTTTTTTTTAAGGCTTAGTCTTTCCTTAATCTTCTTTGAAATAGGGTACTAAAAAGCTGGCCTGAATGCATCTGTCTCCCACACAAATTACCAGTTTGCCTGAGAGGGGTTTGTTTGTTTGTTTCCTTTGGAAAGGAAAAAAATAAAAATAAAAACAAAAGTATCCATTTTGTCTCTGCCCAGATGAGGAAAACGGGTTATGTTTAAAAAGATGCTCTTAACACTCCCACCTCCAAACAAATCAGTAGTAAATGCTACTTAAAACAGTTTAAGTATCTAAGATATTAGAATCACTCTTTGTCTCTACCCTATCTAGATTGCTTTTAAATGTGACCTCCTTTCCTTGCCTAGGCAGATGCTCTTTTGTCTGCTGGGACCACTCAGCTGTAAAGTCATTCTGACAGCTACCTCGCTTCCCAATCTCTCCCAAAGGGCCAAGACTCTTCCAAGTGGTTTCCTCCTACTGAAAAGACTATAATTAGCTGCTTCCCCCTTTTTTCTCTATTTAAAATTGGCATTGTACAGCCTTTCTTCCCATCTTCTGAAGGCTCATCCCCCATCCTGTCCTGCTTTCGAATATATGCAAAAGGAAATGTTATGCTATGGGAGTATAAGCACGTTGTTTAACAAAGACATCATGCTGAGTTTTATAATAAGGAATCAGCATTTTCTTCCGTTCCCATTCAGCTGTAACTTACCTTTCTGTTACCAAAACCAGGTAATACCTGCTTGATTCTGACCTATGACTTCCTCCCCATTTTATGAAAACATTATTATTACCCTGTTTATTTTGCTAGCCTGAATATAAAGATTTCCTTTATTGCTCGAGTGTATTATTTTCCCTTACATCTAATTAATTGCATATTGAGTTTTCCTGTGCATTTCTATCAGTGGAATAGCTTTTGAAAATGTAAATCCAGCAGCAATACTCATAGATTCAAAAATTTCAATGTGTTTTGATGGACCATTAGGGAAAGTTTCTTGACTTTTAGGAGGTTTGAAGATGAGAAGTCTCAAAATCTTACAAGCAGTCACATTTTTATTACAAAAATACCATGTCACCATCAGATACTGTTCATTGAGCAGAATTTAGTGTCGGTATTTTTAAGCTTCTCCAAAAAAATTAATCCAACAACCAGCATCTTCTAAAGACTGGCTCTGCATAATTATGAGAATCATCTTACTTAAAACAAATCATTCAGACTTCCCTACTTAGTTATGCGGGTCTCAAAGCTCAGTTCACCAAAGAAATGACTGAAAAGCTATTTTAAGTTATTTCATGTGTTAGTTCATCCTAGTCATCCTTTGTAATCAAAATGTGACAATTAGCATTCCTTTGTAATCGAATACAAATTTATTCCTTTTAAATGTATTACAAATTTATTCCTTTGTAATGAATGACAAAGCAGGATATCTTTATAAAACCATTTTCTAGCTTTTTGCATAGGCTTTGGCAAGTATCCTGTTATCTACTGACCAATGTGTGTTCAAAACTAAGTGTACACCACTTCCAACAGCAATCCTGAATTATTATGGAAGCATAGGACGTTCTTTAGTACACATCTTCACTTCGCTAATTAAAGTCCTATATCCGTCTTGGTCTTCAGAAACTCTAAATCATGTTGTTTGTTTCCACACTTTGTTGCTGTTGGTTGTAGCCATCATAGCATAAGCACCCATTTCAGTTTTGTCTTTCAAACTACACAGAGGATTAGATGAATCTCACTTATTCCCTAACTTTATTAATTGGCATTATTTTGAGGAATTTCTAGTAGTCAAAATGCAGTTAGCTAAACAGGAAAACATCTCAGATGTGAGCAATTTCATCTATACTGTTGCAAAACTTGGAGAGTATTCAAGATCTTTATTCTATGCCTTGTCTAAGCCCAAGATTACTGCTGGATTTTTACAGTCAGGATCTCTAGTACTGTAGGTCCTATACATTAGTATGTGCTAGTAAAGTAAGTGTTGTATATCCTAGTAAATCAGGTGTGCATGAGAATGTTCCCAGACACTGAGGCTGATTGGCACGGCACAGCTCGCATCTGTGCTGGCAAACACACTCAGATTCCACAACAGCAAGCCTGTCTTAAACTGCCTATTGGGAACGGTCTCTATAACATTATTGTTCTAAAACTACGCCAACGAGTATTTTAGGAGGGCATTAGTTAGCATGGGCCAAAATGGAGACAGAGAACAATCTAATGATTTACCAATGTATATAATTGCATTTTGCCTACCAGTACAGGCAGCACAGATGACTGGCAAACCTCTTGGATTTCTGGTGGTAAGAGAGTAGTGTAGAGGCTTGGTTTGGTTTTGTTGGTATTAACACAGATACATTCTGCATGGTTTGATGTTCAGAGCAACAGCAGTGTGCCAGTTCCAGAGATTTTGTGACTATGTGGTATCAGAAAAGAGAATTAGTAGCTGTTGCTGGGACTACTTATGCTGAACTGATGGAGAACCCCATGAGCTGTTCTGCCATGGGATTACACAGTAAAATAAATGGTTCTCTGCTTGTTTGACTAACAAGAAACCAATGTGACTTAAACAGAGGCACACTGTAAGTGTGCCTATAGCTACACAGGATTTGGAGAAGGCTGAGGTTCTGAATGACTTCTTTGCCTCGGTCTTCACTGGGAAATGCTCTGACCTCACCACCCATGTCTTGGAAGGCAGATGCAGGGACTGTGAGAATTAAGACCTTGGGCCCACTGTAGGAGAGGATCTGGTTCGAGACCATCTTAAAAATCTGAATGTGCACAAGTCCATGGGTCCTGATGAAATCCATCCATGGGTCCTGAAGGAGCTGGTGAATGAAGTTGCTAAGCCGCTGGCCATCATACTTGAAAAATCATGGCAGTCAGGTGAAGTTCCCGACGACTGGAAAAAGGGAAATATAACCCCCATTTTCAAGAAGGGGAAAATGGATGACCCAGGGAACTACAGACCAGTCAGTCTCACCTCTGTGCCTGGCAAAATCTTGGAGCAGATTCTCCTGGAAGGCATGCTAAGGCACATGAAAAACAACAAGGTGCTTGGTGACAGCCAGCATGGCTTCACTAAGGGGAAATCCTGCCTGACCAATTTGGTGGCCTTCTACGATGGGGCTACAGAACTGATGGACAGGGGTAGAGCAGTTGATGTCATTTACCTGGGTTTGTGTTAAGCGTTCGATACTGTCCCACACGACATTCTTGTCTCTAAATTGGAGAGACATCAATTTGATGAATGGACCACTCGGTGGATAAAGAACTGGCTGGATGGCCGCACACAAAGAGTTGTGGTCAATGGCTCAATGTCCAGCTGGAGACCAGTAACGAGTGGTGTCCCTCAGGGATGTGTGCTGGGACCGGTCTTGTTCAACATCTTTGTCACTGACATGGACAGTGGGATTGAGTGCGCCCTCAGCAAGTTTGCCGATGACACCAAGCTGTGTGGTTCGGTTGATACGCTGGAGGGAAGGAATGCCATCCAGAGGGACCTTGACACACTTGTGAGGTGGGCTGATGCCAACCTCATGAAGTTTAACCATGCCAAGTGCAAGGTCCTACACCTGGGTCGGAGCAATCCCAGACACAGCTACAGGTTGGGCAGAGAAGAGATTCAGAGCAGCCCTGTGGAGAAGGACTTGGGGGTGCTGGTCGATGAGAAAATGAACATGAGCTGGCTTCAGTGTGCGCTTGCAGCCCAGAAAGCCAACCGTATCCTGGGCTGCATTAAACGGAGTGTGACCAGCAGGTCGAAGGAGGTGATCCTGCCCCTCTACTCTTCTCTCGTGAGACCTCACTTGGAGTATTGTGTACAGTTCTGGTGTCCTCAACATAAAAAGGACATGGATCTGTTGGAGCAAGTCCAGAGGAGGGCCATGAGGATGATCAGGGCACTGGAGCACGTCCCATATGAAGATAGGCTGAGAAAGTTGGGGCTGTTCAGCCTGGAGAACAGAAGGCTGCGTGCAGACCTCATAGCAGCCTTCCAGTATATGAAGGGGGCCTATAGGGATGCTGGGGAGGGACTCTTCATTAGGGATTGTAGGGACAAGACAAAGGGTAATGGGTTAAAACTTAAACAGGGGAAGTTTAGATTGGATATAAGGATGAAGTTCTTTACTGTTGGGGTGGTGAGGCACTGGAATAGGTTGCTCAGGGACGTTGTGAATGCTCCATCCCTGACAGTGTTCAAGACCAGGTTGGATGAAGCCTTGTGTGAGATGGTTTAGTGTGAGGTGTCCCTGCCCATGGCAGGGGGGTTGGAAACAGATGACCTTAAGGTCCTTTCCAACCCTAACTATTCTATGTTTCTACGACTCTATGACGTCTCTTATCAGTGGAGACAACTTTCTGCCTAAGAGAAAGAATGGCCAAGTAGTGGTACAAGAACAAAAAGCTGAACATACAGAAAAGATACTAATTTTTGAACTGTTATTATAGAATGATCTTCAGTCCCTAATGCAGCCAGGGCACTTCCCTGCATGCTTTTGCCACTGGCAGCAGAGAACAAGCCCATAGAGCAAAGTGCAGCAGCAGTAGCATCCCTAACAGGCCCCAAACCTCTGCAGATTCAGGTTGTCACTGGACCAACAGAGACTTCCATTGTGTAGCAATTCTTCTACCGGTGGTTTAAAACTGGTCTGTGCCACTTGTCGCTTGACTGGCTTACTGTAAGCCCGCAGCAGAATCTGCTGGTTTAACTTTTCCACAGGATGGTAACATTCAGATTATTTTGACATTGTGAAACCTGGACTCTGCTAAGGCAGGTAGGAAAAACAATAAATGCTATTAGGTTATTCTGAACTGTCTGTTGGCATTCATGTCCCAGAAGCCAACTGGGAGGAATAACAGCTATCAGGGTCAGTTATTTTGGAAAGATACTTGAAGCAAAAACTTCTGGGTAATGGGGATACCTGAAGGAGGCATGTTGTCAGAGGAATGCAGTTGAAAACAGTCTGAAATGTTCCTTCTCACATCCCCTGTAATTAAACATCATAGAAGTTAAGATTTCTCTTCAGACAAAACACTCAAAAGGAGGACTTTACATCTTTAAAAAAGAAAAAAAAAAAAAGAGAAAAAGACAAACAAAAATGAGAGAAAAATTTCCCCAGAATACAAAATCCAAGGCTGTAACACAGCCAGAGGCATTTGGCTGAGGATGGCGAGCCAGCGGCAAATGCTGCAGGAGAAACCCCTGCAGATTTGGCTGCAGAGACATTTCCAGGCAGTCAGCTGGTGCAAAGGAAATTACAGAATCTACATGGATGGGAGATATCCCTGCTCGATCAGATCAGGGTAGTATGATGGTTGAGTTAAAGTAACAATCCTCTGTTTAAAGGGAGCACATCTGTCTATCTTGTTGGGCATAGGACACACTTGAATGCGTGTGTCTGTCTCAGGGATCATCTCTTAGCTCCAGGTGAACAACTTCGTTGCAGAAGTTTCTCTCTGCCTATTCCCATCCTCTCCCAAGTCATGCGACTGAGCAATAAGTCTATAAATCATCTGTCCTCAAGGAGAAGTCTGAAGTTGTAACTGCTTTTGTGCAAGGAAGCTTCTGAGCAGATATAGCCTGAGAAAAAACAACAGCAAATGATTGTTGCCAGCTGGGTTCACAGCCAAAGCTCAGTAGGGTTTGGCTGGGGACTGCTAGAGAGCAGTAAAGAGGTTAGCAGTGGAATAAGTAGTCCAGGGGATGCAATCAGAAAGGGGTTTCTGTGTTGAGGAAACAGCTTAGGATATTAAAAACCCACAATAGGGACTTGGATGAGGGAAAGCCCTGATTTTTATCTGTGTTGCAACTACCTTACTGACTTAGGTGGTATGCAGTGACAAGGGCTTGCCTCTCCACAGACACTGAGGGCCTAAAAAAGTGCTAAGAGACTCTTCTCTTCAATTGAAATGTCCAGGGACTGCCATAATAAAGCTATAAAGGTATAGTACAGCCTGATCTCACACTCCAGCATCCACAGCAGCAGCAGGGCACCATGGGGCAATTGGTATGGCTGGGAGAGCCTCATCATGAAGAGAGTGAAGGTAGCTGCCAGCAAAGGTGTACAAGAGACTTACATAGAAATATTTCTGGTAGGATATCTAGAATTAGATTTCCAATCTGGAAAAATCAATCAGGATTTCAGGGAGAAAAATAATCCACAGTAATGATCTTGTTTGCAACCAAGCCAATTACCGAAGTAATACTATGGGAAAAACTTCTCATGCCACCTGGGAGTTAAACTACCAAATAAATTCCTTCAGCCTGAAGGCCCAAAAAAATGCCTTGATAAAAAAATTAAACAAAGAAATGCAGTGAAGTGATAAACTGAGAATTGGAAGAAGAGTAAGCAGGTAGAGCTTGCAGTCATAGTGCTCCAAACCATCTGTCTGAACCGGGGAGGGAGAAGGTGGATGCTGCATGTTTATGGTGGAAAACAAAGTTTGTAAATAGAAGATTCACAAAACAAAAACGGGAATAATACTAGGTTTTGTGGCATACCGCAGTGCTTAATGGGTTTGCATTGTTTTGTTTGGTTTATTTGTTTTTTTTAAATGTCATATTACAGTCACCTTTCCTCTTCCATTTGTTATCATTAACTTTGAAGGGGTATCCTTTCAATTTCACTCTTCTGAAGCAACATCGTGTGTAGCAGCAGTATTTTATGCTTGTAAAAACCTCGGAGTGATGTATCAATGACAGGCAGACACCAGGAACCTTCTGGTAAAGAATACCTTTTGGGCAAACACATGACTACAGACAAACTGAATGGTGTGATATTGCTGAAAAAAAGTACATGTGGAGTTCAGCCCAATGCCAGAAGATCCTTCCTGGTGCAGCAGGTCCTCTTTTTGTCCTCAGCACTTAGGTAAACTCTCTGCGATGGACTCTAAATGTCAGCTGTTAGTTGAATGGCATAGTGCTTTTTTGTTCCTTCAGTGGCTGTTTTTGATGTCAAGAGCAGCTGTGCTCAGTCTTTTTTTTTTTTTTTGTCAAAAAAGGAAAAAAAGAAAGAGTAGAGTTTAGCATCTGAAAAAATTGGCTTTGTGTGGCTAACCACAAGCAGGGCACATGACTGAGTGCTGCATCTGCTATGTTCCCCTTCACTTCAGTTTGGACAACAGTATTCCACAAACTTAAAGAGGAACTCTCAATTTACAGAATGCATTTAGAGCTCCTCATTGAAGCAAGCTTCAAATTTTAAACCCCCACCAAAAAATACAAGAAAACCTGTACTCTGGAAAAGGGAACTGCAGCATTTACTCCCCTCTGTCTTCTCTCTTTAACCTCAGCTGCAAGGGTCAGATTTCCAGGAAATATTTGTAGATTTTTGGACATCTGGCTTTCCAGGGTACCTAGAGCTACCTCTGCAGCTGCTTCTGGTAATCTGAAGAAAAGAAGCATCAGCTAGTTTGAACATCTTAATACTCACATGCAGAAAGATATGAAGCACTTAAATCCCTAAGGTATCATTTTTATTTTAGCACCGGTAATAAATTAAATGCTTGAATAGACTTACTGGTCTTGCTAGTAATAGTGGAGTTTTCAAAATGACTTGAATACCTAGTCCTATAACATACCTTGGAACTGTCAGCTCCTGCTAGTGAATGGTCCTGCGCCCTGCAACCAAAGAAAAAATGCTTTTTTTGCAAAACCTAATCTGAGGCAGTGATTACAAAAAGAAAAACTCATAGACACTTGAAATTTTCTGACCTGCCCACAGTCGCATAATTTCCTCAGCAGCAATGCAAGGTATGCAGCCTACAAAGCCTCTTTTGTAGCCCAGCATCTAGCCACAGGCTTTGCTTTTTCTTCTGTTGTACATTATTATCCCTTTGCTAGGAGAGCATGGTCTTTACTGGCTACAATGTGCAAAAGCAAATCGCAAAAAAGTAGGGTTAAAAAGGGACCTCAAGATTCCAAGCTCCTTCTTCAAGACAGGAAAACCTACATAAAAGGACTACATCTGTTTAAAGTATAATGAAATTCATGAAAGCTTTTTACTTTCTCTCTTTATCCCCTTTTGTGCTTGTCTGGGCTAGAAGATAAGTTTATGCACTGGAGATGTAACACGGGTTGACATGAGAGAGAAATGTATGTGCACTAGAAAGAGGCCTCATAACTCCTCCTCTAGCTGCAGGACACCTTAACCCTACTAGAGAAAATGTAGATGAACAATAGCTCCTGGAAATTCATTTTGCTTTGCATTTGCTTTGGAGCAGTTCTTGTCACCTTGACCTGCATTCAAGATGGGCTCATGAATGCTGTGGGAGCTGCTGATCAGCAGTTTCCTTAAATGAAATAACTTTATTATCAATTGTTTCTAAAGGAAACAGTGGCTCAAAACAAGATTTAAGGGGTACAGAACACTAAGGCCTGGTTTAGTCCTTTGATGAACTCACATAAATGCTACAAGACTGAATTTCTTAAGTAAGCTAGGAACCCCAAAATCCACCAAATGACTATAATGAAAACACACACACACACACACACACACACACACACACACAAAGTAATGAAGTCATAAATCTGTTAGAATTGGAAAAAACAAGCAGTTTGAAAACTCAGAATCACATTATTCCAAAACATCTGCCTGTATCCTGGGGAAAAAATTATGAATGCTGTGTTCTGGAATGCCAGAAAGCAAACATTAAACCAGGGATACAACACATTTGGGATCCATTTTGGTCAGGTCAGTAAAATGATAATGTTATTCTTATGAAGGGGAGCACCTAAATTAGTTTTTTTTACAGTACAAAGCATACGCTTGTGACAAATAGCATCCATCCATGGGGTCTGCAAGTTTGCATGATCACAATCACAGTTCAGAGCAAAGTGTGCCTTACGATGGCTTCATACTGACCATGCTGTTAATCTGGATGTAAATGCAATACAATCCAAGTGCCCATGGATTAGATCCTGCTTTCATTAAACTGTCTTGGAAAGTGCAGCTTAGTGCTGCTACACTGGCAGGCTCATAGTGTGCCACTGCTCCCCTACATAGAGGCTCAGAGACAGCAGCAAGAGGGCTCAAATCCACCAGGTTAAGTTTATAGCCTTCTTTAGCTTTCTCCTCAAGAGCACTCAGTGAGGATGAATAACTGCACCAGCATCTTGACGTGACTTGAAAGAATAATTAATTACATTGTTAGTATGATTAGCAACCTTGTGGCTGAAGACAACTTGCGTGCAATCCTTGGCTTCTTAATGTTGACAGGAAACTTGTCATAGATGTACCTGTACCTTTAATCAAAATACATAGCAGATCACACTTCTCTTGTGTTGCTTTGCTTGTTGAGACGGCAGTCCCCTGAGATGGCAGGTTATGGCAGCTGGCAGAGCCCTGCAACTCGACAGGAAAAAATGGAAATCTGCCACAGGCAGCCAGCACTCCAGATGGAAAGGGTCGGTAGTGGAAAGAATCAATGGTGCTAATGGTATATTACTTTTGCTAAAGCTAGCAAACAGCAAAATGGAAACATTTATACTTTCTAAAATATTTGTTTTGCTAAACTGTATTCTATTTTTCAGGAAAGCAGAGTTCAAAACCTATTGACCTTGCATTGAAACCCAGAGGAGTATGAAGTATGAATAAAAAATCCAAATGCAAAGCAACTGAAGTGGATGATACATATGCATGCACAAGTATCCTAGCTCAGATGAAGGCATACGTATTACACTATCAATCAGTGTACAGGTCAGAAAGGATTGCAAAAAGTATGAATTATATTAGTGTTAGGTGTTTCGGGAAATCTGTTTTGTTCCTTGCGCAAAAAAAAAAGCATGATTTGTTGTATCATTTCTTTCAAAGCGTATACTTCTGAAACAGATACATCTATCACTGATTATTCTGCTGTAAAGGCAGAAAAAAAATACTAGGATTGGTCAAAAGATTTGTACACTTAAAGGAGAAAAGGGAGAAAAAGAATCTGCTTCACACATTATTATCTAAAGAAAGAACAGACCATCAAGACCAAGCACCCTCCTCATGTTGCAGCCATACTGCTCATCCATAAAGATCTGCACTATGTGTTTAATCCACAGATCGCCCTCTCCCTGAGCGTGATTAAATTTGCACTGAAACATGACCTTTGCAATCAGCTTCACAAAAGAGGAACTAAGTGCCCTCAAAAAATTGTTAATGTCCAAAAGCATATTGCAACATCATTCTGCCTCTGGAACACCCCCAATTCTCTTTCTATGTGGCTTTTTTACACCTTCAGTGCTCAGCAGCTGTCTTTATGGAGTTTTAAAGAGAAAATTGAGCCCAGGCAAGTCCACTATGACTTAAAACTGTTAGCTTCACAGAGATGCGTTAAAAAAAAAACACAACACCCTTAGAGTACAGAATTTAGCATGGCATAGCATTGCACTTTTCCCCTAGTGTAAAGAAAACAGCATATTCATGCACAGCACAATACCAGTCTTAGAGATGTGTTTATTAAGAATGTAACCATGTCAAATCAGAAATTATCTTGGAAAAGGCCACATAGTACACCAAAGTTCAAACAATAATGGCATTTAATTACCAGCTCTAGGGAGACAAAATCCTTAACTCAAAAGCAATTGCATGAAGCACAGATTTTCTCAGAACTGCTTATTCAAAGACAAGTTCAGAAACTGAAAAACTTGGAGGAATTTGGGTGCAATGTTGAGTGCATTTTTCTAAAGCAGCTTTTATGAACCAGGGAAGTCTTGCCTTAACATCCTCCAGTATTTCAGGATCAGCTGTCTTATTGGCTTGATAGCAATATTCCAGCACCAGGTGTAGAATAAGATTGAAAATTGTGTCTGTAATCTCTTGAGCACAATTTTAAACTGCCACATAAAGTCCTGAGTAAATGAGAGGCTGTTGTGCTTTGGCGCAAATACCACATGACTCAAGAGTTAACGGCTCTTCTGCCCAAAGACTCCCAACATAAAAGGAAGGAAAATAATTGTATTTTTTTCTCAAAACATGTTTCAGTAAATGCATTTTCCAGATGGGATTTTCAAATGATGCCATGCTGTACAGAGGGATGCACAAATGGGATTCAGCAGCTGCTCCCCTGTTGCTCTGTGCAGATAAACATTAGGTTTCATGGATGTGGCAGCTCCTATAATTTTCTGTCCAATTTTGGAGGAGGGAAGGAGAGAGAAGATAGAAGGTGGCCATATTTTATCTATATCCTCTGGCAAACTTCACGGAAACACCAAAGAAATGGTGTTAACCTAACTCTGAAACAGGAACACTGGTCATCTGAGAGGAAACACAATGACACCCAAAGAACCTCATGGGGAGACGTAGGTGAATCTGTATGGATATGCCTTCTGAAAATGAAGAATACACTACAACTATTTTTGATCCATAAACTAAGACATTGCTTAAACAGCTCTTTTTAAGGCTTTGGAAATGTGAAATCTCTACCCCTCCTTAAAACAAGAGGTATATCTGGTGATTAAGGTAAACATAATAATTAAAGGGAGTAAGAAAAATTGGAAATGTTTTTGCAGTTACTTCCTAGTCATTTTTAGGCCTTCCCGATTAATGTAGTTAGGAATCCTGAGCAAAAAAAAACAACATATAGTGTGGAACTGATGTTATCATACATACCGCACCAATAGCTTTTCAACCAGTAAAAGAAAAAAAACTTCTTATTTTATAAAACACCTGTGAAAATAAAGACCTAGGACAATATATTCTCAGTATGCCTCCTGCAAAGCCTTTGGAAATTCTTGTATTTGGCAGACTGCTCCCTTTGCAAAGTTCTTGCTATTGAAAATAATGATTGTTCCTCAAAATTGCTCCACAGCTGTGGTAAATGCCTTGCAGCCACCTGAGTAACCCCCATGCATCACCTAGGCAATGCTAAGGGTACAGCCTGATAGCAGGGAGAAATCCAAGGTGCACCACACCAAGGAGCTCCTGAAAACAATAGTATAGAAATGCAAACCATGGTTCTTTCTCCAGCTGGTTTTCAGCTTGAAGGTTATCTGAATAACCGTATGTTTATCATTCCCCACCAAGCCTGTGTAAGTCAGAACGTACAAGGTCACTGACTTTCCTTGATCTTGAAGCTACAGGCAGGCCTTTCCCAGCAGAGAACAGTATCTGGTGAATGTTCTCCATGTGCTTTCTGAGAGCCCATCTTTAACGAAAAGATTTGCATAACACCATTGGCAGGAGCTTTTCATTTGATGAGGGTCTGTGACAGATCACTTCTCACCGAATTCTGCTGCAGCCCCTGTTCATGGGAACTACTGCAGACAAGCATGCAAAAATGTACACTGAACAGAAATTTATAGAGAACGTTAAAAAAATAACTTCTGTGCTGGGTAAGGGCTTTTCTTACTATTGCTTGGTGGGTTTTGGGTTTGAGGTGGAGATATTTAACTATTACAGCATGCACTGAGGCTTTAGTACAAAGTGAATAATAAGCAAACTGTGGTTGAAAGCTGATAAGCTCCACGCAGAGCACTCAACTTCCAGCCTATCAAATGCTTAACTATGTAAATAATCCTGTTGAAGCCACTGAAATTTCTTATACTCAAACATGTAGTCTTAATTAACTAGGACTTGGCCTGGTAGCAGAAAATAAACTCTTTTAGAAAATTGGGAAAATTTTAGGTGATTTCATTAGCAATTTGTTCGTATTTGGCCCTTTGTGTTAAACAACAACAAAACTTGCAGCTAAGAAGATATGTTTATTTGCAATCCAAAGTGATTCCTAAGAGTGTCTTTGTTAGCACAAGAATTAAAGGCAATTAACTGCAAATAGTACTGGAAGGATCTCATAAAAAAGAATTTTTGTGGAACATTCTCTCACCCTGAAAGAAATGTTAATGTTTCCTTCATTCCTCAAACCTGCCAAGCAGTGCTCTGCTAAACGCATACTGGTTGTCAGCTGTAGACTAATCTTTTCTGGCAGTTGTTCTGATTGCAGGTAAAGAATGACACAGACTCAAGCTTATGCACAAGTTTATTATAAATCACATTGCAAAACACAGCATCTGGTGAAGTGGTAGAGGGTGCTTCACACACCTGTTCGTTGGGAATTCCTAAACAAGCAAGACAGCACTGGCCTCTTGATTTCACACTTCTATCCTTTTTATAAGATGCTCACTAGATGGCCAAATTAAAACATACAGTGTTGGAAAGACTTAGTGAGAAGGTGGAAGAACAGGATCCCTTAGTACAGAGAGAAAGCTGTCTTCAGAGTTTTGCTACTACAGTGACTGAAACACCAGTCTGGGAGAGAGCACACAGTAAAACTGATCCTTAATACAATACCTCATCTTAGAGGCAGTATCATCAAGGGATGTTTGTGGACCACACACAAAGATTTCACTTTAGATACTCCTGTTTTAAAGAATAAAAAGTTGGAATCATAGTATTTAATTGAATTCTGAACAAGTTAAAAACTGCAATAAAGGAGTTTGAAAACTTCTCAAGTTAATCAGTTCAATCACTCGAAAAGTGGTGGTGACTTAACAGCCAGTTCCTCTTAATTCCTTATCCTCATCCTCCACAGAAACTGTTTTGATGGTCCTACTTGGAATTTTTTTCCAGCTGTAAACATATTTTTCTCTTTTAATAAATCTGTCTCACTGGGAAATGATACTAATAGAAGAAGAGAAGCTTCTAATTTCCATGGACAAGGAAATGCAGGTGTAAAGTGATATGCAGCTCCCCAACAACCTACCTGCCTCTTCAGACTCTTCTTGACAGCCCTAGCAATTACACCATGTGTTTCTTGCTACAGAAAGGAAGCAACTCCTTGTTCCAGGCCAACCACTATACATATGTAGTATGTGCATCCATCTATCTATCTATCTGTATATATATATAGATCTGCTTATCTGATGGTGCAGTACCTTGCACAATCCCTGCTGCCACATTTTCCCATCCCCTTCACTTTAGCCTCCCACTGCATCTCTCCTGCAGGCTGGAAAGCAAGTGGGGTCACAGTCATTTTTTATGAGACGGTTGCAGAGCACCTAACAGGAATGCTACTGACCCTGACCAGCTCCTGTATGTTATTTTATTCTGTTACTAATTGCTGTACACTAAGGCCCAGCTGAAATAGGAGGTCATGAACGACGCACATCCCACTAACAGCCGCAGTGAGCCTGGCCGAGGGAAAATTGCTTTCCTTGCTATACAATTGCTTCCAAATCTCTGTTCAAAAGCAACCGAGGGACAGATAACGTCTTCCCGCGTTTCCCCGAGCGGGGGGAATTTGAGGGCAAACGCTGACAGCTCAGCGAAGCCCCTGAAAGCACCCGCGGTAGTTCTCCTACCGGTCCCCCTCCCGCACCAGAGGACCCAAACAGCCCCGCCACCCCCCTACCCCCAGGATGCCCATCAGTGCCGAGCCAAGCTGTGCCGAGGGAAGGGGCGGCCGCGGCGGAGGCGTGCAGGGGGGTGTGGAGGGGGCAGCGCCCTGCGGCTACATCAGCCCCCGCCTGCTCAGAGCTGGGGCTTGCAGCGGAGCCGCCCAACGGCCCTCAGGCGGTAGCGACCGGGGGACGCTGAGGAAGAGCCGCCTGCGCGGCCCAGCGGCGGCGGGCGGGCCGGACACACCGACCGAGCAGCCGCGGCCCGCGGCGGGGAGGGGAGACCGGGAGCCCAGCCTGCACCAGCAGCGCCATGGCCACCAAGGTGAGCAGCCCCCGGCGCGGCCCGGGGGGTCGTGAGGCGGCTCCGGGGCGCCCCCTGCGCCGGAACCCCGGGCGTCTTGCAGGCCCAGTGGAGGGGCTCGGCGGACGGGACGGGCTGCGGGTCGGGGGAGCCAGTCCCCTCCCTGGGGCCTGCCCCTCGCCGGCGGCCGCGGGAAGGAAGAAGTGGGCCGGTTGCTCCTGCCGCGCTTCGCTCGGGCCTCGCCGCCGCTGCCCGGCCCTTCTGACTGGTGTGGAGGGCTCGGTGGGGTAGCGTCAGTCTGGAGCAGGGGAAAGTTGTTTTCTGCTGTTTCTGCTCCGCCGCTCCCCGGCTCGGCCAGAGCGACTGCAGGGTCGAAAAGCCTCCGGAGGCCGAGGGCTGCTGTTCCGCTTCCACAGTGCCCTGTGGATCGGTGTTGGCCGGCGGAGCGCGGCGGTGGCGGGAGAGGCCTCGGCCGCTGGCGGGCCCCGCCGCAAGGCTGGGGACGGGGTGTCCTGGCGGCCTCCCCCCCACCCCGGCCTCCCAGTCGCCTCAGGACGACTCATGCAGCCCCCCTCGAGTGGCATCTGGGCGGTGGGTGTGTTGTGTCTCTTGTGGGAGCCCAAAGGCTGTAGGGTGCGACCTGCTAATAGTAAGGTCTGATCTTAAGAAAGAAAAGCAGGAAGTGAAATTATTTTGTTGAGTTCTTCAACAGTATCTGTTATTAATACGACAGTCGAAATTAGCTCATCCTGTCTGAAACTGGTCTCTTTCTAAATTAACAGTATTTATTTACTATATTGGTTGTTGAAAGCGTCTCTGCTTGCGTAGGTGTGAGTTAACATCCACTAGTAAATGTCATCTGTAAGTTGTCTAAATATCTCAGAAAGGGTTTTTTGCTATTTGAAGTAATGCTTTGGGTCATCTGATTCCATAAACTTGGCCAGCAGTTCAAAAACTTCCTTTTGTTGAGACAGCTCTCATACTGTACACTACCTGTGTTGCACTTACCAGTACTGGAGAAATTCTTCATCTTAAATGTGTCGAATTTAATGGATAAGTAGCTGCCTCTCTAGCCATTTCAGCTGATGCTTACTCATGTTTTGGTAAACTTTTCTAGAAGCACAGAGAATTTGCTTTTAGGCTTCAAAATCCCTTAGGCAGTTTAAGAAGTATTGATGTAGTGAACTTTATGCCCTGTTGAGGTTTTAGAATATTGTTGATGGGGTCAGTTTTAATATTAGCGGTTTCCACTGGTTTGTGGAATGTGTATATGGATAACGTGGATCAACCTAACTATTGTAGGGAGCAAGAAAATTACTTCTGTGTGCACATACACTACATAATGCGAAGTCCTGAGTCCTCATACTGTCAAAAAGTAGTTTAATGTTTCTCCCCTGTCTTTGAGGTACATTATGTTAATGCAATCCTGTGTTCTGTGACAGACCCATGAAGGTGTTTTATTCACACATTTGGAAACTTTTATTTTGCTTTTCTTTAATTAATATTTTGGAGTTGTTACAGGCTCAGGCTGAAGGGTGTAGAATTTCTAACTTCATAATCAGGACCAGCTTTAAATAAGGTGATGCAGGATTTTTCTTGCAAGAAAGATTTATTTTTCTTTTTCTACATGTTGAAAATTTTAGTAATTAACATGAAGGTTAAAATTGGGAAGTGATAGTAAAGAACTGTTATTTTATTGTTATTTTACTATGCTGGTAACTGACAGCAGTAGTGAAGAGAAGCTTGCTTCATTTTCTGAGCGTCACCTGGGAGATAGGTGGTTCTTTGTGAATTGCCTTGCTTGGGATTTTAACTTGTTAAACTTATGCAAATGTCAGCTATAGTGAAAGATACACTTCTTTAAGTGTAAGGGAGTAACTTACTCAAGAAACACTTTCTAGGAGTTTGGCCAACTAACCAGTCACCATTTCACTTGGGAATATTTATTTTTTTTTTAATGGCAAATAAATTACTTGCCTCCTTCCAAAACAGCTTGTTTTGAAAAGAAATATGCAAAGTGCATTTATATTGTGTATGAAAAAGTTAACAAAACTTAACTATAATTTGTTATCTAATGTGCGAGTGTGAATTTCTTAAACTTTAATGGTGTCAAATCCCATATAGCTGGTGGGGGTGACTGACAGTCAGGCCTGGCCTGCACTGCACAGGCTATTAGCACTTCCTGAATTAATTCCTGTTTAAATGAGAATACACTTTCCAAGAAGGGCCAGGGAAAATTCAGTCTTCATTCGATGGAAAATCCTGTCTTTTTTGTGTGTGTGTTTTTGTTGTTGTATTTTTTTTTTTTTTTAAACCATCAACTCTTGCTGTTAGCACTTTATTCTGGATCTAAATTTTTGCCCAGCTTCTGTTTCCAGTTTTACCGTTTTGTCTACAAGACTTAAAAATGCTTCTATCAAAGTGTGAGGTTTCCTGGGATGGAGAGGAAATAAGGGAGTACTATAGTTAGCTTGTGAACCCTGGTCAGTCTTCTTGCCTCCCACTGTGAAAAACTACAGCCATTATGTTCCTAGAGTTTTCCAGTATGAAGACGTTGTCTACAGTTGTGTAACTTGCTGTCTGTTCTGTTTAATCTGCTTGGATCTTCCCTGTACAATTCAAACTCACTGGATTTCTTACTGAAGTAAAAAATAACAGCTTTTAGGGGAAAGAACTTTTTTGATACAAAAAGGCCTTCACTCCTGCTTTGCTAACATCTTTGTAACTTGTAGCTTGATGGAGAGGCTTTTGTTGAAACTTGTCAGTAGGCCCTAAGTACTCTGGAGGCTTTTGAGGCTGTGTCTGATGCCGTGAGCTGATTTAGCAATAAGCATTGCTCCTTCGCTGTCCTTGCTACTCATCCTGTGCTCTCTTTACATCCAGGAGTTGACTCCGACACTTGCCAGGCCAGTCTGTGAGCTACTGTAAGTTGCTGAAGTAGCAAAATTAACTGAACGGAAAGAGAGGGGCCATTTTCTCCAGTTCTAGGAAGGTGCCGTGGCTGAAAGTTTGCTCAGAGCTGATGCGAAAGGTTGGGTGGGATGATAAAATTGGGAGTGGGAGACTTTCGTGTTAAAGGTTGGAGATATAAATGGGAAACGGAGGATATGAGACTTCTGGTGGTAGTTCTTTGGCCAGATCATTACTGTATGTTTGGTAGTGGATTTTGTGATTCCCTAAAGTCTTGCTCAAGGTCATATGCTCTAAAAATTGAAGGAAGTAAAAAAAAAACACCCAAAAAAAAAAAAAACCAAACAAACCCACCCAACCAACAAACAAAAAACCCAACCCAAAATGATTGTTGAAGAGATGCTGACTTCAAACTTTTATTGTAATTTAGGTGAACCTTACGTCAGAGGTAGGCAGTTTCGTATCCACATTTAAGAACTGATGCATTAAGCTAGATGCTTTATTTTGGATGCTTCCTTCGAAGTAGATTTGAATTTACTAATTCCTTATTTTCAACTCTGTATTACAAAACGAGGCAAAAAGTGCCTGAGCCTAAAAGAATAAAGCTTAAAAAAAAATTCAAAACTCAGTTACAAAGAAAATGCAATGTTGTAAATGTGTTTGTGATAATTGCTTGCAAAAGGCACAGATGAGATTCTCATTCTTTTGTTTGTACCTCCTTGACTTATCTGGCCTTTCCTCTTATTTTCCCACTAGAGTTTGCAAAGTCCCAGCATTATCCTTGCCCTTTCTTTTGTTTTTGAGTTTCACTGAATAGGGAGAGCTGGAAATGTCAGGAAGTGATATGCTGACTTTTAAATAATGTGCTCCCTACCTCAGTCTATTTTTGGAGTTATTTATTGTTTTAAATGCAGGCAAGCCATTTTATTGAAAAGACTGATGTTTTGCCATTTTTGGAGTCCTAATTTCAGAAGGAGGTGGTGATATTAAAAGAAGTTGATAGGTTATGTGCACGCTGGCAGTCAAGACAATTCTTTTGGAACCTGTGCTTCTAATGTGCGGTGAGGGCTTTAGTTTAACAGTTAGAGTTGGAACTAGGAGCCAATAAACTCTGATTTATAGGAGTAATACTGAAGTTGGTGATGTTACTTTTTCAAGCTAGGTATTTCACAAGGCAGGTATTGATAATCTTTGTAAGGTTGGGCCCATCTTAGTGTCAGTTGCAGCAAATTTTTCTTTGTAACTTCAGGGGCACCTGTATCCCACTGTTAAACTCTTAATTGTTCAATGTTTTGTCTACTTTAAGACCCCAGGTATCTGATTCCGTTTGTAGGACTGGCCCCTTTTTGTGGGGGAAAAAGCCCCAGCTTAGACTGAATATGCTGATTTTAAAGGAGGTATAGCTTAGCAATACTTCTAAAACATGGAAATGTTGTTGAAGGCTTTGTTTTTTCATCTAATCATGTTGCATTATCCTTGTGAATGTCCCTAGAGCAGGTATAGTTGAATTTAGCATGGTTCTAGTAGTTGCAGTTAGGGAAATAATTATTTCTATGTAAAAATTTCAGGTAGGAAGAATAACGCATTAGACTTCAAATAAAGATTATTTTGCTTAAGTGTGTATCCTTCCTTTCAGCTTTCTTTTTGGTTCTCTATTGCTCTTATTAGTGAAACGAAGCTTCAAATTTTCCTTTGTGCCATGATGAAGCTGTTTGTATGTTTGCATTATGAATCAGGCAGAAACAATTTGTTCTGTTTGCAGCTGGGAAATGTGACTCCCTCTGTGATAAACCCCCCAAAATACACAAACTTTGTATTCTGAAAGTCTGCCTTCTGTATTGTCCTAACTTTGAAAGTAGGCTTTTCTAGCAAACTGCATCTTAAGAGAATATTCACTTAGTAAATCTTAATACATCTGTGAGTTGAAATGAGTTTCTGTGCAGATTATTTCATAACCCATTCAGCATGTTCCACTATTTAAGTTCAGGAAAGCAAGATGTAATAAAAAGAATGAGATTACAATTGTTATATATATGTAGGATGTAATGGAATAAAACGAAAAGTGAAGTAAGAATTTTGATTTTCATGGTCTCAATTACTTGAAAAGTTGGGGGATTTTTTTTAACTGTAATTAAGTAGATGTGAAAATTTGGACTTTTCATATTATTTTGGTGTGGTGGTTGGTTTGGGATTTCTTTTCTTTGTGGTTTTGGTTTGGTTTTGTTTTTATTTTTAAGGGGCAACAAGATGGCTAAAGAAGGTGAAAATGCCAGGTAATGAAAATTTACTGGAGGTTCCTGACCTGGAGTGAGATGTTAGGGTGAGCACAAGAGCTGATAGAATCTTATTTTATTAAGATACAGGTTTTTCTGTTCTTTTATTTTTCTCCCTGACAGGATGATTTTTTCTAAAGTTTTGTGATAAAGTGGGTTTATGTTGCATTGGAGCAATTACTAGTGCAAGGTTTCTGATGTCTGTGCTCGTAAACTGGTGAGAGTCCTATGCCTGCGTAATGATTCCTCTGACTCAGTTTTTCAAAGTTATTTCAAGCACCTAGGCATTGAATCATCAGAGACTCGTAACCAGGGGTTGTTATTTAGAAATGTGATTACAGTAGCTAAAGAGAAGGAAGTCTGGTATCAGATGACGTAATAAGCTTCATATGGTTTATAGATTCGTCAGTTCAGATTTTAGCTCTTTTAGCATTTCTCCATATATCAGTAGTGTTTCAGCAAGGAGTCTTTACAGTTAACTGTGGCTTTGTAAAAACACATTTATTTTACTCCATTCTGTCAAGGTGTTTCTCTGTCAATTGTATTCCTCATTTAGAACCTCTGATTATACAGGTCTTGAAAAAGCCCCTGAAGCGCAGAATATCCACACATTCTTGTGTTTATAAAAACCTCCTTATTTGGTTGGCCATCTGCCAAATTTCAGAGTTTGCAGAGATTACAAAGGGAAAAATGATAGGAAAACTTTTCAGTTTTACTAGTTTTACTAGTAATTCTGATGTTGGAAGCAGTCTTGCAAAACATTACAAAAGCAGGTAATGGCGACTGTAAAATACTGGGAGTGATTTGTTTCTGCAGCAGGAGAGATCAACATTTAGCTATCTGAGATTACTTAAAGTACATAACTATTAGTGTTCAGCATTTAGAGCTAACTAATGGCTAATCTATTTTAAAGCATATTTTACAATTGCAAGGTCATTCACATTTGCTTTACACTTCTCCGAGAGCCAGAGGTTGTGCTTTTATTTTCTTTAGTTGTATTCCTGCTTTCTCAGTGATTTATGACTGGAAAGGAGTTCTCCAAGTAACACAAAGTTCAAAAACACAAGCAGTGTTATAGTAGTCCAGTGAGTATAATGTGTTGCTGAGGAGGAAAAAAGTAGATGCATATTGCTTACTGGAATATTTAATTTAAGCTCTGACCCTTATCAGTTTGTTGGGTTTTTTTCCAAAGGATTTTTTCCCTCTTTGAGCTATTAGTAAGAAATATCTGTGAGGTGGGTGGTGTGAGGGAGAGGCAATTAAGGCCAGAATCATTGAACTTTGACAGATAGTCGTCTGTAAGAACAACAGTAAGAGAAGGGCATGAGGGACAACTCTTCTTTTAGGGAGCTGGCTTTACACAGGCTGATCCAGCTGTTCTGTAGTTGTGAGGGGACATTCAGGATATGGCATGGTATGAAGGGCATGTGAGCCATCTCGGGCACTGCTAGTAAGTGTGCTGAGTAGAGTCAAACCAGTGACTTTGTGCATATGAACAATTTTGGTTTTGTTAGTAAAAACTCTAATTTCCTCCTGTATTTTAGAACAGCTCTTTCCCCCGGCTTCCTTAAAGGAAGCCACTGTATAGGAGGGGTTTCCAGTGTGCAAAATAGGTGGCTGGAGGAGGAGGAGGTGGTAGGAAGATTGGCAGCGCAGCTTGAGGGAGGTCCTCTGGGAGTTCAAGCAAAACAGCTGCTTCTGGGGATGGTCAACCATGCCTGACCTGGGGTTTCTACAAGTAGGACTTGCCCAGGTGAAATCATTCAGTCCCACCTTGTAAAAAGTGGGACTGGTGTACAATTGGTTGATGGGCATTTTCTCATGACTTACCGTTGTTGCCGACTTCTGCTCTGAGTTGCCATCTGCTGCTCCTTGGCAAGAAAACTGTTGTGCTTTTATTTTGTGCATTCATATGGTATCTCTGTTTATACACAGTAGGTTTTGGACTTGCTTTGCTTTTCCCAGCCTTCTGAGACTCCAGCTCTCAATGTTCAGAGCAAAAATAAGTTGTCCTCTCAATTCTAGCTGAATTCAAGAAAAGGGTTTGTTTTCCTGGCTAATACAAGAAAATGGCTAATTTTGAAGAACAACTATAAAATTCCTCTTAGCATAGCTTTAAAATGGCTCTCTTCTGTATGAGGATTTTTTTTATTTGGCTATGATTATATGTCTGATTTCCAGGGGAAAGCTGATTGATATAAGACTATTACGTTTATTGTTCCTGTTAGTTCTGACTTAAATCCTAGGATTCCCTGAACAGACTATACAACTCATCTGTCTGTAGCCGTAAGGCCATGGCTGATGAGACATGTAATTTTATCCTACAAAGTCTTCATAATTAAGGTTAAATGTTCTATTTCCTCCACTACATTAATTCGGGGGGGGGGGGGGGAGGGGGAGAGCTAAGATTTAATTCACTAATCAAATATTGCAATAACGTATGATAATAGAATGTAATTAGTGCTTACCTAGTTCTGTCAGCAGTACTGTAATTTCCTCCCTTAATAGCCCTCTATTTGTCTCCTGAAAATGTTTGCTTATGGAATACAAAATTAAGCATCTTCCTTCATGCAAATAACTCCACCATATTCTTGTAAGCTTGTATATGGTGGTTGAATTGTAATTTTTATATCAACAGCTCTGTTGCGATTTGTCAAGCTGACAATTTTTTCTAGTAATTTGTAAGAAAGCAGAAGTTCAGACTTTCTTTTCTGACTTCTTTGATGCTTTCTGTCACTGTAAAGGTTGATGGTAAAGGAGAAACTTAAAATGTTGTATGACTTAATCTAGTTCTGGCATTCATTAGCTCTATTTATTTTTGGGGGGGAGTGGAGGTGGGGTGGTAATGGTGGTGGGGGTTTTTTGATTTGAAGTGGGATAGAACAATACTGCCAGTGTTCATGTTGCATTAAATTACTGCATTAAATTGCAGGTGACCAATGTCCAGTTCAAGTGCTGGGTGTTCTTTGGCCAGGTCTAATGACTGGGCTTTGCATATTTGAGCTGCAGAAAAGCATAAAGTAGCTGTAGGCTTGGATACATTAGAACCCTGAAAACCTGAACTTTGCCCATTTCTAGAGTCAAAAAGCTTAATCTGATAAAATGGTGAAATTATATGCCAACATTTATGTTGATACAATAGTTTCATCACTTGTCTTCATAAAATAAAGCAGACATAGAAATGGGTCAAATATTGGGCTTTCATAAAGTAGTGTTTCTAAAAAGGGCTAAGAGATCCCAAAACATGTGGTAATGTTGGTTACTCAAGTAACAGAGATTTTAGTAGAAATACACATTGAGGATGTGTTCTGCTGATTTTTAGATTCCTTCCTAGATGTCTTCAATTAGCTTGCCATTGAGTTGTTTTCCTATTAATATTACCAGTGTTTGGGACTTCAAAGTAGTACAGCTGTTCCATTCTGTATTTTACCGGGTCAAGCTTTATTTGAAGTAGCACCATTTTAACATGCAAGTAGTTTGCTTTGCTAGTTTTTCACTTGCGCTAGACTGGTCTGTGCTGGTACATTGAAATGCACAACCTGTAATAGTATGGTGAGTCTGAAAAGATTTGAAATTCATTAGATAACTTTAGTGAAGCTTTGTGCCTCTCCAATTACTGGGATAATTACTGTTTTTCCCAATCTCCACTCCTGTTGAGGGTGTACTGTTGTGTGACTACAAGCTGTCTTAATGAGTAGGTCACAATGTGGCAATTTTTCTGGCAGAGGCTCTAGGCTTTTTCTGAAACCTTCATCACTTCCTGGCTTTGTTCTTTGGGGACAGCACTGCGTGGGTACAATACTGATCACCCTGAAGTCTGAGGCAAAAACATCAGGGGACTTGGCGTGTCAGGCTTCTGAAACACAGTTAAATATTGGTTCAGCAAACTGCTTCAAGTGTTGCAGTTTGATTTCAGAGAGATAGTAATGACTAACCAAGGCAGAGATTTTAATCATGATTGAGATAAATGTATCCTGCCTAACATTCGTAAACACCAAACCATGTTGTACTTCTTCTTGTATGTCCTGGTGTACCTGGAATTAACCATCTAAAATTTGAAATAATTTTGTCCCTAGCCTATTTGGGGACCTGGAATAGGTTGGTATTAAGAAAGAAAAATATGGGGAACTCTGGACACTTGGAGCAGTGCAGTAAACTGATTCTGAAAAAGATCTTCTGGTATCATTGGAGCTCTTCACTCACGTTTAAAGGTTTTGCAGTGCATTGGTAATAACTTATAACTGGTTTATAAGTCACATTTTAAACAAGAAAAACTTAAGGTGCTTAACCCAACTGAAAGCTCAGATCTGATTCACAGGAGTATCTGAGTCAGTATTTGGAAACATTTTTAAGTCACATGGGTGCATTGCATATATGTCTGCAACAGAATTTCCTTTCTTCTGTATTGCTTCTGTTACTTGGTTTGACAGTGCCCTGTAAATAAGTCTGTTATCATCACCACAATTTAGCGCATGATGGTTCTTTTGAAAGTATGAGAATTTGAATGCTGCTTTTTAAGACTACTGAGCTGTTTATGGATAATCCACAGACTTTAAAATTCTTGAGCACTGTTGTAAACATGGAAAATATCAGTTTCTCTTTGCTTTTTCCATGCTCTGTGGCAGTGGTTATCTGCCCACCTGATTTGTAACTGTATGGAAATAAGCTATAATTTGCTTTAGTATCTAAAGATTTTAACATCTCTTATATTTAGCATTTCTGAGAGATTTTAACAATTTGAGTCCTCATACTGCATCAGTAACTCTTAGTCCTATATGCTTGAGCTGAACAGGGGTTTCCTGACATGTAGGAATTCACTCAAATGCAAGTTTTTAGTGTGCATGCTGCCTGTAATGCTGGCTAGGAGTGTGTTTCAGTGGGTTTTGATGTGTGCTAATGTTTGCTTACAGGTAGACAGCTATAAATAAGTGCATGTTCTTTAAAACGAAAATAAGATGCACAACTAGAAATGAGCTGGGCCAGCCTAAACAGAGTTTAGGTCTTCTCTCCTGACCAAAACGTGATTTTTAGCAGGACAATGAAGTCCTGTGTGGTAGAGTGGAAGAACTAATCTGACCTCACTGAGGAAAGCCCGAGTTGCTGTGAAGAGGATAATAAGTCATTGTCTTTATTACTAGAGAAAGCATTTCCAACTCTCTTTAACACCTGAAAACTTGCCTAATCTCTTCTTTATTACATAAAATCATACAAAAATTATTTCAAGGGAAGCTTATTGCACCTTTAATTCTAGAAGTGCCAGTGTGTGCTGCATACGTGTTGGTGGTAATCAGGTATTTCATTGCTGTCCCTTACCCCATGAACACTTCAAACTATTTGATGCTTTTGAGAAACTCCTCATGCATTGTTAACCATTTTCTTGCAATATGAGATAGTGAATACTTAATTAAATACCTGCCTGAATATTGTAAACACATGCAGCTTCTGAGACTGAAAAGGAGCTCCCTTTCTGCTTCTCCTCTGTCAGTAAGCATGTTTTATTAGCTGGAAGAAATGATGCAAGTCTGTTTCTTAGCTTTTTATTTGTATTTAATTTGCTTCTAATGTTCTAATGGTTAGCGGTGTTGACTTCAAATGACTAGCTGCAGGCTATTGAAAGTATTTTAGGGTTGAAAAACTGCTAAGAAAGTGAGCGAGAAGGTCAAGAGACACAATGTTTGTTGTGAAATTGTAGAGTAATATGAGGATCTAGCAGTTACAGCTGATAAGGTACTTGGAGTAATGATTCCTGAGTATTTTGACTTCTCTTAGTCCCAAAGTGGTGTTCTGGATTGAATTTGGTTTCATTTTTTGGATGAGTTTGTTTTAATTCTGATGTTGCTGAAAGCAACAAGAAAATTGTGTTATAAAAGAGGTGTAATACTAAAGGGAGTTTTTTTTAGACAAGTGAATTTTAATTTTTACCTATTGTTTAATAAAATCGCAATAAAAAACAGTTTGAAGGCATGGTTTGGTTTCTTCAGGCTAGTATGCTTCTTGTCTCATAGGAATGCCTGTGAGAGGAACATGTGTAGAGATTTCTTTACAGTAGGCAGGACAGGAGATAGCTGCTTCTTCAGGCTGAGAGGCATAAGGACTTGAAGAGACACTTCATATTTCTGCATAGGCTATGCAAATGTACACGTTGTCTATCAGTCTGATGCAGTTGTCATGGAGAAGCTAGAATGAAGAGTAATTCTTTTTGGTCAGATCATAGCTGCAGATGTTGCAGCAACCGCAGTGAAAATCTCTTCAGTCTTGGAGTATTTACTGGATTTTGGATGAGTTTGGTTTTCAGGGTAAAAGGTTGGGGAAAGATTAAGTCTGTCTAAACAATCTCCACACTGGAAGAAAGGTAGTGTCCTCAGCGCTCTGAGATGGGAAAGAAGCAATGGAACTCCTGACTGTGTTTCTGAAGCACTTCGTGTTTTTCTGAGCTCTTTGGACATTAGTTGTTTTAAACTTCTCACAGTACCCTTAGTAATATCCACAGTGGGACTTGGCATGTGTTTTGACTCACTGAGAATATTTTTTCAAAGATTCATTAAGACGGGTGATTTAAGGTAGTCTGTGAAATGAAACAATGGTTAAACTATCATTTGGAGCCTTGCCTGCCCTACCTACATTATTTCTATGGCTTTGCTAAGGTAATGAAGACAGCTAGGGCTTTAAAGCTGATAACAAGATAGATGTCTTGCAGTTGTTCTGAACTACCTCAAAACCAGTATTAGATAGTAATCACAGTGCAAATTGCTGTAAAAGATCAAACAGTACAGAGCTGAACATGCAAAAATAATCTCAATTCCCTTTTGTTTGCAAAGTACTTTGCCACTTTTTAGATTACGTGCTTCATTTTGAACTGTTCTTTTGGATGTAATCAAAAGATACTGCCGATTTCTGAACTTACTGATCTGCAGCTAGTGTTTTGTCTTTATTCTTTTATTTCTGCTTCCTCAGTTTCTCTAATCCTGGTATCCTAACCTGCTGTTTCTGTTTTGTTCTCTTAGAACTGCCATTTAAAAGACATATTTTATTTCTAAAAACAATATTGGTGAGAAAAACGAGTCTGTGAGAGGGGGAAAAAAAAGGCACAAAACCAAACAAAACAAATAGACAAGTGACACCCCCTCTCCCAAAGCAAAATCCAACCAACCAACCAAAACCCAAAGCAAAAAAAAACCTCCCCCCAAAATGTAACAGCCCCTCACCCCCAAAAACAGATGTCCAGAAATCTTGTGGTAGAAAATGAATAAAATGTCTGTGAAGACAGAAAATGTGTTTTGCTATTCTGTTTCCAGATGTAGTCACTGCTTACCAGTGTTTCTCAAGGAGCTGGTTTCAAAGGCTTATAAGACCTACAGAAGAATATTTTTACTACCTAATGCAGTTTTGTAGCAGACATCTCTGGTATTTATTCATAACGGAAATGTTACTGGAGTTATTTGACCAAAAGCCTTTTGTTCTTCATTCCAGCTAAAAGCTTAAGCTGCTGTCCTAGAAGAACAGTTCGGGTCTGCTTACTGCCAAGCCTGTTTAAAATTTGAGGAGTTCAGTTCTGAAGAGGAGTCCTAGCTAATGATTAACTTTTTTATAAAAATGTTTTACAAGGCTTCCCAAATGATATTTCTGCTTCTGTAGTGGGATGCAGGTTTCTCTGAAAAGATTTATCTGCCCCATTTACTTTCAAAAACAAAATGGAATTTGTTCCTCTTTTTAATCTCTTCCTGTGAATCTGGGAAGTGCTGCCACCAACAACAGTAAGACAAGAAACTGGAGGTGAGGCATGAACCTGGAAGGTGTTGCCTTCCTTGCTGCTGTGATACAGCAGATTTATTTCTTGAGATGGTGACATCAGGCAAATGAAACCTGTGAATCCCTGTTCCGTGCTGGATGGCTGATGCACTGAATTGCTAACTACTAAAAGGAAGGCATGCAGTTATTACGGGAATTTCATGCTATAAACCTTTTATGGATATTTCCTTTATACTATCTGCTCCTGCCAGCTGTTGAAGAGAGGCCATTGTGGTACAAGTTTCCTAAGTTTTAACGCATGGCTGAAACAGATGAATTTATGGCATAATACAAGAGCTCTTTCCAATATAACAAAATCTTGTCTTTAGGGAAAGTGTCTTCAAAGTGTGTCCAATTTTCAAGTGGCTTCTTAATTTTTAGTGCTCTGAAGCATACCTTTACGATAATGCAGCAGTTCTGCATCAGGAAGTCCAGCATTACAAAAACATTTTGCTTCAAGAGTCAGCAAAAACTAGTAATTGTTCTGTGTGGGTCATTAATCATTCTTACCAACAGAGGTTGAGACAGATAAGCTATTATAAAAGCTGCTGTGGGCACAACTGATGTGCCTTAGCTGTCAGTCTGTATGCTCAGGACTAGTGAGGGATGCACAGTAGTTTTCATTGTCCTACTTCTACATGAAAGAAGTAGTCTGCTGCAGGTGAGTTGTCATGCAGGCAAGCATGTGCCTATGCACAACAGGGTTGTCAGACTTGGGGGTAAGTTGCTTTTCCATCTGAGCCTTGCATCTTTCAAGTGGAACATCTTAGAAAAGACAGTCTTAAGAGAAATAGGCGCTTCTGTTGCTTTATCTCCTCTTCCATGATTCTGGAGGAAATACAGAAAAGTTGGTCTGTCAGGATGTCTACAGAGATCTTGGATACTCTCCTAGTGACTTAGTGTAGTGATAATGTAATCCTTCACTGGAATTTTATTTTCATGACTTTTGCTTGCCAACTTGCTTTCGACTTAGTTTATGCTAAGAGTCTTGACATGCTGACAGGTATGGTTGCATAGTCCTATGTCTGCTTGCAGAAATAAGTTGGCAAATCTCTTGGTTAATTTTTTTCTCCTTTTTTTTTTCTTTTTAATATTTTGGGAAGAGTGGGGAGGTACTAAACTGAGACAGAAATAAGTGATGCAGAAAAGCTAGGTCAGTTCTGGATCTGCAGGAAATAATACTTTTGCTAATATATGTATTGATTTTCAATGTGAAGAATCTTTTGTGTTTTAATATGCCTAGATGTGATTACTATTATCATTCTAAGAGATAGTAATAGTGACTGATTGCAGTTCTTAGAATTTCTAGAAGTTTAGAGTTTTAAAACTAATAAGTCAGTAAATTTGTAAAATTGGAAATCGCAGTCCTGTTGTGTAACTATGTCAGGTAGAACTGGCTCCAAAGAACGCCAGTGTAATACTGAGAATTACTGCTTTCCTTTCTATTTTCTTCTCCTTATTACAATCTAAACACCTATATCCATACGTACTGCTGAAAAGCTCACTTTCCTTTAATAAGGAGGAATTCTTACAGCTTCCCCCCATTTCTCAGCTTGTAGAGAACTGCTGGTTTCCTCTCATTGCAGAGAAACTGCTGTGTTAGAGCTGCAGAGATGCTGGGGTCAGAGAGCCCATTCCTCCTTGGCTTGCATTGTGTGGGGTTCTGCTTAACACGTGGTGGCCTTCTCTCACACCAGGGTGCACAAAACAAATGTCTGTATGTGTTACAAACTCCCAGTGGGTTTGTGAGAAGCTCTGCTACCACCTGAGCAAAGGGAGGTAGGAGATATACAGTACAATGACTAGGTCTGCTTTCTGGTCAATGAAAGGTGTTTAAACTTTTTGGGTTAGCAGTCCTTTTTCTCAAAGGAGCTGACAAAACAGTTTCAAAATCCATAGCCAGTTGTATCTTTGGGGGCTTAGATGGAAGAAATGTAGCCAGTAAAACTAATTTTCTGGTAGCTAATAGATTAGTAATTCTTACATGTATTGCATATTTGCAATAGCCTTTAAATGAAGCAGTGGCATTTATTACACTAACACAGTGTTTGAATCTCTGCAGTTCCTGTAGTTCTTGGATTATTTGATCCTTTTGCATATGACCAGAAGTGAATATGAAGCACAACAGTTATTGTAACAAGTCTTGGGGTTGTTTTGGGTTTTTTTGGTGGTTTTTTGTTTGTTTTATTTGTTTTTTGTTTTTAACTGGTTGAGTCAGCTGACTGGAGCTAGCCCAGCTAGAGCCGCAGCCGGCACGCTACAGCGACCGCGAGCTTCTACCGAGATTAGGAAAATCAGAGGGGATAGCGGAGAGGCATCGCGATTCCTGACATTTCCCTACGTTTCCTGATTCCCGAAGTCCCATCAGCCCTTGCGAGAGAGCGGCTGACGTGGCGGGGGGGACGTTCCCACGGTGACGGCGGGAGATTTAAATTCGGCTGAAACTCGCTACTCGCATTCAGTCAGCTGACTGGAGCTAGCCCAGCTAGAGCCGCAGCCGGCACGCTACAGCGACCGCGAGCTTCTACTGAGATTAGGTAAATCAGAGGGGATAGCGGAGAGGCATCGTGATTCCCGACATTTCCCGTCGTTTCCTGATTCCCGAAGTCCCAGCAGCCCTTGTGAGAGAGCAGCTGACGTGGTGGGGGGGGGGCATTCCCACGGTGACGGCGACCACTCCCCTGCCCCTTGACTTGAAAGAGCCCTTGAAAGGGCAGCGACACTGCCCACCAGGTGCAGGGAAGAACAGGTAGGTCGTTTTGCTGACCAATATGGTCGTCTCCAGAAAGAGAGCTAACAGTAAGAGGACTGTAACAACTCAGACAGAGACCCCAACCCTAACCGTGGCTGTTCAGGTCTCTGGATGCAGGGAGTGCCAGAGCCTGCTACCGCCGGGGGAGGGAGGACAGCATTCCACCTGTGTGAGGTGTGAGCAGGTGGAAGATCTGCTTAGCTTGGTGGCTAAACTTAAGGAGGAGGTTGAGACGCTGAGGAGCATCAGGGAGTGTGAAAGGGAGATCGACTGGTGGAGTAACTCCCTGGCTGGCCAGTTGGAACAGCTCCAGGGAGATACCCCCCAAAAGGGGATGGACCCCCTGCCCTCTCAGACAGAGGGGGATGGCCTGAGAGCTGTTGCCCAGAGGTAGGGGACCAAAAAGATGAGGAGGGTTGGAAGCGAGTTCCGGTTCGGCGTCGTGGGCAGCCCTCCTCCCTTCCTGCCCCGCTTCCCCAGGTGTCCCTTTGTAATAGGTTTGAGGCCCTGGATCTTGAAGGAGAGGTAGGTGAGGATGTGGTGCAAGGCCCACCTACAAGGCCACATAGGAAAAAGCGGTCGACTTCACACCTCAAGACTGCCTCTGATAAGAAAGAAAGAAGGGTCATTGTAGTAGGTGATTCCATTCTGAAAGGAACAGAGGGCCCAATATGCAGAGTTGACCCTCATCATAGGGAAGTGTGTAGTCTGCCTGGAGCCTGGATCAGGGATATCACCAGGGCGCTCCCCAACCTGGTGCACCCGACAGACTACTACCCGCTGCTGGTCTTCCAGACGGGTGAGGGGGAATCTGCCTCCCGCAGTCTGAGGGGGATGAAGAAAGACTGCAGGGCCTTGGGGCGGATGGTGAAAGACTCTGGGGCTCAAGTGATCTTCTCTTCACTCCTTCCATCTTCCACTGATGATGTGGGACTGAATGGGAAAATTCAGTCCATAAACGATTGGCATCGAGGCTGGTGCTTCAGGCAGGGCTTTGGATTCTTTGATAACGGCTGGTTTTATAGGGCACCAGTTTGGACAGTGGCATGTGGGAAAGGTTTATCACACAGAGGCAAAAGGATGCTGGGGCAGGAATTAGCAGGGCTCATTTGGAGAGCTTTAAACTAGATTCGAAGGGGGATGGGGTTGTAGCTGGGCTTGCCTCAGTGGGACAGCGCTCTGGAATTGATGAAGACTGGGAGGCCCCCTCTAATCCTAGGGTGAAATCGGTGTGCTCAGCTTGCTCCCTGAAATGTCTGTACACAAATGCGTGCAGCATGGGAAATAAGCAGGAGGAGCTAGAAACCTGTGTTAAGTCAGGAGATTATGTCCTGGTGGCAATTACAGAGACGTGGTGGGACAGCTCACATGACTGGAATATAGTCATGGAGGGCTATGTCCTTTTCAGGAAAGACAGGCCAGCCAGGCGGGGTGGTGGGGTTGCTCTTTACGTGCGAGAGCAGCTACAATGCGTTGAGTTCTGTCCGGGGACAGATGATGAGCGAGTTGAGAGTCTGTGGGTGAGAATTAAGGGGCAGGCTGGCAGGGGCGATACTGTTGTGGGGGTCTGTTACAGGCCACCGGATCAGGGTGAGGAAGTTGACGAGGCCTTCTACAGGCATCTGAGAGCGGCCTCACGGTCACAGGCCATGGTCGTCGTGGGGGATTTTAACTTCCCTGATGTTTGCTGGAAGGACTACTCGGCAACCCAGCCGCAGTCCAGGAGGTTCCTCCAGTATATGGATGATAACTTCCTCATGCAAATGGTGGATGAGCCAACCAGGAGGGGAGCGCTGCTGGATCTCATCCTCACTAACAAGGAGGGTCTGGTCAAAGGAGTGAAGGTTGAGGGCTGCCTTGGTTGCAGCGACCACGAGATGGTAGAATTCAGGATCTTGTGTGGTAGGGTCAGTAGAATAGCAAGTAGAATCGCAACCCTGGACTTTAGCAGGGCAAACTTTGGCCTCTTCAAGCGATTGCTAGGGGAAATCCCATGGGCTAGGCTGCTTGAAGGTAAAGGGGCCCAAGATAGTTGGTTGACATTCAAGGACTGCTTTTTCCGAGCTCAAGATCAGAGCATCCCGACACATAGAAACTCAAGGAAGAGGGTCAGGAGACCTGCGTGGCTAAATAGGGAATTGCTGGGTATGCTGAAGTGGAAGAGAAGAGTTTACAGGTCATGGAAGGAAGGGCTGGCCGCTTGGGAAGAATATAAGGCTGCTGCTAGAGGATGTAGGAAAGCTGCTAGGATGGCTAAGGCCTCCTTGGAATTAAAGCTGGCGAGAGGGGTCAAGGACAGCAGAAAGAGCTTTTTCAAATACATGGCAGGTAAAACTAACACCAGAGGCAATGTAGGCCCGCTGATGAAAGGGACTGGTGCCCTGGTGACAGAAGATACAGAGATGGCAGAGTTACTGAATGACTTCTTTGTCTCTGTCTACTCTGCCGGAGGCAGTCTTGAAGAGCCCTGTACCGCTGAGACCTCAGATGAAGTCAGGTCAACGGAGCGGTCTGCCTTAGTCGATGAGGAATGGGTTAGAGACCAGTTGAGCAATCTGGACATCCATAAATCCATGGGTCCAGATGGGATGCACCCGCGGGTGCTGAGGGAACTGGCGGAGGTCATTGCTAGACCGCTCTCCATCATCTTTACCAAGTCTTGGGAAACGGGAGAGGTGCCTGAGGACTGGAGGAAAGCAAATATCACTCCCGTCTTCAAAAAGGGCAAGAAGGAGGACCCGGGTAACTGTACACCGGTCAGCCTCACCTCCATTCCTGGGAAAGTGATGGAACACCTTATCCTTGGTGCCATCTTAAGGCATATCAAGGATAAGAGGGTTATGAGGGGCAGTCAACATGGCTTCACCAAGGGGAAGTCATGCTTGACCAATTTCATAGCCTTTTATGAGGAAATAACATGGTGGATGGATGATGGCAGAGCGGTGGATGTGGTCTACCTTGACTTCAGCAAAGCGTTTGGCACAGTCTCCCACAGCATCCTTGCAGCCAAATTAAGGAAGTGTGGTCTGGATGATTGGGTAGTGAGGTGGACTGTGAACTGGCTGAAGGAGAGAAGCCAGAGAGTTGTAGTCTATGGGGCGGAGTCTAGTTGGAGGCCTGTATCTAGTGGAGTGCCTCAAGGGTCAGTACTGGGACCAGTATTATTTAATATATTCATCAATGATTTAGATGAGGGAATTGAGTGTACTATCAGCAAGTTTGCTGATGACACTGAGCTGGGAGGAGTGGCCGACACGCCAGAAGGCTGTGCTGCCATCCAGCGGGACCTGGACAGGCTGGAGAGCTGGGCGGGGAATAACTTGATGAAATATAACAAGGGAAAGTGTAGAGTCCTGCATCTGGGCAGGAACAACCCCAGATTCCAGTATAGATTGGGGAACGACCTGTTAGAGAGCAGTGTAGGGGAGAGGGACCTGGGGGTCCTGGTGGACGACAGGGTGACCATGAGCAGACACTGTGCCCTTGTGGCCAAGAAGGCCAATGGCATCCTGGGTTGTATTAGAAGGGGGGTGGTTAGTAGGTCGAGAGAGGTTCTCCTTCCCCTCTACTCAGCCCTGGTGAGACCTCATCTGGAATATTGTGTCCAGTTCTGGGCCCCTCAGTTTAAGAAGGACAGGGACCTGCTGGAGAGAGTCCAGTGCAGGGCAACTAAGATGATTAAGGGAGTGGAGCATCTCCCTTATGAGGAAAGACTGAGGGAGCTGGGTCTCTATAGCTTGGAGAAGAGGAGATTGAGGGGTGACCTTATTAGTGTATATAAATATATAAAGGGGGAGTGTCACGAGGATGGAGCCAGGCTCTTCTCAGTGGCAAACAATGAAAGGACAAGGGGCAATGGGTACAAACTGGAACACAAGAGGTTCCACTTAAACTTGAGAAGAAACTTCTTCTCAGTGAGGGTGACAGAACACTGGAACAGGCTGCCCAGGGAGGTTGTGGAGTCTCCTTCTCTGGAGACATTCAAAACCCGCCTGGACACGTTCCTGGGTAACCTTATCTAGGTGTTCCTGCTCCGGCAGGGGGATTGGACTAGATGATCTTTTGAGGTCCCTTCCAATCTCTAACATACTGTGATACTGTGATACTGTTTTGAAGAAGTTGTCTTTGGTCTTCATTCTGTGATCTTTGGAATTTGTCAGAGATCCCCATTTTATAAATATTCATAATGTTCTTAAGCTTAGACCTAATATTTGATGCATGAATTGCAGTGCCTGGGAGCTGAAATCCTTTTCTTGCTTTCTTCTTTCCATGCCTGAATGCTATTTTGTGTAAATGGTAAAAATTTAACTCTAAGCCAGATCTGCTACTTAGATGTAATATTTGTGGCTAGCAAGTAGGAAAAAATTCATTGCAAAACCAAACCTTTTTCCTTTTTATGGTAGTTTGTTACTGAATGTCAAGAATTTGAATAGGGTTGGGGCTGATGCCTCTGCCCAAGGAAAGGCTAAAGGGTTTTCTAACATTACACTTATTAAATTTGGGGAAAACAACTAGGGACTTAGTTTCACTTACTTTAGAATTTGTGGAGTTCATACTACTTTCCCATTAAACCTAAACAGTAGGAGAGTAGCATCAAAACTTATTTGTTATGAGTTCTTAGGCACTGAATTCCCAAACATAGGCAAGTGAGCCCAAAAAAGCAAGTGTTACAGAGAATACCAGCAAAAAATTTGAGGAATGTATTTGAGACATCAGTATATGGATCAAGTTACAGATGTGCTCAAATGCTCAATGTTCTGTAATAATTTATTTCTGCAGTTTTGTGAATCTTTTTATATATTATCAGTTTCTTAAACTGAATTAAGGCAAAAATAAATTTTGTTTATAACTTTTCTCCCATTTTCTAGTTGGTTTGTTGTTTGGGGATTTTTTGTTTTTTTTTTTTTGTTTGTTTGTTTTGGTTTTTTTTTAGCAACATGTGAGACATCTGGAGCAGGTGAATAGATAGGCTTTGGCACAATGGCTTTATTAAATTCTGTGTCTCTCTCTTGGTTTTCCTTCCCTACAATCTGAATACTTCCAGATCTTTGAGTAACTTTATTTCCCTGCTGTGTCTGGAGAACCTAGTATTTGTATCTGTTCTCTTATTACACATAAATATGTCTTACCTTTCCAGTTTGGTCATTACTTCGGGATGTTTTGCGAGTTTTCCTCAGTGCTGGTAAAATCTGCCTGTGTCCTGGTGAGCAGGCATCATTCTCATGGATAAAAGCAAGAACTTCATACTATGGTGAACTACTTGAAAGCTAAGAAGGCTCCCTGATTAAGAAAGCTGCTTTTGCCATGGTTCAGATGTTTAGCATCTGAGTGTTAAATTGACTTGCAGGACCTGGATAAGTGTTAGTAACCTGCTGTAAAAAGACATGTTTTAACACCTTCATCTACTAGTGTTGAGGGGAAAAGCCTGGAGGGTGGCACTTATTACCCCCTATGTAAAATGTTCTTGTATTTCAAAAAGTATGCTGATTGGTTTACTTTTTAAGTAAAGTAAGGCAGCTTAGTCTTGTATTTGCATGGAGGCCTGCTTTACTGCTAGAAAGAAAACAGTTTTCTTCATCTTGGTTTTATGTGACATGATCTCAAAGTGCTGAAAGCCTCAGTTCAGAGTGAAAAGTTTTCATGCAAGTAAACATTCAGAGTATTTGGGGAACATGGTTTTCTGCAGTGTTGTGCTTCTCTAGTGGAGAAGACCAAGTGATTGAGTTGTTATGCACATATTTCAGATTAGCTTTGTCAGTTGAACTACAACATACAAATTTTTGCTTGGCTCTGTTTACACTGACTTAAAGTGTTTGTTGATCAGCCAGAAGTACTTCCACATGATAACTGGGGGAGGGGGAGAAGTTGTGCTTTTTCGGGTTTTATGTCAGAAGAAGGGATGTCTAGATGGGAATCATAAGACCCTGCAGTTTTGGGGCAAGCAGGGTTTGATGGTGAATGTCTGTCTTTTGGGACTTACATTTTTCCTATCACATAGCTTGCTTTCAACAGAAATCACGATTTTGCTGTCATCTTCATGGCAGAAACAATTAGGCTTTAGGTTTGTTTTTGTTCCTTCCCCTGACCCGACAAGAAGGATCTCATTGCTGTACACAGTGTCTAATGTTGTTAGTCATGCTAGTATAAAATTGTTTTTCTTGGATTTAGTTTCTTTTGCTTGGTTTTGGGATTTATTTTTTTTTGTGTGAGTTGAGGTAACTAAAGTGTATGTCTACCTGGTGAAGAGGAGACCATAGCCTTGCCTTTTTCAAAATGTGCTAGGGAAATGGGAGTGCTTCCTGAAGTAAATTTTCTGCTGATTGTAATTCTATATGAACTGAAGAAATAAGGGCTGTGATGTAGTCTACATTGAGTATTGATGTTTTTGTTATAGCTGTCAGTGTTGTCTATTTCTGTTTTCCTTTTCTGACCTATAGTCTTGTTTTTCTTTCTGCTCTTTTTGATACTTAAGCATTGGCATCAATCAGATAAAATAATGTATTCATTACTTCTAGGGCACATGAAGAATTGAAGTGAAAATAATAAGGTGTTAAATTTATAAGTTCTACTAGTGTGAGTTTTCTTTCAGAGGAAGAGAGGCTTAGATAGAGGGTTTATTGTGGTCAGGTTTAAAGTTTATCTTACACGCTGTTTAAATGAAAAGCTAAAACTTTGATTCTAGATGTTCCTTTAAGAGTCAAGGGGGAAAAAACATGTGGCTGCTCTCTGAATCCATTTAAACAGTTTATGAGAAAATAAATACAGTCCCTCTAATTCCTGAGAGCTTTCTCTACTTTTAGATTGAAAAGGAATTGAATAGCAGACAATTAAAAGATGTTTGGGAACATAATTTTAGGCCATGTCATAATTCTTTGTATAAAGTAGAACCGTTTTCTAAATGTTAAACAACTTTGTCCATGTTTCAAACACTACATTTCTTTATGTAGTGTAGTAGTTAGTATATAGCAAAGCTCTTGTATGTCTAAGCACTTCCATGAGGTTGGTTTTGTTTTTCCTTCTCCTCCTCAAGCCAATATGTAACAGGCCTGCTCTCACTGTTTGTGCGTTTGCATAGTTCCTCCTGTGTACAGCAAATTTCAAAACAGTTTATGTACTACTTTTTATGTACAGTAGTGGTTACTTACAGCTGCAGTTACTTGTTTTTTGTGAATTGCTTGCTCTCTGAAACAGTTCACTTTACCCAATTGGAGTTGGAATGTCTTGGGGGGGCCGGGGTGGGGATTAATTGGGTTGTTTGCTTTCTAATTGGAAGTTAGAAACTTTTCCTTTTCCTAGAAAAGGTTGTACAGATAGTTCTGGATATGGCAGAGAACAGCCAGTTTTAAACTGTGAATCTTCCTGGAAAATAATCATAGAATGGTTTGGGTTGGAAGGGACCTTAAGATCGCCCAGTTCCAGCCCCCCTGCCATGGGCAGGGATGCCTCACACTGTAACATGTTGCCCAAGGCTCCCTTCAGCCTGGCCTTGAACACTGCCAGGGAGAGCATTCACAACTTCCTGGGCAACCTGTTCCAGTGCCTGGAACCATCCTCACAGTAAAGAACTTCTTCCTTACATCCAACCTGAACTTCCCTGTTCAAACTTAAACCCATTGCCCCTTGTCCTATTGCTGAATAGAAATAGGCTGAATAGCCCCTGATGAAGTCCCTCCCTGGCATCCCTGTAGGCTTCTTTCAGACACTGGAAAGCTGCTATGAGGTCTCCACACAGCTTTTTCTTCTCCAGGCTGAACAGCCCCAGTTTTCTCAGCCTGTCTTCATATGGGAGGTGCACCTGCCCCCTTATCATCCTCGTGGCCTCCTTTGGACTTGCTCCAACAGCTCCATGTCATCCTTGTATTAAGGACACCAGAACTGCATGCACACCAAGCAGGGTCTCTCACAAGAGCAGAGTAGAGGGGTAGGATCACCTCTTTCATTTCTTCTGATGCAGACAAGGATATGGTTGGCTTTCTGGGCTATGTGTGCTGAAGCTGGCTCGTGTTTAGTTTCTTGTTGATCAACACCCCCAAGCCCTTCTCCACAGGGCTGCTCTGAATCTCTTCTCTGCCCAGCCTGTAGCTGTGCCTGGGATTATCCCAACCCAGGTGTAGGACCTTGCACTTCACTTTGAGTGATAATGATCATCTCTGACAAACTCCACAGGAGATTTTCATCTTACAAAGTTTGTGTTAGTATTCACTTTGGAGTTTAAATTTAGGAAATATTTGTTTCCTGCATGCTGAGTTGCTCTTTGTACGTCTAGCCTTACCCCACTTACTGTTTCTGCTACTTAAGAATAAGTTGTGCTGATACTTGCTTTATAAAATCTTTTCTAAAGAAGCTAGAAAGCTCACAGCTATGTTCTTTTTACACATACAGGCTCGTGTTATGTATGATTTTGCTGCTGAGCCTGGAAACAACGAGCTGACAGTCAGTGAAGGAGAGATCATCGTAATTACCAACCCGGTAAGACCCTAGGTGGAATCACAGCTTCAGTGCGCTTTCTTGACCCAATTCTAGTAGGTGGAAGAAAAGGGGGTTCTAGGTGACATCTGACGAAAGCCTTGGCTTTCCTGAAGAATCAGTGAGTAAACTAAATAGAATTTTCAGTTTTATGGAAACAAATGTTATGGGCAGTTTTGAAGGGCGGGGCCTTCTTGGGTTGTGCCTATGCGCTTAGGAATTTATTCAGCTTTTCTCCCCTCTGAACAGAGCTGAGTGACAAGGCAGAGGATGGAGCTAGTGATGGTGGTAGCCTTTACAGCTGAATGTGTTGTCTTTTTTTATATGCCTACTGTTCCACATTTTGTGTCTATATGGTCTTCCAGGTGCTTGCCACGTGCATTTAAATCTGACATGCCAGCTCCCTTCTTGGTTCTGAGTTTCTTAATCAACAACTTCAGCATTCCAAGTTTGTTCAAAGAACTTAGAACAAAAATTTGTTACTAAATTTGTGTCCTTTCATTATTAAAGCAATATGGACAAGGTACAGGGAAGGACTGGCGAAAATACTATTGGGGTTTCATAAATAAATAGTACTTTTGAGCACTGACATTTGATTTGTGTGCAGTTTGAATTTGAGTACACTTTTATTGTCTTATATAAGTCTTACCCTTGGTAACAAGGTAAGTGTTAGCTGATTCTGGTTTTGGTTTTTGTGTATTGATATGGCTCAGTGAATAGACTGTCCTTTTAAAACTCATACAAACAAAACCCACCTGATCTTGCTGCTAGGTTTTATTTATCTGGTTGTATAGGAAGCATGGGTTATGCAGAATAAACTAATTTTTTGAAGAGCCTAGTCATGTATATTTCTTATAATTTTTAGTTCCACTGACCTTAAATATTTGAAGCAGGTATGTAATAGAACCAGCACTTTCTTGTATAGTATGATATACTGTGGCAGAGGTAACATTTTAAGTTGCTTCAGGAGCTTAATGCTGTTTCACAAAAGTAGGACTAAAGAAATAGTTTACCACTTTTAAGGTAGTTCCTGCTGAACAAGACATCTCTGCGTTAAGGTTACTTAAAAGCAAGTAAAACTTTCTAGTTTTTGCTGTCCGTGATTGAGCTGTGACATGGACTGCCACAAAAGCTCTTGATCTTTTTTGATATAAGTTTAGATGGCAATAGCGTAAGTCATGAAAGCCCACTGATGATCACTCTGAAGTGTAGCATGGCAAATATGACTTCTGGCTGAAGATGTCATTGTTCTTGCAGTTAATCAGGCTAGTTGAATTTATAATGTGAGGTGCCACATTGTTTGTGTTCTTATGTGTAAGCTTTCAGATACATAAGAAAAAGGAAATGAATTCCTTATTTTAATAATTGATTGATCTTCACTGTTTAAAATCTTGAATACATAAGCAGACTTCTTACTGTGTGGAGGATTACATAAAATTTCCAAGTTAAAGAACAAAATAATGAATAAACAAATACATCTGTTAAAAAACAAATTAAGAACCTGAAATTCAATAACTGTGGTCTAGTATATATGGTTCCAGTTTTCAGCTGTGAGTTAGCTTGACCCGTAACAATGTGTTTAAGGAACAGCTTGATTTAAAACAGAACTGGCTTATTGGTAATAAAGTTGTCCTGGAATTGACTTTGCTGAGCTGCTTAGTGTATGTAGGATATTTGTTTAAAAAAACCCAGAACAAAACACAACCAAATAGCAGGATGTCTCACAGAGGTCAGATGTGAACTGTCTTAGTTCTGTCCTAACTTAGAGCATGAGATCTGCCTCTGAAATTCACGTAAACTAGAGTGTCTCCAGATCTTGCATGGCATGTGCCTCTTAATATTCTCCCTAATATTTTTGTGGGTTATAGCTCCCACTCTCCACACAACTCTGTATCTTCAATAAGTGAAGCAGAGATTTTACACGTATTAGCAACAGCTTCATTCCTTGGGTCTTGTTTCCTTATAATCTGTTAATTAAAAGTAATGCTTTGGAATTGGCATTCTGATAGCTGTGTTTTGATGCAGGCTGTGTCCAGACAGTTGACTGGTTTCATAAAGAGCTGAAAATCAACCTTTTTCCACCCTTACATTTGTTAAGTCTAAAGTCGATGGTAGCTGTGTGAAACAAGAACTCCCTGTGTTCTATATAAATAAGTATCTGCTGCTTCAGCAGATTTAAGTGAATTTGTTCGTGGTCATGCAGTTACAACTGCATTTTGAACATTGCATTTGACAGCAAGACAGTGCTTCCTCCTGAGCTGTTTGAAGCATGCTGTGGGATCTGTCTAGCAAAACTATTTCTGTATTATTACTTCTTCTAGGATGTCGGTGGAGGCTGGTTAGAAGGAAAAAACAGCCAAGGTGAGAGAGGACTTGTTCCAACAGATTATGTTGAGGTAAGTGACTACACAGCTCTGCACTAAGAAAGCAGAACTACTGAAAAAGCTAACCTCTGGTTCACTGATCAGACTGTACTGCACAAACATAAAAGTTCCAGTGTTAAGGCTTAGAATATATAATCTTATTGAGCAGCTATAGCTGGCTTTGGAGACCAGTGCAAACATGCCATCCAAGCTACTGTGCTTCTTAATCATTTCCCAAGAAATGCAACAGGAGGTTATCTATAGCAAATACTGGTGACCTGCAGAACGTGAGCTATTTTAGTCTGCTTCTTGGTTTGGGGGCCTCGTGAGCCAATAATTATTGTTTTCCTGTCTGAAGATACAGATATGGAAGTGAAGTGAGTAATCCATGTTTACATTGGTGTTTCTGTGGCTGATTTGCTGCATGCTTATAAATCTCTGGAATGGAATTCCATTTCTGGGGGTCAGGATATGGTATCCTAAAATCGGAGACTACTCAGTTTGTATTCTTCCTGAGGCCCTTTGCTTTCTCTTTGTTGTGTGTTGATCTGATCTTTGTTTTAAAGACAAGTGATATGGGGCTGGGAATGGAATGGGGGTCTCAGTGCAAAGACTGGAATCCATTTCACTCTTGGAGAGCCCAGTGTCTGTATGTCTGCAGGCTGCCAGTGGGGTGAAGACCCTGGCTGTAATTCCTGCAGCCTCCTCTTAAGGCATGTCCCTCCCTTCCTTCACCAATGCCATGTTTATTGAAAGATTGTGTGTGTGTGAAGGGAGAAGATGAGATGATGCTGGCTCACATGACCATATTTGTCTTCAGTTGGCTAGCTCATGGTCTACTAGCTTTTGGTCCTCTAAACTTACTGTCCCAAATCATCATTTGCATCATTTGATTAATGAAAAAATATTTTGCTACTTTTTCAGATTATAACCGAAGGTCCAAAAGATGGAATTACCTGTGGTAACTCATTAGCTGACCAAGCCTTTTTTGATTCCCTTTCTTCAAATACAGCTCAGACCAACTCTGCTGCAAAAAGCAGTAATCAGGTATGTCTTGTAGTTTTTCAGTGGGCATGGCAAGTTTTGTAGACTTAGGTGCTTGCATTCTTCGGTTGTGCTGTACTGTATTTGTGAACCCTCAAAAAAGTACTAATTAAAATAATTGTGCTTTCATCAGGGAGCACTTTTGTTGAATATTCGTGATGTGTCACTGTTCAGACACTGTCACTGCGAGAAAATTTAGTACTCTAACACTATCAAATAGAGCAGTTTTATTCTTTCCAGTCTGCAGTTATCTAAATCTGTGACTACCTCAGTCTTTGTACATCAGTAAATGCACTAGCAAATCCCTTTATTTTCAAGACAGTTGTGTTAGTACGCAAACTTTTTAAAGGAATCAAAGCATAAGGGGCTTTTTTTGTTTTGTTTTGTTTTTATTTGTTTTAAATGTCTACTACAATTGAGTGGACTGTGCATCATCAGCCAGAGTGAACAGATACGTATATTTTCCAGAATTTGAGTGAGAGTTCGTTCTTTGATTGAAAAAGATGAAGCAAGTTCATGCATCGTCCCCAGTCAGTGAAGAAGAGATTGACTTTGGTTTTGCTGGAAGAATGCTTTTCTCCACCTACCCACCCACACCACCCTCACCCCCTATTCCTAGTTTTTTGCCTGGTGTGTCAGTTCATTAAGCAGCAAATATTTAGTTTCAGATTAGGTATCTGAGGAGATGCATTATTTTAAACACAAGCTGTTTATTATGATCTACAGACTGCTGCATATCCCACATGTAGGAAGCAGTAAATGTTTCAAAGTCCACAGATCAACAGAAGTACAAAATCTGCTTTTTCCAACAGCAGCATGTGAAGGTCTTTTGTTTTAGAAAGTAAATGCTTTACTTACTGTAGCACCTGGGGACATACACCTCATTTGTGAGTCAGTTAAATATCAGTTACTAGTTTTCTTCATTGTAACTTGCACCGGAGGACTTTGACATGAAGTGAGATCTCTTGAAAACTCTACATGGGGCATTTTTCTATGGCAGTGAATATAACAGTTCATTGACTGTATAGTGTTTGATTTTCGGTTTCTTGTATTCAGGCAGACAATGCCAGCATTGTATTTTTGTGATCGCACAAATAGTGACAACTCCAGACCTCAACAGTGCATCTGTCCCAATGTTTATAACTAATTTCTCTTTATTGATGCCCAGTTAATATTTAGGCTAAACACAGAACTCTTGAATGCCTCATGAATTTCTCATGTCTGACTGAGGCAAAAGCATTGATTATAGGTTCATTTACCCTCAGTAAACTTACAGTAACTTGAAGATAGATTGGGAGCCTCATTTCTTCTTCTGTTACACTTGCTGCAATTTTGCCTCCTACGGAGTTTCTAGCTAAGCTTTATTTTGGGGAAGCTTGAAATATTTGCAGTACCTAATTCATCTTTTTGAAGGAAGAGGATTGTAGAACTTGGTCTTATCTAGGATGAATTACTTACTAAGATAATAAAGAGAATACCTATAATGGTAGTAGAGGTATCTATCAGAGCTTGATCTGTGCTTAACAGAAGGTACTTGTGCCTGAAGAAGGGAAGTGTGAGACAGTTGGGAGAAACAGTTTACCAGAGTGTATTATAGTAAAACTCTATGGCTATCATTAATAAGAGAGAGAGAGAGAGACTAGGAGAGCATGAACCTGGATGTGGCCAAGGCCATGCAAGATGCAGGGGAAATTTCCACAGTCTAGTGTGTCTGGATCTCTTGTTTTCCTGTTTGTTGTTTTTTTTGTTTTGTTTCAGGAACCATCCTGTTGCATGGTCAGGATTTTATGTCATAAATTATTTCTATTTTCTCAAGGTTTTTGTTTTGTTTTCTGTGTGTTTTATTTTTGTTTTCCCTTTGGGTTTTTGTGGTTTGTTGTGTTTTTTTTGTGTGTGTTTAAAAAAAAAAAAGGCTCAGTACCTGTCATTTGGTTATATGTGGTTTCTAGAAAAACTGCAGATCTTGATTTAAAGACTGCTTTCTTCAGCTTCTGACATAGATCTAGTACTTTTTTCCAGTGGCTTATTGATAATGGGAGATTAATTTGTATACTGAGCAGCCTGACTTTGACTCTCTGTTGTTAGGCCTTTCTCCCAGATCAGAGAACTCTCTATTGCATGGTATTTTCTCCTTGCAAAATTCCATGGCTAATTGTCCTCTTGAGTAAGAAATTGTTTGTTCTGTCTGTCTGGTGTAAGACACTTTTTCTGCCTTCAGAAGAAAAGCTTTCTTCTGCAGTCTCTTTAATCTTACAACTTTCCTGTGATGTGTACACTGGATGATGTGAAGCAGGTCGACAATGGTGTAGAAAGCCTGTTACAGTGAAAAGATACTTGATTCCTGTAATATTGCGTCACAAGGTTATACAGAGTTGCTCATCCCTTGCACACCTGTTTTAGAGCAAGTGTTTATAAGAGTACAGTAAGAAGAGTTCTGCTTCACCGGTATGACCCTTCCCCTAGATGTATTCCTCTGTGTTAAATTGTTTAACGTGACTGTGCCCAGTCTCCTGGGATTCGTCTGTATTCAGATGCACAGTTGCAAGCAATTGACTTACTGTTTTCAAGTGCTTTAATGAGTAACTAAGTCAGTATACAAAGCACTTAATCTTAAATAAAACAGAATAAAATGACAGATTATTTGTCAGTGTAGAGAGAATTGATGCTGTAGGTGACACAGTAGTGGGAACTAAAATGTTCATAGATATTGTCTGGTGGTCTGAATAAGAAAAAGCTACATTCCTAAATGCAGACCTTTTATGCTATCTATCCTATTTTATAGTAACACGAGGGGATAGAGGTTCATTACAAGAAGACTTAATGAAAGCATTTCTAAATGAACAGGATGTTTTGGGATTCTTCTTACTACAACTGTATTGAAGAAAGTACTTTCTGTAAATATGAAGCTACTTAGCATACATGTATTTGCACAAACTCCTGCTTCCCAAGTTCCGTAAGTCAAAAGATGTTTTCATTCTTCTAACAGTAAGTAAAAACCAAACCAGAACAAACAAAAAAACATACCAAAAAAAAAAACAAACCCAAACCAGATTGTTGCATAGTCTTTCAGTACCAAGCCATATTAAAAGTAATACATCTGTCAGAGCTGAAACATGTGAATGTGGGGTTTTTTGGTTTTCTTTTTTAAGAGACCTGTTAAACCATGATCTTGTGATTAACACTGGTAGACAGCTCAGCCCCACCCACTTCTTTCCCTCATCCCACTGGAGGGGAGAATTGGAAGAATAAAAGTGAGAAAACTCTGGGTTGAGGTAAAGACAGTTTAACAGGTAAAAAGCCACACATGCAAGCAAAGCAAAACAAGGAATTTACTCACTACTTCCCACCAGCAGGCAGGAGTTTAGCTATCTCCAGGGAAGCAAGGCTCCATGATGTGTAATGGTTACTTGGGAAGTAAATGCCATAACTCTGAACATTTCCTCTTCCTGCTCCTTCCCCTTAGCTCTTACTTCTGAACATGCCATATGGTATTGCTGTGAACTCTCTTGGCCAGCTTGCTGGCTGAAGCAGAGTGAGAAACAGAGGAGACCTTGACACTATGCAAGCACTGTTCAGCAATAACTAAAACATCCCTGCATTATCAACATTGTTTCCAGAACAAATCCGAAACATAGTACCATACCAGCTACTTTGAAGAAAATTAACCATGTCCTAGTCAAAAACAGTACAACCAGTTATATTTGAATGCAGACTTGGCCTATAACTTTTTTCCTGTCTTAGCTTTATTTGTAAAGTTCTGAACTGGTTAGCTTATCAGTTGAGGAATACGTCTTAAATGGCACTGTGCTTCTGACAGGACTTCAAGAAATTTCAACAAATTTCTCTTTTTAGCTTTATATATTGTAATTTTGCTGGCATATCTTCATGTGCCCTCATGTGTCTAGGGGAATGACTTCAGTGAGTCCTGCATGTAATACAGAACGCTAAATCATTCCAGTTTTCCCAGATCAGTTTCTACATGTGCATCTCTCTCTCAGAATAAAAGTAACTTCTTACATCTGTCTACACCCTTCCCTCAGACAAAAGGCTTTTGCTTTCCTACTGTGGAATCCATAACTTTTTGGTGTTAAGAAAACATCATCAGCTCAAACACTGTCCTACTTTATGCCTGTCCCTTTCTAAGAAGGTTTTTTTTTTTTATTGTTCAGTAAATAATCTCATGAAAAGTAATTAATAATAACTAAAAGAGATGGTATTAACTCCTTTTCTTCACTGGGAAAGACACAATGAATACAGCAACACTATGGTGTTGTACCTTACTTGGGTTTGACAGAGCTATGAAGTGACAGTAGAAAAGGGGCACAGAGGTACTTCCTCTGGAGAAGAATTCTTAATGACCCTTGGCAGTTCACTGTTCCTCAACTGATTCCTTGCATCATTAGTGTCCCAGCAATGCCTGTCTTGGTAAAGCTTGCAGCTGCTCTTTTAAAGAGCTACTCATGGAAGTTGTTGGGGAGATGAAAACAATCAGAGAAAACAATGAAGCTAATTATGCAAACGAGAAAAAAAAAAAACCTCAAGGTGACTATTTTTACACTCAGAAAAACAGATAACATTTAATGTTAAATCTGCCCACAAATGTGAGGTTTAATGTCTGAAAAGCCTAAGAAAAAATAAAAGTATTCCACAAAATACAATTTAAGTAACATTTAGTTGTTCAAGATGGAGGCTGTTGTATGGTTTTTGTAGGGGTCTTATTTTGACCTTGCAGCCCTTGGACAGAGGAACGAGAAATCTTTCTTCTCTGTCAGTCTGCTCTTCCTTTGAGCAGCAATGCATGGTGCTAATTTTAGACTGTCATTTGGAACAACCAGTGAGTAAGTATATCAGCACTTACGTTTTTTCTATTTGTTAGAATTGCATTTATATATTACAGTTAGTTACCTGTAAACTCTTGTGGTAGAATAATGCTGGCAATAATAGCACTGAAATAATATAAATTATGGCAGGTTAAACCAAATAAACATCTTGAAAGACATTGAACACAATTTCTCATTTCAAATGAAAAATGAGCACTGTATTTTTCTCCTGTAGTATTTGATGCAGAGTTGCTTACAGGGGTTATAGAAACAACAAATATCCTGTTTCACATCTAATTTAGTGTTTCTCATTGCAGTTGACCAGTAAGTTGTTAGCTTGGTATCATTTAGAGCCTTCATGATTAAAGTATGTATGGAAATAATGTAAAAGTCTCTTCCAACTGTTGGGGTTTTTTCTTCTGTTTTATTGTTGGGGATCAAGACTAGTGCTTCTCAAGTCACAGGTGTACTTGCATTTGTTTTGCATGTGTACTAGGTTCAGAAGCTGGTATTGTAACAGCAGTGTTCTCTCTCTACATTCTAAACCACAACGTGAGCTGTTTTTTCATTTATCCAGCTTAAAATGTTTTTAAAGTTGTGGACAAATATCAGCTTTCTATTTTAACAGTAGTGATTATCTGAGTTATTTAAAGTTCATCTAAATTAAATCTGAATTACAACTGTATTGGCCCAAACTCTCTCTCCTTACAAAAAAGCTAAAACTTTTAAATCTCTAGTGGTCTGTAAACAAACTGTATGTACAGTTGATGGTAATGTAGTCTTACTAGTTACATGTGTAACTTGCATATTTGAACTTAGGATAGAAATGCTATGAATTTCAGTATACTGTTTATTTTAGCCTGTACAGTTTCTCCTCCTTTCCCTCTAAAGCTGAAAGTCTAGCCTTTTTTTTATATTAGTTATTATTTTTTTATCTCTCTTTTTCCACCGAAGAATAGAACACTAGTGTTGAAAATGTATGCGTGAAATTCAAGTGGAGTACTGCCTGTCTGTTTCAGGATAGAAGTGGATCACCAGATATGTTGACGCAAGAGCTATAGATGTGGCTTCACAGTATTTAAGATACAATTAGCTGCAAAACCTATTTTTGTAAGTTGCGTTTGTAGAGGAGTTTGTTCCCTTTTCTTGATGTTGATTCTCTAACCACTGCCAATGTTACTTCTGTATGAAGATGACTGTACAGCTCTTCCTACTTCTGGATAAAATAAGTATCCTGAGAGTTTGTGGTTGTTTTTTTTTTTTTTGTGAATTGCAGATTTGTCAGTTAATTCCAGTGTGATCTTGGCAAGTCCATGTTTCATCTCTTCAGCTTTGTTGTAAGCAGAGCTGTAAGGCTTCATGAGTAGGTACAGGAAGCAACTAGTATAAACCTCTCATGTTTGTATTGTTTTTTCCAGTGGTAAATGTGAAATCTCTCAGGATATTTTCTCTCTCAGTGAAAGAGAAACTACTACACAGTTGTTTGTTGTGAAAATAAATGGACTGTTTTTTGTGTAGAAAACCCTTTCCCTTCAGAAAACTGATTTGTGCATAGGCAGGGTGAATAAATAGTGGAAGCTTGTAGTTTGGTGTGCAGGAGCTGAGGCTGGTGTGTAGGCTAAAGTGGTTGAATATGTATAAGGAGGACATTAAAGAAGATATTCCTAGAGCTTTACTTTGTATCTTTCCCACTGTTTGCAACTTGGTGCTGGAAAGGCAAATTTATTTTTAAATTTGCATACCAGAACTTCCCCCACCCTGAACTGTTACTAGGAGCAATAAATGTTGATTGAAGAAAACAAATATAGTGGTCTTAAGAGTGCACTGTTCTGCTTATGTGGAAATTTTGACATGTATGTTAGTATGTTGCTGTAACAGCATTTCCATTCTCTGACTTAGCCGTGTGTGCAGTAAAGTAGAAATGTTATCATGGCAAATGTGACTCACTCATGTTTGGTTAAGTCCAGTTTGTCTTGTTAAATCAGTATGCTAAATTACAGTATAAAATCAGCAGGTAGGTACACCATGGAAGTTACAATTAATTGTTTTATAGATTTTGGAAATTATAACTTCATTGACTAATAAACCTTAACTCTGCATAAATGTATATGTTTGTAAGGTTAAGTGTAAAGTTGCCTGTATGTGTGCATAAGTTATGTCTAGAAGGGCATAGTGCAAAAGACAAAAACTACGAGCAAAACTGGTGGGTTAGAAGTGTTAGAAGTTAAAAAAAAAAAAGGGGGGGTGGGAGGTAGTGGAAAAGGTACCGAGTGTTTTATGCTAATTTGGCTTTCATGAGTACTAACTTCTAGTTCCTCTTATAGATAATGCAGATAGTGACACTACAACATCTTCCATTGCTACGTGTAATTTGAAAGCAACTCTTCTCCTTTCTCCTCCATCTCAATTGCAGTACTGCATTCAGACCCATAACAAGAATTTGTGAACAGTTCTTGTTTAACTGAAGTGCCAGGCAGTGACTTCATAAAGTGCTTGAAACTGTGGCTTGTTTGATTTGAAATGAATTGCATTGGTATATTAAAAAACAACTGTCCAACATGTGACAGTACCAGTTCCAACTGTAGAATTGTTTTGAGGGTGGTTTGGTGGTTGTTTTTTTTTAGTGGCTATCCGAGTGGAATGCAAAGGTTTGGGCAGCAAGTTGTTAAACTGTGGTAATGTGCTCATTCCTCACCATCTGCACCCCTGCCCTCAGGCAAAATCTGACTATTGAAATAGTCAGTTTTCCGTGTTTACATGCTCTTTTTCTTGTAGCTTTGTTTTCATTTGACTTCATGAGGTAGCCTTGTGGTCTAGTAGTTTGGTATTGACTACATAAAGAATACTTGATAACAGTGACAATCTTGTCCACCCTCCTATGGGAATTTCTGCTTGCATGATCCCTTTCACCACAGGAGGGGGCTTACTGCAGTATATAGTTTCCTTTCTGTTTTGTTTTGTTTTGGTTTTGCCCTTGGAAAATGGAATCATGAGCATTTGTAACTGAAAGTGGGGAGCTGAACAGCCTGAGCCATTAATACTCTTTAAACTCTTCCACCAGAAAAAAAAAAAAAAGGCAACAAAGGAAACCCCTTTCCTGTTCCCAGACAAAATCAGAGTGCGTTTTCCAAAAAGGAAGGATAAAGCTGTTTTTAATCTTTGTGGCCTGATCCTGGGATGTCTAGAGAACATCAGAGAGGAACAAGGGAGCCTTTCTGCAGTTTCTGACAGTGCTGTGACTGCTGCTTGGAAGACTTGTCTGAAATTTCTGATCTTTTGATCTTTCTCTGTGTTTTGAGAAGAAACCATTAGGGATTGAAATCGGCTTAAGAGAAGACAAGGATATGAAGTGGTAACTTGATTGCCATTTACATGTGTGCAGGTGTAAAAACAGAAGCCTGAGAGAGTGCCACTGAATAAATATATGTAGGATTTTTTTTAGTGGCTGAAACTTGAAACTAAGCAAACTTGAAAAAAAAAAAAAAGCGATGAGGGTGACAATAGATGTGCATTTTCCCTCCCCTTGTCCCATCACTGAGTATTCTTACTATGCATCTTTCTAAAAGACAATTCTGTATTTCAAACATGGAGTTTTTTTGAGCTGAATCAGGAGTTAATAGATGGAAATCCTGTACCTACACAGTGCAAAAACAATGCACCTCTAGTCCACTGTAGCTGTGAAAAAATCGAAAGAACTGTGTTGCTCTTCATGGAAGTAACTCGGTTCTTCTATGGGTAGTTTAGGTTTTATGTGTGCTCAAAGCAAGGAGAGTCCAGTGAGGGTGCCTTGGCTTTATATGGTTTGTGAGCAGGCAAAGCCCAGCTCCTTTGCAAGGAGTGTTTTATGAAAGGGGATTGGGGCCGGATGATGGTTTCGTCTGGAAGGAAGTAAGATGACAGGAGCAGCTGAGGAACAAATGGGTTCCTTAAACAGCATTGCTACTGCTCTTACCAGCTGCTTCTGGAGGTCTGCTTTCCTATTGCTTCCATGTATTTATCCACAGTAACATTCTATTTTGTGATTCTGTAAGGTTGGCTATCCCTTAAAGTCTAGCCCATCTCTACTTTGCTTTTCCTAGAGGATTTCTTTAAGAAGAAAACATATTTAAGTTGTACAGTAGAAATGAGGGCCTTCCTTTAAAGTGGAAGAAATGCTCAGCACCACAGTGCTAAGGTAATGATATACCAGGAAAAAGCTTGGGCATAAAATATCATCAGCATGGCACCTGCTTCATCTGCTAATGTGCATGCTTGTTCTATGGTAAATACATATGATAATACATCACAGTGACTGCAATTCTGTGATTGCTGCAGAGTATGTTTTTAGCCATTCATATTTCTTCCTGGTGGAAAACAGCTTGATTTTTAGATGACTGTTCTATATTCACTTAATTTTTAAAATATATCTATTCAGAGGTTGTTCTCCAAAGAATTTGAATTTAGGGTGATGTCTGAGTGTAATTTAGTGTAATACCTAAGGCATTGTCTCTGTGCAGGTAACTTAAGGCAACATGAAACTGGAGGGGTGTGTTCATTCCTGTGGGCTATTCAGCTGAGTCACCATGACTTCTTGTATTTTCTGCCATTTCTCTATGCTGTCTGTCTTTTCAACCCCTCTTCAAAAGTGCAGTACTTTTCATTGCAGCTTTGCCTGTCCTGGGCTTCCCTTGATCTCGTCAGACTTACTTTCTTGACTTACTTCTTCAGCACAGCTTCTGTCTGTAAGAGTAGATTTCAAGGGGTGTTTCTTGCAGTTGGAGGTCTTAATTTTTCATGGTACAATTACCTAGATCTTAGGTACTCAATTTAGTTTTAGCATTTGAACATTGTGTTTGCTTTGGCTTTTGTCCCTCAGGAGTAGAATGGATCTGTTTGTCCATCAGGAGTATCCATTAACATGAGGAAAGAGTCTGCCAGAAACAACGTACTTGGTGAAGAGGTCAAGAAAAGATTTTCATCCAGGGCAGAGGCACCTCATTGACTTACCTTAGCTTTACTCTCTATAATTCTGGATTCTCTGAAAAATAGCAAAGATGTGATTTCTTCCTATGTAATTCATTATATTCATTTGGTAAAGATATTGATATTCCACCCCAAAGCTGAGTATTTTCCTATTATGGTGGAATTTTTCCTCATTCAACTATTACTAGATCTTTATAAAAACACTAGACTTCTACTCCCCCAGCCCCCCACTGGTAATGATCTGTTTCTATAGTGAGATTGAATCTACCCTTAATGGAAGACTCTCAAAATATTTAGTAATGTGTTCCCTTTGTTGTCTGTTCCCCAAATAGCCTTTTTCTCCTAGATCAGTAGGAGCAAGCAAGTCTGTAGTAGTCTACAAAAAGGAAAATCAGCTGCCTTTAAAGAGCTTATCCTTGAATTTAATCTCAGTGTACTGGTTTGATTTTACCTGGCAGAGCAAAGCGTTGCAGTATTTCATTTGAAGGCTGATTAGTTTCTTAATTATGTATGGTGTGGCATTTGGTTTTGTGTGTTTGCGTTGGAGATTGCTTGCATACTTGGATATTAGGTGTGCTGTATCAAGTCTGTTGACTAAATAACAGCAGCTTCTTGTAAGGACTTTTTTTTTTGGTGCTGATTAGAGGGAGATCAAAGGATTATCAATTTCAGTTATGGAAAGCTAAAGGTGAGAGAACAAGCAATTTTATCACTTACAAAATACTTACTGGCTTAATTAGATTTTGTTCAACACAAGCTAAGCCACATGAATGGCTTCTTGTTTGGAATCTGTCAGCTGCTGAGATCCGTGGAACTGCTGACTGGAGCTGAGGCTACCCTTTTAATAAATGCTGTGTCTTTACTTGGTCCTCCACAGTGCTATGGGACCTTGAGGTTCCTGAACCCTTCTCCAGATCTACTACCACTTAGATATGTCCACAGTGTGTATGGACATGAATGTTTGAAGAAAGATAGGTTGGACTTGATGATCAACCTGGTTGATCCTGCAATTCTATGAAAGGAGACCTGTAAATGGTGTGAGAGGTGTTGTCTATATAAACATTCCTGATTCATCTCTTAACCTCTTCCCAGTGCTTCAGAAAGAAATGTAGACCCTTTGGCTGAAAGTAGCTGAGGGGGAATAACGTATCCCACCCTTTTTGTAGCATATGGGTGATATGGGCAAGAGCTTACCCCAGAGCTTTCTTGGACACCTCAGAAGTAAAATTTTCTGATTTGAATATACATAGATAGAGATGAGTTATCTGAGAGGGTAATTTAAGTAATCTGTTTCCCCTTGCTATGGAATTTAGAATCAGCAATTGTCAGTAACTTTGATCATTCTTGTCATTCTTTAATAGCATATCCAGTATTAATATTATTGCCTCCCCCTTGTTTTGCAAGAGATTTTAGGGTTTCTTTGCCACCTACCTGTGTACCAGGTTTCATGTGAACTCTTCATGAAGAGGAAAACTTTGCTCAGCCTTTTAGCAGTCATCCCACTTCTCATCTTTCATTTGACAGTGATCAGCACAACATATATCGCAGAAGTACAGGCAAATGAATGTTATGCAAACTGTTCTTCTCTAGGTGCTCTAAGCTATGTTAGGAGCAAGGGATGCTTTTCTGTGTAGTTGGATGCCAGTGTATCCGATTTAATTTAGCATGCCATCAGTCAGTTTATTATCTTTGCATGGATATTTCTCTTTAGAGAAACTCTTAACTGGTGAACATCATAGTAAGAGCAGGCTGGTATAAACTACCAGCAACTTCTTTTTAATTACTGAGAATAGCACTGTCCACGAATTAGGTAGACCTCGATGATGTTGCTCCCTTAGGGAGCCGTGTTTGTTCTTGCATCAGTTTCATCTTCAAAAAAAGAAAATATCCCCAAACTATCAGTATAGAAGCTGTCCACATAATGTCTCTCACTCCATCAATCCTAAGAGACCCACTGACTCTCAGGAGTCTTCTCAGTGGTGATTTCCCCCCAGCTTGGGGGCTTAATATCAAGATCCTGGGGGTTCTGTAGCTAAAGAACAGGTGTTACATGATATCAATAGTATTTTCAAGTCTTAAAAGTTTGATAGCCTCTGTGAAGTCTGTCAGATAACTTCATTGCAAGAAAAACTAAAGCAAGAGCTCTTATTCCAGAATAGTATCTCAAAGTTGAAATGGGAGGATTTTTAGTGGAGAAGAACTGAATGTGGAGTAGCTGTACCTTTTTTTTTTCTTTTTGTTTAAGAAACAAACTTATTCATTTTTCAGAGAATAATGTGGCTTTTAATGGAAGTTTCATTAAATTTTCTGTACTGGCATATGTTTGAAGAGTCAGGTGAGTGTGATAGTCCAAGAAAAATCAATTTGTATTTGGTATCCCTTTTTTGATATGCTGTTTCATGGTTTAAAACATTCAGTGGCTTCTGTAGTTTTGGGACTTCCTTTTACAAAATTCGGGTTTTCTCTCTACTGAACATGACGAGCTTTGTAGGCTTTGTTTTGCTTTCCTTCCCCTTCTCTTCCTCCTGTACTTTGGGTGTATGGGTTTTGATTTGTGTGCAGTTTTTCTTTCTGTGAGCTAGTCTGCACTAAGTCTGGAGTAGACTGCACTTTAGTCAGTGCTTTTTCAAAGTGTACTGTTAAAATCAAGGATCTGAGCAGCATGCTAAGCTATTAATCCAACTTAATGACAGATGCACTCCACAAATTGATGTAGTAGTTAGAGACATGTCTGCGTTACATTCTTGCACTGAGGCTTCCACCTCCACAACAGCATCAGCAGGAGGGTGTGTGTGATTACCTTCATCAGAAGCTTATGCTGAGAGTAGGTCTATAGGGATGTTCCAGGCTGTTCATTGGCAGGTGTTTGTTTCCTTCCCTCGTCTTTACTGTGAATGAGTTAAGCTCTGACAGGGAAGCTGAGCAAGTTGCTGGCCCTAACTGTCACAAGAAGAGTGATGGTGTGGGTGGGCAATTTATGATTTGTTTTAAGTAAAGCCACTAATCTGCGTTTGATAAAATAAGTGTTTGGAAAAATGTAATCCTTGACTTCTGAGTTTGTTTTAAATGTGGTAATTAGCCCATGGCTTTATGTAATTAATAGTTCACATGCACCATACTTACGGTGTTGGTGTAAAATAATTACCATGAGAAAGAGCTTTTCCTAACACTGTTGGAAGAAATAATTTAATTTCCCTGAGGAGTTGTAACACACTTATTAGTATGCATTGATGTCACATTGCAGGAAAGCTGATAAGTTCATCCAGGTTTTTACTGTATTTAAGACGTGTGTGGCTGGGAATATCAGATTTGGCAGATGTTCCTAAATTGAACGAGTGCTGAATGCAAACTCATGTTCTATCAGCAGGAAGTCAGACTTAAGGAAGTATGTGGTCTTTGCTCATTTCTTCAGCAGTTTCTTCTTTATTTTTGTCTTTATACAATGTAGGCAAACACTGACAATGATCCTTGGTCCAGCTGGAACGTTGGGAAGTCTGGGAACTGGGATAATGGAAATGCTGTTGACAGCTGGGCAGCGAAACCTGAAAGTGCAGCTAGCCAGAGAAACAGTGCTTCAAATAACTGGGAGGCGGCAGCAGCATTTGGTCATCCACAGGCATATCAAGGACCAGGTGCAGTAATAATGCTCTTATTTTTGAGTAAATTAGAGTAGGTGCACAGTAGAGGTAAGAATTGCTTAATCTTTCCTAGCAGTGGAACAGTGGCTTATATTAAAAACAAAACCAAACCAGTTTCCTAGTAGAACATTGCCACATGGGTAAACTGAGCACTAGAATAATAGGCTTTTAAAATAAAACCAGGCCTACAGTATCAGACACCTCAAACTCTCAAATTTGTATGGAAACATGGCAAGCCAAAGTCTTGTGCATACATGATAATAGGTCAGGCATGTTGTTCAGCTTGATTAACTGGAGCTTTTAAACATTCTTGAATTTGTGCCCTGAGGCCTTTGGAGAAGTAATTTCTTAAATCCTTAGTTCTAGGAAGTGGCTAGCCTTTCAGAAGGCTTCTCTATGTTTTTGTAGTAAAAGCCTAAATTATGAGAACGTATAACTGGGGAATGCTAACCTGGAGCCAGTGAATATGGAATTCATGTATTGAGTTCATTTTAGCATGCCAGCATCTCTTCTTTCTTTTTATTCTTTTTTTTTTCCCCTCTCCCTCAATGGATTTCTAGCGTAGTGTTTTGCAAGTTGTATTGGTGGGGCGCTAGCTGTAATTGTGGAGGAATCACAAAACAGAAGGCTGGACTAGATCTTAATATATTTACCTTGTTGGTTATTTGCGTATGTGTGCTGAGGTAGCTGCTTCTGCTTTTGAAGATTAAATATTTAACTTTCTCCTTTCCCTATCCCCCTGCCCTCTCCAATACTTCAGCAGCTGCTGATGATGATGAGTGGGATGATGACTGGGATGACCCAAAATCAACTTCACCTTCTTATCTTGGTTACAAGGAGACTGAGGCATCAGAGGCTGGGGGAGTCCAGCGTGGAAACTCTCGTGCAGCTGCTATGAAGTTACCACTTAACAAGTAATGGAAAATGGAGGGGAAAACACGTATATATTTAAGAGAATTGTAACTTGACAAGATGTTTAAATGTGTGACCATTCAACCTTCTTATGGAAATATTACAGTTTTGAGGTAGAAGAGGAGGTGAATTTGTAGTTTGGCGTTCTCCCTGTGTGGTCAGATATCACAGATCAATGGAAGCCTGAAAGTACACGACAAAGCTGTGCAATTTTGGGAAGTGTTTCACAGGCAAATGACACTTCCATGAAATCTGAACTTCTGGACCTACCGGTCTTTGAAATTTAACGGTCTTTAACACTATGTGTGTGCTTCGTTAAAATGGAAGGTGATTGATGGCTTCTCCATAGAGTGAGACTGATCAGAGCTCCTGCCCCAGAGTTCGTGAGCAATTTGAGTTGCTAGGAATAGGGAAAAATTCTCTTCTGTGTTTATGCATTACCCAGTTTGATTCTTGAGCCACAGAAAGCTTAGTTTAGAAATAAAAATCTTCCAGTAGCATGAAGCATTGTCAGGGTTGTGCTAGCATTATCTCATGTTGCAACTTAGTTTGTTTACTCTACTGTTATTCTGAGAAGCTACTGTTTCATAATCTTTAAGTGGACCAGAGCAGGGCAGAAAAGTATTGTAGCATAATGGTCTCTTAGAGTGTGTAACTAAAATCAACTGGCTGTGCTTTGGCTAGTCATTATTTTATTCATCAGTGGATGTTTTGTCCAGTTCTGAAACAGTACATTGGCACACTGCAAAACCATTTAGTGTAACCAGTATAAACATACCTTGTTTAAGAGCATTATCTGTCCATGAAGTAAGTCCTATTGTACTCCTCATCTTTGTGCAAGCAGGTAATAGCTTCTCAGTACTATAAGGGCTAAGTATCTTCCTAATTAGGAGGACTGCCATTTGCTTTTTATATAATATTTTATGCAGATTTTAAGGGCATTACGGTAGGTTTTCTCTATAATTGGTGGATAAATTATTTAATGTAACTCATGTTTAAAAGCACTTGATAAATCCACAGTTTATTATTCTTTCAGTGATTTGAATTCTCATAATCTGAAACAGCAAGGTGGTATATGCATGAGGGTCTCTGTGTGTGGGTGTACTGCAGGGGAGTGGCAGATGTTACTTTGTGGCCTTCTGTTATGTTTGTTCTGATGGGCTTCAGGGTAAGGGTAACTACTTTGCCTTGAAGAAGGAGCCTGTATTACACAAATAAAAAGTGGATGTCAGCCCCTAAAACTGTTTTGCTTTATCAGGGTAAATTGTTGGTTGTTAAACTAATCCATATAGATTCTTTTCTGTACTTGAGAAATACTAAGGGTTTGGTTTATTTATTTTTTTTTCCTACAGTGGCAGATAATTCTGCATATGTCAAATGAAGGAAAAAACAGAATAAACATATCCTTTTGTTTTATTGTTAGATTTCCTGGATTTGCAAAACCTGGGATGGAACAGTATCTGTTGGCAAAGCAGCTAGCAAAACCCAAAGAGAAAATTCCCATAATTGTAAGCTGGGGTTGTGTGTGTGGTTTCTATGGGTGGGTGGTGTGTTTTGTTTCAGGGCTGGGGTTTTTTGTTTTGGGTTTTTTATGGATTGTTGCATTCGGGGGTTTCAGAAGCTTTTTTTAGTCGTCCCCACCCTTTCTTTTTTTCCCCAGTTTGACTTTCAGCCTCAGGGTTGCTGTGTGTATTTGGGTCAGATGAAACTGATACTGCACATGTAATTAGAAATAGAACTGTAATTGAAAAACAAACAAACAAACCCATCATGTACCATGTAAGTATTTTGAAATTGTTGTGGACAACATTTTATCATTGAGGACTTCTTCAGTGTCAAGCCTTAAATCCTCCTTTCTTCCAGGTGTGCTGATGTAATTGTTATTTTCAGTACTTTTTTTTTTCCTCATGCTGGATCTGTGTTACTTGTGATCATGAAAATAAGCCTTTTTGGGAGGAAAAGCTAATGCATTACGTTGTATTTTGGTTATTGAATTAGTTATTCAGTTATCTAATAAACAGCAGCTACATTCATAAAGGACTGCAGTATTTAGTCATGATAGTCAGATCAACTTATCTATAAAACCCACTCTTCTGTATATATGCCATTCTAATGAAGTGTAATACAAGTAGTAAACCTTAAAATTCACCACTCCTTTGCTATTTGGGAAAAAATGTGAAATAAAGCAGATAAGTGCAACTGTGGTAAATCATCTCTGGTTGCAAGAAACCCTTCAGTTTTATGGCTATCAGTCTCTTACTTTTCACTTGAGAGTTTCCACTGATTAGAGAGAAAGTATTTGTCTCCTTGTTTGCAGGTGTTACAACATGTTGTATTTAAAAATGCTTGCAATTTCTTACAGATTGGTGATTATGGCCCAATGTGGGTTTATCCTACCTCTACATTTGACTGTGTGGTGGCAGATCCCAAAAAAGGTTCTAAAATGTATGGTCTCAAGAGTTACATTGAATATCAGCTGACCTGCACTGTAAGTGTGTCTGAAACAGGATCTTCTGTCTTGCAAATATGGGTCTTTTGTACATATAAGTAATACATTTAGTGTGACTTGGTCACAGGGTTATAATAGTAAGTCATAGTTGTCACTTTTTTTTTTTTCCCCCCCAAAGAGTTACTTTGTTCTGTTATTTCAAGTTCTTCTGTAGTTACAGATTCTAAGCTCTAAATCGTAAATCTTACTTACATTCCACGTATTTACTATTCTGGTCACGCTTGCTTCATGTCGCTATCTGTAAATGCCTGTCACAAGTTCAGAGTTATGTTTCTCTTGCAGAACACTAATCGGTCTGTCAACCACAGATACAAGCACTTTGACTGGTTGTATGAGCGTCTTCTGGTTAAATTTGGATTAGCCATTCCAATCCCTTCTCTTCCAGACAAGCAAGTAACAGGTAATTGTTCCCACTTGTGAATTCATGGGATGGGAAATAAGGAGATCACTTCTTTATAAGGTTCAGTTATTTCTTACTGTTTGTTTTCCCATTATTTTTAAAGAAGGTATCAAAAAGCCCTGAACCTTTCACCAGTCAAAGTTTATGATAAGTTGTAATGGCCTACTAATAATAAAAATGTCAGTGCTAAGAGCATAATTTCAGAACTCAGGTTTAGATATCTAGTCCAGTGATTTAAAAACAGAAGTAATTAAAACCAACCAAACAAGAAAAATCACTAGTTGCTACAGAAGAGAATATTTATCATTGGAGAGAAGAGATAAATAATTACGTTCCATATTTGCTGATTGCCTGGAGAAATAGTTTTTTGAGGGCTTATTTTTGTGGGTGGTATTGTTCGGTAAGGTTTTGGGCTTGGGAGGTGTTCTTTACCTTTGATTGTGTTATGTTGTAGGAGCTCCTGGAACAAAGCTCCTGTGAGTAAAAAAACCCTGGCAAACTGGGGTTTTTGACTCACGAGTAAAATGTTGCAGCTGTTTCTCCTGTTGCTTGATTTCACACTTGATTTAAAAAACATCTTTCATTTGTATAACTTTCTGCTCTGGTTTGATGTCAGTTCAGCTTGACTAAACTCTCTGAAGCTTATGGAAATTTTCTCTTCTGACTTCAAGAGAAGTGTGATTGGATCTTTTAAATGCACATGAGTTCAGTCATTGCTATTGAATATATCAGTGATTGTGCATTTTCAGTAGTCTCTGGCTTCCTTGCCACACAATATGCCAGCATGCATGTGAAGAAAAGAATGGACACCTGTGTAGGAGGAAAATGCATTACTTTTGCCTATTTCCACTTGTGTGTTTTCTGGCAAGATTTTTATACTGCCTTTAAGACAACCGGTCTAAAACAAACATACAAAAGCCGGCACTTTGCCAACCACATGGCTGCGTGCATCACCGAAATGCCACAGCTCTGCTGTGTCTGAAGAAAGCTAAGCAATAATGTAGTTGCTGGGATAAATGCCAAAGGAATTGAGAAGCGAGGAAGGGACTTCCTTGCCTTAGCCTTATGTTTAGAATTCGCCAGTATTTTTATTTAAACCATGCACGTGGACTAAAAGGAAACCAGAAGACCTGATGGGATCTCTAGAATTCATCTTAATTGTATCTTAACATTTTGACTGAAGTTTGGTATCACAGTAAAACCTTGCCTGTGGATTTCTGTCTTCTGGAGTCTGTTTGAGAGAATAGTTTGCTTCATGCCCAAAATAAAAAAAGCATGCCTCTTTTTTTCTGTAATGAGAACTAGAAAAAGATGGTGCTTATCTTCATTGTGTTAAAGAAGCTATTTCTCTAGACAGCTGTCAGAAAGAATTTTTGTCCATTGATCTTGGCAAAGCAAGACTCTACATATAGACTGACTTTGCTCAAGACCATGCTTTTACTGGTGATGATATGCCTAATGACCAGCACATAACTTCCAAATATTACTATTGCTTTGCATTCCCTGTAGGAATGCTGTCGAGATTTCAGTATGGGGTAAAGATGAAACCAGTGTTAGTGAAGGTTATATAATGTCTCCTCTGTAGTAGTTGATTTTTTTGAGGGGAGGTGGGAGGGTTAAATTTTTTTCTTCCCTAGGTGATTTGCTGTAAATGCACCCATAACCAACCTCCATTTTCACTGGTTGCATTCTTTACCTGCTAGTCTTGATAGTTTCCATCTTTGCAATTAATAAAAAAATGCCAACACCCACCTAAATGCCCACATAAAATACTCAGCCTTGTGGAGCTGCTGCCATAGTAACTATACAGTAGAGTTATATTGAAAGAGTACATGCATTCAAGGTTTGTCATTTGCACTGAAATTAGAACAGTGGAGTGCTGGAGGAATCTTCTCATTCCTTTCAAATGCATCCTATTCACTGTATGGCTTAAGTCTGTCATGCCTTTTTTTTTTTTTTTTTAATTGGAAAAGACTCTCAAGAAGGCACAGTTTGTGCTAAAGCTGAAAGGTTCTTAAGAATAGACAGTGATGATGCACTACCGGTTTAAAAAAAAAAGGTTACTTTTAGAATACCTTGTCTAAAATCTCTTAAATACCAAATAGATCAGTCTTACATGTATGTATTCTAACTGGTTTGTACATAAGATTTACTAAGATTTTTTGAGGGGTTTTCCCAACACATAATTTACCTATATAGAAATATGTTTATGGAAGGTGCTGCTTTTTTAATCAGTATGTATTTGAGCTGTCCAATTTTAGTGCTTTGTTAGCAAGGACATGACAACTTGGAAAGTAAGTAGTTCCTTTTTGCCCAACGTTTTTGAACCTTCCATTGTCCAAAGATTTACCAGACTCTGTCAGAAAAATACCTGCATTCCAAGCCTGTGCCTAGCTTCTTCTAGGTAATCTGAATACGTAACTTCCATCCAAGAGTTTATTAATTTTTCTTTTTCCAGAAATTGATTTATGTGTGTGTATCATGTTTTTTTAATACTTCCTGGCTATTTTAAAAAGGAAGAGTACTCTTGGTTAGTAATCAATAGAATGTAATTTAAGGTCCTCCTGATTTGTCAGCATATTTCCTTCTTGTAAGTTCTGAGTCATTAAATGGGTAATAACTCACCAGATGAATTACAGCTTCTATTTTAAGTTGAGGGGGAAAAAAAAAAAGAAAAAAAGCTGAGAGTACTAGAGTAGAAATGTACCAATTATTGTTCAATGTATAACAGGGCGCTTTGAAGAGGAATTTATCAAAATGCGTATGGAGAGACTGCAAGCTTGGATGACGAGGATGTGTCGCCATCCTGTTGTCTCAGAAAGTGAAGTTTTCCAGCAATTTCTCAATTTCCGAGATGAGAAGGTAGGAAGTAAAGGTCACACGCAGAGTAAGACTGAGGAATTGCTCCTGCCTCACCATCCCCTTTGAACTGAGCTCAGCTTTCTAGCTTCTCATGTGTCTGCCCCCCTGTGGGCAGTAGTGATAAGCCAAAATCTGCTGGGTTTGTTAATTGAGCTGACTGATCAAAACAAGGCATAAAGTTGCTTGTGTGAAATGCTGTATGTTATTCCGACAGGGATGTGCTCTTCAGATAGCTTTGTTGCTAGTCTCTTAAGGACTGTTTGTGTCCTCCAGCTGAATAAGAACAATTACAACAACTCTTTAGCCTGTGCCCTGCTCTGTCTCTGTTGGACTTGCTAATCACTGTGGTCCTCTGGTAGTGCTCTGATAACAGAAGCTACTTTGTAGCAGATCTAGGATGTGTCTAATCCTGTATTATATTTAAAAACACACTACACCACCCCATCACCCCCCCCCCAAAAAAAAAACCCCACCAACCCACCATTCACAGTAGAATGGGTTGTGATAGCATTATGCTGCAGTCTTACCTGATATAACCAGACCTTTTTCTTGTTCTCCTGCTTCCCCCTGCCCCAGCATTTTCTTATGCTTTTTTTAAAGAGGTTTTATTATCTACACCTACAATAAATAACATTTTCTTCATGACTGAGCTCTGAGGAAACTTTTATTTAAAAGGTTTTAATTTTCTGGGTAGTCTATTGGATAACACTTCTGCTTAACATTTCATTCACTGCTTAAGTACATGCCCTTAAGCGTATGCATGAACAGTGGTGGTCAAACTTTGATGGGTTTTTTTTCTGTTTGGGGGTTTTTTCCTCCTCAAGGAGTGGAAAACTGGAAAGCGGAAGGCAGAAAAAGATGAAACTGTGGGAGTCATGATCTTTTCCACAATGGAACCAGAAGCTCCTGACTTGGACATGGTAGAAATGTAAGGTGATTTCTTTTTGCATGGACATTATGCATGTGGATATACAACAGATACCAAGCTAATACAAAACTAGAATAGTAAGTGTGCACATATATTCATGGATTTGAAGAGGTATTTCTCAAGGCAGAGCTGAAAAATTATTTGAGATTTTCATATCAGTTCCTCCAAAACTTGCTGGAACTCTGTGGACTCTTGACTTCAATGGCTGAATACTGATCCTAAAACAATTTATGCAAAACTAGTAGACAGAGTACTGGCAGATCTTATGGAGTGCTTTTTTTATATTGGTATGTAAGTATACTTTGGCCTTTAATCCTTCAATTGTAAACACTTCCAAGGTGTGCTAGGCTTATTAAGTAGCTTAGGATAGCTGTAGGTGGACCATCAAGGAAAACAATGCTTCTGTGAGATACTTGTATGTAATGCACACACAAAGTATGATTCTAATATCTGGAATCCATGGAAAGCTATAAAAAATTTAAATGGTCAAATCTCATTTTAAATGGGTTACAACATTCTTGGAATATTCATCTAGAAGTGCAAAGGGATGTATTTGTTTTACATATGTATAAGTTATATATACACAATTTTTATCTATAGTTCTCTTGATGGTAAACCTTTTAGCTTCATAGAGTGAAAGACTGGTTTTACTCTGCAGCCTTTCTTTCACTCCTTTAGGCTTAGTCATTTTTTTGTTAGAAGATACGTAGTATGCATGATATGCTTTGCTTGATGCTGTAGAACATAGGAACTTGGATAATGGTTTGTGTCTGAAGCTGTGAATAAACTAGATAGAAGAGCTAATAGTAGCAGAGCTGTAGTGTACCTACACCTGGAAATATCCCAGTATAGGCTTTATCCAAGCGATGCAGTGGATATTAAGATGTATATAATAGCTGTGTAGTAGCAGTTCTGTACTAGTAAAAAAAAACACTGTACTTTTCTAGGTGACTACCACTTCAAACATGAGAATTTCAAACTGACTGCTTTTCTGGCGTATGTTATATATATATATATATATCTATATATATATCTATATATCCCAGTGGTATAAAGCTGAAGGGGTGAACCAGACAGAACTTTTTGTACAGAGTGCAGCAGAGGGTGAGACCGAACCCTGTCAGGGAACAACCAGTATATGGTCTGCTAAACAGTTTATCTCCAAAGAGGGAAAGAGGGTAAGGGGTAGGAAAGCAGCTTGTATTGAGACTTCACCAGAGGGTACTATTGCCTGGGCTAGGACTGACAGCCTGGCGTTGTTCTGGGGATCTATCTCCAAGCATTGCAGGAGTGCATCCATACCAGTGGCATTCTAGTGCCTGGGAATATCTCAGGGTGCTGGTAAAAGTCTGTATGCACACAGTCTTGAAAGCTATGTCAGTGCTGGAAGTAGACAAACCAGCTCGTTGAGTAGCTGTTAGGTTCTTCAGGACTGCTGCCCTGGCTCTTGGGGGTTGCTTAGGTTGACTTGCTGTGAGAGCTGGCTCACACAGACTTTGGCTGAGAGCATTTGTAAGATCTGATGCTGCTTGAGTAATTCTCATTGAAAATTGGAAAATACATGTCTGTTTTTCTTCTGTGGAATTCACAGAGCATTGCTGTGTGTGCAGTGCTGTGTTAATGGAAAGCTTTGATAACTGCATGAAAACATGCTTAAAGAGGGGTAAAAACTCAGAATTCTCTTTTGAACATCACTGTTTTGTGGGTTTTTTTTTCTCTCTGTAACATAACTGAACACACAGTATTGTCTATATTATATAAAGTTATGCTATGTATTTCACTAGAGGAACTGCTATATTAATTTTTATTTGCCTATTTTAGACTTTTATTAAAATACCTGGAATAATTATTTTCTTTGTTCACTGTTGTATGAATTTTGCTACATCTGTTAACTCTAACATCTAATTTCATATCAATGTGGGGTCCTTCTTTAAGTCCTCTAGGGATGTTTTTTCCTAAGATCTATTTTTCTTGTTCTGATATTTGATCTCACTGGGGAGAATATTCGGCTAACAGTTTCTGTTTTGTTGTTTGGTGTGTTGTTTTTTTTTTGAGGGTAGCTATAGCCAACGTGATAATCCAGTATCATGTGTTTAACACTGTGTTGGGCGGGATAGAATGTAAATTGTCTGTATCTAAAAAAGGAAATTCTGACCTTGGTGAAATGGCAGAGATTTCAAGGAATTCATTAATTTCTCTAATTTGGCTTTTTTTTTTTTTCCCCCAAGACCTAAGTGACACTACTCTTATAGTATCAGCATTGTGTTTGAAGGTGGCGTAATGCATCTGTTTAACTGCTTTTTGGTTTTGATTTTTCCAAATGCCGCAGAGAACAGAAATGTGATGCAGTGGGTAGGTTCACCAAAGCAATGGATGATGGAGTTAGAGAGCTGCTGACAGTGGGACAAGAGCACTGGAAGAGGTGTACAGGGCGTAAGTGTCCATTCTGAACTAAGTAATTCCTGTGTTGCTTTTCTCTGTGGTGGTGGTGTTATTTATAATTCAAGGCACCTTTTAAAGCTAAAGGAAATCCTAAATTATCATAAGAATCTTGTGGCATTCTAGTTGCTTTCAGTGTCTGAGAGTTTAAGTTGTGCAAGTTTTTTGTTCATGTTTTTGGTTGGGGTGGGTTTTTTTTCTTTCTCTCATAACAGAAATATCTGGTCCCTGCCCATAGCATTAAAAATACTCAATTATTCTAGTAACCCAGCTAAAGCCCTTGTTGGACTTGTTCTCATATATTAGTCATTTATCTACATTTTGGTGACATGGGCAGAGTATACCTATCTGATGAAATCATGAATGATTGCATTTTATTAACCCCTTATTTAGGATTCTTGCATGCCAGGAGGAGTGATTTAAAGATTACATGAGTTTAAAAAAAAAGAAAAAAAAAAAAAAAGAAAAACCTACTTGATTCTAACTTAATCTTTAGCCCAATTCTTTTTCTCCTATCTTCTCTTCCTTCCCACAGATATTTAGGGTTGCAGAACTTCACACCAAGTCGCTATGACTCTGCCTGGGCTCTAATTTCCTAGTCCACAGCAGTGTTCAGTGTTTGTGGCCACCACAAGGCAGCTATTGAAAGGAAGCAGGTACTACAGCTGAGGATCAGAATAAGAAACACTTCAGGGCAGGCTGTAGTGTCTGGCACCTAAAGACCTATCACATAAATCTCCTCAAAGCTCCTCCATTTTTTTTTCTTTGGTGTTGTTTTGGTTTTTGTTTTTTGTTTTCTCTCATTTTAACTCCTGCAAAAGATTAAAAACAGATTGTCCCTAGACTTGGGAGTAAATATATCTGAGTCTCTTTGCTGCTTTCTAATCTAACACTGCAGTTGAATATCTCAACCTAAGCAGAGGGAGTGGGAAGTATTGAAGCCCAGTCTCTCTTCTGGTGGTGATTCCGTTAGACCTTAGCCCCTGTAGGATGTGAGCTTTGGATTACTTATGTTTCACCACTTTGAATAAGAGGGTTTCCTTCTACATGTCACTGACCCTCCTGCTGGTCAAAAATAGTCTATCAGAAGGCACAGCTCTAGAACTGTACAGATCTCAATTCACTAGGAAATAGTGCTGAGGGGGAAGTAATAAGGTCGCTCCGATGAGACTAGAAAAATAGCATTGCTTTGCAGTCACAGAAGCAATGATCAAAACCACTGTAGTTTAGGGCTGGCTGTGACTTATGCTTACAGAAGAAAGTCAGTATTTTGTTCACTGCTAAAATGTCCTTAAACTTACAACACTAGTGCTTTGGGTATAGAATTAATGACTCTTACAATAGTTAAAGCTGTTAGTTAGCATAAATGTAGTAAGTCACATGTGACTGTGCTAAAATTTTTAACTTTCCAGACATTCATACTGAATTTAAAAAGTAGACTGGTAAATGGGGATATGCAAACCTGAAGATTTTCAGTAATCTCTTAGGTTTTAAGTTTCCTCTCGGCTCTAGTCCCAGCTCCTAGTCAGAAGTATTTTTGGCGTTTTTTGAGTAATAGTTACGTGTGTTACATTCTATGATATTTAAAGTGACTGACAGTGGAAACATCTTAAATGTAAGGGAAAAGAAACCTAATGTGCTTTGCTGACATTTCCAGTAGGGATTCAGTAACAAGTTAATGGCTGATAAGAGAACTCTAGTACTCTGAATGGTACCTGTTGTATAAGAAATACTAGTTGTCGTAAATAACCTAGTTTCCGGGCAAAAACTTGTTCAAAGATTATTTGTAATAATTTTATTATTATAAAATTATGTGGTTTGGGGGGGTTGGTGTGGGAGTTTTGATTTCTGTGGCGTGGGGTTTGGTTTTTGGGTTTTTTGGGTTTTTTTGGTGGTTTCTTTTTTGGGGTGTTTTTTTTTTTTTTGTTCTTCTGTGAAGATCATATTGTGTAGGATTATGCAGCTAAGAAATGGCTGGTTACCTGTGCAGTGCAGTCTCTGAATATAAATATTTGACAACAAAAAGCACATCTATTTGTGGGTTTGTCTTTTCTGCTAGCGTAGGTAGCTTATAAAGAATTGCTTTTGCTTTTCAGATTGCTGTTTAGGCCTCTGGGGTGATGGTATTCAAAGTGGTAATGAATGCATTAAAAAATCACAGCTCATTGACTTTGTTGTGAGGAAGCAATTTATGCATACATATTCAATAAACAGATTATAAAACACAATTTTATTATTCAGATGCATGCATCAATTTTTACCCTAGATAATTTTGGCTTCTAGTGCCTTTAAATAAAAAAAATTCCATTATTTGATGAGAGTTTAGGTATTATAGGTTTGTATAATAATCTCCTCCCTTAAAATATTAATGAGATCTAGTCTACATATCACTGCAGTATTTCCCCGCTGGAGGATGAAATCTGCTTATGAGGGGGAGAAAAACACCTCACTGCATGCATAGGAGGACTGAGCTTATGAGTACAGTGAGATATTTTTTTTTCCTTTTTTATAGCAGTCACACACTGTTTCCTTAACTTTGTGGTTTTCAAGAATCTGAATTGCAATTGCTTTATCCAATTTTAGAACATCTGTAGCAGGGGAGGGGGTAGGAATGTGATTGTAAAAGGCTTCACTAAGGGAAATGTGAAACTTTGTTTTTTTGACATCTGCTTCAGTCAGGTTTTGGAAATGCTACAGATTTAGTCTCACTTACCCTTGTGGGGTTTGATTTCTGTTTCCCTCCCTTCCCATCCTTTCCCACTTTCAGCACTACCCAAGGAATACCAGAAGATAGGAAAAGCATTGCAGAGCCTGGCACTGGTCTTCAGCACTAGTGGATACCAAGGTACTTCCATAGCTTCATTTGGACGTGACTTAAGATACTTTAATTATATCTTTCTGCGTTTTTGCCAGAGATCTTAATGATTTTGTTCTTGAACTTTAGATGTCAAGCATGATTCTGGAAAAAAACATTAAAAACTTGTTTCCATGTGTATATTACAGGGGCTTTTATATTTTAGTCTGCAATCTTGTTTTCTCTCACTGTATAAACGTGGTGGCTTGGTGGTAGTGGGGAGGGGTTTAGCTTGATCTCAGTATATAAGCTGATCACTGGTCTGATTGACAAAACATGCTGTAGCTGTAGCAGTCTTTGTGAGAGCAAAGGAAAGGGGAGAAAATGCAGCCTTGAAAATATCTGTCATGTAGCTGTCATGTGACTTAATGAAAACAGCAACTCTATGTGAACAGAGAACTTTTTACAAGATTCTTGTATACCATTGTGTGGGCTGGAGGGTTGGCTACTATAGCCTTTTCTTGTCCTTCACTTTTTCCTTTCCTTCAAGAGCCCTAAAATACAGGCTGTTGTGTCAGGTATGAAAGTTGTGGGAGGGAAAAGGAGGGCATCAATTCCTCAAAGTTCTCCTAAAATGTAGTCTTTAAGCCAGACTTAAAATTCTGCTTTGATATATTAAGTTCTGCTGATGTTTATCAGATAACTGTAAAATACCTATTCGTGTCCCAGAGGGAGCCTATTGAGACCATTTTCTCTGGCATTTTCTTATCAAATATACTTTTTTCTATAGATTTAGTAGCCATACTGCTCTGCTATAAAACCTTCAATATTATATCATAGATGCTTCCTGAAATGTTTCCATCTTAAGACTTTCAGTAGACCAGTACTTACTCTGACTACTCATCTATCCTCTGCTTTGTACTCTTAAGGCTTTTTACCCCAGAAACTATGTATTAAAATGCAACCACTTCTGAAATTCAGGTTCTCTGCTGCTGGAAACATTGGAAATATTCTTACCTTTGTCCTGTACTTCAACAGGATGACTGCTTAGTTAGAATTGAAGCATATTATATTGCCTGAAAAGTTGCTTTTGGATATGAGAACCAAGTAGGGGACTTGCATAGTTACATACTCTTAGCAGTGGCTGAAGAAACATAAATCCTAGCTAGATACCACCTGTTGTCAGAATTGTTGAGAAAGGATTGAAAATTGCTTGAACTGTAACATTCTTTTATGAGGGTAAAGGGAAAACGGTATGGCTTAAAGCTATGATGCAAAATTGCAGATCAGCCTTACAAATGAAAGCTTCAATTTGATTTCCAGCATATTCAAACGGTATGAAAAAATACATCCCATGGTGTTTTGGAACTAGGCAAGGTGTTTCTCTTTTGCTATTGGCCCAGATGCACCTGGTTGTACCCTAGTATCTTGCTGAGGAAAATGGTCTCATGTCTTTGTCCTGGTTCCATGTTTTGCTTGTTTTAACAACTGGTACACTGGTGTATTTTTTTTTTCATAATATATAGGATTATTTGCTTTCTAATTTGAGTTCCCAGGAAAAGAATAAGTGCATTGCATGTGTTACTTTAAATTACTTGATCACCACTGCCCTCAGTCTGCCCTGCCTGCTGTTCATGTACAGTTTAATTTGATGGCTGCCCCAGGTACAGGTCTGTGGATTAAGCAGACTTTATGCAAGAGATAAGTACCTGGGATTAAACTGACAGGCTGCAGCTTTCCTGACCTCAGTATTTAAAAGAAGTATGAAGTAGTACTAGCTGGGCTGAGTATGGGTTATGATTTTTCTAGACTATCAGTAAAGAAGAATAGGACCTTCAGCCATACTTAAAGGCACTCAATTCAGTGTCTGTTGAGAGCTGAATCGCTTCATCTTTTTTTAATGAGTTCTGGAAGTTTAAGCATATAGGCCACTGAACATTGCAGCAACTGATTTGATGACATGAATATTTCCAGTTTCTGGTAGCTGATTTCTGACATACTAAATACACTGATGGTTATTTTGCACAGTTAGGATAGGACGTATCTATTGTCTTTGCCTCTTTCATTATTGCAGCCTGCTTGCTTTGCAAAGCCTTATTGTGTGGTGAATGACTACTGCCTTCTCTTCTGATTTCCAGTCTAAAATGTTTAAGATGGCACCAGCCAAGATGCACTTGTTAATTTGTCTCACTCAAGCTCTTATGCTGCAGAGTGAGCCTTATCAACTAGTTTCCAGCCACAGTGCATATTAGGAGTCTGTCCCCAATATTTGTAGAGGCAAGGATACCCTTAAAACTATTAAGGACACATTGCGAGGTTCTCATTTAACTTGGCCATGAGCCTATGTACTGTCAAATCAGTTTGAAGACCATGTAGTTTGGAATTATGATCCTGGTCCAGAAATGCATACTGGGCAGTTCCAGAATATGCCTGGAAGCGTCTTGCAGCCTGGCACTATGTTACCAATCTGATTGCATCATATAATGTTCTTCGGTACACAGCCTTAAAATAGCATGCCTTCTCTTTTGCGGCACCAAATCTGGGTGAGTCTTACTCCTATATTAAGACAATGTGAATAGTCTCTGCTATGACATTCAACCATAGTAAGATCTCCTAATCCTACATCACCCCTCAGGAATCTTGTTAGGCAGTTACATGGCAAGTTTCACTATTCTGCCAGCTAGCAACAAGCATATCTTGCCTTTCAAGCTGCTTGTGTGCTGAACATTCAGTCTGAGGTGTACTTGTTAAGTAGTTCCCTAGTACATCAGATCCTTTTGCTACTCCTGGATTCTTTTAAAACATGCTTTGAAAGAAAACAAAACCAAAGCATTTCTTGGCAAAAAAAAAAAATCTGCTGTACTGGTCAAGCTTTACAGACTGTTAGTTGCTTCAATATGCCTGTTGTGTTCCCTCAGAAGTGATGATCACTGGCATTTACTAAGAAGTTGAACTGCCAAGAGATGCTCTGCTAAACATCGCCAGATGACTCCTCATAGCTTTGCATTTTATACGTAATGCACACTGCCCGAAATTTGTTATAAATGTCACCAGCACATGGGGCTTTCTGCTTTTCAATTGATTAAAGAACCCCTGACATGCTGATATATCCTTACACTGAGACACAGCTCAGCTTTCATGGCTTGAGTTAAGAAACCCATTTGCAGCTTTGAGTCAGTTCAGAAGCTGAGAATGCTAGAAACTCGGCCTTGTCCAAGTAACAGAATTTTAACCGAAACCTGTGCTGACAACAGTGATTGGGAGCAATCGGCTGCTGGAATTCACTGGCAAGGTGCCCTGGTGTAGGGAGTGACTGACTGACCATGGCACTACCCGGAAAAGAGATTGTAGAACAAAAGGATTCAGAATGAGGAGACGCTGATATTCTTTTAACACTTTACCACTTGTGTGCCTGTCTATTGCTGGGACCTACTGCTTGGAACAACTTTTAAATATGCACTCCCTTAGCCCTGTTTTTGAAGGAGTGTGAATGTCTCTGCTAGTAGTAGAAATTCTTCATGCACCCTCTGTCTTCTACAAGCTGGATTTGTTCCGTGCTGCTCCCAAATGAAATAGGATCAGTGCTGGGAGGATTTGTCCAGATTCTTTGAAGCTCCGATCTGTGAAGGTCCCTTGAGTGAGCTTTGCATAGAAGGGGAGGATTCTCTTTCTACTCAGATGTAATATTTTTGCTCTTTCTTTCTGCTCAGATAGGAAAAGTCATAATCATTTATAGCATTATGAAATGAACAGCAACATCTAGACCAACCTGGCTTCTTACTCTTAACTGAAGTGATACAATGTTTTTTTTGTTCTAAAATACAGGAGCCAGTTATCTAAACAGCAGCTACTTCAAGGTTACTCAAAATTACTTTTGAGCAGATGTGAGGAATTCTGAAATAATGACATTTTAGTCTACCTGAGATAATGAAATTGATCTCTGACATCTTTTTATTGCTTTATAGCAGTGTGAAGATACCTTCTGAGTTACATACCTTTTGGATTTCACAATGGCATTTCCTGTTGTTTGTATTTTATCCACACAGGCTCAAACACAAGAAACATAGCTAAAAATAGTTATTTTTCTTCAACAATGTCTGTGTTGCTGGACTTACTCGTTCTTAGGATCAGTAGCTTTCCCTTAAAACTTTTGGCTTTATGAAACCAGTGTAATGGAAAGTAAGAAACGATTGATAGAACTGAAGCAACATTTAGTCATTACTTTTAGGGCATTCTAAAGCGAAGAAATCCTGCCTAATAAATCTCTAACATATATTAGTTCATATGTCATAGTAAAAGAAAATAGTGTTCAATTTAATCATTAATGAAATCAATGTTGGGTAATTTTCAATTATGACACTGATTAATGTGTACAGAATAAATACAAGGTTTTCATAAGAGGCTAACTGTGGCCTATTATAAAGATACGTCTGAAAGGATGAGAAAACTTTTATTATTTTTTTTTCCTTAAACTGAAATTCAGCATCTGTAAATTCTTTCCCCTTTCTCTGCCTGAATTTGCTTTCTGTACTGTTGACTACCTGCCTTGGACAAGCTAACAAGGATGGAAAAAACCTGTGGTGTTTTGGGAAGGTGAAGTGGCATGAAAAAAAACAAGGATGTAAGGCTTGTTTCCATCTTTGTCCCACATAGCCATGTCCTGCTAGTAATACAGAGTGCTTGTGGTGTTGTCTAGCGTAGGCTTTGTGGTGATGTTTGCATTTTCAAGTGCAGTTTGTGAGGCCTTTTTATCTATTTCATACGAGGATCAAAGTTAGAAACTCGCTCTCAAACCCAGCAATTCTTAAACAGCTTGAAAATACATATTATCCAAGAGTTCCCTAAAGGGTTGGAAATCTTGTTGGCAAGGAAGAAGGTTAGTTGGGCCTTGTGCTTCTCTGACCTCATAACAGTTGCAGTCTAGTACTGTTAGTGAGCTTCAGGCTAGCATCAGTGCTCCGTAGAGCATCATGGAGAATTTATGCTTATCAGATATGAAAACAATTTATTAAAAATCAGAACAGCAGCTGTCTCTTCAGCTTGAAGTCTATCTTCTGGTATGATCCTCCTCATCCTCCCTCCTCTCCCATTCTCATAGGCTTCCTGTTGTCCTGTGTGTTGGAATACATGTGTATTTAAGCTATCTATAATTATGAAATATGGAAGTGAATAGTGATAGAACCAGGGTAGAACAGTGTTTATGTAGTCCCTTCAGAAGTCATTTTCTATGAGATCTTCAGAGTTTTCCTTTAATATTTTTCTAACTTCTTTATTACTGCTGGCTATAAAATGCTGACTAGGCATTTACTCATGTAGAATACGCTATTTTAGACATTTGCCTTGAATCAAGGCAAGTTTCTTACTGCAATTCACTTGCTGTAATTTGAACACTGATGTTTACTTTTAGGAGAATCTGATCTCAATGGAGCAATAACAGAAGCAGGGAAAACCTATGAAGAAATCGCCAGTCTTGTAGCAGATCAGGTAGGAGTATTATGAATGCATGGGTGTAGTGTGTACAAACATATCACCTATCTGGATCACTTCTGAGTCTTCTTCTTTTAAAACATAACTGCTAGTGTTGCATACCAGTTAAATGAAATGATTATTAATACTTTTAAATGCGCTTTCATCTTCTTTAATGTGCATTAACTTAGGATGTGGTGAGAGGGTATTTCTCCTGGTGTCAGTATTCAAGTCATAAATAGATGTTTTGTGTATTAAACTTAGTCTCCAAAATGCAGATCTTTTTAAAACAGTTTTCCAAGTCAGCAGCTATGGACATTCACCTGTCCCGTGTATCTGTACATGTAATAAGATTGTACTGGTAATTCCTCTTCAGTGAAAATTCAAAGCAAAATCCTTCATGTCATAAGCTAGTGTTGAGTAAAACAAAGAACAGAAGCATCTGCTAACTGGTACTTGGTGTTTTACTCCAAAGAGCTTACATTTCCAGGAGGACTCCTTTAAATGTGGAAAAACCTGCAACATACAATAAGTATTAAGTAATTTTAGTATGGGGTGTTTTTTTTTCTGTTCTTTCATTCTTTTTTTTCTTTTATTTTTTTCCCCCTCATCCTCTTTTGGCATCATAGTTTCTTTACTCTGATGTTAACGCGCCACAGATACTTCTACTAATGCTTATGCTTTGTTATTAGCCGAAGAAAGATCTTCACTTTTTGATGGAAACAAATCATGAATATAAAGGATTTCTTGGTTGCTTTCCTGACATTATAGGAGCTCATAAGGTATGTGAGGGGCTTTTCTTTTTAAGGGTTGGGTGATGGAAGGGTCTACAGCAACAAAAGTAGTGGTGTGGTACACTGCATTAGTGCAGCAGCCTGGCCCTGCTTCCAGAAACTCTGAAAGCTTCTATAAAACTGGTGTGTTGTTTTTTAAAATAAAAGACTTAAAGGGAAGGGAAGCTAGAACTTGTCTTCAGATTTGAGACTGTCATGACTTTCTGCTGTAGTAGAGCACTAGAAACTTCATTATTTTGTTCACGTTAACTTCATGTTCCAACGTAGTGAGTAGCAGTAGTGTAAACTTGTAGTATTTGAGTCTTACATAGTAGCTGATTCTAAGCCATCCCAGTATTGTAGGGAAATCTTGTGTGCGCTTACATGGATAGCTTACCAATATGTGATAAATAATCATGCACTGATAGAACTTTCTTTTTAATATTTAAAAACAGAGAATAGGGCTAACTCTTTTGAGGGGGGAGAGATAAAAAACCACACACCACAAAACAAAAACCACCAGCAGCAAAACCCAGCCCCTTTGTTCTCTGTAATAGGAAAGTCATCAAATAATAAACCAGTAAATTTAGCCATTGAGTTTAGTTTGGGATAGCCTACCCTTTTTTTGGTCCTAGAGGTTTCCATCTGTTGTGCATACTGTAACGTATTTCAGGAAACTAAACATTTTGAGCTATTAAACAAGTACGCAAGTGTTTATTTTCTTTTATCTCTTGAATTGCTAAATGTATAAAGGAAGGTCATATTTATAAGAGCAACAAAGATGAAAGCCTATCAGTTTTATATAGTCTTTCTTAGGGCACTTACGATGTTCTTGGGGAGAAATCCTTGGGGACAAATACCTTAAAAGGAGAAGAAACATTTTTAAAACTTGAAACGTGTTTCAAGCCTCTTGCCTGCCAAGAGATGTGTAAATAGATTGTCTTGAATGTTGTTTGGCACAAATGCATTGTGAAGGGGGAGGCATTTCTTTTTATGCTTACGTGACACAAGGCTTTTCCTGAATCAAAAGTTATACACTGCAGTGAGTTGTCATAGAATATAGCTCATTGTCACATCTTGTATAATGTGTGAATAATGTTCTACAGGCATTTGAGGGTTTTCGGTGTCTGTTGTGCTGGTCAGCTGTATTTTGAAACTTGGTCCTTTTGTCCTTTCTGTGTATATCCCTGCGTATTACTGCCTTTACCAAACTCAATTTCCTAGTGACTGGATTCATGCCTGTGTTTGAAGTCACTTTTTGTAAGCTGTTGGGACTCTTCAGATCAGTAGAGTAAAATAACAAACTTCAGGTGAAAATGTGAGAAGGCAGACTCTGTCATTTTGTGTGTATATGTTATGTGTATAGTATGCAAGCTCAAAATGTGGCCAGTGGCATTTTGGATGACTGTAAAGACCTTTAAGTTGACTGTTCTTCTAATCTGTCTGCATCTGGTTTTTACAGGGAGCAATAGAAAGAGTGAAAGAATGTGATAAATTAGTTGCAACTAGTAAAATAACACCACAAGACAAACAGAACATGGTGAAACGTGTGAGCACCATGGCTTATGCACTACAAGGTAAACCAAATTTTGGACTAAATAGTAATGTTGTAGACCTCTGAAATAAGTTACAAACTTTGAAAGAGAATCTTTATTCTGCCAGGAATCATGATAAGAGCTAGGCATAGGTGGGTTTGGCTTTCTGGGTTGTTCTTTTGTTTGTTGGCTGTTTTGTTGGTTGGTTATTTTGTCTTGGTTTTTTTTGTGGTTTTTTTTTTGGGGGGGGGTGGTTTGGGTTTTTTTAATATTTTTTTTCTGCGTGTGACCTGCTTAGATTGTCCTAAAATTGCAGTTATTTTGTTTATTGTTTTCTTTCAAATCTCATATTGATATTGCAAAAGGTAGTGTTTGGAAATGCAATTTCGAAAAAACCCAGACAAACCCAACCAAACACACAAAAAAATCCCCACACCAAACCAGCAAAACCAAACAGCAGTACAGTCACCCCAGACTGATTCTTTCATTTTTGAAGTGATAATATCTCAAAGAAAAAGCATGGGCCCTGATGCAGGAAGCAGTTCATGTGCAGAAGTGTGGTTTTTGACTCATGGTTTAGTCAGACATGGTCCAGTTGCAATTCTTGTTGTACATAAGATTTTATTTCCTGCACGTTATTTGAATTAAGCTTTTCCACTTTAGGTGAGAGATGTTGTAAATATGAGATCCAGCTCACTGCACTTGAAAAACTGGGGAAATGATGAGTCAGTGCTCAGTCCTGCAGGATATCAAGTCCTTAGGTGCATCCTGTTGCTGACTTGGGTGGGACTACTCATTGCTGAGGGAGTTGCATCTTTTTTAGCTGACTTTAAGGCAAGAGTACTTAGTGTTGTACAGGACAAAATCAAAGCAGCACACAAAAATGATTTTAGAGACAAACTAGGAAACTCCCCAGTCCGTTCTTGGTCACAGTGACACAAGAGGACTGTGATGTATAAGTGGTAATCGTGGAAGAGACCTCTAGGATAACTCTTACAATCTAGAATATTTCTTCTCCCTCTGTTGGTATCTCAAAATAGATTTCATTTCTTGTTTCAGCCATAAGCTGTGATCTGACAAGAGATGAAGAAAGTGGTGAAAGGTGTTACAGATTCAGTAATGCTATTTCTCAGTTTTCTACTGAAACAGCCTCAGTCCAGAATGAGTCAAACACTACTTCTGTATCTTTTTTTGAGCTAAATATTTACAGATGTGGCTTACAGCTTGATATCTGTACCCTTGGAAATCTGAATGTCCTAGCCAAAATCTATTGGAAACACTTTAGGAAAGAGCAGTTACCTCAGTAGGATAAAGTCCTCATCAAAGCTTTGTACATCTCAGTATTGTAACAAGAACCTGGCTTTATCCAGGAGGCATCCATATTTTATCATTGAGTAATGGACACCCTACCAATTTTACACGCAGTTCCATCGTAACCTGAGTGCTGCAGGCAAAACAGGTTGTGGGCGCATGGGAACAGTAACTATGCTGACAGGGCTGAACATAGAGCTTGGTGCACAGTAACTAACCTGAACTGAGTGAAAATGTTCCTAATTAGAAATGCTTCTCTTAAATAATTTGCCTCCTGGGTCTACTTGCAGCTGAGATGAATCACTTCCACAGTAACCGGATTTATGACTATAACAGTGTCATTCGTCTGTATCTGGAGCAGCAGGCACAGTTCTATGAAACGGTAAGGGGTAGTATTTCAGTGCCATTTTCCTGGCATGTACTGTACTGCCACTTCTGTAAGAAATACTCATAGTACTTCATCTTTTTATATGAGCCTCCGTCAGAGAGCAGATGTTTCAAGAACTGTACATGTAAAAAAATAATTAGTTAAAATAATACTTTCCTACAGATACTATCCTATGTGTGTGATTGCCATATTAGACCTAAAAACCAGTGTAGAGACACATTATTGTTGACAGTTTGATTTTTACTTTTATTTTTTTTAATGCTAGAAGTAGATATGCAGTAAGACCTGCTGCACTGAATACATCAAAAAATCATTTGAACGAAACTACCTTTGCATAGGAATGGGGGATGAAGGGAAGCTTCTGCAATTTAAAGCCCAATGTATACAAGTTTGGGGAAGCGACTTACTAAATATGTTAATGCTGACCACTTAACCTACAACCTTGGATCTCATTTAAATTTGTTCTTATGCATGTGTTCCTTTTTTATAAAGAAAAACAAGAACAAATTTTATAGTGTGATACACTGGTAAAACACATGTGCTTGCGTGTGCTTCTATCTTAAAGGAGTAATACAAGCAACTGGTTGCCCCTCAACAGCAGTAGAAGGTGCCAGTGGGGCTTCAGAGGTGTCTTTAGTGGATGATAACTTCAGGTTCCACATCATGTCGCCTTGCTCAGTTTGTCTGACACATCTGATGGGGTTAGGCATGGGTTTCCCTTACTTTCTTTAAGTCTCTTGTCCAGTCCATCCCAATTCTTCTGGTTGCAGCCTCACCAGTCTCCTTGTACTAATCCTCTCTCCCCCGGTACAGGGACAAAATCCCTGTGCACATGTGGGATGCTGCTGGCTACCATGAGAACACAGGAACTCTGTTCTGATGTGTGGCTTTGTTTAAGTAGGGACATTGATTTCATGAAAAATACGGCTTTGTGCCTATAATCCTCCTACATAGTGCAATGCTAGATAACCTGATAGGCAAGAGGACAGCCCTGCCTACAATACCTTCTCCAACACAACTTGAGTGGTGAGAGCACAAAATGAACAAGGCAGAAAGTGTATACATGAGAGGAAAAGTCTTTATAATGGAATGCTTTGAGAGTCTATTATATACTATGCAAAATCTGTGGTAAAAACTGCAGTTTTAAAGAAAATGAGGGAACAATTAATTTGATTTCTTAACCAGTAATTGTATTTCTGCATAAAGTGACTGCATCTTAAATATGTTCTCTTTCTTTGTTTCAGATTGCACAGAAGCTGAGGCAGGCACTCAGCCGCTTTCCTATGATGTAGAGAATAAGAAGTAGTCAACAATAAAGATCAACTCCGAAGTGCTTTTCTGATTCTGAGGCAATGCTAATAAAAACTTGTTAGCCTTTGCTAACCCACCAAACCTACCAAAAAACCCCAATGACAACAATCAGTTGTAGAAAAAAAAAAAATTGTTTAAAATTTCACTTTATCAGCTGAAATCATAACATAAGGTTCAATATCTCAAATGGTCTCCCATTTGTATCATTATTTAAATAAAAACAGCCAGATAATGCTGTCATTCTTGGGGCTCTAAATTATCAAACTGGTATGTTGCTATGGACTTCATGCAGACTTGCATCTATCAGATGTTCTTCCAAAAACATCAACATCAGATTTACAAATTTGTATCTTTTAAGTGGGAAAGCAGACAAGCTTGAGAGAATTAATACTCATTATATGCAGTTCAGCTCTCTAGCGATTCAGTAGCCAGGAGGAATTATATTCATGTATGTTTCTGGTACATGTTCATGATAATCTCCTGAATGAACACTTTGTTCTAAGTTTTGCTTCCCATATGCAGCCATGGCATACTGCTCCTATTATGACTTCTGGTAAATATCTCTCATTCTTCCTTTTCTCTTTTTTTTTTGCTTCTAACTAAATCTTGTACTTGTGGCACACCTCAGAGCTTATGGCAGGCTCTTTTCTTTCTTGCTATGCACTGTGTAAGAAGGCAAAGTACAAACAAGAAATGAGCCATTCGGGAAGGTGAGAAAAGTTTTCCATACCAGCACTTTGACACTCCCCAATATTATGCCATAAGGCACTGGTGTTCCTCAGTGCTGTACAGGGACAGCTTCCCTTTTACCCCTCAGAGTTTAAAGCCCTTTGCCACATCTAACCCAAACTACTAGATGTCCCCAAATTCCAACTAAGCTCAGGTCTTCATGTAGTATGCTATTGGCTTGGGTTAACTTTTTGTTACCTTGTAATGCAAACTAAAAGGTGACAAAAGTACTGAATAACATCATTAGTTATCCTACAAACTCTGTGCTTTTGATCATCATCTCTTATCAAGTGGGCCAGTGGCCCCTTTCATATGACTGAAGCATCATTTGAGGCATAGGCTTTTCAAAGCAGAAAGCCACCACCAACCCTGTGCACAGTGGGCACTGACTGCAGTAATTCATTTCATGCCATAAGCAAGCACAAAAGCCAAAATGCAATTTTTGCTAAAATGTGCCTAGAAAAAGAACATTTCAGGAAAAGGAGAAACCAAATGAAGGCATTTTACCAATAAGCCATTCTAAGGGACGGGTGCAGTCTGCTGGTTGAATAGTTGCCTTATTCTGTTTTGTATTGGTGTTACTTTTGTGTGGTAGAAGGAAAATCTGGGCCTGCCTGAATAACCTGAAACCAAATCAAACCAGACTAAGCCGAAGTCTAGATGCTTTTCAGTGTCTCTGGTTTTGTTCACATTTTATAAACCTTGTCTTTTTTTCCTCCCAATTTTAGTTGTTCGCTTCCAAAATTCCATAGCGTTAGTGTTGTTTGATACAGCCATTTAAATATGTACAAATTGTAAAGAATGTGTATAAATGTTTTACACCAAATGTAAGATCTGCTTGCATGTAGAAGCAGCTTCTATAATAAATTGTTACAATATGTACAGTAAATTCTGAAATCACCTTTTCAAGCCAGCATTTTTTTAGTATTTGTATATTCACTTTTTGGTAATGAAATCTCTTTGTAACAGTCTCTTGATTTGGGAGGGGAAAGGGGGGGATCTTTTTACCAATCCTTAAATAGCTCCATATGCACTAAAGCTGAAGGCTCTTTACCTTGAAGGGATTGTTTTGGAATGTAAGTGTAAGCTGTGCATTCCCAGTGCAGGGAAGCTGTGACAGTAGCAACTGTGTCAGAGATGCAGCATTTTGGCACGAAAGAGAAACTGTTAAAAGACTTCTAGTAAAACAAAGTTAAAACTGGTAAATAAATATTTATGTATATCCACCAGACTTTTTTATTTTATTTTTTCCTTGAAATCATCACATTGCTTTTTAACAGGGTGATGCAGTGTGAGACGCATCCTCATAACTTTTCATCGGCTTATACACACTGGCCAGCTGAGAAAGGAGAAAGCATCCATGTGTCTTCCATGAAGCGGGCATCCCAACTGAAGGGTATAATGGTGCTAGTGACTGCAGACCAGCAAAGGCTACGCATACGTTGTAAGCTTTCATTATTCAGGTCAGTCTAGCTCATGGCTGATAGAGCCCTCCTGACTGCAAATAAGTAGTAGAGCACAGTGCCACTGTGTATTCCTGGCTTTGTGTCGGCATGGTGTTGACCCAGAATAGGAATTTGATTGTCTTTGGTATTTGTTTTTTAAATTAGACATCAATAGTGGCATAGTTAGGATGAGTGAGTTGGGAGCAACAGAAAATCTTCACCCTGAAGATGCAGTCATGAAACTGTTACAAGAATAACAAGTTGGAGTAAGACTTGAGCAGTGCCCTTCTGAATTCTGTTTGTCATAGCTGAATAATTAATCTCTCTGGAGCATCAAAAAGCTTTAATGCTGTTTCCTGGCTTATGCTTTTCTTCGAGGGTGAGCTAAACACTGGCATTATTCCAGTGACTTTTACAAAGTCATCAAGCACCCTAGCTGGTGGGTTTAATTGTGTATTTTAATGGTTTATTCTGTTACTGGTTTTTAACACTAAAACTGTAGCCATACAAAGGGGAATGCTACCTGTATTTCTTGTCTGTGGTTAATCCCACATGCGATTATAGACTGCAGCAGCAGGCAGTGTTGTTGTTGCAATGTATGGTACATTTTGGGAAGACTACTGTCTACTGCAATTAGAGAATATTCTTTAATGCTGTAATGAGGACTAGCTTTGCCCGAGTACTGACATTTTTTACATTACTGAGCAATTTCTGGTTTTTATGACAAAGTAGTTGAGAAAGTACTACCGTAACGTACTTATTCTGTAAATTCTTATTAAATAATATACATCAATTTTACTGCTGCCAAAATTATTCTTGCTTAGTGCAGCAGACTAATTCAGACTAACAGCCTGTAAAGAAAGAGATGCATCTTGGGTGCTGTGGTTCCATTTGAAGTGCTCAAGACACTCTGCCAGTCTGGATTGGCTGGGGTACTCCACGCCCTTGTGGCGTGCAGCCACCTGCAGCAAGCAAAGTGCTTGCTAGGCAGGCATCCTGTTCGGCTGCTCCTGCGTTCCTTAGGGCTTCACACTGAGATGTGTGAGCATGCACCAGAGGAAGGCAAACTGGGGAGGTCTTTAGTCACTTTTTTTTTTTCCACTGTATATACTTTAAACATTTTTATATAACACTTTTGATAAAAGTAACACTAATAACTGATACAATAACAAACAAGTACAGAACAGGAGAGGTAACCACTTGTGAAGAAAAAAGGCCTTTTCTGTCCAAAGAATCCCCAACAAAAATACCTCATAGAACTAAAAACACAGGGACTGGCTGGAGACCAATCTATGCATCCTGTATTTTCCCATCCATCCATCAGTTATACCCATACTTTCAAGGACACCTGATTCACAAATACACATTTTCTTGGAAGATTCCACAATGTGTCAGCATAGTATTTAACAGTAAATCAACATGTTACTGCTTGAAAAGCTTTCCTTTGCATCCATCATCTCTTCTGTAAGTTGTGTGCATATGAAATACTACCTCTATGCTTGAGTTTTCGTTAACTAGAACAGTTAACCAACATATCTAATAATGTTTACATACTAAAAGTCTTTCTTCATGTTGATGTGTATTGCCTTTCTTCCCTTGGTGCATAAAATGAGCCTGTTCTCTTGCTTATACCAGTTCTGTCAATATATGCCAGGGTGAGGATTGTACCTCTCACCCTTCCAATAGAGTTGCGCTGCTGGCCTATCAGTTTATGGTATTTATGCACATCACCTGGCTGTATTCCTGCCTGGCTGCGTAACTTCCATACAGTGGCTAAATACTGTATGCAGATCTTTGTGCATCTGTCACAACTAAAATACGATTCCCAACCACACTTTCAATATACAGTACTTGTTTCTGCCTGTACTTGCAATCCAGAGCTAGTTGAGGTCATGCAGGTTGTTTCGCTTTTAACAAACTTGTTATATTCCAGTTATTTTATAGACTTTTAGTGTCAGTTTTCAACTTGTTTTATGCCTACCTTGTAGTCACTGTATTTAGAATACTTTCTCTTGAATTTCTTCTGAGATCTGAATGTAAGAAATTTGTCAAAATTCTAAAATCCTGCTGTTTGTATTTCTGTACCCCCTGTGTTTAAGTGGGTTAATTTTCCACTCAAGGAGGATGTTTGACTATTTACACAGATTGTTCTCAACAAACTGCTGCTTTTTACTGCATTTTTTTCTTGCCTCCCCCCTCCCCCCATGACCTTTCGAACATCACTTGTGGCTTTGGGATCTTTGCATTATCGTTGCTGATGAAAATCAGTGTCTGCTGCCTTCCTGCTGAACTTCCTGAACTCAAGGTTCTTGTCATCTACAGAGTTTGCTCTGCGATAGACTCTATTAGTTTCTTTGAACCAGCCCTGTCAATCTGAAGCCAGCTTTCTCACATTTATTAAAAGCTCTTCCTTCTTCTGGCCCATGGCTGTATTCTATTAAAATATATCTTTGTAAGTTGCATATTTTTCTACTGGGGCTGAAGCAAGAATGTGCTTTTTATGTACTGTTTTCTGTTAACAGCAGACTTTTCCTACCCTTAGTTTTATACCTAGCATCTTTAAAAACTATTCACTTTTTACAATTATTTGCTAATAGCATCCATCAATTTGAGGTCACTTTTAATTCATTTTGCCTTCCATTGCAATTAAGTCTCAGTAGATCCAAATCTAAAGTTGTTACTCTTCACTGGTATATTTTTATCTTCTGAAATGTCATTCCCCAAACAAACAAATTATTCTATGAACTTCTATTCCAATAAATAGTTTTCAATATAAAGAACAAAATACAGCAGAATTGTAAAGATATTGCTAGGTTGCTAGCTCCAAGATTTTTCTTAGAGGTTATCTCAGCAGAATAATGACAAGAGGTAGGTGTATAAAAATAACAGAAAATATAGAAAGATTGTGGAGGCTTATGTGGCATTTGGACTAGATGATCTCCAGAGGTCCCTTCCAACCCTAATGATTCTGCTTTGGTTTCTTTTGAATTGGATGTTAGTTATATAACTGTAGTTATTAGGCTATTCCCAAAGATACTCACCAAAAGCAAGGAAGAGGAAACAAGCGGTACGTGTGTATGCACATATATAGGGACATGCAGTATTTGTACTAGTTGAGCTCAGCTGGTCCGTGCAGGCTGTCAAGTCTGAGAAGAAAGGCATCAAACTGAGAAAATGGATCAGCCAGGTAACTAAGCAGGTTCTTTGCCCATCTAATGGAACTGATAAATGGGAAGGGAGGAACGAGGGATACAGAAGAGAGGATTTGTGCTCAGCCAGCTTAGGGGCTTGGCTGGGACAGTGGAAGAGCATTGTCTGAAGAGTTTGGAAAGGCAGAGAAAGTCTGTGAGTCTGGAGAGGGAAGAAAGAAGGGAAAAGAAAAAACATAAAGGTTTCCTTTTAGGTTTTGAATTCCTTTTCAGGGTTTCCTGAAAAGATTTGCCCAAAGGGAGAGAAGGGGCAGTGGTTAAGTTAATTTTACTTAGCTGCTGGGTCTCTGCCAGAAATAACTGCACTTTGGAGCCCTTGCATACTTTCAACTGTCAGGTCTCTTAGGAAAATGTGTCTGTGCTGGGCTACCTAGAAAGGGTGAGCTTAAGCTGTTAGGATCGATAAAAGGTGGTGTGAAGTCAGTGGGCTGTGCAGCCCCACTTGCATGAAGGGGTGATCAACAGAAAGGATGTGTCTGTAAGCATGGTACTGAGCTTAGGGGAAGAAGAGCACTGCACATCCTCTAAACCAAAGCAGGTCAAGTGTCCTGGGACTACAACACAGCCGCCTGGGCTGTCTGGCCAAGGGAGCGTGCTATGGTCTGATGATCTAGTGTCTGTTTCTTCAGGCTTTTTCCTGCCTGTGGGTAATGTCTGCCTTATGCCAGGAAAGGTACCCTTTGCTGTCAAACACCTGTACCAGGATTTGTGGGTATTCTATCATGTCACTGATAGGGAAAGTGAGGGACAAATTAACTGTCACATACCAAGAAAGTAAGAGGACTATGAATGGAACCCAAGTACTAATTCTGAGGAAGTAATTTGATTCTGAAATTCAGCTAAAACTCAAAACTCTAATCCCCGATGCCTGCCCAGCTTCCTTCTCTTCCCTTGGGCTTTCTCCCACACTCCAGCCTCTTCAGCTGATGCCTGACTCCAGAGCTCCTCATAGTTTGCACTGGTAAGGTTTCTGATACATAGATTTCTTAAAAGCCCCATGAAATATTTATGTGAGAATCCCTCCCCGCCTTTTTTTTAAACCTGCCACTGTAATGTCCAAGGGCATGCTAGAAGCACAGACCTTCAGAAGCCCAGAACAAGAGAGCACCACTGTTTATCTTATGTTCTTCTATTTATATTTATTTTATTATTTTTAATCAAATTCTTTGCAAGCCAGGCACAGCATCTTGTCAAGTTTGGTGCATCCAATAATACAATGATTCACCAAATTGAACTACAGCCAAAGAGGAAGGTGCCTCAAAAGCGAGGGCCATACAAGGGTGCGGGACAGTTATCTATTTGTTCACAAGTTCCCAACTAGCTGACTATTATTTTTAAGCTCAGTAAAGATTTTGTTTAAAAACTCACCAGCTGGACGTGGAAATTTAAATGTAGCATCTGTTGCAACATAGTAGCAAAATATATATATGCAAGGCTGCTTGCTGTTAGGATGGAGCTGCTGAGCTTGATGCTGCCTCAGAAGGTTCCCGTCTGATTGCACTCACGAGGACTGCACCACTCAGGGCTTCGTATGCCTGCAAAGAAAGTAGAGAAGTAAGGAAACTCTTCATTTGTCTTCCCTGTTAAAATAGTGACGCTTTTCTGACTGGTTCCAAATCGCACCTACCAAACTTACAGCAAGGACTTTCTGTAGAGCGCTTCATCCCTCATATGTTTATGCTTACTTGGCAATAGATAAATTTTATCAAGGTAACAACTAGTGCCAGTCTATCTGCTGCTTATAAACACAGTCTTAATGCTTGGCAGAAAGGAAAAAAAACACAAGAAATAAAACCCCACCAAACAAACAAAACCATGAGGCAAGTGCTTATAAAAATCTTCCAAAATTTAAACCTAATTTGCAGTCAGTGGAAGGTTGCTATCCAAAGACAGCTGTACTGTAAAACAGATCTGCAGAATGGCTGCAGGAGTTGGGATCTATTTGAATGTATTGTAAAATCAGCACGAGAAAAGGGCAACTTTCAGGGACTGGAGTGGTTTCAGAGGGGATGGAGGGTATGTCCTAGGACAAGAGTTGAGTTCGGAAAAGCTGTGTTTGTAGGTGCTGCCTGACACAGCTCCCCTCGGAGTGAGTTGCTAGTTTCATATTGTGATTATCTAGTGCTAGTGTCTAACAAAATGGCTGGTGGCCTTAAGTCACCATAGCTGGCTTCTGGCACAGCTAGTAAACAGCCCTAGAAATCTGCCCCAGGATACCTTAACAGTTTTCTCCTGTGGGACTCCACCACCACCAAGTTAAACTCAATAAAGCCAGCACTAGGCAACAGTTCCAGTGAAGACGATCATAAAACAAAATTAACAAGTAACTCTAGTCAATGTGCATAACCCTGTCTCTTAAGGCAGCAGATTCCTTAAAAGCAGTAATTTTATAATGCTTTCTCTGCATTATGTTGTATCCTGGCCCATTCAGGACTTCTGTTCATGTATCAGGGCAGCTGTCTGAGCAGAGTCTTCCAAAATTAAACTTCAGTTTAGTTACCCTGTCTTCTAAAAGGCATTTTTTACTTGCAGAGCATCTCTGCTTTTATTCAGGCATGCTATGGACTGTGAATCAGTGTTTCCATATGGAAAAGACCTACACCAGTTCTGGACTTTCCATGTAGTTTGCAATAAATCTCCATGATCAAAGTCTATCTCAAATTTCTGGAAGGAGTAAAGAAAGAACTTCTACCAAAATATGCAGGGAATATTATTTAAGATAGCTACTCTGTAAGAGCAGCATTGGAAAGCTGTCATTGCATCATCTTTTTAAAAGACACAGAAAGCGAGTGGTGGGATAACCAAGCAGTAACTCTCCATGTGTGTCAGGAATAATAACAGGCCTAATGACAGAAGCCAATCATAGAACCATAGAATCATAGAATAGTTAGGGTTGGAAAGGACCTTAAGATCATCAAGTTCCAAACCCTCTGCCATGAGCAGGGAGGGACATCTTGCTCTAAACCATATCACCCAAGGCCTCGTCCAACCTGGCCTTGAACATTGCCAGGGATGGAGCATTCACAACCTCCTTGGGCAACCTATTCCAGTGCCTCACCACCCTAACAGGAAAGAATTTCCACCTTCTATCCAATCTAAACTTCCCCTGTTAAAGTTTTAACCCATTACCTCTTGTCCTATCACTACAGTCCCTAATGAAAAGTCCATCCCCAGCATCCTTACAGGCCCCCTTCAGATACTGGAAGGCTGCTATGAGGTCTCCATGCAGCCTTCTCCAGGCTGAACAGCCCCAACTTTCTCAGCCGATCTTCATATGGGAGGTGCTCCAGTGCCCTGATCATTCTCGTGGCCCTCCTCTGGACTTGTTCCAACAGATCCATGTCCTTTTTATGTTGAGCACACCAGGACTGCACACAGTACTCCAAGTGAGGTCTCACGAGAGAAGAGTAGAGGGGCCGGATCACCTCCTTCGACCTGCTGGTCATGCTCCTTTTGATGCAGCCCAGGATACGGTTGGCTTTCCGGGCTGTGAGTGCACACTGAAGCTGGCTCATGTTCATTTTCTCATCCACCAGCACCCCCAAGTCCTTCTCCACAGGGCTGCTCTGAATCTCTTCTCTGCCCAGCCTGTAGCTGTGCCTGGGATTGCTCCGACCCAGGTGTAGGACCTTGCACTTGGCATGGTTAAACTTCATGAGGTTGGCATCAGCCCACCTCACAAGTGTGTCAAGGTCCCTCTGGATGCCATTCCTTCCCTCCAGCGTATCAACCGAACCACACAGCTTGGTGTCATCGGCAAACTTGCTGAGGGCGCACTCAATCCCACTGTCCCTGTCACCGACAAAGATGTTGAACAAGACCAGTCCCAACACCGATCCCAAAGGGACACCACTCGTTACCGGTCTCCAGCCGGACATTGAGCCATTGACCACAACTCTTTGTGTGTGGCCATCCAGCCAGCTCTTTATCCACCGAGTGTCCATCCATCAAATTGATGTCTCTCCAATTTAGAGACAAGGATGTCATGTGGGACAGTGTCAAACGCTTTACACAAGCCCAGGTAGATGACGTTAACTGCTCTACCCCTGTCCATCAGTTCTGTAGCCCCATCATAAAAGGCCACCAAACTGGTCAGGCAGGATTTCCCCTTAGTGAAGCCATGCTGGCTGTCACCAAGCACATTGTTGATTTTCATGTGCCTTAGCATGCCTTCCAGGAGAGCCTGCTCCAAGATTTTGCCAGGCACAGAGGTGAGACTGACTGGTCTGTAGTTCCCTGGGTCATCCATTTTCCCCTTCTTGAAAATGGGGGTTATATTTCCCTTTTTCCAGTCATTGGGAACTTCACCTGGCTGCCATGATTTTTCAAATATGATGGACAGTGTCTTAGCAACTTCATTCACCAGCTCCTTCAGGACCCGAGGATGGATTTCATCAGGATCCATGGACTTGTGCAGGTTCAGATTTTTAAGATGGTCTCGAACCAATTCCTCTCCTACAGTGGGCCCAAGGTCTTCATTCTCACAGTCCCTGCATCTGCCTTCCAAGACTTGGGTGGTGGGGTCAGAGCCTTTGCTAGAGAAGACCGAGGTAAAGAAGTCATTCAGAACCTCAGTCTTCTCCAAATCCTGTGTAGCTAGTTCAACCGAGAGCTTCCTGAGTGGGCCTACGTTCTCCCTAATCTGTTTTTTATTTGCTATGTACCTGTAGAATCCCTTCCTGTTATCCTTAACATCCCTAGCCAAATTTAATTCTAGCTGGGCCTTAGCTTTCCTGACCTGGTCCCTAGCTTCCCAGACTACATCCCTGTACTCTTCCCAGGCCGCCTGTCCTTGCTTCCACTTTCTATAAAACTCTTTTTTCATTTGAATTTTCCTCAGCAGCTCCTTATCCATCCAAGGAGGTCTCCTGGCCCTCCTGCTGCACTTCCTTCTAGTTGGGATGCAACACTCCTGAGCTTGTAGCAGGTGATTCTTGAAGACCAACCAAGAGTCTTGAGCCCCCCTGCCCTCTAGGGCTATATCTCATGGAACCTTACTAAGCAGGTTCCTGAATAGGCCAAAGTCTGCTCTTTTGAAGTCTAGGGCAGTGAGCTGCAATCATCAGCAGACCAATTAAGCAAAAGGCATCAGGTAATGAAGCAGTGAGAAGGGAGAGGGAGGGACAAAGAAGAGGAAGGGTAATGGGACCATAAAGAAGAGAAAATAAATTCAGGGGTAAGGGCAGCAAGGAAGGCAATCCCAAGAGCTAATGTGTGTGACACAAGTAGGACTTACTTTTGGCTTTAGAGGGAAAGAGGTGGCAAACTCCAGCCTCGCCTGCCCTCTAAATTTAGTTTTACAGGGCAGTGCAGTTCTCACACCCAGGAACTGGCTTCCCTGAGATTCACAGCTTTGCTGAACTTTTCCAGCCGCACCCACGTGCAGTCTGTCCACCCCATCCCCTGCTTTACCAAGCTGCTGAGATCATTTTGGACCATCCAGGTCCCTGGTACTAGTGTGGTGGGTACCAAAAGTGAAGAAACATTCTAGGAACAGAATGCAGGGTACAGGGAAAGGCAGTTTCTCACCCTGCCTTCCACGCTGATAACTTTAGGTGTTCCCCAACACCACCATTGGAAGGTAAAAAAGGATGTTAGCCCACACATGAGTTTAGTTCTAATCCCTGCAATTTTCAATCAGCAGGGCCAGTGAGTCCTACACTAGTCTACTCACCTATGTGGACAACTAATTTCTACTATTCATTCCATGACCAATCTGCAGGGTAGCAGCTCTAGCAGCCCCTGAGAACTACAGACACAATGAAATCTAAACCAGATGGGTGGACCCTGGGTTGGGAACTTATTATTCGTAACCTCAAGCTCCCATAATGGTTTATGTGTTAACAGTGGGCAGGGCATGAGTTCGAAGTACAGCACGAGCTAGAGGCACAGGCAATTCTTTTTGTAAGAGCAATGCAAAATCTTGTTTCAGTGAAGCAGAACAGCACACCTAAATAAGTCAGGTTTTCAAAAAACAAATACTAGCAAGCAGAGTGAAAGCCTACCTATGTTTACTTGTACATACACACAGTCTGTGGATTTAATTGGTGCACTGAGAACAATTTAACATACCAGACTGGTGGTTCAAACAATTTCAAACCACATTATTTTCTCAGTCCTTCTCTTTTCTGGTCTGTTCCTCTCATTCACACACTCCGTGCTATTTTGCCAGTTACTCCTTTACAGCAGCACTGACAGAGGTAACACCTCGTTCTACAGTCGTCCTTTCCTTTCAAGAAAAATATGTTATTCACGCTGCATTCACCATAAATCATGGGGCTGTGAAATAGCTTGATTCCTCATCCAGTTTGCTCTGTTTTACTGGTTTAGTTTTTCTTACCCTTCTTCAGTTCATGGCTGGTGTTGTGCAGAGGAACTCCATTAACTATCTTAATTCAAACTAGTTCATATTCACTGGCTTTTCAAACTATTTAGTCTAAGTCCTTGTATCATAAAGCTGCTGAGAAGGAGAGGAGCACCTGAGTTTTATCACCCAATGCCATTTCTACAAGCTTGGGGTTGTTTTTTTGTTTGGTTACTCCCCGAAACCTCAGTCTTCTGGGGAAACAAATATGTTTTCCTTCCTTCATGGGAATGTGTCATTACATTGCCTCTTGCTCCCCTTGCTCTTTGGTTTGAAACCCCTCCTCAATCTGAAAATTAGTAGAAGGGCTTGCTAAAGCATGAGGAGACATAATACCACAAACCATCTCTTTATAAAATGAAATCAGAGAAGCAAGCCTAACTTCATTTTAAAAGCACTACATATGTTGCACTGGAAACCACTAAAATGGAAAAAATGTTGACATAATAATAGAAATGCAAATCTATGTGTGTAAGACAGTTTGGGTTGCTTTGAGAGGATTACTGAATACTTTTTTTCTGTGTGGGTCAGCACCTGGCATGCAACCAGTGTCCATTATCGAAGGCACTAGATGGAAATCATGTATCTTCAGAAAGATGCAGCAAATAAATCCTGAACCTTACAATTCAGGAATGTTTCCCATAGGACTTACATGAGAACTGGGGTTCAGGATTATATCAAAGATTTGGGAGACGCTAACCTATTTATTACAGGGATATAAGGCAGGTTTTTTCAGTAGTGGTGGGGTAGTGGTGCTGGTTGCTAGATAGCTGTTGTGTTCCACCAGGCTAATGGCACAGATCACTGCTGCCACATGCTGTGTTTAAAAACAGAACTGGAATGTTAGACTACTTTTAAGATATCAGCCTCCATAGTTTTTATATGTGCAGTTCTCCGAAGGCAGAAAACATGCCCACCTAACTAACAAAATCCTATTATAAAATGCTAACAATTGTAAGTAGCCAACACTGAAAATTAACATGCTCTTATTATCCTTAAGAATGTTCAAACAACTAAGGCTTGATGCTGAACTCCATAGAAGATATTCTCCATTGAATGTCTGATCACACTGAGAGCCAACTCCAGTAAGTTTTAAATAAATTAACATTAATTAGAGTTATGAATACAGCTTGGAAACTCCATTCTCCTTGCTCTCTCTTCCCACTCCTTATTTTTAAATGTCTCATTACAGCCCTCATCCACTCCATATACTCCTTTTTCTTCTCATGTGTAGTCTCTATTACCCAATAGGACAAAACAACCAAAGATTCTTATGTTAACAGAATTTATTTACAAATGAATCATAGTAAGAGGGCTCAGAAGCTAACATTTTCCTCAATAAATAAAGTGTACTGCACCATTAAAATTGTGTATATATATATATATATGTAAAACCCTGCTGTGACTTGACTAACTGCATTTTCTCATCAACTTTTCCAATTTTTTTACAACTTGGTTAGTTTAAAAAATACAAGGGTGGTTTTTATTCTTTTAAATTATTCAGCTTTCAGTTCACCTTCTCTATCATAATCAGCTTTCTGTTGTATACTTGCATTTTCCACTCTTGTATTCATCTGTTTCTGGTTAGCCATAACATCTCAACAGACAGTGAAACTCACAAATTCTGAACAACCAGGAAAACTCTATTCTTCCTTCTTACAATTATTGTTCATCTACAGAGCAGTTCAATTATTCCTTAAGAATGAAGGTAAGAATGAATTCGTTGCACCAGGCAGTATCTTCCAATACCCTGGCTGTGACAATGGAAGCCACTATGGCCTTGAGAAACACCACAACAGGCAATCTGGGATTGCCCTTTTCTACAGTTTTCTTTACAGTTGGTTCACGGACAAGAAGCCTTTTCCACCTCATCAAAACCGTATCCTTGTAATCATAAACCCCTGCTTTCACTGTTGATGTTTAACACAGGTGTGCACAATTTGTCCAGATAAGAAAAGCCATATGTTCACTGATAAAAAGTGCCAACATACATGCTGCACCACTCTCTGTGTAGATATTAAGCAGTACAGTTTAATTTTGAACTGTCTATTTTATGAAGCATTTTGGTTTTCCTATCAGGAGTTCCAGAAAATGAGGCAAGAAGCAGTGGAAAACTCTGTGGCTTCCTAGTCCTTTGAACATAACAGAGGAATACCTATAACTAACCATAAGCATGTCAGTCTGGAAGAAAGAATAGAAATTTTATCTGGTCGTCTGGTCATTATTACTGCCTAAATAAACACTGTCTGACTGCTCATCTGCACATAGTTTGGGGATGAAGGAAGTTAAGCTTTAAAACAGCAGCTGTTACTGAAAATAGCCTTCATAAGAAACGACTAATATCTGTGAATGCAGTCAATCTGCCTCTCTAGCTACATCTCTTTCATTTAGCACACACACAGTTAAAATCTAAGTAGAAGAGGAGGTGAGAAATTCCACTGACCTCCCAGCAACACTTCAAACACCTTTTCTCAGCAGCAGCATTTATAAAACAGCACTCTACCAGAGCATCTCTCAGCTACTCCTGCTACACCTTCAGAGCTTCAATTCACAGCTCAAACTTCTGCCAATCTGCAGCTACAGCCTACAGCTATATAGGCCCTGACAGTCTGAACTTAAAGCCAGCTGGCTTCCAGTCCAATCATCTTTAGCAGCTGATCCTGCATTATTTATTCACTCAAGAAGTCTCACCCAAGCAGGGAGCTGTGTGATATTTAGGTTACTGATACACTTAGATATATGTTTTAGTGTCCCACTGAACTGGAAGCTCAGGTCTGCTTTATTAACCCACCCCTCTTCTTTCCAAATAATTGCTTAAAGGGTAATACTGATGATAGAGAAATATTAGTATTAAAAGTTTCTTTTTCCTGTTATAAGGATCACAGTTCCCAAGGGCAAGGAATAAGGGGAGTTCATCAAGAAAGGTTGTAAACAGGGTTGGAAGGTTGAAAATTCTGTCACTGGCTTAAGCAAAGAAAATGTCTCTGCATCACTCGCCTTACACTCATGGTAAGGTCAGACTGAACACACAGAGCATACTGATTTATCACTCGTGCTTCTCATGCTCTTCAGAAATATTTGTAAGGAAATGGTGTTGACCTTGTAGAGAAACTGTGACCCAGCTCAGAGTATATCAGACTATCTCTGTAACAAAGTACCAGCTGTCTTCTGCACACAAAGTTTTTCACACAGTCAAGACAAGCATAACCAACTAGAGTAGAAAGCTCTTTTCTCAATTTCACTGAGAGGGTAAGAGGTGACATTAAAAATTTACAGCTACTTTCAGAGCAACATTTTGAGCACTTTAACCTACCAATGTTGCAAGTACTTCTCTGTGGCAAATTCAGCTTTAAATAAAATTTATCATACTATTAACTAGAAAATGTGAAAACAATTAAAAGTTTTGTGTATTAGCAGCAGTGACTAGTTGTTTTGAATGTTATGTCCAGGAAAAGCTGTGCTGAGGTATTTCCCCTATTTCTCCTTTAGTTACTGAAGTCACAAGTTTCTCATAAAAGGCAAAAAACCAAACTGTTTTCAATGACCTTGTGGGCACACACATTTCCTGAGGAATTTGTGACCACTGAGGCCATGTGCACATGGCCAGAAATCCCCAGGAAATGCTGTCATAAGTAATCTTTTATATTTAATCTTAAACCTTAAAAAAATTACCACTGTTTGCAATAGCATAATACTGGACCCAGGCAGGTATGTTTTGTTTGTTTCTACTGTGTATTACCAAAGCTTTTTGTACAAGAGCCCCAGATTGCAGAGATCACTCAATAGCACAGAAAGACAAGTAATACTACAGGGACATTCACCCATTCTATACCCTCAAGTCAAGATTATGGGGTTCACGCAGTTATCTCCAAGACAGGTAGCCATCTAAGCCAAATACACCCTACTCTTGCCAGTTCTGCTAAACTCTGCTTTGTAACACCCCTGTTGTTACACTTCTGAGTCCCCAGGCAAACATACAATGCCACCTGCTAAAATCAGCATGCAGGACTCTTCTTCACTAAGGCAGTTATCCAGACCCTGTAAAATACCCAGTACCCAAGATCTAGGAGCAGGAGTCATTACACTGCATAGCATGCTCCAAGAGGTAAAAAAAAGGGCTGGGGAGGGGAAGGGGTAGGAAATGTGGACCGAACTGAATAATGACTTGGAAGAAGATAGGATTGTTCAGAAAAGACACTACAGCTGAGCTAAGAGCTGAATTTCTGATGGTGGCAAAAGAACTGTACTTAAAAACCTATATAAAAATAGTGTGGACATCAACACAGTTCATGACACAGGTGAGTTAACAGGAACTAAACTTTATTTAGTAGCTGAAGGCTATATCCTCCTACCGTAAAGGCTGGCCCTCAAATATATCAGGTGCTGCAATTTTGTTTGAACGTATTTCACATAGTTCTTCAGTCAACAAACATGGGATAATAAGGATTCCTCCCCTTCTGAGAGGAAGAGAGAAGGTTCTCATCACCACCACCACCCCCTCCTATAAAGACAGGAGCTGGAAAAGGAGTTGGAATGAGAAAAAATGGAAAGCAAAGGAGCACTACTGCTGACAAGGCATTCCACTCTCCAAAATACTCCCACTATTACAGAGTAGTACAGATAGCCAACAGACCTATTGCTTTTCTCAGTTGAAGACATCAGATCACCTCCCACTATTTAGCCGTGGGAACATTTAAAAAGCAATGCAAAATATCTGTGACTGGTCAGAGGTAGAAAGAGTGATGAAGAACTGAAGATGGGAGTCTGAAGAGAGGCAAATGAACTAATATGATGAAACTATCAAGGCAGAAGATTAAATGAAAAATCCACTGAAAAAGGAGGATGGAATGAAAAAATGCAGAGGAGTTTATGAGTGTGTATGGCCTGGGTGAATACAGATGCTGTGGAAGGGAGTGAATTCACCTGGGGGACTCCTCAAATGACTATGGGACCTAAACAGTTTCCATGATGCTCCAGAGCAAGACAGCTCAACTCCAAATGTCAACTAGAAGATGATCTATCAATCTCAACATTTTTCCTTAAAAATAGACTTTAATGCATTAAATCATAGTCAGTTTGGTCAGATGAAAGGATCTTGAGCACCATAAAATGAGGCAAGGGAAATCTCTGCACATCCTCATGACATATGGAGAAAAGTTCCTATCCGTGCTCTCACTCTGGATGTCATTCTGTGTGGAGAAGGTTTTTAAAGTGTATGGCTTTATTCACCATTCATCTTTACCATTTTCAGATAGTTGCTTTCTCAGTCTTGTGTTTCTAAGGTAACAGACCTGTGACAAAAAGTCTAATTAACTGACCTACTGCTTTTTCAGTAATCACAACATCACACCTTTAAAAACGCATCTTCCTGCACTGTGGATGTTTTGCAGCCAGAGGCCTCTGAAAACACACTGCTAAAGGTTTCCAGTTTTCTACCTTGAACTTCTCACATTGATTTGAGGTGCTGAAAAAAAATACTATCCCAGGTGCACCAGTGCTTTCTCTAGAATTTTGCCCAACAAATCTGACAGTCAGTTTTTTATTAACAATCCTAAATCTTGTGTTCTTGGAATTTGCAGTGAAAAGCACTAATGGAAAAAGACTACTAAAGCGTAGGCAACAGGGAATGACAAACCAGTGTCCTCCAAGTGATAATTTACTCTTCTGATGGAGTTCAAAGAGGACTATAAAGAATCATTCCTCAAAGGTAAAGACACAAAAAAGTGGTTGTATCATTTTAAGATATGTGAGGGCATGATGCAGGACAGCTTTTTAAAATCATATGTGATACAACTGTATTAAGCAGCTCGGATTGCTTAAGTGATACTTTTGGAGTTTCATCTCACATAAGCACTTTTCTCTAAGGAAAGAGGTCATGATGAAAGGTGACAAAGATAGAAACAAATGGATTCTTGGTCTACCATTCCCATAGGATAGCTGTAAGCAAGGCATCCCTTCTGTTTAAAATCAAGAATGGTTAATGCACACTCTTTCTTACATCCTCTAAAACCCCCAAACTTTGAGTTGTGAGCTCCGTCACATTTTTTTCATCCTGTTCAGTTAATTTCTACTGCTTCTGAGTCATTCCTTTTACATTGCCCAGCATTCTTTATCTCACCCTACATGCTGTATTAATGAGTAGGATCAGAGGAAAAATAAAAAGCCCAGTGCAAACACCAATCCCACTTTTCCTACTAAATTTTAAGAAGACACCATAAACATAACTAAAATTAATTTCTAGTTTCAAATTACTACTAGTTGTAAAATAAATAAAACTGAGGTGTGTGACAGGAAGACAATACCTGCTTCTCAGTTTGTTTCCATGAAGTTCAATGAGAGCAGGGACTGTTATATTTAGAATCATAGAATTATAGAATAGTTAGGGTTGGAAAGGACCTTAAGATCATCAAGTTCCAACCCCCCTGCCATGGGCAGGGACACCTCACACTAAATCATGTCACCCAAGGCTTTGTCCAGCCCGGTCTTGAACACCGCCAGGGACGGAGCATTCACAATCTCTTTGGGCAACCCATTCCAGTGCCTCACCACCCTAACACGAAAGAATTCCCTCCTTATATCCAATCTAAACTTCCCCTGTTTAAGTTTTAACCCATTACCCTTTGTCCTATCACTACAGTCCCTAATGAAGAGTCCCTCCCCAGCATCCTTATAGCCCCCTTCAGATACTGGAAGGCTGCTATGAGGTCTCCACGCAGCCTTCTCTTCTCCAGGCTGAACAGCCCCAACTTTCTCAGCCTGTCTTCATACAGGAGGTGCTCCAGTACCCTGATCATTCTCGTGGCCCTTCTCTGGACTTGTTGCAACAGATCCATGTCCTTTTTATGTTGAGGACACCAGAACTGTACACAACATTCCGAGTGAGGTTTCATGAAAGCAGAGTAGAGGGACAGGATCACCTCCTTTGACCTGCTGGTCACGCTCCTTTTGATGCAGCCCAGGATACGGTTGGCTTTCTGGGCTGCAAGCGCACACTGAAGCTGGCTCATGTTCATTTTCTCATCGACCAGCACCCCCAAGTCCTTCGACTTCTAGTCCAGCTGGTAGAGCACAGCCATGACTGCTGTTCTTCATGTTTATGTCAGAGAGTAATGACAGATGGTAATTTGGGTGTTTTGAATTTTGCAGTTTTCTCTACATATAATCGTAAAGTGTAATTCTACAATATTAACAAATTAGAATTGTGCTTGATTTACCTGTGTATAAACAGGACTGCACTTTCTGCTAAAAAATACAGAGAGTTTTCTCTGGTCTGAACACCTTTTGATCAGTTAGTCATAAGATGAACAGTGTGGTTTGAGGGAGAAGACTCTCAATTTTCATCTCAAATCTTTAACAGATACTGCAATTAAGCCTTATTTAAAGACTAGTCTGAATAAAGCCTAGTGATCCTCTTGCTCCTCAACCTTCCTTGGTTCTAACAAAGAGAGCTGGGTAGCACAGCGGAGGTATTTCCAGAGACAAATGCTCCAGCTGGTGCTAGCAGCGTTGTCAGAGAACGATCTTTGGGTTAACGTACAGACAATGTAGTTTTGCTGGGCAGATGAATGGAATTGGGCTATGATGATGGAAAGCACTGGAACAGGCTGCCCAGGGAAGCGGTTGAGTCACCATGCCTGGAGGTACTTACAAGGCATGGAGATGTGGCGCTTAGGGACATGATTTAGTGGTGGACTTGGCAGTGCTGGGTTATGGTTCGACTTCGCAGCCGCGGCGGCGGGAATCACTCAACCGCCTCCCGCCCGGGCAGCCGCTCCCCACAGGAAGCGGGGAGGAGCTCAGCCTCTCCTGGGGTAAACCCGGGCGGCAGCCGCCTCACCCTGACACGCGGCCGGAGAAAGCCATTTCGGGGACTCCAGGCGGGGGGGACTGGTCTCTGAACCCCCTCGCCGCGCTGTCGGGGGCTCGGCGGCGGGCTTCACCTCAGCGGCCGCGGGCCACACAGAGTGGGGAGCGGCGGCTTCGGGCCCAGTCGGCCCGTCCCCACAGTGCCCCGCCGAGCCGCGGCTCTTCCCCTCCCCTCCCCCTCACCGCGGGCAGGGCAGGGCAGGTGGTGTCGCCCCGCCGGCGGCTCGTACCTGTCCCGGAGGAGGAGGAGCCGCAGCCGCGGAGCGAGGGGGACAAAGTTAACTCAGGAAAGTTTTCAGGGGTGAGTGGGTGGGAGGAGAAAGCCGGTGAGCCCAAGAGAAGGTCGTGCCCGCCCCGCGCCGCTGGCCGCAGCCGGGGGCTCCCCAGGGAGGAGGCAGCAGCGGCCGGGCCACAGGAGACGAGGCGAAACGGCCGCCGTGAACTCCCCGCTCTCGTCCCCGCTTGAACGCAGTCACTTGGAGCCTGCTGAGGTGGCCGGCTCCCGGGAAAGGGGCACGGCTGTCCGTGCTGCCCGCCCCCCTGGGCGTCCTCGCCGCCGGGTGAAGCAGGCTGCCGGGAACCGGAGACCGCGAGCCCGGAGGAATTCCCGTGGGGGCGCGGGGCTGTTGGCGGCCCCCCGAGCGCCGTGCTCCGAGCGCTTGAGGAGACGGAGACTCCTTCTCTACCCGCGTTAGGGGTGGCATCTTTTCTCCACCCTGCACTTTCCTCACTACGACCGGCGGCTCCCATGGCTCTGAGCAAAGGGCTGCGGCTGCTCTGGAAGCAGGAGCCGGGGCCGAGCGCTCTGCTGGAGTCGCGCACCCGCCAGGACTGCCTGTTGCTGGAGGCCGGCACCGTGGCGGCGCTCAGTAAGTGCCCCGGGCCGGGATTCGCATCCCGCGCTGTGCGTGGCGGGGAGGCCGGGCCGTGGGTAGTCGGCTGGTGGCGGTGGGTACGCGGCTGGTGCCTGCGGAGGGGTGCCGGGGTACTGGCAGCGGCCGGTGTCCAAGGGACATGGGACACTTTCTCCCCGGAGGCTTGGTGAAAGGAAAGGGGGAGCGCAGACCTGGGTCCAGTGGGACAGAGGCCATAGGGAACTCGCCTCACTGTAAACCCCGGCTTCCAGCATGGCACTCCAGGCCTGCCCGCTCGCTGCCGTTTTGCGGTGACCCCCGGTCACCTCGTGCTACACATGGAGGTTTGGCCAGCATCTCCTCCCTGTGCAATCCGCAGGCCTGATCGGTGGCTGACAGGCTTCTCCTCTGCTCTGGATGCCTTTAGCCTCCTCAGCAGCAGCCAGGTGGAAAAAGCGGGAGAGGCCACCCGCCTGTCTGGTGGCTGTGGGGTCTTGGCACAGGACACCTTTCCCGTGCAAGACTTGTACTTTGCAGCCCTGCATGAGTCTTACTGACTGCAGATTCGTACAAGAATACTGCAGAGGGGGTCCAGCTAAAGGGATGGGCCCCAGTGCCTCTTGGCAAGAAATTTCTGTTCAGCTGTATCGGGTGCTACACATCAGCACAGACATTAATTTCACAGCTGGGATTGTTTTGGTTTGAGATTGATGTCCCGTAAGAAAAGCTGGCATCTTGCTGTGGCGCCATGCCTGCCCATGTCGTTTGCACTGTATATGGTTACCTGAGCGTCTGGGCCTTATCAGAGGCGCTCGAGTCCCACCTGAGGCAGTGGAAGTTGTAGATGTGCCAAGGGTTGTCTCATCTTGTGTTCTGATACTTGCCACCCGTGAGTTAATGTAATGCTGCTGTTGAGGCAGACACAGAAAAATGAGGTAACTGACGTAAGGTGCAAAAAGTAGTGCAGGGAACATGTGCTTGTGCTGGGTTGTTAAATTGTTTTGCATGTAATACTTGTTCCTGTAATCATGCCACTAATCGGTGTTGTAGGAGTCTGTATTCAAGCAGTGCAAAGGAAAGGGAAGATTTAAAAGTTCTTACTGCAAAGTTTATGTATGTTATGGTTTGTACAATGTCAGTCACAATGTCATCTCAGTATCCAGGTCCACTGAGATGAATCTTCTATGATACACAATGGCAAGACATTTTAGTGTTGAGGATTTTTGAATGAAGGAAGCCAAAAAGGTCATGAGGCGGCAGCTGATTTTCATGAGGATAGTTCTGATGGTGTAAAAATTTTGATCTGCCATGATAAAGATCAGATTAGAGAATTTATGTAGCCTTTGTTAAAATGTACACTAGAAGAATTTTGAACTAGTGATCTGTATGGTGACTAGTGTAAAAGCGTGTTTGTTATGATCTTTGAGAGTCCAGTGTTACCTTTTGAAAGTCCAGTGTCACCACTAGAGATAACCATAATAATCATGTATGCGTTGGCATCCAGCCACTCCATGTTAATAACTTTGTCTTTTATTTAATTTGGTTTCTCTTTTCCAGCCTGTGTTGCTTGCTATATTGTAGGAAAAGCTAGTTTACCCAGTTGAGCCTGTTTGTTTCTTCTGTTACTGCAGCAAAGGACCAGAAAAGGAGGGATAACCAGCAATAGGGATTATGATGGTAAATTTACAGTAATTGTGAAGAGCAAACTCTGCAGCCAGGGTGGGAATAGAAACAACAGGAATTCTGTTTCGTTTGACTGGCATTTAGGTTGTTACTAACCATAGAGCACTCCAGTGGGAGGTTAACATAAACTTTGTATATGTGTGGTTTCAGATGTACTAGCCCTAGGATTGTGTTAATTTTGGCTTCTCTGTCTAATTTTCCATTTCTAAGATAAAGTCTTTTTAAAAATTGCATAGCTGTGGTGAGGAGGAATTTTGCAACTGTGCCTTATGCCAACTTCCACACTAAATAAAAGCAGATACATAAACCTGGAGCACTTAAGTTGTCAAACAGTTTATGTGGTTTTGCAACAGGAGTCTCGTGTTGAGAGAACTGTTGAGAGAAATAATCATGGATGGACGATGAAGGCCGAAGAACAAATTTTAGTCATTGTTCATTATTCTTTTTCCATAATTACTAAGTATTTCTGCCCTTGAACAGGCATGACAGCTACCCTTTTTTTGAAAGTTCAAGTGCTTCTATAATACTTCTGTACTACAAGTTTAAATGTTGAATTTAACCTTGTTCAAGTGGCAGCAGCGAGTGGGAATCATCAAGTGGTGGAGTTACAAAAAAGGAATCTAAGAAACCAGTTTTGAACTGCTGTCAAGGTAGTCACTGATGTAATCTACAGTGCTGGAAATACAGTTATTTTATTATAGGAAGTAATCCTAGTGAAATGATGTTGACAGGAATGCTCTGCTATTGAAATTCAGCATAAAAATACGTTTTTCAAGGGCAGAGCTAAAGGTACACGTAACTTTTCCCTTTTTTTTTTTTTTCCTGAGTACTTTGATTCTGCAGTTATTTTTACTACAGGATGTTAGAGCACCTCTTATGGTGGATCCTAAGTGCATGTTTTTGGAAAAACGTTTAGAAGCTTTTCCGTGGGTTTCACTCACAGATCTGGGAATTAAACCTTTACTAGAGACAAACTTATATATAGTTAAGGTGTTTGTATACTCAGCAGAGCAACTCTGTGCCTCCTGTGCAGCTTCAGTTGCAGGGTGTGTGCAGTTCTCTGATGCAGCTGAGTGAAATCAGAGTATAGCCTTGCAGGGGGAGGGACACAATCCAGGAAGTGGCAATTATTTACCTGTCTTATCTTTTTCTTTTTTTTTTTTTTAATACAAAATACAGTTTCTGTGCTGTAGGTACATTCAATGTTTATAATTAGCTTTAGTTTTGTATTTAGGTGGACAAATATGTGTGTGGTATGGAAATACACATATTTATCACTACCTGCAGCTAAGCAGGTGTCTATTTCCAGAATCAGGCTTAAGAATCGGAGGGGAGAGCTAGAATCTGTAATTTGGTCCCAGACTCTTTTCTTTAAGAGCTCTTTCTTCCATTTCATGTGTAAGTTGTAGGTATTGTTATGTCTGTCTTTAATGTTGGACCTGGAACCAAGGTAGCTTTCTGCCCTCTTACTCCAGTCACTGACTTTTCTGAGTACCCTATGTTTGAGAGCCATGCTGGTTCCTGCTTAAGTCTGGAGAATCAGCCTTAAGGAAGGGTTGAATAAAGGAAATTGTGTACAGCTGGACAGTATGTCTGGCTTTTCCTGCTAGCCATTAAATTGAATTTGCAGCTTTCACAAGCAGGAAGTTGCGCTTGGATAGGCCATGTGAAGTTGTATATATATGCACGGTGGTGTTCATCAGCTCTAAAATATTTTATGCATGGAAAAATGTCACTTTTAGTTGAGTTTATTGAAGCTTAGTTTCATTGAATTGTTGTGTGCCTCTTATTTTGCAAGGGTTACAATTTTGAGCGAACATGCCAGCTTTATATATAATTTACATCAGGAGTTTTTACATAATTGGTATTAGGTACTTGAGGAGTGCAGACAGTGCAGGTTGGTAAAGTTGTTACGAACACAACACAGTTGTAATTATTACAGAAAGGTGCATTCTCAATTATATGCTTAATAGAATGGAAGTTTACTAAGAATATTAATGGGGAGCTTTCATGGAGTTTGGTAATTACTGTGTGTGCTGTTTAATTACATATAGTTATTAATAAGTAGTAAACAAATGCACTATGCATTTGCAAACTTGACTTGTTCTCTAAGTGGAAAACTTTTTCACGAGTTTCATCTACTTCTGTAGCAGTATTGTTCATTAACTATATATGTATGTATGCATGGATCTCAAGCTGTCTGGCTTGAAAAAGGAAGGGTTTTACATGTGAGCAGAGTATAGTTAAACTTCCAATCCTCATCCTAAGTTTTCAAGCATACCGCTCTCATTGCCTTGCCTCTGCATTTAAGAGTTTTTATGAAAGGCATTGCAGAATCAGTTAGTTTTGTTCTCTGTCTAGTCATTCTCTTGTGTCCTAGCACTGTTTCAGACCAGATTTTGATGGCAGTTTTTTGAGATTTCATTAAAAATTTTTAAGATTTTATAAACATTTCTTGGGCAGAACCTTGGGTGACATGGTTTAGTGTGAGGCACCCCAGCCCATGGCAGGGGGTTAGAACTAGATGATCTTAAGGTCCTTTCCAACCCTAGCTATTTTATGATTCTATGAACTTGGCTGAGGCCTTCTGAAATCATATCCTCTTAAAGTCACACTCTAGTCATCCTTTCTATGTATTGTTATTTATACTGGTTTCCTCCTCCTTCTCCATCACCCCCTCCAAAAAGGAAAAAAAAAGTTGGCTGGGGTCTGTCAGAATCCAGCAAAGGCCTCCCAGTGTTACAGGGATGATGCCTGTATCCTCATTGCACACCTACAGGGCATGGAGCAAGATAGAGCCCTGGTGGCTAGAGGCTCTGCAGCACAGAGGAGTCATGCCCCAGGTCAGATGGGCCCTTATGGAGGGGTGCACCATGTGGGAGCTGCTACCTGAGCTCTGGTGCCTGGGGCCCCTGTCCTGGCCCTTGCCAAATGATGGTGGTCATGGTGCATCTTGGGAGTTTGTGCAACACCAAGGAGTGTAATGGGTCAGGGGACTTCAAATTCCATCAGTATCTATAACAAAGGGATATTATTTTTTGCCAAATAGATGTGGTCTGTATGCACTAAAATATTCTGACCTCTCTGTGTGTGTGACCCACAGGCATGTTCCTTCCCTCTCAAAATATCTGTGGGTGAAGTCTTAAGCGTGCTGAATCTTTGGAGTTATTGAGAAAAGTTCATTGTCACTTTTTGGTTTCTGAAACCAAATTGCTTCAGGGAGCAAAATGAACCCTATCATAAATAACAGAATCTTCCATATGGTAGAAGTTACTGGCAAGTTGTTAGCCAGCCAAAAAGAGTGGCAATGCAGCCCAGAGTTCTTCTGGAGCTTTGTGTTTGGAGCCTGTGCGTCCTTGTAGGCAGCTTTGTTGTCACTGATGTGACTGTGCAGGCAAATGTTCTGTCAAATGATTTGCCCAGAATGATGGCATATTTCTGTACCAGTGCTGACAAAACACAGCTATTTGTGCATGCATTTGGAAAAGTCCCGTGCCTGGAGCTGATGTGCATGTGATGCCACTGGCTTGACCTGGGAAACTGGTGGCTTCCATACATGCCAGTGTCATGTTCAGAAGCCACCAAAAAACTGGTTTTGCTGAAGTTTTAAGTGCCAGAGAATTGAGCTTCCAGAGTCTGAGCTCTTAAGTAGTGCTGTTACTGAATATTTAGATCATTACTGTCCAGAGTAACAATTGTTCTACTGCTTATGTTTGGTTTCTCTGGTGTGTGTGCCATCAACATTTTACTAGTTTTTCCTGATTCACTCAGTGTTTTCTAAGAAAGCAGAATAGATAAGTTGTGGAAGTCTGAGAGCAAAAATAAAATTAAGAAAAAAATTAACAAGTCTTCCTTAGTTGTCATGGGTGCAAGAACTGAGACAAATGTGTTTTGATTTCCTTTGGGGGCTTGCCTCTGCTAAGGAATTTTGCAAGTGGAATTGTCCTTCGTTTCACTTCAAAATGTCAGCAATATACAGGATATTTGTTTGTTTTCATGCTTCTCACTGAGCTACTTGCCTCTTGAGGCTTATAAAGGAAAGTCTGTTTCTTTCTTTTCTGTTTTATTCTGTCATCTATTGCAGGCAGTTAATGCCAGAGAATTCAGATTTATTTTTATTTTTTTTAACTGCTGAAGCTTATTAGGAGCATAAGATTTTAAAGTATTAGCTAAACTCTGAAGTACCATGTTGCTATTTGTCTGTGGTTCAAAAGTAAAAGGACATTTGAGGATACAGGCTGTTTTCCTCATTCATGAGGTTAACCTCTCTCCTTGTTGGGAAATACATAGAAAACAGAGACTTACTCATTCAGGAAGTACTTTGGTTTTACTTTAAAGTAGCCAGTGACAGGTCTGGCCATGCTAATTCTTCACTGAAACATGTTTAATCCCTGTGGAAATCGTACCTGATTTCAGTAGGATATAAATCAAAACATCTGATATGTCTACATCACATTATTTTCCTTGCATAAAAATTGCAGCTCTATCTGAAATTAGACTGTTAGAATCTGGAAGCAGAAACCATCTTTTTGTACATCAAGGAAAGATACATTATATTTTAGCTTATGACCAGATAAATTATATTTTGTACTTATTTTAGATTGGTGTAAAGTTTACATGTACTTGTATATTTCTTTATGTATTCTGAAACTGATGTAACATCTGTACCATAGAATAAGAACATTAATAGTAATCACATTGTTTGGAAAGGTAGCGAGCATCCTTCTTTCCTCTAGGGTGGTATGTGGAGGTCCTATGCATTTCTGTCCCATCACTTTTTACTTGCTGTGTTCCTACAGCATTTCAGACCTACCTTTGTAATGCATTTACTGAGTGAAATCAACTGGAAAACATTAGTGTAGGCAGTAGCAATGTGGAACTTTTGTAATGACTGGAAAACTAAGATTTGCTGCCTTTCGTTTTGTTTCTCAGCTCCAGAAGAAAAGGATGCAATTAAAGGACAATATGAAAAACTCATGGATGCTTATGGCTGCTTAGGAGAGCTTCAGCTTAAATGTGGTAAGTAACCATCTATATGACTGAGATTATAAAATGCCCAGATAACGTTAAACAAGTGGCTATAAAGTTGTCTGGTTCCTTAACTTGTTCCTTAACACAGTGCACTGTGTTAGGTACAGTCTGGAAAAGATCCATTTCTTTTTCTATGCTGTGCCAAAAGCGTATCACTGAAGGATAGTCTAAGAATTTTGGATTTTTTCTCACTTTTGTTTTGTCTACCATTCTTAGCTGTGTTAAGGTAATTGCCCTATCTTACGCTACTACATTTGTCCAAGGCAAGCAGTGATTTCTTACTTTTTTTTTTTTTGAAGGGTTATGTTTAAACATTGGTTAATCAAGGTCATCTGATACTGTGGTAGTACAGATTGCCAGTCCTTGATATAGCGCCTGATTGCCTTTAATTCCATAATTCACATGGATAAAGATCTGCAGAAGCAGGCCTTTAACTTCAGCTATTAAGAGTAAGGAATATTTATTGTCATTGCTGTAAATTTCTGTACGGTTTGGGAATCTTCATTTACTAAATGACTTGCTATTACACTGACAACAGGAATGTTAATAGAAATATAATGTTTTAGGAAGAGAGCTGGAGTCATTGATTTGAGGGTATCTTATAGAGCAGACTTCACTGATAAAAAAGATGCATTAAATCTGTATTCACTATATGCTTGTTCCCAGAGTCTTCTTACTGTAAGCCTTAATTTTGACTTGGAGGAATGACAAGGCTGTTTTCCATATAACTTGCTGCTTGGTCAAGGAATCTGCCAAAGGCAGTGGTGATGTGAGCACTGGTGTATTTAGACCAGTAGATGTAAGTGTAGGTTTTTATAGCCTACTTACCATTTTAGGGTTTGAGTAATACGACTTCGAGCAGACTCTCCTGGAAGGCATGCTAAGGCACATGAAAAACAACAAGGTGCTTGGTGACAGCCAGCATGGCTTCACCAAGGAGAAATCCTGCGTGACCAATTTGGTGGCCTTTTATGATGGGGCTACAGAACTGATGGATAACGGTAGAGCAGTTGATGTCATCTACCTGGATTTGTGTAAAGCGTTCGACACTGTCCCACACAACATCCTCGTCTCTAAATTGGAGAGTCATCAATTTGATGAATGGACCACTCAGTGGATAAAGAACTGGCTGGATGGCTGCACGCAAAGAGTTGTGGTCAGCGGCTTAATGTCCGGCTGGAGACCAGTTACGAGTGGTGTCCCTCAGGGATCGGTGTTGGAACCGGTCTTGTTTAACATCTTCGTTCCTGACATGGACAGTGGGATTGAGTGCACCCTCAGCAAGTTTGCCGATGACACCAAGCTGTGTGGTTCGGTTGATACGCTGGAGGGAAGGAATGGCATCCAGAGGGACCTTGACACACTTGTGAGGTGGGCTGATGCCAACCTCATGAAGTTTAACCATGCCAAGTGCAAGGTCCTACACCTGGGTCGGAGCAATCCCAGGCACAGCTACAGGCTGGGCAGAGAAGAGATTCAGAGCAGCCCTGTGGAGAAGGACTTGGGGGTGCTGGTCGATGAGAAAATGAACATGAGCCGGCTTCAGTGTGCGCTTGCAGCCCAGAAAGCCAACCGTATCCTGGGCTGCATCAAAAGGAGCGTGACCAGCAGGTCAAAGGAGGTGATCCTGCTCCTTTATTCTGCTCTCATGAGACCTCACTTAGAGTATTGTGTGCAGTTCTGGTGTCCTCAACATAAAAAGGACATGGATCTGTTGGAACAAGTCCAGAGGAGGGCCACGAGAATGATCAGGGGACTGGAGCACCTCCCGTATGAAGATCGGCTGAGAAAGTTGGGGCTGTTCAGACTGGAGAAGAGAAGGCTGCGTGGAGACCTCATAGCAGCCTTCCAGTATCGGAAGGGGGCATATAGGGATGCTGGGGATGGACACTTCATTAGGGACTGTAGTGACAGGACAAAGGGTAATGGGTTAAAACTTAAACAGGGGAAGTTTAGATTGGATATAAGGAGGAAATTCTTTCCTGTTAGAGTAGTGAGGCACTGGAATAGGTTATCCAGGGAGGTTGTGAATGCTTCATCCCTGGCAGTGTTCAAGGCCAGGCTGGACGCGGCCTTTGGTAGTATGGTTTAGGGTGAGGTGTCCCTGCCCATGGCAGGGGGGTTGGAACTTGATGATCTTAAGGTCCTTTCCAACCCTAAATATTCTATGATTCTATGATTCTATGACTTGAGATTGATCTGAAGAGGCAACTGCAATCAAGAGAGATTTCTGTGTCATAAATTAAAACTGTGGGCTCATCTAGTCTTTTAAAATGAATGTGGGCTTATTTGTTTTGTTTCTCGTGGAATTAATTAACCATTTCTATGGAGATTAATATCAGTTTGTTAATGTAATTAAAAAGAGAGGACTTGTAATTAGTTTTTCTTGGAACTTGGATCTGTTTTTCCTCATAGCAGTCTAATGAATCCTGTTGTAATAGTAAATTTAGCTACACAACAGTGTAGCTATTGCATTCAAGCTCTTCAAGCTACAGATGAGTGTAGTTTCTTGTATGTGACGGGAACTAAATGTATCCAGTTTTGGTCTTCCTATTCAAAGTTGAATGATTTTAAATGGGATGTGAAATTTTCTCAGCCTTTTTAATTTCTTTTATCCTTTTATTTCTGTGTATCCCATGTCCTTATTACTTTTTGAACAGCAGCTGCTAAACTTCAGTGCCCTCAAAGTGTGAGGTTTTCCCTCTCTGAATTTCATCACTGCACCTCTGTCTAGTTATAGGTTTCAATTACAAGTCCTGGTACAGGACTTCCTTTTGAAGGAATTGTTAAAAATTTTCTTGGTAATTGGATAAAAATGTTAACTGGGGGAAAATTTCTGTGATTGAGTGAAAAGTCAGGAGGGTCATGCTGTAATGGTAAGCAAAGATAGGCAAATATTTTCTGATGCTGAACATGTAACTAAGTTCCATCCCTTTAGCTGTTGCTTGCATAAAAGATTAACACTAGAAAAGAACTGTATTGGGTTTGCATGTCAAGGTTTAGGTAGCAGTGGGAGCTACAGAGGTGGCTTTCCATGAGAAGCTGCTAGAAGCTTCCCCTGTGTCTGATAGAGCCAAAGCCAGCAGCTCCAAGATGGACCTGCTGCTGGCTAAGGCCAAACCCATTAGTGGTGGTGGTAGCACCACTGTGGTAACATACTTGAGGGAGAAAAACCCTGCACAACTGCAGCTAGAGAGAGGAGTGATAACATGTGAGAGCAACAGCTTTGCAGACACCAAACTCAGTTCAGATGGAGGGGAGGAAGTGCTTCAGGTACCAGAGCAGAGATTCCCTTGAAGCCTGTGGTGCCAACCGTGGTGAGGCAGGCTGTCCCTCTGCAACCCATGGAGGTCCACAGTGGAGCAGATGTCCTCCACAGCCTGCAGGTGGATCCAGCACCAGAGCAGGGGGATGCCTGAAGAAGGCTGTGGCCTTGGGGAAAGCCTGTACTGGAGCAGATTCCTGGCAAGACCTGTGGCCCCATGGAGAGAGGAGCCCATGCTGGAGCAGGTTTGCTGCAGGACTGGTGATCCCAAGGAGGACCCACACTGAAGCAGTCTGTTCCTGAAGGATGCACCCCATGGAATGTACCCACAGTGGAACAGTCTGTTCCTGAAGGGCTGCACCCCATAGAAGGGGCCCATGCTGGGGAAGTATGTGGAGAACTGCAGCCTATGGGAAGCACTCACTTTGGAGAATTTCAGGGAGGACTGTCTGTTATGGGAGGTGTCACATGCTGGAGCAGGTGAAGAGTGTGAGAAGTCCTCTCTGTGGGGAGGAAGGAGCAGCAGAGACAACCTGTGATGAACTGACCACAATCAGCATCTTCCATCCTATGTGCTGCTGTGGGGTAGGAGGTAGGGAAAATCAGGAGTAAAGTTAAGCCCAGGAAGACTAGAGGGGTGAGGGGAAGGTGCTCTCAGGTTTCACTTCATTTCTCATTATCCTGCTCTGGTTTGATTGCTAGTAAATAAAACTGATTTAGTCCATTATGGTAATAGGTGAATGGTATCTCACGGTCCGTAACCCACAAGTCTCTCATTTCTGTTCACTGTCCAGCTGAGGAGGTGAGTGATAGAGCAGCTTTGGCGGGCACCTGGCATCCAGCCAGGATCAGTCCATACAGGAAAAACTTTATGTTTCATATAATGTATTTTAGTAGCTGCAAACAACGGCAGAATTGGCCAGCCCTTCAATGAGCAGCAGTGATCACATCGACTTGTTCAGGAGTATCAGTATTTCTTTTCTTGCTGCTGAAAGCCTACAGACCATACCTACTAAATTAACTGAAAATATTTCTAAAAGTACATTCCATTGGAATATTAAGAGTATATCTGTTGAGCAGAAGGGGAGACTTTTTTCCGAGACATCAAAGATGTCTCTGAGCACTTTAATTAATTTGTAAATATCACTACTTCGGAATCCAAATAAATCACATTGTATTCCTTCCAAAGTAGATCGTGCTTTTCACAGGAAAGTAGATGAAATATGTGAAACCGACTCACAAAGTTAATGTTTCCCACAAGTAATAACATTCATTTCTACATACTTACGTCTGTTAACATGACTCACTAAGTTCTTCTGCTTTCTTTTGTGAGATGGATGGCAGCAGAATGAATTGTACAGTGTTTCTGAGTTGTATCTCAGCCAAGATTTTGCTGCCAAAATAGATCTAGCAGTGGCAAATACATCTTAAGTATTAAATGAGCTGGCTTTGCAGGGTTCAGTTTAGACACTGATGTCAGAAGGGGTGCATATGTAAGGCAGTATTTTGACATTATTAGCACATAGGTTGTTTAGTTTAATACAGCTGCTGTATTTGAGGAGTCATTCTGAATTCATTTGACTGTGTATATACTTTTGCTTTTGCACATATACAATGTTTAGTTGAAAGGAAGAAGTTTCAAAGGCAAAAAGGGCAACTAAGTACCTGTTCTCTATTCCTTTTGAACATTTCCTAATAATGTAATTATATTTAGAAGAGGGAGGAGTATCTTTCAGACTAAAACTGTAGTTTGGAAAATCTTGGTTCTTTTCTTAAGTCTGCTGTAGATTTCCTCAGAGGTTTTCAGTTAAATGATTAGAATCTGTCCCCCTGCTGTGTTTTGTTGCTAATTTTGAAGGCAGAAGAGGCAATGATACCTTGCAAATTGTTTTTTTGGAGGACTATAAAGTGAAGTGGAGGTATGTGTGGAATGGTGATGGTACGGGCTGAGGGAACACAAGGCAATGGCATGACTGCATTAGAATGGAGAAGGAGCAAAAACTGGAGTCAATTAATTTTACAAAGAAAAAGGCAGTCTATAGTGGAATACTCACAGTTAAGAAGGACAAAATAAGAATTGAATGTTGCCTCCTTTCCACTGTAGCTCATAATAGGCAACATAAACTGCAGTGGAAACAATTGCCTTGAGTCATGTAGGCAGGTTAAATACAGAAGCTGCATCTTATTATTGTAGCGTGTGACGTACCAGAACTGCATTTCCTGTTCAACATGGATTAAGGCAGTTGGTTTCACAAGAGCTTTTGAAAAAGTGGATGCAAGTTATTTTTGTCTTGTTCCTATGCCAAATATTCTCCATCCTCTGCCTCACTTGTGCAACCTGATGAAAGGGCATTCAGCACATACTGCTGTGCGCAAAACAATTCTCACATTTCTTTGAAAGTGTTCTTCACAGTCGGTTGTGGTGATTTATAGCTGTAACAGGGCAAAATAATGGTGTTGGCCACAATGCATGGATGTTTATACCTACCTACCTGAGAGTAAAATATGGTCCATAAGCTTCAAAATACTGTTTTTTTTCCTTTAGCACTGTAGGTGGGTCTTGCTTTTTCATAGGTGTGTTGCTATGGAAAGTGGCCAGTGAGGAACACTTCAATTTCTTTAAAATTATTTCAGAGATTGCTTTAAAACATTGCAGATTGCATCCTAAGGCCATTTTTACAGTTGTGATCTTGAATTGCAGTTTCTATGTTCCTAAATCCTAAATTACATCATGCGTAAAGTTTAGAAAGGCTAATATGAAGCAGAACTGTACATTACTCATAAAAGTTAAAGGAAAAAAAAAAGAGTTTTGTTTTCCAGGGTGGGGGGGCTGGTAAGCAGTTTGCAGCTGATGTGGTGGTTGGTACAAGCTGAAGTTTTAAGGGCCAGACCTGGAGTCTTCATCACTTCACAGGAAAAGGTTTTCCATTTTTTTCAGTTGCTTTTTATTTGCCTTAGTGCTGGCTCCATTCATCATGTACTTTGCAGCTGTCAGCTTTCTACTGCTGTACTGCACATGAAATCAAGGCAGAATTACATAATTTTTCCACCCCGTGCACTTCAATTAGTTATTTTTTTTTTTTTTTTATAGGAACTGTTGGGCTCCTTTTTCAAAAAGTAAGGATGGAGTTTGGCCTGTCCCTTACTCTAGATGTGCAGGGAGCTCCTGGGAGCTGGGAGTCTCTGTGGGCTGGGGGCAGTGGTAGTACTGGCAGGGCCACTGACCATAGGGAACTGATGTAGTGTTAATTCTTCATTTCCTCTTGATGGTGCACTCCCAACATTTTAAAACTCAGCTTCCTGACTTATTTGAGGTTACGCTTAGGGGAGTGACTCTTCATTTCATGGCTTTAGCATGTTTTTTTCCATGTTGCTGTTGATGTTATGAGCAGAATAAACAAATACTTTGAACACTGTTTGGCTCCTCTCAAAGATTGTAACCGTGTAATATGCTTTCAGTAATGCTGCCAGGTGGATTTGACTGGACTGACTGATGTGTTGGTGTTGTGATTGCTGTTAGTCTGGTACTTCAAGCGCTATTTGCATAAAAAGAGTTTCACTGGAAGCTTTAAAAGAAGCAGTATTTTTAAGATGATTACAGAATTTGAAATGGTAGTGAGCTGCAGTTTTGAAAAGTTAAGGCTGTGGGGATTAATGGAGTAGTCTGGATTGTTCTAAGGGGAAATACCATCTAGCTTTAAGGAATGTCTGAGTGTCTTTTCCAACCTAGTTTATTCTGTGATTAAAGCTGTGATATTTTCACAGTGTGCCTAGCAAAACCAATTTAATTAAAAAAATAATTTATTTCTTGTACCATGGCCTCACAAATCTACCTATCATAGGAAATTCCATGTTGTGTTGATAGCAGGATTTTGTTGTTGTGGTTTGTTTTGTTTGCTTTGCTTTGTTTGTTTGTTTTGGGGTTTTTTGTTCTTTCTTTTTCTCTAGGGGGTGGGTGTAGTAAACAAGGAATGGAACTTCTTGCATTCTTTTGTGAGGTTTACTGAATAATAAAAATTTATTGTTTAGGAGGGAGAAGATTTTTTCAGTAAATTCTTGTCAGCTAAAAATGTTATTTTCCTTGCAATGAATGAACAATTACCAAAAAACTCAGTGTCTGCAATTTGTAGAAATGGAGAAAGTTCATTTTAATGTTGCTTGTTATAAAAACTGCTTGCTCCGGTAGCAATATCCATCTTGATTGAGGCAATTTAAGCAATTGCTACCCTTAAATTTAAATACATTTAGGTAGGGTTGTGGTTGATACAACTGTTTTCATGTTAAGTATCTATTTTCAACAGGAAAGATTGTAGCTTGTTGACATTTATGTAACAGAAAAGAAACCACATTGACTTTTTAAAGTTTCAATTTAGAAGTAAATGGACTGATTTTTTGCTTTAATATGTCTGTAATGATAACCAGACTTTCAGTGACTGGTAAACAAACAGAAGCATTTTTCCTGTGGCTGGTAATAGGCTTCTGCCATATTAGATTCTCTTTGAATATGTAATGCTATTGTTTTATTCCTTGGAATAGCATTTTCTATCTGACAAAATGCCTAGGAGAAAGTGTGAGTGGAGGTAGCATAGTTAAAACTTCCATCACAAACTTGTCCAATGTAGTTATCAATATACTTAAAATCATTGTCAGCCTGGGTTGAGGGGAAACTGTGTGAGAAAAAATGTTTGGGATTGAAAGAAGAAATTTCCAGACGTAAGCTGATTTTGATGGCAAAAAGGGGAAGACGGGGAAAAGCCTTTTTTCACTGTGTATAGCTGTATTGCTTAGTGGCGAGTAATTTCTTAGACCTTAATGGAGACATGATTAAAGGACAAATAGTGGAATAGTATTTTGGTAGCTTTAATTTTGCTGCGTGAGGTGCTAAAAGGGTGAAAAGCTGACGGGAGCCTTACCTCTGCTGAGGATCCTGTGGTTCATCTGTCCTGTGAGTAAAAATGGGGCAGGGCGCAGGCTTGAGCCCTGTCCATACAATACTGTGATTAGCTTGCTCCCTGTGCCAAGAGTGGCATGTACATCAGCCAGGGATCTTCCTCCCGCAGGCATTGCAGTGATAGCCCAGAGCTGATTCGCAGGAACACTGTCCAAATACTACCTGGGATAAACGTGATGTCAGGGGACAGGGCTTGGGACTTTTTTCTAAGTCACAGAGTCAGAGATTTATCAAGCTGGGGCTGTGGTGCTGTAGGATTTCTGCATTCTGGCTGGTTTTTAGCAAACTGAGGGATTTAAGCGAATCAGATATTTCAGAGTTGATCTGAAAAGCACCTCAGCTCACAGAGCAGTCTAGGAGGACAAAGCAGCAAAGCAGACTAGCTCTGTTGTAGCTTAAATCTGTTTGTCTCTTTTCTTCCTTTTACTCCAACTTTCTGGGCTCTGTGAACTCCTTTGCCTGCCTGCCTCTTTTGAAAGCTATCTTGAAAAGTGCATGAAGGTTGCTCCGTGATTTGAACTGCTGTAAAGAAATTTATTCCATGTGTATAGAATCATAAGATGGTTTGGATTGGAAGGGACCTTGAAGATCATCTAGTCAAACCCTCCTGCTGTGGGCAGGGACAGCTTTCACTAGATTGCTCAATTCACAGGTTGCTCAAAGCCCCCTCCTGCCTGGCCTTGAAGACTTCCAGGGATGGGGCAGCCACAGCTTCTCTGGGAAACCTGTTCCAGTGTCTCACTGCTTTCACTGTAAAAAATGTCTTCCTTATATCCAATCTAAACCTACCCTCTTTCAGTTTAAAACCATTGTCCCTTGTCTTATCATTACAGGCCCTGGTGAAAAGTCTCTCTCCATCTTCCTTGTAAGGCCCCTTTATAGTTGAAAGGTTGCAGTTAAGGTCTCCCAGAGCCATCTCTTTTCCAGGCAGAACAAACCCAACTCTCTCATGTGGGGTTAAATGCACAATGTCAGGGTAGAGTATTACAGCTTCAGAAAGCTGTTAGTCTTCTGATGCTTTAGGAACAATGCAGTAGCTTGTTAGCTGTGATTACTATTTCTGAGCCTATTAGCTAGGGATTTGGGGTAGTGGAGATGCTGGATGCCTGCATGTATAGATGTGCCTTCCTTTTTGGGGATGAGTTCAAGGTGTCCCTGCCCATGGCAGGGGGGTTGAAACTTGATGATCTTAAGGTCCTTTCCAACCATAACTCTTCCATGATTCTATGAGTGGAGGAGGTAGTAAAAAGAGTCTAGAGTCTCTGCTAAGGGAAAACAAGTTTCTAGGTGAGTCAAAACCATGCAGATTTTGATTGGCTTTTTTGTCATGCTTTACTCTTACTAATTGCCATCTTAAACCAGAGAATTGTTTAGTTTCGATCCAGTGCCAGTGGAGCCAATGAAAGTCTTCATATTATTTGTCTCAGCATCCCAGTCAGACAGCTCCAAGTGTGTCACTACTGTTTTTCTGTCCCTGAAGCTAACTGATAGTGAGCCATATTAATACTGTTTGTTTACATTGCTTCCAGAGTCTCATAAGTGACGTTTACTTAGACCTGATCAGTTTTCATGGTTTCACAGAAACTATTAGCTATTCTAGGAGACAGCCAGCTCTTCCTAACCCCTTCTGGAGGCTGCAAGGAAGTATTTAGTCAGGTATGAACTAACATGGTGGTAACTGATGTATCCCCTATTCTTAACCCTTTATAATTATGCACACTCATGTGCAAAGGAGGAATAAGCTGTCAGGTTTTATGTATTTTTAACTCTCCACTATGGTGTCATCTAGAAAAGTACAGGAAACACACTTCTTAAAAGCACTCAAGAAGGAGAACACAGCATACCCTTGTTAGAGAAAGAAATGTGACGAAGAGAGCTTTTTAGTAAATAACACCTACACTGGCCTTTCTGCAAAACTGGAGTCAGCAGAACAGAATGAGTAAGAGCCAATCTCCCACCTTGTCCTTTCATTCCAGTCCCATGTGCCTACGCAAATATTCTGGCCCTGCTGAGAAGCACCGCTAACTCAAGTTTCTGTAGCCAGCCTGTGATCTCAAGTAAGGACTCCCCTGCTTCAGAAAAAAACCTAGTTGGTGTGTGAAAGTTGGTCTGCATTTTCAGACAGTGGGCCACTGTGGAGGGTTGAAGGGCTGTACTACAAAGGGTACTACTTAGCTTGCTCTTGGCAGGTCAGCTGCTGTTTCTCCTATACTAGAGCAATAAATCTGACTGATTCAGACCTTCTCTTACTAACTGGAGTGAATAGGATGACATTGTCTCCATTAGAGACCAATTTAAGTGAATCAAACAGTTTTTTCTGAGCAAAACCGGTGTTTTCAGAACAATTGTTCTACTATTTCTTAATTATCATTTCAGTGAGAACAAGCAACAGTTGAAATCCTACTGTGTATGAGAGATCTGATTACAGAGGTGTTCTGAAGCTTCAAAATTTATCTTTTAGTTTTGATGCCCTGAATCGTAGAATTGTTTGGGTTGGAAGATCCAAAAGACCTTAGAGACCTTCTAGTTCCAACCCATTACACACTTTGTTTCACAGCTGGAATTTTTCTAGTGATAATGAGGGTGTCATCTAATCATGTACACTCTTTTGTGACATAAAAAGGAAAATTTAAATAATTGATAATACTGAAACTTTCTGAATGGCTGGACATGCCCAGCTTCAGCTGAAGCCAGTAAGAAACCTGAATGCTTCATATCTTTAAAATTCAGAAGTCAGTTGAAAAATCCATAGCAAAGAATACACGTTATCTCATATATGATGATTCTTTTACCTTTCCCTTCAATCATATCCAATGAAAACATATGTTCTCTAGGGTGGCAAAATTTGATTTTTGAGTAGTGTCCCGACACCAAGCTCATTGCACTTCATAAAGTAAGTGGGAAAACTGTCTAATGCAGCAAAGGATGAGAGTGTAGAAGTAGTGTGGAGTATTATGCAATTGCACTTACTTACCTGCAGTCAAAAGGAATCCAGACATGTAAATAGCCCATTTTTTGTATTTGGTTTCTTCTGAAGCAAAGGTACTGGCCTCTGCTGAAGCCCTGTCAGCACTGCGTATGACAGGACTGATGCAAAATGGCATAGCCTGTGTCCACCTGTAACCCTTTTGTAACTGTCTGTCACCTTCTAGGTAATGCCCGGCTGCACTTTCTGGTCCTGGTGACAGGCTGCACATCGGTGGGAAAAATCCTGGACGCTGAAGTTTACAAAATTACTGCAACAGATTTCTGTCCTCTCCAGGAAGAAACCAAGGAAGAGGAGCGCGTTACTGCCTTGAAGAAAATCCTGAACTCTGGGATGTTCTATTTCTCCTGGCCTAATGCAGGCTCAAACTTTGATCTGACTGTGCGGGCTCAGAAGCAGGGTGATAACCACTATGAATCTGGTAACTCGTTCTTCTGGTTAGTACTGCATGTTATACCAAAGTCTTCTGTTATCCCTACCTGTATCTTACTGGTCAGACATTCTCAAAGGGAAATAAACATTCATTTCAGGTACACCTCGTTTCATCTCATTGTCATGTCATTTTAGAGGGCACGTGGCCTTAGTGAATTCAGGGTAAACCTGGGTCAAACGTGTAACTTCTCTTTAATTAAAATTAATCTGATAGTGAAATGTAATTGTAATAACAACATTTTGTGTTAAGGAAACACAAGATGTACTGCTCACACTACAGAAACATGTCTCTAGATGTCAAGAATAGTTTCCCCTGCAGTTTTTTTTAATAATTTGCTTTAAAAGTTATCTAATAGAAACTTGCACTTGAACTACTGTTCCTCAATCCCATCGTCTGTGCTGAAGTATCTTGTATTTCTTAAGTGTGCATTGAAAGTCTGTAGTTTAATGTTTCAGTAATATGCCCCAGTTTTTATGTTGAAAACATCAATATTAATATGTTTACAGCTCAATATAAATGTGTTGCATGGAAGAAAACTCCTGTGATACACTGCTCTGTACTTCTTACTTTCATGTGCTTACAAAGCAAAGAAACAGTATTTTTTGTTGTGGTAAGTATCAGTTGGGTAGAAAGGAGAACACACAACTCTGGGTTTTGTCTTCCCTAGGTGGGTTCAACATTGATTTAATTCAGCTTGTTTGCTTTACAGTTCTGGCACAATGCTTGAATTTCCATACCCTCATTTTTTTTTTTCTTTTTAAACAAAAAGATAGTCACACGGGAAGCATAGTTGTACTGGAAATACACGAGGGTTATATGTAGGTGGAAAATAACTGGCAGAGTTAAATGTGGGTGTGCTGCTAGAATGTGTGACGAGTCCTGTGGCCCAAAGTAGGTGAATATTAAATAAGCAAAAAAAAAAGTTCATAGTGGATGATAAATAAAAATGAGAGAGCAGTTCATCCTGGCTAAGCTTTCTAGCCATGATGCAATTTTGGTTAGTAAGATGTAGTGTTTTTTAGTTTAACTCAGAAGAGAGATACATAAAGCTTTCTTTCACCTGTGCTAATTATACATCCCTCTCAAAGAGCTCACCAAGCATGTCAAGTCAGACACATGGCACAAATGAACTGTATTACTGTGATGAAAATCCTAGGATGGCAGTATCCCTTAATAAATAAACAACCTTTAAAGCAGCTCTTTTTACCTGTTCTGCCTTTTGAAACTTCTTTTCTTGTAAGCCAGGTATTTGAACTTTCTCTCTTTGCTGTTCTGGCTAATCTAGAAGTAGCCCTTAGGGAGGTTCCATTCTTCTTATGTTGTAGAACAGGGATGATGACAGCATCACATTTAGAAAATTTATCTTGAGACAGTTATGTGATATGGGAAATATTGGGCCAAACAGTAGGTTCTTTAGAGAAGTAAACAATGGAATAAGTAGTTACACGATTAAAAGTGTCAGATGTCCTTAGTTAAAAGCAGCACAATGTGCCTGTTAAATGACCTGCAACAACAAAATTCATCTGCTGGAATTAGTCTGAGTGAGTCTGTGAGTAAAGCTAGGGGAAGGAGGTGGAAGAGATACGAAATCTTTTTAGAGCTGCTTTTTCAGTTACATATTTAGTTTTTAAAGGTAAGAATGCCTTGCACCTTTTTCAGAGAAATGCTGTACTCTAGAAGAACAATTCTTCAGGGGTTTTGCTAGATGTAATAACTAGTATTACTGAGCTATATATGATCATAAAAGGGATTTTCTTGTCCCTCATCTGTGACTAAAGGCACATTTTGGAAAACCAACATAATAGAAGAGACTAGCGTCACTGTTAAACAGGCATGATAGTTTTCTTGGGTTGTTGATCTTAAAATAAATTGAAGGTTAAAATGGACATTCCTCTTAATTTTAGTAGCACTTTTTGCAATATCTCTGTTGACTTATGGGTCCAGTTTCTGCTTGGAAAAATTTTTCTGAAAATCCTCTTGGATTTTAAAATGGCTCTTCAACCTGTACTGTATGCTAAAGTGGTCCAGGCAATATTATTCAGAAAGTAATTAGCTTGACAGCACTGTCATTTGTGAAAAAGATTACTAAATTTCAGTGTATTGCTGGAGCTGAAAGAGGTGACATTTGCATTTGAATTTATGAGAGAGAGGTACAAGAGGTAAGGACAGCACCTTGGTGATAGCTGTGCTATTACAGTTTACCACGTTCTGTCCACTGTAGTAGTTCACAAGGATTTCTTTCTGATATTTTGTGGTTTTGGATAAAGGTACAACAGAAAAGGGGTCACAAGATATTAATTGCTTCAGTTAGTGATTATTGTGGGGTGACGCACATGGCTATCTGTCTTAGTTTATTCAGTAATGTATCTGTATGTTGTTGAACCTTTCAGGAACCAGCTATTGCACGTGCCCTTCAAACACTACCAGGTGAACTGCTCTGACTGGCTACTGAAAGTGATGTGTGGGGTAGTGGACATTCGCACTGTTTATGCTTCCCACAAGAAGGCAAAAGCCTGCCTCATCTCTCGCATCAGCTGTGAGCAAGCTGGTGTCCGGTTTCACATTCGAGGGGTCAATGATGACGGACATGTGTCCAACTTTGTTGAGACAGAGCAGGTAAGTATCCACTAGCTTTGAATAATTCTTTCCACTCAAGTTTAAGTGGGGCAGAAATTCCAACAAGAATTAGAGGAGCTCAGCGAGTCTTTTTTCCAAGAATGTTTAAAATGTTGTTGCATGGCAGATCTATTTGTTCTTGCCCATTCAGCATTTCTTTGCAATCTGTTATTTTTCTGGGTTTCTGACTTCCATGCACACAGTTTTCAGTAATACTTATGTTTTCTTTCCTGAATGCAAAAGTCTGGCCTTTTGATATTGTAGTGAAATACAGACATGGGGTTTTAAACCTTTCAGAGAGCTCTGTGTTAATACATGGGAAATCAGCATGTGTGAGTTTCTCAGCCTTATGGAACTTGTTAGTTATCAGTCATGAGGCTCATGTATTAAACAAAAGAATGTTTTCAAATCTGTTCCATAACCTCTGCCACACTTTTATACATTCTGCATACATTTTAAAGTGCATTTTTCTAAAATTCATTGTGTTTTCCATGCCATAGAATATTGGAGAAGAACTAGTTTGAAAGATTTTCTGTAAAGTCATGGTCTCTACACTTCATTTCTGTTTAGCTCATTTTAAATAACATTGTTAGGTCATTCCACCAGGTTTGCTGGATTAGCCATTGAAAGTCTCTTGCGCTACAATGGCACACATGTATCTATGCTAATGTAAAAGAATTTGATTAGAAATGCTGGGGGTAATTTTCAGGAAAGACTAGAGCTTGGGATTTGCTTTTGTTTCTAATGAAGTCACTTAGAATCATACAAATCTTGTGATCATAAATATTCATCCTGCAAGTCTGCCTTACTGGATTTAAGCCATCACTTCTTTATACAATATTTTTTTCAGCTATAAAATGAGGATGATTATTAACTTCCTGTCTCACAGGACTTTATCAGACCAGTGAGGACAACATTCATAGAATGTAGTTAGTACATTATGTGCTGTGGTGAAGAACTCTTAGAGCTCGAATATATCATTCTAGTTAAGAGGAAGCTGCACAGCAAAGGAGCTGTGTTAGCTGGGAGTTGAATCATCTTCAGTTAGTAAAGTAAATGAAGATAACCCACCATTTTCTCAGTTAAGCAAATTCCTGTACAACTCATTTTGGAAGAAACTTTGCTTTATATTCCTGTTTGCTTTGTGGGTGATTCTCTCCAGTGAGAAGTGGTATGACACAGTTATACATAAATGATAAAAATTTTATTTGCAGTTGATGTTGAGACAAAATATATGAGTGAAATGCGTTCAGCAGGCTGCCTTGATTGGCACAGCCTAACAACATAACAGTCAGTTGGTTTTATTACACATGGCTTAGCTTACTACCTTGAAAGTGAACAAAAAGGAGTGAACCCTGGAGAATCTGATATTTTCAGGGCCAGCTGAAATGAACACTTTCTTATTCAAGTATAATCACTTTTTCCTTTTTGACTAGAAGGAGTAATTACTTGCAGTCATAATCATCATACAGAAAAGGATATCTCTATAAGCAAAATGGATAAATGGCTGGTAGTAGTTTTAAAAAATGGACAAGGATATGTTCCTAAAATTGCATTGTTTTCACTGTCTTCTGGGCAGATCTACAAAACTGTATGTAGTGTAGGTTGTTTTTATATGTGATGTGTCATATACATGCAGGTGCACATACAATGCAAATAGACTGCTTATGTGATGCTCATAAGGGGAGGCTGGTGAGACATCTTTACATAGAATCATAGAATAGTTAGGGTTGGAAAGGACCTTAAGATCATCTAGTTCCAACCCCCCTGCCATGGGCAGGGACATGTCGCACTAAACCATATCACCCATGGCCTCGTCCAGCCTGGCCTTGAATGACACATGACACAGTGAGTGTAGCACAGAGATACTTAAGCTCTCTGTGTCATTACTTGTTCCAGGAGAGTTATAGCTGTGTCACTGTAGGACTGTGCCTGACTGCTGAGGGTGGCATACTCCTCTGAAAAGGCCCATACTTCAGCACTAGTGTTTCCTCCTGGCACTGTGCAAGTGTAGCAGCTTACAGTCAGTGCTACCCTTTCCGTTACCCTACTGCTTGCAGCAGGCATGCTTTCAGTCTCCTGTTTGTCCAAAATTCAGCAATGTTTGGGTGCTTTCAAAATTTCCTCTTAAGATGTTGTCTTGCTGGTGCAGCTTTAACCTCTTCACCCTGTTCTGTCTGAGGACAACTTAGACTTGACATAATGCAGCATTGCTCAGCAGAATGCAGGAGGAGGAATTGCAGACTGGTATTCCCCAGTCTGCTGGTGAGGCTTGATCCCCAAGACATTCTCAAAGCATGCACAACATGTGAATTTCATGCACAGTGCTCAGAGTTTTCATTGGGATTGTGGGTGGCTCTTTGCTCATGTCCTTCCTTTTCATGGTTTGCCTGCATTTTCAGTTGGCTGGCCTGGCAGCCTTCCACTTAGCGTTCAGGCTTCCACAAATTCTGCTGATTGGATGCCAGATTCTTCCCCTGCTGTGTTTGGGTCTAATGTCAGCCTCTGAATTCTCTGCTAATAATCCTCTTTTGTGCCTCCGTCCAAAGCAACTGCAAGGCAAGTTCTGCAGCATCTACATCTTTCTAGAAAGTCTGTCAGTGTGCTGGGGGAGCAGATGCAGATCTGCCCAACAAAAAGTGTAATTTCCCCTGGAATCTGGAACAGAAGAAGGGACATATGCCATTTTAAGTAATAACATGGTACAGTCTGCTATTTTAGTTGAGTGCCTTCTCATGAGCATTAGTGCAAAGTACATTTGCACTACTGATTTGAAGAATGTTCTCTTGCTGAAATACAGAGAAAATAAAATGTTAGAAAGGGTTGCCAGCTTTCTTTCAGATCAGTGTCACATTTGCTGCACTGCACTTAGCAGTTGTAATCTTTGGTGCTAATCGTGTAGTCCAAGGCGAAGGAATCCAGCACATTCTGCAACATCCAGTGAAAAACGAATTGGATTTAGCCCCTACCATGGGAGAGACTCTTAAGGCCATACAGCAGGTGAAAACTGGCAAGGCAGCTGGGGTTGACGGAGTCCCACCTGAAATATGGAAGCATGGAGGCCAAGCATTTCATGCTAAATTTCATGAGCTAGTTGTGTGCTGTTGGGAACAAGGCAAAATACCGTCAGACTTTCGTGATGCAATCATCGTCACTCTGTATAAGAAAAAAGGTGTCAAGTCAGACTGCTCAAGCTACCGAGGTATAATTCTGCTCTCCATTGCTGGTAAAATTCTTGCAAGAATACTATTGAACAGACTAGTACCTGCTATCGCAGAAGAACTTCTACCTGAAAGTCAGTGTGGTTTCAGAGATAATAGAAGTACCACAGACATGGTATTTGTTCTCAGACAATTGCAAGAAAAGTGTGGAGAACAGAATAAGGGGTTATACGTAACTTATGTTGACCTCACCAAAGCTTTTGACACTGTGAGCAGGAAAGGCTTGTGGCTGATCTTGGACCGATTAGGTTGTCCCCCCAAGTTCCTGAAAATGATTATTCTGTTACATGAGGATCAGCAAGGCCAAGTCAGGTATGGTGATGCACTCTCTGAGCCTTTCCCAATAACCAATGGTGTGAAACAAGGTTGCGTTCTCGCACCGACCTTATTCACAATCTTCTTCAGCATGATGCTCCAAAGGGCTACGGCAGACCTCGACGAACAAGACGGCATTTATATTTGATATCGTACCAATGGTAGCCTGTTCAATCTAAGGCGACTGAAGGCCCACACTAAGACCCTAAATCATCTTGTCCGTGAGCTGCTCTTTGCTGGCGATGCCGCCCTTGTTGCCCACACAGAAGCAGCTCTGCAGCGTTTAACATCTTGCTTTGAGGAGGTGGCTGAGGTTTTTGGGCTGGAAGTCAGCTTGAAGAAGACAGTAGTCCTCTACCAACCTGCACCGCAAGAAGATTATCGCCATCCCCACATTACCATTGGTGAGTCAGAGCTTAAGACAGTTCAGCAGTTCAGCTATCTGGGAAGCTTCGTTTCCTCAGATGCCACGATCGACAAAGAGATAGGCAACAGAATAGCAAAGGCACATCGAGCCTTTGGAAAACTCCATAAAAGAGTCTGGTGGTGCAATAAACACCTGAAGAAAAGTACAAAGATCAGTGTCTATAGAGCCATTGTATTGTCTACTCTTTTATATGGGTCTGAATCATGGGTTATCTGCCGCCATCACCTGTGACTCCTCAAACGCTTTCATCAGCGCTGCCTCCGTACAATTCTAAACATCCATTGGACTGACTATGTGTCTAATGTTACTGTCCTCGAACAGGTAGGGGTCACCAGTATCGAGGCCATATTGCTGAAATTGCAGCTGCGCTGGGCAGGGCACATCTCTAGGATGAAGGATCACCGCCTCCCCAGGATCGAGTTTTATGGTGAAACTTGCCACTGGTAGCTGCAAGAGAGGTGCCCCAAAGAAGGGATATAAGGACTCCCTGAAACAATACCTTAGCCTTGGCCATATTGACTACCATCAGTGGTCCATCTTGGCCTCCAATCGGGAGACTTGGAGGCACACCATACATAATGCTGTTGACTCCTTTGAGAGTTCACGAAAAACTAGTCTCGAGGAGAAAAGACAACGCAGAAAGAATCGCACCCCACCTGTACCACCCAAGGAGACCTACTGCTGTGCTTTTTGTAGCTGGATTTGCCTATCCCACATTGGCCTTCTTAGCCATCAGCGTGTTTGTGGTAAGCGTGGGTAAAGCCCTTCCCAAATCTTCATTTGCGAAGTCAAGCTCTGATGATGATGATGACTTAGCAGTTGTCTAATTATGGGAAATACTTCTGGTATACTGCTTACTAGTTGGGTCAGGAGTAACTCATTCTATTTAATTATGTTCCTGAAGTACAGTATGTTGCAAATGATTAGCATGAAAAATAAAACAGCCTTTGCATCCCAGCAGAAAACCTGAGGATTTGCTCCTGGTGAGCTGCAAAGCAATACTTAGCTGCTAATGCCTGCCTTAGCTGGGGCTGGATCAGGCTGGTACAGGAACTGCTGTGCTTTGTTCCTGTTCAGCCAGGGGCTGCTGTGAAGTGGGAGGACTGAAGGTTTTTGTGTATTTTGCAACTGGGTAAGCAAAAGCACAAGAGTGAAATGGTTATAGGATGAAAGGCTCTAGTAGGTTCAAAATTTTAACAAGGGTTTGCATTTTTAAAGGATTGTGTGGTTTTGGTTTTTGTTTTTAAAGGAGAAAAGAAGGTTGCTGTTGCTAATGGTGATAAACACTAGTTTTACCAAGCTGCATGTCCTAAGGAAGCAATGTTGGGCTAACCACTGGGATGCCTGAGATCCAGTTTAAGCTGCTATCCACTTACCAAGGAAGAGTCCTAGAATAAACTCTCTCCTACTTTCATAGTAGACTACTGACTAATTGCTTATGAAGTAATATCTTGGCTGAATAACATTGTGTTTTCATTTGTTGCAGCCTGTACAGTATAATGGCATGCTGGCTGTGCACTTTCATGGGTAAATAGACCCGAGGATTCTGAAAAGCCAGGACTTTTCCTCCTTTTGTAGGAATTACTTCTAACATTTCTCTGTTTTTAGGAAAGGGAGAAACAATTAGTCTTATCTTCAAGCAACTCTCTTATGCATAGATGGTATGCTTTTGTCTCCCACTGGGTTAGCCTTGTGGCATTTTAGCTCTGCAGTGAGTCATTTTTTGTGGGCTCACTTAACTGCTGTGACTCACCGTGTTTGAGAAGAAGGGGAGGAGACAGTTAAGTATCTCTCTTCACTTTTGCTTTTTAAAAAAAAAAAAGGAAAAAAAAGCTACTAGAGGATCTTTCAGCTGTTTGATCATTTAGCTTGCAACTTTACAAAGAAAAAAAGGAGGAAGAGAAAAGGTTGGAAACACTTAAGGAAAAATAAAATATGAAAGGAAAAGGGATTTTTTTTATTATTTTTTTTAAATCCCTCTAACATGTACTTCCAGATTTGCTACCAGTATTTTGTAATGCGGTGGTAGCCCTCTCTACTTGCAGTATTGCAGCTGATCCTCAGGTAGTTTTAAAAGCCTTCTGTTTCCCAGTAATAGCTTATGTTTCTCTTCACCTTTTCTTCCTCTCTAGTAATCCCTTAAAGTTGAGACTGTATCACATTCTTTTAATTCCTTTCTGCTGATAGCATTGAGAAACAAGCATGCTTTCTTCATTTAGTTTGTGTGCTGTCACTATTTACATTTCAGATACTCTCCCAATTATCTTCTGAAGAGTTAGGCTAAACTCTTCATATGTTATAATGTGACTTAAGGGGAACAACTGTAATTTACTAAAGATAAATGAGTGGTTTCAGTTGTCTTCTTCATGGAACTGTGTGAGAAAGAAAATGGAAACCTTGGCAAGGTATTAAAAGGAAATGCCATGAATTTGGGTTAACCTTCCCTTTCTTCCAGTTTAAGAAAAAAATGTCAGGTGAGGATTAAGAAAAATGATCCCTGTTTCACAATAACTCCTAGACCATGTTACATAGCTCTCCAGGAGAGGAATGGATGCAATCATGTAGTTAATTTATTTTCTGGATCAAGTTTTAGTATGGCCCCAGGCAGGGCAAAGAGGATTATTTTGGCAAGTATATTCTTGGATCCTGTGGTCTGGGCTAAAGGGACTCATGGAGAGATATGTTTAGGCCATCTGTTATCCATGCTCTTTTTGGGTTGTGTGGCAGAGCTGGGAATTGCAGAACAAGCCTTTTGAGTATCTGTTTCATTATGGATGGATGGTTTCTCTGTGTGCCCTTCGAGTCTGTAGAGAATTTTGCTGTTTGAAGTTGTAACTGAATAGTTATTTATTTCTGATGAAGATGAGTGATGGAGATTAGTGAATAAATTATTCCAAGTGATGAATGAGCATAGCATGCTGGGATTAGAATACCAGCTGATTGATGTGGATGTTTACTTCTTGCTCAGAAGCAGTAGCAGTTTGCTTCTTGCTCAGAAGCTTACTAGCAGTACCAGTGTAGGAAGTTTGTGTTATTAGGAAAGACCCTTGGGTCACAGGGGCAAGGTCTGGCCATATGCAACAGAAAAGAAGGATCGAGAAACATCCTTTTGAACTGTCAGAACTATCACACTTGATCCTGGAGTCAGAGTAAGGGACCACAAAAAGAGTCTAACATGGCAAATTCTACCACCAGAGGTCAGAAGACAAGCAATCTATTCTCGAGCCAAAGAGGTCCTCCACTTGGGTTAAGTATGCAGTCGCTGCTATGTTGTCAGGTGCGAAACTGCAGGAAATGTGTCTGAAAATCCAACCAGCTAACTGGATTGGATTGTTCTATGAACTAGATCCTTTGAGATTAATGAAGTAGTCATCAAGTGTATTGAGGATTTGATAGGAATGAACATTCTCCTTGGGGCAAGTAGGCAAGAACTTGCTGTCATTTTGGATCTAAGACAAAGATAAGATTCCACAATAGTGTTATGAAGCCCAAAGATAGAGATTTAGCAGTCTGTATCAACTGTAATGACAAAGCGTTGTCTAAAATATAATGTGATTGGTGTTGAATGTTTAGAGAAAAACCAGTCTAATGTTCTTGGATGTATTTCTTGTCCATAAGTTAAGGAAAATGGAGGACAGGAAAATTCTGGAAATAGAATATAAGGAACTGTTCATCTTCTGTGTTGTGACTTAGAATAAGGGAAACGGACTGATAGAGGATAAGGTAATAAAATCAAAACTAGAATAACAAAAAGAATGGGATAGATATGTGCTTGTAGAAAAAAAAAACAACATTGTGAGTGAAAGATGATCAAGGCTTGGAGGAATATGAGAAAAGAAATTCTGTACTTATCCATGCATAAATTCTGGAATTGAATAAGCGTCAAAAGTTGGAATCTTTTATTTATGACTGTAATTTTAACATGGATGCATTATCAGTGCTTATTTACAATTTTAACAAATGGGTTTTTTTATAGTGTACATGCATGTTTGGTTTATGTCCATTCCCGAATTGGAAAGCCTTAGTCTTTCAACCTGCTTACTTAGGAAGTCTGTTGGTAGGAAAGCTGTTGCTGCTATTATTGTGTAAGGTCAAGGAGCATATACAGTGGAAGGCAATGTCAAGATCAGGGGTTGTGTTCCTTGGAGTAGTGAATGAAGGACAGTAGGTATTGCTGAAATTCAGGGAAGATTTGCATAGTTGTAATGCTTAATGGGTACAGTCTCTTTAAGAAAGGAATGACTGACAGCAAAGTAATTTTGATGAGTCTCCCAGTCATTAAAAACACTAGGTCTTTTCCCAACTCTGTGCAGCTTGGAAGAAAATTATTTTGGTCTCATCCACATCACAAGGATGAGGTGAGAGGATCGGGAAAAAAGCACAGGATTGCTCCAGAGAACAGGGATGAGCCCTGTAAGTGAAAGTTAAAAAAAATGTGCTAGTGCCAAGAACTGCCTTGTGAATGACTCTGGAGGGGCCATGCTCCCAGTTCAGAAACCTCATCTGAATTTCTAAAGGCTACACGGCAATGTGCATAAAAATGTCAGTTTCTTTAAAATGCCCTATCATGATAGAAGAGTTTTGTACTAGACCCCATCCTGGCAGAGGACCCCCCCAACCCATCACATCAGGGTGTGGGCATCCTGTTTAGATCACAGGAATGATTCCCAAACAGTTTGATTTTTTTGTTGTTGTTGTTTTTAAGTTCTCGAAATGGACAGCTTAATAGAGCCAAAAACAGTTAGAAGAGGTAGTGGGTAAAAACCAATGAAAAGAAATTATGAGTGATAGTAGTAACAAACATCTGTTAACTCTTATGATGTTGAATCACTAATAAGCGGAAATATGAGCATCTGTTAATGCAGAAAGGCAGAAATGTTTGATAAGTATTTTTCTTTTGTATTTGACATAAAGAAGGCAGGTACATATATTCACAGTCCATTTAAACTGTAGCTCAGCAAGATGTTAAACTGCAAGTATTAACATTAGAATTATTATTACTATCTTTTAATCAGTGGGTCTGGAGATTTTGCAGCTGGGACTTCTGAAAGAGCTGGCCAAAGAGAAATACTTGAGCTTTGGATTTTCTAGTTAGTTATGGAAACACAATATTCAGAAGGTTGTAAAGAAAGATGAACCTCTGTGGCAAGCTGCCTGAGTGTCCAAATTGTACTTCATAAAAAAGCTTTTATATATTTGTCATCATCAGATGTTTCAGGTCAACTCATTCATCTCTAAGGTGATCACTATCGTCACATTTTGAAGTGAGCCAGTCTTGACTCTTTTTTTGCATAGATTCAGGACCTGATCCTCATTTAGTATGAGTCAGGATAATGCTAGGCTGTCAGTGGAGCTACAGAAATTTGCTTTACCTTAGAATTATTTCCTCCAGGTCCATGACTGTGAATGAAAAAGTGATTCAGTGTTTGGAAGTCATTGACTCATTTTGGTACAACCTGTCCCAGAGAGGATGAGATAAAGAGAAAGAAGGTGGGCCTGCGCACTTCTCCTATAGTCCAGCTGCAGGACAAATGCTTCTGAGCACAGAACGGCAAACAGGCGCACCAGTGTGTTCCTATGGTTATTAGCTCCTGCACGCAGGTACCATCAATGTTTAGAAAAATTTACTGGGAGAGCGTTTTTTAGAGCCGCGTTACTCGAAGTGAGGCAGGCCTTGCAAGAAAGCTTCTCTGAGCAACTCCCTCACTTGCAAGGGGTTGTGCAAGGATGCAATGTGACAGAAGGTTTCCTAATTCATTAGTGTGAGGCCAAAACCATAAAAACATACAGTTTTGCATTACATCTGGGCTAGCCATCATTCTAACACTGACACAGTGTCCCTGACAAAGCCTCTTGAATCTTTCTTCTTGCTGAAATGGGGATAGTTGTAAATGCTCTGCAAAAATACTGTAAAGATGTCCTGGGTTTAGCAGCAGCAGTCATTTTTTTCTCCTTCTTGGTAGCTGGTACAGTGCTGTGTTTTGACTTTCGGGCTGGGAACAAAGCTGATAAAAACGATGTTTTGGTTTGGCCAAGGACTTTCTGAGCCTCATGCTCTGTCAGGGAGGAGGGAAGCCGGGAGGAAGCAGAGACAGGACACCTGACCCAAACTGACCAAAGAGGTATTCCATACCACCGCACGTCATGCCCAGGATGTAACTGGGAGAGTGACCCGGAAGGGGGAGAGAGTGGACTGCAGGGTTGGAGGAGGTATCGGTCGGTGCTTGGTCGGGCTGGGGGGAGCAAGTTATCGGTTGCCTGGTGATGGGGTGTTGTATTCTCTTCCCTTGTTATTTCCTTTATCATTACTATTATTGGTGGCAGCAGTAGTGATTTGTGTTATACCTTAGTTACTAAACTGTTCTTATCTCAACCCGTGGGAGTTGCATTCTTTTTGATTCTCCTCTCCGTCCCTCCAAGAGTAGGGGGAGGGCAAGAAGGAGGGGGGAGTAAGTGGACAAGCTGTCTGGCTAGGTTCAAACCATGACAAAAGATTAGTTAGATAAAACTGGTGACAGAATATTTAAATACCCACCTCTCTGGTGTAGCTATATACTACTTCTTTTCACATGTGTAGCTCTAAGAATTATACACTAGTAGTGATTATATAAATATGAGAAGTCAATGTAAATTAACGCACTTCCCCTGAGCCACCCAGCCAGCACTTCTAGTGGCAAACCCAAAAGCGCAAACCACATTCAAGCCGTAGAATAACCTATTTTCATGTTCTTTTCTATTTTGGGAGCTACTAGCTGGCTGGCAGCAGTTGTGCTAAGTGATACAATATGCTTAGAGAAGCAGCTACCTGGATGACCTGGATACCATTCCTCCACAGGCTGCAGAAGACTCATTGTCATGCATGAGATAACAGAGATGCATATCATGTGTATCATATATCCTCTGTGGAAAACAGCCAGGATTCCATTACTAAGTATAGGCCAGGGTAGCGAGCCAGGCTTTGCACAGTTGCTCTGTGGTCATACTGAGTCTGAAGATAGTACCTTTTGTGCTAAGTTGACACAATGTAACATTTGCTTGGGGGCTGGTGGAGGGGTAAGGCAAAGGGGACAGTCAGCCTTTGTGCATAGCATAGATTTGATTCAAAATCAGCTTGTTAGCAGTGATCTTAAGAACATATATTAAGGGAGAGTTTGAGGTCTGGTTAGGGAAGGAAATAGGGAATTTGGAGCCTCTCACTGTAAGCCTCCTCGAAAAGAAGTAGATCACATGCTGTTCACTGTATCTCAGAATGGGAGTGGCAAAGCTTCTGGCTTATTTGGACACTGACAAGGCACAACACGCAGTGCAATAAGAAATAGTAAATAAAGCAAGAGATAAGCTTATCCCACACCTGGCATTACCAATCATCAGTCACAAGGAGCAATGACATTTTGCACAGTTAAGTTTTGAGAGAGACACAGTGGTTGGTCTTCCGGAGCGTCTCCATTAGCAGACCAAATCCATCTTCATTGCGGATGAAAGATTCCTTTCTTCTTTGCAGTGTTAGTGTTTTAAATTTTTTGTTATTTCTGGTGAGTAGTGAATTGAGTCTTTTGTGATGACATGAAAGCAAATACGTTGTGCTTTGTTCCACTGCCTGTGAGAGTATGGAAAAGCGGCTGAGCAGTAAGTCGATACAGTGAGATACATGGTTTACTTTTTTTACCCTTTGAGTTCAGTGTCGTAATCTGTCACCTTAAGAAGGGGTCACAGACTGATAGATCTAACTGCAGAACTCCTTCCCTTTATTGCAGACAATTTACTTGGATGATGACGTCTCTTCCTTTGTGCAGATCAGAGGTTCTGTTCCACTGTTTTGGGAGCAACTGGGCCTTCAGGTAAACATACAATCAAAAAGCCTACCTTTCTTATCTCTCTTGCTACTTATAGTTCAGAACTTCAATAGAATTTAGTTGGAGTTTTTTTTAAAGAGCTGCAAAGTTCATTCAGTGAAAATGCTGAGCTCTGTCATTTGAGGTTTACATTGTAGGAAATTCTGCATGTTCAGATAAACAGAACTGTATCAGGCAAATAACTATATTTAAGTTTAATATTTTCATGTGTTTGTGTGCCTCTACAGAGAACTATTTGTAAGGGATTGTGTCCTAATGTCCTAAGATGAAACTTACAGCAGTATCTTTGTAACATTTTCAGTTTGATTTGGAATAACCTTTCCTTCTAAAATGCTCGGTTGGCTTGATGATACTGACCTCCCCAGTAAAATTTGGAGTATCTAGGAATACCAAGAACTCTAGGAGTACATTACCTTGAAACAAAATACAATGTCTGGATGGTGTGTTTGCTGGATATCAGTCAAAAGAGTGATGATAATCTAATCTGATCTTCTGCAAGGGAAAGATGCAGGGTTTTGTCAGGAAATTCATCAAGCCTAGCGGCTTATATTTCATCTGTGACTTACATTTTATATACAGTTACAAGACTGAATAAGAATCATCCTAGCACTCTTTGCATTCTCTTAACAGAGGCATAAGCAATTAGAATGCGTATGCACTTACATACATGTACATTAGCAGGGAGAATGCATAAAATAACTGTTTTTAAAGATACTCTGAAGATTATTTGATACTTTCTTATCATTAAATATAGCACCTAGGCATTATTCAGAGCTACTAGATTTAGGGCAAAAGAAAGGTGACTAACAGGTCTGTAGCACTGTCTATTAGCACCATCCATTGCCACACTTGCTTCTTTTTATAAAGCAGGTCTGCCCGTATGGTTGTGCACATGCCCTGCCCATGATGTAGCTGTATCCAGCACTGTTGTTTCATATGTTATGAAGCCAAAGAGCTTTTCCTGAAGTAGTTTTGGCTAGTGGGTAGCATCTCTAGTTAAACAGAATTTTCAACTTTTTATTAGGGGCACAGTCTGCCTTTTTGCCTAATCTGGATTAGGTATGCAGCTTTCATTTATGTTGGTGAATACTCATAACTCTTACTTCTTGGATGTGAATATGCTGGCACTGATGTTAGAAAGAATTGCAGAAACTAACCTCGTGAAAAACAAAGGAAGATGATGAAGTATGGGAAACAATGCACGATCCCATAAATAATTAGCAGTGTAGGTTTTGGAGACAAAAGAAGCTCTCTGCATACTGTAATAACAATAACTGCCATTCAAAAGGAGTTTAGGGCTCCTGTTGTTGACATGTATTAAAAGTCCTATTAGACTGATGACACAGGATTTCTTCCTTCCCATTGTGAAAGGACTGTTCTGATGCTTTTTTTAGTTTGTGTAAACAATGAAAGATGAAATAACTTGGGACACTCAACCCATGGAACTGGCATAACTGCAGCCTTTGCTGAGGGAAGGGCAGAAAGAATTCTGGGCGCGCAGCATCCTCGTGTGAGGCAGTGTGGGATATTTGCTAGAGGAAGCTGGCGAAGGGATGTGGTTTGTTTGGCCATAAAAAGATGTGTATTTATTCCTTTGCTTAATGATAATCATGTTTTCACTTCTAGTTGAAAATGTTGTCTAATAAAAGCTGTGGATTTTTGTATTAAGGCTATTATGTGTGTGGGTGTGTGGAGTCAGCTGTAGGTGTCTGGTGCTGTTAGAGAAATGTTTTTCTCTGAAGGAATAAGGGAGACATCTAGTGATTTAGGACTCTAGCAGTTTAAGAAGTTATTTTTATATTTTTTTTTTCCTTCCCATATTTTCTTTTAGGTGGGTTCCCATCATCTAAGGCTTAACAGAGGTCTAGAAGCAAATGCTCCTGCCTTTGACAGGTAAGCTTCATTCCACTTTGGCCATAACACAGAAGCCTGGCATTTAACCAAGATTCCGCTTTATGCCTTCATAGCAAATCCTGAGAGATGTAAAACATGCAGCCAGTCTCCCAGGTGTTGTGGATTATTAAGTGGGTTACTTAATTTATTCACTCATTTTTGTGCACTTTCCTTTCTGTTTTTAATGGTAATTGGATTAATTTGGTCTCCTGGCTTGTTTCTGTAAAAGCTAAGAAATACCAACTAACGTGCAAAAGGAAAGTCCTTGTAACCCTTTGTGAGCCAACAAATGTGAATTTGCACTTAAGTACCCAGAACATGTGTTCTTTACCACTGTAACCCAGGTAATTAAAAAGTAAACACTGCTTCCATTCAGTTATGGACTTGTTTTTCTCCCCACTGTTATACAGAAATAGGTGTATTATTCTATGATCAATATTGTGTGATGATATCATGCTGATGCTTTTTTACTTTAGCCAAAGACTGGCTTGTAAAACTTTCTAAACTATGAAGACTCTGCTTGTCAGCTGGAAACTGTAAAATAGCCATGCATTAGCTTGATTTCTTTGAATGTCCGTGAAGTGCTGTCCCTTAAGGGCAAACTCCCATGGATATCAGTGCGAACATTGAAAAAGACATGAAGAATTCAGGCTGAGGAAAGTTTTCAATGCATAAGTGCCAGGTCATGTGGTTAGTTTCTGGTTTGGTTTGGTTTTGGCAAATCAGAGTTTATGTTGATTTTGGGTAAGGCCTCTTAATTCCCTGATTTCATTTACTACAACTGTTAGCAAACGTGATGTTTGTGACTGTTAAGTTTTGCAGTACTGAAGAACCCAAACAGGGATTAGAACCTAAAGGGACTATGCACCATTAGCAGTCCCTGCTCCAAAGGGTCTTAGCTTACATTCTCCAAGCTTTTTAAGTTTCTTAAATCCAGCCGAATTCAAATGCCTTTGAGACTCATGGTCTTGTGGTCATCTTGTGCCATGGTAACTAGCTAGCCCTGCCAGTGTCCTTGAAGCTCCATCTTAGAGGTTTGCATTTCACAGCAGAGAGAGTTTATATAAGAAGAAAACAAGAAGTTATTTAGCATCTTCTTGTGCTGCCGAAGAGATTGAGAGTACCTCAGCAAGGTAGAGTAGCTTTCTTGTAAGAAACATGAACGTGAGTTCGATTGTACTGTTACTTCTTTCCACTGTGCACAGTAAAGCCTTTGCTTTGATTAGGTTATGGATGTCTCTGCAAAAGACAGTCTTTTGAAAATGGACAAAGAATAAGCAACTGCATATAAATAAAAAGACCCTGAAACTTAACAACCCGATACAGATTTTCTGAGAATGTTAGATTGGATGTAGCCTATTAAATTTAACCATCTGATAGGTTAACGTGTTGAGAAGACACTGGGAAGCGAATGGTAATCTTGTTAGTGGATCTTTTGTGTCCCCTCTCCCTGGAAAATCCTCAGGCAGCTCTGCTGACAGCACTTAAGCGGGTGATCTAATCTCCAGTTGTTGTATGGAAGCAATATTGTCAAAGTAGGATTTTGATGCTGGGATCAGAGAGGTGAAAATATACGGGAAGAGCTGGCATACAGAGAACTGGTTGCAGAACTGGGAACATCAATAGCACCAGAAAGTATATTTAGCCATATTTCTTAAAGGCCGTGATGGTAACTTTTTCTTTCTTTTATCCCCTTCCATGATTTTCCTTGGGGCTCGTTTCTGGCTATAGGATTTAATGGTGCATGCCAGAAAATGCGTGCTTGCTGTTTTCCCAACACTTTGCCATTGCATCTCACTTTGCAACATTTAAGAGTTTTTCATTTATGTGAGACTTTATTTTATTTTTCTTGTCTGTTTTTACCCAGCTTCCTTTTAAGTACTACCGAAGTGGTGGTAGTACATGATGGAAGATGGCTTTAAGATCCAACTGTTTCCTAATGAGCCAACACAACTCCTGTAGCACATGCATGCCAACTGAAAAAAAATACTGGGAGAACGGATGCCTCTGCATCTGGGTAAAAGCTCTTGGCTTGAGAGTCCCTAAACATCAGGTTTTGAGATGCCAAAAAAACCCACCCACGTTATACTTGTCCTGTTTTGTTTTTACTGAAGAATCTGGGTCAGGCCACTTGGCTGAAAGGACCTTTGGTCTGAGCCAGTGCAGCAGTTCTTGTGATTATTAACCTTCCTGCTTAATTTAATTAAGCTGAGAGTGAATGTCTCAATGTTGCAGTAGCTTAGAGATGTTTGAACCTTGTCATCTATGGCATGTGTGTTTGTGCCGCTCTGGCTTTGGCACTGGAGTCCTAGGCCCCATTGCTGCTGCTACCTCTTTGTAGGCTCAGCCCTGCAAGATGCTAGGCGATTCCTGTTAAAGTGTAATATGGGTTTTTTTTTCTCTTGTTGTCTTTCCTTTGTAGTTCCCAGGCTGACAGCCAAGAGTTGGGAGCATACAAAGGGCAAAGCTAACAGTGACATAAAAGATCTGGGGCCTGTTTCATAAGATGCCTCTTTTTTCAAGTTCAGTACAGAATACTGTGTCCATTAATTGCATCCTTTCACCATTTGTACTTTAATAACTGTTTGCAAGAAACTGAAGAAGATGTCTGTAGCTGCTGTGGCTGAAACTTTCCACTGGATGCCAGTGATCTTGACTTCTGTATTTTAAAAAAGGTAGTAGGCAACATAACATGGTTTTGTTTAGTACCGATTATGGTTACTTTTGCTGTAGGCATATGATGCTTCTGAAAGAGCAGTATGGAAAACAAGTGATCGTTAACCTGTTGGGAAGCAGAGGAGGGGAGGAGGTGCTCAACAGAGCTTTTAAGGTAAAAGCAATATTTATTTTTTTTAACTGCTGATTTCCCCTGAGCCTCCATGTTCTTCTGTTTTCCTTCTGGCCCAGCAGGTGATGAATAGTTTATCTAAAGAAACTGTTATCTCTTTATTAGATATTACATACTGGGAGGGTGGTGCTTCATAGTCTCATGGCTTAATTTCCAGCTCTGCCTTCCTGCTTATTTCTTCACACAGTTGTGCACATTCTCTTTGATCAGGCTTTAAAAAAATGTTGCCTAAATTCACCTAAGATTAGTTCTTATTTGCAAAAATGAAATGTGGTCAGCTTTGTCATAGTATATAGTCACCTGTGCAGTCAGATGCTTGATGGAGTTGCTGAAACTGCTTGGGAGCCAGGCCCTGACCCTGGCTCACAGAGCAAAAGCCAGCTGTCTTGCTCTTATTTTAATGGGAAATAGCTATCTTGCACTGATTATGTTGAGAATTAAGTTGCCTGAGTACCAGATAACAGTGATGCATGGAGAGAGGTTTTCCTGCTCCCTAAATGTTCCTAGGCACAACTAATACCTGAAAGCAGGAATGTCAGGCATTGTAGAATTAAAGTTGCACTGAGTTTTAGTGCAATATTATCATGGCCAGATTTTTAAAACTAATGTGAAGCCACAGATTGGCACAGAGTGGGGTTTGCAGCAGTGAAATTGGTGTCTGAATCTGGTGGGAGGTTGATGGAAGTCTGCCTCTGAAGCGCCCCTGTTGCTTTAGAAATCCAGTACTTTTGAGTATGTCTCCCTAAGAATAATATGAAGAATGGTTAAAGTACACACCTGTAATAAGAGTTATGTATTTATCATTGGTAAAGAATGATACAACAGTCTGAGATCAAATATTTACTGCGTGAAACTAAGCAAAATGAACATTGTAGTTAAATAGACGGATTTGTTTCCCTCTCTGTTGGAATAATGTACTTGAGACAAGGGGTGGCTGGAGGGTTTTGGCAGTTTTTCTGTATGACCATTTCCTCCTCCTCCAGAAGAGCTGGGGAGGACTCCCAGCTTTCCAAGTGGAAACTGACAAAGTCAAAGTCTTCTGTACAGAATATGGCCAAAGAGGGTATTTGTGACTAAGGCTTGCAAGGCAATGAGGAAGGTACAGAACTGAAGTCTGGTCCCAGCTTCTGTTTTCAGCTTCCTGAATTTCTGCATGACACAGCTAAACCTTTATAATGTCCTGTTATCCCTATCTTTAAAATAGTTTTTATGGTTTATTTTGCGAAAACACTGAAATTTAAGGGTAAGAGAGAATCACTTCTGAATACAGATCTGACATTTCTTGCGAATTTAATGCAAGACTCTGACGATGTTTAAGACCATGTTCATGGCAAGTACCATACAACCAGAAGTTAAGTCAGAATCAGGGCGTCTCTAGAATAAATATATTGCATTTGTTCATTTAGTTTTATGAAAGACCAGTTTCATTTAAATTTTAAAATTTTTCCCTGCTTAAAAAAAAATTATGAAAGCATTCTGTGAGCTGAAAAAACTAAGGCTGACAGCACAGGAACCTGGAATTGTGTACCCATTCAAAACAACCACCTCTTGGTCTTACCTTTGTGTTTTCATAAATGGATGTTTGGAGAGACTATGTAGTTAATTTTTACTTAAATGATTTTAAAGGGCTTGAATTAAAAGTAAATAATTTATAGGGGAATGGTTTGGAATGAAAGCTTTTCTCCTCTTCTGTCATTGGTTTATTTCTTTATTTCTTCATCTTCCTTTTGTTTGTATTCCTTCCTTTTCTCCCAGCTCTTGGTGCAGTCTTAGTAATTCTTACCGGAGCTGGTTCAAAATATTCTTGTAATTACTGCTGTTGGGTTCCCTTGATCAGAATGTCACCACTACCATTCATTTATACAACAGGAACAAATGAAAAATTGTAAATGAGCAACTTAGCATCAGCTGTTGCTAGACCAAAAATCAATACTGTTCCCAGTAATGCTGTTCCTCCCATAATCATTCTCAGTAACAGATGTAATTATATTTACAGTAAAAGCAGTGCTGTAGCATAGAATTAGGAATACTCTGATGATCTACACCAAGGCAGTGGGTAAATATTCTCCTAAAGTGCATTACTACTGCCAGCAGCTGTAAAGGCAAGTTGAGGTGTCAAGAACAGAGAAGTGTATACCAGGTGTTTTGGCTTTTGTAACAGTGTAATGAAATAGATTTTGCACATCTCCCTCCAAAACCATGCAACACCTTTAAATTTGTTTCTGCAGGGAAGGCTTAATGGCTTACTTGATACAATTATACTGGTGTAACTGCTGTAACTGTACACTTTTAATGTAATATCAGAATTGTTTTGTTCAGTCTGTATCATAATCTAAGTGGAGAAAAGAATCCGTCTCTTGGGATGAGAATATGCAGGAAGAAAGGGAATAGGCAAAGACATGCATAGTTAGAGTTAATGTAACAGTTTTCTCTGGCTTTGTCATGGAGAGTAGGATGTATTATTGTTGTATCTATTACAGATAATGAAATTTGTGGTGATTACAGAAATATGTGTGAGGTCATTGAAACTGGAGATGAAATAATGAGACTATTTGTGCCTCTTCTTTCACTTTTGTGGTTTACCACAAACATTTTATAGTATGTTTCCTGGGATATAATTTTTTTGTTAATTCCTCCCCATGCAACCTCTACCTAAGTTTAGGGCCACGTTTTCCCATGTGTTTGCACTTCAGGAATGGTTAAAACAATACACCCATGCACCGTTATGCTCTTCTACCTTAAGCAGCTCTGGATACCCTTCTCGTCAGGGTCCTGGTCCTGAGCTTGCCCAGAGCCGTATACCCTTGTGCCAAGAGGTAGCAGCTCACTGCTGCGGGGCTGCCACTAGCCAAGGTGCAGACAGCAGCAGTTCCGAAATGCACTTTGCAGTTACAGTTTGAGTTCCCCTGCCAAAAAATTGGAGTCTAACAATCCAGATTAGTTTTAGAAAGAAAACAAATGGGGGGCTTCAGTTGCTTTTTTCATGTCTGGCCTTTCAAAATTCCCAACAACATTCTCAGTATTAAAAACATGATAAACAGTAAGCTCAGTAGTGATAAAAGCACACTGGTATCAATTCCTACAGTGTGGATTCAGCAGAATTTGGTTTCCTCCTTTCTCTGTCTAAACAGAAACTGCTATGGGCCTCTTCCCATGCGGCAGATACTCCTATGATAAACTTTGACTACAAGTTTGCAAAAGGTGGGAAAACTGAGAAACTGGAAAATTTGCTGAGGCCTCAGCTGAAGTTGCATTGGGAAGACTTTGGAACCTTCGCAAAGGGCGAGAATGTAAGTCCACGGTGAGTGTCCCTGCCCCTCTGTCCCAGCATAGCAAGGCACCACCTGGTTGATTTCTTGCTGTGTTTGGACCATAAGTGTAAATGACCATCTTGAAATATGATTTTGAGACAAAGTGTAGTCTTGGTGCTAAATAGATTGTTTGCTTAACTGCATCTCCATTGTTTGGAATCTGCAAAATTACCGGTTCATGAATTTGCTAATACAGTCTTGCAGATGTAGTCAAATAATTAGACAATTTAATGGAATACATTGTGCATCATCAAAATGTGGGTGGGAATATTCAGGCTGAATATTTGATGATCTTAATCAACTTACGATTAGATATTATTTTAAAATATACCTTTTTTTCCTCCCTCCTCTTGTGTTTGGTTACCAAAGTCTGCAGACAGGTACTTTTCGAATGAATTGCTTGGACTGCCTGGATCGTACTAATAGCGTTCAGTCCTTCATTGCATTGGAGGTGAGTTCGTCAGGGGACCTTTTGTAGAAACATGTACTGCATACATGGTCTGTTCCATGGCAAAGACAAGAAAGAGGGCATGAGCCTCATTTATACAAGTCTGTTTTGCCAGTACTGTGATAAAGAATGATACTGGCTGGAATACTTAAACTGAGGATAAAAAGCAAAACCACATTTAAGAACAATGTTGCTGTTGTTTTTTCTCCTTCTACACCTAATCCAGATCCTGCTTGCTCAGTTAGAGAGCCTTGGGTTGAAGTCTAAATCTGTAATTGAGCGCTTTGTGGAATCCTACAAAGTAATGTGGACTCTTAACGGTCATAATCTAAGCAGAGTATCAACAGGCAGTCGTGCCCTTGAGGGGAAGAACAAGGTAAAAAACCCAACAAAACTGTTTATTCACAAGTAAAGAAAGATGTCTGATCTCTACTCTTTGGTGTCTGAATGATGACTTTTGGTCACTAATGATTCCTGTCCAATGCAGGTTGGGAAGCTCAAGGATGGTGCCCGCTCTGTGTCTCGCAGTATTCAGTCAAATTTCTCTGATGCAGTAAAGCAGGAGGCCATAAAGTTGCTGCTCATGGGTGACTTCTTCAGCGAGGAATATGCAGACAAAGGCAAGATGCTCATGGACCACACTGCACTGCTGGGTGAGGCTGGCGTAAATCCTTTGCTTTTCTTTTGTGTCTTTTTAGCTGTCAGATGTAATCAATTGCACCCTTTTGAAAAAATCAATAAGCAAGCTACTTTTGCACCTATCTATTGTTTAAAGCCATGCTTTCAAGTGACCATAGCACAACTCTGTGTGCTTTAATTCCACTATGCTTATTTCTCATATTTTGTTTTGGACTTTGAGTATGTCTGCTCTTTGGTGATCTCCTCAGACAGCTTAGAGAAGCTGGACCAGAGGGAAAGATTTTAGGGCTGTATTCCCAGCCTGGTCCTAAGTTTGTCTTGAGGATGTCTCTTGAGCTCAGACCTTTTATCTCCTTACTTTTGGCCTGCGGTTTGCACATGCTTTTAGCATTTGGATCTTTAAAAACACAATTACATTGATATGTTGGTTCACCCCCTGCTTTACTCTAGAGCCCTGATACATACACGTATTGGTTTGCACCCGTCACCGGTAAACCACCTTATCTCTCTCTGAGAAAATACTTGTATGCAAAGTATAGGATAATTGCACCCACAAGCAGTATCAGGTGGTCAGTTTGTTTTAAAGAACTACCAGATATTAGTAGGATAGACTTGAAGCATTCAGCACCACTTCAATCCTGGGGCTGTTCACTGATGTGGACCACAAGGAAGATTATAGACAGCTTTTCCATGCCTGACTGCCAATGCAAATCAGGTAGTTAAAGATTATGGTTACCTCAGTTGCTCAAAAGAAGCACACTGCTAATTTTCTGTACTCACAAAAAATAAGTGAATTATAGCAGTTTCCTGTGAGGAGTTCTGACCAGGCTAGAGAGCCACAACAGTGCTGGATTTGGACTTGTGTAAGACCCTGGTCTCTGCATTTCCCTTCACATTCTAAACTTTTTAGGGCTTCAGTTTAATTCATAACTTGTGACATGCTTGATTACTTGTCCTAGTTTTGACTAGGATAGAGTTAATTATCTTCCTAGTAGCTGGTATAGTGTTGTGTTTTGGATTTAGTATGAGAATAATGTTGATGACACACTAATGTTTTTAGTTGTTGCTAAGTAGTGCTGATACAAAGTCAAGGACTTTTCAGCTTCTTATGCTGCCCTGCCAGCAAGAAAGCTGGAGGGGCACAAGAAGTTGGGAGGGGACATAGCCAGAACAGCTGATCACAACTGATCAAAGGATATTCCATAATGTATGACATCATGCTCGGTATATAAACTGAGGGGAAAGCTGGCCAGGGGCTGCTGCTCAGGAAGTGACTGGGCATCAGTGGTGAGCAACTGCATTGTGCATAACTTCTTTTGTATATTCAAATTTTTGTTATTGTTATTACTATTATCACCATAATTATTTTTTCTTCTTTTTCTGTCCCATTAAACTGTCTTTATCTCGACCCACAAGTTTTCTTACTTTTTCACCTCTTTCCCCCATCCTGCTGTGAGGGAGGGAGGAGAGAAAATGACTGTGTGGTGCTTAGTTGCCAGCTGGGGTTAAACCACAACATCACTGTAGGCTAGACTGAAAAGGCTAAAGGAGCAAAAATAATTTGTTTGCTTATTACTTGAAGAAGTGCAGGAAAATGTATGCTGAAACTGAGTGAATGGCCCTTCAGAGGCTTTCAAAGGGTGCCTGGTTTATGGAAGAGAAACTGTTGATGTCAGCTCCAGCTATCTTGTAGTTAATGCCATCACCATTGGAGTCATTCCTTAGCTTTTGTGTTGTTGCTGCTAGATTAATGTCGTTATTTCACACTGGCTGTTGTTTCTGTTTGTATGCTTTCTGTCCTTTTACAGCACATTCTTTTACACACCCTCTTTCTCTTTCCTCTCTTTCATCAGTAACTCCAAGTATTTTGAAGGCCATGTCAGAACGTCAGTTTGAATTCACAAGCTTCAAGCGTGTTCGTGTTGCCACAGGGACCTGGAATGTGAATGGGGGGAAGCAGTTTCGAAGCAACATCCTTGGTACCAGTGAGCTGACAGACTGGCTGCTGGATTCTCCCAAGCTCTCTGGAGTTTCTGAATTTCAGGGTAATAATTCACAGTCAAAATATGTAAGCAACATTTGCTGGCATCTCTGGAGACAGTGAATTGGGGCACATGACCTGACCAGCTGTTCTTTCCAAAGGCAGTGCATCTTGGAGGGCATTTTTCTGTCAGTTCTTAGGGGTGTGGACTTGTGCTGCCTTCCTGCAGCAGCAGAATCATGTCCGAAGAGTTTCTGACACTCAGATCAACTCCTCAGTTTATACCATGTGACTGTTTTGAACCTTCAGAAGTCAGAGGTCTCTTTCATGCTATCATGGGGTGTATCTGCTTATTCTGCATTCTATATTTCATTTTCTTCTTCCATATTCTGTTCTTTATTCTTCATTGTAAGTGGGAACTACATTCTTACATGCCCTCAGAATGTCTGCTTGGTTTTTATCTGGAGCTAAACATACCTGTATAGTCTGAACTCTGAGATTGTCTGGAAACGTTACTATCAAAGCCTTTTGACAAAAAGGTTTATTTTTCTGAAGGCAATTTCATTTTCTTTTCAGCATAGAAAGCTCTTATACTTGTGGCTTGTTTAAATTGGCTGCTGAGTTTCTTACTTACAGAACAAGGTCAGATATTGCAATTGATCTACAGATTTTATTAAGGAAAATGAAAAGTGAATGTTCTGCCATTTAAAAATTGAGTGGTTACAAAACTATGGCAAAACCTGTGCTTTTGCTGTTACAGTGGAACACTTGGCTTCCTGCAGGCATCAAAGGAGTAGTCCTGTGCCTAACCTTGAAGCTCAGGAATTCATTCCCCAAATCTTTGGCTACTTGCACAAGTTGTCTTATTTGAACCCCCAGTGCTTAGGTGCATGGATATGTGACTAGGTGCAGACCACTCTACTCTGAGCAGCTTAGGTGGGTGATTGGTCCAGTCTGTTTCAGGAACAACTGAGATGTGTTAGTGCATGGCTGTGTTTGTGATATTAAAATCTCTTGAGTGCATGTCATGTGGTAGCCTTGCCAGGCCTTCCCCTGAGACAACTGGAGAAGCAGGACTGCATGGTACATGCAATGGTAATGTGATAGGTATAAGCAGCCTCTGGAAGAGAGCTGACTAATGTGAACAGACCTAGGGTGTGACCATGCAAATGTCTGTGTTCATGGTAATGTTAATGCAGTGCCTACACAAATGGATAACTGTTCAAAGACAAATGTCCAAAATTATGAACAAGAAATGCATGTGACAGTGCCTGTCATGTCAAGCCAGTAAACGAGACTAGCTGTCATGTGCTAGTTTCACCCTTGTGCCTACACAGAGTTGCTGCATATTTTACTTCTTTTTCTATTCTTGTTTTCTGTGGCATATCTGATTTAGGCTCTTATGGTTGTCTGCTGTTTAGGTCTTCATGTTGAATTAAGTTGCTGTTACCTTGGCCATATGACAGTTCAAAAAAAAAAATTATAATCCCTTTAGGCAGTAGACATACCTGATGAGTCAACTGATACATACTGCACAATACAAGAGCGTTTGATCTTTGGTGTTTTATAAGCGTATTATCCACAGGCCTAGGCCAGGGAAGGAAGGGTCACTGTGCTCTGGAGTGATCTAAGCCAACCTTAGATATGGGTGATCATCTAAGAAGATCTCAGAAAAAAAGAAGTATAATTTTCGAAGTCTTCCTTAAGCTGGTAGATAAATTTACTAAAGGCATTGACATGGAAGTGACATACTGGTGTCTGGCCAGTAAGTGCAGTTCCATAGGATCAGTGTGGAAAACTAAAAGCATGTTGAGTAAAATGGCAAGTGAATGAAAGATGGTGGGTAGTGAGATGATGTGGCTTTAGTGATGAGTAGGGTGAGGGAGAGAGAGCATTGAATATTTTCTCATCTTAACACAGCTACAGTATAATGCTCTGTCCTGAACTGCTTCCTGCAAGAGAGATGGAGACCAACTGGTGAGAGAAAAGCAGGAAAAAATCAGAGGAACTGCAGGGGTTGTTTTGTGAGATTAGATTAAAGGAATTATGAATATGTATAGCTTGGCAGGGGTTACACAAGCTAGAACTACAGGAATGATCTCTAACAGAAATCAGAATTACAAGTTGTTAGAAGAAATAACAAAATAGTAATTCTTGCATGACTTTTCCTTTTTTGCCAACAGATGATAACTTCCCTCCTGATATATTTGCAGTGGGGTTTGAAGAGATGGTTGAATTAAATGCAGGGAATATTGTGAATGCCAGGTAGGTAAAAACAAAACAAAACAACAACAAAGAAGAGAAAAGCCATCAACAAAACACACACACACACACACACACACACACACACACAAAGAAAAAGAAAAAACCCAAAACAAAACAAAAAAACTCAAAACAAAACAAACACAAAAACCCAAATGACCAACAAAATAAACCCTCAAACCGCAACTCAATACAGAACAACAACAAAAACCCCACCATCACAACCCAAATGCATTCCTCTCCCCCAGAGGAACCAGCCAAACAAAAGCCTCCACAGTTGTTCTTTTTTATGGTCAGATGTACAGAATACTTTCTTCCAAGCCTGTTGCTTGTAATCATAGCTGGAAATATGTTTGCCATTAACAAATGGCACTGGGAAGGTGTTTGAAGCGCTGGTTTTCTGTGAACTTCTGTACAGTGGAATATATGTTTCTAAGTCTCTTAAATCAACATTGGCAGAGAAGAATTCTGATGGTTAACACTGATTTAATGCTTGTCCTTAAATCCCTGTCTGATGTTGGAAAAATGTGCTCAGTGACTACAAACATAATTGGCATTCTTGTGGGAATTTTAAAATGAATTAAATGTTCCTGTGGCTAATTGTGTTTATGAAAATTATGGCTAGAGAAGGAGTTAGAGGCAAAGCCTGAGCTTGGAATGTCTGCATGCACAGTAGGCTGTTGTGTATACTGGTCCTTTTGAATATGGATTGGGGTGGAAGAATTTTCCAATGTGGATCCATCAGGCTGACCAGTTAGTTCTCTGTTTTGGGAATGGCAAGTTACAGCTACAGTCATCTCTCAGTCAGGGAAGATCTCCTTTTCTCTGTGACCACAAGAAATCTTTACAATTCATGAGATTGACATGTATTTTCGTTTTTATGGCTATGATTAGTGCAATCTGCTTCCAGTTATCCCCCGTGAATAGGGATATCAAACATCATGTGAGCATGGATCTTCCTAAGCACAGTAGACAAAAAGCCTCTCATGTCCAGAAGTAGGATAACTGTTTCTGTGTGCTGTGCCTGGGCTCACAGACCCTGCTAACTCTGGACTGGCTCACAAGGAGGTATTAATCTGTCTCTGCCATGCATCCATCCTACAGCACTTCCAGTTCCACAGCCTAATGGATGTCTATAAAGCTGAGGCACAGTTAATCTGCTCATTTTATTGACTGTATGTGGTTTCTTTTGATTCCATTAAATGATTTTATGTTTGTTCCAGTACAACGAATAGAAAAATGTGGGGAGAGCAGCTTCAAAAAGCAATTTCCAGGACTCATCGCTACATTCAGCTGACATCAGCACAGCTCGTTGGTGTTTGTCTTTTCATCTTTGTACGACCATACCATGTCCCCTTCATCAGGTAAAAAACAAAACAAGAAAACCCAACCACCCCACCCAACCTGTGTTTTCAGTAACACCTGTTGTTGGAGCATGGCCAACAAAGGGTGGGGCTGGTTTTTCAGCTTGGTGGGGTTTGTGCAAACCTGGTTTCTGGTCTCTGCTCAGTGTGGGAGACAAACATGTTTCCGGGAAGCTGTAGGCTACAGTCCATCCTGCTGGGTAGCACAAAGGCGAGGCAGCCGCAGTATCTTCCTCCGGTTCAGCTGAGAAGCCGGGCATGCTTGGACAATCAGGGTATAGCACCTTGTTTGGGTGCTGTACTTCTGGAAAGGGAATGACCTGAGCTAGTTAAGTCCAAGACTTCAAGTGAAGGCAAGTGCCTCTGCCTGAAGGACATGTTTTACAGGACTAGTTCCAGACCTGAAAAGAATGGTGGAAAATGTGGAAAGGGAAGCGAGGGAAAGAGAGCTATTTTGCCATATGACATTTTATAGAATCAAGAGCTTTTAGGGCCCATTAAATGTTTGTCTCTCTCAGATGTTACAAGAACTGGAACCACGTGCCTAGTCAGGAGGGTTCAGATCTGTGTATCCTCAGCTTGCTAGTACCAATGTCCCTGAAGACTGACCAAACTCCTCTTGCCCCTAGAAAATTACCAAACCACAGGGAATATCCGCAGTAAAATGCAGTGGTCAAGAATTGTGCAGGGTGAGCATAAATAGGTAGGAAATGAGTAATTAGCCAAAACTACCTTTAGGCATCTCTATGACCTTGAAGTCTGGAGTGGTCCAATCAGTGCCATATACCCCATATTAAGGCACTGATAGGCCACTGCATTTTGTGATGAAAATATCAAAAGCTGCCTCTTTCTTCCTTCTGATCTCTTATCCCCTGAGAAGTTAAGTGCAGAGGCTTGTTCAACATCAAGTGCTGTAGGCTAAGCAGAGTAATGCAATCCAGGTAACTGTGGTGGGCTTGCATTGCTGCCTTCCCAGTCATCTTTCTTCAACATGATTTTAAAAAATTACATGTTTCTGCTGTCATGAAGCAGTCCAGAGGAGAATTGTGTCTGCCAGTTTTTGACTTTTCAGCTGGCTTAGAAGAAATTTGAGTAATCCAGCAGGAAGTGCTAAACTTAAATGGAAACCAGAAGCAAAACAGCACAGTGACTCTGCTGCAGCTGTCAAACTGGATGTAACCCTTCGAAATTCCAGAGGAAGAGGGAAGGGTTTGATGCTGGTAATCAAGTTTCATGAGTTAATGCTGATGTGCTTCTATGTGTTATGCAAGTGTAATCAAACCTAGCCTGTATGCTTGTGTAGGTTTTTTTTCCCATGCCCAGAAAAGGAAAACAAAAATTATCAGAAGCACAAAAGAAGGCTTCTGTGCTTATAGAAAAAAAAGCTTAAGCTTTTTTGCTTACCTGAGGGTGTCTTCTGGTAGTTTTCTGCATTCATGAAAAGAGAGCGAGAAAAAAAAAGATAGAAAGGTGGGGAGAGAAGAAAATCAAGAAGGGAGGTAAGAGAGCTGTAGTGTCTTACATCATTCAGATCATGACTGCCTGACAGTAGCTGAAATAAAACTTGGTCATTTTCCACTTGCCTCTTACTTTAGCAAGTAATATTCTAGTCCAGATCTGCTTGACTTATGTCTAGAAAGTAATATTTTCTCACTAGGAAGGGCATGCATGGTGCTTGGGTTGGTTACAGCAATGATCTCATCATTTACTTATCTGATCAGAGAGGCATGCTTTATTCTCAGAGTAGATTGGCCATCTGGGAGAAAGTATCCTGCAAGCAGGTGGTCTGCTTTGCCAAGTCATTTTTCTGTAGTGAAGTGTATGCTAATCATGACATTGAAATGCCATGTATTTAAGAACATAAAGACCCTAAGCAATTTGTCATCAGTACAGAATTCATTTTAGGAGTTAGATATAAATAGTTGTATCCAATAATCACTGATTTTATTGCATCTGATTTAACAAATTATGGGTTATGATCTTTAATTGACTGAAAAACCTGGCACCAACTGTGAAGTTGGCTTTTAACATGTAGTAACACTAATGAAATTGTTAACTGCCTGAAAAACAGATTGACGTATGTTCAAAACCAAAAGGAAATGTAATAGTAAAGTTAGTTATTGTCTGTATTTTAAAGATCATAGTAGATTTAAACTTGAAAAATATGTTCTGTAGAAAGTCCCAATATTTTGGAAGTAGTGTCTTGCTCGTCTGTTTTATTTCTGTGCTATTGTTTTATATTTACTTTGAAACACAAGTATGCGAACATCATAAACTAAAAGATGAGCCTAGGAACAAGTTTTCTGGAGGGGAGAAGACATGGCATTCTAAACTGGCTTTTCCTTTATGTTGCAGTCAAACCTGATTGAATGTTTGTCCCTGCAGCCCTTTACTCTCTTGTCTTTCTATTTTTACTTTTTTTTTAATATAGGGATGTAGCAATAGACACTGTGAAGACAGGAATGGGAGGAAAAGCTGGAAATAAAGGGGCAGTGAGCATTCGTTTTCAGTTCTATAGTACTAGTTTCTGCTTTATATGCAGTCACTTAACTGCTGGGCAGACTCAGGTGAAAGAAAGGAATGAAGATTATAAAGAAATCACACAGAAACTCAGCTTCCCAATGGTAAGTGTATGTGCATGTATGCTAAAAAAATTGAGATAAAGGCTGTATCTTTGCATTATGAAAGCTGGTCTCAGGCTGTCTTTGATGACAGGTCATATCAAAGAAGTCATCTCAATGCTATGGAGAATGGGCTTATAGGACAATGGTAAAACATTTCACAAGAGACCAGATACCACCCAACATAGCACTCACTTTACAAATGTTCTACCCCTTTCAAGAAATATAGTTGCTGCAGTGCTTGAAAAGTCCGTGCGTTTGGGCAGTTTTGAAGTTTATCATTCACAAAGGTGCAACTTACTGACAAATCTGTAAGGACTCATGGATAAAGATCTAAGTGTCTGGCTAGAGAGCATAATATCAATAGCACTGGTTGGCACTAGTTAGTAACAGTACCTAAAAGACCATCCATGCCACTCAGAACACCAGTGCCTTAGCTGCTCCTGCTCGGGTATGACATACCAGTTGTTGGTCACTGACACGGTACTTTCTGTTCCCTTCAGTTTGTCCTTACAAATGTGTCACTTCCAAGGAAGGCTGTTTGGCTTTCCTTAGTGTGTGGCAAGTAGGCTTAGCCGCTTTAGCTGCACTGTTGTATGTGTATGAATAACTTTTTCCCTAAATTGTGTCAAATCAATCATGCTAGTGTTTTATTTCACACTTGTCTCCTCAGGCCAGTAGATGACTCATGAGATTTAGTAGCTGTGCTCCTTTGCTTCCTTCAATGTTGGTTGCTTTAATTTCCACGATATTTTATTTCTCAGACCTCCCTGGAGAGGTCCTAAACCAAGGAGGGAATGGACCAGCTTGTGTATTCTGGTTTGTCAGCAAAAGATTGCATTTAGGTTGCAAAGCATAAAATTTTAACTTCCTGTTGTTTGCAAGGTTTAGAGGCTTGGCACATTCAGCATATCAATAAGTTGTTTTATGTAAGAACTAACACTGACAGTCTGGACGTCCTGCATAGAATATCTGTTCCAAATGGCCATAAAGTTGTGCTCATGGTAGTTTTTTCCTTCTAATACCTCATTAGCTATTTTATGTCCTTTACAATTGCAATAGCTAAATGTACCTCTGTTTGTAATGCATAGAAAGAGTGCCCTCTAGTGCTGTGATAGCCACAGCTCTGGAACGATTTCTTTACAAATCTCTGGCTGGCAGAGGTTTATAGCTTAACTGGAAAGAGGAAAAAAACCAACAGAAAGACTGGTTAGAGGATGGGATGTAAAATTTAGAACTGGAGTGAATGTTCATTGACGTTTTATTTCAATACATTTACCAAACTACAACATGCACACAAGATCAAATTTGGACCTTGTTCTTACTCAGAGCCTATGTCATTGAATGTGCCTTGGTAGCAGAAGCACATTTTGTGTTATATTTAGAATATGTAAATATATGTGGGTGAAATGTGTTAGGGAAACAAGCGTATGTTTTTAATATTCATGATAGCCAAATTGTGAATATAAAGCAGGGATCCTGGCTTAGATATACCTTCAGGAAACAGGGGTCAGAGCCTGAAACTCTTGTTTACAAATACATCTCAGCTGGATGCAAAAGACAGTGAAGGAACTGTTCCATTTTAGCACAAGATGGATTTTAACAAATCGAATGTGACAAGTAGGTCCAGTATTTAGTAATTCAGAGAGACTGGGTTCTACATTTCAAAGCATTTAAAATTTAAAATGTGTTTTCATTAATGTGATTTAACATTAACAGTATTCTGTACCTCCAAACTAGGGGCAGAGCATGTTCTCACATGACTATGTCTTCTGGTGTGGTGATTTTAACTATCGCATTGATCTAACATATGAGGAAGTGTTTTATTTTCTCAAACGTCAAGATTGGAAGACACTTTTGGAATTTGATCAACTACAACAGCAAAAATCCAGTGGAAAAGTAAGGCAGTGTGTCTCCTTTCCTTCAATTTTGGTTTGGTCTGGTTCCTTGAGAGAGTAAAAAAGTTGCATTTTCAGACCCTTGTTTGTAGTACATGAATTTACGAATTTGTTTAAAAATCAGAATGTTGTTTGTTTGCAAGGAAGCAGATGCATGACAATGGCACCTACCTCATCTGTGATTTGATCAAAGAGATGGTATTTGTCTTCATAGATTTTTAAAGACTTCCATGAAGGGACTATTAATTTTGGACCAACATATAAATACGACGTTGGCTCAGAGGCTTATGATACAAGTGATAAGTGCAGAACCCCAGCCTGGACTGACAGAGTGCTTTGGTGGAGAAAGAAACTCCCTTTTGAAAAAACAGGTGTGTAAGATCTTTCCTCCTCTTTTGTCTGAAAGTTGTTTTAGATTTCATCCAGAATCCACATAAAGGTGAATGGTGAGGAAGTGAGTTACTGAGTTCTGGACATAAGGGAATTTAATCTAGTGAATGGCAAAGAAGGTAGCTAGTGAGTTCTGGGCTGTTGGTTGTCTTTAGATGTGTCCTGCAGGCTTTGTCAAATTGCAGTAGCTTTACTTTAGCAGATATTCTTTCAGCTTCACTGGAATAACTTGTAGGGCTAGAAAGAGCCATTTCTTCATGTGAACAAAGGGCTCATGCTAGAGAATTAAAAGGTGCTGGGAGTTCTCTCAGGAACGGAAAATAATCCAGCTGTAGCAATCTAGAAATTACTCTGTTGTTTTTCAACAGAATCATTAGTCCACGTAAAGTTCCCATATTCTGATGGCTAGGTTGTTGCCACTGTTGTCCTCAGCAGATGTATAAGCACTTTTCTGTAATTTCTTCTGCCATAGTAATTCTTAGGAATATTTCTGCTAGCTTCTGGAACTGGGGGAGATTTCATTAATGAGTGTTTGTAAAGTACTTTCAGATCATGAGTGGCCAGCACAGCAGAAGGGCTCTTTTCACTTGTTATTCATGAGTTCCACAAGCAAAATAAAAACTATTTCTTTGTGTGTCCAGGGACAGTTTTCATAACCATTCTTTCAGTCTGTAGGTACGTCCCCTGGTGTGTATAAAATCTGAACAAAATCATATTAAAAGTGTAATTGCTGGGGAAGTAGTTTGGTTTGTGCCTGCAGGTTTGCTTTTTCACATGCCTGGGAACTACTGCTTGGAATCCAGATCATACCATAAATACACTGACAGTAAAAGGTACAAAGCAAAACTAGCGCAATCAGAGAGTATGTGTCAGTGTGATACAGAGTTATATGCTCTTATTAGACGAAAAATAATGTAAAATGAGGAGCTTAAACCATTGAAGGAGATGTAATCTGAGAAAGAAAAACTGTGTGAGATACAATAAGGAAGTTAAAAAAGCCCTCTTATGCTGGCTGTTTTCAGTTTAGGAGAAGGAAAACCTTTCAGCATATTCCTTATTTTGCATAGCAAGGCTTGCCCCTGGCAAGAATTTAGTTGATGGAGTACACACAGAATGTAGGACCTATCTAGCCAAGGCAGGTTCCTGTCTTTAGCGCTTGTAGGCCTCTCACAGCTAGCTCACATAGATATATACCTGACCCCTTGTCTCTTCATCCACCTTCTCAGCCCTTCAAAGCTTTTCTAATTATTTCACTACCAGAGTTCCTCTCCTTTACTGCTGGTGCCAAGGCTTTTCTGCCTCTTGGCTCCAGCTCTTTTGCCTTTCTTCTTTTTGCTGTTACAGGCTAGAGGATTGTTTGCCTTCTGATAAGAAAGTGTAGCCACAGTACAAGTGTTTAAGCATGGACATGATATTCCGTATTAACTCATTTTCAACTCCAGAGAAAAGAAATGGAGTTGTCCATTAGCCTAAACATCTAGATGTGATCTAGAACCTTCCTGTTATTCACAGCAGTATAATAATCTAGCATAATGTCTACAGCACTTTGTCACCTTCATGCATTGCAGAAGAAGTATTCAGAGGTTAGATTTGCATAGGTTTGCTTTCTCCCATATCTTGTGCATTATTTCTCCAATCCCTGTGTATTCAGATTTACAGTGTGTTTTTCAGGTACAGTGTCTGTTTCTATGCTCAGTAATGGTGCAGGAGCCAAAATCCTAGCATGACAATGTCAACCCAGATTGTACAGGCAGTTGACTGGGTGACATTCAGGTTAAACATTTTACAGGTGTCTTTTTCTGGTGATCAGCTGTCTCTGTTGCACTCCCTGTCCTTTCTGTGTTTTTGCCCTAGTCCCTAGCTGGTAAATATTTCAGGATACAAGAACAAAAATACCCCACCTCCTACTACTAGGGTCTGTAAATTGCATCCTAATAGAATAACTCTTAACTGTTAGTACAGCTAGTTTTGAGTGAGTTTTAAATCATGTTTTGTGCTGCATAGCTGGAGAGATCAATCTTCTAGACAGTGATCTGAATGCTGAAACTAAAGTCAGGCACACCTGGACACCCGGCGCCTTGATGTACTATGGGAGAGCTGAGCTGCAAGCATCTGACCACAGGTAAAGTCCTAAGCAAATAATGAAAGAAAGGGCACTAGGTAGAATGTGTCATACTGAATTATGACACATCATAATGTCGTAATTGTTGTATTATGGTTGTAATACATACATTGTTGTAACAGGAATTACACTCTTATTCTGTGTTTATTATCCATTTGGAGGGTTTTTTTTCCCTCATGGTAGGTTTTATACCAGGAGGAAAGTATCTATGGCCTTGTGTTGATTTCTGCTGCACTGTGATGTTGGCAAAGGTTGGATAAGTTGTAGCAACAGATACAGAAAGCTGAGGGCTTTCTGTTGCTTGGTTTTGGAAAGCTCCAGTAGCAAAACAAGCTGCTCTGGTGGGCTTCCAGTCAGCTCGCCATGGGAGAAAAGGAGGCTGGAACAGTGTGGCCTGAAGAGGTGTAAGCCATATGCACAGAGCTAGGTGTGACCATTTCAGAGTAGTGAAGTGTTGGGCTTCTGGGTTTCCCTTAGAAATGAAGATGGGAGAAGGAGTCAAAAATAAAGACCAGCGCCCCTGGTTGGTCCATATCGTTAACTTTAGGGATATGAATGATCTTTGTTAAACTTGTTCACTGCTTCACTTTCCCCAAACAAATTCTGTAATAAATACACCCTGAAAGCTCCCTTGGTTTTGGAATAATCTCTGTCTCACCCTTTGCATGCCCTATGGAAGTGCTACAGTATTTTTTCCTCATAGCAGCGCTCAGTGACCCGCAGTAGCTGGCTCTGTGCTTCTCACAGTGCTTCTGCATGCAAGAACTGTTCTTTATTCCTCCAGCAATGGAAGAACGTGCCTCTTGCAATCAATTTCTCTGTGTCAAGGCTTTAACATTGCTGTCTTCCACAAAGCACAGTGGAACTGCTGCACTCATTATAAAGGGCCCTGAGGATGCAATCGGTGAAACATGACTGTTGTACATTGGTTTTCTATTTCAGCAAACTTGACTGTAGAAACTGTTTTTTAATTACAGTCAGCAGGTTTGCTTTCCCAAGGTTTGTGCTGGAAAAAGGGCTTGTGACATATGGAAATGGATTATGATTCACAGTGCATGTAGAAATACTTAACTATTTCTGTGCTTCCCATTTCTTTTGAGCTCTGCTATTGTTTTTTTCACATGTTCTGGTAATGCATATTTTTAATCTATGGCAAGTAGGAGGCGGCAATTCTACTTGCTGCTCTCTGTGTATGTGCAGGTGGAAATCCGAGAATGTGGATTGCAGCCACTGAGATGAGACAAGCTTTACTCTTTCAGAGAGCTTTCTCAGTTTTATTTAGATCTAACACACAGAGGTGATTTGTAAGAAAAGGCTGAAGAAGTTTGCAATGTTGGCTGCTTCTAATGTGATGGTTTGACATATGTTTGCTACATAACCAAATTATACACTTAGAGTACTTTGTCCTGTTTTTGGAAGAAGACATCTTTATGTGGCCTTGTCTAAGAGAAAATAATATATTGCTTTCTTTATCTATAGATGTTTGGGAGCACAGTTGTTTGATAATGATTGAAATACCAGGTTTGCCAGAAGTGCTACACACAATTGTTATTTGAATTCCTTTACAGTCCTTACTGTTACATTCAGCTAATTCAGGACTGGTAAATATATTTAACAGTGCTCAAGGCATGATTCTGCTGCAGGAAAAATGAAAAAACCCACCATACTCTGAACTTCTGGGTTGTATTGCCAACCACAGTGCTCTTTTGCAGCGGGACCTTAAGTAATTTGTTCCGCTTCTCTTTCTGAGTAGGTCATACATAATGATCACTTCCTTCTAAGGCATAGCAGGCTTAGTTAAACATTTGCAATGAGATGTAACATCATGGAGTTAATGGTCATAGTTGTATGGAGTTTAAAAAATACACTGTTTGTCCTTCACACAATTAAGTGCTTACTTGTCCTGCTGCTTGACACTGACTTTAATTTTATATAAGCATTTCCAGTTGAGTGATCACAGTATCACACTATGTTAGAGATTGGAAGGGACCTCAAAAGATCATCTAGTCCAATCCCCCTGCCAGAGCAGGAACACCTAGATAAGGTTACACAGGAACGTGTCCAGGCGGGTCTTGAATGTCTCCAAAGAAGAAGATTCCACAACCTCCCTGGGCAGCCTGTTCCAGTGTTCCGTCACCCTCACTGAGAAGAAGTTTCTTCTCAGGTTTAAGTGGAACCTCTTGTGTTCCAATTTGTACCCATTTCCCCTTGTCCTTTCATTGTTTGCCACTGAGAAGAGCCTGGCTCCATCCTCGTGACACTCCCCCTTTATATATTTATATACACTAATAAGGTCACCCCTCAGTCTCCTCTTCTCCAAACTATAGAGACCCAGCTCCCTCAGTCTTTCCTCCCTTAATCATCTTAGTTGCCCTGCGCTGGACTCTCTCCAGCAGGTCCCTGTCCTTCTTAAACTGAGGGGCCCAGAACTGGACACAATATTCCAGATGAGGTCTCACCAGGGCAGAGTAGAGGGGAAGGAGGACCTCTCTCGACCTACTAACCACCCCCCTTCTAATACACCCCAGGATGCCATTGGCCTTCTTGGCCACAAGGGCACAGTGTCGGCTCATGGTCACCCTGTCGTCCACCAGGACCCCCAGGTCCCTCTCCCCTACACTGCTCTCTAACAGGTCGTTCCCCAATCTATACTGGAACCTGGGGTTGTTTCTGCCCAGATGCAGGACTCTACACTTTCCCTTGTTATATTTCATCAAGTTATTCCCCGCCCAACTCTCCAGCCTGTCCAGGTCCCTCTGGATGGCAGCACAGCCTTCTGGCGTGTCGGTCACTCCTCCCAGCTTAGTGTCATCAGCAAACTTGCTGATAGTACACTCAATTCCCTCATCTAAATCGTTGATGAATATATTAAATAATACTGGTCCCAGAACTGACCCTTGAGGCACTCCACTAGTTACAGGCCTCCAACTAGACTCCGCCCCATAGACTACAACTCTCTGGCTTCTCTCCTTCAGCCAGTTGAGTGATATTGATCTTAATTTTAAATAAGCATTTCTCCTTTGTTTTATATAGGCCAGTGTTAGCTATTGTAGAAGTGGAAGTTCAGGAAGTTAATCAAGCTGCCCGTGAGAGTGTTTTCCAGGAAGTGTCATCTTTCCAGGGACCATTGGATGCCACAGTAGTGGTAAATCTGCTATCACCAACACCAGAAGAGAAGAATGAATTTCCTGAGGACTTGCGTACAGAGCTTATGCAAATGTTTGAGAATTATGGCACTATTGTTCTGGTCAGGTAAGTTCGGGATCTGAAATGGCATGTCAGCTATTCAAGAACATAGGCTAGAAATTCCCTTTTTGTCCTCACAGATTCTAATTTTGTATTAGAAAGCAATATGCTGCATTCCTTTCCTGCATGCTGAATTCCTCATTAGAAATTGAATACAAGTGTTTTGAATACCTTTTACCTCTCATCAACCTGTTAAAGAAATAGTCAAACAGTTCTGTTAGCTGAGTGGAGGAGAACTTTATCTGGTACGGCACCATAAAGCAGAGGCCTTGATGTGAATCATCACCTTTACGTGCAGGCCTCATTTCTATGCATTGCCTCTGTTGGCAGGGCCCTGCCACCCTTCCTCTGAGGAAGTGCTGCTCTCTTCCAGCACTGTCATGCTCACTAAGATTTCCTAGCTCGCTCACCTTTCTTTTGGGAGTCATTTTGGTTGTTTGTTAATAGTACGGCTTCTTGAAGTTCCATCACCTACTGAGTTTGAGAGGGAGAGTGCAATGTGATACCTTCTGGCAGAGCAGTTTAATTTTATTCTGTACAGGGCTCCAGCACGTACAGCTCCTGTACAGGGCTGTGAGACTTCTGTTTTGAGAAACACAGGCGAAAGATCTGACAGTTGACCTCAGAAACAAGAGCAGAAACTTGTTTGTATTTATTAGACCCATTTATTAATGGAGAAAACCGATGACCTGTTGTATGGTTTTATGAAGTACCAAATACAAGTTGAGGGTTTAAAAGCAACCCTGCAGGAACAGCAGCATCACCTTGCTTGTGAAGAAGTGGAGCAAGAAAAGAGTATGCTTTGGTGGTTTAGTTTTGGTTTTAATTTCCTCACACCTTGAGAGCATACCAATTTTTGGGAACATCACATGCCCTCTGAGGTGAGGACATGTGACATACATGAGGGGTATGGAGAGCCATGGAAGTTAGTACGGAGAGAGTGCAGATATCAGTCTTGGTCAGACCTCTCAACAGCTGCTGAGATGTTTGTACTTCTGCTTCTTGGGGAGGCAGTCCAGTCAAGGGCAGGGTGCTGGGGTCACACAACGGAGGGTGGGGGAGAGGAAGAGCTGAACATAGAGCTGAACATAGATCATGTTACTCCCCCCAAAATAGAGTTGTGAGGAAAATACAACTAAAACCAGATATATAGCTATACAAAGCTATCATGCTTGCCTTTAAGGCTTTTTATTCAATGGTGAAGTAAAATGCATTGTTTTTTCTCCTCTACGCTTTTTTCCTAGGATCAGTGGAGGTCAAATGCTGGTGACATTTGCAGACAGCAAGTCAGCTCTTCGTGTTATGGATATAGATGGTGTCAAAGTAAGACTCTCTCAAACCTTTAATAGGGATTTCATAATGGATTTCTCAAAAGTGGTTGCTTAGAATGAGACAGTTGAGTTTCTATCTGTATCAAGTAGCATTATTTTAAAGAAACTTAGTGCTCACAAAGTCCTTGGCTTTCACAGCTGCTGAGGCTTTTAATGCAGTATTTCAGTTTCGGAGGGCAGGAGGTTACTTTTCTTAGAGCTCCTAAGGAGTGCTTAGGATCTGGCCTTTGATACCAGTGCAGAATATATGGACTTGGCTGTTGCTCTGGCACTTGAAGCAGTTCTCCTGAGATAATATGTGACTTCATGCTGCATCCTCACGATTGTGGTTTGGAGACTTTTCATTACTCTTAAGTGTATCAGATAAAATCTTTCTACCAAGCTGGAACAACATGATTGCCTCCATGGCAAACTCAGCATTAGCAGTAGGCATTTACCTTCCCATCCCCTGCTCTTCTTTCCTACACACATGCTCTACAATTCATCAACCCCCTCATTTATGGTGATAAAACTGTTTGTGGGGCTGCACTGTAAACTTAACACTCAAGTAACAGTACAAGCCAAAATGCAGTTGCATGTGTGCAGTGTCTAAAGATGCTGGGAACCTGACTCAGGAACTTTCCATATTAATTTTGTTTCAAAGCTGCTGGCTTGGATACATCTCCCCCCAGACGTCATGAAGCAACACATATAAGCAGTTGCAGTCTTAACCTGTTTAATACTATACTTTCCATATACATCAACCATCATATTCGGGATTATCTGAGCAGAGAATCTCCTTACAGGTGGCAGCAAGTAGCAAATTCCTGTGTGTTTTAAAGCTACAGACTTAAAAATGGAAGCCTCCACATTACTATCACAGTATTGTTCTGATGGATGCTTCATCAATTTCCCAAGTATTTTCCAAATGTAGCAGCAGTACTCTTGAGCTGTGAAGCTAATTTTCTTTCAAGAATATTGTTACAGCCTGAAAACTTGGTTGGGGGGGTAGGAAGAGTGCTTCCTTTTCATTTAGTTTCCTAAATGAAGCTAGCTGCATCAGTTTCTGAAGCAGCTGTACAACAGACTGGCAGCACTTGCTTATTCTCTTCAGGTGTTCTCATTTTGTGAAGCTGCTTGGCAAAGGGGAAACAGTTCTTTCTTTGCATTAGGTCAGAGGCAGAACAGTGAAGATCCGGCCCAAGACTAAGGACTGGCTAAAGGGCCTTCAGGAGGAAATTGCTCGAAAACGGGACAGCATTGCCCCCATGTCCCCCACGGCAAACTCCTTTCTTCTGGAAGAAAATTTTGACTTTTCAAGTTTGGACTATGACTCGGAAGGTGAGCAGAAGGATTTTAAGTGAAACTGGTTTGCTGACTTTGATTGCATAGAGAAAGTACTGTAGGAGTGTCAGTTATATCTTAACCTGGAATGAAGCCACAATTCTTAAAAAGAGGATTGTAACTAAGGCCGTGACCTGCCTTGTGCCTGGATAGAGAACTGCTGCTGAGATTGTCCTATCAATTTAGTGTTACAATATATGGTAGCCAATCCAAGTTACGGTACAGTTGTCTGTATAGAAACAAGCTGTAATGAAACACATGGGTTACACAAGAAGCTTGCCCAACCTATATATTAAATGCATTGACTAATAGTAGAGAGAGACAGAATACATTTCCTCACTAACTCTTTCTTACTTAATATTTTAATTCAGGTGATATAGTGGAGGATGAAGATGACTATTTAGATGATACTTTGTGTCAACACCTAGTAGATAACACAGCAGAAGATATGCCTGAGAGCTCTGGACAATTTGCATCCACACCTCTTTCAAACAAATCTGGACACAACCCACAGCTCTTTAAAGGTAGGGTATCTACATTCCTTAAAGTAAGACCTGAAAGTTTTTGCTTTTGTCTGTATTTCCCTGTTCATTTCGATTTCCACTGTAGGTCCTCCGAAGATGAGGATCATCTTTTTGTTACATGCTCATGCTCAGTCTCTCCTTTGAGTTTGTGACAGTAGCTGAGGTCCTCAGGCATAACAGCAACACAAACAATAAAGCTTACATCCTCCTTCTCTGTAGCCACGGCAAGGCCAGAATGCTGAGAAATGCTGGTTTCCTTTTATAGTTAGGAGAAATTAAGTCTTTCTATCCATTTCATGTTGTTTGGCACCGGAGTATACCACAAAAAAATGTCTTTTTCTTATTAGTGAAGGACTGAGCAAAATCAAACCAAAAGAATCCTGTAGCTTCAGTGACAGGCTTGGCTCTGTCCTTTGAGCAATAGCTGTGGCAGTCAGGTGTAAGCTGGGAAGTACAGGAGTGGTTTTGTTCGAACAGCATACTTCAAGGAGGCCTAAAGTTTCTTCTTTGTTCCCATTTTATTTATTTTTGAAGAAGTTGAGGTTCACACAACAGGTATATTCATTCGTTTAGTGCTTCATAAATTTGTTACCTTTTTGTTGGTCACCTGGCTTGTTTGTGTGTTAACAGAAAGTGACTCAATAAGGAGAAGATAAAGCTGTGAAGAGAATACTGGTAAAAACTGCAGCAAGAACCAGTCAAACCAGTGGAGGTCTTACAGTGGGATGTGATCAGGGCATGCTTTGGTGACCCAGCATTGACAGGCTGGGTCATGCACTGAACACTTCATTGTGACAGCAAATGATTCAGTAGCTGCCATTCTGTGCTCACTCAGAAGTGCTTTGTCTTCTGACATACAAGTGAAAACTTTAAGACTTTCAACGGCTGAGTCAGAAGTAGAGTTCAAAAAGATTAAATGAAATTCCTAACTTTACATAGATTTTCCAAACAATCAGAGTGATATACAGCTTTCTTGCCCACCTTGAGTCATGCTGAGTGCAGTCTGGCCAGACCCAGAAACCTGGCCCTGAGTCGAGATGTAATCTATCATTATTAAATACTGTGAAGCCAATCACTTTGTATTATAGGATGACTTGCCCTCCAAACACCTCTGGCCTACTGTGTGATGATTCATTAACCTACAGAGAATAGCAGTGATTCTTTTCACCCACACTAACTCTTTCCCACAAAAAGTATCACAAAGTAAATGGAGATTATATAGTTTGAAGGAGGTCAAGGTGCAGTCATGATCTCACACAGCTCAAAATATTATATATTCAATCCATCGTGAAAGTCTCTGCAATTTCAGATGTGTCCATGAGCTTCCAATTCTGGCAGAGTAACTCCCAGTCAAAGGTATGATGATTGTATAGTTGATGTTAGACACAGATGGAAACCAGTGATGGGCAGAACAGTGTGTATGTATGTTTCTGAGGTCAAGGAAGGGCACGGCCTCACAAAACTGATGTCACTGGAAGCTGTAGCCTAAAATCAGCAGCCTTTTAGGAGGATAGAGTGGTGATGGCTGGTTTTTGTCTGTGTTCAGTGTTACTGCCATAATTTCAATCCATGCTTTTAGGGGCTAGCCTGACTCCTTGCACCCTACTGATGAATGTGTATTTGCAACTTAGAAGCATAGAAAATGCAAAGAAGAAGGGGGAAGGCAGGTTGGGCAGATCAGACTCTGTGACTACCATCCGCTGCTGAGTGGGAGATGGGAACTGTGAGGCAGCTCAGTATTCCCTGCAAAGCACAGCCTTCTGAAAAACAAGAACTTGTGTAAAAACGCCTCAAGTATGAGAGACTGCTGCTACACAGCTCCTTCCCCATCCTCTCCAAGCCACAGGGACAAAATTAAACCCAGAGAATTTTGGAGCCCTAAAGAATAGAGCTGCATGGCTGGGTAGCTGTGGCGGGGTAAGAGAACTGAATTGAAAGCCCTCAATATAGCAGAGGAAGAGACAAAAGCAGTCACCGCTTCTCACTTCTTGAGCTGTCAGAGAGGCTTAGGCAGGAGGAAAGACTGAAATTACCTAGTCATGTAAGGTGCAGCCAGGGGTTACCAGACTGAGGCAGTTGTACTCTGCAAAACAGAGACGTAACATGTGAGCCGTTCAGATTTTTCACTGGCATAAAACAGTTCTCCCGAGCACAGAAAGTTGTCTAATCTTCAGAGGGAAATTCCTGTGTTAAGGAAGGAAGAACAAGGGATTGGCCTTGATTAACTAGCCCCCTTGTGGCTGGCATGACAAAAGTTTGAATGAGAACAGGTTGCCACCAGTTCTCACTGTGAAAAGCTCAGAACCTAGTAGGGTGATTAATAACACTGAAATCAGATGCAGGCAGTCTTTGTGTTAGTATAAACAGTTAATAAATGGTGCAACAGGGGAGAGAGAGAACTGTCTGACAAAAGCGTACATGTTTCTTGGAGTGGGAGCAGGAAGACATTTAGTGAGAACAAAACAAGATGAAAGGAGCCACAGCATGTTGCTGGGATACCTGGTTGAGGCTTGCCATTCATAATTCCCTCTCTCCTGACCATCTGAATTTGGTGCATCTCACCCAGCGGGTATCTAATACAGATTCTTCCTAAAATTTCCCTAGATGATTCAGACCTGGCCGATCTGAAGCGGGAGCTGGAGGTGGGTGAGGAATGCCGTCGCCGGCCTCCAAGCAGGTCTCTGTCCATTCCTACCAGGCCTCGGCCACTTCAGCCACCACAGAGGCCTCCCCCTCCAGGTGAGTTTAACTTTCTTTAACCTTATGTTGGCACACCTGAAGAGATTTGCTGCCAATAGTAGGTGACAAAGAAAGCAATACCTTATTTTGAAATGTGAGGCTGTTGAGGTATTTACACTTGCTTCCCAGTCTGCTTCAACCTGACTGTGGGTGCAGTTAGTGGGAGAAGTTTGTCCTTAGGGTGACAGATTCTCCACAAACAAACGTCTTTAGTGAGGATGGAATGGCCCATATGTTCCATACTAACTCAGTTTAGCGAATTAACTAGCCACTTTGCTGCAATAAAAACAAATATCAGTATTTATGCCTGTTGACTTTCAATGTCACTGTTTTCTTACAGTTTCTTTGTTTCTGACTTAATTGTAATTTTCCTGTTAAAAAGCTTTGACAAAATATGTGTTCTGGACAGTTTTTGTCCTTTCCGTTTTGCAAGCAGTCCTTGATTTTGTGTTTAGGAGAAACAAAGGCAATGTGGATTATAATTCTCAGTGAGACACAAAGGGGAAGTGATGCTCTTTACCTAAGCTTTACCCACCTGAGATGCCATCAGTGCTATGCTGCTCCTGGTTTTATGGCTACTTCTGGGTGAATACTGATTGCTAGATCAGCATAATCATCTTCACCTTCTGTAGGACGCAAGCTGTCACATTTTTCTTGCAGCAGCCCTGAAGTCTCTCTTTTGTGTATATTTTTCAGTCTTAAAGGTTCTGTCAGACTTGCTACTGAAAGATGAGTTATTTGGGATTATTCACATTCATTTCCAAGTCTTGGTGCACAGAAGTGACAACTCTAGTATCTGTATTTCTGTGCCTGGAACTTCTGGGGAGATTCCAACTGGACACAGGAAATTTTTTCACAAACGGAACAATCAGCCATTGGAATAAACTCCCCAGGGAAATGGTGGATTCCCCAGTGTTGGACACTTTAAAGATTCAGCTGGACAAGGTGCTGGGACATCGAGTCTAGGTCATGCTTGCCTAGGAAGGTTGGACCAGATGATCCTTGAGGTCCCTTCCAACCTGGTGTTCTGTGATTGTGTGTTAATGCTCAGCTGAGGTTACTAAATGAATTAAATGAAAGCAAGACTAACCAGGAAATTGCTTCCTGAAGCGGTTCCAGATTTCAGCATTTCATTGTTTCAATTTTTTTTCAGCTTAGATTAGACTAGTAATAATTCAGCCTATCACTCTTCAAGTGTCTGGCTCTTGACACTCAGGCAAAGGAACTCAAAGTCCCCAGTATCCTATGGGAACACCTTACCCAATGCCTGTCCCTGGAGGAGCAGAGAGGGTGACAGCATCTTTTTTGACTTACCACAAACAATTTCAAAGCACATTGCTTTTGCTCCATTGCAGATAAAACGTTGGACCAGCTCTTGAACGTAAAAAGCAATTTTTATTCCTCTTTCAGCTGGAACACCAAGCAAAAAGCCCCCCTCAGATGGTTCCCTCTCTCCAGAAAGCCACTCCTCCTGTTCCATCTTGGCAATGGCAAAGCTGCTACCTGGAGCCCCTCAGCAGCCGGTGAGTCCTGCCACTCAGCTTGGCCACCTAGTGTTGTCCTGATAACCCCCATCCATGTGGACACAGTAGCCACTGAACACCACGTACATGGCTGAAAGCATGTAAATTTAGATTAGGTATTAGGAAACAATTCCTCACTGTAAGGGTGGTGTGGCACTGGAACAGGTTGCCCAGAAAGGTTGTGAATGGCTCCATCTCTGGAAGTGTTCAAGGCCAGGTTGGATGGGGCTTTGAGCAACCTGGTCTAGTGGAAGATGTCCCTGCCCATGGCAGGAAGGTTGGAACTGAATGATCTCCAAGGTCCTTTCCAGCCCAAACCATTCTATGATTCCGTGACACACCTCCCATACAAGGAAGGCAGTCCATCACATGCCTGAGCTGGAAATGCTAAGATGCACTTCTTTGTACTGTAATACTAGATTGTAGGACCTGCTCGACACCAGATAAATGTTATTAATTTGTTATTAATTAGAGAGGCCAAAGAAGGAGAGAGAGTGGTGCAAGACTGGGGCACTGCTGGTTTATACCACCTGCTGCTTTTTGGCAGATGATGGCTTGAATTTTCAACACTACGATAATATGCTTTGATTCTTTTCTCACCTCTTTTTTGATGGCCCATGCTAGTGTCCAGAATGCAACTCCTGACCATTGCCAGCAAGGCTGCTAGCCCTCTGAGGAGACCAAGACCTCCCCACTCCTGTCTCACTGGATAAGAACCCCAGAGTACCGAATAAGGGATGGCTAGGGGACTAGCTGTGACAATAAGCCATTGGTCTGCCTGTTCAGTGGTAACAAAGATGTAGTATCTTCCAAAAGACCCCCCACCATTGCTGTATTATTTATAGATTGTTGAATAGCCACTGGCACAACCAGAGCTTTGCAGGTATCTGAGCTTAGGTGTAGGATTACAGGCATACTGGAAAAATCAGTTTTCTCAAGATCACTCATTCTTGTATTTTTCTTTAAGCCTAAAGTCCGGACTGGAATAAGTAAACCTTACAACGTCAAGCAGATCAAAACCACCACAGCTGAGGAAGCAGAAGAAGCTATCAGATGTCTTATGGAAGCTAAAGGAGGTGAGCACAGAAATCTTTATTTAAAGAAAACTGCAGGTGTATTCATCCGTTCCATCATAGCCCAGAAGCACATATTTCTATTCAGAAACTCACCTGAACACTGACATACACATTCAGGCAAGGTTGTACTTGGTATTCTCTGACAGGTTTGATAACACTAACCTTCATTTCCAAGATGACTCAAGTTGTGTATTTCATTTTAGAACCTGTTACTAAGAGCACCTTGTGCTATTTATGTCCAGATTTAGTCTGAAAATTAAAAGATAAAGATGGGGTCTTACTAAACTGATGGTACCTGTGTTAGCTCAGGGTTGCGTAAAGGGTATTTGCTGCTCTATTTGATGAATGCTTACTAGTCCAAGTAGAACTAAAAAGCAAGTACAACAGTGGGAGAAATAACCTGGATTCTGTTCATATTTGAGCAGCAAGTATAGTTGTAACCTGGACAGAATCTTGCACTACTGTAGCTTGAATAGCTGAGCTAAAAAAACATTCTGTGTTTAGACTGTCTAATCCCTGGAAAAGAGCTTCTTGCAAGGGCAAGTTAGAGCAGGAAACCAGCTTAGGTATTGAAACTTAGGTGGTGTTGAATATACCCTGCAGGGCTGCAAGTTGTCCTTCTGCTGATGCTGTATGAATGAGAAGGAAAGCAGCATGACTCTGAGATAGCTACCTGAGTTTGCAAGGCTCTCAGTTTAGAAAGAAAATATCCCTTTTCATGTGTAAATGGAGCAAATGCAGTCTGGAATAATCCAGTTTAATTAGAAATATCATAAAGGCATCTTGATGTTTGTTCCTCAGAGAGTACTATTTGGCTTTGAAATCACATTTACTCTCCATTGATTTTGAAATGCGCATTAAGCATTTCACTCAGGAAGCTTGTCCTGTCAGCATCACTTTCAGTCCCTTGTGCTGTACAACCAGTTGGCATATGTAGTTCTTCCCAAAGTACAAGATGTGCTTAGCAGCATTACCTTGATTTTCCAGATAAGGAAACCAAGGCAAAAGGAAACTCGCTATTTGAGTGAGTCTAGTACTGCTGACCCCCAGCCACTTTTTTTTCCACTTGGCCAAATGGTGGCACAGCACTGCTGACTTGGCATGAAATTATTCCAGGCAAGGGAATTTTTCCCTAACTGCCTTGTACAGATGTGATGGGATTGCAAAGGTCTGGGTTTATTTCTAAAACCTCACTTCGAGCCAGCCCTTTAGGCATGCACTTTTTAGGAAACATGACTGAAAGAAATTACCTTGAAGCTACATCCTGATCAGGCCAAGACACTATTTGGTTTTGCATTTCAGGACTACAGGAAGATGCAGTAAAGCCTGCTCCAACTAAAAACCAATCCTTCACCAAACCAGAGCCTCTTCCCAGCTTGACAAAGTCAGCATCATTTCAAGGGTCACAAGCAGGACCAGTGCTTGTCCCCCATCGCCCACCACCCAAAGTTCCAGCTACAAAGAAGCCAGTACCACTGCAACGGACGGGAGTCAAGGTGGAAAATGTAAGATAGTTGCAGCAAAATGCATATTGTAGTCACCAAGGTGTAAAAATGCAAGAAAGATCAGACAGAAAAGAGAGCCGCGAGGTCCTTACTTGGTTGTATTCAGCTTTTCTATTTCTCAGTCCATTCTTTTAGATTTTGTTATTTTTCTTCTGGTTTGTCTAAAGCTTCTCAGGATTTCAGACTCGTCCCTTCTTTATCACAGTGTTTACTTCTGACCACATCATGAGTGGTCTGCTCTGTAATGATTTGAGGCAGCTTCATCATCAGTATGCTGTTCTGTATCCTGTTCAGAGACATCTAACTTTGCTCACACACCTTGTAATGGGATTCAGCCTTTCACTTTGAATGCTGGATTCTACTCAATAGCTCTTAAAAATGCAAGCCTGGAGGTCTCTGTCAGGTCTCTACAATAGAGATAATAGTTCTTCCCCTCTAGAGCTGCTAAAATGATTATTTAATGGTGAAAGCAATTTATGTATAAAAGAAAGACAAATACAATCTTTTATATTCTTCTTTTGACAGAACCTCTGCTAGAAAGCTCTGTTCTAACTTGCTAGGATTCCTGGCTTTACCTTGCTTTGTAAAGGCATTCACCCCTTCCCTATAATGGACTTTGCACCTTCTGTACTTTTCACATTCACAGAAGTAAAAAAACCCAGAGCACAGAGTGCGTGCCCTTTCCTTAAACACTCAGTAACAAGGAATGGTCGGGTTGTGTTGTCACCATTCCTAGAGTGCTCCTGAAAGGCACTCAGAGGGTTTGATGTTTTGGTGTTACATGAGATGTCCTGCAGGAATCTATCTATTTCAGTTTGACTCTGCTTCAGGTTTCCACTTCTTCCTCCGTCTGAGTGAGTTCAGATAGGAGTTGTGTACTTGAAAGCCTCTACCCAATCCACCTCTGTCGTTAAGAGAGCATGCAAGCAAATGCAGGCCACTTATCAACATGTAGACAGAATTGGCAGGGGATAAGTCCATTATGAAATATTAACTAAATATTTTGGCTGCATTGAAAACCCTGTATATTTTCATACTGTGAAAGAATAATAAAGAATTAAATTGCTTTCATTCAGTCACAACAGAGTTGTGAGAAACCTGAAGCAGCCATTTCCTTCCTAGACTGGGCTCCAATTATTTATATAGTTTTAAGTGGTGAATATATGCTAGACTGTAGTTGGAGAGCTTACTTTTAGCTTCTGTTCCTAGCATCACTGAGATATGACAGGGCCGTTAGTGCATTTATTGGGTCAACTGAAGATAACTGTTCTTCAGCCTTATCTATCGGCATATACCCAAAGGTACATGCTAATTTTGCCCTCCCTATGCATTCCTGCTTAAAAAATATTAGTCAGCAGAGAGATGTAACAACTCCTCAGAGCTGTGTTAATTGGGCCTGGAAAAAAATCCTAACAGGAAAGAGACTCAGAGATGTATTTCTCGTACAGGGAGTGAGCAAGCTGTAGTGTCCTCATCCTCAGCCAGCACTCTGTACCAAGGCACAACATGTGAGAACAGAACCAAGCAAGTGCAGTGTAAAACTGCACTGTCAAGCCTCCTCTTTGTACTGCTCTTTTTCATTCCAGTACTGTCAGCTTTTCTCAGTAATGCCATCAAGAAGACTTGCACTAGCAGTGACTCAGAGTTGAAGGTACCCATTTTAGTCTCACATTTCTTGTTCCTTGTTCCCCTCAGGCCACACCTACAGAAGAGCAGTTTGACCAACAGCCACCAGAGTCTCCTTTTGGCTTTCCAGAGCCCTCTCTAGAAGCCGGACCTGTTCTTACTCCAACCAGGATTACTCCAGTCCCTAAACCCAGAACCACACAACCTGGGAAGCCACAGGAGAGCAGGGGGAGCAGTGAAAGGCAGGCCCCCTCCTCCAACATGGCCGATGCCATTACACTGCCTTCGCAAAACGCCTCCTTTGCCCCAAAGGTGCCACCAAGAAGAAAGAAGTCGGCTCCTGCAGCTCTTCATCTGCAAGTTCTCCAGAGCAGTGACAGCCCACTTTTCAGTGGGCTAATGTTCAACTCCAACAACAACAATCCTGGGCTCTGCCCTCAGATTCAGGATTCTCACGGCCCCATGCAGGCATCTCTCTCAGCTCCTACCTTCTCTACCAGCCCAGAAGACAACACAGCTAAGCAGCTGGCACCAAGCACCACAGAATTGATGGCCAGCCTTCAGTATCCTCCTGTACCAGGCAGCCAGCATGCACAGCTCTCGGGTACCAGCTTCCTTGCAGAGAACACCAATCTTTTGGACCTGGACCTGGATTGTTCCTGTTCTCTTTCTATGCAGGTGGCATCGGCTTCTCCAGCACACACTCCAGAAAGTCTAAAACACCCCAGCTTGAAAGATTTCAGTCACTGGGTTACATTCAGTGACGAAGAAGACAGCAGTGGCCTGGCAGAAGGATTCAACAAACTTCTTGTCTTAGAGCAAAACAAAAATAGCTTGATGAAGGCAAATACTGATTTAGAATTGTAAAATTTTGTCCCCTTATTGTTCCTATAGAAATTGCAATTGTAATGCAAAATCAATCTATCTTTTGCACAAGGATTTTTATTTAAGGGAATAGATTATCTGTCCAGGCTACATTTCATGTTTAAAGGTAAAGATTCTGCCCCTGGAGGGACATGTATATACAACCTAACCTTATCTACAGCTTGTTTGAAAAGTTCTTTATTCTAAGTTATTTCTTTTTATTAATCTTAAACATCTGAAGATGTTTTATTTCATTTCAGGTACAAATCATATATAAGAATATGTAGTGATGTACGGATAAAAGACTTGCAGAAAAACATTTTCCTGTGAAATTTATATATTAATCCATTTCTGCCACTTGAAATAAAGCACCCTTACCTGAAATAGCTGGAGTGCTGTAGTTATTCTGGAATGGACACCCAGAAGGAGAGTAGACACCAGCATACCTACAGCAGTAATGCTGGCATTGTTCTGCTACTTACTTTCTGTTGTGCAATCAAGGCTTATGCAGTACCTTCTTGTAGATCTCAGCTAGCTGTGGTTAGTATTTGCCTTGTTAAACTCATTCCTGTGTTCAAGTAAAATGCATGTTGTGTGCTGTGAGGCTGTGCAGCAGAATCAGGAGAAGTGGTCAGCAAGAAATGTCTGGTTTTACTCGACCAGGCAAGTGAACCTGCGTATTACAACGGACCTCTGTTAAGTGAAGTGCTGTGCTATAATAACATGCCTCAACTGTTCTAAAAGGACTGGGGAGCTACTCAAAACACTGCTCTGCCCTACAAAGAGATTAAAGGCACCCCCAGTTGGTTTTCTGGCACAGTTCCAAAGCTCACCATAGTTTTTGTTCACAGCAAGCCAATGCAAAACAACATACTTCACAGTGAAATAGCACATGGACAGTGACAGTCCCTTTTTGAAGAAACACTGTCATCTGCTCATGTATCAGCTATGGAAATACAATGGAAATATGGAGAGCAGTTGAGACCAGCTGATGGCCTAAGTCATTGACATATTCATCTTATGCTAAAGGCAGCTTGGTAATTCAGTAGTTGTGTCCCTGTTCCCATCCCATGCTTTGCAGGAAAATGCCATGGCAATCTTTTATTCCCACAATGCAGATGAGGAAAGAGCTGCTCTTGGAACTCAAGTCTAAGCATATGCAACACGGGCTGTTACATCCTGAAACTAAGCTACAAGCACAAGACTGGGAACAGTAGGACCCTCCTGCAGTGGGGAGCAGTCTCTTGTAGCCTAATTTGCTCACACTAAAATTCATCTTGAACCCCAAACCAGTAGGCAGGTACGGGGTGGAAGTGTGTAGAAGTACTGCTCTGTGTGCTCCTGCTCATCATCACCTATGCAGTCTGTTTGTTTTGTACCAGGGAAGGAGTTGCCATAAGCATCCCATTCCTACCCCCAGAAGCTGTGATAAAGCTGTGCTGCATCAGGGGATCACTGGCCATGAGCTGAGAAGGCTAAAACCTAGAACTAGACATGGGCAACCACACCTAAGGCTGCATTTAAGCAGCATGTGCACCACTGTAAGAAAAAAAAGCTTTTGCTCAGGGGCACCGTGCATTTGCAAAGGGAGCACACCCAGGAAGCAGCTGCAACACAAAGACTACCAGGCAGCTACCATCATCTGTTCTATGCAGGTTCTCATGACAAGAGGCTTAAAAGAGGATAATGTGCAATGGTTCAGGCCACGACAGCACTGACAGGAGAAGCAGCCCCTGTTAACCACTGTGGACACCAGCCAAGTACTGCATGCCTGTCCCGCTTCTCCCTTCCATGCACCCAGTGTTCACTTACTAGGATGGGCTGACTCATGAAGGATTGCTCAGCCCAACACAGACTTGATCTTCATAATGAAGTCATCTCTTGTTTATTAGCAAGGCAGCAGTCACGCTTCTCAGGAGCCCAAGATTTGGCAAAGATAATCCATAGTGCTAAATGTGTATTAATGCTCTTGCTGCCTTGCCTGTGCAGTAAAACTATACCCTGTGGATGCCATTTGTTCAAAGCAAGCAGTTAAAGGTGACAAACAGATTGGAGCTTGTCATGGTGACCTCTTAACAGAAGCACCAAGATCTTTCTTTTATTATTAAAGGACAGAGATCATTTTTAAACAGTTGGTGAAGCTGAAAACGATCCCTTGGGTTTTTTCCAGGAAAGGTGCATTTAAAAAGTTCAGAATTTGGTGTTTGTTCAGAACTAGGGTTTTTTTAATATGAAAATCAATTTGCTTGTTAGCATCTTGGAAACTGGAATTCAGCAATTTTGTTACTTGTTATGCCTACCTGTTTCACTGCCACTGCCAAATTTTGGACACAGCACACACCCTATAAGAGCAGTGCTGCCTTTAGCCAAGCACCTGCCATCCTCCTCTGCGGCCTTCTTTGCCAGGCACTTACTTAAAGAAGTCCCAAATCCTTTACAGGACAAACCAACCAAATGCAGTGCTAAGCTTCTTATTTGGGTGCCCATTTAATGTGGTGGGAGGCTGGTGAATAATGCAGAAGCCAGTCGTTTCCCTACAAGACAACACAAAGCTGTAACCTCTTCGTCCTCTTCTTACACAGATTTACTGTCTCTTTTCTGTTATCTTTTGAAACAGAAGAGATACAGGCACACTTCAGTATAAAACATCAAGAACAGTAAAAAAGAGTACATTATATGGCCATAGCCAATGTTTTCTGCAACGATAATTAACAGCTCTAGGACAGCTAATTTACATGTTAATGAAAGAGGTATCTGGAAAGCTGCAGGAAAGCCCATTAAACTGGATTTATACAAGTCAAATAAAATCTGCTTTATTAGTCTCCTTGAAGAAGAGAAGTATGTGGCCTTTAGCATTCTACCTTATGACTATGTATGTGGCCAGCTGCCCCTTAAAATATGAATCCTGGCAGGTAGCTGGCTTATACCATCAGTGACAGCATAGACTGCTCAACCACAGCAAATCAAAGGAAAGGAACGGTCAGCAGAGCTGAAAAGGTTACAGCAACGAATGAGGAATCTCCTGGCTCAACAGATGATTATCTTCTACACTCGTGTCCAGCACCCCAGCCAAGGGATTTTTCAGAGGCAGGTGTCTGTGACCTGGGTTCTAGTTTTAATGGTCAGAAGCAAAGCAGGGCCAGGCTTGCCCTGTACTTGGAAGCCACTACAGCAAACTCAGACCCTTCTCATTCAGGATTACGCATTTTTAGGTGGCTGATCACTGAAGCAAACAAAGAGAACCAACCCCAAAATATTATTTAGAATTTCCACTCTGACAAAACAGCATTTTGGCTTTATCCTTTTAGTCCAGAATTGCCATTTTCACCAGATGGAAAAATATCTTCTCTCGAGCTGCTGCCTGGCACTACGAGCATAAATCAGAGTGAAAGCCAGTTTACACTACTGTAATTACAGGAATTAAAACCTTGATGACTGTTGCTACTAGAAATATCAATACAGTTACGCAAGAGTGCTGGACCACAAGTGCAAGAAGATTAATGAACTATTAGCCCTTCCTGCTTGTCTTACTATTTTAGTCCTGGGTGCCACAACACAGACAAGATAACATCTTTGCAGACAACTCACATGTACCTGCCAGCCACAGCCACACCTGCAAGTTGGATCCCCAGCTAGGAGGGATTAAGGACATAATTTCAGACCTAAGAATTGACATAAAGGCAATATTCTGAATTAACATGGCACCAGAGAAGCACAAAAGCATAAGTTTCTAATGGAAGCAGATACAAATGCTACGCAACAGCCCTTCTTCTGGCCCTCGAACCAATGTCAGTACATGGTTTAGGAAGCCCCACTGCAAAATCCAAAAGCACAACTGAAAAACCGTTCAGTTTGGTAAAACATTGATGACCGACTGCGCCCCCAGTACTATACCCCTTACCAAAGATAAAGGGTACATATGGCATTCTCCCAGCACGAGAGAGTCACTAAAACACAAAGCAAGTCCTTAACAAAAGTGAACATGACCCAGAGTACTCATTTGGCAGGTCATTCAACTTTAATATATTTTATGGCATATCTAGGACATTTTTAAAAACACACTTCATTACTATATTTAAAAAAACAACAACCCCCAACTTCCCCTTAAAATATTAGTTTTAAAGGTCACACACACCTATACATAGTTACAAAAAGGAGAAAGTTGCCATAGTTACAGTAACAAATTAGAGACGGATTTACTGAGATGAACAGGTAATGTTATTGACGTGAATTCCTGTAAGCCAAATAAGAAGTCTATTAAAAATCCATACAAGATTTGTCATGCTACACACGCATTCAGTTATTAGAAGTCTTGCCTATTCACAATGAATTCCACATACCCTCTACTTTGTGAATACAAAGTGTTCTAATTTATTTACACTCAGTAAATATATTTAAATAGTATATTCAAACCACAGTGTAAAAAGGATAAACCTCTTTAGAAGTTCTGACAGTTTTGTTGCATTTTCTGTCTATCTGAAATACCTCCATGCAGTGTTCTTACTTACGTCTTGGTTAGGGGGAAAACATGCTCTTCTTGCCAGCATGGTGCTCTACTTCTCTGCACTGCTCTTGTGACTTTCACTATGCAACTCCAGCAGGTCAAAGCTCAACTTCCAGAGGTGCATTTTCAGATCTAGTGTCCCCCTGGGCCGGAGTGCCTTGAAGTATGAACAGATGAGGTGGCCTCAGGACCTGGCAGGACTGCAACAGCCACTGGTGCCTGCACCAAGCCTGTGCAGAACCACAAGGTGCATTCCACCTTTGGTAACTTTCATAGCTGCAATTTTAAGGCCAGTGACATTAGATCTATTTCACATGAGTGATGTTAAGAGACATCTTAAGCCTGTCATCAGTACAGGCCTTATTTAACCGGTGGTCAGCTACGACAGAGTAGCCTCATCACAGCCTATGCTTGTTTTCAGAGAGGGTTGGGGAAGTGGGTGGAAGAAAGGAAGAGACAACAACTAGATGAGGCTGCTTTTAACTACATTGCAAACTAAGACTTTATAAAAGTGACTGAGTGCTGCCGTATTTTCTTTTTGCTAAAAAATACTTAATCAGTACTGCTAAGGTATCCTTAATATAAACATAAACTCAAGGAAGACAACACTGCTGTCTTTTCTATGTATCTACACTGCTAAACACACTTGGGACCCAACAGTCCAAAATATCTGTGATCTTCCACATTTCCAGTGGGACTTAAGATCACCTGAATTTATTCCTGCATTACTTTTCTCTACCTGAGCTCCAAACTCTAAGCATTAGTTTTCTTGTCAAGGCCAGCATTTGCCTTATTCCACTTAAGCATTTTTCAATGCTCTTCTTTAAATTGGCAAAAGAAGTTTCTAAATGAGTACCATGAGCCAGGGATTTGAATGTACCATCTTCTCCATATGTCCTAAGAGTAAAGAAAAAGAACTAAGCCTCTGTTCTGTATCTTCCATGTGAACAAACACAGAAATGCTGTGAGTCTGATCAGATACACACTGTCCTAGAGAAAGCAATCTCACAAGTTGCTAGGGTTAAGAGAGAAATGTACAAGTTGAACACTGCTTTTGTTTTCATTAGTACAAACAGATTAAAACAACTGTAGTTGTCTATGCAACCAACCTATCTAACAGAAAACAGAAGCCATATTTGCTGACAAATCTGAGTGGACTATTAAATGAAAAGGCAAATTACAAAACGTCCTGTAATTGGCCACTAGACCAAAATGCTACTTTCCTTGAATTGGATGCACTTCTTCACGCTCTGGTCAGACAACTTAACACGGCCTGTAAACCAAAGCTTTGAAGCAGCCACATGCTGCTTCTCCCCTTTGATACAACAAATTATCACCTGTTTCTGATCCTCTCTGTAAGATTTTAGTCCCAGATGTGCAGTTACCTTAAGGAGACCACCCATCTCCAGAAAGCTCTTTTTTTGTTCTTGATAAAGAAGATACCCTGGGCACTCTCCATAGTTGAGCTGTGTTGCTCCAGAGGGATACCTGCAGACTAAGTACTGGAGAATTTACACACATTTTGCTGACAGATCATGGTCACTCTAAGCCAACACACATTCTCTTTTTGCCAGGTTTATAGGGCTTCAATTTGTATTTGTTTTGAATATATTTTAGAAATAAGTTGGAGAAGTATCTAAGTTGGAGATGTGCTGAAATTATTTTAGCTGCAGATACTATTGACATAGCACCTTTGTAGTTCTGCAGATCCCCTAACAAATGTTAGGAGAAGAACTTACTGTCGTACGCCACATAGAGGAATAAAATAAGCAGCCAAGGATGGCAAAACATCAATCTCCAAGTTCTTGGGCTAAAACATCTTGAATGAACTTCAGTGTATGTTGGTACAGGAAAGCATCCTTCTTCTTTGGCTTACAAATATTTAGATGATTAACATCCACTGGAATAAGGTCTCCAATTCCTAACTCTGGGAGAGGGGAAAAAAAACAGAAAGAAAAAAAATACAGAAGTTAGTAAGATCACCTAGACTGAAAAGCACATCTTGCATTAGCAATTCATCCTTCAAAAGCAACTTTGCCTATCTTCAATTTAATTGTTTTGTCTTCGTTATTTTTTAATGTGCTAAAAGCATCAATACACACTGTTCTAGAGTCAGATAGAGCTATACACTGCTACAAAACCCACAGTGGTAAACCACCAGGTCAGAGTTCAATTATCTTTATTGGGAATACGCTAATGTACATTTCTCCATACAGACAACTCCAAAGAATCAAAACTTCATTTACCAGCATCTGACTGACAGCAAAGTCCTGACTGAAGTTTAAGCATTGACGTGAACAGGGACAGGGTTTAAAATTAGGGTATCCAGATTCTGATCATCAGTAATTGCCCACATTCCTTATAAAAATACTTGGATGTGGAGTTTAAATATGGAACTAGAGTGAACCTGAAATATGCCACAAATCACTACACACATTTCAGTGGAAATGAAAAACTTAGATTGCTTAATCGTAGAATACAAGTATTCCATTTTCAGCTAATGATTTTGGGGCACACTAGGGATTTCGCTACTACTATCACTATCCCTACTACTGAACTTTCCAGTTAGGATGCCATGACTGCCACATTCCAGTTTATTATCTGTTCACTCAACCTCCTGAAAAATCTTTCATTTTGCTTGGAACTCCCTACATCTTTAACCATGTAGAGTAACACTAGAGCAGGAGGAAGGTTTGCCTTCACACGTGCAAGCATGCATGTAAGAAACTGAGCGTATTGCTTGTCAGCATGGGTTTTGAACAAAATGAGTGGGGTGCCACTGAACTGTCATGTGCCCTCCACAGGCTTCTCAAGAGAGCTCCCGTGCTGCACTGTGTGTCATCTCTAGAGGAGGAGAAATACGCTATCATGTTTAAGTGCACAGGACATATCCAGACCTCTTTTTCATTTTATTTTGTAAAAAAAAAAAAAAGAAAAGCATGCCCAGTTTTTCAGTCCCTGCCACTAAAATTGCATCACAACATTTTCACAAAAAATTGCTTCCTCAGCAGACGTGCTGGAAAAATACTGCTAAATATTGACTCAGGAAAACAGGGATGTATAGTCCCTACTTTTTAAAAGCAACAACCTTGCATGTAACCTAGTGGGTTTAGCCGGTGGAAAGCCTGATCTGAAACCCAACAAAGCCATGGTTTCTGTTCAAGGCCTTACAGGTACCTTGGGCAGTGCAGAAATGGGTTTTGCTTGGGGAAAACCTGAAAATACCAGATTTAAATAAATTCTCCAAGTTGAACACCCATGAACAAAGCAAGAGAAAGAACTGTCTGGTTTTGCTTCTCCAAAAGGCAAAAAGATGGAGGGAAAACTCTTCAGGAGGCAAACTACTGCTTGAGTACTTGAGATACGGGAAATAATGGATTCTTCACACTGAAAAACAGCGTTGTGACTTTTTCCTTCCATTAGCAGTTCGCTAATTTTCTTTTTTCTAAGGGAGGAAACAGCTGAAATTCATGGGAGCTTATAAAACACTATTCAGCCTATCTATACAAGAATAAACAACAGTTACTCATAATTACAAAAGAATAGACTATAACAGTGTAACCTTAGACCAGGGTTTTTTCAACAAGTGTTCCTCACATTTAGAGAAATCAAAACAAACAACTGCTATTCTAAGATACAAACGTAGCTGCCTCTGATCTTAGAAGGAAAAATGTAATTTAAACTGAGTCAAAAGTTTAAACTAAAAACCCACAACATAACAGATGCTTCTTTTTTCCAGGTCTTCCTACCATAGCATTTCTAATCCCTCCTCATTAATGATGCTTACATGAATATATACAAAATAAAATAAATTAAATGGCTATTTGACTTACTTGCTGACTCCAGAGGCACAATGTGCAGTTTTATCATACTGCTTATGTGTGTTGGTAAGGTTTCCGCAAAACTCAGCACTGAAAACTTCTTATCTTTGGCAAGAGACAGGAAGTCATCATTCAGCTCTTTAAGGGCAGGAGAATCTGAAAAAGAGCAACATAATTTGTGCACTGTTATCTTGAACATAAGATTACAGCATTTGCCTAGGCTGCATTCCTAGAGATGTTTTGGTAAAATCAGTACTCCAGGAAAACAAGCAGCATTTTGCTTTTAATCCTTTTTTTCACAGCTATCATATGTAACAATTTTTTATTTCTGCTTAGCATGGAATTTGTTTAGAAGATAAGGGTCTGAAGTCCGGCATATGTTGAATTCCTACATTGCTAAATGGCTCGTACTACTACAAACCAGTTCTGACTCCTTTTTTCCCCTCCTCATCTCTGCAATCAAATGAAAGTTACTCAGAATTCAACACTCAACCCACAACATTAAAATGTGGTTTTTATCCAGCTTTTTTCTGACAGCATGATTAAAAAAAGAAGCTTCCTGGATGGATTAGCATAGACCCCCTCTGTGAAAGGGTAGCAAAGCGAGCGTACCCTTGCTGAGTTCTTTAACCTCCGCAGAGGGAAAGAGAAGATATCTGGCATTCATAGAATATTCAGCCAGCTGGGACCCATGGTGAGGTACGCTATAAAATATGATTCCTCTGGTGTTGTTTACAATTTTCTCCATTCCTGGATTCTTGGAAGCATCCACCAGCATCTTTTTGACTAGAAGACCTGGCAAGAGAAACTGAATTAATGCAGGGATTTAAACCACTGTGAAAATAATGATCATGCTATATTACCCATGAAACAACTAACCATATTCTTGCCTCAGCTGATTAGTCCTTAGTTTGTCAAATATGTAAGATTAAGTTTAAAAAAAACCACAAACAAAACCTGAGGAGGCATTAAAATGAAGTACCAATGAGTGATGCAAACCCATTTATGGTTTGCTTTAAGTGTTGCTAATGGCACTCACTATATGCCTGATCATGGATAAAATTTTGCCTCTGGGTTCCCATTTACATGAATTTCAACTCATCTATTTTATGTTTTCAAATCCACACAGTAAAAACAAACAGCAATAAAAATCCTTTCAAAATGTATATGCTTATGAATACAATTCATTAAGAATTTAATTTAATTAAGAATAAATCTATTTTTCATTTTTTGCAAATGTTTTTTGATAAACTTCTGCGAGTCATGGCATTTCAGACTGAATTTGTTCAACAGCTTATTCTGAAACATAACAGCAAAGAAATACTTTGTATCAAACAGGCAATGTGCTTACCACCCATGCTATGTGATACCCACACCAGAGGTCTGTCTCCAATTCCAGCAGCTCTGAGCTTGTCAAGAAGCTCATTGCTCCTGTAAGCAATAGACTTCCTGCAAGGAAAAAACAAACACAAGCATGATGAAGCATGACAGGTTAAAAGGCCATGTTAAAACAGAATGAATTTGCAGTGCTGCACATTAATGAAAATGAATTAAGTACACAAAACATTAATTACTTGATTATTGTTGCTACACTGAAAAATGCCAAAAAGTTTTGTAAGGTTGGCTTCAGAAAGACACCAGGAGTTAAGCTATATGCAATTTTCTGATCTTGCTAGAAATTTTTCTTTTAATTTACTCATCTCTCGTTTCCTTTAGTTCAAAAGATCTTTTTATGATGTTTCATATAGTTTCATTTACACATTGTAACATAACTATGTTTTCATTTTATGAAAGCATCATTAATGCATAATGAACTTTATCCACAGAAACAAGAATATACCTAATGTCTAGCAAAAATGTATGTTGCTAACTAAACAATACTCACAATGTGGAGCAACGTACATGATCAACCACCAAACACACTTGAAATTCATCAGAGACAATGTCTGCTATACTTTCCAGACAATAATCTCCAAATATTTTTTGCTGGAATAGTATAAAAGCACAATAATTCTCCACTTAATAAATGAAGAGACTGAGCTCTGAAAAGTATAAGCTACATGTTAGAGGTTGAAAATGAACCTGTGGTACAACCAAAACAAAACCAATGCCAATTCCCAATCCAAGCTTCAAAGTGCAACATTGTTACTCCTTGCAGTGTTGACAAGAATTGAACATAGAAGACCCTTTGAGGATGAAATCATCAGGATATTGCGGCAACCACTGTGCAAAGTAATTCACTTCATCTCTACTGGTTCTCAGCATTCTCACTAGAAACTGCTTTTATAACACACATGAAAAGGACACTCACATGTGTCTTTTCAGCTGAACAATAGGTTTTAGGATAGCTGAGAGACATAATTCACTTTTAGGACAGTGAACGAGCCTGTTAGAGCTCTGCATTTAGAGCAATCATAAAGTTGTGATTCTACTTCTACATCTTTGCCTTTGATAGTTGAAAATATCAATAGCTTTCAATATATTTCTTTTTTTATTAACCATATACAATTAGAAATTAATCAAATACTATGCTTGGGTGACCCGTAAACAGCAAGTATAATAATAGCAGGTAATGTAATTTCCCACTCTGTAATAAAGAAGACATTATCTTAAAATAAATATATACTTCTTTTTCAAATTTTCTTATATGAAAGTTATTCCAGATGGACACAGGATAAACATTCACTTTTTCATGTAGGTTGAAAGAGACCTTTAAGATTACAAAGTCCAACTGTAAACTCAGCACTGCCAAGTCAACCACTAACCCATGTCCCTAAGTGCCACATCTTTTAAAAACCTCCAGGGATGGTGACTCAACCATTTCCCTGGGCAGTTCCAATGCCTGACAATCCTTTCAGTGAGGGATTTTTTTCCTAATATCCAATCTAAACCTTCCCTGGCATGACATGAAGCTGTTTCCTCTCCTACTGCTTGTTCCTTGGGAGTCTGACCCCCACCTCACTACAACCTCCCTTCTGTAGAGAGCAAGAAGGTTTCCCCTAAGCTTCCTTTTCACCAGGCTAAACAACCTTGGTTCCCTCAGCCATTCCTCCTAAGACTTGTGCTCTAGACCCTTCATTAGTTTTGTTGCCCTTCTTATTGTCAAGCACTGGAACAGGCTGCCCAGGGAAGTGATTGAGTCACCATCCCTGAAGATATTTAAAAGATGTGTAGGTGTGGTACTTCAGGAGATGGTTTACTGGAAGACTTGTCTGTGCTAACAGTTGGACTCAATGATCTTAAAGGTATTTTCCAACTTCTATGAAAATTATATGCTTCATTTTATCATGAGTATAAAGTCATATTACAGGGATTCTTTTGCTGGGCTTATGAAGCATTAGTGGGGCATTTTAAGAAATATTCCCCTTAAGATATAAAACTAATGTTATATTTACATCAACTAACAGCATAATCTAGTGTCTCCCTTAAACATGAAGAACAGACTAAGAATTTAGGAAGTTGGCACAAGTAGTTACCTGTAAGGCTACAAAGCTCAAGCATATCATGACTGTACCTAATGTTTTTCAAATCCAACAGGAAAAATTAAATTTGGTTTCACACTAGGTGATCCCAAGGTTCGGCTTTACAGGTCTCCCTCACTTCCAAACTGCAGACATTACATATGTTACCTGTGAGCTTCAACAGGACATTTTGCTTTCCAGTCACTCAAATCAGTGTCATATTCCACAGAAATGACTCTAAGGGCAGGACAGTCTGAAGCCAGCCATGTCTAAATTGAAGAAAAGCATAAACCAAAGCAGCTTATAATGGAAGTACTTAAACTCTTGTAAGCAATTTAGCAGAATGGAGAAAAGACGTTACTATGGGGACAATATCAAGCAAGATACGTGTTCTTCAGTTAATCCCTAAATACATCTTACACCTAGACTATTACTCTTTCATACGACACTGCCGAACTCTAGCCTGCTCCCCAACCACAAAGCAGGCAAAGGACGCAGATAGATTACTAACTTACGCACTCCTGGCTCCCTCTCCTGGGTAAAACAAAAATTACTAAGATTACCAACAGGACTGATAGTTTACAGAGATACTTTGGTGGTTGTACCAATGTGCGTTGCTTGAAGCTCTAATTACTTATTTATCTAAAATATTTAAGTAGCAATCTGCAAAATCTGAGGTACTCAGACACCTATCTAAGAAATTAAAATTAATTTTATGTATATTTTTCTCAGCAATAACATTCCATAGCAGAATGATGTTGGAGGCTTAAGGTTAGCAGGGATTTTCTGTTGCAAGAACAACCTGCTCAAGATTTCAGCTTACTAACAAAAATATATCAGGAACTTGAAAAGTGCTACTTGTATAACACACTATAAGTAATCTGATTCAAAAAAGACAATTGCAGACAGTGTAACTCTAGATCCTCTGGACAGCTCTCATTCATGAGAAATCAATGAGAACGTCGTTGTCTTTTACCTTTGGCCAGCACTGACTATATTCCTCTTGTCCTTCAGAAGCTTTTTTATCCCAACGCCGGTCAATATCTTGCTGTCGCCAGGTTTTAAATGCTGCTCCCAAAAGGCCATGAACAAAAAGGATGTCTGCTCTGATGGGCTGACTGATACAGGAAAAGGAATGTCTAAGAGCTGCATGGCATATATTCTTTTAGCAAGTCAAATTTACACATAATTTTTAATTTAAGGGATGACAAAATTCTATTTTCAACACTACGTGTGACTTCTTATCTTGTGGCAAACATTTCATGATATTTCAGAGGATACTCAGAACAAGACAAAAAAAAAAAAGGATCCACCCAGAAGACAGAGATGCAAGAAGAAGTATGGAAAATACCCAGCTCACAAGCCATATTTTTCTATAATGAAAAATAACATTCTCTCCAGCTACTCTTAATGCAACCTGGCAGTTCCAGCTTTATGGTGAAATTACATCGTCATTGTAACTAACACCAGTAACCCGGGGAATAGTTGCTACTAAGTGACATACCACATTGGAGACTGCTTCAGCCCCAGATATACAATCACTATGAAAAGAAGCTGAAGCTGTAAATTTACTGCATCTTAAGCCAACATGTGCTGCTGCCAGCAAAATAATTACAAGGCAAAATAATTATCCCAAGACAGCCAGGACAAAGGCTACATGGTTGTAATGCATGAAAAGCAGTAATTCATCTTGTGTTCTGTTCGGATTTCTCCTGCAGTACAATAATACTTTTACAGTCATAGACTGCTCCAACCACTTCTGTTGTTCTCCTATTTGAGAATCTAGATTCAGTCCTCTCAATCCAGCAAAGAACAGGAAGGGCAGGTGACATCAGTACAGCAGCACTCTGATATCAGCTCTTTCAAAGTTTTTTAACCAAACAGTTTAACAAGCAACAGAAAGTACAACACGTACAAGTAACTCAACATGTACAGTTACCTTCTTCCACTTTACCTGCTGCGATATTGTGGATGTAAAACATAAACACCATCTAGATACTTTTCTTTCACTGCATCTCTGTCTAGATTAGCCAAAGCTCTGGCTGCATGAGAAGACTGAATGACATGTGGGGATTTCATTACTTCAGCAAGTACAGAAATCCAACCTACATTGAAAAAATAAAGTGGCAGGTTAACTAATAGAAACATCATCCAAACAAAAGAATTCAGAAACATCATACTTCAAACTATACTTGTGAAAACGGATGTTAAAATTTGAGAACGGTAACACCAAAAATAAATTTCTAAACAGAATAAATGTTGACTCCTGTGCAAGCTCTCCTTAAGAACACTACCTATAATCTATTTTCAGTTCTCCAAATACAATAAAAAGACTGTCAAGCTAGTCCAATTAAAATTAGCAAGGTCTCTGCTTTTGCATTTCTCTTATGAGAGCAAAGATGAAGGTCAAAAATAGTGTTCAGGATCCTTCTGTCCTCAGATGCCTTATCACAGCTAATACAGAATAAAAACATCATTGCTTTTCCTTCTCTTCCTGTGTCACAGCTTTTGCAAAGGAAAAGAGCCTTAGAGGTTCTTGCTTCTTGCACATCATCCAGCAACGAAAGAGTAGTTTTATCAACCCTTAACCAGCAATAGACAACTGCTCAACTCTGGAGCCTGGTTCACTGTCTAAAATCCCATTTATACTGAGAGCTCTGCCCCAGGAAGCAGGTGACTTTTCTGTTACAATCTCTTCCTCTATACATACAGTTTTAGCAGTCGTCGTATCAGTCATCATATCAGAATGCAAGAAAGGTGCTAAAGCTCAAACCCAAGGCCTTTGTAGTCTATCTATCTTTCTCCAAAAGTAAGCAGTAACAGAACTTGCAGAACAATAAAGGAATAGAGCAATAAAAAGACAAGTATATAGGGCTGATTCTCCATTATATTCTTTCAGGCTTCCACAGCCAACTTGGCTTCTGTGTGTAGAACTTTATGGATTTCTCTTTCCCTGAGTTCATCTAATTACTTTTTTAAGCTCTTCAAGTCTTCAACAATCACAATGTTTTGTGGCAAGTTTTAGTTGGGTCATACACTGTATGGAAAAATGTATACAATTTTTTGTTTTGCCTCTTGGTAATTTAATGTACAAGCACCTTTGGTCTTGCATGGCAAGAAACAGCAGATGACCATTCCCTCTTTGCATTCTCTGAGCTAGTGAGGATTTTATAAATCTCAGTCATATTCTCCTTCAGTTGCTTTTTCCATACTAAGTGTCCTATTCTAGTTATTTGTTCTTTATACCACAGTCATTCCAAATTTTTTATCACCCTCATGTCTTTCCCTGTGCCTTTGCTACTTATCCTTTTTGCAACAGCAGATTAAAAATGTGTTTAAGAGACAGACAACAGCTCGGATGTATACACCAGCATACTGGTATCTTCTGTTTTTCTTATTCTTTATTTCCTAATAAAACATTGGGAAGTATTTGGTACAGAAACCTAATTTTGATAATGAGGGGCATTAAAAAGGGGCATCAGAGCAAAACTTAGCAGAAGTTCCTAGCCTAACATGAAACAAGAGAGGGTGGAAAGGCATGTTTCACTTCGTTCCAAAAGCTATGGACTACAAGCTGTTCTGTTCCTTTGCAAGACTGAAACACAGTCAATTAAAAGAAAAATTATCTGCAAGAGAAGAAAACTCAGATCTTCGCCAGTCATGTAAACTGAACATCAATCAAGTCCAAACTATCACCATCCATCAGACTTCGCACACCTCTGCAGCACTGACATATGCTGGCCAGACAGCATACAGGACTTTTTAATCAACACCATCTAAACTGTCTATACTTTCTGTATTAAAAAAACAACAGCAGCATCTCCCCACCCTCACAAATACAAAAAACACACCACTACCATCGTCCTTTGTATTTTAAAAAAGCACTGAATCCCCAAAAAATTTTAGAATAGAAATCTGACATTCAAATTGCTTGCACTTGCTTTCCTTTTACCTGCACGTACTATGGAAGCATGAAGACGTTCATCCAAAGCCATATTTCCAATAATGCGAATTATGTTCCTTTGTATTTTTGCTGAATCTTTACGCATCTGGTATATCCTCTGTAGTAACTGAAGGCCTCCTTTAGCTTCAATTTTATCACAGTGAGAAGAAACCTAGTAAATACAGTAAATACAATGACAGTAAGTAGACATTCTGCAAAAGGTCGAGATGCTGTTAATTCACAAATTAGGGAGTTTGAATGATGTCGAGCCCTTAAAATGTAGAAATTCTTATTAATCTAGAATGTATTATGCCGTAGTTGAAGATAAGTATTTTAATATGCTAAACACATGATTTCTATGGATTAACAACCTGAAAGATGCTGAGTATCATCACTACTCTCCTCCACATTTGACAGAGATGAGATAGATCTCCACTTGATCAAACTTCAACAAAAGTTTAAGAGTCTGAACAGGATAATTATCTCCATTTGTTAGAGCACTCTCTCAATCCCAGCTACCTCTCTTCCGGTTCACCATGTAAAATGGAATCATTATAATCCCTTCTCTTTGAATGACATGTCAAAGATATGTCTACGTCCCATGTAGCACTGCTATTATTACTGATCTTAAGGGCAATAGCAGATTCTAGTCCAACCAGATGAATATACACTAATTAGTTGTTGTGGCAACTACTGATATTGGCCAAATGCTTCTGACTTGAACATGTTCTTTACAGTGCTTGAAAATGCGTGGTAGTTATATGCTGATGTCCTCAAGTCTGTAGCTTTCAACAGACACACACGCATTTGGAATTAGTACAGTCACAACTTGTTTAAACTGAAAATCTGGAGTATAAGAAGTTCTAGATTGAGTCAGAATTTCTATGTATATGGAAGATGAGCAAGGAATACTGGCAAACTGCTCTTTATCCATGCCTACTACCAATAACAATTTGGTATTCTCAATGCTGTTTCTCAGTGTTCCAGGCTTCTGAGCAATTAAGCACACACAGGAGAGTACAGCAATAGGGAACAAGAAGAATCACTGCTATACGAAGTCTTCCATACTCTCCATCTGTGAGAGATGTCTCTGAAAAGGACAGACTGGTCCTGGAAAGATGCATTGTATTAGGTGCATGCTGTGTAATGTTTTGCCAAAAGCAATGACCCCTGGAAAAAGGTCTTTTTTTGAAAGCCAAGGTTTGCATTTCATTCTGACTTTTGATTAAAATGAATTCATGAAGCTACTCTGCTTTCTAGAAACCTGGCACTACAGTTAGATTAAGAGCATTAAGAGACCATTTGTAAGATTTCTGAATTAATGTACACCAACTTCCACAAATTCACACATACTTTGCACTGAGAATTTTGTATTACCAGTGTATCTCACCTACTTGAGAAGCTGCAGAGCCTCATCATGTCTATCTCAAATGACTTTGAGTGTCAGTGGAAGGTAGCCCTAAACAGAAAAAGACTTCTGGACTTCAGGCATTCTCCCCTGCTTTTCTGTGTCAGAGCTGCTTTTTTCTTTTTGAAAGATACATACAAGTATACCACAGTGGAATTTATACAGGCTAATTAGGAACAACAGAACTTACATTCACTTCCCATCAGAAAAAAAGGAGTCTGTCATGCTGCCTTCCAATTCTCACCAGTCTTGGTTGTTTCAATACCCTTACAGAAGGGGCAAGGGATAGGAGACAAGGAAATGGCAACTCCTTCCCAATACATGACAGCATTAGAACAGAATGTTTATAAATTTAGCTTTTCAGTTACAGTTTAAAGGACAAATTACCTTAGAATGCTGTACTAAAGCTTGCAAGCAAAAGAGTTCCACTGTCTCTGAAGGGATCTTACTCAGTGTCTCACAATATGGAAGTCCATTGCCTCCAAAACACCATAAACCTCCCTGAAATGAGTATCAGTAAAAATTATACCACATTCCAAATGGCTAAAAAAAAAAAAATAAAAAATCAGCATTTCTAAACTAAAACATTAAATGTGTAATGGTCCATAGAAATTTCTACAATGAGTACACAGCATGCATGCACTTTTCAAAACATACAAATTACACAACAGTACACAATAAAAATATCTAGTATTTCAAACTAAAAATATTAACTAGATTTCCAGTCAGTAGTCGCCATAGTTTATTAGCTTCAAAACATAAATTAAGGGGCAAAATGTATGATTTTCATTTTGTTGATGAATGTCTTCTTTCAAGATCATTCGTTCAAGCATAAAAAAATGCAAGATTCATACTGTATCTAGATTTGCATAGCTGCAATAAAGAGGAGGAAAAAGAGGAAAAAAGGTCTTCAACACGTAGCAAGGTCTCTGAGGACCAGTCTTTCTCAATCATGCAACAGGAAGACCGGCATAACCTCAATAAAAAACGATTTTCTAGAACAGCATGATTACTAAAATGCCTCCAAGTGCGGTGTCTTACTAAAACTCTCTTTGAAACAAGAGGACTCGGTATAAAAACAATAAGGGGTGATAAAGTAAAAATATTACACATAACTGTGACATAGGAAATAGTTATTGCATTCTGAAATCTCTAAACAAAGCCTGACAGGCATCATTATTAAAACATGACAGCAATTTTTACGACTGCATCTTATAAAAATTATCATCACTGATTAAACAGTCATAAATTTTAAATAAAAAAATAAAATGCAAAATATGACAGTGGATTACACTGGGATTATAAGTATTATTTTTAAGTAATAACAGCACTTTAAATGACATTTCTAAAGCCACTTAGGAAATTGCTAGGCAGAGTTGAAGAAAGTTACTAGTTTCCAAGTACAAACAGACTGCTAGACTATTTAAATTCTGGTTTTGGCAACAATGACCTATTACAGGGAGGCATTTCCATGTGGTATAAGAGAGTTTACTATTTAAGGTGTGCTAACAATTTATCAGTTTGCTAGTAAGACTTAAAAGAGGTTTAATCATCACAGAAGTGAAAGAATACCCAAACAACAGGTAAGATGAGACGTGAAAAATCATTTTATGAGCACTGCAAGGGAAGGAAATGTTCTGGACAAAATACTGAAACATCTGCTTTATGGGAAGGCTTGTAAGAAAAGATATAATCTTTCACTAGACCAACCAGTACAGCTGGGAAAGATAAACAAGCTTTCAAGCAGACAGACTGTGTGTAGAAGAGATTTTACTTATGTTGTCTCTTTCTCCTGTAACACTCAGAAATATGAAAATAGGTTTGTATCTTTGAACTCTGAAGGAACAAAGAACCCAACTAATTCTATTCTGCAGGTGGGAACTCACCCGTTGTGCAGCGAGAATCTGGCTACTTTCACGTAAAGCAAGAGATGTGAAGTGCTGGACACATGGATCAAGATCAGTCTGAGGTAAAGATACTAACAACAGGCGAAGTTCATCTTCTATGGTATAATCCTGTGAGAAATAAGCACAAATAGCTTTTAGTTCTGTTCAAAGCATGAAGCAAAACACAGAGGAAAAAAAAAGATACCTGAAATAATGAAATCAGCCATATTAATAAGATCACAAGCCACAAACCACAAACCATGGACTTAAGTGCTCTGCAACTCTGGTTTTATATTATACCTGTAAATACTTTGGAAACTGGTAATTCTAAACCCACCATCTCAGTGATGAAAAGCAAGCTTTAAACTTCATACTTTGATGGCCTTATTCTAATAGGTCCAAAAAAGAAAAAAAACATTCTTCTTGGCACAGGAAGCTTAAAAGTTCACCCTTAACTACACAGTAATTTTGGTGCTGCTGCATTAAAACGGAGGCATAAATTACTAATAGAAAATACAGACGATCCTTTTAATCTTTTATCTTCAAAAATATTCATATAGATGTTCATTTAATAATCAGAGTAGATGACAGGAAAATAGAGTATATATACAACCATACACTAGGATAACCTAGTACTTCAGGACTGACAGGTACATATCCACTATCCTGTAATGTTACAAAGATAAGAAAGCAAAAGCTGAGAATATCTCTACCAATCAAAGCTGGTTTTCAGAGTTTCATCAGTTAAGATCTACAGGTATTTTCTGACAAGGACTTCTGCCAGCATTCAATTCTATTAGTATTACAAAAGACCTTTTATATTATGCTTTATGTGCCAATTCTGTTTACTGAAGAAGCTGATATGATGACATGATTGCTCAAACCATCATATATATACATTTACTAATTACCATAAAAAACAAACCAAAGCCAAATTTATCCAATACAGATTTGTTGGTAAGCAAAAGCTGGCAATAGAAGTGGGCCTACAGCAGAGACTTACGCTGGCACTGAGGATGCAAAAGCCTCCAGAAAAGCTCTCTACATGTAGGAGTCTGTCAATATCGACAAGCTGTCCTGGGTTCAGCAGTAGCAGTCATGTTTTCCCCTTCTTGGTAGCTGGTGCAGTGCTGTGTTTTTGACTTTTGGCCTGGGAACAGTGCTGACAGCACTGATGTTTTTAGTTACTGCTCAAATGTTTAGATTGACCAAGGACTTTGTGAGCCTCATGCTCTGCCAGGGAGGAGGGGAAGCTGGGAGGAAACAGAGACAGGACACCTGACCCAAACTAGCCAAAGAGATATTCCATACCACAGCAGGTCATGCCCAGGATGTAACTGAGAGTTACCCGGAAGTGCTAGCTCACTGAGGGGTTGAACTAGGTATCGGTCAGTGCTCGGTTGGGCGGGGGGGGGGGGGGGTTGGCGGGGGGAAGTTATCAGTTGGCAGGTGGTGAGGTGTTGTATTCTCTTCCCTTGATATTTCCTTTATCATTATTATTATTGGTGGTAGCAGTAGTGATTTGTGTTATACCTTAGTTACTAAACTGTTCTTATCACAATCTGTGGGATTCTTCTTTCGATTCTCCTCCCCATCCCTCCAGGAGCAGGAGGAAGGCAATAATGGGGGGAGTGAGTGAACGAGCCACGTGGCTGGGTTTAAACCACTACAACAAGGCAATCTAGAATGACCCCAGGGGTATATCAATATACGTTTAGTATAAAGATTTGTATTTTGGTCTCAATTTTACTACTTCATTACTTACTTTAGAAGAACCCCACTTCAGTACAGTTACCAACAACAAAAGCACTAAAACCAACCAAGCAAGCAAAAACCATCTAATACCTGCTTTTCATTTACTTACATTCTTTATTTTTGGCAATGGTGGTGGAGGCAGGAAAAAGCGAAGGTTGATATCTTTGGATCGAGCCAACCCTATAGCAGTCCTTTGATCACAGGTTTGGGCAACTGTACTATACTGATAACCTGTAGCAAAAGAACTTCAGTGTTAGAGTTAAAACAATACTCAAATATTTCATTTGGTTTTAAATGTAGTTTCTGATCTACTTTGTAAATACACTTGAAAAAAGAGCAACCTCTCTACAATTTTGTAATCAGAAATTCCTACAGATAAAAATTGCAGATGTTAGACTAGCACTATACTGAGCTGAAATACACCTGGGCACTAACCATTCATTAGAGACAAGTCTGATAATGGTTCTCAGATAGAAGATGAACCCAAGCAAAAGCAAACGTTCAGTATTGCCACTGTGAAAGGAATACAAAAACTACAAGCCCAAGCTTAATGCCTGAGCTTCAGTTAAAATTTGAGAGGCACCCTGAATACCTTTTTCTTCATACAGTGTTAAAAACCAGCCTTAAATCCACATGTTGCAAAGACAGAGACATGTAATTTTAAATGATACAAAATACATGTTTCAGTAAAATTGTTACAGAAGTTACAAGACAGACTGAACCACACAGCTTGGTGTCATTGGAAACTTGCTGAGGGCACACTCAATCCCACTGTCCATGGCACCAACAAAGATGTTGAACAAGACCTGTCCCAACACCGATCCCTGAGGGACACCACTCGTTACTGGTCTCCAACTTGACACTGAGCCATTGACCACAACTCTTTGCGTGCAGTTCTTTATCCACCAAGTGGTCCACCTATCAAATGGATGTCTCTTCAATTTAGAGACAAGAATGTCGTGTGGGACAGTGTCAAATACTTTGCACAAGTCCAAGTAGATGACATCAACTGCTCTACCCCTGTCCATCAGTTCTGTAGCCCCATCATAGAAGGCCACCAAACTGGTCAGGCAAGATTTCCCCTTAGTGAAGCCATGCTGGCTGTCACCAAGCACCTTGTTGTTTTTCATGTGCCTTAGCATGTCTTCCAGGAGAACCTGCTCCAAGATTTTGCCAGGCACAGAGGTGAGACTGACTGGTCTGTAGTTCCCTGGGTCATCCATTTTCCCCTTCTTGAAAATGGTGGTTATATTTCCCTTTTCCCAATCATTGGGAACTTCACCTGACTGCCATGATTTTTCAAATATGATGGACAGTGGCTTAGCAACTTCATTTGCCAGCTCCTTCAGGACCCATGGATGGATTTCATCAGGTCCCACGGACTTGTTCAGATTTTTAAGATGGTCTCAAACCAGATCCTCTCCTACAGTGGGCCTAAGGTCTTCAACCTCACAGTCCCTGCATCTGCCTTCCAAGACTTGGGTGGTGTGGTCAGAGCCTTTGCCAGTGAAGACCAAGGCAAGGAAGTCATTGAGAACCTCAGCCTTCTCCAAATCCAGGGTAGCCAGTTCTCCTGATAGCTTCCGAAGGGGGCTCATGTTGTTCCTAGTCTGTCTTTTATTCTCTACGTACCTACAGAATCCTTTCTTGTTACTCTTAACATCCCTAGCCAAGCTTTATTCTAACTGGGCCTTAACTTTCCTAACTGGTCCCTAGCTTCCCGGACAACATCCCTGTACTCTTCCCAGGACGCCTGTCCTTGCTTCCACCTTTTGTGGAATGTTCCCTTCCAAATGCTACCTACTTTATAGCTGGAAAAATGTGAATTTACATACTGACACTGAGTAGCAAAATGAAAGGGAAAAAAACCCCACCACCTTCAAATGGGAATATTTTCTTTCTATAAAATTTGTTTCTATCTTTGTTACTGTTATGCAATTCTAAAACAAAACAGCCAAGCCATTTAAAATATAATTTTCACAGTCAGAGATCAGTCATACTTTGTAATTTGGTGCAGAACATTTACAGCTGCAAACTGAAGTCACCAAAGCTGTTCTTTGGACAAGCAAAATACTCTACTTATGCTAACAGACATGATGAACAATTTGGTCTTAGCTGTGAGAAGTTAGTGCATACTTTCAGCCTTAATCTTTAAAGGACTCGGCTCTGGAATTATCAGCTTAAAAAAGAAATTCTTTCATGAGGTAGCTAGCAAGAATAATTAGTGTTTGTGAAAATCCCAAATAGTACAGCAATGAGCACTATAGAGAAAAGAAGAACAGAAAAAGCAACTAAATTCCTGAGTACTGGCCATCTTGTGCACTAAGACCTGAGATCACCTGCTAACAGATATTCTGCCATAAACAGGAGACAGTTATACTAAATTAGTATACAAAGCTTCAGTTTTGGTACATCCTAGCTTTCAAATGTTTTCAAACACAGCTTTTTGAAGTAAATTTCTCAAGGAAATTAATTAGAATTTTAAAGAGGTAACCTGAAACAAGATGACTCTTATAAAGCACTGCAAAAGTGAACTCGATCAGCTGATGGAGTTACCACAATAATGAGAGTGAAGATTAGTGTCACCTAGCTTATGTGGACTAGTGATGGAGGGGGGGAAGAGGCCAGACATATTCACAAACACCGCCTTTACTGGGGTTTCAAGGATATTTGCTGCTAGAGCAACAGGAAGAGCTCATTACTATTAAATAACAACTAAGATGGAAAATGGCTTACAAATAATACTTGCACATACAGGTCCTCTATGTTCTCATTACTACTTTGCTATTACTACCTATCAGCTACTAATCAACTTTTATTAACCTAACCATGGCCTTGAAGTCACTCTTAAAGAGCCTTACAAAAATCACTGCCAGGACTTGTGTCCGTGCTAGCAGTCCCAGCTGAAAACAAGGAATTAATGAACATGAACTGCCTTCCCACATCACAACAGTGCACAACAGTGGGTGCAATTGTCTGGTGAGGAAACAGAGAGAGGCCTGCACTGCAGATACACACTCTGTACCAGGGTATAAGGAAAGAATGACTGCCTGAAACATAAATAAACCCCTCACATTTTAGACCAAAATTCAGAGAGTATTTACACTTCTTGCAGCTCCTAGCTTTTGTTGACAGCAGACCTGAAACAGCTGACACACTTCCATTTCTGGGATGAATAAGGCTGTATCTCTGTATACGTTACCATGCCAGTGACTGTTGCTTGCCAGGTCTTGTACAGCCTGTAGTCGGACCTCTTTGTCTTCTGACTGAGTTCTCTTTAAGAGAAGCCATAAGGTACATTCATGATCTTCTCCATCAAATGTACTGAATTGTTCTTTTACCAGGAAAGAAATAAAGCAGACGTTATTATTAATGGGCATTTTAACAGTCACATTTCTATTTGTTAAGTAAAAAAAACCAACACCACAACTATTTCTTTTAATAACTGAATATTAATCATTAGCAAGTAATCTCAAATCTCTTCTTAAACATCACTTTTATTTACTATTAATATAGAAAATTGTAAGTAATATTACCACCATTTCAATCACACACAAAATAAAAGGTAATTTTGTAAGAAAAATTACTTTACTTTCTAAACAACTGATGTTTCACTATTCAAAAATAATAATCATAGATAAAAAGCCGTGCTTTCAATACCTACCTTTAAAGGGTCTCCGGAAAAATTTAGCTTCTGTTTCTAGAATTTTCCTCACTGCTTTATGAATTTCTTTCCTGGCTTGATATGTGATTCCTACAAGACAATTTTTGGATTACTGGAAGTCTGAAAGACAGTTTTCTTGCATTATTTTCCTTATATATATATATGTAAAGAATATATACACACACATACACATATGGACACACATAGCGACAAGTATCTAGTATACAGAGAACTGTATGTATACAGCTATCTTAAAAACCCAGCACCAGTTTAAAATAAATTTGGTGACATTGTGAAGAACACTATTTTTGTAACAGATCTCAGGTAATATAATTTTCTTTATATAAGGGTGACTTACATAAACATTCTATTCTCTTAATATGCTATTTTTAGAATCCAAACAATTATAAATCTTACCTTGATATTCACTTTGATTTAGAGAAGCTGTATGTACATATATATAGGACTTAAGTTTTTCCTGATGTAGAGCTTGAGTATCGATTCGCAGTAACTTCTTTAAGGACAGGACTTCATACGTAATGAATACAAAACCACTTTAAATAAAATAAAACTGTGTATGAACATTGATTTTAAAAATATTAGGGTAAAAACATGTTAACAATCACTTTGGTATTAATCATGCAGATTTTACCAAGTTGTAATAGCTGACAGATTAATTTAGCAAAGTAAAGACTCTAAAATACATGAAAATAAGTAGTAACTGTCAGAAAATATGCTTCAAAGCTATATTCTGCTATGTCTAAAGGTCCTGTAACATTGTTACAGTTTTTGAAAGATACACATAATACAGTTAAAATTTTAATTCATAAGTTACATGCATGCTTGTCAGTTACAACTTACCCAAGTATCAGTGATCCAGTTACCTTTGCAATTTTTCCTTGAAAATAAACAAAAAACACAAAGTTGTGTCCATCACCTCAATATAAATATAGTTAGCATTTGATTACCAGACTCTAAGAATGTCAGTCACTAAGAGTAAGATTTTATAAACTTTTCCATTGCTCTCTGGCTTTCAGAAAATTGTTACCTAAATTTACAAACAGGAAAAACAGTACTTGATCAGAATTTCCTGCTCTCCTAAGCAAGACGATAAAACATGTATCCTGCCAGTACTATTTACTTTAAATACTGCCACCCATCAATTAATTATATTCATTGCTGAGCTGAAGGAATGAACAGTGAACTTTCTCTGCCTGTGCAACTAGCATTCATTCAGAACATTTTAAGGAGTTACACAATGGTGGATATTTCTTCAATTTATATGAATATATACAGGAGCATGTATGCTCTTTGAAAAGTGCTACAGAGCCTCTTTAAAAATATAGGTTTAAAAAAAAAATTCCACTGAATCTCACATATAAAGCAAACAGCTGAATAAAAACATGCCATTTGCAACAATTTCCCTTTTAAATCCAGCAATTCCTGTCAGATCTGAGTATTTTGCCTGGATTATAGGATTTCAGTACAGAGAAACCCTATTATTACTAGTAGCAGCAAACCCAGTGGAACCCATCTCACCTATCATGAATAATTTCTTTTCCTCAGCATGAACTGGGAGATTTGCCTCACAACCACTGCCACCAGGTTCTTTGTGATACTGTAAAAATTTTGCATGCAGAAAAGAGGCAGAAAATGTTGAAAAATAACTGGCAGAGAAAGTTGAAAAGGCAAAAAATTGCAATGCTTCCTGTAGAGCAGAAAAATAAATATTCCATCTTTTAATGCTGAAAAAAACCCCTTAGCCATTAGAATTGTCATCCTATACAGAAGGCACCGAAGAAAGCAGACACTAAGTAGGAAAGACTGCAGAATTAATACCAGTAAATAAGGAGAAAGAAACAATAGGAACAAACTTTATTGCAACCTTATTAATAGTTCATGAATGTAATCTTTTCATGGCTCTAACAGTTATAAAAAAAAAAAAAATATAAAATGGAGACTGCATTTAGAGAGGGGACCTTCATCTTGTGTTCTAATTCCAGATAATCTTCTACTGTCAATTTTACATATCATTATGCAAAGCAAGGTCAGAGGCAGACACCCACTTCAGGCCAAAAAAATCCCCGGATCACAAAGTATTTAGGGATTTAGATCTTTAGTAGCATTTAATTATGCATGGGTTCATATCAACACAGTTTTTTCCTTTTTATTAACACCTCAGATGAATACATACAGAACTGTACTTACTGATATCATGCCAGGGTAGGTGTGTTTTTGTGGCTGGACCAGGAGTTCCTATAGTTCCTATTTGTCTATAGCAAAATATACAGTAAGCAGACACTGACATTCTCTGTGTTGAAAAAAACAAAACAAACAAACAAAACAAACAAACAAAACAAACACCAAAAAACCAACCAACAAACAAACAAAAAGAGAGAAAGCAATGATTGATTTGAGGATTACAGCAGAAAACCTGTAGCAGTTTTTTTCCCCTGTCCTTTTAGCACAAAGGTCATGATTGCAAAGGTCATAATAAACCATATTTGTGTCATTTAACTCTATATAAAGTGTTCTAATTAAATAAGTCTATGAACTCCTTAACTTAATAGGCTTCAATTACAATAAAAATTTAAAGCAGTGTCTGACACAATTATGTTTTACTCCTGATTTTAGAATGTATCTCTTATTAACTTCCCTTCTTGTCAGCTTCCTTTCCTACTTCTTCATAACTCTCCCTTAAATACCAGATACAGTCATATGTCCATCAAGACATTCTTCATTATGACATGACTTTAATACAACTCCGTAATGAACTTTATGCTTTCAAAGTTTGTAACTGATTCTGTTAGCAAGAAAGTCTTTTATTTTAACTAACAAGGATCCAAGAATTACTACTACATATTTTTTCCTTTAAAAGGGCAAATCCAACTAACACTTTAAGAATGTGAGAACTCTACAGTTAATAAAAATAAATACTGGTTCTAAAATGTCTGACTCCATGGGCTCATGAAACTCAAAAGGGCATGATTACAGGTAAAACATAAAGGACACTTCTTGTCTTAGAAAAATTCTTACACATGCAAAAGAATGGAAACCTAGCCATGGCCATGAGGAACACAACCTTTTCTAAAATTAAGACTTTAGTAATTCATCATTATGAAGACACAGATTACTGACAGACTAATTGCACTGTATTCACTGAATGTTGAAATCAAACTGTATTTTTTTTCCAGTCATCAAAACCACCTACTGTATCGTAGAATACCCAAGTTCTGAATGCACAAGCAACTGCATGCAAGCATGAATCTCCTTGACAGCAGTGATCTCCATGAAAGTAGTACCTGAGTTCTTCAGAAATGGTTTACTCTTCTGACATACCTATGATGTAAGGCATTGAATTTTCCCCATTTTACAGGTAGGAAGATGAGCTAAGAGAAGCACACTGCATCTTTCTTACACATTTTAGGTATTACCTTGCCTCTTTGAAAAAGTGGGACTATTCAGGAAGCACCATAAAGAAGCAATGCACTTTAGACCAATGATAAAGGCTGTATGTTAACCTCTGCACAGTGAGGTTCAAAGAAAGTACAGTTTTATTAGTCAAGCACTGAAAAGCAAGGCAATTTTGGCCAGGCAAAAGCACCAATTCCTCTTTCTACCATTTAAGTGTATTTACCATCTTACATACTAGCCAAAGTTACTGCTTTCACATTTGATTTCAATGACAAAAACTTCCCTCAGCTAGGAAAATAAACAAATTGGCTTGGCAACCTACAACAGCAATCAAGTTCTGCATATCACATCTGCTGAAGACTTAATCTCAAGTCTTAGTAGATAGAATGTGCAGTATTTTTAGTACAAGAATTATGCGAAAATCCAGAAAAAAATATTAAATATTTTTAACAATCACAAAATACACAAAAATTGGTTTTGCATAGATTGCAGAAGTAACGTGAAATTCATATTTTGTAAGTGAAACTTCAGTGTCCGCATTAATGAATTTACATTGATTTGATGATCTTTAACATCCTTTCGAACACAAACCATTCCATGATTCACTGCCACAATCACAGAAGAACACTTTTCGGGTTCTGTTACTTCAGTATTGTATTTATGCATTGTCAGTCACTTCAATAGAGTATATAACACTAAGAAACACTTCCAAGGCATTAATAATCAGCCCTCTGGAGACACCTCCCCCACCTCCAAACTCTATGGCTTTACTATCTTTACGCACAGAACCACAGTACTAACATTTATTCTTCTACCTAACCACAACATGTAGCCACAATAAACATGTAGCTCAGTGACAGCAAGTGCCACAATCCCTGAACTAGGCAGCCAGCAACAAACTCTGACACAGGTCTGTGCGGTGCCAACGTTTGTAACCACCCCAGCGTGGAGCAGTTGCAGCTGCACAACTAGGGCGTATTAAAAAATAATGAAGATTGGGGCTTCACAACCAGGACATATTAAAAATAATAAAGATTTGGGCAACACCACATCTAACTGGACAGGAAGCAAAGCGGTAATAACTGTGTCTCTTTCCAAAGGGGTAAAACCACATGTCCCCACTTCTGCACTCTCACGAGGGCGAGGCCCGAGGCACCGCTGTTACCTCGAGAGCGGCAGGCAGAGCCGCTTGGCAGGCCCAGGCGGAGGGGCAGAGCAGGCGCGCTCGCCGCTGCGGGCTGCCGGAGCCAGAAGGGACTTCGAGTCCGAGGTCGTGAAAATAGTAATAAATACTAAACCAGGAAAGCAAGCAAACCCCCTGCGGTAAACGGGTCAGGTGGTGACAGAGGTGCTGAAAGTCCACCCGGGGCCCGCCCCAGAGCCTGGCTCCCCACCTCCAGCCACCCTCCCTCCCCCTGCCGACCTCCACTACCAACCCCCCGCCCACCAGCCTAACACCGCCGCTACCTTCCGCCTCTGCCTCTCCCCGCCGCGCCCGGCAGCGGCGCCCTCGCGCTCCCGTGACGTCAGCACGCTGCAGGCAGCCTGGCCAATGAGGAGGCGCTGCCGGGAGCGCAGGCCCCGGAGGGGAAGGTTGCGCATGCGCATGGCATAGTGATGACGGTGGCGGTTGGTGGTGGCTGTTAGTGCGGAGTTTCCGTCGTCAGGGAAGCGGTCGGTGGCAGCGGCAGCGGTAGGTGAAGGGCAGGCGGGAGCGACTGACTCCCTTGAGAAGCGGTGGAATCTGCCAGTTCGGAGAAGCCCCCGGCATTTCCTAGGTGCGCGTTGGGGCTTGCTTCCCTTCGCCCAGGCCGCGTTCTGCAAGGCCGCTGCCGGTGGTTGTCCCCAGCTGCTGGAGGTGTTGGCGAGGGACAGAAGTGTCCGTATTGCTTCTAGGGGTGAGGGGAAAAGGGGAAGGCCTTTAATTTTCCCAGCTCAGTGTCCTGCCTGAGCTAGGTCTGGTACCACGGCCTGTCCCGGCGCGGCCACTCCAGGCCCCCGCCGCTTTGCGTGGTCGCCGGGCAGCTCAGGTCCTGGGGAAGTGACTTGTCGTGAACGATCGCTGAGTTCAACCAAGATGTTGTTTCCTTTGCTTTCAGATTTACTCTTGTTTACCTGTGAAGCCCAAAGCAAGAGCTGTGCTTGTCACCTCTTCCTTTCAGCGTTTGTGAGAAAACTGAGAAGATGGTGAATGTTCTGAAAGGTGTGCTGGTTGAATGGTTAGTAACAGCACTTACTGTCTCTTGTTGTGTCAAAGTCTGCCTATTTCTTTAGAGCTGGAAATGCTCTATGTAACTTAAGAGTCTAGGCCTACAAAAAGGAGTTATGGTGAGAGGGGTGATGCTGAGTAAGCACATATGAGAAAAGTGAGGCCTTTGGGGGAAAGGAGAGGCAGTTGTAGGTAATGCTAATTCTAAACTCCTTTCTTCTTTTCAAGATACTGGTTTCCATTTATGTTTAACCATTAGATGTACCCTCTTGTTCATTATACTGCTTACAAATAATGTGTGTGGGTTTGTGTTGCTGTTAATGAGCAATGTGTTTCTTTACTGGCTCTAGAAGGAGAAGGGATAATTTTTTATCCTTTTCTGTCTTTTTTTCATCAACTCCAGTCCAAATCCCAGCAAGGCTGATATGGGGCCCTGTTTGTAGATGATACTCAAAGAGGAACACTCTTTTAGTTTGTGAAAGTAAGCTTTCCATGCATATGCAGTAAACATTACTAACAATTGGATAACTAGTTACCTTCAAAGTAGAAAGAAACAGGATTTGTAGAATCGTTGCATAGCATTATGTAACATTTCTGCTGTACACTTGTAATTGCAAGTAGAAGAACCTTGAACCTCTTGTGATCTGCCTGCATAAAACTGTGATCTTGCAATATCTGTATTCTGAGCTGACTGGACATTAGCCACCTGAAGTCTGGATGTCTGATGGCTGTGTGTGAGCAGTTCAGAACTCTGCTATAATAAAAAGCTTGTCTACTCAAGTTTGGCTTCATGCTGGTACATTAATAAACCTCTGAGGTGCAAAAAAATTGCCTGCCTGCCACTGATCGTGTAAAGATGCTCAGAGCTCAGAAGTTCTAAAATCTCAAGATGTTAGCAAAATGTTTTGTTTTATACTTTATGTGTTTATTTTACACATACTTAAAGATCTGAGTTTTTTTATTCAGCTCCATGGCCATGTACCACTTAGTGTGGAACTTAAATCATTCTGTCTGATAACAAATCTATAGCATTTGTTATGCCATCAGATGTTTTCAACAGCTCCCTGGGAAACTGACTTTTGAGGTGGTTTTCCTAGCTCTTGGTTTGGTTTTGTTTTCTCCCCACTTTTGCATACGGGTGGCCTATGATTTGGCACAAAATTTCATCCGGAGAGAAGATGCAGAATTACAATAAATCTGTTCCCTTCTTTACACTTCAGACACAAGTTTTTTACAACCCAGTTTTCTGAGGGTGTTTAAGATATCAAATGGACAGGCAGTGCAAAAAAAACCAAACCAGCCTACTTCTGAATGTGTAAATAATGAAAATAAAATAGTGAAATGTTGTGCAGGTATTTTTACATGTTGGTGCTTTTCTGAAGGCACCATATCAAGGATTGTAATCTTCAAGTACTGTAATGAGATCAGTGTTTCTGCTATGACATACAGTGATTACAGTGACAGTGACGTAGGTATGGATTACAGCTCTGTATGCTGATTGTGTGAAAAAACAGTCTCTGGATGCCACCTAGCTAGGACAAAAGCTAGTACTACTGATGTGAGTCACTGAGGTACAGCAGAATGAAACAAGCAAAAAATTAAACCTCCTTACACCCATCCAAAGGGGCATGTAGCAGAATGCTGAGAATCACGTACTTCTGGTATCTGATTTTTCTCAGTTCTTTAGTTTATCTTCTTAAATACCAGACTACATAAATATCTGTTCTAAAGAAGATATAGCTTGCTAACTTTCCCATTCACCTTTCCTTGAAATTACCTTGTACTTTGAAAACTCACCTTACTCTAGTCATGCTTCTACAGGTTTGAGGCTAATGTTAAAGGTTGTTTTTTTGAGTTACACCATATATACTTTTAAGTAAGGGAGAATTATTCCTTATATTGTGCTTAAAAGGAGGGATTTTAAGAGGATTTCTTTAAAGTTTTTTATGTTATTAAAAATGCTTTTTAAGAATTACTGTGTTGCCAAAACAACTATGTTCATAGTTTTGAAGTGTCCAGAGCTACCTGATTCCAATTTCTTGTATTTCTTGCACATATTCTTCACTAGTTGTTGCATTCAAATACTAAGTTTTACCAAAGAACATGCTTTTCCTGGTTTGTAAAAGAGAATATCAGAATGGTATTGCCAGAACACGTCAAAATTTCAGTGGATCAAGAAACCACTTTAACTAGCTGCTTAGTATAATTGAGCTGTTTCAGTTACCTGCAATATCCGTACTTCCAAAATGTTTTCTTCTAAACTTGTAAATTTAACTTAGAAGGTAACATCACAAAAAAGACTGTTTGGTCACTATGTGATAAATGTACAATTCATACATACATTACTATTTTTTCCCTATGCTGTACCACTTTGAGTGGGATCAGTGTTCACCTGGGTTTTGTTTGTTCTTAAACAAAAATATGCTTTAAGAAAACATGGTTCTATGGTTCTATTACTGAAGATAAAAATACAAGTTCAAACTTGCCTTATTTAAGTGTTGGTTTGGTTTGTTGTTGGTTGATTGGTTTTGTAGTTTTTTTGTTGTTTTTTTTTTTTTAAGCTACTTAAACATCAGCATAGGGATGCTGTCTGCTAATCAAGCAGCATGTTCTTATTTATCTGTTTAAAGTAACCCAAGCATTTACTATTGTGAAATAAACAACTTTTTCAAAGGCTTCATAAACTTTAAGTTGTAAGCAGCTCTTGAAGTTAATATTGATTTCCCATCAAACTTTGTCAGTGTTTTCAAATGGTGTTTATTTTCTGTTGGTTTTGAGCTCTATCTTACTACAGTGAGGTGGGATCTGACTTGTGTTTGTCTCTACAGTGACCCAGCAATGAAGCAGTTTCTGCTCTACTTGGATGAGTCAAATGCATTGGGGAAGAAGTTCATCATACAAGACCTGGATGAAACTCACGTCTTTGTATTAGCTGAGTTGGTTAACTTCCTCCAGGAGAGAGTGGGCGAGTTAATGGACCAGAACTCTTTTCCTATTACTCAGAAGTAGAAAGTCTAGGGAAAAGAGATTACTGCAGGTTTTGGAATAGTGAATTTCAATAGCTTGGATTGTTACTGTTTTAATAAATACACTGTAGTTACTAAGTTCCACATGGGAGTGGGTACTCTAGAAAATGGATTGTTTTCATAGACATACTCTTCAATTGTATTTATAAGTTTGAAAAAAATCATGCTATCTTTATTAAAATCCTTAAAATCATAAACTTGAGAACTTGACTAGAGAATTTTTGATGCATGCTCCCTGTGTTTTTCCATTTTTTTATCTTGCAAGGTGGTATGACCCAAAAGTTAGTGTTTCTGTACTGGAATGCTATAAGAACACCCCTGACATGTTACGTTCCTGTGGAATTGATACAATTTGATTATAGTGTGACTGAAATAATTTAAAGGGTGTTTGTTAAAGTATACTCTATGCGTGATGGAACATCTCCCATAACATGGAGGCATGGTCAGAATAGTGCTTTAGCTTAGTAGGGTTTATACACCAAATTTAAAGTTGGTGAAAGCTGTTTGTTTGCTTTGTTGGTTTTTTTGTTTTGTGTTCTCCCCTCCTTCCCAACATTTTATAAATGCCCCATGCTACTTGCCTATTTCTGAGGCTACGCTGTTCTCTTCTGGGTTTGGAGAGTGGTGGTGGGACTCTAGGAGTTTAGAGGGGAGGGGGACATATGAGGAGGTAGAGACAAAAAAAAACATTAACCCAGAATATTGCATTTTAATTTTAAAACAATTATTTGCATATCAACAATAGCAAATTAAAGGGGTAAAATAAATGGGAGAATGGGAGACCAATCCTTTAGATACAATTACTTCTATTTTTACACTGAAGCTGATACTTAGTCACAATAGCCATATGTGATCAGGAAGGGGAAATAAAGACTTGCTTGGTCTACCTGTGAAGAAAGCTGGTTTTGATTTTTTTTTATTATTTTATTTTATTTTTTCTGGTGGTGTCGGGTTTTTGTTGTATGTGGGTTTTTTAATTCAGCTTAGTTCTGCATTCCCTATTGCACTTTACTGTGAAGAGAAAGCCATATATTTTCATAGGTTTTTTGGTTGGTTTGGTTTTTTTTTTTCTTTTGTTTTACACTGTGTTTGTACCTTACTATCCCAGACCCTGGCTTTTTTAGTAAGTTGGCTAGTGTATGATGATAGAACCTGTGAAGATTTCTGTCTACAAATATGGCAGATGCAGATTACAGAAACAAGCAGAATAACACATACTACCTTTTCTCAGCCTACTTCCTACTCAAAATAGTCAAATTTATTTGATCTTTAATCACTTACATACGCAAGACTTCTAGGGTATTACTTCACATGGAAGCTTGGTTTTCAGAGCTGCTCATGTACATCAGATAGATGCTATGTTCCTATTTTCTGGGGAAAAACAAGTGTAAATGGAAAGACTTTTATAAGGAACAGGGTTTCCTACTGACTCTCTAGACCATTTCTTTTTTTTCCCTTGCCCAGTGGATATCAGATTAGTTTGTGACTTTGGTTTGTTGGTTGTTCTTCTTGTTTGGGTTTTTTGTTTTCCCCAGTAATAGGAAAGTTTCAAGGAGAAAGTTTCATTAGATGTTCTTAATCAGAAAGCTATCCAAAGTTCTGCTGAATTGCATATATTCAAGCTCATGGGGATGAGCAAATAGCCCTGTAGAATTTAGCTTCTGGTACCCTTCCTCTTTGACTGTATAGAACAATTGAGTTTGGTCCAAGTTGTTTCATGTCTTCCTTTTACAAGTGGAAGCTTCCTTAGTCACATAGATCAAGAATCAGCTATGCATCTTCATTTGATACAAAAAGTTGAAATCTTTAGTAATGGTGTCTTGTTTCTTATCTTTTTCTTGGCATTGGTCTAACATGGACCTCTTAACTGTTATGGAAGATTATTGGATGATTATTTAATTGAGGCATAATCAGTAGTCTTTACATGGCATGATAGCTTCATGCAATTTATTATTTAGAATCCTTTCTTTGGGATCTTATTTTATTTCCCATCCAGATTTTGATGAAAGGTAATTGATCCTTCCCTGTCTTTTCAAATGGCAGCATCTGAAAAGTCATGTTAGAATTATGCCTGGGCAACTTACCTCTATTTAGTATGTCTAGTGCTACACTTCTATTGTGATTTTCCTTTTAAATCCCTGATAGATTTCTTGCAGTTCTTGTCTTTTTCTCATAGTTAATTGTGCTTAATTAGACTTCCATCCCTCCTGCAACCTAAGGAGGCCTGACTGATTCTAAGCTGGAAGGATAAACAAAAGATAAAAGAAGCAAATTGGTATCACCTTATGGGGTCTAAGGAGCTGAGTTCTTTGTAGCTTGTGTTTTGGTTTTGGGGTTTTTGTTTTTGGTGGGTTTTTTTGAAAGTATGTAATCCTGGACCTTGCATGCTTTATGCTTTTTAAATTACATACATATGTGTGTGTGTGTATATATACATATATATATGTATTTCCCAGATGGGAGAAAAGCAGATACTAGCTTTAAAAATATCAAGACACTCTGAGATAGTTAACATTTACACTTACAGATTTTAAATGTTTTCTCTGGCTTTCATTTAGGTGTGAAATATTATTGATAAGCAGAGCTTAGAATGAAACATTGTGTTATGAGTATCTTTATTAAAGGCTGGAAGCATTTGAGAATAAAAGATTAAGGAAATCTATTTAAATATATACATGTATCACTAATGAAGTTGATATGGTGAGGACATCAGCTTTCACTGTATTTGGACTATTATATGTTAATGTAACATTTCTATCCATAGCTAATAAGTTCAGTTTTTTGCTGTTATCTGGCACAGGGACTGTATACTCTGCTCAGGTCCTGCCTGAGCAGCAAAAAGAGAGCTTGAATGGCAGACTCCTCATGGCATCTTGTTGAAGCAGCAGATTTTTATCTTGATGGGCTTTCACTGCTATGAGTTGAGCTGGTGCTTCGCTTTTTGCTTTCAGTCCAAATTCAGAGTATCTTAACTACAGGAGGAAGAGCATGGTAGGATAATTACCTAAAGGACACTTATTTTAACTTAATTTCTTATTTGGTATTCAACTTACATTTAAAAAGGCTTTCAAGTTCACTTGTTTGTGTTTTGTGATATAAACAGTTGCTCTTGGGTAGTTACTGTAACTTTGAACAGGCTCCAAAATGCCACTTTAATTAACACAAATACAGAAGCTAAAGAGTAATATCTGACAGAAGGATGAGAGATCTAAAGCAGGTAAGAATTTGAACACTGCAATCAAGGTTAAATGGAAAGAGAGGGGTGGAAACTGAAAACGCAGCTTCCTATTAAAATAATCAATAGTAAATAATTTTAATTGAAAATTTAGCTATTTTGTGGGGTTTTGGATTTGGGTTTGGTTTTGCTTGTTTTGTTTTTTGTTTGTTTGTTCAAGCCTCAGATTATTTTTTAAGTTTGCTTATTAATGGTTTTCAAAGAAAGCTGTTTAATATGACCATAGTGTACCACAAAAGCAAATAAGCCTAAATGCTGTCACATATTTAGATACTTTTAGAAATTGTATGATAAGCTAATTCAGAGAGTAGTTTTAATGTGGGAGTTGGCAGCATGATGATTACCCTGAGTTAGTCAGTACAGAGAGGGATTATAATTACTTAGTCAGTTACAAATGCAAGTCCCCTTCTTTCTGGTACAGCAGTTAGCCCAGGAATAATTGTCCAGTGCAGTAAAGGAGGAAATAACCAGCAATTAACAGAGAGAATGGATGTGGCCTTAAGAAAGAAAACTATTGAAAGAAAATAGAGAATGCTTCAGGGAATTGCACCATTTTACCTGAGAGAACCCAGATGGAGTGGACTTGACTTTGTAGCTAACCTACTCATGTTTCATAAAAAGGCAGGCACCTAAATCCATTTGGAATGTAGAATGATAGAATAAGTTTATTTGTTTAGAAATTTAATGTGCTTATAATGGTAGTTTGGCTTTTGTTCTATAGCACAGTGCTGAGAGCTATAGGACTAGTGTGAGGTGCTATACAAAAGCTTCTCCAAGTGCTGTACATGAAATCCTATTTCACAGTCTTTCCATGATTGCAGAGTGTATTCAAAAGCATATCTTCCATTCTTTCTATTTCTTTTGTCTATATTTTTTTTAACATGGCATAACAACAGGTTTGCCTATTTATTCTTACTCAAGTTACCTCTTCAGGGCCATCTCAAGTATTCAATAACAAACTAAAGAACATGTATTTTATACATTAACAGGATTTTTTACTGTGAATTTAAGATAATGGTATTTCATTGTGTTGTTAGAATTACTTATTTTAACCTTTTAACACCATAAAAGTGTCCAATTTTAGTCAGCCCCTAGGCTGAGCTTGCAAAAGTAGGGCTGTAAAAACCATATATAAAAAATGTTATATATATACTTTTTGTATTTTATATATTATTTATATATATTGTGTATATATCTCTTTCTATAAAATCAAGTCTTTAATCATATAAACCAACACAGGTTGAGGGGTATATTTTGTCTCCCAACCAGGCAGTAGGCCACTGAAGAAACAGTAAGATTTCATAATAAATCTTTTTTAGTTCCCAGTTCCACAGCAGATTCTGATCCTTTTGCCAAATTGACTTGTTGATTATCCCACAAGTGATCCCATTAAAGCTGATGGTAGTTACTGTGAAATGAGTTATTACTCAGTCTTCCAGAATTGGGTGTCAATGTTTGTTTTGTAATTCAGGCTTTGGCAAGTCTTACATGTACTTCACAGACTTAAGGGTTCAATAAGTTGGTGAAGTTCATGATGGAAGAATAAATTCTTCCTAAACTAGGTCATTATCTTTGGTCTTGTGATTTAACAACTAATAAGACATCTTAAAAATAGAGTATTTTTTTTTCTTCCCTTTTTTAATGAAGAATTGTGGAATACAAGTAGTATTTTACCCATGTTTATTTCCTATAAAAAGATTCTCAGGATGGAAAGACTGAATAATTTGGAGGCAGACCAGTAAGGGGAGCTCTTAGCAATATTTTAAACTGCTTTTTAAAAAACTGCTGCAGCATAGGCAGTGATGGGTCAGAGACTTACCTTGCTTTGGGGAATTAGTATCTTGCTCTCTGGATACACTTCTTGCTGGAGATGAACATTCCACTTCAAAGGATCCTTTGAGAAAGGTATTTGCAGAAGGAGATTTTAGAATGTAGTATCTTTAGCTCTGAAATGTCTTAGATGTTTATTTTCCAATGCTTTCTATCTGTGCTTTAAAATGATGTGTCTGAATCGTGGTCTTCCCTTCAGACATTACTGGTAGGTCTGTGTATTTCCACACCACTAGCCTGCTTTAGGAGTTCATCTGTATTAAGTTACATCTTTTTCTTTTTTTTTCTTTTTTTTTTTTTTTTTTGCGAGTGTAAACCACAGGAGGACATTATTGATACATTCAGAAATAACTTTTATGAAGTGGGTTTTTTTTTTTCCTCTTTGTTTCCTCCTCATAAAAACCGCATGTGATGTTCCTCAGAGCACATGCACCATACTGTATGGGAGACACATACAACTACTCAGTCTTACTGTATCTCAGTCTGCACTGCAGATTTCTGCATTCCTATTGTGTTGCTAGTAGTACATAGAAATGAGGTATAGAAAAGGTTTTCCCTCATTACTCTCAAAAGTTAATAGTTTTTATTGTCTTACACCTATATAAAGGTAAAATTCAGTATGTTCCCTAACCAACCAAACAAAAACTTCACAACACCTACCAGTTAAGTTTTAATATGAGGGAAGAAAAAAAACCCTGATGTAATACCTTGGATATAACTGATTGTATTTTTGTATAGACAAAAAGTAATTTTCTCCCCTCCATGTAGCAGTAATAAGCAGATAAGCCGCAGAATAGAAATGGACTATAAAATGCTGTCCAGTGAATAAATTTAAAAAGTGAAAACTTTAGAGTAGAATTGTTAGCTTTTAACTTTCTGTGCTTGAGCAATTCTACATGTTGGTAACAACAATAAGGTTCCTGGAAGAAATCTCATTTTCAAATTAATACTTTTGCCAAAAGAAAAGCAGACTCATAATACCCATGCAGGAACATTGTGCTCAAACACACTGAAGAAAACCCACCCAACACCAAAACTGACAGGTAATTGATTAGCCATAAACTAGCCTCAGGAAAGAAATAGCATGCAAAATTTCTGAATTATTGTAGATTGAAGGAATTGGCTGTCTGGGCTGTACAATTACTCACTTTTCTAATACATGAAAGATGGACCCAGTTGTAAATTACAGGACGTGGAGACCGATGGGTATGCTTGTAGCTCTGAAGAGACTGCTTGCAGATAAGAAACTTTTGCACATTTCTACAATGTTGGCATAGCTGATACACTGTCAGTAGTGAGAGCTAAATATACTAAGCACACCTCTCTAATCTGTCAGCGTTTTGTGTGTTCTGATATTTCAAAGCTAGACAGGTGAGATAGGATGAGAGAGATATGAGGTAGGAAAGAAGGGGGAGAGTATTTTATGCTTCTGACTACCATTTCGTGTTAATTCTGAAATTGAACAAGATCACAAGGAGCATAAGGACAAAAGTGAGATAAATTGCACTCAATTCTATATCCAAATATGTACTTGCAATTAACTAGAGCTTAATTGGTTTATAGAAGGTCCTCTATTTATCATCAGAGCTAACATATCATGAGGTATGGGAGAGCAAGTTTTCTTAATGTTATGTCTGTTTATTCTGCCTTGCTTTTGTCCTGCGTGGGACTGCTTTTTCCATGTGGAATGATAGTGTAGTTTTGCTTCTTTTTCATCGCTGGCTTCTCCTACACTGACAACTTTATTGGGTATATAATGTGTTTACGTGTGTGTGGTATGTATATCATAAGATATATAGGTATTGCAGGAGCTAGAGATTCAGCAGTGATGAGTAACCCTGGAATAATGATAGTCTTCTGTGTCATCAACCAGCTTGAAACTAAGATATGGAAGAAAAGAGTATCTCTTCAGCTGTAATATGGAGTGTGCTCCCTGCATTTGACTTTGCTTTTGGTCTAAACTGAGACTAATTATATATTTTAATTTTGGGAAGGTTATAAAGTCGGTATAAAATTGAAGAAAAAAGAGGCTTGGCTTCTTAAGGAATATTTGAAATTGATGCTGTCAAGCACAGCCGTGGTGAGGTCAGTGTGATAAAGAACTGTGACAGCTTTTTGCTGCTGGACAGGTTGCCATTTGGGCAAAAGCAGCTGCAAACAGCCTTTGAAAGGAGCAGGAGAGGAGGGATGAGGAGTGGGCAAAGCTAAACACCTGAAATGAGCTGTGAGGAGGACGAGGCAACCTGAGGTCTTGGAACTAGTATATCTTTCCCCTTTTGGGTTTGAGTAGCTTTATCTGTCTGTCTACCTACCTATTTACTTATTCATTTTAAGCCATTTCTGCCTGTTCAGCCTGCTGTGTGACAGCAGGAGCCAGAAGGAGCTGTGGGGTGTGGGAAGGAGGGATTCTGTGGCTGTATATATTTCACAAGGTGGTTCCTAAAGTTGTTTGCTACAAGTATGAAAAGAAACTAGACCAAGCTGAAACCGCCTTTTCAATGCACAGTTATTCTTCTAGCTCCTTTTTATTTTGTTCAAGTTGCTAACTACAAGAAGCAATCCGCTATGCCTCTGAATTTGAAACAGGGAAGGAGGCTTTCAGGTAGTGCAATTTTTTGTTATCATTATAGTTGCATAAAGATCATAACCAAAACAAATCATAGAAACAAGGAAAGCAGATTGTTATAAATGGCCTAAGTTTAAGACTAGTGGTCAGGCATTGGCAACACTTCATCCTTGCTCAAGCCTGAGATAAATCACTTGTACCAATATTTTATTTTCTACTAGTCAGGAGGCTTCCCTTGAGAATCAGAAGTTGGATGTGCTGGAAACTTGCCACTCTTGGGTCAAGGGAATATCAAAGTCTGGAATTTTCAGTCTTAAAAACTGCTACACTCAAAACACGACTGGTACTTTTCTCCTTTATCGTAGCACCCAGTATGTAATGATGACAGTTGTATACATTTGTAATGTCTGTGATGATGTGCAGTATTGCAGTAATGAACAATGAAAAGGGTGATGTATAGATTTATTTTCTTCTCTTTTAAAAGTATGAAAATAAAAATATGAGAAATGTGAGAACTTCTGTGTGTGCTATTAAGTACTGAATGAAATTTATTCCAAGTATGATTTCTGGTGCCAAGTGATTGATCTTTTTTAATGATGCAGGCATTTAAACATATGTAAATTGTGTAACAAGTGTTGAGAACATAGACAAAATGCCAAGCCATTAGTTCAAATTTCCTCCAGATGTTGGTAAGAAAGTCATTAAAAAGTAATATACAAAGCAAATATTAGCAAAGCAGTTAAGGGTTTGTTCAAGCAAACGTGAACTTATTACCAAATGCAGCAAACTTACTATTCAGAGTTGTTCTGGTTTCCAAGACCTGATCATACGTGATACTGAGCACTACATTTAACAGTACTATTTTTACTTCTGTGTTACTGCTAGAGCTGTGAAAGTAATTCTCTCTGAGCAGGGTAGATTTTAGCAACATTGTTGTGGTGAGACTCTCACCACTTAAATAATAGTTCACCTTTAAGATAATAAGAAAAAAGGGAAGAAATACTTAGTAAAGGTGAAAAAAAAAGTCAATGTATAATTTCCATGTTTGACACATCAGTTATCTTACAAATGTTGAATTTCTATTCAACTTAGTGTATCTTGTCCAATTTTCCTGTTTACCCAATTGCTTCTGTTCTTATCTGCAAGATATTTTTCAAATCCTTCTGTGGCATTTACACCAGATGGATAACTTTGAGCTTGCCCTTACTGTTCTCCTTGCATACAAGTACAGGATCTTTTTGTATATGCTAGGTTTGGCAGACTTTATAAAAAAAAAACCACAAAACCAACCCAAAACTGCTGTTGCTTTTAATGTGTCAGTTTTCAGTATCCACGGATGATATCTGTAATGTTCAGGTTACATTAAGCTCCTTGGAGGGAGGAGGGTGGGTGGAATGTATGTAGAAGGTTGGAGCTGCTTACACAACAGAAAACGAGACAGGAGGAAGCTGGAGTGAACAGCCAGTCGAATGGAGGGTTTGGTTAATTTCTTCAGCTACTGAGGAAACACTTGGTCTTTTGGGGAATCCACCCAGGCAAGCTGACTTGTTTCTCTTTTTCTGATGCATTCTTCTGTGGTGGAGGAAAACTGCAAGGTTAGGTACATCAAAGGGAAAATGCCTTTTGGAATCAGTTAAAGTGTATAGCGCTAAAAAAATATGTTAAGTTTGTGTATGAAAAAATGTAGATAAAGTAGATTTGCATGTGAAAAAAGTGAGCAAGTTTGCACGCAAAACTCTCCAGTGCATTAAAAGTGGGACAGTCATTCATGCTGGAAGTCCAAATAGGCGTAAAACAGGAAGATGGAACAATGGAGACATCTATAAGAACACACAAGACAGTTAAGTATCTATTCTAGTTTAGGTCCTGTGAGGCAGCATTCCACAAGGTGAAGTGTTTATTGCCTTTTCTTTCAACACATAAAGACAACTTACAATTTTTTCTTTTATTTTAGGGTATTTTGGTATTTCTCAGCTTCCCTTTCTTTGCTGAAGGATTGAAAAAACTGGAGTGAAATAATGACATACCTAATCTGAGTTTTAGGCTTCTTGATTGTGTAGCAAATGTAGTTGAGTTGGGAGCTCTTTAAAGTCTTTACTTGATTATTTTTGTTAATAATTAATTTTAACAGCTTGTAATGGAAATAAACTGAAATAAAGGGCTATATTTCAGTGCCTTTCTGCTGATGCATAGTACCACTAATGGACTCTGGGTTCGAAAGAATCTGTATTTGCTCAAATACAGCAGAATTCCCTATGGCTAGGAGGGGCAGTGATATTTCAAGAAAGCCATCCAGTACTGCCAAGCAGAGACATGTCAGGCTGGACAGCTGAAATTAAAGAATTTTGTCTTCTTGAAATCTGTAAATATTAATGAGCTTTCCATGTTGTTTGGGCTATGTTTCAGGTAAAATCTTACCCTGAGCTCAGACATCCTTCCATATTCATTCTACTAAATGTTGGGAAGTCCAACATATGAGCTGTACAGCAGCAATACTGATGCAGTCTTCTGAAAAGTCAGTGGCCAGCAACAAAAAATGGTAGTCATGGTGGAGGCAGCTCTTGTAAATGATCAAAGCAATGAGAGGTGTGAGCAGGACTTCCCTTTACATTGCTGTTCTAGACTGAAAGCTAATCAAACAATTTTTTCTATTGGCAGCTTAAATAGAATTTAGATTATTCTTCAGAAAGGTTAAACTTTCAGTGCAAAGACCTCAGTCCTGCCAATACTTAGGCATATTACCGCACTGAACTCAAAGATATTGATAAGTTTTTAACAGTGAAGCTTGAGTGTGGCTCTAACTGCATGCCAATGTTGAACTCATTTTGCTTATCTGCTAATGATTACACTTGAAAGAGGCAAGAATTTTTTTTTTTTTTTTTTTTTTTGGAGAAATAGTCCCTTTTTCACTTAAGTAACTCAAGAATTGTTTTGGGTTTTTTTCCTGTCTTAGCTACCTTGCCTTATTACATCTGTATATTGAAATGAAACTGTCTTTAGGATGAGATTAATTACGAAGAGCTACATCCCCCAAAATATTTAAACAAACAAAAGCTCCAAGATAAACTAAGGGATCTGAAAGGATCTTAAGAATAATGGTTACATTTGATTTTTCAGGTGCATTTTCCCCTTCTCATGGAGCATATGGAACACTCATAGGAAGTGACTGTATTATTAAAAAACCCAAATACTTTTGACTTTACATATAAAGACTATATGGAGAACTGCCAACTCATCAGTTCTGGGAATATAAAGCCTGCAGAAATCACAGTTTTGATCTTTACAATGCTAATGTTTCTTGTATTTGGAAAGCAACCAGGTTCTGTGTTTTGTTTTCCGTCCCGACATACCTAAGTTGTATAATTGAGCATGAAGAGAGTGAGCTTGCAAATAAGGAAGAAATCACAAAAAGTGAAATGACATGTAAGAAAAATGTGTGTCTGAGGTGAAAACGTTTAATGAAGATAAAAACATTGAGATGTTCTGGTTGGGCAGACTAAGGAAGGTAAGCTGAAGAAACTGTTTTCATGGGTTTTCTTTTTGAAATAGATAAAATGCATTCAAATTCATGTAGTTGCTCATAGATGAGTGGGATTTATCATCTGCCTTCATGAATGGTCACAGCTTGTTATTTTAAAGGTGTCTGCCCCCCCCCCTTGTTTGTTTTTTTTTAAAAGAGGTATATTAACAAAATCTTCCTGAAAAAGAGGGGACAGTCTTTGGTTCCTTAAGGAATGAATTTGGTTCCTTAAGGAATGGAATTAACCATTTATAGAAATGGACAGATACTGGAGTACAGCTGGGTAAGATGTAAAAGCATAGGCCTGGTCATGATTGAAATGAGCAGAGCTGATTTCCTTCTAAAAATGCACCTGTCTTATTGCCTTTGACCTTAAATTCACAATATTCCAATAGTAAACATGAATTTACAGAATTTTCTGTACAGTTTCTTGACAGAACTTTTATTATCCCGTCAAGCTGTCAAGGTAGCTAAACTTTCCTTTACATCAGTAATACCAAGATGTTAAAAAGTAAAGGGGGGGGGGTGTTAGGCTTCATAATAAAATTAACAATGTTGCATGGTATGATAACACAATTTTAGGTTAATGTCTATTCATTTGTACTGCTGAAGTTGCATTGAATGTTGCAGTTGGACTAATGAAATGTTCATGCTGTTAGCTCCATAACATAACGAACTGGTGCTTTAGGTCAAGTTGATTACACTGGAGGAAGGGATGGAGTAGACTAGTGAAGGAAGACATTGTCTCCCCACTTTGAGTTTTCTGTGGTTTGTATGTATCTTTAAATATACTTTGGAATGTGATTTCAGTGGCTTTTAAAATGTTTGATTATCCTAGAGATGTATCTTTTAAGTCACAGAAAAAGTATAAATAATAGTAATACAATACTGATGCAGAACAGTAATGGTATATTTCTAAGTGTGGTCTGCCTTTGCATTTACAGAGCACCAGTGTCCTGTAGGCAAGTTGAAAGAGCATGTGCTGTTCCTGTAAATAATAGAGGTTTTGACTTATGTTTTCACTTTAAAAAATGAGGCCTTGTCTTAACTGCAAGAATACTCCTGGGTTCCAGTCACTCTGATCATGGGCTTGATCTGAGACTGTTGTTGCTTCCTTTCTGCACATGGGTGTAGTCTGTCCCTGATTTGGAATCAGGTCTTGCTGATTCACAGATACAAATAAAAAAATTGCTCTTCTGTTGCAAGGTTTAACATAGCTATAGGCTGTGTTTTATGTATAGCCTATTAACATAGGCTATGTTTAACATAGCCTGAAGTATCTGGTTCTAGTTCCTGGGATTTTCTGTGAATTCTATGTGAATTTGAGGGTTTTTTTATTATTTTTAAATTATGTGTGATGTTGATAGCTGAAGCAATGATAAGAGTCCATCTTCCTGTGTATTTTCTTTTAGTCCTCAACATGTCATAGGGTGCAGAACAGGTAGGACTCCTGCATGGTATCACTCAAGAGTCAGGATCACAATTTGTAGAAGCTGGTGAACAACTACCAGACAGTTTTCTCTTGGGATTAGGAAGGCAGCTACAGGCAACTTCTAACACAGCTGAGAGGAGGGACTAGGAGTCAACACCGTTACACTCTAAGCTAAGATGCTGGGGTGGAGACGACAGGATTACAAAGGGGGTTAAAGCTGCAGCTGTGTTTCAGAAATTTACTCTGATGTTTTTCTGTTTTCCTACCGGAACTTCTTATGGCCTATAAATTGGGAATTGATCCAAGGCACACATGGCTTAAGTTAAACACAAGAATTGAGTGATACAGTCGTTTTAGCTGGTTTAGCTCCTCAAAATTTTCAACTGAAGAAGTGATCCCCATGTAAGAAACGTAAGCCTGCTGGTAAGGGTGGTGGCTGTCTTTTGCAGATATTCAGGAGCCCTGGTCTTCAGAGCTCACCAGTTGATAACTGTTGTAATGCACCCAGAAATGGAGCCCTAACTCACTGATGACTTCTTACTGCACTTCAGCAATAGGACTGTTATTCTACCTTTAAGAGGTAGAGGTTTTAGCCTATGTAATGCAGCTGAAAATCCTCAATGAGAAAAGCAACTTTTCCCTAAATGAGAATTATATTAACAGTTGAAATCTATACCTAGATCTAACACACTGTCTCAGGCTTCAGTCTTCCAGATTTTCACAGATGTAGCTGATCCTCTGGCACAAAGTTTGGCCCATTCTTGCTATAGGTTGCAAGATAAAACCCTTAAAAAAGATCTTTGAGGAACAGTGTGAAAAATATTTACCTTTTTAGTTTCTGAAATGGTCAGTAAATTTGGATTACTAAAACCAGCATGGGATTGGGCCTTTTCACTTCCGGCTCCCCATATACTGTGCTCTAGGTGGCTTTTTTAGAGGTGGTAGTTCCAGTTTGTTTCTGGTTCCCTCAAACTGCTAAGTGCTTCACACTTTCTGTGTTTAGGCATTTCGTTGCTCCTTTCTGAATGAATGTGCAGTGAATGCAATACGGAAATACCAGAATACAGCTTCGGAGTTTGTTTACCATGCAAATCCCTTTTAGCTGGGGCTTCCCTAGGTCTTGTTCTGTTGGTATCCTGAACTGCCAAGTTCGAGGATAGAGGCATTCTCTCCCATAAAACACCCCCTTCACGTGTTATTTATAAGCATTATTTTCTGGGAGCAAAGGTTATGCTTCACATGGTCAACACGATTTTCACTAGCTGTAGCTTTCCATGGAAGTAGAAATGCGGGAATACCATGGTTTTGTTGGGAGGGGTGTGTGGTGGGACTTGGTGCACCAACTCTTCCTTCCTTCCTTCCATGTTAGCTTTGAAGGTAGGAAGGACAACCCAGCTCTAAGCACTTCGGTATCAAGTAACGCTCACTACCATGTACAGCCGTGGCTGTCTGTAACGCACCCCGCGATTTCCTCCTCAGAGGAAGGTAAGGGAGCTGAGGGGGGACAGGGACAGGGTGGCGGCAGCCTTGGTCCCCCCGGCTCTTTCCCCTTGCCAAGCGAGCCGTTATCTCGTCGCGTTACAGTGTCATGGCGCTGGCCGGACCCCACGAACGGGCCCTGGCCTTGCAGGGGGCGCCGGGGCTCCGCGCACGGAGGGTCTGGAGCTCATCATGCACCACCCTGCCCTCCGGTTCCCGGTGGCACCCGGCCCTGCGGGAGAGAAAGGGGGGGCGGAGCCGGGCCGGGGAAGTGTGGTGGTCACGTGGCGGGGGTCACGTGGCGGGGGAGTCGGGCCCAGCCGCCGCTGCCGCCGTCGCCGCCGCTGCTCCGGTAGCGGTGAGAAACGGGGCCGGGACAGCGGGAGGCTCGCGGGAGCGGGGAGGGAGCAAGCGAGCAGGGAGCGAGCGAGCGAGCCCGCGGTTTGTGTGTGTTTGTGTCTGTGTGTTTGTGTGGGGGGGGTGCGAGTGGGGTGCGAGTGGTCGCCGCCCGCTCCGCAGCCGTGCCGAGGTGAGTGCGGGCAGCGGTGGAAGGGCCGCAGGGTGGGAGCGCCGCCGGGGGCGGGATGGTCCGGGACTAGTTTGGCTTTTGTTCCTTTGGGCACCTGCTAGGCCGCTGTGCGGAAGGTTCGGGGCTCCCGGGGCGCCGCCGCTACGTGCGCGTCCGGTGTGTGCTGCGTCCTCGGTGTGGCAGTTACCCCTAACGGACACCGGCCAGGGATGAACCCCGGCACCGTTTCTGCTCCCACCCCATCGCTCGCCTGCTTCCCTTGTACCTGCGGCTCCGGGAGCCGGGCGGCGGTGTGTATGTATGTATGTATGTATGGCCTTGGGTCCGGCATCACCTGTGACTCCCCGGCACTGCCTGTAGCGCTGCGATTTTTTTAGTGTTATTTTCTTCCCCCTTCCCCCCCCCCCCCTTTTTTTTTTATTACATCCCCTCACGGCCCCGCCTTTGTCGGGGAGGGGGGATACGGGGCAGACGGTCAGGAAATGTGCCCGCCGATATGGTAAAATTTGCCCAGCGAGTGCAACTACTTCGCATTCTTTTGTGTTGTGTGTTCACGTCATGCATTCAGTAAATGCCTGCGTGCGAGCATGTTCGAGCACCTTGGCTTCCTAAAGGTTTCCCCAAAAACGTGTAGGAATCGGTTACCAATATAGTACTTAAATTTGACTGAAGCGTTAAAGCATGCAATTAAAACAGCTGTATGGGGTCAGATCAGAGATCCGTCGAGTCTGGATTCCTGTTTCTGCAAGCAGTACATAGCCGATGCTTAGGAAACACCATAACAACAGGGTGAGCATGCTGTGAAGGTTTGGGAAAGCAGCCAGGCCTCCAGCAATTTGAGGTTAGGGGACTTCCTGAGTCAAATGTGGTGGTTTAGTATTTAAGAGCCCTTTTTCTTCCATGCCTTAGATATATATGTTAAAAAAAAAAAAAAAAGAACAAGACCAAGGCATCTTAAAGGAAACATTTTTTTTCTTTGCCTCCTTAATAAAATGTAATTGTTGTCATAGGTAATTTCATTCTGCCAGGATGAAAGTTGCCTTTCCAAGAATTACTGGTTCATGACTAACATACTGTGTTTTAAATAGGTAAAGGGTATTTGCAGTGGATACTTTCTACACAGGCTGGAGCTGTAAACAGTAAAATTGTTCTTTAAGGTCTGTTTTTATTAATCATTTGTGAAATTTAAGTCTAAAATAACTGTCTAATAAAATGCAATCTAGTAAGTACTTGGTTAAAAGAGTAAATGTTTTACAGTAATATAATACTGACAGTTTGAGGGTGATTATATGAATATGAACCACTAACATTTAGCTATTTCTATTTAAGCTTAAAGAGTTAACTTGTATAAAAGGGTGAGGTTTGTTAATAGAACAGATTTCTCATTACATCAAGTTTCTGGTAAAATTATTTCAGTAATACCATCATAGATTTTTTTTTTTCCATAATGGCAAAATCATGGTGTTCCCTAGGGATGATAACTATCACTTGATCCTGCAATCCTAATTCAAGAAACAGCTTAATGCCAAGAGCTCCTAACCTGATTGCTCTTATAAGTAACATTTGCATGAGTGGGCCTCATTTTTCACAGGCAATGTGAATGTCAAGTGCAGTAGAGCTATTTCAAAACCAGCATATCCCCACACACTTCCAATGGAGTTTTATAAGAAGGTCATTATCAGTTTCTTGGGGGCTGAAAGGAGGTAGTGGGTTGGTGTGTGTGTATATAGATAGATATTTATAAGATCAAAAATAGCTTAGAAAGCTGACAACTATAACTTGTGAATGACTGTCATGGAAAGATGCTGGGGTATTTTTTTTTGTACATCACATCACCGCTTCTAACAATGGACTGTGGAATTTGGTCTCACCTGATCAACAGATGTTTATTCTAAAACCCTCAACATACCTCATTATTCTATAAAAGCCCTGCACAAGTTGAGCTATACTGAGCTCATGATGGACAGTTCAGATTACTCAATCCATTTTCTTCAGTAAGGGATGAATACATTTCCATGGTTCTGTTGTAAACTTACACCAAGAAAGCTGTTGTAGTGCAACTTCCCTTAGCTCACTGAATCATTTTTATCATTAAAAAAATGATTGGTTCAGCTGAACTTTCAAATAAAAATAGTTTTGTTTATAACTAGACTCTAGAAAAAGTTGCACTTGTTTTATGTAATGATTAAGCATATCTATAGTATACAGCTTTTAAGCAGTACTTTTCATTAGTAGGTCTCAAAGCACCTTACAAAAGAATTCAGTGTAATTATTTTCTTCTTATCTAAGGGCAATTATTGTTATCTAGTGCTCATAAAGCGATGATTGTCTGCCTGTGATCCCTGTAAGAAAATCTGTAAGGTCTGCCAATAAAATCAGACTTTTTATTTAAATATTTTACAATTTAACACCCCCCCCGCCCCCCCCACACCTATGTGTGTGTACAATTTTATGTTGTAACATTTTTATTTCACTTGATGATGCTTGAGGTCATTTCATACCGTACCTCCCATACCGATGTTGTAATCTAAGCCAGTGCTTTAAGTAGAACTGACTTTTCTTAGTGTCAGAAGAGACCTTGTTGAAGGCTTAACCAAATTCATTTATGAGTTAGAGAATGATTCAGGCCAGCATTTGTTAAGGTGATCAAAGTAGTAACGTGGCACATGTCTCCAGTTCAGTTACCAGGGAGATTGACTGCTAAGAGAGTTCGTATATAATGTCTCTTGGTACCTGTCAGGAAAAAACAGAAGTGTGTGTAAGTGAATGAGTTACATGGCTAGTATTCTCATATCTTTCTGGTTTTCATTCATTTCCGTCTTGCAAAGCTGTTAGAAATGGCACGGAATCTCACATTTCTTTTTTTGGGTGGTTTTTTTTTTTTTTTTTTTTACTGGAACCACCAGTTCCAGTCACCTTCAGTGTTGCATTTTTGTAATGCATCTGCTAGCAGAACAAACCTCTGATGCTAGAGGTGCGTGAAGTACACATCCTTAAGTTGTTGTTTTCCAACTACCTCTATCAGTTGAGGTGCACAGATGATTGACCCTCATTGTAGTAGTTTAGTTTGTGCCTTGAGATCTTCTAATGTATTGATACTTTCCAAAATAGGACAGAAAGCCATTTATTTATTTCAAGACAATACATTGTAGCATTGTCATTTAGGGGTAACGTAAAAGTTAGAAAATGTATAGAAAGATTGATAATGGAAGAATTACAATTTGGGAACTGTATAGTATACTATATACTGAATAGAATAGGAACTGTATTCCTAGCTATTATAATGCTGTCCTGAGACATGAGTTCATATAACTTAGATCTAAGTTGTAAACCTTTTATTAAAGAGAATGAAGGCTTAGCTACTGTAACAAAATGTTTGCCAGCAGTCTTACAGGTATAGTCAGTGATTTCAGTTGACTCTGTAGATTGGTGTAGGTTCAGATGATTTGGAAAAATGGTCCAAGAGGAAAAGTTCTGAGATGGCCAGTTTCAAGAAAAAGTTGCCTTGCCTATTTCTGTGTTCATTGTTTTTATATGACTCATGTTTTGACACATACTTTTGTATTTGATCCATTATTTCTGTGTTGTGTTATTTTAAACTAATGCCTTCCTCTACATCATTTTACAGTACTTAAAACTTTAAAATGGTCTATAATAGTTCTCACTTTGTGGTAATACCCATGAAAGACCTTAGTATTATTCATCTGCACATCATATCTTTGATTATATTAAAGCTGGTCTGGAGAGCCTCCTGCTGGAAAGCTGGGCTCTGTGTAGCATGGAGGTCCTGATTAATTTGTGTTTGTTGCCTTCTGCATAGTTTCAGAGCTGGCAGAGCTGTCCATACACTTTGTGAGTACCCTAGGTTTGAACAGTCTCCAACGTCCTTGTCTGGTGCAAAGTACTCTTTGTCAGGCATGTATTTGAAGATTAACTCTTCCATTAGAATATAAAGATCTAGCATTTCTCAGTATTAATATCAATCTGTTCTGTGAGTTCTTCTGCCGCTTTGTACATGTGGTGGGATAGATTCCTCTTGTTTGAAGACACTCTTCTCACTAAGTATTTGGTGAAGCAAATATTGCAGCTAAACTGATTTATAAATAAAATCTTCATATTTTTCATTTCACTAGTTTGAGTAATATTTGCAAGGTAAAACTTGGAAGAAGGCCAAACCCATTCACACAGCCATTTAAAGAAAGTTACTGCAAATACTTTACCAATGGTACCTGGCACCATTTAAGCAGACAAAAAAAACCAGGCAGGACCCATAGATGTTTGACACAATATGAAAGACTCTTTCTGCATATATATTACGAACATGATAGAAGAGCAGTGTTTTGAAGATAAGTAGCAAATAAAGTTATTGTGAAGAAGGTTGGCTGCCCACTATGATTACGATGGATCACAGTCTGCAGGAGGTTCTTTAGTGTGGAGAAACACCATAGCAAACGGAATTCTTAAATTGTGAGAGGGACAGAGTGCTCTCAGTTTTGTTATGTTTTGGGTTCAGTGTCCAGTACAGTGAAAGCTCTGGTCTGTCGGGCATCCAAGCATTACTTGCAATGTTATTGCTGCCTGTGCTTGATAAAGAACAGATCTCCCTATTCTAATGGAATCGTAGAATGACTTCTAGGAAATTCTCTCAGTTCTAGGGTAACTAAAAAATAAACCCTGAAAGAGCTACCTGTCTAAAATCTGGATAAAATACACGAAAAGGAGATCGACTAACACAAATCCTGTCTTGAAGATAACAGGCTGTGGATAATAGTTGATGTTGTATGAAAATACCAAAAATGTTACTCATAAAGCTATTTAAAGTACTAAACAAAACTTGAAAGGGGGAGTGAATTCAGCTACAGGAAAAGGAGGAAAAGTTATATATTTGTGGTGTCTTCCCCAGCTCTTATGAGTGATGTAAGTATATTAAGAACTGTTCCTATATAAATATCTTGGCTACCATACAAGTGCCCTATAGTGTTTGGAAATGAGGGAACTGAAGAGTGTAGGTGTTGAACCAGCTTTAGATAGTTTACCTTCCTTTTTCCCAGGCACAAAAATAGGGACCTAAGAATGGTGTGTCAGCTCAGACCAGACCTGTTTCTATACCAGTATCTTGTTTTTAACATTGAGTGATATGCCTAGGGAAGTGTATCATAGGACATGCAAATAGCTGAGTGTCTGAAGGGGGGTGTTACTGGTTTCTAGCAGGATGCAGTTTAGGGGTCTGAGGGCAGATGATTTGGTATTAAATCATTTGGGTTGTGATGAATTTGTGCAGTCTCATTTTGAACCCTTAGTAGTAGCCTTAGCATCCGCAGTATCCTATAACACAGGGAGTGTCTGGTTTTAGTTAGACTGTTGCCAGCTTAAAAGTTACAATTCTCCACTCCTGTAATTTTGCATGATATACACCTCTGTTATTTTTAATTTGTAAAATTTGATATGGAACTTCTCTGGATAAAGTTGAGTACTTTGATGCATAGGTATGGAATATCAGGTCTTGTGCAGACTCTTATTTACTGAGAAATATAAAAAAAGAACTCGTCATAAAATCTTCTCACTTCTGGTAACGTCTAGCTTGTTTATGCTTTCTATTTCTCTCAAAATGAAACCTGAGAACATCTTATAGTCAGTTTTGCTCTTAGCAGTGTATCTTTTTATAAAGACACTGGTGTTCCTATCTGTGTATGAATTGTATCTGTAAAAACATTGTGACTGTAAAGAGCATGCTTTTGAAAAGTTAATTGCCACGCTTGTGATTGTTTATTAGATTGGGGAAAGTTTTAATTCGGATTTTGGTGTGAAGTTTTTGAAGTTAAGTAGCAGAGGACAGATATTAGCCCCCTATTTATCATATGCTCATCCATAAAAATCCGTAAGACATTCAGGAATGACATGGAAAGAGAACAGTGTATCAATGAAATGGCTCTTTCCCGTGGTCAATACTTGAACTTTCATTTCATCTATAAAGAAACAGTGATATTAATTAAGTGTGTTTGATTTGCCTTTCCAGACTTGGATTGCTCTGGAGACTGCTAAGCATTTTTCCAATTTGATATGGAATTTTCCCTGGCTTGGATTCCTCCTTCTGTCTGTTGTGTGTTAGGGTTTGATAGCAGTTCTTTAAGGATGTTTGATGCCTAAGGCAAAGGATCCTTTATGGCAGTGTGTACATGTATAATTTATTTATTTTAAATTTGTCAGATCAGAAAATGGGGCTACAGCTCCCATTGTCTGGTAACTCTTAGTGAATTTAATTAGATAAAGCAATGAAAGTGGTTGAATTGTAGGAGAGAGATTTAAATAAACACATTTTAATCTCATAATGACATGTCTCAAGCTGCGCCAGGGGAGGTTTAGTCTGGGTATTAGGAAAAACTTCTTCACCAAAAGGTGGTCAGACCTTGGAACAGGTGGCTCAGGGAAGTGGTTGAAACAATGTCCCTGGAATTGTTCCAAAAACTGTTGAGATGAGGCCTTTAATGACATGGCTTAGTGGTGGTTTTGGCAGTCCTGGGGTAATGGTTGGACTTGATGATCTTAAAGGTCTTTTCCAACCTGGTTGATTCTACAATTCTGTGATTGTATGGCAACTATGCAGCGAAAATCTGCTATCTTGCATGAATGATGAAGGGATAAAATTAAATCAGCTCATGGTACAGGTACGCAATTTGGTACCATTTGCAGCTCTTCTGAAGTGGAGATGAAGATTTAAAAAAAAAATGATTAAAAATATGAGAGGGACATGGTTCTTCTAAAGATACCTATAGCAAGCCCTGTTATGAATTGTGATAGACTATGATGAGCAAGAATTAGTCTGTTTGAACAATAAAAAGTTTAGTGCAGCAACAGGCTTCTATTAAGAGCAAATGGAAATCATAGGATTAAGTGTTCATTTTCCTCTGAGTTATAGACCTTTCAGAGGTGGATTCCTTGCAGATTTTGCCAGCCTGCTGAGAAGACCTTCTCTCTTCCTTTATACCAGTAGAATAACCCTAGGGAACAGGTCTTAAATCCAAAGTCTGTTATTTCCTAGTCTTGCAAAGAGAGTTTTTGAATTCTGAAGTCTGTTCACTGGACCTTTAGTAAGGCTGAGGAAAGTATACTGTGTAAGAAAGTACAATTTGAGCTCAGTACTAGTGCGAAGCGAATGCCTGTATAGTTTTAGACCCTCCCTTGTATTTCCAGGTTAAGTACTTCTTGTTATTAATAGAGGAATTGGAAATGTCTCTTCCAAGGATTTAAATGAGAGACCACTTGATTAGGGAATGATATAGCTTGGCAGATGAGGAAGATGATTATATGGAAAATTCTTATAATAGTTTCATTTTCAGTTCTGTGTTGGTGGGGTTTGCAATCATTACTCATACAGAGAGCAGATGACCTGAATAGCGGCTGTTCTGGGCTGAATGACCTCTAATGCCAAAAGATTTCATAAAAGATAGCATCCTATTTTCACAAGATGCGGCAGGAAAGTCTTTTGTCACTGTCATAGAGGTTATATTCCAGAGGTTGGGTACTTACTTAATTCAGTTTCTCCCTTCCCCCTTTGGAGTTTGGTTTAAATACTTCTGGTGTGAGGAAGCTTCTAGTTGGTTTGGAGAGAAAATATTTGTGTTTCAGTTGTCTAGTTCTGCGGTGACAGAATGAGCTTTTGCTGATTTTAAAATAACATTGCTCATTGAGACTCCAGAAATACTGGGAAGCCTTTTTTGCCTAGTTTGGATTTGAATTTGTGTCCTTTGTTGTCCAAAGATGAGCGCACAAATCAACAAATGTCCAGCATTTGCTTTACGTTGGGCAGAGAATGAAAAAACCTAAGACAATCAAATGAGCTTTGCATATCAAATGATAAAATGTTTTTTATAGTGTCTCCAGGAGTAGATCTGCTGCTAGTTGTCCATTTTTGGTTAAAGAAGGTATAGCGGGATGGAGGTGTCATGAGGATTTGGACCATGATGATTCGCCTCCAGCCACGTTGTCACAGTTTTGACAAATAAGATGGCTTATGACTGAGTTTCCATACTGATGTGCAACTGTTTGTTTTCTGTTTACTTCTGCTTTGCTTTGTTTGTGTATAGACTAAGAGCTTATTGCTTTTGAGCTTAATACTTGCTCAAGCTCGTAGCATAACTTCTCTCCCTTTGAGAAGTTTGGGTTGTTGTCTTCACTGGCAGGACCAGTGTGGAAGCATTGAATAAAGGATCTCTAAATGCTGACAGTGCTCAGTTCTGTTACTGTTTTGATTGCCCCAGATGGCATTTTTGGCTGTACCTGTCCATGTTTGGGCTGATAATACTATTGATAAGAATAGGCCTGAGGTGATGCAGGTTGAACGGAGAGAGCACTGGAGAGCATACTAAAGAATACGTGATTTCTTTGAGTTTGTGTCCTTGATTAGGCTGCTTTTTTGGGGGGTGGTGGTTTATTTTTTTGTGTGTGAGTTTTTTGTGGGGGGAGGAGGGTGTTGTTTTTACAACTTTTAGCAGAGTTTCTTCTAACATTTCTGGTTAAGAGTTGTGACTGTATTTCCTAGCTGATACTGTTATTGTCTTTGCATTTGTTGAAGTTTAAAATTTTGCAATTTTGCGGTATGCAAGGCAAGACTCTGTTTTGTTATTGCTCTCTTTTTGCCTCTACATTATCATAGGAAAAAAAGAAATCTTGGGTTTTTCGTTTGTTGTTGTTTTTGTCTTTGTTTCGTTCTAAACCACTTCATTATGATAGCTGATCTGAACTATCTGGAGAATCACCCCAACTTTAAAGTAAATAACAATTGCATGCAGACATACTTGGCTGCACAGCAAGATCCACATTTTTTTTGTCCTATTTTCACTTAATTTTAATGATCTGGAGTTTTACCTTCATTTAAGAAATCCTAATGAATTTTGGCATCTTTTCCAGGCCTCAAAATGAATGAGTTCTCTGCATCAGATTTCAGAATCATTTGTGTAAGGGAAGCCCTGCTTACCTGTCAGATAACCTAAGGTAGTCTAGTAATTCTGGTGTGTTCAAAGTTCTGCCTCTGCTTGTTTGGTGTTTTACTCTAGCAGGATCTTGTGGTTAGAAAGGTGAAGTAGGCTGTGGGAGGTTGCTGCCATAGAAATGCACCATCTTAAAAAGCAGCTGCAATCCCATGTAGATGAGTGTTCTCTTGAAATGCTGGTTTTGATCTTTAAATGAATCTGTGTCAGTCTAAGTTAACAGTTACATTTGAATTTTATTTTTGTTGTGCAGTACCTGATGAGTACAGCAGCAGACTGGGTGTCAGAGCTCCTGTACTTCTCTCTCAGTTCTGTCATGAGCTTCTGTATTGCCTTGAGGTGCTTGTCTTTTACCCAGCGTACTGGGAATAATACTATTTTCCTATGTTTCCTAGGATCACTGAGGCTAATAGAGTACTTCTAGGACACCAGATAAAAGGTTCAAAGTTCAGGGTCATGTTAAATAATGATGCAGTTGAAAATGAGTCAAATGTTCACTCAAGTGAAGATGACTAGGCTAGGGAAAGGTAAACTGAAAAAGTTGCAGAAAAGGGCTAAGCTATAAATATTGTGTGACTTGTTATTTCCTTGTTGCTTCTTGAGGTTGTGAACTCTTGGCTTATCACTTGACGTCGGTAAACCATCAGACGCAGCAATGGTGTAAAGTAATGCTACTTTAACATAATCAGGTTGGCAAAAGGGCATACCTGGATGAGGTACCTGTGTAGGGCACATATTCAGACATACCCACATAAATCACTCTTGTAGTTGAAAGATTCTTCCACTTGTTTGTAGCAGACAGTGAATCACACAAAGGGTCCACAGCGTTGCTAAATTAAAATCTGGTGTGTTGAGAGTTTTGGGAGTTAGCGATGACAAGTCTGTATCTCATTCATTGGTAAGGGTATGTTTGTGACAGAAAGGTTGATTCAGCAGCTTGGTGCATTTCTTTCCCTTGTGTAATAGAAAATACATCTGTAGACTGTTCAGCTTTATGCATAGAGATGTTTTTCGGCCATAGATCTTTGAGTTAGCTTGTGGGATTTTTCATTTTCACAATCTTTTAGCAATGTCTGTGTTTACTGAAGCAGTATGAATAAAACAGGGCTGCTCTTTTGTTGGAAAGTCTCATCCTACCTGTTTGAGATTGTTTCTGGAAAACAGGCTGCTAATCCCCATAATAATTTTCTTTAATACTTAGCTACTATGCCCCAGATTTGTGTTTGAACAGTGTGGCATACAATATGGAAAATACAATTTATCCATGTCATAGATTTGTTAAAGATGAGAATTAAACATTAAAGTTATGTGGCCTAAACTTCTGCACAGCACCGTCTTTGCATTATATGTGAAGCTGGGTGCTTTCATTAAACTAAAGCACTGTTCTTTTCAGAAGTAAGACTTAATTTCGTAATACAGGTATGAAGCTGATTCTCTCATGAAGTCAGCTGTTAACAGGACTGTTCTCTTCTTGCATGTAGGTATAGGTGGAGACCTTGTGAAGAGGAGAGTTATACTTCAAGGCAAAGAGGCAAATACAAAATTCCTTAGGTCACAGAGAGGGGGAAGAGAAGTCAAGAGGGTCCTTGCTTTTTGTTTGGAGGCTTACCAGTGTTCTGGTGCAGATGTTTGTTCAGAAATTTAGCTGAACAAATGAAAAATGCCATGAAAGATGTGATAAACAGAATTGCATTCTTTCATGTTAATTTTCTTCTCTAGGTTTCTTGGGTTATGCTGTGAGGCTTCCTGGGCGTCTCACCTTGAGCTGCTTACCACCTCTATATGTAATGTGTCTAGTTTACCTGTCTTTTTCCTTCCTTTCTATTTTTTGGGAGACTTATTCTCTGTCTTCGGAGGTTTACTTGCCGTCTTTGACTAGCTGAGTAAATTCAGGGATCTCTCAGGGATTTACATTTGTCAAAAGATGATAATGCTGTCATGTTTCTCTGCAGTTTTGAGCTAGCTTTCAGGACAAGTTCCTGTGGCTGTGTGATTGATACCATGCATAGCTGCTCAAAGAGAACCTGTTAAGGTTTCTGCTCTCCAGACTGATGTTTGTTATGTGGTGTGTACCATAATATTCAAGCCTTCTTTTTCAAGCTTTTCTTGCAGATTATTTCAAAGTATGAATAAGTGGTAATAGGGAGGGAAAAGTTGTGGGAGGTGCTGGTTTCCATACGAAATAAAACTCACAGAAGTGCACAGCTTGTTTGGCAGCATTAGGATATCTAGTGCATTTTGCAGTGTGCTTGCTGAGAGCTGAGAGCCAAAGACCTTTTGTTCACTGTTTTGGAAAATTTCAGGCCCGGAACTCTGGTCAAAAGACTATTCAGACAAAAAATGATACAAAGCCACTGCTCAGAAAGTCATAATCTCTCTTCTTATACTAGGGATTTCAGAATTGATATTAGATGTGCCATACTCTCTACTGTCTGAATGATTAAAGGCTTTAGAAATGTGATACTTTGGATTGTATTTTCCCTAGCACTCATTCACATGGTGTAGTTTCTGTTTTTTCTAGTATTTGCCCACAAAGCGCGCAAAGCTTAGTTTTTCTTTAAGTAGGTTTATTTAGTCTGTGCTTTTTTGTTTCAGTTGGTTTTGGGTTTTTTTTCCTTGTCCTCTACATTCTGAAATCCTTACTGGCGAGTCTGATTATAAACAAGACACTCCTTCATGCTGGTGATAAGTTGAAATCTGCCTTGGGACAATTACCTCTTCCTTAACATGATGTCAATGGAAAGCCTGAAAATGCTGCCAGAAAAGAAATGTTTATTGTCAGTGGCTTGTTAGATCCGTACTATTATAGAAATTGATTGTCTTGTAATATCCTTCAGTCAAATGCCCTGGCTCTTTGTGGTTATACCCACATTCAGCAGGGTATCATAGTGTGTTCATAGCTTGAGCATGTCAAGACATACTTTGCTGAACCTAGGCCTTGATCAGATGGAAAGGTTGCTTCCTGCTTTCCACTGCTGGTTTTTGGTGCATGTTTGTGTCATGCAGAAACACAAATGAAACAAAGGTATTGGTATGATATACAGGTTTTGGGCTGAGACAGGTGTACGGGTTGTCAAAGAGGTGATTTTGTGTGTCCTGTCCTGTTGCCCCAGCCCCAGTCAGGGGATGTGATTACAGTAATAGCAAACAATGTCTGGAAAGAATCTAGCATGAGGATAGTACTCTCTCTTCTCTCAGGAGTTTGCAATGTGTATTAATTTTTATTTTTTTTTTTTTTAAGGCAGTCACCTATTGTGTACTTTTATCAGTTGCGTCTTTATGGGAATAGCATTAAAAGAATCACTGCCATCCTATCTTTGTCATCATCATTTTATCTCTGTTTAGTGTAATTGCGGATTGTTTTTATAGCAACACACTCCTATATCCTTATGTGAATTTAGTGTCTAATTTATTGAGACGGGACTGTCTTGTGTAGTGGATTTTGTGAACATGTCCTTTCTCATGTCAAATATTTTAGCATTTAATTGTCATGCAAATAAAAAAAAGCTTAAAAACTTTGGGTTTGTTTTCAGGGTTGAGCTTTTTTTAAAGTGTGTTTCAGGAATGCTGTTGCTAGACTGAAGGACACAGATTCTCCCACCCTTCTCCCCCAAACTCTCTATCCCTACTAAGCTAATTAAACGTGCCTTGTACTAGATGGCAGATGATGCCCTGTAGTATGTATGTACATGTTCTTGGCCTGTTTTACTCAGTCCAGGAAGCTGATACCATGCCCAAAGTCTGATTTGGACCTTTTGCCCCAAAGCTTTAGCATTATGGCTTCAAAATAAAACTGTAAATTCTACATGTTGGTCCAGTGCCCTTTTTGCCCTGTGAACCACCTGCCTGTCCTCAGTATGGCCTTAATCTAGCCCATCTTCCCAGAAGGAAACTTGCTCCTTATGTTTCTGTTTTTCTCTTAGAAGAATTCTCTCCAGCTCTGTCACTGCATGACGGGGATAATGTTTGTCATGAACTGCTGTCAGCTGGAACGGAGGAGATCAGGCACTGGTCAGGTTTAAGCAGTCTCCTAAAGATTGACCTGCTGCTCCCGTATGACACTGCAGGGTTTGGCAAATAGCAATGATCATTTTTATTCTCATGTGTGCATATGTAGATGGCTTGGAATGAGGGAAGTAGAAATACTAATTTCTGCATAGCTTCTGTATTATGAATCTGATATATGCATTGTTCATGCCATATTAAATCTACCTGAAATCTTGTGTATGTTGAGATTCAAAGTATGAAAACTCATATCTTTTCATGAAGTTTTGAAGAAATAAAATTAATATGTCTAAAGGGCTTTAGCAGACAAAATATGTTGAAGTCTGGTGGTGACTGTTCGGCTGTGATTGTTTGATACGTCTTTTTGTTGCTGTACCTGGTAGAGACTATCACCAGTCCCCTGCTGAAAGATTAGAAGAGAATGTGAGCCTTTACCTCATGCAATTTATTTTGGAATTTAGCTTTTTAGATTGGTTTTATCTTCAGTGTCAGCTTTGAAACTGAGATTTGGGACCTTTTTGTGATATGATGGAAGTGCAGATATGGGTCCATAGTGGAGGAGAAGCCTTTGTGACAATACCATAGTCAGAAGTCTTTTTTTACTACAATATGTTAGCGAGCATTTACATGGTAGCTAAAAATGGATATAAAAGATACTATTTTTAAGTGGAGCTTTTTGTCTAAGTCTATTGTAGTAAATTTAGCCTTTAAATAAGTTGTCAAATTTAAATAAAATAGCTTTGCTAATAAGTAATGTGAGTACATAGTGCTTGAATACTTTTTGCTGAAGTTTTAAAGCACATCAGATCACTGAAATGAGGGAAATTGCTGGGTAAATAATTGGATTCCGTTTGCTGAAGGAGCAGATCAGCTTGGAACAGATTTTCTTCAGTAGGCATAGATGGAAAATTGTGTGTTCATTTCAGTATAGTTAATGTCAATTATTTTTTTCCAAGGAGAAACTGAAAAGGGTTGTTTTCCTCTTACAAAATGTAAAAAAAATGAAATGTGATGCTGAGATCAGCTCGCTGTTGATGTAGTGATGCCGAATCCAGAAAGTCAGCTCAGTTCACTAGCCAAAGGTAATGATTCTTTTTATTAAAAACACCCCAACAAAATTCATTTTCAGTGCAAACATGATTAGCAGAAGCATGCGAATCCAAAATATCTAGTGTAGTTTTATCAGTAACTTTCTCTAAATCTTGCAAAACTTGGGGTGATATAAGTGGAATTCTAGGTTCCTTTGAAACTAACTTGATACACTTGTGAGTTTGGAAGATAATCCTAAAATGTAATTGCAGCATTTTGTTTGCTATACCCAGCAACATTGGTGACATTGGATTTGACTATTAGCAGTAGGAGCTCCTGTTCTAAGCTGGGTCTTGTAACCATTAAAGGTACCTTGTGTACTTGCAGTGTTCCGTATGCATGTACTTTGTGTCACTTGTGCCTGTATGATAGCTTGGAGAACATCTGGTCCAGAAAATGGGAAGGGCTGTTTATCATTCTTAACATCAAATATGAAAATCTTTGATCTGAATAAATGTGTTTAAATTATGTAATTGCTTAAACGTGAATGTATTATAGCATTAAAGTTAACAAAATGAAATATCAAATACGAGGTATAAGCTATATTTACTTGCAAATCAACATCAATTTAAGATTATCTCATAGCAAGCTTTCTTTCAGAAAAGGAGTAGAAATGCAAAATCAAATTAAAATTGTATATTAAAATCAGGTTTCCTTGCTTGATGATTTGAGATAGTAACTCTTTGTGGTTACTGTAAATCTTTTTGAATTAACCTGGCTCGTGTGTCTGTCCATCTGCAGTGAACTGGTGAGCTGTTTTGACACAAGATATGTTTCACCAAATGTTGATGGATATTGTCAAATACTATCAAACAAAAAGCAGAATGTTGGTTATGGCTTTTCCTGTGGATCCAAGACAGGTTAAGTGTTGAAGCAAGATTGAAATGGACAAAAAAGTCAGATGAGCCGCACTCAGTGATGAATAGGATTGTGGCACAGACTAGAAGCCATTAATGGTAAATTCTTCCCTCTTATTTTGGTGCATTCTTGTCCTTCAGTATTAAGGAGGGTGCTCCGGCTGTGTCGCATGAGGAAGTTCCATGATGCAGCTGAGCTGATCTAGCATCTTTCTGTTTCTGAGAGGCCTCCCTGCACCAAAGTCTTGTGGGTCCTGCCTGCTTCTTTGCTTCAGCCCCAACTATCATCTGACCCTTCAGTGAGTTGATCCAGCTCCCGAAGACCACAGAACACTCCCTGCCTTTTTAATACTTGTTTTCTTATGTTTTAAGAAGCTGAGTGTGCCTAAGAAGGTGTCAGAACGACATCCAGCAGTGGATAACCAGATCCTGAAGGGCAAATTGGAGTGGGCCATAAGGGCGTGAGATAAAGAAGCATGCTGTGAAGTTTGCTTGTGTTGCAGGCCTGTACCTTTAGTTTCTTCATCTGTTATGACAGAAATTGAAACTTACCTGTCTTACAGGGTTGCTAAAAAGACTTCAATACGTGCATTCAAGGCATCATAATTGGTGAGAAAGATCTTGTAGAAGCAATCCTGCCTTACTGTATATCAGTACTGAATGTACTGCTACTTTTGCTGTAAAAATTTATTTCTCTGGAGATGTCATAAAGCCATTGGATTACCATTGATAATGGTAATTCTGCCAGTCACATATGAGCTTTTCTATTGAGGAATGATGCTGCTCTCTTGCTATTAATAATTTTGTAGGAAGAACAGGGCTAGCTGTTTGAATCATTGAAGGCTGCTGTGAGAAACCTGATAGTGTTTCTGTAGGGCATACCAATGTAATTATAGAAGCTTCTTTGGAAAACTGATAAAGTGTCAGTTATTTGTAGCTCTTCTTCAGAGCAAATTAAACAATAACGTATGTTGAACAGAGTGGATGACCTGCTTGTGTGCTGATTTTCTTTGCAATTTCACATGGCCTTCCAGAAGGTAGGTTTGGGTTTGCATTTAGCCTGATAGAGCTCTGGCTGCTATGGGTACAGTTCTGAGAAACAGCAATAAAGGGCATTTGCAGTCAATCCACAGGAGTTGCTTTGTACTTTGGCTTTTGGCTTTTGCGAGGAGAGCAACAGATCCAGGAATCACAGAACACATTGCATGGGGCATTGTTATGAAACTGTAAGTGCCTTGCTGTGCTCTGCTTCAGAATTTTGATAAGTTAAAATGTTGAAGCATCGAGAGGGAATAATCCTGCAACATTTGTAAGGCTCTATATAAGAAACAAACACTGTTTTATTGTAGAACATCCCTGTGTACGTGCTCTCCAGCCCAGTGGGAGACTGACTGCCTAGCAGCAGATATTGTCTGTAATCAGATCCCTGCAGCTCTGCATTGCTCTAGTACATCTGTCTAGAATCTCGCAGTGTCTTGCTTGATTTCACTGTTCATATTGCTCTCTGTGAGATGGATCTCTTCATCTGAAGTGATGTAAGCATGTAAGTGCAAACTAAAGTATGTGAGTTACATGTCTAAAAAGCCACATTACCGGTTTCAGTCAACTGATATATCAATGTAACTTGTTTTTTTGGATGTGAGCTTTCGCTTCTCAAGCTTTAATCAACATAAGACATGAGGTGATAGTATTAGCTCACCAGCCTTTTTTGCTTGCATCTGTTACAAGACTTTAGAAAGTACTTTGCTTCAGATGATAATTGTAGTTAAGCGGCTAAAAAGAAATCTGATGGATTGGAGATGGTGTTATTTTATGGATATTTTTCACGGAAGGGGGATGGGGAAATCCATGAATCTTGTTAATACTGTCTCCTACTTACTGGATATCTGATAGAAATAACAAAAGAAAAAAAATAAGTATATGCAAGATAATTAAATGGACCTGATAGGAATAGCGGACAATTCATAGCTGTCTTGCAGTATTGAGGGTAGAATGTCTCTGTCTACATGGATGGAAACAGGAAAGAAGTTTTAGAGAGCTCCTAAGACTTAATTCTATACTTTGATCATTCTTGAGAGCAAGGGGAAGAAAATAAGGTCTGTTAGCATTCCCTTTAAATACCATGTTTGCATGGGACCTTTTTGGGTTTACTTGCTTAAGGACTTTGCGTCCAGTAGGGATGGACAGGAAAGGATGGAATATTTGTTTTATGGTTTCAGTGGTTATCCATCAGTATAATGTAGTTTACTCCTGTTCTAAGTGATAGATTTTTGATGGGTTACCGTAGGAGTGACGCTGTAGGGAATACTTGGAAGATACTGACACACTGCAAATCTGTCAGGTGCATTAATTTGTGAAATTATTTGTTCCTATATGATAATCATCTTTGGAGATTTGCTTTTTTCAAGATTACTGTGGTGGAACATTTATCCATTCACTGTCCATGTTGCAGTTATTTACAAATATATTTAACATGTTTGGAATGATGTACAACATTTCCTTATGCTCTGTTACGGCTTTGCAGTTTTATGCATGCACTGAAATGCTCATGCTGGGAACATTATGAGCTGGTTACTCATCCTTCTCAGAGATAATCCTAGTAGACTTTCCACATTCACTTTGACCAGTGGCACCAGCATTATAGAGCTTCTTGTATGAGAGAAATACATTACAGTATGGACACAAGGAGAAATAGCAGAGGCAGCAATACAGCCATTGCTGTTACGGCCTACCATTACAAGCAAGACAGGATGTATATGTATGATGTCTTGTTTTATATCTTTTTAGAAAGAGAGAGGCTGCGTTCAGGCAAATGTATAATCTTTAGATTACATATGAAATATAACAGATTTTTTTAGTTTGTTTGTTTTATATCTTGCATTATTTTAATCAACAGCCCAGTACAGAGTTGGTAGGTTGACAATCCAGTGAAGTCAGCATCTGTATAAGGTATTATTAGCAGTTTTAGAATAACTGAGTAATTAGATTTTCCCGTGTTTAATTTGGGGTTTTTAATCTTTCGATAATTAGGAATAGAGTTTTTGTATTCTGATATTTGCGTTCATTGGCTTTGTTCTGTACTGTCATTCAGTAGAGCAGTAAGTGAATATAATAAATCATTTTAGTTATTGGGATGGAATTTTCTTAAAGTGTCATTGTTGAGTTACTTAATTTCAGAAACTTTGTATGAGCTTTATGAAATACTTTATGTTTTACCTTTTTATTGAAGTAATGTTTGTTTTGTGCATCCATCTAGTGCAGATCAAATGTAATGGCTGCTTCAAGCAGATGCTGCAGTGTTGATTTTGTTTCAATTAGCTAATATAGATAACAAGAAAGCATATATTTTTCTCCTCGTGAACTCCTGGTATTCTGTGGTCTGTGCATAATAGCCAGTTAATGGAGAGAGCATTGAGGTATCATGGCAGCATTAGATACTGAAGTAGTATATTATCTTATGTTCCTTGAATCTAAAAAGAAACTAAAATATACTGATCCTCTTACGCTATAGAATTAAAATCCTGAAAAAGATGTTTTCATGTGTTTGTTTTAATAGACTTTGTAAGCTTAAGGGGACCACTGACACTGCAAGATTATGGTGTTACCTTGCCAAGCTGCTTACCAGGAAAAGCAGCTGAATTTTCCTTGAGCAGTTTGCAAGCAGACTTTTTGAAGACGGAAGAACCTTTGGTACAGATGTTGAGTTTTATAAAGGGAATCATCAGGGTGGGTTATAAGTTACCAGTTTTGGTCATTGTGGGGTTTTTGTAGGTATGGGGTTTTTTTGCTTTTATTTTTTTTCCTTTCTAATTGTTCCACTTTTTTACCCCTTCACGTAGACATACAGAAAAATAGAGCTTACTATAGTAAATATTGGGCTTTATATAGCTCATGGCAGTCAGGTGAAGTTCCCGACAACTGGAAAAAGGGAAATATAACCCCCATTTTCAAGAAGGGGAAAATTGATGACCCAGAGGATTACAGACCAGTCAGTCTCACCTCTGTGTCTTGCAAAATCTTGGAGGAGATTCTCCTGGAAGGCATGCTAAGGCACATGAAAATTAACAAGGTGCTTGGTGACAGCCAGCAAGGCTTCACTTAGGGGCAGTCCTGCCTGACCAATTTGGTGGCCTTCTATGATGGGGCTACAGAACTGATGGACAGGGGTAGAGCAGTTGATGTCATCTACCTGGACTTGTGTAAAGCGTTCGACACTGTCCCACATGACATCCTTCTCTCTAAATTGGAGAGACATCAATTTGATGGATGGAGCACTCGGTGGATAAAGAACTGGCTGGATGGCCGCACACAAAGAGTTGTGGTCAATGGCTCAATGTCCGGCTGGAGACCAGTAACGAGTGGTGTCCCTCAGGGATCTGTGTTGGGACTGGTCTTGTTTAACATCTTCATCGCTGACATGGACAGTGGGATTGAGTGCGCCCTCAGCAAGTTTGCCGATGACACCAAGCTGTGTGGTTCGGTTGATACGCTGGAGGGAAGGAATGCCATCCAGAGGGACCTTGACACACTTGTGAGGTGGGCTGATGCCAACCTCATGAAGTTTAACCATGCCAAGTGCAAGGTCCTACACCTGGGTCGGAGCAATCCCAGGCACAGCTACAGGCTGGGCAGAGAAGAGATTCAGAGCAGCCCTGCGGAGAAGGACTTGGGGGTGCTGGTCGATGAGAAAATGAACATGAGCCGGCTTCAGTGTGCGCTTGCAGCCCAGAAAGCCAACCGTATCCTGGGCTGCATCAAAAGGAGTGTGACCAGCAGGTCGAAGGAGGTGATCCTGCCCCTCTGCTCTCGTGAGACCTCACTTGGAGTATTGTGTGCAGTTCTGGTGTCCTCAACATAAAAAGGACATGGATCTGTTGGAACAAGTCCAGAGGAGGGCCTCGAGAATGATCAGGGGACTGGAGCACCTCCCATATGAAGATAGGCTGAAAAAGTTGGGCGTTGGGGCTGTTCAGCCTGGAGAAGAGAAGTCTGCATGGAGACCTCATAGCAGCCTTCCAGTATCTGAAGGGGGCCTATAGGGATGCTGGGGATGGACTCTTCATTAGGGACTGTAGTGATAGGACAAGGGGTAATGGGTTAAAACTTAAACAGGGGAAGTTTAGATTGGATATAAGGAGGAAATTCTTTCCTGTTAGGGTGGTGAGGCACTGGAATAGGTTGTCCAGGGAGGTTGTGAATGCTCCATCCCTGGCAGTGTTCAAGGCCAGGTTGGAGGAGGCCTTGGGTGATATGGTTTAGAGTGAGGTGTCCCTGCCCATGGCAGGGGGGGTGGAACTTGATGATCTTAAGGTCCTTTCCAACCCTAACTATTCTATGATTCTGTGATTCTGCTTTGCGAAGTACTTACTGAATAAAAAAATGATTGTACTAAACCAAGTTTGTCTAAATGCATAGTAATTCTAGGCACAGAAGGAAAAAAGTGTGTGTAACATAGCTTTAAAATTTTAGGTGAAAATTATTTATTGTCTCAAACTGCTTTTATCTTCTTATTGTTACTTTTGGCTGGAATCTGCAAGCATGATGGAATTCTAAGGAATTTAGAGTCATGTTCAAAAAAGAAGACATCCTATGCATGAGCAGAGCATGAGTGCCGCAGGAGTATGACCTATATTTATCAGATTTAGCAGAATAAACCTGCTAAGTACCACCTCATCTACTAAATGCAATCATATTCCTTTCCAAATCCACGTTTTCAAAATAAAGTAGAAAATATATGAAGCTGACATTCTTCAGTCACGTCAGTCTTTCTCTGTCTGTTTTGAAAAGTTTCCCATCTTCATCTGGAGATCCTTATTCTCCTTGGGAAAGACAGTAAGGTGAAACTTGGCAATGGCAAAGAAGAAAATCCAAAGAATGATAGTGGGGACTTTTTTCTTGGTTAATCATGGATAACTTTAGCTTTGTGTGTATGTGAATGCATTAGCTTTATGTGAGTATTGATCTGAAAGGTATAGATTTAACTGCGATAATGTTTCTGAGCTTTACCAAAAAAAAGGAAAACCTTATAAGTACAGGTTAGGTAAAGATGCATTTAAAGAGGCATTGAGAGCTTTGTGTTGAGCAAGAGAAGTAATTTGTTCCAAGAAGTTTGAGTTACTGCATTTATACAGCTTCCTGAGAGAAAAAGTAATAAAATTAATGACAGGGCTAGCTGGGAAGTAATGAGAATATTACTTTAAAAACCCCAATATGCAAATTTACAACATTTGTTAACTTTCTTGGTGAAATCTGCATGTTCAGTGGAAGAGCATTTTCATAACTCCATAGAGATTATAGTTAGAAGCAAGCACTGTCTGCTAGTCATGCAGAGTTAAATGAATTACACAAAATCTGGCTGTCTTGAGAAGTTGCCATGTTAAGAAATAGATGTATTAATACAGTATAAAAAGATCAAATTTTATATTTAAAATCATACCTTTCAAAGGCTATTATTACTATTCCAGAGCTTCTGAAAATCTGTTTCTGTTCATTGTCATCTGTGATCATTTTAACACTTATTTTTGTATCATGTTTAAGAAAACAGAAGGCACAGTCCTTGATAGCTGTCCTTCCACTGAATACCTCTGTAATCAGCAATTTTTGCCTATTACAGAATTCTTACTAGAAAGGTGATAGTGTCACAGTTATGCAAGAAGAATGAAAGAGCTGTTTGCGACTACAGCTTACTGCTGTTTCTTATCCCCGCTTCACAATTTTTTGTTCTGTGTACATCTTGCATATGTCTAGAAGAAGCATCTGGCCAGGATAGAGAATTGTGATGGTGAAGACCTCTGCAAAGTAAAGGTATTTGACAGAAGACTGCTGTGCTCATTTACTTAGGGGCAAATCTGCCTTCCTGCCTTCAGCTTTCTCACTAGAACATGACTTTCCACAGAGTATGCCTGCTTTTTGCTAGCCTCCTTGCTTTAGTCTGTAGAGATGACCAGTCAACTCTTGGCGTATAATTTAGGCAGAGCAGCTTGGAGCCATCATTCACATAACAGGGCACACACGTCTGCCTTCTAAGTCTTGCTAGTGAAACAACTCACTTCTGTAGGGAAGCCTTTACTTTGCTGCAAGCGTCCATTTAAAGTTCCTGTTTTTTACAGAGGCCTCTTCAGTGACATTTGCTGAGGTTGCATCTAAAGCAAATCACTCTTTTGAGTCTTTATTCATGATATATGCCTCTTCTAACCCAGAAACCTTGGCACAGCCTTCCACAACCTTGGGGAAAAAACATGGAACTTGAAACAAAAGGGGGACAGGTATGGAAGGAGATGAAGCTGTTCAATAGCTTTACATCTCTTCATTGTGAGGGCAGGAGTATCCCTCCTCTGCATCCAGACTTCTAAGCAGTGGTTGTTGGGTGGGTGCAAGTCTTCCAGCACATACTGAAATCTTTAGTTACAGCACATAGGAGGGATGGTCAGGACTAGAGTTAAGTTCTTAATCCCAAAGCCAAAGACTGAGAAACCCAAGTTCTTTGAAAACTGCAACTCTTGTCTTTTTGCATAACCAAACCAAACAAACAAACAAAAAAAATCCAGCTCCTGCACAGCTCTAGCCAAGCAGCCTGTGGTGAGCAAAGGGCTGCATGGTGGGAAGCTTGTACTCCCGCTTGTACACAATCCGCTTCACACCTGTAATGCGACATCACCAGGAGCTCCCTCCCTGCAGGCTGACGCAGTGTCCTTCCCTGCTGCAACACACCACACTCAAACTGCTTCACAGCGATTATCAGATTTCTGATTGAAATATGGCTTGCTGTCCAACAGAAATAATTCTTGTTTATGAGGCTCTTCTGAATATAAAAGCTGGTGGCTTCTGTTATTTTCTCCCTTCATATTCCCTTCCTTTTTTATTTCATATTTTGTTTACAGTGTTGCAGTACGTATGTCACATACAACAGTGTACTGGGATTTGGGGGAGGATATCCAAACTTCAATGTATGTTCACATGAAAAGTATTCAAAGAGCCTGTGGGTAGATATTGGAGATAATTAGGAGCTAGCTGGAACTGCTGCGGGCTCAAGGGATGTTTGCAGGCTGCAGAGCGTTCCTATGGGAAAGAAATTGCTCTGTAATTACAGGCAAGGTCAGTGCAGTCAGTTCAATAGAAAAGATACAATAAGAGCTGGGGCTCCCTCCCTTGAAGATCTTTGAATGTCATTAATGAGGCACGGTTGTTACCACTTTTTAAGCAAGTGTCCCCTGAAGTATACATTGTGGAGGATTGCTGTGAGGATTGCAGCTGTTTCTTGAGAGAGAAGATTGACACTTGTAAGAGAAGGGAATTTCTTGGTTGCATTTTACATTTCTTTTAACCTCTAAAGATTTTGAATATGTGTTTCAGTGGTGTAAATGTTCAATTTATTTAAAAGGCTGATATATATTATTTGTACATCCATCTTTTCTGAAACGGGACTTTCAACATCTGTCTGAAGTATTTCCACCCACTTCAGTTTATTTGAAAATGAGGCATATTTGCATGGCTGATGGGTGGCTTTGGCTCCAGGACATTGTGACAGCCATCTTAAATTCATCCTCAAAAGGCAAACTCTGCTTCCCTCCCTTCTGAGGGTTAACCCTTGAGTTCAGAAATACGCCATGGCCAAAAATTCTCATCAGAAGCTTTCACGTGCCAATCGTAGTTGCGAGTATTCCTCACTTCTGTTCCTCATTCATGCTGTACAGCTTCACCTTCTACATTTTGCCAGCTGAATGTGGGGCTGTGCTGGGACTGTGTTGGGGATTGATTCAGCTTAAAACAAACAAAAAAAAGCTTTTGAGCACAGTTCAAAGTGATTGAAATCTAGGCTGCTGTGGTACCATGCCTCCCACTCGCTTTCTTACATTGACAGTAGTGATGCTGCACGTGCATGCTGAGTTCACAAAGGGAAGCTCCCTTAAAGCTGATTGCTGTTTTGGAGGATAAGTTTTTGTCAAGATCAGCTTCCTGAACTGCTGACACTTGTGTTGGTAGAGGCTGGGGGGGTATGGCTTGTCACAAGGGAAGCTGAGGGTGCACCTGAATCGGGCAAAGCGGATTTATATTGTGAATCTTCATTTTCAAAGTTTTTAATTGGCTCATTTCTCTGATGTAGTTCAGAGTGTAGCATCCTTGAATAATCATCCTAGTTTAAATGAGGGGCATGGCTCATGAGTGCTAGGCGTTGAGGAAGAAGCAAACAGAACTGTGGGAGCAGAAATACTTTTGTCTTGCAGCTGAATGCTTTGTATTGTGAAATTCAGCCTTCAATTATTTTTCTGGTTTGCTTCCCTGACATACAAGCATAACAGATCCAGCAGGATTTCACTCAGAAATTTCCCATGTGTGTTTGCCCAGTAGCTGATTAACTGGTCTTACAGCAGTTCTTTCACAAGTGGACATGACATTTATTCACCTAAAGTGTACACTTTCTAAAGTGTTTAAAAATCCAAGCTAAAACAAAACCCCACACCTAAGTTAGGTATTCTCTTTTGATAGGTTCTGTTTAGCTCATATACCCTTAGTGTGGAAGCCGAGTCTGCTTGGCAGTGCTTTTACCTTTTTTAACTTCTTTTCCCTGTGAATAGCATAATTATTTACCTCACTTCCTACACTTCTAACAATTTACTGGATTTCATGTCTTCATGCCTCCATCTTTTGGAGAATGTGACTAAATTTGACAACTCCATTAATAGCTTCTGACAATTTTCTTAAGGTTCCTTGGTGTTTTTCTTGAAAATATTTTTCCTGAAGGCATCTTAACATTTGTTTCTTGCTCGTTCTTCGGAAATGTATTTTTAATTTAACTCCGATTTAATTGGTTTGTGTAGCATCAAGCATTGAAAGAGGAGTATATGCAATAGTTCTAGAAATAATAGAAGTATTTCCCTTATTTTTTGTGTAGGAGCTATATAGGGAAAAAGATCTTGCACTTAAAAAATGTAAACAAGATACATATATTGCCTTCTTCCCCATTACAAGAACCCAGGAGGGTTTCAGCACATCAGAAATACCAGTCAGCTACTACTATTTTTCATTTTCACTTCTCTGAGAGCATAATTTGGTGGCGGAGATGGTTGTAAGCTTGTCAGAGTATTGCATTGAAATAAATTTTGTCAATATTCACAAGGAATGTCTGCTGAACAGCCACTAATACAAGCTTCACTTCTCTCAATATGCCAACAGATACGTTTTCTGTCAGTTTTATTTGCTTAACAATATATAGGTGCATAAAACTAACATTACAGTGCCTGTATTAGTGGGCTGGCAGTTACAGTGCCTAGCATTACACCTTTGCTATGTGTCTCTTTCTGTGCAGCTATAATGGGGTTACAGATTTCTTTATGTCTCTGCTTAGCATGACTGACTGTCTTGCCCAGGCCATGCAGCCATCCCTGAGTAGGTGAAAAGCCTCTAGAATTACTCAAGGACAAATGTTGTGGAAAGAAAACCATTTAAGAACAGGCAGAACAAAAATCAAGCATCTTCTAACCTTTTTTTTTCCCTAGGGGTGCAGAACAAGCACTACTTAACTTATTGGTATTCGTTTAGAATCTTGTCCTCCAAATTAATTTTGTATTGTTGTGTAATATGAAAGAACGGTGTTAGCCTCAGTGACTTACACCACAGTGGAAGGTGAATAAAGCAAAGATAAGTCCACAGGAGGGCCACGAGAATGATCAGGGAACTGGAGCACCTCCCGTATGAAGATCGGCTGAGAAAGTTGGGGCTGTTCAGCCTGGAGAAGAGAAGGCTGCGTGGAGACCTCATAGCAGCCTTCCAGTATCTGAAGGGGGCGTATAGGGAAGCTGGGGATGGACTCTACATTAGGGACTGTAGTGACAGGACAAGGGGTAATGGGTTAAAACTTAAACAGGGGAAGTTTCGATTGGATATAAGGAAGAAATTCTTTCCTGTTAGGGTGGTGAGGCACTGGAATAGGTTGTCCAGGGAGGTTGTGAATTCTTCATCCCTGGCAGTGTTCAAGGCCAGGTTGGAGGAGGCCTTGGGTAATATGGTTTAGAGTGAGGTGTCCCTGCCCATGGCAGGGGGGTTGGAACTTAATGATCTTAAGGTCCTTTCCAATCCTAACTATTCTATGATTCTATGATTCTATAATTAGAAGATATAAGTAAAAAAGGAGGAAAACCAGTACTCATTCAGGTCAAAATTACATTTTCTCCCTATGGAATTGCCCTTTTTAAAAAGGAAATAAACATCCTTTTGCTTTCAAACTAGTTACCATTTCTTGCATGTACTTTAGCCATTTAGGAAATGAGTAGTTAATTTTGTTAAATGGTTTTCTTTCCCTTGGATAGGATTATTTAATAATTTATGTTACTTTATAAATTGGACTAAATAAACAATAAAATGTGTCATCTTGCCAGCTTCTACTCTTTAGTATTTAGACTATAATATAATGACTGTATTGCAGAATGTGCCAATTTTGTGGTATAGTGTTCAGTAGCAACATTGAAGACTACTCCCACAGTCACCATCTGATAGCTGATGGGATCATCTGACTGTGCAGAACCAGTTGTGGTTCGATCCTTCAGAACAAAATACAAATTTGTGGCCTCTCATTTTTTTTAAGTATCTTGCTGTCTTCTTGGATACTGGTTTATATTTTTTCCTTTTTAGACTATAAAGGGAGGGAAAACTACAATTTCCTTTGACCTCATGCAAGTCTGACAGGAAGGAAATCTGGTTAGGCTGAAGAATCCTGGAATCTGGTAGCCTGACTTTTCAAAGACTCTGTAGCTTACGGTTCTTTCCGTAAGATGTTTGGGCAGTCAGAATCTTCAAAGTGCAGGATGTGAGTCCTTTTTGGGTTTGAATTTTTTGAAGATATAATTTAGAAATAGTGTGTGCTCACCTGAATTTTCCTTCCATGCTTTCCTTCCCCTCCGTGTCTCCTTTTATCCTCTTCTTCAGATACTCTGCTCTGGAGCCTTGATGAGTAGGGTATTGAATAAACATAAAGTACTGAAGAGCTTGCTGCAGAATTGGTACACTCGGCTGTGCATGACTTCTTTCTGTCGACAAAAGAGGCACTTCAATGAAAGATGCATGAGAACAAGCAAATATTTTCCTGCTTGTCCAGCTGTGGCTTAGCACACTTTATATGAGTTAATGGAAACAGTTAGGAGGTAAAAATATTGACATTAAAATATAGCAACCACTGTTAATAAGCTCATTCTCTTTTCTTAAAATGAATATCCTAATTTATAATGTGGAAACGTGTTGCTGGTTTTGCATTTGAGAAGAGCTACGCTTTCAGAGCAAAATCAAATGAAATATTTGTGTTTCTTTCCTGTGTTACAGGTCTAATATGTTTTTGTCTCATTAGGTGCCTGTGCTTAAGAAATGTTTTAAAACACAAGGCTTAAATTCAGAACAGTGTTAGAGGGTGAGCCCAAGAAGCATCTCCTTTTCTTGAAGGGAAAATCGAGAATAAAGATATTTTCAGCTACTCTTTTAAGTGAGACTAAAAGCAGGTAACTGCAATGTGTTGATATTTAGTGTCCTAGTACTGCTGAAAGTAATTTAACAGCAACGAAGAATATTTTTTCCAGAATCCAGTATACTTGTATGATTACTCTGGAAGAAAAAATGCATAAAGTTTGATTATTAAAAAAAAAAAAGCCATTAAAAATTTAGTTGGGATGAGTTTCATCTGGAAGACCAAGTTCTCTTTATGTGGGTAGCCCAGACTGAATTCAGACTAGTGCTAAGATTGTGGAAATAGCTCTTCTATAATGCTTTTTATCCTCAGCTTTTGCCCATGCTTTTCAATGGACGTAGCAGCCGTTACGCTGTTTTTTCATGGTGGGGAAAAAAAAGGCAAAAAGCTTGATTTAAACATGTGAAAAAGAATAGGACTGTGGGACTGCTGTAAGGGCAGAGGAAGGAGGGGGTGGCTAAATTAGTTACTGATTTTCTTGAGGGAAGACTGGCATCCAAATCTTCTAATTATTTCTTAGGAAATACTGAGAGGGTAGAAATGAAAGAGAGGGGAACGGAAAGAATTAAATCTTAATATATAATATATGTAATTTTAATTCAGCCTGTCTTTTGAGTGTTTAACACTGCAGTCTTAAAAGTATTTTTTAATAAGTGCAACATAAAGGAAGTGTTGACCCTCAGTGATTTAAAGGTAAAATAATCTTGTAGGGTGTACTGTGGAGAGAGAGAGGTGTTTAAATAATGACTGACTTTATTCCTTTTGTAGCTATTTTAGGTTTTCATCTCTTCCTGTCCAGCATTCCTAATGCAGCTGGGATATTTTTATAAGAATATAATTATTTTTAAGGAGCTTTTGGTTTGTCTAATCTTGAAAGTGATGGTAAATGGGACTGAGGTGAGAGAGGGTTGTTGGCCAAGACGCAGAAGAGTCCTTTTCTCAAACCTATTAATTTTATATGCAGTGAATAAGGACAGAAATTGCATACAGATTTTGTGCAAAACCACTGCATCTACTGCTGTCTGTATTTTAAAATCCACTTGTCAAGTCATGGTACTTGCACAGTTCAGACATTTCTGTTTAATGCTTACCTCGTGCTGCTCTTAACTGATGTTTCAGAGGCTTTCTCTTTTCTCGATAAACCATCTTTTTTTCTTTCTCTGTAGGCTTGCATCATAATAGACATGCCACTAGTATATAATGTCAACACTTGAATGTAGATATTTGTTAGTAAGGTTCCAGTGGGTATGGAAATAATAATGCTGATCCTTGACAGGATCAAGTTTGTACATAGGAAAAGTGCAGAAATTCTTCCTCAAACCAGTGTGTTATGAAAGTCTGAAAGTTTTTTCTGGCATTTCCTTTATAAGAACTTTCTTAGGACTATAGTTGAGAAACAGCATAGATCTGGAGAGTACAGGTGGCATTTCTCATATGCTCATCATGCTCCGATGAAAAAAAATGGTTGCAGCCATTATTTTTAAACCTTCAGTTAGTTGTAATACTGAAAAGTTCTGGTGGTGACTCACCAGACCTCATGGACAGTGTTCCTGATAAGTGTGCTAGCCGAGTAGTGTTGTACACTACTTTATGACTTCACCTTTGTATCTGTGAGTTTTTCTTATCATTTCCTCTTTTAAAAAAAATTTTATTGATAACCCTAAAAATGTGAGGTTAGTACAGTGCCATATGTAATATAAACAAGATGATTTTTACAGCTTTGATGAATATCATGAATGCAATAGTAAATTAAAATGAGCTCTCTTCAGCAATAACCATATAGGTGCAATAACTGTGCGTATGTATGCACTTTAGATACAACTTCTGGGATACCCTGGACAGCCTTTTGCTTGGTCTCTTCTACAATATTTATACTCTTCTGTATATAGCTGACTTTAGGGAATTTCACCTCTTCTTCAAATAGAGACTTTTGAAATCTAGAAAGACTACTTTTGAGTAGTCTTTTTAAGAGCAGTCTTTTTAAAATTCATCCATATTGATTCAAAACTCCTAAAGCTTTAATTTTGGAGTACCTTAGATCCTTTAAAGCAGTAATTTAAGCCCTGGAGGAAACTCCTCAATCTCCTCTGAGACTATTAACACTGCACTTTCATGGTTTGGAGCATCTTTCATATGAGGAAAATCTGGGAGAGCTGGGACTGTTCAGCCTGGAGAAGAAAAGGCTCAGGGAGATACTTGCAATTTGCATAAACACTTCATGGAGGAAATGAAGATTAGGTAACTAGGATCCTTGCAGCGCTGCCCAGTGGCAGAACTAGAAGCAGTGGGCACAAACTGAAACACGAGGTTGCCTCTGAACACCAGGAAATGCTTCTGTACTGTGAGAATGATTGAGCACTGGCACAGGTTTTCCAGAGAGGATGTGAAGTGTCTGCATCCTTGGAGAGATTCAGAAGCTGCCTGGATACAGTCCTGGGCAGCTGGCTGTAGGTGACGCTGCTTGAGCAGGGTGGTTGGACCAGATAATGCCCAGAGGTCCCTTACAACCTCAACCATTCTGTGATTCTGTGTGCCTTGGGGTCTGTGTTTGCCCCGTCACTGAGACCTCCCTTCCCTGCCCTCACTCCAAAGCTGTGAAATCTTTAAGAGGTTACCCCAGTGACTGTGGCCAAAAGAAAGTTCCTTCTCTGCCACCCCCCATGCCCTAATATATCCTTTATGTATGTGTTACATTAGTTAAACATGTCAATTGTGAAGATTTGGGAACGTTGGAAGTGTGTGTGTCTGAATATTGCATGTGTCTACAAACGCACGTATCTTATAGGAGTCCAGTCTAAAGTCCTTAATAATAATGCTTTGATTACTGTAACAACAGTCCTTGTATCTTTAAGTTGTTTTGTGACTTACTGACTTTTTTCTTCTTTTTGTATGTGTGTGTGTGTTGTCTTGCAGAGTTGGAAGAATCCAGGGATTTCAAATTTTGAATAACAGGCATCTTACGAAATCACCACAGCTAAACTGAAAAGGCAGATACATCTCAGAGTACCTGGTTGAGTGAGCTGGTGTGTGCACCACATGTACATGGAAACGCACATGTTTTTGTCATCGCATAGACTTACTCCTGCATATTCCTGAGAGCTTTGCAATTGATGAAAGTTAATTTGAGAACCAGATGGAGCACCTTTACAGCACAGCAATCAGTAACCCATGGAAAGACACCTGCTAGTAATGTTGGTCAGCTTTCCACATGGTCTTCACGGGTGAAAACAGTTTGCAAGAAGAGGAAGAAAAAACACCCTCTGCACAGAAAAAGCCTAACAAATACCTCTGCAATCTAAATTAATAGCTGTGAGGAAAACAAGAAAAATACAGAGGGTAGAGGAAACTGACTTTGTTATTGCAGAGGAATAATGTATGGTCTTTGGCACGTATTGCCTTGGGCTCAATAGATTGTGAATGGACTAATAAATCGTGACCACATGTCGAGTAATGATGACTGGAAGTAAATAAGTTGAGGAACTATGGGACAACTCTGGGCATTGAACTGAGCAAACCTCATCGTCCTTCTTGAGTTAACCAGTTCATCAAACTGGTGCATATTCTTTCTCCCTCTCCTTTTTCCTCCTTTCACTTAGTGTGGTATAAATACTAATTAATTGAGCTCATAAATGTTATTCAAATAAAACGATTGGAATACTTCATATGTTTCCTTCTTGTACAGCTGCAAATGTTGTGTCTGGAACTATGAATCTGTGCTGTAGACAAGCATCAAGAAGGAAAGATCCGATCAAAGAAGCAAGGAAAATACCTAGAGAAATAGCGAACCCAGGAAGTCAGATTTTTAATGCTGCTTCTCTTTCTTTTTTAGATGATTATATTTCTTCCTTCCTTGAATTTTAGAAGATTTTGAAAGAGTGCTTACTTGATGTGCTTTAACTGTGGCATTTGTTTTTTATGATAGGAGGAAAAATCTGTGATTCCTTGTAGCAGAAAAAAGGGAAAAGTGAAGGAAAAACAGCTTGACATTTTAGTCTGTTTCAGAGGAGAGAGAACTTCATGGTTCACCTGAGGCAAACTTATCTGCTTGAAAGCTAAAAGCTTTAGAATATTTTTTGATTCTGCTGTAAATGAAGAGGGGGTTTCTTTTTCATTCGTGTGTGGCAGCAAAGAGTGGGAAAGCAGGCAAGATAGCGTGATAAACAGTTCAGGCTGTGTTGGGTCTCTGGTGGAAAAAAAGTGCTGCAATGAAAAGTGGATTGGCTTTGGATTGCAAAAACTTTTGAGTCCAACGAGTGGTTCAGTACCAAGAGGGATTTCCCAACTGGCCTGGCACACCAGTGTCTGCACAAGTTCGGGTCTGTTGTTTCGCACGGTTTGTGTGCCTTTTTTTCCCTTTATGCAATCTCTTTCAGCTTTAGCAGCAGAAATACATCAGATGGAAAAGATATGCCAGAGGGCAGCTTGGAAAAGATGAATGTCATATATATACATATATATGTATGTGCGTGTGTTTAAATTTCTGCAACTGAACTTTTGAAGAAAATCTGTCTGGAGGAAATCTTAAAAGCCTTAAGTTACTTGAAACCTACACATTTGCAACTCTTTGTCTCTGGAATTGCATTACGCTAAACTGGAATCTCAGGCTGTATAAAGATTATATCAAGTTGAGCAAAAAGATGACTTAACCATTTCTTGAGCGCCTCTTATGAAGTAGCTGTTTCTCCAAAGGATAAGTGCACCCTCACTCTACAGACTCAAACAAAAATGAACGTGAATTTTTTTTTAAGTGTTACTTTTTCTTAGCCAACTGCCATCATCTTTTATAGAGGAATTTTTCACTATGCATTTGGTGGATATTTATAAACACTGACCCCATCCTCCTCCCTTTCAATGATCTATCCCAGGTCAGTCTTATCAATAAAAAAGAGAAAAAAATTGATTTAAATTTTGTGCACTAGACATATTACTTTCTTATGTCAAAAAATAAAATATTTCAAAAGCATGTATGCAGCAGTGGAACATGGGCCTGTTCTCTGCAGCGATTCCAACATCCTCTGCCTCTCCTGGAAAGGGAGAGTCCCCAAAAGTGAGAAGGAGAAACCAGTGTGCAGGAGGCGGTACTATGAGGAAGGCTGGTTGGCGACAGGCAATGGCAGAGGAGTTGTAGGGGTCACTTTTACTTCCAGCCATTGCAGGAGGGACCGGAACACCCCTCAGAGAATCAACTTCAATTTGAGGGGCCACAACAGCGAGGTAAGCAAAATGTGTGTTACACTTTGAAGGAAATGATGGCAATGCTTTTTGTGTAATATTTCTACTTAAAATCTGACGGGGTGGTATGAAAGAGGTTCAAGACTAACCCAAATGTGATTGGAATCTGTTGGAGTCTTTCTGATGAATTTGAGCACGTAAGGCTGATGATGGGGAGGTTCTCTGGAAATTAGTCTGGTTTTGGTCTGGCCTATTTACTTCTTCATTCCCAGGGCCTCCCACTTTCCAAACAAATTAAACAAATGTGCATTAAGGTGGTTAAAATTTGATAGCTGATTGCTGTTACACAGTATTAAAGTTGGGCTTGGAAGACTTATGGAAAGGCAGGGGAGTAGAAGATTTGTTCAGTAAAGTCTGCCAAGTTTTCTGGAAGCTGCAAACTGGGATGGCATGTGGCAGGGGATGGCTGTCATCTCTAGAAAAGCTTTTAATTTTGTCAGGAGAAGGAGTAAAAGGGACTAATCAGAAAAAACATTCAGATGCCCTGCAGTGAAATGCTGTAACCTCAGAGTGCAAGCATCGTCCCGATTACAGTAATGCAAAAACTTTTCATTCATTTTTTCTGAAAGGGATAAATAAATTGGTAATGTATTTTAGCTGTGCTTTATCATCATCCTGGTGCCTCTCTCTCTTCGCATAATGCTTCATGGAAAGTGTGATGCCCAGTAGCATGCAGTGTCTTGGACAGGTGTGAGGGCTTTGTTTATTTCTGCTTTTTAGTTAGGCTGCATTTGGATGTCCTCCTTGAAAAAAAAACTGTCCAAATCAGAGCTTTATTTTTTGTTTAGTGGGTGGAATGACATTGTATATACTGAAATTAAAACCAAAGGTACAATGTGGTTTTTCGTTTATGCTACTTACTTGTTGGACTCAATATATGTTGCCCTTCTGTCATAAGCTGCACCAAGGATTTAGAAGTGGGTGGCTTCAGTTCTTGTGTAACATTAGTAATAATCTTCTTTTTAAGGGAAAAAGGGAGCAGAGGATAAATGTTTAGTCTAAAATAACTGCTTCCACAGGCTTTTTTTCTATATGCAGGTGTGTGGGTGTATTGTAAATTATAGAAACTTTTATATTTATAGATGAGAGGCAGATTCATGTATATATCTGTATAAGGCTTATTCAGAAAATTACAGCCGCCTTTTCCCAAAGGGAATGATGAGTTTTGAATCCAGCATTTTGTTTTGAACTGTCTCTAGCGGTCAACAGAATTTTCAATTGCAGATTGCATTTTGTGTTTGGAATGTGTAATACAGTGATCACTTTTCATTTCTCCATGTTTTCTTCTCTAACTTTTCTGGGAACTTGGGCACCCATTTTTCCCCTTTTGCATAATAAGTATCTTGGAAACCCTGGAGGAAGTGGGAAGCCTGGTCATGGGAATATGAAGTCTTGTTGCAGAACGTGGATATATGAGACTAGGTTTAAATATGCTCCAGTTAAATGGAGAAGATGCTGATGTGCATGCTGCCCTTTGATTTTGGCTAGTTTGCTTTGTTTACTCAGTTGGCCATTAGATTCTCTTTCTGGGTCATTGCATCATTGCTGTGTGGATTGAGCTGTTTGTGCATCCTTTTACTTACCAGTGATTGGTATGAAAGAGACTCTCAGATGAGAGGGAAATGTTCTGTTTGATGTGGAGAGCACTTAAAATGTGTAGGGTCAAGCTTGTCATTAATAAAGAGTTGTTTTTTTGTGAAGAACTTTCCTGATAGCAGAAAATGTGTGAATGACCAGAATGGAGACTGCCAATTAATCCGTCTGTATGGCACTAGAGAACTGGTATGGTGGGGTCATATGGGAGGAAGAAGAGAAGTGGTTGTAGTGCAACTAGCTTTCTGTGGTGAGTGTGGCTGCCATCAGATTTTCCTGCTGGCACATTTTTTTGAGCATCAGTGTAGAGAAAGTTCAGTGTTGTAAGATGGTGTGTTATATAACACTCTTCACCAGGCTTACCGAAGAATATTACTGATCTTGGTAGAAATGAAACTGTAATACAGGATTTGTTTGTTGTTAAAGGTATATAGTCGAGTTTTAAAAGATTTTTTCTTTAGAAAACACCTTTACTTCTAAATCTGTGTGCTGAAAGAGTTTTTGAAAGAAAACATTGAACAGTGCTGTTTATTGCTAATATTTGCATAAGAAGTAGCAAACATTTTGTTTTCCTATGCTCATGTTAAAAAGCAAGCCGACAACAACCTTGTCTCCTCTGTGTACTGTTACACAATGGAAAATGCTAATTTTTCAAACATATCCTGCTATATATATCTGATTAATGTTATGTTTGTTGTACAAAATGTGCCCAAAGGGATGTGATTGAATTAAAATTCCAAGATCCTGTGTGTTTCACATGTTATATTGCCTTCTTCCCAGAAATGGTCATTTGTACCTCTACATATTTTGCTTTGGGATAAAGCTAGGGTGACAAGTCAAGTTTATTGCTTTTCTGACAAAGATTGCTGCTTTGATATTAGTATGCATTCAATTATAAAGTGTGAAATGCTGTAATGAACAGAGAAGAGTGAAAATACAGAAGCTAAATGCTTTCCGCTTGGGGTATAATTAGCAATATGCTGTGGGCAGAACAGTACATTGTATTTCAGTTTTAGGGTGAAAATCTGGAAAAGGTGATGCAGCAGTGCTGTGCTTTTGGCAAGAACGTGAGACTATTTTTAAGTGAGTCATGAAGGTGGATGCTAGTGATGTATTTTCGTGATGTTTTTATGATTGCTGAAGAGAATTCAGCTTTTCCTGCTGAGGCTTTTTTTTTGTACACAGGTCCTTTTTGACTGTCATAGCACACCTGTAGCATATCAGAACAAATAAGAATGAAGAATCTCCAGGATTTAATTACTGACAAGCAAATTGCAGTGGTGAACTTGAATGACTCATCTCATTGAACAATAACTGAGAATGAAATGCTTCGTAGCATGAGCCACGCTTGTGTTTTTACAATTACTTCAAGGTTGGTTTTTAGAGTTTGAATTAGGAAGTGGCTGCCATATTAATTAACAACCTCAATTTTTTGTAATTTCAAGGGATAACTACAGTGATCAAAATAAGCGCATTCCATTTATTCTGTAGCAAGAGGTCAAAATACTGCATTTGGTGATAAATCCTTTTTAACTTTGGCATTACAGTCACAGTCCTGAATCTTGTTTATGTAAGCCTCAGCATTCTAGAAATGAAAATTTAAATGGGCATGTATCAAAGACAGAAGCAACTATGATGCAGAAGGAAGGGGTAACCTGCGTTGCACAGCAGTGATGTGTTTCAAGTGTCATAGGAACGTGTTGTGTCTCTGACTGTGATATGGGAGGTGTGTGTATGGGTTAGTAGTGGATGGAGCAGATGTGAATGACTGCAGAGGCTCATCTTTCAGTTTGGCTTTAGAACATTCTCTTGGTTTGGGAGAATAAACTGACGGGCTGGCTGTTGGGTTTCTTTCCTCAATGTGTCAGAAAGGTTATAAGGCAGGAAGATGTGCTGTTGTACTACAAGATGTGAATTAGCATCTAGGGAGCAGAGTTGTGGTGGTCTAAAATACCTTTCCCTCCACTGCATATGTAAATGTAATGCTATGCAGAAATTACAGAGTGAAATTTAGAAGTCTTTGATTTTGACCTAACTTGACTTTCCTTGGCTGCACTGGGAAATGGTGTTAGGAACGTAATTGAGCACATTCCTTTATGACTCTTACTAGTTCTGTAATGAATAAAGGATTAAATGAAAAATACCTGGTCACTTCAGGAGGGTCAGGGTTTAGTGTGACTAGCAGGCCCTGGAGCATGCCAGGCTATTTTTAATACCATGGAGACACTGGCTTTCAGCTTCTGGGCCATCCTGAGATTTCTGGGGAGAGATTTTCAACAGGATCTGTGAAAGGTAATGAGAAAAAAAGCCCAAACTTATCCTCATGGGCTTTAGTTAGCCTTATAGGGATCTTCCCCTTCCAGTGAAAGATCTACAGGATGCCAGCAAATCATATTGGTTGGATGGTGCTGCTGTAGGTGTTGCTTTTAATGGGTTCTGTTGTATCCAGTGTGTTAAGATGGTAACAGTTTCTATGCCACTTAATGTTTCTTAAATTATGTGTTTAAAAAATATATTTTGCAGGTGTATATTTTCACTGTGTTAAGTAAAAATACGTCTTAGATATATTTAATAAGATTCAGTATGTTAATTGCTGGACTGAAGCATTAAAAAAGGTAGTGCAAGAATATGCAAATTCAGTTGCAGTGAATTAAGTAGCATGCTGAACACGTTATTGAGTACGTATAACATTTTTTACTGTAAACATAAAGTAAATTGCTCATTTATTTACATTTGACATTATTTAAGTGTACTAAGTGCATGACTACAGCTGCAAAAACCACCCTGTTTTGTTTAGCACAGGATTTAGAAGTAGACACGGATGTAAACATATCTCAGCTGGACTGTCAAATGAATTAGTTACAGCTTTTCGAAGGAATGCTGTGATTTAAAAATATTCAATAAATGTTTCTTTTCATACTACATTAATTATGGAAGGCTGCACAGTTCTTGGTTTTGTTTTGTTTTAGAGTGGAAGGACATTACAAATCGTTTTCCCCCTTTTAAAAAGAAAGCTTTTCGTTATTCTTTCTGCCTTTTTGAGCTTGTATATGAAAGTTCTGAGCAATTCTGGCAGAGCAGATTATTTCCAGAAGTGTATTGCTTCTGTAGGAAATAAATAAAAAAACCCGCAAAACCAAATAAACCTTTTCAATAATGTTTCTTGGTTTGAAGTGTCACTGGAAGAATGTAGGAAAAATACAGAAAAAAAACCTTTTTTGTTCTTAAAAAAATCTTTGTCTCGTTTAATTATAAGTGGCATTTGAACCTAAATGTGATTTTTATTATGATTCCTGGACAGAAAAAGCAAGTCAGCATCTGAGTCTTGGCAGCATGGGTACCTCCTGTCAGCCCTTGCTTTCAGAGACAGCTGGAACAGTTGTTACCGGTGAACACTTAAAAAATCTTGAGGTAGAGTGATAGCATAACGATGCCTTTTGGCTATAGGAGCCTCAGTGGTACAAGGCATACCCTGATGTAAACTGCAGTGGTACTGCACATCTTCTCTCCTGTTTTTTTTTTTCTGTCACTGCACACAGAAGACAAAACATTTGTCATATTTTTAAAGCAAGGTTCTGAAGGCAGACTTGTATTTCTGAAAGCTTGCCTGATTTTTACAACCCTGCTAGCTGATACTGCATCTGTCTGCAAACCATGCCCTTTCTCTGCCCTTATGGCTACAGAAAAATAGTGCTGCAGAGAGAGGCAGAATTAGTGCTTCTGTGGGAAGTGACTTGCAGGAGGATAGGTCCTGTGTCAGACTGCGCTGGCTCTGTTAAATTTGTGTTGTGACTAGTATTGTTAGCCTTTTCTGACTACTTACTTTCAGAAAGGACAAACACATTGAAATTTCATGCAGGCTCCTTATTATACCTTCTTGACTATCTACTCTGCACTTGGTCTGGGTGCTTGAATGCTTTAATTTCTTAAAGCAAGTATTAAGAGAGCAAAAATAAATTTAAACCTCTTTGTTAGTCTTTTTCTTACCAATCTTAAACTTTTGATGAAGCTTAAATATGCTCTGGGGATGAACGAAGTGTTTTCATAGCCTCTTAAGAGAATTAGTAACTAGCCCACTAGACCACGTTGCACCAAGCCCTGTCCAAGCTGACCTTGAATACTTCCAGGGATGGATTTGTTGGAGCAAGTCCAGAGGAGGGCCAAGAGGATGATCAGGTGACTGGAGCACCTCCTGTATGAAGATAGGCTGAGAAAGTTGGGGCTGTTCAGCCTGGAGAAGAGAAGGCCGTGTGGAGACCTCATAGCAGCCTTCCAGTATCTGAAGGGGGCCTATACGGATGCTGGGGATGGAATCTTCATTAGGTACTGTAGTGGTAGGACAAGGGGTAATGGGTTAAAACTTAAACAGGGGAAATTTAGATTGGATATAAGGAGGAAATTCTTTCCTGTTAGGGTGGTGAGGCACTGGAATGGGTTGTCCAGGGAGGTTGTGAATTCTTCATCCCTGGCAGTGTTCAAGGCTATGTTGGACAAGGCCTTGGGTAATATGGTTTAGAGCGAGGTGTCCCTGCCCATGGCAGGGGGGTTGGAACCTGATGATCTTAAGGTCCTTTCCAACCCTAACTATTCTATGATTCTATGGTGCAACTGCAGCTTCTCTGGGCATTTGTCCCTTTCTGTCTGCCTGTCCACCCATCTTTCTCAATTTCCCTGACATCCCAACCCTTCTGTGAGCTCTCCAAGTTTGGGGAGGTGGAGGGAGGTTATCTGTTCAATGCACCCTTCTTTTACTAAGGTACAGGATTACATTTCTGCTTGCATTGTTGTGCAGTTTTGAAGAAAACCATCCAGTATTGCTGCAACTATTGTTGAGTAGTGAGAGTTGGTAATGCTGCACTGATGTGCTTCTTGAAGATTGCTTTTGTAGGTCACATGTACACAGTGTGTTTCCTGCAAAGGATAATTTTAAATTACAGTTTTTCTGTTTCATTCTAATAAGCATCTAGAAAACCAAGGCTGGGTAAGTGAGGAATATATGACATGAGAACAGTATTGTCAGCTTTTAAGAAAAATTAATTGTAAGTGGGTCATCAGTGTGGTTCTGCATTTTACCATCCTATAACATGTGGCTACAGTTTTGTTGTTAAATAATTCTCAAAATGTTTGAAGTGGAATCAAGATCACCTTTATCAGAAATGAACCCTCAGTTTTTATTCACGTTAAATTGTTGAAAGACAGCAACATGCATATTACAAGATAATGATATGCCCAAGGGGCCTTCTTGCCTTTTGAATTAGGGCAGAGATGCTCTATTGCTGTGGATCGGATCAATTGTTCAGCATGATAATTTGGTTGTTAAAGGAAAAGAAATGCATTTTCTTTAACAAAAGTTTAATGATGAGGACTTACAGATGTAGTGAATAGGTGAGATTCCTACTGACAATTGATGCCTAAGCTTGCAATATGAGCACCTTCTGAATAAGGAAGGTCACAACTCAATATGCAATTCTGAAGGCCATGTATATGCATACATACATGCTGAGCATTTGAATAGTGGAGAAATCAGGTTTTATGATGGCATTTCTGAGCCATAATAATCATTAAGGACACTGCCTTGGTTTAAACAATTCCCAGAGGAATTAATTGAATTACAGATAGCCTGAACAGATAAGATACTCATTACAAACCATAAACATTTCACAATATAATTGAAAGTAGAGCACCAAGTAATTGCTTGTCAAGTACAGCTAGAATGCAGGAGGATAGACAAAAGAAATGTTACAGGCACTTGTCCTTGGGCAATCATCATCTCTGCTCTGATAGTGATCTTTTATGTATGAACATGTATGAACTTCTGAGGGAGTTCTTAGTGTTCTCTCTGCATTAGAAACTTATTTAAAGAGAAAGAAACCACTTGTAAACCAAAAGTGTTACTGGAAGTAACAAAAATGAAGTGGAATTGGTTGGTGGTTTGGTTTTTTTTTTTGTGAATTTTCGAAAAGTCTGGTTTTAAGTTTTCAAACTAGAATTGCGATGTTCCAGTTCTAGAATTATTTGACAAATTAGTGCATTGGAAAATAGTATCCTTATGCATTCCTCAATTTTTTGCATTTTAACAAAATGAAATATATGTGGATGGCTCTGCTAATGAAGAAGATGCAGCTTTGTTTAGTCTGGCCAGTAGGTAATGAAACTGCAAAGTACAGTGGATTTATTCTGGTATGTAAAAGGGACACTGTCAGAAGGGAACTCTCATCCCTTGCCCTGATTAACAGCACGGTTCTCAGGTTGCTGAAAGATACATGTTGGTGGAGCCTGATTTGGCAATTTTTGTTGTTCTCTGCAGACACAGACAGCATTGTCTCCCGTAAGATGCTTGTATACAAGCCGTTGATACACAGGATGGATAAGCAGACAGTGAGGTCTATTGAAAAGTGGTTGAATGTCTGGTCTCAGAGGGTAGTGATCAGTGGCACAAACTATTTGGAGGCCAGGGTCAGTGATTAATGGTGTACCTCTGGGATCAATACTGGGTCCTGTCCTGTTTGACATCTTTATTGATGATCTGGATGATGGGGTGGAAGTTTACTCTCAGCAAGTTTTCAGGTGATACCGAACTGTGACAAGTGGCTGATACAATGGAGGGTTGTGCTGCCATCCAGAGGGACCTTGGCAGGCTGGAGAAGTGGGCTCACAGAAGCCTCATGAAATTCAACAAGAGGTGCAGAGGCCTGCACCTGGGAAAGAACTCTAGGCATCAGTATATGGTGGAGACCACCCAGCTTGAAAGCATCTTTGCAGAAAAGGACCTGCAGGTCTTATTGGACACCAAGTTGAACATGAACAAGAAGTGTGCCTGTGTGGCAAAGGTAGCAAATGGTCTCCTTAGTTGCATTAGGAGAAATATATGGCATCAGGTTGAGGGAGGGGATCCTTCTCCTGTGTGCAGCATTGGTGAGGCCATACCTGGGGGACTGTGTCCAGTTCTGAGGGGCTTCTCAGTACAAGAGACATGGGCATACTGGAAAATATTCAACAAAGGACCACAAGGATGATTAAGGACTAGAACACTTCACATATGAGGAAAGGCTGAAAGAGCTGTAGCTGTTCAGCCTGAAGAGAAGGCTCAGGAGGATCTTGTTCATGTATATTTCTATGATTCTATATAAATACCTGAATAGGAGGGTACAAAGAAGATGGAACCAGGCTCTTTTAAGTCGTGCTCATTGACAGAGGCAACAGGCATAAACTGAACTGCAGGAGGTTTCCTCTGAACATCAGAAAATGATTTTTCACTGTGAGGGCAACTGGCCCAGGTTGTGCAGAGAGGTTGTGGAGTCTCCATCCTTGGCAATATCTAAAAGCCATGTGAACACAGTCCTGGGTTCCAGAGGTTCCTTCCATCTCCCAACCATTCTGTGACTCCGTAAATCTAGCTGAAGTCCCTTGCACCTAAGGCAGTGGAGCAACATCAGAAAATATGACTTTTGAAGGCAGGCAGGAAGTGCTAAATATGCAGAAGTGTGGAAAGAAGCCATTCTAGTTTGGCTAAAATGAGAGAACTGATGTGCTGGAGGAGGCAGAGAGCATTTTTTCTGTGGATAAATCCAGATGATATTCCAAGTAGTCAAGCAGTTAGAGGGCATAGTCATATTCCTCATGAGGAGTTATAGGCAGAGATAATTAAAATGCAGAAGAAAATCAGAGCTGTTGGATGTGAGGTTAACTTCACAAGAGAAGCAGATTTTGGGAATGAAAGTTGTCACTAAGCCGAAGAGGAGAGGAAACTGTTTAGATGGCACAAGCCATGCACCTTGGAAAGAAGTTTTAGAAGAAGCTGCAGAGTGTAAGTCTTGTAAGTGACAGAAGTCTGCGGCTCTATATAAAACAAAGTAATAAAAAAAGCTAAATGTAGACAGTGAAAGACCAGACTTCTGAAATGACCTGCAAGAAGTGTTGAAGTTAAGAAAGAGGGAGTATTTCAATCTGTTGAAGAAGAAATCCGCCATCTGAGTAAGATTGAAAAAAGAAAGGCAGAGGATTCTTCCACCCAGGGAAGAAATAGCTCTAAAGCCTTTAACCTGAAAAGAGCTAGAGGTAGTTGTGTTTCACAGAAAGCCAGATTCCACCAAAAGGAGTCAATCAAGGTAATTCTTCCAATAAAGACACAACAGAGAATTGTGTAAATGGAAGAAGAAAGGTAGGAAGGAGACTCAAATAGGCTTGATTATTCAATTACAAAATACTAAAAATAGACATGTTTGTAATTTCTAGCTACCCTAACGAGGACCCTTCTCTAGGAATGACCTCATTTTTAAAGGGTGCACATGTGAAGATGCTGTTCTGAGCATACAATGAGACAGCTTTCTGATGTTTTGCTATTGGCAAAAGGAATGCTGGTTGCATACCAGAGAGGTTAGTTTATAAAGGATACAAGCAGACCTTTACATTAGGATTATTGTAAGAAAAAGGGATCCTATTTCTTACTCTTTTCTTTCTCTTAATTCTGATTTGGTCCTGTGAAATATTTCTTGAACCTGGTAATATACACATACCTTGTTCTTCAGAAGTATTCTGAGAGCATATGATGGAAGCTGTGTTTTCTACTGCTGCACAGAATTTAGAATGTTAAATGCCGGGTTAATTAATAAATGGCATTGCTGTGGAGGGAGTTGTATTTATTGTAGGGAATGGATGCTCAAAATGTGGTTCCTTGAAATAAGGTGTCTTAAAAGAACTCAGAGCACTAAGTGGCTAAGAAAGGCTGCAGTTTGAGAGTACTTGCCACTTCTTGTTTTGGTAATGTCTTGAGTTAGGCATATACTTTGTGACCTAAATGGGACCAATACTGAATGAAGTGTATAAAATGGAAGAACATTTGGTATTTCAGTTACAGGTGCAGATTGCTTTACTGTACAAAGTGATCCATTAGTATAAGTAATGTTTATAACTGCATAAGATAAATGCTTTCTCATGCATGTTATCTTAGCAGTTCTACTTTTGGCCACAAGACACCCCACTGATCACAGATGTTGGAGTAGGAATTTCTGTTTTTCCATGGAATGCCATGAATAATCTGCATATTTCATTTAAATTTCATTGCATTTCCAGCATTCTTACCATTTCCAGAATAATAGCCTCGATGGTTTCTTTAGATTTAGTAGTCCTTTTACTAATTAGGGAACCCAGGCCCTGCGTTCCACTTGTGAGAAAAGTCTGTGTGTTTTCAGCTTTCTTGAATATTAGCAATACTTATGCAAGTTATAAAAATGATAAACCAACACTTGTTTATTGAGAAATAAGTATTGGAATTTATATAAGTTGTTCTTGCTTGAAGGAAATTGGAAGTCTTTTGAAGCAGTGTTTCAAGTTAAGAGTAGTTGTTAAAATTTATCCTGCTTTATTTATTCTTCACAAGAAACAAATCCAGCAGGGAGGTTAACAAATTAGATTAGAATATTTTCATTTTAATATGTACTACTTATGCAACCAGTTATACCTTGTTATTATGTCTTATGGCTGCCATAATGTCATTCTGTTGGTTAAACAGATTCAAATTAGGCTTTGACACACTGTTATTAGGTATCATTAAAGGCCCTACCTGGAGCTGGAGTTTCATTGGGTTAACTGTGGTAGCAGTTTCTGTGGTCACTGCGTATGTGTTAAAATTGTCCCCCTTCAGCCAGCTTCCTGCTCAGTACCCTCAGAAGGGAGAGATGTGGTTGTCATTACACTGGTCAGGGAAATGACTGTGTTTAATGGCTGGCAGCAGGTGTCAGTAATTACAGGTCTAGGTCCCTTCTCCATGCTGAAGGTCCCAAGTTGCTGCTAACAACTAAAATGAGCCACCTTATGCCTGAGATGGGAGAGGAAAATGCATTCTCTAAAAATAGATGAGCCTAAACTACCATTTGAGGCAAATACGTATTCCTGTACTTATATAATGTTTTTATACATGCCTCATTTTTATTTTAATTGCTCTTTCTGCATCTTTGATGTATAATTGTGACAATAATCAAAACTTGTAAGACTTGAAGGACTTCACCTTGTTCATACAACTAGAAAATCTTATATAAAGAAGATTTATTTTACATGTGTGTATATGTCTTAGGAAAGACATGGACCTGTTGGAGGGGTTCCAGAGGAAGGCCACAAAAATAATCAGAGGGATGGAGAGCCTCTCTGCAAAGAATGGCTGAGAGAGTTGCAGTTGTTCAGCCTGGAAAAGACTCCAGGGAGATCTTACTGAGCCTTTTCAAGTACTTAAAGGGGTCTTATAAGAAGGATGGGGAAAAACCTTTTAGCAGGGCCTGTTGCAATAGGACAAGGGGTAGACTTTTTAAACTAAAAGAGGGTAGACTTAGCCTTAGATATAAGGAAGGAATTTTTACAATGAAGGTGGTGAGAGGCCCAGAGAGGTGGTAGGTGTCCCATCACTGGAAGTGTTCAAGGTCAGGTTGTACTGGGCTCTAAGCAACCTAGTTTAGTTGAAGATGTCCCTGTTGATTGCAGGTGGGGTTGGACTAGGTGATCTTTAAGGGTCTTTTCCAGTCCAATTGGTATAGTGTGAGGTGTCTCTCCCCATGGGGGGGTTTGGAACTAAATGATCTTAAGGTCCTTTCCAACCCTAACTATTCTATGATTCTCATCCAAATTGTTCTGTGCTTCTGTGATTGATATATATGTAAATCTTAAAAGATTTGTAGCATATATTGCCACCTAAAATAAATTCTTGTAAGTAAAGCTGTTGAAAAAATAATAGCTGTAGAAAAGTTGTGTTCCACAGAAAAGTAAGCTAATGAAGAATTTAACCATTTGACCTGGGGACTTCATACAGTCTCCTAATGTTTTATGCTTTACTTTCAGCAGACTTCACAAAATATAACCCAAATTTTCTATATTGAGCTGAAATTCATATGGAGCTTGATAAATGTGCAAATAGATGAGGCATACCATAACATAACGTATGAAACTATTTTAAATGAAAGCATAGCATTTTTTTATAGTAGCCTTTTTTGAATAGTCTTACTTTCTAACTAACAATTATTCAAATCTGTTATGACTAGGCATGAATTGCATACTAACTAAAGAGTAAGCTTTCTGTCCTTATATTTTGCCTGTTCAGCTGTGGTTTTTGAATGAAATAATGTCAGCTTTTACTTTGGCTGTCCATGTGCTTTCAGTGTTTCATTCCTACAAGTTCCCCATTTTTAGGGCCATGAATACTCAGTGATAGTAATAGCTGAAACTAAACTAGAGACATCTTTTTTTTGGTATATGTGCCCAAGATAAAAAGTCTTGCTGTGCGCTAGGCATGTTATTATTTTGCTTGAGATATCTTTTCAAGGTAGTTTCTGAGCATGACTTCTGTACTGAAATACACAGAGCTTTAGTCACAAGTGTTTCCCTGTGAAAATAATAAGGTACAGATTTAGAAGATTTTAAACTTGATATTTTGGGGTAGCTGTTCCTTTTAAGTTTCTTGTGGCCTTGCTTGTAATCTTCAGGACAGAAATTTGAAAGCTTTTTAGTACTGAAGGCACTCCTGTTTCTTAGGTTGGTTTGTGTTTTTTTTTTTCCTAGTATTAGTAGTAGTACTAGAAATACCTTGCAATTAACATTTCATTTTTTAATTACTATTGCAAAGTGGTAGCACCTGAATTGTTAGCCTTATTTCTACTCACTCTCTAAAAATGATAAGCTTTCCAATACTGCTATTTTACTGTCGAAAAATAGATAATTTTACATGAGAAACGTCCATTATTATTTTTACTGGCATTTATTCAAGGAGAGGGGTTTACTAATTTGATGTAGGGATCTAGTACGTAATTAATTACATGTTGAGTGGTAACAGCGTCCATAAGACCAGGGGTAGAGCTCAGATTTTAGGTCAAAGTGGGAATGAGTGCGCTCTGGGGAGCAGGGCAGCCTGAATGGTTGGGTGAAAATTTTGTCTGTTTGAATGCAAGGCAACAGGAGTACCTGGAGGGGAATCGGAGGCCGAGAGAGGGCAAGCCTGCCTGCCGCTTTTCTAATGAAGTTTTATGCCAGGCCCTGGGGTTGGATTTACGGTTCTGAGGTCCTGAATTCCCCTTCATTCATAAACAGCTATCAGACGTGGTCAAAATATCTTCATCCTCTGTAGTGAGTGATCCAAACCAGAGATGACAACTTTAATAGCTGTTAGTTAAATGCAGATAGTAGATATCAGTCCTGCTTAATGTTTGGTGAATTGATGGTGGGTGTCAGGAGCAACATGCAGTTTTTCCTATTTCTTTTGTAAAGCTTGAATGATTTGACAGGCAGCCATTGTGTATCAGGAAAAAAGATTAAGCTATCAGAAGTTGTGAAATGTCAGTGTTACCTGCACTTGATTTACCATGTCAGTTCATTTATTTGAATGTGTTGGTGCATACATATGATTCAGTTTTCAATTACCCGAATACATACTTTAGGTTTTTTTTTGACTCCTTGGAATTCTTATCTCTTTGATGCCTGTGCAGTGCCTGTGGATGATGGAAGGTTGCCTGAACAAGCTGTATATTACTTGTTTTGGAAATCATTAAGTATGCAGTGAAAGGCGTGAAGAAAAGTGAAGTCCTACGATTGGGCAGTGGAATGTTGCTGTGGAAGATTGTGTTGCGTTGAGGTTTTTTTTTACTGAGCTTTTCACCATAGCTAGATGTATTTTCATTTTCTGAGTAACAGTAGCAATCATTTTACTATGTTTGGAACTGTGAAGATGAATTAATTAATTTTCATTAAATACTCAGATATGATAATTCTCCACAGGTAGCCAGCATTTCTTGGTCTTAAAGCATTTGCTTTTGTCAGTCTGATCTTGATGTTCTTTTGAGGATCTGATTTCGCAAGCCAATTTAAAAATAAATATTCATGACTCATCTTCAGAGTTTGATCATGAGTAATATTTGGCCCCACAGCATGTGGGCAACAATGCAGTCTTTTTTTTGGTATATATCTAGCTAATCTTGAGGGATTCCTTCTTCTTCAGGTGTATAGCAGTTTGGGGGATTTTTAGTTGTGTTTTACATCCAGCTTATTGTGGTTCAGCAAGTTCATCGGCTGAGAAATCACCTCTTTGGAGTGTCAGAACAATTGTAATGATGTAGATTGTGCTCAGAGGATATATAATCCAATTCCTGTTAATGGGAGGTTTTAATAATTGAGTTCAGTGTTGCTGATGATAGCAGTAGAGATGTTAGATCTGACTTGTCCTGTCGAGCTTGACTTTTAAAGTGTTCTAAAAAAATTCTGTGATGTACTTATATGCTGCAGTGATTATTAAGACTGAGAATCACAGGCATTTAATTGAATCTGAAACATAGTTGTGTGACTCCCTTGGGTAGGCATGAAAGCTAGAAGAAAGTCAGATAATACATGGAGTGAAGTTTCTTATTGTCAATTAACTCCAGAATCACTTGAGAAATGCAGACAGTTCAACAGCAGACTTTCTGTAGCCTCACCAATACTGCAAATAGCACTGCAGTCTGAAAAGGCAAGTTGAGCCTTTAATCCTCACCAGTAATCAGAGTTTTGTAGGTTAGCTCTCCTGTATCATCTGTCCAACATAGCTCCAGTAGGTTTAAGTGGGTATAATGGAATGAACTGTTGTATTTATGAGTAAGATATTCCTCCGGTTGTGAAAGCAACAAAAACATGTTACTGTTTCTCTTTGCTATGCTAACTCTGCAGTGTTAACTTTTCATCTTGAATGTCAGCAGTGAAGTTTGAATACATACCGTGAACAAATTTGTTGAGTAAAGAGTTGCCACTGTTAAACAAATCACCCTGAAGGCTGCATTTTAAAGCCCTTAAAATACTTCCAGAAAGAGGCAGAGGCCCTTTAAATGCCCTGTACAAGGTGCATAGACTATAAAGGAGGCTTTAAAAAGGGGTTAAAATGCCCTTTATACTTCCAGGTGGTTGCAGAGGGTGCTTTTCTAGATTCACTGTTCAATGTGATCATGAAAAATAATATTCCAAATTTTTTTAAGTGTTCTTTAGCAACAACAATTCCATCATATTGTACTGTGGTACTCAGAGGTACCTTCTCTCCATACGGATTTAGCTACCATTGTGAAATTGAATTTTTCCTTCATAATTTTCATTATAGCAAAAGGCTGTTATTTTTGAAACTATTTGTGTGGATGGCCCTGGTTTTAGTAGAGCATGTTAGATTATGTAAAATGTTAATCTAGTCTGGTGATAATGACTACTCTCTATTTGTTTGCTTTGGGGTTTTGTTTTTTTCCTAAATTGAAAGTATTTGAACTTTTTCATTTAAAATACAATTTTCAAAAGCCAATTTGTTCACTCCTCTTAATCTTTGTAGTTCTATTTTAAGAAAGTAGTATGCTGCTTTCTTCATTCACCACTTGGGATATGTGTGTAGGGAAGGGAAACCTCAAAAATCCTTCAAATGAAACTGAAGACACAGATTTTCCATTTTTGTGAGGCAATGTTAGTCTAAGTTGAAAATAAGGTGCTTATCAGAGGTTTTGATCAGCTGAATTTTTTTGGAGCAACTCTATAATCATGACAATCATGTAATTGTTTGACAGAAGGCTGCTCATTGATTTGTATTCATTTTTAGGTGGTTATTAGCAAGCTAGTAACTCTGGATGCTGTTTTGAAATTTCTTGTCACTTCTTGTCAATGTCACTGGAAGCAGTGGGAGTCATTCCAGGGGATCAGCCTGGCATTTTGTACCGCATCTCTCACAGGTAGTGATGAGGAGTGCAGCGTATCTAAACTGGTGATGACCAATCTTTATACCCAGGTGAACTGATACCTTATTCAAATGTTACGAGAAAATTACGTGCTTTGACTCCTTCTCTGCCACATGACTGGACTTTGTGTGGAGCATTATAGTCATGTAAAGTCCAGATGCAATAAACAGGTAACTTGTACCAGTGGGTTGTATTTGGCCCTCAGGTGGAAATTACCAGAGGAGCAGCTGTAGAATATGCTCATTACCATGTTTTTCTGCAGGTGGTACAAATGAGGATCCCAGCTGCTTTATCATGGTTGTGCTAAAGGAGATTTCGCTGCCCTTCTGCTTTGCTTTGTTACCACTAGCACTGATAAATTGTTTTGCCTTACACAGCTGCAAGAGACACTGCATGTTTATAGTGGTAGCACTCTGTGAAGGTAGCTGGAGCTCATGTGTCGGTAGAAGCGGGCTATTCCTGAAGCTGAGTTGCAACATACACTCTTCATCCATTTCCCCCATTTTGCAGGGCTTTCGTCAGGGAAGGATCCCAGCAGCAGGAGACTTAGTCATGCTACAGAGCAGAAAAGACAGAGGCAGGATCACAGTTACAAGGATGCCAAACCATTTGACATCAAAAAGCTGTAAAAACTTGCAAGTATCTGACAAACTAGTACAAACAGCATGCTGGATCTTCTAGAATATTTATCTATTTTACTGTCTCCCTTTTATAAATAAAGTTACATAATAAAGTGCTCCAGGGTACTTTCAGATGAAAGGCATTACATAATGGCCCCTTAGATATTTACCTCTTGTCTGGCCTGTTAATTCATTTATCACTGAAACGCTTTATATCAACAACTCTGTTCTTGCCTGTGTGTGGTGTGAAACCATTTGAATGTCATCCTTATTTATTTTAGCTCATTTATGAAGTTGCCTATTGTGGAGCATCTGTGGCCTGAATTAAACCAGTATAAAACACTAAAACTAAGTCTCTGCATAAAACCACCAACAAAAATATATAGCCAAGCACGATCATAAATAAATAAATAATCAGACACAAGGGCAAGCCCAACAGACCTCTGCAAACCACCCACAAAGGGATTAGCTCCCAGCTACTTAAAGGAATGGAAAAACATGGGTAGCAGATAAAAGAGCAAAGAGAGGGGACCCAAAAATAGATAAAAATAGCTCAGTTGAAATAAACAAGCCCAGCAGTAAAGCCAGTCAGAAAAGGGCAAGAAAAGAAGTGCATGCTGAAATGTTACACAAAACCATGAGCTGTTATACAGGGATAGTATCCTGAGCCTGAATCTGATCCAGAACAGGCAGTGGCTTGCTCGCATAAGGCCTGCAGGCTTCTGGTTGGTTTTGCCTGGCTGTTTCAAACCTGCCCATGAATGACCAGTGGCAAGGAAGGAGACAGCAATGCTGATGGAAGTCAGAAGGCTGCTCTTCCAAAACACAGGTTTGTGTTCTTTGGTTGGAATTACAGTATCAGGGCCTTTATCTGTTAAGCACAGAAAACCCAAGTACTAAAATGTTTTGCAGGATGAGGTCTAGAATTTGTAAAAACATACGCATTCTTTTGAGGTTGTTGATTTTACTGGCTTGAGTGATTTCTTCTCATCTTTCCCAGGAAAAGCCCGGTATAGCCAGCAGAAGGCTATAGGCAAATTAAGACCACCTACAAGGGCTTACCTAAACCACCCCCCTTTTAACAGTGTATTTCTCTACAAATGGATTGTACTTGTTATAAGAGCATTTAAATGAAATCTTTGTTTGTAATCTGAACTGTAATCCTCCATGTGTACCAAACTGTTGTCCCCAAACAGGTTAAATTACTGAGGGTGGGAGAAAAGTCTAACTTGTGACTTGGCATTTTTGGTAGGGTCCACCCATGTTTCCAGCTCTACACTTCAAAACAAACTGAACATGCTGCTGCTCTTTTATTATACCTTCTGGCAACCTGTGGCTGGTTCTGCTTTGTGTAGCTGCCACGTCATGGGATTCTTATTGATGGTATTTTTTCCACTTGGCCCATTTATTTAAATGGTACAGATAATTAATTATAAGGATGAAAAAATATATCTTTAGTTCCACTGCTGTCTGTACAACCTTCTTTGAGCTTGCGTAACTGCTTTTTGTATCTGTGTAAAATTTTGACCAATCCTGTATAGTGAATTGTACGATTTACCTGTGAGTTACGTGGAAAAGGTACGTTCTTTTGTTATTTTATAATCCATCCTTCTGGTTTCATTCAGTGACTTTTTTTCCCCCCTACACTGGAAGAAGCAGTAGCATTTGTTACCTATTTATGCCAGTCCTGATTAATAGATCTATATGCTACCCTTTTATAGTAATTCATTTTCCTGATTTAAATAGCGCTAGTCAGTTGCTCATACAGAATCTATCCATACATTTGAATCATCTTTTTTTTTCCTGTCCTTAATGTCTTTTCAAGTTGCCTTATATGCATTTTGAGACTAGAGGAACAAGAACAACAGAAATGAAAACCCCATAGAGTGGCATAATGCTGGTTTCTGTTTTCTCTATCTTCTCCTGCCCTTGCAGTTGCAAATGGTGGCCTACATAATAATGACAATTAGCACTTGTTAAGGCTGATGAGTTCCCTTGAAAGAAGGCCTAGCAGGGGACATTTTAACGGGTGATGGATGGAGGCACTGATGTGGAGTCCCAGTACAATTCCTGCTTCTTTGTTCCATGTAGTATTTGTCAAAACATTGGCAATGAATGAGGATATGTATTTATTTTTTTTCCATGTGAAGGATGGCTGCATTCAGCGTGCAGGCACGCAGATAAAAGAAGTTGAACAGCTTTAAAAGCTGTCTCAGTCAGTCTGTCAAAATCACTTTGGCAGACCTGGAGTTCTGTAGGTACAGATGGGACCTGCAAGTGAGATCTGTTTGCTGATGGGTGGAAAGGGAGCTTAGTTTGACAAGATTTTCCCTGGCTGTGACCCATCTTCACACGCCTTGCGAGAGGCTTGCCCAGAATCTTTCATTTCTGCAGGCTGTGTTTCCCTCCTGGAGGTGCGCAGCCTTCGTGCATCGTGCCCTCCCTGGGGCACCAGCCACCTTTGCAGCCCTGGCCCTGCTCTTGAGGGCTCCCTGGGCCGCTTGCTGCGCAGGGGGCTCACACAAGGGGTGAGCCGGCAGGAGAGCTGCTGTCACAGTTATGCCTTCGCTCATGTTCTGAGGGGTCCGCAGGGAAGCTGTTGAAGGAACAGAAGCTACTTTTCCATGTCAGGGGGCTTAGGGAAGAAGAGCACAAAGCAAGCAGGGTGCAGGCTGTGAGTGCTGCTTGTTCCTTCAGAATAAGCCTTCCCTGGGACCTGAATTGTGGCTGGATTTTGTGGTGAAGAGGTGAGTGCATGTGCTCAGGAAGCCCGTCCTGAGGAGAAATGTTCTTAAATTGCACCGAGCCTTGAAGCTAAACAGAAGTTATTTACCTGTTGAATAGAAGGTTGGTGTTTTTTTGATAAAGGGTTGGCAGCTGTTCACCTGCCGAGTTAATGGAAATAAGTGTGTTTGAAATGCTGGGACATTCTTCTTTCTGGCATCTGTAGTCTTTATGTATTTGAAGTTTTCATGTAATTGGTCATCCATACCTTGCATTTTTTGTCATGAGAAATACAGTAATCTTTATTTGATTTAAAGTGTGAACATTTAAAAATCTGTTCATGTATACAATATACTTAATTCGTCTCTCTTGACCATGTAATAGGTAAGTATTGTTTTGCTAGGCTTGCTCCACAGAAAGCTCTCAGGCACTGAGGGAAAGACTTGTGGATCTTATTAGGGTTGTCTACCTTCCTGACTTTTACCAGGTTGTATACTGTGGCCTAAGAACTGTATTTCACGATAAGGCTACTTGACTTCAATTTCGGCTAGCAGATCACTTAGCTCAGTAACGTTTGTCCACCTTGAAAATGGTGGGTATTTTTTAAAGCTTTAGTGAGAAAGATACTAAGATACAATCTGTATTGTTGAATGGAGTAAAATAAATACATGGAAATGATGCATGTTCCCTTGAGAATATACTAAAATGCAGAGTAAACGAAGGACACGGGCACCTACAAACTAGATCAAATGTAGAAAGGAAAAAAATTCTCGTAAGACAAAGATTTGGAAAGGATAGAAAAAAGCTAGTACACAATAGGAGTTGAAGGGCTAAAACCTATAAATGAGTTGTTGCATTAGGAAGTGGAAAAAGAGAAGTTTAGCAAGGGAATGCAAATGTTTACTTAAATGGCAGTCTTGCAGCCTTAACTGTTACTTAAATTTTCTTTATAAATTCTGATTAAGCCTATGTTGTTATAGATGATAATATTCAGAAACAACTTTGGTGGGATGTTGTTACAGCACTGAGTAGGTATTTGGTGTTTATGACTCACTAATGTATTCTTGGGTGAGACTTACAGACTTTTGTCCAAAAAATATTTTCTAAAGTAGAAGCGCAAAATTAATGAGAGATTAACTGTTACTCAACTTGGATTATTTGGCAGAGCTTCATGTGTAAATCCACTGGCATGAGTGCTATATCTAAAATGATGGTGGCATTGATACTAAAATGTAAAGCACTGGCATTTTAAAATGACTCACTTTAGGGAGAAATACTATTTTAAAATCAGTCCTTCAGCCTGAGCTGCAGGCTGGGGAGAATGGTATTTACTTTTGATAAGGGATATGAAAGAAAAACATTGATTGAAGGTTTACCGAGAGACAGAATCATCGCAGGCATGCAAAGTTAGACAAGGTAAAGCACTTTGGAGAGGACTGTAGAGGAGAAGCCTGCTTTCAAAGAGACAGAATAGGCAGCATGATCCAAGACAGATACAAGCTAATTGGCTGACCTTACCATATTTTCTATGAGGTTCAGCTTGAAAAGGAGAGAAGTAACTTTCAGTTGAAGGAAATTTCATGTCCAATTTGAATTTCATTCTGTGACTTGCATTTGTAATTATTGATGTGGCTTGAGCTGAATTACAATTTTTGTAATAACAGAGTTGTGTGGGGGTTTTTTGTTTTGTTTTTATTTTGTTTTGGAGGGGGTTCTGTGGGTTTTTTTGTTGTTTTGTTTGAGTTCATGTTTTCACGATGTTTTGAATGTAAGAAATGCTATATAAGTGCAAAGTGTTGTTATATCTTTGGACTGCTTAATTTATTTACTTGCATGAATTTGTGCTCCAATTCCAGTCTTCTTGTGGTTTCCATTTATCTTCTACAGCTTGTGTTGCTTGGGATAGATGGTTTAGCCGAGAATAAAGGTGATTTTTTCAGCATTTTTCTCAGAATCACTTACTGAGTCTTTGTGGTGCTGGTTTCCTTAACCAATGTATTGAATTTTTTTATTAGTAGCATTTTTTCCTTTTTCTAAGACTGTTTAAACCGTCAAGTTGCTTCCCAATGTCTGAAGCTAAATTTTAGTATTTCTTTACCTTTTTCTGAATTGCAACAGGTATCTTCTTATTACTTTAAAAATAACCCCCCAAAAGCACACCTAATATCAAATGCTGCCTTAGTTTCCTGATATGTGATGCAGCAGTAATCAAATACATTGTGTCTCATTCTCTGTATCAGAGATTTGCATAACACTAGTCTTCTGTGACTGAGAAGCTCAATAAAATTTAAACTGCATCTTTGCTTTGATGCAGAAGTTATTGGTTTTCAAGATAGTGGATTTTGTTTCTTGTACTACCTCCCGTATCACTGCAGCTGATGGATGCAAATCCATCTGCAGTTCAGCTGACTGACTGTTTTGCTGCATACTGCAAGATAAATGTTATTTCTATGGAGCAACTTGAAATAATACATTAATTAAAAAAAAAAAAAGCTTATGAAAATGAGATTGCTTTTGCTGTCCAAGAAACCAGACTTTTATCTTTGTAGGTCTCTTTGAAAGAAATAAAATACCATAGAAGCTGAAGTTCTTAATAGTTGAATAAATCAAGGGAAGGGAATTCAACTTTCCATTGGATTAAGCAAGAAATTGCTTAATATTTAACAGCCTATTTGGATTTTAGCATTTATGGGAAAAGATGCTGTGTACAGTTTATAAAAGTGGAACCATCCAGTTGTGAATTCTGTACTGATTAATAAATGGAAAAAAATAAAAAAGTTAACTGCAAGTGAAACTAGTCAGTTGGGATTAGATTGCTTCAGTTGGTGGAAAAAAAGAAACATTTCTGGGGAATCTAACAGATGTTTACTTGGATAAAAAAAAATTTGTGGTAATAGTAATGTCCATTAGCCAAAGCTGTTAACAGCAGGAGCTTCACTTAGGAAGTCTGGTAGCAGACACTGTTCAGTTAAATGCAGTGACTTGATGGAGGAGCATACAGGATGCTGTCTCTGGCTGCCCTGCAATTGCAACAGTGTTTTGAGTGTGGTGAAAGAAATGAGATGGAAGAACAGAGCAGAGGGAGGAAGGAAGGAGATGAAAGCTGAACCTCTCACTATAATAATAATGAGAAATAAAATATCCAGCAAGAGCCCCTTTCTCTTTGTCCCTCCTCCCATTTGGTAGCGTTGAGAAGTAGTGTTTTCACTAGAGCGGGAATGGCCTGTGTTTTCAGCAGATGTCTTCCAGGAATTTCCGGTAGTGAGTAAATAGATCTGCTTACGGCTAGGAGTGGGTGTTTCTTTTTATAGGGAGAATCTATTTTTGTTATGACCTATTTATAATGCTTTACTTTCTTTAGTTCTCTGGAGAAAGCTAGCTTGTTTTTCATCTGTGTTGTCTTTTGGTAGTCACTTTTTCCATGGCTTTGGAAGCCTCTGCTCAGCTGTTTTGAAAGTTTTGGGTTTGTTTTTTTGTTTTGTTTGAAGACTAGAAGCTGCAATAACTTCTAGTTAGAAGACTGAGCTGTTTTGTGGTTAATAGGCTTGTTTGAACATCAGGTGATTTTAATTTTCTTGGAAGATCTTTGATGGCCAATGCTGGCCAATTCTCTCACTATTTGTAGAGCTTGGGTTTTGAACATTTTCTTCTAGGAGTCCAGTGGGAAATGAACTAATCGGCAACTCTGACTTTTTGCAAACATTCAGCATTCTTATTTTAAAGTAAAAATAAAAGTTTGAAAGCTGCAGAAGAATGTAGATGTACTTTACAGATTATTTCATTTCAGCAAAACAAAATTGGTACTAGTATTTATTTCCAGCTATTTGTATGTCAGTGCAAACAGTGATAAGTTCTTCTAATCCTCATGTCAGTGTCTTCATTGTGACTTAAAAGAATGAAACTCTTCAAACCTGTAAGAGCCCAGGGAAACAGGGGAGCAGTGCATCTTCTAGTCTGGCCATCAGTAGGTCACAAACAGTAATGTCAGGCTCAGTGCAGAATTCAGTAACTTGAAAATCTGTCACACAACCTGTATCAGATAAAAGTCTTCTCTTGCAGTTGAAAAAGTACATTCCTTTTGTTCCAGATGTTGCTAGTTTCTGTTTCATTGAGAAAATGAAAATTATAAGCCCTCTAAGTAAATATCCAGTGGCAACATTGATAATCTGTAAATGCTTCAAAGTACTACAAAACTACTAACCTTCTCACATGTAGCTAGCTGTCAAGAGTAATGCAGAGTACTGCTTGAAACAGATGAATTGGTAGGAATTGATGGGACCTGAAGGCGGTCTGGTCCTAGCCGTGCACAAAGATAACAGGATGCTCTTCTCCTAGTATTGTCTTTCTCATTACCATCAGAAGTCTTTTTAAGCGTCTATCATTGCTGTAATGGAAGACCACAGAAATTTCACAAAATCACAAAAAAATTTTAGTCTCTTCCTTTGGGGAAAAGGGAGACTGAAGAAGTGTTTCATGTGATTGCTCAATTGCTACCAAAAGTGCCCCAAATCAGTCCTTTACATGAGAAAACATTTCAACACATGCTTTCATTTTTTAGCTCGCCTACGGACTTTGGAGAGATGAAAGTACAAGAGCAATGCAGCCAAGTTATACCTTTTAAACACAGAGTGTGAAAATCGCTGAGGTTGTTCTGAGTTCCTAGAAAATGAATGCACTCAGGTTGGATTATGAAAAAGAAAAAACTTGTCTGCATGATGGTTGTTCTTGGAAGCACACACTTGGGCGAAATGGTTGGTTGGGTTGGGTTTTTTTTTTTTACATTGCCTGTTTTCTAGAGCTCAGTACAGGTATGGAGATTGTCACCTATGATATTTTTAGGTTTTAGGGCACATTGTAAAGGAAAAAGTATATAATTAAATCTGAGCAATAAAGTAATTTGTGAGGAGCTCAGTGAAGATCTATTCAGTTTTTGCTCATCCTACTTAAACTTGATTTGTATTCTGCCTGTAGGGGAACAGTTACTACTATGCATTTTAATAGTGTAAAATAAGTTATTAATTTTGGAGTGTTAACTTGACAGCATTTCTATGCTATTACTGTTTCTTATGGGTTGGTTGTGGTTCTTTTTATTGTCTTACTCTAGCATTGGGATGGGACTTGCTTCAAGGGCCTGTGATCAGTGGTTCATGTTCAGTCAGAAGAGTGGCAATTGAGTTGAGTGCTGGGCTGAGAGTGCAGATCCGTAGCTGTTCCAGCTCCCATAGTCCCAGGCAGACAGACTCAGAGAAAGGGAGACAAATTTTGCTCTCAGAAAAGCTGGAGGAATATCAGTGAAGCCATTTGGATTGAACGCTGCTTAATACCTCTGTAAGTCAGGTTAACTGTCCACATGTCTTCTTTTGGGCCATACTAAACTGGCCACTTCTGCACAGTCTGTATGTTGACAATTTCCACAGAGAAGAAAAAGAATTGTATTTTTTTTCTATCTTTCTTGCCATATATTGCCCAAGCAAATCACAGGAATTGGCTTCAGAAGCACATGAAATTTTTCAGCTCTCCAGGAGCTTTGAGGGAGATTTGAACCTCAAATTTTTGGGTCAAATCTTGAGCTCACTGAAAACAATGAAAATTCTCTTCTGGTTACAGTAGAATGAGTCATGGTTTTAGCTTTGAAGTAAATGTATTTGTGAAAAGATACATATCCTTAAAAGTTATTATGCCTAACAGTTGTTGTCTTTTATGTATTTTCTTCAGGAAAATGAGCTAGTAGTAAAAGAAATGTTGCTATATTATTATTAGATCTTTTATTGTATACAGCATATTAATGACAGACGGCAATTCTCACTAATTTTATTACTATTGAAGAAACAGCTCTGGAATTAGCTTCTTTTTTTGTGTGTGTGTGTCTTCATTACCTTTTATTCTAAGTGAGAGGGAAGTCCAATACCCAAATTGTGTCATGTATTGAAGGTGAAAGCATTTCTGCTGGTAAGCCGTCTTCTCACTCATGAAATGCTTTCATTTTATCTAAAATGGGATTGTACTGGGCTGTTGCCTGGTATGTTGCACCTGTTCTGGTGTTGAAATGAGCGGGTACAATACATTTAAAAAATTGTGAAAGAACACTCTGACAGATGAAATATTGAGTGCACAAATGTCACAAAATCCCTGAATTACATTCGGCTGTGTGACATCAGTTCTCTATGCACAGGCATCAGGAACAAGTCTTGAATTACACAACCACATGGTACGGTTTCATCTCTTTCATGCTACAGAATACCTGGTCTGCTTGCATTTACTCTGGAGCCTCCAAAGACAGCATGGTGTTAAAGCTTATGATAACAGTTAGTGCTCAAAAGTAAAAAAACGTCAGAAAGTCTAGACAGGAGAAGTGCCAACCCATGTTAAGTACTAAAGTCATTACTTGTTGCCTATGATATTGTAGAATTCCTGACAAGCTGTTTAAAAATTAATGCTTGAATCCCTGATAGGCATGCATTAAGGGGTTTGTTAACAATGTTTAAAAGCTGCTAGTAGTTTTGTAGTGCATAAGCACACAAATATTTCAGGCGATTTGCAGCTATAAAGAACCATTCCCATTTCATATACCAAACTGAAAGGTACTGAAAAATAAGAACATGATTATTTTCTACACTGTGTTATATTTAGAGAAACTGAAATAAAAAAAAAAATCAGTACATGCTAATGATGAAGAATGAACCTGAGTAGGTGTTAAAGGGTTAGAATTGCACTGCTAACAGACGATAATAGGCTTTATTCCCACAGTTGACCTCATTTTGAAGATACTTGCAATGATCTCTTTTCTGGAGCCCGTTAGTGGGCTGGGGCTGTATTCCCTAGGTGCTGCAATGTGGCAAGCCTTTGCACAGGCTCCAACACAAGTGCATTAGGGGAGATGAAGAGTTGTGCAGCTCTCCGATTTACGGTCATTTTCTGTGTGCATGTTCTTAGCCTGCAGCAAGTATTAGATAATTTGTGTTATCTCATTGAGCTTCCTCATAGTGACTGAAGTTATTTACTAATGCTGCTCTTGGACACTAAAGCTAAGATGATCTTAAGGGGCAAGGAGGCAGTTGTGATCTCACCAGTTCCTCTGCATCAGATCTAGTGCTTAGCAGCTCCAGGAGGCTCATCTGAGCTCGTTGAGCCCACAAAAAACTAGTTTTCTAGAGGATTTAGTGCCACTTCTTCCCTTTCTGAGGTTACTGTCACTTCTACTTATTAGGATTATTGTGTATATGAGCTATTCTTTGTTTCTTTCTTTCTTTGGGTTGTGCTTAGCAGTTTGTCAGCATTTCAATTCTGCGCACTGTAATCTGCTAAGCTCATCGTACGGATTTTATGTGGCAGTGGTTGAGTTTTAACATAGCCTGTGTTCTGAATGTTTTTTGAGGAGGAAAGGAGAAACAAAAATCACTGTATGTTTTAGAGGGAAGTAGGAAAGGAACTGAAAGAAGGCTGTGTGTGGAGAGCAGTTTTATAGAAGCTGGGGTCTTGCTTGCCCTGGCCAGTGGCAAAATTTCTGAGATGTGCCAGAAAAACAGGTGGCTGAGCACCTGGGGAGTTCTAAAACTGAAAAAATAAAACATTAGATATTGATTATTTAATGGCTGTAGTAAATATAAAGTAATACAGAGTAAACTCCTGTTGATTTAGATGCTGTCAGCTGGGTTGTATCTTTGGTGTCAGTTCAGCCAAGCAAGTTTGGCTTGTAGGAAGTGGAGAGGTTTTGCTTTCTCCAGTCTCAGTTTTAATTTTCTTTTTGTGATTTGTTGAGATCTTTTCTCAGTCATTTCCTTGCAGTGAATTGTTCCTGCTATTTTAATTTGCGGATAGCATTATATATGAATAAGAGGTTGGGATTCTTTCAGTCACTTTGAAACCTTGTTCCTTTATGGCCAAGAAAGCTTCTTCCTGTGTAGTTGGTGACTATGAGCTCTCAGCGCCTTTGGTGTTCCTCTGTGAAAGCTCACAGAGGAGGAGGACAGTCTTGCAGTGAGCAATAGCTGGTGATTCAATGCCAGCACCAACTGTTCAGTCTTTTTTAAAAGACTGTTTTGGCCAGTCATTTAATCTGTTTCTGGTTTGGTTTTCCCTTTGTAAAATGGGAGCAATACTAATTCTCTTTTAGCACCCTTTTGTTCATATGAAGATTCTAAACTTTTAGGACTCTTTATTATAGCATATTTGCACAAAATCTAGCACTGTTGGGTCCTCATTTTAGCTGAAGCCTCTGAGGAGTATCATAAGTAGTGGCAGGAATAATAAAGCTCCATTCCCTCTTTATCCCAAACCTTAAGACATGTGCGAGAGCTCCTGAGATTGAAACTTAGCATGAGACCGCACAGACTGCTGAAGGTTTTAATCAGGAAATTGTTATCATGTGAACTCACCAGAACAAATGTTAAACTTATGAGGGAGTTCATTTTTCAACCTTATATTCTTAGTGTAAACCCTCATTCAGATGGAATTCATGTTCAGAACGTATGCAATTTGTACAGGTGAATTTACAAAACTGTTGTGAAGACTGGGAACAGCTTAGCCTCAAGCTGTAGGTAGTTAAAATGCATGAACTACTAGTCATCCTCCATGCTCTTTAGTGATCAGCAAGTTGTGACTGTGAATAATAGTATTGTGTTGCAGCTGAAATCAGGCTGATTAATTAAAACACAGAATCTGTATTTTCTTTCTGGTTTACCCTTAGTTTATAGCTAGAGAACAAAAAGAAAGCCTTGCCGGTTGAATAGCAAAGCTTTCTGTGTGGCATATTTTTTCCCTCATGGAGGGTGGTGGTTGTTTTGAAAGAAAGGGGCCATCGTCTTTCCTAAGGCCATATTGCATTACTGGTCCTTCAGGTATACCAGGATGTAGCTGTCCCATTGTGGTATGATTCTTAATGGAATTTTCTGCTACAGAGCAGAAGTCATCAGTCCCTGATAATTTAGAAAGAGTGAGGAAAGATGGTATGCCCATTAATCCTTAAACAGATAAATAGGCAGAATTTTTGAATGATGCATGAGATTTCAGGGAGCTTTTACAGTATGTGAGAGTCTTGCACTAAAATCCTTTGGGACACCCAAATGATTTAAAGCAAGGCCTTCAGCATTTTAGTAACCTGCTTTTAATTTAATTTATATCTAGGCTTACCCTTGAATTCTGTATTTTGTGCAAGTATTGGACCTGCTGATGTTGGTATATACAGAATTATTAACATGTAACTGTGGCTGCATGTTTGGTTTACTTAAAAAGCCTTACAACATACAAAAATGGTAGTTGGTATTTCTGCAGCACCAGGAAGATCAGAACTTGGCATTTGTACTTGAAGATAGATAGCGATATACATACTCTCTCCCCGCCCCTCCAGTTGTGGTGTTATAAACAAATCTTGAAATACTAGCTATGGTTAGCACCTGCTGAGGCAAAACATGTTAGTAAACATTTCATTTTCTCATTATTAGCTTTTTCTTATAATCTACAATTCATAAATTTGCAATCCAGATTTTGTTTTACTTCATTACCAGCCTCATTTCTTGCTTTTAAAGCCATCGTCTCCAGCTGAGCTAAAATATCAATTGTCCAGTGGATAGAATTGGTTAGATAAGCACCTGGGGAGACCTTCAGTGTATCTACTTACTTGAAAGACAGAGACAATCTGCTGCAGAAATAAAAATAGCATCTGAATTATCCAGAGCAGACAGAGAAAGAAGCTACTGGAGTAGAATACTGCTCATTTGTATGCAGATAAGCTCTCTTTCTTCCTGAATTTGATCCTTCGGATCTGTTAATATGGAAGATTAAGGGATAAAAAACATTCTTGGAATGTTAGTGCTCTGTGGCTAAGCCATGATGTACATGTTGAGGATTATCTGAAAAAAAATCTGTATTTGCAAAAGCCTTCGGAGAGCAAAGCACTGCATCTATGGTTACTGAGGTTAATGGTCCTACATGACTTTAATCATATGAAGACTTTCATTTGCTAGAAAATTTCAGTGCCTAGAAAATCAGGTGGTAAATGTCTGCATTTTTGCTATTAAACATTGCTGATTACCTGTGAATAAACATTATCCAAATACATGTAAATATTGGTGGAAGGAAATGCCTCCCCCCTCCCCCCCACTGGGATATGGTTTTTTTTCCTACAGAAAATTGAGGGAAAGAAAGGAGGGGAGGGACTAGACTCTGCCTTAGAGGCTAAGATTACAGACAAATCTGAAAATAGCTATTTGTATATTTGAATCTTTACTGCTCTATTCAGTTATCTGAAGTGTAGGCTCTGTCAGCTAAGTTCCACGCACTTTCAGTCTAAGGTAGAGTTTGTCATTTTGTAGATTTGGTGGCAAGAAAATGTGTGTAACTCGGCCTACACGCTTGGCTGTGTCGGCTTTACATTGCATTCTGTCCATACCTAAAATTATATAGACTCAGGGTTTTTAATTTTCCGTGTTTTTTCTGCTGTCATGATTACCCATCATATCAAGAAAGAGCAGCTCTGTATTTTTCTGTAGCAAGAAAAAAAAAAGGAAGCAAAAATGAAGGAATACAAAACTGTTCACTTGAAAAGAAAGCGAGGACATGAAATCAAGAAATTGAGAATTGATGGTAGAACTAAGGCTGTCAGTCTTCCTCAGAATTTTTCTGCATATATGTTATGACTATCTGATTACAGAGATACTACATTTCATAGGTTTAGTTCTCTGGGTCCTTTGCCTTCAACAGGGCACATTTTGAGTAGTACAAGATAAGACAGAAAAATTCATAAATTTATGGCTCTAGACTGACCCTGACAGGCCCAGCAGTGTGCCTCCAGACACTTTATGCCATGTTGGGCATGAAGGAAGTGTAGTGTTTAGTGCCCATGAACAGAATAGCCAGGAGAAGGTCGCTTGCTCAGTTGTGCCATTCCAGAGGCAGGTTTCCTACAGCCAGGAAATGACATGTTCTTTCAGCTTGGAGATTTCTTTTTTCCCTGAATTTATGTAACTTTTACAAGTTTTTTTTTAATTAAAAAAAAATTTGTAAATTTTTTGTAAAAATTTTTTAAAATTTTGAGAGATCATTTACAGTATTTTCTGGGTGCACTGGGCAATACTATTTTGTCTTACAGCACAGAATACTAAAAATACATAATTAGGCAAATGACAAGGTAAGAACTTTTGAGGGCTTGGCATTTCCTAATGCCTGCATTATTATACATTAGCTTAAAGTTGTAGTCTTTTTTGCTTTTACCCATGCTTAATCTGCTTAATGAATAGAATTTTTTATAACTTCCCATGCAGTACTTGCAACAGTCAATCTTTAGCCATCTTGCTGCTTGCATAGCCTCCATGTTTTGCAGTATGTTAAAAGTGGTTATTGATCTGTAGCACCTAGTATAAAATTGATAAAGGTCATCTGAAAAAAATTGTCTTGGAGGAAGAAAGTGTGCTATGTATATAGTTGTTTTTTTTTTTTTGGCTAGTGCACTTTATAGCCTATTATCTCTTCCATTTGTGTGACTTATCTCACACTTAATTTCATTTTTCCTTTTACCTCCTGGCAAATAGCAATATGCCTCAGCTTAATGATGAGCAGCAGCAGCAGCAAAGGTGAAAACAAATATATACATATATCTTCTTTCCTACCTTTCAAGTTTAGAACTGAAAATAGAAGCTAGGTAATATCTAATGTTCAGAAGGAAAACAAAAAATATGGTTTGGGTAAGAAGTCTGGATATACTTCAACATTTTTCTGTATTATGCTTTTCTGTAGTACGTAAAGATTTGGTAAAATAATTTTGGAATTATACTGTCAAGAAAAAGATAAGCAGGAAGATAATTAGCTCCTGGAAACACTTTATATATAGCTTTTATTTCAGTGAGACTTCAGAGGCTTAAAGCTAAAATATGCTGAACTATTTGCAGGATGAAATGTGTGGCACATAAAAAGCAGCACAGTGCATGCAGAATATTTGGAGCCCATCAAGGCTTGGAATAACATATCCACCTACTGCTGTTTAATAACGCTGCCATCAGTGCAGAAGACAGCCTTCTGGATACTGCAGCACAGTTTTGTGTTTCCACTGTCACTGGGGTGGGAAAACTGGAAGATGTTGCCGAGAGAGGCTGTGGAGTCTCCATCCTTGAGATGCTCAAAACCTGACGGGACACAGCCCTGAGCTCCCTGCTCCAACTGACCCTGCTTGGAGCAGGGGATTGGACTAGGTGATCTCCAGAGGTCTCTTCTGACCTCTGCCATTCTGAGGTCAAAGAGGGATAGCTTTTAGTAAAAAGTGCTGAAAGTGTTATGTGCACAGACTGCAACTAAAAGGGGAGTTTGGCTTATCTGAGGGCAGCTTAGAAAATGCTGGCAGAGCATGGCCATGGATGTTTCGGCAAAACATATCCAGAGCAGCTGTAGAAATAGTACTGCTAGTAAGTATTCACAAGGGGGAATGAGGAGCCCAAAGCTAACTAGGGGATGGATGTGACAAGGATGTTACCAATAATAAAAATTATCTGCTCAGGAGCAATACAAACCAAATGTAATAGAAGAGCTGATGCAGTCAGTTGGGAGCTGCCCACAAGTTTTGAAAATGAGGAATTGGTTCCAGATTGTTCATGGTTGGAATTTTCCATATACCAAACAGTGGTTTTACCAAAGTAAAAGGCGAGCAAAATGGTTGTCTTAGCATTGCCTTAATGTCCAAAGATTGAAGGGGTTTTATTATTATTTTCCCCTTTTCTCTTCTGGAAGGTGAGGCAGGCAGGGTGGCAGCAGAAGCAGTTCCTTGCAGTTGGTACCTTACGCTCCCCTGACAGCTACCTCTAGGGCAGCTGGTGGTAGGGGCTTGCTGGTGGCAAAGCTGGTTCCATCAGTGGGCTGGGATCACAAGCTATTCAACACAACCTCCCTCATCTGTCTCAAGGGAGAAACTGTGAATTTCAGGTTGTATTTTCTCTCAAACTGTTTCTTGGCTAGAAGTGCACGGACATTTGGGGTTAGAAAGGGCCACTGTAACCACTGCCATCTTTTATACTCTAGGCATTGGGGCATCTTTCACTTACTGTATTAATGAGCTCAGACATGGATTATTTGTTATTAGGAACTTTATAGATCAACTGTAGTTTAGCCCCTAATAATCATCACTATTACACATATCCTACTGATTTCCTTGCCTGAATTTAACCTGTGGTAGAAATTGGCTATTGCTTGTGGATGTTTAAATAAAAAACTGGAGGACAAAGTATGGCAAAATAAAACATATATCCAGGATTAAGTAAGTGGTTAGAAAATGCTTTCAGGAAAATTCATCTTGAGAGTTAGATACATAATTCTGTAATCCTTTAGTATTTATATTAGCAGCCATGTAATTTGAAGGCCTTATTGAAGAGATTTAGGCAACAGTGATGATGACATCGTGATTATAAGATAATTGTCTAGAGTACAGTGACACCAATCTAGTGACTGGTTACTGCCACAAAAAGCAGGCTCCTCTCCCTCCCCCTGACTTTTTGTTTTGGTCTGGGTTTTTGTTTTCAATTTTTTATTAGGTTTCTTTTCTTTCTCATGGTTCCGTGCCAGCTTAGCTGCTAAAGTAGGGGTTAAATGAGTGCTAGGAGAAGAGGTTTTGCAGCAACCACTCCTTTCAGGAGTAGCCCTTGGTTAGATTGGCTCAGCAGGTCATTCACATCTAAGGGGACGTGATGGACCTTGGCAACCAAGGGAGCACTAGGAACAATATTGTTAAAAATTCTATCTTGCAACACATTTGGAAAAAAATAATCCGTATTTTCTGAGATTTCTGTTAAGATTTAAGTGTTCTGGCTATAAAATACGAAATTTAGAATATAGAATATGACCATATTAGGGTACTGCTGTAAGAATACGTTGCTAGTGTGGACCAAGCACAACCACTGAAGTTACAGGCTTGACATTGGCATGCAAATGAGTTGACAGCACCCTCTGAATAATACATGTCATGGGTATAGGTGGTTGATGCACTGGTGTTATGTGATTGACATGTACACGATTGAGAGGAGAAGAGGTTAGGGCGCGAGGTCAGAAATGCCCTTTTGCCTCTTTGGCTTCACAATCTTACACATCAAGAATTGCAAGAAAGAAGAGAGAAAGTGCTGTGGTGCCCTTTGGGTGTTATTAACACCTTAATGTTGTATATGTCTGAAGCAAGCTTTGTCGTCTTGTCTCAGAAAGTGTTTGGTTAAAACTATGGTGTGCTTCTACAGATGCATCTGTATTAGGGAGTTTGGTAACACAGGCATGTTAAAGGCAGTTCTGCATCTAGGCTTTTTCTAAGCAAGCTATTGGCCTGAGCTGGACCTTTCTTTTGAAGATCCTATAGGATAGAAGAGAGCACAGTATTGCTGATTTTTATATTATTTTTTTGTCATTAATATATTCTGAAGTACCCCATTGTGAAATATGTTTAACACTCCTGTCCTTCAAATATGTTTAAGAATGTTTATAGAGACACATAATCACATTTTTCCTTGCTTTACTTACTGATTCCATTAGAGAACCATCTAATTGGCACTCTTTCAAACTTCATGAAAAGTAGAAATTGCCTGAAAGATCAACAAAGAAGGATTTTCTCTGGAATATTGTCCAGCTTGTATTTGACTGCACCTTATGAGTAATAAATAATGAGGAGTTTTATACACTGGGGAAAAAAATAATCTTCCCTTTTCAGATTTTTTCAGTGTCTGGTGCTCATATGTAGGTGTATCTTTTATGGTGTTATAGAAGGCTTGGCAGTTCTGATACAAAAATGTGTGAGATATTTTAACAATGAAACACCGCGCCTCAAATAATGCTGTGTTAAAATCAAACCACTTCATATTTGTGTGCATAAATATGACATGTATAATTATGTTTATAATAGGGCAGAGTAGCCATAGTGGTTTTCTTCGTGTCTGTTCATATTTCTGAACAAAGAAAAACATAAACCTGCAAAAAATACCCAAACTAAAACAACCCCTCCCCCCAGGAGGTCCCTTTAACCCCTGATCACAGAATAATCAAGGGGGACCTCTGGATGTTGTCTAGTCCAACCCCTGTGCCTGAAGCAGTGTCAGCAGGAACACACCAGGACTTTTGTCTAGTTGGGTTTTGAGCATCTGCAAGAATTGTGACTCCACAACTTCTCCGAGTCTTTCTACAGTAATCAGTTTATGTTTGGGTTTAAGTGCAGTACTGAGCTAGAGTAGTTAGCAATGTTTATTTTCATGTAATGGTGCTTTTGGTATTCCTCACAGGTATTAAACCTAGTGTTCAGTCACAGAAATCAGATGGACAATTGTCAGTTCTGCTGTCTTACTGCATAGGCTTTTAGTTTCCTGATATTAGTGAAAAGAGTTGCCTTTGAACCCAGGTACTACCATGTATCCCTATGAGCTTTGGTCAGTTTTATTACTAGTGAACAGGAGTATGTTTTCATTTTTATTACTACAATGATATAGAGAACTGTAGGCATTTGTAATGTTTACACATGAAGAGGTGTCATGTTATTTATAACTGTGCAGTTATATTTTTTTATGCCATAAACCATCTACAGAAAGCCTTTGAAAGAGTGATAAAGCTGTAGCAGGCATGTGCAATAATCTTGTCACCCTTGAATTATTTTTCCAAAGCCTTGCTTCTCAAGCTGTCATGCAGGATACTTTAATCTCTTTTGCTGATGGCATTCACTGTGTCCACTTTCAGGGCAGCCACAAGCAGACCTCTTTAGAAAAAAAGATGAAGCTGTTTATATATTTTATTGACTGGAGAGTATGGAACTCTGTCTGGGGACAGGTGAGCAGTCAACAGTTTGTAGGTCAGGGTTAAAGGGAGAACAGCAATGGGGGACATTACTGTGAGGATCTGTTACAGACCACCTGATCAAGAGGACTCTGTGGATGAAGCACTCTATAGACAGATAGAAACAGCCTCACACTCACAGGCCCTTGTTCTCATGGGGGACTTCAACCACCCTGATACCTGTTGGAGGAACGGTATGGCCCGGCACAAACAATCCAGGAGGTTCCTCGATTCTGTTGGAAGACAACTTCCTTCTGCAAGTAATAGAGGAACCGACAAGGAGAGGTGCCATGCTTGACCTCGTGCTCACCAACAGGGGAGGGCTTATTGGAAATGTGACGCTCCAGGGCAGCCTTGGATGCAGCGATCATAAGATGGTCGAATTTGAGATCCTTGGGACAGTGAGAAGAGCGTGCAGCAAGCTCACTGCCCTGGATCTCAAGAGAGCAGACTTTAGCCTCTTCAGGAACCTGCTTAGTAAGGTTCCATGTGATACAGCCCTAGAGGGCAGGGGGGCCCATGACTGTTGGTTGATATTCGAGGATCACCTCCTCCAAGCTCAGGAGTGTTGCATCCCAACGAGAAGGAAGTGCAGCAGGAAGGCCAGGAGACCTCCTTGGATGGGTAAGTTGCTGCTGAGGAATCAGAGGGGAAAAAAGAGGCTTATAAAAGGTGGAAGCAAGGACAGGTAGCCTGGAAAGAATACAGGAATGTTGTCTGGGAAGCTAGAGACCAGGTTAAGAAAGCTAAGGCCCAGTTAGAATTAAACTTGGCTAGGGATATGAAAGGTAACACAAAATGATTCTATAGGTACGTAGCAAATAAAAGACTAGGGACAACATAGGCCCCCTCCAGAAGCTATCAGGAGAACTGGCTACCCTGGATTTGGAGAAGGCTGAGGTTCTGAATGACTTCTTTGCCTTAGTCTTCACTGGCAAAGGCTCTGACCACACCACCCAAGTCTTGGAAGGCAGATGCAGGGACTGTGAGGTTGAAGACCTTAGGCCCACTGTAGGAGAGGATCTGGTTTGAGACCATCTTAAAAACCTGAACGTGTGCAAGTCCATGGGTCCTGATGAAATCCATCCATGGGTCCTGAAGGAGCTGGCGAATGAAGTTGCTAAGCCACTGGCCATCATATTTGAAAAATAATGGCAGTCAGGTGAAGTTCCCGACGACTGGAAAAAGGGAAATATAACCCCCATTTTCAAGAAGGGGAAAATGGATGACCCGGGCAATTACAGACCAGTCAGCCTCACCTCTGTGCCTGGCAAAATCTTGGAGTAGATTCTCCTGGAAGGCATGCAGGCACATGAAAAACAACAAGGTGCTTGGTGACAGCCAGCATGGCTTCACTAAGGGGCAATCCTGCCTGACCAATGTGGTGGCCTTCTATGATGGGGCTACAGAACTGATGGACAGGGGTAGTGCAGTTGATGTCATCTACCTGGACTTGTGCAAAGCGTTCTACACTGTCCCACACGACATCCTTGTCTCTAAATTGGAGAGACATCAATTTGATGGATGGACCACTCGGTGGATAAAGAACTGGCTGGATGGCTGCATGCGGAGAGTTGTGGTCAATGGCTCTATGTCTGCCTGGAGACCAGTAACGAGTGGTGTCCCTCAGGGATCGGTGTTGGGCCAGGTCTTGTTCAACATCTTTGTTGCTGACATGGACAGTGGGATTGAGTGTGCCCTCAGCAAGTTTGCCAATGACACCAAGCTGTGTGGTTCGGTTGATACGCTGGAGGGAAGGAATGCCATCCAGAGGGACCTTGACACGCTTGTGAGGTGGGCTGATGCCAACCTCATGAAGTTTATGCATGCCAAGTGCAAGGTCCTACACCTGGATCGGAGCAATCCCAGACACAGCTACAGGCTGGGCAGAGAAGAGATTCAGAGCAGCCCTGCGGAGAAGGACTTGGGGGTGTTGGTCGATGAGAAAATGAACATGAGCCAGCTGCAGTGTGCGATCACAGCCCAGAAAGCCAACCGTATCCTGGGTTGCATCAGAAGGAGTGTGACCAGCAGGTTGAAGGAGGTGATCCTGCCCCTCTACTCTGCTCTCGTGAGACCTCACTTGGAGTATTGTGTGCAGTTCTGGTGTCCTCAACATAAAAAGGACATGGATCTGTTGGAACAAGTCCAGAGGAGGGCCTCGAGAATGATCAGGGGACTGGAGCACCTCCCATATGAAGATCGGCTGAGAAAGTTGGGGCTGTTCAGCCTGGAGAAGAGAAGGCTTCATGGAGACCTCATAGGAGCCTTCCAGTATCTGAAGTGGACCTATAAGGATGGTGGGGAAGGACTCTACATTGGGGACTGTACTGATAGGACAAGGGGTAACGGGTTAAAACTGAAGCAAGGGAAGTTTAGATTGGTTATAAGGAAGAAATTCTTTACTGTCAGGGTGGTGAGGCACTGGAATGTTTTGCCCAAGTAAGTTGTGAATGCTCCATCCCTAGCAGTGTTCAAAGCCAAGTTGGGCAGAGCCTTGGGTGTGATGGTTTAGTGTGAGGCGTCCCTGCCCATGGCAGGGGGTTGGAACTAGATGACCTTAAGGTCCTTTCCAACCCTAACTGTTCTATGATTCTATTTGCAGCATTCCATTTATTCCCAATTAATTCAAACAGCCTTGTGCCCAGGAATTCAGTTAGAAAGAGCAGTTTATTGAGAACCTCTAATAGGATAAAAGGAGTAACAAGTGGTACTCTCTTCCCATGCTGATTACCTTTTCAGTATTGTATGGAAAAATTCCCTCTGAAACAGAAAGAATTCACCACATCCGATAGGAAAAAAAAAAAAAAAAAAAAGGCACAATGCCTCCATGGCATAGAATGTCAGAACTGGGACACCTGAATAACTAGCATGTAATATTCATCAGGTTTCCCAGTGTTCCTTCCTGAGCAGAACCATGTGACTGGATGTTATTTTTAATTGAGATGAAAGGATCTCAATTATTAATAGATACTGAAATTATGAATGTATGTGATGTGTTGGAATGGACACAAAGACCTACTGGTCATGATTCCTCATGGACAAAGCTTTAAAGTGAAAGAATAATTTACCTGTCAGTCTGAATGATGCCTACATGTGTAAAATTAGACATGTTTACACGAGTACTGATGCATGTATGCTGTACTTCAGGACTGTATATGCTCCTTTGCCCTGGGGAGACTTTTAGGGTTAGGATTGCCGCTAAGTCATCAGCTGGAAGAGGTGCTGAAGGTACATTAGCATTTCTTGACAGACTGACTCAGGTGATGCATGAGATTAAAACCTATGTAATTAGTGTGTGAAAAGTCATCATCTAGTATACCTCATGAACTGTGTTTTTATCTTGAGATGGAAGTTTCTAAATCTGTCTTTTGGAACTGTAATATTGGTAATCTGATTGAATTGTCCATTTGACAGGTTTGTTCTTCTAATTGCTTCTATTATAATTTAACTCTTTAGAGTTCAGTTAGTTCTGTAATATGGCTGCATGGTTTAATAATAAAAATCCTTTTCAAACTGAGCAATTTTACAGCTCTGTAAATGTTATATTCTGTATTGTATGTTTATTTTCTGTCTCTCTTCCATTTTACACCTCCCTGTGTGCCTTTAAGCTAATTTCCCATATAGGAAGGCTTTTTCCTTGGATACATTTCATTACGGATTTTCTCAAGGCCATTAGTCGTTTTCTACCTGTTCCTTTACTCTTTTCACTCTCTCTAATTTTTAGTACTTGGCCAATTAGATAATGTTAATCTTAAAGGGCCAGTTGATCAAAACAGCTGCCTGAGACTTGCGACCAAATTTGGGAGAGCACCTCCCATAAATGTGCATCATTTGTAATGAGTCTGTCAAAGAAAATTCCTGAACTTCAGCATCTTTGCTATGAAAGTGGTGATTATTATTTGAAATTCGCCTCTTTCAAATGCTGAAAATTTTTTAAAGGTGCTTGAATTTGCAAAATCTGATTGCTGGAAGTAGCTCTTCATTGACCTATTTCAGCAGTTGTTGGAAAAAGGGAGTATGTAGCCAACTGATGTTAGTTGCCACAGGCAATCAACTTTGTTAGTGATACCACATCAGGATTTACAGAAATAATTTTTATTTGAGATGCAGAGATTTTATTTGCTTTTAATGCCAGTTAAGGTTTACGTTTTAAAATGTGATAGAGTTTTACACTAAGTTAGGTTTCAGCTCAAGCTTCCTACCTGTAACAGCCAAAGGCAGAAGCAGCCTTGGTTTCAAGAGTGAAACAATAAAAAAAGAATGAAATGAAAACCAGAAAATGGTAGAGCTCTTATTTCAATTGCAGGGCACTGCGCTTCTCGTGTCCTCAGCCCTCAAACCCCATTTAGTTTTCCAGTGGGAGTCAAGTAGTATTTCCAGGATCTCATGTTCAGCTTTTCGTTTAAAAACTGGAAGGGGCCAGCTGCGGAGAGCAAAGCCTCACCTGTAGCTAAATGTGAGTTTACTTTGTTCATCCCTTTCCTACGGTGTAAGAGCTTTAGTTCTCTCTCATATATCATTGTTCTTTACTTACCAACACAGAAAGCTAGATATCAATATGAAGTACACTGCGTCATGTATGTAGAAGATCTGGAAAAGTGCACACACTGTCAACATGTAGAGATGGTGCTGGAGCCTGAGGGTCATTACTTCTGAATAACAGGGTAAAATATTTTAGTGAAAACAAAAGGACTGTGGTTTTACTTTTATTTTGAACTTCCTGAAAGCATGTTAGTAAGCAGTTAACTCTAGAGAGCATTATGGTTCTGAAGTTGTGCTCAGGGACCCTGTGTCCACATCCCAACATATGGTTCATGTTGCATCAGTCACTTGGCCGGAGCCTGACAGACAGACTGCCATCCATCTGGTCCATTTGTCAGTCTAAATGCAACTTTTATTTTTGAGTTTTCAAATAGGCACAGATAATGAAATTATTTTCTAGTTAATGATAGGGTGCTGAAAATCAAGTAAACCGCTGACATCAGAGCAGCCCTGCAGAGGAGGACTTGGGGGTGCTGGTCGATGAGAAAATGAACATGAGCCAGCTGCAGTGTGCACTTGCAGCCCAGAAAGCCAACCATATCCTGGGCTGCATCAAAAGGAGCATGACCAGCAGGTCGAAGGAGGTGATCCTGGCCCTCTGCTCTCGTGAGACCTCACTTGGAATGTTGTGTATAGTTCTGGTGTCCTCAACATAAAAAGGACATGGAACTGTTGGAACAAGTCGAGAGGAGGGCCACGAAGATGATCGGGAACTGGAGCACCTCCCATATGAAGATAGGCTGAGAAAGTTGGGGCTGTTCAGCCTGGAGAAGAGGTGGCTGCGTGGAGGCCTCATAGCAGCCTTCCAGTATCTGAATGGGGGCTACAGTGATGCTGGGGAGGGACTGTTCATTAGGGACTGTAGTGATAGGACAAGGGGTAATGGGTTAAAACTTAAGCAAGGGAAATTTAGATTGGATATAAGGAAGAAATTCTTTCCTGTGAGGGTGGTGAGGCACTGGAATAGGTTGCCCAAGGAAGTTGTGAATGCTTCATCCCTGGCAGTGTTCAGGGCCAGGTTGGACAGAGCCTTGTGTGAGATGGTTTAGTGTGAGGCGTCCCTTCCTATGGCAGGGGGGGTTGGAACTTGATGACCTTAAGGTCCTTTCCAACCCTAACTATTCTATTACAGAAACAAAACGTACAGCGAGAAGAGAGAGAGTACGGAAGTGGGAGAGACATACACTGATAAAAGAAATGAAATGTCACAAACATTAAGAAGAGGAACAAAGGTGGGGAAAATACACGTGCTGTAGAAAGTAGAATTTTAAATTGATACCAATTTATATTGTAATGTCAGGGGTTTACTTTATAACTGGAGCAAGAACTCTGTCATAAATCCAGAATAATCTGTTTGGTCTGTAAGTAATGGATTGAGGAATGACTTACTCCCCCTCTGAATTTATATGCTGTTAATACAAGAATATGTTGCCCATTATACTCTTCGGAAATGCAGGTGTTTTCCCAATCATTTTGAACGCCATGGGACTTCCCCAGTCATGGTTTCCAGTGAGGAGGTTTGCACTGGCTCATGCTTTGAGCCCCCTTCCTGGAATACCCTAGAAAATGTGTTGAGATGCTGTCTGCTACCTCCCTTCCTGGGCATTCCTTTAAGTTGCCTTGAAATTCTCCTTAAGTCAGGTTAAGGTAAAAATAACATTATGCAATACAGCTCAAAAAATATGAGCAATGTAAAAGAAATAAAACCACACAATTATCTGCCTGCTAGGTTGAACCAAGATATTCCTCCTAGGCTGTGTGGAGTGGCTTACAGGTTTCTGGAAGCTGACGTCCCCGTGGCTGAGGAGACGTTTTACAAGGAAGTCTTTGGTCTTAGGTTGTAGCAGTGAAAGAGGGTTGAGGTAAATATAAGCTATTACACCCCAACCATTTTTTTGTTGTTTGCTTGGGTTCCATTTAAATCTCCTTTATCTTCTCTTTCATTCTTACACTCATGTAAGAATTACTGATTCAGTTTTAGATGCCTTCCGATCTGTTAAATAGTCTCACTTTCTGGAAATACCAGGATCCCTATAGTTAGATTTCCTGTAAGGCAGCCGGCTGGCTGCCTTTTTGGTAGATGATTTCCTGCACTTGATTAAACTGTTACTAAAATGTTAATTTATTGAAGAGGAGAGCTGTCCTCATCTTGTACGGAAACACAGAAATCTCAGATTAAAGCCTTGTCATACTCTGGATGTTGCAAGCATACAGATAGATAAACCAAGATTAATGTGAACATTCCTGGCTCTTGAATGGATCTAGATGTGACTCTCTGTAGGCCACTTTGGGGTGAAAATGGGTTTAGGATGACTGTCCACATTTTCTTTTTTTCTCTTTAGAGAAACTATTTACCCTTTTTTCTTTGCTCATTTTCCTCAAAGGCATAGATCTGAGTCCATTGCCTGTCATGCGATGGCAATGAAAAGCTGTGATCCCAGTTGTAGGCTTGGTTTCTCAGTCTGTGATGTTGAAGCTTTTCTGATATAATGGTGAGTCATCTCTGACTGTATTAACATATGGCCAGAGCAGTGGGTGGTGCACTCATATACTAAGCTTTTGTAATTAAGGATACCAGGTTTTATGTGGACTGAAGATAGTTAGAATGTCACAGTTGGTTTCCAGGGGCCTTGTAGGAGATACTACCTGAAAAATGTGGTGTCTTTGCATAGCTACATGATTGAATTTAGTAGGTTTGCCCTTTGCACTTTGAAGGGAATAATTCTCATTTTACTATTTTTAATCTTGTACAAATCTTTTGATTTGCCATTGCCTTAACTTTAGTAAAATAGAGCTAATTATAACTCCTTCTTTGCAAGGAACCATTATAATAATTGAAGGGGGGGGAAGATACTGCAAAGTGTATTGCCACTCTGAGCTATAAATACACTATGTATATGTAAAGTGTCATGCATACATCTGTAATCCTTCAGGGTAAGACTAGCCTTTGATGGGTCCAATCAGTGAAACTGCATTGTAGGTAGGTTTTTAAATTTAAGATGGTGAGATTTTAAAATAGATTTTAAGATAGAATTTTAAAGTAGAGTAGAATAGTGTTTGTAGTAACCATTCGGACTGAAATGCTAAATTCGTCATGTCAGATTTATTTTTAACACCAATTTGCTATCTGTAGCAAGTAGGTCCCATCTCCTGATATTTCTTAGGTGTCTTGCTCAATGCATTAGTGCATTATGTGGTTGTGGTTTGGTATGTTCCCTATCTTGTCATTCTGTGCTGTCTTGAAAGGAAATGGCTGCATGCCTCAGTGATCCACCTTTGCCAGACGAGTCTTTGCTCTTTTGCTCACAACCAGTGTGGCAAGGGAGTGGATGCTGGTGAAGGAAAGCAGCTGCTGTTCTTGCTGTTCCCTTGGGAGGTGTTAATGTGTTTCTAACAGTAATGCTAGAAGGCAAGCAGGACTTCTTCAAGCCAAGAAGTTTTCCCCTCCATGAACTTGATTGTGGGCTGTCCTATAGTAACCCCAGTGTGCTGTCTTATTAAGAAGGGCAGTATTGCTGAGTGTGTATTTGGTATCTGGAAAAAACTATCCCACTTGAATGACTGATGGATTTGTTTATTTTTAGTTTATGTTGAATGAATGACTGCCAATGTCTCAATAACTGGCTCAGCAAAAAAGCACCCATACAGTTATTTGCTTAGTTTCGGAAAGGGAGAATCCAGCATTGTTTTATTTATATGGTTTAAATCCAAAGCCCCTTTACCAGCTTCATTTTGGGGTGTCTTTGTTATGTACTTTTTCCTTGTGAAGGTTTCTGAGAGCAAAACACAGCCTATAATTTAACAGCAGAAATACCCTTCTGAAAAAAACACTTTTAGATTTAATTCACTTGCACTGAACTGATAAATCAAGACTTCTTTACATTATTTGGCATAGCTTTTATTTTGATCTACAACCAGTGAATGCTGGAAGTTACTTAATACTTATGCTAGCAAAAGGCAAAGAATAAATCAATAGCTTAATAATTTCCTCCCTTAATTACTTTTTGCTCTCTTTTTATACTTAATTTTACATTGAATGTAGTATTCCTTAGAGTAATTCAGATGTTGATTAGTTAAATAGATTATTCATGATGGAAAAAAGTTTTAATTGAAGTGAAAGCAAACATCTTTGCATATGTGTGTACAAATCCAAGCCCTATTTTTTTCTTTTAAAGCTTTAACTTTTAAGCTGATTTACAGCAGGAATATGACAGTGTTTGCCAGTTGAGGAGATGCCTCTAATGTTTCTCTTACTAAAGCTACACTTGCTGATTGGAGATTTCAGTTGGACTAACAGAAGTAATAACTAAGCCATACATCTTCCTGAAAATCTGTGACTTCACTGTCTTCAAACTGTCTAAAATAGTGGGCCAAGTGGGCTTCACACACGGTTCATGCTTAGGATTTAGTGTAGGTAAGCACAGAAAGATACTGTTTACTGAAGATTTTCTCTCACTTTCCAATGGCTGTCATCAGCTGAAATGCTTTTGTCTGAAAGTAAAGCATGTAGAGTAAATGGACCAGGTACTTGGATGTACGTGACAGTCCATAACTTAAAGCTAGGTCTGCTCACAAGGTAGTTTTTGTGATGCGTGGAGCTACTGAGTTATTACTTGGGAACAAATTTTCTTGAATTATTCTGGTATACAGTGGTTTTACATTAACTGCTTACTCGAGAGGAGCTGCTGGGGAATAATGTGAGCAGGATTGAAAGCCTCTGATTTCTTAGCACTCAGCAGGAACACAGTCTAGGAAAAGAACTTGCTATACAGTAGATGATGTAACTGCATCAAATACTTAACCTGCCATGGGATCTTTATGGTGACTTTTTCAAAAGCCTTTCTTTCTCTACGCCAAACTTTTGCCAGCATAGAGGGGTCCTTGCCTCTTTCTCCTCCTCCTCTTCTCAAGATCTGGTTGTTAACCTACCTCAAAGGCAGAACTAGATAATTTTAATTTCAGAAGGGTTTACTGTTACACAGTTTTACAATTAATATGTCTAAAGACAAACAGTTGTACAGTAGAAGTGTGTGAACTAGACACTGGTACAGTTGTATTTAGCCTAGAAAATCTATATTGTGAACTTTATATGCAGAGGATCTAGTTCAGGAGAAAAGCACACATGGAATTGTTAGGTAGCATGTGAATCACAGAGAGGAGAGGATGCAGTGGACATGTTCTCTACTGCTCCTTAGAGTAAGTACAGGTAGAGTTAACAGCATAGATTTTGCTGAGAGAATTATATCTTAGCGTCCTGGGTAACGCAGTAAGGTACTCTCTTAGGTAAAAGCCCTGCCTGTTACTGAGGTTGTCTGACACCTCTGGTTAGGAAGCTGTGTTCTACACTGCCTACAGGTTTGTCAGCTGGAACCACTTGGGCTGAAATTTTTACAAGTTGTTTATCTAGCTCAGTAGGATAGTTCTTTTATTCTTTGAATGCTTCTGTTACCTCTGTATTGTGGAATAGGGATTTCTGTCTCAGTATTCCCCAGGTCTGCTTTTAGACCAATTTATAACTCCTTGAAATGACAGAGGCAATTTAAATTCTAGCAGTTAGATCTTTGAAGATTTCTTCCTTATTGAGCATCTTCCCATCTTTCCTCTTGCTGGTCAAATTGCACATGCACCCATCCCACAAAGTGGCTCAGTGTGATGGTGCCTGATCCTGCGGGGATGAGATTGGACTGTTTTTGCTTTGTCTGCTTCTGCACTGAGACAGCCAAGCTGAGAGTGGGAAAGCAGAGATCACAGGCGAGATGGAAGCGTTGTGGACAAAGTGAAGGCAGGAATGGGTGGAAGGGGAGAGCAGAGTTTGTCAGGAATCACTGTGTGGGGGAAGAGAAGTGAATTTGTCTGGGAAAAGAGATTGAAAGGTGAATCTGGGAAAGGAGATTGTAAGGTGAAGCAAGGCATAGCTGAAGGGGATCCGAAATGGAAAGCCCACCTGGGAGGCGAAGAGTGGGAACTGGTGAGGAGGAAATGGTCGGGGGATGGTTCTTTGCAAGGACATGAGAAAGGAAAGGAAGGGAGACTGGAATGATGTCAGACAAGGATCTGGTGGTGGGGAAGAAATAGGGTGGGGCTCAAGGACAGTTTGGATAGGAAGGGGCTAAGGAAGTTTAAAGGTGGTGTAAAAAAGCAGAAGATAACAGTATTAAACACCATGGCCTGCCACAGCTGTGATAAGAGCTACATTCATGAGTCTCTGTTGTTAGCAAATATCTGCAAAGCCCACTGGTAAAATCTCCCAGTATTGTGTAGGGGAGGAGTCTAGGGGGACAGCAGGCTGCTAATGTTACAGGTTGCTCTGACAGTTCATATGCCAGAGATACAGGAGATCAACATACAAATGTCATAAGGTAGGCAAATCAGGTGTGCAGGGCTGTCAAAATGAGAGAATTCAGGTGGTTCTTTTGACCCAGTGTGACATACAAGAACCTGAAAATATCAAAGCAGAATCACCACCACTTTCTCCACTTAGTGCCATTTAAAAGTCAGTGTTTGCCCTCTGGTAGTCTTAAGCAGTGTTCCTTATTCTCCCTGTATGGTTAATGTAGGAACCCATCACATTTTATTTGGATCACCGCCTCTCATCTGTTTTGATACTGAGGGTTTGAGACACCAGATGAACAGGTTTTAATCCCAGTTTGGCTACTCACAGGCTGTATGGTCTTGGACTAGTTAATTCACCTTCATGTGCTCAATTTTTCTCACCATAATTTGGGGGTAATAATGTTCTCTAACCACCCTCTGTAGGGGCCCTTGAGCTCTCTGAATGCTGCAGTTCAAACAAGAGCTGAGAGATGCTGGTTGTGTTATTAATGACAATTTCTTTCTCTCTGACTGATGACTGTTTCTTTTTTCTCTTTGGATCATTGTGTGACTGTGGTATGACAAAAATTGAGGAGAAAGAAAGGAAGGAACTGCTGGGGAATGGTAGGTACAGTGTAACAGGGACAGCTTTCTGTCTGTTACCCAGTCCCACTGCTTAGCCAGCTGGAGGCATTTGTGTCTGCAGCCAGACTGACTCAAACTTTGTAGTGACATACGCACCTCCCTAATGACACTCAATTTATATGAAATAATTTGGAAGAATATGGCTTTAATAAGTAACTGTGAGTGACTTGGAGTGTGATGCTGAGTACTCATAGCTGGTGTGATAATGCTGCTCGTGCTGTGATCTTGTGGGCTTTGGGATCGGGCAGCACCGCGGGAGCATGGGCAGGGTGAGAGACAGGGCTAGGGAGAGATAAACTGCCAAATAGCACATTTATTTTCATACCTTTCTACATGAATGTTTAAAGAGCTTTATACAGCTGCCATTCATTTGAACGAGATGGCTTTTTGTCTCATGTTTATTCTTGCTCTTACTATTCACAGCTCTCTTTGAGCATACGGAGTGCCTTAGTGCTGTGCTGGAGATGGCTCAGATGCTGGTTTACAGCATATATCTGTAACTATGAATTTGGAATTGAATTCAAATGAGAATTTGTTTTGATGTCATAGGTGTCTATCATTGAAAGCAACTGCATCTCAGTGGTTTGTGTGCTATATTTAGTACAGCTGTTATGAATATCTCCGACCCTTGTCATTCTGTCAAAATTATCATTGAGGAACAAGCTCAGGTCAGAAAGTTCTTGGTATGTATTATTGTTAGATGAGAAGATGCTATTATATGTGGCATAGAGATAAAGAAATGCCTCATTTGCTACTAGATTTCAAGTAGAACTCAGTGCATTGCCTCAACCACAGGAGTCTATGAAAGTAGTCGTGTTCACAAGGCAGTTGGCTGAGGAAAGTGCAGAGTTAATTGTTTCAAGCTCTTGCTGTAATACGTCTCCCATTAGATTAAAATCTTTCCTTCTTTCCTGATTTTTTAATTGTTGTTTTTGTTCTTGAGGTTTAGTGTTGGTGAGAGTGAGCCCAGCTGGAAGCCAGCAGGCTGTAGACTGGCTCTGCAGCCCAGTATCCATGCTGCTGTTTTGCTCCCAGAAACTATTCCAAGTTTTGTCCTCAGCCAAACCTCCAGACTCTGCTGGGAAGACAATATGAGAGCAGATTAAAGTGCTCAGATGTTCTTTTCAGGAATAATCCCAATTCAGAGGGGTTTGAAGAGCCAGATGCTTCTGGACTTTAGAGGCTGATACCTTTCTCAGCTGCAGTATTCCTTTCAGCTTCTTTCTTTGGTTGTTTCTGCACTAGCTGCTGTTGTGTAACCTGTTCTTTTAAGGTTACACAAACCAAGAGTTGAATAAAATTATTTTGACATTTCTTTTGTCTCAGATCTGTGTGAAGAGGTACAGATATTTCTTTTTTTTAATTTTTTTTTTAAGGGAAAAGGAAGTTCCACAAACATTATATTGGAAATATATACAGTAAATCCCATTTTATACTGCATTTCCAGATAGTGTTGTATTACTTTGAGAGTGCTGTTATCTATGTGCTGTATGATACAGTTGTCCCTTACAGGCCTGGCTAAGTGGCTGACCACGTTTCTTACCATATGCCTCCAGTTACGATTTCTCTGTCAAGTTGATGTGCTTGCTTTTGTATTTAACTATCGTTATAATACTTATCTCAATGCATTGCAGCTTGAAAATAGTCCCTAAGCCCCTCCAGATTGTTCCGTCCAGTACTGCAGAACGGTCAACCTTGTGCAATGATCTCTTACTACACAAATATTTTTGTAGGATCACCTCCTCTCATCTACTTAGAGAAAAGAGAGGGTGATAATTCCTGCATGTTATTAATAATTCCCAAGTTGAGAACTTCTGTCCAAGAATAAATACTTCCAGTGACACTCTAATGCACTGTCACAGTAGCACTGTGTTGCCGGTAAGTCTGTTGTTATCAGTCATGAGATACCCTGAGTAGTGAGCAAATACAGTGCTGTGAATTGTGGATATTATTACACAGTGGTGATACAAAGTGGATGCCAAAGTGTAGGTAGTATATGCTTCAGGAATAGAGAATGTAATTAGAAAACGTGATTTTGACTGCTATAGATTTGTTTTGGTAAGAGGAGGGAAAAAAATCAGGAAGAGTAATGAAGTAATCTTAGTCTGTGATCTATGAAGCCTTTTAATCTTTGTTTTTATTCTTAGGCATACCATTCCTGTCCTCTTAGTGTAGTGATATAAAATAGCAGCTCTTTAAGACTAAAAAAAAAACAAAAACCCCAACAAAAAAAACCCACAAAACAACAAAAAACTTGTCAATTTTATATTTTTGTCAATTTTACCCTTATTTATGGAATTCTTTTTTCGTTTTACTGGATACTGATAATTCCCTGTGAAAAAAAATAAAGAGAATCAGGTTCTGGACTCTCAGATTCGCCAGAAATGGTCAAAAGTATCATGTACGCTTCAAATGCTTGGGCTGTATAAGCAGGGATGAGTCTCAGATGAGAGCCTTGTTGAATAGTAAGAGTATGCACAGCTTGAGTGTTAAAGCAGCATGTACTTAGCTCACAGAAAGCCAATTTGGAAGAAGAGTTCTTTACTGTGGATGAATTATCATATCCTCTAGATTTTGGGTACATGCTGGGTGGGTGGATAAGTTAGCTTGGAACACTTAGCTGCCCAAAAAGAAAGTTTGTTTTTTTTTAGGACTTGCTTGTGGGATATATATTTCTGGCCTTCAAACTTTTTTAATTCACTTTACATGGGAGTTGTGCATTATTTATAGTGAGTGTAGGATATGAAAAGAGGTCTGTGGAAGAAAATAAACTTTTCAATCATGAATTCTGTTTTTGACCGTGATGCCAATTTGGGGCAAGATTCCAGCCATTTTGCAACCAAAATAGAAGTGCTAAAATCCCCCAAAATTCACCAGTCTCACTCATGATCTGAATATTTTCTCAAATTATAGTTAGGAAGCAAAGCCCAGAGTCTTGAGGCATGTGTCAGCTTCATGATGAGAAGAGCAGCTCATCCTCTTTTGCCTCATTAATGTCTTCCTGCTGCTTTAAATAGACTTTAGTGGCCAGAGGTGTGACCTCTGTGTTTTGATATTGTCAAGGGTGCTGGGCTGTGAAAACAAACAGCAGGCACACATCTTGGGTTTTGTATTCCCATATGCTAGGTGCTCTGAGCTGTGGGCTGTGCATTGGCAGTAGGCTTCCTCTTGGCTTGGGTAAGGTGTACCAAAAGCTCCCCCAGAAGGCACCCAGGTTTTGGTAGCAGTGTAGTCTTTCTTCATCTCTAGAGTTGAAAAAGCCGAGTGAAACCTGTGCAGGAGCTGAGCTGTGTTGGCTACCAGAGGCCATCACAGTAAGATGAACGTGCTTCACTGTGCTGCCAGCCTGTTTGTGTCACTGCAGTGGTACCAAAGGGGCATGAATGCAATTTCATGGACAGCCTTTCAGTGTCAGAACTTATTCAAGAGGTTTCTTTTCCTGCACCATAGTTCAGCAACATTTAATCATTGTGACAGATTGGTTCTGTAGTCTGATTTACCAAATGTGGCCACTTACACAATTGCCCTGGCACAAAAGGAACAGCAAGATGGGAACCAGGTATGGGAACAAGCAGCTGAGATGGGAGTTTTGCCCACTGAAGAAAATGTATACAGCAGCTTTCCTGGGTCTCCTACAAAGCACAGTGCTTAGCAGATCTGAGTCAACGGACCTGGGGGTGTTTGTGTAGGACCTAAACACTGCACTGGCACTGCTCAACAGTATTTTGTTGAAAGTGTCGATGTGTACCATTTCACGCATGCCTCATTTCACTTACAGCTGAACCGTCTTCATTTGTGGTTTAGTGCCACAGTAGGAATTACTTCAAGAGTCACAGCCTTGTTGTTTAGAAAACTGGAGTATTGCACAGTGCAACTGTCAAGTCAGGTTACTTTTAAGGGAAGGCAATGCCCTGGATTGTTAAAGGAAGTCAAGTATTGTTTCTTTTGAGCCTGGGAACAGAGTAGCCTAATAAATGTTCAGCTTAGGTAACACGAAATGAACTACATGATCTTTAAGGTCCCTTCTAATCCTAACCTTTCTATGTGTTATGCATATAGACACTATATAAATGCGATGAGCAGGGCAAAGAGTAAGAGGCAATGGTTCAGCCTGAATCTGCTGTGAATGTATTAACTCGTCTTATAGGAAAAGGTAGGAGACTAAGGGTCCACAGGGGATCATCTCATTAACTGTCTTGTGTTTCTCAGTTAAGGTCTTTAGTGTTTGTTTATACAAGCATTTGAAAGTCATGTATCAGACCCAAAATTTATTAATTTAATTTAAAAATATGGAAGTTTTTCAGCTTTCTGTTTTTAAAACTCTTAATATTTGTGATTCTACTCTTGATGACTGCAGAAAAATAATTTTTTGTGTGTTAAGCTATACATGAGATTACTTTATCCACCTTCTGGTGTGCTTCGAGCTCTAACAAACAGGGACAAAGTTACAGTAAAAATGATCCCTTACACAAGCCCATGCACCAAGAGCATTTTTTTTTTCCTGTAATTCTGCAAGTGAGAGAAGCAGGTAAAGGAGAGGCTTGGCAGTTTCCCCATCACCAGCAGTTCCCAGGCAATGCCTCTGCCCTGAGACCCTGTAGTTGATCCAGTAATCGGATGGTCTTTTGTGCGCACCTTGCCTGAGGAGAGCCACTGTCTTCATAAGGTGCTCAGCGGCCCATACAGTAATCCTACAGCAATCCTACAGCAGGTAAAAATGGACCCAAAAGACTGAAATGCTAATAGAGGAGCACATGGCTGAAGGAATAGGAACAAATTACAGAGCATGCTTTCTGTGAATGAGAAACTGGAAGTTGGTGAGACAGCTGGTGGACTTGCTGGGTGGTTATCACATGTAAAGGGAGCCACTCAGGAAAACAGAATATTGCAGAGTTGTTGAATTATTTATTAGTACCAGTCCTCACTGCAGATACGCATCCAGATTTGTTGAGAGTGCTCAAGTATGAGATGGCTAAAGTGTTAAGACATACATGTACGGTTTTATTAGAAATGACAGTAAAAAAGTGGAACTGCTTGTGTTAGAAGGCTCTAGGAAGCATCTGGAGAATTATAGCCCAGTAAGCTTATACTGGTAGTCAGTAAATTAGCTGAAATAATAGTTACCAACAGGTCACAATTCATAGATTGCAGCCATCAAAATTGCACAGAAGAAAATTATGTCAGTGTCATGCCAAACTGAAGGTGAGGAAGGTGTTTTGACAGATGGAAAATCATTAGATGTAACTGATGAAAGCTTTTAGAAAGTTTTATTGTCCTTCACAGATGGTTATTAAGAAACATGGTACTATTAAAATGAGACTCAGTTCGTTGGTGTGATTCAAAACCTGTACTGGAGACGCAAAAAAGAGCATTAGGTGGTTAGACCTTCTAACAGTGGTACACTGATAAATCCCCACTTTAAACTGGTGAGCACTGTTCTGTTCTTACAGGCATGAAGCAGCACCGATGTGGGATTCTGCCTGACCCACTAGCCCTGCCAAAAGGCAGAACTGGGAATTATCTAAATGGTGTTTTATACCTGAGCATGGAGAGCTATGAGACTGCAAGTCCTATACCCCTCCATGGAGACCTCCATTTAACAAAGACCTGGACCTGAGAATAGCAAGCGCTTTCTTGGTATGCAGCTGACTTGAAAAATACAGTAATAAAAGAAGAAATCCCAGTAATTTTTAAAACATACCGGTAAGAACAGGAAAAGTAATGAAGAGTAGCATGGAGAATGTTACCAAAAGTAAAAGCCGATACATGAAGAACGCCCTCATCTCACCTCACAATAGCATTCAAGAGTTAGTGGGAGTTCTGGGAACACGAGATGAAGCTGAAAAAGGATTGGGGAAATCTCAGTTGCGGAGAGTGGCTGAAGAATGTGGCTGTTTACCTTAGAAAGCAGTGAGTCAGAGAAGAGACGTGCTAAAACTGTGTAAACCAGTGAATGGTAATAGAAAAGGTAGACTGGGGTAATTTCTGTTTTCCTTGTCTTAAAGCACTTAAAGTAGGTGGGTATTTGAAGGAATGAGAAGGTTGCAAATTCCAAAACTGATAAAAGGAAATTCTTAATCAGATCTGTGATTAAGGTATAAAAGTCACTGAAGCAGTAAGTTGTTATGCTGATGAATTTAAGGTTTCAAAAAGCTTATTTTATTGGATATCAGGAATATTTACAACTGCCATAATCCACGCTGAAAAATTTTGAAGGCTATATTAAGCCTCACACATGTGATTTTAAGACAGTCATGAGCCGCTAGAGGGATCTTTCTGTTCTTTTGCTGGTTGTTCTTCCTTCCTAATGTAAAGTGTAGGACTTTAGTGGTGTAATTTGTATAATATTTGTATAAAAGGTGTGAAATTAGCTCTGATTCTCAGTAACATCCTATAAAGAGCATTCTGTGTGGGTGATACCTGAATTCAGAGTCATACAGTCTATTTTCAGGCACTGGCTGAACAGTGTAGCCTGGGAGGATGGTTAAGGATGGTTCCCAGTATTTCTTGAAGTCACCAAGGTCTGTGGCTAAATAGAAGCATGCAGGTATGGGATTACAAAAAGTAATAACATCAGGAACTGATGCAATTGTAATTCAGGTAGAAGGTCTTGGGTTGTTTTTTTTTTGGTCATACATCCATTACGTATATGAGTAAAAGATCTTCAACTCTTAAAAGTGCCCTTAAAGCAAGAGCACTTTCTGCACTTGTGTTCTGGAGTTCATTTCACTTAGAGTCACTGGAAGGCATGATGTAAGCCACTGCTGTTGTCTTCTCCTGATGTCTTCAGCTGGACTGTTGAAATAAAATAGGCAAACCTAAACTAAGGGAAAATTTGTTTGCCTACAAAACACATCTCCTTGGTGTGGTTCCAGTATGCATGGCTTTCATGGATATGCATGAGAGTACATGATATGTATGTCATACATATGTGAATACAGGGTGATGAACTCTTCATCATTTTGTTAAGGTTTTGGTGGTATTAAATTATATTTGTCCTTAAATGAATTTGACACTGACACTTAGACAGACATCAGTTCCTGCTATTTCACGATAGTCCCCTCCTCAGGAATTGTTCTTATGGTCTTACAAGTGCATTCATCTTAGTGTTGGTGTATTTATTCTGAGTTGTGCCTCTTCTTAGGTGACATATGTAAAGATAATTCAGAAACCCCCAAACAATAATTAATGATGTTGTCTGCAGATCTGACAGGTCTGAGATAGATACTTGAAAGGACTTTTGAAACCAAATCATCTTGAGAAGGGATAGCTATAGATGCAAAAAAAAAAAAAAAATTAATTTCTGTGTAATGGCCAGAAGGTAGGATAATTCCAAAATATTAATGGAAAATACTGATATTTGGCCTTCAAATGGCAAGCATAACACAAACATGATGATTGGAATCGGTAAAATGGCATGGAAAAAGCACACCTTACTGGAGAGATCTAGGAAATCATGCATATGCCTATGTAGTAATAATAACAGAATTTTTAAAAAATGAGAAAGTCTAGCATGATTTCTGTTAAAATAGTGTTAACTAATTGGTTTATAAATGCAAATAAAACTATTAACTTTAGATGGCTGGCTCATAGTTTGCAGTATCTCAGCTATCATGGTTTCACTGCATAACAACAGTCTCTCCAGTACATGAGTCTGCATCACATGGTTTTATTTTTAGTATTTATGAATCCAGTATATCAAGATCATGTGAGACTGGGAGTTATGCTGGGCACTGGGGGCTGCTCAGTAGCTGCCTCTTCTGCATTCCCTCACTCTGCTGAGAGAGTCTGTCCAGGACTCCCCAAATCGTGCTCGTTCCCCTCTACAAAGGTGTCAGCTTTGGCAAACAACACATTAAGACCAAATCATTCTTCTGAGTTTGAGATTTGGCAATGCATGCAGTGTCAGGGTTGGGAGCATGGTTGCACGCCTGGCAGGGTGGCCTGGCCATGGCTCATAACAAGCAGTGGGCAGGTGTCAGCATCACAATACCATGGGCATAATAAGGTACAACAATGGAAAAATGTTTTTGTTGGTATTTTCTACAGGAACATACTTTGAAGGAATTACTATGTAGTAATGGTAGCAAAGTGGGATATAACTGCAAGGGTGTGTTAGGTGCTGACATGGAGGTTTGCTGAAAAACTTCTATCTGTACAGGAGGACCACAGAGCAGGAGAATGCAGTGATGGCCACAGGCCACCTGTCCGCCTTCCAGATGAGGCTATGGAACAGGGGATGGTGCAGAGAGCTGCAGCTGTGGGATCCCTGAGCTCCACTGTTTGGTGATTCTTAGCTGGGTCCTTCTCAGCTAAGCTTAATTTCCTGCCCTGTGCTTGCCTACAAGTCTCCTTCACTCCTGCATCTAAACACTAGAGTACTTGATAGTCTATGTAGTATCCTTGAGTCCTCCACAGAGTACTCTTTGATACTAGGTAGAGGGCTTTGCTTGGTGAAAATCAGTTCTTGTTGGATCTTGGGTCCCATTTCTGACTCCGTGCTTTTGATCTGTTACCCTAATGCTCCATCTCCTTTTTCTTGAGAGAGTGAGACACTCACTTCTTTGTTATGATACGATCCAGAGTCAGCACCCCCTCATGAAATCAAGTCAGATCAGTAGCTGCTTAATAATATGAACAAGTAATTTCCAGATAGATCTGTTTGATCATCATGCTAGTGATGTAACTGCTTTGTTACTAAAGGTTTATGAAAAAGTGAATGACTTCCAGCCTGTCTCACCCCGTCTGTTGTTCTTTAGGGAGATGCTGTACTCTGCAAATCCTAGCAGACTAACATTTCAAAGTGTAACAAGAGCATACACAGACCAAAACTTACTGGAATGACTGGCTGCTTGCAGATCTGCATGCAGACGTGAAAATAGCTGCAGACCATCTAGGCAGCCATCACCTCTACCCTCAGCCTATATATAGACAGATATAATCAAAAATTGTGATTTGATCATAGCTATATAAAGACACAGATATTCCACTTTACCCTTACGCATAGGACTGTATCTTTCTTTTTATCACGTATTTACCATATTGAAATAATGTGTTTATTCCATATATGCGCTACACTCAGCACTGAAATGAGTTTTAATGTGGTCCTGTTCTAGAAAAAAATAAGAAAATGAAAAATGGTTTGTTGTTGTATTTGTTAAAAAAATCCAATTCTTATTCCTTAAATCTCAGTTAATGAGTAGGAAAATACTGTTTTAATAACAGAACCACTGAACTGCAGTAACCTCATGTAGTCAGTTAACACACGGAGAAAACACGTAAATCCCTGCAGTATACCTTCTTATGCTATGTGCAAGTTTGTATGAAGTAGTTCCAAAGGTTGGCTTTATTCCACCTTTTCTTTAGAAGACTGTTCAACCATTTCTTCCATTGCTGGAAGCTTTACTTGATACATAAATGAAAACACAGCTTTCTGAATATCATCCTGTTACTTACAGTAACATTTAATAACATTTTACCTTTTTTTTCCCATGTCATTCCAGTAGTTCCTGACTCTTTGCATGACTCCACTTTGCCACTATGCTTTTTTTTATTGTTTCTCTTTAATCTATCATCTCAAACCTTTAGTTATTTTTCTTGATTTTTAAATTCTTTTAAGAATGTTAAAAAAATTACTTTAAAATCTGCCAAGTATCTAAAGAAAAGAAACCAAAATTGTGTGTAGAGTGAAGACAAGTGTTCTCTTCAGTCTAGTGTGAAGTAATGCCATTACTGATTGATAAGGGGATGTCCAGCTGCAGTGTTTTCTGCTTTTGAGATTGAACTTCATGGAACCAGTCAGAAAGCATGGCCTGTAGCACTTGTGGGCAACCTCTTGCATATTGTGTATTTACAGTTTTAAATTCTTCTGTGATGTGTGTTCTAGTTTCTTGCAGAACTGTCTCATTGCCTAATTATTCTGGTTAATATAAAGGTGTGGGGCTTTTTTCCCCTCCTCAAACAAAGGCATCAGAAATGATGCAGATGAAAAAAACCCCAAACAACAGGGTTTGTAAGGAAAATGCAGAATTGAGGGCAGGGAGAATCAGTTTACGCTGTTACTTGTATACGCAGTCTCAAGCCCTTCTCTGGAAATACCTAATACATAGAGATGTAAGACTTAAGCATGGAGAGTGTGCTGGCCTGAAGAGTAGGAAGGTGGCTTTGTGGTGAGAGGAAAACTGCAGTGGCTTGGTGTATAAAGCTTGGTAGCACAGACATGGGCAGGCTCTTTAGGTAGGGTAGGGTAGCACCTGGTCACATGTAAGTTTACTGTTTGGAACAGTTATCAAGTTGGTAACTTTAACTTTTAAGGGTGTTTGACAGAAATGTAGGAATTATGAAGTCAAAAACATTGTTTAAATACTAATACCTTTGCTTTGAAATAAAATGGTAGCGAAGTGTCCTTTTTAATTTAGATTTTTCACTTTTGGAAAGATTTGGTATCCATTTGCTTCTGCTTCTTTGCTCTTCCTAGCCAGAATAGCTCTCATTTTACAGAAAACCTGAAAGGAGACACAGTTGCATTGAGACTTTCACATGACAGGAAAGAGGGAAATGATATCTGGATGACGTAGCAGCAGTGCACAGGCAAACATGCTTGCCTTACAGTTCATTTCTTCACTAGGTTTTTGTCTTGGTCATATTCCAGATGCTTGTTGACAAGAAAGTGACTTTGGATAGAAGATATCTGCTTATTTTGTCTGGTGAAACTTTTTTTAAGGATTTTACTGGAGGATTTTTTTTTTTAAGGATTTTACTAAGAACAGTGTGCTGCTTTTCCTCTCTCTTTTCTGAGTGAATTGAAGGATAAACTATCTAAACTATAAAAATTGCTTTCCAGTGATGCATTGCTTATAAGCTAGCTGGCTCAGGTTCTTGGATGCAGATCAGACAATCTGTCTGTGTGTGTTCGTATACTGGCTGGGTTGTTAAAGGTTGAGTATTGTTGCTCTGTGGTCTCTTAGAAGCAAGTCAGTGTCAATTCAGTTCCTTGAAAACTGCTTTCTATACCACAGGTAATCAATGCCTTTGTTAATATTTGCATAAGTTGAGGCCAAGTGGTGTCCTAGAGAGTCAGATATGTGTTTCCTGTCACCCTTATGGCCTGTGATCTGGTAGCCTCATGGTGATTCTTACATCCCATTAGGGTGCCTAGGCATCACATTCCTAACCTATAGTTCAGCCCTGTAGAATACATTGAGCAAGTACAGCCATTTTACAGTTCTGTAGAGCTAATCTTCCCTGCAGTACTTCCCTAGCCTGCTTTTAGCTTTGTCTTCAAGGCTAAAAACTTCAAGGCACGTTGTTATTCATAAACTGTGCAGTTCCAACTACATGAGGGTCTCTTCTGGTTAAGACTTCTTTATGTCACAGTGTTAAAACACAGCGGTAAAAAGGAATAGTGGGATTTGTGCTTTCCAGGGTTGTCCACTTTGCCTATTGTGATCCTTCTATCTAACTGATTGAGCCCCTTATTTATAACTTCCTTGTGCCCTGCAAGTCAAACAAGTAAAATTATTGATTACTCTGCAGACTACATTGTGAGACAGTTTTTATTTCATGAAGTACTGAGATATTTAAATAAAAGTGCTTACAGGGGTTTGGTGTGAATACAGTCCGTGCAGAACTGCAGGCCAGCCAAATCAAGGATGGCATTTTCAAAATGTGCTGTTTAGCGTTTCGTAGGGTATGGCATTTCTCTAGCTAGTATTCACTTTATCAGAAGTTTGTATTGTATTGTTTGCAAATTAGGTGGGCCAGTGTGTCTCAAGCCTGAATAAGATCCTTCATGGGTATAGTATACATATTAACAAAGTAATTCTTGGGTGGTATCTGTTTTACTTATTGTAATATGATAAACTGAATGTTTTGCATGTAAATATTGTGAATTTTAGTTATTTGATTGTTAATTCAGATTTTCCTTCTTGTTCCTTTCTGTCCTGAGAGGTTCAGCTGCAGAGTGGCTGCTCTTCGCTTTCTACCTTCTCTGTGTTACTGCCCAAACCCTCTCTTACATTGTTCTTCTTGGAAGTAGACACTATTTCATTTTCCACTTTGTTTTGTGTGTCCATCTCAGCAATGATACAGTCACCCCAATAGTTGCCCCCAATGACACTAGCTAAACCTCTTATAAAAGTGGAAGCTGAACCTCTTATAAAAGGTAGAAGCAAGGACAGGCAGCCTGGGAAGAATACAGGGATGTTGTCCAAGAGGCTAGGGACCAGGTTAAGAAAGCTAAGGCCCAGTTGGAATTGAACTTTGCTAGGGATGTGAAAGATAACAGGAAAGGATTCTATATGTAAATTGTGCATAAAAGACAGACTAGGGACAACGTAGGCCCCCTCCAGAAGCTATCAGGAAAACTGGCTACACTGGATTTGGAGAACACTGAGGTTCTCAATGACTTCTTTACCTTGGTCTTCGCTGGCAAATGCTCTGACCACACCACCCAAGTCTTGGAAGGCAGATGCAGAGACTGCGACAATGAAGACCTTGGGCCCACTGTAGGAGAGGATCTGGTTCGAGACCATCTTAAAAACCTGAACGTGCACAAGTCCACAGGTCCTGATGAAATCCATCCATGGGTCACGAAGGAGCTGGCAAATGAAGTTGCTAAGCCACTGGCCATCATATTTGAGAAATCATGGCAGTCAGGTGAAGTTCCCGACGACTGGAAAAAGGGAAATATAACCCCCATTTTCAAGAAGGGCAAAATGGATGACCTGGGGAATTACAGACCAGTCAGTCTCACCTCTGTGCCTGGCAAAACCTTGGAGCAGATTCTCCTGGAAGGCATGCAGACACATGAAAACCAACAAGGTGTTTGGTGACAGCCAGCATGGCTTCACTAGGGAGAAATCCTGCCTGACCAATTTGGTGGCCTTCTATGATGGGGCTATGGAACTGATGGACATCAATGTGATAGCTGGAGCACTCGGTGGATAAAGAACTGGCTGGATGGCCGCACGCATAGAGTTGTGGTCAATGGCTCAATGTCTGCCTGGAGACCAGTTATGAGTGGTGTCCCTCAGGGATGGGTGTTGGGACGGTCTTGTTCAACATCTTTGTCGCTGACATGGACAGTGGGATTGAGTGCGCCCTCAGCAGATTTGCTGATGACATCAAGCTGTGTGGTTCTGTTGATACGCTGGAGGGAAGGAATGCCATCCAGAGGGACCTTGACACGCTTGTGAGGTGGGCTGATGCCAACCTCATGAAGTTTAACCATGCCAAGTGCAAGGTCCTACACCTGGGTTGGAGCAATCCCAGACACAGCTACAGGCTGGGCAGAGAAGAGATTCAGAGCAGCCCTGTGGAGAAGGACTTGGGGGTGCTGGTCGATGAGAAAATGAACATGAGCCGGCTTCAGTGTGTGCTCGCAGCCCAGAAAGCCAACCCTATCCTGGGCTGCATCAAAAGGAGCGTGACCAGCAGGTGGAAGGAGGTGATCCTGCCCCTCTACTCTGCTCCTGTGAGACCTCACTTGGAGTATTGTGTGCAGTTCTGGTGTCCTCAACATAAAAAGGACATGGAACTGTTGGAGCAAGTCCAGAGGAGGGCCACGAAAATGATCAGGGGACTGGAGCACCTCCCATATGCAGATAGGCTGAGAAAAAGTTGAGGCTGTTCAGCCTGGAGAAGAGAAGGCTGCGTGGAGACCTCATGGCAGCCTTGCAGTATCTGAAGGGGGCCTATAAGGATGCTGGGGAAGGACTCTTCATTATGGTCTGTAGTGATAAGGGGTAATGGGTTAAAAGTTACACAGGGGAGGTTTAAATTGAATATAAGGAAGAAGTTCTTTACTGTGAGGGTGGTGATGCACTGGAATGTGCTGCCTAGGTAAGTTGTGAGTGTTGCATCCCTGGCAGTGTTCAAGGCCAGGGATGAACACTGAGCCTTGTGTGAGATGGTTTAGTGTGAGATGTCCCTGCCCATGGCAGGGGGGTTGGAACTAGATGATTTTAAGGTCCTTTCCAACCCTATTCTATGATTCTGTGATCTAAAATAAACCCACTCGGGGCAGCATGTGTGTTCCGGTAGTGGCCTTGTGGTAGAAGTTCAAGAATGCATCCTACCTCTGCAAAGTAATGTGGTGGAAATTCATACAATCGTAACAGCTTGGTGTCATCAGCAAACTTGCTGAGGGCGCACTCAATCCCACTGGCCATGTCACCGACAAAGATGTTGAACAAGACTGGTCACAGCATCATTCATCATTCTCACACAAGGATTAGGGAAGCCTCTCTGAGTCATGCAAGGCCAGTCCAGGCAGTCCAATAAAGATTATGCAAATGCTTTCTTTTCTCCGTTTCTGTGAGTAATTTACGGTCACCAATGTTCCTCAGATGACCAGCAGTGTTGTACAACTGAGTGGCAGACAGAGGTCTTACATTTGGATTTGATGATCAAGATAACAGTAGTTGAGTACTTCTTTGGGAATTCGTGATAGTACAGTAATCCCACTTGAACAGTGAAATGCCTGGCTCTACCATTTGTCTGCAGTCTGCCTTATAACTCACCTTAATTAGGTTAATGCACAGGTGTTATCACCTGGGAAATGTTAATAGATTTGAAGGGCTGATCTGTTCTCTTCCTGAAGTTTAGATTATTTTTACTTTCTTGTGTTCTAAAAGAATAATTAAGGCTGAAGTATTTATAGCCATCAGAGAAATAATAATTTTTGGACAACACTTTTTGCCACTGAATTTTAAGATCCTTACTGTTTACATCACTGATGAAAATCAAGCTTTTACTGCAATTCAGTAATGGGGGAAGTTCATCTCTGTGGAGAGGACTTGCACAATGCTTGTGCTGCAATCAGGTCCCTCATAAGACTTGTTTGAGAGACCGTTACAGTGATTTCAGCTAAGCAGGTGCAAGCTAAGTTGTAGTCTACCCTGTAAGATCGTCAGGAGAGTCATTGCTCAGTTTCTGACAAATGCTAATGGAGATGATCAGTAACTGGAATAATGGTATTTAATTGCAGTGCTCTATGAGTTGTGTCTGACAGGCAAAAAATTATTTGTTACCTTAGTATATTTGATGCAGGCAGACATAATTATACTCAATATGGGCAGATTCATGACCAGTGTGTGGTCATGAGACACCATTATTTTTCTGGCACTTCTCAGAATAGACACCAGAAGGTGAAGATCTTGGGTTGCTTCCTTTGTGTGTGTTAACTAGCACAGTTCTATAAAATAACATCTATGATACATTTTATGAGTTTCTGTTAAAGCTTCCTAGTACTGCAGGTGATTTTTTTTCTTGACTGTTCTTGTGCATGCATATATACATGAAAAGTTATGAAACTATATTTCACTACTACGTGAACACTTCATCAGGAATTTTTAGCCACCAAACTGGGAAGATTGAATACAAGGGAGGGCAGCTCTGTCATAGTCACTTCACTGACGTTTTCCAGCAATTCATTACCCTGAGGGTATTTCCAAACAAGATTTTTAGCATTTACGAGGTCCAAAGATACTATAGGAATTCCTAAGTAGCTGCTGTTGAGAAAGCAGAGTAGAACTAGTTCATTTGGGGCAGGCATGAGTTTTCATTAGTGTTTATTGTTATCCCGTCTCCTCTGGTTTTGGGGTGTTTTTTGTTTTTTGTTTTGTTTTGTTTTGTTTTTTAATAATTATTTGGTTATCCATTTTTAAGGGTATAATAACTGGTTCCAAACAGCATTTTGGCCTTGATTGCATATTTTTTAAAAGAAGAGGCAGAATAAAAACCATAGGCTCTGCTACAGGGTGTCTGTGTCTCTCCATCTAGTATTTTTCTGTTATTTTAGCCAGGGGAATAAAACAAACAAACAAAAAGAAATACTTTTAAATTTGTCTTATGTAGGGTGTTTTGGTTGTTTTCTTCCCCCCTCTCCTTGGAGCTTCTAACAAAGATGTTCATGGTGTTTAAATTCATATATGGTGATGAGATGCATATGTGGATGTCAATGAGTGTTATTCTTGTTTTTAAAGTTTGACATGATTTTACACTGAGCTTATTATATGCAGCCCAAAAGTGAAATGTAAATGTGGAGGTTGTAAAATGGTCCTGATTTATACCATCTGTAACGTCATTTTGTCAGACCTTCGTGAAATGAGCATTAGGCTCATGTACTTTTAATTTAATATAGGCTAAATACCAGAGAATTCTAAATCTGATGCTTTTTTTTTCTTGCGGGACATAGATGCTCAAACCCAAGGAACTGCCAGCTCTGCAGAGTTTATGGCATGTGTCTTAATTTTAACAGCAGTGGACCTTTCTAATGGTGCTCAGCAGCAATTTGAGAGGGGGAACTATTTTGCTCTGGGTATTTTGATATTAACGCAAAATGGTTGTTCATCTTTAGCTATAATAGTTATCTCTCCTTTCTTTATTATGGTGTTTTTATCTGTATAGAAACTAGAACAAAGGAAAGTCTTTCTTCCTGTAAGGAAGGTGGTGAAAGTACTATTTTATCCTTTCTGCATCCTTACTGACATTCAGGTCTGATTTATTTTCAGTGAACTTGGACTTGCCTCTGCACTTTTAGGGAGTATCTATGGGCAATTAAACAGAAGTATCTTGCAGGGATGCTTAAAAACAAGAAGACTGTCAATAGGAGATGGTGGCAGTAATGTACATGCTATAAAGGAAGTGAGCATGGCACAAGTCTAAAAAAAGATTTTTCTGTGGAAAAGGTTTTCTGTAAAAGAGCTTTTGGGGCTTAAGCATCCTTGTGAAGGGAAGGGATTCAGAAGCACACCATACTCGGTATCACTGTCACTCTGTTGTCTGTGAGATGAGAGATGAGCAGACCTCCACCTGTTCCCCTTCTAAGAATATAGCTTGCAGATATCTTTGCATATGGGTGATTGACTTCAGGCCTTCACTCTTTTTATGCCTTATTTTTTTTCCTTCAGATTGCACCCAACTATTTTCCTTAATAGTCCTAGAAGGGACATTTAAGAAATACATTCAAATGAGGACTGGTAACCAGATACCAGTATCTTATCATCCACGTAAGGTTCATGTTACCTGTCATTTCTGTTTCTCACGTGCAATTTCCAGTGCTGACAAGTGACCTGTCAAAGATTCTCAGCTGCCCAAACACATTTGTCTGATACAGTTTGGATACAGCTTATTTCTGGGTTTTGTTTTATTTTGTGGTGGGTTGTTGGTTTTTGTTTTTTGTTTGGGTTTTGTTTTTTTTTTTAATGTTCGCTACAACTACGGTTCTTCGAAGCCACAATGAAATGTGTTTTTTCCAAAGTGAAAAGAGTAATCTCTTTGGAACTGGCCCTGTGAGCCACTTCATTTGTAGGAGCATAATGCTGCTTCTTTGGTACCTGTGAGGGGTTTTGAGGGTACTTTCCTCTAAGGTAGGTAATCAGATGGTGTGTTTCGTGTTCTGTGAACATATAAAATGGTTACATGGCAAATCCTTGGGATTAATAGAATTTGGGAATGTATTTCTTAAAATGAAGTGCATGACTTGAGGAACATACGAAGATTTGTAAAGCTTTAGAGCCTTTCTGTGTCCTTGTCTTGGCAGTTTACTGTCAAGGCTCCTAAATGTATTCAGTGAGATGTTGACAGTCTAGGTATTTTTAAGATGACATCTTACTCGCACTAAGTACATTTCCTCTTGAAGTAGTTAGCAAAACAAATTTTCCTTGCAGTTGCCTATTTGCCAGAATCATCACCTAAAGCTTTGAAAGGTCGAAATGCCTTCCCTTGAGGATTGGGTATCAACCATATAAAACCTTTCAAAAATAGGTATATGTGGCAGAATATATATAGATATATGTGTGCCAGACTCAAGACACCTTTTAAATATAGGCATGTGTGGCATGCATTTGCAAAGCAAATAGACAAAACTTGCTGGGAAGCATCAACACTCTTCCTAGTGGGTGAGCAAACCACACTGTTACTTGCAGAGGGTACCAGCCGCTCACACAGAGAGTGAGCTCTGGGTAAATGGTTACCTCCCCTGCAATAACTCAGAGGGTTATTGCTGGTCAACTGCACTGCTTCTACCTAGCATTTTCTCTTTCTGCAGCTGAGCAGATGATCCGAGTCTTTGTCAGTATAATGCAAGCTCTTAGGACTATGAAAACAAATGCTAAGGAGAAAGGGGGTGGGGGTGGGGAAGTAGAGCAAGCATATTGAACAAAACAGCACAGAGCTTCTAATGTATTCCTACACTGTACTTAACTTTAGACCCTTACCTGAGGTGTTCGAATTAGGGATGTAATTGCTTTGGAGTAGGTTTTCACATGAAGGCCACAGAGAAGTCTGCAGTCACAAGAATGTGCAGAGTTGGACCTGGACTTTTCAGATCTGTTAAGGTCAGCACCTTATTACTGGTCCAGCCTTACCTCTGATTTCAGTTCATGCAAAGTTAGGTCTCCAGGTGTCACAGGTGTAATGCTTAGCTTACTGATAATGTTTTATCATGAAATCAGATTTTGAGTTTAAAAAAAAAGGTGTGGGGGGAGTGCTGTTCAAATTTGGCCTTTACATGGGTCTTTTTGTATCTTTAAAACCCCATAGTTAGTAGCTTTTATGTTCTCTCTCACGAGAATGTTGTTATATTCGTTTAAATAGCATTTATAGAATTTATAGAAATTGAAGCTCCTTTTCAAAGAGCAGAAAAAGCAAGATGACAGCTGCTGGCAGAGTAATACATGTTTTTCAAGGAAAAAGTAGCCTCATGGGATAAATCAGCAGACCTCTAATGTACAAGTGGCAGTGTAAAGGGCTGCCCGTGGCAGCAGCAGAACCCTCCAGGAGCTGTGAGCAGCTGCGATGCCATTGGCGCACATCGCCAGTGACCGCAGCTTCTCTTGTGGGACGAGTAAGGGTTATTAAAGGACATTCATCCCTGAGATACCTGGAGGCCACTCCAGTCCTTCCATGAAAAGTTTATTTTCTTATTATTTGGACAAAAGAAACAGTGAAGGATTTGCGCAGTGTTTTCTGTCTCCCAGAACTCATTCACCATTCGTTTACCAACTATGTAACGTGAAGCCCCTGCTGTGAATTGGCAGATTTTCCTCAAGAAATGCAGACACTATTATAAATTTGCTGATCTTTAGCTGCAGCACAGTGCTTGTCATTAATAGGAGTAGTTTCTTCTTGATGATTCCTTGATGGGTATTGTACCTTGGAAACAGACAGCTCTGTAAGTAAACCCATGTGTAATGTCACTGGAAACAAAAAGTCAAAGCTCTGCAGGTATGGGAGAGGCAGCAAGCATATCATTGGAGAATGCAACGTAAGACAAGTAGGAGAGGAAGATGGGTGTGCAAACTAGCTGTCTGCCCTGTCTGCTGATTTTTTGTCTAGTGTTATTAGTAGGAAAAATGCTTAATATGATGCTCTTTGTCTGCAGGATTACATTAGTTTGAATGGAGAGAATTATCCTCACATTATTGTCTTTCAAGAAATGAGGGTCACAAGTGAAGTTGAAAGTAAGAACAATTGCAAACAATCTGCAGCATAAGAAATTAGTAGAGACAAACTTGATTTGCCTTTATTTTAAAAACATTAATATTTTCAAAATAGTTAAACTTTATGTTTCATTGAACTAAACATAATCAGAACCATTTAGAACCAAGCACTGGTTATAGGGGAAGTATAGTGAAAAGCAACAGCTTCTTAACTGCAACCCTCCTTCTTATTCTGAACACTTGTTGTTGCTTTCAAATTGCATTTTAGTTCAAGAAATAGCTTTAGTAAAGTAACTAAAGTCAGCAAATGTACAAAGTTGGCACAGTTTCTGCAGGGATTTAATAGGGATGTGTGTTCATGCACACACCCATGTTACATGTGTATAATTTGTGTACATATTGTATGTGTTTATCTCTGTAATGAGCAAGTCAAGGTGGTTAGTGGTTTCTCTGGTCCCTTTACTTTTATGTTTCATTTCTATTCCTTGCTATACATTTTCTTTTTTCTTTTATATATTTACATCTTTTCATCTTTGTTGCCATTAATAAACCATAATGTGTGCCACATATGTATGTATGCACATATTTCTCTGTACTTGAAACCATGAATTAAGTTCAATCTGCTTATTAGGGATTGCATGATAGGATTGCTTGATACAGCAGATAGGTGATGCTCAGTGATCTGAGGTAGATTGTCCAGTTCCCTTTTCCAATGCTTTTTTCCAACCCTTATATGTCCCATTAAAAACATAAGTACTTTCCTAAAAAAGCACAGGATAGGAACAAGCCTTCAGATAGACTGTCCTGTACTCTGCTACTGTAGGCAATAGCCTAATCTCCTTTATTAGTTTTTCTGTTTCTTTCTAGGAACAGTTAGGTCTTTTGCCATCACTGCTTGGAAGGTGGATTCACATCAGCACTTTCCATAGCATTAGAAATGTGGTATGATTTTATTTATTTTTTTTAAGGAGGGAAAAAAGGCCAGCAATTCTGTAGGCTGTTCAGTATTGTAAATGCTCAATGGAGTTACAATGCATCACATCCTGTGCACCCTGCAAAGATGGCTAGCTACTTGTAGTTTCAGAAATGCTCATGCCAGATAAGGGAACGTGACTCTCCAGATGTAGCAAATTGTGCTGTACTCAGATAGTTGCGATCAAGTATTCTCTACACTCTGTTGCTGTGAAAGTCTGTCTGCAAGCACATCTCCATAGCATATGTGAAAAGGAATGCTGGAGAAGACCTCTCTTCAGAGCTTATGCCTCCTCAGTAAAATGGATGGAGGATCAGAGATTTAAAAAAAAAAAAAGACTCACTGTGACTATCTACAGTGTTTCAGTAATAAATCTATCTGAATTTGACATGGAACTCCAGGAACCAACTGTCCTAGTTATTTACCCATTTAGTTTTCTTAGATGTTTGTCCCTTGCCTCTATAGCAATTATATACTGTATGTTTTAGGAACTACAGAGGTAGGATTTCAGTAATGGCTGGTGAGCTACACCTCAAATGCTGTGTTCAGTTCTGGGCCCCTCACAACAAGAGAGACATTGAGGTGCTGGAGCAGACATAGAGGGACTAGAAAAAGGCAACCAAGCTGGTGAAGGGGCTGGAGAGCAAGTCCTGAGAGGAGCAGCTGAGGGAACTTCGGTTGTTTAGTTCGGTTGTTTAGCCTGGAGGACAGAAAGCTGAAGGGGGACCTTATTGCTCTTTACAGCTACCTGACAGGAGGTCTCTTTTCCCATGCAGCAAGCGACACGACAAGAGGTAACAGCCTCCGGCTGTGTCAGGGGAGGTTTAGATTGAATATTAGGAAAAAATTCACAGGGAGGGTGATGAGTCATTGGAACAGGCTGCCCAGGGAATTTCTGGATTCACTGTCCCTGGAAGTGTTCAAAAACCATATAGATGAGGCCCTCAGAGATTATGATTTAGTGGTGGTCTTGCCAGTCGTGAGGTAATGGTTGGACTTGATGATCTTATAGGTCTTTTCCAGTCTGGCTGATTCTGCGATTCTGTGGAATTACCAAACCTGTTTTCTGTTGGGAAGAGGTCATAAATCACATATTTGCTACCCCAAAGATGGCAGTTACTCAGAATTTCTTGTCTAAGATTTTAATAAATAATATCATTGCTAGCTGCATGATGGTCTTTCTGTGGCAGTGTCTTTCAAAGAAATGTGATGATCTTCCAGGCCAGAGTTTGATTGGACTTTGTTTTGTTATTTGCATCAGTGGACCAAAAAGCAATAGTGAATGAAAATGGAAATTTACAAGCATAACAAAAATTAAATTAGTGTCTGTTGTGTACAGCTGTTTCCTTGCCACAAGACTAGGCCTCTTCCAAATGGAGCATACGTGAGGATAAGAAGCACGGGGAAGTAACTGTGGTTCAAAAACTATAATTATGTACTGAAGTTCGTAAGATGTAATAACAGCACAACATTTTTGACTGGAAGGAAAATAAAAAAATATAAAAAGGAGCTCAAAGACCCTGATGTAAAAGCTCATTGAACTTCATGGAAAGCATCCTGTTTGGGTGCAATACATTGTTGTTTACAATGTACTTAATATATTAGGCCAGGAGTTCCTGAAATTTTATTGATGGGAGATCATTTCCTGTATGAGATAGCAGTTCAGAAGCTGATAAATGTCTGGGATGCAACACAATTTGTGATTTTTATAGTATTTAAAAACAAACAAATAATAAATGAACCAAAATAATCAAGCAATATATGGAAACTTCGTGGACCACAGATAGGTCACAGACAACTTTCTCTGGCATACCAACATTTTTGGTCTTTCAATACAAAACAGTTTAGTTCTTCAGCACTTGTGTGAAGATGCTAAGTAGAAAGCAGAGAACAGTAAAGGCAGAAGTAAAAATCAGTCCCCTGTGAGTTGAAGCTCTTAGTGAAAGTAATGATATCTTTGCGTTTATGAGTTAGCAATAAAATTCCTCTTTGCAGAGGGATAATTCAAGCTTATGCATTATTTAAGTGTGCTATCAATGGGGCATGTTTTCATATGCTTTACATTTTAGCCAACATAAAAGCCAAAAGTCATCTTAATACTTAGGGCAATCCTTCTTCCTTTCTTTCTCTGCTTCAGTATGTTGTGTCTAAAATGAAATTGGAAATAGTTGAAGTAGCTGTGGACTCAACACCTGTAGTCAGATGTTAAATGTAAATGCTGGAAGCATCTTTAAAATGACCTCATAAAATGATAACATTTGCTCTGTGTTTAAAGAAGTTGAATTTTCAAATTACAGATTTGCTTCCTTATGAGGCTGTTATCAGAAGGCATATAAAATCATTGGTTTATTTTCATCTGTGATTTTTATTTTGGAAGTTACAATTTTTATGTAATTGGGACGGAGGGAGGGAGGCTTTACTTAATCTTGTTTACATACAAATATATGCTTGGATGTTTAATCTGAAGAAAAAACAGGTTGTACAGAATTTGAATCAAAAGATATCTTCAAGTTTTAACAAGATTCTTATTTAAAATAGGAAAGAGACAAATTACATCAAGGTAACTGTTGTCACTTTGCCATAATTTGTACAATTAAGTGAGCTGGTATGGCTAATGTCCTGGGTTTAACAGTGGCAGTCCTTTTTCTCTTTCTTGGTAGCTGGTGCAGTGCTGTGTTTTGACTTTCGGGCTGGGAACAGAGCTGATAACACTGATGCTTTGGTCTGGCCAAGGACTTTGTGAGCCTCATGCTCTGCCAGGGAGGAGGGAAGCCGGGAGGAAGCAGAGACAGGACACCTGACCCAAACTGAGCAAAGAGGTATTCCATACCACAGCACGTCATGCCCAGGATGTAACTGGAGTTACCCGGAAGGGCTAGGAGACTGCAGGGTTGGAGGAGGTATTGGTCGGTGCTTGGTCGGGCTGGGGGGGCGAGTTATCGGTCGGCTGGTGCTGAGGTCTTGTATTCTCTTCCCTTGTTATTTCCTTTATCATTACTATTATTGGTGGCAGCAGTAGTGATTTGTGTTATACCTTAGTTACTAAACTGTTCTTATCTCAACCCGTGCGAGTTGCATTCTTTCTGATTCTCTTCTCCGTCCCTCCAGGAGTAGGGGGAGGGCAAGAAGGGGGGGCGGGGGGAGGTGGAGTGAGTGAAAGCTGTCTGGCTGGGCTTAAACCATGACAGCTAATCTGTAAATTCATATGCTGTCTCAAATCTTCACGAGATGAAGTAGGGCTATTTTATAACAGGTAGTAGCATCTTTGATGGTGATAGCTAAAAAAAACCCCACCATGTTACTTGAATAATTATCTTTTTTTCCATCATTTTCTATAGTAGTTTGGTCTGTGTGATCTATGGAATGTCCAACATGAGCAGTGTCTAAGCATTAAAAGGTCTGGTTTTTAGTGGTGATTAAGTACCTTCTACTCCTTAATAGTCATCATAAGTCTTAGTGGCTCCTAGCCTTTGAAGATGAAGCTATTTCAGTGTTATCCTCGGGATTTTCTTCACTTCTTTTGTAATATTGTCAGGCATGACTGGCAAGTACAGTTATGTTGTTGCATTTTGCCTCAGGGTGGATGAAATGATGGCTCTGTGCATGGGAGTTACATCAAAATGAAAACAAAATTTTGACAAATCTGTGCTATTCTTGTTTAGGTGGAAAGGACAGAGCAAAATCTCTGCCAAAGTACAGCTGCGTGTATTGCTATGATGGAATATTTTATTTACTGCTCTTCCAGTAAAAAAAGATTTCTTTTAAAACAAGCAATATATGATACAATCCATCTAGTGGCATGATACAATCTACCTGACTGGGGACAGGACTAGGGAGTTGGAGTGCAGCTGCAAGACTATAATCAAGTAGAAGTGGTTTTTTGCAAAATCTTAAATGGGATTCTTAGCTGTGTAATAACAGAGAGGTGGTTTGTCATACTCACTTCTCCCCTTAATCTTTGTGCATGCATGAAGAAACAGTTTGCTTGTGGTCGTATGATGATTCGGAGGTTGATAATTCAGGATGACAAGCTCTACTCATCCAAATGTTCTGAAGTTCTGACCCTTGACTCTCTGAATAGGTCTAGCACTCGCTAAGTAAGTGTAAGGTCATATTCTTCAGCTGCAAGTTTAGGTTTCGTGTATGCATACTTACATCCGAATTCTGAAAATGACTGCTGATTTTATTGTGAAGCATGGAGGGTCTGTCTACTCACAGCTCATCTTAGGACTGGACTCTTTAGGACGCTCAGTCCATCTCTGTGGGAAGCAAACTATATTTCAAGAATATCTTCTCTGTCTCTTTTAGATGATTAATTATCTGTTTATGTAAAAGCACTATTAGATCTGGATGCCCACTAAGTAATTAATTTAACACTTTACTGATTGATTAATACGTGTTTTCTCTGTTTGTATATGCTGTGTCTCAAGGCCAGGCTGGTCAGAGCCTTGGGCTACATGGTCTAGTATGAGGCATCCCTGCCCATGGCAGGGGGGTTGGAACTTAATGGTCTTAAGGTCCTTTCTAACCCAAACCATTCTATCATGCTATGAAAACAGCTAGGGGGAATCTCCTTGTGTATGTGTAAGCATCCCATATATATCTGAATGTTTCTGAAATCAAACTAATTTGGAAAAAAGGTTTTTAAGATAAAGTCACTGATGGTAAATGGGTTTGCTGCTAATTCCTGCTATAGGCGCTAGGATGACATGCTTTTTTCAGTTTTATACTGAAGTCTCAAGAGATACTGTATTTGTTAAATTGATATTAATTAAAAATGAGAGAGCAAATTGGTAGGTTTAGACTTGATTAGTTTCTCCAGAAAAGCCCAGATAGTTCTGATGTAGAGAGAGGAGTCTAAAACCTCTTTGTCTTCCTTCTACACTCAGTAGCAAAGCAACCTTGCTGTGAAATTTCTATTTTTTAATAATTTGGGACTCTCAATTTTTGTTTTCACATCGCTGTTGATATGAGTGTTCAGATTCAACCTGGTACCAGTGCATGCAGCTTCATTTCAAGACAGCAAGAGGTGATGATTTGATGTACAGTCTGATGGTCTCTGAGATTATGGTGGGGGAAATAATTGAAGAGTGTTGGATAGTCCTGTTAGCTGCTTCTGTAATGAAGTCTTGCATTCCAGTGTAGAGTGTGATTTTACTGAAAACATTCAGTGCCTTCAAAAAAGGCCTGATGGTGGGAGATGGTGCATTTCCTGACAGCCATGACAAAATGATTCCAGCTGTTCCTGAGAGGCACCTAATGCTATGCTGAAAATTGCTGATTTGTATAAATGTGGCAATGTCTGTTTTGCAGTATTGTTTAACTAACTGGTTCTTGTTAAGTGGTTGTTAGCACAACACACAGTTTTGGTAATGCTGGTTTTGTCTGTAATCTTTTAAGGTTGTGCTGGTGAGATGGAATGAACCATTCCAGAAATTAGCAACCTGCGATGCAGATGGAGGAATATTTGTTTGGATACAATACGAAGGCAGATGGTCGGTGGAACTTGTGAATGATCGTGGGGCACAGGTTGGTATGCATGTTTTCTTGCAGTCAAGAGGTCTGTCCTCATCAAGTCCTGAGAGGCAAAATAAAGAGGAAGAGGTGCTTTATACATTTAAAAAACAGGAGAAAATGAAACTTTTTTTTTTTTAAAGAATATGCAAGAATTGTTGCAGAGACACTTTGCAGGGACTGTTGCTTTATCCAATAGCCGTAACGTCAGAGCTGCACCTGGGCTAATAGTTGCCCTGTCAAGTTCTGTGCAGTGCTACCTTTTGTTAAAACAACAAAAAAATCCTATATGGCCCATATATCTATTTTCTTATCTTTGATATATTAAGGTAAGCGACTTTACATGGAGCCATGATGGGACTCAAGCACTTATCTCCTATAGAGATGGATTTGTGCTGGTTGGTTCAGTCAGCGGACAGAGACACTGGTCTTCAGAAATAAACTTGGAGAGTCAGATCACCTGTGGCATATGGACTCCAGATGACCAACAGGTAATGGCGCTTTTAGAGGTATTAATTGTGTTGCATTTATATGCTATAGAATACATCTCTTAAAAGGTTGTTAAGCGGTAACTTTGTAAGAACAGTTTCCCTCAGAACTGGTGCTCCCACAGATAAAAATTTAATTAATCCTGTCATTCTCATTAGGCAGATATGTAATGTACCAAGTTACCTATCATCACTTTTCACCCCAATTCACATGCAGTCTTATTCAAAGTTAGTTGTTTGAGGCCGGAATCTGTATTTCTCTCACTGATTTCTTGATACAGCTGTCTTGAAATTGCATTTGAGCAGAGATACAGCCTAGACTAGTAAACACCTGACTGGTCATTTCTGTGTATAGCTGCCCAGTCTACACTTGCAGCAAAAGCACTTCCAGTGACAGATATGGTTATGTTTTGCCTTCACATGAGCAAACAGATCCAATTGATTGAGTGTCAGAGGCACCTCTCAGCCTTATGTAAACAACAAAATTCAAAAGAAGGTCATTTTTCCACTGCTGAGCCTAAAAAAACTTGATGAGCTTTGAAAAATACGGTTAAAAAATCTTTACTGTTTTTCTAAAGAAGCATATGATACTGATCACATCACCATTTATAATGGGGCTTCAACTAGCTGGTTTCATGTGTAGGTTTTACAATGGCCCTTTGCCGTTCACCGTTGAGCTTACTGGAATGGTCTTTCCTTCCAAATGCTTGCTGCCAATATGGTTAATGTATGTATAATACACTACTGAAAGAAATTATAGGGGTAGAATAGTGCAGAGAGGGACTGTGTTATGATCACAACTGGATTATTTTCCATCCTTCCTTTTACACTGCCATGAAAAGGTGCTGGCTCAAGATCCAAGGTACCACTGACTTTAATGTAGAATACTATAAATCCATCCAAGATAGTTATTTGTGGAATTGCTAGTGGAATAAACAGCACTAATAATATGCATTTTTACAGCAGCCATCTCGTAATTTTAGAGCTGTGCATAGAATAATGAATTAATTATTGTAACACTACTCTTTAAAGCCAGGGAGCCTAACTGCCTCTTTTTTGAATCTGAGGAACTGTAAATAAATAATTTACTCAAGAACAAGAGGGAGAGACAAGAAGCAGAAGCAGGAGGAGAAACTAAGATCTAATAGCTCTCAGTCCTATGTTTTAAACATGAGGCTACCCCATTTGTGTGATACTCAGTTGTTGCTGCAGTATTTGGAAATATCTTCACTTGAGTGTGTAATCTGGGGTGACTGACTGCTTTTAATTCAATTTAGGCAATATGTTTGTACTTTTCTAATCTGGATGCTTCATAAGTGGTTATTCCAGGGAACACTTGTTAGTATCCAGATAAGCACATTGAAACATAATGGCCAGTTCCAGAGTTACAGACTCTACTGCTGACCGACTCACTGAAATAGAGACCAAAATCAGCTAAGAGCTTGATGTTGCTCTGCATTGTCTTCTAACTGTGGGGCTTGCATGTTAAGTGACGAGGGATCTTGGTACTGTTCTCTGGAGTTGGTGCAAAGAAGTGGTCTTCTGAAATGTGTTTAGATGTATTTGCCTCTGGACGAACAAGGACATATGATTTAATGAAGCACTAAGTAAGAGACTATGCTCAATTCAAGCTAGTCAGTCCTGGGGGGGAGGCAGGACATTGCATATATTACACACAAATAAGTGCATACAGAAATGGATACCCTTACTAACTTACCTCCTGATCTAATTTCTCCATTGATTTGTAACTGTGCAAGTAAGATCAGAATATTATTCTAGTCTAAAATAGGTTCAGCATCTTCCCTGTTGCCTAATGTAAGCTACTTGTCAGTACAGCAAGTGAAAGATAAATGTCAACATGTAAGTTTATATTTTCATACTATTCTTTTTGTCACCCCTTTCTGGCACTGTGAAAATTGCTAATAGAAGTATTTCTGGAAAACATCCCATGACCTTTTAACACAACCTGGAAAGTTAAATTTCCACGGGGAATGTATTGTTCAGTATCCGTTTTCTATCATCCTGATTAAAGTTTGCTCATTGTAGTCTGTTTACCTCACTCTTCAGTTCTCTTAACTTTCTCTCTCAACCCCCTGCTGCATCCGTCCTCCTCTTTTCCTCAAGTTTCATCTTCCATCTTTTCTCCTACCTGTCTCTTCAATACCAGTAGGCTATTACCTCCGACACTCCTCACCACAGCTCTGTGGCATCTCTGCCACAGGGGAGGGTAATTTCCTACTACCGTCTTTCTGTTGGAGGCGAGAAACGGTTCAAGCTACGTTATTATCAGCCAGTTCTGTCTTGTTTGATAGGATATGTGTGGCCTCTGGGTTTGTGTCCTCATTTTGCATTGACTCAGACTTCTAAGTAATGCACCTGAGGTACTGGCTGATGTCACCTGTGGTTCAACCTCCATAGTTAATGCTTCCCAAGGTCTTTTAAGAGCCTAAACATGGGATGAGAACTAGAGAGATGGCAAGGCTGCAGCACAGTCCTGCTGAGACTGAGCATATAGTTGTATCTTTTAACTGATTTGGCATGCACTTTGCCCTTATGAAGTTATTGGCTGATTTTATTAATACTATATGCAAGTATTCTGCATTTTCCTGTAGGAAGAGTGGTATCATTCTTCTTGCAGCTCTGGTGTTTTCAGGATCTCTTGAGTTCTCCGTATCTTCTGGGGACGAACTGATCTTGAGTGATAGGGCAGTTGATGCAACCTGGTTGACTGCAGTGCTTTCTTACTTAGCATCATATGTCATCAGATGATCTTCTTGTAAAGGTCATTGGCAGATTTTTACTATGGTCAGAACCAGGTCCCGAATCTGGACTTCAAGCTGTGAGCTTCTTCAGCTAATTCAAGATATAGGCCTTGTGATTGTGGTTCTGCGTATTTATTGTAGAGGACTAGAGTTAATATTCTCACTTCAATGTGTGTCTGTAGCTTCCTCATTTAGGTGTTCCCTGCTCCTGTACAGTATAACCAAGCACATGTCTGGCCAAGGCAGAGAACCTTGTTACACCAATGGCCTCTTGAGGATAATAAGCAAATACACACAACAGGAAGACTCTGCAGGACTGTGTCCTTCCTTTCAGTGTTTTGAAATGTTGTTTGTTTTTTTTAGGGCTACAAGAAACTGTAGTAGAGCCTGCTTCCTCAGGGTCATGAGAAGTATTTTTCTGGTGAGAAGACTCATCTAGGATCATGTAGGGATGAGAAGTATGTTTGAGGTGAAATGTAAATTTGAAATATCAAGGAATACTGTACCCTGTCTTGAGACAGTTCTGTGGTGTCATTCCACGCTTGTTTCCAAAGAGAGAGTGTACATACAAAGTAAACTGAATGACTTCGCAAGTGAAAAAACTGAAGATTTGGCTTGCCAAAGGGTTTATTTGTCATTATACAAGCAATGTCAATAAGTAATTGAAGATTTTTCCTAAGCCCACAAATCATATAAAATATCTTTCCAGTGCTTCATGTCCCCTCCTGTGGGCTTGCTCAGCTCAGTGATATTTTTCTATCTGCCTTTGTGCCATCCTCCTCTCCCAGATTTTACCTAGTAAAGAGGCTTATCTCCATTCATGATGGGGAAAGGCACAGAGTCACAAGAACTGGGTGAAAACTGTAGAGGGGTCTGATTATCCTCTTGTTTATAGGAATATAGTGTAACTCCCTGAACTTCACTGATGTTTCGGTTGTTGTTTCCATGTGCAAAAGAAGAATCAGAAGGAAATCACTCTTCAGTAGAGGGAAGCCTTGATGTAAAAGAAAGAATTTAATTCGTGGATATCCCAAGAGATGCTATTAATCTATATTTGTTCCCTGTATCTTATCTAGTGTAAGTTACTAGGCTTTTCTGACAGTTGTAACAACCCATATCTATATTCCCCCCTCCTCTTTCCTGTTGCAAGCTTTTTTTTGTGGGAATTCAGGGACTGGCCAGGACATGACAGACTACATGTACATGTGAACTTTGCCCACACGCTTCCTTCTGTTTGCTCTGAAAATAGGCATACAAGCAGTTACCTAATTTGATTTGCATCCTGCTGGGTACAACATTAATTCCTGTGTGTGGTCCCATCGCAATGTTTCATGCATTAGTGCTAAGAATGTGTAAATACAGGCCCCAAATTTTAGCCTGTTCTGTGTCTAATCCTACAAAATTCTGCTCATGGTGGAAGAGAAAAGCAGCACTGTGTTAGGAACAGATACTGTGTATACTGCCGGGTCTTACAAGACGCTGGAAGAAAACTATGAGACCTGTAGCAGATGAAACAGCTGTCTCAAAACACAGGGGGGTGGGAGGTCTGGATGTTGTTTGTTTGCTTGTTTCTTTAATGTTTTGTAGTTTGCAATAGCTGTATGAGAAGGCTGTTTCTGTGCTGTTATTCACTCCTGCTCCCAGTCCTTGCCATCCCTACTCCCCTGGCAACCACAGATGCTTCAGCATCCTTTTACCTGACAGGCACGAGGCAGGGGCAGGCTTCAGCTCCTTCACCCTGCCTGCAGCACCCTGCCTGCAGTGCTTCAGGGTGAAGCCCAGCACCCAGAAAGGATTTTTCCCATGAAGAAGGGGATGCATACTACTTTCTATGTTCAGCAGTGTAGTTTGATGGGATCTATGTGCTGGTACCGTATTTGGAAATACTTGTTCTGAACAATTCTAAGATGAAAACATGGAAGGTAGCCTCACCTAGCTTCCAGAACATGGCTTAAAAATAAGGAATTTGTAAACATTTGGAAGTATTGCATCTGTTTGGGCCATGATGTCATCTTCTGACGTATGTCTTCTCATCACCTGTAGCTCTGAAAGGAGGAGTTTGTGCTTCCATTCACTCTACTGTCTCAGTCAAGCATGATTCAGGCAGTCCTTGCTACTGTGGTAGTCACACTGATCAAGTTTAATTATGCTCAGACATCTAGCTGTGTGGAAAAAAAATCTTGAAGATAGCCTTCTAATGAGTTGACAGAATGATGAAAGGGAGCTACAAACAGGCAACTGGGGCAATATAGGGAAGGCAAATATTTACCTTAATTATTATGAATGGAAAGAAGGACGAAATGAAAAAAAAATACAGCCTGTTAAATTTGAAAGTGTAAGCAATGGCTTTGGTCTTTATTAGAATATTTCTTGTCCCTATGCAGGATCTTTACAGGTTCACATAAAGGAGCCTTTAAAATGCCAGGGAATGTCTGTATTTTTGTGTCTTAACATATAAAAATGCATCCTTAGTTCTGCGTGCAGAGAATATCAAATTACTTATATTTACAGTGACTAGGGATGCTCGGAATTGCACTGTAAGGTACAGTCTTTGAGGAAGAACTGAAAGACTTTTATTGATGGATGAATTACTCAGATTACTGGGAAAAATGGCTAGAGGCTTTTTATAGCATTGAAGAAGTGTCATTAATTAACTAGGCTGTTTATTCAAACCACAAGGGCTGTAGACAATGGTTAAATCGCATGTAAGGATTTTAACATTGCATGCTGCATAATTGAGCAGCACTATTAAAATGCTAAAAGAGGACGGGAAAGAGACGTCAGTTGTCTTTCAAGATAAATCCACTTGTTATATAAACCAAACAGATAAACAAAACCCACCACAGCTTAACTGCCTTTAATATTTTGGACTATTTTTAGAAGCATTTCAAATCTTTGTGGCAGACTTGCTATTAAAATTAATGGTTTCTGCTTGCTTGTGCTAAGGGTTCTGTGGATGTTTACTATCCTATGGTAGACTATCCTTTTATAGACAAAATACGTGGGGCTTTATATATACTTTAAAAGTTTAAATGTTTTTGCGTAGACTTTGTATTCTTGTTCTATATGGTTATACATGCTGTTAGCCAGTAACACTTTGGTTTTGTTTTTTGCTTGATGACTTGATTTTTATGATGACACATAATATTGACAGACAGATTTTGTGTGAAAAAGCAATGTGGACTTTAAGTGCTAGTTAATCTTTCTTTTTCCCATCTCTTTTCATTATGTTGTTTTAAAGCTCCATTATGCAGCTATTTCTGAAATAATGGATTTCTCTGTTGTTTTTTTCCCTAGTGTCTATACATAGTTTTATTAGCATTGTCTTTCCTTTGCCTTTTTCCTGCATCATTCTGATGACAGAATGTCGTCCAAGAAGAAGGCAAGAGTTAAATATCACGATGAAGTGTGCTTCTTTTTAGTTGTGCTCTCCTTTTCTCACTAACAGTGAGCAGCTACACTGCAGATTTCCCTACTCAGAGGAGGACTTCATAGGCTTTGCCTTGACTTTTGGAGAGGGTAGAGAACAAGGGCACATTCTCTTTGGAGCCTCAGGGGTTCACCCACAGATTCAGGAGCTGTGTCATCTCTGCAGATTTATTCCAGACTTGATTATTCCTGCCAGAAATCCTAGCTGATACTGCGCAGTTGTTGAGCCAGTAATTGGAAGGAGCGAAGCAACAAGGTGATGCTTCAGTGTGCTTTCTTCTTCCCACTTGCTTCATCTGTGTCTTGCCTAATCTTTCCCTTGATGCTCTTCATCCAGCCTGTAGAGGCAAGAGGCTAAGAGAGCTGATAAGATGATGCCATTTGTTCCAGTCATGAGGGCTGTAACATAGGGGATGTTTATGGGCTGACAGCATCATAGTAGCTCCCACAGTGTTTCATGTCAACATTGTTTCAGATGACTCTTGCAAAGAAGTTTTCCCCTTTATGACTCTGTCTGAAAGGAGTAATACAACTGTTTTAATGTTTTGCTTATCCTTGTAGACAGGGTATTTTGATGTTTGCTACTGTGAAAAACAAATGGCTGAATGGATTTCTGCATCCCCCTGGATGCAGTCTACTGGGACACACAGATCACCTTCAAGTGTATAACTCTTCACTTTGATCTGATGTGATGCTAAGATAGGTTGCAATATTCTTATGTTGGTGGATCAGAATATGGGGTTTGTTAAGCTCTGCACTCTACCACATCTTCCCTTCCCTCAAGAAAGGAAGGATATCAATGGCAGTGACAAACCAGAGGTGAAGGGAGAGCTGAAGACTCGTGCTGATCAGTTAATGTGTCTACTTAGCATTTTTATACCCAATGTTGTTTTGCATTTTTGGGGTGTCAGTGTTTGAGTCAGCAAAGAGGAGCACAAACAGCAACACGACTAGTCTCTGTGTGTGAAGTGTCAGGAAAAAAGAAGTTGTTTGCCTCTCCTCTAACCTTGCTGGCACTCCTACAGAAACGTTTGTTCATATAGCCTGAAGTCTTTAGTTCTTTGGGACAGGAAGTAGTTACTTGAAACTGTGTTTCTGAAAAGCTCTGGGTTATGCTTTGAGGCAGATAATAAGAACGAGGTTTTGCAGTGCACCTGTGGAAAACAGCAGCACATACCTAGGCTACTTTTGAGGCAATGCAGGAAAAAACATGGATCCTCTTGCATGAAGCAGCTTTCTTTATAAGAAGTCGTATGTAAGGTAGGAAAATCGCTTTAATTTTTTTGTTCAGATTTTGCATTGGTCAGGAGAGGGCATGTGAGTGGGACTGGAATTCTTAGAGAGGGAAACCCCCCCAAGCTCTTAAGGCTTTACAGCATTTTTCAGAAACAGTCTATGTTATTCCATTGCCAAAGCCACTTGGCTGAGAATGCCTCGGCCCAGGGCCCTTTTGTTTCATCCAGAGCTTTGTGGTCTGTTCAGTTCAAAAGAAATGTAGCTGCCAGAGTGGCTGATGTAAACTTTATTATCACAGGGACTTGATCCATCGACTTTTTGGAAGTGTAGTAAGACAAAGACAAGTAAGGAGCTAAATGAGGTCTTGAACTTGGATCAGATGTGTTCAAGCCTGAGAATAGTCTGAAACCTTGGTGCAAGGAAGGAGGATTAAAGTGACTGAATCCAGAGAAGATTTGTGGATTTCTGTGCTGGGTCTTTTCTGGGAAAACAAGGTGGCCAAGTTTCACAGTAAATTGCAGATGAGAGGTGATATTTCTGGAAAGTGATATGACATGATTTTTTGACAAAAGCGATAGTATGCCAATGGAAAGTGGGAGCAATACCTCTTTATTCTCCAAGACCTTTCCCATCAGCATTTCATCCTGTGTGGATTCCACTTGAGCTCTCTGATCTTTGTCCAGGAGCCAGTTTCTTGTCAGTGTTCAGACATTGGCAACTGCATTGGCTGAGAAGGGATTAATCCTTCCCTGTCTTCCTTGCTTTTAGGAGGATAGTCTTTCTTCTTCAATGCCTCTTCTGGTAACAGTTTATTAGTTAACCTATCTCAATATTGACTCAGTTACATTTGACCTCACCCATTCTTCATATTTCCTGACCAAGCTGAGTTTCCCCTCTCTGCCAGCACCCAAGACTTAGAAGGAGAATGCAGAAGTTGAGAGGCTGGCAGCTATTAGCATATAGCTTAACCCAGGAGCTTCTCAATTTTCTATCATGAAATTCAAAACAGCAAGGACATTGCTTCTAAGCTGCTTTGTGTTGCATTTTCACTGGTCGAGAGTGCAATCCTTGTTGCTAAGGAATACCGTTTTCAGTTAGGAAAAAAACCAAACCACAAAACCCAAAAAGAAACTCAGACTTCTCAAACTCTGAAGGAAATTTTAGCTTCAGCAGTCAACATATCTTTCAGGAAATAACTGAAACCTGGCTTGGGAACAATGCAGAAGACTGCCAAGTGTATCAGTTGACTTCTTCGCTTGATTGAGTGGTTGTTGTTAAAACTGACTGCTTTTTCCCACCTAACAGTACCAAACAGTTGTTTTTGCCGCCGTATATAGTTGGATATACGTGAAGAATATGTGTTTTCATAGACAAGTGTGCACTTTCTGGCAAAGTTTAGTGAGAAAACAGTAGTGCTGCTTGAAAAAGCATTCCAGAGTACTTCCACTGTGGGGGCTCAGTGATCCACACTTGGAGTCCTGTCCATGTTAAAAGCCACAGATGTTCCTCCAATGTATTTACTTCAACTGCTTTGTAATAGTTTTCTAGACCTTATGGACTTTGTAAGAGAGAGAGGGAACAAGCCTGAAAGTAGGTAATTAAACCAGTGCTGCTTTTGAAAGTGTTAACGGCCTCAAATGAGAATTTCACTGCTGTGTATATATACAGTTAGCTGGATGATCTTGTGGTGTATCATCCATGCGTGGGGCTGGTAACTCCTCATGTCCAAAGGAAACAAAGACTTTTCTTAGCTGTTTCAGACATAAAGGCAGTCAAAGAAAACATAGTATTTCCCCCCTGAGCTTGTGTGTGAATTGTGGTGAAGTCTTTTTGTGTCAGTTCAAGAAATCATTTTACAATGGCTGAATTTTTAATGGAAATAAAAGTACTAGCAGGAGAGCAGCTGTCTCCCGCTTTCTGGTTCTCTCTTTCTTTCCCTTTGCATTTTGAGGTAGAAAGAAGGAAAGCCACAAATACCACACTGACAAAAAACAAACTTTCAATTTTTAATGTATTCTAAGAGGCAATTGCTTCAGTGTCTCCTACCTTGTGATGGAGAAACGGTAAGGAATTCAAAATGCTAATATCACAGCTAATGGACTGTAAAATGTTGTAACTCAGCCTTTGCAAGACTGGCATTTTTTTTGTTAGGCTAATGAAAGAAAATGTTTAAAGGCAATTATTTTCCATGTATTTCCTATGTTACTAAGCCTACCTGCATAAATAGAAGGTTGAGCTGTCATTTTGTCTATGAACCAATTTATAGTTCGGTTAATTTTGAATCAGCAATAGAGATTTATCTCTATTAGTATGATGGCATTATGATGACAACTGTGAAGGCTGTTCATATCATGAATACTAATGTTTGTCCAGCCAGCTAAATCAGGGCAGATAGAACTAATTCAGCTTCCTTGAACTGCTCAGCATCTTCTGACAATGCAAGCGCAGTTGGCCTTATTAGCATTTTTGCAGAATGTGATTTCTGAGGTACTGTGCTGACTTTGTCCTTTGGGGTGAGAAGGGGGAGGAGGCTGAAGGAAAAAGTGTAAGGTCTAAACTTTGAAAAGGGAAATGTCAGTGAAACAGAACATCAGACGAGGTGGCTGCAAACGCAGAAGTATGCAGAGTAAGTTGTTAGAGGCAGCATTTGCACTATCTGCCACAAGGGCAGCGAGATTTCAGCAGATGTTTGTGCCAAACAGAAAAGATGGAAGAATGTAAAGATACGCTGAAAGAGCAAGGATTGGGAAGTGTGTAGGTGGAAGAGGAGTCCTTCAAGTTTGCAAGTGCAACTCGTGAGGATGATAAAAAATAAAGACGTAAGTTTTTGTGAGATCAGTCACGGTTTACTTGGTCACAAGATGCTGGTGGGATTTCTGCCCTGAGCTACGACTTCACTGTTATGAGACTCCTCACTTAGTCTGAGGAAATTAAAAGGGTGTCCTGAAAAAGGTTAATTTGAAATCAGCAAGCCGCTCTGTCTGACTGATACATCCAAAGATTATGAAGATCTTCAGTATGAACTTAGCTGCCAGCCTACATAATCACATCTCTGTCCTAGAAGGACAATATTATTTTCCTGCAGTACGTTTAGAAAAGGGTTTAGGAACATTTAAGAAATGCACAAACGAAGTTTACATCTGCACATGTAAACTGCTGCATAAAATAATTACTTTTGTAAGATAGCAACATTTCCATCTGCAGTTGTAAACTGGTTAAAGCAAAAATTGAATATGCTTTAACAACTGGTTAAAGCAAAAACTGAACATGGAATAACAAAACACCTGTAAACTGCGTTGAAAAGACCTAGGTAGGTTGATTTTTCCAGAGGGAGATCATGACTCACTGGTCTCAGAAGTCTTTGGATATGCGTTAGAAGTGATGGCTAGAATAAAATAACCAAAGTGGTGTATGTAGTTCTGAAAGTTGGCACATGGCAACACAAATAGGCCCCTCTCAGGATTTCCTGACAGAAATACCTGCATGTGCACTTTGGCATAATGGAGATATATCCTCTGCGTGAATGATTTGGCAGGTATAGAAACCCCAGCAAATTTAAACTATACGTATTTTACTTCTGGTGTTTGGATGGATTAGCAGTGCAGGGAGAACTAGCCAGGAATCAGTCTGCGAAAAGGAAGACTAAGTAGTCAATTTGAATTATTAAGATGGGGACAGTGGATTTGCCTTTATGTTACGCTCTGTTTTAAACATTTGTTTATTTATTTTTTAAGTTTAAATACTGCTGCATAAAATAATTACTGTTGTGAGATAGCAACATTTACAAGTGATGTACAATTATTTGTATGACTCAAGGCTGTAGAAGGCTTGAGTATTTCATGTCCAGTAGAGCTCAGTTTGCTGGACTGGTCCAGTATGCATATTCTGGGAATAACTAAGAATCACCACAAGCTTGGGTTTCATGGAGAAACAGACGCTTGTGTTCCAGGACTGATCCTAACCTTCAGCTCTTGGTATGCTTATAAAACCTGTGTGGGAATTATCCCAATGCTGTTTATCAGAGTTTTCCCTTCAAAGTATGCAACATCAGAGCACTACTGGAGACTGCTCTACATTTTTATGACCTTTAGTCAACTACAACTTCACTGAAATTCAGGGTTCGTTATGTTTGATATGTTTTGTAAAGAAATTCTGTATTCATGTTGTATAACTGACTCCCACTTTGAATGTATTGAGTGATTTTAGGTATTTTTTTACCAGACTATGCATAATTCTACAAGTGGTAATGCATGTAAAAACAGATGAAATAATGTACAAATGGAGAGGAGAGGAGATGAGAACAAAACAAGGGGCCAAAGAATCTCTTCCATATAAGTACTTGGGATTTTTTTAATTACCATTATTATTATTTAGCTTTTGTATTCAGGGGACAAAAACCCACTGTAACGTGTTCACTTTTTCCAACATTCCCTTAGACCTCTTAGATCTGCAGATGCCCTCAAAATAATGAATTTAGGCGTCTAAAATACCTTTTCATTTCTTCACTGGATCCTTCAGGCATACCCTATAGCTCAACCTTTTTTTCTGAAGGTCAGGAGAGTTTTATTCAGCTGGCATAAGTAGTTTGAGTGTGGCATTTATAACTTGAGTAATGTTATGGATAATAATACCATTAGACAGTTTTACAGCTTCAGCAGGAGTTCAGCCAGCAGGACTATCAGCCTGATAAATGCTTTAATCTTAAAGGTTGTATTGCTACAATAACCCTGAAACTTAAAGCTGCTCCTTGAAACTATAGCCTGGCTAAAGAGATGAAGGGTGCCCTCTGACATTTCCAGGTTGCTAAAGAGCTCTCAGGTTCCACATGCAGCTGTTCTGATTTGGAAATTACTGTAGTACTTCATAGTTTTAAATTAATTGGGGGCAGTTCTACTTAAAAGAATTAACTTTAGATTGAGATGAGACTGGACTCTGGGTAATGAGTCCCAACATTTTGTTCCTACCCAATTATAAAGTGTTTCTACAAGATTTTAGGAGTCATACTGCTATTTTTAGAAACAACAGTGAGTTTCATCTCCTCTGTTTAGGTATTTTGCAGTTATAAAACCCCAACATGACTGCTAGAAAAACTAATCTATAGAGTAGGCTGAAAGTGGTGTAAGAAGCTAGCAATGACAACTGGTACGATTTTGGCTTTCTAGAATAAGTTTGTTTTCTAGAGATCTGAAAGAGTAGTTATGTTCTAAAAGCAGATAGTGAAAAGGATGCTTTTAGATCCTGTTCACAGATTATGCATGTTGAGTAGTTAAAATAATGAACAGTGTGAAAGGAGGCGGGATAATACAAGTGGAAGAAGAATAGAATAAAGGACCACAAGGGAAGGAAGTGTGAGATGAACAAAGGTCAAGTTACAGCTCTTTTGTCTAAAAATAGTAATCTGAGGGCTGTAGCGAACTTTAGAGGCTGTTTGAACCCATCAGCTATTTAACATAAAAATATTTGTAACATATAACAATTACAGTTAAAGCAGCCAAATACTGGTTTTCCATCTCTTCTGATGACATGAAACAACTCCATTGATTTTCTTAAGATTATAATGACTTCTCTGGAGTTCCTCTGTTAAGCTGCTGTTCTAGTTTACAACCTTCTGTGTTTCCTGATACCACCTTAATCATACAAAAAATTTTAGTGCTTCTTGTTTTCAGTAAGACTTTTGAAGCCATGTTCCTTTCTGAAACTTTCAAATGTGCAGCCATGACAACTGCTTCCTAGCTGAGTACTATTGTGTAAGTGTGATACATACAGTACACAGTCTGAATGCTGCAAGCCTGGCATGACATCTCAGAAGGAAGATAGAAACGAAGACATCTGACAGCAGAGGTCAACAAGTGTGATTGGAGGCTTTGAGCAACAACTGTGCAGGGAGATGCTAAATAGGCTATGATTCTTCAGCTTGGAGAAGAAATGACTAAGGGATTACATAATAGAGGTCTATGAAGTTGCGACCAATATTGAGAATGTAAGTAGGGAACAATTTTACTGTATTTCTTTTAGTGTAAAGGGGGAAAGGTTACCAAGTGAAACTATAAATTATCAAAGAAGAGGGAATACTTTTTGTTGGAAGCTACATGAGTGTGCAGGGGAGGTGTCTGCTCAGTGCATCCTGTTCTTTTACTCTTCCCCAAACACTTGACCACTATTAGAGGTAAGATACAAGGCTAGATGACTTTTTAATCCAGGCATATAATTTTTAGAATCTCAAATTTTACAAGCACTGGAAATAGGTGGTAGACTGAAGGGCAAGTATAAAATTGGGCCTTCCTTTTAGCTTCGTTTTAATGCTGGCTACTTTTCAAGTTGATGAGTGCTTTTAAACTTGCTTTAAAACATACTCGCCTCATATGAAATCACGTGCTAGCAGCAGCAGCCATGGCTAATGCATTTGGTGTTTGGTGGATTTATTAATCCTTATTTCCTGATGTTTTTTTTAATTCATCAGATACGCAGGATCTTAAATTGCTTAAAGCCTCAAGACTGAATATGCTTATAAAAAGAGAAATTATAGGTTCCAGTCAGTCTGACTTCAGCCAGTGTACACTGGCTCCATAGTAGCTTGCATTATGCATTTTGTATGTGAAATGGTGGGTAGAAGCTCTTCTTCATCTCTTCCTGAATGTGTAAAATATTGCCTTCCTCTTGGGCTGTAATAATCTACTTCCAGTTGACTGATCATATTGCTTTATGCCCTGCTTTTGGAAGACGTTTTCCCACCTTCTCTCAGCTCATGAACTGAATAACCTGTCTTCCTCTATTCAGCTTTCTATTTCTCACAAACTATTTGAAATCTCTGCTAAGACCTCACTTTTGTCAGCTGTTCCTTTTGGTATTGTTATGACTGACACATACCTCAGTTTCTGCCACCTATTTTAGAAGTTTCTGTATAATCCAAGAATACTTTAGACTCTGTGGTAGCTCTTCTGCCAGCTTGCTTTAGTTGTAGTAATGACCAAGTTTGAATAAAGAGTAATGTGTGTCATACTAAAGTGAACAAAATGCACCCCACTGTGGAATGTTACTTGCTCACAGATTTTAGGAACTTAAATCTAAACTTTTCTGCTTTAACTTTATTCTTTGTGTACATCTTTGGTTGTAGCATCCTGTTGTGGCACCATTTCACTTCCCTGACTGCTTTGCTTTCAATTAATTTCCAGCATAGCTAGTTAATTACAAGATGTGTTTGAAGGAGGGAGGGTCCATTTTTGGCTGCTGTTTGGTGGGACTGAGGTCTGTTCTGGTATTTTCAGGTCCTGTTTGGCACTGCTGACGGGCAAGTTATCGTCATGGACTGCCATGGCCGAATGCTGGCCCACGTGCTCCTTCATGAATCAGATGGCATCCTCAGCATGTCCTGGAACTACCCTAGCTTCCTGGTGGAGGACAGCAGTGAGAGTGACACAGACTCTGACGACTATTCCCCACCACAAGGTAGTGTTGTGTGAACATCCTTCTGCTTCATCTTTGCAAGCACTCACAAAGACATCTTGAACTCCAGGGAGTTTTCATGCTGTATTTAAACAGCAGGATGGCCAAAGTTTCAAGCAGGTAGAGTCTGAAAGATGGTGTGTTGTTGTGCAGGTAGCATGGGGAATGGAGCAGAGAGCTGGTACAGGAGAGTGGATTTGTCTCCAGCTCTGCCACCAGCTTCACTGCATGGCTTGCTGCTGCTCATACCTCATCTGTGCTGCTCTGCCTCCATTTGCACAAATGAGGTAATAATACAAAGCTCAAAGCTTTCAGTGGGGGTCAGTAAAAAACACTAGATAGGGGCATAACAGGTTTCACTGATAAGCAGATATTGTGAGGTTTTGCAGTGGTCCATATGTAAGAAGGTAGTCAGAGTGCAGCTGCAGAAGTTAATGCGTTACTATTTAGATTCATGTGAAAAGACACCAGTACTAGACATAGTGGAAAGTACTACATGTTTAATTTTGTCTGTGTTGCATAGGTTTTTTATATGCTGCTCATAATAGTCCCATTCTTGATAGTCCTGACATAAAAAGCTCACTAAATTCCCTAGCACGATTGTAAATGAAAGTGTTTCCTGCAATTACACAGTGTAAGAAGAAAGATGAATGGTACTGTCTGGAGTTACTAATTTCCATGCTTAAGAGCACGTTGCGAATTTGAGGGTCAGGAAGAAATCCTTCCCTCCCCTTAAGTGTAAATATAACTCATTGGGAGATATGTTTTTGTTTCAAACTCTTTAGAAATAATCAGTGGCAAAGACCTAGGAGTCATAGGTATCCATGCACAGTCAGCCCCATCCTTCTTATTCAAGTAATGCTAATACTTCTTGCTAATGCTGTTGGTTAGGCTAGAAGATCTAGGTAAGATGTTTTTGTGTCCTAGTGTATGAAGTCTGAACAATCACTAAACAGTGATTGTACAATGAAAATCTAAATATAGAATCACAGAATATCAGGTTGGAAGGAACCTCAAAGATCCTCTGGTCCAACTATTCCAGGCAAACCAAGACGTAAACTAGATGGCCCAGCCAAATCTTCAAACTGTCCAATGCTGGGGAATTCACCACTTCCCTGGGGAGATTATTCCAATGGCTGAATGATCTCATTGTGAAAATTTTTCCTCTTTTGTCCATTTGGAATCTCCCCAAGAGTAACTCCTGCCCATTACCCTTTGTATTTTCCGTGTGACTCCTTGTAAAAGGGGAGTTTCCATCTTCTCTGTAGCCACCCTCTAAATACTGGAAGGCGGTGGTAAGACCTCTCCTGAGCCTTCTTTTCTGGATGCCGAACAAATCCAGTTCTCTCAGCCTTGCATAATAGCTAGAAATAATTCTGAACTACCATTTCAGATCTGAACTGCTGAACTGAGAACTCTTGCAGTTTTAACTGTAATTTGGATTCAGTCCAGAAATCTGCCTTGTCCAGAATCGTGTATATATGTCAATAGAATATGCATAATAAGCATGTGTATTTAACAAATAATGGTAAAAGATAATGTGATCATCTGATAAAAGGGTAGCATATTTTAAAACTGAGTTTTGTTTTGGCATTCATGCCTCACTTTTGGTACTGTGTGAGATTTCTTACCTTAGAGGAAAAGAAACAAACTTCAAATTTCCTAGCAAGCTTCTAAAGGAAGACAGAGAACAGCATTAACTCGATGTGTTCATTGTTTAGGGTTTTTTTAAATGCTGAGTTTCCAGTTGGAGAATGGTGAAGTTGCAGAGTACACAGATGAGAACTTAAATGATCCGAATGTGCTAGCTCTTTCTGAGTCAGTCAGGGGTGGGTGGACTCGTTACAAGCCTACAAGCCTATTTTAATAGTTACCCAAACATGAGGTGTTTTCTTTAGAGCAGATTGCAGCATAAACCTCTCAAAGGTGACAAGCCTTTGACTCACACAGGTGTGTAGGAAGCACTCGAAGTTTGATGGGTTTTTCTTACTAAATTATATACACAAAGAAATGGTAATTACTAGACATATTTCTCCAAAATGCTTTCTGATCAGCTTTTTTGCAAGTTCAGGAAGCTATACCACTCTTAACTGGCTCTGCCATGTTTCTTGACTGGAAAGGATGCAGGCTGGGTCTTGAGGGGTACTTTACCAGGGCAGCAGCATCTCCTGTCAGAAACCGTAAACAAAACGAGTTAAATGTCGATCACTACAGATGATGATACTGTTGTTCGTGCAGTATTTGAACAAGGGAATTTCAGGGAACACTGAAAAAGAAGCCCAGAGGAGCAGAGATTTTGTAGAAATGTCATGTCTTTAAAGCCAGCTGTTCCATTTGGGCTCACCTTTACATGTGAGCACACTGGATTCTGTTAAGCAGGATCTGATGCCTGTCTCTTAACATTTAGAACACAGTAATTTGTGAAAAGTCAGTATGTTCTTTTAGAAGTTCTTATGATGTCCCTGTGTGACTCTAGGAGGAGTCCGCAGCACTTGCCCAAGCAGAAAGTGTAACCAACAAATAGCTTTTAATGTGGTTTTATATTGTTTATTACACTGGTTTTCAACTTGGGTTCCAAGGAAGCTTCCAAAGCACTGGTTTTCAATTTGTGGACACTTTGAAGAATTGACAGTGGAGACAGTTTGAAAACCCTCACTGTGTAAGGTAATAGTATATGCATAAATCACTTTGGATATACTGTGGTAAAAATTCAGAGTAAAAAAACACTTGGGGCTTCACGAAAACAGACAACTAACTGGCTAAACCTGCTTTGCTTTTGCCCATTGACATTGAAGCAATAAAGAGGTAGAGTTTGAGGCTTGGAAGCACTCCTGATGGTGGCAGGCTGAAGTACAGTGTATTTCAGCCTGAATGTAGTTCCTTCTGGTTGGTTGTCTTTTGCTCACCCTAGAGCCTTGTTTTTGCAGACGGACCAGCTGCGTATCCAGTCCCAGTACAGAACACCAAGCCACTACTTACTGTCAGCTTCACGTCGGGAGACATCAGTTTAATGAATAATTATGATGACTTATCTCCTACTATCATCCGCTCAGGGTTGAAAGGTACAAAAGGAAATCAACCCGTTCCCTATGCTCTGTTTTTCTTGTATTTTTAATCGTGTGTTTGTCTCTCCTAACCCAGAAGCATTCTGCCACCGTTATTGCCATTTCCAGCAGTGACACCTGCTGGTGGGAGAGCAGCGCTTAACTCATGGAGTTTTTGTGTTTGAAATAATGTTTCCATTTTTGGGAATGTGTTTTTATGGCAGTTTTGTAGAGCAACTGATCCTATTTGCTGTTTCCCAGCTGAATGTGCTAATATGTTTATGCTTCTCTGTGTGAATGCCCCTGCTACATAATACTTCCTTTGCACCTTCAATTTGCAAGGTCTCCTCCTATGCTTTTGGTAACCAGGTATGAATTACAATGCTACTTTGACTTTCACAGGTATTGAAAACTTGCTAGAGTTATTAATTATCAGGAAGCAAGTTATTCTGAAAGAAGGAAAATTCTAGTGATTAATTACTATACATCTCGCTAAGTGATGTACATGAAGTGCATGAATGTTTGTACAATCAGTATTCCATGTAAACTCTTTAATTCACATTGAAATTTTTACTGTTCTTACCTATCAAAAAATCTCTTACTTTGCCAGCGCTCTCAATGCAATTTACGATTCCTTGCCTGCAGAGGCGTTTTAATTCACTGCAGCACATAAGCACATACTTAAATATAGGGTCCACTGATTCTTTTTCAGCTCCACAGGTAAATTAGTTTTATATTAGATGAAGAAAAAAACCAACCCCCAAAAAATCTTTGAAGCAGACTCTTGGCTGTTTTATAACAGTGGGATATTTTTGGTGAAAAGTTGCCCTAACACCACCCCAATAGTTTCTGTGTAATCCATTATGTAGGGTAGTCTTATGGCATAAAAGAATCATCTTTGAGGTTTCTTTTCCACTCTTGCTTCCATCTGTGCCAACACGAGAAGTGCATCACTGGCAAAATATAGCAACATAAGGCAACCCTATGATCCAGAAAAGTTCTTCAGCCAGAAGGACACCTAAATTGGGAAAATTGAACAAATTTAGAGAAGCTCCTATCACATCTACCAATGGGTCTGCCCAGCATCTTCACTGTATTACAGTAGTTAGGGTAAGGGTAATCTTGAGTGGTCATTTAGTCTAGCTTTCAGATAGAAACGGTAAGAGAAACAAAACCCATCTTACTGTCTGTTTAGAGTTGCAGGGCTCTGCCTTGCGGGGGATGTCTGTCCTGTTTCTCTTTTCCCCTGACTGTCACAAATGGAAAAAAGATTTCTTAATTGCATCACTCTCCTTTAGAAAAATATTAATGTGCAGCTAGAGTAGAAGTATTAAGTAAGAAGTAAGTAGCAGTAGACAAAGAATGTGCAACATCTTGCTGATTGGGGGTGTGAGATGGAGACAAGAAAGGTGATTGGGATGTCGCTGTTGTTTAGAAACATTGTACAGTGGAAACTATTTTACGTATAGTTTTATATAGTACATATTTTCTGTATCTTCTTATAATTTTTTTTTCCAAGAGACTGTAATTTTACTGGTTTTATCACATGCAAGAATTTGCAAAACCACCCAGCTCAGGGTTGCCACCTTTTCCAGCACTTTGTATTCTGCTGAGGGTGAGTGGTCTTCGGTATTGTCTGCAAGTCTTAATTCATGTGGCTTTGTCTGAAATCCCAAAGTATTGCTTTCTGGTCTCTTCAGCAGATGTCCTTGTCCTTATGGGGTGCTGTAGATTTCTCAATGTATTTTTAAATCAGGCAACTATAAAACTATTTTGAACAATAACAGTATAATTTTTGTTACTCTGATAGCTGTGCAAAGCTGTCATTTACTTGAAATATTTATATAAAATTGATATAGAAAAACTTTTGCTGTTGGTTGAGAATTTGATTCCTCAAATACAAGTTCTTCTTCTCATCCAGCTTGAAAACTTCTGGATGTTTTGTCAGTTCTGGTAGAGGTCCTGAACTGTTCAGTTATATCCTTTCTTTATTTACACCTTTTAATTCAGTGATTGACAGTGCACTGCTATCTACGGAACTGCTGAGCTACATCTACTAGACACTAGTTAGCTACAACTACTGCCTGCAGAGCTATTGTATAGTTAGAGAGCTCTCTTCAAGGTTTACTTGAGGGATGACTGACTCTCAGATCATTACCTCATTTTTAATCTCTGTGCTTGCTTTGAGACCTAGTGATGAGTTGAGCTATTTTACGTCAAGGTTCAATAATCATTGAAGACCCTGTTGGCAGTGTAAACGTGTTGTAGAACCATGCAGGATGCTGCAGCCCACATCCACCCCATGCTGCCTTTACTGCAGCCTAATTCTATGAGTTTTGTGGGAGACAGAGGGAGAAAACTGTTGGAAACAATAATCACTCCTCTCCGTATGGGGATTGACTGAAAGCTTTACCTGAAGTCATGTATCGAAAGACATGTATCATTTTGGTAGCTGTGTGGTTAATCCAGTTACCAAAAGTGGAATCGATGAGTTTGCCTCTTTAGCTTGCCATTAATGGAGTCATTAGTGTGCCTAGCATTATACTCTCTGAGAAAGATGAATTAAATCTCATTGTAGACTACTTAGAAAGCTGAGAGCCAAGAGAAAAAAAAGGGCCATACAAAGCCTAGCTGAGGAAAAATTATCTTGAGAAGCATGTGTCTTGTCTCTGATATGTGCAGAAGCATAATTCCTGTGAGAAATATCAGAAAGTTGAAATAATACAAAACCATTTTAAATTGCACATGAAAGTCCCAGAAGATGACAAGTTGACAACTTGAAACAATTTTGAGATCCTTCCTGCCAACTCTCATTTCTCTCCTGCTTCTTCATTTGAAGACGGCTTCTCGCCCACAGATATCTTCAAAAGGTTCTTGGCAGATTGAGCATCCCAGAGCACAAAAGTTTTGTCTTTACCTTCACTTTGTCTTAGCACAAAATAGCTGCCTTTCACCTCTGGTTTAAGAGTAAAAAGGTTTAAAGACTAGCTCAGTATGCCTTACATATGCAAATCTGCCTCTGAAACACAAACAGAAACACAAAATACTGTTTTAGTGCTTTTCTTGAAGTCTTACAAAGAGATGGAAGATGTAAGGGTTTGAAATTAGAATCCCCAAATTAAGCTATGAGTGCTCCTCACAGTAAGGTGCCTTTAGACGTACCTGATCATATCTGTGTATATGACAGACTAAGTAACCCCTGCGTGCTTCTGCCAAACTCCTGCTAGGCAGATGAGTAGATTTTCACAGGTCGGGTGTCAAAAGAAAACCTATGACATGGAGACCATATGTAATTATGGACAAAAGTCCAAAAGTATTTCTAGTTTGACATCAATATTAAACTGTAATTGAGTAATGCCAGTGAGAACACAAGACACTGACAGCTATGCTGTTTTTTTTCACTATAGGCATTTCCAGACAAATGCTCTTTGCTGCTCTCTTAGTAAGATTCTTCATATAATCACAGAGTCATAGAAGAGCTAGGGTTGGAAAGGACCTTAAGAGCATTTAGTTCCAACCCCCTGCCATGGGCAGGGACACCTCACACTAAACCATGTCACCCAAAGCTCTGTCCAGCCTGGCCTTGAACACTGCCAGGAATGGAACATTCACAACTTCCCTGAGCAACCCATTCCAGTTCTTCACCACCCTTACAGTAAAGAACTTCTTCCTTATATCCTTAATCTCTATATTAACCTGATTCCACTTATTTATCCCCTGAAGATGTGCATAGGATCTTCCACATAATTTTAAACATCTCTAATAATTTTTTCTCCACATGTACTTAGGAGAAACCACTGATTACATTCTAGACTCACCACAGAGACAGAAAAATTTATGTGTTTTCCACATTTTTTACAATTTACAGAATAAAAAGTCTCATTCTTGGAAATGCAAATATGTGGCATATTTGCTACTATTTCAATGAAAGGATTTAGGTTTCTATGTACTTAAGTAACTTTTGAGAGCATGATTTAGTTGTCCAAGTCACTTTGCAGCATCTGGAAGTGCCATTCCTACTGATTCTAAGCAGTGATCATTGCAAACCATCTTTGTGATTTCAGATGTGGTGGTGCAGTGGTGTACACAAGGAGACCTACTGGCAGTAGCAGGCATGGAGAAGCAAAGCCAGCTGGTTGACCTAAGCAATGGTTCCCTGTTGAAAAGCGCACTTGTCAAGTTCTACAATGTGCGTGGGGAACATATCTACACTCTGGAGACACCTGTGCAGGTAGGAAGTATTTTTAAGTCAGTTCTCAATGCTTTTCCGACATGTTTTTCCCACATTAGCTGGTTGGTATAGACCTGTAATACGAAAACAGTTGCAGAACATCCAGAACACAGTCTAGTATACAGTGTAGATAACAATGCACTATGAATAATTATTGTTTGCATTAAGGTAGACATCCAAGAGTGCATCTGATTCAGAAGACAACTGTGCTAGGTCTTGTGCCAGGTATGTAAGAGAAGCAGTCTACTTCCCAAAATCACTGCGATGAACAGGCAAGATAGAAAGAGGAAATTCTGTTGGTTTGGAGTGATTAAGAAGAAAAAAAGCTAGATAACTTGCTTGATGTTGAAGTAGAGCCAAGAGCTAGACAGAAATATTCTAAGTCCAGTGTCACAACGACAAGATTAGTCTCCCTTTGTTATTGCTGTAATTTTATAATGTACAACCAGTTGATCTGATGCGGTATTTAAATTTTTTGTGGTATCAGATGGAGATGGTTGAATCAGAAAGTCTTGTTTCTCTTCCCACTTTCTGTACAGACTTTCATTGTAACCTAGGTCATTCTACTTGACAAGTAAATGTCAACACATGGTCTGTGTGCTGCTTGGGGGCACAAGCTTCATAGGTCTTTGCTGATGTTTCAGAACACAGCTGAATGTATCTGTACAGTTTATTTCATTTTCTGCAAAATAAGGATGACTGTTCTGATTTCTGACTCTTACTAGTGAAACTTAATGAATTTATAATAGTTTTGAAATCTAAAAATGAAGGAAAATGCTGTAGATATATTTACTTCATTATGTTTAATGGTTATACCCTTTATTACAATTTTTTTTCAGTACCCTGATCTGGGATGGATACAAAAGGATGACATAGTAAACCAGCTGCTGAGCTTTTGTGTTTGCTTATATTTAGCATTAACCTGTGCTTACTAACATTAGCACTCTAATTTAGATAGAATTCTTTAGTTTTGTAATATTTAAAATTATGATCTCTAAAGCCAACCTAAATACATACAATGACATCTAATGTTGATTTAGGTACTTAAAGCACAGCTTTCTTGTCTTAAACATATCCCTTTGAGCAAAGTAGCGCAGCTCTTTCCTCTCTGGATTGATTTTGGAGAAAACATATTTATACCGGTGTTGCTTATTTCCAGACAAGCTAAAAAGCACACCTTGTTCTCTTTCTTCAGTACCAGAATGCAGTATGTCCATGTTAGCTGTTGTAGCAGTGTAACACTCTAGTGTCAAGTTGTGAAGTCAAACTGTGGTTTAAGCATCTGTTATGGTTTAAGCCCAGCCAGTAACTCAGAACCACTCAGCCACTTGCTCTCCCATTTCCCACTTCTTCTCCCTCCCTCTGGTTGGGATGAGGAGATTGAAAGAATATAAACCCCACAGGTTGAGATAAGAACTGTCCAATAACTGAAGTATAATGAGAAACAACTACTACTACTACTAATAATAATAATCATAAGGGAAATAACAAGGGGAGAGAATATAAAACTAAAAAGGGAAATGAAAAAAAAAAAAAACCAACCAAACAATAAACACAAGTAATGCACAATACAGCTGCTCACCACCTGCCAACCAATATCCCGCCTGACCCGAGCAGTGAACTGGCCTTCCAGGTGACATCCCCCCCCAGTTTATATGCTGGGGAGGATGTGCTGTGGTATGGGATACCCTTTTGGCTAGTTTGGGTCAGGTGTCCTGTCTCTCCTGTCTCTGCTTCCTCCTGGCTACTTGTGCCCCTCCTCCTGGCCCCTCTCATGCTCTGAGAGACTGAAATGTCCTTGATCAGAGTAAATGAAACTGAGCAGTAACTAAACCATCAGTGTGTTATCAGCATTGTTCTCAGACTAAAGACAAAACACAGCACTGCACCAGCTACTACCTTCATCTCCTCTCGTTTCTCCCTGTATCACTTCAGCTTCTTTTCATGTTTTCAGTTCTTCTCAGTTCTCTACATAATCAGCTGGGAGAAAGCACATACTGTGACATATGTAAGGGCTAATTATTCTGCCATTAGATGAGTACTTACAGGACAACTGACAGGTCATACAGAACAGGTAACTTCCAAGTCCATACTGCAGTATCTCTCGTAGTGGAAATATTAACATGAGCCTCTATGCTTTTTCCAGATGAACATGCAGTATTTTAGTATAATGAAGATTTCTTTCCTCATTGTCAACTTCAGGTGAAAAGCCAGCAGCTTCAGAAGTTGTAAGCCAGGTTGGAAGCAAAGGAGAGAGGGGCAAGGGAGTAAACAATCACCCTTTAATAGCACAATCATGGAGTCTTGTTTCTTTGGGAAAAACTGTGCATAAACCTGCCTAAAATTAGAGCCACTCCTCTTATTAACTCAGTGTTTATTCTCTCTATTTAGTGCACATAAGCTCATATTTACTTAGCTTCAGGAGGAAGTGAGGGGTCTTTCAGAAGGACATTTGCTTCTGCTTATGTGGACTTTATGCTTCTGTGTATTTGAATGCTGGTCTGGCAGTATTACCAGCCAAGTGACAGGTACGCTAGAACATTGCTAAGAATTTGATTTACTAATGAAACCAGATAAAAACTACTCTTGCAAAAAAATTGCTAGTGACTTTGTTATTCTCTGCCTCTACTCCAAAGATGTGTGTGCAGAGATGACAGTGAGTCAGTGGTTCCAGTTATTCATCAGAGTAAATTGATTAGTTTTCTGTACCATGATAGTCTGCCTCGTAATGGGATTTTATAAAAAATCATCACTGGTTATTGAGGAAATTAATTGAAGAAAATAATTTCCTCATCTCAAATTCTTCTGCCAAAACTGTTTCTTCTGAAGCAAGGAAATGTGACTGGAAAAGCAAATTTATTCTAAATGAGCATTGTTCTGAATAGTCAGAAAAAGTAAAGCAGCAACAAGCATAGAAAGTAGTAGGTTACAGATGCACAACTGATTTTCCATGTGGTACTCTGTCCCAAGTCTTTGATAAAGCAGATGTCTGAAAATTGCATATACTGAAATGGTTTTGTTTCTGCTGTTTGTCTGTCCTGTCTTTGGTAGGATATTCAGGAAACAAGAGATTTTACTGTTTATAATAAAACTCAGTCTAAACTCATGTAGGATTTGTATGCAACTTGGCTGGAATGTTACCTAACATAAAGTCAGTGCAGACCCCAAGGTAGAATAGATTTGGGTACTGCAGATTAGTCATCTTGATGATGACTGTTGTCATGGTTCCCTTCAAGGTGTTTTATACACCATCTTCCCCTCCATCTTCAAGACAGCTTTGGCATCCTTTGTCTCATTTGATTAACTCTTGTAAGCTCTTACCTTCAGTATAGGAATTTATAGTTCATAAACCTAGTTTGCTGACTATAAAACCCTAGATGGGGAAATCACAGTTTTTTAGAAGTATCTGAATGAATACTTTGCATGAAAAATAACATTCATAAACAGAGTGGTAAAGTTATCATAGTATTACAGCCTCACTTCTTCCCTCATCTGAGGCACCAGCCTCACACCCTGACATGCTGCGAGAATGTATTTGCAGAATCATAGAACCACAGAATGTAGTAGAAAGAGCTGAAAAAGCTGAAAGAGATGGAAAAAAAGGTACGGGTTGGGCCAATATAGAACTTCTGCCACATGGAATCAAACTGGTTTGAACCTTGAAAGAATGAGGAGAAATTTTCAGAAGAGTCTTCAGGAAGTCACACCAGACTTTTATCTTTTAGTGAGGGGTGAGGCACTGGAACCCACTGCCCAAGGAGGTGGTGAATGCTCCATCTGTGGCAGTGTTCAAGGCCAGGCTGGACAGAGCCTTGGGTGGCATGGTCTAGTGTGAGGTGTCCCTGGTTGGAACTAGATGATCTTAAGGTCCTTTCCAACCCAAACCAGTCTGTGATCCTATGATTCCATGATCTTATTGGAAGTAGTTCTATAAAATTGGATCTATATTGTGATTCCAAAGATTCCATACTGGTTACTTATTTAATACAGAGAGCATATCTTAAAGGCTGTTAATCGGCTGATAACTATTCAAAAAATAGACTATCAAATTCTGTAAAACTTAGCTTTTACTAAACTGACCCTTGTGTACGTGAACACCAGCATGATGTACCAAAAATATACCCATTTCTTGTAGCTGGCAGTTTTTTCATTGTCCTGCTATTTCAATGTTTAAAACTGTGATTACAACAGCAGGCTGCCCTGCTGGTCTTTTTTTATTATTATTATTGGAGGCATGTTGGTTTCTTCCATTATTTGCTAAACCCTCACAACCTTTCCCTGGCATCAAGCAGGGACGAGAATAATCAACTCATTCAAGGCTGTTTTACAGTCTTGCTAAAATGCTGTGACCCAGTTCTGTCACTTCAGAATTTCTTGTTGGATGTGCAGACAGGTCTTTATTGTGTACCTGCTGTTGGTTCTGAGTGGATACAGCTGCTTCCTGTCTTCCCGTTTAAGCTTTAAACAGAGGAGTCTTCTACAGGATCACTTCAAAATTACTTAACTGCCAGCTTTAACAGACCTGGGAAATTTTTTGTCTAATGGTTCAAAGTTGTAGTTTATATTTTGGTTCCTTCTTCGCTTTTTATAATTTCCTTTTTTATATGTCCCACAGAAGACCAGAGGAACAAGAACACGGGTTTAGAAACCATGATGCTGATCAAATCTGTACACGTATAATTCTACAGTATATTTACATTAGCTTATGATTTTATACCACTATGTAACTGATGTAAGAACATACTAAACCTCAAGTGCAATGAAGGATGAGAGTGAACTGAGCCCGGCATGTTCCGGAATCAGTTTTATAAGCAACAGGATTAGATGCAGAAAAATTGTAATTGCATTTTTATCACTGTAATATTTTTAAACCCTAATTCAAAGTGGTGTACCAAACACTGAATCTTTATTGGAGAGGTTTCCAGGAGTCTTTGAGAAGACCCTCTTGCTCTAAACCTGCTGTTCTCAGCAGCAGCCTTCACAGCATTTCACGGCTGCTTCTCAGCTGGAAATGTCCCAGCATCTGAATGGATAAATTTAAGATGATGTGATCCTGCAGAAATGTGGTAGTTGTGTAAAAGCTATTTTATTAAGGCTGAGAAGGAGGCTGCAATTTCAGGTTAAATTCAGATCAAAAAGCTTTGAGATAAGAGGCTGCCTTTTATGTTAACCAGCTGAGCTGATCTTGCTTATTTTCATTTATTTCACACAGTGTTCAGGTTTTGTTGCTTCTGAATTAACATTGCCTTGCATTTGTATCACCTGAAATTAATCCTATTTAGTTGTTACTGGATGACAATAAAGCTTCAAGAAGAGTTTATTTTCTTACAGGAACAAGGGCAACCATCTAGAACTATGTGGTGAAACATTCTTTGGGATATCAATAAGGACTGTGATATTTTCCATATAGGCCATAAGGTCATCTCTGATTGCTGCAGAAATGGATTGTGATGAGGACTGGGAAATGGAGACATTTATCTAAGCAATGACTCATTTTGCTACAATGGAATCTCATTGTTGTATTAGAATCTTGAAAAAAAAAAAAAACAACACCAAAAAACCCCAACCAAACAGAGGCTGTAAGAAACATGTGCATAAAAAAAATCAAACAAAGCCACAGAGCAGTGTCATTTCTGACCGCATCACAGCCTTCATTGCTTTTAGCACCTTCAATCCCTACTAGTTAATATTATTCCCACTCTTAATGTGGGGAACAGAAGAATGAAGAAGTCACATTACTTTTCAGCAGCCAGCCATGAATGCTGTGGCAGTACAGAGATGTGCATGCACAGTTCACGAGCTGTGTGGGCACTGCAGCTGGTGTACCTTCCAGCTTCACTCTGGGAAAAGGAGAGGGAAGAATGTTCATCTGCCCATCAGCAGTCTAAAGTGGGAGTGAGCAGGCAACAGATACCAGGTTTTATTTACACATACCATTCACTAGATACTATTTTGCAGTTGGGTTCTTTCTCCTGAGAGAAATCCTTCTTGTTGCTGGGCTTTCTGCCCATTTTTCTTTCATTACCAGTGGGACTCCCAGTGTCAGAAGATAAGAGATTAGTCCAAGCAGCAGCAGGCCCAAGTGGCTCAGGATTTCTGAGCTCAAAGCAGGCAGCACGAATCAGCTTGAACAGTGTTTTCATTGACTGAACTGCATACAAGTGATTAAAGCCATATAAATTGTGTTTTCTCCTGAAGAGAGACAGATGAGTGAATTATGAGAAGCAACCACAGAGCTTTGAGCAGGAATATCCATTCCCATGTGCTTTTCTGAAGGAAGTCAACATCCCAGCTGGGGGTAAAGGTTTGAACAGATGTAGCTGACTTTCAAACCCCCTCTGAAAAAAAAGGTGAAAGAGCTGCCTGTTTGCCACTTTTTGAGATGGATTTTCAGTCAGTATTTCTCCTGATACAACATCTTTTTTTATTGTCCTTTAGCCAATTATTTCTAGTATAGAATTGTAATAGATCTGAATCCTATCTGTATATAGAATTTCAAGGGGGTTTCCATGTCTTTTTCTTACGTGTTTGTATTTAAACCCAGGAATTCAGGTATATTACAGTCTGTGCTGAGATTTTTAAAAATCTGACAAGATATTTATATGCAAAGTGAGATTAGAAATTCTTACTAGACATATTTGTAGCTGCATTTCCTTTTTTTCTAGCAGAAAAATAGAAGTGTGCAAACATGGAAAGTAATTTTTTCTGTGCTGGGATCTGCTTGTTCATTTTCTAACAGATTACAATATGTGTATCAACAAGTTTTTCCTTCCTTTTTTGTTTCGCTAAAACAGTGCAAATAAATGGATGTTTTATGTTGGATGTTGGAATTCAATTTTTTTTTCTCAGCAGAGTCTGGAAGGAGAACTGTGGCCAGCTCATAACTGACTTGCTGCAGTAATTGATTCATATCCCTGTCTGTCAAGGGAAAGAGTGGGAAGCATAGTTATTGAAAAATATTATTTGAGCAGTACATTTAAAGGTCAGGTCAGATCTGGCATTTGGGTGATCTTTTCTTTCTCCAAGCTTGTAATGACAGATTAATTTTCCATGAACCTCATCTTAAATCTTAGTCCTTCACCATAAAGGAAATGTAGCTGGATGTTAGGCTTGAGAAGTACTGTGGGTCCCACCATTCCATAGAAAAGGAAGGCAAGGCATCTCTGGTGAATCAGTAAACAAAGACAAACCAATATAGTACAAGTGCTCTTTGATAAGATTGAAAATATTAAAACATGTGAAGTGTGTAAGAAGACTAAATAAAGAGTAGAGATGATTTACTGATTTACAAACAGTACAACTTGTAGCTAGTGTGTGTGTGTGTGTGTGTATTTAAACATGCAGCTACTGACATGTTTACATAAAAATCTGTAAATGGAACATAAGGGAATCAGATATTCAGAAGCTTAAGTGATGGCTGAACTGTGGTTGCCTGTGGTGAAATCATACAGTGCAGCTATGTCTTTCAACTTGTAACTTTCTACTCTTCCTGAGCTTCACAGTGCTGTGTTGCCAGTGTTGCAGTTGCTGTGTCCTACCCAGTGTTTCAAAGCTTCTGAAAAACCTCTTCCTTGGGAATATGTCTAAGATTGCAAATGTTCTTGCACTAGTAGTATCTGCATCTCTGATGTTCTCTGCATGCAGCAGTAATCTGAGGAGAGACGTGGTTTCACTTGACTCTCTTTGGATGAAGAGAGGCCTGTCTGGATATGATATACTGGGTTATAGCAGCTGCAGTACTAGACTTCATGGTAGGGCTCTCTGGGTGTGCTATATTGGATTGTGCTAGCTGGGATATTAGACTTTTCTTCTGGCATTAAACTCTATCCAGTAATTAAAGATTTGTGTGTGAAGTCACATCCTTGTTTCTTCCTTCACTGTATTTTTAGGTAAGCTTTACTTGATGCAAGGTGAACAAAAGGATGCAGTTTGGATCCCATAGTAATGATCAGGTAGATAGTTCTGCCCGTGCAGAATTCAGTACTTGGAGAAATCAGGGTCACTTCTACTAGTGCCTTTATCAGGCTGTCGTATACTAGGTATGGCAGGTACCTAACTTGTGTGCCTTTTCAATTGCATTTATTTTGCAAGCTTGAACTGTCTCATTACTGCCGAACAGCATGAGGGTTGAGCCAAATTCTCAAATCATGAAAATACCAATCAGTAAGGTATCTTTTGTGTGATCTCCCACCAAATTTAAGGCTCTGTCCCACAGATTATGGTTATGACAAACTGCGTAATAATTATCAATGCTACACAAAGGATTTCTCAATTCTTTTGATGTTCTCAACTACAAAATGCCTTTAGCAATTACTGTGAAAATCACACGGTTCACATGTTGCTACTTTCTATTTGCATATCAGTCAGCCTGAAGGTTTGTGCCTCCATGGAAGTATGTGTGTGTGGTGTTGCCTAGATGCTCTAAAAATGAAGCTTCTTCATTCCTCCCACTTTAAAACCAGTGTTTTCCTTAAAATGTAAATCTAGGATAAGATGACATAGGAGGGAGGGTTTTTCTTTGAAAAAGTTATTTTTTTTCCAACTCTGTATCTTGATGATATATATTGATATAGTACTGTGCAGCTGCATTTTGTTTCATATCATTCACATAAAAACATTTTGTCCCAGTTTCTCACCTTTAAGCATCTTGAATTTGTAACTGAAGGGAACGCTTTCTTCTCCAGACGAGATTTATAACTCCTAGGCTGATCTAACCCAGCTATCTGGGTATCATGTTATTAGAGAGGAGTGGATAAAAGTTACTCTTGATGGTGCCTTGACTCTTGTCTTCTGTGTAGTTAATTCTTGGTTTATGCATCTTGTGAAGAGCAAATGTATTTCAAAGAGACCTTGACCTTTCAGTAAATACAGTTCATAATTCAGATTAAAAACATGTTTGGTTAAGATTTTGAGTGTCAAGGATTGTGAAAAGGAGGGAGCCCTCCACAAGAAAGAGCAAACCTTTTGTAGTTCACTGATCAGAACCTGCTGCGCAGTACTCTTCATGACATGAGAGTTTCTTCTTTATTCTGTGTTGTTTTATTTGTATAGAGATAGCAGTTACGGGATTGAAATTCCATCCAGTTTGTGTGTATATATGCAAATACAGATGCTTTGTGACAGAAAGCAAGCGATGAGAGGTGGATGCAGCTAACACTTCTGAAGGGCAAAAATAATAGTGACAGGGCTGTAAGAGGTCACAAGAGACTGGTGCTTCACACGAAAAAGATGGGGTTTAGGAGAAGAGGTTAAAGAGCTCCTTGCAAGCACAGCTCAGTATCCTCACATGAACTCTTGATGTTCATGCAGCAGGGAATAATGTCCAGAACAGCATTTGAGTTGTTTATTGTTAACTCTGCTCCATGTTCTGACACTTAGTACCAGTTGCTCCTGACTGGTTTTACTGTCATGAATTTAGACATTTCTTAGTGTAGCAAGCAAAAGACAAAAGGCCATTCTCTCTTTTGTTCCTGGTGTTTTTCCACAGTTCTCTTCCTCTGGGAATAGTTCAGAAGAGATACTGTGCAGCAGAAGTCTTAGTGTAAGACAAGAAAGCTATCTGTATTTTGTCCAGTAGTTTACTAAGTGTCTCTGGTTATGTAATTTAACTTTTCAGTTGTAAAATGTGAGCCATTACCAATGGATGAGGATTGATTAGATGACTGAAAAAGTCATCTGGATATGGCATCAAAAGATTCTGTTTTTTAACATTGTGTGACTTGAAAGTCACTTATCATAGAATCATATAGTGGTTAGGTTGAAAGGGACCTTAAAGCTCATCTGGTTCCAACCCACCTGCCGTGGGCAGGGGCACCTTCCACTAGACCAGGTTGCTCATAACCCTGTCCAGCCTGGCCTTGAACACTGCCAGAGGTGGGGCAGCCACAGCTTCTCTGAACAGCCTGTTCCAATGAATTTGATAGACAATTCCTTGTGTAAAGGGCTTTAAGCCTTGTGAGTAAAAAGCCCTGTATAAACATCGACCACTGATATTGGTAATTTCAGATACATCCTTCTCCCTTTTTTGGGGCAATTGTATGCATTTTAAGTTTCTGTAAAACTTGGGGTAATGTGGCTGGTGTTAAATTCATGTGGCCACTTGCTGTGCAACTATCTCTAAGCAAGTACAGGCTCTTCTAAAGTGGTATCCTTTTCCTTTCCACACAGCGTCCCATCATCTCCATCTGTTGGGGTCACAGAGATTCGCGCCTGCTGATGGCTTCCGGACCTGCATTGTACGTTGTCAGAGTGGAGCACAGGGTCTCCAGCCTGCAGCTGCTGTGCCAGCAGACCATTGCTAGCTGCCTGCGGGATGACAAGGATATCAGCAAACTGACCCTCCCCCCTCGGCTCTGCTCATACCTCACCACTGCCTTTATACCAACAATCAAGGTAAAAGGAAAGAAATGTGTGTGTATGTGTGTGTGAGGAAGAGGAAAGGGTTGCTTGATTTCCCTCCCATGGTGCTACTAAGTGGCAGTGGCTAAATGATAAGGTATTACAATTATCGTAATTATCATTTTAAAAGCTTGATTAAGGGTCATTCCTGTCCTCTTCAAGAGTCCACTAATCTATTTGGTGCCTATTAAAATCTCAACAGAAGGCTCACACATGCTGATCTACTTTATTCTATGGGGATGGCCTGTTCAAGATGCCAAGGGTAAAATATGCTGGTGACTCACAAAAACTTCTGAAGCAGCTCACTGTTGATAAGACTGTGTCACGGTCACGGGAGAGATTCACAGCTGTAAAACTGTTGCCTTGCTACTTGTTACATGAGTCCTTATTTTGCCAGGAAATTACACTTTTTAAGACGTGTGGCTGCCCAGACATTTCTGTTGACAGTGAGTTCTGCTAACCTTACTGTTCTACAGTGTTGCGGAAAATGAACTGGGTATTATGCCTTTTCCTGTACCACAAGCAGAGCCATCTGCTCAGCTCCTTTGTTTCATGGTTTTGCCTGCAATTGTATCTCAGGATTTCTGAACTCTTTATCACAGCCTATAAACGAGAGCATTAGCTAGTAAATGCCCTACATTCAAACATGTATTTTTGTGTTAGGCATTTTCTGTATATGTGTTAACAGCATTCTCCTGAGCCAGTTTCAGATCCTTGTTAAAACAATGAAGAGCTAGAATAACTGATTTGAAATCAGTGGAGTTGGCCCAGCTAAAATGAGAATAAATTATGCCTGTAAAATAATGATTCAGCACAGTTCCATTTGGGTACTGCTAATGAGGGCAATTTGTGCAACTGTGAAACATTTCATTTGCCAGAGAAGAATAAATGCCTTGCTGTAACCGTACCTCCTCGATCTTCAAATCAAATGCAGAGCATTTAACACACCAGTGGTTCTCAGTTCTTTCTAGGATGCCTATTTCTCCCCAGGATGCTTTCCATGTTGTCCCAGAGCCACCCTGAAGCTCTCTAGAGTTTCAGTGATGCTTGTTTGGGTGTTGGGGAGGAGATGGGATGGGATGGGATGGGATGGGATGGGATGGGATGGGATGGGATGGGATGGGATGGGATGGAGGCAGCTGTTGGCTGTAGCAAGGCTGGGAGCCATGACAGAGCTCAGATGGGAAGAGGCAGTACAGCAGAATGTACTTGCCAACAGCCCTTCTGTCAGCTCCTAGAGGGGGGCTGCATAGCTGAGAGGCTGATGCAGGGTTCCCAGAAGCCACGTGCCCCTCCTTGCTGTTTCATGGGTGTTTCTGGAGCCTCCTCAACACTGATCCATACTTTCCCTGGCTTTCCCCCAGGCACATACTCCCACCAACATTGTCAGCTGTGCCTCCAGTGCCTGAAAAGGCACTGTCTTCCCTGAATGCATTCCTCTTCCACCTACAGCTTGAGCACTACATTACAGATCACTCCTCAGCCTATATCCCCTCCTTTTTTTTTTCCTTGTACTTTCATTTTGAAAGAAACTGTGTTGACTTACACACATTAATACTATTTGTGTCATACAGGCTCTATTGTTATAGACAAAAGCAATCTACTGCTTTAGGACTGAGCTTTTTATGGATTAATACAGTGTGCGCAAGCAGGGCAAAGTAACCCACCCTGAGCTTTGTGTTCATATTTCTTCACGTAGCACACAAATATGCTCTCAGCAAAGATGGGTCATGTGCTTGGAAGTGATACAAGTACAGGCTTCTTCCATAGCTGACATCATTGTAGCGTAGTGGCTTAGTATGTACTGGTGCTAACCAGGAATGGGAACCTGAGTGGCCAAATTCACTTGGAGGACCACCAAGAGACAAGATATTCTGAGACTTAGGCTCGACCATATTACCCAAGTTAAAAAAGAGGAGCTGAGACTTGAAGACACGTTTGTTGTCTAATTCAGTGATTTAATCACAGATCCAACCTTCTTTTTTCATGTAACTAGTTCCAGTTTTCTGTGTACAGCTGCTTTTGACCTAACTAAATAATACACAGCTACTCTGTCTTGCATGTGGGTCCTGCATAACTCACGCAGTAACCTGTACTAATCTTGAACTGCAAAGTTAGAGATGGGTTCATATTCAGTTAGTTGTGTTGGGATTAAGTCACCACAGGAGAAAAAAACACAATAACCTATAGGAAACTTTCTCTTTCCTTCCTTCATTTAACTAAGCCTCCTATCCCAGACCCAAACAACATGAGAGATTTTGTCAGCTACCCAACAGCTGGTAATGAACGGCTTCACTGCACGATGAAGCGGACAGAAGATGACCCAGAGGTTGGCGGTCCATGTTATACTCTGTACCTGGAATACCTTGGGGGACTGGTGCCTATACTGAAGGGACGTCGCATTAGCAAGTTGCGACCGGAGTTTGTCATCATGGATCCTAAAACAGATGGAAAAGCAGGTATAGCTGAGTTGTTGCTCTGTATAAAAAATTTATGTAGAAAGACTTAGATATTAAATCCTCAATAGTTAAGGAAAATCTTAGCATGACCTGGGCTCAAGCCTCTGAAATTATACCATTGTCTCTTCTGTTTTACAAAAGGGAACTTCCTCTGTTTTGAACAGTGGGGAACAGATTGATAATCAGCAGAAAATATTCTTTAATACCAGTTTTGAGTTGAAATTCACCCCTCTGAATCATGTTCACTTAGGTTCAAATCATTGGAAATTTGGAATTTCTACTAGGCAGGGTGAAGAACAGTTCATTTTTCTCTGCATGGTTTTATTTCAACTGCTGCCTGTGGATTGGATTTATGCTTCTGATGGCTGATGGTTGCAATTTATATCAGTTTTCTGAAGCACAACTTACATTTTCTGGGGCCTGTCTTGATAGATGAAATCTATGGAAACAGCTTGATTTCCACTGTGATTGACAGCTGCAACTGCTCTGACTCCAGCGATATCGAACTGAGCGATGACTGGGCAGCAAAAAAATCTCCCAAAATCAGTCGAGCTAGCAAATCGCCCAAACTCCCCAGGTAATAATTCCTTGGATATTTCTTCTTCTTTTTCCACTGGTTTTCTTTTTCCACTGGTTTTCTTTCTTCCTTTTTTCCGTTTTTGTTCTTTGTTTTTGGTTTTTTTTTAACACTGTGTCTTGACACCTCATAAAATTAAAAGCAGACTCCTTCAGGCAGATAGAAGTCGTCCTCTGAAGGAGTGAGGTTCTCTACAGAGTGCAGTTCTGGGGTGATCTCAAGAGATTGGTGTTGAGGTGGTCTGTGGGGAAGGTTCTGGGGCAAAAGGTGGTGGGTCATGAATTCTTCTCAGTCTTAAAGAAAGATTTCACAAACTCTCCCACCTCTGCCTCTGCCACATGTGAAGTTTTGCCACCATGGAATGTATTTTGTCCTTCAAACAGTCTGTGTTTTTACCTCTTCAGTGCTTAGTCTAGGTAAACCCTTCATTTTCTATGCGGTATTTTGAAATTCAGATCTATGCATAGGTAGCATAGATCCTGGCACAGATGGCACTGCTGCTTTGGTGACCTTGCAAGGAAGCCTCTGCAACCAGATCCTCCTAAACACTGGGTTCTGTAAAAATATGCAAAACAGGATTCTAGGCTATTGATTCCTCTGGTTCTTTTCCTGCTGGCTATTCATTATGTGCATAGACAGAATCCTCCACCAGCACAGGGCCTCACTGATGTCTGATGCTTCTCACTGACATTTATCTACCATCTTCATGTTATGGGATTGAGGCCCTGATGCCTTCTATCTGCAACTGACGCTTTTCCAAAGACCTTACATTGTGAGCTTGCCCTAGTATGAGGCAAAGCAAATGCGTCCCTTTATATATGAACACACCAAAGTGCGCCCTCAGCAAGTTTGCCAATGACACCAAGCTGTGTGGTTCGGTTGATACGCTGGAGGGAAGGAATGCCATCCAGAGGGACCTTGACAGGCTTGTGAGGTGGGCTGATGCCAACCTCATGAAGTTTAACCATGCCAAGTGCAAGGTCCTACACCTGGGTCGGAGCAATCCCAGGCACAGCTACAGGCTGGGCAGAGAAGACATTCAGAGCAGCCCTGTGGAGAAGGACTTGGGGGTGCTGGTCGATGAGAAAATGAACATGAGCCAGCTTCAGTGTGCGCTCGCAGCCCAGAAAGCCAACCGTATCCTGGGCTGCATCAAAAGGAGTGTGACCAGCAGGTCAAAGGAGGTGATCCTGCCCCTCTACTCTGCTCTTGTGAGACCTCACTTGGAGTATTGTGTGCATAAAAAGGACATGGATCTGTTGGAGCAAGTCCAGAGGAGGGCCACAAGGATGATCAGGGGCTGGAGCACCTCCCATATGAAGATAGGCTCAGAAAGTTGGGGCTGTTCAGCCTGGGGAAGAGAAGGCTGCGTGGAGACCTCATAGCAGCCTTCCAGTATCTGAAGGGGGCCTACAGGGATGCTGGGGAGGGACTTTTCATCAGGAACTGCAGGACAAGGGGTAACAGGTTAAAACTTAAACAGCGGAAGTTTAGATCGGATATAAGGAGGAAATTCTTTGCTGTAAGGATGGTGAGGCAGTGGAATAAGTTGCCCAAGGAAGTTGTGAAAGGTCCACCCCTGATGGTGTTCAGGGCCAGGCTGGACAGAGCCTTGAGTGAGATGGTATAGTGTGAGATGTCCCTGCCCATGGCAGGGGGGTTGGAACTTGATAATCTTAAGGTCCTTTCCAACCCTAACTATTCTGTGACTCTGTGATTCTAAGATCAGTGACAAAGTTTGTGGACCCTTGCTTTGCTCTACTGATGTGACAATCTGCCAGTTCAGGTGTCTTGTTTTCATTTCTTGAGACATTGCTCAAAGTCTTCATAGCTGAAATAACTCAGCCCTACACCTTTTACGGATTAGTAGAGGATATATTGTATCTCACAGAACTGCTGTAAGCTTTGTTAAATGAATTGGACAGTATCCAGTCTGAATTACTGTAAGCATGTCAGTTCTCACGTATCTTTACATTTGACCTGTAACTCTCCATCCTGTAGACTCTAAAGACTCCATTAGTCACTTAGAGGACACCATACCAGTTGTCTTCGTTACATCTTTACATTGAAAGACAGGAATTTTGTGCATTATTGCATACCTGTTGATGATTCCAATTATTGCTTTATCTGCAGAATCAACATAGAGGCTCGCAAATCTCCAAAGATGTCACGAGCTGCGCAGGAGATATCGAGATCACCAAGGCTACCAATAAGGAAACCTTCTATTGGTTCACCAAGCCTCACCCGAAGAGAGTTTCCTTTAGAAGATATTACTCAGGTATTGTGCACATTGTTACCAGACCTGAGCCCAAATGCATTTCCTTCCAGAGGCTGCATATTGTGATATCAATCCAGTGATCACCAATGAAACCTTTTCATTTAATTACAGTAGCTAGATGGAGCAACTAGATAATTGCATCTTCCAGTTCAATATTAATGTTTGAAAGAGTCAGTGGAATATCAAGTGTTGTCTGGTAATTCCTGCTACCATTGCCTTCTGTCAGTGTGAGTCCATGTGAGAGGTTTTATTCTAAGTGATGTTGCTGGCTGTTTTAAGGTGTATGTAAAAACACTTCATCAGTTTCTCAGAGTTATCTTAATGCTACCGCAGTTCTCTGCTTTGCTAGGGATTGCAGTTATAAGCAAGTGCTTGCTTCAGAGGGCCACATGTTCTCTGTTTGATAATTAATATGTAATGGCCTTAATTGGAAGGAAGGCAAGGAATTAGTACTTTGTGCTCTTTGTGGTGTTTGTGTCCTGTGGGTAAATGAAACTTAGCAGGTTGTAGAACTGTCCAGGTTACGTATTTTATTAATACCAGACAGTGTTCTTTTCATTTTGTTTTGTTTAATTTCAGATGGGTTTTTTCTGCACTATCATTTCACTTCTTCCTTTACACTGAAACTGTCTAGTTCAGTTACACAGCTTCGGTAGGCAGGACTAAAAGACCTTTCGATAGGACAGGAGACAGAAGCTTAGATCCTACTCTTGGCATGATCTAGCTCCTATTGACAGTGTAACTCTTGGCCTTTGAGAAAATCTCTTGATCTTTAAGACCCATAATTTGATGACCATCGAAGCAGTGTTTTGGGAAGCTGCTTTGGAAACTCCAGGAAAAATATATTTGTCTTTCTGAGTAATTAATTTCTGTCTTATTTATTTTTCTATAAAGTGATTCATAAGCATAGAAGCAAAGGGCAGGGTATATTTACAGAATAGCCATGCTCTTGTGCAGGAGAAGCCTGACAACAGGCCTATTCTCACTAAGCTGCCATCATGTTGTTCAGTCCTTCAATAGCTTTTACCAGCCAATGTGGCTGTTGTATACACAATATCTGATGGTGTTTAGATAATCAAAATGAGACTTCTTAATGACTGGGTATAAGAGTTGCTACATAAGCACATTAGGATGCTTCAGTAAAATAAAAACAAGAGGAGCTGAAATTTTATTATCACTTGCAGTAGCCTGATTGCTGTGCAGTTTCTTATTAGAGCTTAATACAGATTTTATTAGGTAAAATGGTTTTGTTTTGCTTTGCAGCACAACTACCTTGCTCAGGTCACATCTAATATCTGGGGAACCAAATTTAAAATCGTGGGTTTGGCTGCTTTCCTACCAACTAACCTTGGTGCAGGTAAAAATAAACTCTATTGATTTTTTGCATGTCAAACTCCTTCTAACAAGCAACAGACTTAATGCCATTTGATTCTTTTTAAGTGATTGGAAGGCTTCTTTAACAAAGCATTTATTTTCTATGGACAGTAGCAGTTAGATTTTATAAAATTCACTGTAACTAAAAGAGGTTAAAATCTATACATGCAACAATGAGATGACCAATAAAATATTAAGTCTTAGTTGTAACAAAAATATTAATCTACAGTCAAGACCTTTATTTTTACAGTTTATAAAAAAAAAACAACAAAGAACATATTTGCAAGAAGACTATAATAAAAATCACAGGTTTTAAGCTACTGTAATAGAAATATTTTTAAAAGTCAGATTTTTATAGTCACTTGGCTACTAACTATACCAAAGTAATGTTTAAAAGGTTATTGCAGAATCATGCTCAAGATTCTTCAAGTCAGTGCATAACCTTGTCATATGGTTCTCTTTCTGGAGCATCAGTAAATTGGTTGCCTTCATTAAAAGTAGTATTTGTCTATGCTCCTTATCTTTTTCTGTGTAGGCCAGTTCTACCTAGATAGTCCTGTTGAAGGAATAAGGCTAAGTAAAGAGCAGAGTACTAGCAGAAGTGAGCTCTGAATTGAAATATTAATGCAACTATAGGAGTTCTGTGAGCTCTACAGAAAACTTTTTTTTTTCCTGTGTTTCATTATATAGTTAGGACTACCTAATGATGTCCTTAGTGCATAATTAGTTAAATAGATACCTTTTGTGGCTATATTGACTACTCTACTGTCAGACAAGAGATGGACTCCAAACTGCTGGGGAGACGACTTTCTCTGGCCAGGCCTCCAGGCAGAGGTTGTCCTCTCTGGATCTTGTCATCCTGGGGATAACCAGTGCTACTATTAAAGGGCAGCGGCACCTTCTACTTAATTAAATGTTATGGAAACCCTCAGGTTTTTTTCCAGCTAGTTGTTGGGGGGGTTTTCCAAGTAATATATGACTTTTTGACATCTGCATTTGCAATGGTTGTCAAAAGATAGTGTAAGAATGACCCTACTGGGTAAGATGAGAGGTCATTCTAATTTTCTCATTCAGTGACAGGTAGAGAAGGATGTAAGTGTAGAGTAAGTGTATAGTGACATTTCCTTCAAATGTTCTCCCTGTCTCCAGTGATTAGGGTCCCAGGGAGTTCCTAACCCAGGAGGAGTTCCTTTGTATGTAGTAACCCTCAACATATTTTGCTTCCTGAGAGCTTTCCAGTTTTCCACTAAACTCATATAATTCAGTAACATCCTTTGGTGAAGAGTTCCAAAAGTAGAATGGAAAAATTATCTTCCTTCCATAAAAAATAAATGTGAATACAAGCTGACATAATACATTATTTCTACATACTATGTAACTACAGAAATGTCGCTTTTGTTTAAAGAGAAATAGCTGAAAGTAACAATATCTTTCAACTCTGTTTATGCGGTGTTGCACAGTGATTCAGCTATGAGTGGCCCATACTTGCATGTGTTCATTAATACAGTAAATAACAATAGTCATATCCCTTCTTTCTGCTTTGAATTGATTCTTTCTTAGCTTTAGATGCTCTTTATATAGCAGATTATTTATTTCTTATTAAATTGTCTCTCCAGTAATATATAAAACCAGTTTGCTGCATCTGCAGCCCAGGCAGATGACAATATATCTCCCAGAAGTGCGGAAGATTTCAATGGACTACATTAACCTGCCTGTCTTTAATCCAAATGTTTTCAGTGAAGACGAAGATGATTTACCAGGTAAGGAGGAGCTGGAGGTCTACCATGTTATGGGTTAGGCTAGATGGAGGGCAGGTCACTCGTGTCACTAGTCCCCTCTGGTAAACACACAAATCAAAATCCCTTAGTCTGATGGGGGAGGTGCTGGTGCTGTAAAACTGAATTAGAATAAGGCTAATATGTATTATGGACACTGATTTCTAAAACATTGGAAAATGTAATCCGTATGGAGCTGCTAAGTTTCAGATTCGTTGGAAAAGTTATTATCTTCTCTTTAGTTCACTAAGAATTCTCCAGAGATCATTATTCCATAGAATTCTGCTTGCATTCTGCACCTTTGGAGGGCAGAATTGTAACATATTGGAAGCCAAAAGGGTCGTTCTTGTGACCTGATGGCAGCAAGTACAGGTAGGAGCTTGGCTTGGAGGGGAGGTTCCCATAAAACTCAGCCACCCTTTGAGAAGTGATAAACACCCATTTGGATTTTTATCAATAACAAGTCTTACAGAGAGGCTAAAATAGTGAAGTAGTCTACAAACAAGGGGGATCGGGAAGAGTTTCTCATTTCACTGGGATGTGAGGTAGCAGAAGACTCAAGCACTGCGGGGAAGGCTTGGGTGCAGGTAATGTGAATGTGGCAGGTAAAAGAACTGGAAGTACTCAGGAGCTACTCCAATTAAAAAAAAAAATCATGCCGATAAAATTAACAAATAATAAAAAAGAAGATAAATTAATATATTTTCAGAATTTTCACATCAGTGAGGGATTTCTGTTGCCAGGTTACAGGTTTCAGAAAGTAATAGAAAAATAAAATAGAAAAAAAAAAAGTTAATACCAAGTTTTCATATTCCTTCCTGAAAAATTGGATTAGATCTGCAATATCGATTCCTCTTATATTATTAGAAGAGATGAAATGGTACTCAGAATTGCAGGTTGATGAACACCAGATATAGGCAAATAGTTAGAGAGCTTTGTTACAGCTGTTTGAGAAGGCTGGTAGAAGAATCATCCTACTCTGTCCTCAGTAACAGCCTTCCTCTTCTTGTCCACTTTTTTCTTTCTACTTTTTTCTGACAACTGATTTGTGACTTAACAAAAGGAGGCTGCCTAAGTCTCCAGAAACATTTTTGTGGATATCCTTTCTCAAAGCCTGCATCTAAAGGAAAAAAAGTGTCATATATTAATGGGAAAAAATATTGCAGTGTAAATAATGATTATATGTTAGATAAAAACAAACCCTAGTACAAAGATGCTCTTGGGAAATGGGTTGTTCATAGTGAGGTATTCTTAATGTAGTCAGTAAAGATTTGGCAAGGCAAATGGAGAGTGAATTGATTTAACTTGCAGATTATGCAAACAAGTAAATTAAAAACTAAAAACCAAATAACATTGGATTTAAACACTATGGGATATTAAGCAACACCACAACGGATGAGGTTTTGTTTGACAAGGCACTTAATACCCATGACAGCAACATTGTGGGTTGCTCAAGCCAAGCTAACAATTAAACCTCAAGCTCTGGTGGATAAATCGCTAACCTGAAGGTATCAGGATGAAAGCACTGCCTGCCAGCCAGGCACAGAGCCACGCTGCCTTAGGGTCAGTTAAGTTTAGCTGTCAGTCTTCTTCTAAAGGAATGAACAGAACTACCATAAAAATTAGGAACAGACCTAGCTGTACACCTACTACATTCAGACTGATGCTGATAAAAGCCTAATGCCATTGAAAATGTAATTATAGGACATAGGTAGATGACTAGAATTTTAATTAGAAATTAATCAGGAACTGGCAGCAACCGGAAGAGTCCTGAATAATGGATCTCTTGCCTGATCTGAAATTCGAGGTCTGCACACAGTTTGGCACGTGGATATGACTCTAGGATCCTGGAGCCTAATCTCTTTTCTTCTCATAAACCTGATGATGCAACTCGCCTGCCATTTTCTGTGGGTTGTATACAGAAAGAACCTGCAAGATTATTAGGGGGTTTAATATACTGTTTAGTGTTTCCCCTCATTGTTGTATTTTGTTCCTTCTTATCTTTCTTTCTGCACCTGGACTTGGTTCCAGTGTCTTAATTTCCCTGTCCTGCTCCAGCTTTTCAGTGGTAGCCTCTGCTGCAATCACTCTCACCACTTTTTGCAGAAGGAATTGCAAGCAGTTGAGATAGCTCCATGCTTTTGCTTAACATCATCAGAATTGCTTCTTACCTTCCTGTCCTTTGTTCCCAGCACCACATGTGGAAAACTTTTCCTATATACATACGCTTCTTTTCCCACTGCTGATTGCAGCCTGTCCAAATGTTTATGCTGAAATTGCCCTGACTACAGCCCCCACTTCTTGAATCTTTTTGACTTCCCATCTGTTCTCTCACATCTTCCCCTTACATTTCTGTTCTGGTTTCCCATCTATTTCTTCACATACTTTCCTTACAAATCTTCTTTCAGGAACTTTTTTAAATTTTGTGTGTATTTCATTCCGTTATATTCCTCTCTATATTTTTTTAGCTTCCTTCTTTTTGCATTACTGGTTGCTTTGTCACCCACTATACTCAAAAACACTTTTCCTGACTGCTCTCTGCTTTTCATGACAACATATGTCCAAGTCGGATCCCATAACTGTTGTCAGATCAGGACAGGCTTGAGGACCATCACTTCACCTTCCTCCCAAAGCTGGGTTCAGCATGGCACACTGACACTTGAATGGCTCCAGAGGGAGTCATCCTGGGCCAGTAGGGACTTTTCTGTGCCTTACCATTAGGAAGCAGGAGCCCTAGAGGAAGTCAGAAGTCAGTGTTAGTGATCCTAGGGCTAGGGGCAGAGAAGAAGGTGCTAGGACTAGGGGCAGCCATGGGTTTCTGAGTGGATTATCTCTTCTGTGTTTTGTTGATGTATTTACTACCAAAAGACTCTCCCTGAAAACTAGTGAGTCTTGATTCAGCAAAACTTACATTGATTTTGGCAAAAGTAGTTAAAATTAGATGATGAGTCAGTGGTAATTCAGATTCTGAAAGTCTGTGGGAATCATAATGTAGACTGAAAGCAAGCTCTGAACTTCACCTCTGAATCATCTCTTCCAATGAAGTTGATCACCACCTATTACAAACAGATATTGTGCAGTGGGAATCAGTGGAGACCGGCTGGCTGACTTGTTCAAACTAAGCTCTGATCCATTGACTTGGGGTTCTGATAGAAGTCCATCCAAATGCAGCAGAGTTGCTTAAGCAAGTTATGTAAAGGTAGCAAGTAGTTTAAAAAGGCAAAGGTAAAGTGTAATGGCAAAGTACAAAAGAAACCTCCAGTTTCCAAATTTTATGTCAATGCTGCCATGAAATTTTCCCATTAAACATTTTTTAGCAGCCCTCATGTCTTCCACAAGTGCTGAAGAAAACCCAAAAATAAGCGAAACACTGCTTGAGGAAAATTCACTGTTTTAGTGCCTGTTAGCCAACCACTTGCCTATCCGCTGCAGCCAGCACAGGCTTGTGGCCCCTCTTCCCTTCAGGCAGCCCCACAGCACAGGCCTTGCCATCATTGCATGCGAGGGTCCCCTGGGGGGTCCATGGGACGTGGTGCGGCGGGTGACGGGCTGTTTCTGTCGTTGCAGTGCCGGGCGCGCCGGGCGCCCCTGCCAGCAGCCCACCGTGCACCGTCAACATCCCCATTGCCCCCATCCACAGCTCGGCACAGGCCATGTCGCCCACACAGAGCATCGGCCTCGTCCAGTCGCTGCTGGCCAATCAGAACGTGCAGCTGGATGTGTTGACCAATCCGCCGGCAGAAGTGGGGGGCGATGGGGCGGGGCCATTCCCAGGGCCTCCGGGTCGTTTCCCCGGGCCCGGGTCAGGGCAGCTGGCTGGGGCAGGGGGCGATATGGGCCGCGCTGCCCCTGTGCCCCCGCCTCTCGCCCCGCCACCTCCTGCACCCCCCGCCATCACCCTGGCCGACTTGCGGGACCATGGCGACCGTGAGCACGAGCCCCTGCCCAAGGCCAAGGCCCCACGGCCTTCGCCACAGCTGGTGGAAGGGGACACAGTCATCTTCGGGGCCACTCCAGAGCTGCAGCTGAACAAGATGAACCCACCACCACCCTACCCTGGCACCATCCCCACTGCACCTCCTGCTGCCCTGCCACCACCGCCTGGCCCCCCACAGCCGCCCCTCGACCTCTGCCTGAAAAAGGGGGAGTTCTCCCTTTACCCAGCAGGGCACTACCAGACACCACTGGGGTATGAGCGGATAACCACATTCGACAGCAGCGGGAACGTGGAGGAGGTGTGCCGGCCTCGCACCAGGGTGCTCTGCGCACAGAGCACATACACCCTGCCTGGGCCCGGCAGCTCCGCCACCTTGCGTATCACTGCTGCTGAGAAGAAGATGCAGCAGCCCTGCACCAGTGCCACCCTGAATCGACTTACGGTCCCCCGTTACTCCATCCCAACCGGGGACCCACCACCCTACCCTGACATAGCCAGCCAGCTGGCCCAGGGCAGAAGCATCACACAGAGGCTGGACAGCAGTATCATTCATGCGACTCTCCGGAGAAACAGCAGAGAGGCAGCCTTGAAAATGGCTCAGCTGGTGGATGGTCAGAGAGCCACCTTGCAACTTCCCCCAAAAGCCAAGAGCAATGTTGTGACAGCACAGTACCAGCAAAGAGTACCCACCGCCTTGTACACCTGCAGCCAGTGCAGCAGCAACAACAGCAGTGGTGGCAGCAGCAACCCAAGTGCTGGTGGTGTGGGCAGCATCACTAGTGCAAACACTAGTAGCAGCACTTCCAGTATTGGTGGCATGAGATCTGATCTGAGCACTGGCAGTGCCTCCCAGCACAGCTCTGTCATGGCTCACTCTGTCAGTACTTCACCTCTGGCCTCCCAGTCGTCCTACAGCTTGCTGAGCCCGCCTGATAATTCCCGTGACCGAGCGGATTATATCAACTCCGCCTTCACGGAGGATGAGGCTCTATCTCAGCACTGCCCAGTGGAGAAATCAATACGGCATGTGCCTGTGTCCCTGGCGGAGGCTGCCCTCAATGTAAAACGGCCACCGCCATACCAGTGGGACCCTATGGTGAGTGAAGAGGTATGGGTTCCTCAGGAAAGGACATCTCAGAGCTCAGTCCCCAACCCTCTAAAACCAACTCCTCTTATCATTGGTCAAGCTCAACATCTGGATATGTCTCGTGTACCGTTTGTTTCCCCCAAATCTCCAACCAGTCCCACTGCCACTTTCCAGACGAGTTACGGGGTTGGAGTACCTTACCCAGGAAACTACAGTGCCCCTCCCCTTCAGGGAATGCAGCCTCCCTGCTCCCCCAAAGAAGCTCTGGCTCCAACACAGTTTGCACAGCAGGAGCCCACAGTTGTGCTTCAGCCAGGTTATCCATCCAACCTCTCCTATTGCCCTTTGCCACCCATGTACCCGGGAAGTAGCGCCTGCTCTAGTTTACAGCTGCCACCAATCGCCTTGCACCCATGGAGTTCCTACAGCACCTGCCCACCCGTACAGAACCCCCAGGGCACCTTGCCCCCCAAACCACTCCTTGTGGTGGAAAAGCCGGTGATGTCTCCCCCACCGGCAGAGCTGCAGGGCCATGTGGGCACAGAGGTGATGGTGGAGACGGCAGACACCTTCCAGGAAGTGCTCTCCTTGACAGAAAGCCCTGTTCCTCAAAGGACAGATAAATTTGGCAAGAAGAGCCGGAAGCGCTTGGACAGTCGAGCTGAGGAAGGAAACGTGCAGGCTATCACTGAGGGGAAGGTCAAAAAGGAGGCAAGGACGCTGACTGACTTCAATTCGCTAATATCCAGCCCTCGGCTGGGGAGAGAGAAGAAGAAGGTTAAGAGCCAGAAAGACCAGCTGAAATCCAAGAAGCTAAACAAGACAAACGAGTTTCAGGACAGTTCAGAGAGTGAGCCAGAGCTTTTTATCAGTGGGGATGAACTGATGAACCAGAGCCAGGGCAGCAAAAAAGGTTGGAAAACCAAGCGGAGTTTGAGGACAGCCAGTGAACTGGATGAATTCAAGTGCCGGAAGGCCAGCGAGAAGGAGGATGGCAGGCTGGGGAGCCAGGGCTTTGTATATGTGATGGCCAACAAGCAGCCACTCTGGAATGAGGCAACACAAGTCTACCAGCTGGACTTCGGAGGGCGGGTGACCCAGGAGTCAGCAAAAAACTTCCAGATTGAGCTGGAAGGACGACAGGTAGGAGGGGTGGTACACGAGAGTCAGGGTGGGGACTGGGCAGGGGAAAGCCATGCCAGGAATGAGCTCTGCCTCTCATGCAGCGGGTGCCTCCTGCTTGTGTGAGTTGCTCTTTGAAGAACAGCTTTGTTATATGGTTGATAAAAAGCAACCATCAAAGGTCTGAATTCAGAACAGAAGGTAAAGTTCAGTTGTAAAGCAAATGTAAAAAATAGGTTTGGTTTTACTGCAGTTGGATGTGGGAATAAGGGCCTCCTCTGGTCCCACTGGCTCTCACTTCTGGAAGTGGGTTTTGTAATAAACACAACATAACCTCCCCAGTGGTAGCTGCGTTTGCTGTTGGTGGTTGTGAATGAGTGAGTGAACACTGCAGTGCTCACAGAAGTTAGCCAGTCAGAGGACAGCCAAGGCAGAGGTGATGGATGAGCAGTTAGGTTCCCTCCATGCCAAAATTTCCCCTGTGGGTTACCAGGCCTCTGGTTCTGGTTCTTAATGCTAGACCCTTCCCAGAACAAAGCATTCCTGAGCTGTTTCTGACCCACCAATGGGTATAGGGGTCTGTGGATAGTTCAGAAAACCCCACATTTAATTTTAGGCTCTCACCTTGGCCGAAGTGGGATGTTACTACACCAAACCCAGGCTATTAAGTGGTAGTAATCATCAGGACACTGAGACTTAGGAGACACATACTTATTTCATTGTCCAGCTCTCCCATCACTGTAAGTCCCTTTTGATTTATTGGAAGACATCAAAGCTCTCAATTCCCTCTGATTTAAATGGGGAGTTAGTTTTCTTAACTATCCAACATGCATGACCGGTGGTAGTCTCTTGATTTTGTTCCTCTGTAACAACAGCTCATTAAAAAGGCAGTCATCAGAGCTATTTATATTCCTTTCTTTGGTTAAATGGCTGTGGATACATGTCCATGGGCAGCTGTGCTAAATCACCTTGCTGCAGGCTTTGTTGGTGGGGAAGAAAGCCTGACTCGGCTTCTGCAGACAGCCTCCATTCTAGCTCAGGGTTCTTCACTATAGAGCAAATATGATCTGGGCTTCTCATGAAGCAAATGAGAAAGCAATAATAATAGGCCAAACTTAAGATATTCCCTGTGGAACAACAACACTACCTGACTAGCCTGGCTTTACATTTCAGCCATCTCCCATGGTCCCTCATTCTTGGTGCAGTTATGTGCTCGTGAAGCTTATGCAAAGGGAAACAGAACTGACAAGAACATGCAACTTACCAGCTATGGAGTGCTAGAGTCAGGAGATTGGTTATTCCCCTTCCCTGAAAGCTTCTTTCTTTGAAAAGAAAATCTGTTTCCCTGATGGGCTGATGATTGGATCTCTCCAAGGGAGAGAATGGTATTTTACTGCATGAAGCATGTTGCTGGTGTAACTCATATCTGCTGGAGTAGTTGATGACAATCTCCTTACATCAATGCTGTATACACTCTAGTATGTTTTAAAGCTCAATTTACTCTCTAAAGTCGAATATTGTAGTCAAATACTCCATACAGCACAATAGTACAATGTTGTTATGCTTCCTTGGCTTCGTACCCCATTTTGTGAGTAGCCCCATTCATATTAGCTCAGGAGGTAAGGTGTTTGTACAAAAGAGCAAAGCCATTTTGCTTTTATTCTTCTCTGGTTCCTTTCCTGTGGATCACTTTTTTTGACCTTGTTCTCTTTTTCCTTCCCTTCTCCTCTTCCCCTACTTCCCAGGTGATGCAGTTTGGAAGGATTGATGGCAATGCTTATATTTTGGACTTTCAGTATCCATTTTCTGCAGTGCAAGCCTTTGCTGTTGCTCTGGCTAATGTGACTCAACGCCTCAAATGAACAAGCAAAGACTGGAGAGAGGAAAATTTTGACCTTCTCAGAAAGTCCAAACCGGAAAATGTCAGGGCAGCCTGCTTTAGGTGTGCAGAGGTGCCTGGGAGCGAAGAAGGCAGTAAAACTGGAAAAGTCTCTTGGTGCCCAGCAGAAGGGCATTAACTCTAATCAGTCATGGGGTAGAGGGTGGGGGGCGTTTTCTGTTTTATTTGTTTGTTTGTTTTCAGGTGTTTGGTTTTTTTCCTTTGAAGCATTGTGCTGGATCTCAGAAAGAGCGAAGGGTTGAGAGCCATTCAGTGTTACTTGGAGAAGTGTGGCTTTTGGCTTGTTGTGGTGGTTCTGCCGTGTTTGCTACAGTAGCTCATGTAAGCTCATAGGGGGATTAAAAAAGACTGCTCTTTTTGATAGACTGCCTTATATCATGTTGTTCTTTTTAAAACAGGGAACATAACTTTTTTTTCTGGTCCAGTTTGTACTACTACTACATCAGTGATAGCAGCAAAAAAAAAAGAAAAAAAAAAAGAAGCTATAATACTTGAAGACACGTGTTTCTTCTTTGATATCTGATAGTAACTGAGCATCACAGGTTCCAAGGAGGCGTATGTAGGTCAATGTTTAATTTATAAATAATGATGTATTATTAAGAAGAGAAACAGTTGTTACCAATGGGTGGTTTAAAACCCCACTGTATTGGAAGAAATTGATGTCTGCTTGGTTTATGTGCTGTTATTGGGGATAAACATCTTTCAGTAGGTGACGGAAGATAAAGGAGTAATTACAAGCATTGCTTCTTTTGTTATTGGGGGAAAAACATCTTTCAGTGAGTAACAGAAAATAGAGGAGGAAGTAATCACAAGCACCACTTTTTTGCTTATACTGATCAGCATTATTCTCTGATTTGGTAGCTGGGAGAGGTAGTGTGAGCAGGTGTACCTCTGAGGCCACACCTGTACATGCTCCTCATTTAAACATGTTTACACTTCATAAACAAAGCAGACGAGAAGGCCCAGTGTATTTAGTCTTAGTGATCAGTATGAATCAAATCCTACAACAGTGTAGAGGAAGGAGGCAGAAGTGTAACAAGTCACGACAAGCAGCAATTTCATGAGGAAAGTAGTTTCAGTACAGGAAACAACATCGTGGCTGGCTGGAGAAGAAATGAGTTGAAAGAGGAAAATAAAAATGGATAGAATCATCCCTCTTACCATCTTGCTACTTGACTAGTCTTTCTGACTGTGGTTTGAGAATATGATGATCCAGCTAAGAGCAGGAAGCCAAGTTTACGTGGAGTATTACAAAGGAAGGGTTCATAACAGCAGCATGATTCTCTGTGGTTCTTTCTGGTGGACATGCAGACCTGTTGTGCATTTTAGAAGGGTTACTTGCACAGAAGAGTTTCTGTGTTGTGAAATGTGTTGTGCACATGCTTATTTGCCTTCTTTTTCCTCCTTGCCTGCTTTTTGGTACGGAAGTAGTTTGCCCAGTAACACACAAACCCCAAAACTATTGATGTTATTATTTGGACATTAGATTACAAAATGTAACTGCAGATTTCCTTCAGAAATTACTCTTTTGAAGTGAAAGGCACACTGAGAAAGTTATGTTGGTTGAGGTGTCAATGGCTGCTCTGTCTTTGATCCATGGTTTAACTTCTCACTTGAAGAACTTGTTATAGCTTAAGATGAACAGGTTTTCTCTCTTTACTCAAATCCTAATGGTAGGGCAGGTGTGTGTTCCATTTGGTTCATTCTAGAGGAACATATAGCATAACATACTGCATAAGACCCTGATGTATTAGAGGTTATCAGCATGCAGTGAGTTTACACCTGTGCTGCTGAGGCTTCTAGAACTGTACAGCACACAAGGAGTAATGCCAATCAGGAGGGAGTTTCAGAGGGTTGCCAAGGGAGATAATGAGGCAGATCATCCACAGGTAATGTGCAGCAGGGTAAGTCCAGGAAAAACGACATGCAAGATTATTTCTTTAGAGAGAGGAAGCAGAGGTAGGAAGGAAACGGGGGAAGTAGATGGTACCATGCCTGTATTATCCCAAAGCTCAGCAGCTTCTGCTTGCATGTAGGAGTGGTCAGGCACAACGTTCCCCTTGGCATCTAGCTGATTGTTGTTTGCTTCAATTAAGATTTTTCCATCAGTTGTCTGGGCCCATTTGTTTTCTTTCTCACATGCATGATTTATACAACAGTTTGAGTGCCTGTGTGTATACTGTGTGTGGAACAGAGGAACCGGAATGGGTTTGCTTCCAGTCCCTTTAAAATGAGTGGAAGTCTTTCCCCTCTATTTTTGTGGACAAAGCACTATTAAGTCCTTTATATTGAGTTGCACACTGGACAAACAGTAGGTTGAATTCTCAGTCCACTGAATCCAGTCAGTACACAAGGACGAAAGTTGGCTGATGAGAATCTTCACCTGCCCTAACGTCTGTGGTAACCAGTTATACCCTAATTACAGTATAACAGGTAGGCAGTGAACACCATAAGAGAAGAAACATACCCTGGCTTGTTGGCTCACTGAGGGAAGGGTCGCTCAGTTACGTGCTAGAAATCTTCAGCTGAAAGAAACATCACCTGTAGTTTTAAGCCAAAATTGTTAATACACGGAACCAACATGAATGTTTGGGTTTTTTTCTAAACAAAATCTAATCTAAATAGAAGGACTTCTGCATGTGGTTTCTTTAACCTTCCAGGGAACAGTATTTCTCTTCACCTGGTTCATTCCAAATTTTTCCAGTTATCAGCAGTTTTATGCAAATGAAGAACTGAGAAACGAAACCTGATACAACAAGTAGTAGAGTTAGTAATTTGGTTACACTGGCTCAGGTCATGATTGTGTCCTGATGGCACTTGCAAGGAGTCTTGATGTAGAAAGAGACCTCATTTCTGCCCCATCAAAGCGCAAGGAAGAATTATCAAAAATTTGGAAAATAAATACAATTCCCAACATACTTCCCATTTACTTGTCAGAAAATGCTATAGCATAAGATAATCTTTGTATTTTTGAAAATCATTTAACAGAGTCCCTTTAATTGAGGATTTTAATAACATAGAGAATAGCCCATATTAGAGAGATATATACTGACAAATATATGGAATTTTAATGAAAGGAATGGAAATTATGCAAATATCTGGGTGTGCAACTGGATTCTGAATTATACAAAGAACAAGTGAAAGTGACAGTTGTTTCATTTTTCATTGAGATACAGTATAGGAAACAAATTTAAAAGCCTCTTCCAAAATAATCACCTAAATCCCGAAGACTGCTATTGCATTCAGCCAAAAGATAGATGTTACATTTTCGTTCTATTAGTAAATTCCTGGTTTCCTGTGGATAACAGAGTTCTTCTAGGAAGAACTTAGCAGTGTTCAGAAATATCTAGTTCTTTTATAGATATGGTAATTCCCAGTAGTTAAGTATGTTTTTCCCAAAGCTTTTTTTCTGTTGTGCAATATTTGTGACAGTCTAGGGGGTTTACTTTTTTTGTTTGTTTGTTTAGGTTTTGGGGTTTTTTAGGGATTTTTTAGTGGGTTTTTTTAAGATAATTTAATGCAGATTTCCTGTTAATGTCCAAAAGACAAATTATTTATCTTGCATAATGTAATAAGTGATTTAGGGATTATTTTATTACTATGTATCAGTGAGTTACACACACTTTCTTATTTATATTTATAAAGCATCTTTGTAAGTAATTGCTTGCTAGCAGGATGTTTTGCTGCAAGATATTAAAAATGCATATAGGAAGACCTGTTTTTGCTGGATAGTGTGCAGAATTCCATAATGCAGGCAGGCAAAAATATCTGTTGGCAGCTGAACACAGTGAGTTTGCTGTGAAGGACTGTGTAGATTACAAAGAGCATAGATGACTTCTTTGGGACCTGCAGAGATTTGTCCTTCTCCACTGTTTTCCTCTTTTGTTTCTAGCTTAATTCACTTGGGAGCTTCCAGCAGAGTCTAAAAATTGGTAACTGAAGTCTGGTATGAAGTGCACCACGCATGGATTGGCAAATTTTAGCTTGAAACAGCGAGAATATCATGGCTCTGCAACATGGTAAAAGACTGTAAGAAGGAGGGGAGTGAAAGAGGAAAAAGATGAATTATTACATTAATAATTTTGCACTCAATTCCAGAGGTAGCAGCAATATGTGCCATGGGCTGCCTGAGTACCAGTAAATCTGCACAAAGCTTCATATCAGTTAAATAAACTTTCTGTGATGCAACCACAAGTAAAACAGCTCCACATTTTTGTCTTCAGTTTTGTTCCATTGTTTTTATGAAGATGCGTGAAAGTCTACTGGCATGAAAGATCTTTGAAGAGCCTTGAACCTAGACTTTCTGTAGGTCCAGGCATTCCATGATGTGGCTTTTTAATGTCCTCTCATGAATTCCAGACAGATTTTGGAGGTTGCTTGATCATTGCCTTAGACATTTTCTGTGCATTTGCTTTTTGAAGCCTAATGTCTGATCGTGTTATGTTGGTGCCCTGTTACCTGTCAGAAACAGTTTAAATCCGCATATGGAGAACGAAGCACATGCAAAAAATGATTTGATTGAGAGAAAAGTGAGAGAAGACAGAGTAAGTTTTCACTGGCTTTTCTTTAACTTTTATGAATGCTTCCCAGAGCAACATGTTGGAAATTGCACATTTCTGGAGAGCCCGAACCACTCCAGACCAGCAAATCTGACTTGAAGATTAGTAACACATGAGCCACTTGCATGGTATGCTGACAGAGGGCCAACTTCTAGCCTCACTACATGGGCTACACCAGGATACATAAGAGAGTAGAATCCGACCCAAAGTACACTTTCCTATTACTGTGTGATTATAAGGAACAACTTATATGACCCATGTATCCACTTAAGAATATTATAAAGCATTAGCCAACAACAGTTGGCAGTTTCGTATAACCCCCTTGAAGAAGGCTAGATTTTTGCTTTTTATTCCTGTTTCTAGGATTCCATCAAGGAGAGCAAGGTGTTTTATGTTATTTAGAGATTGATATAATAGATTTCCTGGCATAAGAGAGCAAATGTTCTTATACTGCTGACAAAAATGGAAAAATTCTGGTAAATTTATTTTCCCATTTTCTAGTCTCTTCACCTTCAAGGCAAGCACAATCCGCCATCCCCAAATACCAGTTTAGAGTCCTGCTGCCCTCAGGCATAGTCCGCAGGTAGGCACCACAGGTCCTCTTTGCAGGACTGGAATTTACATGCACCATTTTTCAAGGAGTAAGATTCATTACTACTTGTGAACCATGGGCTACGGGAATTACTTTATCTCTGTGTTTATTTAATTTTCATCTGAAAAAATCCTGCAGAGAAGTTCTAAGATTTGTATGTTGCCTGATACCTCTGAAGAAGTATCAGGAGGTGATTTCTTTGGGCATTTTGATTGCTGCTGCATCTAGAAAATTAGATTCTTAAGACAAAAGCAATTAACCAAATAAAAGAATGAAACAGGATTCAGTGAAGGAGTTCTTGCTAAGAAAATTAAGAACTTCGTCCTTCAACTTTTGATTTTACAAACTGATCTGTAGTGAGAAATTTGTGCTTCAGGGCAAATTGATTGTTGTGGAGAACTATGCCAGTGCTCAGGTTTGCTGATCCAGAGCTGACTGCAGGATCAAAACAAAACGATTGTGTGAGACTTAAAATTAGATAAATGAAAATACCAACTACTTACCTGTCCAGAGCATTCAATAAAAAAAATTAGATGGCATAACGTTAAAGCCTGGCAGTTTATTCTTAATGCTTGCCCTCCAGTTTACACTGTTACAAATCTAAAGATAGGGTCTGATTCAGCAATTCGGAATCCTGACAGATGTTGTCTATATGTGGCCTGTTTATCTTAGTGGCCAAGTAACTGGTTTTAAAAATGGATTAAGATTAAAGTAATAATAAAAGAGAAACATTTTTGAATAGTGTTCACCCACCCAAGTTTCAAGTAATTCACTGGCATAGTGCTGGGCTTGTAATTCCTACTTAGGTTGTTTCAAGCTGTTCACAACTTTGCTAATTTTCCATTTGGTTCTTTTGCTTGCTTGATACATGTTTTGCCTTTGGTTGCCTTTTGCTTCACCATTTCTGCATTCACTGCTCTTTTTTCTTTCTGTGTGTTGCGCATTTGGGGAAGGGTATGTCTGTTCAAGATCTCGTTGTTTATTGTAGATAAAATATATGGTGTTGTGGAATAGCATGGGGATGCATTTGATTGAAAAGGCACTGTAGTGTTTCCTGAAAAAGAAGGGGAGTTGCATTTGTTTCTAAATGCATTATTCTGGTACTATAACTTTGAACGTGATTTGGGATTTTTTCTTTTTTTTTTTTTTTGTTTGTTTGGGGTTTTGGTTTGGTTTTTTTTTTGTTTCTGTTTGTTTGGTTTTTTTGAGTTTTGTTTTGGTTTTCTGTTTTTGTTTTTCACCATTAATTTAGTGAGCATATAGTCATGCAGGTGCATGTGTTCTTAAGCCAGCGAGCCCAGCATGTATTTTTTTCCAAGTTGTTGAAAATCTGGTACATGCTTTGTGTACTTTTACATACCTGTCCTATTTTTTAAATACATTTCTTGAAATCTCAATTTTTTTTTGTTTTGTTTTGGGTTTTTCTTTTGGGGGTGTATTTTTTTCTCCTCAGTATACCATGGTATACTTTTTTTCCATTGTACTTTAAAACTACGCTGATATGCCTCTCCTTTTATGTATTTTGTGTAATAGATTTTGCGGAAGGTGCCTAGAAAGCATTGTTGGTTTCCCTATGAAAATGTGGTTTGTCCAGATTCTTTACTGTCTACATGATTGAGAGATGGACTGATTGCCCTATTTTTCCTTGATGATTTGGAGTTGTAAGAGTTGTCCAGCTGTTGCTTAATAAAATTTTGCAGACTAGAAACTTCCTGATGTGTTTTTGTTGCATTCTGCATCTTGTCAAGCACCTTAAATAATTTTAAAGGAGATGCCAAATGTGCACTGGAAAGACCTGAATAATTAACAGCCAGATGCCATAATGCTTTGGCTGTGTCCACAAGTTCCACTGAACCTGATGCGTGTACCAGCCCATCATACTTTGTGTCGTTCATATGGGAGGATGGATGGCAAAGATCTCATGGTAATAGCGTTCATCTCTGCCTGGATATCAGCCAGTTCTTGTGCTACTTCATCTCTGCTTTCTTTCCTTTTTGAGGAAATTACCTTTGGGGTTTGTGGTACTTCTCATTTTGTCATTCCTATACTGAAAAGTTTAACATTGCCATGAGGGATTCCTCTGTCCTTTCATCTTTAACAGAATAAAATGCAGTGATGGCCAGTGTTCATTTTCTCATTTTTAAAATGAGCATTCTGGGGGCTGAGAAAATAGAAAAGGCAGTGAAGTGGCTTACCTTGCATAGCAAACATACCAGGTATGGCACAAATGAGAGAATCCTGGTGTGGATCCTCATAATGGACCCAGAGTTTCGCAAGGGTCTGCTGGATCCTCACCTGTTCACCATATTCATGGGTGGCCTTAAAAAGAGTTTGAACATGGAGCCACAAAGTTTGCTGATGACATGAAGTTATTCAAAATACTAAATGCAATGCACAATTATCAGGAATCTCAGAAAGTTATTCTGTGAAAGTCTGTGGGAAACTGCACTATAAAATAGCAGGTGAAAGTCAGTGCAGGTAAATGTGAAGTGCTACACATGAGAGACCGGTAATGAGTGGTGTCCCTCAGGGATCGGTGTTGGGACCGGTCTTGTTCAACATCTTTGTCGCTGACATGGACAGTGGGATTGAGTGCGCCCTCAGCAAGTTTGCCGATGACACCAAGCTGTGTGGTTCGGTTGATACGCTGGAGGGAAGGAATGCCATCCAGAGGGACCTTGACACGCTTGTGAGGTGGGCTGATGCCAACCTCATGAAGTTTAACCATGCCAAGTGCAAGGTCCTTACACCTGGGTCAGAGCAATCCCAGGCACAGCTACAGGCTGGGCAGAGAAGGGATTCAGAGCAGCCCTGTGGAGAAGGACTTGGGGGTGCTGGTCGATGAGAAAATGAACATGAGCTGGCTGCAGTGTGCACTTGCAGCCCAGAAAGCCAAATGTATCCTGGGCTGCATCAAAAGGAGGGTGACCAGCAGGTCAAAGGAGGTGATCCTGCCCCTTTATTCTGCGCTCGTGAGACCTCACTTGGAGTATTGTGTGCAGTTCTGGTGTCCTCAACATAAAAAGGACATGGATCTGTTGGAACAAGTCCAGAGGAGGGCCACGAGAATGATCAGGGGACTGGAGCACCTCCCATATGAAGATCGGCTGAGAAAGTTGGGGCTGTTCAGCCTGGGGAAGAGAAGGCTGCGTGGAGACCTCATAGCAGCCTTCCAGTATCTGAAGGGGGCATATAGGGATGCTGGGGATGGACTCTTCATTAGGGACTGTACTGATAGGACAAGGGGTAATGGGTTAAAACTTAAACAGGGGAAGTTTAGATGGGATATAAGGAGGAAGTTCTTTCCTGTTAGGGTGGTGAGGCACTGGAATAGGTTGTCCAAGGAGGTTGTGAATGCTTCATCCCTGGCAGTGTTCAAGGCCAGGTTGGATGAGGCCTTGGGTGATATGGTTTAGAGCAAGGTGTCCCTGCCCATGGCAGGGGGGTTGGAACTTGATGATCTTAAGGTCCTTTCCAACCCTAACTATTCTATGATTCTGTGATTCTAAGAACAGTCCTAACTTCTCATTTGCAGTAATGGTCTCATTAGAGAGACCACTCTACCACTCAGGAGAAACCTCTTGAGAGTTTGATAGGTCTCTGAAAACATCACATTTCTTTGATGCTCAGCAGCAGTCAAAAGAGGAAAATAAAATACTGGAAATGATTAGGAAAAGAATTGAGAGCAAAGCAGAAAATACAGGATCACCGTATAAAATCGCATTCACCACACTACACATACTGTGCAGTACTGATCCCCTTGTCTCAGAAAAGTTAAAGGTCTAGAGAAGATTCATGAAGGGCAACCTGAGGCACAAATCACCTTCTACATGAGGAATGACTGCAAAGGGTAGAACCCTTTACCCGGAAAAAGAGATAGCTTAATGGGATTGCTGGAGAGACACCAAAAAAGGAGCCGTGTGGAAAAGTGGGAAGGGATTGTCTGTTGATTGTCTCTTCCTGCAGAAGAACAAGAAACTATTAAGAAAAGAGTGGAGTAATAATGGGGTAGGAAAACAAACAAAAAGAGGTGGTTCTTCAAAGAGGTGGGTAGCCAGTGCTACTTTGACAAAGGATGCTGCAATACAAGGAGTTTACAAGATTTCAAGTGAGACTGGAGAAGTGTGAAAGAGAGATCCTTTGGGACACTAAACAAGCTACAACAGGAGCAGAAAGCTCCCTGAGCTGAATATAGTCAGAGGCTAGGAGAGTATTAGAGAAAATACAATATGAATTTGCTCTGTTCTCACTCTTCCTCAGGAATCCACGTATGGCTATTGTAGGAGACAAAATGCTGGGCTTAAATGCATTCTGTTTGTGAGCCAGTGTCACCATGGCACAAGCTTAAGCTTCAGCCTCTGGGAATGAGGAGAGAGGAAAGAGTCCCAACCTGGTGTCTGAATGCTGTGCCATGAAGAATCCTCTTCTAGTGCTTGGGGGTCTGCCAGTGTTCCTGAAATCTCCCTTAGCTCTAGATGAGTTTTCAGGGCTGCAGTAAACAAAAATGTAAGCTTTTACAAAAATATCATGTAAATATTCCTGTGATCCTTGTGTGGCCCCGTAGAGGAGCTAATAACATTTACTTGTTCTTTCTGTATATGACTGTGGTTGTTGGTGGTAATAGTGCTCTTATTTTTATGATTTTAAATGAACACAATGGCTATTTGTTCCCAGTGCCCTCTATTTAGGGTGCCTGGTTTAAAGGTCAGGAAATGTGCAGACAGTGAGGGGACAATGTTTAAGCAGGGTTTTTTATAAAAGAAGCTGGCAGTGCATCAGCTATATGTATAATTAAGCTTGTATATATGATTTAATAAATACTGGCTGGATCATAAGCTTTTTCACCAAGACAGGTTATCGTTGTTCTCTGCCCAGTGGCATATTTCATTTTTTATTGGCATTGCTACCAAAGTCACTATCAATAATATAAAAGCAGTCTGTACTTACTGCTAATTTTTTCAGCAGCAGCTCAGCTTTCATTATGCAGCCTTAATGGGATAGGCTCAGGAGCTGCGTAATTACCTGGTTGTGAGGGACTTGTACAAAACTAGATAAAAACCCTGGAGCACTTCATACCAACTGAGATTCAGCTCGGACCTTTCATCTTGCTCCTCATCCTTTATCACTGTCTGTTGCATATTCTTATTTCGTGTTCTTTTTAAAACAGACACATTTCAAATCTTTTTTTATTGTGGCCATTTGATCAAAGGGAAACTTATTCATCTGGGGGAATGTTTTGCTTTGTTACATCTCCTGGTATTTTTATCCTTTCCAGCTGTTCCATATTGTCTTCCATTTCTCACTTCCCCATGGATCAGGAGGAAAGTTAGATTTGGACTGAAGTGAGTAACATTTCTTTGTTCTCCTCCTCTCTCATTGTACTATGTGGTGATTGTCCTCTCTTAAAACAAGAGTATCTTTGTTCCCTTTGTTGCACAGTTTTGGTGAGATTAATTTATTCCTTTTCCCTTCATAGCCCTTTAGAACTTTTGTACTTTTTTGTAATCTGAAAGGATGTTTATTTTAGAGAAGAGGCTATATGGGGTGGTTATAGCAAAGGGAAGATACTAAAGATGATTTAAACATCAGTGTCTTCTAATTGCCTCATGTGGAGGCAACCAAATGCAGTCTCATCTTCAGAAGTCACATAACTGATCTGACTTCTAAGTGACTTCTCTCTCTCATTTTATGATACTTTCTAGTGAGGGAAGCAACCTTGTTTTGATCTGATCTATGAACATACCTGAAGATTAGCTAGTATAGTCTGAGGTAGCAAACATTAATTTTCACAAGCTTTATTTGTATAAACCAGGATTCCAGTATTGTGCATAAATCCACTGCTAGTATTCCTATTTATATGATACTAATCATATTATCTGCAGTTCAGATATTACACGGGCTTTTGCAGATCTGTATTGTGTCTGATCAACAGAACATATCAGAGAGTGTGAAACAAAGAGTGGACATCTTCCCAAAAATGTATAATCTGCACTGGAAGTTCTGCACTGGAACTTCAGAAATTCCAGATGCTGATGAAGTGTCCCCTCAGGCCATAAATTTAGAGAGCATCACTGGGAGAGCTGCCAGAATCCACAATTAGGTTCCACTTCTGGAGATCATGGAAAACTCCAGTAGAGAGTAAAATGCCACAGACTGGGTATCATCGGAAGTACTGCAGAATGTGCATGATGGAAAAGCTTTCCAAAGAGCAAGGCAGTAGCAATCAAGAAAGGGGAAGCATCTGAGAAGTCAGTGAAGCTGCTGGGGGTTTTGTGGGGGGGTTCTGAGGGGCAGGGGGGAGGATCAGCAGCATAGGAGACAGAATGTACCCTGCTTCAGAAGAAGTAAGGACAAAAAACCTTACGAGCTGGTGCATAAGTCACTTGCATTCAGATATATCAATGGAAAATCTACAGTGATGGTCATCATTGCCGTCACTGCTTCAAAGATAGTGGTCTTTTTTTTTTTTTATTTGGTGGAAATGTTTACTATATGAATATTAAATGTGAAGAGAATCAAAATAAAATGGTAGATGGTGAGAATGATGACCTAACTTTTAAACATTCTGACATGGAAAATGTTGCATACTAATAGCAATTTACATCCTCAGAGCAATTCACATGCATTAGGAAAACATCTTTATTTATCCAAAAGCAAACAACCTCATAGCAAGATTGCTTGCATCTCTGAAGTTATAAGCATGCCAATGAAGAAAAGATCCAAAATGTGTCCTAAGGTGGAGGCCGAGTCAGAAAGATCAAAACATGGAATTCATGAAATTAAAGCAATATTTATCATGTTCTCAAAGTTCATTGTTGTTGCATTAATCTGCTATGTGTAGATTACTGACTGCAAGAGACAAAGTTCAGAACAATTTCATCAAAACAACAGATGTTCAAATGGGTTTGAGTAGAGTTTTACAGGCAACTGATGACGTCATGTGCCTTTAAATTGGATCGTTATGTTCTGTTGGAAGAATCGTAGTGTAGCAGGCAATTGAGAAGTAATCAGCTGAAGAGATTGAAAGAACAGGATGTACAATTATATTTGTTCTCAAAATAGTCATTAGAGTGTAATTATATGAATGAGTTGGTAATCCTGCAAAACTACTGACAGCCCTGATTTAAGTGATTAATTTCAAGGTAACTCGTGAAGACCTGTAAGTACCTATGGCTTTAAAATGTCTGGTGGCTGATGAAGCTTGCTTTGAAAGTTTGAGGGCATGAGATAAATGCAGTCAGTGCTAACAAGGCAGCTGCTGGCTGGCTGTTAACTGCTTGGCCAGTTTCCTCTCTGATGATGTGGATAACCTACTGACGTATGTAGAGTTAGGTAAGAAGCATATAATGATATCAGGAGAAATTGTTTTAGACGTGATTCACCTTCATAGAAACATTATGACTAGATGTCCAAGTAGAAACATAAAATATTTTCAAGTACCAGCAGAAAGAATGGAGTTGGTAAATGCTTAGGAAAGAATGTTGAAGGAATTTCTTGGGAAAAACATTAGCTGTTGTGCCACACAGACAAAGGAGTTCCTGTGTATTACCCAGGCACTGGTGGCATTGGATGCGTTACAAGTGTGACTCCTGCTGAGATCGTCATTGTCTCTGTTACCACAGAATGAATTTAATCCAAAGAATGAACAGTGTTAATTAGCACTGTCATCACCAGGTCATTTGCACTATCCAAATGATTCAGAAGCTAACAAGATGTATGTAATGTTGGATATTTCTAAAAGATGGCAAAAAAGGCATTGAGGGATGCAACAGAGGATGCACAGTACGTATTCATTTCAAGAACAGTACTGTGTAGCAACAGGGAAGGGGGTTTTTTGTCCCATCAGCAGCTCAGGCCTCATCAGATTTGTGGCAGAAGAGAGTAAATTTATGTGATAAATTCTCCACGTCATGAATGAGTCCCTGGGCTAATCAGTGACTTGAAAAAAACTCAGACTTCCTAAATTCTCTTACGAAAAGCTGATGGACTTGCTTGCATGCAGTCTGTGTCTCTAGTGATGGGTACAAATCAGCCACAATTGCCCCTGAAGACCTGACTATCCTTGTGTTTAGTCCTGGCTGCAGCAATTTTGTATCAGATGATTGGAACGCAAGCCTGGAGAAGATTTACAGGCATCCATGAAGTCAAATGCTTCCATAAGGCTGATGTTAATGGAGCTGAAACAAACCTGTGTGTCTTTTGTGATGTTACCACTGGTAGGTAAGGGAAAGTTGGGAGATAGAAAACTCATGCAGGTGTAGCTCCAAGTACTGGTGATTTCATCAGATGTCACATCAGTGACATGAAATCCTGTGATGGGCAATACTCAGTGTCAGGAAGTTTCTTCTATTAGCCTTTCTTCCAGAATGAATGAAGAAAGTCCCAGCTGTCTGGGCAGGTGCTGTGTTGGTTTGCGCTGTGGACAGTTAGGCTGGAATTTGCAGTGCAAACATCTTTTGCTCGGTCCTGCAAGCTGTGGCTGAATAATTGACACCCAGAAGAATCTTTGACACCACGTGGACATTTGAATCATCACAACTACAGCTGCCTTTCGCATTTATTATCAGGTGTTTCCTCCACAGTCATTGCACATGTCCAAATCAGTAATGCTTTTGCTTGAACAAAGAGCTGGAAACTGCAACTCTCTACCTACCAAAAATTAAAGATGAAGAGAAATACTGGGTAAAATCATTTCACTGAAGATTTGTAAGACATGGAGGTGAATTATTTTGTTTGGAATAAAATCTTACAGGTGTTTTATAGTAGATGAGCGTGTTAAGGGACAATATTTTGTGCTTTTAAACAATGAATGTGTATTTTTTTGTATTAATAATCAAATTTTGACTGATAAAATATGTAGAGCTTAAATGTTACAGTGCAAAAATATGTCACCAACAGGCAGGGCACCGCTTTTAGAAGCTTAATCATCACTTCGAAGCTACTAAAGGCTTTAGGATCTGAACAAAGTCCAGCAACACTAGTGTCATCAAAAAAGCATTATTAAGCTTTGCTTCTTCAAATGACACCAGCAGCTGAATTTTCTGACCTTGGTTCATTGATTCCATGAACGGAGTGCTACTCCCAGGAGCTTTACACACAGCAAGCTCACCAAGTTAACTGGATTTTCCTCCCAGGAGGTTCCCGACAAAAGACTTTTCTAACACAGTGACAGAGATGCTCTATAACAAATTATCTGTGCCTGACTCAGAGCGATTGAATAAGGTACTGTTTCAGCTCCTCAGTGTTGCATTCTAATAGCTTCCCTTTTATCACACTGTTCTTTACTTCCCTTGATGTATTCATCAAGCCAATTAAAAGGGAAAAAAACCCAACAAAGCCCCAACTTGAACACAACACTACACACACAGCACAGCACACCAGCAAGCCTCAAAGGGTATTGCTCAGTGATGATAACAGTGTGGTGGGGTTGCAAGGGCTTTTCATAACACTGCATCAAAAATGAAGAGGGAGCATCCACAAAGCAAACATCAGTTTCTGAGGTGCACCTGCAGTAGGAAGAGGAAAGCAGGACAGCTCACCCTATTTCATCATGTCTGCAGGAATTCACTGAGAGGGGGACATTCCTATGCAGCAGGTGATGAATGAACATACAGGCTGCAGCTGTAGGGACCAAATATGATATTTGGAAAACCAAAGGAGATCAGGGAACTTCAAACTGCAGCAGCATCTTTTGGTATATCACAAAAATAAAGGAAATGTGAAACACAGATTCTTGCTGCAACAGAAACCACCCAGGATTGCAAAGCATTTGAGCAGACTAGCAGGAGGAATATTCACTGTAGTTCCCCGAGGAATCAGACAGCACACCCACAGGCAGCTAGGAGAGGTATCTTGAATCATCGAAGAACTGAAGTCTTGAGAGCAATGCAGAGATGTGAGAAAGCAAGCTGTGTTCTGTCCAATTCCTCATAGTACAGATGCAATGAATGGTACCCAGGAGGTGGATTTAGTTTAATCTGACTGATCCCAAGAGCTGTAACTTTAATAATTCTTAGCTCTCTGTTGTGGACAGCAATAACTGGATGGAACCCTATTATAGCTTGAAACTTACTGTACAGCCCGAAAATAAAATGCTTCTAAAGAAATTCATTTCTCCCACAAGAAGGCAACAGGTAGAGAGAGGCATTAGGCACTGTGTCGAGATGCCAAGCTCCAGAGCCAGTTCTGCAATTTTAGCTGCAAAGAAAAACATCTCTCTTCAAAGTACATGAGCTACAAAGTACATGAACTAACTTTAAGAAGAAATGTGGGAGTCTACTAGCTGTACTTTGCCACCTTGAGCAATGCAAGATGGTATCACATACTACTTACTGCTGGAGAACATATTGCTGGAGTTGAGCACACTCAACACCTTCCTTCCTTTTCTGCTAAAATAGATGGGTGAATCAAAGTGCAAAATTAAATGTGCTGCCAAACTTGTTCCTCAGACAGTGCAGTTGATGCCTTACAGTAATAACCAGAATTGACCTGTGCCAGTTCACCTTGTTTCACTCTTTTTTCTAAAGGCTGAGGCTTGGCTAGTTTGTCACCAGAGTGGCATAGAGCAGGCTGAAGGGAACGCCAGCCAACTGCTGTGTGTTTCTATGGAGTTTTATAGAGCCTGAGAAATTTCAGGAGCCTCAGAAAATGCTTAGCTAACAATACTGGAAGAAAAAGAGGAGGTAGCAGGCCAGCCATGCTGACCCCAGCAGCAGGCAAAGTGATAAAAAGGATGATATAGGGGTCAGTTAAAAACTAATATAAGGATGTAAACCATGAGAAAGTTTTTATGAAGAAGAAAAAAGAACTCTTACCCCACTGTGTCTTTTGATACCATTATTTGACATTATTACCTCAATTTGTGGACAAAAATCCATTCACAGGGCATTTGATATTTTGATATATTTGATTTTGATATATATTTGATTTGATATATGTTTGATTTTGGTGTATTTTGATATTTGACATTTTGATATATTGATATTTGAAATACTGCCTGGCTTCCAATAAAGAAATTAGCAATAAGTAGTGTGAATGAGGATCGCTTCAAATAGATTATGAATGAACCTAAGATCTCACAAAGTAGCCTGCAGTATGGATTTGTCACTGAGTGGAGTGTTTCTAAGAGGATTTTGCAGAGAGGGGTACTAGATCTGACAGTAAATGGGACTCTAAAGCAAAGGCACGACTGTGGTTGATCAAATCTGGATATGGCACAAAGCTGCCAGAAAAGCAAATAGCAGTAAGGACAAGGCAGTGACACACAGCAAGACAGTTGCAGACAAAATGCATTTTTAATACAGGCAAATGCAAAGTTACACATTTAGGAGCAAGGAATGTGGACAGAACCTTCAAAATCTGTAATCTGGCTCTGAAAACTGCAGGTCTGATTTGGAGGCACAGGTCGGAGCAGATAAGCAACTCAATGTGCTGTGTTAGAGATCTTCTTGCAAAAAGAGCTAGTACAATCGTCAGATTGGTAAGTAGCACAGTGGAAGTAAGTGATTTCACTTGATAAAATACCGGGTCTGCCTCTGCTGTCCAAACTTGTAAACTATCTTGGAAGAAGGGACAGTGTTGAAGTTCAAAACCTGAAGAAAATGCCCCACAGCAAGAGATTTGTCTGTTTAGCTTATTTCAGAAAGCAGCATAATTAAGTAATTCTCACTATGTTAAATTTAACTGAACTAAAAATTCTGGTATCAAAAGGTACTTTAATTTAGCAGGAAAAGACACAACAAGCAGTAATGACGGGGGGCTGAAGAAAATTACTAAAAGAAGCAGGACACATGTAATGATGAAAATTATTAACACTGGAACAAGCTCAAAGAAGTGGATTCTCCATCTTGTGAAGAGCTTCAATCAAGACTGCTTTAGTTAAATGCATCTGGATAGATGAAGAGGTAAATGTGTGAAACATGCAATGACCAAGGGCAAATTTGCTCTGGAGGTCAGTATTTGCCAAGGTCTTGGTTCATGATTTAGCCAGACATATGCTCAGGCTCACAAGCTTAGAAATACGCCCAAATCCTGCAAATCAGCTGTAGTCCTAAACGGCTAGAGCAGGAGACACACTTGTTGGTTTGTGCAAGCAAGAGCTAATTCACTCTAGTGGGCTGCAAACACATGCTGCAAAACCTGTACAATTTATGTTTTTCTATTACTTTGGAAAAAAATGTCACAAGCTGTTTGTAACTGAGTAGTCAGCTTTGTGGTTCAGACCAGAAATGACAGGCTGGAGAAAGGAGATTCCCAAGCATAGAATAAGTCCCTGCTTATACTGCATGTTTCTAGTTAGACCTAGCAGTACCCAAAAGTTCATACTATTAATTTATGTGTGTCTGTGCATGCAGGCAATAAACTGCTTCTAAAAGGAGAGGTTTTCCAAAATGTCTGGTGCTTTTTACTATTTCCATGTTAGTCTTAATTGCTTCCCTTTCTGTACATCTGTATAGAAAACAGTTTAGAAACAGAAGTATTATAAATGATGGGAAGGTATAAGGAAGTCTTCTACCTGAATAATGACATGCTGTCTGGGATGCAGAATAATGGCACAGCATATGACGGGGTGCAGTGCCTCCTGTGCAGGGATGAGGGTTTCCTCTTTGCTACCCTTGAAACCACCTCACAAGAGATTCTTCTTAAATTTTGCTCAAAAGAGTTTATAAATCTGATTTTATTTTCTTGTCCTCACATCTCTTCAAAGCAGGATCAATTCCAGGAAGATTCATCTCCAAGAATACAAAGAGAGAGCACTGAGGCTTTCTCGCTGTTGCTGTGAGGGTCAGGACTGCATCTGCAGCCAGCTGTGTCGAGCTTTATTCCTCCCAGTGATGACAAGAGCAGCTGTGGCTCCAAAGCCCCTGTCAGCTCAGAGATGGTTTGTTATGGATGATCTGTCAGGAGATGTCCCAGCTGATGTCCCTGTGTCACCACTTCAAATAAATGAGAAGCCTTGCTTTACAGTGAGTGCCATGCTCCCGCTGAGCTTCCCCATCTTTCCAGCCCCATCATGCTGCTGTGGTCCCCTGCATGCACAGGAACCGCTATGTGGCAACAGTTGTCATCACGTAACTGGTTGGTTGTGACAAAACAGCTTTCTGACAGGAGGAGACAGTCAAGCTATGCTGGCTTGGGGTAAGGCAAGGGTTCCTATCTTCCAAAATCAAGGCAGCAGTGATGTGAAGAGGACAGGGTGGACTAGAGGCCTGAGGTTCCTGTGGGGCTCAGCACAGTTTCTATTCATGAGATTCAGAAGTAATCAGTGACAGCTCCTGCATATGGTGAGACTCAGAAGCATATTTGCAGCTGTATAACAGCAGCACAGACTCTCTTGTCTTGTGAGAGTCGGTCTGGATATGTGCTGGTTTATGTGCCATCTGATAGGCCAGGCTCTAACTCCATCCAGAAGGGGAAAAAAAGGCAATTGCTCTTTCCAGGCAGCAGCTGCCACTACTGTCTTTCTCCAGCTCAAAACAGGTTTGAAGAAGAAAGCATTTGTCAAGCAGCTGGACTTCTGCTTGTTTGTGTGTTTGTTCCTTTGATGAAAAAAGGGGGACTTGAGTTGGCAGCATTTATTCTCTTAACTTCTCAGCACCAGCTACGGTTGCATAGAGTGATAATCCTGGTGCTTTTAAGTGGATTGCCAAGCTTTGTATTTAGCTATGATCCCAATTTACTATGTGTGGCTGACGCTGCAAAAGGCTAACTATACACAGGGGGAGGGGGAAGAATCAGGAAGAATTACATAGGGGACTTCTGTTAGGCATCACACTCAAACTCTGTCCTTGTGATGTGATACGAGTGCATTGAACAGATGTTGAGTTTGATTGTGTCTTAGTTTTAGACTCCTGGGGCTTTTCTCCCCCTTGTGAAGTCCAGAAACACTTGGGAGAATTCACTGGGGGATAAACTGAGTTCCAGATGCTTAAATGCTAACTGAGGTTTATGGGCCTGTCGATATTAGATTGGTTTGTTCATCAATGTAGTCAGATGCTGTCTCTCTTTTACTGAGTTGTGGAAAACAGGAAAACAAGGTTGACACAGAAGGTGCTGGGCTTTGATAGGTGAGTGAAGGTGCCCTGGAATTAATGAGGCAAGTCGTACGCTAGTGCAGAGTCCCACTGCAGGTGAGTTGCTGGTTACACTTGCACCTTGTTTGCAAAGCTGTCTACGAAGCCTTGTCTTCCCTTTGCTTTTACTAAAGCTGTGCTTCCTGCAGAACCAAATGCTTTTCTGTGCCAGCCCAATCTGTGCTGTGACTGCTCTGGACAGGAAAGAAGGACAGCCAGTAAAAGTGGAAGTGTGATCTGTTGGCATCTGCAGGGCTGTGGGTGAGTGAACACCTAATTGAAACTTTCCATTCTTTGGGTTTTGACAAGAGAAAATAGATCGTCAGTTTTAACAGGAATGCCTATTTAACATTAGAAGTCTATTTTACTATTTTTCTCATTTAATAAAAAAAAAATAAATCCTGAAAATTCTTTAAAGAAAGTGTTTGGATGGAAGCTAAGTGTTTTTAACTTTTAAAATGTTACCTAGAATTAGTACTATGTACCAAGGACAGCACTTCTAACAACAGCAAAAAAAGCAGCAGGCCAGACTTGTAACTACAGTGTCATTTTCTCAAAGTCATTTCTGGTGGCTGGGCTTCACAGACCACCAATATCTTTAGTCCTTGGGTGTTTCCTTGGCTGCAGGAGGCATGGCCAGGGCAGCTCTGCATGCTTTCAGTGCCTAATCATTGCCCAGGCAGAGGAGGCTGTGCACTGAAAATGTCTGATTTGCATGCTGGTACATGCATACAGCTCTCTGTGTTGCTTGTTTTAGCAACATGTTAGAGTGTTTTGGAGACTCAAAATGAATTCTTGACCTCAGAGTATCTGAGTGTTTAATCTGTACCACAGCGGAAATATGCAATCAGCTTGCTTCTTCACACAAACTTCACTATTCACAACCCTTGTAATTTTAATCCTGTAATGTCTGGTAATTGTTAGTTGAAACAGTGTCTATTTTGCTGAGGTTTTTTAAAAGCTGAAGTTGGTGGGTTAATATATGGCCAGAGCTAACACCTTCTCTGTGCGAGTAATCTGCAGGCCTGATTATCAGCCTTCCATAGTGAGTGTGATTTCCTCCCATGGCACTCAGGGTGTGGGGGACAGGCAGTCTGAAGCTGGTCTGGATAATGTTCAGCACAACATGGGGGAAACCAGACTGCATCTCTGGAATGGTGATGCTTTGGGCCCTCAAGCAAACCCTGTTTTGGTTTTGCGGTTTGGTTGCTTAGTTGGTTTAGGGTTTTTTGTTGCTGTTGTTGTTTGGTTGATTTAATAGATGCAGTAGAGGTCACTTAGTTGTAATTAAATGGTAGTAAGTTTTTAATCACTGAGCCTATTTTTTATTCTTTTGCTGTATAACTGCGTAACTCCCAGCAGTGAATGCTTTTTTACTCATCTCAAGTCTCAGCTGTTTTATTTTCTCCTTTTGGTAAATATTTAAAGATCCGATTTATAATTCCTGCCTCTGAGCCTGAGAGCTGGAAGCAGCATATTCATCACACATAACAAAGAATTTTAATTCTTGCTTTGAGGGAGCCATGGGTAAGTCTCAGTCACAAATGAAACATTTACCATGAAATAAACACTTCCAGGAAGACCCTCCATGACTGCATGAGCCACAGGTACTGTGGCAAGTAGGGTCATAGCTGATGAGTTGTACAGTACAGTCACAGAAGTGTGAGAGGCCGAGCCTGTCCCCAGGTTTCAAAGCATCTGCTCAGAAGCTGCTTGAGCTCTGCCCTGATGTTGGCTGAGCCCTTTTCTTCTCTTTGGAGGCTGCCCTGAACAACAGTCCCGTGGTTGGTAGGAACCTTCTCTTATCCAGCCTAAATGTGCATGTGGCTTTTATCCTGCTGCTGCCTCTTCCCAGGCTTGGAAATATTCAGAATTAGGGAAGAGAAAGTCTCAGTCAGAGGTGTCCCTTCTTCTGTCTCTGCCCCACCAGGATCAGCCTCTTGTCACCACCTATTGGTGCCATACTGAAGGTGCCATACTGAAGTGAAAGTGCATGTTCCAGCCTTGGTATGTGATAAAATTCAGACTAGGTGGCAAGGCTGGGGAGTAACCCAGCCAACTTCCTGGACACCAGTGGGGAAGATATTTACATGGGAGGGGCAGAATAGGAGACTTCTATGTTTATGTTCTCTAGAAACAATTATGACATCTCAATAGTAAAATATTCTCATATTTTATACAGGCACTATCATTTCCATTAATTCATGGGAATTACTAAGGTTTGAATTGACAGAATAATTTAAAACAGGGTTTCAATGTGAATTTGTTCATGAAGAAGAGCTTAACACACAACTGAAGCTGGCATGACACTGTGCAAATCGGCTGGAGCTCAGCAGGAGCCAGTCTGAAAATCCAGACAGCTTTATTCCTGACGTGGGAGCACTTACGGCGTTATGACCACAAGAAGCAGATTGAGCGCAGGATGCCTTTTACGCATATGTGAGGCCTTCCTTGGCAGTGCACGCCGGCCCCATTTGGTTGGGTAAAACAGACTGTAACAACCGGGACGCCGGTATTAAGCACTGCTGGAACGTTCAGCCCACCCCCGCTCCCCGCCCGCGGTGGGTGGGGTGGCGGCACTTCCGCCCCTGTCCGTGGTGCTGAAGCGGCTCCCGCCGCCCCGGCCAGGGCCCGCCCCTAGCTGCCGCCGCGGTTCGTGTGCCGCCCCCGTCCCGCGGCCGCGCAGCGCCGGTGGGCTGCGGCGGGGCGCCATGGCAGCGCGGGGGCCCTGAGGCGGCGGCAGGGCCGGCATGGAGGCGGATTTCGCCGCCTTCGGGAGCCCGCTGTGCGGCGAGGTCAAGCGCTTCTGCCGGCGGGTGCGGGAGACCTACCGCGAGATCAAGGAGGACCTCACCCCCTACAAAGATGACCGTTACTACCGGTACGGGCGCGGTTCTCCGCCGGGGGCCCGGGGCCCTGTCCGCCCGCCGGGGCTCCAACCGGCTTCGTGCGGGGTGGGCTCAGCGGCGCTCGGCTGGGCCTCCGGACAGGAGCGGGGCCGCCTCGGGGGGAAGGCGGGGACCAGCACAGGGAGATCTGTGGCCGGGCTTCATGCGAGGACCCCCGCCGTGCACTCGGGAGCAGCCGCCTCGGCCCAGGGGCCCTCCCCAGGCAGGCGGCGCAGCGGGCGACCGGGCCCCGCAGTATCGGGCGGGCGGCAGCGGGCGCGGCGCCGCTGGTGGCGCGCTCTGCTCGGCTCGGCTCTGGGGGGAACGTGGTCCGGCAGGGCCCTGGGCAGAAAGCCTCACACCTTTGGGCTGCACCTACCCTCACGTACTGATATCCGTGTGTAGGTGATAAAAGCAGTTCTAGTCTGCATCCACCCGTGCTGCGCCTTTTCCGCCGTCATATCAAGCGAGGGGAATGTGGTCTAGGGTGGCCTTGAAGCAATTCTGGAATAGGTACAAAACTGGCTGGGGAATCAGAGCAGCTGGCAAAGGTTGAGGTCCAAATGGACAAATGCACTGGGCAGGCTTCACCCATCTTTCCTCCACGCCTGGCCCTGTCCTGTGTTTCCATGAATGACCAGTGATGGCTGAGGAGTATTAATGTGAGATGACTCAAGGCTAGGAGAGACTCCAAAGGCGTTGGAGGACTGGGATGTAAATTAAAAGAATTTTTGGATTGGAGGAAGGGTCTGAAAAAGGAGAATGAAAATCACGAGAAACAATGCCATGAACTGCACAGAGAATGAAAGCTGTTCAGCCACACATGGGTGTGTGTAAGAAAGGTGGTAGGAATTATAGTGCTTTATATACACATACATACACCTATACGTATACATAACTCTTTTAGGAGAGCCACAAGGATGATCATAAGCCTGGAGCTCCTCTCCTATGAAGACAGATTGAAAGAGTTGAGCTGGTTCAGCTGGGAGAAGAGGAAGCTCCGGGAAGACCTTATAGGAGCCTTCCAGTCCCTAAAAGAGGGCCTACAAGAAAGCTGGAGAGGGACATTTTACAAGGACATATAGTGACTGACAGAACAAGAGATGATGGGTTTAAGCTGACAGAAAGAAATTTAGAGTAGATACAAGGAAGAAATTCTTTGTCATGAGGGTGGTGAGGCACTGGAATAGGTTGCCCAGAGAAACATGGATGAAGTTGTAGCTGCCCCATCCGTGGCAGTGTTCAAGGCTAGGGTGGATGGGGCTTGGAGCAACCTCGTCTAATGGAAGGTGTCCAGAACTTCCTTGGGCAACCTGTTCCAGTGCCTCACTACCTTCACTGTGAAGAATTTCTTCCTAATATCTAATCTAAATTGTCTCACTGTTCACAATAGCAAAGACCATAGAGTGTTTGTGTTTGGAGACACTGCCTGCCAGCTGGTCAAAGTTGAACACAACCACGGCCCTTCCTATCAAGACAGTGGCTCCTTGTCACTGAGCCTTAGAGGTGTGAGAAGCCATGGGAGGTGATAAGGAGTGATGGCAATGTACCTGTGTGCATCTGGCAGCGTGATAGTGAATACTGCACTAGAACATTCAGGAGGGGAGACATAAGCCTTGAATTAACAAATCAGATGTCCCAGGAGAGGCATTTCTTCAGCTTTATTTCCAGACGAAACTTGAGCTCTCCAAGGGAAATTGTTATTAACTCAGTTTTATGACTTAAAGTGTGTACAGAGGGACTTTCTGTATTGAAAAGAGAAGATGCTACTCCACCGAATCAAATGAGCTTGTAGAGTAGTGCTAAATTGCCCTCTCTTCAGTGAGAGTATCCTCAAGAGAGATCAGCTGCAGAATGAAACAGAGTGATATTTGGCTTTTGGCAAGAAGATGAGACTCTGTGACTTAGAAGTCATGCTGGTATTTCTCTGCATTGCAAAGATCTTGACCCAAGTGACCTGGCTTAAAGTAAGTTTACTGTTAACTGTCACTGCATACCTGCTGTTCTGGTGTTTCTCATCAGTGTTATGGATGGATGTAGCAATGGCACTTGCTTTTTAGATTCCTGGTAAGAAGGAGGGTTTCTCGATCCTACCGTGTATTCTTCTCACAGCCAACTCTCACTGGTGGGCAGCATAATTAAATACTTCATCCTCTTCTCTCTCTATTTTATTCAGTATGTTTGCTCAACTTATAGATGAGCACATTTATGGATGTAATGGAGATTTTTACTGGAATTTTGGAACTTTGACCAAGGAAATGCTGTGTGGCTTGTCTTTACTTCAAGGAGGTTCTCTAAAATAATCAGGTTACTAAAAACAAAGAGTATCTTATATCAGACTAACAAAATAAAGAGATGGTAAAACCATATAAAAAGTGTGTGAGGCCATCAGCCACTCCAGTCTCCCCTCCTGCTGTCTGAGCAAAGCCATTGGGCCACCAGCTGGTGGTTGCCAATACCTCTTTGGAAATGGAGCAGTCTAGTCCATTAAGTGGTAGAGAAGGAGAGGGCTGGGGTGAGAGCTTACAAGTAATCAATATTTTCTAGAAAAAAATCAAAATTGGCTGCTGCAGCCTCACTCCTGATTCCTGTATGGACATCCTTCTCTTGAGTGCCAACAGGGAAGCTCAAAACTGGAAAGCCATGGAGCACAGCTGATAACAGAAATGGAAAACCTATAAGCAGTCCCCTTTGTGACTGGCAGGGAAACCTTTTCTTGACTGGGGGTGCTCGTTGTAGGCTCTGTGGGTATGTGGTCATCCTCAGCAACAGGATTTGGTGCAAGAGGATGACCTATCTCAGAGATGGCTGATGAAGCTGTTGCCCAAGTAACTGTCCTGTTGCTGCAGGGATGGCTGAGTCGTTTCTGATTCAGCTCAGAGGCTGTCCCAGTTTACTGACATCTTTTGGCGATGTTTTCCTTTAAAGCACGGTGCTCTTGAACATGTGGTTCAGCTGCTGTCTATGAGCAGCCCATTCTTCGGGCAGGGGCAACAATTGATGGTGGCAGGTTCTTCAGCCACCCCAGGCTACACTGTCCTCACTCCACACAACCCCAGGGCACTCATCCACACTAAAGAAATGAAGGGATGTCCATGTCAGTGAGTTTGTTCTGCCCAACAGCCCAGAACAGTCTCTATATTGTGCCTCTTGGGGTATTTCTCCAAGAGCAAGTGCTTATTTACCCAGCCATCTAGGAGAGATGTGAGAGCAGAGTTAGCCATGGCTCAGCACAGTGATCAATGCCATCTGTCTGGGTTAATAGTTCCCTTAGGGGGACATGGCACCTCATGGTAAACTTGTAACAGAGACTGTGTATTTACAGACTGATGAGTGCAGTATTAATAACCTCACTGGTAACCACAATACAAGATTGGTCTGGACTTAGCACACCTAATATTAGTCTGTGGTACATGACGAGATGTTTGGTGCAGTAGATAAGCTCAGAGAAGAAGGGAAAAGTGTTACACTCTCCCATCAGGGCTATCACAAAGTGTATCATATTTATTACAGCACCTTCAGTATTGCTCCAAGTAAGCCACTTGAATGAGCAGTTTGTTGGCTGGTATCTCTCCCTCTCACTCTAATGTATTCCTTTCCCCACTAGCATGCCTCCTGGCCAAGAGGGCAGGGCAGGGAATGCTGATGGAGATCTCCGTTACTGCACTGGGCAATTTGAAGTAAACTATTGGTATGAAAAGAGTTTAATATCGATGTTTCTAAAATAGATACATTTTTATCTATTCTGTGTGTTGTCAGTGAGGTATACAAAGCTTACCAGAACACACCAGGCCTCCCAGTCAGAGTTTCATAACCCTATCCGCTAGCTAACATCAAAGAGTTCAGCATGCTGAAAGCATTTCTGTAGGAAAGCAAGCAATTAAACCTGATAGAGAGGAGGGAACAGGAGGTTGGCCAAACAACGGGTTGTGGCCTGACAACAGGGTTGTGTAACTGTAAGTAACAACCTGGTATTCTTGAAAAATCAGTTTCTAGGTTAATGAACACATCCCACTGGCCAATCAGCTTATATAGGGAAGCACAGTGTTGATGCTGAATTTAGTAATAATGCCCAGAGATTAAGATAAAAGAGCTACAATCCGCCCTGCTTTAAATAAGGGATACATTTTAAACTCCTATCACACAACAATATGACATTTTGTACATCAAAAAGAAAAGACTATATACTGGATATCATGAAACATGTTAATTTAACTCACAGTTCTAATTAATGCTTGATGTTCCTTATATGGATAACAGAAGAGATAAGTATGGGTGATACCAATGTTCTTATTTCCTCAGCATCTTCTATTAGTGTTTCCAGTTCATTAAGACACAGCTACTTTTCAAAACATTTGGGAAAAGTTCATTCACAGTGGTTTTGCTCCTTTGGCAAGAAGAGAATAGCAGATCATTTGACTCAGCAGTAAAGAGAAGCCGTTTGTTTTTCCTTAGAGAAACTAGTGTTCACATGCTTCAGAGAAGAACACTTGAAGCTTGCAGAGAGGACTGCTGTGATAAGGACACGCTTTGTCCCACCTTCTTAAAATCTTTCCCAGGTGCTCAAAGTGCAAGTCTGTGAGAAGCCAAGGGGTCAGCACGACCTTGCTGGAGAACTGCAGTCAAATTTCCTGAAGGCTCATGCCACTTCCAGCCTGGACCCAGGTGGGATCTTCAGTGGCTGCCTCATGCCACATCTAGTATCCTTCCCTTGTTTTCCCAGGGCTCCCCGATGGGTCTGGCAACTGGGGGAGGAACCTAAATGACTCCAGTGTGAAGTACACAATGAGGGTGAGAGGGTGTGAAGCAGCAGGTGGAGGAGACGAACACCTCAGCTCCATGACTGCTATAAGTTGGCTCTGCAGCTAGAAGAATTCATCCCAACCTTCTTTCCCTAGCCATACATTTTTTGCTTGCTTGTCTGCCCACAAATATTTCTGTAGCTGCACAGGGACGGAGCAACCAATCCAGCAGAATGCCTTTTTTTTTTTCTCCTGAGTGACTTTTAACTCGGGTAATTTCCATTATTTAGTTCACCATTCTACTGCACAAATATTCATGCTGGCAAAACCCAAAGAGCTGCCAAGTGGCTGCATTTCACCTTTTGTCACTAAAGCTGTAGGTATGAGCCAAAAAATGTATAAACTGGTCATGAAAGTATAGCGTTGATGCTAAGGTGACTAGTGTAAATAGAATCCCAGCTGAGCTAGCATTCAGCCTGCTTTTTCACAGATCAGTCTGCTTCTTCTTGCAGGCCTCCTTCTCTATACACTGTTTGGGTTTCTACACTGGATGAGGCAGTATTTCACCCCTGTGCCACTTCTTGCAAATAGGAAGGCAGAGTGAGACTCTGATTGACTCTGTGTTTGTGGAAGGAGTGGGGTTTCACAGTACCTTCCTTCAGAGTATTTAGTTTGCAAACTCAATGGCACTCTTTTCACAAAACGTGGAGGGTGCAGAATCTGTGTTTACAATGTATTCACAAGCCTTTGAAAGTTGGTAGAAGGCAAAGAGAGACGCGTTCCCATCTGTGTCGCTAATTGAAGTGAGCTGGATTTCAGGCTTTTTCAAGCACGTTTACAGGCTGGAGAGGGTCCAGAGAAGGGCCACAAGATGATCCAGGGACTGGGAAACCTGCTGTATGAGGAGAGGCTGAGAGAACTAGGTTTGCTCAGCCTTCAGAAGAGAATGCTCAGGGGAGACTTTATTTCCAGGGAAGACCTTATCACCATATTCCAGTACTTAGAGGGTGGGTACAAAGAAGATGGAGACTCCCTTTTTTACAAGGAGTCATATGGAAAATGCAAGGGGTAATGGGCACGAGTTACTCCTGGGGAGATTCCTACTGGACAAAAGACGAATTTTTTTCACAATGAGAACAGTTAGCCATTGGAATAATCTCCCCAGGGAAGTGGTGGATTCCCCAACACTGAACACTTGTAAGATTCAGCTGGACAGGGTGCTTTTGACAAGACTAGGTCTCTCTGTGCTTCAATTTCCTACCTATGCAATGAGAATGTATTTTTGTTTTGAGGAGAATAATGTCATTCACCTTAGTGGGACACCTGAATGCCAGAGCCATCATCCAGATAGCTCAGACGTGTGCACAGAAATGGCAGCAGCATGCAGCTGTACTTCGTAGAACACTGGAAATGGTCACAGATACTGTAAGCACCATTCTGTTGTTTTCTGGCGAGGGAGAACTTGTTGGAGAAGCCTGAAGTGTGCTGAAAGCTACACAATGCATATCATAGTCACCTGTGACTTAATGACCTCAACTTGTGAATTGCAGTGCTGTCTTGTTCTGAGCAAATGCAGTTTGTTGTGTTGCTCTGACTACTGAAAGCTTTATTTTCTGCCCTACAGCAGTGATTCTTGTTGATTTAAAATTTGTAAATTACTTTCTTACATCACTTCATATTATGCTTTTCTCAAGACAACCTTTTTATGAGATTACTAAGTAATCATCAGTGCTATAAATCACAGATCTAACTGATGGGATAAACACCATTATCAATGACTGAATTAATTCCCAGCATGTTTCTTTTAGCTTCAGGGGTGTTACACAAGAGACATACTTCATCCCACCGATCACCAGGGATTATATGAATTACCCGTAGGGCAACTGAATGAAATGAGTAATATTATTAATGTGAAGTACCTTTTAAAAGTAATTGCACTAAAACTGCCTTACCATCTAAGTAAGCTTTTAATGGAAGTATTCGATTGTTGAAGAGCTGAATTTTCAAATTACATGTTGACTGATCTATCTAAATATTTCTGAGGTCACACTGAGATGGCTCCACCTTACGTATACGACAAACACCAAAGCCAGGAGGTCACTCCGGATTTTATCCTCAACTAGGCACCAGGTATCCCCACACGTTTAAATAACTAAAATGCTGACTTTCTATAAGAGCTATCAAAAATTAATACAAAATGTAACTGTGCAAGCCCCTAGAACTGCCTGGTTTTCACCATCGCTCCCCAGTGGATAGGTTGACAATCTTTGCTGCTCAGTCTCGGGATGTTTAATAGGAAAGCAGGACAAACTTCATCTCAGCATTTGTGCAACAGTGAAGTGGTGTGAGGTATGATCTGGGGATGTTTATTAAATAGCGTGTTTGAAGTAATAGCTTACTCCTAGCATTTCATGTCCAGTGCTTGTGAGCTGGCCGGGTTCTCTGTGAGCATGATGCATTAGTTGCCTCTTGAATACCACTAAGCTGCATGCAGGTGACTGCAGTGATGGCATTTTCAGCCCATGTAAAGTCATTGCCTTTTCCCATCAGGCTGGGGGAAAAAAATGAACCGTTTACAAGCCAGGCAGCTGTCTCCAATGGGCACTGAACACGCATGTTGGGTGTGGGTAAGTCACATCGGTCCTTATGCCTGAAAGGGATTGAATTTTATAACCCTTTCCCCCCCCCCCCCCCTCCTTTTTTGTTTAAATGAATTCAACAGCTCTTCTCTGTCTTACGTATTTTCTAAGCGTAAATGTCCCTTTGACGAATGTGGTTGCTGCTACTACAATACAAGCTGGGAAAAGGCCCTGGTATGTGTAAATCACAGCTGTCCCCCCAACATAACGAGGTGTTCAGCGGCCAAGGACGAGCCACACTTTCGCACCCCAGGCCTGGTCACTGAGGTGGCGCTTCAAAGCACCGAAGCTCAGCGCCGGGGCCAGCTGCTTCCAGAAGCAGCTCGCTCTCCCTCCGGCGGCAGCTGGGGGCTGCCTGGGCGGGCCGGGGGCCCGCGACCGCGCCCCTTGCCCGCCCCGGCTGTGGGAACGCGGCGGTTTGCCGCTCAGGCCGCAGGCCAGGCCCTGGCCACCGGGGCGCGACCCGCAGAACGCGGCCCGTGTCCCCTCCGGCTCGCCGTAGCGCCGCCGCCAACAGTGTCGCCCTTCGGCCTCGCGGCGAAGGAGTGGCGGGTGTTATCGTGACGTCTCCCGGGTCGCGTGGCGGGCGGGTGACGCACGCGGAAGCCGCCGCGAGGCACCGCTCACGATCGTGCCACGGCAGCGGCGGCAGGTCCCGGGCGAGGGCGGGGGGCGGAGGTGCCGCCCCCTCCGCGCATGCGGCGCCGGGATGGAGCCGTGAGTGGCGGGGAGGAGGAGAAGGAGGAGCGGGAGCGGGGTGGTCGCGTGTGCCGGGCCGGGAGGGGGTTCGCGCTCCCCCCTCGCGCTGGCGGCCGGAGTAGCCGTTGAACGGCCGGCGGGGCGCGTGCCCACGCCTGAGCGGGGCTGCCGGCGGTCCGCGGTGTTGGGGGGGGGGGGGCGCCCACACCGAGCCGAGGCTGCCGGGACGGGATGTGCTGCTTGGCTTGGGTCCGCGTCCGCGGCGGGAAGAAGAAATGCCTTGCGCTGTCTGGGCGCAGTGATTTAAGCTTCTCTATGAAGAGGTGAATCCCGTCCTTCAGTTTATACACGTTAATTCCTATTGAGGAAATAAGGTCACCGGGGGTTAAATCAGTGTGTCTGAGGCTGCGGTTCGGCAGTCAGAAAACCCGAGAGGGACTGTCCACTTCACTTAGGATAACGCTGTGCTTTTTTTCTCTTCTGCGGTGCATAGCCCGGTCTCTTATCTCCACTCTCATATTAGATCTGTTAAGGAAAAGCAAAACTTGTTTTCCCGGATATGTCTTCGCTTGGACAGAGCCACAGTCATGACTAATTCAGTCTTCAATGAGTACAACAAACAGGACATGTAAAAAAGAAAAGCCAAACCCACCCCATGCACACAAGCTGTTTAGCATAGTCACGGTTAGCTGTCAGTCATCCTATAAAAGTGCTATGTAGTATGTTAATTGTATGCATCCTTTTATAGAGTCATGTGCCTCCTCATTAGTTATTAACCACTGTGGACTGCATCTGCACAAAATTCAAGGTCTCCTGAGGGACAACAAAGCAAGCAGTGTCTTTAAGAAGGTGTGATGTGTACAGACAGACCCAGTACTGTGGTTGTAGGTAACATCTGTAATAATTCAAATCAGACTGGTTTTGATGGTTTTATTTGGGAGCGAGCCTAAAATAGAAAAGAGTGTTTGGAGGCAGTATGACAGAGAAGCTGCTCTGTGTAAAAGTAAGTTATTTCTGATTTTAGTATGAACTCTGTGCTACCTACTGTTTAATCCCAATTTTGTCACAGCTTTCCCATCTGTAAAGTGGGAGTCTGAAGTGAAAACTGCCGTATAAGAGACTGTTTTTCTTGATGGTCTTTACTCTGGTTAAGGCTGTGTTGTGCAGGCATGAGAGGCTATTTGAAATGAGGAATAGCCTAAGAAATATTTTGCTTACCCATTTGAGCCAAAGCTTTACTCATAGAGCAAGAGTTAACTTACCTCTCCATTTCGTGTGTGAACGGCTACTGGAAGACTGCAGTTGTTATGACAGTGCATTTCCATAGTTCATTCTAGCACAGGTTGCGTTAGTGCGGTTGAGCCTTTACTGACTACTATTTGAGATGTCTAAGTATAATGTTTTTCTGTTTGTAGCTCAGTGCTTTCTGCTCCTTTGCAGTTAGTTTCAAACATATCCAGTTTAATTATAGACTGTTTAATTCGTGTCTGAGCTACGATAAAACTCAGTGCAGGTGGAGGAAGCTGCCTGAAAATTCTGTAGGCGCTTGGATGACCACTCCTGAGCTTTGGACTGCCTTGGCCAGGCCAAATAAAGCATCTTCTGTTGATGAAGCAAAGCACAGTTCTTTACTCATTTGAGCAGGTGCTTCCAGAGTGAGTAGCCTTCTTCATTTTTCCTGTAAATGCCTTTCAAACATTATATTCTTTGTTAGGCCTCTCAGGTGTCAGAAAGCTGTTAGTGGGGATCATCAACTTGCACTTACATAGATTAATAAACTTTATATAGTCTCTTTCCAAAAGGCAGGTGTTCGACAATAGAATGTACAGGAAGATAATGTAATCTGCTTGCTTTGTCAGCTGGTGATAGGTTGATAAGAGACACTTAAACCACACAAAAAAATTCTGTTACTGTAGCAAGGAGCAATCACCCGATGGGAATGCTGTTGTTTGTTGTCATGATAAATGCAGTTAAGATTTGGCTGAGTTCTTACATTTGCTTTTACAAAAAGTGTCCATGTTGTCTTACTGACCTGTAAAGTAGCACAAACCATCAGTGGCTTAAATGAGGCTGCAGGAGTTTCTCTTCAGAAAAAGGGAAAACACAATGTTTTCTGGTCTCTTGTCTTTGTTAAGTGCCAGTATGACTGTTCTTAGGTGGGTGTGCACCTACCCAATTTGACTTTTAGGTGTTGCACTGCCTGGAGAGGAGTTGGAATAAAGAATGAGGCAACCTCTGGAATGTGTTTCTTGGAAAGCTTGCGAGCACATCTGTGCTCTGGCATATGAGTAATGGAAGGTGATAATTACCAAAGGCTGTAAAACTGTGAGTGTTGGCTGGGTGGCAAACTCTGGTAACTTTTCTGTAAGGACTTTGGAGGTGAAGCTGCTTTTCATGTTCACATTACGCATTTTGAAATATCTGTAAAAATTTGGAATTAGGAATCTTATCAAAAGAACTAGGAGTATGTGTAGGAAGTCAGAAGTGTCCTGCATCAGGCTGTAGCTGCCCTGATGTAAGGTGTTACAAACAGCACAAGCATATGTGATACTTTTCTGCATGTATCTGATACTCTTCAAGTCCTCAGCAGTTCTCAACCCATGGACTTTCCCATCCAGACCTGGTTCTGTATATTGAAAGTGATTCTCAGTGCTGTCTCACAAAGCATTTGGTATGCACTTGGACCCTTACAGTTAATTTAGGCATACCGGCATTTATGTACCATTTTTGTATATGAAGGATTTTCTTGTTAAGATTAGTGTTTTGGTCTCTCAAGATACATCTTGATGCATAATATCAATAGGCAGACAGGGAATACCAGATCCTCCGGGTAACTGAAAGAGCCCTTGGAACAAACACGAAAATGTACCTTAGTTAGTTTAGTACTAGTACAGATGTAATAGCTTTAAAGAAGTTTAAATGCATGAAGGCTGAGATTTTAAGATGTTGATTTAAGGAAAATACTGTAGTTATATCCCTGGTAATATATATCCCTGTCAAATATGTATCCCTGGTAAAATATATCCCTGTACAGACAAGTTCTGGTTTGAAATGCCTCTATTAATTGGCATTTTTCAAAATCAACTTTAAATAGTGTATTTAGTGTCTGTGAGAATTCTGTGTGATGGTCTCTGTGACAGAGATCTGATCTGTCCCTGTTTATGACTGTGTTAATTTAATGTACAATTTACCTTTTTTTTGCCTACATAATCAACTGTTAGGACTTCATAGGCTGCTGTGTTTTTGCTGTGCCTAACAGCATGTGGCAAAGCAAGTTACACTCTGCAGGTGCTATGGCTGGAATCCTGTACAGCCAGTTTGTTCAAACTTGTAACATTTACAGTTACTTGCTTGTAGTTCTCATTACTTCTGTTGAGGTTTCCTCCCTTCCTGGTCTCCTTCAGGACCTAAATTAAGCTTTATGTCTTTCAATCTTTATAGTAAAGGAATAATGTAATTATTTTTGTAGTGCTTCCTTTGGAGAGAATGCAGTGGTTCTTAGAAAACAAAAGGTATTAATAAATCTTTTTTACTGGTTTAAAGTGAATGGTTTGCCTTGCTTTTAAGGGCTGCCAGACATGCACGCTTGCGGTACCTGGTCCCAGAATTCAGGCTGGGCTTATGGAAAGGATTCCACCACCTTTTCTGCATTTCTTCGTAGTGTGGTTCATCAGGAAGAGCACTATTCAGCTAGTGAAAATAAATTTTATTCCAAGCTGAAAGGGAGCACTGTCATTAAAGTCTTACGCTTTCATTTCTTTCCATGATGGTGCTCATACAACTTTATCAGAAGACAGCCCCACCTCCAATCCTATAGCTTTCCCATATAAACTGTACAGCTTTCTGTGATCATGCCTACCGGAACAGCAGCACAAATTGGCTCTACAGTGGCTCAGTTACACAGTGTAACTAAAAAAGAAATGTTGGCTGTATTTTGAAACATGGGGGTTTGTCATTTTTCGAACTACGCATTTAAGAAAAAGGGAGATAGAGGAGGGATACATTATGTAGGATCACGTCTTTGATCAACTTTCCTTTAAGCTAACAGAACAGAACAATGCAGTTGGTCCTTTCCATACTTTGTTTGTCTTTAACTTAAGGATAACCACCAAACAGCTGTGGAAGAGATGTCATTGCTTTTATGTATATTTGTATTTAAGTGTCTAATAATGAACTTAAGTTCAGGTTTCTATTTTCCAAGCTTTGGTAGCCTTCAGGCAGGAATGCAGGATCTGAGCATCTAGCAGATTTACTGTGTGTTAGGGGTGACCCTTCAGGGAGGAAGTGTAGCTCTAGATATAGGGTGCAGAAAGCTCATCAAGACCCTGTGCAGGTAACTGAGTTGTTAAGTGATGTCAGTCCCCTTAGGTTAAGCTGTCATTGCAGGAGACATAGTATTTGAGATGTTTAACTTACTAATGTATGAACTAAAACCACTTTTTCTTGCTCTAGAAATGCTTTTTCAAGCTCAAGTCCTAGGACAGTAGAAAATCTTGGCATAAAAAGAGTGGGCAAAATTCATACATTTTGGGGCATGACGCCCATGCATGTGTATACATATGTCTGATAATTCCTAGCAGTTACCCTTGCTCTATAAAACAGCCTTACTTTTTTTTTTCCCCCCTCAGTGTTACCTCAGAGTTTGGTTTAATTTTCTGTGTGAGGAATGGATGGGGCCAGTTCTCTCCCTCCTTTTAAAAGTATGACTGACAACTAATACATTGCTTTCTTTTGCTTCCTGTAGGCTGGCACCTATGCGATTATATACACTGTCCAAACGGCACTTTGTTCTGGTCTTTGTAGTATTCTTTGTTTGTTTTGGTCTGACAGTCTTCATAGGAATAGCAGGTAAGGATGTTGTATTTTTGTAAGATTACAGTTCTTGTATGCTTTGTCTAAACCTGTTAGTATTTACAGATGTATTTAAATGCTAATGAGCTTACTGCCCCTGGGGTGTCTGAGGGAGCATTATTTTTCACAGGGAGGGGGAAGTGTTTCTTCCATCTCATTTTCTCATAGGAGTACTACCTACACAGATTTGGTGTTTGCAGCTGCCTTGCAGGGAAGAGTCAGTAAAGTAAAACAAAACCAGCCTTATTGTAATGTATTTTTTCAACAGAAGTTTCTTCTGTGTATTTCAGTCTGCAAAATGGTGGTGCTAATAGCTAGTTCCCCCCCCCCGTGGAGGAAATTGATAACTGTTTGTAAAGCCTTCCAAATGCTTGGGTGGTAAATGCCACAGAAATACAAAACACTTTAGTAATGTAAAAAATACGTATTTCTGTTGTCAAACCAGAGCTTCGGTCTCTAGTTACAGAGACCTTTGTGGGAGTCATGAGGCAATCTGTAGGCTAAGCACTTAGTGCCTGGATACTTGTCCTGGGAGATCAGAGATCATTCAGTGCAAGTCTGGTCGATAGAGACGCAGAGTGTCATTAAACAGATGGAAAGCGTGGGAGCCCTCTGTATTTCATGCCAGAGAGCTTCTCCAGGTCTAAAATGTACTTGCAGAAGAAGTCAGCATGCTGTCCATGCTATATTAGTAAGCTAATACTCTGCTGTCAGGGGAGCTTTTTTCAGCACAGAAGTTAGGGAGAGGGGGAGGATTTGTACTCAATAAGCAACCTGCCCCCATATAAGAATTATAAGGATGTTACCACCTCCCCCCGCTTTACTGCTATTTTCACGTCACCCAGCAGGTTCTCCTGTGCCACTGTCTGATACCTCTTGACCTGCCTGTAAGGTTGTCTCTACCACTGCCCTGTTCTTCACCTCCTTCTGAATGAGGCAGGCTGCCCAGGGACTCATCTGTTTCTGCCTGCCTTGGAAAGGGGGGTTAATTGGAGGCAGCTGTTTGGGCTTTTTGTGCCCATCTGTGCCTTATAGGCAGTACATTCTTCATAATAGCATTAAATAATGAAATTTGTTTATGTTTGATTTATTGTAGCAAACTAAGTTCCAAACAGACTTCCAGTTCATAAAGGTTAAACTGAAATATTCCTGTGATTTTCCTAAGGATACTTGCTGAAGGGCGTTATTTGGCCACTAAAATCCCATATAAACACATTTGCAAAGATTCATTTTATATGAATGATAAAGGGAAAAAAAATCCCTGGAATAACTTGATTTAGTGTCATTTTGCTATTTGGCTTAAAAAGTGAACCATATTTGTACTTGTGTATTTATACTGCTCAGTTGCAAGAAATGAAAGCAAGTTGTTTTGCGTAAGACTAGGCAAAAAGCAGTGCTCCTGGAAGAGAAAACTAAACATTTAATTCTTAATCGGTAGGAGAACCTGAAAGAGAGCTATGTTAGTGTGTTGCATTGTGTCTGCGTGCAGCTTGATCTGATGATGTGGTTACCCTTTGGTTCAGGGGACTTGACTGCTGTAAGCAGCTCATATATACCCTGCTGCTAGGGTGCCAGGATTCACCTACAGTCCCCTTTCAGGAATGGATTTAGGATTTTTGTCCTTGTAAGACTGGTTTGCTGGATAGTTTTGTTGACAGAGCATGAACACAGTTCATTATTATAGCTTAATTATTTTTAAAGTAATGCTCTTTACCTTGGGAGAAGACTCACTGAATACTTACAGTGATGTTTTTTGAGGCTTTCATTGACAGGTCCTTGTTGCCTGTGAACAGAGGGGCACTAACAACAGAGTCCTCCCTCATTAAAGTGTGCAGTCTGAGCAAAACTCACCAAACCCCCTTACATAAGTGAAAATGTGGGAGATGCATCCATATTTACTGTGCCACTTGACTATGCAATTGCCCATACTCAACATCTCTTATCTGCAGTTTCATAAGCCGAGCAGAAGTCTTGGTTTTCATCTGAGAAGACAATTTAAGGTAGCTGTTGTTTTTCAGTTCTTGTAACACAAGGCAGATGCAGACTTGTTGTTTTCCTTTTTTTTTCCTCCAAGTTACACTTTTCTTTCCCTTTTCCCAATAGGTCTGTGTCAGTTTTGGGGTAAGACAAGTGCAAGGAAAATCCAAGGTGCAGAGCTCATTTTCTGTACCTGTGTAGTTCTTCTGTTCACCACCTCAGTGTGGTTCTTTGCTTTCAGATGTCATTCTGTTAACTGAGCAAGACTAAAAGAAAAACAATAACAGTATAATTAAATCACCATATTTTAATAATATGACCACAGCATTGTTTTGATGTGTTGGTTGCTAGAAGAGTAGAACCTCATAATTTATTTTGTTATGGTTGCTGCTCTTAAAAACTGGGACTGTGATCTCTTTCCCCCAGTACTGGCTCATGCCTTCTGGTAAAACCCCCCAACTTCTAAAAAGGGCTCATTCTGTTGGGTTTGTTAAGGCTTAATTACTGAAATACAATGAGTCATCAACTATGAGCACTTACTGGATTTCAGCTGTACTGTTCAAAACAAAAATGCCATCCAAAAATTTGCCCTCTTTATATGTACTCGAGAACTGAAAAGTTCAGTGATGTGAAGCTGACTTTGTAGTGAGTGGCTGTTAGTGAAGCTGAACTGTAATTCTAATACAACATTTTGAGTGTGATGGGTGAAATTCTTCAGTTTTCCATTTATAGTTTGTAAGGTTGTTAATACTGTAGTCAAGTGGTTGTAGAAGCCCAACCAATGCTGCATGTTTAGAGCTGTCATGACAGCTAACCTGAAATACTTCTTGCACAGAATGATCCCATGTTGCTCGTTTGTAAACTTCCTTCTTTTCCACAGTTTCTCTGTAGAAACTTTGAAGTTCACATTTTTTGTGAAAAATTGCTTTTCTTTATATTATTTTTTAATACTTAAGTTTGTGGCTGAAACAGCCTGTTTTGAGAATTAATAAATTACATTAAATTGCCAGACCAAATATGTAAGGGGAGAGACCATTTAGGCAGAGAAATTGTACTGTGGCTGGGAAGCCTCTAGAGTGACCCAAATGCACACGCATACATCCTGCCTGTGTCTCTACATGCTATACATCTCTTCCCTGTCTGTTCACACCCCGGTATATAGATGCAGACCTTTTCCTACTCTTCCATTTAATTTTTCTGGTTTAGACCTTTCATATATATATACACAGGCATGCATGAATACTCTTGTGTATGTACATACACACATGCATTCCTCTTCTCCCCAGTATCTTGTGTTCTTGCATACCTAGGGCAGCTAAGGGGAAACCATACTGCTGTCTGCAACAACCTTATCATAGGGTACTCAGAAGATATGGCTAGGCTGTTCTCAGTGGTGCATGATAATAGGGTGAGAGGCAACAGACAAGCTGGAGCACAAGAAATTCCAGCAAGATATTAGGAATTTTTTTTCTACCATAAAAGTGGTTAAATCCTTCTTTACTGTGAGAGTGGTGAGGTACTGGAATGGGTTGCCCAAGCAAGTTGTGAATGCTCCATCCCTGGCAGTGTTCAAGGCCAGATTGGGCCGAGCCTTTGCTGACATGGTTTAGTGTGAGGTGTCCCTGCCCATGGCAGGGGGTTTGAAACTAGGTGATCTTAATGTCGTTTGCAACCCTAACTGTTCTATGATTCTATACTGGAACAGGTTACCCAGGGAGGCTGTGGGAGTCTCTGTCCTTGCAGATGTTCAAGATTTGATAGCAGCCTGATCAATATGGTCTAATTAGGCAAAATGGTGGACTAGATAGCCTCTGAAGGTCTCTTCTAACATAAATTATTGTTTTATTGCTTCCCATTTATTGCATACAGAACTAGAGGTAGGGTGTGAGTGGATGGATGCTGTTGATGAGTACTTGTGTGTTGTCTGTATGCAAAATGATTGAAGGAATGGTTGCATAAAAAGTCTGGCAGCAAGCTGAACCATCTACTATAATTGGACATGAAACTCTATTGAGTAAACAGATTGTCTGTTTTAGCAGGAATTGTTTATAGAACTTTTCTGCAATTCTGTTTATTTATGCAACTATATACATTATATATTACAGCCTCAGATTTCTATAGGAAAGGGGGGGGCCAGTCTGAGTAGACTGAGAACTGTTCCCAACCAAACACATGGGTATATTGGCTTGTACAGACTAATGCAATGAAAACCAAACACTAGGCAGGAAGTACTGTTACTGTGATTGGACACATAATTGTGGTACTCATACATAAATTCACCCAAATGCTGTGAGAAGCGTTTGCCATGGTACCCAAGCCTTGAGTGCAATGCATTATGGATACAATGCTCTATGTAGATCAGGTAACAGCAGTAGTTTAGCTGTAGAAACTTTATAGTGCAGTTAAATATGCTGGTTTCTCAGGTGGGTTTTGCAGCCCTTGTTGAGCTTCAAGGTGCTGTAACAACAGTGTTAGCTAGCTTAGCTAACTTAGCTACCTTTTTCTGTAACTGAATACTTTCATAACTGCAGTATACAGCTTAGCTTGGCAAAATTACTGTGTGGGTTGTTGTAGCAGTTTAGAGTACACATGCCGGGCTTCTGACATGGAGCTCTTGATTTATAATTTACTTCCTATTTAAACATGATTAGAAATCCTATGGCAGAGAAGCTTAAAGAAACATTCAGGCCAATTTTATTAATGATACTGAAATGTCTTAAGTGATTTATTTCTCCATCAGCTTAAATACCTGAAAAGTGGGATACTATTTACCTGCTTTGCATGGAGATGTTTTTGAAGTCATGTATTTACGTCAGTAATATGAATACTTCAGTATTGTTTTCTGTCTTCTTTCTTATGTGTTGTGTAGGCCCTAATGTAATCGAAACTTCTGTAGCAAGAACTGATTTAAATAACAGCCTAAAGGTAAGAGTTAATAAATAACGTTGGATTACAGGAATGGCTTTATTTGATGTCAGTAATGTTGAACATTTCCCCCATCCCCCAATTATTGTAAGTATTTAATTTTTTACTGGGAAACCTTCACATTTGTTTTCTTGAAAGCTCTCGTAGTTGGGTTCTCACTTCTTGCATTTTTATTTCTGTCTAGCTCTGTACTGTCAACCTAGTATCTGAAGGAATTTTGGTGAAAGTGCTAAGAAGGTTTTGTTGCTTTGTTTTGAGGGATTTTAAAGTAATTTTTCTTTAGATACACTGGAACATTATTTTTTTGTTGTCTATGAGCCACCTGTATGTGCTTGGCTTGATATCACATTATGGGTGGATTTTCTTTTAAGTGCATTTTTATATCAAATAAGAGAAGTCATTCCTGCTTGTGGGTTTGATCTGGTAATGATATCTTCTGTGCTTTTGAAATTCATATGCGATTTTTAGAAAATGTAGTGGAAAACACCTGTTGTTTTTCACAATTATAACAGGCCTAAAACTGAGGGGTCACAAATCTGACTTTTGACGGAAAATGCTAGAAATGACTTTTTATTTTCAGGCTAAGTCTCAGGATTTTGTTTTTCATATCTGAACTTTTTTTGCCTATTGCTGCTGCTTGTATGTGCTTTCCTTACACGTATGATGTGCAAAATACATGTGCTATTTAAGCTACTTCTCTGTAAGACTTTTATTTGAGCTGCTTATTGGACTGTCCACAGAACAGCACATATTATATCTATTCCCAAATACAGTGTCACAAACATAATGAACATGTCTTTGCTCATTGTGACTACAGATATATAACAGAATAATGGATGGTGCTAACCAGGTGGGTTTTTTTTTACAGCTGAAGCCATTTAATTTAAGTTCACCACCACTGTCTACTTACAACCAGCAGCTGTGGCTAACCTGCATAGTTGAGTTGGATCAGCCTGATGGTGAGAATCTTACCAATTCTCAGAAAACTGCTATAGTAACCCTGTATATTGTATCTTCAATTTCATCTGTCACATAAGTGATCCTGTTGCTTTCTGGTATGGTTGGTGGGTTTTTCCTCTGATACATTTTCTTCCCCCTGCCCCAGTAAAGACATGGACAGCACTGATCTTGGGAACTGGAAGCAACAGGTATATGGGATAAGTTGTTTGTTATTTATGTGAAAGCAATAGTATCTAGAAAATCTGTGTCTCTCTTCTTTAATTTTGGAGGGAATTAGATGTGTAGATTGTAATGATACTAATTTTTTCTATAAAGGTTCCCTGTAAATATGTGAGAAATACTGTATTAGTCATTGTTAGTCTGTCAAGATTCAGTACAGAGCATTTGTGGCATACTGTCTAAGTATATAAAGAAAAAAGTTTTGTGGGTTTTTATTAATATACTGGATCTCTAGTAAAGTATAACTTAATAACTTTGAGTAATCTTTGGATATCAATATGTGTTTTAAACTGTATTTGGAACTCTGAATTTTCATTTCTGCATGTAGCAATAGCTTAATGTTTTCTCTTTTAATTACAGTATCCCTCAAAAAGAATGTTACTATGACAGTCAAAGTACTTGGAGTGGTGAAGGATGGAAGCACACCCTATGTTAATAATCAGGTTCACAATCGGACAAGATTACTCAGTTGTTCGCAAGTATGTGCCTTTTTAAACAAAGCCTATGCAGTACATTTTCTTTAAATCTGTTTGTGTGCATGTTACATTACATTGCAAATGAGAAAAATACATCTGTTAAGCTTGTCTCAGGAACGACTCTAGAGTATGTTCCTATTTATAATTGCAACCTAGCTAGTAATTCTGACCAAGATACCTACCCATCCATCTTCTTATGTTTACTTCTATGACTCGTGTCTGTTACCCCTTGAAGATGCCTCTTATTAAAGTAGCTCCCTAAGCAGTGAGCCCTGCTTAGTCACTTAAGCAGATTTAGCAGTGCTGAAGAAAGGGATATTGTAGAAAATTGGATAAAGGGCTCCAGAGGAAAGAAAAATTCTCCTCTAATACCTAGCATAGAGTCTGGTTTAAATCAGCTGGTGTCCGCGTTCTAAAAAAGCTAGATTTCTTGCCACCTGTGAAGAAATGTTTAAGGTTTTGAGTTTCTAGTTTCATTTTCACTGAAATTTTTAAGCTCAGACATCCAAAATGGCTTCTCCTGGTGCAAGTCCTTTAAGGAGGAGCATAGCTGAATTTTTTTGTGATAAGCATATAGAGTAAATAAAATATTTTGTTTTTATATGTGTATACACATATATGCAAAAGCTGCAGAAACTGATGAATAGAGTTCCTTTAGATTTAATTACACACAGCCAAGAGAGAAATATGCTTGAGTTTTCTCCTTCCTCGTGATAACTTCTAGAAATGAGTTACTACAAGATAGCCTCATTTCACAATCCAGTGACTTAGAGCTTGACTGACAGTTATCCTTCCCAGTACTGCAAGCAGCTGCTGTCACCAGCTTAAGTGAAAAGCTAGCCTTGTTTATCAGTTCAACCTTTGATCCTGCTGACTGACTATATCAGTTCGTTCTGCTTTGGTACCTTTCAAGAAGTTTGCTATTGTGTGTCTAGTTTGAGTCTTCTGATGAAGATTGTCAAGGCATGTAATAAATATTATCGATATCTGACTGTTTAGAAACAAATTCTCAACCTATACTTATAGTGCATATTCTGGAATAAATTGAATTTTTTTACATACTATTCTATGTATGCATTCACAGAAATGCAGTGAAATCATTGTTGCTCACCTTGGCTACCTGAACTACACTCAGTACAACATATTTGTTAGCTTTGAAGATCTAAACAAGTTAACGTACATCCAGAATATTACTTTCACAGTAAGTATAAAGCTTTATATTAGCAGAAGAAAACTCTTTAATTACTAATGCCATGGAAGTCTGCTTTAATTAAAGGCCCTCAGTGATACGGTTTAGTGGAGGACTTGGCAGTCCTGGGGTAATGGTTGGACTTGATAATCTTAAAGGTCTTTTCCATCCTAGTTGATTCTATGATTCTATAACAAAAAGTTATCTCATTTTTCAAGATAAACATAAAGATCCATCACAATTAATATTCAATGGCTGAACTGTTACAGTGTTTGCAGTTAATAAGGGTCTAGACCAATTTTTTTATAAGGAAAGATTTTTCTTCCAGAACTGTTAATGCTGTTTTCTGGAGGAGATAAATTTAGTCTGATTCCTGGGGGATATTTTTAACATTAGGCAAGCTAGACTAGAACATCCAGTTTTCTGCATTTGCTTATAAGGATGTTGGCTCTCTAAATCACAGTATCTTTTTCAGCCTCTCCTGGAGGTGCATTTGAATTAGCAACATTTTCCAGCCTTTACAAAAGTGTGGGCTAGAAATATTTAACAAACCCAAAGATACATGAAGAGTTATCTGGGTTTTTTTTTGGCTGTGCTTATGAGGAAGAGAAAAATGTTTATGTAGCTAAAATAAGCAGGCTATTAAAATAATTCACTAAAATAATCCCTAGTGAAATAACTGGTTCAGTAGCGCTGAAGATTGCTTTTAAAACAGTTACCTCATCCGTGTGTGCTGGCTAGCTTCAGAAAGAAGTTTAGAAACATTTATATTGGGAGACAGTGGAATTAAACACAATTTATAATGCAGGTTATTATGGTATAATCTACCTGTATGCAACATTTGGTATGTCAGAGCAAAGCAAAGTGTTTTTCATATACTAAATGAACTTCCTGAATAATAGTATCTGTAATATTTCCAGCACATAAAGCACATTATTAAAAATAAGCTCTAAGGAGAAACGAACCAAACTCACAAACCCTTTGCTTAATTGCAGATTTCAAACAGGACAAAGTGTACGGTTTATTACCTTGCTTTGCAGGCCGTCTCTAAGGCAGACTTGTGCACAACCCCCAAAAAACAAACCCAAAGCTCTGCTTTCCTGCAGCAACTAAAATTGTCAGTTTATTTCATTCTTATAATGGTTCATGGTGAGCTCAGTTGAAACCATAGTTCGCCTTCTGCATAATGGATTCTGTACCTGTAATTTTCAGTCTACATCTGTGATTTAAAAAGACAGAGATTGACAGATATAATACATTGAAAGGCAGAGCTTATTGTTTAGATGGGCAGAGCCTATGTTGTACCCAGTTTACATTTCAAAAATGGCTTCAAAAGAGAAGTGTGCCTGGTATGAGATAAATTATCAACAGAGCAGAGTTTATGCAAACTGACATGTTATAATTAGTGTTTGTGCCCTTCCAATGATTAGAGGAGAAGGAGCTTTTCCTCTTTAGCCTATGAAAAAAGTTTATTTCTGGTTGGGTCATTTATTCTTCCATTACTTGATTTTCTTTTTTCCCTTTCTGAATTAAGAGAATAATCTTTAAGAAAACAAGCCTATTACAGAAAGTGTGCCTGTACCTTATCAACCTCTTCATCATCCATTTATGCATCTGACCTTGGTAATAAGGAAGAACGTACTGGATTTACTCAATTATTGGCATTCAGACTTCTAATGGAAGCGTAATTGAAATCAATGAACAATACCCTTTTTGTCCTGAAAAGTACTTTAACGTGTGACAGCACACTTTGTTATGAAGTGGTAGGGTAAAAGAGAAGCAAGGATATTAGCTGCTTAGTTATCTTTTCATCAGGTGGTCCTGTGGTATGAATTTGTCTTCCTATGGTGATATGGTGGAACTTGGTTATACCTGTCAATTTTGAAAAGCCAGGAACTTTTCAGTATCTGCAGAATGCTAATTATTGATGTTGTATGTACTGTCAAAACAGTGTTCATTGGGCTGTTCTGTTTTCTTGTAGTGGAAGACCTACAATCCAACTTTTTCACAAGTGGAAATATGGTTCCGATTTGTCTTTGTAGTTCTTACTTTCATGGTCACGGTAAGATTCTATTTCAGTTTTTCTGGAGTATATTATGTAGGCAGCTGATAACACTGCTTTGTAGTACTGTGTTTAGTAACTTAACCCCAGGCAGCAGACTTGAGATACCACTGAATGGGTGTAAAAATGTTTCTTCAATATGTACATAGTTGCTGCTTTATGTTTTTACAAGTGGTATTGAACGGACGTTAAGAAAATAGGATAAATGGGAAAACTTGTTTTTTCTAAACTCTGATTTTGAATTTAACAGAATTTTGCTTAAACAAAGGAAACTGTGATTAGATGCTAAAAAAAAATACTGTTTTGCAGTGCAGGCAGGCCCAGAGCTTGGGCTTTCTGTCTCTGAAAATGAGGAAAACTCAGCTGAATATAACCTTGTTCCAACTTTAAAGTTGTAACTGCCTTGAGTGTGAGGATAGGCCACATTACCTCCAGAGGTCCCTTGCAACCTAGATTATGCTATGATTTAGATTATCTCTCCCCTTCAACCTGGCTTGGCACTGGAAAAGAAGCATTTGTGGAAAAAAAACTACAAACCCATAACGTCTAAAGTGCAGAATTTTTGGAGTAGGGACACTGAAGCAATGAAAACTTACATCACATTTTCCTCACATAGATGTCCCTCAGCAGGTAATTGTGGATGTGATGTGGAATCTTTTTCTTTTAAAAAGTGAGTAAGTGGAAATTGTTGGTACTGTGTGACCAGTAATCAGGCAACTTTTTTTCACACACTGTTGCTTTGCACAGTACTAGCTGATTTCCTTCTCAGTTTGCTTGAAAGATTGAGTAATTTGCATTGGGTAAGCCACCAAACTTGAAGCAGAAGAGATGTAGTTTCTGGTTTACAGTGTTGTCAGTGGCAAAGTGAAGTAGCTTTTGCAATGTGCTGTGTTCTCTCTTTACTCTCATTAAACCACTAAGGCTGTATTCCTTCCTTACACATTTGTTGTTTTATAGTGTCTGTTTGCACATTCCCTGCGGAAATTCTCCATGAGAGACTGGGGTATTGAACAGAAATGGATGTCCATCCTCCTTCCCCTCCTGCTACTTTACAATGGTACTTGTAGCCTGGATTTTTTTAGAAAAGCTCCTTTTTTTTTAACAAAGGAAAATAAAAATAAAAAAAGAGTGCATGAGAGAGAGGGGGAAGATAAAATGAAAATTGGCCTTGAACTTACAAGCGGGTCTTTATAATGCTTCAGAAAACTAATTAAAAACCAACCAACCAACCAAAACCCTAAGCTTTAAGTATATCAAATTCAAGGGCATAATGAGTAGGTGGATTTCATTCTTTTCAGTTATGTGAGTGTCAGCTTTACCTGTGTAAAGCTCCAGCTGAAGTAGGTGGCTGCAACCATTCTGAACCTTTCATACAGCAACATGTAAATGCAGTTTCTGTGTTTGCTAAGTCTTACTTCTTCATTTTTCAGATACTTGCACTATAGTTAAAAATGGAGGCTACTTTTAGTCCAGTAACTACATCAAACTCTGGCATTCTCTTGCAGTACCAAAATAACATTTGCCTCTCAGTCTTTCTGTGATAATTTTTTAGCTCATCACCAAAAGTAATTTAGTAGAAAGTCTAATAAAACCTGAAATCTTCTAGATATGTTGGGACCATTTCAGGTTATTTCTACAGCACAGAGGATTGCTGCTGGAGGCACCATTTTCTGTGTCAATTTCTTCAAGACACAGCAAATTTCAGTTTAATTTACTGGTATAATTTGAAAGATCTAGGGGGTTTTGTTCCTCTGAAGTACATTCTGCTTTACTTTTCATAATGGAAAGACTGTGCTTTTTCCCCTCGTTTAACTTTCTGTTTTGCCCTTATTTTGTTACAGATCCATTTTTCCCCCTTTCTTTTCTGGTGAACAGCTGGTTTCCCGGGATGCTGGATGATCTATTCCAGTCACTGTTTCTGTGTGCATTGTTACTGTTCTGGCTTTGCGTCTATCATGGTATAAGAGTACAGGTAAGAGACTTATTGAGAAGACAGTACTTGTTTTATCAGTTCTCTCAAAAGGTGATAAAAATGAAACCAGATTTTTAGAAAGGAGACATTTATTTGATTCTTAAAGTACACTGTGACACATGAGGCTTTGGAGTTAAAAGGATTTGTGGTGAAGTCAGCTTGTGGGGCTACCATGTCTAAATGAGATAGATAGTATAGTCTACTGTTGCAAGACAGTCTTCAGAATTATGATGCCATTATGCTTTGTTCTTGCTGGAAGGGTTTTATTGTTGTATGTGATGGTTGATTGTTTAGTTTAAACCACTTTACTGCATAAGATAAATATGAATTTTGGAGCATATTCCCATATTGCAGTTTCAGTGCAATACATGGGACCTTATAAACAGGATGCTCCAAATTTGCAGCATCTTATTTTCACAAATGATGACAATTTTATGTCTTCTGTAATCACCTGTGCAGGTGAAACAAGTCTCTTAAACTAGTTTGTGTTGAATGAAACAAAGATGATAGTTACTTTATCCTGTCAAGAATGAACGTAATCTCAAATGTGGGTTCACTCCCTCACCAGAGTGCTGTTTTCTCAACAGGGGGAAAGGAAGTGCTTAACTTTCTATCTGCCCAAATTCTTTATTGTTGGACTACTGTGGCTGGCCTCTGTTACATTGGGAATATGGCAAACGTAAGTAATTTAAACTTTAGTGCAAAAGGAATGAGCTGAAAGTGTTCAAGAATGAGAAGATTGTTTGGAATTAGTATCTGTTCCTTAATGCTACAATTGTGATGTAGGAATGGTGTCCAAATTCTTACATCTTTATTTTGCAAATTGTGACTGGTTTGAAAACAGTATTTCCCATTGACAATCTAGTAGTACCTAATTTTATACATCAGTGTGAGATCTAGAAATTGCTACTTTGACGTTATGTTATGACCCCCCTACAGTACTGCCTCTAGTGCTATGTCTGAATTAGCTTTTAGTGTTTGAAGGAACAGTTTCTCTGTAGTTAACATACACAGTTTGACCAAACTTACTCAACCACTAAACCTGCACAATTGCTATTGAGGCTGCTTAGTCAGGCTATGCTACTGCTCCTCAAAACTCAGTTCTTGTGTTTGGTTTAGTGTTTCTTGTTACCCAATTTGTTAACAATATGTTAACGTACAGGTATTATTATTCCCCAGCCAGAAAACTTTCTCAGTTTTGGTACATTTGTAAGTTCTAAACCTCTTTAGTCTCCAGTGTTTGCCTCTTGTGTCTCAGAGGAAAGATACCTTCTAACGTTTTCCATGCAGCTGTACGTTATTGAAAACAGTGCAGTTGTAGCAATGCTCGTGCTAGTGACCTATCATTAGAATTGCTGTAAGGGAAGGGCTTATACCACAGTTATTTCTTAAGTATAATTCATATCACCAGGCTAAAAATTAAACACTAAATCCTGAAGACTTGTAGGAATTTGCAAGGTTATACATTGTCTAAAAAGTAAGTGGGGAGATTAGACATGCTTACACCTGAAATCTTCCATATTCCTTCAAAACTGGGCGTGGGAAGGAGGATGTTATTGTCATGACTCTATTGGAATCAGTGGCATTGCACCCATTTCTACAGTCAAACCCCTTAGTTATAAACTCTGTATAGTAACTTTAACCCTTTCCTTTGTTAGTGGGTTTCTTGGTCAGTATAACTTTTTGACCTTGTCTTTTGTTAATAGTGTAAGTATCACTTTCTCATTTTGAATCTCTCTAGTGTTAATGAAGTACATGATCCTACATATCAATACAGAGTTGACACAGGTAATTTCCAGGTAAGTCAGAAATGTTTTGTTCCTATTAACTTGTCAGGTGGAGTTAAGCAGTGTAAAGAGGTATGGTTTGTCCTTCTATTAAAATCTGTAACACAGTTGAGAAAATAGCAAATGATGGTCAGATGGTGTTATACTGACTAGGATACTTCCAGTTTTGCTTTAGATAGTGCTTAGGCCATATGGAGCTCCATCCCAGTGAAAAGAGTAAATTGTCTTGCAAATCTGGAGACTCAACACCACAAGTTTAGTGCAGGCTCATGACTGTTGTGATTTAAAGACATTTTTTAAGCCTCTTATTAAGTCCATTTTGTACATCTTTGCTCCTGCCAAGATCCTCTCTCCTAGTAAATTTCAGACTTTTGTGTTGTAAAGGAAGATCTGATTTATATGGGTCGTTGTACTGTTCTCAGGAGCTGTGCTTTTAGAAACTCATTGAGATTCAGCTCACTGTGAACTCCGTGAACAAAGTGATGACTTCTATTAAACATCCTTTCTTTACATTCCCCGAAAACCTGCCTCAGTGTATAGCTATCCTTATTTTAATTTGTAAGCCTACTTCCCCTGAATAAACAGACCATTGTAAGTTGTGCTTTGGTAAATAATGATTACTGTTGGGGGAAGAAGGAATAGGTCATGTCTTGTTAAATAACAAAAACTAGCACTCTTCTTACAGGGAATGAAAATCTTCTTCCTTGTCGTGGCAACCACATACGTTCTCTACCTTCTGTTCCTGATAGTGAGGGCATGCTCAGAACTTCGTAACATGCCTTATGTTGGTAAGGAGTGTTTCTTTTGATCCTTCCCCAGACAGACTTGTTTGTCTTGGGTGGAGGTGTAAATTCACTAATAACAACTTTTCTCAATCTTTTTCAGATCTCAGGTTAAAATTCTTGACTGCATTAACCTTTGTAGTGCTTGTCATTAGGTAAGGCTTTTCAGAGTATATTTCTCAGTACGGTAACCTTTATTACCCCTTTTTTTTAGGGCTTTGAATGCATTTTCTTGATAAAATTGTCAGTGAAACTGGGGAATGTCTTTTGATCTGATTGTTACGGCAAGCATTTCTCAGTTTTTTAATGCTTCTTGACCCTTTTAGAGCTAACTTTACATTATCTCTATTACCACTGCAAGATTTAGAGGTTCACTTAGCAGAGATGTTTTCTGTACTGCTGAGTGGTCTGCAGTGCACCCTTCATCTCTTTTGGAGCTCTCCTGAGTTTCACTTAGTCAAAGCAGGAGTTTAGAATTGGTTACTTAGATTATTGTTAAGCAGTTTGTTCAAATTTCTGTTGATTCTTGGATTGTCTGTAGCAGATGAAATCTGAGGGAAATAGACCATGGGGATTTTTTTCTCCACTTTACTCAATTAACTGCTGACTTCTAATCACAAAAGAATCATTCTTAATTTCGAACTATGAAAGCAAATGTGTCTTAAAATAAACAGCATATTAACATAATTATTTTCTCATATACTCTTCCATCAAGCTACTATTTCAGCTTTGCAGTTTAAAGGCACAATACAGCTGTATGCTTTAACTTTTTTCCACAGCATTGTTATACTGTACCTGCGCTTTGGAGCACAAGTTCTACAGGACAACTTTGTTGCTGAGCTGTCAACTCATTACCAGAATTATATCCTTGTGTTGTGATACTGCTCAAGTAGGAATATTAATCTCTTTTCATGTAGAATGTACTTTAAAATGATGTACCTAAGGACAGAGATCTTTGACTTTTAGATGAGCTTTTGAAGTTCAGTTCATTTTGATCAAGGTTTCATGTCAGCATTTTGTAATGGCTCTTTGTAAAGATTATGAGTTGAGACAGTTTCAGTCTAATTTGTTTATATCACATAAATCAGAACTGCATTTAATACTCTTGAAAGGAATGCAAGCCTAGATATGCAAGCATTCAAATAATTTTAACAAGTTATTGCAACGCATTTGGCTGTATTTGCTGTATGAATTTAGCTTGCTCTACACCTGTCAGTTGGCATGGGGCGTACCAAAGTATTTGAGAAATTAACAGTTTAGAAGTCATTGAAAATGCATTTGTGTATTGGTCCCAGTCTACCTATGGAAGAGGTCATGGCAGAGAACTGTGACTTGAGAGAGACTGTTTCTGATGTCTGTTGGCAGGAGGATTACAAATTGTATTTCTGGACCTGAACCATGAGGTGCCGGTTCATTCCACTCTAAAATTGCCTGTGTAACTGCAAGTGCCCTTACTGATAAGCATAGATATGTGATGGGAGCTAGTATAAAACAGTATGTAAAACCTTTAGCATTTTCCCAAAACTGAAGGAAAGAAGCCTTCTTGCTCAGCTTTCATAAGGCACCTAAGGCAGAATTATATGCTGCACCTCTCAAGAGTAGACCTCACCTCAGCAAAAGTTGCTTGTGTTAAAGCTTTCTTTTCAAGTGGGAGCTTTACCTTGAAATGGCTTGCATGCATTAGTGGTCATTGAATTTAAAATATGCAGGTTTGTTTAGCCATTCTTGTGCTCAAACTTTATTAAGGTAAACTTCCTTTCCATTGAGCCAGCTTATGTACGTTTTGGGTCTTGTTTCTAAAGTTAGTATGTATATGGAGCTATATTGAGCAATATCCTTGACACTTAATACCAGCAGAATTCTTATCTTTTTATGGTTTATTGAATTTTTATCTCTACACATTAGCCTTCGTGTATTCCCCCTCAAAGAATGCACTGTATGGTAAGTGTAAGCAATTGTCTGGCGAGCTTAGATGATGAGCTGGCATATTAGCAGATACTGTGTAACGCCTTCATATTTTGGTTGTCGTGTTACTATTTGAATTTGCAAAGTTTGAATACTGTTTGAATTTGAAAAGTTAACTGAAGCAGAAATTAATTTGCTCAGGAGCAGTGCAGCATTGGAAATATGACGGAACACATAAAATGCATGCAACTGATTAGCTAACCTTGAATTCTTATGCACTTAGATCAAGCTCATAGTCAATATGATGTTTGCATGTGATGCACCAGCTTCTGCACGGACTCACAGACAATCTTTAAGGAGTAACAATAATTCATTTATACTTTGTTCTAAGAAAGGTTAACATATGGGCATGCTGACAAACTGGATTCTGAAACAGGTAACATGATGTTGGAAAAGGAGGGGTGAAGCTGATCTCCAACATGGGAGGAATTTTGGGGAACACAGTTGGGCTGCACAGGGCCCACCAAATTAGTGGCACTTTTATTATTATTCCTATGTAGAGGATGTAATCTGCCTCACATGGTGCTTATAAAACACCATCCGTTTCTAACTGAGAAAGATATATACGGTAAATACTTGTACCGAGTCACTCTTCACTTTAAACATTGAGTTTAAAATACATGACCATAGAGCAACCCAGGTTGGAAGGGACCTGGAGAGATCATCTGGTGCAAACTTTCGTGGGAAAGGCAGCCTAGATGAGATTATCACCCTGCCCAAGAACATCCTGTGTGCTGACAGGTATGCAGGGGGAAGGCTGCAGTGGAGCTGGTCCTTTCTCTGAACATTTTAGAGTTGATATAGGTAGAACTGTTATGGAAATGCTGATTTCACATTAAGAAGACGAGAAATGTCTGGGTGAGAATAAAGTCAAACTTGCTGTTGGATCACAAGAAAGACTAGTTTATAGACGGCAGAAGGTAGTTCCAGGAAAAAGATGTTTATGGCAAGTTGCTGGATTGAATTTTATTTGCATATAATTATGCACGGCAGCTAAACAGCACAGATTATGCAAGAAATAAAGGCCTTAGAGGGAATTGTCATAAATAACCGATGGAAAGTTACGTGTTTCCTTTCATCTCACCATAAAGGTACAAGTCCTTCTTTTACCTATTACAAGGGTGAAGAATAACTAGCTAATCATTGACTTGCATACAAGGGCTTACAGCCTTGGTCTACTGTATTTGTAGCTTAGAAATAACCAAGAAGTCAAAGAAGTCTGTGCTTTTCAATAATGATTAATAATAATTAAATCTGACTTAATTACTCTTATCAGCAGGTTGAAACAGTATGACATAGGAACCTGCACAAGTGAGGAAATCCACTTGTACCACATGGAGAATATCTATCTAAAAATGAGATTGTTACATTATCTCTTAAGAATACCATGATGTTGTGGATGAAGGGTGAAGGATTTAACGGAGAGAATTCCTGTTTGGGTATAGTTTTATTGAATTGTAGTCATGACTGCCTTGGGAATTGTCAAATCTGTTGCTACAGCACTGAGTTAGAAGTACAGCCACATTTATGTATTTAATTTATTAACTCTTATTTATATTTTCCAGAATCACAGTTGAAAGACAATCCCGCTTTTTCTATGCTGAATGATTCAGATGATGATGTGATTTATGGGTAAGATTATAAAATACCTATGGAGAGTTACTTTAGGTGTGTTATTTTTGTAATGTTCTTTTCCATGTTCATTAAATAGGTGAAGAATTTGTAGGTTGTTAGTGAAAGTATTCTGAACAGAGTCAGTCTTATTCTGAAATAGAAATGCAACGAGAGTGCATGTTGTCTTGTCTTTTTTCGGTTTCTAAAAGGGATTGCTGTGACACTGATACAAACAGGTAAGAAAGCACCTGTAGGCTGCTGGTAGGTCATGGGGTGAAAGCACCAAGAGCTGTGAAAGGAAAAGGCTTCCTCTGAAACCAGGAAGGAAGTCGGGTGGATCTGACACAGGGGCAGCTCCTGTATAAATATTTCATGGAAGGAGAAGGGCTCTTCTGAAGTCCATCACTGACTGCAGTAATAATAATCAAATCTAACAAAAAAGTCCCAGACTTGTGTGAGTTTCTGTAATAGGAGAATTATAGTAGTACTTAAAACCCATCCCTGTCAGGTGTGTCTGTGTTGGACACTGAACAAATGCGTTAGCTGCCCTTGATACTTTCACCTTTTACTAAAGACACTGACTGAAGTGGCCAGAACAGTGAGGATGGGATTAACACTGGGAACTGAGCAAATTTGTGCTAGACTAGCTATATGTTTGTCTGAGCTAGCTTGCTTTTGTTTAGATTGATGAGTAGTGGTAGTATCAGCTTGATTCTGTGTGGATCCTTATGAAAAGTGGCTTGTAGTTGCTGGAATAACTTCTATTATGCATCATCCTCTAAGGAAAAGTCATATATATTGTTCATACTTCCAGCAGGGAAGGAAGATACCAGATTCTTACCCTAATAACAATTTAATGCTTCAGTGTGGTTTATAATTTTCCTGTTTACTTTGGACTTCCCATCTAAACACTGTGTTCAGAAGTTTTCACAAGTATCTCTTTCACAGGAGTGACTATGAAGAAATGCCGCTTCAGAACGGCCAAGCTATTAGAGCCAAGTATAAAGAGGAGTCGGACAGTGATTGATTCTGAGGTAGACAGACTTGTTCAGCTGAAATTAAACTAATTTTGAAGTTTTCCTAGATGGACGACTTCTTAGCTTCCTTGCAGTCTGCTGTCAATGTGAACAGTGACTCCCAGGAAGAACATCCTGCTTCTGTTTCTGTTTACAAAGTTTAAACTGAAGAAAAGAATGCTTGAAAGGGTTGTGGTGAAAACTTCAGAAATCAAGAGTTTTACCTGTCTTACAAAATGCCTCATAGCAGGATGCCTGTGGACTAGTCTTTAAGTCTATTTCCATTCAGAAGTATCACTGATTATATCCTGATTTTAAAATTGCTTCCTTGCTGCTTAGTTTTTTGGGTTGGTTTGGTTTGAGGGTTATGTACAGCATACTGTCATTGCTCTGCTGCATTTGTGTTGGCTCCTTTGTGTATTGTCCATGTTATGTGACTCGTTTTGCTTCCGATTGCCTACCTTAGTTTTTTGAGCTGGAGGCGGGGAATGAAGTGTCTTAGGGCTTTCTCTCTTTTGTTGTTTTTGTTGTTGTTGTTTGATGCAAGAAAACACAAGCTTTCCATTCTTCAAAGTGATACAGACTTAAGACCATTTTTGTAATTCATTGAAATGAGTTTACCAGACTTATAAGTGCTAGGTATGTGCAAATAGTCAAGTTCGAGTGAGCCAAATAGCCTCAGTGATGCAAAACTATTTGCCTAATGTATGTTTTATATCATGTTTTACTGCCACAACAGAAGTGTCTGGTTTGGGTTTTGTTTTGCTTTTCTAACCAGCCTGTTCAAATGGAGCTACTTAGACAGCAACAAATCCCAGAAGGAAGCCAGTACTCCTCTTTCTGGTATTTTTGTATGCTGGGGGTGATTGTTACAGAGAATACAGTATGAAAGCTTCATAGCGAATTTACAAATTCTAAACATTTCATTTTTAGAGGCTTTTTCTACATCAGGATTTTTCCTTAAGATGTATTAGTAGATAGTTAACCTACATCCCAGGAACAGTCGTGGTTGCTTATGTATTGAATGTGCATCAGAGTTGGCTTTTGAGCACGTTCTGTGTAGTTCAACTTCTCTGTCATGCAACAGTCACCACCTATACTGGCCAGAACTTTTACTAGCATGTTTTGAGATTATCTGTATTGCAGTCTGTCCTGGAACAAAGTTAGATGGGAATTAAGTATTCCTAGTACAATGCTGCTTCTGTTTGAAAGTTGGTTTTCTCCTACACCATTGTTCGGTTCATTAAGTGGATGCTGTTTGTCTCTCAATACTTTTGTTTTCAGGTACTTGAGTACAGGTATCTTTCTTTTCCATGAATTTGTAACTGTGATTTACTCTTGTAAAATTTCTCCACCCCGCTGCTGTAGAAGACTCTAAAGCACCGTAAGGTGTTCAACAAAAAATGGTGCTGGCTTACACTAGGAAATTGTGCTCCTCACTGAAGTAGTTAAACAGGAGATTGAAGTCCTATTAGACTTTCTGGATTAGACTGGGGAAAAATAAGGTTTGTTCTGCTTTGATGCAACAACTGTTGTAGACCATTCCTACTGCAGGAACCTCCTGGCAGCTGTTCAGGATCGTGAAGGGGAGACTTCACAGGACAGTTCCAAGCAGTTTGCTTAGAAAGGACCAAAGGACCTGCCTCATATGGTTGCACCCTTGCTGTCATAGAATAGTTCACATTAAATTGGTGCTCTGCTAAAGGTAATTGTAGTAAGATACTGCGTGTGTGTGAGAGAGAACTCTAAAATAGAGCTGTGAAATATTTTGAGGGTATTTGAAATTTAAGACCAGGGATCACTTAAGTGTTAGAAGCCAAAGTACTATTGTACGGTTAAAGCAAGGAAACTGCTGGGGAGGAAGGGAAGGGTTTTCCCTTTGATTTCTTAATGGTGTCAGTTTAGTAGAAGAATGTATAGGAAAACACTAAAGAAGTGTTTGAGTTAGTGGTGTTTTGTTTCTCCAGTGATCATAGGAAGCTGTACCCTCAGTGCTTCCTCTTAGGCTTGTTTTTTAACAAGTATGGGAGATGATCTTTGTATCCTAAAATCAGAGGGCCCATTCTTACTTACTGTTCCCCAGCCACCTCTCCTGAGACTCACCGCTGTTTAGATGTGCAGAGTCAGACTTGGAAGCCACCTCAGCATCCCACATATACCCTAAGTCCTTTTGACTTCCGTTTGGAGTGAGTACAGGAAGTGGGTCTTCAAACACTGATATTTACATGATCCTTACATATTCCATCTGTTTGGCTCAGATATTTCTTAATTCTGTTCTAAATTGTTCTGAACAGATAAAACATTTGATTTGACCAATGTGCAAGTGTATTCCTGTTTCTTATCGCAGTCTGCACTGATGGTTACAGTTAACCCTGAAATACAGTGTCAAGCGCTGGGATTTCATTCACTAAAGAAGCTATTTTTAATCTAACTTTTGAGATGATGATTTTTTCCTAAGATGTTCTCCATTTCACTTGCTGTGTTGTTTGCATTAACTTTTCTGCATCACTACATTCGAAGTGGAAATGAAAAAGTTGAGAATGGGAAATGATAAGAATCTCACTATGAAAATAGTGAGAAAATCGTTTCCTTGTTAGTTTTTAGAGATTATATTTAAGCAATGTTTGCCATGCAAAATATCCTTGGGAAATTGCTAGCGTGTAGCTGTAAGCTTGGTTGAATGAAGTACTGTCACAGCAAATTCAATATACAGTAAAGGCAAAAGTTGTGAAGCAAGCGAGGAAATAGTTTTGCCAGTAAGAAATCTCAGTTTCACCCTTCTTATTTTCACAACTAGAAAGCAGAGACAGCATTTGAGGAATATTACAACAGGGACTGTAAACAGCTTGGGAATAGATGGCATAAATTCACCTCTAAGTATTGTAACTTAAGGGTGAAACAAAAGACATCTGGCTAAGAAACTAGCCTGGTTGTCCTTTCATTACTGTTGAAGTAATTATTTCCATCAGTAGTGGGGCTGTATAAAATGAGACAGCACATGGTGTTCATCCTCTGAAGGAGGTGCTGTCTCTTAAGTAACTGCAAGCCTTCCATGAACACAGTGGCAAGAAGGATGTTTCAGACACCAGTAACCATTGAGTGCAAGCCATTTGTGGCATACATTTTCAGTAGCATTTGCTTTAAAAATTGCTGGTGTTGGGTGGTAAACTTCCCCAGACCTGGCAAAGAGGTGTAACCCCAGTGAGAAGCAGGGACTGCAGCAGGGCCCATGGCACTCATGCTGGGGAGGCCCAGCTACGGAAAGCTTCTGTCTGTTGTCTTTCTCCCAGCCAAAGACAACTTGGTATCTACATCCACCCAGCTCTTCCCTGGTTCCTTTTGCTAATGCCAGTAATAACAACCTTTGCATTACTGTAAGACTTTTGAGAAGTTTGTAAATATGTAAAATGAAAATATGGAAAAATTGTGTACCAAAATGGTATCAAAATGTGTAAGATAAATGCTCTGTTTAATGAGAAGCTGTAATTAAATGCTGCTTTGAGACAGTGTGCATGAGGACACGTGTTGAATATCCTGTGTATCTAGAAGATGTGTTAATGACAGCAAATTATCCATTTATGTTGGAATACTTCATGCTAATACGGAATATGAAGGAAAAAATAATACTTTAAGCAAAAGTTGGATATTGAGTTTCTTGGACAACTTCATGTGCATAATCATTGTTAAATATGTTCATAATAAAGTTTTATATCTTTATATTGTAGCTTAGTTCTATTTTCCTTCTAGCACCATTTTCATAACTTACATCTATCTAGTATTTGCAGTTTACATGTATCTTCTTATGCGTATTTAAACTTGGTTAATTGCATAAGGATGAGATTCAGGAGGCTGTGGCAGTACAGATTAACCAGTATCTACCTCTGGAGTAAAACTTAATGTTACTGGGTTTTTTCCTCCCATGCAGCTCTTACACTGATAAGCATCACAAACATTTTTGTCTGTGCTTTAGCACCTTCATAAACCAACAAACAAACAGCACAAATTAAAAAAAATAAAAAATGTCAAGGGCTTTGCTATTATTGGAATGAGCAAAGGACAAGGAATGTCTGAATAGCTTGGCCAAGAAGTGAAGTGTTTCTAGAAGTAAATAGTGACTCAAAGTGCACAAAACTATTTCTTCTAAATGTAAACAAGCAGCTAAGGAGGTGCTTCACTACCAGCCGCCTTCTGGAATGCTGATGGAAAGGAGATAACCATCCAGATCAAATACAAATGTCCTTAGCAATTCAGAGATTAAAGATCTATTCTTTTTATAACAAGTTTCTCTCTCACCCTGATGACTAGTTTCAGGCACTTTATTCAATCTTTGTTTTAGTATTTTCTTTTTACAGGTGTTGTATCATTTCTGACACTGAATGCTCAGCATTAAGTTTCTTGTCAAACTAGCTCTAAAGCTCTCTAAGACAGAAATGCAGTATATATACACTCTATAGCTCCATCACACTCCTTAGGACATATGCTGGAATAAAGTGACCTGTCATAAATGAGACACATCCACAGGTTTGTTTTGAAACTTGTACACTAACAGAAACATGTCAGCCTTTAAACTGTATTCAGAGTCTTGACGGTACAAAGTCCAAACCTGCTGACAGCAGAAATGGGTAGGAAGAGTCAAAGCCTTGCCCAGCATGGAGTGGGGGCAGTTCTGCAGTCTGTTTGGTTACACTGAGCAGTCAGCAGAGAGAAACCCCTGCAGCCAGCACAAAAGCAAACCCTCTGCTGGCGCTGGAGTTTCCAGCATTGCATCTTTCCAGATCATGGAAACACACTGCATCAGCAGTGATCTCATTGCAAATGGCATCAGCCAAGAACCAGATTCTGAAAATGTGTGTCAGGGCTTCCTAAACATAAGCAAATGCAGGTCACTCACACTGCCTCCAGCCTGGAATCCTCTTCCCCTGCTGGCTTTGTGAGTAATTCTTTCAACTTCACCAGCACCGAGCTACTGCTCCCAGCAGCAGCACAGCAGTTCATAGGGGTAGTCTGAAATTTACAGCATGCTCCCATTTCTTCAATTAGCTGACAAAAACTTACCCAAGCATACGCAGAAAACAAGTCTTACATGTTCCTCCTCTACAGCTTTACTCTAGAAGGCAGGAGACTTTACTCACATGTTATTTAGTCATGTCCCCCTGAGGCTGGTTTTTCCCTTTTTGGAAAGGTTCATGCTTTACCAGCTATCAGAGCTCATCACACACCATCACCAAAACCAACACAGAGGATAACAGGGAAGTTAAAGACCTACTCAACACACATAACTGGTTGTGGGAGTGAATGGTTACCCATGTACAGCTTGCTGAGCACTCCTAGAATGTGAAAACCTTAGCTGCCCTTTTTTGCTGAAGATAGTTATTTCTGTTATCATTCCATGCCTTCAAAACCATACAATCAGATTAAAGAGGTACCAGAAATGCAGACAAGTTACTTTCTAATAAACATCATCTGATTTTCTTGCAATTTTGCAGTGACTTGGGCACAACTATGGAAGTGCTTTGCATTCTGGTATGTACCTCAGCTACTTTAATGAGAATGAGAAGATTTGGAACTTTTTAAATATCAAGGGTTAAGTGTAAATGAATCACACCAATGGTTATGAATTTCAATAATTTAATGCTAACCAAAAGTACAAAGTATGAAAATCAGTGTCTCATTTAGATTGGTCTTAAAAAAGAAATCTAGAGAAAGTGTGCACCGCAGCAGATTTCAGTATTAGCACCTTGAAGAGAAGTTCTTGAAGTGTTAAGACAGTGTGGCAACACTGCTACAATACTAAGAACAAACATAAACCATGTAACAGCATGTTTTCACGCTTCTACGTTTGAAAAAAAGTTACTAAAAAAGTACATTAAAACCAGAAGTTGTTCAGTGTATTCACAGTTTGAGTAGAAGTGGACTTAGGTGCTGAAGTAGAAAAGAGAAGGGTGAATGATTCCAAGGCAATCAGATTGCAAGTCCAAAGGCACTGACAATACAGTACACAGTCTTATTCTCCCATCTCACAGTGCAGGTCCCTACAAATACAAAAAAGGGTTTCAGAGACAGAAGAGTGTAACAGCGATTACATGCACACCCTTATGTGCAGGTTTGTAATTTACATCTAGAACCTTAAGCATGAAGCTTTCACAACAGCTAAACAGTTCATATGTAGCCAAGCTGGCACCACAACCACACAGAAAACACACCAATGTATTTGCTATTACTCCAGAACTGCAGCACTTGGGAAAACACAAAAGTATATTGCCTAGGCTTAAGGGGATGAGCTGAAAAGTCCAACAGCTGTGTTTCTTACCATCACTGGAGTTGTCCCAGAAGCAAGAGCTTGCTGTATGTAGCCCAGCACCATTCTTTTGCATAATCACACAGGTCACTGTTAGTAGAGAAGCTTTTATTAATCTATCACTGACATCAATTAACAGTTCATTTTTGCTTAGCACAGCACATACACACATGCTTATGAGTAGTTTACAGACACGGTACTTGCCAATATCTTCCCCCACCCCCACCCATCAGTGCACTTGTCTATACCAGCTTTAACAACAAAGAGAAAACTGAGCTCACCAATATACTTGAAAGGCTTCCCCAGCTTAGTGAGTTGGCTCAGCGTTTGCTCCACCACACTGGTTGTCCACTGGTTCACCTTGCTGTGCTGGTAGGTATTGCCACCTATTGCACTTTCTATGGCCTATTGGCAACAAGTACGCACAATAAGCTTCACAAGGCACCCATCAGCCTGCTCCCCATAGCCACAGAAAAATTCCTAAATCCTGCTTGTCCATACTGATCATTGGAAGTGTTTTCAATTATTACAGAAATTTAACCCCAGCTCATTCGTACATATTCCTCTATGAAAATGATATTCAGATTTGTCAGCAGAACCACTTTTGGGAAACAAAACCCCAAATTGAAACAAAAGACCCATGTGATTGCTGGTTACTAAGAGAGCAGTAGCCTTCAGCCAAATAGACCATTTTGCTTACGAGGACAGTTTCCCCTTTAAGATACAGGTAAGAACATTAAAGCTGCATGGTTTCACTGACATATTTTTTCCTCACATAAATTGTTTTAAAAAAAAATAGCCACAAAATCATTTCAGAATCAGAAGAGACACAAGCATGCACTGAAGCATGTGCATTCAATTTACAGAGTGACCAAAACGGCTGTTTTGCAATGAGAGAAAGACTGCACTAGTTCAGTCTACAAGAGGAATTCTGGACATAAGAACCCCACCCCAAATCCCTCTGGAAATTTGCTAGACAGGAAATTCATGTTTCTTAGAAACGAGAACAGTTTAACATCCCAAACAGACAAGAACTCATTCTGGAGTAAAAGCAACTCAAACACACAGTTACATGCACATACAGACAGCCTAGAAAAAGCCCTGGATGTTACTGAAACATAAAATCTATTTCTATGGGGTTTAACCTACAAAATTCTAATAAGGATACACTGCAATGGGAGAAAAGCATATGAAATTAATTATCTTCTGGATTTACAATGTATATCACAACTAAAGTCAGGTATCCCACTTAACATATGTACACTGGTTAAATCAGCAATTATACTTTGAGAGCAACCTAGCTAGAAATCTATCACATCTCAGTTATCACATTTTCTTGAATACCTTTTAGCACACAGCATATGATATACTCTACTTTCACACCAACAAAATTAAAGTGTTAATTTACCTCTTTAATGATGGCACTGACTTCATCGACAACAAAGGAAGTCTACAAAAAAAAAAAAGGATTTTAAATAATCAGTGGATGCATTTCTCTGATCTGAGAGTTCAAGCTTTGTTACAAATATGCACAAGAAGCTTTACTTATGCTTGTCAATTTCTTGCAAGTCAGGAGATTGGAATCTTCCTTTATTTGCCCACATGTCCCTTGGCCCCCTGAACCCAGGCAACATTCTTAGCGAACTAATGAAAAGTAACAGATGAACTAGTATTAGCTGGCCCTTAGAGGCAAAGTTCTCAAACTTTCACTTGGTAATATTTTGGAACAACATATACAGTACTTCTGTAAATGTATATCTGCATATTACAACAAGCATTAATGTTCACAGTTTGCAGCAGGGTTGCAGAAGTAAGCTCAGTGTGCAGGCACAGCTTAAACTAAACCAAGATCTCCAGGGCACCGATGCAGACAAAACATTAATTGACAACTTAAGGAGAAACTCCCATGACAATCTCAGCTGGGGATACAAAGAAAAGTTCCTTGGAAACAAAAGGGGAAATCCAGTTTGATGCCCTTCCCACCACCTCAGCCTTCTCCCAGACTCTGGGGAGCAGAGATTAAGCACAGAGAAGGCCCCAACATTTTACTAATCTTAAAACTACACTTGTATGGTTAGTATGTTTTCCTGGTTGAGTGCCTCAGCTATTGCTGCCTCCCATGTAAGGCAGTTAAAACAAGCGGGACCCCACACGGCATGGCAGCAAGCCATGCACGTTGGTTTTACTGCTGGTACCTCACCTCATAAACTAGAAGAAATGAATCAGACAAAAGAAATGCACATAACAAATTAATTAACTTCAGAAGACTGAATAAGGATTTCAAAATGAACTTCATGGAGTATATATTGTCTGAGTTTTCACTGGCAGGCCTGTCAGCTTTTCCAGCTGGCAAATACAAGTAACAGCGTAACTCAGGTGAGCAGGCAGGATGTAGTTACACCTGCTCAGAATGTCAAGATCCTATTGATAAACCTTTGGCCAAAAGGTTTCAGAACAGTCTGGCTGGCTTCAGTGACATCTACAAAGATGTGAATAGCTGAGTGCTCTCTGAGAGACGAAACAGCGGGATACACGCAAACAATGCCTTTTCTCTACTTGGAGGCACCAACCTGCCCGCACACATCAACATCTGTAAAAGCTTTTATGTGCTATGGCAAACTGGCTTTTATTTTCATCTTCTTGACTTTGATTTCATTTTAATATGCCTCATTTGTTTTCATGGTACTAAATTTTACAGGTGCTTACGTTTTAAAGAGCATGAATATATTTAAACAAAAAAGAGCACCAATTATCAAAATACTCCTTCTCTAGAGCATAAATTAAGAATATGGATGCCAAACATGCTGGCAGACATGCAACATGCTGTCAGGCAAGATGATAAACTACATATAGCTTTTTTCTTTGTTAAGTCAAGAACTCTGCTCAGAAACGCCTTTGAGTGAGCACAAACAAGGTTCACCAAAGCAAACTGAATTAAATTCAACCCAGTTTCAAATTCTCAAAGGTATTTTGAGGACTAATTTGTACTGAAACAAGTGGGAAAGAGCCATACAGAGATTTAAGAATTTGGTTCTAGAGTTGCTGTTACTTCTTGACCGTCTTTCTTTTTGGGGATCACAGTGAATATAGGTTTAGATGCATGACAAAATAGAACACAAAGTTCTGATATCCAACTTTGTGATTTATGTGCTATAACTGAGCTGATATAAGCACTTTCTGTATTAAATCAGCAGCTTATTCTTTACCTGCTTACCCATCTGGCACAAGGAGATTAGATGTGATGTTTCCAGTACCTTGTTTAATCAGGGCGTTCCCAGGCAACAAATGCAAATGGCAAAGCAGCCTTGGTTTATAATCACCCTGAAGATATTTTTGGAAACAGCTCTAAGAATGATGTTCAATGTGTTAAAGAAAAAAAAAAACCCAAACCTGTAACTGTATAACACAGGCCAGACCCAGCAACGACAACAAGGCTTTCAGAACAGCACAAGTCTGATCCACCTTCACACTGCTTTGCTATTGTCTAACCAAGTCACAGCGCAGCTGTTTAAGAACAATGCAGCAAATTGTCACAGCTCACAAAAAACTGTCCCTCTGCAAAAGCACCACTTGCTGGGCAGTCACTTATTGCGATACAGACCCTTGATTTACCCGACTCTTCATCTTCGTTAATGGGGTACAATGTCTCATTAGTGAACCTGTAACATACGGCCTACCTGGCTGAACTCTTCTTTCCTCACAAAATTAGCTTATTCGAGTCTTTCACTGATGTAACCCGTAAACCTTCTACCACAGCATACTGCCTCACCCCGCTGGGGGGGGCCAGAGGCCATGACACCCCCCGACCGTTTTCTCTAAGCGATTTGCAGCGGCAGCTTTCAGGGGAGAGGCAGGCGTGGGGAGAGGCCAGCGGAGTCAGCCAACTCCCGAAACACAGGCAACGGGCTGACCCATCGGTTACCGGACGTACTCCCGGGAGGAGGAACAAAGACTGGGCCTGTCGCAAGCCGCTACGCGGGATGCGCTGCGCACAGACTCCGCCAGCGCCACACCGGCAGAGGGCAACAAGGGACCGGGGCGATGAGCGGTAGAAGAGGCGGGCGGGTTCCCAGCGGCCCCGGGTTCACCCAAGGGGTGTGGTTCGGGCAGACAGGTACCACCTGAGACCCTCCGCCAGCACTGAAAGGAGAAGCCGGGGCAGCCCCAAGCTGCCCTCCCGCTGCCCCCAGCCCCGTTACCTCCTCCCCCGGCTGGAACTCGTCCATCTTCCCGGTGAAGCCCCTCACGCCGCAACCGACACCACCCCCTCACCGCTGCACTCCACGCGCCAGCCGCTACTCGCACAGCGCCTGCGCCTCCCACCGGCTCCGCCGCACCGGGGCGCTTGTGCAGTGCGCCTGCGCGCACTCTTCCCCCCACCCCGACTCGCAGCCGCTCCTTTACGTCTCGGGCGCGTAGCAGCGGGAGGCTCCGTAGGCTCTGCCTGTCCAGCCCCCGCCAAGATGGCGCGGGTTGCATAGCGACAGCGCGGCGGTGTCAGACGGCTCAAAGCCTGAGAAGGGGAGAAGCTGTTTGTCACGGATAGATAGCTTTGCATACAGATAGACAGCTCGCCGTTTGTGTTCTGCAGGCGTGCCTGCGAAGAGAGAGATCCAAGAGGTCCTTCCCTGGAAAGGAGGATCTGCATCTTGTTTCTGGAAACAGAGCTTGAAAAGAAGACCTGAGTATGTCATGTGTGCACAGGAACAATTAAAAAACTAAAACCAAACAAAACAACCCTAAACAAAACAAAACCCCACAAACAAACAAACAAACACATGGAAAGACACGAATACCTGAATTCTTACACCTGGATGTTAATGAAATTAAAGGGCACACTTTTCACAGTTTTTTCACAGGTTTTGTGTTACGCAGTGTTAACAGGTTGTCTCAGTGTCTGATGACACCGACCTCAGAGAGCTGCTCTAGGCAGTGGGAGATGCTGTTCAGGCTCGGAGTACCATAGATGAACTGGAAATATAGCCTGGATGAAGGGAAAAATAACAGGGAGCAAGTGCAAGGTGTGTACTGAGGCAGGCATAACCAGCTCTATAAATGCAGACAGGGCAGGACTGGCTCATTCAGTAGCTGTTCCATAGACCAGGGAGTAAGGGGGTGCGAGAGGTACAATTTACCTAAGTTCATCCTATGATGTGGTTAAAAAAGTGAAGATGCCACACTGTGACGTGTAAATGGATGTATAGCTTACAGGACATGGGAAGCAGCATTTCCATTGGACTCTCTGTAGCAAGGCCTTGCAAGGAATGCTGTGTGCAGAATTAGTCTGAGGGGGTTAAAGCCTCAGGGCCTGAGTGCCGACAGGCGTGAGCTGCCCTGACCAGCTCCAGCTGTGGTCTCCACCCATGGGCCCTCCGCTTCAGGCCTGTCTCTTCAGCGAACCTCTGCTATACGTTTTGCGCTTGTCTCCACTCCTGCGTCAGACCCTGCTTTTCCTGAAGCAGAAGAGCCAGTCCCGTTGCCTTGGGAATGTGTAGGGGCACCCTGCGGGCAGCACCCACTGCTGGATGTGGTGGGATTGTGGCTGGCTGCTCAGCCTACCCTCAACTCATCTCTGAGCCTGTGCTTGCTGCTCCTGCCAGCCTGAACGCAGAGACGGAAGGTGAGGCTATGGGAAGGCTGAACAAGTGGAGCTTGTTTAGGGATGTTCTTAGCAGTTTTCCATGCCTAGGGATGAGAAGGAAAAGCACAATGAGGTGGAAGTGTGGTGATTAAGGCTGTGGTTAAATACTGGGGGAAAGCTGGTGGTAAGGCTGATGTCTTTCAAACTGGATATGTGATACTACGCATCTGTTGCTGCGGGTAGTTACAGTTCTCAGGTTATTTCTGAGCTTTCATTTAATTAAAGTTTTACCTGAAATGAAGGCCCAAATCATCCAAATATTCTTTGTTGAACGTAACTGTGCTCTACTAACAGTTACTTTGGCAATACAGCTGTAGAAGGTAATTAGACTTGACATACACAGGTGGAAATGTCTGAACCTATTTAACTAAGAAGGGCTGCTGTATTGTACATACAGTTTATCTGGTAGAGCCAGGAGTGAGACAGGAGATTGACTTCCAAGAAGAGCAGATTTTGAAATAACTTGGATGTAATTTTGAACTTTATCACTCCCATTTGGTTCTGTAATAGATTGAACTGGGATAACTAATTCAAATAATATTATCATTTTTAATCATTATCTGAGATCAGATTTCTAGTTATGAGGTTTGGTTTTGGTTTTTTTTTTTTCACAGATGCATTAAAAAAATTCTTTTAAACTTTTTCAAATTAATTGCTTTGTCATTCAAACCTGAAAACCATTTTGTTTCCAGGAAAAGACTGTTCATGATACAAGCAGAGTTTTTTGTGTGAGTCCTGGGGCCAATGAGATTAGTAAGATTTTCACATGCATAGTGCCAGAGAAAGAAATGATGTAGAACTCAAAGCCACTTCTCTTCCTGTGTGTGGCTTGAAGGCTGAGCATAGTTAGATGGTATCAATCAGCTTTTGTAGTCTTTTGTGCTCACTCTCTTTTTAATGTTAGAAAAAGGAGTAACTTTTCCTGATTGCTTCTTGCTGGTAACAAAACCAGACACCTGGGGAAAACTGCTGCAATATTAGAGATCTTTGTTGAGTGTATTTGCTTTTAGCTATTCTGAGGGTGCTCCTCTCTACATGAGTCAGTCTAATTTTGGTGTCCAAAGGAAGGAAAGGGGGTGGAGAACAGCCACCATTTTATTTTTTCTTCTTTAAGGAAAGATAAGTAGAGTGCTACTCATCTCTTAAAAGCAGTTTACTTCCACCTGTCTTTGATGGCTGCTGAAAAGGTAAGGGCATTGGTTTAATCTATTCTACATGACATTGCACAGGGGAATGCATTTTTACTTACTGGGATGTTGGTTTTTTTTAAACTGCAAAGAGTTCATGGGAAGACCATGACTGGAGCTTAAGTGTTTGTGTTGGGTTTGGGTTTTGTTTTTTTTTTTTTTTTGTGTGTTTGTTTGTTTGTTACTTTAAGTGCTGGCATGGGATGTTATTAAAATCACAAGACATAACTTTGGTAAAATATTATCAAAGAACTTTCAAGTAATTTGCATGTGTGCATGCAAGGATGTGAAAATTAAACTGCTGCAGCCAGGTAGTGCAAAGTAGCGCTTGTAATTTTCTTAACTAAGAATAAATGTATGTGATTGGCCTCTACAGAACAGAAAATAGACACAAATTACAGTAGGTTTTGTGATCATTTTTATCTATATCCTTAATCTGTGTCCTAGCTACCGATGTGCTGATACCTCCATCTTCTGGGTTAATGGATGTAAGTAGTCCAGTTATCTCAAGTCAATGAAGGCCATGAACTTAGAAGATCATCTTATTTATACTTATTTAATTGTAATTATTTTGCTAATGCTTAAGTATCTGAATGGAGATCAATAATACATTACATGCAAAATTACTTTGAGAAAAAGCTTGCTAAGTCGGGCATTTCTAAGTTCAAAAACTTAAACTACCCTTTGCAAACTTAAACTTGTCTAAGGCAGACCTTTTGATTGATGTTCAGTTATATAGCTGCATACTGTTTTAGCCTAATAGAAAAAAACATGTCCTTCTGCGGTTGCACTGTGTGTGTGCATCTCTCTCTCTCTTAAGGTGTCACCACACTGGTTGTCCCGTCTCCTTTACAATGGCTTTCAGACTTTGCATGATATTTTTAAAAAGCTACTGATCCATCTGCAAGGTGCCTGGCGCTGTTTTACTTTAAATACGTAACTTAAAATAACGTTTGAATAAAATATTTCATCTGAGCTTTGTGGGAGAAGTGTCATTGTATTTACTACAGAGGTTGCTGCTGCTTTTGGTTTCATGGTTTCAGCTTTGAGGTTAGCTGACTATGTAAAACAGCTTAGCTAGCTGGGTTCAGTGCGTAGATGTGAAGGGAGGGCATCTGTGAGGGTTTTTAATATTATTTTTTCCTGCCAAGGAGGATCATTGCTGAAAACACTTGTAGCAAGTGACCAACTGGTTTTAATGATGGTGCTTGCAGTACTACTGATGGGCTGCAGTAGAATGCCCTTCTGAAGAATTGTGCCCTGGCTAGGGCAGAAGCTGTATCTCCAGGGGGGAGTAGCTGTGTGCAGGGCAGAGTGGAAACAAGGGGGAGGCTCCAAGCTGTTCCTTTCCTCACACCATTTAAATTTGAGCAAGCTTGAATAGCTGAAAGAATAATAATATAAAAAATGTGCATCTCTAAATAAGATTCTATATGCCCTCAATATTTTTTATACAGTAAGATGTTATCTGAAACCCACTTCCCAAAATAGCCATGAAATGTGGAAAACTTTGTATTCTTTTATGAAGAAGAGACATGGTCCTCTTATAAAGCATTTGAAGGAGATATAAGAAGTATTCTGTGCTTACTTAACTGCAGAAGTTGCTCTTAGTAACTGTTTTACTGTGGCACGTTCTTAGTAACTTTGCAAAACATACATATATTTTCTTCAAAATCATTAGAGGGCTTTTATGGGAGCCACCTAATAATGACTATCACAAATTTGCTAGCTTGTACTGATGCTTCCGCAGGGTGTTTTGATGATGGTGTAGATATTCTAGCCTTTGGAAATTGTAGGAGTTCATAGAAAATGTATCTTGCCCTGTAATAAGTGTTTTGGTATCCTTCGTGCGGAGGTCACTGAGTTTGTGCTGACTGCTCTTTTAGGTTGTATTGACCTAGATTGAATGGAAGGCTCAAAACATGCTCATCAATCCTGGGAGGTATTTTTGAGATAAAAGATGAAAGCAGGTAAAGGACACAGGGGCCTTTGAAAATTACACATACTGCTTTAAGAAGTTGCTCAGGATTTTTAGCTTTCAACTGAGTAATTTCCTGTTAAACTGCAGTTAGTAAGGAAATAAAATATGATTCTGCCTATCTCTGTCTCTTTTGCTTGCACAGGAAGACAATCTTTTTTTTTTTTTCTTTGTTGACACTGCGTCTGTGAAACGCGTCGTTCTTTATAAATAGAAATTGTCACCTGCTTTTTTTTTCTTTTCTATTTTGTGGGAAATTAAATAGCTTGATTGGGGTAAGCTGTAAAGTAATTCCCAGCACTGACACAAACACATTGTCACTATATATCTGAAGTTTTGGTGCAGGCTGGGGGTTTTCCTTTGGTTTTTTGTTTGTTTGTTTGTTTGTGGTTTTTTAACTTAAAACTCGCAGTATTTTAACATAATGATCCAGGAATGCAGATAGTTGGTCAGATTCTCAGCTAAGGTCCATCACTGAAGCATCAGTAACTGCTTTGGGAAAGTGTTTCCCTTGCTTTCCTAGTCCGTAGACCTTCTGCCTAGAGCTTGACTGCATGTATTTCATACAGATTAAGTTTGAAACACCCAGTTTTTATGTATAAATCTTTAATATTTGCTGTACCGTGTTTTTGAATGCTCTTCCATGTCTTGTTATAGACACCGGACAGTAGTATTACAACTGAATAGGGGTGTGTAAGCTGAATTAGACTGAGTAATCATTTTCTTGCCCTACTTTGCTGTAAAATACATTAAAATTATTTCCTATTCTTTTGGAAGTTTTATGAAAGTGAAGATCACAGTATATATCCAAAATACAGTTGTGATTCTGTTTTAATTTTATACTTCTCGTTTATCTGTGCATCAACATCATCAGTTTGGAGCCAGAATTGTTAGTGTACTGAGCTGGAAATAGTATATATCTGAAGTCTTCAGTGTTTGTGTGTATTAAGAAAGATAAACATTTTTGGGTATTAAACTGTTTATTTAGACTTAACAGACTGAGGTTACTGGTAGGAGAGACCCTTAAAGGGTTTCTTTTGCTTTTTCCTATTAAACTTGATGTTTTATCTTTTCAGTAAGATGAGATTAGAAAGGGGCGTTTTGTCTCAACCAGCATGGCTTTTCCAGTTACGCAACCTGTAAACCTGTGTTCAAAACTAATTTAAGCTTCTTTATTGGTTGTTTTATATTTACTGAATAAAAAATGTGAAGGCTTATGTCTGAGTGTAAAGGGACAAATACAGTAAGACTGTCTGCAGAACAGGACTGTCTCAAAGCCTCTCCTGTATCAGAGTTAAGTGCGTAAAAGGTCTAAGTATAGCGAAGTGTGGTCTTCACATACTACCTAAAATGTCCTGAAGAGGTGAAAAGAGTGATAGCATGTTTGGGTTCTTTTGGTTTGTTTGTTTGTTTGTAGTTTTTTTTTCCTCCTGTAGGTCTGGAAATGCCAAACCTGCAAGACCAAATAAAAAAATCCTTCCATTCCTTTACACCATCTCTTGGTGAATTGTCCCTCCTTCTGGTGACATTTAAAGCCCAATCCTGAGCCTTGCTGCAAGCTCTCATCTCTTTTGGAACCACTCTCAGCCACAAAAGAGAAAAAGAAAACAAGAACTTACTTTGTGTGAAACAGACAAGCTGCTGTGACCTTGCTAATTGTTTACGTTCCCTGGGTAGCAGAAACACTTAAATGATGACTTGTGTGAAGACAGACATGGTTGTTTTTCTCTTCAGGGGTATGATACAGTGAACCATATCACCGAAAATGTTAACAGTGCAGGCACTTATAAACACTCAGACCACTCTGACTACTCTATAAAGTAGTATCCATCCTTCCAGGTGCTGTAGAACCATAGGACAGGAGTCTACAAAAGGAGTTGGGGAAAATGGCCTGTGAATTCAATCTAAACTTCCTTAAGCAACAGGAACGAGAAGCTGTTCTAGAAGTCCTGTACCGTGATCAGATGGTGAGAGAAACAGAGGAGAAAAGAATAAGGTATCTGATGTTCCCTTATTCCTGGATTTCTAGTTTTTGTTGGGTTTTTTTGGCTTGAGGGTTTTTTTTGTTTTGTTTTTGTTTTTTTTTCCTAAAAGGCACTCCTCTGCTGTCATCCCAAATGTATTCCTTTGTATGACTTGCTAGCTAATGCGTTTTTATTCTTTGGGAATACTAAGGGTTATTCCGAGCCTCTTACATTTACCATAATATACACTATTCTTCAGTAAAGATGAACAAATACTGTTCAGTGAATAATCTACTTAGAGAACTTATAGCCTTCAGAGAAAAACTAAAGGCAGCAACTGAACTTTCTATGAAAGCTAGCAGTGAAAATTTGTAAGTAGGTTATGGCTTTATGGCATTCTCATCATGTTCCTGTGCGTGCCTATATAGTCCTGATAACACAGAACATCTTCAGCTCTTTGGCTGCTTTATTTAACTGACATTGTGCCAAGACTGGAATTAAGAATCACTGGATACCTGCTCATTTTGCTGAATCCATCACTGCACTACGCTGTCTTGGAGATTGCTACTAGTGTCAATAGGTGTCATTGGTTAGGAAAAGGATGCTATTTGGTTATTTTGCACTGTGCAGATATCTTGGTTGTGAAGGCTAAGGGATAAATCCTCCAGCATTTAATTTGCTTTACTTGAGGGCTACAGCAAGGATTTCCTTGCAGCTTGTCTACTTTCTCACACTGCATCCTTGTGTAAAACAGGGTATTTGTGTTGCAAAGAGATTTTTAGTCTCTTAAGTGTAGAATCTTAAACTTTGCTTATAGCAAATGTTGATGTAAGTATTAGTGGACATTTGAAATGATTATGAAAAGTAAGTAAAGGGTTATAAAGAAAGTTGGAATTGGTCAGAAAATATCTTTCACCTGGTGATGATTTGTTAACTCTTTGCTAACAGTTAAGAATTTAGATCTTGGTTACTGGTATATGTAATGAAAGCAAAGTCAATGAAAGGGAGAGGCTTTGATACTTTGGTCTGATGTGGTTTTTAGTTAACTTTTAGATAGTGTATTTGTTATGAATATTTTTACTTGATAGAAGATTTTATTCTTGGATAACAATGGTAAAAAGAATCATCTAATGACAGGGAGCACTGTTCAGTCTCAGTTTTTGTATGTGAATACATAATCAGTTGCATACACAATTTCAATACCCTGCCCTGAGCATGCACAACTGACCTGAACAAAATCCCATTTGCACTAGACTATTACTTTATGCACAGTTGTGGTTGCATACAAAGTCACAATGTAGAATGCTGTGTGTAGATGCCTTCAGTAAGTGCTCAATTGAAGTCTTGGAGGCATATCTCCCACTGGTAATGATATTGCACAACCAGGCTATTAGATTGCAATTTACATGGGGGTTTTGGTCTATTTAATTTTGTAATCTTTTTGTTTGCCTTTCTTACCTGGGGGATTAGGAAACTGAAACTACAGTTGCAACAGCTTCGGTGGAAAGGGGCAAGAAATGCCAGCCATGAATACCAGGAGAGGTCTTGTGCTCGATGTCAGAAATTGCTTGGATTACTGACGAACAGAGGTGCAGTATGCAATGGGTGCAGTCATCGAGTGTGCTCTGAATGCCGTGTCTGCCTGAATCCCTGCCTTTGGAAATGCACTGTTTGTTATGCTCATGGGTAAGAAGTATTATTGGTTTGGATAAGTGCTGGTTTACACTGTTTACCTAGTGGATACATGGCTGGTTTATGTTTCTGTTGCTTTAAATAATTAATGAAACCAAGCCTCTGGTGGAATGAAAATGTTGGATGGAATCCTGGTAGCAGTGAAGTTGATGGGAATTTTGTGTTATACTTCATATAGTCAGGATTTTGCAAATGTTCTTGTATTTTGCAAAAAATGAATCCTCGGGGTAGGCCAGAAGTAGTACGACAAAGATGGTAACAGCAAAGCACAGGAACAGTTGTTAGCTTCTGAACAGCAGATAGATCTCCTTCCCCGACTCAATACTGAGCCAGTAGATCATAGCAAGTTGCTGAAGGGGTAACTAGTACGGTATACACAGGTAGTGATTTTTATTTTTTTTAATTTAATATTCCGCATTACTACTTACAAAGGTATATTTTAAATGCCTAAAATGCTTTAAAATCAAGCCACTGAAAGAGCAAACACCATCCTACCTGTAGTTTGTCTATCTTAACATAGAGTAAGGTTAGGTATAAAGTGGCAGACCCAGGGATTTTGTGACTGGATTTTGGATATTGCTGTAGCTCTCATGTTTAGAGGTTTTGCTTTCTTAAGGAGGCAAGCCCTGTGTAAATCTGTCTGCATGTTGTTGCCAATTTGAAGCAATTTTGTCAGGGAATGGTAATAAAGATGTGATTTTCATAGAAAAAATGAACTACTGGGTAGAGAAAAAGTTTAGTGGTACCTTCACTGATGAAATTTTTGCAGTGGGACTTCATCCTATAATAAGTGTCAGAAAATCCACAAGGAACAGAGACACTATATATGCCCTAAAAATTAGTAAGACATTTAGATGAGAATTTTGACCCTGAAAACTCCAGAGAATCCTTTCTTCAGTTAAAATTCTTTTTGTCTCTTTAATAATGGATTAATTCAGATTGCAGACTTCATCTAAGTCTGTTGGAGACGAAATGCAAGAGTCAAATCTGCTGCAGATTGGCTTTTGACAGAGCTATTTGGTCTGATATCATTTTATACTTGTTAATCATAGCTTTCCTGGTCCTCATGTCTGTGTATGACATTGGCAGCATTGATGTCGGTTTCCACAAAATGGAGAAAGATAGACCAGGAAGCCGTCGCACCATCAGGGTTGTGGAGCTTAATGCGCCTTGGTAGCCATCCAAAGTTCTGCTTGAGAGCACATCCTCCATTGTTGACTTTCCCTGCTCTTCAGACTAGACTGCAACTGTAAGCAGTCAGCACACCAGGCAGCGCAAGAACCTGGGCTCTGTTGTAACTTGCTTGTATAGACTAGAGTGGATCCAAGACTCCTGGCTTCAAAGTAACGCCTAGAGCAGTATGCATTGCTTTCCATGGGCAGTCCTACATAGGAAAAAGTGGGAGGAGGGGAAGGAGAGGAGGAACCCTTTGTTGGCGGACCCACAGCAAAATTGATCAACGGAGTGAGCAGTCATAAAATCTTAGCTTTGTGGTAGGATTAAAAAAGAAAAATTGTTGGATTGTTAAATAGCTACCAAACATATGAATAAATGCACTTTGGAAGATGTTGATTCAAATGCCTTTTGTTTGCTTTTCAGAGATGTGAAAGTAAAGGCTGGCGAATGGTTTTTTGAGGAACGAGCAAAGAAATATCCAGGTGAAGGTAATCACTGACCATGTCATGTGTAGTCCTCATCTTGATGAAACATTGAATGTAGTTTGCCACTGTATTTAATGTTTCTTCCACTTGGTGAGAGATTTGTCAGAAATTACCATGCAGTGCGTCTGTCTATGCACTAGATAAAGCACAAATACAAATTAGCAGAATGCATTTAAAAGTATCATTTATTTGGTATGACTAATAGGAATAAGAAAATTGTTGGCCATATCAATTTAAGTTAATGAGCGTCTAAGACTTCTGAGAAATACAATGACATGAAAAAAATACAGAAATGTTAAAATACGTGTGCAGGAAGGAAATGATCTTGCATCCATTGTTTGTCACAGTTAAAACTCCAGTTGTTTTCACTGAGACAGTTGTAAAGCTTGAAGTGGTGACAGAATGGAATAAAGAAAAACATGCATAGCTATAAATCATAGAATCGTAGAATAGTTAGGGTGGGAAAGGACCTTAAGATCAGGTAGTTCCAAACCCCCTGCCATGGGCAGGGACACCTCACACTAAACCATGCCACCCAAGGCTCTGTCCAACCTGGCCTTGAACACTGCTAGGGATGGACCTTTCACAACTTCCTTGGGCAACCCGTTCCAGTGCCTCATCACCCTTACAGTAAAGAACTTCTTTATATCCAATCTAAACTTCCCCTGTTTTCATTTTAACCCATTACCCTTATGCTATTACTACAGTGCCTGATGAAGAGTCCTTCCCCAGCATCCTTAGAGGCCCCCTTCAGATACTGGAAGGCTGCTATGAGGTCTCCATGCAGCCTTCTCTTCTCCAGGCTGAACAGCCCCAACTTTCTCAGGCTATCTTCATACGGGAGGTGCTCCAGTCCCCTGATCATTCTCGTGGCCCTCCTCTGGACTTGTTCCAACAGATCCATGTCCTTTTTATGTTGAGAACAGCAGAACTGTACACACTACTCCAAGTGAGGTCTCACAACTGTTCCTTTACTTTCAGCCAGCTGTGCCACTGCCTTGTGTTCAGTCTTTTCGGTGCAATTACAAATACAAAGCTCTAAAAGAAATTACAGAGGATGTGGATGGGTTGCTCTATGGGGAATGTGTTTTGCCAGCCAGTGGGTTGTTGGTCTTCGGTTTCACCTACAATGACTAGTGAGGTGGAGAGGATTTCCTTCCTTCTTCCCCTCAGATAGGCACCTATTTCACTTTGTGCTAGACTGTAGCTAAGTGTTGAAGTTTTACTTCCAGTATCTGCATATAGATACCTATATATAAATATATCTATATTTTGTCCAGTATCTGCACATATAGATTAAAGAGTGGCTGGTAGATAGGAAGGCACTGAAACGTCTCTTGGAAAACTTGAATAGGAAGAAGTTTATAAATGGAGGAATGTAGTCAGGAAAATTTTGGGTAGTAGGTATTCACAAAAGACAATAGGTAGCATATTAAGAAACTGAACTACAGTTCCTTCAACAATTCATTTAAAATTTGAAAGATTTCATGGAATTCAATACTAGTTAACATGATTTCTGATTTTTAAAATGTTAGTTTTAACAGTCTCTTATTGGAAAATGCTGAGTTGCTCTCAGAAACAGAACCTGATACTGCAAGGTACTGACTGTCCCTCTTTCCAGTAAAATGAGTGAGTTATCACCTTGCATTATCAAAACTTTGTGGGTGCTTGAAGCATTTTGCTTAGTTAGTTGAATAGTAATACTGTTGAAGTCACAAAAATCTAAGGACATGCGGAAGATAAGCTTCCAGGGAGAAATATGTTTTGTTTAGTTCCTTTGATTAGACCAACTAATATAATTAAAGGTATTAAAACCATCAAACTTTGAAACAGCAGCCGTTGTAATTATGTGTCCTTCAAGCCTGGAGAGACAGTGCCCTCTTTCGGTTTGAAAATATAACACAAGTGGAATAGTCACTGGAAAAGAAGTTTAACTGAAAAAATACATGTTACGGTAAAGTTTTTCTCATGTAAAAAATTATATCAGTATACTTTTTATTAATTTTGTGTAGCTTCTACCTAAAGAATAAAAATACTTTCATCAAAGTGATTGCCTTTCCTGAATAATGAATTAAAAATCCAAGAAATCTAACTTAATTCTGCAATAAATCATGATATCAAATATTACTTATTAATAACAGAGCATTAAGTCTGGAGCTCTGATTGAAGTTTGGAACATCAATAAGTTGATGTAAGTTGAAGTAAGCAATATGTTATGATTAATGTCTTCACCAATGCACGGATCGCATGTTGTTTTCTATTGTATTAAGAATGAATAGCGATTAAAGCCACCCCAGATATTTTCAGTTGGCCATTTGTTGCACGCATTTAGCTCTTCTTCCGGTTTTGCAGTCACTCAGGAGCTACATTTATATGAGTCTTCATTGTTTCTGCCTGATGGAGTGCTTGCTCCCTTTGTGTTCACCTGAGGAATGTGACATGGTTGCTATTTCCCCACAGGGGTTGGCCTTCACAAAGAGTTGTGAGCTAGTCATGTGTTTTCATGATTGTTCAAGGTCTCTGTTGGGGAAAGTGAAAATAATTTTTTGTAGAGATGCAGGAGATTACCATGTGCCTACTCTTGTACACGTTTTCAAGCTTTCCATAGTGTTTGAGTGTTATGGTTGAAGTGTCTTTTGGTGCAGTAGGCACTACCTGCCTCCTGGACCTCAGGAGGCTGAGAGCACTCTAACGTGTAGGAATGGGCCTGTTAGCACCTGTACGTCAGCTGAGGCTGTCCTCAGCATTTGTGAAGAGCTGGTCTGAACATGTCGCCTGTGAAAGGTGAGGGTGAAATTGTGATGCCGTTTGTGATACAGGAGAAACTTGCATGTTGCTTGGCATGTATGCTGGTATGTCAGGCGAGGCGTAATTTTTTACTCCTGACTTGCATGTGCATGAGCTCCTGTAGATACATGCCAGCTCCTGAAAGGCACTGATTTTAAAAAAGTATCATATAGATGTAGTAACTTCTGCTGTTGCTAAGTGACCTCTGTGTGGGTTTTTAGTCTGTTTTTCTCCTTTGCAGGCAGACACGAAACAGTTGGTGCGAAGCTCTTGAAATCTTATCAGAAACTGAGGTAAGACTCATAAAAGGACAAATGGTCCTAGGACACTGAGAATTTGTATAGGTGATATATTGTATGTTACAAACTAACCAACAGTTTGTTTTTATCATGAAAAACAGATTTCAATACTTTTGGCATACAAATAAAAATCATAGAAAAATGATACTTTTATCTGTCAGCAATACGTAAGAAGGGAGTAAGTATGTTTAGAGTAATATGTATCTTATTTAGTTGAAGGGACATGTTGTTTTTGTCATATCTGCTTAAATTTTTACATAGCTGCTTACACCATTAGCATTCAAATTTACACACTATGAGCAGAGATTAAAATTATTTATGAGGTATAATAGCAACAGCATCATTTTTTACTCAATGGGAGATACTGATAACTTTAGAATAAATAGTAGACAAGTAGCTCTCTGTTCAGTAAAATGCATCTTACTGAACAAAGTTTAAAACAAGTAACAAATCCAGTTTACACTGAATAAATACTTTGACTAGAGGCCTAAGCATAACCATATGTAAGTTATTACTAGTGATATATAATGAAATAAGTCTACTTAAACAATATTGCATAAAAGAAACCCTCTTCCTTAAAAAGAAGTTAAATAAGATACAAAGAGATGGCCTCAGTTTTATGGTAATTAACCGGTGAGGCATAGCTGCATGAGACAGAATCTTGTAGGTAGCTAGATGTGATCCTAACTAGGACTGCATAGGACTTGCTTTTATCTAGGTGTGGTGAAAGGCAAACGGCAAACAAGAAAGAAGTTCACTAGCTGCCTTTAGGGTCTGTGATTGTGCTGTGGTAGCAGAATCAGTAAGATGACAGTCAGTTTTTTCACTGGCTGAAGCTATTTACAGCAATTGAAATGTCTGGAATGCTGTAAAAGGGGCTTTAATAGCTTTGGGCCCAGGCAAGGAGGCATCCTTTTAGTATGCTAAATAAAGATGACTGTTTTCTGAAAACATCTCTGAAACAGGGATGGGGCGTGTTACACAGAAATTGTGTTTTAACACTCAGGACACAGATTGTGATAACGTCAACCATGTAGAAGTCTAGAAAGCCTGTCCTAAATCAGGTCTTCCTGATTGTTTTAACTCAGTAATTCTGCCTAGAGCAGCCCAAGATTAAAAAGTCAGAAAGGTAGTCATAATTGTTACAAACAAGCAGTCATCAACCTGTGATGCAACTGTTAAAGACACAGGATCTCAACTCAGATCTTTAAATTGCAGGAAAGGCAGATAGTAAAGATACTGTGCATGAATATGATTAATTTATCCATCTATTAGTATAATGTATTAATTGTTGCACTGTTTATTTCTTAAATTTCTAGTAAAATTTCTGTTATACCTCCAACTCCACCTCCTTTCACCGAATCCACAGCAGGAAGTAACGTGATGGTAAATGTATGTATCTGCAAAATATACATATATATCCACCTGTCAAGGTGCCATTCATGTGAACAGGCCAGCCACAGAAATGCAGGAAATAGCAAATACTGCAGCATGATATTGCAATATAAATGCTGCCTGATGTTCCTTTGTAAGATTTGTTTATTTTTTTTTTTACATGCTGTATTGGTAGTAGGAGAGAGAGGTCAGAGGCTGTCATGAGGGAAGTTTTCAGTGAGTTTTCAGTTTTGAGGGAAGTGATTAACCACATTACTTGGCACTGGGATACTGCGCCTGGTTTTTGGTGCCTCATTGCAGGAAGGCTGTAGCTCCTGAGCTTACCTCTATCCTGAAGAATCTCATGATCCTATGGTGATATTCAGTAGTTATTTATAAAGCTATCATTCCATGTGTTACTTTCATTACTGGTGAAACACAGTAAATTTAATGGTTGCCTTTGCATTACAATTTCTAATGGACAAACTAGTAGGACATGGCTCAGAACTCATAGAAATCACACTGAATTACTATTTCAGTTAATTTTGGACTGGGTCCTCAGGCCCTGGTTTGAAGCCCATTGCAAATCTGTAAACATTCTAATATGTGCTTACCTGGAGCTTGATGAAAGTTCTGATTCAGAGGCACAGGAACATCTGTAATAGATAGGACTTTCCTACTTAGTATTAAATACATTACAACAAACTGGTGATGTAAATAGTTGTATGTAAGAAATTGCTGTGTAATCTGCCTACAGAGGAGTTCCACTTCTACATCAGAGTATGGAACTGAAAAGATTATTTTCCATCTTCATACGTTAGAATGACAGTCTTCAACCATGTTAACATATGTCCTCAGATGTATTTGTCTACAGAAGTGAGCAAAGGGCTGCAGCCTTACCATCTGGTTGGTATATGGTCTGTAGATAAGTGATCATGGAAATTTTAAAACATCAAATATTTTGTGGTTTCTCACTTTTGGCATCCATCTCCCATTTGTAGGAACTCGGTCAGTCTAAAAGTTTTAACAAATCTGTGGAAAACTTGTTTCTGTCTCTCACAACACATATAAAAAGTAAGTAACTTCCATTGCTTTATTGTTCTAGGGTAACATAGTGAAATGTTTTTTGGTCCAAACTGTTGCCAAAAAAAATAGTTATTAAAAAAGGGTATTGAGAAGTGGCTGAAATGACTAATGCCAAGACTGAGCCAACCTGTAAAATAATACAGCAAGTATAGCTCTCCTTTAGTGTTTTGCTAATTGTTTAACAAGCTGATGATACTAACCCAGAATGCCTTATGCAGATGTGAAAAGACTGTATAATGTCATTTTTCAGTTTACTGGGTGTTCAGATGCAGCATTTTTAATTCACATTAGTACAGTGTAATAACCACTTTCTATTATAGTTATATTCATATTGTATCTTTGACTTGAACCCCAACTGACCCTGTCAAAGAATCTATCATGTAATGGAAGTAGAGTTTAATATTTTCATTCATTGGCAGTTTTCAAGAGGGCTTCATTCCTCTTTCTCAGTCTGTCTAGTTGTGTGCTTTTGTCCAGTTCATACTTTTAAGACCCAGCCAGTCCTAACAACTCTTCTTTCATTCTAATACTTCTCATTCCTTCCATTCACTTATGCTACCTGCTATTCTTGAGGGTACAGACCGGGTATGCACCTCTGAGGCTAACTACAGCCAGCCTCTGTGAAGAACAAAGGCATCAGTGACCAAAGGAAAACAACTTCTGAGCCTTATGAAGATTACAGGGGCTTGCAGATTTGCATATATTTGAACAAACCTTACTGTTTTCTTACAAACTTAATCTTACACAACCCCAAATGTGGGATTAGACCTGAATAAATTTGGCTTTAGCACCTTTCAGCCTTTGCCTCTAACTCTTGTCCTAGCTTTTGGTTGGTCTTTCCTCTGACTTTTTCCACCCATCCTAAAGGCCTGGTCTTTAACTAAACAAATTCAATGTTGTCCATGTGAACACATATTAAAGCTATGCAGAGACTCAAGGGCTGCCTCTTCTGAACAGAAGCGTAGTGTAGGGTGGCATAGGATGTTTCACTGCTGGAAGCAGATAGCTGAGGTAGCACAGAATTGGATAAAAAGTAATTAATTCTGAATTCTGTTAGTCTAAAGCCAAGTCATTCCCCACAGTTACTGGTGAAGACTGTCAGGACTGCAGCAAGCTAATTTAATAGTTCACTGCTGCCAAAAGAAAGGTCCTGCTTCCCCTGCCCCCCTATCTAGCTTCCCTGCTTCTGGTTGTATGCAGCCATCACTTAAATTAGCATCAGTGTTTCTGGACCCTTCTGGAAACTGATTTAGTTAATTAAAACAGGAGAACATTAGCCCAGACAAAGCATGTAGGTGCTTTTCTGCTGGTTTATTGAGTTGAATAGGTTCAGGGTAGGTTATATATGTTGGAGCTTGCTGGGCTACATGGCCAGGGGCTGAGTATGGAAGAGCAGTGGTTGCAGAGGTAAAAATGGCAGCAAGTTGTTAGCTCAGTTCAGCTGTATGTGGAACCCCACCCAGGTGCTATCATCCTCTTAAGGTAGAACCTTTTAATTTGTAAGGAAATAACTGGCTGTTGCAATCACTGAAGTCAATAATTAAATCTATAGAAAGTTTTACAGAGGGAAAGGCTAGGGGCTTCTTGGCTTAAGAAAACAGCTCTTTCGGACAGTGTGGCCTCTTAATGCAACCTGGTAATGTGCTGAGAAACACTTTTGGTCACAAGTGTATGAAGTTAGTACTCTACCTTATCTAGATAAAAAATGTCGTAGTTTGAAGAGGTATTTAATACATCCAGCTCTTGTGTATTCCAGTAAATAAACCTGGAGACCTTCATTATGCCTCTGATTCTGGAGGCTAAGTATGTGCACGTCTGAGAGCAGCATGAACAAAGGACTATCACGTGCAGCACAATGCTGCCTTGTACAGTCTGCTCTCTATGCTGTTACCTCCTGTTCCAGGATGGTTTGGCAGCAACAGGAGGTTATAATCCAGTGGCTGCCATTTGGAGAATATAAAACGAGGTGCTGGTTCTAGTTTTATTTGCAGTGCAAAATCACCCTTGGCACTAGAGATGGTGTCCGTGTTACTGATATTTGGGTAGAGAAGCTGAAGTAGGAATAGATATGAAAGCTGAACAATCTTTTTTTTCTTTGTTTTTTTTTCCACAGTAACCTGTTCTTCAACCTCCTCATTCTAGCAGAGTGTGAGGCAAGCTTGTGTTTCTGCTTCTCCTGCTGGTCAAGCTACTCAGATTGTATCTACTCCATTAGATCTCTCACTCCAGTTCTTTTTATGATCTCTGATTTCAGTGTGTATTTTAAAAACCTGGTTTCGTTTACAGTCAGAAATGACTTAATTGAGCCTGCCTGTATATGTCATGTGATGCCTTAATAGGGTGCATAGAGTACAGTAAACAGCTGAGGACTGATTGCTGCTAAGAACAAAACTAATTCAAAGTGGCTTTAAGAATCACACTTAAGAGTGCATTTTTATTTTTTTTTTTTAATACTGTAATGACCTGTTGTCTATTGTCTGAGGCTCCTCCACAGAGGCTCATGTTGTGAGAGAAATATTTATTTCTTCGCTATGAATTAAACATATGATAGCTATTTAATGTACATCTTGTAAGTTATTAATTCATCATGAGGGACTGTCTGAGGCTTGCAATACAAAGTGTCTGCTGCTAAGCCTGCTAGTTTTCAACTTCAGATGCAGCTGAGTGCTGCTCTCCTCTTTATGTGAAGTTCTGACTGTACCCTGAGGAGTACGAAGCAAAACGTACTGCACTAAATGTCTAACTGTCCTTTAGATTTATTTGACAATAAACTAGATGTTACTGAAGTGCTTATTCAATAAGCTAAGTATGGACATAAACTTATCCATATGAGTAATGTTATTGAAGTCATTGAGGGCTACTCATGTTCTTAAAATTATATGTGATTTGGTACCTGAGTGTGTAATGGCTCTCCTTTCATCTGTATTTCTGATACATTTTTAAATACTTTCCAATATGCTCTGCTTTCTAATTTCCATTGTCATGTTGCTTTATGTTGGTAGTGATCTTGCTTTTACTCTGAACCAAACCAAACTGCTTTGCAAATGAAACCATATGAAGAGACTGTAGTAGCTACTTCTGCATGGAAACTGTATTTGATAGCATACAACAATTCCTTGCAGTAGCTACAATTATAGGAAGCAAGGAGTATAATCTCCAGTTGAAACAGCAGGAAAGATTTAGGTGGAAAAAATATCATTATACAAAATGGGACAAGCACTTGCTTTCCCATCTGTTTTTTACTCTTAGGAGATCAATACTAAAACTGCAGGATGAAAGTTTGAAAGCTACAGAATTAGCCTATAAATCTACAGGGTTGGTTGCAATGTTTGTTATAGTGACTCCCCTTTTCATTTTCACTTCAGAAATCTCGAAGTCCCAGAATGATATGGCTGACAGATGTCTCCTAACCACAGATCATGGGCAGAGTTTAAGAAGGAATCAAAGAAGGAGCCAGTCTGACACTGCCATCAACATTACAAGCAGGGTACCTGTTATTATTACACAGTCTCTAACTGTAAGGGCTGTTTCAGGAATGGAATATATTTGTAAGAATAATGACTTACACATTGGAATTTTACATTCATTATACGAGCAGGGCTCAGCTGTTGTTCACTGACCATGGCCAGAACTCTGATTCTTCACAAGGTTTTTGACTAAGTCTGAGCACTTGATCTCAGCCCACAACTGAAAGGTCAGACTGAGATTTTTACAAAGACTCTCACACAGGGAGAGAGTGGGTCATTTCACTCCCAGTTGCTCACAGTCTCTCCTGAAGCTGATGGGTGTCTGCTCTGTGTGATTGTTGGACTGCTGGGAGGTGCTCTGTCTTTTGTCCTCTTCCTGCCCCTCTTTGCTGCTGCCAAGCTATGACCATCCAAAACCCATCCTGACAATTCCTGAGCCCTTTTTAATTTGGCAAGGAGAAAATGTTGCCTGCTGTTAGTTGTTGGGCAATTCTCCTTTTCCTTTTGCTTTGGTTACAGTCTCTAGCTGTCAGTGTTTTCTTGAGAAGTTTGAGAAAAGTCCAGTCATCTGTTTTTCCACAAATCGTGCAGGGCTGAAGATGGTGTCACATATCTGCTTTAAAGTTACACTGAAGATTTTGTGTTGTGCACTTCTACCTCTCAGGTGACCAAATTTTGGCCATACTCAATTATCTACATAGTGGGTACTTGCTGAATTGCCTTTTCATCTGAATGAGGTAAATGTGGTCTACTAAGTGCCTGGATTAGATGCTGAGAAAAGCTTTTGCTTTGGGCCAGACCTCGTGGTAAATACTCCTCACAGCTCCCTTCATGCACACTTTTCATTTTCCTCTGAGGTGTTAGGTGTTGATAAATGGAAGAGACAGGATGCCGGACCGCATGGACTGGTGGTTTGAATTGGCCCAACAAAGGTCTGTGAACTCTCTGAAATTAGTTCTGGTATTTTTGTATGCAATTATATTGTAAACAAAACTGGCAACAGTTGTTAAGTACTGGAGTGCTGCTTTCATTGTGGCAAACCACATTTCATTGTGGCTTTATTCCGCTGGCAGAGCACCATTTTTTTTTTAATGCAGCAAGAAACATTGCAGTTGGAAATAATATGGACTTAAACTATGTTGCATTGCATGCTGATCACACGCAGCCTGTCATGTTGATGAATATGGATTCTTCGTCATGAATTGGATTCATGACACGTCATGAACTGGATTTGTCATGAATTGGATTCAATATGAATTCTCTGTCATGAAGATGAATATGGATTCTTTGGCTTGATAAATGTACTAGTAGGAAATTACAGATTATTTGTGTGGCTTTTTTAATTGCTTAAAGACTTGGTACTCAATTTATGTCCACCTTTGTGTTACAGAATTTGAAAGATAGATTTCAATGGGCTTTGTGTGTCAGAGCACTATTTCTCTGAGTCATGGAGCTTTTGTCTCATTCAAACCAGTTAGACTATATTTATGCTAGAGTTTTAGTTTTACTAGAATTAATGTTGATCTTTTTTTCTTGTAAATGCCATCTTTTTCATTTAGAGATTTGGGTTTTTTAATATTAAGGAAATTTTACTCAGCTCTCCCTGCACTTATCTGATGGCTTTTTTATCTTTACTGTGATTTTAAAAATGAGTTTTAATTTCTGTCAATGGCAGTATTGCATTATTCTTCCATTTATTTTTTTCTTTTCCATCTTTGCTCCCCTTCAGTAAGGGTAGCTGTTTACACCGTTACTAAAACCATGACTTCAGTTCAGAGACAGGACCTGGTTTAAATTACACTTGCAAAACAACTACCCACATTTATAACAAAATACAATGTATAAATCTTACTTGCAATGATTTCCACAGCAGAAAGAATTCTCATTTTTAGCGAATGTATCAAAACAGCGGGGTGGTTTTGCCTAGAAAGTGTTTTTCTCCAGGAATGGCTGGGAAGTAATAGCTGTAACTCTGCTATTTTGAACGTGCAGAGTATAAGACTGGGGCCACTTCAATCTCAAAAGCATTACCTGTTTCTTAAAGAAGTTTCCCAAACATATTATCTGTTCAGAGCTTGATTCTTTCATTAAACTTGAAAGAGGTTATATTTAACTTCAGTAATAGTGAAGAAACAATCCCACAGCAAGAACTAGCAGCCAGTGTAAAATCTGGATTTAGGAAGTTAACTGAATAGTGTTTTCTAAGCCTCTCTCCTCCAGAATCTCCAAGCTCACTAAAGGAACAGCCTCACTGGGGAAACAAGCAGATGTCTGGAAGCTTTGGAAGCTGTGTTGTGTCAGTAGCTGTGGGTTACCTCTCCTGTGACAGTGGATGCATGCTGCTTCAGATGTTAGAGCTGGGCTAGGGGAGAGTCTTGCTTGTGTGACCTGCTAGTTTAGTGTTGTTATGTTGCCTTGTCAATTACTTGTGTTCTGTTTAACACAATAGAGAAGTCTTTTCTGATCTAAGTAGAAGCTAAAATTAGGTGTGTAGTAGGTTGTTTTGGTTAGCAAGTGAGATTCGTGGTGTTTCAGGTTTTATAAAGCAGAAGAGAATTTCTCTACTGAGAAATATGATGGTTTGGAGGTATTTGGGGATTTATGAGACTCTATTCTGAATGTGGTTTCTGTTCGTTTCCTTTTCACAAGAGAATTTAATGAATTCTTACATGTATTCTTAAAGTAGAGCAGTTACTACCCATAACAATTTCTGTATATAATAACAGACTAGTGGTTTGGATTTAGCACATCCTGTGGTTTAGGGTTGTTGTGTTTTTTTTGGGGGTGGGGTGGGTGTTGTGTTGTTTTGTTTGGTTGGTTTTTTTTCCCCAGAAGTAATGTCAATATATCATCTCCTGTTATCCTCATTCTTTAGTGCTTTCTGCTGATTGCATGGGACTGATTCCCAGGTTTCTTAAATATATGTAGTTTCTTCTATGCAGATACGTTGCAGTCCTTTTTGTTGATTCAATTACACCATGTTTTTTCTAGTCTTTCAGGTAATCCCTGTTATACATTATTTTTAAGAAATTATTTTATTAGCTCCTAACCATGTAAAGCTTCTTACCTCACTCTTTTCCTACCCATTGAGCTATGAATGTACTTTTCATAGTTTGTTTTATCCAGGGGTGGTGGTGTCCCAGAATGAGCTAAAATGTATTTTCAGCTTATTTCTAGCCTTATGTATTAGTCTTTCAGCACTTCATTATAGTAACTGTTGTTACTTGTAACAGAGGTGGCTGAAGTTAAATCTCAAGGAGTTTAGCTACTATATATGTTAATTTTTCACAAATTGTCAGGGTATTATTCATGGAAAAATTGGAAAAGTGGATGGACTTGGTCAAAGCAAAGTCAAGAACACCTCAGAAATGTAAACTTCATCTATAATCAAAGTTAAATAAGAACTTGGGAATCTGTTTCTGTTTCCAAGTCTCTTTCATTCTTGCATAGGCAGACATGGGCCTGTCATGCATATTGCAAAATACTATTTTGAGTTTCCTGGAGGCAAGGTTTTGTTGGTTTGGTTGTTTTTTTTTCTTTCACAAAATTACTGGTTTGTTAAAGGCCTTTTATTACTATGTTGCTACTTCTGGTCTGTTATTAGTAGACTGTTAGTAATTGCTGCAGTACTGATCCTTAGATTAGGTTGTGTTATGTTTGGAAAATTATGAATATACTGCTAGCTGGGATGGGGAGAGTTGCAAATCAAACTAATAATTCAGTGGAGTTACTAAATTGTCTTTGAAACCGTGCCAGCTGTGTGACATTGATCAGAGTGAATTGCAGCAAGTTACTGAATTTTCTTCTGATAAGGTAGCATTCCTGAAGTAATCAGGGCATTTTTCTTAAAACAAACAAACAAAACTACCACACACCCCCTCCTTCTCCCCTCCCAATTACTTGCTGGATTTCTTACAGATTAAAAGTACACCCAGTCTTCAGCAGCTCATTACTGGGGCCCAAAATGACACTGAAATTCTGACCAAAAGGAATTGCAAGGAGGAAGAAGGCATAATAACCAGTCCTACAAGTGATGCAGTTTTCTGTGATGGCAAAAAACATGTAAGTTAACAGGTGGAAGCACAGAAGCCCAACAGAACAGGTGTCTAATGGGAACAGATATAAAAGCAAAGATCTTGTGCAAAATGTTGGTGTATTTTGGGTTACATTACAAAATGAAGGAAGACTTTTACTTGAGTTTGTGTCTGATGAAAGACTAACTGCCTTTGGCACAGTCTCCAGAGTAACACTGAACTTTCTGAAGCATAAGTCCAATCAAATTCATAATGGATAACTGATGGATATATCCATTAATAATGAATAATTGGTAGATCGGCTTCCTCTGACTTTGCAAATGCAACTAACATTCTTCCCATTTTACAGGGTTGGAATTGTGAACACTATTCTTTCTAGCTGAATAATAGGTTTTCTCTTAAAACTTTATTTAGTCGAAGGGGCTTGTTATTCTGTAAGAGCTGTGGTAAAGGAAATGTCAGTGGAAATTCAAAAGTCAGAATGTCAATGAATGAAGAGGAAACTGACACTGATGGAAGCCAGGGGAGCAGTTCATAGGTTTAGGGGATGGCAGTGAATCATCCTCTGATAGATGGCATTCTGAATACTGCAAATGAGAGAGAAGGAAGCCAGTTATAAATGAGTTCAGCATATGCTTTAAACTCTCTGTAATTGACTGTGGAAAGTAATTTCTATGTATTAATGATGAGGTTAAGCAGGGTGAAGTCTCCAAAGAGTCCATGACTGATGTAAAGAAGGAAATGAAAATGACTTTTAGGGAATCAAAATTAAAGTAGCCTACTTACTCTATGCTCACACTTGTGAGTATAAACACTCACAAGGGCCTTGGTGCATGCTCATAGTTTACTGCACTGTGGAGTCAAGTTGTTAAGGTGACAAATGGGTAAGTTTTGAATGACAGTTGTGATTCTAATGACAACCATTTGAGCTGGGCTATAGAGAGCCCAGGCTTAAAACCAAAATACTTTCTACTATCTTATAAGGGGAAAGGTCAAGTTCCATTAAACTTCCCTTTATGGGTGTTGGATATTGATGACTACTCCATGAAAATGTATCTTCCAAAACATCAGATGAAATTGCTTTCAGTCATGCCAGCAGAAGTGCAATACATGAAGTAATTTAATCCCTCTTTACTGAACCAAAAGGATGAATGATTTCTGCATTGAATGTATGTGACTCCTGATCAGATGGAGACATATATAGTGATATTCGGTCCAAACATCATTAATCAGAACACACATCCAGCCTTTCTAAATAAATAAGAGATTCTGTGGAATAAATATTGGGGACTTTGCAAAACTTTTTTTTAGGACATATAAACTAAGACAAAAATCTGTTTGCATTCCTTTATCATGAAGGATTTTGGTGGAAAGTAAGCATTTTCTCTTCAGATGAATAAAAAAGTGAGTGAAAAAACAGAGCTGAGCAAAGCTGTAAGGGAGATTGATTACACTGATGTGCATCTCGTGGAGGGAGCAAGATTACATACAAGAAGCATCAGGTCCAAACAGTCTGAACACTTGTGACTTCCTCAATAAGCACTGAGTGCTCTGACCCTTCTTTTGTCAAGTTTATATGTTACTTAGATCTTATAAGATAGATAAGCTATCTAGATAGGTAGCTGCTTTAAACTGATTAGGCTGTTGGTGTAAATTTTACAAAGAATATTTGGCAAGCTGCACGAAGGAGGAAGAGCTTCTGCATGGGAGAGAGATACGATCTTCTAAACACTACTCTGCGCTTTTAGCTGCTGGGTTGTGCAATGTAGGGCTTGTTGGTTAACCAGTCCTGTGCGGGCTGGTGTTTATTTTCAGAGGGAGGAGTGATCTAACACGTATCTTGGAAATCTAGGGCAGTGTTGCTCTGAGATTAATCACAACAACAATTATGTCCTTGTGACATATGCTATGCAAAAGGTTTCTAGGGCTAACTTTAAAGAATATAATTATAAATGAATAGAGACCAAACAATTTTGATAAATTTGATAATATGTTATGTTGAAATCTAGATAGCATCATGAAGTTACATGTCTGTGCTGGGCCACGGAAAGGATTAGTCTCTTCCTTCCACAGATGCAAATGCTGTTTATGGATGGACAGCATCCAAACCTTTGCCCCATAGGTGAAAGTAGGTAAAAGGAGAGCAGAGTGGCTGAGGTGAGATAGGGAATAACTTCTTTATGCAGCAACATACAAAAACTGGATATCTCTGTATTTTAATTTTTCCTGAACTGTCTGCTGCAGTATGGAGTATGTCACTTTTATATGGAATTGGGGCATATTATAGAAAATTTACTGGATTTGCAAGGCCACTTTTGTTTCCTTTAATACATGATAGAACCTAACATCTCAGCAGTGTATCTTACTATGAGTTACGTATTAAAAGCAGTCTAGTTCAATGTTTTGTATGTTCTTGTATTTCAGAGGCTTTTTTTTTTTCCCCACTCTCTTCCTTTCAGACACTTATCCCATTTTTCTCCTGGTAAGCCACATAGCAGTTTTATTTGGAGACAATTTCTAGATCTAGATATTATCTAAGAAAGCATTTTCTTAGCCTGGGGAGCTTACAGAGGGGAAAAGGCAATAATAATTTTCAGGGTTGTTGTGGAAGCAATAGGATATCTTCTACAGATTACCTTAAATCTTCTTAATTTGTAGTAGCTCTACAGTCATGTCTGTAAAGATACTGACCTTTGAGGAAAATGCATGTCTTGTCCTGTTTGATCTGAAGCTATTTTCTCCAAACATTTGTCTTTTCTTAGGGGAGTTTGTATAGTCTTAACAGCACTTGCACTGAGTCTGGAAATTTTGGCAAAGCTAATGTCATGGGAGAAATAGAGTTTGCCATGAGATATATCTTCAAAGCTTGCATCTTAGAAATTTGTATCAAGAGATGCAAGAACTTGGCTTATGGAGAAGAGAAGTGTAACCCGTAAGTATTTCGTAGAGAAGCAGAAAAAAACCAGGAAAATATTCTGGGTTTAAGATATTTCTGCCTGTTGTGACTGATATAGCATGGTATGCTATATTTATACTTTCAGAACATTCAACATATATACCAGTCCATTTTACATATACATACTGGAAGTCACCTTCACCCAGAAGGCACATGGTTTTTGTGCACCTTACAGAAGGTGTTGATAAAGACGAGCTTGGTGATTAAAGGAGTCTTTCTGGAACAGCAGCTCGTGACATGGCAATTTGGGAGCACATCAGAAGTGGCTCAAGGTTCTTTGAGTCCTCTGGTAACTAAGCCAGGAAGTCTGAAAGGCAGTGTGGGAAGTGCTATGTAATGAACATTACGCTCTCTGTTGGTATGTATTTATATACTTCTGTTGGTTTCCAAGCCAACCAGAAAAGTACAGTCAGTGTATTTGCTTAAGACACTTGCCAGAAAGCAGACTTTTAGCTGATTTTTAAAACCTACTGAATTATTTAGCTTGTTGACTGGACTGGCTACCTTTTAATTACATTGGTCTGGGGTGGTAGAGCAAGGGGCTAAAACTTCTAGTATCTGGGTATTTTAAGAAGTTATTGCCTATGGATAAGTTTGGAAGAAATAGGAAAGATGCGTAAGCTCTGCACTGACAAAATGAGGTACAGCTGATCTTACTTTTGAATAAGTTAATCAAGAGGCTGTTTAAAAATTGGTTTTAATCATAATATCTGAAAAGTATACAAGCATAGTTAAAAAATACTTGGTATTATGTCAACAATCGCTCCTTTCCTGCCAAACTGTGAGCAGGCGCTCTCTGTTGCTAATACTCTTTAGTTTTGAAGCACTAACACAACTCAAGCCCACTAAACTCTCATTAAGGCGAATATTTACTGTTCACATGACCTACACATAAGAAAATTCGGATAGGAATCATTGGACGCTTGATTCAACTTCCAGACATTTTTTACTGGGTTTCCTTGAATCAATGTTAAGGCAATTTTCAGCACTCTAAGACAATCTCCCACTTTCACTATAGTGGCTATTTTAACAGGTAGCATTTGTAAAAGCTATAAATTATTATGTATTATTTGTATGATTATACCTTTGTTTTTTGCTGCATGGTACTTGATGTTGTAAAAATGAGATGTTTTCTTCACGAGCAAGCAGCAATGATCCTAAAGTTAATTGTGCTAATGTTTTTTTCTTGAGCACATAATATGCTGTTTATTTTCATCACAAAACCATCACTACAGCTGACAAGGTGACTACCTTTGTGGCTATTTTATGAGAGGCCAAGAGTATGAAAGCAGAAGATTCCTATTCAGATATTGATTCTTTCACAATTAGAATTGAAACATATTCGCTGAATGGTATACAGGCATCTTTATAGTCTCTGTTTTTACTGAGAAAGGATATAGATCACAGTTTGCCATTTTATTGCTTGGAAAACCATAGTCAGGAAATTTGTTCAAGAATTAAGGAAAATACGATTTTTCTCCTTTGTTTGCTTCTCACCAACCCTTTTCTCTGGTTACCTTCCATATGTCCTTCTCCCTACAAGGTATGTTAAGGTTTATTTACTTCCTGATAAATCTCCTCGGAGTAAGCGGAAGACAACTGTCAAAAAGAGAACAGTGGATCCAGAATTTGATGAGACTTTGAAGGTACTGTTTGCAATTTTGTGCTGCTAAGTGTGCTTTCCCAGGGTAATGTTTATTTTTGTAATGTACAGTCCTGCAAGTTCAGAATTGTCCTAATGGGGTGAATCTAAAAGTCACTGGCAACGGTAATTGAAAAAAATTATGGTTTTCAGTCCAAAGACAAGAAAATGCTTTTGGAGTTACAATAGTAAATTGCAAATCGTGAGAAGAGTCTGCCTTTGTCCATGAAAGCGTTACTAATGAATTCCATGTTGTTCTGAGTTACCTTGTGGGAAAGCAAAGTGTCTTCCATAGATGCTTTCTTTTCTTTTTGTACATTTGGGAACTGGGTGCATTGCAGAGCAGCATGCATTTTACATGAGTATCCCTTTCAATCAATACCCTTTGTCAGTGCCACTGGGAGTGTGTCTCTGCAGTTAGCTGAATGCTAACTGAATTCCACCAGCTCTAAAACAGTGTCTGATTCCTTCTCCCTTTGCAACCGATGCCAAGCCATCTCTTTGTAGTTCTAATTGCAAACATTAAGAATCCCACCAGATAACGGTAGTTGTGCTTATAATACTTTAATGCCTTGCAGTATTACTTCTTGTGTCCTTGTGTGTAGAAAATAGAAGCCATTATTTTTGCTTTATAGACACTTAATGAAATGTGAAGCTGAAGCTGAGTACTGCCACCTGGAAGAAGTTCATAGAATCATAGAATAGTTAGGGTTGGAAAGGACCTTACGATCATCAAGTTTCAAACCCCCTGCCATGGGCAGGGACACCTCACACTAAACCATCTCACCCAAGGCTCAGTGTTCATCCCTGGCCTTGAACACTGCCAGGGATGGAGCATTCACAACTTCCCTGGGCAACCCATTGCAGAGCCTTACCACTGTTACAGTAGAGAACTTCTTCTTTATATCCAATCTAAACTTCCCCTGTTTACATTTTAACCCATTACCCCTTGTCCTATCACTACAGTCCCTAGTAAAGAGTCCATCCCCAGCATCCTTGTAGGCCCCCTTCAGACACTGGAAGGCTGCCATGAGGTCTCCACGCAGCCTTCTCTTCTCCAGGCTGAACAGCCCCAACTTTCTCAGCCTATCTTCATACAAGAGGTGCTCCAGTCCCCTGATCATCCTTGCAGTCCTCCTCTGGACTTGTTCAAACAGTTCCATGTCCTTTTTATGTTAAGGACACCAGAACTGCACACAATACTCCAAGTGAGGTCTCACAAGAACAGAGTAGAGGGGCAGGAGCACCTCCTTCGACCTGCTGGTCACACTGCTCTTGATGCCGCCCAGGATGCAGTTGGCTTTCTGGGCTGCAAGCGCACACTGCCGGCTCATGTTCATTTTCTCATCGACCAGCACCCCCAAGTCCTTCTCCACAGGGCTGCTCTGAATCTCTCCTCTGCCCAGCCTGTAGCTGTGCCTGGGATTCCTCTGACCCAGGTGTAGGACCTTGCACTTGGCATGGTTAAACTTCATGAGGTTGGCATCAGCCCACCTCACAAGCGTGTCAAGGTCCCTCTGGATGGCATTCCTTCCCTCCAGCGTATCAACTGAACCACACAGCTTGGTGTCATTGCCAAACTTGCTGAGGGCGCACTCAATCCCACTGTCCATGTCACCAACAAAGATGTTGAACAAGACCGGTCCCAGCACACATCCCTGAGGGACACCACTCATTACTGGTCTCCAGCCGGACATTGAGCCATTGACCACAACTCTTTGTGTGCGGCCATCCAGCCAGTTCTTTATCCACTGAGTGGTCCATCCATCAAATTGATGTCTCTCCAATTTAGAGACAAGGATGTCGTGTGGGACAGTGTCGAACGCTTTACACAAGTCCAGGTAGATGACATCAACTGCTCTACCCCTGTCCATCAGTTCTGTAGCCCCATCATAGAAGGCCACCAAATTGGTCAGACAGTATTTCCCTTAGTGAAGCCATGCTGGCTGTCACCAAGCACCTTGTTGTTTTTCATGTGCCTTAGCATGCCTTCCAGGAGAATCTGCTCCAAGATTTTGCCAGGCACAGAGGTGAGACTGACTGGTCTGTAATTCCCTGGGTCATCCATTTTCCCCTTCTTGAAAATGGGGGTTATATTTCCCTTTTTCCAGTCATCAGGAGCTTCACCTGACTGCCATGATTTTTCAAATATGATGGACAGTTGGATTAGTTTTGTTGTTCCCAGTTCCAGTTTTGTACTCAGATCACTACAAACCATTTTTTTTGTGTGTGTTAATGAGCTGCAGTAGTACGTAAGATGATGACTTCTTCAGTAATGTGTTGTCTTGGAAAAGACAAGAAACAAAGTTAATGGAGAGAAAAACTTGTATTGTTGGTCCTTGAACTACACAAAAGCTTCGGTGTTACTTCCATCTTTTGAGGTTTATGAGCAAGAATTTTTAGTGAGTAAAACAGGCAATATGTTTGAAAAGACCATTGTAAAATTCTGTAGGAACAACAAAAAATTTAAGTAATGTACATAACTCTTATATAACCTGAAGTCTGTATATACAGTTTAAGCTGGGAGAAAAAAGATCCTGAAGTTGGAATAACTGGTCCTAATTTTATAGTCCCTTTTCTATGCCAGATCATGAAGAACTGAAAAGGGGAAAGTGAGAGCCATGCCTGAACTGACTCTAAGAACACTAAACATAGTTTTGTTAGAAATCTTTTGAATTAGTTTAATTATTAATTTATCCAGAGTAGTGGAATGGTCAGAAGACCACAGTGCTAGTGCAGGTAAACTACATTATGACACCAAGATCCAACTTGGTGAGATTCAGCTGCAAATTAAGGTGCCTACGTCTGGGTAGCTTCATGTGTGAAAGGTGTGTAAGTACTCTTGAGGATCACTGGAGCCCAGGGTGATTAGCTCCACAGCTTACACCCAGCCTGTGATTCAGCAGCCTAAGTGCGGGTAGTGATGTCCTTGCCTCCAGCTTCCAGCCCAGGTGGATGTAGGTTCCTTCTAGGCTGGGTGTCACCTTTGCCAGTCTTATGTAGGTATGTTAGATACCCAACAGTCTCAACAGGCTCTAACTATGTTTTGGGAGCAGATCAGGGCTGTAATTAGTGATCAGCTGAATTACTTCTTTCTTCTTACTGACTGCATTGAGTAGATGTCCACTCATCAGAATGGAAGTTGAGCACCCTTGTTAGGCGTCTTAGTTTTGAACTGGCCTCCAGAGTAGCCTAATTTTGCTTGGAGTGTATAACAGAGAGAGGGAGAGAAGGGAAAAAAAACAAACCAAAAACCCCACCAGCAAAAATGGGCAAGAATTATTTCAAGTTCTGAATTAATAACCCGAATCTTTAGCAAGGCAGGTCAAGTTATTCCTGGAATGTTATTTCATATTTGGATGAGTGTTATTTAGCATTTAAATAGTGGAGTAATATGCAGATTGCAAAGCGCATTCAGACAGCATGGTTCTGTCTGTATCCAGGTACCTTCAGCCATGCTGTGGCTGGCCTAGTTATGGGCATGGGCATGCATTCACCCTCTAAATAATATTTATCTTTCCAGTACAAGATTGAATACTCCCAGCTGGGAAGTCGGCAGCTTCAGATCTCTGTGTGGCATGCAGGAGCACTCAAATACAGGGTGTTTTTGGGGGAAGTGGTGATTCCACTGGCAGCATGGGATTTTCAAGAGGACTCAATGCAGTTGTTCAGCTGGTACCAGCTCAAGCCAAAGGTGATTCTTAGTTTTTGTGCTTAGTTATATCTTAAAACCAAGATGTACTGAAAGTTATGAAAAATATCACCCTTCTGAGATCATTGGAGGGAAAAATGCTGTCAGTCCAGCCCCTTAAGAAGTACATGTTGCAAACATAAACAAACTGTAAGAAGGATGCGGAATAGAATGGTTGCAGTAATGCAAATTTCTGTGTGTTCCTTTCTTCAGCTTGAAAAGCCTGAACATGGTTTTACCGAGTACAGTGGTGAACTCCTTGTGTCTGCAAGACTGTCAGCACCAGCTCAGTATAAAAATTTCCAGTTTGAAGGTATAAAATATTTCAGCATACATCACTATGTATGCTGAATCCCTTGGCTAGAAAAGAATTGATATCAATGAGGAACTAGCAATGTGTCCATGTAATCTGCCTGTATGGGGTTTAGAACAGCTGCTGCAAATAGTGGTTTGTGGTGTATTATAGTTCAAATTAATTAAGATCCAAACATTTGCCAACTTCATCTTTTTTTGTTCTTTTTAATGCCAACAAAAGCTGCACATTATAGTGGTAGCAGCATGATGCAGCCAGCTGTTTGGGAAGCTTGTGCCAGTCATAGTTGCTGATAGGCCTTGTTCTGGAGGTGGTGCAGTTTTAATGCCCAAGGTGGAGACTGCCAATTTGGGGAAAAGGTGGAAAAGAAATGGTTGCAAGGGTACCAACCGTCACCCTTAGCTTCCTCCAGTGGTTTCATTTAAGAGAGATTGTTTCACTTAGAAGGTGTTAGGTTCAAAATGTACAGTCAGGATTCAGTTTTTGGAAATGAAAGACTTGTAAGATACATTCAGTATTGCTGGTGGAGTAAAAGAAACACCTTGGGAGAACGGATAGGACAACCTCATTGGAAAATTGCCTCCCTAGATCATAGTGAGATATACAGAGGTTCAGAGCTCTACTAACTCTCAAGTGTCAGGACCGCAGCATAAGGTAGAGGCCACTATGAAGATCTGATTAGCTGTTAGGCTACTTTTGTTTCCTTTTCTTTTCCAAATGACCTAAAAGTTACCAACTTTCTTTCATTTTTCTTCCCTGTGCATTCCTGTGTATTGGGTCTCTATAGCTAGAGCTGTCACAGAGGAGCGGAATCAAACTGTACTTGGCTGTTTCTCCTGCTTCTGGCTTTGTTTCAGAGAAACACTCCTGTAGGTACTGCCCTGTATTTACTTTATACAAATACATCAGAAAGCTCGGTATTTGGAACAGGAATCACAAAGCAACCTGCTACTCTTTGCTTGCCTTTTTGGGGAGTGTGTGACTCGTACCCTGTACAAACAGGTTAAAGTCTTTCAAATGATCCAAATGATCCTGTATTAGCACTGTGAGTCCTTATCTCAGTAGTACCACTTAGGCATTTTCCTACTTACTGATAGAAACATCTTAAGCTTTCAGCTGAACTAACTGGTTATTTCATGTGATAAATGCTCTTGTTGCAGGAAGAAAAGACCAAGGCGTTCCCAGCTGCCAGCTTCAGGTTGTGATAACTGAGGCCAAGAACTTGCCTGTGCTGAGAGCTTCTGGAATGCTGAACCCATTTGTTATAGGGTATGTATGAGACCTAACACTTCAAACAGAAAATGTCATACACGTTCTGTGTGAATGTATGTGTTAACATGTTTTCAGTAGGAGACTGCCCCCTGAAAGTGGCATTGCCCACATTCTTAGACAGTCCTTGTAATGGTGGCAGGGGTACCTGCACAACAGCAGCATTCAGCAGTGCAGTGATGGGTCCCACTGGCTCTTTGGATCCTGAATGGAACTTCAGCAGTGACTTGTCATTAAAATTCAAAGGTCGCTAGTTTAAGTACCTGGTTTTAGGTATTGGGGCGGGGGGGGGGGGGTTTGGGAGGTTGGGGTAGCACCAGTCAGAGGATATTTTAATTCTTGTTTTTCATGTGTGCCTTTGCAGAATTAAATATATCTTTGGGTACATTTAAAAGGAAACCTTTATCCTCTTCATTTTAAACATTTTAAAAGAAGAGGGACTGAATTTTTCTTCAGTGTGCTGAGTAACTTGTACGTGGGGTCATTTTACTTTCTTACTGTCCAGCACCAGATGCCATTGGAAATATGACACTGGGGTACATTTCCACCATCACGTAAAGCCATTTCATTGTTTGTGGCACAGATCTTCAGTGAAATGGGCTAGAAATTTATCTATTGAAAAGCAGGTTTGGGGCAGAATTGGGTAACAGAACAGGCAGTAAAGATTTCTTCAGCAGTCAGTGACAGCAAAAGACAGACTAGAAGAGCCTACTTGCACTCACACTGAAGGCAGACAGGAAAAGGAACAAGTCCCAGAATAAACACATTGGGACCATGTTCTACCTTGTACTTAGGCTGAACTTATGTGCTATTTAAAGCAAACCAAAGGGCCCTGGTTGATCATTGCAAATGTTCTGTTTTCTGGTTGAGAAATCAGTAACCTTGCTAAACTCTCATTGTTCTGGGGAAGTTGTCTTATCCTTCCAGACCAACCAGAGGTAAAGCAGAAGTCTCCTGTCCGGAGGAAAGAAGCCTGTCCCCAGTGGAATCACTTGTTTGTCTTTGATGGTGTGACCCCAGCTCAGCTGCAACAGTCATGTCTACACTTGACTGTCTGGGACCAGTCAACTTCCAGCTCAAGCGATCAATTCCTAGGAGGAGCTATAATTGGTGCAAGTAGGTTCTTTATCATGAAAAATTGAAGGCAGTTTGGGAAAAGTTCATTTACTTTACATTCTAAATAATACTTACACTGTGCTATTTATCACCCACTGCTGTGTGCCTTGGGCTTTGATCCTGTAAGAAACACTGCATGTGCTTTAGTTCAGGTCTTTGCAAAAGTTCAAGGTTGTCAGTGGGAATTTTCAGGAAAGCCATTTGTTAACATGGGAAGTTACAGGACTGAAGCCTGGCTATGCTAAGGCAGGCATTGAAAAGCTGGGTGGAGTTGACTCATCTAGAGCTCCATTAATTTTTGAAGACCGGTTCTTTGAGCTGTTTCCTATGCATTGGTTAATTTTCAATACTATTTAATAAAAAAGAAGCACAAGAACTAATGACCTACTAGACTCCAACCTTCCCTATGTGTGTGCTTATTAGTTTACATCCACAAAACTATCCAGCCACTCAGAGATACAGACAGTGAAACTTGCTCAGAAGGGGCTATTGCACATCTGAGTTTTGGGCTCTGTTCTAGTGTATGTGCAAGTGAGAAAGCCTGCTCTCAAGGCTGAGAAATTTTGGAGAAGCCCTCTGCTCACTGAATAGGCCCCATTTCACTTTTAATTGAAGGCTGCCACTTGAAGGCTGCCCCATGGAGTCTGTCTTCCCAGAGAGTTCTGAGATGAAAGGTTCAAAAAGATTGCTCAGACACTGTGTTATGGTATGAACACACACTTTAGGGGAGTATTATCACTAATAACTCAGTGCTGTGCAAGCTGCCTTGTGAGCTTGATTGTCCTACCCAGCATCTTTCTGCCAGAGCAGGAGCTACCTGCTCCTGAGTGAGGATGACTATTCAAGCTTAGTAATGCATTAAAGTGACTGGAAATGAACAGCAGCATGCAACCTAGTGCCATGCTGCCATTATTAATACACATGCTTGCTCCTTTGCTTTTAGTCATATCACTAGAAACTTTTTCTAGTAAGTGATTCTGGTTTAACAGGATTTAAGTAATGTTTCAAAATATAACTACAATTTATTGCAATTAATGCCTTAGGAGCTATAGAACAGCTAAACAGGTTCATTGTTGTCCAGTCAGTTGGGTAAGACCAAGTGAAAAGTAACTGTGTCCTTCCCTTTTGCTTTGTTGCAGTGGAATGGTTTGGCTCTACAGCCCTTTCTCAGTCAGTGCTCCAATGGCAGGAAGTACTGTGCAGACCAAACACGTGGATGGACTTTACACTTGTACTGCATTCAAACAAGGAAAACTTTAAATCATAAGAGAACTACACAACAGCTTTCCCCATGTTGTGAAGCTTTCAATTCAAGTAGCATGTACCTTTCAGGTCTGGGGAAAGGTACACTGCAAACATACCTAGTCCAGCATTTGTGGAACATAGAGTTATACATTTGAAAGTGTGTGAGGCTTTATTGCTCCAAAGGTTAAGGCTTTGTTATCTATGTGTCTATCTGAAGTATAAGGTTTCTCTGGGAGTGACAAACTCAGAAATGCATTGTGGTGACAAGGCAACAGTAGCCAGATGAGATGCAGCTTTCTAGTTCTGGGCCTAGAACTGTCATTCTTTAATCACAGATAGGAATACATCTTAGAGAAAAATAACTGTTACCTTAAAGTTACCTGCCTTCACTCTCATCTTGATGTTTTATATGTTGAAGGAATTGTCCTGCACTCCTCAGCAGGAGTGAGGGACAACAGTTACTAGAATAGTGTGGTTAAACTAAGTTCCTTGTTCTTATCACCTGTAAGACAGTATTAACAAGATCCATATGGCACACAGAACAGGAGTTTAGCTAGGGTTATAATTTATTCATGTAAGCTTAAGGCCCAGCTGCTGTGTAAGTTCACTGTGCCTGTGAACTGTAGTGTTAACAGTCAGCAGAAACTTTATGTATACAACTGTAACAAGTGCTGCTGTTACATACCTCAGGCCATTACACATAGTACTCTCCTTTCTTCCTGCCCAGGTAATGTGGCTTTTAAGGAGTTAAGAATTAAAGACACAAGGAGTTGTATGCTAAGCTCAGGAACTAGATGAAAATGCATGCCTGATACAAAATATGCCCCACACAAGAACCACTTGACTCCGAGTCCTTTGTTACTTTGCAGATCTTTTATTTAATGTTTGCTGCTGCAAATAAAAAACCACACACAATTTAACTCAAGTATAAAGCAGCAGAGATGGTGTAAATGGAAGAGAAGAGCTGACAACATACTGTATCTCACTTTCTAACAGATTTTCAAGGAAAGGGGGAACCTAGGAGGGGAAGGAATGGTCACAGAAATGCTCTCTACTAGAGAGAATACAACTGTGATATAAACAAGCAGTCCCTTCATCTTTGGAGTCTGAAACTTTAAATCAAACATTTAAAAAAAATTAGAAAATTTGTTAGAAAAATAGGTGCAGTAAAATTGTATCTGTTGGATCATGAGTACATAGTAAGTTTTCATTAAGTAAAAAAGTGATCTTTACAAATAATGCTTTGTAGCAAATAATCAGTTAATGCACTGTATTAGACTAAGCATTGTTTAGGCATTTTTACAGATGCAAGTCTTATTTAATCTGAAAAGTAACAAAATATACAGAGCAAAACTATTTCCCTTTAAGCTACTGCAATCCACATATTGCATGGTTTTAATATATATATATAAATACTACACTATGACTGATCAGTAATGAAGCTGGAATGCAAACACAGGAGTGTATTAGATTCCAACAGCATATTTGCCTAGGTGTTACACAAGGAGGGTATCAGTGTCCCTGTGCCATCACTGCAGAGTTTCTCCAGTTGAGAGCAGCAACCAGAAGAAGCCTAATTTCTACACAGAGAGGTTCTGAGGTGGTGTCAGTTCTTCTGTGTGCATGGGGTAGGGAACAGGCTGTGGGCATCAAGACCAAGGATAAAAAACTAGGGTATATAAACACACATGCACACATACATACAGGGCTTGCAAATTCTGAGTTCTACAACCTGTCTTTGCAACTGTTGGACTTTACACTGTAACTAATAATACAGAAACATATGGCACAAAATTTGCCCACAGTCACTTAGTTTTAGACCAACCTGAATCCAGCACCTGCTTGCTTAAAGAAAGATGTGACCTAAGGCCTTTTGGCACTAAGCAAAGGCGTGAGCAAGTTACCAGGATCAGTGGTACCATGAGTTTTTAACTATACCAAATTTAATAGGAGGTACAAAATAAAAGTGAGATTCAAACACCCTGGGGTTTTTAAAGAACACTTGTTACATCTCATACAGTGACCCCTCCTCAGGGGAAAAAAAAACAACAAACCCCCAAAACAAGAATACAGCATTAAGATCTGCCTTCCCCACAGTCCTTCCTTCTTGTTACAAACATCATTACATTGCTTCAAACTCATCAATTCTCTGCTTGGTGTTGCCTTGCCGGATCTGTCGCAGTGTCTTGTACTTGTCACGTCCCTGTCGCATGTTCTCTGAGTGGATAATATCATTGTGGGTCCTCTTGTTTTCATCTCTAGCCTGGGCCAGCTCATCTGTCAGCGCCTGCAATATCAAGGACAACAGATACAGATTATACATGTGAAGCTTTCAGCTGGTGACAGCAGTGCTCTTTGGTGAGAGTTGACAGTTGTTAGATGACTAGACAGAGTGATCTAACAATGATGGAGATACAACGCATGCTTTCCATAAACGCTATGGATAATGTGAATAAGTAATCTCAAAGCCTGAGCAATGACAGTAACCGTTGTAGATCTTGCATTTAATTCCAGCTGCCTACAGGAACTGTAAATGAAGAGAAACTATTGTGCTTTGTGTGCTTAACCAAGCAGTTAAGTGGTCTATTTTCCAGGAACAATTGTTTCAATTACTCCACTGCCTTACCCTCAGCTGCCTCTGCACACGCTCATTCTTCTCTGCTTCAGTAATGCGCTTCTCCTCGTTGCGGTCATTCCGGATCCCCTCACTGGAGAACTCCGCACTGAAGGCAGAGTACTCAGATCCCTCATCTTGCAAGTTATCATGGACATGGTAGTTAACAGGCTCGTAGACAGGTGGTGGGGGTGGAGGTGGAGCAGTCATCACCAGCTGTAGCTCCTCCTTTGTCTTTACCAGATCCTCCTGAGCTTCCTTGGCCTTTGGGCAGAGAGTGAAAAATAGTTTTAAATGCATTTGTTGCTTTACACCAGCTTAATGAACACTTTAACACTTGTCTCCCCTCTTTTTTCAAGCTACTATGAAAAGCAAGAAGAGGAAGTTAAATCTCTGCAGTTGACACACTGTTGTGTTAAGCAAAACATTTTTGCTAGTGGTACTATCATCCACTGTGTAATTGTGTAATGTACAGGGGATCTGAACAAAGGATCTTCCAACACAACACACTGTAGGAAAAACAATTCTGCAGGCATCTACAGTTATCTTTATCCTGCACTCCATTTGAAGAGCTGCAGGCTGTAGATATGGGTTTCACAGAGCAAGAACTCTGGTTCCATGGTTGGCATTTTAATGCAGTTGCATACTGGGCAGTCAGATTCCATGCCGCTTCAGAGGTTCTGCACTCCTGTGCAGTCTGCAGCACCTGCCAAAGGGCACTGGGAGAACCAGGCATGCTGAGCCTGGCATGGGTTGGGGTTGGTGCATCCAATTATTAAACTCTCCCAACCCAGGTGCAGGAAGCCACTGCCAACAGCACACAGTCCTCGGGACCAGTACCTGCAGTGTGGCATCTTCTCTTGATTGATGTGATATTTTCAGACATTGCATCATGGATTAAATACCTCATTAATACAATGTACCACTTCCCCCCCCCATGTCTCCAAGACTATAATTCACTTTTAGATTTCATACAGGCTTCAATTCTGAATTTTGACTGAGGGCTTGTTGAAAGAAAGGTGTTTTACAGACATATTGCACATTCCTCATAAGTCTGCCCTTTGCTGTTGGCCTACAGATGTTTGTCTACGCGTTTAGAGAAGTCCTATCAGGCTAAGCACTGTGGTATGCTCTGCTCAAGTGCAGAGCTCCAGAGCAATTTCGTAAAGCTGATACTCACTCTGATTTGCCACTCTTCAACCTCGCTCTCTTTACGTCTCCTTGCCTCCTCAAGAAGTGCAATCCTGGCTGTATACTCTGCAAGCTCTGTAGCCTGTTGAATAATAAAACTGGAATTACAAGGACTCTTCAAAAAAACAGAACACAGAGCAAACAAACACTATTGACTGAGAAAAGATCCAAGTGTGACACTCCAGTGTAATAAAGACTGAATAAGAATTTAAGACTTAAAAAGCAGACTGCTCATAACAGAAACCAATGCCACAATGATGTTATCACAGGGTCTACTACTTCACCATGGTTTTTCTCTGGAAAGAAAGGCTTTACCTTACTCAAAGGGCATATTAACACACCTGTATCTCTTATCCTCAAAATGACTGGGTCTTACCAGCTGTTCCTGGCTCTTTATCTGGTCCATATTCTGTCTCTCCAGCTCTTCTTTGGCCTGCAGAGCAGCCAGACGGTCAGCTTCCAGACGTTCTGCTTCTGCCTGTGCGCGTCTCCTTTCCTCCTCCAGCTGAATGGCTCTTTGGATCTGATCTGAGAGCTCTGGAACAAGATGAATCAATGTGGTTACTGCATAAGCCTGGTCAAAGTGAAGGGACTACAAGCAGTCTCCTAGGTAACTGCAGAAGTCACGACAAGCACTTCACTCCTGCTTGCAGTACCCCTTCACTGTGCACCTCAAAGTAATTATTTGTGTAACACATTAAGTAACTGAACTCTGAAGTAGTCAGCTGCACACGATTCAATTTTCTGCAAGATATCTGCACTGAAGCCTGCAGCACCGACATGATTCTGGTGTCCTTAATTGCAAGGACCAGATGTTGCTGTCTCGAACTGAACTGAAACAGAAGCTTCCTTTTCATGGGAAAGGCTTCTTTCCAAAAGTACTTTTTCTGTTAGGAGTTAAGTAAAAAGTACTTGAGAGCTGAACGCTCACTGCCTGCTGGAAGACGCCAAACTACTTAAACTCTCTTGGCAACAGGGGGAAATAAAGTTAGTGCCCTTCAGTTCCCAAATACAATTGGCAGATTTTATGCTACTTTCATACTTTGGCTGGTATCAGTATGTGAATGTATGTATTTATCCCCATAGACAGGTATCAGTAAGCCTTGCCAAGAGATCCCAGTGTCACCAAGGTTTAGGCTAGGTGTAGGCAGTGACCCATATAACCCTCCTATGGAGCACAATACATATGGTCTGGTACAAGTACTTTACCTTTCTCTGCTTTCTGAGTCTTCACCTCATATTCTTGTAGCCTCACCAGGAGCTCCTCCTTTTCTCTCAACATTTGCTCTTTCTCCCTCTCAATTGTCTCCCTTTTCTTCTTTTCGTTTTCTAGTTGTTGCCTGTTAGAAAGAGATTTCATGCTTGAAACTCACTTTCAGACCTAAGGTACAGCCAGACAAGAATGCAGGCTGGGCATTTCTCCAGGCAGCTCAGTGGGAAGCAACTGCCACAAAACGAGAGCCAGAAGGCAGAAATAGATATAGCTTGTTCCTTCATCACTTCAGAATTTTTGCTCAGTTCTGGATACTCCACTTCATAAAAACATTTCTATTTTAGTTGCCTGCCACAGAAATTTAGAACACCAAATAGCTACTACATGCAGAGAGAGAAAATCTGGACTTGGCACTGCAAGTCTGGACTGGGTACTGCAAATCTACTTGGTACAGCAGAGATTTAACTTTGTTACTTCTGGTGTAAGGGAAGCCAAGAAGGCATAAGAACAAGAGCATTGAGGGAATGATACCAAATAAGCCATAAATACAGGAGAAAAGCATCATGATTTCTTGAACCCTAAGCAACCTGCAGCAAGTAGTGGTAGTCCAACAGAATCGCTAATCCTTTTTCTGTGCTTGTAACAGGTCCCTCAGTGCCCTCTTTCCTATTCACAGCGTACCTGCATGCACCCTTGAAGACTTCTTCCTTACTCCCAACCATCCCTTGGTCCAACACATAAATCAGATCCTAACACTCAGGAGGATCCAGAAGGAGCTCTCTCTGAGTGTGCACCACCACACAAGAGCCCACTGTGCCTTTACTTGTGTGTTTCCTTGCAAAAGCCATGCTGCTGCTAGCTGCCCTGCAGGTACAGCTGCCTGCCAACCCCTGCTGTGGCACCGGTGGCATTCATCCCTGCCACCCCATTTCTGCTGATTGTATTTAAGCTCACCTTTCCAATTGTTTCTGGTGCTTCTCCTCCCGGGCCTGGGCTTTCATCTGTTGCACCTCAATGGTGTCGGGCTTTCTGCGCCGCATATACAGTTCATGGTTGCCCATGCAAAGCTGCAGGATCCTCTTGTTAATTCTCAGACGAGGGGCATAGAACACAAAGTCCTAGAAAAGAGACCTGACAGTCAGTTTTCCAAGCGTGCTTTCTCCCAGCATCTTGCCACTAACTTCACTGTAATCAAGACACATACGCAAGCCACTTAAATATAGCAGTAGAGACTGACAGTCTCATCTGAAGTTAAAACAACTGTTATTTAGATTCTTCAGTTAAAGTCTACATAGAATTGACAAGTTACCATTCTAAAAAAGGTATCTGTTACAGAAAATTAACAATTTCCATTTAAAGGAGTTGTTGTGGAGATTGTCACAGAAGATTCTGGGTTGGCAGGTAACCATCTGGGCAACTACTCATACATCTCTAGTACTGAGTAATTAGTTTTTCAGTTTGCAAGGTTTTGTGACCAGAAGATAAAACATCAAACTAAAAATGCATTACAGACTGTTAAAGTAACTGTAGAATTTCCTGATCTGTTTAAAGCAATATTCAAGGCACCATCTGTGGGGTTTTGGGTGTCTTTTTCAGAGAAAGAGAAGAAACACCTTCCAGTGTCATTCCTTCCTCTCCAAGGCATTTCCTAGTTAAGCAGACCTATGCTGTTACTGGAACATCAAATGGCAGCTATTTTCTTGGAACCAGCAAACATAAGGATTATTTTGAATACTGGGTTACAGGCAGTGACAACACACAAGATATTCCAAAATTTCTGGTTGGTTCAGCAAAAAGAAACAGCCCAAATTCGTTATCTGTGTTCTAACCAGGCTTTTATAAAAACTACACACCAGACGATCTCCTGGGAGTCAATCTGAGAAAGGCATGCAGAGGGCCAAGGTCATCACCTGCCTGATGGTTTTTCCCGAGTCCACAGCCACACATTTACAACACAGTCTCAACTTACACAGTGAATAAACTCTGCACCTTTGTGCTTGTTCTCAAGTACTGTGAGGACGGCGATATGGGCAGTAGGCAAGCTGCCACATTACCACCAGCACCCATTCCTCAGAATCACTCTCCCATGGATTGCCTTGCTGCTAGCAAGAGGTGGAAATGAGAAGAGGCATAGCAGGGTGTCAATTCTGCGTGGCAGCAGCGATCATGTTTTAAAATGCCTGAGCTCAGAAGCACAAGTTGTGGCTGTGTTTTCTCCTTGCCCATGGCAGGCAAATTGGAACTAGATGATCTTTAAGGTCCCTTCCAATAAAACTGTAGAATCCTAGAACAGTTTTATCTCTGGAAAAACTAGAAGTTATATGAGAAGCAATGAAAAGCTCTTCACGTACTATTAAGATGACCATGAATATGCTGACAATGACTTGTTTCCTTTAATGCGTTTTTCCAGTTCACACACTGATGCAGAAGAGGCAGTCAGCACAGTGTGTTGTGTCCCACCCCCCAAAAATCCTGCCAGAACCATTCTGAGCTGTACCAGTCTGACACTGCTGTACCTGTAAGCTATTCATTCAACCTCCTGACAAGTCATTTTGAAAACAGTTTGTGTACCTTGTGATGAGCCTGTGTAACCTTATCTAGGTGTTCCTGCTCCGCCAGGGGGATCGGACTAGATGATCTTTTGAGGTCCCTTCCAATCTCTAACATACTGTGATACTGTGAACACATTCTACCCTGAGGCAAGGTTCACTTCTGTGGAGGTAAATGCTGAGGGCACAGGCAGTGGCTGCGTTTATCATTTAAGGCCATAACCAAGGGACAAAACATTGATATAACACAGAAGAATCCCCACCTCCTTTCCTCATCCCCAGTCTCCCGCAGTCGCACATAACTTAGCTTGATATTGTAATGATAACGTGCTGAAGATGTTGAAGCGTGTGGGCAGGCAGGCCTAAAAATTCAAAAGTTTATTCTAGGCAAGATGCCACAGGACTCTACCCATTACATTAGAGTCCATTTAAACACCGACATGTGGAATCCTCCAAGTTAAAGGGAGCTTCCAACCCACACCTTGGGTGGACTGAGCATTTTGTTGTAGTTACACTACTTGCATTTCTCAAAGGAGACACAAGCATATGAAAAGACCCACACAACTTCCCGAGTACTCAGAATTACTGTCCAGAAAAATTCTTCTTTCAGGCATAGCTTTAACTCAGCTTCAGAGGGAAATGGGCAATTGAGGCAGAGGCAGGAAACAGAATGGAGGTTTTCAATGTTAACACCTTTCTGTATCAGCTTCTTGCAAGTCTCTAATTTTAAACTGAGTCAGATTTACTGTTGGGGAGTGGATGCAAAGCTGTGATCCATAAACAGGAGGTGAATACTTTATAATGTGTACAACACACCCAAGAGGCTCTTCTATTGAGGAAGGCATGCCTGACAGACCAGCTTCTTATCTCTCTGGAGTTCTGTTGGCTTTCACTAGCAGTGTCACAGAAAGAAGCTCCTCTCCTTCAAATGCCAGGTTATCTGCAGGAAAGCCCTGCAGCACACTGTGCATGAGTACCCTTTAAACTACTGGGAGGACCTTTTTCTGTTAAACAAATTCATAAGCCATCACCTTTTGACAAAGCCAAACAGCTTATTACTTCTCAGGGGTGTACTCACCCACCAAGGCCAAGTACTGCGGTGGGGGAAGAGAAGAGGAGGCCTTTCTCAACTATTCCAAGTGTTTCACAAGACTGACAGAATGAGATCCACCTATACCAGTTATTCCACTTTATGTTCCTAACAGGTCAAAGTAAGTCCTAATTCTTTACTACAGCAACTCTCAAACACATCAGTAAGTACTGAAAAGCAACATTCACAGGGAGCTACATTTCAGTTCTTCCACAGAAAGCATATACTGCCATTTACCCTACTGTTCAGGGTCAGTGATCACCATGGTCCTCAACTGGCTTTTACTCTTTCAGTAGTGTGAAAGTGAGCAATGATCAGACAGCTCCAAGTACTAACACTCATTTTGCACCTACAATATCTGCAGCTTTATCCTCTCCAAAGACTACTTTATTTTGAGATGAAACAGCATTAGCTGCTCGTATGCAGTATCCAGGAATCCAGTCTAGATATACTTACTGGTGCTTTCTTGTCAATAGGCTTTATAACAAACTTCTTGTCATTGAAAGAGATGTTTCTGATTTCACTCCAAGGGAACCCAATCTTTGGAGTCAGTCTGGAAAGAAAATAAATATTTTTAAAGGATGCTGCAAGGAACTCTGGCATATGAAAAAGTATTAAGCTACTTGCGAGGTCAGATGTTCCTAAGCCACTCCAGTACTGCACCCTTATGTATCCGCCCAGCTCTGCAGCAAGTTCTAATATTACAAAGACTTGCATCTTTGACTGTAACCAATTCCTTTAATTCCCCCCAACAAAATATTTCCATGTTTAATATCACATTATTCTTTTATTCTTCTTTTATCAAGGGAAGAAATATTCTCTAAAGACAGCAGTTAACAATTAAGAATTGTGTCTCACACAAATGGTAATACCAACCCCTCCAATCTAATAATATCTAATGGTAACATCTAACCCCTCCAATATACATGTCAGACACACTTAAGTGCTGACATTTATTTCACATAAATGAAGACACAAGTATTTAATGTTTAGCACTTGGGGAAACATCTGTCACCACAGAGAGCCACTCAAACCCTGTAAGAAACCTTCCTATGGAGCTCATTGGTACAGGGAAACATGACAGTTTTGGGGGAATCTGACTCACTGTCACAGAGATGGAAGGCTACTACATAGCAGGATTTCCCTGGAGCCAAGCATTTTTGTTTAAATTGGACATCAAGAATAAAATACACCCTCTTCAGAATTTACCATTACTCAGCCTTTAACTCAACTGCGAGATTACACAACTCTGTGTGTGTGTGTGTGTATAACATTAAGAACTGCAAAGAAAATGATTTGATAGACTTAAGATTAATTACTCCAGTCTCTGTCATATTAGCTTAAGGGTTTCGACCCTAGATAATACAGCATGATGGACAACTAAAATGATTCACTTCTATTAATGTAAGTTTTATTGCAGGTTCTCCTCTTTAATGCAGAAAAAGTTTGAAGATGCCTAGAAGCAGGGCACTGACATACCCTGCAGTACAGAGGCTCATACACATATAGCATGGTCTCATGGTTGAGCTTCAACAATGAAATCTTTGTGTTTTCACCTTTGCCCCAGTCCCCAAGTTTTGCATGTATAAACCAGAGGCGAAGTACACATTGCTATTTTTCTAGTCCCCATATCTGCCCAAAAGACTTAATTACATAGCAGCAAGAGTTATAGCAGAAACAAGCAGTTTATTCCAGGATGGTATTTGTTTTGCAAACACTCTTGATAGCTCTTTGCAGTCAATGGCTACACTCTGTCTGCTTCTGCAGCTCGAAAAACCTGTTTGTGTGACCGTGGTTACATAGCAAGACTAGTCATTCAAGACTGAAGCATTACATGAGCGAAACTACTTTTCTTTCAAGTGACACTCCTTGTTTTCTGGGTGACAGCACGTATTAGCATTGCAGAAAAGATTGCATTTCTCTCTGCAGTCTTTAACAAAAGTTCCAGAGAGTTCCAATTAATATTTGGGTTGGATTCAAAGCTTTTTGGAAGCAAAGATATAGAATGGGTGAAATCCCTTCTGTATTACAATGATAGTCTGTTACAGCTTAGTGACATGAAACTAAGACCTGGAACATATGGGGCAGGGGGAAGCCACCTAGACAGCAATGCTTTGTCTAAAAACAGCCTAATTTTTACACCCTTTCAATCCTTCAGTTCTGGAGTATTAGAAGAGACTAACAGGCTTAGACACAGCTATTCTCACCTTCCTTTTATGTTTATTTATAGATGTGCTCTATCATTTCCTACCTACTACCCAATTAGCAATGGCTCTGCCTTTACCAGAAGGACTGATTAAAACTACCCATGCCTCAGCAAGACCTCATTTCATTCCTTGTTCACAGTAACTATAGGTTAACTCCTCCCTGGGCCCTGGGTGTTATCCAGCTTTGGTTTCATGTTCACCCCATAATCTTTTTCAAAACCAGGCAGTTGTACACACATCTGTTATTAACTTCAGTGTAGGAATGGCCTTGGATGTCCAAACACTCTGCAGATATGTTAGCCTATCTGGGTTCTCGTACCCAGTGCTGGCATGCCTGGTAACCTGACTCAAGGAAACACTTGGTAACCTCCTTGGTTCAGGGTTCAGCGTTCAGCTCTACAACTGTGCGTGATTTGCCAGATGGCACTGTACAGCTAATGTCTCTGTAGCAAGTCAGGCAAGTCATGAAAACAGAAATGATGTGAAAGCTCATTTCCTAGCACAGCTTCACCTCCTGATCCAAAATTGGAACATGAGCAAGTTCTAGACCTTGCCTTGATGCTGTAAATCAGAAATGTCCCTGGGCTCCCACACCAACCCTTGCTCCGGAAGATCAGAAATGAAACAAAAGCCTCACTTGTCATCCTTTTCATAGATGTTGAGACCCAAGGCATCAACTCCCAGCCAAAGCTCAGTTCCTTTTTTATTCTTTATTTCAAAGTAGTTGATTCCATACATCTCAAGGTCTTGAGCAATCTTGAGGTATTCCAGCATGGCATTCTCTCTGGTTGAGATAGGAAGGAGGGCACATGTTAGCTTCTCATTTAGCTGACTATCTCAAAAACCACAAAGCTGTCAGAAGAAGCTTTTCTTAAACCCACACATCAAACACAGGGGTTAAAACTAACATTCACCATTTGGGATTCCCTTCAGAAATTAATGCTATTACACCTATGAACACAAACAGTGCTCCATCTACCAAGCCATAGTATTTCCAGGCAGGAAATTCACAACACCCATCTCTCTCAGCATTCATCCTTGCCTCAAGGTACAGTCAGTGGGAAAGGTACAGAATCTTAACCTTCCCCATCTGCCAAAGCAAAAGCTTCAGTGAACATTAAGTTAGACTTACACCTTTTCTTATTTTCCAACTCAAAGTCATCAGTGATACACTGTACCTAGGTTCAGGATCTTCATGAAGCCATCCAAGACACTGTTCTCAGCACCAGTGCAAATATCCTACTGAGTTTCACCATGTGGTTCAATGCTGGACTAGAAGATATACACCAAGAGTTCCCAGACAGGCAACTCCTACAGTCTATTTCAAAAGCTGGGTGTAGAACTGCAAGCTTAAGGTAACCAACCAGCAACAAAGAGACCAGTCTAAGGACCAATACAAAACACTTACTTGAGCATGCCACCATGTTCAGCATGCCACACCTGGATCCGTTCTTCCCACTGCTCTCTGGAGAGCTTATGCTGGTCCATCACCCTAAACAAGCAAATAGATATTGGGAATATTACACTTTATGTTCTGCAGTATCCATTAATGCTGATCTTTGCTACAGACTTACTGAAAAATCAGTCCCACCCATGAAGCCTTCCTGAAACCAAGAGGAAGACACTACTCAGCCCAAAGATGTACTCTGTGAAGCAGAGCAATTCAGAATGAACAAAACCCCTTCACAAAACCTTTCTGGTCACTGACAAGAGACGCAAGCAGAATGCTGCCAAAAGAATAACATATACACTGTAGACACCAGAGGGTTAAAGCAAAGCAAAAGTTGGTGTTGTTCCTAGAATTAGACACTGCTGCATCAGGAAGTGCAAACAGGAGTCTTTTGTCTGGTAGCATACATTTATCCTTGTGGGGATGGACTACATAGCCCTAAGACATACTTCCCAGGTACAAGATTTTTAGGACTGTGCATCAGAATTAAGTCCATGCAACTCAGCCTTCTCCAGAAATGACCGGTTCTTGACTGAACGCTTCTCTTATTGAAGAGAACAAATTCATACTGTCAGTTACCAGCATGGCAGCAATGTTTAGGAAAGAAAAGCTGAATTTGAAAGTAATACTTCCTCTGCCTAAGCAACCCAAGGAGAAACCACAAAAGCCACACTCTAGTATGACACAGAAATAAAAGAAGGTAACCCCCCAAATGCATACAGTTCAATAAAAATGGCATGCTTTCAATGGAACTCTCTATTTAACTAGAGTGCAAATTATTGACTTCAAAAATACAGAAGAAAGGGAGACTGCATCAACCAACTCCTTCACCTCTGGGGTATGAGACGCTCTGAATTGAGGTATCCAGGCTTGTGTACATCTTTGTTGTAATCTCCAAATTTGGCCTGCACAGCATATGAGCCAAGAAGAACTGCTGTTTCAGGAGGACAGTAGATCTCATCGCTGAGGATCCCTTCCTTCACCTGCAGGAAGAAGAGCTTCTGTGTGATGTCTTGGATCAGCTCTTCAGACACATCCTCTGGGAAGAACTTGGCACGGAATTTGAACTGGAGGGGATTCTCCTTTCTGATTTCTTGAGCAGAAACCTGAGGACAGAGGTGACACCACAACTGAGCAGGGTTGCAAACAATAGAGTACATTCCTTTTACACAGAAAAAAGCATTCGGGGCATTTTCCTAAGAGGAGAGGGACTGGCAACTCATTACTTCAATTCCTTAATTCTGGCTGTTTACTGGTATGAGAGTACAGGGGAGATGCATTATGTTTTCCAGCTAAGCCAGTAAAATTCCATTTGCACAGCAAACCTTAGTGACTAGAGAATGAGTTACCATGCTATGTCAGATGGGCAAACCCATCCAGTATTGTATGCATTTGACAGAGAACAGCTCCCTGTCATTGAACAGGAACTCCAGTGACTGCCCAGTTAAGAACAATAGTTCATACCCTGAGAAGAAATGCAAGCCTACAAACAAGAGCACATCAGAGGCACCAGTGCTCTGTTACAACTGCTCAGCTTTGGAGTGACCTCTCTTTCACCATAACAACTGATCCTGCATAAGCAGAGACCGAAACCATTCACCAGCCCAGGTGTTCCTCCAGTCACAGCAAGAATAGCTGCTTCAATCAACCAAAGTATAATATCAAGCTGCTGCTGTGTATCTGACAAGTGCAGAAACTATAAAAAGTTTCTGCAATTCACACAGAGAAAAAGGGTAAACTTCCACCATGTCACACCTCACCCAAACAGTTCCCATGGAGGTCACACCACAACCTCTAAAAGCAATCCTGGAGTTATGAGAATTAAGGAACAATTGACAACAGGTACAAGGTTTATAAAGTTGCAGCCAATAACACATCAGGAATCATAAAAGTGTTAACCTTTGTTCAGCAATTAGCCCAAGGTCTGTTACCTTTTTATCAAGCTTCAGCCAAGTCTGGAATCCTTTGTTGTCCACATACTGAAGACCAAAGTACCACACTTCTCTCAAGCCTATGGTTTTAACCACCTGCAACACAAGGGAAAGAAAAAAGGAAAAAATCAATTATTGTAGGCAACAGAGCACCCAAGCTGCAGGTATGCTCAACTCTTGCACAGCCTGCGGGTGCAGACAACAGCCTAATCCTACTCATCTGGCATCTCATCTCTTAATTTCATCTCATTGACAATGACACACAGCTGCAGTAGATGACAGTAATGGCACAGGCCAAGCTACTTGTCCCACACAGTTCCTAGGAGAAGATGATTCTGGGGAAACTGGGAGAAATGAATGGGACAAGTGACAGGCCACCAACTGCTAGACTGGTACACCAGCAGCATCTGAAGCTTCTGCCCCAGAAGATCTACTGTTATCTTCTCAAAACTGTATTTGGTGAAGCAGACAAGTTAGTTCTTTCACCAAAGCTTATGGTGAGATAGCCTGTAACGATGTTAGTAGTAACTACAACTAGGTAGCAGTACTCAACTGATCTTGTCTTGCCAGTCACCAAAGACTATTTGGCTGTAGGAAGCAACTACGGGATGGTTCACACAGCTCCTGCAGTGAGCTCCCTGTGCAGGTCTGAGAATTAAAACAAGCTGCAAGTAGTCACAGCCAAGGGAATTCTTTTTTAAAATTCACACAACTGGTTTTTGAGGACACAAACATAGGAATGGCTCAACACCAGGCCAGATTTAGTTTCACACAGTGTTAGTCCTAACCAGATGAAATCCCTGGGTACACCATCCGTTGACTGGATGGCACACTTACTAGTGAAAACAGTCCTGTTTTGGAGACATTCCTTTTTTTTAGTGGAGATGGCCTAACAAGTTCCTGACTTCCTCCTGCTCTTGGACTGCTTGTTCTTACAGCCCAGGAGTTTGCTGTCAGCTCTGCCTCACTGTCCCCATGTACAGTATTGCTGGGCACTCCATCTGGAGAGCAGACTTGAGAGAAAAGATGATTTCAGGACACTTCATTACGTTTCCCCTATATTTTCCAGAAGTCTGTATCTGGAAGCCAGAAGCTTCCTGTGATTGATAAAAGAGATGGGGAGAAAGGCACCATTCTGATTAGCACTGAGACTTACTGTTTGTATGACATTGTCCGATAACAGGCAATCTATGAAGTTTAGCGACAGGAGCAGACCAAGAAGATCACACAGTAGTATGAAAAATGTCACTAAGCAAATACAATGTTTTAAGGATACAGAAACCAGTGCCTAGTTGAGGAAACAGGACAGCTTCATAGCAACACACTGTGGGCTCTATTTAGTAGGGTACAGTTCACACATTCTACTTCAGCAGGGCCAGACATATCTAACTAGAGTTTATGTTAAGAAAATGAAAATCAAGCAAACCCTACAGCCACCCAAACAAAAGCTCCCAAGCCCCTCAAAGATCTAGGGTCTGAAAAGCACTTCAGCCCTTACTGGACTAGAATTCCCCTCCCCTCTTCCCCCCAAGCAGCTCGTTTCCCCACAGAACAGGCAAGTTTATGACAGCTACATGTATTTTTAGAAGGGTCAGAGCTGGGCTTTACTGAACCCAGCAGAAGAGCAGGGGTACTTCCTGTTGCACAAAAAAGTGCAGCAACTTTGTTAAAATAGAGCTGCATAAATCAAGCAGTTATCAGGCCATTCCCTCTGAATGTCTCTTACAACAGAAAAAGTACACTTCTTCTACAAATCAAGTTAGAAAACTTGCAGAAGTTGTAGGCCCTCAAGTTCTTCCCAAACCCGAAAGACAAGGAAGGAGAATGTATTAAGCTGAACATCAGTATCTGGCCATTTTGAGTTCCAATGCAAAGAACAATGTCATGAACATTTTCACCTATATTCTAGGAAGCGGTCTGGAAACCTCCTCTGCAGCAAACCAAGGACGAACTAAGAACCAAGGCACAGTCAAGATGGGAGTCAACTTTATCCCCCCAGCCCCAAAATGCACAAAGCAGCAAATCTTATGCCTTCCCATTCCAGCCAGGAATGTATTCACTCCCAGACACCACCAGTGGCACACTCTCCTCCACTGGAGCATCTTTCCCTCTTGGCCAGCTGCAGAGCCCACAGCTGTGTAGGGTCTCAGGACACCTCAGATCATTGCAGCATAAACTCCACACAGGTCTGGCTTGAGCAGAGGTGAACTCTGTAGTTACAGCTTTCCACTCTTTCTCCCCTTCCATAAAAGTGAGCTATAACTCACCTTACGTGCAGGATACACCTATATGACAGCAAAGCCTAAAGCTCAAGGGCACTGCCAGAGCAGCCTTGCTGGCTGACAGCTCGAGCCAAGAAATCATCTTGTGGTTTTTAAAAATAGCCTGCTTCTTCAACGCCCTTTTCCTCTCAGGGTGGGTCAAGCTGGGCCACTCCCCATACCTGTGAAAACCTGTTGCCTCCACAGGCTTTATCTCAGTGTAAACTCCATCCAAGATAAGGGCCTAGTAAAAGGCTTGCACAGCAGAAGTGAAGAGGGGATGTCAGAACAGTTGCAGCTAAACATACAGTCTTGACCTTCCCCTGTTTTGCTCTGCACTTCTACCTCAGTCTTCTCTTGATATGCAGAAGTACACCATAACAAGGTATGGACTATGGATAAGAACTTTCAATCAGAGGCTTTAAACCCAATCTATGGGATGCAAGGAGCAGATCTTCATGAGGTGACAATCTATCCCAATAGCAGTAATAAATGCTGCAACAAGCAGACCCCAGAAATACAGAACTATCTAGACAGCAAGCTGCAAGTATCTTGGAACCAAAGCATCCCCACCTTTTTCCACGTTCTCAAGATCTTGTGCTTCATCTTTGGAGGTCAAGAAAGAAGTCTCTCTTCTGCCAGAGAGATGACCCAACTCTTAATAGCTGTAAACATTAGTGACTATATGGGAGGGGGGAAGTCATTGTCATAAAGGACATAGGATGCAATTACACTGTCTGATCTAAGGTATTGCTTTTAAAAACCTGGCTTTTAGTAATTTGGATTTTTGCACTCTCAGAGATAAAACCACAGTTGCCTGGTTTGGGTTAACATGGAAGGGGCTGGCAGAGGAAGTTACCCTGATACAAGGGTGATCAGCAGTGAATGGAAAGTCAAACACAAAGGCTGGTTCCATGCAAATGCACATTTCATATGCACTTCACCAAATTTCCAATGAATACTTTATCCCATATCATTAATAATCCAAAGAAATAAAAGTTAGATTTAATGCCAGACACAGTCTGTAGTACTTTATTTTGTACTGTGAAGTTCTGCAGCAATTATAGATTTCCTCCTTTCACTCCCTCCAAGGACCCACTAAATGTTTTTCCTTTGTTTGTTGGGGGTTTGGGCTTTTGTGTTTGGTTTCTGTTTCTTTGTTTGTTGTCTGTTTTTGACAAGCACTTCTCAGTGCAGAGTTATCATAAAGCATGGCAAGTTGTAGGTAGCTCACTGAAAGAAGAAACAGTACCAACAAAAACTCAGAAGGAACGGACGTTTTTAGCCAGTTCTGCCTACCTGAGTTAAAGCTCAGCAATCCCTTGCTACCAAGGCTAGCAGGAGATGAGAGGAGAAGCACAAACGAACTGCTGCAACATTTCATAACCAGCTCAATATGTGTAACTGAAGTCTGCATAGATCTGTTCTTGGTTTGGTTTTCAGGGTTCCAGCAGTAATAGCTAGAAGCAAACTTTTTATTTTTTAAATTCCAGAACAGTAAATTTTTCTACTGAAATCTCAGCCTTGCTTCGGTTTAAGAGCAAGCTATCCAAGAAAAGAGTAACAGTTTTACAGAGTACTCTGTTTATTTTAGTTGTCTTTATTTGACCTTTGTAGGTCCATCTCCAAACAGAACTGTATATTGTTAATACAGCAGCAGGAAGAATAGCAGTATGGGAGGAGAGTCTTGGCTAGCCCTCCACTTCCTTGCGAACCCCTGGGAGCAGGCTGGACAAGTCTTTGCTCAATCCTGCTGCACAGAGGCTTTTTACAAGGCATGCTGCTATAGCTGCTGCACAGTGATCACAAACTCTACTGGTTTTCTAGTATTCTGGCAAACACCTGTGGCATGTGGCTACCTCCAACCCAGCTTCTGATGGGTCTGTCAGCCCTCTGAAGACCTGATTCTGGGACAACATTTCAACTTCAGAATTCAGTTAAGTTCCAAGCTGTATTTCACAGCAAGAGGCGACCTTTTACATGCTACCTGTGCTGCATAGACATTTTAGATCCCTTACGACACTTTACCATCTAACACTGCTAGGGAGATAGGTTTCACTGGAACATAACATACCTGCAAGGATTTTTGCTTTTTTTCTTTTATTGTGATGAAATTTAGAGCTCTTAGCTCAGACCAGGGCCCTTGGATTAGGAGACAGAAGAAAGAAAGGTAGGTTTGGAATCCAGTCTTAAGAAAACACTATAGTCTGAAATGTACTCCAAGCTTAAACAAGAGCCCATACCAAACCTCACTGACCTGGTCAAACAGCTGCTTTCCTGTAGTGTTTGGCTGGATGGCAAACTCCAGCTCTGCATCCATAGTAACAACTCGAACATTGATCTAAGGAGAAAAACAAAAAGCATTGTTTAAGACTTACTGAAAGCTATTTCTTGGTGTTAACAAAGTACTTTGTGTACAGTACAGTCTCCATGCTTCGATGCACTACCGTAACCTCTTTAGTATACACACTTAAGCCCCAATTAGATTTGTGTTACCACACCTGCACACTTATTTGGGGGACTGACTCTGCTGTGTTATCCAGATTGCTCTGCAGGTTTTCCCACTCAAAACAGAATTTGATTGAGCTTCTAGTTAAATGAGAGGGAATTTCTGACTTGACCATTTCCAGGCCTAAACCCCCTTGGAATAATGGCTCCTGCAAGCACACAACAGTTGCCTACAGGCAATCCCCTTGGCTTACAAAAGGCCCTAATGACTAAATTAAATTTAAGACTTATAATTTAACTTCCATTTGTATTAGAGCTGGCATTAATCTGAGGTTTTAAGGGCAAAAGGCTTCAGATTTTTCTTAGGAAGCAATCAGCATTAACCTGATACATGTTGATTCTTTCCCCTCATAAAAAAAGTCTACACATCACATAAAACCAGCAGTTACAGGTACTGAATGACGCTACAGGGCAAGAGTTCATAAAGCTATTGCTGTTAGTGAAGCAACAACACAACCAGATTTACTGCAATGGCAGAAGTAGACTGCAAGACAGAGATTACTAGTGTATGCAGAAGGCATGAGTGTTTAATGACTAGAAAAAGTCCATTAGCAGTTAATCAGGAGGCAGGAGCAGCAACTAAGCTTGCACGGAACAGCATAAAGACCAGAAAAATGGCAAATCGGGGCAGGATTACCTCCAACTGTTCTTGACTACAGGAGACTATACTGCTTGCAATGTATCTCAAAAAAACAACCCCAAAACAAACACAAAACCCCACTCTAGGACAATCGTGTAATAGAGTTTACTAGCAAGTCAGATTGGTGGCTTGGTATTTTGAAGGAAAGAGAAGAAAAAGCGGGCATGTAAACATAATGCCAGATAACAGGAAAGCCAATTTCTCAACATTTTAGAAATGCAATGTTACAGAACAGCCCAGGAGAGCCTGCTACAGCTGCAGCACTGATGCCCAGTGCGGGGCATCATTTGAAGAAATGAGAGGAACAGGTAGAAGAGAAACAGAATCATTCATTACAAAGCCCTGACACTGCAGCAGTTTCCAGCCACTTAAGTATATTTAAACTCTAGGATAAATGTCAGGTTAAATCAATGTTACATTTAACACAGAACTGCGAACAAAACAAGTTGCCTCTGCTAGTTTTAGTCAAACAGAAAATTTTGCATCTGTTTTCAGTGAGACATGAAGGCATCAAGTGTCTTTCAGCCTTTACTGAATTGTTTCTTTCTCCTGCTCTCTCCCAGATGATGCTCCTATAGAAAGATGACAGAAGGCAGTTTCCAAGACATGGAACCCCAGAACTGAACCAGAGAAGACAGCTACGTGGGTGCCTTGTCACTTTCAATCTGTATTTATAAAGCAGTGTCCTTTAAATTAGCATTAAAAAAAAAAAAAATCCTCTAAAAGCAGGAAGAAAGAACAAGCAATAAAGGTTTTCTAAGAACTCCTTTTCCCAACTGTAGCATTTAAGATCCATGCTTCATTATTCCTCTGCCTTAAGAACCAAAGGTTTCCCAAACAGTGTTTGCAGTGTAGGAAGGGAGGAGAAGTTCAGATACCAAATTCTCAGGAACAGCAAGGCTGCAATTTGAAAATGTGACCTTAAAAAACTCCTGTTGCTTAATCCCTCTCAAAAACAAATCCCTAATCATATTCTAATCCCTTTCTACCCCCTTTGAGAAAACATGCTTGTAATCTACAGTTTTGTTTTGTACAAGTTATTTGTACTCTGCACTGAAACTCCACAGTGGATATAAAATAAGTATCACTTTACAAACCGAACAACTTGAGGGGATGTGCTTCCCATTCCTTACCAGAAAGCCTGCAGGATGTTGGCCAAGCACAGAATTCCAGCTGATGAACCTTTTACTCTGTGTCTCCTTAGCAGATATTTATTAGTAAGAAAAGGTAAACTCCCTAGTCTAGGGGAATACCTTGCACTACTCTAACCCCAAAAGACCCTTCTGGATGCACTCTCCTTCTTAAAGGATAGGCTAGTTAGTGAGCTATTTAGTGCTAAAGCCATCTACCTCCTACATCTTTTAAGAATTATTTTAGCATTAAGACCAAAAATTGAAGTAATCAGCTTTCCACTTCAATCATTTAAAGCCATAAACATGCAGGAACATGACTACTTGGTTATCCAAAAAGCTTTCAAGGACACTTGGGGCATGTGGTATAGGTTAATTTCTGTGTTCTCAAAGGGCTGAACAACCAGCAGGATCAAGAGGAATTCCCTGGTGTGCCCTTACAGAAGCTGGTAGCCACATGACAGTCAGAGCAAGGAGAGACAGGGCCTCAAGCAGTTGTCACTTCAATGGGTTGATGACTGCCTGGGAAAATCCTTTGAGTCTCCTTCCTGACATATTAAGTCCTCTTGCTTCTCATCTCCAAACCTTTGCCTTGATTTACAGAAGAACAGCTTTAACAGTGTTTCTGAACAGATGTCCTACAACCACTCCACATAAGCTTTTAACAAGAGAAGCTGGTAATGAAGCAGACAACCAGAGCTTAAGCCACCTCAAACCCTGATTTAGACAGTCTGGAGAAACCCTCATATGTCTGTTAGGCTGACACACAACCAGTTTGGCATTCAGCTCAGACCACATAAAACTCTCCATGGAGCCAGGATAATTAAATCAAAACCCAAGGTGCTAACCAATTCAAGATACTGTTGTGGCGGAAAACAAGGAACTCTTATTTCTGTCAGCAACAAAAAGAACAAGACACAGTTAAGATGACTTTCACAAGTGAAGCCCTGCTTACCCTGCGCAGTAGGCAGGGCAGGTCGTAGCAGTACCCCAGGACAAAACTGAAGTCATAACCAAAAAGAAATCAGTTTTTTATTGTTTCAGAGCACAGGTGCGTGGAAAGGGAGCAAAGCACATGGCTGTTTTACATGAAATAAGGAATTTCAAATGCACATAGCATGCTAGAAATCCTAGACAATAAGACGTAACTTCCTTCTCAATAAGTAAATCTCATGACACGTTCATTATACTTTCATGTCCAAGACTAACATACTTGAAATGAATGACAAATAGGGCCTTAGAAGGTTATTAAGGAAACATTACAGAACACAAGTTTTTCCTCTTTCCCTGTCCTAGGTTGCATAAATTTGCTAACAAATTTGATCCAGAGGGGAACAACCACTCCACTGAAAAGGCAACGCCATTTGCATTTAAAGGAAAAAAGCTTCATGAATCATAAAAGACAACAGAAACACTAGAACTTACTATAACAATTCCACACTTCAAACTGTTCAGGGTGGACTGTAACACGTTACATACATTTCCCACTAGGACAAGAGAGTGGAAGTAAGATGAAAGTTGAAACTGCAGTGAACTTCAGAATACAGTTTAAGTAATTGTAACACTATGGAATGTTCTTGTATTAGAAGTTATAGTAGTTAGAATGGGATCTTCCTTGCCTTAGCAATGTCCTTGAGTCACGCATTTGTTCTTACTTTCTGGTTGGTTTTTTTTTTATCATTGTTAAAAATCACATCTGTTTTAATGTTAAGTCAGTAGACCAACCTGTGGGGCACTGCAACCTTTCAGAAACCATACACCATACAGTACCTAACTTAGAAATTTCAAATTGGAAAAACATTCAGAAGAACATTCTCTCTTAAGGAAGGAACACACTGCCAACTAGCCGAGTGGCAACATCTTCCCTGTGTAAGATCCAGCACCTAGGTAGGAGCCCAAGATGACACTGCCTCTTCAACCCCTTCCTCTCATACATGCCCAGTTTCCAGGTGCGTTGGGCACTATGCATGCACAGGTAGACTCTTTCTTCCCCCCTTAAGTTTGATTCCTGAGCCATATTCTGTTGGTCCAGAATTTGCCTCTAGCTGCAGGCAACACGGTATCTTTGAAGTTATCTTGATACTACATCTCCACTGCAAACACTCCATCTTACACTGTAGGGGAAAAGGAAGGCAGAACAGAAAAAAAAAAACAACCCATAGCCCTCACACATAGTAAGCCATCATGGATATTCTTTACCCTGATACATGAAATTCAATGCTTCTTAAGTTCACTTAATTCACTATAATAAAATGGTTCAGTGAAACCATGAAGTTGTGCAAGTCATTTAAAATACCACACAATTTATTTCCAGTGAATGTGTAAGATAAAGGGCAGTAAATACCAACTTTTACCCATACACACAAGATAAACCAGTATTTAATGTGTTGCATATCATCATATTATGCAGCTCTAAATGCCTCAGACAATGCTCAGGAATGTTTTCTTCCTCTTTTCAAGGAAGGATAAAGACCAGAGCCTCTTTAATAGCAGGTTTACAAGTGCAAATATTAGAGAAGTGTCTTTCTAAGTGGTAGCAATTAGCAGTATCATGGTGGAGAAACCTAGACAGGAATGCCTTCTTTCTTCAGTCACTGGACCTCTGGAAATACCAGGCAAATAGCTAGTACACATAAGCAAATCAACTGCATTTTGAAGTGCTGCACCTGCACAGCATGTACTGCGAAAACCAGCATGCAGGCCTGTTAAGGCTTCTTGCACATACGTGAACTGACCATATAGGGGACCATATAGAACATGGACATGCTTGTGCTGGAGGACTATGGCGGTCTTAATAACAAATACAAGAAAGTGGTGCTATTAATATTCTTAAGAAAACAGTAGGATTAAGCTTGTACTTGTAACAAACAACAGACAAGCTTTTTGCCCCGATTTGCAATGTACCTACATGGACAAAATAATTTCATTTCAGTCTTAGCAACCAGACCTGTTCATAGATGTGTGCACTGAGTCTGGTAATAGGAAAAGTGATTTCATGTAGCAGCATCAGAAGGACCCTGAAAATGCTCTTTATTCTTCCACCTTCCATACATTAATGCTCTTGGGTTCCAGACCCAACAATAAAGGAAGATATTGTGCTAACTGATGGAGTACCTGTAATCACAGCTCCTGCAAACTCTTCTGGGAAAACTTTCAACTTCAATTAGGAAAAAAAAAAAAAAGAAAAGAAAAGAAAAAAAAAAACACTACAAAACCCCAAAAACCTCTAGGGGCTCCAGAGCTCAGAGGTGACCTGCTCACAGCTTCAGTGTCTGCATTTCTCTATCCTCCACAAGTTATTTCAGTCAACAGCTAATAGTCAGACTGCATAGAGGGCAATTCTGGGAGGGTCAGCAGAGCGAATAACCCAAACAATTGGAGAGGTATTAGTTCAATGTATTATGTTATTCTTTAGCACTTATCAATGTGTCAAGAACATATCACTTTGAGCCAATTCTCTTTCTTCTCCAACAGAATAACCTGCCTGATGTATTGAACTTCACCTGTTAACGTATTTGATGGGATCCCATATGACAGACTAGGCATACAACAAATCTGAGCCATGTGAAATGACAACTGAATGACAAGTTGCACAACTAAATTATCCATAGCTTCTGTCAAAGCAAGAGACAGTGTCATGAATATCAAGCAAATGATTTACTGCTGCAGGACTGCCAAAGCATGATTTCCTTCCCAATTAAGCTCAGCACTGTCACCTTGCTGAAACTACTGCAGGGACATGTATTCTGACCTTTCCATGGCAGACCAGGTTCTTGAAAGGGGGATGGATGAGAGTGTGCTGGGGTGGAGGGAGTAAGAAAATGCAGTTAAGTGTTGTCACAAGTCCCTGGAAGATGGAGTGCATTTACAGGTTCACAAACAGCACCTAGTCAAGAACAAAACAGAAACTTCAGGACAGGGATGGACCTCAAAGGTCTTGGTACAGTTGCAGGTGTTATAGTTGGAGTTGTGAGAATGGACAAGAGGCAGACAAAGAACAAACTACGGGCTTGCAAACAATGGGCTACACACAGCAGGACTGTAGACAAGCATATAGTCTATTATAATGCCCAGAAAAGCACCACATTTCCTGGTGTGATGATATTGCATAGAAGAAAAAATTACATTCTTGAGTGTATTTGTCACCGGATGCAGGTCAGAAGGCAACTATTCTGTCTTGTTTGCCTGAAGACTCACCAGTTGGAATGCTGTCACCCAAATTTGAATGTTTCTTTTGGAAGGGAGCAAGTTAATCAAGGGGAGTTTGCAATTATCTGCAGGTCAGGTGGGTTTGGGTTGGTTAAGCATTTCAGGGCTTTTTTGGCTGGTGCTTTGTTTTGGTTTTGAGTGTTCTTCCTTCTCTTCAGGCAGAGGGGCTGGTTCACTAGCATAGTGCTGATGTTTTCCAAACAGGAGAGGAGTTGTCTGTAACATGGTGTACTTATAGAGAAGACAGAACTTTTAAACCCAGAATGAGGGGAAAAAAAAACCCAAAACCAAACAACCCCACCCAAAAACCCTCTTATTTTGCAGGCTAGGTAACAGGAAAAGAATCAGTAATTGCTGCAGTGGTAAGATACTGGGATACTATATAGGCATTACATTTTTCCAATTTAAAGGATCTCCAAGAATCTAAAATGAAAAGGCAAATGGCAAACCTCCAAATTCCAATTACTCTTCTGTGAGGAGAACATGATTCCTAAGGGAGCCTGAAAGAGACGCACAACACCTCACCAAAGCAAGCCTTTAACACATTCCTCTCCTGCTCCCATGCCAGGATACTTTCTGAACTACCTGCCCAACACCTAGCATTTCAGAGGGCAATGACAGGACAGCGAAAGAGTCCCAAGCGTTCCCTTCCACACTACAGAGCACACAGTTTGCTAACAAGGATGAAAGCAGCTTCATCAGCTCACAAAACACAAATAGGGACATTGGCATCCACTTGACTGACAAGGCAAGCTCATTTCTCCCATTTAACTGACCCAGTTTCTCAGCATACCATGTTAAATCAAGAAGACCTGACTGAGAATCAAAGGACACGCTCCATTTCAAATCTCATTGTGTTAAACATTGCTTCCTCTTTGCAAATAAATGGGAGCATTAAGTCACGTTCCACTGGAATTCCTGCAAGTCTATGAAGTAGAGTTAGGTACTGCTGTATCTGCAGCAGGTACAACTGGAGCTAAGTAGGCTGGTCTTTGTTTCTTAGAACCTTGCTCACCTTCCTGGAGAGGAGGAAATACCACTGAGGGTAAATATCATTTATACAATAATCTAGAAGCTAGTGGTTAGTTTAATATTGCCCAGCACAGTTGTTAGTCTTAACTGCTAGTCAGTAAGTACAATGTTAGTAATGCTAATACTGACTACTAGTGCTTAAACGCTAATACAAGCAACAGCTTGTACAACTGTATTTTTAATAGTAATCCTCAGTATTTATGGAGCAGTAACTATATCAGCTATACTTACCTGAAATTTCTTAAGCTTACTAAAGGCAGTAAGAACCCAAATATTTGCTGCTCTCATGTAAAGTGAAAGCACCTTGCAACAAATTACATAAAATAAGTTCTTCTACAGAGAAAAAGTACTTTGAGTAGAAGCCAAAACCAATTTTGAAGTGAAATCTGAAAGCTACACTCTTTTGGATGAATGAAAGGGGGCAGGACAGGCAGCAGGGCTCACATGGGCAGGAAAACCCTGAACACCCAGATACAGGGAGTCATCCAGAAATTCCAGTTTTAGCAGGTTGAATCTTTAGGACAAACCTCCCTCTCCCTGCCAGCATACACGAACAGATCACAAGAAAGCCAGCCTACTGAATTTGGTTTTGCAGCCAGGTCACTTGACTCTTCTTCGTGAGACAACATGAAGTCTGCCTTATAATTAAACATGAAGATAATCCTAGACTGTAAATTCAAGCCTTTTTAGTTTAGATAGGCATGTAATTTAGATGGCATCTTCTGCACATCTCAGTTTCCTTAACTGAAGCCTGGTATATCTTCTGTCAGCATATAATAAATGCATAGCAGGCATCTGCATGTAAAACTGAGAAGCACCCATGGCTGTAATTCAGTTCTTTATCTTCGGTCAAGCAATAATGTTCTGCATGCCAGAAGATCATGAAGATTTCATGCAGGTGTGGCAAGCACACGTGATGCTGCACCTCTGACAGCCCTGGTTCCCAAATGCCTCAGTCTCAGTCAGACTTCCAAGATCCTCCACCCCTGGTCAGCTCTGTACAGTTAACATGAGTTGCTCAGTAAAACCTAGGAAGTATACTTCCCAGAGAAAAATATTTCTCCCCCCACCAAAGTTCCCCCCCAGCTCTCTCCTAAGAAGCCAACTGCATCAGTCTGTTTCAAGTTAGAAATAACTGGGCGGAGAGGGAGAGACAGAGGTCTTTCCAAAATTTTAAAATTCACATCTTTTTAACATATAAAGTTACCTTGGGACAGGCCTATGTTCTGGCAAGACATAAACCAATGCAGTTTAAGACTGAAAGGCCCCAGGATACTGCCCTTAAACAAAGCTCAGTACACTCAGGGAGTTCAGATGTTTCTCATGCAAAACATCTGCCCTCACTTTCCAAGAGGGACTTAGGAATAGTTTACTCTGAACACAGACAACGTCAGGAAGCAGCAGGAGGGTGTGTGGTGTTCTGTTGAAGTACATTAACATTGACTTTAAAGACTCTCTGATGCTGTATAATACTCTATTAGCATTGAGGGAATATCTGTATACAAGCAGCAGTAAGTTCTTTAAAGAAGGAACACGGCACACAGTAGAAGCCAGTGACAGCAGGCTCAGCACAATACTGCTGCTTAGGTGAGCCATTTGTCTTCAACAGATGGATGTTAGGATACATTTAGGAACACAGACTGCAGAAACGAAGGTCTTTTGCAGCTGCAGGATAAACACAGAGGGAAGGTATGGGCTACTGGATCAAAGTCCTTCACATGTAGACTTTTATCATGACAGCTGCTGCATCTAATTGAGCATAATGAAGTTGTGAAACTAAGGCTTTACACATGAACTTTAAAGAACCCACAACTAGTTCTCAAATAAGCTTTATCTCAAGAAGTCACCAGAGCGCAGAACAAATTAGATAATCTTTTGGGGTCTTCCATCAGAAACATCAGCATGGGGCCAAGTGTAGATAATAAAGAAGTTTAATATCTCAACTTTTATTATAATTTCAGAGTCTTCTCAATAATTTAACATCTCCAATATTTATGCAAGTCAGCTAAATATGAGCCTTCTGCAATCCTCACAAGGGAAAAGAAAAAATTAGCATCTTATAGGCTTTATCCAGAACACAAACACCATTTCATACCTCTGCTTGGCTTTCTCATTTGGAAACAGACACACACCAATTCACATAAAGGGCAGGGCCTGAAGGCATGAATAACCTAAATAAAAGCTGTAACAGCCTCAGAGCTTCCCCTGAATCCAAGTACCAATGCTGCTGCCTTTTATTCCAATGCTTATGCAGAGGAACAGGTTGTGGAGACCAATGTGCATGGAAAACCCAGAGGCATTTCAAAGAGTCAAAAGGCTAACAAATGCTCGCCTAGAGACCAGGCAACAACACAGCCTGTCAGTACACAGCTCTTCACACTTTCAATAGACCCTGCATGAACAGCACTCGTGCAAGGTACAATGACTGTTGCTCTGAGGTGGAAGAAAACCACATTATACTGGAGCAGGGTGAGCTGTCTGAACACAAGGAGAGTCTATGATTTACTCTTTCATAGGACTATGCCCAGAGGATTTAAGGGGACCAGGAACTACTGTTGGAGAAATGTTCTCAACAACTCTGCTCCTCCCAGATGGAGACATTACAGAATACAAAGCAGTATTTTCATAGATGTGAACAGGAAAGAGCTCAAGGATGTTAAAGAAAATGGAATAATTTCCATTCAAGGATCAAGTTCCTAAGCTAGTTAAGAACTTCTCAGTTTGGAAGAAAATTAACTGAGGCTAGGACATAAGAGCATACAGATTCATCAGTTACATGAATAGGGTGGAAAAGGGGACACATGCTCATTGCTCTACCAACAGAGTAACTACAGGGCATCACCACTGAACAAGAAAAAAAGGTTTTCAAGTAGTGCTCTAGCAAGGAGTTTTGTAGATAACTTTACAAACAACCTGAAGGTTATCTAGGACAGCCTTTCTTAAAGCATACTGTGGACATTAAGAGTTCACATGGTTTCAAGGGGAAACTGGACAAGTTCTCAGAAATCCACTTAGTAACTCATTATATAGGAACTTCCAATACCTCAGCAGCTCAGAGGAAAGCAATGGTGCGTATCTCTGAAATACTCTTCGACAGGCCAACACCAGAGGTGTACTATTAGGCTACAAGGGCTTTCCACCTGACCTACAAGGACAGACATGTTCTTGTAGAAAGAAGTCAAAATGCAGAAGGAACATGAACTCCATTTACTTAAGGATAAATGGCCTTGTGTAACTTGTTACACTACTCAGTAATGATGTATGTTCATTCTGCATTCGAGATATGAATCCATTTGTCAGAGGGATTTACTGATTCAATATCCCACCCTTGTGTTTTACATGTCCATAATCAGTCTCTTTCATTTTACCTCACGGACTTTGGTGAAATGTATCACATGGCATTTGTGAACTTTATAAGTGTGATGATATGGTGTGATCACCTCTGATAGCTTAATAACCCATTCTACGTCCAATACACTACAGTGCTTACACTTCCCAGTAAGGTACTTCAAATGGTATGCAACAAGCACTATTTGCTCCCAGATAAAGGTAGGTAGGTCAGTGCAAGTCCTGGAATGTCACCTAAGCACAAAGATATTGTTCTTGAGAAGTTATAGATTGTACAGGAAAAGCGATTGGAAGGATCAGCAAAATATTCCTTCCTGACCCCTAAAATAGCTTGAGGGCTTCCGAGACTAAACTTTTCATAGGCTCTTCACTATGAATGCCTGATGGCAACCAAATATGCACCAGTGGCTCCCAAAGCATACCCAGAGCACCGTGGGGGCAGAAAACATGCCAATTTTTAACATGGAAAGCTACCCTCTCTCACACTGACATCACTGAGTATCAATTATGCAAATCCACCCACCAATTCACACCACATACTTTGTGCACCTGGAGCTTTCTGTAACCACTTACCTCTACAAAAAGTGAAGCAAGCTAAACTTTCACAACTGAAGTGAATTCAGCTTAGATGTTAAAGAATTACTTTAGCTCCCACAAAGAACTCTGAAGTCCAGATCCTATAGCATAGACTCTGAAGTCCTCTACTGGGCTACACAGGCTAAATTCAGGCACACCAGTACAAATGTGAGATTCTTAAATCTCTACTTCTTCAGGTAGCAGGCAGTCCATGAATCTCCTCTGTGCATCTGCAGAATGGTGATCTGGAAGAACCAAGCAGCTCTAGACCCATTTCACAAGCCTACTCAAGATTCATCAACTGGGTTTCCATGCATTTTCAAACTCAGAGGAGCCTTTCTCACCCTTATCTCACACTGGGTCTAGAACAACCACAGCAAACAGTGATGTCTTCATGCAAAATCAAGAGATGATAACAGGGATGTCTCTGAGTTTTACACAATAGCTACAGCACTTGCTCCTGAAAGTGGGATGGAGAAGTAAGTGCACAATAACCCTCTCCCAAAAAGGGCAATTCCATACTCCCTTCTCAAAGCTGCAGGCAGCCACAGACCATATGCAGGAGTACAAGCACCTCTTACACTGAGCCTATATAGCAGGTAGCCAAATACAAGTCCTTAGTCATCAAGCAACAGTTTCTGTTGCTTACTCAATTAGAAGATGAGAGTCCCACATGTTAATTCTTAGACTAAGGATTTTTACTTTGACAGCTGATAGTATCAGGTGCTCATCAGTCACAGCTGAGCATGTGGCTGCTACTCATGCTCTCTCAAAGGTGACAGCAGATGCAGAGAAGGCAGGTGACTTTTTCCCCACTATGAAATAGGAACTAGAAAAAGAAACAAAATCTGGATTTGAATGGATGAACAATATGGAGCTATTCAATATACGGTTAGCTGTTACACTGAGCTATGCCTTGTTTCTAGCCTCACATAGTAATAATTTTCTCCCTTTCCTAAGGGAAAGGATCCCAATTCACTGCTTAGTAAAACCACAGATTTCAGTTGCTTCTGCAAAAAGCTGTACTTCTCAGCTCACAGGCTAAATGCTATCTAATTCTGAAAACAGGCTTCAGAGCAGTCACACAAGACAGCTAAAATACATTACTTAACACAATATGCAGTGTGGTCCAGTGATCTTAGGCAGCACTGCCTTCCTTCAAGGTCAACTGAGTGATTATGGGATTTACAGTGCACATAAAGCTCTTTGGACACAGAGTGCCAAGCAAGAACACCACCAATGCCTGAATCTTCAGTGGTCATCAAGAAGTCTTACTCTCAAAAAAGTCCTGACGTACCACAGCTTTTTTCATGCCAGAGGAAGACGTGGGCAGAGAGAGGGGGAGGAACAGGAAGGCTTATCTCCCCCCTTAAGAAGGCTAAGAAATTCTTTAAGTAGTGACTAACATAACAGTTAACACCCTTGACTTCTCTGCAGCAGCTAACATCCCAGAACAAATAGCCCTCAGAAACGCTTACTCAGCTCGTGTAGTAAATCAGGATTTTGCAAAATTGTGAGCTCAGTCTCTTATAACTTCAGTCATCTGTGAAATACTCTTTACACTTATTAATAGAATCCTCCACCTTCCTTTTGCAGCTGTGTGGGAGTTATCACATTTGGCAAATGAAGCTTCCTGACAGTCCCATTTTGCACCAGAGTATATTCCTCCTGGTATCAAGTACACTGCATTGGGTACTTACTTACAAGGAAAGGGTAAGATTTTATTCCTGACTAAATCTATAGCTACCCATAAGCTAAGAGTATTTTAATTAATTATGAGCACTTAAGGATAAAAAAAAAGATACTAAAAAAAGATATTTCAGTTCACTTACAGCAATCTGCTATGAAGAACTTGGGAATAAAACTGCTATGTGTAGTTAGAAGATACACAGTCACAAATAAATTAGGAAGATCTGGGCACAATTATTAGTATTATTTTTTTGTATCTAGAATAAATTCCTACCACAACACTTGCATCTCTGGCCTGGCTTATGAGAAATTTGCCAAATTTTAATGATAGAATCTGTTCACAGACAGCTAAAAGTCTGGCTGAAGACTTGCATGCTGTCTCCAACTGTTTGTTTTTTTTTCCAGCGTTCATGTATATTCAACATCAAACAGGTATGGAGGACTTGTCTAACCATGCAATGCCTAGCACACACCCCACAGGGCGGGGAAAAACCTTTTGAGTCATCAGTTCTAGTTCCCCACTCCTACAAGCAGGAGCATTAAATTGTGTCCTTGTCAAACTTTATCTTAAGGGATGATAACTCTTGGAACAGCTCAATAAAAAAGCCACAAGAACAGGGATAAAAAAAATAATTTAAAATTGCCTACCCATAAAAAAACTTGCCACACACACTTAACTGCTCTAATGTTTAGAATTCTCTTAAGCCACAAGTTCTGCTTAAAGCAGCTCTTCCTCTTCTTTGGCATTTAAACTCCTCATATTTTATACAGGTGAAGGAAGAGCTAGCTTGTTTAATTCTACCAGGCTGAACTTGCCAAGCACTCTTATCATGAGGTGGCTTTCTGCCTCTAGTCATCCAAAAACCCATCTCTAGGGTCTGCTTTGACTTTCTCTCTCCTGGACACAGATGATAAGTATGCAAAGCAAGATCTCAATAGCACCTTCTGTTAATGCTTTCCATTCAAGAAACCCTATGCATTGCAGATAACATGGACAAGAGAGTCATACTACCACCATCCATATCCTCCTATCATATATAGTGAGGGACCTTCTTTCCCCTACCCCTCTAAGTTTAACTACTACAATGGGACCTTATTACCATCAATCCTCCAATCCCTTTATATGGTGGCCCTCCATATCAATAATACCCCCCCAATCAACAGCATGGCATTAGCAGATTTCATGAGCATGCTTTGCGTCCCGACCACAAGCCATTAATAAAAGTATTAAAAAAATAATAAATGGTGCTTCTGGATATTATCCACGTGTATGTTCTCTTTCGCACCAGACTGCATTTACTGCTGTCCTCTCTACAGAGTTTTACACACATGCACCTAAGTACTAGAAGTTCTTGTGTGACACTACACCACTCTACTGAAAAGCTGACTTCATTTATCATGAAACTTTAAGATTTTTCTTCTAGAGAAAACAAAAAAAACAACCCCAAACCTCAACCAAAAAAACCCCCACCTTCACTAATGTAGCAGAATGCAGCTAGGTGAGATCAAATGAACAGGCCTATAGACTAGAGATCATGTTTCCTTCTCTTTCAGTAAGTACTGTTCATTAGCCCACAGCCATGCTGTTGTAGACACAATTTATAAGATTGGCTTGTTTTGCAGAAGGATATAATTCTGCTGGAACACCATCCATTCAATGAGTCAAACAGAAATAAGCTAGTAACATGCATCTATGAAAATTGCAGACAACACAGACACTCCAGTAATGAAGAGATGCCAGGCTAAGTTTATTCACTGTTTCACTTCTTCCCAGGTAACGCAGCAAGATTTGGACAAGATGACATCTCTTGCATTTCCTTATGTAGCAATTCACCAGCTGTAAAGCCCAAGGAACCTCTGTACAGACTAGATAGAAATTATGTATCTGAACTGTTGGTGAGCTCCCTCCCAGCCACAACCCCTCCACAAACTGGGTACCAGTTACATACTTGTATCTTACTTCAGAGACATCTCATTATTTTGTAACTGTTACATGTGGTAGAATGCCTGCATGAAATTATAGATTAACACTTGTCTATATTAACAAATGTATTTATTTCACGATTATTTTCTGGACTGTTATTAAAATTCGAGCATTGTAAACATGCATCAGATCCAACTAATTGTGATTAAATGCTGCCACAGAATCTGCAATACTGCTGACTTCCTATACTTCACTTTGGTATACAATTAGAACAAAATCACTAACTTTCCAGTGCTAATACACTTACTACCTGTTTACTGTGAAAGAACGAATTACAAACATTATCTATAAGCTTTGTGCACTCATGCACAGTTTTTGTTAAAAGTTTCATATAAAGGTTTAACTTAGTAGTTTGGGGGCTGGGGGAGAGCTGCCAAAATACTGCTGTCATCTTAATCTTCACTTGTAAAGAACGGATGACCGATGTGTCAAACTTAACCCACAGCAGCATGAAGACTGCCAAGGAACATCATATTTACTTATGCCATGCAGACAAGACACATGCAAACAAGCATAGGCAATAAATATTTAGTACCCATGTCAAATACTCATCAGAAGCTAAAACTGCTTCACTGAGTTCATGCCATCATTCCTCACACATGCCAAAGGCTGTTGTTTTATTTGTCCTGAGCACAGTTCTGCCTCTGGAGCAACAGCTTTACATCCTCTCCCCCTGCTCTCTACAAACTGACAGGAATCCTATTTAGCTGTATTAAGACCAAATGAGCTGGGCTGGGAAGGATCCAAATCCAGTCTCAGTCGGATGCAGTGTGCTTTATTAAAATAACCTGTGCAAAACTCCTTTCTGTATAAAGTGAGGTAGCAACTAGCCCTATGCAACAGTAAATTTAAAAAAAAAAAAAAAAAAGATGCTTATATTGTACAAACTATTGACACAGTCTGGTCCATGAATCCCAGCTAGTAGGTCATGTCTCACAAACCATTATCAAGTACACCTGTCCTTCCCCAACAGAAGGTGGTTTACACCACCAACCTTGGCTATTCATCCAAGAAATAAACAAAAATCACCATCTAAGAGAGAATATGAACATAGCCATGTCAGGTAAAAGGATGAACACAGCCGTTTGTTTTCCACAAGGTGAAAGAGCTTCTCCATACCTATCCATGGCTTCCAGTGAGACTTACGCCTAAACCAGGATTTCAGATTATTCTGACCAGGGTATTTCAACAAAGCACTCCACAATTAGCAAATGGATAATAAGGCAGAGAAAGACTATTCACACACAACCTTTTATATCCATGCTTTGTAAACCATTTGCTCCTCCAGCTGCAGAAGGGTCCCTTCTCTATGTATTTTTATATGCAGTAATAAATCACCTCCTACTAATGAAATGCACCTTAAGACTGAACAGTTCTTAAAATGATTGAGCATTCTTTTTTTTTTTTCCTTATATTTGCAGTAGGCTTACAGAAACTGCAATGTTAACCCAAGCACTCCTTCTGCGAGGGGGGGGTGTGGGAGGGGGGTGTAAGTTAACTATAATGTTATGGTGGTAAAACATCAATTGCTTATTACCCTTCAGATAAGCTTGTTAACTCTTATTTCACAAGGTGTAGCTAATACTTACTCAAGTCCTTAACTGCACTGCATTTTAAGAAATATTGACTCTATCGAAAATAGATGGCAACAACAACCTGTTCTGATTACGCTCTTCGGAGTTCAAAAGTGGGTCTGCTCCAATGACGGCTCAGAGCTTTGTATCAGGCAGTTGGTTGCCCAAGGGAATTATCGTTTCTAACCGACAGAGGAGCATCAGACTTTAAAACAAAACAAGTAAAAAGCCTCACTAGATGATCGGGAAGGGGGGGGGGGGGGGAAGAAGGGAGTGGTGTGTGTCAAGAAAAAGGAGGGAAGGACAGCCGAGTTTTTAAATTAGAAAAAAAAAAAAGAAACAACCAAAACCCCAACCAAAACACCCCCATACACAAACAGAAGAAACGGGGTTTTGATAACAGCTGGTAAAGAGCACTGGGGAGAACTGCATTAACAGTCCCTATATTTAGCTTTTAGATCACAAAGCAAGGAGGGGGAAAAAAAGTTTCTCCTGCGTTTACAGACACATAAATGTTTCCTGTACATAAATACACGGTCCATGCAAATAGTAAATGGAAGTCAGATTAGTTTTGCCATCTCTCCCATAAGTGGGAGTGTGTTAGAAGCAATTCTTTCAGGAGTTGCTCGGGAGGTGTGTATGCTCCCATCATGGAGTACTTCAGAAGCCGGAGCCATCCACCGCTCCCCCTCTCCAGCACTGCTCCCCACGTTCCTTCCCGCTCTCCCCGCGGGGCGCTGGGACGGGAAGGGAAGGGGAGGCGCGGCGCGCCAGCCCACCCGAGGCGCCGCTGTCCCGCCAGCAGCCTGGCGCCCGCCCGTTACAGCTCGGCGCCTTAAGCGAGCCGCTCCAACTGCTCCTCCCGCCCAAAGCTTGGCTGGGTCTGGAGCGACCGGGTAAGGCGCGGGGGGTGCTCGCAGCTCCCTCCTCGTACCGCGGAGAACTTCTGCGAGCCTAAAAGCCCCGTCCCAGTACCGGGAGCTCGGGGACTTAGACTCAGTCCGTCTCAGTGGAAGCGGCAGGACCCCGGCGAAAGCGCGATGCCGCAGCCCCAGATGACAGCTCCGCCAGGCGCCCAGGCTCGGGCAGCCCCTAAACGGCCCCGCAGAGTGCGTGCGTGCCTGCTTGCCTCCCTCCCTTCCTTCGCCCGTGCCCCGCTTACCGGCTTCGGCATTTTGAAGGCTGCTGGTGCTTCTACTCCTGAGCCAAAAGTTCATGCAGCGGCTGCCTCGCCGCAGCCGAGTGCCCCGTGAGGAGGAGAGGAGTGAGGAAGGAGCCGCTCTGGGCCACAGCGGCAGCACAACCCACGAGTGCGGCGCCAGCCGCCCGGCGGCGGTTAAGTACGCAGGTGGGGCCGTGGCGGTGACTCAACGCCGCCGGCCATTACCCGCCGCTCCCCCTGGCGCTTTCCGAGCGCGGCACCGGCCTCGCCCAGCCAGCAGACACCCCCCGGCGGCCTCGCCTCGATGTCCCCAAGGCGCAGGGGGAACCCGCATTCCGGAGTGCTCAGTCTCTGCAGAGCGAGAGGCGGGCGCCCGCGGACTGTAGGCAACAGGTGTCGGAGGGCGGCGCCGGGCCGGTAACCTCCAGGCACAGCTGAGCGGCGGCGGAGCTGTCCGTCTTCCGTCGTCTCCTCCCTGCGCCCTCCACAGCACGACCCTCACCCGTAGTGCTAAGCCCCGCCACCTGCACACCGCAACATGGCCGCCTAAGCGGGAGTCGCCGCCACGCCCGCACCTGCCGCAGCTGGGGCCCAGAGGGCCGGCCCGCCTGGGCGCGGTGGAGTCGGCGTTTTCCAGTCCTGCAGAGGGCACGGGGACGAGAGGGGTATGAGGGAGGGCTGCGATGTGCGGGCTCACCGGCGGCCCTGCCTCCAAGAACGGGGCACGAGTTACTGCTTCATGCGATGGTGGGCATTGGCGCTTCTTGGGTTTTATTGCTAGTCTGTAACAGTCGCTGTCTCCTGAGGTGCAAAGTCGGGAGATAGGGCTACTTAGCAAAAAGCAGGATTGTGCTGTATATTAAAGCACGTTTTCAGCCATTGGAGCAAGAGAAAAATGTTTGAAATTCTGTGAAAAGAGTATACTTCAGTTGACCCTGATCCTTCATCAAGACAAAAAAAGGTCACTCAGACTAACAATTTATAGGCACACAGAGATGACAAAGTCTCTGTCTCTGCCCCTTGTTCCTTCTTCCTCCTCCTCCATGAATGCACTCCCGCAGATGAAGTGCCTGCCAGCTCTGCAGGAGCTGCTGGCCTCCCACATCTCCTCGCCTGGCTGGTCGCAAGAGCACATTGTATTTACATAGTCATGGGCAACGGCCCGTAGGGGACGGCTCTTCTGCTGTGCCGGCAATGGCATCCAGTCGAGCTGTGAAATTAAGTAAATCACACAGCCTGGACCCGAGCTGCTGCCTGCGACATCCCCACTTGAAGCGGCGTCTGGCTGTTTGGTCAGAAAAGGCAGAGGATGAGTTTAGAGAGGCACAGGACAAAGCAGTTAACAACCCACTCAATGGAAAATATATAGGGCAGGAGAGAGCCTGGGAATGTTCGAGTAATGGTCACAAAAAGGACATTCCTAACAAATATAGGTCCTGTATTGGAGGAGATCCAAATGGTGTCTTCCCTCACAGCGTCTACTTGGCAGCCATTGGTAGTGCCCCATTGAAATAAAAGAATCATTACTGTGTCAGGTCTGTGAGACAAAGAGGAGGGCGGCAGTGACAGGGGCTCAGAGAATTCACAGTTGTATTCCTTTCCTGTTGCATGATCCTCAGGGATTAGGGGAGGCTTTACTATCAAAACAGAGGCATGGGGGTGGCAGCTTGCAACAGCAGGTGAGACGAAATAGTCTGAGCTGAACAGCTTCCAAGAAAAGGGCTGTGGGATCAAACATCTTTGGGAAACAGATTTGGCCTCCATTTTCAGATGAAACAATTCCACTAAGATTTACTTGGGCCCAGTTAATTTAACAAAATATGATTCGTGAAAAGACTTTCCATGCTCTTCTCTTAAGCAAGAAGTTTATGCTGGGATTCATGCCTTGTCCAGTAGGATGGTGCTGGAGGCAGACCAGACCGAACTATTGTGGTGTTTTCAGTAGGCTGCCAAGCACAAACAACAACTGTTCCAGGTAAGGAGTGCTGTAAGAACCCAGCTTTTGCAGCTCTCACTCAGAACCCTAGTTTGTAGGGTGGGGTTTTTTTGTTTGGTTTTTTTTTTTTGGGGGGGGGGGTGTCGGGGGGTGTGGAAAAGGATAGAGAGATTTTCATTCTTAGTCTTAAAATCCAGATTTTGGCTGTGATTAGGGGAAAAAAAACCAACACACCAAAAACCAGCCAGAACAAGTATGTGTGTCTGCATAACCTAGAAACAGGGTATTGTGCAGATTGAATAGGAAGACCATTTCCATCCTGGGAGATTTCTGTTCCCCAAATCCTTTCCTGTCCATAGCTCGACATGGGCTCAGAGACCATCACCCTGGGGATCCATGCTGGAGCAATTCCATGCCAAAGCGATACCTCAATCATAATTTCTTCAGTGTCTTGGATCAGTCAGGTGGTTTTTTCCATGTTATTTATATATTTAAGCTTAAACCCCTGATTTTGTTTTATTTTTTTACACTTACCATTTGCTGCTTCCTAACTATACAGACCTAGAGCCAAAAGGAATTTAGATGACTAATAATTAAGTGTGGCAACATACAATCTTTAGGTTCCTGTTTGCCACGGCACATAGCCTTGGTGTGCCATGCTCCCACAATCACCTGCAATGCATGGGGAAAGGTAGATACCTCAGTGGTATCCATAACTTTCAGCTTACTCAGCACCGCTCCACCCAAACCCAACCACCATGAACATACTCAGCTTACACAGGAAGAATTGTCTTCTGTGGAAGGAACCAGAACAACTGCCAGCTTGGAGTACACATTAGAGAGCCTTTGCCTCCTGGTTGGGATTTTGCCTTCTGCTAGGGGTGTTTCCAAACCCTCTTGCCTGCAGAGCATGGTGCCTTACTAAACTCTCAGCTAGGTGGGGTAGCAAGGTGTCTTTTTGACAGTACCAAACTCTCTTCTATAGCTGGATCTCTGAGCTCCTTCCTTTATATTTCTCTCCTCACCTCCCCCCAAAGGATGGGAAGGTATATGTCAGCCGTTTCTTCCCTTTTATGCAGAAGCTTACTCACACTTTGCAGATGCCAACCAATCTGGCTCCCCTTTCCTCCAGAGGTGGGGTGAAACCCCTTAGTTCTCTGGTTTTCCTGGGAGTGTCCTGACAGTCAGCATATTGAATTTTTGGAGCCTGGGCACCATGTAAAATACCGATGAGCATCGCCTGAGAATGTTTACAAACTTAATCCCTTTTAGAGTCTGGGTGAGGAAATATTGGAGGAAGCATGACATGGATGCAAAGCCCTCATCAAGACAGCCTGGGGCAGAAATACAAATATGAAAAAAGCAGATGCAAATGTAGAAGGTGGGGAAATTGAAAGACCTATGGAACTTGGTAACTTTAGGCATTACTGAAGCAAGAGAGCTTTTATAGCCACCCTAACTACAGTATCTTCAGTCAGACCTCACAATTAAGCATAAGACCTAAATCAAAATGAAGCCTTTAAGTTACAGGATTAAGATCTGCTCTGATCCAGCACTCATTCTTAATTTGCTTTATTAAGAGGATAACATTACTAACAATTTACAGGAATTACTAAGGCAGAGGAGGTGATGAAAGGATCTCAATTGCTCAGCAGGTCAGTAGCAGAACCCAGTTTCTGTTTTCTTCTCTCTAACAGTTCCTGTACCTTACTGACCCCTGACCAAACTGTTTCATCCTCCTCAAGCCTGCCTTTCCTGTTTCAGAGAGAAGACCCATTTAATTTTCCTGTTCTACTTTAATAACATTGCAACTTTATGTAAAACATTTATGAATTCCAAGTCCTATAGTTATAAAGTGTTTTTTGCTTAACAGGCTTGGTGTCAGCCAATTTTTAGTTAACAGAAAACTTCCTAAGACAGACTATCCTGGAACTGGGAAACATGGAATCTTGTGCCATAAAAACGTCATGTAAAATCAATAGTCTCAACTAGAGACAGACCTGAACTCCCTGTTTCTCCATATAGAAAGCTTCATCCAGGTTTGACAAGACATAGCTGGAAGAGTTTTGCAGCATCTTTGCTGGTTTGTTTGCAGTTTTACTCTGGGGCTACTTTCCAGTTTACTAAGTGGGAAGTAGTAGCCAACTCTGTCTTCTCAATAACTGACAGACTCTGCATTTGATATAGCAACTAAAAGAAAGGACTTTCAGTATAGTAGTTAAAAGATGCCATGTTCTTAGCTGTGCTGTATAGATTTAATGAGATTTGCCCTCATCTAGGACAGTCAAGAGGGGGATTTTCTTTGTCAATTGGAAGAGCTGTAGGAGGAAAAACAACCATATGGTGTATTGACAATAGCTTCTTTTTCATTGTGCATGACTAAATAGGCAGCTTGTTCCCCATTACAGTTTCTGAAATTTTGGCATTATAATTCCTGAAATGTCAGACTCCAGGAAGCGTGGCCAAGGACCTGAGCAGTTCTAGTTCTGTCTGCACTGAGAACTGCTTCCCCACTGCCCACACTGAGCTTATTGAAAACCCAATGAATTCAGGTCACAGTGGACCAGCATCTATTGACAAAGCACTGTTGACATTCTCTGGGTTTCTTTTGAAGGGAATATATGAGGTAAAAGAGTGCAAAGCTTGTGCCTCATTTTTGGTTGTTCCTAAATGAGAAGCTGCTGCCAAGTTCAGTTAATGTTTTTTTTCCAGTAAGCGTGAGTTCCCACAAGTTGGTTAGGTTTTTTTGTGTAACAGATTGTTAGGTGGGTTCAGGCCTGGAAATAAACCTCATTAAATGATCCAATGGCTACATGCTAGACAACCTTTATCTTTGCATTCATTTTATTTTCCAGCTGCACCCCCAAGTATTTGTTGAGATTACCTGACCCTCCGATTGATCATCATGGAGACCTATAGGGACATACTAGGTTATGAAGAAATTTATATATATAATGAAGTTTATGAAGGATTATTTTTAAATGTGGTAAGAAGTGAAAAGATGCAGACAAGAGTCCAGGCTTTTATCTGGTTTGTTCTTACTTTCCATCAAAGGGGAGAAAAAAATAAGCAGATTATGAACATCTTCTCCTCAGCAAAGATTCTGAACAGTCCCAAGGCCAGTTTGCTTTCAGTTCCCATGACAGCTGTCTTAGTAACAACTCCAATAACACATTCTTCACTCCTCTTCCACAGGAGACTTCCACAGGAAGTAATGCAAAGTGTGCAATAAAAATCTTCTGAAACAAAACGTAACTTGGTATTTACATTTTGAGTACACTGAGACTGAGAAATTATTCACAATAGATGGGGAGGACAAGACATAGCAATAGGCAAAATACAGATAAATACTACTTAAAGTAAAGGCAGGTTTAAACATGCATGTAATCGGGAAAGGAAAATGTATGGTAATCATCTCTGTAACTGAAATCCACAATGAATTATTGATCTTACCAACAAAAATAAACAAATAGAAAAAGCATGGAGTTTTCTGAATCTACTGAATGAGAACAATCATGTTACAAAGCACTGCTTAAAAATGCATAAAACAACAAATGCAGTTTGTGACATACTGAATTTGTGGAGATAATACCACGTGTAAATCCAGCCATGTTTGTCCAAGACACAAAGCAAATGGAAAGTACGGGCAACGCAGCTTTTACATCTCAAAATGAAATACTGATTTTAACGTGTATGAAAGGAAGGGTGTTCCCCTGGTTAAGTAATCTCTATTCCACCTTGATATCTTCCTTTGTGCTTTTTTATTTGGAATCTGATTAAAAGCAGAGCTGAGTGCCATGTACTACAAATACCCCCTGCACATCTGAACTCTTTCTATGGGGACCGGCTCTTTCAGTTTTGTTTTTGTTTGTTGGTTTGTTGTTTTTTTTTTTAACATCAAACTAGAGATGTAAAGAGACATTTTTGACAGAAACAGCAGGTCAGATAATGTTAGCTAACTTACCTTGTGCTAAATCAAGCCCAGATGTGTATTTAGAGCAGGTGTGAGTAGTAAGGAAGGTGGTGGCAAAATAAATGCTCACTGGTTGATAGAGAGAAAAATAATTCATCCGTCTATGTACAGGAGGTTTTTTACTCCAAGTTGTTTTATAATTATATATACTGCTGACATGTGTATTGTTCTCACTGTGGCTGTAAGAGTTCAAAAATATAAATAATTAGCCATTTCAACTAAGAATGCCAAAATTCAGAATTTCAGGGATAAGAGTGCAGAGTTCAATGCACAATTAATGGAGATACAGTACACTTTCTTTTCCTGTGATATGATGCTGACTCACACCTTTTAAGATCAGAAGGACCATGTTGTTTGACTTTCAGCACAAACTAAGCTGCTGAGTTTCACCTGGCAATTCTCAAATCAAGCCTGTAACTTTAGAAAAGCCTTATACCCCGGTCTCAAGACTGAATGACAGTGATTCTACCTCCTGCCCAGTTCTCTCCACAGCCAAGTGTTCTTTCAGTACAAGCTGTGTCACTTGCGTTGACTGGCAGTTGTATCTCTCATTTTAAAGGTCTTTTCCAACCTAGTTAATTCTGTGATTCAGTTTCAGAAGATGCATTATCTGTAATGCAATTTGCAGTTACATAGTCATGATAAAACATGGCTCTTGCCTTGGCTAGGTCAGTAATATAAGCTGTGCAGTTTGGAGCTAGTTATCAAATGGCCATTTTCTCCTATTTTTCCGTAATTGACACAGGAAGAATTTCTGGATGCAGAGGTTACCAGGTAAAGTTCAGAAGGTCCAAATACCCCTTTAGCCTATTTTTATGCTCAGGACTGTTTCTTTCAGATTATCTTCCCATATTTAGCCTAGCTTCATTTAAGTGCTTTATGCAACAAGGTCTCTCCCCCTTTGAACATTAGAAATCAGATTTATTTTGTAGTGTAAGGCTAGTTATCCTTAAAAACAGCATTCAATAGCAAGAGAATCAGAACATATGTAATATTGGTGGCTGCTGTTTATTACTGGTCTGTATATGAGCTTTCCTGCTCTGCATCACTTTCTTCTGCTGTAGACAAGAACATTTCCAATCACCATTAGGAGCTGAAGTTATTTCTGCCCTGCTCAGGCTCCAGCTGCCCAACAGCAGTGCACACTGCATAGGAAACTCCCAGTGCTAGATTAGGAAAGAATATACAATGGAGACTTCTCTTACAGATAAGTGAGGGTAATTTTGACCTTAGTATGTCATGAGTAAGACACTGAGCTGGAGTCTGAAGTACAAGAATCCACCTATCTCTTGGGAAATCCTCTGTTTGCCCTGTGATAACACAATTATGCTGAAAACAGGCGGGAACTGATAAAGACGTAAGACCAAGTACAAGGCAGGTATAAGCAGGGTGACATTGCTAAACAAAGCAGAACACTGCCCACTTTCACCAGACCTGAATTTTAACTCTGATATTTTGCAAGGGCTTACATGGAACTGTACCTCTATTAAAGATTCATTCATGAGAAAAGCTATTTGGGTTTCATAGCAAACAGCTCGTACACAATTTACAAATGGCTACATATATCCTTAATTAGTTTTCAACAACCCTGCTAAACACTGAGAGCAAACTAAATCCATTTTATGTCAAGGCTGCAAATACACAGTCACTTTATCTAATCAGCCCCAGCAGCCTTAAAGCCAGTAACTCAGAAACAAAGAGGCTACCAAACCAAGTAAGTTCTGTGAGGCCTCCCTGGAGAAGAAGGGGATCAAGTTGATTACTGCTCACCTGTCACACTGAGGCATGCAGGCAACTTGAAACAAAGGGAGTTTTCAGTGCTTCCCAGTGACACACCTAGTTTGTGAAGTAATTACCTCTGACGCATGACACAAAAGATAAACACCAAGTTTTGTAGCATGTTGGCTAGCAACTCCTCAAAACACTCTGGAAAATATCATTATGCTAGCATTAAAATTGCAGGTGAATTTCACCTGTTTGCAGCAGGTAACTCATGACCTAGGTACTAATTGAGCACCACTTCAGCCTTCAAAATAGAGCTGAAGTACTGCCTCACATATAACCAGGATTTCAAACAGATTTGATTTGCTCCTAGGCAAAACAGGGCTCAGCTCACTGCTTTACTTACTTATCTTTTGAAGATAGCATGATGAATTATTTGGTCTCTTTTAATAAAAGACAAATGTAAGATGAGGAGAAAAAATCTATAACATGTAACCTTATGATCACTCTGTGCCATAGGTTCATCTGCATGACCTCTCAATGATTGTTAGCAATGCCTTTGGAGCTGGGTTTCTTAGTCCACTGATCTGGTTTGACCTTCAAGTGCTTACAGTGTGGGAGGAGAAGGGTGAGGTGCTGCTGGACTCCAGAAGCAGGGTGTTGTGTCCCTTCACCTGGTATCAGTTGAGGGTGAGGATCTGTGTGACTCCAGAGCTAGTGGTTCATGAGCTAATTGCTCAGTATGTTTAATTATCCTGGAGTGGTAAAAAGCATTGTTGTTGCAGCAACCAGACATGAAGTAGTTTCTGTATCCAAGAAGACTGTTTTCCCCAACTACATCATTTGGCCTTGAGAACTTCGCTTTGGTTTAGCACAAATATATATCCATTAGAGACTTTCATAGGCTTGCCTTGGATTATCTCCAAAGCCAGACCCAGCTCAATCCTAGATCTGAGAGAGACCAGGAGCAGGAGGGTGGGAAATACCTTGTAGACATGAGTGAAGGATATTGTCACTAAGATGTGCTACACTGTTATGTGTGGCATTTTGCTATAAGAAAGTGGGTTTCCTGTGTTGTTCTCGCTGGCTGTGGTCTGCCTGACAGGGCAGATGTAGAATGAGGTGCCAGGATGTCAGGTACGGCCTTATTTTGCAGAGTTCAGTTTCAGGTGAAGTGCTGTAAGCACTTGGCATGTTGTTACAATAAGGGCTTCATAGTAGGCCATACCAGGTAACATGGCCTGTTTTTGACTCAGCTTGCTGAAGCGAGCCACCCCAGGAATGGCCTCACTTCAGAGTATCCCAGTGCTCTGAGCCTAGGACCATGAGTGGCTTCTTGCTGACCGTCTGTGGAGAAACTGGTCATTAAGGGTGGTTTGCAAAAGCCTGCAAGAAGGGCTCAGACCACTCCAGGCCAAGCCTGTGGGGCAGTTCCCTGTCCTGCCATCCATGGCTGCTCTTCCAGGCAGGACAGCAACGCCAAGTGGGAAAACAGTCCTGGCCACTGGCCTAGCTTCCCTTCACCTGCCTGACACCATGAGGCAGGAAAATGCCAGAAGGGCCTTGGAGACGACAACAAAATAGGGTGTGCATATGCAGCTGATTCACGGGGTGGAGTAACAGCTGGACATTGTAAAGAAAGCCACTGGTCTCACAGGTGAGGACCACCAACAGAGCAGACGTGCCTGTAAGGGTTCAGGGGCATCCTGGAGAGTTGCACCTAAGGTGCTCCCAGAAAGCAATGTGGACAGCACTAATGAAAGCCCTTCAACTGCACTATTTATCTTTGGATCTGAGAGAAACCAGGAGCACAAGGCCTGGAAACAATGGGCGCAACTGTTTCTAGCAACACAAAATTTTTTCCAGTTGTGTTCAAAGCAGTGGGAACTCTAGTGATCCCTTTAGGAGGCTGTCCCATAAGTGAGCAGTGTCACAGCAAGGAACAGTTTTCTAATGTATTATCTCCCCTAAGATCTAAATGTGCTCCTTCCCTGCATTGCTGTCAATACCCTCCACCCCTGTCACCTGAAATAACTGCTCACTCATCACCTTAGTGGGTTTAGTCCTGCTGTACAAATCAGGGAGATAAGAAACAATATTCTTTAGATAACAGCACAATCTTGCATAAAGTTCTTTCTTGTCTCAGAGTTCAGTCTGCACCCTTATTTTTTAAAAAAGGGGTGTAAAAAAACCCCCTCTTTACAGGAATTACATTAAAATGCAGCATGCAGTATCATTAGTGCACAGTGCTAAGGACTTTTGAAATACTGGTGTTGTTGCAAGTAAGATCATGGCCACCATTTTCCCCAAAGTTGCCAATGTGTAGTATTTGAAATGATCTCTTTTTCCTGTGTTTCAAGCAGCAATTAAGTATTGTGTTTCAAATGCCACCACACAGCAATAGTGAGTAAATAATGGCTTAAATAAGAAGTAAGAAAAAGATTTGTTTGCTTTTGCAGGTGTTAAATTTCAGCAGGACAATCTAACTCAAACAAAGCCCTAAACAAAAGTTTCTGGAATTCCTGACAACCTGAGTTTCATGTTAGACAAGCAGATAATCAAAATGATCTCTCCTGGCTCTAAAATCTCTAACCACTGATTTTTACCGTGGCTGTAAAATTCTGAGATTGCGTTTTTTAACTTGAGGATGTAACACTTTTGTTTAAATTTTTAGTGCATGGGGAAAACAATTGCAACAACTACACATGGTTAAATGCTTATTTTGGAAATTAGTATCCTTAAAAAAAGAAAACTCAATCCAAACCCAAAAAAACGACCCAGTCAAATGCACTGACAAGAGCACTGCAGGATTGAAATGTGAATTTAAGTTATTTTCTTGTTCTTCCCATAACCTGGTTATGCTTCCCTTTAGAAGAAATGCAGTGATATGTACCCAGATGGATTCAAACTCACATTCCGTAAGCAAACTCAGGACATTAGCAGAAAGGTAATTGAATAATTTTTGGACTCGGTAATTAATTGTGGAACACATTTACAGGAAACTGAGCTGCAGTGGAACCCTACTTGGAGAGAAGAGAAAGCAAGCTACAAATTTCAATGTGAATGAGTGATGCTTGTGAGTCCATTCCCACAGGACTCAAGCTTGCGATCCTAACCCAGTGTCAAAGCCCTTCAGAGTCAAGACCAGGTCTGTAACCGAGAGATTTAGTGGAGAAAATTCCATAAATTCACTAGGACAGGCTCCCATTGTAATTCTTAATTGGTTACTTTAGATTACTCTCTCAGCCAACCCCTGTTAATGTGAAATGATAACCTTGAACTGTGTTCATGGTTTAAGTATTATCGAAAGACTGCACATAATGTACAGGGACAAAGTCAGAAATTCTTGCACCTGTGTGAGGTCAGAATCAGGCTGATTCTGTCAGCTTGATCACAGAATCACAGTAATCTAGCTGTTTATGGGCCTTATCAAACATGAGATTGTTTGTGTGTGCTAGTCTGGGAATAGAGTTTTCCAGCCTGATTCTGCTACTTTTAGCCATGGTGCTATTACCTGATTTCTTATGCAATCTTATTTAAACACCAGTAAAGGTGGAAGAGGTGAGTTCTGTGTTCTCTAGGAAACTTAAAATGACATGAATGGTGCAAATCAGTGGTTCAGCAATTATAAACATTTGAGGTAATTCAGGGAAGTTGAACCAGTCTTGGTCAGTACAGTTGCCATTAATTTTCCACTCAAGCAAGTGCCTATGCGTGTTCTTTGTCCGGGAAAGAAAGAGATGAGAAATTATTTAAAATAACAAATTCCTTTTAATGTGATTTTTAACGTAATGCCTTTCAGCTTTCTGGGGTTTTTGTGTTTTTTTTTTCCTCCAATATATTTTGTAATATTATACACATTCTATATATATATATACGTGTGTTCTGTGTACACATTAATTACATCTGGCTTTGATATGCACAGCTTCCTCTCCTTTGAGAAGATTAGTGGTGCTACTGTTTGGTGGCACTGCTCAAGTGAGGAAGGTCAGCCAGATTTGGTTCACATCACACAAGGATAGAGAGGGTAAACATGAACCTGCTCCTTGAATTATTGAAGTATCTCCTTTACTTCTCCTTCTAGGATTATTATCTATACAGGATTTCCAATTTAGATCTATGCTCCTCTGCACCCTGTGCTGCTTCCTAGAGCTCACTCATCAATTCCTTTTGCATCTTCCAACCTAAAGCTGCTTTTTCAATAGTTGTTTACCCAATGCCTGCTCTGTTTCCTTTCACAGCCTGTCATTGGTGCCCTTCAAGCCACTGCATGGTTTAGCTCCTCTCAACTCTCCCCATTCCTCCTCACCCCCCCCCCCCCTCATTCCTCCCCCCAGCCTGGAGCTGGGGAGGCAGCTGCACCAAAGGTCTTGGTTGTCCCACAGGCAAAGAAGGAGAGGAGAGCACAATGGAGTGAGGAGTCGAGTGATCCCTGTTGTTCAAAGTATGGAAGTAAGGTGTGGCTCATCCTGAATTTGCCTGAAGCCCTCTCTCATCAAAGGACAGCTGTCAACTATGAAGGAAGTTTGTCAGGTAAGGGTTACTTGGAATTGCTCATCCAAGTCCTACAAAAAAGGCCAGGCTTCATGGGATTAAGAGTTTTGTTCTGTGCAATATGGTTAATAAAAAACCTGCCCGTAGGCAGGGTGAGCTGGCTCCTGGTGTTCTGGGCTGGGAACAGACTGCTGTGGGACGCACCAGGACCTTCACTGGAGCACATGTACAGGGCAGTACATGTAGGACAGAGAGGGCCTGCTACAGCAGCCAGTAAACATTAGACTATCCTAACAGCATAACAAATGAGTTTTACTATTGACACTATTTTATTATGACACTCCATGTAATTTTTTCGTTAGTTATTAATATTCAGTTAATAGGGCAGTGAGCAGAATGTACCCACAGGTCTATCCACAAAGGAAGTAATTTACTGCCTGACTTACAACAGTGCTGTGTAAATACTTGGGTTGCATTAAATACTGCATTTCTATGGGAGTAGTGGCACATTCGGGTGAGCAAACACAACACTGTGGGGAAAACCAAGCACTTTGGGTCCAGCCCCAGGCCACACTGCTACCAGCCCATGACAGTGTAAAAGTAAATCAATGCTCTTAAAGAAATAAATGAGGAACTAAAAATGATCCCAACATACTCTTTAAAATTCAATGTTTCTGCTATTTCCACAGGACTTCTGATTCATGCAGCTTGAATGCAGCACTGGAGAGGCCCTGGCCTTACTCCAAAACTCTGATGGATTTCAGCAGGTCAGCCCACGATGGGCGCCTGAAACCAAAAGGGTAAGAAAGAAAGCCCAGGAGATGTCATTACTTTCCATCATCATAGCGATTTCTTATAAATGCCTTACAATACTCTCCAAAAACTACATGTATATGTGTTTAATTCTACAACCCTTGTATTGTCCTGCTTAAACTGCTTCTGTATGAGAGGCAGATTTTCCTCTATTCTTGTTCCCCAAATCACAGAGCAGGTTTCAAATGGCATTATTCAGCTGTTTCTCACAGTGCAGTTTCACTGCAGAACAGCAAACGAACTGACCCAGAGGGGCACAGGATCTGCAAGTCCCTCCTCAGATTTGCAGCGTTTCCTTGCCTTAAAGTATGTATTGGAACTCTTTGTTGGGACCCATATATCTCACTGTGAGGCTACTGACTTGGAACCAGCATCCTCCAGAATTTAGTAATATTATGATACTTATTTAACCCTGTGCATATACTTTGGTCTTGCTGAACTGGTGCCTGGAATAAAGCCTGGGTCCAGCAGGCATTCCTGCATACATTCAAGGATAATAGGTGACTAATCAGTTTGAGGAGCGCTGATGCCCAACTTCTAGTGACTGTGATCTTCAGTAAAACTTTCACTAGTAACATTTCTAGAATCATTTCAGTGTGGTGTATGTACACTGTAAGTCACTGGCATACATACTGCCCTGTTTTCTCGCAGACACAGGAGCTTCGAATTTTTACTCTCCACCCTCCCACATTCCGGTGCAATTCCTTTCCTTAATGAGCATGCACACAAAGTGACTTCTGTGTTCCCTTCTGCAGAATTGTGCACTGTTTCCCTGAACTCTGGAGCTCACATTTTCATGCTAAGAGGTGCAATTATTTTTCTGTGCAGCAACATCTGCAAGAAGACTGGCTTTGCAAACATTTTCAGCCTCTCAGTAGGTTGACAAGAATTTGGTCAGACTGGTGAGAAATCTTTTGCATGTAGAAAATTCACTTTACTTAAGCCACCCTTTACATTACTTTTTTAAGAGCAAAGGCAGACCCTAGTGCTCCATCTGCATTACAAATTATTAATAAAGCAGATAGAACCTGATTTTATGCAATTGATCAAGAATAAATCTTAACAACTGCAACCTAAAATTAGCACCTTTCATGACTGTAACATCATTCCCAATCTTCCCTCAATTACATGCTGTTCCTTAATGGTTACAGTTCATTCTTTGTCAATCTGGTGGCTCAGAAAACTGAGCCATGCATTACACTGGAGACCAAGGCACTGGCAAGGCAGAAAGTGGATCTATGTTAATTCTTGAACACTACTCACAGATCAATTTTCCCCCACAATACATGAAATTCAGTGAGTGCAAAACTTCACCGACACTCTTTGATGACGCCTTTGATTTGTGGTGGTGGCAAAACTGCTCATCCCAGTAACCTACAATTATGACATTTAAGTGATAAAACCCACACAACTCAACATCTCCGCTAACAATGGAGTTTCACTATTTTAAAGTTGGGAAATTACTTGCCTTTTACTTGTACACTGGTTCTGATTTAGTTCCCAGTTAAGTCCAGTGACAGCCTGGCGAATCTTTCGGTTTGCTTCAGTGATATGGGATAAGCCCAGCAGTCAAGGATTATTCTCCAAATATTAGCAGAAGTGCTCCACTTATCAGGCAGTTGATATTGTTAGCTCAAAGACAGTAAAATCTTCGCATCCAAATATCAGCTTTTGTGAGATCTTAGTTGACAGATGGATTTATAAATCAATACTACAATATTTAATTTCTTCTTAAACTTTAATTAATGGAAGCATTTGGGAAAGTGTGGGTCTTTCCAAAACAACTCCTTGAGAAACCATACTGAAATTATGTTGCCTGTTCATGAACTTTAATGTCAGTGAACCTTGACTTTCCAATCATTATAAACTGTCTTAAATTAAGACTATTATAAAACTATTATAAGACTATTATAAAATCTATATTTGGATAAATCAACCCAAGACATACAACACGGAGCTAACAGAGTTAACCACGTCTGAGGCGACCAACACTAGAATTGGAAACTTTACTTTCGGCTTTCTCCTAAACTTCTTCCCCAGTGAAGACAATTTAGCAGTGGGCTTTATAAAAAAATTATGCAATGAAGGCATGCCCCAAATACACTGAAATTCTTCAAACGACTCTCATAGGCTTCAGTGGATTCATAATCATGCTCTGAATGTAAGAGTCAGATTTCCCAATTTTGTTTTCTAGATAGAACCAACTGTGATGGAAGTGCCTAGCTCTGAGAAACATGTAAAGTTTTATAGTATGCTGTTGTAAATGGCTGATAGTGGTACAGGTGTGACAGACTGGGAACCCTCATAGGATAGAATATGGTAATTCCCCAGTGAACTGCCTTCTGGAAGATTTTCTTTTAATGAATTAACAGGCAGCAAGTGCTTGGAGGATTGTATTTGTCTTTCAACACTGCTTCATATGTAAATACAAATAAGGCAAGATAAACCTCTAAATATATGTATAAAAGATGGATTGCTCTTTAGAGATTACAAAGCATTGCAGCATAATCTTTAAACAATTTGATACTTTTAAGAATAATTTTTAAGCCATAACACAAATAGGTTCTGAAGTCCTACAACAGAAGTTGAATAGGAACAGCTTCTGCAAAGTTTATTTATTGTAGTCCACTTGCCAAAAACATGGTCTAAACCAGGAAATGGTGTGAACTAAACCAGCCAAAGTCCAACTACTTAATATTTTACTATAGCTGTTAGCAGTCGAGACTGTAAAAAGTCCCTCTTCCCCATCTGTGTGCTTAGCATGTGATAGGCCTACCACCTGGCAGACACTGTCCAGGATTCTTTTGGCTCTGGCTCCAGATTAGCACAGATCTTGCCTGCGCTTGCAAATTCCTGTGGGAGACAAAGGGCTTACACAGAAGAGCATTCCAGGGCCACACTGATATGCTGTTGCATTTCCAACCTGTCTGACTGCACTGGATGCAGAACACTGGGGATTTTCCAGAATATCCATCTCCATGTGGCTTGACTTCTGCATCCTCCCAAATGCTACATCCAAGAACTCCAGGGATGATGATTCCTGCAACACTTAAGGGAGGCAATTAGCACTGCTTTTTCAGTCTCATGCTACATTTGCCAAGTTAATACTTGCACTTTTCTTGAAGTGCTGTCTTAGTTGAACAGTTTGATGAACTGAAGAAACTTCCACACCCAGGTAAGAATGCCAGGTAACTGTATCTTGACACCACTTACTGTTGAGCTCTTTGACTACATGAAATGGCAATCTAGTCTTTCACCTTTACGAGTAGAACTTTCTGACCTTAACCTCACGTGCACACAGATATACCAGCAGACCTAGTGGAGACATGAGGGACTGCAGCTGCTAAAAGCATACAAACCAAGCATGATCACAAACTTCCTCTAAATAGAGCACGAAGTCACACATGGCTTGTATGGGCCAGGTGTTCTGGAGGCTGGTTTTGAGTGGCACTAAATCCTGATAACGTATTTAGCCCATTTATTGAGCATTCACAGAGTGCTTGTGCTATATACAAAAAATAAATCTGCAGTGACCTGATCCATCATTAGCCATCCTGTCATGGAGGGGTGGGGACGTGAGGATGCTCCTATGTAGAGCCCGAAATCAGCAAAGCTGAATTGTCTGTACATCTAGAGATGGATACAACCTGGCTGCCTCCTGCAGCCTCATTTGACCAGTATCAGGGGTATGCAAAGGTAACATTGCACCTATTCATGGCTGGACTAACATCTAACCCTAAGGCAGCAGTGGCTACACCCCTTCTCTCACGTTTGTGCCTAAGCCCAGCTGTCCCTGTGGGTCCTTCATCCCTTTGCTTCTGCAAGGACACTGGAAACACCATTCCAGGATGTTCTTGCCCTCTGCAAGCAGGTCTAAGGATGAAACCCCAGACCCCTCACAATTCCACCCCGGACTCTGCTGCCCTCTCCAGCCTGCCCTAGGAGTCTTCGGCCTGTCTCCGGGGGGGAGCCCGTCGCCATTTTGAGCAAGGAGCTGAACACCCCAGAAGTGGCAGGGGGCCTCGGAACAGTGACGACCCACGTCTCCCCCACCTCTAGTAGGGGCGGGAGCCACAGACTTCCTCCCCAACCTGGTGAGGCTGCGATTGAGAGATCCCCACCGCCTAGAATTGCTCCACAAGCAGCCCCGTCGCGGTACCCCGCCATGCTGACAGCACTACCTCCCCCGACGGCGCCGCGCCCTCAGCCGCCACCCAGCGCAGAGGAGAGCGGTGGGACTTTGCCCTGGGAGAGCCGATGTCGTCACACGGCCACGGCCAACGAGCGAGCGCGATTAAAATAGCGCACTATAAATAGCAGCCCGCGGGCTGGGGTTGGTGCCACCTGGCGCAGGTGCGGTGGAGGAGCAGCAGCAGCAGGCAGTGTCCCCCCCCACCCCCCTTGGGCTCCCTGCTACCGCTGCCATCCCGCGCACCATCCCGGTTGGGGCGGCAACCCGCGCTCCGCGGAGCCGGCTGGGCGCCACCGGGGCGGCCGGTGGTGGACGTGGGGCGCGTCCCCCTCCCGCGTGTGAAGCCCCAGGACAAGGGTGCGACGCCCTCGGGGCCTGGTCTCGTTGCTTCATCTCCCCTCAAGGACTTGGTGACTCTTTCTGCTGGTTTCAGTGCATTCTTCCTTTAAGGGTGCTCTCCTCCTCTCCCCAAGGTAGTTGAGGGTAGCCAGTGCTATGCCATCATGAAAAAAAACACCATTCCTGGCAGTAATGTCTTGTACATGCTTTTAAAATAGCATCTGTTTAAGGTCTGAGACTGCTGCCAGTGACGGAAGTGGAGTGATAAAGCTTGTCATGTTGGCTTATTTCTATTTCTCCTTCATTGCTCTGAACCATGCTGCAAAAGAAATTTGTTTCAGAGGTATTCTAGAGCCAGACCCTTTGTGGATAGATCCTGTTGGAAAGATACAGCCCTGCCCTGATGGAGCTTACAGCTCAGGCCTCCTGATCCTACACAGATGTGCACAGTGAATACAAGCTCATACCCACAAATGGAGAAGCATAAGGTGAGGTTTTCTTTTTGTCCACTTTCCCTCTGGAAAAGATGGGGACGCATTTTATGGCGGTGAGTTGAGGAGAACTGTGTTAAAACAAACTTGACTCATAATGAAAGCAAATAGCCTTCTATTTGAAGATTTTTGCTGTATTTTTCAATGTACGGTCAGGAAAATGTTAAAAATAAGCAGACTCCCTGACTATACTCAAGACTGCAAGTGCTAGGAGTGCAGTAGGTCACTTAGAAGATGCGTTCCTACTTGCTTCACCTCTTCTGGGTTTGTGGAAATGCTTGTAGCACACCTGGTGTCAGTCTGCACTGTGCAGTTGTGTTACACATGTTCTAACCTTACTGATTGCATTGTACTGCATTGCTGCTCTCATATCAGATAAGGTATCTGCTGTAAGATCACCAGGGTTTGTTTGGTTGTTTTTGCTGGGTTGGTTTTTATTTGTTAGTTTTTGTTGGGTGGTTTGGTTTTGCCCTCCCCTTTTTTTGTGAAACATTGGCAAGATAATAAAGAATACACATTTGCTATTTGGGAAGATATCATGCAGTGTATTTTACATAATTATGTGTATATACTTTCATCCAGATGAATAAATATGAAGTTTTTTATTTAGTTTTTTACAAAGTTGCCACTGGAATGCTTAACATAGCAGCTGAGGGGAAGAGGGATCATCAAATGGAATTAAGAGGTGGTAGGTTCAAAAGAAGGTACCTCAACATGGAACAATTAAATCTTGGAAGTCATTGCATTGTTGAAGATGCCAGAAGTTCAAAAAGCAATTAGGCACCATCATGGAGGAAAAATCTGTGCAGAGATGTTCAACACAAACACCTCTGATATAGGAACTCTTTGAGGTGCAAATCCGCATCCTGTGGAAGCCTTTTGGACAGCAGCCTCCCTTCTCTTCACACTATCATTAGGTGGTTCCTGTTGGCTGCTCCAGGAGATACAGTTCTGGACTAGACAAGAAATGCTGCCATTCTGACACACTATGGTAATCCTGTGTTTATCATTTCATTCAATGTGTTTGGATTTTGTCTCCTAATCTTTAATAAATCATAAACAGCAATTCTTGCAATGAACTTTTGTGACACATAAATTATATTTCCTTATCTTGTGTACATCTCTGCTCTTTCTTGCCTGTTACTTTGGCTGAGGGATGAGAGGTTGCTTTGCTATGTGTTTGTATAATGCCACATTACCAAGCTGAGTACTGGGTTGTGCATGTATTTCCTACATAATTATTTGTTATAAATACATATTAATAACCTGTATTTCTGAAGATGGTCACAGGCCAAAAGGTTTGCTGCTCATATAAGTACCCTAAGTAAGGATCCGTGGGGCTCCAGTCCTCATTTGCTGGCAGAGTTAACCAGATGGGCCATTTGAGAAAGTAATTAAAATACCAGCAATACCTGCCTAAAGAGTTACAAATTCCACGCTCCTCCAAGGGCTGGTATTTATTATCTAGGAGCACAGGACCAGACCTTGTGAACCTGCTGACGCTGAAGGGTGAGACCAAGGGTGAGACATCAGCAGAGCACAACAGGCATAGGCCCCACCTCTGCTGTCACTGCCTGTGGACCCATAGTGAGTCCATGCGCACCAGCGGTGTTCTCCAGCCTTAGTCCGTGTGTGGCAGTGCCTGCAGCAGGGAGGATGGGGTGTTTCCAAAGAGGCATAGAGGGCCTTGTGAGGGACTGAGCAGGCACCCACTGAGGTCTGTGTGCTTACAGCAGGCTCGGATGTTGGAAATGGGGTCAGCTGGGCTTGGTCTTTGGATTTTTCCTTGCTAGCAGGGAAATAGAGTTGGCTTGCATGACACAGGTAGCTCCTGTTCCAGCCTTGCTGCCGGAAGGGAACGGATTGATGCATACCTTTTCCATTCAAGTCAGTTGTCCATATTCATGTTTTCTTTCCAAAGATAAGCCTAATTGTAGTGCTCAGGAATGGAAGTGATGCAAGATCATAGGGGAACAGGAGTGTGATCATCCGATTTTATTGAACAATATTCAGCACAGGTCTTCAGAAAAAGCCCTAATTCCTTTCCTGCCAAGGCTGCAGAACCACTATATACTCTAATGCTCATTTTAAACTTAATGGAAACACAATGTATAAGTCTTAGGGCAATACCGTTTTCTTACGGGGAAGTGAAAAGAGAAAGGGCATGGGATTCTCATGAGGAGTATCCATGCCACATGGATAGGATTTTATCAGTGTACAGCTCTTGGCTTGGATGCACACCCTCCCATGTATACAAGGATCCAGATCAGGATGGATGTGGGTAACCCAGCAAAAGCCAAATGGTAAACCTGTTGTTCTTCCTGTTTATCTCACCTGTGTACCTGTGTTGCTATGCTAATTTTGGAGAAGATCAGTGAGAGATTGTAATAGACACAGGCTGAGAGACAGCACATTCTTACAGAGATTGATGATGGAAGCCAGTCTTGTATGCCATTGCCATTTGTGTTGCCAATAACCATGCAGCTTATGGCTTTAGCAGCTCCTCAGAGGTAACAGTTTCACAGGGACCAGTAGTTCTTCAACAGCTCCTTAAAAAGGCAACTGCACCTCACTCTTGGATGCTTTGCGTAGTGCTTTTCTCCACCAGTGGGTTAGCATATAGTGTAAATAGACAATAAAACTGAATTTATTCTTTAGTCATAGGGCATAGTCCTGGAGGGAATGGGGTAGGTCACTGAGCTTAGTCCCACAGGACTGGCAGTGGGGATCAGGCTTCAGTCTAGAAAGGGCTGCAGAACAGGTATTCTACCCACCCCACATTCAACCTGTTTATATCACGTTGGCTACACGTTGCATAGCTGCCTTCTGTTCTTCCTGTTACTTGTAACAAACCTCAGACTTAGTAGATGTCCAAAAGTCACAGGTATGAGGTCCCACAGGAACAGAGGAGAGGGCAGGGCGGCTGGCACTGTGACCCTGCTGTTGAAGTGGTTTTCAGTCTCAAGTCCCCCAGTGCTGTGACACTCAGCTCATGCAGAGGCCATAGAGGAACAAGGAAAATCTCTCCCAACTACTCCGAGTTTAAGCTCATGAACAAGGCCTGATGTGGGTACCCCTTTAGTTTTCCTTCATCCCATCCCATCTGTTCCCACAGGTGCTGCTGCAGCCCTGTGCCTCTTGTCTGTGTGGCTGGGCAGCTCCTGCAGGCAAGATGTAGGGTGGAGGTGTGTTCCCATGGAGCAGTTCATCAGCTCAACTTCTGTGGGAATCCCAGGTCATCAGTGGCTGGGAATGGACAGGAGATCTCGTGGCTCAATGGCATTTGGAGGGCAGTAATGTATTTTTGGCGTGGAGCAGTACCTGGGAGTCTTTGGAAGAGGAGAACTTTTGTAAATTGCTTTTTATTTGGTGTGTCAAGACACTGTTGGAGGGAAATTGCAATTTATTTCAAAATTCCGAAAACCACAATTTTTAAGTAGTTTGTTGGAAATAGTTTGGGTGTGCCTACCAAAATAATATACTGAGTCAATGTTTATTGTACATAGTCAAAATTACTGGGTTTTGTACTAGTGTAGATTCCAGTATTTGTGAACTGATAGTTAGCGATAAGATTTTTTAAATGAGTAGATTTTTGTACCTGCCTGGAGCAGAAAAACACATTTCTCAGTTATTTCAGTCATGATCACTCAGCATCACACCTAATCTCAGTGGAAGAGACAAGCTTTGGGGAAACCCACAGCTAATGTCACTGCCAGCCTGCTGTATCTCTGCCTGCAACCCTCTGCCACAAACCCACCACTGTCCCCAGCAACCCCATGTAGTGATGTGGTCCCCGGTGGCTCCCATGGCAAGTCCATCCTTGGTGCTGCATGAAGCAGGGACCCATGAGATTTTCCATAAACACCTGTGCAGTGTCCAGTGGGCGTGAGGGCTGCTCTGGCAAATCCTAAGGATTGTGGGATTGGCTTTGGCACATTGGTAAAATGCCCTTCAGAAGCAGTGTGTGCATCAGGAAGGTCTGAGTCATTGAGGAGTACCCATCAGGGGTGACCAGCAGCGAATCCTTCATCAGGGCAAGCGTGGTTCCCAAGCTGGAGCATTCTCACAGTAAGCAGTGCATTGTGCAGGCACAGATGCTGCCAGGCAACTGCCGGCACTGTCTCTGTGAAGAAGTACATTGGCAGAGATGGCTATCCAGCTCCATAGAGAGCATGGGCCCATGGGGAGTGGGTAAACCCATGCTGGAGCTCTCTTCCCTGCTTTTGGCCATATGAGGATTTTGGCAGGCAGTTTACACGAGCATGAAGGTTGTTTGCCCTGAAGTAACCTCACTTCTCCAGCCCCAAGACATTCACTTGCTACACAGCAAAGACCCAGAGACCAGCTGTAACTCTGTCAGGTACACAACTCTTCCACCACTCGTTACCAAACAGCTCCCTCTCTGTACATCACTTTGTCTCTCCTGCACGTTTCTAGTGCTGCTTTGTGCCAATAGGAGGAAATGCAGCAGAACCTGCCCAACAACAGGTCTGTCTAATAGCAAGATGCCCTCTCTGGGTCAGTGCAGTGCAGTTTTTATTGGCATAGGAGCAAGACAGGCTTCTAAGTAATTTCTGTTGCTATTCATATCTTTAAGCTAGAGTGAATTTAAACAATTCCTATTCAGCCAAAAGAATGTGACTGCGAGGCTGACTGCAGAGGCCATGCACAGTGATGTTCTTCCACCATCAAAGGCGCATTATAATATTTTTCTTTTAAACTTGAGTACACCTTATCCATGTGAAATATTTTTTGTCAAATAAGCATTCCTGGAGCCTATACTGATGTTATTATTAAATACTGTATTTAGGTGGCATGGAAGCAAGTTTATTGTTTCTTTTACCAAACTCAACCATTAGCTATTGATAAAAGAACACAGCGGCATATTTTAGAGCAAAAAGAATTTGTTACCCTATTCTAATACATTTTGCAAATTTATTGTAGGATAATTTTTACAGTGTAGTATTATTTTCATGCCACATTTGTTTTCTGAAATGCAGACTACTAAGTAGGATTTTATTTATAAATTCTAATGAAGTAAAATGGCACTCTTATATGAATGATGCTGCAGTAGTAATGTCTAAACCTAAGTTCTCGCATAACTTTCCATCAGTACCCTCTACCCAAATTATAGCAGGTGGAGGGTGAAATCCCAAGCAGCATTAGCTAAAACACCTTAGGCTGACCTTGTAGTCTCTTGACTAAACAAACAAACTCTTCACATTCTACTTAAGAAAAAAACAAAACCAAACCCAACCCCCAAAGTTGTTACAGAGTCAGGACAAAGATAAGACCAGAAGATATTTGGTCATATCTTTGTAGATATGACCAAACCTGCTTTCTTTTCCATAGTTGTGCATTGTTCACATCACTTCAGGTAAGTGTCAGGATGGGGACTTTCTGAACAGTACTTTTAATGTTATGTGAAAAGCAGACCTTATCTGTGAGTTTTGGAATTTCTCTGTAACATATTCTTCACCTTTCAGAACCCAATATTCCTGAATTATTGCAATGGATGCAATTAGTTATTTTTTTTTTTCTGACAGCAATTTAAGAATAAAAATAATGTGACTGTTTAAATACAGCAATTCAAGACTCTGTAACTAAATTTTCCAGCTAATAAAGCACAGAGCAGAAATGGCAGAGATGAAAATCTTCCAATTGACCACTTTCCCCTTGGATAATTTCCAAAACAAATATTCAAATCAGCATTTGGTTCCTTGAGTCTTTTCACAAATATCCACAGCAATCCTCTTAGTGATGCTAAATCTCTTGTAAAGATATGACAGGACATACAGTAATGAGTAATCCCTAAAACTGACATATAATATTCCACTAAAGCAGCTAAAACATTTACAGTTCTCACAAGCCACACCTTAAGGTCCTTTTTATTTATTGTAATCCAGATAAAGTAAGCCATAATAAGACTCATTTATGTTAAGTCATGATAGGAGTCTCCATCCCTGTGGAAACAAAACCATTGTGAAATCTTAGTCCCATTGACTTCAATACCTAAACCAAATTTTCACTGCCAACCTTTGACTCCCGTCTTGTATGTCACCAGAAGGAACCGAGCAGTTGTTCTCAAATACAGCCAGGTGTGGTGAGCATGGATAATTTTCATTTTGGACAGACAACATGTATTTGATACTTTCAGGAGTGAATGATAATGAAAAAATAGCACAGTATATTGAATTACTGTGACTTAAAAAACAGAGTTGACAGAGGAATATTCCATCCTTAGAAAATGTCCATGGTCATAGCCTAGTTTTGACCTGAAACCATCTGACTACAGATGCTCAGTTTAACCCATTCAAATCTGCTGATCCTCAAACCCCTGTGTGGATTTGTTGGTGGTTACATCTCATTACTTCTGGATTTCAGCTGCCTACAGAGAGATGTCAATATCTGACACCTTCCAAGGGAGCTTTTCCATATAAGCAATAGCTGCCCTTGTTATCAGTGGATATCCTAATCTAGGATGAAAGGAAGGCAGGGTCTGCCTTTGAAGCCACTCATACAACTGGTACAGTAAAAAGTGTAGACGTCCCCTTACAGAGGATGAAATGTGAAGCAGGTCCTTGTCTCTTCAGGACTGGGACTGGGATCTGGCTTGCTGGGTTAGCACTTGTGGCAGATAATGTTCTCAACTGCAAGAGCTTCAGCAGCAGCAGCCTTTGCTCCATTGCTTGCTGAGATGCCCCTGTCAAACTCTGTCAGGGAAGAAGAGGCAAATGGGATGATAGCTTTCCTGTTAGTCATTTCCCAGCACCCTGCCGCCCTACAGGCCTACTCTGGCTGGGTCTGTCCCCTCTACCTGCCCTAGGCAAGGGGATGAGAGTGGATGCTGGTATCCCCTCTGCATCAGCCACATCAAGGCCCATAGTTGTCTCTAAAGGATGAGCCTAATCCTCTCTTTCCCACTGCAACCATTTTGATATAAGTCAGAAGATAGACTTTTATCCCCATTTCAGTTTTTGGGTTTTTGATTTTTTGACCTGAAGCTATGGAGAGCATGTTTTTTGTTACCTTGCCAGGTTGTATCAATAGGCCTTACACTGGTGTACCATCTGGTCCCTAAACCTATCTCAATCCAACCTAGGGAGATCCTGGCCAGAATATTACACAACTCAAAATGCATGATAAGCAGGAACAATGCTAGGAAGGGCTTTACACTGAATAAGCTCCGCATGACAAATGCTAAATTAATGCCTGCAACGTCAATCACCCATGGCCACGGTGCAAACAGTGGACAATAGGTGGGTGTGCAAGCCTGCCTTTGAGGGAAAACTAAAGCACAGGTGAATGCGCTCTGCTTTAGTGTTATCAGTGACATCTGGTGGTAATAGGCAGTAAAGTCAGTTTAAATCTTTTTAAAGGCTATGTATCAGTTTTAAATGGCTAATCCAAATGGAAGTATTTTGCAAAGCTGTATTTCCCAAAACGTATTTCTTTCTAACAAAACTAGATAAAGAACATGCGCCATGTCAGGAGCAAGAGCTAACCAGGAGACTGCCTGTACACTGCATGGTATTTTTGGATGGTGGAAAATGCTGGAACCAAGAAAGCCCCCAAAGTATATAGTGTGCCTGAAAAGCAGCTGATAAACACCTGTCCTTTATTAGTCTTAGCTACATATAGACTTTGTAAGTTTTCCAAACCTGATAGACCTTCTAAGTAAATTATCATGGCAATAATTCATCTCCCGGTTTGAAATACTTGCTTCACAGCTTGTCTTTCAGTACTGGAAGTGAGTTTCTCTCTTCAGACAGGCCTGTTCTGCTCTTCAGAAGTCCTACCTTCTCCTCTCTGTGTCGCCTGTCCTGCTTTTCCAGGCGCTGTACTTCAGCAAGCTCTGCATTGCGCAGCTCTGCATAGGCACGCTGATGTGCCCACAGCTGGGCCAGCTCTTCCTCCTCTATGACTTCCAGCAAAGCTTGCTCAACCTTTTTCCCAATCAGCACTTCCAGGATTGGCTTGACTTCAACGTCAAAGTCAAACAGCTGAGAATGGGAGTCAGGGAAACAGAGAGAAATGTCCCTTGATCACAATCACTCTTAACAACTTTGCAAGGAGAAAAGGAGGATGAACAAAGCCCCTGTGCTGAAGGCAGAGCTGAGAAATGGTGGTGGGGGGGGGGGGGGGGGGGGGTGTGTGCAGTATCAGGTAAGGCAAGAAACATGAATGCAGCTGGGGGCTAAGTGGGCTGGAGTGAGACACCACACACCCTACCACAGCCTCTGTGGGGCTGCAGGGAGAAACAGAGCACTTGCCTGGACCCTATCTCTGCTCACCTCTGTGTTCCCAACCCCTTCTCAGGCTGGACACTATTTCTATAGGGGAAAGCATTTCTTACTGGAAAGCAGCAGAACCAGTGCACATGGAGAAACACCTTCCTTAATTTTGCACTTAACCTGACAGCATGCAGTGGTGACAGTTGTGTTTTAATACCTTCTGTGAAAAAAGCTCCTTTCTGGTTTCACTCCAGTTTTGCATCAGAAACTTGTCTCATACAGAAGACATGTTTTGACAGTGCTTGGGGACTGTACAACTCCTTTTCCTACTTGCACAGCCACATGTCCTCCTCTTTTTTCTTAGGTGAAGAGCAGAGAGAGATGTTGGTCCAGAAAAGCATCTTCCTGACTGTATGTGCACCTCTTCTGAATGCAGCTCTAGAGAGCAGGGCTTCATTGTGTTTTTTAAGCCTGACAGTTCAGTAAGGCAACTGTTATCCAGCAAATGAACAGTAAAACAACTTTAGTGAAGCCAGAAACAAAACTCAGACCCCAGCTTCAGACTGTGCATGCTCTGATGCTATGTTCTCTGTAATGTCTGCTGCTCTTCTTGGAAACGTTTCCTGAAATGACATTTCAGTAAACAGACTGCTGAAGCCAGCATCTAGACCTTTAAGTTTCAGCTCACCTTGAAGAACAAACAGTTCTTGGAGGAGTTAGCTTTGATAAGGCAAGTTCAAAAAAGGACACAGATAGCATATCAGCTGTGCTGAAAATGTCTTTGTTTTCTTAGCCTGTTCCTCCTGAAAAGCAGTGGCAAAACAGAGACTTCTGAATCTGTTAGGTTAGGGGGAAGATGCTCTGTTTTGAGCCCTGCCAGAAAGATCCTCGAGGTATCAGCACACCTGTAACAGAATGTGCTTGGGCAGATGTTTAGCATCAGGATTTAATTTTGCTTTGTGAATACTGTCATTTTGAACTGGAAAGTGTTTCTGTAGAAAAGCACTGCAACAACCTATTGAACTGTCTGTGGCTCTGTGTTCCCACAGATGTATTCCCATATCAAATTAAAGACTCTGGCTCAGCAGCCGCAGTTTGTGACATCCCCCATCCATTCTCATACCTATGTGCTCCAGTGACTCAAGTGAGGCACACACAGGCAAGGCAGTGTCCTCCCCAAATATTTCTGAGCAGTTGTTTGTGAGGAACTCTACCAGCACTGTCACCTGCACACCGATGGAACAACTGATCTGCCCCAGTACAAACAAAACACCATCAGCCACAGCTTTGGCCTCTCTATCCAGAGGGCCCATGGGTATCAATGCCCACTGGTGCCCCTTTGCCCTCTGTGTGCAAAGAATGCAGGAGCTGCACTATGATGTAGGGAGCTGTGGAGAGAGTGCTTCTATTGCTCAGGGAGGTGAAACGAGGGGCTGCCTTGCCCATCACATTGCAGGCACCTGAGGTAAGGGCACTCCCAGTATGCAGGGGTGCTCTTTTGTTCAGCTTTTGCAGCGGCAGTGGGATCCCTCTGGATGATCTGAGCTGCGTGGAAGGGGGTGGCTGGGTGGTGAGTCAACACACCTTGTCATTCATCTCCTTCTGCACTTCCAGGGGGATCGCATTGTCTGTCTCTGGGCTCAGCATATTTGGGCCCACGCAAATGGCCAGATTGCTGGAGTCCATCCTGCTGGTCTCAGCGTTTTGGCTGATGTGGTGGAGCAGAGAGAGCAAGTGCTTGAGCAAGGCCAGGTTTGGCCTCGGAAGCTTTTCAGCCACCCTGCATGGACAGAAATAAAACGTGACGTTAATTCATGGTGCAGCGGCCACTGCTTCTTCATTTGAGCAAGTTTCAATTAAACTGAGACAGATGACACTTCCTCCAGGAAGAGGCATGTGTGTGCTTTTGTCACTGCTTAGCAGAAGTATCATCCAGAAATCCCCAGCAGCAGCTGAGCGTGTGGTTGAATTACAAGGTCTTGATGGAAAGGCAAGCACTACAGCAGTCCATGTCCTTGAGTAGATGGGATGACATCAGGAGATGTCACTGCAGGCTTCCCAAAGGCATGTGAAAGCCTGCGGTTGTGCTGTGCAGCTTTCAAAGCATTCCCAGCCGGCCCCCACATCTGCTCCTTCTGAAGAGCAAAACGTGGTGGCAGTCTGCATGTGCCTGACCTCAGCCCCAGCAGATGTGCAGGCTCCCTGTCACAGCCTGTCCCACAGCACTGTGACTGTGTTAGTGGCACACTGCAGCCTCTCTCCTCTTCCTACACCAGCCATTTCATAGAGCATGCACCATCAGGGTCTACCCTGGACACAATGGAGTGTGAGGAGGAAGGCAGGAAAAGAGGTTCCCTGGGAGAGTAACAAAGGACTTGCAATCATGACTAAAGCAAGGCTGTTGGAGCTAGTGCCAGGTGATCCCAGAAAACAGGAATATACAGTGGGATGAAGATTTCCTCTCTGAAAGGGATGCCACCTCTAAGCCCAATTGCAGAAGTGATTCAGGCTCTGCAGATGCTTTACAAAAAGAGACTGTGATTATTTGAACCATCATCCCCAGAGCTGAGGAGACAAAGAAATGAAATGGGTGGTTGGGTGTGGGTCTGGGCATCTGGAGGGGCTGCTGCTTCCCAGGGCACTTGGGCTGGCATGTTACAGCCATCGGCACACAGGTGTGCAGAGCCAGGGCTTGGGTGCTGCTGGATGCCTGGCTGCTGCAGAAGTGTCAACAGTTGGGGGTTTTGAGTGGTTGAAGGAAAATGCAGCCCTGGATGTGTCACCTGGGAGGAAGCAGTTTTGACTTAGTGTTTGATAAGAAGCCATCCACACATGTGGGTTTGATAAGAAACCTTCCAGCTCTCCACAGGGCTTCTGCTGGTGACCTCCCCCACAGTTTGGCTCTGCACCCACCGGGGCACAGGGGAGTTTCCGGGGGTGGCCCCATCTCAGAGCCACAACAGCATCTCCTGATTGCGTGTGGATGCAAGGGGGAGCGCAGAGGAGACAGAGGGAGACCCTAGAGGGTGGGACAGCCCATAGCAATGTGGCTGCACAAGCGCATAGAGACGCTCATCAGCTATTGCACACCGACAGCTATAGCGACACCCAGCTGGACTGCCCCCTCTGCTAAACCACAGAGGTGTCACCCTTTTGAAAAATCTACTCACGTTTGTGGGACGAGGAGCCAACACTCAGGGTCACCTGCACTGTCTGTACTAAGACTACAGACCCAGAATGGGTTGAGTTGGAAGGGACCCTTAAAGATCACCTAGTACAATGCCCCTGACATGTCCCCACTAAGATCCTGGTGTCTGGTCTTTCTAACTGCAGTTGCTGAGTATTTCTACGCCATCTATCAGCCCTGGGCCAAACTCTTATCAAAAAGTTCAGCAGAGGTGTTTCAGCCTGTCCTTTGAGCGAGATTTGAGGAAAAATATGTCCCTGCCTATAACCAACCACCTCTGCAGATACCCCAGTACTAACCCTAGCCACCTCCTTGCCAGAAGTTGGTGGTTTAGCTTTGCAGCACCACCATGAGATGCCTCAGCTAGGAGGTGGGAGAAATTGTTCAGCACAGCTCCAGCACACTTTGTGAGAGGGAAGCAAAGGCTTTAGCACACTGACAGGCAGGATGCTGGACTTGTGCTCTGTGTTTTGTGGTTCTCATGAAAATCTTCCTGCAGTTTTCAGGGGTTAAAAGGAAGTGGCAGAATCAAACTGCTGAAAACAGAAGTTATTCTCTGGAGCAGATCTTCCAAAAAGTCTGTATCCCATGCGGGCTCCGAAAAAACTGGAGAAATTTTCAGAAGAGCTTAAGTTTCTGGCTGCTTTGAAAAGATGTCCAGGGACATTGTCCATGTGGAAAACTCCAGTCCCATATCTCATGGAAATGACAGGAAGCCCCCTTTTTGTTACTGCTTCCCATCTGAAAGTGAATGCACGGAAACCCAAATGGCAAGTAGAGCAGGGTGTATGAAACCAAATTAAATGCTCAACAGTCACCTGGAGAATGCATGCGCTGCTTCGAAAATCGCGGATTACTGTGGGCTCATTAGCAAACCCTGTGTAGGGAGCAGCCTTTTCTGCTTGCACACTGCATTACACTCATTTAGTCTGCGGTCCCAGAGCTGCTGCTGGTGATTCATCTCCTCCAGCACCTCTGGCTGCTTTCCCAGGAGCAGAGCTCCCGGCACAGACCCCGACACCGCTCCTATCTCAGTCCATGCTAAGTAGCTCCTGCATAAGGCACTAACATATTCTCCTCATGGAGACCTGGAGGGAGTGCTCAGCAAGCATTCAGCTATGCATTATGCTATGTACTTGTAGCAATGTTTCCAGAAGGAATGCATTCCTGCTCTCTCACTGCTTGGGATCTACCAGCAATTCTTCTGGTGCTCTTTGGCCTACAGGGACAAATACTGCCTCATCCCATGTCACCTGATGCCTGTTTCCCTCCAGACCATGGGCTCTTTTGCAAGCAGGTCTTGCCAGTTAGGGCTTGGGACAAGAAAAGAGTGCAGACTTGCCTCTTTTCCAAAGTATACCCTTCAGTATTCGGCTTCTGATCAGTTGTGACACATCCTGGCATATGCAGATTCACAGCATTTGCAGTGCCTGACTACACCCAGCATCTCAGGGTATGATCCATAACATACCCCCATCTTGTTAGCTGACAGGAACAGAAATGTCCATCTGGGGATGACGTGAGCTCCAGGCTTGGAAATAAACCCCAGGAGAGTCCCTCAGGAACAAGCAGTGGCTGAGCAAACCAACCCGGGCTCAGATTTCCTCACCCATACTGCACTCTGCTGGCCACCAGCACTGCAGGCAGCATCTCTCCAGGGTGCAAGGCGTTCATGTGGCCCAATACAGTCAGCTGCTCTCTGTTGCTGAATCTCTTCCCAGGTGGAAACCCACTGGGCTGCACAGGCACACCCTGACACACATACACATGGATTAAGGACACTTCTTCACTGTGGGGTCCCTGCCAAGGACTCAGCGGATCATACTTCCCAGACCACTGATCTGACCATGGAGCTTCACACACCAAACAGCATATGAACGAGAGCCTGCACATCTCTTTGATGAAAGCTCAGGGGAAGTAGGATTATGGTGTTTTTCTTCCCAAGACACCATTACGCATGCTGAGGTCCTACTTCCCACAGAGTGGCTGGACATCTGCCTGCTGATGGGAAGCAGGGAATTAATTCCTCTTTTTTCTCTGCTTGCATCACAGCTTTTGTTTTTCTTATTAAACTGTTGCTATATGGACCTATGAGGGCTTTTTTTTCATCTTATTTTCTCCCTCTGTCCTGCTGAGGAAGGGGAGTGAGAAAGCATCTGGGTGGGAGTCTTGTAGCTGTCCAGGGTTAGCCCACCAGTCCTTTTTATTGCTGCCCAATGTGGGACACGAGATAACAACAGTTTTGATCTGGGCATACTATAGCTGTGGTAGCTGATAATTGGCAGGCTTCTGTGTGGGTCACAGGGCTCGCTTGATTTACGGTGTGACAGACCCTAGGGCTCATCAGTGCCTGCTTTCAGCTCCTGTCTTTGCTGCATCACTTATCTCTGTGTTTAGCTGTGCCTGGGAATGCTCTGATAAAAGCAGCAGCCATGCACTTGGCCCTGGCATGGGCACCGATCCTCTGCCGGGAGGGCTCTCCTGAGGAAAGGTGAGGGATTGCACCTCCCTCTTTCCCCCTGGGACTAATGTTGCCACCTTTATTGCACAGGCTTCAGAGGTCCTCACACATCCTAATCTAAGCTGCTTGATTCATGTCATCATTTCTTTGTCATGTGCATAGAAACTGGTTTTGGTCTGGTGTTAAGAAGAAACTGTTGGTGATATGACAAGGGAAGGGGTGAGAAGCAGAAATCCTCTTGGCACCACAACTACATGTGCAGTGCTGGGTGTTCAAAGGAAGCACCTCTACACATTGAACAACATTCATTATGTACAGAAAGTGCGTAGCACTGATCACGCAACAGGTTTGCATGGGGAACTCAAACCACCTTGGAATCCTGGAAGAGACAATGGACTGGCCAGAAGGCAGATATTGTGGAGCATTGCCCAAAGGGGTGACTCCTGCCCAAGAAGCACCACCGTATGAGTTATCAGAAAGTGAAAGGCAATGTGCTTTGTTTACCAACGAATCCCTTGTGTCACAAGAAACCGTTGGAAGTGGAAAGCTGCTTTGTGGAGTCCTACAGGACAAGCTCTTGAAGCTGTTTCAAGAGAAGGCAAGTCAAGTCTGTTTGCAGAAGTGAAAGCTATCCAGCTGGTCCTTGAGACTGCTGACAGAGAAAAGTGGCCAGTACTCTGTCTCTATACTGGCTCTTGAGTGGTGGCAAATACCCTGTGGGGCTAGTTACAGCAACAGGAGACTCAACTGGCAACACAGATGTAAACCTATACCGATTGCTGCATTGTGGCAACATTCCTGCCACTGTTATGAAGGTATGTCATGTAGAGGCTCACAAACCCAAGAACTGTGCACTGAAGAACATCAAAACAATGAGCAGGTAGACAGGTTGCCAGAATTGAAGTGTCTCATGCGGGCCTGGACTGGGAGCATATGAGTGAGCTACTTATATCTCAATGGGCTCATGAACACTAGGACATCTGGGGAGAGATGCAGCATACAGGTAGGCTTGTGATCAAAGGGTGGACCTGAATATTAAAGCCGTCAAACAGGTCACCCATGAATGTGAAACATGCTGTAATCAAGACAGCCATATAAATAAAGTATCCTTGGAACAGGGGAAGGTAGCTGGGTTGTTGCTAGAGTGAGGCCTGGCAGATACAGCTACTATTCCTTCTAGATAGGACCACCTGCTGAGGCAAGTGCTGTGACATGCTCACCACTACCAGACAGTTGGAAATACACCATGTAACCCATATCACTGCCTGAAACAGCATTTGGGCCATCAAAGGCAAGCTCTGTGGTGACATGGTATCCCAGAAAGAATTGAGTCAGTGAACGTGGCTTATTTCCAATATAAGACTCACAGACTCTTGGGTCAAGAAACATGGCATTGATGGGGTGTATCAAATTCCCTATCACCTACAAGCCTGTGGAAAGGCTGCTGAGAAAATTGAGTGCTGGGGCATGAAAACACTGGGATATAAATTTAGCAGAGGATTTACTGACTTGGGCATTGCTGCCCAAGCACTGCCGCTGCATACTGTGGGAGGAGATAAGGGAAGTGGCTAGGAAGGGCCGTTGTGGGTTGCTCTTCCCTTGGGAAAAAGGCAAACCCACTCAAAGAATTGTCTTCTCTCAAGGATCCAGGTGTATTTGGTGGGTAATGTGGAAGGATGGGGAGATAGCTAGTGTGTATTTCAAGGGGATTTAATCTTGGGAGGAAAATAATCTGTGAATTGAATTGTATGTAAGTGATGTAGCAGGAACCACCTGAGCTGATGGAGTAGACTGGACTGCCTACTTCACCAAGAACCACGTGAGTGCAGTGATGACCCAACACAAACTGATCTCGGCACCCCAAAATTCCACATGCTGCTTCTCCTGTCCTGTGTAATGGTCTTGACACATGGGGCCTGAGTCCTTCACTGTTCTTATGGATTTTTGGCGGGGGGGTATGGAATGGGAGAATAATGCCTCTCTATATGTCAAGGAACAGGGTATAGTGGTTAATGTTGAATGTAAAGACGGTTCGAGTATGTAGTAGAAGTGCTGGTAAGAGGAGAGTTCAGGAATAACAAGCAAATAGAATGGGGTGGTCAGAGGATACCTAGAGGTCGTAGATAACCTGGGACCTGAGTGTGACACAAATGACATAGAATTAGAGATGAAGATTGGGCTGGGTCTGGCTGGGTTGAAGTTACAAAGTTAACTTTCTCCATCACAGCCTGTATGGTGCTGAGCTCTGCATCTGGGGCTAGAACAGTGTTGATCACACACCATGGCTGAACACTGCCTGCACGGGGTCAAGACTTTCTTTCTCTCTTCCCTGCACTCCCCAGACCAAATAAGCTGGGAATGGGCAAGAGGTTGTGTGGGGACATGGCCAGGCCAGCTGATCCCAACTGGCTGAAGGGATATTCCATACCACATGACATTGTGCTCAACATACAAAGCTCAGGGAAAGAAGGAGGAAGGGAGGCACATTTGTGCTTGTGGCGTTTGTCTTCCCATGCAGATATTCTGCACGCTGAGGCCCTGCTTCTCACAGAGTGGCTGGACATCTGCCTGTGGATGGGAAGTAAGGAGTGAATTCCTCTTTTCTCTTTTGTTTGCACACACAGCTTTTGTTTTTTTAATTGAGCTGTCTTTAACTTGACCCATGACAGGTTTTTTATCTCATTTGCAACCTCTGCCCTGCTGAGGAGAGGGAGTGAAAAAGCATCTGGGTGGGTGTCTGTCAGCTGGACAAGGTTAACCCATCACACTCATGTGCACATACATACTTACAGGCTCTGTGTGTATGCTGATATACCTGAACATACATATGCTCTTCTCTGAGCTAATTCACTTAGTAGCAGCAGGCAAAGAAGACCGACTCAGCTTTTCAGATAGTGAAAATATATTTGAAATAAACTTCAGATTGGAGAATTGCTATCAATTCCTTGAACTAAATATTTATTATTAAAATTAATAAGAATTCCTTGAACTTAACTCTTATTCCTATCCTTCTTATTCTTATTATCCTTATTCCTACTATCCTTATTCAATTATTATGGTATTGCATAGGGCTTCTGGAGGATGGGCAGGGGAAGAGTGAGCAGCACTGACTGGATGTCAGTGAGATGCTGTCCCTGCCCCAAGGAAAATCCAGGTGCCAGTGCAGGTCCTGCACTGTTCAGGTGGTCCAAGCAGTGCCATTAGGGACACATGAGGTGCAACTGTCAACAGAAGTGATGGTAGCAGAGCCTGGATCTCAGTATGTACAAGACGTGGCAGATGGAGTGCAAAAGCAAACGGGCTGGCTACCAGCAGGCACTTCAGCAATGAAGTATCACAGGAGCTCGCGGCTCCTCTCTGATTTGACTGGGCGATGTTCCAGAGTGTGTCTTCACCTTTTTTTTTGCCCCTTAAGTATCTGCAAATGAACGCCTGCTAAGCTCTTGGATAAGATAAGTGTCTCTTTAACTTCTCAGTCTTTTACGAATTTCAAATTGCAACTTTTATTATCCTAATTGGTGACTGCCTGTTTTAATTAGGCATCACAGTTAATCTGACACTGCTGACACATATTGAGGCTCTGTGCAGAGCAAAATATGGGTTTTTTTTTAGCATAAGCACCAAAAGAAATATGAATTGTAAGAAATAAGACGACCACGTTTGTCATTCTGATTTTCATCTTCTTTCTTTCACTGTAATCCTCAGTTACAGCCTTCCAAAATCCTCCAATATTGTACACGCAGGTAGGTCCTGGCCAGGATATTGTGTGAGCTGAGGAAAAAATTCTTCCCTTTGCAGTGATTTCTGATTTATACAACAAAAGGCAGAGAGCAGCGGTCTGTCTCGCTTCTCTGAAGGTCTCACGCCATCATTTTATCTGCCCAACTTGAGCCAATATCAAATAACAAACAAATTCCTAAACGTAGAAATCAATCACTCCCGATGATGCTGCCTGGGAACATGCGATTTCCAGAAAAGCTGGCCCCCGTTCATGTCCTGGAGGGCTTAACTGAGCTTTCACAACAGTTGCACTGATGATGCCAAACCTCGTGTAAGTTCCCTGTTGATTTTTGCAGGCTGCCAGAGGGTGTCACGGGGGGAACCCAGCCCCTTGGAAAGAAGTTTCATTAATATTTTACACAGAGAAGTGCTCAGCAGTAAAGCTGAAAAAAACACAAGAGGAAATAAACCCAAACAAACCAAACCCTCCCCGAACTCCCTCTGGATCCCACAGAGCTGGGAAAAGGAGGGTGATACTGGCAGGCCTGAAGTCTTATTTGCAGCTGTACACAAGCAAGGGCAGAGCTGCTGCGACCAGATGCAACTTCTGCAGGAGTCTGTATCTACCTGCTCTGTCAAACGGTCTAAGTGGACTTGAAAGGTGCAGTATTATGCTGGGGTTTGTTTCCTAAGGAGTGAATAGTGAACAGTCAGAGAATGATAACTCATTCCTCCCCCTCCTCAAGGACAAACTGGAGCTCTTATTAACCAGCCCACATTTGACAAGACACTTGCTGTTCTCATGGGAAACAGCAGTTCCTATGCTTTTTCCTAGCAAAAATGCCATGATCTGGACTGCAAGAGGTAATGTCTCAACTGAACGCAATTCATCATTACATGGAACAAATCCTTCAACTTTATCTCTAACTGCCAAGCAGCACAGCTCAGTGAAAGCAGGTCACTTGTAAATACAGTAGTTAAGTGCAGGCAAGTCTGTAGAAGAATGAACCTGCTTCAGACTGATGAAACTCCCCTGCACTTGGGTCACTTTGGTATCAATAAGAACATTGAGTGTGATGGGTATTAAGACAATCCCAGTTGGTTAAGAGCCCTGTGTAATTCTTACAGGAGTTAAAGAGGTGATTCCCCAAACCTGTGCTCAGGAGGATGCTGAGGATGTGTTTTTCAGAACTGGACATTTGCAGGGGTGATGAATGCATTATAGAGTCATTACCTCTGGGGCAGTGGTGTCACAAACCCCTGTCCCTAATGTCCCTTGGCCTCATCCCCCTCATTCCTGATGACATCCCCCATCCCTGATGGACTCAAATTTGGGCTGTAACTTCTCCATCACCAGTGCTCGTTATTTCTGACACCCTGTGGTGTCACATCCATACCTGCCACAGTAATAATCCTGGGGAGGGTTGAGGGAGGGGGATAGGCTGCGCCACCAATAAGTAAGAAGCCGTGAAGGGGTTTCTCTTTGTAAGTCACTCTTCATTTCTCCCTACCCTATCGATCAGTGCCTCCCCTTCCGCGGCGGCTCTGCCAGCGGATAGCTCGGCATCCCGGTCCCCCCCCCGGGTTTTGGTGCCAGGAGGGGGAAAGACTCCTCCCTCCCTCGGCGGGGAGGAGGGGGAATTGCAGCGGGGTCTCCCTCCGCTCAGTCGCTCCGGCTCCGCGCCCGAGGAGGACCCGCGCGATGCCGGGGCCGCGGGCAGGCTGCCCGGCGCGGCGGGGCAGCGGTGGCGGCAGCGGGGGGATCCCCGCGGCCGAGGAGGTGAGTGCAGAGCGGCGGAGCGAGAGAGGGGCGCGGGGGTGAAGGGTGATGCTGGCGGGTGCTGGGGGGTCTGAGTCGTTGAGCCTGGGCTTAGATTTGGTCCAAAGCAAAGCCCAAGGCTTCTCTTGCCTAAGTCTGTGCATCCTCTTCCCCGGGACACTGGATCTGTCCCCTTCTCCTGGGGTCGGCCGGTTCCCGCTCCGAGCGGCGGACCGTAGGGCACTAGTTATCCTGAGGAAGGGGCCACGGGAATCGGGGGCTACCAGGGCCGGATTGTCAGGGGTCAGGCAAACGCGCAGCCCCCGCCTCTTGCCAGAGACAGTATTTGAAGATGCTGCTTCACGATAGCACTGCGGGGTCAAACTGCTCAGGCGCCGCTTTAGGGCAGCAGAGTCCTGGGAAACAGAGCAAACAGAACTCAACCCTCAGCCACGAGTAAGTGGGTATTGGTTGAAATGAAACCGGAGCGATTTTTTGGCTGTATCTGTCTGAGGGAAAGAGTTAAAGAGGGCTTTTTGTTGTCCTCGTTGTTCTCGTTATGGAGAGGTTTACCATCATTGCAAGGGACATGTTTCCCATTAGTGCAGGCTGTGAACTCTGTCCCGCAGCACCTGGTTAGTCTGGTGTGAACCCAGGACCAAAGCTTGGTCCCGGGGGGAGTCTCAGCTGCAGCGATCGCTCCTGTCAGCAGGGAGAGGAGCCCCGGCCACCAGCCCATCGACTGCGGGGCCAGAAGGGACCGTTACATCATTCAGTCTGACCTCAGACAGCAGCGAGGTGCTGGCTGCGGAACAAAAAGATAATTGCTGGGACTGAATCTCTGCACCGAAACGCGGCATTTCCTTAGCTCTTCAGCTCTGACAGACTGCCTTCCACAGAACATGAGATTATTGGCAGGTTCTCACTGCGTTAATCACTTACACAGAGATGCATGGATTTACACATAGCAGCTTCAGAGCTTCCAAATATAAAGCCTAGAAGTGTATTTTACATACCAACTGATCTGGTTTTCCATTGTTCCTCCTGCTGTTTAGAACTAGGACTGATAGCAGAAACTGAGTCTCTTTTCCAGTCAGAAAGAGCATACGGGGGTGTGTGTGTGTAAGAAATAGTTAAGAGGAAAAAATCCTCAAGTAACAGTTACATTCTGTTCGAAGTTGTTAAAATAATCAAAATTACAGATAAGCATTTTTTTCCTCTCCATCCCATTTCTTTCTTTTTAACTTCTCTTTGTTTCTCTATTTCTGGTGAGAAAGCAGGAAGAAACACAAAGGAAAGAGTAGGTGACTATTTTTCAGGAAAGTCGGGATGCTGCCTGCCCAGAGAGCAATTTTCACTTAACTTTTTTCAAAGGTAACCCCTCAGTATACATTGAAACAATGCTATTTTCTTTGGACACAGCACAGCCCCAGCACTCGCTCCCATAGCATGAGGCTGGATCTTTCCTTCTGCACTTTGGTGTTCAGTCTTGTCTTCTCTTCTAGTTTCATGGAACTGGCCCCCACTGTTTTACTTATTCCCAGTATGTTTTCAGACTAGCAGTGGTCTCCAAAACCAGAAGACAGTACTGACTAAAGCTCCTTAACTTACATCCTGCTTTCTCTTATATTAACTGTGCATAAATCCAGTGCAATGGCACGGGAATGGAGTATCACAGGAGCGCAGTGATATACTGGGACATGATCCCAAGAGACATCCCCAGCCCCATGCATCATCCATCAGTCCAGTGCACCATCTGCTACAAACCAGTGGGTCCTCCTGGGAGCTTGAGAAATCCATGTTTACTGTGAATAGTCATGGATATCCAGCTTGTACGGTGTGGGAAGAAAAGGGATGACAGTGTTTGTGGTTAATGAAGTCCAGTGCAAAGCTGCGTGCCACAGTAATTTATTACCTTGGAGAGCAGGAGCACGGTGCCAGACAAATAACCGGCCCCAGGGGAGGGCAGGACATCGGGAAGGCAGGACCAGGAGGGGAAGAGGAGGAACCTCCCAGTGCCATCGCTGCTGGGGACAGCAGCAGTGCCCAGCAGAGTTTGGGGGGGGGATTTGTCACAGCTGGCTCTTAGAGAGCCTGCAGCAGGGCCCCTGCGGGGGCTCTTAATCACACTGATTGCACAATCAATAAGGACAATCTCACCAGTCCCCATAACCAGGCTGTTGGCTTTTAAACCTCTTCAGATAAACATCTGTTTCTTGCTGCGCTGTTAGAAGTTCAGAGCAACTGTGCTATCTCCAGCGTTGCCAGTAGAACAAAGGAGCTTTGGGAAAGGTTTTAATATAGACCAGCTCAAGGCAAATTCCAGTCTGGCTTATTCCATATAGTCCTGGAGCCACTCCTTGGACTGGCTAGCTTAAATTAAGACTGCTGCTCCTTATTTCTGAGGAACTGCTCTCTGCCCACACTGATTCAAGCAAAAGCAGACACCTTCCTCTTCCATGTATTTGTAAGTTCTTTCCCAGCCCACCTGACTGACCCAAACCAACCCCTCACCCTTGGGAAGTACCTACAGGGCAGCTCTTGTGGGTACTGCTGGGGGCAGCAGAGCAGCAGGGCACAGGGCAGGTCCCAGCGGGTACAAAGGTGCCCTGGTCTATGGGGGACAAAGGGGTGAGGCAAAGGTCATTTAAAGGACTCATTTCCCCCTCAGGAACCCTTTTTCCTCCTGTTTTTGGTGGTCTGATGTGCCAGGCTGGTCACAACTGCCCCTTCCTGACCTCCTCTGCAGGTGCAGATGCATGATGTGGCCAGGGAAAGTCCCAGGGAATTTTGGTGTGTCCCCTGGGAAAATCTGGTCAAAGGAAGGCAGCTTTACCTGCCAGCGCTCCTCCTGGAAACCCCGTGGGCTCCCTTTTCTGCTTCTGCTTCTGGTGTCTCATGGGATTTGGTTTAAGAGATCACTTAATGTGAGCCATGTGAAATTTCTGTGCTCCTACGAGTGATGGATTCTTTAAGGAGGAGAAGGAAGGACATGGGTTTGCCATTTCCACAGTGGTTGGCTCCCAGTGTCATGGGGGGGGGGGGGGGGGGGGGCCGGGGGTGTGTGAAAAGGCTCTTAGTTCATCTTTCAGGATCGTAGGAGTAGGTTTGGTAGATGTGGGAGCATTTCTGAAAGTCCCAAAGAAACAAAAGTCTAAGGCTTTAGAAATGGGTTTAATTTTCAGCTAGTGCTGCTCCTTGCATGCTGAAGAATCTGGCCACCCAAAAGTCTCTCCAGATAGCAAATCACATCCCTTCATTTCTGAAGGAGGTGACACTTTGAAAGGCTTTCCAAATGAGCAAACCCAAGAGACATGTTTGCACCTATAAACCAGCAGCATGTGGTTAGCCTCTCTGAGGAAGAATGACTGAGCTCTGGATTTTCAGGTTTTTGGTGGAATGCTTTGAGTTAATAAAGGAGTTTTGACTTCTCTGCCAGTTTCACAAAGCAAATCATTTGGTGCCGGGGTTGTTCAGCACTCTCGGTACCCTCTATCCCACCACAACGTGCGGAGAAGGACAGTTTTTAGGCTCTCTCTTGTTTTCCTGGGTAAGGTTGAGTCTTCAGGTAGTTCTCCTTGTGGGTGCCTGGGATGGAGCCTTTATGTGGTGCATGCCAACGGTTTCATTAAGCAAGTGGATCTGAGTAAAGACACCTGAAATCCTGCCATCTGCAGATGCCTTCCTTGTGTTGTCTGCTGCGTGTCTTGGAATGAGAGCAGGTTACAGGCTAGAGTAAGAAGGGCTAGAGTTTAACTTGTGGCAGATACTGCAATATATATAGATAATAGATAATGCGATGAAAAAAGAAAAGATTTCTGTTAAATGGAGGAAACCCCCTGAAGAGAGAAAGTATGATGTAATTGGTAGTCGATACATAAATAACATAAATGGGTTCAAGTTCTCCAGCTCTTGGAGCACAGAGCAAAGTTAATTTGGCTTCTCTGTACCTGCTGCAGTCTTTCAGCAAAAATCATATGTAGTTTTTTCCACCAAAGTACCAGCAACACTTGGGAATAAAGGTTTTCTTCATGATAACACGTTTGGTTCAATACATCAAAAGAAAATGACCGTCCTCCCCATGTCAGTTAAAGCCCAAACACAAAATCTGAGAGGTCTAAGTCTGTCCAGGTCCAGGTTTTGCACAATCAACCTGATATTGGCTTTGTCCACCTGTCCTGGCTCTTTACGGGATTTCCAAAGAGGACAGGGAGGTTTTACAGGGTGGGGAGGGGATGGTGTTTCCAGTAAAGATGCCCAGTATCCGTGAAGAAGCACAAAGGCTTCCCAGATGTCTTAGCAGTCCCAGAGGGCCAGTGGGGTCAGCCCATGGAGCTCTTGCTCTGATAAGGACTCAGGCCAGAGGGAAAAAAAAATACAGACTTTGTGGGAACTTTTGTGCAAACTCTTCTAACAAGGCATTAATTTAACTTCTAAAGCCATAAAAACTGACTGTGCTTTCCATGTGGAAATAGCCAGTTCCAAGACCCTGGACTCTGGTCAAGAAATTTATTGCTTTTACCTGAAACACGTTGCATGCGCCAGATTCATTCTCCACAACCCAGTACCTCCCGCTTCCCAGATTCAGTCCTTTGCTACTGAATCTTGATAGGCAACCTCCCACCCCATCCAGACAGAATTTGTTTTCAATTCACCATGAGGAGGATCACCTAGAAGCCTAAGGAAGGGAATAATTTGGAAGGACTTCTCACCAGTCTCAGCTGGCAGCCAGCACGCTCCTACAGGTGACAAGCACCAGAGCTGGGTGAATCGAGGAAGATCTGCACCCCATCTCCACTGCTTGGCCTGGGGCCCTGCTTCCACTTTGCAAGGAGGCAGAGAACTACCACTGACTGTCCCTCACCAGAGCTGGGTCTGCTAGAGCACATAGCCCTGCTGCAAAGCATGGCGGGTCCTGCAGAACCCATCACAGATTCCCACCCCACAGGGGTGACACTTGGGTTTGTGCCTCAGCCTCTCAGGAGACCCCCCCAGCGTCACAGCCCAGAGCGGGTCTTACCCTCCCTCGCATTTGGAGCGAGAGGGAGAACATCAGGTCTGATATTTTCACTGGTCCCAAAATGTGTACTTTTGTACATACATAACTTGAAAAACATTGCTCATTTAAACTTTGCTGTATATAGTTGAAATTTTGGCAGCTCTAGAATAACAGGAATAACAGTAACAGAAATAATTTGCTTTACACTGGTTCAGAGGAACAAACCTGTCCTTCCCCACAGTGCAGTGCTTTTTCTTTGCCCTCCTGGTGACACACTGATCCAGACACCCTGAGCATCGTGCTGCCACCAGCCGTAACCCACATCCCCACCCCTGGCGGCAGTCAGAAGGATGCTTTTCCCTGAGCATCCCCCATCTCCCCTGCGTACAGCATGCCTCTGGCTGGCTCTAGGTGGTTCAGAAGTGGTTCCTGGCTGACCTCTCCTTGCCGCTTGCTGGCAGACGTTGTGCCAGATTAGGAAAGTGGTGTCTGCCCTCCCACGTGCAGCTTGTTTGGGAGTCTGCTCTGAACAGTGGGTTTAAATGGAGGCGGAATGACAGACAACGCTGACAGCTCTATAAGGTGATACAGCAGAGCTCATGATATGAGGAAGTAAGCTGGGGAGAAAGCAGACCTGTGCCTGGGTCAGGATTCATCCTCACTTTCCCTGCAGTGTGCAGCTGTCACTCTATCACCAGTCTGGTGATTTACCCTGGTACTGCAAACCAGCAATGGGCACACCATGCCCTGGAACATACCATACTTTAAATTGGAGCTGGAGGGCAACCCCCAAGCTGGAGTCCTGGTGGGTTCAAGCATGAGGACAGCACCCTGCAGCATCTGAGGAGAATCATCTTTCCCAAAAACACTTTTAACTCCCCGTGCTCTGCAGTTCTGCCAGGACAGCAACATGGGCTTTGTCATGTACTGACCTTTGTTGAGCAGCTGGCTTCAGAAGAGCTTCTGGTAATAAGAGTCAATGTTTATCAAAGAAAAGTCCTGCTGCCTGATATCAGACACATGTGCATAATAAGCAATGTCAGTGTTAATTTCTCTGGCTTCCAGTTGTGTATTTTAAGGTATTTGTCAAAGCCAGCAAAAAGGGCCATAGTAGTGCAAGCTTGGGGATAACCATTGTATTCACAAACCAGCTCCTCTGCAGGTATGAAGCAGCATCACCTACTCCTGCCATGCAAGCTCTCAAATGCAGAGGCCACAGGAGTAAAAATATACCAGTGTTGAACTGGCAAAAACCACTTACAAACCATCATCAAATATCCCAGTGTCACCTGTTTCACTGTTCCTGGCAGAAAGGGGGTTTCTAGTATCTCCCCGCAGTGCTGCTGCAGCTGACCATGTGTACCAGCACCTTTCCCTGCAGTGAGAGTGAGGTGGCTTCTGCTGCCGCTTTACTTTTCTCTGCTGATGACAACCAGAAGCATTGCCCATCTCCTCTGGCAAACTGCATTTGCTTTGGGTTGCACAGAGTGGGGCACCATAGGGATGGTCTCATCCAGCTCAACTACCCATCACCCTTCACAGGGTTGATCCTGCTACCCTCCACCACTTTCTTGGGCAATGCCTGATCACCTTCTCTGTGGAGATTTTTTTCCTAATATCCAAACTAAACCTCCCCCAGAGGGAGCTTTGTGGGAACTTTGCTGGATGATGGAAACTGATAACAAACTCATTCTCATTTTCAGCCCCTCAAGACTGTTCCTTCCCGGCGGTGTTCAGCACCATCACTCTTATTCAGCAAAGGTTTGAGCAAGCCGTGGCTGCCTTCCCCCAGGTAGGTACCTCGTGCTCCACATGCAGAGTGTATGCACAGATGTTTAACGCCCAGGAGCAAGGTGATATACCTTAGCTTGCCTATGCATATATCCTGCGGTGCTGCCCTCCCACCAGGTCTGTGTGAGCCTGCAGGAGCTCAGCCTCTTCCTCCCATCTCTCCCACAACATGACAAGGGCTGCCAGTGCTGGCTCCTTGTTCAATGTTAGTTTCTGCCTATGCTGTTGAGAAGCCTCCACTGGCAGTTTTCCCTGCAGAGCATTCTGATTCTTTGCTTTCCAGCTGCTTTTCTTTCTTCTGGGTAGCAAAGCCTTTAAAACAGGCAGAAGCTGGCTGTGATAGCATTTATTGCCTTATTTTGCTATAGGTCACAGCTTGCCTAGCCAAACCAATGGTAAATTTCTGATGATGTTAGTGTCAGTGCTTCCTTCCTTCATTAAACTGATTTCCAATAAGCAGAGGAATGCTATCATTTGAACTGCAGCTACTTCACTGCTGACTCCCCTTCTACTCTCTCATAAACTCAGTCAAATGGCACTGCCGACAGAGCATGGTGGTGTTACAAATAGGCTGCTTATGTGTTAAAAAAAGCTTGCAGAATTAAGACAGGAAGGGCAGCAGTATCTTGGGTCTTCAGGTAGAAAAGTCTGAATCCTTGACCATTCCTTGCTTCAGGAATGGGGAAAGTTGTGCTGTACAAGCACTTGCAGTTAATTATTCTTCGTTCCATGTTTCTTCAGAGGGAGCACATATTTTGCATTCATTTCTTGACATGAACATCAGGAGCTGTCAGACTGTGAGAAAGGCTGAGTTTAACACTTTTCCTTTCGCTGGAAACATTCCTGATTGAAGTCTGTGTAGCAGCTCTGTGTGACACCTCCTGGCTTGCCATACGGCTTCATCTCAGAGCCCAGAATCATCCTGCAGCCTTTGAGGGGGAAGGGTGTGTGGCTGGTGGAACTCAAATACTGAACCAGTGCCAGGACTCACCGCTCTGTTTTCCTTGATGCCACAATCTACTGGGTGTTACAAGCCCTACAAACTCCAGGAGCCTGCAGGGAAAAGGAGCTGTTGATGACTCTATAGGAAGGAGACAGCAGCATCCCTGTGTTGGCTGGTGATGGGTGATCAGCTGAAGGGGCAGTTGTGCCCCCTTTAACCTTGCGTCCCTGCCTCCTCCAGCCTCTTGCTTTGGCTTTTAGTTCTCTGTCTGTGAGAGCAGACCCAGCTGGGCAGGAAAGTGGTCCCAGTGCCTCAGCCCCTCTTCATGCACAATATGGGCCCTCCCTCTTGTTTCTGCAGGAGTCAGCATTTACCAAGAGCACAGAGCTGTGATCCACACTGTTGCTGGTGCCATCAGCTAATTTGCAGGTGGTGCCAACAGTTAATTTGCCTGTGGCCTGTGTGTATAGAGGATGGAGGTGTGCTCTGGCAGTCTCCCCTATTTCCTACCCATCCAGGCAAGGCCAGTTTAGTATCTGAGCAGGGCAAGCAAATGTCAGGTGCGAGCACTGGGCTGCCCCTGGAAAGGGAGGGAGAGGGCAAGCAGCAGCACCAGGAGAAATAGCCCCTGGGCCCTGGGTTTGTCTGTGCTCCAGGAGTGGAGCTCCTGGGGCAGGCCAGTGCAGGAGCTGCCACTCCTCCAAGCAGCGGTCCAGGTGTATCTGCTGCCTCCCTTTGCCCCAGACCTTGCCTCATGGCTGTCCAAGCAGCATCGCTCTCCAGGCAGTGTGGGCAGGAGAGCTGTGATGGTTTTCACTCTCCCAGCAGCTCACCCCTGTGTGACTGCCTGCTTTGCCTATCCCTTGAGCTGGTGCTAATCCTGCTGAATAGCCTGGGCAGAGCCTCAGCTGCTCCATCAGCACCTGCCTCACCGCACTAATGGCCACAAAGGCCTTGAGTCAGCCCATCTCCCAAAAGGAAGTATCATTTCCACTGAATACATTAGAGTCAATGAACACACAACAGCTCTGAGGTACAAAAGAGGTTCATGTGAAAGTCAGGTTAAACTCAGCTTCCTTTGTGCTGCAAACACAGCTCATCCCCAGGACCTCCCAGCCCTTTGCCCAAGCCACTGGTGGCTTCACTGTGATATAAAGCAATAGAGAAGGCCCACAAATCCCTACAGGAAAAGCCTTTTTCTTGTCTGTGATCAGCATAGGTTAATCAGCCTTTAAATGAAAAATGTATTCATTATTCTGGAAACCACTGACATCTTGTGCAGTGCTCCAGACTTGCTGCCTGCAGACACGGCTGGAGCATCTGAACCTGCAGAAGCATAGAATCTACTACATAGAATCACAGAAATGTTAGGGTTGGAAGGGACTTTTGGAGATCATCCAGTCCAACCCCCATGCCAAGGCAGGGCCACCTACAGCAGGTTACACAGGAACATGTCCAGGTGGGTTTTGAATGTCTCCAGAGAGGGGAACTCCACAACCCCCCTGGGCAGCCTGTTCCAGTGGCCTGCACCCTCAAAGTAAAGAAGTTCTTCCTTATGTTGAGGTGAAATTTCTTGTGTTCTAGTTTATGGCCATTCCTCCTCATCCTGCCACTGGGCACTACTGAAAAGAGTCTGGCACCATCCTTTTGATACCTGCCTTTGAGATATTTATATGCATTAATGAGATCCCCTCTCAGTCTTTTCTAGACTAAACAGGCCCAGCTCCAGCAATCTTTCCTCAAAAGATGCTCCAAACCCCTAATCATCCTTGTGGATCTCACTTAATAGCAGAAAAATTGTCATAAGTTGGAATTGTCACAAGGAACTCACCTTCATAAAGCTGTCACCTTTCAGGATTCAGAACAGTCACAGATATAATATACCCTGAATTTTTCTGTGCTGATAATAAGCCATACAAATACCACAGAGCATTTACTAGAGCATTATCTTTCATAGTCACCGTACAGTGAGGATGGATTTCAACTGGAGGTGAAAGCCTTTGTGGTCTGATTGCCAAACCCATGAACCATGTAGTCCTGATTCTTCTCGGTGTAAACGGTGATTTTCCTTTTTCCCTAGAGAGGTTACAAACTACCTGACTGTGCTGATGTAGGTGATTGTAGTAACTGAAGTCATCTCCAGAAAACTGATGAGTTCATTCATCTTGCAGATTCAGCTACCTAGAAACTAATTTCCTCCAGCTCTCAAACCAATTCCTGGTTGCAGTGGTGTGCAGGACACGCTTAATCAACTAGTTCAGATCCAGACTTTGACTGCAGAGTTAGCTTGTGAGATGAAGTCACTATAGCGTCTTGTTTCTGGATCTACTGAGCAATTATCAGTAGCATTAGGAAAAGGTAACGTAAGCAGACTCCTATGCTTACTTTGTGGTTATGAACCAACGCACCAATCAGAAATCCTTTGGGTTTGTTGGAAAACTAGCAATGACAAACTTCAAGACATAAATAGGACAAACCTTTTGGTTTAAAACATGTCCTCCATAGCAAACCAAGATCCTGAAGAAACATATTACTTGGGATGTTGTCTAGACATCCTGACAACTGATGCTTATTTTTGTACCAGGTGTCTTCTTTGTATCTTTTGTACCTCTGAGACTGAGTTTGCATGTTGCTCATTGGGTGCTAACTCCATTGGCCACTCATGGCAGGGAAGACATTAAACAATATGCATCCTCTTCAAACATTGATGGAGACAGGATTCCTACCCCAAAGGTTTTCCACTCGGTTTTCCAGTGAGGTCATTTTGGAGAGCTCAGTGGACCCAGACCACTTGCCACGACAGCAGATGCAATTGCAGAAGATGAGCAGAGCAGTGTACTGAAGATGACACTCAACTGGGCTCACGAGAGTGAGGCAAATCTAATCTGCAGCTTTTATCGTGACATGGGGAAAGTAATTTAATTAACCACTGTCTTGATTTCCAGCCTGATAGTGAAGCTAGCACTGCATTTCCTTACAGAATCACTGGTTCTGGGGGCTTCTTCACACTGATAGAACAAGGAGTGGGGGAGCTTGGGCTCTGTGTTCTTTTCTGTGTTGTCCTGGCTCCTTCCCCTGCCCATGCAGCCAGGTCCAAGCAGGGAGGCACAGTATGTACCGAACTCTCCTACAGAGATGCTGGATCCCATCCAAACACTGAAGATCTGATTCCTGTCATCATGCAACCACATTCAGTTGCCTTCTTTTTCCTCCAGTGGCGTGACAGACCTGCCTTGCCAAGCTGAGAAAGCTCAGGGAAATGTCTGCAGAGATGCAGAGGGGGTGAATCATGCAGAGTCTGGGGGCTGACAGCAGAGACCCACTTGTGGAAGGCTGTGGTTAAAGGAGGTAGGAGGGTGTCTCGCTGGCCACAGCACTGAATTGGGCAGGTGTAGATGAGTCAAGTGAAGCTTGCGGCAAAACAACCTCTCTGAGGGTGAAATCAGTGAAGTTGTGGGTAACGTTAAGGAGTTTTATGGGTCAGCTTAAAGCTTCGATTTCCTTTCTGTACCCTCCTACTACTTCTTGACATTCATGCTGCTCCTGCCCTTCACTTTTCTTTCACTTCTGTTCTTCCATTTTTCATCCTTTGTGTGCTCATGTTAGTTGAATGCTTTAGCTCCCTTGTTTAACCAGCTGATGATAGCACTGTGAGTTTCCTCTGACAGACTGACTGATGAGAAAATAATGAGTAAAAATATAACATTATCATAGCACCAGCTGTGTGGAAGCAGAGTGGGCAGGGTACTGCTCTTCAGGGGAAGAGCGAGCATCCACCCCCTGCTCTGGGGTGATGACCTGGATCATCTCCAGCATGACACTCAGCCTCTCTGCACCACAAGTCCCCATCTGTAACATGAGGTTAATAATGCTGCCTTTCCTCGTGGGGATGTGGCGAGGAAAGGAATAGTTAACAACTCAGCACAGTAATGGGGCTGATCCATTTGGAGGTAGATATAAGGCAATCAGGAACTGCAGAGACCTGGGGCAAACCCAAAAGATGAGTTTTTTTAGGGTAGGACTTGTCGCTTTATTAACTGTTAACATAACAGGACTCTGATCCATGCAGGACCTCTCTTTTTTTTTATAATACAAGTAACAAGTGAAAGTACTTCATATTCATTGAGAACACTTGAGAAAGAGTTCTGTGAAAACAGGCTATTTATAAGCACACAAGTAACATATTCAGCTTTGCATGCAGATTAGTGCAAAACTGGTCATAGAAACTGTTCTGATGAGAAACTCAAGAGTTTGGCTGATATTATAGAAGGTGCCTGTTTTCTTTGTAGTTGTTAGGTTTTTCTTGAAGAAAAACCCAAAACTAAAAATATCACCCAAACTAAAGAGCTTCTCAGTGGGAAAACCTTGTCACAGTTGTTGATAGAGACCTTAAAGCTTTCATTCTACCTGTTTCATAGCTTTCATGTGAGCTCTAGAAGCTTGGGCTGCATGACTCCCCTTCTTACTTTTAATAAATTACAGGCCCATAGAAGTTGCAATCCAACTTTATTCAATGAACACCAAACCCAGGGTTTTCACATCAGGAAAGCTAAGCATGATTTGAAACAATATCGCCCTCCCAATGACTGATGTTAACACACATGCGTGGCTCCAAGACCAGTCTCTGGGGTCTGTGATTGCATTAATTTGATGGAGTGAAATGGGAGCTAAGGCATCTCCTGTATAAAGGTCAGCCCACAGCAGGCTGGCCTCCAGAGCCACACTGCTGGCATGGCAAGAAGTGTCCAGACTGCAGTGGACTAGCCCATCAAGGTATACATGCAGCTTTGAGATGACTGGAGGGACTTCAGGTGTTATTGCCTTGTTCCTCCTTATTGCTGTTCCCTGTCTGGAAGTTACAGCCAGCAGAAAAGGCTAGTGGGTTGAATCTCACAGCTCGGGTACCAACTCTGCTACTTCTGTATTACGGTGCTGAGTGGTGGGGTTTGAAGTAAGCTGGAAATATCCCCGCGGAGAAAATATGGGAGCACTTGCTTGCTCTGTTTTACTTGCAGATCAGTGGGAGCAGGATGCTCATCAGTTGGCCAGTGACAAGCAGCATCCAGCAGCAGCTGCTGCCCTCCCAGAAACTGAACTGTACAGTTTCTTCATACAGGGCAGAGTTTGTGCTTCCACCAACACACCTTGCTTAAAGCAGTAAAACTTACGTTTTCAAGCCATTCAGTTATACCAGCTAAACAGCTGACAATTTCATTTCTAAATGAAACTCCTAGGCAAGTCAGAAAAGGTTTTTGTTGACCTTTCTGCATACACACAGTTATTCCCACCTATGTGATGCAAGAAATGTGCGGGGGCAAGTGCAATGTTGCTACTGGACTCATCTAGGACTTAGCTGAGTCCAGCAGTACTGCAGACATCTGGACAAAATTTATCCAGAAACAGCCAGCATTCCTTGGCACTCACAGGATGCTTTCAGGATACAGGGTTCTGCATGCTATGGAAAAATGTACCTAGAAAGGAGAGCTTATAGAAGGCCTTAGAGGGATGGGGCCTTCAGCACTGTGTCCCTGTCAAAAGACAGGTCTGAGAAGAGACAGCCTCGAACTGAGAGATGCACTGACGAAAATCGGGAGCATTGCACTGCCGGGTCTCTCTGAAGGCTAATTAACACCCATGACAGATTACATCCTGTCTGCTGGTGGAAAGGAAACACGCTGTGGGCGTCCCACGGCTGACATTCATGCCTGGCATTTTCCCCATGCTGCCACAGCGAGGTGGGCAGCACAGCCGGCAGTGTGCTGGCGCATAAACTACTGACACCCGACTGGGATGGGGGGTAAGGAGAAGCAGCTTTGCTGTGATGGGGGTTACAGGCTGACTGGGGGTACTCGCTGCTACCTACTTGATGCCTACCCCTAGTTAACTGCTGTCCCTTCTGCCTCAGCAGTTTTGTGCATGGCATTTGCTGCTGCACTTGGCAATCTTGGAAAGGCACATACACATACAGGCCATTAATGCACAGGAGAACCTGTGCTCCTGAGCCTGCCAGGAGCTCTGGTAACCCTGGCCATTGCTGGTGATGCCTCCAGAGCCTCCAGTCAGGACTTCCCCATGTGCAGCAGCATGAGGCAACTTACAGAGCTCTCCTGCCACTAGAGCAGGACTTGCTGGGGCATCAGCTCTGCTGGCAAATGGAGTGCTTTTGCAGACTTTCCTCATCACTAGCACAGGATCAAGCTTCTCAGAAGGTGTTCAGGTGTTCCCAGCTCAGTTCTGCCCAGGGCCAACCAGCCCTTGCCAGCAGCTCCTCGGCACTATCTGGAAGAGGGCATAAGCTGGCTGTCCCCAGCAGGTGGCTTGGACAAGGTCTCCTTGCTTGGCAGGGTGATAGCCTTGAACAATACAGACATGGGCTGCCCTGCACTAGGTCATGCCAGAGCCAAGCCATGCAATGTGCCAGCGTTGTCGCAGCCTGTGCTTGATGTCTCCCCAGTCATTGCACGAGGAAGGACCATTCTCTGCTGTAGGTCAAGGGCATGGGCAGGACCTGGCCACACTGCCAGTGCATCCATAGTCTCTTTAACTGCCTTCCCCACACAGCAACCCTACCTTCCCCCAATTTGTTTCATAGGTCACACCTGGGTGCAAGATTCCCTGGTGCTATCAGAGCATTTCGGAACAGCACTGCTTACCTCCTCTAGCTGGGGTGCCCTGTGCAGCATCTCAGCCCTTGAGAGGGTTTCACAGGATGCACAGGACAACCCCGGCTTCACCATGGATGCTGAACACTCGCCTTGGCTGCCGACAGTGCTCTCCCCAGTGATGATAAATTGCAGGGCTGAGCTAAGCCAAGCAACACGCACCCTCTCCCAACTCAGGTGCGACTGAAGCAGTGTCTGTTCCCTGGGAAAGAGCCTTTGGTGCTCACTGAAGCTGGGAATGCTGGGCAGGGTGAGATGGCTCCGGGTTTGTTTGGAAATCAGCTTCAACCCATGCCATGGTGTCAGCCTGTATGGGCTGTTTCAGCCACTGTCATGAATGGAGCCAGAGGGTTTCCACTCACCTGCTGCCTGTGCTCTCACATTTGCCAGGCTTTTAAGCCTAGACACACAGTTATCCAGTGCCTCTTCTCCCAGGCAATCTGCCAGCCAGGCCCAGGAGTAATTAGCAGCCAGGTTCAGCAGAGAAATGGTGCCTGCACCACATGGCTGTGAGTGACCCAGAAGGGCTCTGTCCTTAAGAAAACCAAGACTGAAATGTGTAAATACACTCAGCTCTTACTGCTTCAGACTCCTACTGCTTCTACTCTGCCTTCCATCCACACATCACCTCCCACAAATGGCACGTTCTACATCAGTCTCCACAAAACCAGTTAATACTAGTTAAATGTCAACCAAAGCAGCAGAGCTTTTGAATTCTGCAGCAGCCTGGAGCTCCCTGGTACCCTGCAGCCAGCACAGCACGCAGGGGCTCTGGAGGAAGCAGCGCATACCGTACGTGTGGGTGCGCTCCTTTTGCTGCACAGGAAGAGGGCATTACTGGAGTATCACTCCTGCTTCTCATTCCACACGTGATGCTGTCAGCTGCTTTGCGGAGGAAAAGGCATGAGCCAAGTCGTGAGTGACTGGGAACAAGCAGATGACGTAGGAGAACCTTCATTCACTTTGAAGGTGTGCTTCACACCGTATTGCTCTGACTCTGCTCGCTTTGAGGTCCCTGAAGACTTGAGCGTCATGGGAATCAGCTGTAAATGTGGTACAAAATCCATCTGCACTTCATTCCCCTCCATGAGAGAGGGCAGACTGGAAGGCACAAAATCTCAGCCCAGTTCACTGGAGCCATGGACAGACCTTCAGTTTCCAGAAACAAATGTCCTTACTGCCCTTCTAGGGCAAGTGCAAGCATGTATAGGCCGCCCAAGCCAATGGAGGAGCCTGGTGTACTGCAAAGAGGCCTGCATATTTGGGTTTTATATGGAAACACAACTTCCCAGCTGCTGGACCTGTTGCATCCTCAAACACCAACCTCGTCTCCTTTCTTGTCCCAGGCAGCAGTCACATCCCACTGTCCATTGCCAGGAAGCTAAGTAGATAGCCCAGATAGATTACTAAAAGGAAGATTAGGATATGACTCATTTTATGTGTGTGGATTCATTCATGGAGGGGAAACAGCTGCCACAGGGGGCTCTTGAAAGTAGGAGAAATAAGCATTAGGAGAAGTTATATCTGTACAAGCTGGGAAAAATCAGATGCGCAAATAACCACACTGTTAATAAGCCATTGTGAAAGTTAGAGCTGCACTGAAAAAAACATCAAGTTAACTAGTGGTCACTCTGCTGAGATCTTCAGGAGAAAGGAAGAGCCTTCTGAGAGGATGTGTGCATTAACTAAAGCAGAAGTATTCTAGTCAGACACACATTGCTGGCTGGGCTCACTCCGAGACTAACCAGACAAAATTCCAGTGTGGACATGCAGCCAGACTAGATGATTCTGTGGACTCATGTCCACATGACTAGCCATGACACCGGTTTTCCTAAGGAAAAAAAGAGAAACACCTCTCTTCTGCTTGACATTCCCTCATCCTGCAGTCCTCACCTGAGCACAGTTTCCATCAGCCTCTTCAAAGTGCTGTTCACACAATCCTGCAAAGCCAAGGCCAGATCCCACTCTTGGCCCTTCTCCTAGCTCAGACCATGACTCTGACGTGCCACCATGTCCTTGCAAAAATAAGGGCCTAATTGCAAGATGGCAAAAGAATAAGCATCTAAAGAGATCAAACACATCCAGAGGCATCTAAAGAGACAAGTCCTTGCTTTCTTGGGCAAGCAGCAATATTTAACTATAGCCAGCCACACTTTGCTCTCCCCTGCAGTTGTAAGGTTGACCCTGCGGTGGGCCTGGATTGCAGAGTCCCAGCAATAAGCATCCATCTCCCTTTGGCTAACAGCAACAACCCTACTTCTACACAAGAAAATGTGCACACTCGTTATTTCTCATAAATATCAAGTTAAGTGGATTTTCTTCTAATACTTCTATTATTTTTCATATAATATCTCTAAAAATAATGCCTGAAACCCCCTACCTGAAGCGGCTCTTGAAAAATAACAAAAACCCCCAAGAAACTCTCCAGTCAGTTATAAACAGATGACGGGAAAATCCTGCACTTGACTAACTGTAGCACTGTGGCCAGGCCTTGTCTTGGGGATTTCTCAAAGTTCAACTTCTGCATGAGTGAGTGAAGGGCCAAACCAAAAGTGAAAATCAGGCTCTGCATGGAGCCCTGCTGAGCCAACCACAGGTGAGATGGGTAAATCTGCAACTCCCCTTTTCCTTCCAAACCAAACAAACCAAACAGGTCGTTTTGGTTCTGGCTTGAAGAAGAAATTTGAAAGGAGCTCGATTTCTTAAGAACAGCTGCACAAAACCCTATTTTTAGCAGGCTGCTGGGGACTTTCTTGCTGAAAGTCAAAGAAATACAAGTTGGCTCGCATTTTAAATAGTGGGTTTTCAGCTGAGGTAACTGCTGTTTTCAGTGAAAGCATTTTATATTCAATTAAACTTTTCATGATGTGGAAGAAATTTCCAAAACAGTTTCAATCTTCCCTTAATTTTGCAAAGAGACAAATCTAACCTGGTTTTCCTCAGTACATGTGGCTCATCATGGACCAGTCAATCGAGTGCAGCTGCCCCATCAGCACCTGCTCGCTAATTCAGACCTGCAAATGGGCATGTCCCTGTCCCCATCCTCACCGCAGGGAAATCCACCTGTATCCTACACTCAGAGAGCCTCCTCACGGCATACCTCTGCAGGCTGTTATGCTTAGGTTATAGCAATATTTCCCAGGAAAGTGACAGCAGGTTCTTAGTTTGAAAAGGATTACCAGATCCCTTCAGACTGGTAACCACCTTATTGCACAGACCCCAGGTACCTGCTGTGGTACAGGCTGTGACCTGCTTAGGCAGAAACCTGGTCCCTGTTTCAGTTGTGGTGCCCTGATTTGGTTGAGCTCTAGTCACTACACTGTAATAAGATTAGTAATAATGATGCTAATGGCTAGATCAACAACTTCAGAATCAATCAAGCGTGCCCACCCTCAGACCCCAAACACAGCCTCTGTCTATGTAACATACTGACACAGTAATCTTTCCTTATCAGAACAGCTGACTGACTGTTTATCTAGCATTTAAGCATTTATCACTGGTTTTCAAATCAACCATCTGACATTTCCTGATTTATACATGCAAGGCGCAAGCTTTCACTTCAGGAGAGTGACTTACAGCCTACTCTCACATGGAGGGTCACTGGCATCCACTGCTTTTCCACGCTGGCATTCAGCCACTGGCAGCTCCTCCTCCAGCTCCCACTTTCCTAGTTGAACTCTCCATTTGGACCCTGGTAACACAGTCTGTGGTTCAGATGCTATCTAATGAGCAGGTCCTTCAAAACAAATGGGGGTGAGAGAGCAAGCAGCTCTGTTTGTTTTAAAGAAACTTTGAAATGTAATAACTCAGGAGGATACTGATGGCAGAAAGGGAATTTCCCTGGACAGGCTCGGTCTGAGGGGTGCTCCTGGCAGAGCTAATGGGGAAGGGAACTCCATGGCACAGACAAAGTTAGGTCCAACCTTTAAATACATTTCATCTACTCCATAGATCAAAAATGTTTCTGTAGACTCTTTGCTGGGCGAAGTGTTCATTTCAGAGTCCCAGGTATTGCTTTTCGTAAGCTTCACAGCTAGAGGAAAATGAAGGAGGCTATGTACCCTGACGGGAGCGATGCTTTTTGAGTCCTTTATCCTCACAAAATTGCATCAGGAATCTTGCACACTGTATAGGCCATTATTCAGAAAACGCTGCCACTCTGAACATGTGCCAGCTGGATGCGTTGCAATTCATCCTGTGATAAGAGCCTGGGTAGCGACTTGCAGCAGTGCTTTTGCCCAGGGGACCAGGACAGCTCTATTGTAGCAACAGAAGGAAAGGTTTTCTGAACCCTAGCAGACACAAAGTGGGTTCTAAAGTATGATGTTGCCCAGCATCTGATGTGTTTGGTTTTCAGTTGGGTTTCGGGATTGTTTTTTTCCCCTGCAACTGTCCTGCATGCATGCACCTAAACTCTGTGTGGCTCATACATGTAGTAAGAATGTCTGCATCCTTCTCCTGCATCCTGTCCAGGTTAACTGTGCCATGTACTTGGAAATGCACCCCAAATCAGACTAATTTTCCTTTTCCTGGCGGCACTGGAGGAAGGGACTTTGATTGTGCTCCAGGGCCTTAAGGCTTTGATTTTTTTTCTTAGGAAGATCTTCTCCTCAGGTAAAATTATCAGCCTAAACTCTAAATCCTTGAGGGGCAAAAAAAATACCAGCTTTTCTGAAAGAGTCTCTGCCATAGTCTTAAACTGCAGACACCCCTGGACAGCCGTTCTCTTCACACAAGCAAAGTATTCAGCCTGCACACTGGTCAGCCAGCGCACTGCACTTTGTTGGCTTTTCACAATCCTCCTACATTCAGACAAGTTGGTGCTTCTTCATAAACCCCTTACTTCTTATATTACTCAGGGGGGAACTTAATTTATCGGTCTGAAGGTCTGGGAAACAACAGAGGCTACACCTCCTGATTCAGCCTCAACTGCAATATTTGTTTTAACAATGGACGAAGTGCATCTTGTGTTTCCCATCAATGCTACTCATTTCTGCTGAGAAGTGACTGATCAGAGAGAGCTGACTGAAAAAGAACACAAAGATCTGCATGCATTCCTATCTAATTTCTTCTCACAGTCAGCTCAGATGTAGTTTTTAATTTCCATTGTTTGGGGTAATGAAAAAAGTTTCAGTTATTGAATTAGATCAGAAAATCCCCTCTATGATACCCATGGCAGAATTCTTAGAACCAATTTGCAAGGTCACTTTTGCGATACTGTGATACAGGCTTAGGCTTTTATTTCTGCTGAGAAACACCAGGAAGAACAACAGTCTTTCCCGGTTCTTTGGGGTTCTTCATTTGCTTTGGGGTTTCTTTTCCTGGTAGGCCTACTGGCAGTTGTAAATTTTTTCCTTGATTTTTTTGGCCTGTTCTTGGGTGACAGAGGAAGGAGAATGGAACTCAGCTGATACATAAAGAGAAGAAAGGCTGAGTCTTTAATGGGAATGTTTTCATCTACTTCCTTTAGCAGACAACATTAAAAAGTATAATTTTCAGGAGCCTTCAAGGAAAAAATAAAGAGTAATTAAACCCAGAATTTTGAATGTAAGCTCATTCAAGCATTTTTCACCCTGCCCATGTTGCGTGAAAAGATTAAGGCAATAATGGAATGCATTAATTCACTTTGTTAGTCATTCTTTAACATGGCTCTGTGCTGATAAAGGTCTCTTTGGGTATGACTGAGAACAGAGTGATGCAAAAAGAATAGGCTCTGGCAGAGAGGAAGGCTCTTCTCTATTCAAGGACAGGAAGCTCATCCTGCTGCCAGGACTCAATGCAAAAGGGCACCATATGTGTCACAGCTTGCATGGATTAGAGAGACATTTGCTATTGATTCTATTTTGGAGGGTAGAAGATGCCCCAGAATAATGCTGCTGGTCCTTACCAGTAATGTCTCCTTTGAACACTGTGCTCTTCTGCCCATGGGGACACAGGCTGATGTACTGTTAAAATTGAAATGTTGCCGGTGTATTATCATTCCTGCTTTTGTTTTGGCAAACAGTTTCTAATGAAACAGAACCTAAATCAGCCTTCTCCTATACTCTTTTGTCAAGAATAAGTACAATTAATAAACCAGGGACTTGGAAGAAAAAGCTCCTTATAAAGGTATGAGAATTGCACCTGATTCTGAAGCAAGTAACATAATTGGCCACCAGAGATAGAAACCTGAATTAAGTGGCTTTTGAGCCTGGTTCAGCCTGCCAATTCCTACATTCCTATGTTTTATGTATAATGGTTGTCCACAGTGATATGGCTTAAGATGAAAATTCAGCTGTGTTCATACTTCCGTGGGCTGCTGAGTATTTGGATACGGAGGTTAGCTGTGGTCACCTATAGGGGCTTCCCACCACCATGCGTCTTCACAGAAATCAGTTTCAATTGCAACTATAAGCAGAAGCGTCCAAGTAGTGTAAGAAAGAACGTTCCCCAGATTGTTTCTAAAATTGGGAAGTAAAAGAAAGCTGGCAAGACCTCTAGAACTAATACAAACGGTAGACTCATTCACAAGGTACGCCACTCTTGTGGAGTGCTTCTGCCACCCAGATGTTTGGGCTTCCCCATCCTTGAGTATATTTTGAATATAATGTAAAGGGACTACGCTTGGCTGTTCAGAGAACCACAAACCCCCAGGATCACCCCACACACCACAAAAGCCTTCAGGGTATTTAATCATGTTACTTGGTGATCTGCTCTGTAGACACCTCAACGCAATCATCATAGAGAAAAAAAGGCAGGGTAGTCCTCTTAAATGGATACTATCTGGCTCAGAACTATTATGGACATGAATTACAAATGCAAATCTGTCCTGCATTTCCGTATTCTTTTTTTTTTCTAACTAAAAATGACAGAACTAAAAATGACAGAATATTGTAGGCACACAAATATTGCCTGTCTGTGTAGATGGATGTCACTACATGTAGCTATGCATTTAGTGGGATGGATCCTGTTGGCTTTCCTTTTACACAATGCATTTTCTTATGGAGACAAAAAATAATGATGCTCAGATAGCTCAGAGACTCTGCTAAGACTCCACAATATTCGAGTTTTCTTGTTCATATTAGAATAAAAATAGCATGTGGTCACCCACTCCAAAAGCAGAATCCTGCTTTATCACCATCAGCTCAGAGCAGCGGCATGGAGGTCGTCTGTTGTAGTTTCTCGGGGACCCAAGAGAAGAGATTTTGCCTCAGTTTGGGCTGGCTGCATGTTAGTTGATGAGGCATGAATGTGACCACTGTAGGCTTTTCTCTGTGCTACCAGATAATCTGAATACCCACCTCTGGCTTTTTCAGATATGCTGTGGTTTGTAATCAGTAAGTAGTCAGTCAGCTGCTGTGAGGATGACACAAGCAATGGTCAGCTCAGCACTGGGAGAAGACTCAGTAGGGCAATAATGACCAACATTGTAAATGGAGCACTCTGGTCATGGGAATGAGCAACTCATCAAATTTTTCACACAGCAAAAGGCACGTAGTTGCTTTCAAAAGAGTAACACAAGCCAAGCTAAATCACTTGAGTGGCAGCAAGATGAAGAGCTCATTTAAAGGGAACCAAGCGTATCTGAGGTGCAAAAAACTTTCACAATTGCACAACAGGCCACTAGACACCGAGACAAGACACAAAGCAGATGCCACAGATCATATGATGCTGTTGGTCACATGAACCAGGTTGCAAAGAAAATCTCTGATGTGCCTTTTAGACAGTTACTCAGCAGATCAGCCGGTATGGACCTTGCGGAAGGTTATCTATCTTCCCCATTTTGTAGTGGTAAGCCCTTGTTCTCAAGAGCCCTTGGCACTGTTAAAGAAAGAGATGGGCAAAGGCCCTCAGTCTCTGTGAGGTAACAGTGGGAAAACTTTTACCTTTCCATACTGTAGCGTAGATTGTTTCAAGTCTAAAAATGATTCTACTTGGTCAGAATCCTTTAAGGGGACAGATTAGAGGGACTGGCTTTTGCCTCCTCGGTTGCTTAGTTCAGCACAAGGAAGCAGACCCCACTTCTGGTTTATCAGCCTCCCACATGCTAACAAAACCTGACAGTTTCTGAGGAGGAGGGTGTGAAGAAATGTCACCAGCAATTGCTTTCTGAATGCACTGGTGGGCTGGAATGTCCTCTTACTGGCACCAATATTATACATCTTTCACAGCAGCCTCTTGCTGACGTGCAATCATGGCTGCAGATCTGCCTCTGCTCTCATTTGGTTTTTGCCTTTCTCTTTCTGCTTGGTCAAACTGGAAGCATAAACCCATCTGCTCTCTGGGCCTGGGAACAGTTTGTACTCACCGTGCCCTGAGCAAAGCAGGGGAGAACCCAGCTTAAAGCATCCTCAGTGGCATGAAGGAAGCCTAAAGCAGATATTACGGAACCCTCAGGAAAAATCAGACGTGGGAATCCCAGGCTTCTTTTGCATGAGGGTAGTACAGGCCCATGTTGCTGAAGGGAACCTAGGTGAGTATATGAGAGAGACCTCACAGCATAAAAGAGCAGAGAACAGTCTAAGAGCAGAGTGCTACTACTGTTAAGTGAGCAGTATAGTTGGAAGGAAAATGGTGGTTGTTTCCTAAGAGCTGCACAAGGAGAATGTCTGTCTTTATCAGGAACTGAAAGCACATTTCTATAAATAAGAGCAAGAAGTATTTATTCCATCTTAGTTTAATACTTCATCAGGGAAATAGTCTCCCACCAGTTTTCCTCCTTGAAGGAAGCATGCTACTTACTATTCAGGTCTCAGCTTTTGACTGCATCGTCTTTGGGTGAAAGCTGCTATTTTGTGCTGTTTGAAAAGTACCTTGAGCAATAAGTGTTCGTTCTGTGCTCCGTCAGTGAACCCTTAGTGTTGCACACACAAAACTAATTATAACCATCATCCCAAAAAATGAAGGTATGTTTGTCTCATGTTCCTGTGGTGTCAGTGTTGGGATACCAACGCTAGTGTAAATGGCAGGATGGAGGGTAAAACCAGAAAGATGCTATAGGTGAGAAACCATGGCAGTGCCAGTCAGCATGTCTTCACAGCAGTGAGTGTTGGTGGTTTCTGCCCTACTCTGGGCCTCCATTCCCAAGGCTCTGCCCCAGTGAAATGACTTTCCCAGAGATGGTTCCCGTGGTTGCCCTAAGACAAACTAGAAGTGAGTCCCTGCCTCTGCTGCCTGCAGGTGGGGCACACCTTCCTCCTGAACCACAGGCTGGGTCTTGGTGAGCTGTGGGTTGTGTGGAGCAAGAAGGCAGCATTCAGGTGTGAAGAAGAGCAGGAGGTGTTCATCTTCAGATGCAGTAGCTGTCTTATCCCTGCCTGGACCACCAGCTTCTCTGTTGCCACTTTCTGGTGAATTGGTGACATTTCACACCGCTGTGCTGGGTTGTGTGGCATAACATTCATCCACCATCCTATCTGGGATACCTCAGGCTTGTGTGAGAGAGTGGGAAGTGAAGGCACCACTTTGTTTTTAGACTGTGACCACATTACTTTGAATTGATCTTCTCCCCCTTGAAAACAGGGAATGCAGTAAGTGTGCAGCACCACAACAGTGAGGCTGGTTTGCAGGAGGGATACGGGACGAGCTGGGTGAGAAACTCTTCACCCATCCCATGAAAAGTTTCTGAGTCTTACAATTTTTCAGAATAAAATTCTATTCAGACTGCACAAAACTCCCATTTCCAAGGGTATTTTTCTAAGAAACAGAAAGGGAAGATGAAAAGGCTGCACTGAATAAACAGAAGTGGAAAAGTCAGGCTAGACACACTTGTGCCAGACACAGACTTACCCATACTGAGCCACTTTCCTGTCATTGGTTGAAAAACAGTAAAATGAAAGTTAAATTCAGTGGGTGAATTTTAATTGCAACATCATTCTCTGTGATGAATATGTTTATGAATATGTTGAGCCTTTAAGAAATACATCTCCATAAACCGCAGAAGTAACTTCCCTTCCACCCCTCTTGCAAAACATATTCCAGGAAATCATGAGGGAAATAATAAGTCTAGTGAGGAATCCATTTCCAGGAAGAAAACCTCAGGCTGGATGGGCCAAAGATAAGAAAAACTGAAGATTGTGGAGGTGAAATATAATCACAGAAAGGTGTGTGGTAGCCGCATATATCAACGCAGAAATAAAAATGTATTGAAAAACATGGGTTATGATGAGATGTATTAAAAAAAACTGAAATAAGGAAGGTAAGAATATTATTTACATTAATCTGAAGTCAAATCCTTATGCATTCCTTTCAAATCCAGAATGAGACAAGGATCTTATTAAAAACATCTACATAGTTATACGACCAGAGGCATTATGAGAGCACATAGAGTGAAGGCAGCTAACACAGATTTGCCCATCAAGTGGACACTTCTCAGTCACTTCACAGTTTGACTCAGCAACCAAGATCACTTTCTTTCTTCAACATAATTTCCAAGAGAGAAACCAGAGTCGCCTTTATTGCTTTGTTGTGCAGGCACATGCATCCTTTCACTTCAAACTTTGTGGTCTATGAGCCTGAGTTTGAAAGTTGGTGCTTCCAAGCTCCTGGCAAGTAGAATCAACTATGTTTATAAATCTGAGTGGAAGAAAACTGACAACGCAGCTTAAGCCAAGTCCAGCGAGATGAACATAACTGGACATCATTCCCACTAACATGATGGATTCGTGTTCCACTTCTGTTTGGGATAAAAGTGTCCACAAAGAGGAGGAAACAAGGAACAGTAAGAGTTAATAAAGACAGCCTACAGACATGGTTCAGGAGACCCTTTTTTTTCCTGTCCTTCTTGTTCAGAGCAAGAATGATGCACAGCTTCTTCAGGCGGCTCTACAGAAATCCTGCAGATCCATTCCAGCCTGTCTGCCCTCTTGACAGTCTCTACTGTGACTTTGATCTCCCTCCCAGAAGAAGAGCAAATGGAACACCAGATGTAAACAGCTGAGCAGTTGTAGGACAGGTTCTTTCTGCTTGTCACTTTTCCTGGGGTTTCTGACCTCAATGCTACCATGGCTCTCAAGTATGGACACTGCCCTAACTGGGGGTGATCAGAGCTGCTTGCTCCTCACTGAACACTTTCTTTCATCTACCCAACTTCTGTATATCATTATGTGTAACTTCCAGTAGTATCTGCTTTTCTTACTCTACCCCACCATCAGATCATGGTCTGAAAAGAGAAAATGAGAGAAAAGAGAATAATACCATATCTGCACAAGAATTAAATAATTCTTTCTCTCTGCTAATGATTACTGGGTATGTATCTTGAAGTCCTTTCCAAACCTCACCATTCTATGTTTCTATGATTCTATGATTCTGTGTTTGTCTCCTTGAAGATGTCAGCCAAATGTCCTTGCCATAAGCCCTCCCACTTGAACACTTTGTCATTGTAAGGGTTGAATCAAAAAACAATGTGGTGGCTTGCACCAAGTGAGTGCTGCTATCTCAAAGCTCACGATGCATGTTTGCATCTGAGGAGTCAGTCAGCTCCTCACCTAGCATCTCAGTCAACTGCTGCCTCCCTGTCTTGTGGGAGCAGAAGGAGTATGTGCCAGTACAGATGGAAGCTGTTCAACTGACTAAACCATCTCTCTCCTCCCTGAACTGTTGCAGTTGATTTGACAGCTGTCAGATGTTCTCAGCACGGTGGCTGCTGTTGTTGCTGGATTTGTACTGATGGGAAATTTCCCTTAAATGTTCCTGTATCTACTTGTCATTCAGACAAGCCAACAAAGTGTTCCCAAGGCAATCCAAGGCAACCTTGGGAAGGTCTTTGACTATGTTTGGTACTTTCTACATCCCCAAAAGGCGAGTGGGGTTTAAGAAAATAATGTGAAGATATTTGTATCACTCTGTAGCTTTCCATATGCTGAACAGCAAAGACAGTGTGGTTTGTTGGTCTCTCAAATTAAAGGTTTTCAGGTACATAGATGAAGGCTCACAATCAATTCCCCCTTAAACATCTTTAGTCCCCTTCTTCAGAGAGCTACAGTCATCATGCACATTGAAGATCTGTTACTTGATGTTAGGTTGAAACACAACCAGTCCTGGAGGTGTTGAGAGAAGTGTGACTGTACATGCATTGTCCTGTAGGACAACGGGTTAGTAGGGTCATGTTAGCCCAGTGACAACAGGGGAGTCTGTAGAATTAATCAGCTATGACATGTGCAAGTGCTGTTGTCCATAACCAGCCAATACAGTAGGATGGTGTCTTAGTTTTCTCTACACTTTCATTATCGTTTAATACTTTATGGGCAGATTCAAGCACCTTCTGAATTCCTGCAAGACCTTAGCAGGATTCGTATTTGACATTTTGCATTATAACACTACTTATTAAAAGAAATGGTACTTTCCTTGTTTTCTTGTGGTCATGCATATCACTTTTAATGCATCGAGTTTGCGGAGAAGGAACAGCTTCTGTCCATGCACATGATTATTAACCTGTCAGAGGTTATACAGTTAGTCCTGTTAAAAGTTTATACAGTGTGACAGCATGGTGGAGATGTGTTAAAGGATCTCAGTGATCCAGGGCCCACTTACAGTAGAGAAAATTACACTAAAGGAAACATCTGTCTTGCTTTGGCCCCATAAATTAGTCCAAGGCAGAGCTCATTCAGAGCAGAGTTTCACTAGGGACACAATGAAAACTCTTCCTTTGTAAGATTTTGACTGGTAGTAGATCTTTGACTTGTACCCATTTTTTTCAGAGATGAGTCATTGACTGAAATTTGATTTAAGCACCATTTGGAGCAACTTATCCCTGAATCCCAGTTTTGCAGCATTCCGATATTTCTGTGACAACTCAAAAATCTAGATGCTGATCCCATCCTTTTTCTCTCTATGTCCCAAGACATGGTATTCCAGGCAACCCCCATGACATTAAATCCACCCTCTCTAATTAAAAATCAGATGCAGTCATGTTTTTACCTTCTGTTTTCTGTAAAAGCAATTTTGGGAATGCTAAATAGAGTCTATAACCTTTATACCTCCTTTCAGTGGTACTGAAAATAAAAGGGACCACAATGAAAAGCACTGCCCCAGGTTAGTTTTACTTCAGCCATGCTCCGTGCACAGCTAGCATGAAGAAGAGCAAACTGAAGGGAGTTACATCTCACACTGCAAAAGCCTGTCTGCCCTCTCCCTGATACTGCTGTCACCTAAAATTTGACAAGGCAGTTATGTTCCCAACTCCTGTTTAAAATGGGGGTGTGTAGATGATTAAAAAGGAAATAGGTCCCTAAGTATCTTTCAGTATCTGATCCTTGACTCCAGTTCCTCACCAGAGCCCTCAGTGGTAAGTCCCCAGCACCACATTGCCCACAGCCTCCAATGCCAGCTCCAACCTCCTAACACAGAGACAGTGCAGAAGTCACGGCAAAGGAGATAAAACCCCACAAGTGGGCAAATGTTGTTTCCATTCCCTCTTCTAAGGAACAGAGGCCAGAGTGGTACCTTGACTGTGTAAAGTGGAGCTGTCATACATGTGTATCATTGTGAAAGAACCTGTGGTTTCTAATGGAAATCCTTCATTTTAAGGACAGAAACTTTTTACTAAAAGTGATAGAGTATTTAATGTCAGCAGGCTTTTAGAGGTATTCTCTCATAAAGGCACGATCTTACACCAAAAGCCTGGGATTTGTTCCAAGTTTTGTTGTCACTTATCCCTGTTTAATTTCAAACACCACCTAAGTCAGAATGGTGGTGTTTTACACATGGGCCCGAGGTGCACGGAGAGCCAGGCTGCAGGGCCTTTTCAGTTATACCTGCACGGATACAGAAACCACCACACAAACCACTGTGAGGGAAGGCATTTTTGGTGGGAAAATTCATTCTCCAAAACAAATGCTAACTTACACATCAAGAAAAGAGAACCAACAGAAACTGCATCTTGAGGAAGTAAAATTGTGATCTGTTAAGCAATAATAAAGAAGAAAAAAAAGAGAAGGAAGAGAAAAAAACAACCACAGTGACTGACCATGATTTCCTTTTAGAGGATTACCTCTGTGTAAGCAATTCAGCAACTACTTTCAAGTTGGGGAAAGTTTGGTTGGTTTGTTGCTTTTTTGTTTTGTTTTATTGTTTTTTTTTTTTTAATCAGTACAACATAATTCATCATTAAGAAATGAAACTGCAAAATACAGGTGTCTTTTTTTTCCCCTTAGTTTTATTAAAATCACTTTATCTACATAGAATACTGGCCAAACCCCGACCAAAATTCTCCAAGCTAAGCAAGGCAAAAATCAGTGGTTGGCCAAAGAAAGGATGCTGTTCCTATTTGTTACTGGATGCTTCCCGCACTGTTAACTTCACACTCCAGAGCAGCAGCTAAGGACTTGTCTATGCTCTCTGCTGAAAAGTGATAAACTGAATCAAGTGCTTTGGTTCACTGGACATCTCAGTGTTCACACAGACGGTGTTGCACTGGTGCAAAGGGATGCTGTCTGGCTTGTTGTTAGGATATAGAACAAGAACCACTAATTTCCCAAATGCCTCTAGGAAATTCACTGGTTTGGGGAACAGTTGCTTGCTTGCCTGTTGTGACTGAAGACTGAAATTAATGTTGAGACTAGAAGTTAGTGGGGGCAATAGAAAAGTAAAAAACACCTTGGGAGGGGGGAGGAGAAATGCAATTACATAAGCCTTGCCTGTGAGACTAGGAGCCCAAGATTAAAAGCATACAAAAGATAAAATCCAGTTAAACCTGGTAAAGATTCTGCATGGTTAAAGAATCTGGCAAAGGACAGCAAAAATTAGAGGTCAATGAATATTGTGTGTGAGAAGTTAGACACCAGTGCCTTAGAGGGGGTAACTGTGGGTTAGGGGTTTCTGAGGAGCCACCACTGAGGGCCCTCACCCCTCTAGAGAATTAGAACCTTTTTGTTAAGGGGTCTTTCAAACTTTCTTGCTAAGGAGGCTAAGAACCTTCTTAGGATCTTGAAGGTACACTGCAGGTGCAGTGACTGCACTGCCATGTGACCCTTCCCAAGCTCACGCTGAAAGAAGTAGTTATCCCACTTTCTGTCTGATGTTTAAAGCATAACATCTGCTGTGACTGTGCTGGAGTCCCCATATTAGATCCCTTTTTTGAGGTCAGGCAAAGGGAGGGGGATTCATGGTCAGAAACAGTTTTATTACAGAATCTAGATAAAATAGATAGCTCAGTTACCATATTGAATGGCTATTTCATTGTGATATTGTCATATTTCCTCCTGGCAATAACTTACATGCTTAAAATAAGTGAGAAATTGATCTGGCCAGAAAGTGACTGTTGCATTTCTATATGGTAAGTAGAACTGCAAAGACCTCGAGGGACACAAGTAATGCCCAGAAAACAACATATTAGCCTCACAGATGATGCACTTAAAACATATTTATTTGTCAAAGACTTACTACGAAGATTAAAATTAAGGTCTTCTTTTTGTTATATGGCACAGGAGACAATAGAGGCTACGAACTCTTTACGGGGTTCTCCTGTATGTACCACTTTTTACCAAAAGAGATCATAGCATCTTGTGCAGTGACCTTTTATTTTTGGCATTTTATTCATGACAAACTGAGGCAGAAAGAAGGCAAGCTACCTTTCAGGTGTGGCATGGAAAATCAAAGAGCAAAACAAAGTATACCCTGGAGTTCACACACAAACCCCTGACACAAAGACGAAAATTCCCTAATAGGAGATTACAGTGTGCTGTAGGTTTGATGAGTAAGCCTGTTCAATTGTTAAAGTAACAACTTTTTCCATGATTATGATGTTCATTAGGATTTTTCCTTTAAGGTCAGTACGTGAATATTATCTGCATTGTTTATTCATGTCAGTCTCACAGTTGTGACAGGTTTACGTTGCAGCACACTCGTCCAAAGAAAACTGCGGGAATGCTTAGTTCTGGAACTAAACAGAAATGGTGCGGGGCGGAGGGACAATCACTGTGACAGAACACAGGCCTCTCAAACTCCTCTTCTAGCACATCTGGCTCTCCTAAAATAGCACAGAAAGGAGTCAATTACAGTAATACATTGTATTTCAGTGCCTGAGCTTAGCAAATGTTTTTGCTGAGTATAGCACAGGAGGTGATTAACTTAGAGCTATAATAATTCCAGCGGGTTATGTTTGAAAGATACACTCTGGGGATCTGTGTATAATGCAGTAAGAACAAGCACTTTGCCTTGTTACTTACCAAATGGAAGTAGTACCAGCATCTTACGTTTGGCATAACTTACTTACAGGATAACTAGTGTTCACTTCTACTCCCTTAATACTAAATTCAATTAAGTTACACAAGGACAGGATCAGTTCACAGTGTTGCACAAGCAATACTAAGACTCTTTGTAGTAATATGGTCTTTGTTTTACACAACTGTTACAGCAGTTCCTGTACATCTTTTTGCTTAGCAATTTTATATTTTACAGTGCCTTAGACCACACACAGTGACTGCTTTCAGAGAGGAAAATCCCAAAGGAACACACTCACCCGATAAATGGGAGAAAAGGTGTAGCTCAAACAAAGCACAAGTAAAGCTTTAAGAGGAAGGGGGAAGAGAAAACAAAATCTTCTTTCCAGGCTTCAGCCACCACTGAGCGGGGAAACGGACATGGTAGCATGCAGGTACCTTCTCTGCGTACTCCTTACTGTCCTCTCTGTGCAATGACTGCAGATCTGAAAGCAAAGGCAGGGTTCAGAGCAGGCACACACAAGTGGAATAAGCAAATGCAGCCAGAACAGAACCTGGTCTGCTTGGCAGCACCAGTAATTAATGGCCAACTTCACAGGAACACAGGCCGGAACAGAACAGCCTGGCCTTCAAGCCGAGCTGTCTCCAACAATTAGCTGATATAGCTGAACTCAATCTCAAAACCATTATTTCTTCTCCCCAACCCACTCTCGCTAGCAAGTGATCCCAGCTCCTGTTTGCTCTGGAGAGTGGGAATTCACCTTTTATTCCTGGCCTGGAAAAGTCACTGTGCTTTTGGAAACGTGGAGGCAAGGACCTGGCTGTCCTGGTTCCAGGGGGGGGATAGCTGTCAGGGCACCCTAGTTATGCCAGTCAGTGTTGGTGCCCGAGGCCAGCTTGTCCTGCTCCACAGCAACACTATCCACATGTCCCCACAGCAGCAGCAACAACAGTCATGCTTGCCCAGAAACCTCATGGTTCCCTGAGGCAGGAGGCAGAACTCATGCCATAAGAAGCATTTGCTTTCTCAACTCCTCATACGGTAGTCACGCTTTAAAACAGGACAGCAATACAAACGTGTTTATATAAAACACTAACACAGCAGCTGTTGCTAGTAGCAACAATATGGCAATCACTGGCTAATATGGAGATGTTTGTTTCAAATTTATCATCTTGATTTTGATGGGTTGCCAGAACTTCAGAGAAGAACATTTTATTTTGCTGTGTTTGGATGTGCATGCACAAGGACAGGGCATGACAGCAAATAACTCTCCCAAAAGTACAGGGTCAGATTTGCGCAGGGGATTTTAATTGCAGCCAGCAGAGTTGTGCTTGGAAGTATCTGCTTTGACTGACACTCCTTTTGCCTTGAGGATGGAGTAGAGGTGTGTGGTCATAAATGGTCCAATTCATGGTTAATTTAGTGGTGATGAGGATCTGGTTATGGGTTCTATTTATTACGAAGCAGGTACAACACAGGAGTGACAAACTCACAAGGGCATCACTATGATGAAGAGTTTTAGGATATTCCCATCATGGCACTGGGGCTTGGAGGAGGCCAACTGGAAGTGAACAATGGGGAAATTCCAGCTACTCCTGGCTGTTCCTCCTGGGCGTCTGTGGTGACAGCTGTGTTCAAAGCCATGGACACTTTCTATGCCTGGAGCAGCTCCTGTTCTACCAGGGAAATCATATGGTCTTGCCACTCCTGATCCTGGCTTTCTTTTCTAGTTTTTGTATCAATGGGGAACATACAAAACAAACCCCAAAATTACGCTTGGCCTAAGTTTTCTTGGTATTATTTCAGACTGGCTCCTAAGCCATAGGCAGTCTGCAGATCACCTTTTGTGTGAAAGTGAGATGACTTACGCCTGAAAAAGTAAATTAGGATTCAGTGAATCCAGGTTATCTCTGGTTTCCACTGATTCTCACTTTGAGATCTGAGATCATTCTGAACCTGAGATTCAAAGCAAAACAGAAGGTGCAAAACGAGAAGAAATACAAGCCTACATCAACCAAAAGCAGAAAGGAAGCATTAATCCTGAAAAACAAAGTCAGGATTCACACCTTCGTAGATTCAGTAAGACTTTTAGTAAAAAATGCATTCTGTCCCTGAGAACTTGGCAGAAAAGCACCATCTCAGTTCCTGATTTGTGAATGGAGAACATAAAGAAGCAAAATAAGTGACAAACCTGCTAGAGTAACAAAAAAAGTGAGTAGCATCTCACTTTTCAATATTATTTGAGTACCTCCAACCAGAAATCTTGCAAAGAATAGAATTCAGACTTAATTATACACATTCTCTATTATCTTGCTGTTTATTGTAAGCAAGCAAAGATTTAAATCTGCATCAGTTGGAAATGATGGGCAACTTCAATTCCCCAGTGGCCACATCAGAGAACCCAAGGAAGGAGTGATTCCCAAGCACCACCAACCTGAAACATCAACCTGAATTCAAACCAGCACAGACCCTTTGGGAAAATGGCCTATATGCACCTGCCCTCCACAGCTAAATAACTACCCGTTAGAACCAATCACTGGATGATGGGTAAAGAATTTCAGAGCTGCCAACTGAGCGTTGGGGGGGCACCCATGAAAGAATAAAGAAACCGTCCTGCACATGCAACCCAAAGGCTGTTATGGAAAGGGCAGAGATTACACTTTGGGCTGTACTTATGGTATTATTTTTTATTTGTAGCTTTTTCCCTATGTAACCCAGCATGTAGAAAGTCGGTGCAGTTTAACTGGCACTGCAATCTAACCTGGATATCTATTTAAGGATAGAAATTGGCTGAACAGAGCTGTGAAAAACTGCTTGGATTTTGCTTTCCAAAGGCAGGGTTAGCACGACCTGATTAAAACTGCAGGAGTTCAGCCCCAGCTGGGTTGATGGATCTCGCTCTAAACTGTTACAAGTAGGAGGTACGGAGTGGCTTGATGAAAATTCAGGCAACCCTCTTTTCGGTGACCATACCCTGAACTGTGCCTATGCAATCCACACCACCTCTGGAGAGTAGTAAAAAATCAGAGCCACCTTCAGTAGCCATGTAGAAATGTAATCTGTCCCCAGCAACCACCCTGTTCTTTGAATCCATGGGCAGATTGTGCAGAGCTCTCCTTTCCAGAAAGACCCCCACAACCCACCCAAACAACACAACAACTCTCTGACTTTGGCAGAACTGCTGTCCTTATTTTCATAAACACCCCTATTGTCCCCCAGGGAGAATGCAGTTGTGCCAGTGAAGACAAAACTGGAACACAGCCTCTTTTCCACACAGAGAGGTACTGATAAAGGCTCCTCCTGTACTATATAAGCTCAAGAGTCCCAGCTCCAGGCATGTCCTGCTGTCCCCTCCTCACAGCTACACTCCTGCTGTGTCCTTGCTGGTACTACAACAGGGTGAAGGACGGTTTCAGGATTCATTCACAAGCTCACTCATTTCTAAGAGCTATCATGTCAAACACTTGTAGTAGAAATAAAAAGTGAGCTGTGGCTGGGATTTTCCCATTTGTGGTTTGGTAAGGAGAGAAGAAAACAGATGCTTTCCAGCCACAGCAGATTTGTTCATTTGTTCTTCTGCTTACTATCAGCTCCCAGTTCCTTTCTCCTCCCAAGTCATGCTGCCCCTTCATTGGTAAGGTCTGGAGTCCTTCACTGAGCCACAGCATAAGAGGAGAGAGGAGAAAAATAGGAGAAACTGCCTAGCTTACTGTCAGTCACACAAAGGGGGAAATAACCATCTGGTCTGTGTTGGCAGCAAGCACTGTACAAGCCCTCATTCCAAAAACTGGCTGGGTAAACCACTTGGGATTGGACATGAAAGCAGCCATGGACTCAGAGGCTATGGCTCTTGGACTTCCCTGCTCCTGCCTTCCCTCCAGTGAATCACTTCAGCAGAACTGAGGGAAACAACCTGATGTACGGGAGGCGAAGAGCTCAAGTTGTTTTCCATATGGGCAGACAGGCATATAACATACCTTCCACACACAGTGACCATTGTATTTCCAGAACTGTTAATGGATGGGAACTAATTAAATAGAGATACAGCGGTGTGAGTGCCAACAGATAGCCTGGTGATGTGCTATCAATACACCACCCATTACTGTATCTTTTCCTCCAGGGAAATTGAAAGCATTATGCCCTGTGTACAGCTGTGCCCTATCTGTAATCTAAGCTTCTGGCCTGGCTAATCACCACCCATTAAACTCCCATTTTCTCCATGAGTCACACATTTTCCATATCAAACCCCATGTCTTAATCATGAAACATACTGAGCTCAGAAATATGTCCGTGTATGTTGCTGGAAGTGAAGGCAAGGCAGAACTGAGCTGCATAGGTCTCTGAGATACTCTCTGAGATATGTTTAGATACACATTTGACAGACCTACTGAACAGTATGCCACTTTGTCCCAGGAATCCTGCTGGAACTATCAGCAGGGGTGCTGCAGCTGCCAGGGAGCCTCAGAACAAATTCTCAGGAGAATTGTGCATCTGCCCATGGAATTTACTAAAGGAATTACAGATATCATGGGACTGCTAACTAACAAAAAAACAGATACAGCAGTGAGCAGAAGATCAGTAGTAAATATACAGGGCTGCAGAGCAATTACAAGTTTCAGCCCCAAACAAGTCTATAGACTTCAGAAGCATAGAAATGATAGGTCTCAAGAAGACTTCAAAGGTCTTCTACAGCATCTCTGCCCCAGCAAAGCAGGGCAGCTCTCCTTTTGCCCTTCTGGACAAAAGTGAATTCAGCACCTTGGATTTCTGCCAGAGTCAAGCTGAGACCACCCATCAGTTTCGCATGACAACCCAGGGCCAATACTACATGAGCCAGGTCTGATGTGGTTAAGCAAAAAAATGACTTTCAGGATGAATTCAGCAGCGGATGTAGACGTAATGTACATCTACAAAGAGCTGTGCTATGACACAGCCATGTCTCCTGCACCTGTGAAATGGAGGATCCACTGTGGGAAGCACCAGACAGACCACAGTTTTACAAGTCTGTTTTCCACCTAAATCCACCACTGAAGTATTCCAAACCTTTGATGCTCAGCCTTAGCTCCTTTTTTTCACTGAAGACTGGTACTCAGAATACTGGGTTGTGATTTGCTTCTGTCAGTGAATCAGTAGAACTAATATCATGCATTTAACATCAAACATTGATGAATTTTTGTAATGGACTGCTGGAGTACTGTTGCCCTTATGCTCCTGATGTGCCCAGGTTGGGGGGAAGTCAGCAACAGACCCTGAAGAGGTACAGGGAGACCAGAGATAGAGTTTTCCTGATTTTTTGATCTCTTCAGTAAAACTAAATTTTATTACTTGGACACATAATTTTTACTAAGAAATATTTTAAGCAAGACTTTTATTACATATTGTCATGCATTACTAAATAATTACATATTACTTCTATAGAAGTTCAATGCTTAAGATTTGCAAGAACTAGTTGGCAATGGCAAAGTGTGTGTCTGCATCTGCTTGCAGACAGTAAACTGTTCCCATTAGCTTTAAAAAAAAAAATAAGTACAGAAACATTTCCCTGAAATCTGGCTATTGCACTCCCCCATGTTTTTAACTATTCCTAGTGTAACTTCATCTTGTGATGCATCTTTAAACTGCAAAGCCTAAGATCTCTGAGCAGGCAAAGGACAGGCTGTACCCACTGCCCTTTAATGGTAAGAAGCTGCCCACACTGCAGCCCCCTCTACAAGTCCCACCTCATGCTGATGATGCTAGATGGAACCTTTACCTGGCAAGTGTCTCATCTTTTCCATCCATAACAGCTAGGAGGGTGCTTTTTTAATTATTTTTATTCTTTTAGGAAAAAAAAACACCCAACTCCCCTAAAAGGAAAGAGGAAGCCAGAAATTTCGTAGCTCCTCAGTCCTGCCCCATGATGCTTCTTCCTGTCTGTGAATTTCCACCTACCCCCTTCTGCATATATAAGACAGCACACGTGGGGTAGAACTGTTTAGTTGCCTGCCTCCGTGCAAAGGATTAGTAGCAGTGGGGAGTGATGCTGTTTCTCCTTTCCTCTGCAGCTCACGGGAGGTGAAGGAGCTCTGGCTGGACTCGCTCCTTGGGTAAGTAGTGCCTGGGATGAAATCTGCGGTGTTGCAGTTAAAGTCAGTGGGGTGCTCCAGACACAGCTGTACAGAGATGTACAAAAATACAGAGGGGAGAGGTGCGCCCACTGCTAAGTGCAGCTCGTGGGCAGTGCTGACTGACTCGCTGAGCCTTGTGTTTGCAGATTAACAACCACGTGTAGCTGTCAGCACTTGCTCATTTTTTGTATGGATCAGAAAAGGAAAGCTGCTTCTTTTCTGTTTTAATCAAGAGCCAGATAGGGCAGCTGGGCTGACTGCACTCCACAGAAGGGCTTTGTGACTGACTTGTGTGGGGTATCTTGCTGGTTCAGGATCTAAATACTAGACTGCAGGGAAGAAAGACAAGATGGGTGCAGTTTTACAAAGCTCTTTCTCTGTCTGTTCCCTGTTCAATAAACAGGCAAACAAAAGGACCAAAGGAAAGCAGAGTGTCCAGAGCTCCCCCGTTCAAACTCCTAATGAAAGTGTTAAGCAGCTGTAATACTGTGAGTGTCTTTATTGTTCAGCTCTGTCAACACAATGATTTTGAAAAGCTCTGATTTCTAAACTGTAGCAATTACTCACCTGGTGGCTTTTCTTTCTTGCCTAGTCAAAGACACTAAATACTGGGAACATGGAGAATCTGATTGAGCACCAGTCAGAGGTAAGCAGCCGCTACATTTCCCCCTCCCTGCTCCTTCTTGGGTACACATGTGGAATATCTTAGCAAAGTGGCGGTGTCCCCTGTAGGAGCTGCTGCCTGCCTACCATTATCCACGAGTGGGCAGAGCCCTACAAAGGCAAACCATGCAACACTACAAAAGGAGCTGGGAATGGCTGTGAGGAGCCAGCTCATTCCCTGGGGTCCCAAGGAGCTTTGCTGAGGAATCTGGCAGGCTCCAAAGCCATTAGGGCTCCCTGGAGGAGTTCAGGAGGTATTCTCCAGTGCCAGGGGAGTACATGGAAGAGCAGGCTGTGCCCTGCTGTGGCTTCTCTGGAACTAAAGAACACCTGAAAGAGCTTGAGGTTGTGACCTGCCAGGAAGGTCTAGGATGGCTGGCTGAAAGGTTTACCACAAACCCCTCTCTTGGGCAGTGAGGCAGTGTCACTCCTGGACCAGGGTACCTCTTCAGCCTCGGGGTGTACATGCCCTTTACCTCAGGGTGTTGGGCATGATCTGGTTAGTCCTGGAGCCTCCCACAGGTTTCTGAGGAGCTGCAGCAGCTCACAGGTGGCTTTCATTGCTGGTGGCAGCTCTGTAACCACAACTTGATTATTGCAGGCTGATACCAAGAAATGCCCCCCACTGGTCCCAGCAGATACTGAAGATGGACTTTGCCACTCAGCTGGTAAGTTTTAAAGACAAACTGAGAAGCTTCTACAAGCTTCTACCTACAAGCTTCTTCAAAACAACCCAAACCTGCCCACTTCACCTCCCTGAGAGCAATCCACAGCCCTCAGCGCCATACAGCACCTTTAGCCCTGGAGTGCCAACTCACTTGCAAATGGCTTCTTTCCCATATGCTCAGTGGTAGAGGTGACAGTGCTGAGTGCCGGAGGTCTTGTATCCCTATTCCCTGGTCCTCAGAACCCTGTTTCTTTATGTTCTCTGGCATCGGTGGGAAGTAAACATGCTCCTTTCTCACTTGAGCATCGCCACTGAGGTGTGGCTCTTAAGGAAGTACCAAGTACTGCTATCAGTGGTTGTACACCAGAGCAAATAAATCCCCTTGGCAGGAGCAACAGCACTTGATTTTTCTTGCCCACCGATAAACAACCCAGAGGAGAACATTGGCAGAGCAGGGTCAGATTTGGAGTAGACCCATCATATCAGATTGTTTTTCAGGAGTATCAAAAGCAAACATTTTACATGACACTATAATATTAGATGACATTCTCATAGCTTTTAACCCCTCCCTACCAAGGACTTTGCTAAGCCACAAATATTTGTCCTGAGAACTTATCTGCATAAAAGACAACTTCACTTTGGAGTAGAAAGGCAAGTCCTTTATAGGAAATTTGCAGAAATTTCCTTTAAGCTTCCTAGAAAGCTTTAGAAAGCTTTCTAGCAAAAGAAGCCTCCTTTTCTCAGTGTTTCTGAAAGGAGAAAAAAGGCACATCCCATCTCAATGCAACTGTCATCTCCAGATTCCTAGGATGCCCTCCTCTTTAAGATGCAGATGCTAAACTGATGCTAAGAGATTTCTTCCATTGTCTGATTGACAGGGAACAAGCACTAGCAGGACCATTATCATCAGAGCTGGCAAAGCTGGAGCCATGTGTTTTTATTTGAGCCTGTAAAAGAGGCTGAAAAGCAGGAGCCCTTAGTTCCACTCTTGACCTAAGGCTGAGGCACAATCAGACTGTGTAGTGAGATATGTCCTTGTGAGCTGCCCAAGTGACATATCTGCCTTAGATATTTATCACAGAAACCACTGCAATATCAGAAATCTCTGTAAATGCTGTATTTCTGTGCCTTGTATGTTCCCACTCTCTAAGAAGAAATGGTGACTAGAATGTAAAAGAAAACACCCCAAACAGGAAAGGTGGTGTCCTTAGAGGGATGGTCACAGTTTCACAGTTTAGGCAGTTGTTTCCTTAGTAACCACTTAGTTGTCTTTCAGTTTCTCCCAGTTCAGTTTGAGTTGTTTTAACATACATCTCTCCACTGCACACAGATGAAATAACATACACATGAAATAACATACACAACCACATAGTGCTCTCTGTTTTGTTTAGGGTTTTTTAAATTTATTTTTTTGCTTTCTTTTTGCTTGCAGCAGATGGAACAAAGAAAAGAAAGAAGGTGATACCACAATCATTTACTCTGAAGCGAAGCTCTGCCAATGGGAATTCCCTAGGGCAGTTAGACTCAGATGCCAAAATTGCTCTGTTTGGCCAGCCTCTGGCAATTATCTGTGGGGAAGACGACACACTGCCCCAGCCCATCCAGGTAAGCAACAGTGGTGATACAGTCATGATACCCTGGCTAACAGTGTGAGGCAGGTCCCTGGTACTTGCACAGCAGCACCCAGGAGACGAGTGATTTTGGTGTTTCCCCTCCATACACACTTCTGATAAATTCAGGGCCCATCCCAGATGTAGAAAGGGTCAGGTGTGTAGGTTTTGTCCAGCTCACCCAACTTCCACAGGAAGTAACTTTGAGTGGGAACAACCCAGGACCAGGAATACGAGTTCTGTTCCTTAGTATAAACATCTGTGATCCTACAGAAGTCATTTCAGCACCACAAACTTCCAAGGATTTCAGTATTTCCCTTAAAAAAGTGTTCAGCTGTGAATACCTAAACATATATTCTGGATAAAAACACTCTTGTGATTTTACTCCCACAGATTTGGCTTTTCCAATAGATAGGCTTATGTCTCTTCTAAGCAATATTTTCTTGGCTTTGGAGGGAAAGGATTTGAAGTAATACTTAAGACATCCCTTATTTGCTTCTGGAAAGAAGTAGGGATGCCTCCAATGAAATTAGTGGAATTCATCAGTCAAAAACCAGGGTGGGTTGGGGGAAAATCAGGTTATTACTCATGTAATCTACTTGGAAAAAGAACTAGATAATGACCAAATCAGAGCACAGTGTATTTCTGTTTCTAAGGAAATGTTCAGATACTAAAGGACCTTTTCTCAGTAAGTGTTCTTCCATTCCTGTCTTTTTCCCTGCAGGACCTCTTTGCTATATTGTATAGGAAAGGACCTTCCACTGAAGGGATATTCAGGAAAGCTGCCAATGAGAAAGCACGAAAGGAGCTAAAGGAGGACCTAAACAAAGGCATGAATGTTGATTTGAAAAGCAGATCTGTGCACCTGCTGGCAGTAGTCTTGAAGGTGAGCTCCTCTGACATTGGGAAGACATTGTTAATCTTCACAGGCCCACTGCAGTGCCAGACCTGACCTATGTGGGACTCCAAGCTAAAGCCAGAGCAAAGGCAGACTAAGTGTTTCAGGGCTGAAAAAGTTTGGCATTTGCTTTTTCCACCTGATTTTTCAGTCCCATTTGTTGTGCTGTGGATTCCCATGACCACAGGAAACTCACTTTGTCCTCCTCAGCATCCTCCCAGGGAGGAATACTGAGATTATGTATGGGTGAACAAAAAGAAGCTAAGACCTGGGTCCTTTTGTTACCCCAAGGTGCAAGTGCACCTGGCATGTATTTGTGTATTGCACTGCACTGCCAGTGATGATGGTCTGATAGCTGAAGCCAGCCTGCCTCCTAGTGAGCTCACATCGCAGTGATGCTCCCTCTGTGCTCAGGGGTAGTGTCCACAGCCTCAGCTAAATCTCTTGCCCTTGCAGGACTTCCTCCGAAATATTCCCTCCAAACTGCTGTCAGCCAACCTCTACGAGAAGTGGATGCAAGCTCTGGAGAAGCCAAGCAAGCAGGAAAAAATTGAAGAATTGAAAGAGTAAGTTCTGCAACCAGGAAGTTTTGCAACAAGTCCCAGTGTGATGGAGAGGCTGATAGGGGCCAATGATATCTCTCAAAAATGAGAGTCTCATTTAAAAGCATGTTATTTATATCATCTTGCTATTGCTCCACAGGGTTTGGTTTAGAGGGTTATAGCAACAGCACTCCTGAAGTTATTTGAGGTTGTCCTGTGAAAACACTACTTTAGGAAGAGGAGAGAGGCTGCAGTGTGCCACTAACACAGTCACAGTGCTGTGGGACAGGCTGTGACAGGGAGCCTGCACATCTGCTGGGGCTGAGGTCAGGCACATGCAGACCGCCACCACGTTTTGCCCTTCAGAAGGAGCAGATGTGGAGGCTGGCTGGGAATGCTTTGAAAGCTGCACAGCACAACCGCAGGCTTTCACATGCCTTTGGGAAGCCTGCAGTGACATCTCCTGATGTCATCCCATCTACTCAAGGACATGGACTGCTGTAGTGTTTGCCTTTCCATCAACACCTTGTAATTCAAGGTCTTATAATTAACCACACGCTCAGCTGCTGCTGGGGATTTCTGGATGATACTTCTGCTAAGCAGTGACAAAAGCACACACATGCCTCTTCCTGGAGGAAGTGTCATCTGTCTCAGTTTAATTGAAACTTGCTCAAATGAAGAAGCAGTGGCCGCTGCACCATGAATTAACGTCACGTTTTATTTCTGTCCATGCAGGGTGGCTGAAAAGCTTCCGAGGCCAAACCTGGCCTTGCTCAAGCACTTGCTCTCTCTGCTCCACCACATCAGCCAAAACGCTGAGACCAGCAGGATGGACTCCAGCAATCTGGCCATTTGCGTGGGCCCAAATATGCTGAGCCCAGAGACAGACAATACGATCCCCCTGGAAGTGCAGAAGGAGATGAATGACAAGGTGTGTTGACTCACCACCCAGCCACCCCCTTCCAGGCAGCTCAGATCATCCAGAGGGATCCCACTGCCACTGCAAAAGCTGAACAAAAGAGCACCCCTGCATACTGGGAGTGCCCTTACCTCAGGTGCCTGCAATGTGATGGGCAAGGCAGCCCCTTGTTTCACCTCCCTGAGCAAAATAAGCACTTTCTCCACAGCTCCCTACATCATAGTGCAGCTCCTGCATTCTTTGCACAGAGAGGGTAAAGGGGCACCAGTGGGCATTGATACCCATGGGCCCCCTGGAAGCCAGGCCAAAGCTGTGGCTGATGGTGTTTTGTCTGTATTGGGGCAGATCAGTTTGTCTGCAGCATCAGACCTTGTCTTCCTGACAAGAACTCTCTGACTTTAAGCTAGAATTTTGGCAGAAGCCACCGTGCTCTGTGCTTCCCTTCGTACATGCAGGCAGGGGCAGGAAAGACTGTTCAATATGTTTTCCGCCCTTCTGACTGAAATAAACTGTTTTTTTTTGTATGCAGGTGACAGCATTGGTGGAGTTCCTCATAAATAACTGCTCAGAAATATTTGGGAAGGACATTACCTTGCCTGTGTGTTCCTCAATTGAGTCACTGGAGCACACAGACAGCTCCACAGGTATGAGAATGGATGGGGGATGTCACAGACTGGGACTGCTGGGCTAAGTTCTTTAATTTGATATGGGAATACATCTGTGGAAACACAATTGTAGAGGGCTTAAGACATTGTTCCAGTGCTCTTCTACAGGAACTCTTTCCATATAATTCCCTTTCATCCTCACATGATCAGTGGAAACTAACAGGTCCTCTTTCCCTACAGAATACCTTTGTGCTGCTCATCAGAATGACTCTGCCTATGATAGCCCAGATCCAGAAGCTGAATGCAGCCCTAGTACCTCTCAGGTGGAGCATCCCAAAGGGAGGAGCACTAGTGTGAGCAGAAGATGCCCAACCTCTGGCTCTTCACTGACTAATTTCAGAGATGACATCAGCATGATGGACAGGAGGTACTCGGAGCCAGACCTGTCCTTCCAGAACCGCCTTGAAGGCAGGATAAGGAATCGGAAGCTAAACAAAAGTGAGGACAATTTTCCAGTTCGGCAGAAACAGCTAGGTTTGGAGGCACTGGAGAAACGGCTTGCAATCTTACCTTCACAATTATCAACTGACTCTCTACCTAAAACATCCTCCAGTTGCTCCCTGGAGAGCTCTGATGGCTCAGTCTTCACCAGCTCCCCCGTAGTTTCACCCTCTAGTCCCAAAAAAAACTTTTTAAATAGGCCCCAGTCCTTTTCCACAAAGGCCACTGAAGACTGCAGTGTGCCTAGCAGAGAGATCAAAAAGCACTCCATGTCATTCTCTTTTGCAAACCGCAGGAAAACACTCATCAAAACCCAGAGCTGGGGGCCTGGAAAAAACATGTTTTTTCAGAGAGACAGTTTCACAAAGAAAGAAGAACAGTTCTCCTGCAGGGTTGTCCAGGAGAACATCCCTGATGATAACAAACCATTGCCTGTGGAGCATCATCCAAGGCCCCGTTTCAAGTCAGTTGATGAAGTGTTCAGAGAGGTAGACCAGAGGAATCCTGGAAGACCACCCTCTTATGAAGAAGCTATTAAAAACTGCCTGGACACTAAGGTTGCCTCTCACAGTCTTACAGTTCAAACTATGAGATTAAAAATGTCAAACCAGGACACTTTGCTGCCTCATCCAAGCAGCAGCTGTGCACAAGACGCAACATGTATGGCTTTAAGGGATCTACCTATTGGCAGAGTTTCTGCAGTGAAGAATTCTGATGTGGAAACCGAAACCCTCAGTGTCACTGTTGGAATAAACTCCCGTGTGAGTTTACCTGTGACCCCGGGAGTCTACCGATTGAGAGCCATGTCTGAATCCTATCAAAAGAACAAACTGGAGTATGTGGCTCGGAGGTGCAGCCAGCCAGCTTTTGAGGTAGAACAGATCCAGTATGCTAAGGAATCCTATGTTTAAAAAGCCTATCCCTTCTCTTTGTACTGTACAAAGTAAATACTGTTAAAATTGACATTCTTTTTAAAGTTTACTTTCAAGAGACCAAGCATAAGTGAGCTCTGCATGAACTTTTTTTTTCCTTGAGGCTCTCTTGAAGTGTCTGTCAGCTTGACATTCTTCCACCACAAGAGGTGGTGGTGGGGAAGACCTGTGTATTATGTAAAAATGTAAGTGAATATGTTGTACATAACCTGTTGTGTGGAAAAGCTAGTTATTTGTTGATAAAGTGTTGTATTTGTATCCCTGAAAGGACAATTAAAAGGTTGGCAGGTCCAAAACCTGCCCCACGATCCTTTTCTTTTTTGTATGGTCACAGACTCCATGCCATTTGTCATGTATGTGTCAGGCTGATGCAATCCTTTGCTGGTTACCTGCTCAGGAAGTGGGCTTCTGCATTAAAAAGTGGGCTTCTGCATGAAGAACTGGGGAAGAGCTGCTCTACCATTAAGGTCACTTCAGCACTCTTCCGTAAATCCCCTGTACTTGCTGCAATCCCCAATTCCTGCTTGCTGGTGATGAGAATGGTCTGATCACTAAGCAGCATTAGCATTGTATACCAAGCCTGGGTTTAGAGGGTCATTATGAGGATGTATCAAGTAAGCCTCATGTGGCCTGAGATGTGTTTAGTCTATGTAAACTGGACAGGCTAAGCTGGAAGAAAGAAGGAGTACCTTCAGGGTTGGTTTTATAAGGGGCAAATTCCCCAAACAACAAAAACTCCTGTAAAGAAACATTCTGAATTCCAGCTTTAAATAGTTAAAGCTACAGCTTAGAAAAAAAAATAAAATAAATTGGTAGTGTCCTTATAACCTTGTAAAATTGACTGGAAGTGCAATGTGTTTTTACATGTAGGAACTTGTTTTGGCTAGCACTTAGCTGTCCTTTTATGGCTCAGCATAGCCTTGAACCAGGAGCAGGGAGACTTTTGTTTTTCTCCTATGTAACATCACTACAATAAAACGTTTCTATGCATGAATGCTAAAATGTCCATTGTCTGTCTTTAACACATCCAGGCCTTACATGTACTGTACCTGCTTTTATAGTATTCTGCAGGTACTGCAGGTCTGCTTGAATGACATGGCATATGTAAGTAGCAGGAAGGAGAGTAATTGGTCAGCACCTGGCCTGACAGGAGAAATTATGTGAGAAGGACCATACTGATAAGCTGCAACTAGAGAAAATGCCACCTCACTCATGTCCTTAAGCAGTGGCATTCTGCTTCCAAGCATGCTGAATGAGTGGGCACTGCTGCTAGGTGCAAAAGGAATTTTTCATTTTCTAGAATCTGAAGCTCCTGAGTCACAGAATCACAGAGTAGGCAATGCTTGAGATCCTCCCATCCTACCCCCCTGCTCAAGCAGGTTGCCCAGCATCATACCTAGATGGCTTTTGAGTATTTCAACAGATGGAGACTCTGCAACATCTCTGGGCAGGCAGTTCCCATATTTGACCACGTGCACAGTAAAAAAGTGTCTCCTTGCATTCAGATGGAATTCCATGTGTTTTAATTTGTGTCCGTTACCTCTTGTCCTGTGTTGAGTGGGAATGATAGCTTTCGTTTATAAAGAACACAAGCATCTTGCCCTGATGGGAGAACAAGTGCGAAGAGAATCCACATGCAGAAGCCACAGATAAACATGAACTTCACAGATAAACACAGATAAACATGAACTTCAGAATGTACTCAAACAATAACACAGCTATTTCTTTGGTAAGTGACTCATTCTTTTTTGAGTGTGACAAGGCTATGGATCCCAAGAGGAGAAACTGTTTGTTTCCTGTCCTGTAACTACAACAGAAAACCTAGGCAGAATAAGCATGGTCACTTCATCAGAGACGAGGAAAGCCTCTAAGTCTAAGGTGTCCTAAGGTAGAAATAACAGTAATACTCATAAAGCTTACCTGTACTCTAAATATTCAATATAGATGAGCCTAAATCTTCCCACTCTGTATAAGAAAGCCTATTTGGAACTTCTTGTAAGGCATTTCAACAGATGGAGAAAAAGGAAGAGAGATGATCTCTACACATTTTTGAGAAACAAGGGGTGAGGTAAAGGAGTGAACAAAAGAGTGGCCAGTCTCACTAACCTTGCTCTTGCATTTCTTTAAGTCAGGGAAACACCAAGATTAACCAAAATCTGAAGGTAAATGGACCCCAAAAGAGATTTACTCCCTCATTGAGAGATGAATGTTGTTCTTCTCTATCTTGCCTGTTTAGTCATCATTATTTTCATGTCATGTTCCTCCACAGAAGTGATTTTTTTTCTATATAAGCTCTTGCAAGATCCCAAAAGACCAGAATAACACAGAAAGCAGAGAACTTTCCGTTAGCACTTACTTATCTGCCTTCAGCCCAGGAAACAGTTTTATCATGTTACTAGCCCACCCTAATACACTGAAAGATCTAGCCCAGCTCTCCTGACACCTCTTCTTTACTGCTGTATCTAAAAACTGAATTATCTGAGTGCCTTTGTCAAAGCTGCCTTTGACTCCTTAGCCAGAAGGATCAAATACCTGTTTACTGCTGTGTCAGTTGGAGACTGATTTTGACACAAGAGTTGAATGATGACAGTAAGCCTCCCATTCTCCACAGGTTACTCCATCATCAGTACTGCATTGCTTGCTTCACACATCCAATTTTCTAAATAGATTTGATGAACACACTCCAAACACATAAGGCATATAGGACTGGAAGAGGGAAACAGAAGTATTAAAGCAGAAAATCTGAGTCATTGCCTTGTGAGGCAATGCTGGAATTCAAGGTATTGGTGCAGCCTGAACTCAGTTCCTTGTGCTTACATCCTGCTGTTGTTTTCAATCACATGATGCACTCTGTTCTTCCCCACAGGATGCACCTGTTCTGTGGAAGAACCAAGGTTGTGCAGCAAAGGAGAAAATTTTAAGTCTGGCATTCCCCAGCATGCTTGGCTAGCAGAGCACCCAGGGTTGGACATATGTCTGTGACTGGTTTTCTGGGATTTGAAAGAGCCGACAGATGAACAAAGGAGTTCTTCATGAAGCAACACGCTCCTCTCTTTCCTTCCCCATGTTGTGCACCAGGGATTTGCAAACTCTTGTTCTCTGCTACTTGAATTATGACAGTAACTTACGGCAAGAGTACACTGTCATGAACTCTATGGTCAAATATTAGTGAAGGCTGAGAGAAACACCATACCTCCATGTTTCACAGACATTCAATCTGGAGCCCAGGTGCAGACTGCAGACAGAGTTAGTTATCTATAGGTTTAGTTATTTCTATCTATATATAGATATAGATATTTAAATCTCAGATTTAGTTATGTATATGCAAGCATTTATGCAAGCCTGTGTCTCATTTTGTGCACAGTCTGCACTTGAATATCTCTCTGGACTCTTGGGACTAAGTTGAGCACAGGTGGAACACAGTTGTCTGAAAGTAGGTGTCTGCAGTCATTTGGGCACCTTAGAGTACCTTCAGGAATTTTCTATGACATCAAAAGTGGATGCAGATCCAGATACTTAGGCAACTGAATCCTTCCTTAAAATCTTCTCTGACTGTGATGGGAACTTAGTGTTTCACCTCACAGGTGAAATAAACTAAACAGATGCTACATTTAGATACCATGAATATAGGGCTCTGTAACCTAGGGCTGACACTTCTCCTGACAGTAAGACTTGGGATTTTAGGCTCCACCTAAGCCTTCAAGGGGAGCATTCTTCAGCAGGTATAGGCCCTCCTGCTTGCCTCCCTTCAGAGCTTGGGGCCTTATGCTCCACCCCACCACAGAAATCTCTGACTCAGACCTCCCTCTTCTTTACTCCTGACTCCTCATCTCTGCCTCATTTTTACTGCCTCCCCATTCCCAGCTGCATTCCTCACCTCATCCAGTTATTTACCTTTCAATTGAACAAAGCCCAGTCTATCCCAGTGGATTTGTTGTCAAAGTACCAATTTAATTTCTGTCCTCTCTATCCTTAGACACACTTTTCTCAGACAGTTTGTTTTCCAGTTTTTCTACATTTTCCCCTTGTATCTGCATTGGTTGTTATTCCAATAAGCCCCACCAATATCCATCTAGTTTCAGTCCCCAAAACATACCTCCCTTGTTTTAGTCTCTGCACATGCAGAGAATCAGAGAGTGACACATCTTGGCAAGCTAGAAGAGAAAATGTGTAATTCATAAAGTCCAGTGTTGACCTCAATTCACAGCTGTAACCATGGAAAGCCTCTAGGATGAAAATTCCACGGACAGAGGTCCTTGACTTCATGGGATTTCAGCAAGGAGTCTGAATATCTCTTGTGTGGAATTATGGGCTGTCGGTTACATTGAAAGGATTTTGATACGGAGCTAGGATAAATAACAAGTCAAAATAAGCCATTTTTTCCTCGTGCCTCACCAAAGCAATTCACCAGCTGTGATGTTAGGGATATTCTTGGTAAATCGCTCACCTTCTCTGGGAAAAGGCATCGTCAAGTACACAGGGCTTTTTCTGCCTCTACAAGCAAGCTCTTGGGGAAGCAGCTTTCTCACCTGTCTGACCTCCTCTCCAAGCTGTTATCTGAAGGGTGGCTCTTTCTAAGAACTGTGAAAATTAAAGAGATTGTGAATCCTCCATGCCTGAGGAAGAACAACTGCTGACCACTTAACAATGACGCACAAGAGAACTGTTACTACCATGGTCACTTTCTGTAACATCTGCTGCAACAGCCCAGCAAAGCTCCTCGTTGGACATAGTCACAGAACAGAAATGCTTCTCTATGTAAAATTTTTCTTCTGTATTTTCCTCCCATGATTGTTACCTGTACACCCCAGACACAAGGTGCAACACTGAGATCACTGATACAAACCTGTGGCAAAAATATTAATGGAAGGAATACCATAATATACCACAGTATAAAGGAAACTTTATACTAACTAGTAGGGTGGAGTGTTTGTTACTGCCCACACTTTGTACTTGGCATTTATTCTCTACAACACTGACACTTGGCTTTCTTTCAAGTGCACTTGGCTCTTCAGAGTTTCTTTTACTTCATTTAGTTTGATGAAAGAGGATTTGCAATCTCCTTTGGACATTATGTAAATGCAGGACAAGACTGCATGCCCTGCATTGACAAACATCACTTGGGGTTCAACAGAATCCTGCAATCCTACATTCCTGTTCAATGTAAATCATGCCTGCGATAATGGGTGCATAAGCCATTCCACCTGCCTACTAAGACATGTTCAAGACAGCAGGCCTCCTACTCCACTGCTCTGTGGGCTCAGGGGGCACTGAGAGCTGTGTGAAGCAGGCATGCTCTCTGCATGGTAAATATGCCCTGTCTCAGATGGAAAGCAGCATAGAATCTTAGTCATCACATTAAGTCTGAAACTAAGGCATAAAGCTAACCAAGTTCACTTTGAAGCTGGTTTGATTAGCTGTCCAATACAGAAAGCATTTCATGTCCATAACTGGTCACAACCAGCTGCAAAATTCAGGTGATTAAAACATGCTGCTACCCTGCTAGCATTAGCCAGATAACAGTTACTGTGGCTATTGTGTGTCTCCACAAGGACAATTTCTGATTACAGGAAAAGGAAATTCACCTCGGTTAGGCACTCTGGTTACATTTTTCTCTGAATTTTGTGAGCAGTCAGTCCTTATCACTTGTGTCATCAGAACAGAGTGAAAACTTCAGAGGAACTTCTGAAGGCTAAAAATTCAGAAGAGGAATTAACTTTTAAAGTATAAAGTCTGACAATAATAGAGAGACAAATCCATGGGAAAAGGGCAGCCACTGTTGGAAATGATACAAACCTCATACAGACAGCTGACTCTCATATATATAGCCAACAGGAAGTTGCTGTGGATGTTGGATGAACAACTGTTTTTTCTGCCTCTCTGTTACTCAGAAATTCTAATTCATTTTTGTTAATAGAACATACAACTTTTATTGTTTTAAATTAGTCTTTTCTATTTGCTGTGATAAATATACCAATTTAAAACTCCATTCTGAGTAAACCACTTCCAGATTCTTAGTCATCTTCTGCAAGGGGAGAGTGCATAAGTCGGAACAAGTAGTTCACAAATCTCAAAAATGGTTGACTCCATTGAGCTCTGCTTCCTCCCTGGGTAATAATACGAAAAGGTTTCTATGACGGTTTTCACACTTTCTAAACAGAACATGCTCTTTAGCCAACCAGCTATTTACAGAACTGATCCAACGGCTGCTTTAAACCCTTCCTTCCTACAACCCACAAACCTCACACCAACTTCCTTAACAGATTCTACAGTCCACATTCAAACCCTGCACCTTCAGTATTACATAGGCCAAAACTATAAAACTGTATTTTTAAAAGATCTTAAGGCCAAACCCAAACAGATTCCCAGGCAGATGATCAGAGAAGATGCTCTTATGGAAAAGAGTAGAGATTTGTCTGCTTTTCCATATACTTACTGTGCACTCTTGGGCTATGCAGTTCAACCTCATAATATGTAGGGCATAGCCCCCCTGTTTCCTCCATGCACTAAGGAAAAGGTTTCCTTATTCACCTCTTCTCCCTAGGTGTGAATTCTGTCTCTCCATCACTTTGCACAGCTTTGCTTACAACTCACCAACCAGTTTTCTTTAGCACAACTGGTCATGAGGTGAGAAAGTAACAAGTGTCATTCAAGAACTTCCACAGACTGCTGTACTCCAAGGAGCACACAATGTTACATGATATGATGTGCAGATGCACACCCATCCCATGAGCTACAGACACCAAAAGACACGGTATTTGAGAAGTCTTTCGGTATGTGAAAGAGCAGAGCAGTCACTAGTTCTCTCCATAGCTGATCAGGGAGGATGGTCTGGAGGTAGAGACTGGAGACTTGTAGTTAGGTTATTCAGTATCCGGGTCTGCTTTTTCGCCCAGTGCAGTTCTTGGACTGTGCAGTTTAATTCCAGTAAAACACAGATACTGCTCTGCCTACCGGAGAAGTGATAAGAAGCAATTTACTTCAGGACAGACAAACACTGAAGCTGCAGTGACGGGGCAACAGAAGCAGATGAGTCTTCTTCCTTACTCTGCAAGTTTCGTGCAGTTGCACAACTGCCGTCAACACAAGGGAGAGCTTCTTGGTGCAAAAGGAAGGCACTCGGAGAGTCCTGTTCAAGGAAGGGAGAGGTAAGAAGGGGCTGGAGAAGGATTAGCAGCACACAGTCTGTGCTTAAATAAGAAGGTCACCAAACAACTGATTTTCCAGTTAACAGTTAAATTAATGATAGTTTAAGTGTGCACTGCGCCACCCTCTAAGGTGCTTTCTCATCTGTCCATTCTTTCCAGACCCTGGCTAGGGCAAGCCCTGAGAGGCAGCTTGTCATACTGAAAAACAGAGCTTGTGAGGGACACGGAGGGAAGAGAACATAGGGAAAACGGTGCTAGGAGTCAGAGGTGAAGTGAAAGAGGGAAGCAAGATTGTTAATTTTGGCTGGAAAACGTCAAAAATCAGATTTTATTATTCACTAGTGTTGGACAAGTGAAGGCCCTCAGAACTGGACTTTCCTAGTCCTGCCCAACCCCACAAGCTCAGGATGGGCGTCAAGAGGAAGCTGTGCTGCTACAGAGAAAAGGAAGATTAATAATATTGGTTTGCAGACATAGAATCATATAATAGTTAGGGTTGGAAAGGACCTTATGATCATCAAGTTCCAACCCCCCTGCCATGGGCAGGGACGCCTCACTCTAAACCATATTACCCAAGGCCTCGTCCAACCTGGCCTTGAACACTGCCAGGGATGGAGCATTCACAACCTCCTTGGGCAACCTATTCCAGTGCCTCACCACCCTAACAGGAAAGTCTCCACGCAGCCTTCTCTTCTCCAGGCTGAACAGTCCCAACTTTCTCAGCCGATCTTCATATGGGAGGTGCTCCAGTCCCCTGATCATTCTTGTGGCCCTCCTCTGGACTTGTTCCAACAGATCCATGTCCTTTTTATGTTGAGCACACCAGAACTGCACACAGTACTCCAAGTGAGGTCTCACAAGAGCAGAATAAAGGGGCAGGATCACCTCCTTTGACCTGCTGGTCACACTCCTTTTGATGCAGCCCAGGACATGGTTGGCTTTCTGGGTGATAGGATCTGCTTTTTTTTTTTTTTCACAATTATATATCAAGATTAACAACCCTTCTTAAAAAAAAATATTTATGCCACTATAGGGACTCAAGTTTAGCTCAGGTATTTATTTTTCTTCTATGCCTCTCATATGTCAAAACTCCCAGACTGACACCTATCTTTTAAAATCAAGGCATTGATGAAGAGTACCATGATGCCTTCTGGGATTTTCAAGGCTATCCCAACCATCTCCATCCCTGGGGATTTTCAAAACCTGGCAGGAGGAGGCCCTGACCAATATGGTCTATATTTGAATTTGTCCCTGCTTAGGCAAGGGGGTTGCACTATAGACCTCCCAAGACCCTTTCAGCCTAGATTGCTCTATGATTCTGTGTGTCTGCTTGAAGGCAAAGGCATTCTGGCCTCAGGCAGAGTTACTGCCAAGACTGGGAACTCCATCCCTTTATCTGCAGGCCCAGAGGGAAAAGAACAGCAGCTTAAAGTTCTCAGGACCATGGAGAACCAACTTTAACTCAAATTTTAGGTAACGACACAGTATTAAATTAGGGAAGCATTCCTTTAAATTTAAAAGCAGCCGTAGTCCTCTCCAGACAGAAGGCAATCCTCTGGGAAGGCAATATGCTCCTTCATGTCCTTACTTGATAATTAAGCAGTCTGCCTCCAAAGGAGGCTCTGTCAACCTCCTTCCTTACTTAATTACGCAATACTGCAGAAAGTTAAGAGAGTGGAAACTGGACATAGCTAGCCTGCTCAGCATCACATTATGCAATGCACTGTGGTACAAGGTCTCCCATGCTAGCAACGTCAAAGTTAGAGCCCCAGGAATACACAGTCTCAGCATTGTAGAAACCTTTATATTGTATTTCAAGGTGTCATGCAGTAGTTACAGAATGCATCCCAAGCAGCAAGCCATAAGGCATGGTGCAATGCCAGAAGATTCTCATGAAAACAAAACAAAAAAATAGTCAGTTTGTGGCCCCAAGGCACAAACAGATCTACAGCAAACCTGGAAGGAGACAAAGCCCTTGCTCTGCAGCTTTCAAGTCAGCTGAAGGCAGTCCAGGCCTTTCTTAGCTGCCATAGGGGAGATGGGCTGATTCATTCCTCACTTCCCAGTACATACTGTGCATCTGGGTGGGATGGGGAGGAGAATCAAAAGAATACAAACCCCACAGGTTGAGACAATAACAGTCCAATAACTAAAGTATAACATAAAACTACTACTACTGCTAATGATAAGGGAAATAACAACAGGACAGAATATGAAACTGAAAGGGGGAAAAGGAAAAGAAAACAATAAACACAAGTGATGCACAATGCAATTGCTCACCACCTGCCAACTGATACCCAGCCCGACCTGAGCAGTGATCTTGGCCTTCTGGACTCCCCCCAGTTTATATCCTGGGCATGACATGCTGTGATATGGAATATCCCTTTGGCTAGTTTGGGTCAGATGTCCCGTTACTGCTTCCTCCCGGCTTCCTATGGCCCTCCTCACTGACAAAGCATGAGACTGAAAAGTCCTTGATCAGGGTAAGCGCTACTGAGCAGCAACTAAAACATCAGTGTGTTATCAGCATTGTTCTAAGACTAAAGGCAAAACACAGCTCTGCACCAGCTACTAGGAAGCAGAAAAATAACTGCTACAGCTGAAACCAGAACACCTGGGAATTATGTTTGAACCAAAGATTTCACAAGGGGCATGGGTTATTCTATGTATTTGGTCTTGCCAAAGTAATCAAGGCATATCACTACCTACATAGGTTAAAAAAAGAGCTGTCACTGTATTAGTAACCCTTATTTACTTTCATGTTTCTCTTAACAGAACTTTTCCACAGAATCTGAAAACGCATTCTCATGATTTGTCACGACAGGGAGTGCAGCTCACGATGGAGGGGATGGTGTACTTGAGAGCCCACCTCACACTCCTACCTCCCATCGTATGACACCTTTACAGCATCCAAAGCTGCTGCTTGGATGGAAAACCAGAATTAGGAGCGCACTTGTTGGCGCTGCTTTTCTGGACACCGGCACTTACACCACTGCACGCCATCCAAAAGGTTTTTGCGGTGCTCCAGCCAATTTTTGATCGCCAGTGGCCGTACAGATCGGGTTAAGGCACTGTCAGTTTAAACGGGAGCCTTCCAGTCCCTGGGTAGCCCGCGCAGGGGCGGAAGAAGGACACTGACACCTCGCGGTTATACTCCTTCATTACCTCAACGCAGGAGGAGCCCCCAGCACAACCAAGCGGAAGCCCCTTAGCAGCTAAAGCGCTTGTTTTCCGCTAAGCAGCCCGGTGCCTCTGGAGCAGTCATGTCCTCCTGGAGCCTCCCTCACCTTCAGCGTTCCCCTGGCAGGAAAACCTGCCTGAACAACAGCACCAACGGTCGCCAGCCACTGCCACAGAAGCCTTGCGCATGCGCAGAGCCCTAGCCCCGCCCGCCCTCACGTTGCCGTGGAGACGTGTGCCGCGGTGCGAGCGGCTGTTGCGGGTGTGAGCAGCCAAGCGCCCTGGATGCCCCGGCCGACCCCCGCCATGCCGCGCCCCCGGGACCCGGAGGTGGCGGCGGTCCCTGCCGTCCTCTACAGCTGCTGCAGCCTCCCGCGCACCCTGCCCGCCCGCCCCAAGTACCGACCGCCGCTGGACGCCGCTGAGTCGTGAGTGTCTGGCGGGTTGAGCCGTTCAGCCCCGCCGCCTCCGCTCCCCGAACGGGTTCCGCTGCACCCTCCTGCCCTCCACGCCCTTACCCCAGTGCCTTCGCCGCCCTTCCCGGGGGAACGGAGTCCCCGCCGCCCTGCCTACAGGTCCTACTTCCCGTAACTTTGAAGAGGACTTGCACGGGTCTGGCCTTTCAGAGTCCTCCCGGCACCTTGTGTGAGGTATTAGCGTATCTGTTACAGCTCTGTAAGTACGACTGCCTGTGCTTTATGTTGCAGACGAAAGGAGCCTGTTCGTTACACCAACCTCATGTACGACCCGAGAGTGGTGCGCGGCAACACTTACGCCCTTGAAGTCATACCTGTGGTAGGTGTTTTTTGACGGGTCATGTTACAGCTTTGTTGAAAAGTAATAGGTAGGGCAGGAGAGCTCTTTCTCATTAGTAATTTTAACTACTGAGCTCGTGATTTTACTTAAAATACTTCACACAGCCACAGGCTCTCCAGTTAATCTAGTATGTGACTGCTTTCAGCTTTTCTTAAAGCACTTAGTTTCACATTAACTTCTGTAGTTCTGATTTTTTTCCCCACATTAAGTACCTGATTATTTCCTTCCCTCCCCCTTCCCCCCCCCCCCCGCCCCCCCCCTTAGTATAATGATCCTAGGCACAGGTCAGTGCTGTATATTCTGTTATCATATGTAAGGTGTCATCAATGATAATAGCAGCTCTTGGGAAATTAAGTCTTGGGGTAGTGTTTGGCTTATTCTACTATAGAAGCAAATGGTCCAGCTGTATGCAAAAGCTGCTTGTATGGATGTAAAAGTATTTTATTTCTCTTGATTCTGTAGCAAATGTTTTAGTGATACTTTCTTTTTGGAGGATATTTCTACATAGTTGATTGTATAAGAATTGCAGTCTGCATTTTTAAAGGCTACTTTGTGGAAATAACTGTGGTTTTCAATAGCTGTTTCTTAGAGTGAATTTCACATATAGTCTGATACGAAGTTTGAAACTGATGTTCATTTCAATTCATAAATGGACTACAGAATTGGAAGTTAGTATGGTTTTCTCTTACTTCATCAGCAATGAAGAACCTGTAATTTTTGTCTAGCAAACAGAACTGTTTATAATATGATAACTGAAGTCCGTTTGACTTTCTTAAAGCTTTACCTAGAAACTCTCACTTGTCAGAAAGAACATGATATTTTAATATACTTTATCCCACAAACCAAAGTTGTGTGTGTAATATCCATTTCCAAATAACAACTAATTGATCTTAGTGTAAGATGCTATCAGCATGTGTTTAGGCAGCTAGCATAACTTCTTAGTTTCATGCCCTACAGTCTTCAAGGTAACTAAAAATTCAGGGTCAAGACCCAGAAAAGTCAATCTGAAATGCTAGATTTGTAGCATTAAAATCAAACAACCACTTTATTTTTTGTGTAGAGAGAAATTAGTATCATTTTAGAGAACAAAGTGTATTCTATTTTGTGAGGTTTTTTATCTTCTTCATCCCTGCTCAGATTACCCCACCCACTCCCTTTGAGATTCAAAGGCGGAAAGAAGCATGGAAAAGAGCACTGGCTAGAAAGCGTGCAAAAGAGGAAATGCGACCAAAAACACCTGAGCCTGTGGAAGGTAGAGAGCATGTTCAGGTGCAAACAGGTAAAAGGCTGACTTTATTTCTTTTTTCTAATTAATCTGAAAACAAAAACTTGCTGTTCTATATTCACTTACTAAATTCATGATACAGTTGGTAGAATCACAGAGGGTTAAGGTTAGAATTGTAGAATAATAGAATTGGAGTTTCTCTACTAATTTCTACTATAGCCCCTTATAACACCCTTATTTGACTGATCTATGTTTTCATAGAATCACTAGTGATGCCAGTGAGGTCATGGCCCTTCAGGTGTGTGAATGCCTCTAACTCTTCTTGCATGGCATAGAGACACTTCAGTTGTGCCCCTGATGAAGGTGGCTTATTAGCTGAAGTGACTGGAAATACTTTGGGCTGCTCTTCAGGTGCTACCTTACTGACCTGTGACCCTAAGCTCTGGGTATCTCCTACTGTCAAGAGTTTAAGTTGAGGTGTCTTTTTGTCTTCTTCTTTTTTTTTTTTTTTAACTTCATAAGAGTCATTTTATTGCACTGTTTGGATATAAGTCACACTGTAGAGTCATCAAAAATAGTTGAGAGTTAAAATAAAAGGAATCCAACTTTCAGCGTTCATTGTACTTTTGTTTCTAGAACTGTATTTGGAAGAGATTAGTGACCGGGTAATAGAGGTTGATGTAGAGTGTCAAACAGATGCATTTTTGGACAGACCACCCAGTCCATTCTTCATACCAGCCAAAACAGGAAAAGATGTGGCCACGCAATTATCAGGAGAGGTATGGAGCAAAGTCAGGTCTGTAAGTACTGTCAAAACACATCTTCCATACAAAACATACTTCTGCTGCAAATTAGGGCAGAAACAGAAAGGAACTTATCCTCACAGATCATGCCAAAACCCAACAAACCTCTCCAAAGTCTGCTATGAGGTTAAGTGCAAAATTAAGGAAGATATTTCTCCATGTGCACTGTTTCTGCTGCTTTCAGATAAGAGCTAGAGTTGAGAAATACTCTCCCCTATAGAACGTGTCCAGCCCAAGAAAGGCTTAACACAGGAAACAGCTCCAGGCAAGTGCTCTGCTTCTCCTTGCAGCCCCACAGAGGCTGTGGTAGGGTGTGTGGTGTCTCACTCCAGCCCACTTAGCCCCCAGCTGCATTCATGCTTCTTGCCTTACCTGACACTGCACACCCCCCACACACCCCCCCGCCATTTTTCAGCCCTGCCTTCAGCACAGGGGCTTTGTTCATCCTCCTTTTCTCCTTGCAAAGTTGTTAAGAGTGATTGTGATCAAGGGACATTTATCTCTGTTTCCCTGACTCCCATCCTCAGCTGTTTGACTTTGACGTTGAAGTCAAGCCAATCCTGGAAGTGCTGATTGGGAAAACGGTTGAGCAAGCTTTGCTGGAAGTCATGGAGGAGGAAGAGCTGGCCCAGCTATGGGCACATCAGCGTGCCTATGCAGAGCTGCGCAATGCAGAGCTTGCTGAAGTACAGCGCCTGGAAGAGCAGGACAGGCGATACAGAGAGGAGAAGGTAGGACTTCTGAAGAGCAGAACAGGCCTGTCTGAATGCTTGTCAGAAGAGAGAAACCCACTTTCAGTACTGAAAGACAAGCTGTGAAGTAAGCTGGTTGTGCCCCAAAGGGTACTGTCAAGTCTGATATTCCTCAAAGCATTCTGGTGCCATACCTGCACTCTGCCATTTGCTCTCATGCACCAGCACCATGCTATTGTGTTTATTTGGAGCAGCCATGCTCCAGTGACTCAGGCCTCTGATTGAGAGGCCAAATCCAACAGCATTTTTCTCTGTACCTGGTGCAGCTGTTACTCACATCTTTTCATTATAATAACTGCTAAATGTCAGAGTGCTTGAAAGTAAGAGAGACGCCTTCTAATCCTTCACACCCAACACATGCACTACTAAATGTGAGCACATACCTGTCAAGATCTCGAAGTGTTAAGCTGTATTAGTATTATCCAGTAAGTAGGAATTCAGGAATAATAATAAATAATAAGAAACACAAAAGGCAAGTCTTCCTTACTATTCATTAGCCTTGTATAATTGCTTTTTTTAATGCTTTCCTGGACCAATTTGAGTTTAATCTTGTATCAAATAGGTTATAATATTGGAAGATGAAAAGTTAAGGAAATCTTGACCCAATTTCATCTCCTTTCAAGGCCAACGATCAGTTTGATCTGCAATAGTAAAGCAAAGAGTCATGAGTTTAATGGATACTACGATATCGGAGAAGGGCTTAATTTCTCCAGCTGCAAGGCCCTTATTTTACAAACTTCTCAAAATCAGAAAAGATACACCAAAGGAACATGTTTCCCTCTAGTCCCTGTGGATTATAGTACTCCAGAAATTAAGTATAAGTTTGCTTTCAAGCACTCTTTCATATGAGGCCTCAAATACCAGGTAGCGACCATAAGTATCTGTATTTTTGATTATCTTTGTTATTTATGACTCTCACACAGTGATCATTCTTCAGTGTCTAGATCAAAGGAGTAACAGCTAAAGGCCTGAAAATTTTACACACAATATTGCCTTGACAGGAACGTCGCAGACGCCAGCACATGCAAATGCTGAAGAAACAGAAAGAGACTGCAGAGAAAATTGCAGCTCAGGCATTCGCTAAGCATTACTTGGCTGATCTTATTCCCTCGGTCTTCAACAGTCTTCGTGAGGGTGGATTTTTTTATGACCCTGTAGAAAGGGGTTTGTATATTTTATTTTATTTTTCACATGTGAACTAAGTAACGTAAGGGTCAAAACCACCATGAAACATAGCTTATTGTCCTATATTTAGAATAATGTCATAAGACTTTATTTACATTTGTGGTTGAATGGATAGTTTCCAAATTCATATTTTTTAACACAAACATTATTGGTCTTCTGTACAATAGTGAAGAATAAGCAGGAGCTGACAGTGTGATAATGAATGGGACTGCTGTTGAACTGGAGACAAATAGTGGGTGGTTAGGATTGGTAGAGCAGAGAGATCCAAACTGAACTGAAAGTGTTTTGATAGGACAGGCAAAGCAAGCTGCATGTCACTGAATCTTTTTTTAATAATTATCAGGGCAAGGGAGAAGTTAGTTAGAATTAGGCCCTGAAAATAATTTTGGAATTGTAAATCAGTGACTCCCAAGCTTTTAGAATCAGCAGTATTTCTTGTGGGTTACCTTGCTGCACTTCACTTCCACAGGCCCTGCAGAGACCACAGCTTGGTAATGGTTACACTCCCTCCAGTGAGTCATGGGGTAAACACAGAAACCAAGTGTATTTTGCAAACAGGGCAGGCTTAGGGACCATGGTGTACAAAGAGCATGATTTGAGAAATACATGGGTAAACAAGAGCTCCTTAAGTCAGAGGGAACAAATGCTTTCAGCAGATCAGAAGCCAGACGTCTTTGGATAGAAAGGCAGGAAATGTTATTCTCCTGACTTGTTCAGGGTAGTTATTTTCATCTCACTAGAGCATTACTGTGTATCTCATCTGTGCTTGCCCTTCAAGGGTGCCAGACCTCTTTAAAAATCACTATAGCTCAGAGGACTCTGCTCTGGGTGCATAACAACGTGTAAGAGAGGCAGGAAATAAGAAACCAAACACCACCTGAGAGATTTCTTCTAGCTCTTGCAAAGCAAGTGTCTTTTGGCAAGGATGTTAATCCCTTGGTCATAGCAAATGAAAAACAGTCCCAAGATCATGTTGCTCATCTTTGATTACAAGACTTTTTTTTTTTCTTTCTTCCTGCTAAATTCTTGTAGATATTGAGACAGAATTCCTTCCATGGCTGATGACAGAAGTAGAAGCAGAACTGGAGGGGAAAGTTCTGGCAAGGATAATGCTTGACTGTAAGTTACTAAATCCTGGAATGCAATCTAGGCTACTTAACTTTCTTGATTGTTCTGACTGGGGAAAAACAAATATTATGTTTACAAGGTCATGGTTGGTTAATGTAGGAGGTGTCATTTTAGCAAGTACCCATGGCTTTTTATGTCGTGGTTGGTTGTTGGGTTTTTGATGTTGGAAACCTACTACTACATACATCTATCCAAATCTTTGTTCGTGAAGTCAAGCCATGATGATGATGATGACATACATCTAAGTAATTGATTCTCAGATTAAATAATAGAAGTGTCAGTCATTCTGCAGTCCTCTCTACTGTCTTTACACTGTTTGAGATATGTTGATACTGGAAGATGCAGTACATTTGGAGGGAGCAGAATGGTTAGAGAACACCAATTCTTCACTATAGAATTGTTATCTCTCATATGTTACTGCTATCCTGTTCTTTGTAGCATGTCAGATTGTGCCAGTGAGAACAGAAAAGCCCATCTTGTCTACAGCCATGTATATACCATGAAAGTCTCTTAACTTGTTTGTGTAAGCTCCCTGGGCTGTAGAGTAATATGTTCATCCTGTGTGAAAGGAGGATAATTGTAGGCTATGGTTGAAAGAAGTCAGGGGACCAGCACTTTTCATCAAAACAAGGGCTTATTTCCTCAACAGTCAATAATGATGTCCTTGCTTTTGACATAGATTAAAATATCATCCATCTTTCGGACTTGCTCAAGCTTAGTATTCAGATTCTTTTATTAGTCGGTCTTCAGAGGCTGCAGCTGAAACACCTGAATAATCTAAACTCTGCCTTATGCATCATTATGATGAACACGTGTTCACCATGGTGGTCCTAAATCAAACCACTTTTGATACTTGAATTGAATCATCATCCCGATAGTTTTCTTCAATCTGTGATTTTGGTGTTTTTTTTTCCTTTGGGTCATTTTCTGTTGTTACGGTATAATTTGGATTAGTACAGCTGGTCTGTTAGGTATTTTATCCTATGATGTAAATGCTGGTATGTACCCTTAAGGATCACTTCTTTATGTAGCTTTTCAGTGGAAAGGGAATTTTCTCTTGTTTTAAGTAGAAGTATTGTACGTAATTACCAAATAAACATCCCAAGAAGAATGTTGCTGCAGGATGCACTAATCTATCATACCCCTGTTAAATCTTTCTCTTTAATTTTTAACCAGATATCATGGTCCTGCACCAGTTCTAAGATACAAAGCACCTGGAGCAGGCTAATAAGTAATATCAGCCATCCCTGTTCTGCTATTTATCCTCTGTATTTCCTGGCTTATAGCCATTGTTGAGTAAACATCACCTCTGCAAAAGGAATCGTAAATTGCATTCTTCAAGTTCATAAAGGGAGACACAACCCCAGCTGAGAGAGTTAATGGCTTATTTGCCCCTTACGCAGAAGCATAGGAAAAGTCTCTAAGGATCCATTTTTAACCCAATTGAATGAAGAAACGACTTTGCTACTTAAAGGATTTATTTTGTCACTGTTCAGTAAAAGAGCTATGAACTACAAAGGAAGCACCCTCAGTGGAAGGCAGCTATGTTGTTTGTCATCTTAGAGGTGACTATTCCTCCTTTTACTTGTCAAAGTCAACCCATGATTCAACAGTGAAGCTCTTTAATTATTTGTCCTATTTTCTGTGTTAAACCTCTCTTCTTTCACTGTTTGCCTCTATATTTTTATAGTCAAAATTATAGATATCAAAGTAAGTGCTGATTTTGTTTTGTTGTTGTACCCATTGAGAGAGGTATGATGTTTAGAGAAATTTACAAAGCCTTGGCAACAAAACCAATAAAGAATAGGTGGTTTACAGCTGCTTTTCAGAAAATCTTTCAATGACTCGCATAGTTCCAGTAATTCCCACTGCCAAAAGCATCATGCTGTGTACAACCTGGCCAGTCCTTGTTCCTGGCAGTCTGACATGTTTGGAAGAGAGGAACAACTATGAGGAAATGAACAAAACAATCCAGGTGAACCCTTTGAAATCACCACTCTCAGTGTAAACCACTCATTTGGCTGCAACTAGGCTACAGTAGCAGGGATGGTTGTTCTAATTCAAGTGTTCTTTCATTTTTAGTGTTATTTCATTTTTTCCCCTGTTTAAGAAGTTATAGGTCAGTAATATATAAAATAATCTCAAATTAAGTTTCCCCCCCCCTCCATGTTTGTTGGTGTCTTTTTCTGTTTCAGCCTTGGTTCGTACAGTTGTTGAAAACCGCTTAGAAGCATTTAGCCATAAACCTCCATCTGATCAGCCCCAAGCACCTGCTGAAGATCCTCAGCCACCAAAAGAGCCTCAGCCACCAGAAGAGCCCAAGCCAACATATGCAGAACCCCAGATACCTGGTGAGACAAATGCTACTGACCAATCAGTCACAGAGAAAGAGGAGACTGACCAACCTGTTACTGGGCAACAGTCTTACCAACATACGTCTTTCCAGTTAGAATTGGAATAAGTAAGCACAGAGGATTTGGAAACTGAGTAACAAGCAGTCAAGTCATCAACTAAAAGGAGATTAATATCTTAAAAGAAATGAATTCTTATTGATTTACAGGTATTGTGCCTTAGCCATGCTCAAGGATGAACCTAAGCAACAGTAGAGGATTAAAGTAAGTTTACCGTAGGCTGATACTGCTGATTTCAGACTGTGAGAATCAACAGAGAGATTCCTATGCAATAAATGTCAGTGACATTCTATCCCGTTCTACACAATGCAATCCATAAAAAAACTGGGACATTTACAGTTGAAAAGTAATGCTGTCCCACACCCTGTGCCAGAAGATCATGAGAAGGACATAGAAAGCATCCTAGTTACCTTTGCAAATGCTTTGATAACATTGTCAGAACACAGTTTCCATACTTACCCTGTTTTGAAAAGTAGTTACTACAGCACTTTAGTTTCTTTTCACTCACGTTAGTATCTCTTTTCCTGACAAACTTGGATGGGAATCTCAGCAGCCAATAGAGCAAAAGCTGCTGTTCCTGAAGCTCTTTAGGTTCAGAGTTGTCTACCACTAGGAGTTTCTGCCAGTGCAAAATCCTCCTGTTTCCTGACTCCCAGAGCATTCATGAGGGGCTGGAGCCACACACGCAGTTTTCTTTGTAATCATTATTTCCTGCTGGTTTAGTGCAATGATATCATACATGACTGACAGAACGCACCTGCACTGCCATGTGTACCTGTCTGTTCATAAGCCAGCTCCTCAAGTGGGGCATTTTCTCTCATAAAAGTACAGCTATGCTTCACTGCAGCAACACCGTTTCCTTGATAGCTGTGGCTGTGGTGAAAGTCCTCCCTTGCCCAGACTGCTTTGTGCTACCTCCTCTCTGCAGGTTAGAGATGTGTGCTAACCCAGCAGGCCACATTCCAGCCTGAGAGTGGAATGTCAGGCATGACACCTGGAGAGGATGTAAACCTGCTCCACATCTCACACTCTCAAAAGGGATGCCTAGACTTTTCACTGGATCACTTATACATGTGGTTTCAACGGCAGACCCTGCTTTCCCTCCATCCTGGGCTAGAACATCCACTGATAACAAGGGCAGCTATTGCTTATGTGAAAAGGTTCCACCGGAAGGTGTCAGGTATTGACCTCTCTCTGTAGGCAGCTGAAAAATAGAAGTAATGAAATGTAAGCATGAACAAATACTCAGGGGTTTGATGTGATATGAATATGTTAAAACTAAACGTCTGGAGTTGCACAGTACAGGTTGTAGATTGACGCACCCAAGGATGCTTTTCAAAATTGGAATATTCCTGTGTAAACTCTTCCTCTGTTTGCCAAGTTGATAGTATTTCAACAGTTTTTTTTCCATTTATGATTGATTCCTCAAAGCATCCAGCAAAATGTATTATGTGTATGGCATTAAGGTAGCTGGTGCTCACTACATCTATCTGTAAGTTTCTAAGAATTTATTTTTATGCACATGACTAGAGCTGAAGGCTTGAAATGAAACTGGTTTAGGCATTGCAGTCAGTGGGAAGTTTACCTCAGTTTAAGTGGGACACAAATTTTGCATTGCTTTTTTTCCCCATGATGATGGAGCCTCCTGTCATGACTTCATATAAATTAGGTAATTGACATCAGGCTAATTTTATCTAAAGAATCTCATGGCATGATTATGACAGTTGTAAATGTTATGGCTCATTTTTGGAACACTGTATGGCAGGTTTAAGGATTCCTCATTGCTGAATGATTTTTTGGTCATGTATTAACAGGAGATTAACCTAGAGGACTGCTGTGGATCATTCCTGAAAAGATAGAAACAAATGCCTACTTGAGTATTTGGGTTTGGAATGTTCCAAGAGGAACCTGGAATATTTTCATTTTTGTCACTCCTGCTTTGTGCTTTATTGCTGGAAAATTTACTTTAAGTGTTGAATTATTTTATTTAAACAGGTTGTGACACTAACATGTATTCATAAATTATCATAGAAAATAATTAATTGTATGCCCTGCATTTTTACTTCAATAGAATGAATACATACAACTCGAGCATTGGGTATTGTGGTAGAGCTGCTGTAACAAGTTTTGTTTTTATGCGGCCATATGGCTATGAAGCTGCACTAGCAGTTTTCCATCAATGGACCTGTACTTGAAGTCAGCCCTCCATGAAGGCAGGTTAGCAGGGAAGGGGACCCCTCGCATCCTGCCAGTCACTGGAGAAGTGGAAAACCTTGAGCAACAGTAAGGAGGGGAAGAGATATTTGGGGTAATGGTGTAGCTGTTCGCTGTTTGGAGTGATGCCAGCAGACAGGCAGGGTGTGCGGCACAGGGCAGGGTGGCTGGGGGACCCACCCCAGTGAACTCTAGTGTGAGCACCACATCTGTCACACCACTCCCCCACAGGGACCCTTCCCGACGCCTTCCTCTCCTTCCTACCCGTTCTCTGGTCAGTGTCCCCGGCAGCAGGTGAGGTGGACAGCTCTGCACCCACGGTTGCCCGGCGGGTCCTGCCGGTGCGTGCAACGCGAAGCGCAGAGGCGGCCGAGGGAGACGGCACTGCAGGCACTAGAGGGCAGGACAGCCCACTGCAGAAACGTAGAAAGACGCTGAAGTCACCTATTGCACATTGCACGCCCTGCACTAGTGACACTCGCCTGGACTGCCCTCCTCTGCTAAGCCACAAAGCCTTTCGCACAGACTAGTCGTACTTTTAACATGAGGAGCCAACACTTAGGGTCACCCAACACTGTGCACAGTAAGATCTAGAATCGCAGAATGATTTGGGTTGGAATGGACCATGAAGATCACGTAGTTCCAACCACCCTGACATGGGCAGGGGCAGTTTCCATGCTCAAAGCTCCATTCTGCCTGGCCTTGAACACTTCCAGGGATGGGACATACACAACCTCTCTAAGCATTGTGGGTTTCAGCTCTTTCTAACTGCAGTTGCTGAGCTTTTCACTCCCTGTCTCATCCCTGGGCAAAACCACTTCAAAAAGTTCAGTAGAGGTGTTTCAGCCTGTCCTTTGAATGAGACTGGAGGAAAAATGCATTTCCCTGCTATATTCAACTGTCTTTGCAGATGATAACCAACTTGTAACACAGCTGTGTGCTGGACCTAGCATGTAGGCTTCTGGGTGCTTTCTCCCAGACCCATCAGAAAGCAGACACAAAGTTCATTTTGCCATTGAACTGTGTCGGAAGGACCACCTGTAGCAGGGATGAGTGGAGCCTGTATATTCTAGTCAGGCCAGGCTGGGTACCTGTCAGCAAAGGCCTCAAACTGCAGCAGGTGTGCACAGTGAGGCTTCTTATCTTTGTGTGCTTTATCCAAAGCAGCTGGTTATAACAAGACTATAGATCTCTATCGATTTCTCTGCAAAAAGCCAGAGCATTACTCCAACAAAGCTCAGCAGCTTAGCTCCATATTTACTTCAATACCCACTTGAGAAATGGGAAAGACACTGGGACTTACTGCCTGGCCTGATTTAGCTTGGGAATCCTTTTGATATTGGTGCACCAGACTAAACTCTCTGCATTTCTCCATTGCACACTGTCAGAGTGGGAGCATTCTGGTGAGTGTAAAATTCATGGCTGGTTTCCTGCTGTCAGAAATCATGGGTTTTGAAGAGCTGCAGAGAGAATGAATAAAAAGAATACACCTATGAAAGTGCTTCCTTGTATGCACATGTTAAAAATCAACCTCACCTTACCCATCTTTAATGGCTAAGGCCTTGGGGGCCCACAGATGCTGTATTTAACAGCAGCAGTGTACAGCAACAGTCCCATGGTGTTCATGAAGGCATGGAGATTCCTGTCCTGCCTTCCTGCAGGAGACATCTTTAGAGCAGTGTGATGGTATCTATCCTAGCAAAATACAGGAAATATTTCTATGTGTTTTCTCACTGCCATGGTGTCCTTACTGGTACAAACCAGAAGCTGGATGTGACATAGGGTGCATTTCAGCAGCATAGCAGTATCACTGTAGTTATAAACTGCCTTTGGTTGCCTCAATCCTCCTCAGCCCCACCACGGATATTTGGTGCTCTCAAATTGCCCAAGCCTTAGCTCATAACATACAATAACGTTAGCATGCGCATACTGCCACTGGCAGTTTAGGTTAATAAATTTGACAGTGAACTGTATCAGCCGCAGCAGTGGCATATCCCATGCTGCTGACTGCTGTGGGGTTCATGATTTCTGGCAAAAAGTCTGGCAGAGAGATGGCTGGTGCCATAGGGCTTGAAACTGCCCCAGAAAGGTTACTCTTACCTGCCAGAATCCTAGCTGGATCTGGTGGCCACTGCTGAGACCACATGTACTGCTAAAAGAGACCTAACGGTGGAGCTTGACTTAATGGGTAGGTGATTTAATCATGCTTGGGCAATTTAAATTATACCTACTTTAAACAGAGCTTTTGTATTTTTTTTTTAAGATGATCATGTTGAAAAGTTCTCACAGGCATGTTGCAGAGTACATCTAGATTATTTCAGGCCAACCATCACCATTTCAATTAATGGTAATTAATCGATCAAACACATTTGTTTCAAACAGAGTCGACATAACACTCAACTTACAGACAGTTCCCAAAGCCACCCCACACTGTGATCACTGGAAGGTCTAAGTAGGATGGAAGAGGTCCCTAGATCCCTGGTCATCTGGTCCAACCTTCTCTAAAAGCAGGGCCCTATATTAGGTGGGTCTTTGACTGGCTTCGGTGTAGTGCTGCTGAAAAAGGAGCAGGGGGCTGGTGTCCCGCCAGCTGAACAGACACGTCCCTTGCAGCTGTGAAGGCAAACTGTGCCCCAGGCTGTGTCAGCAGGAGCAGAACCAACAGATCACAGGAGGCCATAATGCCACCCTGCCACTTGCTGGTCCACCTGAAGGATGGAGCCCAGCTGTGGTCTTTCTGAGTTCAGAAGAGGCACTGGAAAATTTGAGAGGTCCCATGGAGGTCCTTGGAAATGGTTAACTGAGGAGAAAATGCCACAGGGAGCAAGACTGGACTAGCTGGGTGCATTCAACCTGGGAAAAGGAGGCTCAGCTGGATCTCATCGTGGTTTTCCAGCACTGAACTGGCGGTCACGGGGAGCATCTCCACAAGGATGACATGTGTCAGGACAAGAGCCACATGCTGACACATCAGCTGGGCTGCTCTCCCTTCCTGCACCCCTTGCCCTGCCAGAGTGCAAGTCTGCAGTAAAGACCCACAGTCAGGAAGTAAAATCAGTGTGTGTAAAGGAAATGCTTAATGCCGTGAGATGCCTTCTTGGAAGTAATTTACTACCACCAGTGCAGGTGAGGGAGCTGTGCAGATCCTTGCGAGTACGACGACGTACGGCCACAGCAGCAGCGGCGGCGGCGGTCGGAAAGCCGCAGGCCGGGGTGCTCACACTTCTCTTGTAACAAGTTTCCCGATAGCGCCGTTACCGAGCAAACCCTCGGGCTCCGGTGGCACGGCCTCCGGGCTCCTCCCGGCACAGCTCGCCTCTCCGCGGGGCGGGAAGCAGACACCGCCCTGCCACCAGCCGGCCCCGCGGCCCGGCCCTCCTCAGCTCCGCCCGCTGCCGCCCCGGGGCTGGGCACCGCCGCGGGGACGGGAGGAGCTGCCGCCGCCGTTGCGCTCCCCGGCCCGGCGCTGGGGGAGCGGGCGGTGCCTGAGGAGCTGGGCCATGAGGTGAGCGGGGCCGCGCCGGGGGCGGCAGGTGAGCGGGGCAGGCGGCCGGGGCTGGGCCGGGTCTTTTCGCCTCCCCACAGCCGTGTCGGGCCGCCCCGGGCCGGTCGGCCGTTGCGGCGGGGCGCTGAGGGGCGGAGGCTGGGGAGGGGGGGGGCGCCCGCTGTCGCAGGGAAGCGAATTGCGCCACATGTGTCCGCCTTCAGGAGGAGACTTGTGTTTGTTTATTTATTACTTTACACTTGTACCTAACAACTTTTCCCGAGCCCCAGCAGCTGCGCGGGCTCTCCGTTGTCCGGCCGCTGAGCCTCGCACCACAGCCCGGGACGGGCTGACGGCCTCGGGCCCGGCCCAGCCCCTCTTGCCTCCGGGAGCAAAAGGGCCTCAGGAGTGGGAACATCTCGGTTCGTGCCTCTCTGCAGCCTTTCGGCACTCACGGGCTGTGGCAGCTGCCCGTGCCCTGGTGCCCATTACGTGGTAGCACTCCGGGTCATGCCCCTCGGGGTTTCGTCCCACTGTGTACCGCCGCTCATGGACGGGTCTCGATGCCTGCCTCAAAATTCATCCAACAGAGGCAGTCGCAGCACCCTGTAAATCAGTTGTTCATCCTTCAGCAGGGTGACAGCTTATTGCTGTCAAGCCTGGAGTTGTCGCTGACTTCTGCAGGAGACGTCTTTTTTTTTTTTTTTTGGTGGGGCAGAGGGATTTACCATATTATATAATTTATTGTTTCTTAGTAGATAATGTTAAATTTAAACTTAGAGGTGTTGTGTCCCCTCACCCCCTTAAAATTCTGTGTCTCATGGCCAAATGACAGTTTGTTTTTCTAGAATGGTGAATTCAGGACAGCCAGACTTCTCTGAGGGTTGTTCCTTTCCCTGTGTGACTTGAGCATAACAAGTATGTGCCTCCTTGCAAAGGAGGGCCAATAAGGATAACTACTTTTGTAGAACATTTAAAGTAGTTGATGAAGGTCACAAAGTAGCAGCTGTCTTTAAAATGTGATTTGAATGTAACCTTCCCACCTCAGCTGATATTTTTAATTTATAAAGGCTTATATAGGATGGAATCCAAGCTATGGTTGTGCATACGTGATGTATCTACATACATATTCGTGATGAAGGTCACCTTGATGAGGAGGGTCTGCATGAAAAAAATATAAATAATGTATGAATAAATATAAATACACATTCCTCTTCCAAGAAGTGGTAGGAGAGGATGTGCTTGACATTATTGCCAGAAGATTAGCAAATCCAGCTCTGACAGAATGAGGAAGGAAGAGATTCCCAGTCTGAGCATTCACATCTCTCGGTATTGCAGTTAAATTAACATCAACACTGCAACCTGATCCTTGGTTGTCCCAGTGCTTAGCAGAAAATCTGTCTGTTTAAGTCAGAGATGTAATCTCATGCAGCAGCATAAAGTGTCAAGCAGTCCCATCCTGACTTGGCAACTTCTGCAAGATGAGAGTCTCTGCGGTACTCCACTGACCCCTCCTGCATAGCAACTTTGTTGTGCTCTCACCATTTTCTGAGGGGAAGCAAAGATGCTGTCATTGGGAATTTCACTTCACTGTTCCTTCCCATCCCAGTTGTTGTTTTGGAGAAGCAGCACATGGAGCACTGCTCCACTTCTGCGCAAGGAGAGCAGTCGTACTGTGCAACACAAAGGGGGGTTGTGTTGGGCAGGTGACCCTGAGTGGATCATGGGTAGTTCCGCTGAACAGAAGTATGGCTACAGTGACAGGATCAGTGACAAATTGCATGATTATTGCTTGATACTGTGTGTGTTTGCTGCTGTGGTGCCATTGGATGTGTACTATGTTTTCCACTATTAGTATGCACTTACTTGCCCTGGATTGTCAGTCAAAGCAGTCAAAATCTCGTTTGCAAGCCTAATGGTAGCTGCTATAGATCCTGGACCGGTATAACTGCTTAATAGGCTGATCGCCACGTGTTGAATTGTTGAGTGCTCTCAAGGTGACATTTAAACAGGACCTGATCGTTCTGATCATGCAGGTGCTGCAAATCGATAATAGGATTATTTGTGTAAGAGGCAAAAGATGGGATGAGTGGGCTAAAAATAAGATCAGAAAGATTGTACCAGTTTCTTTGGTCCTGCGCATCAGACTGAGAACTGTAGTGGGAGAGTTCAATGCAAGAAAGCATGGAAACACAAGAAAGTAAATAATTATTTCTTAAAGGTAGAAGGGCCTATTGAATCATGTGATTAGCCCTCCAGGTTTAACTAGGTTGAAGCCTCAGATTGGCATCTTCAAGTTGATTTAAAATTGCTTAGCATTTAAGATAAAAATGAAAAGTTAAACAATTTTGAGCGCATTGCTTGTAGGTAGACTTTCTTTTAACCTGGACACTTGTTTTGCAGTCGTTTTGCAGACATGTAAACTAGCAGGTCACAGATTAACGCTGTCTAACTAAAGACAATGACTTCTATTTCCTTTCAATTCCATAATCTGCTCTGCAACAAGAATGTCCTTGTTGTGAAGCTCTGTGAGCACACACATGTCTGCTCTCCCTGCCTGCCTTTCTGCCAGGAATCAGTGGAAAGAAAACAGCGTAAGGTAATTATCCCCATGACTTCTGAGACACATTTATTCTACAATGTGTTGCATGGGCTAGGACCTGAACCGCTGTCCCTTTTCCCTCAAACCTCTTCTTGGTTGATGATTAAAACCCCAAAACATCAATCCTCATCCTGCCCATAAGTGAATATACACACACTGTACTTAAGACAGTCTATGCTGGTGTTTGATGTAAGTTTAATATGTGGATACAAGTTTTAATTTTTTTGAGCACTTGACATTACACCCACCTTTACAAACCTAAATAGCCCTCTTCAATCTGAGCAATGTGGCTTACAAGCTGTTTGCAGACCAGAGCGTATTTAAAGTACACATTGCCAACTACTTCCCTACTGGCTCCACTGAGTTTTTATTTTAAGATGTTCCTGCTTTCAAAGATAAGCATGAAGCAAATGAGACTGCTCCAAACACCAAGGGAACAGCAGTCACACACTTCTACTTAAGCACGTGCCACCATACACCCAGCCACTTCATTTAATTGTTATTAAACCCAGAAGAACCTGTTTGTTCTTTCCTTGCGTGTATGGAAAGAAGTAGGAAATCTCTTTAAATGATGCCAAGGATACTGCTATTTTATGATAACTAGCAGGAAATAACAAGAGTTAGGACAGAAAGAAGGTCAGTCTGCTTGAATTCTGTATGGGAAAATCTTGAAAGTGGCTCATACGATTTATGAGCAGTCCAGACACTGTCCTGAGGATAGTCAAATAAGTATTTTTTTCCCTAGCTTTGCTTTTTTAATGTCTTACCTCTTTCTTCCATGCGTTCTTCTGAATATGGGCTGTTTGGAATTTGCTGTGAAAGAGTGTTTTGGGTTCCAGATGTCTCTGACGTGATGATCTAAAAGTGTCAATTCTTTCCAGTGGTCTTTGTCAGTATGATTTTCATATTTTTTATTATTTTTTTTTTTACTGACTTTCCTGCCTGCACCGATTGAGCTTCTGTAAGATGGTGAGTTGCAGTGCTAAATAAGGATCAAGAATGCCTTTGTAAACTAATTCTGTCTTGGAGGACAGAGTAGATCTGCTTTTATCTCTCTCCTTCCTGCACCTAGGACACTATTTTACGAGAAGCTGTTTCACAAGCAACTTGAAATAGCAAATTTTAAACTTTCCAAATAGCATTAACTATTCATAATTCCAAGTTAAAATGAGGAAACAACAGAGGCTGTGTTATAAGGCATTGATTCATAGTTCTTATGAGTTGGAGAGACAATCACACTGATCACCTTCCAGTGTTTGCTCGCATTTTGCTTTCATGATTTTTCAAATGACATCCCTGAACACATTGACACCGTGTGTCTGCTTGCTTAAACCCCTGAAAAAACTGCAGTGGAAATAAAATGCAAAAAAAAATTATGGTGAGTTGTAAAAGGGTTTACAGTTAGCTCTGTCATGCTGGTTTGGTAACTCAATATCCTTGTCATTTTTTCCTATGGAGCGCCTCAAGTTTCAAGTATGGAAAGATTTGGCTTTTTGAGTTGCTAATAAATCCTTCAAGACACTAGCCAAATATAAATGGACACTCTACTTCTTGTCTGTATCAGGGAAGAGCCTGAAAAAATAGCTGTGCAGAAGAACTGCGTGCATTTCATCTTAACTTAGGTGCTGTTCTGGTAGCTTGAGCAGACAAAAACAGGGCGCGGCACTTGGTGAAAGTCTTGTACCATGGCACAAGTTACAAAGTTGGTGTAGATGTGCTTTACTCTTCTTCAGGGCATGTAACAGAATTGCGCAAAGGAAAATAATAGAGTATAGCTATTTAACCTGTGCTAGCATGCATGATAGAATGCAAATGTAGTGCAGTGAGCAATGTTACGCTTTGCTCCTCCACTTGGTCTCTTGTTTCCAGGTTCCTGTTGCTATGAATGTTGTTGAGGGACTCTTGAGGATAAGCAGGAATATCTTCTGCAAGAGTGACGTGTATCTGTCAGAGAGAACCGCAGCAGCAAAAGTCCCACTTGCTCTTTTGGCCATAAACTATCACAGCATTTTTGTTGGTTTACTTCAGCTAGAATATTATTTCAATCACTACAGCTGTATAATGTGATCAACAACATTGATTTGTCCTGTTAAGAGAAATAAGTAACATTAGAATCAGTACGGCTTTGTTGAGATGACAATTAAAAGTGCTGCAAGGCTGAGCAATAAACAAATGTTTTATAACGCATTGAAGTTCTGTTTTGCCAGTGCCTTGACAAGATTGATTCCCAAAGAAGATACCCAGTAGCTATTCATTACATTGTCCGGCAATAATAAACAGTGGAAGGACCAGTAAAGCACATGTTAAATACAGAGCTGAGCTAATTCAAAGTTTGTTTTATCCCTAAAGAGCTGGATGCACCTTCTTTGTCAGGTGTAATTATTTCCTGTCATACACACAGATGCGGTGTGCAGAGAACCAAGGGGAGTATTAATGGAAGGGAAGGAGCAATGCTGAACAATGATCTGGAAAGAGGTGGTAAGTGAAAGGCAAAAGAAAGATACTGGCATACCAGAAAGTATTAGATAAAGGAATGAATTTATTAGAAATATAACTGAAGTTGGACTAAGGAAATTGAAGAAAAGAGAAAGTCTTAGATAGACGAACAGTACAAAAACTCCAGATATTTGTTTTTGTCAACAAAAGAAGTTCTATTTTAATTCAGTTTTCATTTTGTCTTAGCAACCAGCTCAGCCTTCTGTGCAGAGAGGCAACCTTTCTGATGCTTTAGACAGCGAAGAGCCTCTACATGTGTGGTGTGATTTCTGGCTTCTGATTTTTTTCTCGTATCTTGGTGAGAGTCATTGCTCACCTGCATCACTGAGTAAGTAAAGGCATTAAACTCTTTTCAAGTGTTTAAGACAAGCTAAGAAAAAAGTAACATAATCCTTCTCTGCTTCAACTGCATGTAGATATCTCAGCAGTCACCCATTTTAATTAAACAAGTGACTTAATGCCACTCACAGTGAAACAGCAGCAGGTGATTTCCCTGCTGAAATTGGGTGATTTACCTGTTGAAACACTACCTTTTTGTATTCTCAGGGCTCATCCAAGAAAAGACAGGGACTGCTGGCCAGAATTAATCCAAATGCACTGTGATAAATCTACTCCTCTCTCTTTCAGTGGAAAAGAAACTAGCCCATGAGGTATCCCCAGGTGGATGCATTATTTGCTTCTTGTAAACCTGGCAGCCAAATAGCCCTCCTTCATTCTGATGGTGCCAGACACTGGAATGAGATTGCTCAGTTCTTGGTCCTCGGTGGTAGTGGCAACAAAAATAAGAAAAATTGTGTTGGGTGAGAATTTCCACAGCTGAGGGGCAAGCTGTTACATCCCAAATGAAGGGGGATGAAGCCATCGATTTCAGTGAAGTACAGAACAGCCTGTAGCACTGATTCATTGCAAATCCAGTGAAACTGATCCGTTTTCTGCAGAATGATCTGGTTTCAGTTAACTCAGTGTATTTAGACAAAAATAAGTTTACTAGAAATACTTTGACTTGTTCATGACTCACGTGTTTTTACAAACCTAACACTCCTTTCCCCCCCAAACAAGTAAATAAGCAGACAAAGCGAGCACATGTTTACTCTAAAATCTGTGATCTTGAAATTCTGTAATTCTGAAAAGTATTCTTGGCTTTCCCTTCTGCAAACCTATTGGGGGCTGTCTGTGGAAAGTTTCTTATTGCTGTGAAGACACTTACAGTGTCCTGGTTTGGAAACCTGTTGCTTTGGATTTTTACTTTTGCTTAGAACAAAAGATTGCAGAGGCATTTTAGGTCTTTTGGAGGTTGCAGATGGATCATAATGATATTCTTATCACTGGTCATGCCCAGCAAGGCTTCTGGACCTTATTACTTCTCGCATAACAGCTGCCACTGACAAGAATAATTTTCACGCTTGGAAATCATCTTTACTTGACCTGTGCACATTTACATGCTGTTCTTCTCTCTAAAATACTCTTAGTGTGAGTGATAGATGGAATCGTGTCCCTTTTTAATGCATGAAGTTGCCATACAGATTTTTCACTGAATCCGGTATGTGGAGGTTTTTTGCTAATAAAAATGCATCCTAGTTTTCAGGCATTTACTGAATAAAAGGAAGAGAGGTTGCTCTGATCAAAACAGAGATTGACAAAGAAGAAAACAAGACAAGGATAAATGGGAGAGTAAATTGGTTTTCCCTCTGTTTCTTATTCTAAAAGAAAAGACTAAGTGATTTTTTTTCCCTGTAAGTCATTCGTATAGTTCCAGTGATTTGTCAACATTGAAGCCATAATCTCTGAACATTTCAGTCTCAGCACCCATATAGGCAAATACTTAACGAATGTCTGTTCCCCTAGCAAAGATGAAATGCTGAGTTAAGAGTGTATAAGGGGATGTTAGAAGTCCTCAAAAGGAGTTAGTTGAGAATGAGTTGTGGGTCTCAGTCCTGTAAAAAAAAATTGTCGCATTATTGCTATGTTTTTCATACCACTTTTATCAGTATTAAAAATAACAGTATTTTAATTTTAAAATAAGATATTGCAAAAATTAGTATAGACTTATTAAACTAATGGAAACTAGAGTATAAAGATAAGGTTATTTTAAATATTTTGTACGAAATCAGTAAAATGGTTCACAAAACACTTGAAGACAATGTAGAATTAATTACTTTCAATCTGTAAAAATATTATCAGGATTTACTACTTTAAAATGTGTTTTTTTCCTTGTGAACTTCACTACTTTTTTAGACTATGAAAGTCTCCGAATTGTCTTTACAGTCAGTGATTTGCACTGATTACTTTATTAATAATCTAATTTAGAAAAACCCATAGGTTATAATTTTAAAAATTAAATTCCAGACTGGTAGCAAAAATTAGCACACAGCTACTTAGGTGCTACGGTTGCTGTCATGCTTATAATATATTTGGGTCCCAGAATCTTAAATTGTGATTTTAATTTCATTTCTTCTGACAAGATGTTCTTCAGAAATTGAAGCTTACAGGACGACTTAAAGCAGGAGAATATGACCTTTGCTTTCAGTTTGTCCCAGCAGAGCTCTGGCTCTTGAACCATACTGATTCTCCCAGTGTGAACCTGGTTAGCAAGTCATCAGTGATCATTTATTAGAAATCTGTTGGATTTCTTTATTGTTGTAGTAGATGTTGGAGGCTAGAATGTCATGGTGCAAAAAGTAAAATACACTTCAGCAGTTTGTTGACTGAAACCATCCAAGTATTGGATAGTGGACACTTCTAGATAACCTTAAGTTCTTCTACTTGAAGACCTCACATCCCACATAAACATCAAAGCATATGTTTGTGTTGGTTTTATTAATTACTAAAATGACCTTCTGGTAACTTGGGATGCAAATGTCAAATATCTGAGTTGTTTGGGGTTATTTTTCATTAACTCACTGAATGGATGTTTCAGATGTCAAAGTTGAAGAGGTCATGCAACTGGATAAAGGAATAAGGACAAATGACCTCCTGGTGAACTTTTAATAAAAGGTTAGAGATCACAGGATTTTTTTCTACATTATTGTAAGAAGCTTTTCTATATCAGGATAACTTTTAAATGAAGAATTTGTGTCTTTGCCTCTGTTACTAGAGCCCTTGAAGAGGTTAGAGAGATTCCAAGGCTGTCTCTGAAAAATAGCATACATGGCATACAGAAAACTGTCTGTAACAAAAATGCTAAATCGCTGAAATACAAAGTATATTTTATATCTGCCTGCACTTCGCATTCATTAAGCCATGGTGTGCCAGATTGCAAGTTCCTAATTTAATTTAATGGGAGTTAGTGGTCACTTATTTTTAAGTAGGTTTTTTCATTTTGTCGTTTTTCTTTTAGTGTGGCTGAACTCTTCCTTTACTGTTTTCTATAGGGCTCTTCAGCACTGGCCTTGTTATTCCAGCTTCATAATTACTTTCATATTCCCCTACACTGAAAAAACAAGCTTATGTAGAGAATAGCCAGTCTCCTTTAATTTATTCAAGTTTCCATTTTGCTGGGGAAAAGGTTAGAACTGCATTACTGTGATGGATGAAAATTTAAACAAGCACAAACACTCTGCGTGTATTGCCATGTTTTTTAGTGTCTTTACTGAGTAACATGCAAGAAATGACACAGGATCCCAGGAGTGTTTGTATATCATACAATTACGGAGAAGGCTTCCAATCCAGACCTCAGAAAGGCAGGATTCCAGGTACGACTATTGTGTTAGAAGTCAGTGTGGGAGAACAAGAGGTTCAACTGCGCTCTAGTTGACAGTGGGGAGCAACTTTTTCTCTCTCCTTTATCTGAGAAACAGGTTACTGTGCTGAATATGAATGGTGATTCATTGTGTTGATTCTTTGTTATATCTACATTTATTCAAAAATAACCTGTGAGTCACAACTTACAGATTTTTGGAATCATCATATGGCTTCATAATCAACTAAGGAAACAGCTAAGTAATATTGGGGAACATATGTAGCTTTCATTAATCAAGCCTATATTCAGTATTTGGGGGATTTGCATATTTTTAGAGTTGTGCACCCATAGGCGTTCCAAGCACTACTATGAAAATATAACCCCTGAAAATAACATATCCTTTAAGAGAAGGCAGTAAGAAGTTACTCCTCAAGTTACAGTTTAATTCCAACAGAATTTGTTCCTGAAGATTCAATGTGATGGCTCTGGTTTTGTAAATTAGCTTTAATAACTGCCCCTTTCATCTCTGCCATATGAAGTGATAGATTGTGTTTTTTCAGTCCAGCCAGTCACACTCCCATGTGTGAACTGGAGTGAAAGGGCATGGGTGGTTTTGCTGCTGAATGTGCTGTTGGCAAATCCAGCTGCTGTTGGCAGAAAAACTGAGTGTGCAGGTTGCAGCAAACAGATTGAGGGATGTGACAGGCAGCTGTTACCCAGTACAAGGCTTGTGGAGTTCAATTGAACAAATCGGGTACTGTTGTCTCTCTGCCTCAAGTATTAAGTTCCTAGTGAAATCTCTTTGCTTATGCTTTAGTTGAGTTTTGAGGATGTATTAGTATTATCATTGCCTTCATATGGCTCAAGCAATTCTCTGAGGCCTTTAGGAGTGGACAGAGGAGATAAGCATGTTTACTAGCCATGACGCTGTTACCAAACAGTGGGGCATATTATGGAAGAGCATTAATTATGCTTTGATGCATCATTTATGTACAGAGACATCCAGCTTTTATGAAGCACTTGAAGAGACAAAGCTGCTAAACCTGTTGAAATTGCCATTCAGATCACATGTTTCTTGTAAAATGCCTGTAAAAATACCAGTATTCTCAACCTGAAAGTCTTACAGGTAAAACTTTCTCAGTTTTACAAGTTTCTGAATGGTCATTTCACAGCATTGAAATTTAAAGCTGCTAAAGAGCCAGAGCAAGGCTCTGGAAGTGAAATTTGAATAATTTGAATATTAATGTTTACATAATCTAGCAGCAACATTACAGACTGCGTTACATTATTGCAATAGTGCCATAGGACACATCTGGATGATGTTGTAGGTAAGTGCAAAGCTTGTGATATCTGAGGTTGGGAAGTTTAGATTACCGTAAGCTAAGCAAGATGTGTAAGGTAAGGTGTTGGCTTCCAGATGACAAGTCTGTTTTTATGATTTCCTGAAATTCACTGACACTGCTGAAGTACTGGCTAAATATATAACCCCCCTCTCTGCTCTCAGGAGCAGCTGTTGCACCGTGTGGGAACTCGTCAGTCTGTCTGTCTCTGCTGTGGGTTTCACTCACTGTGTTTGGAAAGCTGGCTGCTGCTAATGCATTTTATTTGCAGCAAGCTTATGAGAGAGTTTTCAAGCCAAGGTTTTCGTAAAACCTTTTGTGAAGCTGCAGGAGACTTGTTGACTCTTTGGGGAAGGCTGCCTGAGGAGGGTGCAAGGAAGGGAGAGGAAATCTCCCTGCCAGAGAGGACCAGCAGTGCCCTTCCTGAAATGAGTGTTGGGATGCAGTCATGAAGTGATGAAAAGAGTTTAGCCAAGGTATTGAGGGAGAACAGAAAAAGTACTTTTTCACGTGACCTTGTACAAGTGGGTTCCGTGTTTGTTTTGTGCTGCGGTTCAGTCCTGCGTTGCTGCAAGTAGACCAGAGTCCTCTTCACAGGCTCATTGAAATGGAAATGGTTTTGCCTCCTGCTGTGGAATGCAAATTATTTTAGGAATGTTCCTGGGTCTTGAGGCTTTTTAAAACTCACACTTTCAAGGCCCTTTTTTTTTTTTTTTTTTTTTGTTAGCTTATTTTAAATAATTCTCATAATAAAACAAGGATCCAGAAAGAGGATTGGTGCCTTGATCCTGACCCAGCAAAATATGAAGTGTAGGTTTGCCTTCATTTGTACAAATAGCTCCCTGCAAGTCGGTGATGGAAAGACATGGGAAATGTAAAAATGCTTTGTTGGATCACAGTCAAATGCTGAGTGCTTTGCAGAGCCGAACAACAAGAGCAGCCCTCAGTTAGGCAGGCTGGCATGAGATGCTATTTGGTATCATTCCCTTGGCATTTGTCTCTCTTTTGTTACTACCTCTTTTTAAAAATACTATTTAATGGCATCTCATCTGTTACCAGGGCATTGACACAGGCAGAGTTGTACTTGATGCCTTGTCTGCTGTGGGTCTTTTTCTGACTGAAGTAGATCAACTGATAACAAGGCTAAGAAAATTATGATGAGAGACTGACATATTTCAGAACAAGAAAAACTAGCTTAGAAACAAGGAGTGGGATTTGTTGGTCTTTGTGTTTCAGTTATCAGGACATGGGATATAAAATACTTACTTTTAATGACTAATGGGGTTTTGCTTTAAACTGAAAATAGACTTGGATAGATTAGGTGCATATGTGGGCCATATTTATGATGGTACATGTTGAGGTGATTGTAACCAGGTTAGAATATTGATCTTTTGATTCAGGGAATGGTAAGGCAGAACTTCTTTATGTAGTCAGATTTAACACTCAGTATAGCTTTGGCAAAATGATAGCAAATTGATACAAAAATTATCAAAATCAATATGATATCTTATTACCTGACCTCTTGGAAGTCACTGGAAACTGACAGTGCTCTTGGTTGCTTGTGTAATCTCTAGAGTTGTGTATATAGTTATAAAGTTTCCTTCAGGGACAGGACTAGATTATACATTTGTATAATATTTTTGTGTGTGTATACACACACACTAGCATGAAGGTATACAAAATATTCTTAGTAAACACATTACAGAAAACAATCTTGAGTGCATGACTTTTATCCACCCACAGTCTGCCTTATGATTCTATGCACTGTTCTTTTACATCTGCATAGTCCTTCGTAAAAGAGATGTTGCATATATAACTTTGGAGTTTCATTATCTTTCACATTGACTAGTAGGACTTACATTTGAAGAACTTCTGCAATATCAGTGAGCCAGGGACTGGATCAGGAATACAAGTGGTTGTATTGTTCTGCTCAAGTTGTTGTACTGCTTAATGAAGGGAAACCTGCAGAATCCTGTACATGCAGAAAAACATGATGGCAAAACAGTTATTCTGCTGTTTAATTCTAAACTAATTCCATTATTTGAAAAAAATATGTAATTTTGTAAAACTACAAGTATATTCTGTTTTCACTGATAAATTATAAAGTGATTTATAATTTCATGTGTTCTCCAGTGAGGGATTCTACATGTGGTAGATAGAAAATGCATGGAATTTTGCTGTTGGACATGTTTGATGACTTGTACTTAGCATGTACCAAATCCTGGTTGTGAATGTACATTTGGGACTAACACAAACTTCATTAAAATCTTTATAGATTTCCCTGAATGGAGATTTTGGCACTGTAAGTTCATTTTTCCCTGTTTGTACTCTGTTAATCATAGAATTGTTTCTGTATCATTATGGTTTTCCTTCCTGTTCATGAATTCAGGAGAAGAGAAACTATGTCAGCAGAAATGCCGTTAGCCCAGCATGAGCACTAGCAGAAGCTAAAAGAGAACAAGGAAGGACACTAGTACAATGCTAATGCCATGTGATAGATATGTTGTCTCCTGAAGGTATGTTTTCTTCTGATAGGTGCAACCTGAGGCATAAGGTATACTGAAAGTTAAACCTCAGAAACCGATTTCTATAATGGGTGAAGAGAGTCCTTGCTGATTTAATCTCAGTGTAAGTAGGTTAAGTGTGGTTTTCCTGTCACATCTTTATTTGTGTATTTTAAAGACATCTGCAAGCATATTACTTACCATGGATATCTTGAAAAATTGGTTTTGTTTGCATTTTATCTTTACTTTAAAATGTGATAAAAGGTACTTGGATAACAATATCATCCCCGTGGGCCTGTTGTGAATCTATAAATGTGTTGTTCTGGATGTTTTCCTGAGTATCTGAAGTATAGCAGCATCCCCTTGTCAGCTGCACGAGTAAGGTGGACAGATGACTTCACAGCATCAGGAGAATAATCTTTCAATAACTGGGTAACTGATGCATCTCTTTGCATGCAGCATGAAACTGCACTGTGTAATGTCAGATGATTAGAAAGAGTATGTCTGTGCTGAGTTATCATTGGGTTTTGACATTGTTTTTGTGAGGAAAGCGGTGTAAGGAATTTTTTAGTAACCTCTGAGTGGTTGGAGAGGGGCAGGTGCTGGCTGGTTCAGAACAGTTGTGTTTCCACTCACAGTGGATACATAATGTAGAAGCTATGACCCAGGTCTTTATCTCTGTATAGCACAGGTCTCTTGCGGACAGCATGTTCTCTTGTCAGATCCAGATGGCACCATGATGCGAGGATAAGGTTATCACCCACAGTGTTAGTGTGGCAGTAGGAAAGCTTTTCCTGGTGCTGCCACTAATGCCACGTCAGTGTCTGCTTTTCCCTTGGCTTTCTGGGGCATGAATGCCAGGGAAGGGTAACATACTTCTCTGGAAGAGAGTCAGGTCAGTGGAAGTACTGTGTCACATGAGCCCATGTGAGAATGCTGGGGTGTTAATGCAGGAGGGCTGTCTTGAACAGCTAGTTGTAGTCTTAAGTTGCAAACGTTGCAAAGTTCTCTCACAGAACAGTTTCCTGACCTCTCTTGGCATGAAGTTTGTCATCTCTGGTGAAGACCAGCTTTGGGGCCGGTGAAGCAAGTGCTGATTGCTAAAACCATTATTCTCCTGGACATCTGTGGTGACCTGCAGTAGATACAGGACTTTGGGTGAGAACTGCATTCAGAAACCTTAGGCAGGTGTCATCTATTTTCCAGATAAGGAAGAATAGAAAACTGAGCCTTTGCTGCCCCTCTTGCTGCCTCTCAATGTGAACCACTGGTAAACAAGGTAGCTATGAAGGCTGTTGTTAGCATCCATGCTGGATGTCTCATGTGCACCATGAACAGCTGCAGTGGCCCCATGTGCTCTGATTTCCCTTGCTATGCATTTCCTTATGAAGTCACCTTTCCCCAGGCGCAGCAGTGACCCCAGTCCTCATGTAGGTCCTCCTTATGGACCATGCCTGGAAACTATCTGGTTTCATTACCCCCATGTCCTCTGCATCAGAACAGAAGGGGTAACAGGCATTGCCTTTTCCATCCCAGGGCAATCTCACCACCATAATGTGTACCTATCCCAAGTCTTATGTGCCCAAAGTTTGCCCACCACAGCCACTTCTAAAATACAGAATGCATAGTCTGTGAATTTGCAGCAGTGGTGGAACAGCTGAGAAAAACAAAACCTAAAATCCTGGCTCCTACACAAATGTACTCTGCAACATGTCCTTCTCGACAGGCAGTGCAGAAGCCATCCTCACTTCCTCTAACCAGCACATAACCACTTTTCACCATCACAAGACATTAAATTTTTCATCATCCAGTGTGCTTGTAATCACTGCTTTGCTATCTAGCCTGTTAACTATCTGTTACACTTGACCTGTCAAGTCCTTTTCAACCTAAATGCATAAGCTAATTTCCTGATACCTGAAAGCCTGTAAAGAACCTCATGTTTTCAGGGCTGCAATTTTCATGTATGGAAAACATTCTCTGCTGTGCTCCTTGTCTTTTTCTGGCCACTCATTGATGAGAAAGGACAGTATTTAAGAGCAGCCACAAACAACCTCTTTTGGTTGAGTGGCAGTACAGCAAATTTGTCCAATATACCTGCAACACTTCATATAAAGGTCAATGTGGTACATCAGTGTGGTTTACAAGGAGCAAAACCACAGAAGGCTGACCACTGGGACTGTTAAACTGAGGCCAGCACGGCCACTGGCTAACCACCTAAGTTTAGATTGAGAAGTGACTGATGTGGTCAGAAAGCACCAGGCACTATGCCTGGCCAGCACAGTATAAGTGTCTGCCATGACTCTGCTTGTGTTGGAGCCCCCTTGGTTGGGGGGCAGTACACTGCAGGAGGTGCCCTCATGTACCAGAGGGCTGACCTTGAAGCAGGAGAGAGGTTTATAGTGGTGGTTTTCTGCAGCAAGGAGGACAGGCAGTTCTTGGACCGTGTTGAGGGCAACAACAGGGCAAAACTGGTACAGCTTATGAGGGACCATATAGTTCTGCATACACTCCCTTGCCTCTCAAATACACCTCACTGTGCTTATCCCTACACTGTCAGAGATAGAATCCTGACTGGCTGCTAGCAGAGGAGCAGTTGCTTGTGTTGGTGTACGTGCTGCTCTGCTTTCTGCGAGTGACTTGTGTTGCAATGACTGGGATGCACTTGCAGAGGTGTTCCCTCTTAGCCTGTAAACTCTATGGCCTCCACAAGGGCTGGACTTGGGCACTATAGGGTTGCTGCTGCTAATGCTGCTTCCTCAGAGGCCTGTGGAGAAAAACTTTGGTGATTTATGATCATTCTTTTCATAGTGCCCAGATTCTCTGGCCAAATCTTCAACAGTCTTGTACCTTTGACCACGTCCTAGGGTGACTGTTAGGAGTAAAGGTCTGTACAAGGTGACCTACCAGTACTGGTAAATGCCTTTAATACTGTGAGGGGCAGCAGGTAGATGGCAATGTCACAGTCCTATTCTTCCTGGCTCCAGACCATGGGAGGAGGCAGCCCTGTCAATATGGACAAAAGGGATGGGAGGAAAGCCAACCTGTGCACTTTTCTGCTGTGTTTCTTATAGCTGTTTCTAAGTGATAAAGGAATGGATAACCTCCTTATGCTTCTGATTAGTCTTTTGATTGCAGTGGAGGGTTCTCATAGGTTTTTGTGTTGCTCTGGAACATGCTGCCCTTCATCTGAGTCCCTCTAATGTCATTCTGACCTGTCACAGTCTCTGTCAAGAGGAATGGTCTTCTACCCCAGCTAGCAAATGTGCTCTTTCTTCTCTACCACCAACATGACACCACAGAACAATTCAGCCAGACCTTAACTGGGGTGTTCACTGACCACAGCATCACTGCAATATGGCTGGGTGGCAGATGTGTGGGGGACAGAGAGAGGGTGGCCTGAGGTTGGACCTTCTCATGACAGGAGACTCGTGCAGACCATATGTGTGAGGATGAAGGTGTACTGCTGACTCAGACAATATGGAAGGGGAGAGCTTCTTCTGTTGTAGTGTTTTACCAGGTAATTTCCCTGCAGATCAAATGCCAGCACGATTAAATAATTTTGCCTAGTAATTCAGTGGGGGGATGAAATCTTTATTAGCTGATGGCACAGCTTTGACAGTGACAATGTGTAGCCTGCTGTATCTGAGGATGACAAAGGTTGGCATGTGTACAGTCACATATGGATGCCATTAAAGTTCAGTTCCCTCTGCAAGGCCTGAATTCTTAGAAATCAACACCACAGACAAGTGCCTCACTCTCAGCCAGAATGGAGTGAAACTGCAGTGTGGTTTTTTGCAGGAAGAATTTTCTGGCTGATGGAAATCAGGCTGAGACACTTGTTTAGAAAGCATGCTGTCGTTATGGCTGCTTTCACCTGGAAAGAGGACTCACTGATGTCCTTTTAGCGTGTGGGCCCCTTTACTGCTTTCTTACATCTACACACAGTCCAAGTCAGAGAAAAAAAGCCAGTTTATAAGCTCTACATTCACTGGAGGCAGCTGTTTTGGCAAAGGACAGAGGTTACAGAAGAGAAGTTGGTATGCTGGCACTTGTATTTTGTGCTTCATCTTCAGTCCTCTTGATCTCAGACAAAAATGATGTACCAGCAGCCTGCCTATTCTATGCTTGTAAGAACAGACAAATTGCAGTACTGTAGGGCTTGATTAATTTGCTGAAACAAAAGTGTTGAGTGCTGTTTGAGATGCCCTGGGTAGCCCTGCCTGGCTTCTAGCTCCTAGTACAGGAGGGACTCTTTTTTCCTGTGTAACCAATATTGCAGCTATCAATCTCAAGTGAGTGCTTCAAATGTGCTAGGGCACCTCAAAAGACACAGGATGCTTGTGCATGGATAATTGACACATCTTTCTTTGTAGTGTCTTCCCTACTGAAGGTCGCTGATGAGCTGCTCCCAATCAGTTTTATCCTTCTGATGTTAGAGAATGTGTGCAGCCCAAAGGTGGGAGGAATCTTTATGGTTTTCTGTTGAAAATCTCTGCAATGAAGTCTACAGTATACCTGTCAACTACCCCTCACCACCCACCACTGCAAATCACTCTTTGAAATGCAAAGCTTGTACTTGTCTTCTGTTTGGTGAAGGCAGCATAGGCTTGAAAGACATTTTTAAGCGTGTGAGAAGGAAAGATCAGGCAGCTGTTTATATTTTGACATCAGAACTCTTCCAAATTCCAGAGTGCAGAGCATCTGTAACGTATATTTTCTTTGCATATTGTCTTTTATGCTAGGATTGACAATTTAAATCCTTGGGGATTTGATCATGTTGTGATGAGACAGATGGTAAGATAGAAAGTCAGATGTCTTGGGTTTGGAATTGGGTCTGTGAGTACTTAAATGAGGATATGGAAGATTATAAATTGTTAACTTGCTAATGTAATCAGCCTGCTTGTTATGTTGCCCAGTAATGATGATCTATATGTACATCTTTGTTGAGTAAATGCTGAGGGGAATGCTCAGCATGGCTGCTTTTGTATGCAGAGACAAACTCAAGCTAAAATGGCAACCTAAGAGGTGCTTACGATGGATCACTAGAAGTTTTTATCTTGGTCTTCTCAAACTTGAAAATGGCACTACAGTGTGCTTTTAGATTTCAGCAGATAGCTGGATCTCAGCTTTCTCATCCTGCATATGGACAACCTGCCAGAGTCACAGATTCTATGTGTCCATTCCCCCCCCACCCTGAGACAGTAGACGGTGGAGTCAGTTCAGTCTCACACACCTGAAGGTCTTGCAGTGAGGGACCCAGAACTGAACACAGTACTTGATGTGTGGCCTCACCAGTGCTGAGTACAGGGAATGATCACTGCCCTGGCCCTTCTGGCCACACTATTGCTGATACAGGGCAGGATGCTGTTGGCCTTCTTGGCTGCCTGGACACAAGCTGACTCATGTTCAGCAGTGGTCAGCCGGCACCCTTAGGTCCTTTTCCATGAGGAGCTTTCCAGTCACTCTTCCCCAAGCCTGTGGCATTGTATGGGATTGTTGTGGCCCAAAGGCAGGACCTGGCACTGAGCATTGTTGAGCCTCATACAACTCACCCTGTATCATATATATATACACCTTCAAACACAGCACAATGTTTTCAGGATTTGTACAAGACATAACAAAATGACATAGAATCATAGGAATCATAGGATAGTTAGGGTTGGAAAGGACCTTAAGATCATCAAGTTCCAACCCCCCTGCCATGGGCAGGGACACCTCACACTAAACCAGGTCACTCAAGGCTCTGGCCAGCCTGGCCTTGAACACCACCAGGGTTGGAGCATTCACAACTTCCCTGGGCAACTCATTCCAGTGCCTCACCACCCTAACAGTAAAGAACTTCTTCCTTATATCCAATCTAAACTTCCCCTGTTTAAGTTTTAACCCATTACCCCTTGTCCTGTCACTACAGTCCTTAATGAAGAGTCCCTCCCCAGCATCCCTATAGCCCCCCTTGATTCATACTGTTATTTGCATGCCCCCTTGTTACTTTGTGCCTTATTATTTCTATTGCTCCAAGTAGCCTTATCCCCACGCATCAGGATCCAACTGTGTTGGAGACTGCTCAAACAGCTACAGAAAACTCACTCTGCTACCTTGTGCTTATGGTAAAATTCCAGTCAAAAACCAGCAGATGAATGGGAAGGCAAGAAGATGAACAGCGTTCAGCAGAAAGCTAGAAGTCATCACAAGTCTTTTCAAGACAGCAAATAAAATGTCTTGTCCTATACCTAGTTAATATTCTCTTTGACTTTGCAAGGGTGAGGACTCTTAAGTTGAATACCAGAAACAGCAGGCATAAACACAGAATAGCATGCAATAGGGTAAAATAGATGTCACCTGAAAATTGTTTTAATAATTAATGAAGATGTGGGATACAGTGAACTGCTCTTAATTAAAATGCATTCATTAAAATTGTCAGTTCACATGGTTTGTGGAATCATTAGGAATACTAAAAATAGATGGATTTACTCTTTCCCTCTACAAACAGAAATTTTTCCTTCTTAGATTTGCCTAGATATGTTCCGCTCATTTCCTAAAGAACCAAGAAACTATGCATATGATAACTAGCATGAGGTTTAAGCATGAATAGTGCTAGTTCAGACCACTGATCATTCTTTTTTCATTTATTTTATGTAGGTTTCCTTTGCCTGATCTGTAAACATGTCCACAGACCTGCTATGTAAGTACATTTCCGTTATCCCACAGTGATTTTTTTGTACCATATGTTTTTATCAGATCCCCAGATGTGCTCATGATTGATGTCTTTTAAGTATAAAGTCTGCATTTTTTCTGAGACATCTGTGGAACAATATTGCCATTATAATCAACGGGATTATTCTTGGAGTAAACCATGACTTAATATGAGTAAAATTGTAAAAATCTGGCCTATGTATAAGAACAGACTGGTTCATTGAGACTTAAAATTACAATTCTATCTAAAATGTTTTATCTATCTTTGGCACAAATACCATCCCAGATTACTACTGCGTGATGTGCTTGGGTTTTTTTAATCACTTTATGAATTTAACTCTGATGTTTCCAATGCATCTTTATCCGAGTCACATCCAAATCTCATGCCTCATCGCTATTATTCATCCTTCTTTTTCTACAATAAAGAATATACAAGTGGCATATCCTGATGCTTTCCTGTCATAACTACCACAAAACTCTGCTGCTCAGGTCTCCCCAATACTTGTACTCTCTTGCTCCAGCTTAAGTGATCTGCAGCATTAAGCACATTTTCTATGCTTATTGATCTGATCTACACGCTTTCTTTTGGAGGCCCTCCAGTGCGTCAGCTGCCATTTTTTATCATGGCCTCTGAGGGTGGCCCAGCATGCACACTGCAGTGTAAGACAGGGAAATTTCAGAAACCCACTTTATCAATCTCCAGTATTTCCTCAGAGGAACAAAGAAAACATTTTTTTTGGCTCAATAACTGTAATCATTTAATAAATATAAAACCATCAGTGGCTTGCTTGGCAGATAGCAGCTGTCTGTGAAGGTAATATTTTCAAGATCGAGTTATTTGCAAAAGTGCAATTTTTTTGAGCTTTATCTGCTAACTGGCAATTTTGAGGCATGCTTGAGTACCATTTAGATGCAGGAAGAACTCTAAAATGAGGATTGTAATATACCTGACTGTATCATATACCACAGGCAAAACTGCTATCAGGAGTGAAATGTTAAAGGAGAGAGGGCAGGGTGACTGCACAGTAGTCAGGGTCGAAATCACTTAAGACTCCTTAACTTTACTCAGATGTGTAAGCTGGTTTACTGTTTAAGCTGTTTTATGCCCTGGCAGTTTCATTTTTCTCTTCTCAGCTCAGCCTCAGCACCTCTCTCATTTTCCTAATGACCAGTGGGTTAGAGACGTTGTCACCTGAGTAGAGGTTGAAGGAGATTTGTGTGTTCAGCCTGGGGAAGAGGAGGTTTAAGGGGTCTTCCCATACAGAAATAATAGTTTATAATAGAAATAATATGGGGATGGAGGTAGAAGTACTTTTCCCAGTCATGCCCATCGCAGGACAAGGGGTGATGTCAACAGGTTCCTTCACGGGAGATGCTGCTGGCTGTAAGGGGCATTTTCACTGTGGGATTGAATAAACATTGGAATAGGCTGCCCAGAGAAGTGGTGGAATTTCACACTGTAGAAATATTTGAGAGATGGCTTGGCAGGGCCCTGGGTAACACTAATCTAAGGGCCAGCTCTCAACGAGAGGCTGGTGTAGATGATCTCCACAGGTCTCTTGTAGCGTGGATAATTTTGTGGTTCTGTGTTCCCTTGTGTCCTCAGCTATCTTCTGTGCAGTGACCTGTCATTCCTGCCACCTGTCCTTGGTCATCTTGGTATTGTACTGCTTGTGCTGCAACAGGTCCTGTGATACTCGGTCATACTAGAGGGGTAGACATTTGTCTTCTCACTTGGAGATGTGCAAATAACATCGAGGCTGTAGCAGTGCTGGTGGAACCTTCTGGGTTCCAGCTGGTGGGAGAACACTAAAGAATAACATGGCAGATCTGTACACATGTGAAATGATTCTAGATCTTTATGTCTGTTTTTATATAAATAAATAGCACAGAGCCAGCCCATGAGCTCAGTACTGGCCTATGCAAACAAGCAACACCAGGGTGTGTTTTGGGGATAACATCTACCAGACTCTGTTCCAGGTAAGGAATTTGAATGTAACCAGACTGTTTGTGGGGGGAAAGGGAAGAAGATGAGTGTTTAGACACATGGAGGTGATGCCAAATGGTCTCAGCATCAGGGAACAGTTTCGGGCTCTTACTGTTTAGAAGTAGACATGTAGCCTAACCATGCAGTCCCTAAGGCTGACCACAGCGTCATCTTTCACTAATGCTTGGTTCAATACAATGTCAAATTCTAGGATTAAAAATCTTGTTCCAGGTCACATTAATGAAGACTAGATATATAATTAAAAAGAAAAAAATCTAATCAAACCAGAACAAACCCTTTTAGATTCCTAGGAAAAGAACACTGCAGTCTGGGGCAAACTGCACAAAGAAAATGTCATGGCTTCACAATACAAGGGCTGCTGCAATTAGGCCTTAAACTCCAGCATCTAAGTCTTCAAGCCTGTGGAAACAAAACGAAAAAGCCAACATCCCGGTGAAGTTTCAGCACAATGAATTTGAGGTAGCGAGTGTTTCTCTGTTTTAGATGGAGAAGCTAAGTAGGGAGAGAAGTTTATAAAATATTTGGCAGCTACTGAGGCTCGGCTGGTCGGGGAAGCAGTGGACTTCCCTTGGAGCTTGTTTTTCTCTTTATCCTTGGATGAACTAGCGTGCAGTATATTATGCTGCCTGAATGTAGGGGTTTGTCACGGTTAGCGCCGGGGGCTGTCCCGGGAATGTAGGAAGGCGACGAGCATGAATGGAGCACGCGGTGGTCGGTGGGGTTTGAGCCCGCTTTTCGGGAAACCTGTTGCTGCTCCTCTTGGCCTGGCCTGCCAAAGCCATGCAGGAAAGGAGGTGGGTCTTTGATCTCTTTGTTGTAGCTGCTCCCTGGGAATTTGCTGAAATCAATGCCCTGTTTTCCTGAAGAAATGAATGGCTATGCCTAACTAGCTTTGTGAAGCGCTGGGGAATTCACCGCTTCTGTTTATTGACAGCTGAAAAGGAGCACATGGTGCTGAATGGGTCCGCCTGGGGAAACAAAACAGAGTGGAGTTAGACTTAGTTGAACATAGGGGCATTTGGAAAAGTCTGCTGAAGGAGGATGGCACGTCTCCTGCCACCTTGCGCTAGCAGAGCCTGAGTTTTTACTGAAAATGCCATTTTGAATAAGGTAAGGATTGTTTCAATTTCCCATATGTAGTGTGATTGTGAAATGTTTGCATTTCTGTTCTTGAGTGCAAAACCAAGATGTTTGAATGTATTCTGTCATGGGAAACACCTAAGTGACTATTGTGCAGTTTCCAGGCTCAGTCTGTGTTGATTAGTACTTTATCTAATGGTGATTAATCAATCTGAAAATTAATAATTTGGTATTTGGGTCTTGCATTAAGGTTTTGAACATCAGTCATTTGTGTAGGCTGTTATATTAAATTTTTTGTCTTTGAGAATCAGCCAAATTGCATCAGATGATTTCCTGACTGATACAAATTGCTGTGTTAGGACTTACACACAAGGCAGTGACTAACAAGCGGGCCTGTCCGGCAGAAAATCAGGAATCTAAAATCCCTTGAAATGTAAGGATGTATTTCCAAACCTCTGTTTCTATAGACAGATGCGAGGCAAGAGATAGACTTGCTGTTATGCTTGCTGATTTAAGATGTACAGACTTTTGTAAAGACAGCAAAGAATAGCAAGAGGAGGATGATAATGAAGAAACAGTGTTTTCTGCGTGTGAGTTCAGAACAGTTTATCAGCCCAAAGGAATTTGGTATGTAATTCATATGTAAATTTTCTACTGAAAACAGGAGAACAAATCACCAGAGTTTCTATATTAGTTTCTCTGGTGACTGAAGAAAAATATTTCTGAGCTCACACAGCTATTTTCAGGTGTGGTCCACTTATGACTGCAGGAAAAAAGTTAAGTAATGTCATTCCTTCCTACGTCAGTTTAAGGGCAAGCTCTGAACACAGTAATTTCCATTGTGCTGCCTTATTCTTACACGGCAGCAGGAACTTCTGAGCTTGTGTTGCAAACCTGATGGAAAGTGTCTGTGCATGCATACAGTTGTTTGAAAACTACTGAGTAGTCCTCTAATTTCAGGGCAAGGGCTTGGGAAGTTTCATGTTTTATCAGAGTAGTTTGTGTTCCTCAGTCTGGCATTTTTTCTTTGAGTGACTTTGAGCTAGTAATTGTACTAGTTTTGTTTCATTCTGTGCTTCTCTGCAGCAGATAGCTTATCTGTTTTTCTTGGAAGTATTTGGGCTCTATATGCAAACATGTTTTGTGTGATCCTAAAAATGAAAGTATATTGCTTAACTGTAGAGAGTCAATATTTTTGCTTCTGCCTTCTGCCTTTAAGTTTCCAAGATTTTCAGAAGGAAAAGCAGAAAAACCAAATGCATTTATGGTTTTGACAAAGACATAAAAACACTGAACTCAAGCAGGCTGCTATTGGTGTTTGTGGGCTCTGTTGCAATTATTGTTATCCAAATGTGTTAGGAGTAGGTTTTGACCTCACTTAAATGTATTTATATGTGACAGACATTGGAAGGTGCTAAAATTTAAAACTAATATACAGTTAACATCTAAGTTAGAAAGGAGATACATTTGTAGGTCATTAGAGCATTAATTTAGATGTCTTACGAAAATGTTGACGGGTAAGGGCTATTGAGTAGTCAAAATGGCATAAATAGAAAAGAATTGCAGTTGTGGAAAACTCAGTTGATCAGAGTGTTTTTAGTTAGTATAATGGAGAAGAAAGTAGATGATTCATGTGTGACACAGAAGGTGGCATTTGTTCTCCCTTACTTGGGCGATAAGGCAGGACAGAGGGTGTTATATTTAACTCCTGTGGAAGGAAGTACATGGGGGTGTTTTGGCAGGACAGTTTTCTCTTTGCCTTTTCTAAAATGAAGGATCTTTATAAAACATGAATATCAGTGTGACCTATTGGCATTGTTGAAGTGGGTGGAGATTATAATTGATTTCCAATCAGTGGAGTAAGATATACCAAAGTGGGATGCGTGATCATACACAGCTCTAAGTAAATATGCATATTAAGTGACCAGGGTTATACAAATACATAACTGAGGAATGGTACATTTCTTCTGAGGTGATGCATTTGCCATCTGTTGATCTCATTTTTCGAGCTAGAGAAATATGAAAATGGGAAGAAATTCTTTTCAATTTTGCTTTGCAAAGTTGCTTCTTAGATTCTAATGACAGAGACCACTGTTGATTTTATTTTTGTGACTTTTAGAAACAGTTTAAAGAAACTACAAGTTAATCAGAAACATAAAAGAAGTGTCTTTGGACACTTAATCTCAAACTGAGATTCTCAATAGGAAAATAAATAGGGCTTTATGGGCATACATTATAATCTGTGTTTAGAGTGCTTAATCTGCAGAAAAGAGCTGCATTTTTTTTCTAAACCCACAGATTTTTCTAACTTTCAGATGTAATTTTCCAATAACAGTCTATAATCACATATTTTGTCATTCTCTGTTTTAGAGAACTAGACTCAAGGCTGTCCTTACACCTCAGAAGAATGGTTATTGTAAGGGAAATGTAGTATACTGCTGCCTAATTTATACTGCCAGTTTTATTGCCCTTTTTTAATCAGTCTGTTAAAGAAGCTCAGGTGGACATAATTTGTTTTGTACAGTATCAGTCAAGACAGATAATTGTCTTATAGTTCCCATTTAAAGTCTTTAGAGTGGGAAAAAGTGCATGTTAGATCACAGGAAAAAGAGGAGTAAATGGAAATACAGATGAAGGTTGCATGTATGAGTGTATTTTTCACAAAGACAAACTTCTGCGTCTGTTTAGCAGCAGAGCTTTCCAATGCCTGTGGTTTTGATTTTAAAAAAGAAACCAGTTTATGCCCTAAAAGAGGAGAATAATTTAACAGGATCATAAAGGTTAGGATGGGAGTCTCCTACCCATTTTGTTTCCAGAGAAGCTGGGAATTAAGCATCCTTTTCATGTTGGAAATCAGGAAAGTAATAACAGAAGCTGTTGGCTGTGTCCTCTGTTATGAAGGTGATGCATATTAAGAACTAAAGCTGTTCTGCTAAGCTGTTAATGACCCTTCATTTACAAAAATTCAATGCTTTTAAAAGAAGACTCCTACATTTCAGTATTTTTAATATGTGCTTTAGGTTTCATTAGTCAAAAAAAAAAAACCCTACACCAAAACCCAACTTTTTTTTTCCTCTTGGGTTAACTGGAATACCCGTAGGAGGTTTGGATGGTTCACTGAGAAAGCTAACTGATTTTCCAGTTTTATTCAGATTTAGTTTCCACTGAATGTAATATGAATGTTCTTTCAGGGTAGGCCCTCCAAAATCTCAGCCCCTGCCAGTCCTAATTTCCATAATACTCACTTCTCCACACAGATTTATTTCTTTCATAATATGGCTACTTACACATAAGTAGAGCTGAGTATATGGACTTCTTCCTGCAGAAGCAAGTCCCACGTTTTTTACACTGTCCTTTTATTCCCAGTAGCTGTAGCTTGCTTAATTTAGTTACAGCTGCCTCTAAGTACCTCAAGTTCTTCAGCCACAGGATGAGTACAACATCTCTTCGCTCTTGTTGTGCCAGACTTCCTCATTGCCATATCTGACAGTAAACTAGTATTTCCTTCTCCAGAGTTTGTCTACCTGCCTGGTTCTTTCTACCAGTAAGCAGCTGGAAATATATTCCAGCCACTAGCATCTTTGCTGGGAAGGTTCTTGCACATCCATGTTGGAAGTTGTGTCCCAAGTGGAAGAGCATGTAACTAAGGAGAGAGGTGGCTTTGTCACTGAACCTTCCACCAGTCTTCTCCACATGACATCTGGGCTTGGTGGCCAGTAACAACCAAGTTCACTGAAAGAGAGACCCAGTCTAAGGTTCCCTTTTAAGGGAAGGTTGCAAGAGTTGGAAATATTTCAATTAATACGAAGTGTTAGTCATTGCAATTGCTGCACTATCAGAATTGAAACTGTGGTGTTGACCTGTCATGAATAAAATTGTCGACTTTATTAATGCACTTGATATGGTGTGTGTGGCTGCGTGCGTGTGTATTTATAAATACATACATTTAGCAAGTCATATGTGCTTGGTTTTTTTCTGCTAGAACAAAGATGGAAGATTCTGGTGTCTGTTAAATCGCAACAGTAACTTTAAGATATCCACTAAACAAATCAACTGGCCTGCCAGAAACCTCACAAAAAAGTGCACGAAGACCAGTTAAAGCTACTTTTGCTGTGGGAGGTAAAACGTGCAGTGGGAGATGTAGATTAGGAGGTGCGACATGTGGCCCAGAATCCACAGCGTGCTTATGAACAGTTTGAATATGACTCTGTTGATGGCTGTCTGTATTTCTGTGGACAGGGGGATTTTAGTTTTGCTGTCCGCAGAATGAAAACAAGGTAGTTTGAACAGTGCTAGTGAAGACCTAAAGTAAGAAGGTGTCACAGGCAAGGAGCTACAGCCTTGCACCAGGACCAGCTGCTGGGGGAAATGAGCAGTGTAACAGAAAGGCTTGGCTCTCAGTAAGCTTTTTGCTGGGCATTTTGTAGGACCAGGCTATGCTGACTGAGGATGTTTCTCCTAAAAAATAGTAGTTGTTTCTGTGAATTTGCTGTTAACCTCCTTTGCGGTTTCTGGATTTTATTTTGTATGACTTCATGCCAAGCCAGTTGAGGGAGAGAAGGAATTAAAAAAATGCTGAAAAATCAAACTGCATTTTTCAATTTGATTGCTTGAAATGTATTCAGCTTTCATCAATGAGAGAAGTTGCTTTCTTCACACTGATTAGAAGCTGTTACATGTAAACTGTGGGAAGTGACTTCACATAAACTATGTTCATTTTGCGTATGGCTTCTGATAGCAACCAAATCCCATGTGGTGTACCAGAAACGTGACATGTACATTTTAGTCCCAAGAATAACCAGAAAAAGATTATTCTTGAAATTAGCTTTCAATTAAGCAGTCCGTGCTTTGATCTCAATTAATTTCTAATGAATGAACCTACCAAGAATAAACACCTATGTACTTTCCTTGCTGTTTGGTTTGTTGTTTGGTTTTGTTTTATTTTTATTTCTTTTAGTTTGCAGGAAAATCTCAGAAGTTCCTGCCTTTTCAAGTATTCAAACAGTGAAGGTAACTTTGTTTTTCCTCCTAGCTGTGAAATTTGTTAAGATAACATCAGTGTATCACAGGTATCCTGCTGCACAGGCCTGTGGGAGCCTGCTGAAGCTGCTGTGTGCAGTCACACTGCTGGATTTCACAGCCTGGCCGTGCTCCTTGAGGCTTGTCTAACTGTTCTGCTCCCAAGATTTGCTAGACACTAAGGAGCACATTAGAAAGCCTCATTGGGATTGGTGGGAGGGTGGCTTTTTATGGGAAGCTGGTTAAATTCCTTCTGGCTATGCTTGTGCTATTATTTCATAGTCCAGGCAAAAAACTTACCGTTCACAGATGCGCCTTACTGTCATCAACTTCTCCCTGTTAGGAACTAGTAATGAATCCTAATTGTTGCTATCGTATATATGTTTGTATAACAAATAGAGTTCTGAAGATTGTACATACTGGAACTGGGGTCTGCCAAGAAAATACATACGTGCTTTGCATTAGATTTCTTTACAGTTAGGTAACTGCTGAGCCTCCCTTCCAGAGGCATCCTTCCATAAGAGCAGACCCTGTGCTAAACAGGATCATACTGCTATGTGGCAGGAGCAGGTACCTTGACTGTGTACCTTGACCTTGAGCAGTTCTCCCACTGCTGAAGACCCAAGGATGTACCCTCCCTCTAAATCTTCTTTCCTCTTGGGAACAAAGGCAGGGGCGCATGAAGGCGAGGTGAAGGAAGGTGTCACTGCAGAGCAGCATCTGAGTCAAGGTACGTAAGGGCTGTGCTTGCCTGCAGTGCTGGGTCCCAGTTTTAGGGAATTAGATTGACCTGCTGGTCTGACTGAACGTACAGGGTGGTAGTAAGGCATGTTTGATGTTTTATTTATCTGTTTTTGTCTCCAAATACAGTAACTTAATTTTTAAAGTTTTACATTTCAGTAGAGTGAGATCATGTTCATGAATATGTTAAGAATGATTGCTGGAATGTTTGCAAACCACCTACTGTTCTTCTCCCTGGGGAGTGTGGGCCCCAAACAAGGCATAGGTGATTACTCACAGGGTGCTGCGCACCCCTACGCATGACCAGGACTCCTCTTCCCTCTGTTAGGGACTCTGGTCCACTTGCCTGCAAGCCAAAGGATGGCAGTTGGCAGCACAAGGCTGCAGCACGGTGTCCCACAGTGCTGGTGACACCAGGCAGAGACTGAGAGGCTTCAGGATCTCTGTGTGTCAAAGATGTGGGAACTCGCCACTTAAATGTGTCGAAAGTTTCCCTCTCAATTGCTTAAGAATAAATCTGGTTTCCATTCCCCTCCCCCCCTTTTTTTTTTCAAACCCTTTTTGGTTTGGGGGTGTGTGTGTTATTTTGGGTGTGGAAGATATAATACATGCTTCCCAAATAATATGCTATGTGGTACATGAAAGTGCAAGTTTCCATTCATTGCTCATGTGAGCAGTTAATGACTGCAAAGTCAGCCTTGAGTGTGGTTTCCTGATCCTGAGCAGTTGTAACTCTGCTAATACAAGGTTTTGTTATATGAGATAGGAGAGACATGAAAAGAAGATGTTCATCTATTTTTGTATTGGACCAGGGATCATTGATTACAGTTAAAAAGTGAAGATCAGTTAGTAGAAAATTGAGCATGACAAAATATCAGAAGTTAATGAGATTTGAATACAATTACTCGGAAGTCTGCTAATTATAACAAGTTCTGGTTTGCTATAATATGAATAGGATGAATTATTAATCAGTCAAGAGCTTCAGCCTCTTTGTAAATGCACTTTGCACATCAAACTTGGGACACGTAAGGCTTTTAATAAACATTTTTTACAGAGGAAATGTGGCAGTGGCCCACAATAATGGGAAAATAACTTGGGATTAAGTGTTTGCTAATTGAGTACTTCGAATTTTTTGCCAAATAAATTATATTGTCGAACAAGGTTTTCAAGCAGAAGTGCTACAGAGCAAATCACAGGGCAGGGAAACCTCATGTATCTTTGTGTAAGAAGAACAGAGGCTGGTGTAGTGCACATGCAGTATGTTTTAGATAGAAAATATCCACAAGGTATTTTTGCAGCATTCCTCTAAATGAAAGTTGAACAAAGCTAACGGAACAGTACAGTTTTACTCTGGGATAAATAACTCTTGTTTTCTATGCAAATCTTATGATTGTAATTAGGGTAGGATTTGAACTGCTGTGTACACCAATCTTTGTTCTCACTGTGCATGGGATCTAATTCCAGTGCTTCAAAACAGCACAGCAAATGTTGAGTGCTGCTCAGCCAACAGTCATTTCTTGTGGGGCATCTTTCCTTGAAGTGGATGTTTTAAAAGGAATGATTTAACTCTGCCTTCACAGGGCACATAAACTGTACTGTAAGCATGTTGTTGGCCACTGAAGTGTTCAGGTGTTGTAAGTCTTGCTTGAAAGTAGTGGTTGGGGAAAAAGCAGGACTACCTGACAGGCATCTAATTTTTAGCACTGGGTTTTAAAAAGTGGTGTTCTGCCACGGATTGGTTGAGGAGCTGGTGGTATGTTCGAGCTATCATGACAGTGATTGCAGTTCCTAGTATGGCTATGTATAGCTCCTGTTATCTCTGCAGCTGGACTTTGTTTAACCGCAGCCTATGGCTCCTTGCCCACACAAACGAGCTGTCCTCAGCGCTAGGCTTGTGCCTGTGGGGTGGCACTGTACTCCAACCGTGCTGCTGTTTTGGAAACGTGACTTTGCTAGCTGTACTCAAGTCCAGCCTGCCCAAGCTGCTGCACAAGCTTGGCTAATGCTGGCCACGGGAGCTTGTCCCCATGCAGTGTGGCTGGCTCCAGAGCCAGCTGGAGGAGGCGGCAAGCTGTAGTCTGCAGCAAAGGAGAGCTGTCACCGAGACCTAGACCTGGACTGGGGGGAAGTGCCAGCATAGTGAGAACGGTACAGGTGAGCCACACTCACAGCTCATTCTTGTCCCTGGGAATGCTGATGACTGTTTTGGTCAGCCCATGTGGTGGGAGTGCATCCTGCAGGCAGCAGGGTGTAATTTTTCCGGTGACCCAAACTGCAGGGGAAAAGTACGACTGCCAGCCATGCCTCCCTTGTGGCTGGGCAGAAGTAGGAGCAGATGCATTCAGGTGCAGGGGTACCAGGCTGGGGATATACAGGACATGAGGACATGCAGGGCATGAGAAGGGGTAACAAGCTGGGACATACAGGAGGTGTACCCTTCTGTTAGTCTGTTTGCAGGGCATGAGCACCTTGTCCATGCAATAACGTGGTGGTTGCACACCTGCAACCTGGTCAGAGTCTGGACCTGCACCTGTGCTGGGCTCTTCTGTATGTGTGCCTCCCCAGTGCTGTGGTGGAATTTGGCAATTTAAGAATCTTACCAGCTACAAGATCTGCTAACTTGTGTAGTTTTATCTGCAGATAGATAAAAAAGCATTATTTAGAACTTTTTCAGAATCACTGCAAAGACGGAGAAGGTACAAAGAAATACCCTCTAGGGGACAATATAGCACTGCTGCTTTAAAGATATAGTAAATGACACAATCTGTTTTTTAAGTTTGTAACTCCTGTGAATCTCATTTATTTCTTTTTGTTGCCTGCTTACACAGCAAAGCAGAGGAATAAGGGCAGTTTTAGTTTTTCTTTCATGCTTGCACATTATCAAGTATTCCTGTAAACATGATACTGGATCCATTAATTTTGCTTGTGTAAATGCAATTTAGGGAAGCAAGGAATCTGTAAAAGCATCCACAAAAGGAGAAAAAAACCTTCTTCACAGGTGATTTTTCTAACCAAGTGTATTTAATTCCTAGTGCTAATACAACCGAGTATGTGTTGTTTCCATAGCTGGATGCTCCATATGCCAAAACAGGTTAGAGTGTGCTCTGAGGCTGTTGTTGAAAAAATGACATTTTGCTTAAGCAGCCAAGTTAAAAGGGGACATAAAATCTGTGTGAGCTTTGCAAACCAGTGCCATGGTGCAGCTATGATAATGCATACTTCCTTCACCAATGACATCTGTAGTTTAGCATTCAAATACAAAGGATCGTGTCTTGGTCTGTAATTGCCTCTGAGGAAGAATGTGAACTTGACAGTTTTCTGTTAGTTCAGGGGGAAGAAAATACAAAGACCCCCACTCCCCAGGGTAGTCCCTGAAGTTATCCTTTAGGATAACTGTCTTGTGCTTCTGTTACACCTGGCAATTTTTAGTGTGCAGTAAATTCAGAGTCAGGGATATTAACATGCTGGTGTGGGGATAGAAATGCTGTGTAGTGACTGTAATTCTGGTGTGCCTGTTAAATAGCTAAATCATTTAGTTATCTTCACATCACATGTAATGGAATATAGAAAATCCCAGAACAAGCCTTCAGCAGCTCTGGATAGTTCAAGGTGCCACACAGTGATGCAGATCAGAATCCCAAGCTGGACTAGCAAATTGTTTAAAAAAACACTTCCAGCATTTTTCCTTCAGTGCTAGTTGATGGCTTCCTGAGGCCGGTTAAGTGTGCCATCTGGAGAGTCATCTCTGTAGCCACTAAGCTCAGTGGCATGCTCAGCACCATTTAGACGTAAAGCAATCCCTAATTAATGGAGGAGCTCCTCCCAAGCATCTAAACCTCACGAATCGTTTCAGACCTTACGTCTTGGCTCCGGAGGTACAAGGTGGGTTAGCTGGTGGGGCATGAGTGCCTAATTTGGAGGCCAGTTCAAGGGAGACCCTTTTCTCCTGCTTTCCCTTTCCAGCCTTTCAGTGAGCTTCCCACCCCAGGGTGGCTGGGAGGTTTGCTCAGGAGCTCAGTAATGATGAATCACAGAGGCATGGCATGGATTGATAAGGTCGTGTACTTTCCGATTAGATACATCCTCTCTCGAACAGCGGTTCTTTGTCTCCGTTTTACTTTTGGTAATGTTTTTCAGCAGTTTGCATACAACAACTCTCCAAGCAGGAGCTGTTTGATTTGAGACAAAGTTGCTATTATTCTAGGTAAGCTCAGGAAGCCTTCATAATTTTGTTGCCATCAAAAGACATAGATTGATGAGAATTTATTTAAAAGTCAGTTAAGTTAGAGCACCAATAAAGTTTTTTTCTTTTCTTGCAGTCTCACTGTAAAGGACTTTCAGGTACATAAACCAGTGTATAACAAGGAAAATTTGCCTTGCAGCTGTATCATTTATTTTTTGTGCATTGTAAGTGATGGCTGTAGAGTGCTATGTTCTTTATCTATAGCACCAGCAAAACCCCATGCACTGCAGCTGTTCATAGTGCAGGTGTGCAGTCTGGGAGCCATGGCAAAAGAAAACTATTACATGGTTCCCAAATTGGAAACTGTGGACTGCTGCAGTGCCTGCAGCCAGCCCAACATGCAAGTCTTCCTGCTCATTTAGAGTTGATGGAGAGCCCAGAGCATTCAGTATGAACACTTCAGGTTTACCGGGGGAGATTCTGGACGAGGCTCTTGAGGCATGTAATTTAGTCAAGTGCCTATTTGTGTTTACAAACTGAAGCCTTTTTGAGGTACCCTGAATACGGCATTTGTGGTGCAACTGTCCTTTCTCAAAGACCATCTCCAGTGTCTCTCTAGTCAGTATCGCATGAGCCCTTATGCTTCTCTTGACCTCTCTTTAGCTACAAGCTACAAGCTAAAGAGAAGGCTCACCTCTCCTGCTGCAGTCTCTGCTAGTGTACCATGGCTCCCTTGGACTCTCTTGGGCTGTTCTGGCTTCCCTCCTCTGCAGTTTATTGTTGCTTACTGAATAGGCTTGCTCAGCAGAGTTTTTAGAAGTAAAACAAAATGAGGTAGTCATGGATGACCAATATCAGCTGTTCCTTTTAATTCAGTTCTGAAGTGTTGTTGGCTCGCTGGCTTGGTTTCTACTGTCTATAAAAAGGTTTTGTGCAAGAAGTCCCCTTTTTCCCATCGCCCTGTGTGACACTAGTGCCAGGATGACCTTCTGCTGGAGAGTCTCATTGCTCAGTTGTGTTGCTGCTCTGTATGAGTTTCCCTGGCAACCACTTTGAGCTACGCTGAACCAAAAATACCTCACTGTGCTGGGGCAAAGTCACTTTGCAGACATGTATTTCTCATTAATGACTTCTCTGGATGGTTTGTGTGTTCAGCCTGCAGATGTCATTATTGCAAATCAATGACTGGGAGATGCGGCATGCCCCTTCTGCTTACTTCCACAGGCAGCATAGTCTATGAGAAGACTGCCCTTGCGTGATTGTCAACTGAGTTGTCACTGTAACACTCATCATACTCATTTTTCATAGTACAATGAGGTTCTTGTCTTCTATTGAGTATGGTATGTGAAGGCTCACAAAGTTACAGTGGTCTTTCTTGGACTCCTTGTATCTCTGTAAATTACCTTGGTTATTACTTGCAACTTTACCCTTCTCATTTCTGTATAAATGTATGCACCTCGATTTATAGGTGTGTGTGCTGCAAGCTCCAGCTTTGCTGCCATTCTGGTCTACAAAAGCATGGCTTGCCACACTTCCAAATAAATGTGTATAAATCTTTGAAGGTCAGAGGACTGGAGGAAAGCAAATGTCACTCCTGTCTTCAAAAAGGGCAAGAAGGAGGACCCGGGTAACTATAGACCGGTTAGCCTCACCTCCGTTCCTGGGAAAGTGATGGAACACCTTGTCCTTGGTGCCATCTTAAGGCATATCAAGGATAAGAGGGTTATGAGGGGCAGTCAACATGGCTTCAACATGGGGAAGTCGTGCTTGACCAATCTCGTAGCCTTTTATGAGGAAATAACACGGTGGATGGATGATGGTAGAGCGGTGGATGTGGTCTACCTTGACTTCAGCAAAGCGTTTGACACGGTCTCCCACAGCATCCTCGCAGCCAAATTAAGGAAGTGTGGTCTGGATGATCGGGTAGCGAGGTGGACTGTGAACTGGCTGAAGGAGAGAAGCCAGAGAGATGTAGTCTATGGGGCGGAGTCTAGTTGGAGGCCTGTATCTAGTGGAGTGCCTCAAGGGTCGGTACTGGGACCAGTATTATTTAATATATTCATCAACGATTTAGATGAGGGAATTGAGTGTACTATCAGCAAGTTTGCTGATGACACTAAGCTGGGGTGGCGGCGCCAGAAGGCTGTGCTGCCATCCAGAGAGACCTGGACAGGCTGGAGAGTTGGGCGGGGAATAACTTGATGAAATATAACAAGGGAAAGTGTAGAGTCCTGCATCTGGGCAGGAACAACCCCAGGTTCCAGTATAGGCTGGGGAACGACCTGTTAGAGAGCAGTGTAGGGGAGAGGGACCTGGGGGTCCTGGTGGACGACAGGGTGACCATGAGCCGACACTGTGCCCTTGTGGCCAAGAAGGCCAATGGCATCCTGGGTTGTATTAGAAGGGGGGTGGTTAGTAGGTCGAGAGAGGTCCTCCTTCCCCTCTACTCTGCCCTGGTGAGACCTCATCTGGAATATTGTGTCCAGTTCTGGGCCCCTCAGTTTAAAAAGGACAGGGACCTGCTGGAGAGAGTCCAGCGCAGGGCAACTAAGATGATTAAGGGAGTGGAGCATCTCCCTTATGAGGAAAGACTGAGGGAGCTGGGTCTCTATAGTTTGGAGAAGAGGAGATTGAGGGGTGACCTTATTAGTGTATATAAATATATAAAGGGGGAGTGTCACGAGGATGGAGCCAGGCTCTTCTCAGTGGCAAACAATGAAAGGACAAGGGGTAATGGATACAAATTGGAGCACAAGAGGTTCCACTTAAACCTGAGAAGAAACTTCTTCTCAGTGAGGGTGACGGAACACTGGAATAGGCTGCCCAGGGAGGTTGTGGAATCTCCTTCTTTGGAGACATTCAAAACCCGCCTGGACACTTCCTGTGTAACCTTATCTAGGTGTTCCTGCTCCGGCAGGGGGATTGGACTAGATGATCTTTTGAGGTCCCTTCCAATCTCTAACATACTGTGATACTGTGATACTGTGACCCACCAATTTGCACAGAAGAGAATGCACAAACTGGAGGTGTTATTTCAAAGTGTCCTTGTTCAGTTTTGGATTGCAGATAGTCTTTTCACTACCTAAGGTAGAACACTGGTGTGAAGAAAAGCTTTGGTAATACCAGATTTGTTCTCAAGCTGACAGAATTAGAAAAGGCTATATTGGAGAGCAGTATGTCATTTTTATTAACAGGCTAACTTTTCTGGATTTATAGGGTGTGAGGATTGTGGTAAAAGCCTTATAGGAGAATGCAAACTCCACGGACCACTCATCAAGGCTAAAGACAGGGTTATTCCTAGCCGAGCCCGTCTCACCCTACCTCATTACCTCACTTTGCGAGTGTTGGAGCTGCGAGCTGGAAACCAGCAGAGTAAGTATTTTAGCTCTTTTTCCCACATTTGAGAAAGAGGAGGCAAAAGAACTAACACTGGCTTTTTTCATTAGTAACTCAAGTCATAATCACTGGGTATTAACATTATGAAGACTACTTTATTTTCAGCTGAGGAAAGCTAAAGCTCACATTCAGCTACTGTTTGTTTTTTTATGACTGACTTCTAGTAACTTCAGTGCACTGATGAAGACTGATGGTAGGACATTAGCCAGACCTGGTGTGACATTTAGCTGTGAGCAGTTATCTCTGTCAGTCAATACAAGTTTAATGAATGTTGAATTTGTGTCTAATAATAGCATGTACTATTACATTATCTTTTTTTTTTCTTTTCCCTAAGCATGCAAAACAGGAAAGAGTATTCGATAAGATGTCAGAAACAAAATGGTAAATAGCATCCCTCATCCACCCCCTGCAAACTCAAAACAACACAGGAGGTTAATTTACCTTTTGCACCATCTTCAGTTCATATTCTAGAACGACTGTTGTTTCCTTCAGAGGGCAGGGCAATTTGAATGCCCACACTTGAAGATGGGAACAACATCTTTAGTGTGCAAATTTTCCAAAGCTATTTTATGTAAAATTAGCCCTTCCTAGATTGCGTTTCAGAAAGAGAGTAACAAGATGTGTACTGTGTCACACCATTGGTATTAGGCAGCAGAATAACTGGAATGATTAACACAACTAACGTGTTTTATAAATTCTCTTCACTCACAGTGGGAGAGAACAACCTCAAATTATGTCAACAAACAGAGTACTATGATAACATCAGCTTTTAGATTGAAAAGTATCAACACATTCATGTTGCATACTCAATTTAATATCCTGCCATGATTTTAGGTGCTTTTGTATTCAGTGTAATGCCCATTTTAAAAAAGCTTTGTGCATATTTAAATCCTTTTTTATATTCTTTCCATTAGAATTACTTACCTGGGTTATTTGTCTAGAAGAAGAACCCATGTGTTCTGCACTATTGTGTTTTATCTCCATTTTCACAACTGTCAATATACAAGAAATAATTTGTTATCTATATGTTAACATTAGACTTATTTTTTTTTTTTCATTCATAGTCCTTGGAGTATTTGCAAAGAAAGTAATACAGAAGAGAACACAGTTTGGTCCTTATGTTGGTCAACTGTCTACAAAACTGACCTGCTATGATGACAGCAGGCTAGTCCTGCAGGTAAAAACCCAGTGACTTACTATAAAGTATGTTTCTTTAACAATTCATATTCATGTATTTTAACCATTTCATATTCATGTCATTTAACCATTCAATTTGCTGTCTGATTTAGCGAATGAATTTTACTCCTGATCTGTATGTATGAATGCAAATCATGTTGTTGGACAGCACAGCATAATCTGAAGTATCAAAATGTTATTTTATATTGTGTTTTCTAGAAGTTTGCATTCCTGCTTTCTAGTTTTGCCACTTTCAGAGTGATTTATCTCTCAGTCTGACAGCTCTTGATAATTCACAGAGCATGGCTACTGAAAGTATCCAAGGATAGTACTGTCTACCCAGATAAAAAAACAGGATTTACGCTTAACACCATACCACTGGGAGAGATAACCTTATTCGCTGAGTTAGCAATAGTGACACAAATATGTGCTAAGACACCTGTTTAATAGGGAGGAACAGTGCAGAGATGGGGAACACTTTTTAATGATGTGATTATATATAAACACCGTGCACTAACTCTGTTTACTTAGGTTGTTATTTGGGCTGGTATCACCCCTTGTGGCATGTGCAGATACTGATCATCTCATCTGGACTGTGGCACTGTTGTTTGTGCTTTATCCAGCACAAACCATGGTCTCTCAGGATCAATCTAGCTTAGACACATCTACATGCACATGCTTTCCCACATGAATTCCTTGGGAGTGATACTTGATTGTAATCCTCTAGACCCATCTTTGCGTTTTGCTGCATGGGATCATGCCTGGGCACACCTCTCTGTCATACAGCAAATCTGTGGTCAAGCCACAGCTCCCATCAGGACTGCATTTTGAATCAGGCCTTCTCACCCCTCAGGAGATGGGGACAAGCAGCGTCTGTCCTGTGACATGCTTTATGCCTTCATTTGAGCTGTCTCCAGAGGCTTGGGACTGGAAAACACTGTGTTGTGGAGGAAGGCATAGATACAGATACTTCCGTAGCTGCATTTGAGAGCAGAAGTAATTAGCTTCAGTAATTGCTGTAAACTTCATTTGCTTATGGAAGTGACATGAATGGTCTTCCAGGAAAGTAACACTATCCTTCTGTGGAATTTTCATGGCTTGTTGACGCCAGAGAAGATTTGTTCTTCTCCATAAATAAATCTCTTCTTTTTATGAGACACTTTAATTCTTATGTGGAATTAAACGTACTTCTGTAACAAGCAGAAACTAGTGCTTCTCTTTCTGCAGCAAACGTACTTCTCTAACCAGCTTGCAAGCATGGATGAGCTAAGCACCCAGTTCCTTCCTCTTCACCAAGCCATTGTAAGCCACACCCTATTCTCTATCAGTCAGCTGCATTTGCTTAAAAGCATACAGTGATAAGCGTAGTTCTGGCTGATGAATGGACTGTTTCTTCAGAAGAGTCCAGTTTTCCTATATGACATCAGTGGCTGCCTTGATTCTCCCTAGCAGCATTTTGAGTATGTGACCAGACTTGTCCAACAGCAGATGTCTTCATCAGACACATGATGAAATTTGATAAAATAGTTCCCAGAAGCAGTGGAAATACAGCAGGGTTTTTTGCAATTAATTCTCAGTTACATGATTGGTAGAAAGATAAGTGCTGTGCTGACATCTATTGTGCAGCTTCAGCTGTCCATGTTTAAGACTATATTGCAGAAAAGCAATTGCCTTGTATGAGGTTGGGAGCATTTGTCTTGGAGATGCAATGTCTTGGAAAGGAGTCTCAAAGAATGAAGTAAAGGAAAAAGATCTTTCTGACACAATTGTTCATTTGTATTTACTTTTACATTGTTAAGGGGAAAAAGAGAAGACTGTTAAAATCCCATTATATTGTATGTTACCTCTTTGGACTTACTACACAAGTTATATAATTGTTCCACTCAAAATGTAGCATGAATACAGCATTGAAGTTTGAGATTATCAAGTACTCAGGAAGTACATTAGGGCATAAAGCTTATCTTTCTACCTGCCTGCACTTAGTTCTTATAATATTATCTTTATATAACACAAAAATGATGAAATATAAACTGGAAATACAAAAGCGTACAGTTACTTTAGTAGTTGGGTGCTCAGCAGGTATTCATTCTTCACTTTCCTTTGCACTCGGTATTCTTTAAGAGTGATCTACTTCAAAACAACCACAATTTCAAAGGACGTATGACCAAGACAGAGTAAATAACTGATAACCGTGATTCTGATTTAAAGAAAGCTATGTGCCTCTGTACAGGGCTTTGTTTTATCATGTTCCTTCTCCTGTCCTCTTCCTTTGTTTCAGGTATTGAAAGATGGAGGGAAGTATTTTCTGGACACTCCCAATGAAGACTGTGGAAACTGGATGATGTTTGTCCGGCTAGCCCGGAACCAAGAAGAACAGACCCTTGTGGCTTATCAGCACTGTGGAGAAGTCTACTTCACAACTGTTAAGGTAATTAAACCCACATTGTTTCATCCGTCACCCAAATGGAAATTTATAAGCAAAGTTTCTGAAAGACTAACACTTTTACAGATGAAAGATTGATTGTGTTCTGCTAAATAGATCTTTATTATATACCACCTTTTACATCACTTAATCTGTAAGAAAGCAAGCAGCATATGGCATTTTCCAGTAAAAGGTGGTGTGTACTTGCTGTTGTGGGTAGTGAATAAAGCAAGCAGAGGGAAACAGAAATATCATTTGTGATGGCAGTGTTTAAACATGAATGTTGGAACTTCTTCAGTTCCAGATATGTACATAGTGAGATTATTTAGCATTGTTACATTCAACAGTGCTTCATCCTGGAAAGAACAAACACATTCCTTTCCTTTATTACATTTTTGGATACAAATTCCAAGCACATTACCAGGTGCTCAGGCACCGGTGCTGAGTAGAATCTGTAGGTGCTGTTTTCTGTGCTGATTAAAGCTCTGAAAACTTAACTGCAGAACTTACTGCAGTGTTGCTGGGAAATGATCAGTTTGTGATAGAGATTCTGAACTGTGCCTTTGAGGATACAGAACAAAGTACTCTATATTTTTAAAAGACAGTGGAACATTAAGTCTTGTGTTTTGTTTTGGCCACTTTCTCAGGCAGGGTTTGTTTTAATCAGAACTTACTGTTTCATACCCTTAGGAAAATGAAGTCTGTATGTTGAACATTTGTTTTCCTTTTTAATTTTTAAGTTAATTCTTGTACATCACTGTGAGCAACATTAAAAAAAATGGTCAAAAGGAGTTATAAATCCACCATTTCAATTTAATTTCCAAGATTGACATGTATTTCTGTGACTGTCCCACAGAAATGTATTTACTTTTGTTCCTCTGTTTTTGTTTTCCACCTGCATGGTGAGAAAAATATTTACCACACAGTGATGATGTGAAAATAAGTTAATAGTGATAACATTTCATGCCTTCGAAGTCCTTTATAACAGTATGAAGTATAGTTGCTTTTGGAGTCATATTAAAATAATTACTGTTTTAAAAGAAAATCAACGTAAACCAGTATATGCTAATCTGAAACATTGTTTAGGCTGCGCAGTCCATACCATTCACGATTTCAATTTGATTTTAAATGTATGCTATACTTGTAGAACTGACAGGATTAATAATACTGTATTTGGAAAGCATGAACAAATGTTTTTCTAAGCAGTTGTAGTTACGAACTGGTAACGTACAGTTTCCAGTATAATTTAAATACTATTGATCCAGCTCTCTGCTGACTTAAGCAGAACTCCGCTCATTGGCATTAATGGAGAGTTGCTTCCTGACATGAAGAGTATCTTAGGATGAAGAATATGTCTTGGAACCTTTACTATGCTGTGTATCATAGGGAATGACTTGTGGTTTATTTCTGCTAAGTCTCAGTGTCCTTCAGGCATCATGCAGATTTTGTCCTGGTCAGTGAAAGTGACAGCCTTTTGTTACACGTAGGCACACCCTGCTGGTCATAGCATGAGCCTGCCTTAGGGTTGGTTATGAAGGTGTTTTCTCAAAATACTTTGAATAAAGTCTGTTAAATTGGCAGCAAAAGGATTGGCTCCTCTCCCCACTGTTCTACAAAGAGATGGGATTTCGGTGATGTGAAACTGCAGCTACAAAAGCATGCATGCAAGTGGCATGCTAACAGCACCATTACCATACTTGCTGAAATAATGACTGCAGTCCCTAGAAATAAGTACTTCTTTAAAGTAAAGAAGTAAAAATAATCTGCAGTTCTTGGTCTAATCACAGGAAGGTTTCACGTGGGCACTGCCATCACTTTCTCTTACTGTCACAGGTGACAGGGTAAATGACAACTTGTTGTGGATTCAGATACTGGTATTTAATCTCAGTTTTACTGAGATCAGAGCTTTTAGCTTATGCTGATGCACTTGCTCTCCCTCCAGGCCACATTGACTGTGTCTCAGCTTCTCACAGGGGAGTTCACTGCTTGTCCAGGAGTGTCAGGTCATGACAGTATCATGCTGTACAGCTGTTTGCGGGTACCAGTCTCAGGGGTCACCGGCCAAGGTCCTGGGGCACCTCCAGGCGCATTTGACTCTATGGAGCTCCCCCAGGCTTGGTTTCCTCCATCTGAACAGACTATATGCAGGAGTGGAATGGATGATCAGCCTCCTAGTTGGCGGTGGCCCTGCCTCTTGTCTTTTATTGAGTAGAAAATTCAGCACATACCATTTCTGTTTAGGCCAGGTATTAATCAAAACAACACAACCAACCCATACTGGTTGTAGTTGGCAAGCAGGCTTGTGCTTGGGAGTTCAAAGTTCAGTTTTTGATATTATACACACAATTACCTGTCATTTGTCAGCATTCACAATCTAAGTTGTCTTTCACCTACCACACTTATCCAACACCAGTGGTATAAAATAAGTGCATTTTAAGATGTCCTATTTGGCATGTGGAGTAAGACTCAGCTGCTCTCCTTCCATGTTAGTTTGTTCTTTTCAGTGGCACAAGTTTAGCTTAGTTAAAATAAAACTAGAAGTACAGTGCAGATTGGCTCTACCTCTGTTGCAATGTTGGGTTTTATTATAGATTGAGAAAATAGGGTACAGAGCCGGGGTGTCATATAAATCATGACCCCAAAGTTCGTTCTCTCTTTTGCTTTTAAATAACTAATAGATCTTTAGTCAGTGAGTGCAATCATCCCTCTCTTTTTCTATTTGCTGTATTATTGACTGAAAGTATTTGTCAGAGGAGGTCATAGTCCAGTCCAAGGAAAGATTTGGGCAGGCATAACTGAATGAGACTGCAGATTATGGGCTCCCATAGTCCTGTGTGTGAAGGCTTTAGTGAAAAGAGGGCAGAGGTACAGTAAAGCACATGCATACTGAGCCTGACACATTAGAGCTAGTGCATGGATACATGCAAATTTCACTTGGAGGTCACATATTGATCAGCACTGCATCCGTGCTCAGTGAGTGCAACATAACCCAAAGGCATCCAAGCTGTTGTGCATTCATGATGCATTTTTTCCTTTGCCTGTACCTGTAGTTAAGCGTTATGTCCAGTAGGCCTTGAGATAACAAGGAATAGGCATAGGATATCGTTTGGAAAGGTTGCTGGATGGGTGGACATCACAGACAAATACATTTCCAACCTAGTTGATTCTGTGATCTCACTGAGCAAAGGTCATGAGGGCTGAGGCACCGCTCCTGCTACTCTCCCTCACAGTCTGTACATACACATTTCCGCTTTTAGAAACTGTGAAAGTGACAAGCCCTAGGGGATAGTAATGCTCAAAAAGTGCTTAAATCTTGAAACTAAGTTACCAAAAATTTAAAGAGATTCAAAGAATGAAACTTGGGTAAGGACAAAAATTCCCACACTCCCACCCCTCCAATCTTGTGTATTATTTGATGTAGGAAAACAGACACAAGTAAACATGTGCCATTTTCTTCCATTCTCAGGCAATTGAACCACACACGGAATTGAAAGTATGGTATGCTGCCGATTATGCCAAATTTATGGAAGCTTCTGCAGTCTTCATTAAAGAAGAATCTGATGTCTGTCCTTTGCCTCCAGTAGCAGTAAGTACCCATAATCTGCATATAAACCATCACCAGACATAGTAAATTATGATTTATTTACATGCTGTCTCTGTTTATGTAACTCATGTAATGCTAAGGTAGACCACAAAGCCAAGAGCAATTTTAACCAAACAGCTACTCAGAGAAAGGCTACCCTTCCTGTGTTTGTTATCCAATGGAGCCATTAGATATAGCCACAAGTAAGTGGGATGTGTTGGAAAGACTAATTTGTAGATAACCAAGCTGTCCAGCCTCAGACTTTTTTCATCAGGTCGCCTTTGTTATGCTTTGTCCAGATGGTCAGCTGATGCACTGATTATTTCAGTCTTTCCTGTGCCTTAACTTTTCTAATCCTAATACCTTCCCCTCCTATGACAATAGGAATCCTTAAACTGATACGAAAAAATTGTTATGTGTTGAAAATGTGGCCATGAAGATGGACACCTAAGCTAGAAGGAAACGTTAAACAGGAAGTACAAATGAGCCAGGAATTCAGAGGTGCCACAGGAAGGGAAGTAATCCCATTGCTGCTTTCATGTATGAGGCCCAGAAAGAAGGTGTAGGAGGGCCACAGCATCAGACATGGGTAAGGGAGGCAGGCTCAATCTGTAATTATAGGCAGAGTGGACATAGACTCACCATGCTCTCCAGAGCAAGATAGCTCAAAAGCAAGGGAAAATAAATATGGGTTATGAGAAGGTTATGTAAAACATAGAGACAGCTAAGAAAGTACATGGTCATGTATTAACTTGAAGTATATTTCGTTGGTGACTGGGTGTTTTTTTGTAATTGTTTTTCTGTGGAATTTTTAGAATGTCAATATTTAAAGTGAATTTAGCTGAATCCAGTGTAACTTATTTTCCACGGAAATAGGACTTTCAAATAATGCACTGTTTTGCAAAAAAAAAATAACGCCTCTAAGTCAGGATAGGCTTGAGATGCACAAACCAAAGGTGTTTCTTGTTGAATTTAAGGAGGTCTGATGCCAAATGTGAGGAAGTCTGGCCTGGCGACATTGCCCGTTGCTGTCTAGTAAACCATGGAGTCAGCCCAAAACATAGGGAAATCCTGTATGGCTAAACTACATTTGTGTGGAGAACCCCACCTAATTCACATATGGTCACAATAGCAGATAAATTGAGTCAGTCTAAGCATAAAGTACAATTTGCAACTGCTTTTATGAATAATTCTGTAAAAGAAACAAATGTAGGGACTCTGAAATTCAGTAGGCACAGAAAAACAAAGGTCAAGGACTCAGAATTGTTACAGTAAACACTAAACAAAAACATGGAAATCCTTATTTAGCCAACCACATTTTTTTTCCTTTGAGTTTGTAGACTCCTAGAGAGAATCCATTTCCAGTCGAAAAACTGTGTGGTAGTATATTGAAGTAAGTATCGCCAAGGACAACAACAAGTCTTGGCAAAGCCCAGAAGAAGATGGGAAGTGAGAATGACCTTTCCTTAGAATGGCTAATAAGAAAGATCTGTTTCTGTTCTCATTGCAGAAAGAGCCCGCAGACCCTTGGATATGTTCCAGCTGTGGAGGCACTTTCGCAACTTTTGCTTTGTTGGAATCTCACCAGTGCATCCATAAAGACCGAGTCCTTACCACCAGGATCAGACCACCAAATAAACTGGGACCCATAAAAGCAAAAAGCAAACTCAAAGGGAAACTAAGAGGAGCTGCATTAGGCAAAAGCATTGCTCAGTGCTTTGGGACCATTTCCTCTGCTGCGAAGCTTAGCTGTGCCAGCTCAGGAAGCCCTTGTGATGCCCTTGTGAGGCTTATACCTAAATGGAGAAATGGCCGGTCTTCACTCTTGAAGGGAAGAGAAGTGAAGCAGCCAGCCAGTTACCCTTGCCGACTCTGTGGGAAGATATTCGATTCCATTAACAAGCGCAGAGTCCACACTTACGTGCACAAAGCAGAGCGCCCCTACAAGTGTTCGCAGTACGGATGCACAAAAGCCTTCATTTCCAGATATAAACTGCTCAGGTATAGCTCTAAAGGCACTCCATTTCTGGTGGGGGTGTGAGGAAAAAAACCAAGGACATCTCTTTAATTTGGGGTGTCCTAGTGAGAGTTAATCCCTGAGTTCCAGTTTTTATTATTCCTGGTTTGGTAGAATTAGAGAAAACTGAGTAGCAATTGCAGCGGCTACTCAGTAAGATTACGTTGAGCAGTTTTAACCTGCTCTGCTTTAATGCCTTCCTTCTCACCCCAAAAATGTTAGGCTATTACTAATAATCTGAGAACTTGTGAAAATGCCTTTCTTCAGGAGTGACAAGTTTTTCAAGTCTTATAGCTGCCAGAGTAAAGGTACTGGAGTAAATGTAAATGCAGATAACTTTTGGTTTCTATTTTTTTTTGTCTTAGGCACTCAGCCATTCATTCTCCACAGAAGTCTCACCAGTGTGGCTACTGTGAAAAGACCTTTCACAGGAAAGACCATCTAAAGAATCACCTTCAGACTCATGACCCTAACAAGATGGCCTTCAAGTGTGAAGAGTGTGGCAAGAAGTACAACACCAAGCTAGGCTATAAGAGACACTTGGCTCTTCATGCAGCCACCAGTGGGGACCTTACCTGTAGAGTATGTGCCCAGGAGTTTGGTGGTACTGAAGTTTTGCTGGAACACCTTAAAAGCCATGCAGGGAGACCAACCGGCAATACAAAAGAGAAGAAACATAAGTGTGACCACTGTGAGCGTCACTTCTATACCCGTAAAGATGTGCGGCGTCACATGGTAGTTCATACAGGCTGCAAAGACTTTCTGTGCCAGTTTTGTGCCCAGAGGTTTGGGCGGAAAGACCACTTGACTCGCCATACTAGGAAGACCCATCCACAAGAGCTGCTGAAGAGCAGGTTGCAGAATGGAGACTCAGTGGGTCTCCTTGACCAGCTTTTTCCACTAAGACTGAAACAAGATGCCAGCATACTATCCCCTTTTCCTGAAAATGTCTCTGTGCAAAATGGGCTTTTGAATAGTTCACAGTCAGAGGAATACATTCTTCATTCCCAGCCAAGCTTACCAACTGCCCTTCCTCTTGACCCTTCTCCTCACTTGCAAAGGATGGGCTGTGCAGACAGCCTTCCAGCTGTCCATACCACACCATGCTCAACAGCCATTCCTACCAACCTGAACCTGCATCAGCCTAATAAATACGACCTTAGTTCTACCTCATTTGCAGCAGGATCCCTCAAAAATCTACCGATAAAAGTGGATGTTAAAGGTTATAATGTGCATCTTCCTGAGGACCTGCCATTAACAGAACCTCAGTCTCTCCACAAAATCATTCTGGAAGAAGCTTCCTCAGGGCCTGTAGGGGATACTAACAAGTACCCAGTGCACAAGGAGACAGAGGCAGCAGCTGAAACTATGAGCCTGCCTTTCATGGATCTCACTCATGTGATGGGTTTCTGGCAGCTCCCACCAGGTGACAACCAGAACACCACTGGGGACATCACAATGGCATTTGGTCCAGAGGAGCCGTTACACAGGCTGAATGGCCTTGGCCAACAGCAAGGTCTTCAGCTAGCAACTGGCGGGATGGCCATAAACCAGCTGCATCATCTTCCCCGCTCCTTTCCATCCACTACAAATTCTGTAACATTGCCTCATTTTCATCATGCCTTCAAATAACTATCACCATGGTTTGAAGGGGTTTTTTTCCTTCTTTTTTTTAAGACTCTGCTTCTTACTTAAGGCTGTTAGGATGGGGTGGTTCTGGTTTTGTTTTGAACAAAAACTTACCCAAAATGTTTTCAAAGCGTATTATGAACATGGCTGGTAGTCAAATTCAGGATGTTAATAAACAAGAAGTTCTATTTTTCATACTACTATTAGTTTTTTAGCGTATTATGATAGTAGTAGAGCTAACCTATTTCCCTCAACACCCTCTATATTTTTGTTTCTTACCTTTTACACAAACAGCTGAATAAATATCTTCAATGATAGCAAGGCATTGTAACAGGCACAATAAACCTATGGCTGCTGCGGTAGGATAAGTAGGGTTAGGGTGAATGGGAAGAAGGGGGAAATCACAGAAAAATAATGAGCCATAAATCACAGCATATTTATACACATGGCAAATGGAACAACCGATTTATCAGCATCTCATAGATTTCTGTTAAGCATTTAATTATTGAACTTGATGAATCTTTAATTCAAATCAGAATCGTCCCAAGAATAAATCTTACCCTCTTGTTCCCCTTTTTTTAAAATGAAGGAGATCACTTTTGTGATTATGCTTGACTAGGTTTTGTTTTCTGAAGTGCACTTCAGCTGTGTGCATCATCTGTATTTTTTCCTAGGGTTGGAAATAACTACCACTTCTGCATGACTGGGTAGCAGCCAATGTTTTATGTGCAGTTGTCAGAATCGGAAGAGAATTTTCTCAAAAGTTAGAGCAAAACATTAATTTTCACTAAGAGCAGAACCTGGCAAGATATCAGATACTGTTCTTTCTCTCTCTTGTAAATCACTGAAGCATATGCTTAAATTGAAGCATCTGTTATCCCACTGGGTCAACAGTTTGATTTAACGCTCAATAATAAATAATGCTTCCTACCTAAGGGGCCTGTATTCACCTTTTGTTGATAAAAATGGCCTTTTTTAGTCCAGGAAGTGACTATTAATCATAGCCATCTGAAATGTGGATTTCTTCATGGGGGGGAGCCTGTGCCCAAGCAGGATCTCTGTGGGGCCAGGGGCAGGTCCACACAGAAGGGTTGTGGTGGTGAGCTGACACTGGGTCCTGTTTGAAACCAGGTTATGAACCTGCCTCACAAGTGTCGCCTGAAATTAGTAAGCATAATAATAGTTGAGGCCAGTTTAATCACAGGGAGTTTGCTCAGTAACACTGGGACAGCCAGAGTTGGGCTTCCAGCCTTTGTTTCTTCCAGCTTTGTTTCCTGGGGTGAATTGTCCATGTAGATTTCCAGTTTACAGTGTGTTGGTGTGACAGTCCTATCACCTGATGCATGAACTAGCAAAAGCTGCAAAAGCCATATCTGGCAGTAGATGACATTAAAAACAAACAACAACAAAACCAACACAACTCCACAACCCAACCACATTCTTCTCGGTCGCCTTTCTTGCTTAACCCATTATTATAAATAATATAAAATTAATCCTGGTTTTAGTGGATAATGCAGTTACTAAATGGATTCTGTTGCAACTAAAACAGACAGACTGTCTGAATCGGAGTAAATTCTCAAACCCCAAGAGCTACTCCTCCATTAAATAAAGAAAGAGTTAATAGTACCTAATGGCCATCACAAATACAGCCGCAAAGCATGTTCTCTTCTCCCCCATTAATCACAAGAATATTTCCAGACAGCTTCAAATCAAAAATGCTTCTTAAAGAATTGCTGTTAATGAACTACAGTGGCATTGTATGTGAACTACAATGATCTGAATATTGTTAAAATGTTATCAGTACTTGGATTAAGGAAATGTTGTATTACTGCAGTTCATGTGAGAGTGTGTTCTTCGGAGATGCTGCTGAGCGGTACTTTCTGTTATGAAAACTCCTGGCATAAGGCAAGCCAAAAGGAATTGTAAAAATCATTCGTGTAATGACAACAGCAGGAGGCAGAGCAGGTGCTGCACAGTCATGCCCAGTTAGCAGTGATTTAAATTACAAATTCCAGAATAGAGGGAAAAGGTTGCAAATGAAGTTAAATGCACAGTCTACAGCCAGGCTTGTATTTTCATCAGGACTTGGAAAGTTGTGTGTATATTCCTTTAATTCATTGTTTTCCTTGTTCGTGCAAATTGAATTCACTTGGCTTCATCTAAGCTTATGTACTTGTAAAAAAACCCACCAGATAACAAACACAACAAAAAACCCCACAAGTTCTGTAGCACTGCTTGATCATATACTGTTAATAGACATTCTGTCATTTTGGTTTGCACTTCTGTAAGAGGTGTAACTAATTACAGAAATATTTGTCGTTGAATTGAAACATGATGTTAAAATGAAAACGTTATGCAAATACTGAGCTAGACTGGAGCCCACATTCTTTCAACTGCTTGACTGCAGCCGGGTGCCTGAGCTCTGAGCTGCTAAGGGAGGTACTGCTGCCTGGTGTGTTGGTGAGAGATGCTTATCGTATGTAACTACAGGTTAACAAGTCCCATTCAAATAAGAAGAAAATAACCACTTCGATATTAAAATGCTTAAGAAGCACCTGATGGTGCCTATAGCTACACAGATCCAAACCTTAAATGTGTAACAGTACGGCTTTATCCCTTCAGTCCATTCAAATCTCTTTTTCCAGTTCTTGACATCATAAATGCAGATGAAGCTGATGATGTCTCATCACAAAGGAAGGGAAGTTATTTCAAAAGTTATGTTTGCAGGAAAATGGTTTTGTTTCAAAATTCTCACAACTCGGGAGATCCCCCAAGTCATCTAATACTTCAAAGTAGGGCTGGACTTCCCTGTAGCTTTTGTCAGGGGGACTTCTGTGAGCATTTCTGGGAGGCCAGCAGTAGCTGAGGCTCAAGAATGCTTTTTTTTTCCTAAGCAAACCAATACTTTGGGCTCAGGAGACCTTCCTGTTGTGCACCTGAATATCTCACTGGTCAAAGAACAAGTTTGCTTTTGGTGGCGGTAGGATCATAGGCCTGCCTGTGCTAAAGGAGAGGTGAGGAGACAGCAGCAAGTCTCCCTGGACTCACCTGAGGTGTCCAAGAGGGTGCGATGGTGGCAGGCAGGAATGCCTTCAGGCAGTGACAGTGGAGAAGGTAGCAAGAGCTGCAGGACATCTGTCTGGTGGCACTGCCTTTGGCTCACGCAGGGCTGCAACAGCACCAGTGAGGTGAGAGGCAGCCAGAGGCGTGGTGGAGGAAGAAGGCAGCGCAACCAGTGGCCGGTCCTCCCTCCTCTCTGGCACATCCCTCCTCTGAGTGGGAGAGGAGGATGCAAGGGCAGAGAGAAGCATGGGGAACATAGGATGGACCATAGATTAGCAGCTAAGAGACAGAACAGAAAGATCTGACTCAGACCTTGACAGAGATAAAAATACTCTTGTATCTGAACTCTGCTTGAAAAATCTGTAGAAGTGGAGCAACCTGTGCTGGTTAACAAATTACTATAATTAAATGATACCATAAAAGAGCAAAACTAATAAACATTTGTTCTCATACAAAAAAAACCTAATCTTTTTGTATATATAAAAGAAAAAGGAGCCATGTAAACTTGCAGAAATAAGGAGCTAAAATTATAGTACATAGAACAAAAGACTCTGCAGCCTCTATGTAAACAGAAGTATTGCTAGTGTTCAGTTCCCACCCCCTATCAGAAGCAACGCTCCTTTCTCTTTCCTTCAGTTTTATTTACCAACTATTGCTGTTGGGAGTCTCCCTTTTCTTAACCAGTGACTTGCTGTTAGTTCCAGAGTTTTTCACAGACAGTCTGACATAGGAGGGCATGTTCTTTGTATTAATGATCGGTTCATTTCCTCCTAACTGAATTTTTAAAGTACTGTCTTTCAACACCCCATTTCTGCCTCTATATTTTCTGTCAGATACTGGAAAATGAGCTGTGAAGTCCAACACTAATAGACACAGACAGAAAATAATGGGAGAACAACAAGAACTACAGTAAAACTTGCTCTAACTTTTCAGGATTAATTTAATTGGTCGTAAAAGACAGCGATTATGGTAACATTGCCCAGGAGAGTTTGTTGGGTTTTTTCTTCTTCTTCCTGTTTTGAATAAAAGGCTAAGCACTGCTTTAATGTATTTGGGCTACTTTAGTGCCTGCTGTTTCTAACAAGTCTAGCTCTAGGAGTTAAACTTGCTTGTCATCCTTTATCTGATCACTATTTGCTAGAGTCTGAGTAGAGTTTAATGAAACTCTGTAAAGTCTGATATTTATTATTGCTGTGTCCAACTACTTCTCATCTTCATTTACTTTGTAAACATTTAATAGGCAAGAAAATTCCTTATGCATTTTAATTGAAAGCCTTATTGGAAATTGTTGGGCTAAAAGAAACCCAACCTGTTGGAACACTGAGAGTTTATCAAGGTGATCCAAGACTGTTACGGGATCAGGTGGCCAAAAAATAAGAAGGGATCTGCCTCCACAACATTTCTGCCTTATCAATCAAGTTCTGAAAGTAATTAAAGTTTTTAATGCAAAACCGAGATTTGGTTTTAGTGTGAACTTGACGTGCTTTGAAGCTGATGCACAGCATACATGGCCATTTATCACTTACCAATCACTATCATTGATTGTTTACTGGAAGATTCTATTAAATACATTCATGAAATTAAAAAACATTCATTTGTTTTGTTCAATATATCAAAGTAAAGCATTTGGGGGAAAAAATTAATCACATGATACCGGATCTCCCTACATTTTCTTAAAACCATTGGAGACGCCACTGGCAATATCCCTCCCCTTTGTAGGCAATCAGTTAATTACACTTCAGCAACTGATACAGATAATCTCACGACTTTAAAAAGGACAGCATAAGAAGCTTTGTGCCTGGGGGGGAAGAGGGAGAGAAGACAGTGAACTTCAGTTTGCTGATTTTATTTAACGTGGTAGCTGTAGCACTTCAGGTGGAAGAGGTGCTGGAAGACTTAGGTGCTTAAGGTCTTCTATAATGCATCAGAGGAAAACTTTAACACAGCCTTGCTGATCAGCCACTCTATCTTCTGTTGTGCATTTGCAGTCTGAAAGCAGCAACAAGCCATATACTTGTTACTTGTATAGAAACTGCTGGTATAATTTACTCCACATTATCTAAGAAGATCAAACCGTAATCCTTGGGAAGGTTTATGGATGGAGCAGCTCATCCTGGAAACTACTTCCAGGCACATTAAGAATGAGAACATTTATTTGCACCACTTGAAGCCAGTTTCTCTCACTTGCTTTCTCAGCTGAAAAGCACTCTTGGGTAGCACTAGAACTGATCTCTCACTTGCCCAGAGTGCTCTGTAAAAGCACCTGGCAACACTCAAGTTTTACAGAAGATGCAGTTGCCAACAGCTCAGCACCTACAAGCCCACACAGGCCAGTTACTTCCACAGTTCCCAGGGACATAAAGAACTCTGTCCTGTGTTTTGGATGCTAGTGTGGGGTGTCTCTGCTGGGGACCTGCTGGAAGCACTGGCTGTCCTAAGCCTCTAAACTGGCTGCAAAAACAATTCCAGCAATTCCTGGACTCACCAGTGTCCATAGGGAAAGAGGTGTCTCCTCTCCAAGCCTGTCAAGCCCCCAGTTTCAGAGTTCAGTGGCTAAATCTTGAGAGCAGTGATGGCATCAATAAATCCCTATTGGTCTGCAAGACTTCACATGATAACCATAAAAGTTACTACACTGTTAACACAGTCACAAGTAATCAGGGGAGTGGGGAACACCAGATGAGAGCACTGGGTACTGTCAATAGTTTTTGCTGTAGCTGGCAAAGTCAGGGAGGTCAGTAGTGTCAACGGTGGACTGTGGACTTAACGCTCCCATGCCCATTGCAATCCTCCCAACAGCCACTGAGCATCTGCAATCAAGGCAGAAAAACTCCACATAAAAGGACCCTGCAAAGACTATGAGTCTCTGCAGCAGACTGTTTGTACATGTTAGTATTCATCTCACCATCTAAGTAAGCACTTTTATAAGCTCATCTCTCCTGCTCAAGATGTGTTGCCAGCTACAGGGAACACCTTGGCTATGTTCCCTCCCAGTATCTCATATTCTGCAGTCATATGCATCTCACAGGGGTGCAAGATGCTGATCATCTGAGCCACCCCCTTGCACAAAAGCACCACAATCCCCTTATGCAAGGGCTGGAAGCTTTTTTTTGCTGCTCGGACATGGCTCTGCATGGCCCAAGACGGGAAAAACACTTGAACTGCATGGTCTGAAGAGCAGAAGCACCAAACACCATAGTCTGGGAAAGTAAACGTTACAGAGAAGAAAGAACCTCCACACCATCATCCTGACATACTGAAATGGATGCTGGCATCTTCCTCACTTGGAAGCACATGGTGAGAGCATGAGATGGGCTACCGAGGTTTGCATTACCAATATTCTCAGCAGCCTATACTGGGGACATGAGGAGCTCTGCAAGTTTTCAGTGCAGTTGATTGATTCAGTTAATGCAAAGAAGTTCATACTGCAAACACAAGTATATCAACAAGCATATCAAGTATGATATCAACAAGATATTGTACATACACAGAAGCACACAAGGTCCTTTTATGTTATAAAGTTGAAATAATAAAAATAAATAATTTCTTACCCAAATGCTCCTGAAGACTTTTGTCCAGTTGATGCACCCAAAGATTTTCTGGGTTTCTGTACTATTCCTGAAGAGGTCTCTGCAGATCATTGTTAAAACAAAACATCATAACCCACATAAATTCAACATGAAACCCAGAAATGTAGGGATCAAAGATACTGATACAAAGAGCAGTATGTGTTATCATTTGTAGATTATACTGCAAATAACCATTAAAATAACATTGTAAAACATCTTCTAAACATAGACTGAGTACAGGTCATGATTACCAGTAGCAATGGGTGCTAACAAACACATTATATAGTATTCTGCTTAGAGGGAACTGTTTTAGGGATGTAGCAATGTTAATTTTAAGGCTGAATCAACAAGGGGAAATTCATATAGAACAAACAATATAAAAGTTTGATGCTTCATCTAAATAGACTTAAGATACAGAAGACTGAATGAATCTTAAAATTGAAGATTAAGGGTTATGAAGTCCTTTATGGGACAGAAGAAACCTCACACCCAGACTGCATATTTTAGTTCCATATAGACAATTCTGTTTGAGGAGCTATAACTGAAAAGGCTAAGAAGTGCCTCCTGAGTACCTGCATGCAAACCTCTGTTGTTTGCACTCAGCAGAATAGATGAGGATGATGACTGGTCAAGCCATTTAACATCAACAACATCAACTTGGAAATTTTTGACCTTTCTCATTTCTGACAAGTGTTGTACAGAAATGAGGTTACGATTTCATATCCTGGGCTTGAGAAAAAGAAACAAAAACCAACCAAACAAACCCCAAACCAACCAAAATAAAGAAATACATACATAAAAAATAGATCAATTTTTTTATTCTATCAGAGAACTGGATTCCAAAGCCCAGGATATGCTCTAAAAATGCCAACCCCTAACTCCAATACATCAGAGTTTCTTATGAGAAAAACATAGACATAGCTAAATGAACTCCTACCTGGCCTAGGTTTGTCTGTACTGGCACCTTCTTGTGCTCTCTTCTGAAGCGGTAATGCAGCAGCTGCTGGGGGTTTGCTCTGAGTCACCGGTTGCTTGCCCTGGGGAAAGAAGATCCACAGTCCACACTGAACTCCCGCAAGAGCCTGGTGAAAACTCCAAACTGCTGCTGAAGCAGTGCCAGGAAGAAACGGGGAAAAAGGTGCACCCCCTCTCACTTGGAAGCTTTTTTCCTGCCCAACATATGTAAAAGAGTAGTAAGATTTTCAAGCACATTAAAGAGAATCAGTACCCTCCTAAAGGAACTGCTTACATTAGTTTGAGGGTTTTTGTATAAATTAGGTGCTCACTTCAAGAGACTGCTGATGAGCTCCACTTTGCTGATCCCCAAAGGGGCTTAGCCCTTTGGCCTTGTGTCTAGCCACCAGGGAATAAAGCATCTATACATCTGCAGGGAACAGCAAACCTGCCAACAGCAGGGAGCCCTAATGAGCAGGAAGAGCTTTCTCTATGTATTGCAAAAGCTGACAGGTTCCTGCTTCCCTACAGCTGTTTCCCTGGAATCCATTCATGGAACAGTCTGAAGAAACTGGTGACCAACTTTCTTGTACTACCATAGTCTATCATTTTTTGTATAACTGGAGAGAAGAGACTTCAGTTTGGGGAAACCCTAGGCTGATATTCACCATGTACCTTGTCTTAAGAGTTTACCAACTTCCCTGGAGCCTGAACTTTTATAATATAGGTCTTTACTCACCCTAAGCTACAGTTTAGCAAATTTGCCTCCAGGACAAGGCAAGTGTGACTGTGTTTGCTTACCACTGGTCTAGTGGTCTTTGCAGCAAAGGCACGGCGGATGGCTTGTTCTTCGCAGAACTCCATGTGCCTCTCTGCTGCAGCTTCATTAAATCTTCGTCAGCAGTGTGGACACTGAATATAATCTGGCCATAAGAAAGGAACAACTTGAGTCAGTTTATACACTACAGGAGAAGGACTGCCTTGCTTTACTGGAGCACTCAAGATGCAGTTCAGAACCTTGCACCATCAGCAGATGACTGTGGTGAGCTCCCATCAGCTCCCAAAGTACAAACTTAGGAGAACTACAAAAACCTCCTCTTGAAAAGCACTTGGGATCCTAAAATACATGCTTACGGTATTGAACCAGCAAACAGTATTTGCTTTCAAAAATAAATCCCTGGGGACTGATACAAGCAGATTTTATTATCTTTGTCCTATTCCCACCCCCAATGTCACAATTAACAAGTCTGCAGAAAAAGCATTATTCAGAAGTTCCTGGAGCAGTCAAACCCAATGATTTTAAGACTTTTGGAGACTGGTCATCAAGATTTCTCTTTTGCAAAGCACTGCTGAAGAAGTTGTGCCCCACCAGCAGAGCCACACCCAAGAGCCAGGTTCCTGGGTGTGAAGCAGCACTGTGAAGAGCACACAGCAGTGCTTTTTACAGAGTCAGGTTTGAGTGTTACAGTTCTGATTCTAGTAAAAGCTATTCAGTGACATTTATCGCTGGTGCAGTCCTACCTGTTTCAATGAACAGTCAATGTTCAGGGTCAAGACAGTCACATTCAGCCCTTTCACCCCCCTCTCCATTCTCAGATCTCTCCCCCCTGACCAATACTGACCAGTACAGAACAGCCCAAGTGTCATTATCCTAATATTACAGATACAGTATCTTTACCAATTGCTTCTCTCAGTAAGATCCCAGAAAAGGTGGCCCAAGCAGCCACTGAAAGCCAGCTCCAGACCAGCAGCATGGGCAAAATGGTTCTGAATGCAGGGGAGAAGATGAGACAGAGCAGATGCTTTCTGGGTCTGTCAGGGGGACCTGGCACTTTAGGGGAGATCAGGGAGCTTTAGGCTCTATCAGGAGGAGGAGTAGAAGGAAGGGGAATACCTCTCTCTCCTCCCCATTATCCATGGGTCCTGTAGTACAGGGTGTAGTACAGGATATACAGGATATACATCCTCACTAGGCCCCTCAGCAACATGTCTTTCCTAAAAAGCAGTTCTCCAGTTCCTTTCTCCACAGCCACCACTGTTCTTGCACAGCTCAGTTTCCTCCAAGAGGGAGAAGGAAAGGGAGGAGTTAGACAAGAAATGACAGGAGTCATTAAGGAGTTCACCAGTGGAAGTTCAGAGAGGAGCTTGACCCCAATCAAGGAAGGAAGAGGTGTCCAGCTGCTTATACTGCATTGCTGCCATGTACTAGTGGAGAAAGGCTGGAATCACAGCAGCTGGTTTTGCTATCAGTCAATAATTCCTGCTCTGGAAGTAAGCTCAGAGAGCCCCCCCTTCCTTTCCTGCCCTCCACCTTCCTAATGCAGGCAGGACTCCACTAGGACCCTTTCCAAGACTGCTCCCACATTTCATAAATCACATCTCATGAGAAGTATTGGCTGTATGTGCTTCTTTTTGGATCCGTAACTTCTACCATGGTGAGCTCTGTGCCGAGACCACACCTGATATTAGTAGTAAACCAGACCCGTCTTTTTCTAAATGACTTCCCTTGTCTGCACAGCTGGGTGGGGAAGGGGATGGTAGAAAAACCACCACATGGGAGTGGGGAAGCCTGTGGGCACTACAGTTGTTCTGGATGGTGAGGGGTGAGCTTTCTCCTCCTCCCCATCACCTCTGCATTGCATTCCTACTCAATTTAAGCCAAGAAATGAAACTAACGTTCACATTGTGTTGTGCCAGGGGGTGCCAAGTGAAGCCCAGCAGTGGATAATAAGAGATCACCGCTTTACCAACTATCAGTACAGGAATGGCAATAAGATAAAGTAGACCACAAACCTGGGTTGATGCTTGGTGGGGGAGGAGGTGGAAGAGGGCTGCCCTCCTTCAGAGCTTTTGTGACCTGCTTGGCTGATCGAATAGCATTAATAAAATCCTCATGGTGCTGCCTCCAATTAGATTTCTTCTCTGGCTGTTTCTGTAATGGGAATAAAGGAAGGCACAAACTATATTTCCCCATTGCAAGGGACAAAGAAATATCTTAGGGTGAGGGTTTTTCCTTTCTGAGGGAAAGGAAAATATTACAGAAAAAGAAATTTACATTTTAAAAGCCGAATTAACCCTTTGCTGTCTACTGACAGCACCTGAAGATGGGTAAAAGAACAATGCACTCAAACAAAACACCGAGGTTGCAGCAGACCAAAAGGTGCTTAAGAGGGACCAGAATTGACACTATCACCCACACCTTCCCTTCTCCTCTGCTTGACAGATTCTTCTTCTTGCTTTAAACCTCTGTGCACTTCTGTTTCTTTCCATAACTGATTTTAAAGGACATTTGATGTCAGCCTGCATGGATACCAAATCGGCAGCAATTTGACATCTCTGGGTAAAATCACACGCATGCATATCCATATGTATTTCCCTCCTCCCCAGCAATGCATGAAAAGAACCTTGTTCCAGTAACAGCTTAAGCTTTTTGCCCTCCAGTTTTGTAAATAAGTTAAATTTAAATACATTTTTAAACCCTTGAGTTCAATAGCAATGAATCTCCATAGCTCCATCTGCAGATCCGGGCTACTGGCAGCTCTCAGGTACAGCCTGGGGCATTAATGCACCAACCACACTGGATCACTCTATTTCAGATTTAAGAGCAAGCTGACAGAGACTCACATAGTCTTTAAAATACGTGCACAAGCATTTCCTGGTCGAGCAGAGACACTTAACGTGCCCAGAGTAGTCACAACACCTACTGGTTTGGCTTCTGAAGGGGGAAATATCCTCAAACACTAGCGGCACAGGGAGGGGGAGGAAAGAATTTGGCACCAAGTCAAGCACATATGTGAGACTCATCCACAACATCCAGGCTTTGTCCTCAGAGGAAACAATAGCATTACTGATGAAAGACTTCATCTGAAGATAACACACAAGCTTCAATTTCAATTATACCTTTTGTGGGTGCTGCTTCCTAATGGTCATGATTTCTGTTCCCTGCAGTCTCTGCTTCATAGAGCTGAAGGGCTTGCGCTTCTTGTTGAAGACTTTCCTGCATATTGGATCATGTCTCAGCTGCGATGCAAAGCAAGAAAGTCATTTATAGGTTGAAGTCACTCTTTGTTAGCAATGCTTCCTTACTCAGGCTTTAAAATCACTGCTCTTCAGCAGCAGGAGCTGAAGCAGTATTTATTTCAGGTTCAGTTTAACTCCTAAAGGATTTCAGCAAAACTTTGAAGAGCTGTCCAAGTACAGCTGCAGTTCCACACAAATAAGGAATAGAAGCCATTTCCAGTTCTGCTCAGGGACATGCTGGAGGCCAGCACAAATAATGACTTGCAGAGAAGAATAGACTGGGGCTGTGAACAGGAACAGTCCTGTTGGGCTCCCCCTGCTCCCCAACACACTTGGTTTTCTTTCCTTCTTGGTTAAAGGGAAAACAGGCTGATCCTGCTCAAGAGGCCTATATTTACATTATTAGTTCTTTGAATTTATGAAAGTATTCTAGACCAGGGAAAAACAGCAGCACTGTTCATTCTGTTACCTCCACTGAAACAGTGACAGCCCCAGGGTGCAGGGAAGCAGCTGCTTACCAGCACACATAAGGCAACAGCTCAGGAGAACTAGGGTAACACCTGCAGCTGCGAGCACAGGGGAAGGTTAGGTAGGTAGATACTGGGTGCTCAATCTGTGGAAGAGCCACACCTCATGGCAAAGAGGTTTTAAGGTTCAGAAGTGTCTCAGATTTTAGCATCAACCTCACTCTTTTGCAGCAGGACGGGCAACCCCCTTTGTGAGGAACACAGTGAAAGCAAGGACCAATCTACCTCTTTCTCTTTTGTACTGTGGATCACACCTACTTGAGACCACCTGCAGCTGCTAAATTAAAGACTCCTTTCTTATCTTCCTTTGCTTACTCCCTTTTCCAGTTCTCAGTTACTCTACTCAATCTTTTCATTAATTTCTCTATGCCATCCACTCTTCCTCTAAGAGGTAAGCAGCTGCTTGCATTTTGGTTACAGCTCAGCTGGGCCAAACCCACCTCATTTCACTACAGCACACACTTCTAAATTCCCATTTCCCTTCGAATCTTTCTACTCATGTGCTTTGGGTCCTTATCTTCTGATTCTAGATATTTTTGATGGCAAGCCTGAGGATTCCTCTGCAGGACCAAGAGGGCAGCAGACACCTGCCAAGCAGGTACTGAGGACCACGTCAGTCCTGCATCACCAAGGCACAGAGAGGCATTACAGGATTTGTATCATGCTAGTCACAGTAACAAGACACTTCCTGTCTCCCTCAAAACATAGACAGCTGTCTGCTCAAATGGTTTTGTTAGAGCAAACCAGCATGTTCTTCATGTATCTGATCACAGATACCAAACACGGAACTACTAACACAGGGTATCTCCCCCTTCATCTCAGCACTCATAATCACTCAGCTTCCACCGTACTTTTCTTGTCTGTTTTTTGGTTTTTCACTGAATCGGACTTTAGTTCTGTCGTGGGGCTGATCTGATCTACCACAGAGCCACAGGATCAGTAATGCAAACTGAGGAGGGGAGGGGTGCATGCAGAGCCCACCCCTTGCAGAAAAACCCTGCTGTTGGGTTGTGCCAGGCAAACTGTGCAGCCACCCATTTAGTTCGTAATCCAGGGATCAGGGAGGTCAGGGGGAATCTTTTCATTCACTTCAGAAGGCTTTGGAACAGAGCCTGGTGCCCGCATTATGCTCTCAAAAGGACTACTTATCAGATGGTTTATTAGTCTGTTTTTCCCAGGAAGCCTGAAATAACAAGTTCTGCCTAGAAACCTGGAGACCAAAGGAAGCTTCAGGTTAGGAATTTATGTCTCACCAAGAGATAATGTAATTTTAAACACAATCTGTAGTAATCACCTGGTTTTGGGCAGGCAGGTAAATGAAGATTTGTGCGCGCTCAGTAATTCTCTAATCAAGCTCACTTAATTCATTTAATCATTTATCAGATCATTTGCTCTTTCAACATGCGTTTAACCCATTTCTCTACTAGCCGCCACCTCCTCCTTGCCCAGTGCTCACCACCCTTCAGCTGAACTCATCAACATTCCTCATTAACAGTCCCATTAAAAAAAATTAAATTACCAGAACATCTTGTGCAAAATGTCTTCCACAGATTCTGCAAGGAGCCAGATCTTGACTTCGGGCAAATGCGTGAAACGCAAACCATGCAAGAGTCTCAGTTACATAGTACAAGATTGCTTGACTACAGCGGAGTCAGCATTTGCCCTGAGCCCTTGCTGCAACAGTATTTCACTGTCAGAAAGGAACATGCCCGGTCATCTGCCAGGGCTCCCTTTCACAGTGTTACCTGATTTACCTTGTTCCTACGATGCACAAGCTCACCTTCACTACAATGGACAGCTTTTTGTTTTCCACATGACTGCTCAGTTATGTCCTTTCACAATGACATCATGATTGGATAAGATGATGGAAGAGTAGTTCATTGCTGCATGAATTCAGGGGGGGGCAGGCTGCTGGAAAGCTAAAGCAGGCGACTTGCACCTCTATTTATCCCAGTTCATCAGGAGCCAGCAATACCCAGCAATGGCTTGGGGTAAACTGTCGCTATTCCAGAAAGCTGTAGTTGTCACATTAAATGTGATGCACTCCTCATTCTTAAGACAGAAGTTTCCATAACATGCCAGCCAGCCAGCATTCCAAGATTATCTTACTTTGTAGATGTCAAATTTGTGGGGATTTTTTTTTTAATCAGTCTTTTTTTTTTTGGAAAAAAAGAATTAAAAGGTTTTTAAGTTACACAGAAAGTAGATTCAAAGCCTTTCTGACTCCAATGGCAGTCACATATTCTCATTTCAGAGCAAGGACATGACTTGTATTAAAACAAAACCAGCTTTCAGGAAAACTTCAATAACTAAGATCCCTTTTCACAAGGTGTGCAACCTACAGAGAGAAAAACTTCAAATACAAGTGTTCCTTACCTGCTCTTGCTGAGACAAAAGAAACCTTGTCTTACTGATCAGATGTGTGACTGCTTTTGTTTCTTTTTCCTTCAGATTTTACTATATTCCAAGGCACAGAGTTAAGGTTACTATACTGTTTCATTGATGACAAGCTGTCCTGGGTTCAGCAGTAGCAGTCATTTTTCTCCTTGGCAGCTGGTGCAGTGCTATATTTTGACTTTCGGGCTGGGAACAGAGCTGGTAACACCGATGTTTTGGTTTGGCCAAGGACTTTCTGAGTCTCATGCTCTGCCAGGGAGGAGGGAAGCCGGGAGGAAGCAGAGACAGGACACCTGACCCAAACTGACCAAAGAGGTATTCCATACCACCGCACGTCATGCCCAGGATATAACTGGAGTTACCTGGAAGGGCTAGCTCACTGCGGGGTTGGAGGAGGTATCAGCCAGTGCTTGGTCGGGCTGGTGGAGAAGAGTTATCGGTCACCTGGTGATGAGGTGTTGTATTCTCTTCCCTTGTTATTTCCTTTATCATTACTATTGTTGGTGGTAGCAGTAGTGATTTGTGTTATACCTTAGTTACTAAACTGTTCTTATCTCAACCCGTGGGAGCTGCATTCTTTTGATTCTCCTCTCCATCCCTCCAGGAGTAGGGGAGGGCAAGAAGCTGGGGAGTGAACGAGCTGTCTGGCTGGGTTTAGACCACGACACAAGCATAGAGAAACAAAGCAATTCTATAAACTTTTTGACGCTTACTCTCTTTAAATGTCTTCCCACTTTTGTTCCCTAGCAACATATTTCTGTGTCTGTGCTTAGTCTGGAATATCATCTTCAAGTGTCTTCCTCTGCCTCCCCCAGCCTTTATTCTGTTCTCATCCCCTCAAGGATTTGGCTGATACAGCTTGTTTTATTTTTTTTTTAAAAAGGGAATTTAGGCATGAGCACAGTTATCAGGGAATAAGCAATGAGAAGTCAGGGAAAAGGATAATTCACCACAGATTAGTTACTTTAGACATGTAGCAGAGCAGATGAGTTAAGGACTGGTAAAGAACATGTGCACTGTCTTTAATTTAAAGGCTCTCCCTTTCTGTAAGTCACAGAATCACATGCCACCCAAAACACTAAGCAGCATCTGATACTCACTTGCTCCATTTCCATTTAACTACTTACCTGGTATTTGACTCATCTCAATAGAATGGTTTCTCAGGTGTCCTCTTCTGTGTTGCTGTCAGGAGCCATGAGTACTAGCTGGTGTCTTCCTTACTCAAGAGCTTGCTATTCTAAGTTAACACACATCAGCATTACGTAATTAACAATTATGACACAGGCAGACCCTCTTTAAACCTGTGAAGCACATGAAAACTAGTGCAGGTACTGGCTAAATGAAAACTTGTTCTAATCTTACAGGTGATTCTTACTGATTTGGTTAACAGTCTCTTTGACAACTTTAGAAAATGCTTAATCTAGATGTGAAAACTCCACTGACACTTCAATTTCCTGAGCAGTGATCAAGAGATTTTTAAATAGAATCACAGAATCATAGAATAGTTAGGGTTGGAAAGGGCCTTAAGATCATCTAGTTCCAACTCCCCTGCCATGTCTGTTTATTCCCTTCACTAAAATCATGTTACTTTATCAGTATATTATAAAAGCCTTCTTCCAATAAAAACAAGTACTTTGAACTGTTTCTGTACATTAAAAGGCCTCATCAGTCCTTCTGCTGCATTTAAGTATAAGGGAGAGAAGAAACACAGATGCTTTGTAAACTGAGATAATTTAATAGAAGAATTTAACCAGATAGATCAGTAAGATTCTGATTTGTTGAATACATATACAAATATGTATATAAAACTTTGTCCAGTGATAGTGTGTAAAAATATACACTTTTTATAATTTTAATATCTTTCTATTGTAATGAAACTGCAAAAGTTGCCAGGTCACTCACGACAGAATAGACATCACTAATAGATGGTTTTATGCGTAACTGCATTTCAGAAAGAATAACAAGTTACTGGTTCTTGTTACAGTAGGATGTGAATAAACCCCTTGGAGCATGACTGGCAAAGCTACGAGTTAGCAGCTCCCTTCTCAATACAAATGAAAAGTTGAGGTTGTTTCCAAAGCAAGTTCCTCAGTTTCATCAAGATAGCTTCAGTCCTTGAACGTTCTGTTTCAGATTGAGCAACTCTTTCTCTTGCCTCGTTTTCTCCAATTTGAAGGCTAGCTTGTTGGCTTTCTTTTCCATCCTGCGTTCCTGTGCGTATCAATAATTACAGATTTAGAAAACAGCCATGACATGCAAGAGGAAACCATTCTAATTAACAGTTCCAGATCATGAAAACAGCAGCAATCTGGACAATAATATTATTTATGGCACTAATTATTAGCAGTGAAATCGTGTACCACGAAGATTACCATCTTTAATCAGCTGAAGCTTCTGATATGCTGGCAATTTCTGTTCCTAAATAAAACAACTAGTATCTCACTGCGGCAAATTAAGATTTCCCACATTTCTTTCAGAGCTTTTTTTACATCACAACTGTTTCCTTTGCCTCCCTAGAAAATTAAACGTAAGGGCTCCTTCCAGTGCTATAGTGGCCACAATTACATATGTAACAGTCCCAAAATTAGGATGACAAAATTATGATGTTAACTTTCTTTCCAGTGGATTTTTTAAAGAAGCAGTAACCAGTCTCTTGAGACCAGCAAGTCTTTCCCATTGATTTCCAGACACAAGAACAAGTGAGCTTTAAAAAAGTTTGTGAGACAGAATTCAGATAATGTAACACGTTTTTGCAGGTTCTTATTTAAAACAAAGCATACCTTTCGCTCCTCTTTTATTGCCTGTTTTCTAGCTCTGCGATCCTCTTTGCTCTCGTCTTTGGAACGGGGCTGTGTTGATGCTCTTGGCAGGTCGCTGCCATTAATCATTTGCATGCGTTCCATCTGCTTAGCAGTAAGACTTTTCTGAGGCAAAATGTGTAGAGGAATTCCAGTCTTCTGAGAAATTTTTATGGGTTTGGGCTAAAATAGAGAGCAGATTACGTATGAATGGCCCCCAGCTCCGTCTGCAAGGAGTGCACACCACACTGCCTTATCAGTATAAAAACATTAGATTCAGATTTAACGTAATAAACATGGAAGTTTCCTCACACAATTTTCTTCCCTCAGAAAAACACACATTAATCCCTAAGAAAGAAATCAACCTGTGAAGAGAATTTGGCCTCCCAGAATAAGCAAAAAAATATAATCTTCCTTTTATTTAAATATTACTAAAAGGCACTTAACATTCCTTTAGAAACTTCCACAGAAAAGGTTTCCTTTCACAATTTCGAATATCAAGCTATGTTCCAATGATAGGAAATGTCTAGAAGACCAAAAGAACTAGAAGAAATTGTTTCAAAGTGTATTTTCAAGAAAAAAAACCCAAGCAATGTGTGCTTGTGAGACACAGATCACACAAGGGCATATCACAGATAACAAGAAGGTAAATTCCGCACTCTGCATTTCTGTCCTGCTATTACAGAAACTTTGAACTTAAGCTACTTTCCTTTTACTAACAGAAAAAATGTACCCAAACTCTTCTTCAGTACAGAAGTACTATCAAAGTTAGCACCCTCCCAACCCTCTTTTCTACTCCTTCTTTTAAAAACAGATATCCATTGAGAAAACAATCATTTTGGTCTCAAGTTTTTCCATGCCAGGGTATTACTCAAGAATAAGTTTGATGATCTTACCTTTGATGGCTCCTTAATAAGTGTTGGGTGATTATATAAGTTTGAGTATGTACCTAGGTCACAAAAAGAAATAGTAGTGAAGGCTTGCAAACAGACTTTAGGTAGATTTATTATTAATTGTATTACTACTTAGTCCTTGAAAATTCACAAGCATTAACTATTTTACCTAAAGCACTGTCAGAAAAGTTCTGAGATCACGTATCGTTTACTTTGAAATCCTAGGAAGACACAAGAGAACACCAAAATACTTACTCAAAATGGATTCGCAATCCCATTTTTCTTTTGGTTCCTCAACAACTACAGTTACTATTTCTTCCTTTTCTTCTTCACTTTCCTCATTCATAGGAGAGTCTAAATCTTCACAAGGTTCAAGAGTATCCAATTTCACGCAACTTTAAAGTCCAAAGAACAAAAAAACTAAGGTTTATCTTTTATTGAAAATGTGTAATTATGTAAACCTAGTGTCCACTCAGTAAAACCCCAAACTAAAGAAAGATATTCCCAATGGAACTTGCAGCAATGTTAAGTTCCCTTAACTAAGCATCCACAAAATACACTAAAACATTAGTTCAAGAGATAAGAGTCAAGAAAAGTATTATGGGATTTTGTACGTAACAGAAAATATTTGTGACTGGAGGACAGGAAGAGAAGAGGATATACTTTTTAGTCTGTAAGCAAGGCAGCTCTGTAGAAGAATATGTACTCTGCTACTAACCAGTCATCTTTCACTACAAGGGACACACTACTGTATCTTTCAATCAGGAAACGCAAAACTAACGTGAGAACACTTAGTCATTTAACTTTGGGATATTATCACCTGCTTTAAGACAAAGTGAATATACTATGGAAATGTAGTCTTACATGGTCACAGGGCTGCTTTATAAGCACTAATTTCTGCAGTGCTACAACAGCAATAATAGTCACTTGCGAGTTCATTATCATGAAACTAGGTATACAATGGAATCAGCTGCACACCAGCAGGACAGAATATACTTTGCTAGAACAGCAAAAACAAAGGTAAAGGTGTAGGGAGAAAGGTAAGTTACACTAAAAAGGGAAAGGAAGAAAGTCTCTAAGTATTACTTGCACTAACCTCAATGCACTTATACAATCATCTCACAAGTTAAGACTGACATTCAGTGACAAAAAAACCTGAATAATATTTATACATAGCTGCTTTTACTGTGGGATGTAATCTTTGAGTACAAGAAACAGTATACCCAAAGTTTCAATACAAACACAGGATAACTTAAATGAAACTACTTATATGAAGCAGTACTTCTGGGGACACATACTTTTTTGCTTTCTCTTTGTAGTAATCATTCAGGACTTCCTGCAACCGAGCATTGTCTGTGTTAATATAGCCTTCTAACTCCACATTATCCAAGGCTCCAATTTCATCTTCATCAAATTGTTCAAAAAACTAAAATAAAGAAGTGGGTATCTGTAATTAGATCACATTTGTTATGCAACTTCTTGATAGCCTAAAGAAGATCTATACATTTCTTTCTACTGGCCCCTTTTTCGCCTCCCCTCTCATTTGCTGAACAACTGCCAAACACACCTGCAGTAGGATTTCTTCCTTACTGTCAGTATTCTTCTGGCACAGGAGTCACAAAGTTATCCTTTACAGTATATAGATCACCTTCTAGAAAATGTTTCTTATTCTGATGCATTATTTCAATCTGCACGCTAAAAAACCTGTCACTGCTCATGACAAAAGGTACATCATATTTCCAATGACATCATTTCATGAAGCTATAATTGACATGGAGAAGAGAAAGGGTGAAAGAACTGAGTCTTTCCCAGGCATTTGCACAGGCATACAGGACACCACCTTGTGTGCATTTTGACTGAGATGAATCAAAAGACTAAAGAAGCATTTTAGCACCCTTATGTTTAACAATTACTTTCCTGAGCTGCCTCACCTTCTCAAATCTGTCATCCAGCAGGGTTAACTGCTCATTCCTTCTCATTACTGAAGATGTCATAGAATAATCTGTGAAACGACTCCTGGTTTCTTCTTGCATAAAAAGAAATTCTTTCATCCGTCCATTAACCCCATCATCTGACAAAGGCTCTTCTGAATCACGGTCATTACTGCAAGTATCCTTTTCATCACTATCATCCTCCACATCTTCCCACTCATCTTCATGCTCAGCATCTGATTCCCTGAACAGAAGTTTAAAACAGTTTTAGAGTAATACATGGATGTTTCCATAGCTCTGACCAACACTGGGTTATCTGAAACAATTGAGCAATAATAAATTTAAATCTTGAAAGGGAAAGATAAAACTACCTTCAAGCCAGTAAAAGAAAAACGAGTTTAGCATAACTATGTTGCCAAAGCCAGCATACTAATTTTGTCTGAAAGCTAAAACATTTCCAATGACTTCAATTCAAGAATCCTACTACTCCATACATTGCATCTGGAAACAAATACATATAAACCATACGCACAAAGTAACAAATGAAATCTTATCTTGGATAACACATGAAAATTTGATTTTTTAAGCTACCACCTACATAAGACAAGGTAATACCTTTCCCTTTAACATACGTAAGCATTCAATTTGAAACCTTAAACCATTCTTGCTTCCTACAAGAACATAAAATAACAAATAGCATCATTCTTATTTACATATGACAAACAGTTCTACAAAGCTGTATCTACCCCTTCTGTGGGTCATTTGCTTGTAGAACAAAATCATCTTCCAGGATATTTTCTGGATTTTCAAAGTCAAAATCATCATCAAGAGCTGCAACAATATCAGGGTCAAAATCTAGCCGTGGTCCTAGAAAGTTAAAAAACAAACAAACCACCACTTAAATATGTAAGTTTCTCTGACAATACGAAGCTATTTTCCTGGATAATAATCAATCCAGCTAGACTTTTAATTTCCACTAAGGAAAGATTCAACTTAAGTATCACAAGATTCCTCAATAACATTTGTAGACCTGATACAAGCCAGGGCAAGTCACCAGCCTCTTGTCAATTTTCTTCATCCAGAAATGAAAATTCTCCAGAGGTCTTGCACTTCCATAAATGGACTCTAATACATTTTACTTAGAATACTGTAGAAGCAAAACTATCTAAGTTAAAGTACTGTACAATCAACTGCCAAGCCTAGCTCCCAGCCCTTTAAATTCCCTACATTACAAAAGGTCAGAAAGTTTCTCTACTGCAATTAACAGCAGTGTCTTTAGCATTCTTCTGTTAGGACAGAAACCCACCACAATTACCTTCTGTTATGAAGAATTAAGATAGCTGTACAACAAATGTTCAGTGCAAACACGGATACGTAGCAAAAGTGTACTTAAAGCCTGTAACACTGAAACAATACTAATGAAGGAAAGAAAACACCACTCAGCCTATGAAAAGAAGGGAATTTTTGAGAATGAAAATCCAGTTCAGCCTTTGATTCAAACAGATGCATTAACAAATCAAGTCTGAGCTACAGCTCTCCCGTTATTATTTTGTATTTACTACACAAGAGCTCAAGGATTCTGCACCCCCTGACATCCCCAGCAAAGCTAAAAATCTATTATTAGTGAATCACAGACAGAAGTCTCAAACTGAAACACAGGTCTCTTACAGATCATTATTTATGTCTGCTATCAAGCCTGTTCTAAACCAAAACTAATATGACACTGTAATTGAAGCTATCATTCCATCTAGTACCTAGATGGCAACCCAAGTTACTGAAAGGTAAAAGATTTGATACCTGAAACAGGAGCAGCTTTATTTAACAAGCCCACATCTTCTTCAAACTCTGTGGCAAATACTGAGGAAGGTAACTTAATAGATGGTGCCTTAGAAAAAGAAACAAACCCCAATATTACAATATACTTGTTCTCAGTTTCTCATTTGAGTTCACATTCATGAAAACATGCAGATAATCACATGACCAAAAGAAACTCTGTGAGCATTTCTTCAGTGTTAAGACAAGCCCTACTTTATTGGTGGCAAGTTTTCAAAGTTATGCAATGAAAGCCAGGTAAACTGTTGGCAACATTCATTCTCATGTCAATATTCTCCAGGTAAAGATACAGTATTTTTGCATTTCTCAAGCTTTTTAGAGAATGGCTCTACAGCACAATTAAATCTGTAAAACTTTTTGGTTTGGAGAACACTTAACACATATTTGAAATTACCCTTTTATTGAAAGTCTTCATAGAATGGTTTGGGTTGGAAAAGACCTTAAGTTCCAAACCCCCTGCCATAGGCAGAGACGCCTCACACTAGACCGTATCGCCCAAGGCTCTTTCAGTCTGGCCTTGAACACTGCCAGGAATGGAGCACTTACCACTTCTCTGGGCAACTCATTACCCCACCAATCTCACAGAAAAGAACTTCATTATATCTAACCTGTACTTCCCCTCTTCAGGTTTAAACCCATTGTCCCTTGTCCTATCACTACAGTCCCTGATGAAGAGTCACCAAGGAACTGAAGTTTGTTTTTACTCCCTCAGGGTTCTGTCACATTCACTTTAAAAACACAGTGCACTGGTAACAGAATCTGGTTTATTTGTAACTCCCAGTGCATTCAAGATTTCTAAAAATCATAAAAACAAATGCCAACCCCAGGAAAATGCATGACTTGTTCAAACAAATAAGCCATCTCTTTCAAGGAAAGCTTGGAATGGGTACATGGTGTTTTAACACTGTGCTAGCAAAAACTGTGGCTCATCAACTTTTATTTTCACTTGTAGGAAAATCTTACTGTAGGTCAAAAGGGTCCTTATATATAAATAGTGATCACAGTCACTATATGAATATGGTTAATGTGTCTACAGAATGCTAAACTCCAACAAACAGGCTAAAATTATTATCAGCAAAAATACTGCTTACTGGAACTCGCTGAATTTCATCTTCTATGCGCCCCTCACTTGTGACAACAATTCTGCTTTGCTGCCCACGAACAGAAGGGACAAGCTCAGAGGGACCAGAGGCTTCTTTTAGATGCTGAAGATAGTCATAGTCATCATCGAAGAAGACTCCATACTTCCGTTGCTCTTCCCTCCTCCGCTCATCATGCCCCTTGGGATTGTAGAAAGAAATACATGGAGTTACTCAAGTCCATTTAAAACTCACTAGCAAAAACAAAAGCAATTCATCTATTGAGAATAACTGAATTATAGAGTCCTGTAGTCCTCTCTCCACTCATTACCCTAACTCACAGCGTACTTGAACATTGTAACCTATCTGTTCAGTGTTCAGGTGCTGTGTGAACATAGCCTTAAACTTTTTCCATAAGCAGCATAACAGACCCTGCCTCTTCAGGGCAGGTGAGGCAATTTTTGTTGTTTTTTTTAATACATTTCTAATGCCAGTTGAGGTAAGCCAGCAGGTCATAACTCACAACTATCATATTCCCCACAACATCCTCTTCCTTTTAATAAGCTGGACTAAAAACTACCTTCTCTCAGACTACGTTCTGAATTGTGCAATTTCATACCCACTTTTCCCTCCTGCAGCACTTCTTATCTGAATCAACCTCCATATTAAAAGTGAGTATTTACTTTCTGTGTAGGCAGTAGAACTCTCTGGGGTGCAGTATCATCAGCAGCAAGTGGATCCCTCTGACTTCTGTGCACTAAATGAAATGTTACCGCTTTCTTCTTCTCTATGAAGGGTTTCTTCTTCTTGTGAGGCTGAAAAAGGACATTTGATGAATCATTACAAAAAAATGAAATTAAACGCACCTAAAAAAGAATTTTATTCTGCCTGGAGCATGCTACTCAATTCGTTTTAAGGAAATATCAGCATATTTAGAGGCAAAAAGCAAAAAAAGACTAGCAGTAGGCTTAAGTCTTCTCACCACCTTCACAACAGCCATTTCATATACTCTAATACTATATTCAGCTGCAAAATAGCAATACATTGGTACAATAAATATTTGGTTGTAGCATATACACCTTAACATATAACACTAGAAAGGAATTTTTAAATAAGTACTTTCTGAACACTGGGTCAAATCTGAAACAAACTTCACCCAAGCAAGGTAGGAAACTGAGCTTAGGAAATTCATCTGGACACACCTAGCTTTCTGAAATTTAGACATCTGTTCCTACACCAGTAATTCACTACCAATCATGAAAGCTGCACCACTACACACACAAACATAGCTCTAATAACAAAAACGTATCTACATTATGGACAAACACAAATCTTGAGCCTTCTAACTGGGTGAAAGCCTCTTCTGCAAGTCAGCACATCTGACCTGGGGAAACACTTTAATCGAAGTGTCCAGCTTTACTTACATACCAAAACATGTTAACAGATACACGCACCTGGCAAACTCCTTTATGGATCTAGCCTATCTTCTTTACCTGGCAACATTAAGTATAAAACACGACACACTATGTCATATCAAAGCTAAGAGTATCTGAACTGCAGACATACGTTTGGAGTTAAAACCCCCAAACTGCACTTCAAGACGTTATGCTCTCAGCAGCCAAAAAGGAAACATAGTACTTTTCTGGAAGCAGGGCACTTGCTACCCTCACAAACCTGCCGGTGGCTGATGGCACAACAAAAAGTGCTTGAGACACAGGGAACCTAACCCCACTCACGGCCCCTAACATGCCCACCACCTGGGCTGCTCTCAGGGAAGCAGGCTGCCCCTTCTCTTCCCCGCCGCAGGCCCGGAGTTACCGGAGCGGATGCCGGAGCCCGAGGAGGCTCCTGGAGAGCTCAGCAAGCAAAGCGGCCAACGGACCGTTTACCCCTTCACACCGCGCTACGGGAACGGCCGAGTTCAACCCAAACGCTGGGAGAGAACGGATGGGGACGACAGTCAGCGAGGCGCTCGCGGCCGCCCAGTTGCCTGTCCCCACCCTCCTTCTCCTCCTCACCATGGCGCCAGAGCAGGCCGGGCAGCCAACGCTGCCCACTGGCAAGAAGAACCGCTAGCGCCCAGCACCCTGATCCTTCTCGCTCTCACGCGGGCCAGCCGTCACCACCGCCGAGTTGCGGTCTCCATCTTGGGATAAACCAGTGACCAACGGGAAGGGGGGGAAATGGTGATAGGCTGCCAGGTCGAGCAGGGCCTTTTGTTACCCAGTAATAAAACAATGAGGATTTCCTCAAATTGAAGTAGTACTTTAATAAAAAAGAAGCTCCGTGAACTCAATCACGGTAATTTCTCCAACCCTCTAGAGGCATATTTTCTCACTCCCCCAAAAAACTGGTGGAGAATGGTACCGCCCTCAGTGGGCCTTATAGGCAGCACGCTTTGCAGTGGACCGAAGGGCTATGCGCGTGCGCAGAGGCAGAGCTGTCACTCGCGGGGCTGGAGGCGGGGTTTAGGGATTGGCGTCACCTCAGCTGCGCCGCGCAGTGCGCGGAGGTGCGGCTGCTGCTGCTGCGGCAGGAGGGCGCGCTGCGCTCTGAGGCGGTGCGGAGCGGAGCGGTTCCATAGGCTCCACAGGAACGGGAAGTTCCCAGCTGGACCTAGAGGAGCAGGGGCTTGTAGCGGCGCGGTTGCCTTGCGGTGCAAGCGAAGGAGGCGAGAGAAGGTTATGTGACAGACGTTAGTCACGTCACTCCACCAAGCGCTCAGGCGCGGCTATAAAACACAATAAAGTTCTATAGAGAAACCGTGTGAGACAGGAGGCGCAGCACAGCAGTGCTGGCCTCTTCAACTAGCTGGGCCACAGGGCACACACACCTTCGCCGTTTGGCTATGCACAAGCTCACATCCAAGCCGAGTTTGAAAGCTTACGTGTAAATAATACGTATTCACATCAACCGTGTTTTGCCATATGTAAGTTCTTAATTCTTGTGCTGTGACACTGTAGCTGTATAAATTACACATATGCCATGCAAGCATGCATAGTCACAAACACACAGGTGCATACATACAAGCTCCCTGCTAAGGAAAGCAGGCTTAGTATTTTAGGAGTAGGACGTGAAACTGTTTTGTTGCATTTCAAAAAGCAAGTGTAAAACACAGAGGGAGCAGCTTCTTCCGTGTGCATTTAGGCAATTAAATCTGTGACAACTATGGAAAGGCTGTTCCTGAAAATTAAGATAGAATTATCCACATTTGATGTGTGTATACGTAAACAGCTATATGTATATGTATACCATAAAATACTAGCTTTAATCATGTTTGCGTGGATTTCATTGTTTTTCAGTAGATGTCACTAAAGCTCCAAAAAAGCCTAGATTTTCAGTCTTCTGTGTGAAATCTCACATCTTTACAATCCAGTTTCATCACATCACTTATGGAAATGACTTCTGTACTCAGAGTAATTAAACCACCTCTGCATAGATTTGTATAAAGGTTAGACCTTCCTTTCCTCTTGCTTCCTGACAGTACAAGGTGAGGTCCTTGTCATCCTGTCACGCACCTTGAAGGTTGTAGTGGTACTGGAAGGTTAGCAACCCTTTGACTGCATGCTGTGAATGGGGTTTTCAGGACTGCCCCTGACAGGAGCAGCAGGGACAGGTAGAATAGGAGATCTAGCTTTTCATAAAGTAGCTGAGAGCAGAATTGCCCAACTGTTAAAGATACATTTATCTGTAGGGAAACCGATTAGATTACTACTCACTGCTTCCAGGTTCCTGAGGTAGCTCTGACACCCATAAAAGTGCCAAGTACTTGTATGTAGATGTGGTAACAGGATTATAACTGGCAATCGCCTAAACGTGATCACCCCCTAACAGTGGCAGTACTGTCATTCCTTGTACACCAAATCTGGTCTAGGAGCATCATACCTGTCTGGAAGTGGGAAAAAGATTGTTTACTCTCAGCTCTGTTGTTAATTGTCTGTTTCATATGTGTAAGCTGAATTTGCTTCTTCAGTTTTTTAAGTCTCAAGGTTTTCTGTCTTGCTTTAATTCATACTCTGCACCTTGTATTTCCTGTTTAGATTCTAAGTGTTTAGCAAGAAGGATCTATACTATATGTTCACACTGTGATTAAAACAACAGGCTCCCTTGTCACAGAAGACTGATAGTGTATGCCAACAGTAATACACCTGGAGATTAGTTTTAAAATAGAGGGATTAACGATAATAAGCATCATATTAATGGTTGAACCCAATGATCTTAAAGGTCTTTTCGAACCAATGACTCTATTGCCTCCTTTGTTAACAGCTAAGGGATGTCATCATCTTTTTCCAACTCATTTACAACATATAAAAATATTGAAATTTAGTATCACATGTATGTGAAATGTGTATGAGAGAATGTCTCAGATGGAGAATTCACTTAAGCTTTTGTTTTCATCTAAGCCTTACAAGGCCATCCATCCCACTGTACTCTTTCATTGTGTTCTCTGCTGAGACACTCTTCAGTTTAAACTCAGTGAAGAGCATCTACAGAGACTGAGGGGAAAAGTGTTCGGGTTGCTAACCCCTTTAGTGCTTATGGTCAATAATGAAGAAGAATGGTCAATATTGGAATGGTCTCAGTGTCGAGGCAGCCACTTGAAAAATAATATTCTTGGAAGCATGCTGTTGCCTTAATGTAATCAACAGCTTGCCTTCCATGTGAGGAAATTTATGCTAATAATTTTCTCTTAGTTCTTGCAAAGCAGAAGTTATTGCAAAGTAATTAAAAAGCAAAAGTTATCGTCAGTCACTTTGCAATATGAAAAGGCTGGCAGACATACAGCAGACTAGGTTGAACACTCAGCCGTGAAACATCAGTTTTGTCCGTGTGCAGTAAGTGTAATTCTTGTGCAAATCTGCTGTCGATGAAACCTAAAGTAGTGAAAACCACTTCTTGCTAATAAAAAATAAAATTAGGAACTGGGAGCATGAATTAGGTCTCTGAAGCACTGAGCAGGAATACTATATTTTTAAAATAACTATCACCTCATTGAACATACCTCTGCATGAATATACCACCCACAAGAGAGCTACCAGATGTACTTTAAGGACTCTCAAAATTGAAAGAAGTTTCAGGAGACTTCCTTCATCTCATTTCCATGCAGAGAGACTTGTAATTTGGTCTCTGGAGGCCTTTTTCCAGTAAGTAACAGCTGTCTGAAGTTAACTCTGTTGTACACACCCATGTTTTTGCTAGAGATTCGAGAACAAAATGTTTTCTGTAAAGGTTTTCTGAACGATTTTATTGAGGTAACTTTCTTCATTTTATATGTATATCCATTCATATAGACCTATAATTCAAAGAGCCAAACGCTTGTCTAAGGCACTTGTACCTGTGCACAGCAGAGTATCCTACAGTACTGTACAACTCGGCAACAAACATCTTGTTAAACTAAACCACCATAAACCAAGCATAATACGTGTACTGTATAAAAAAGATAATACATATTCTATTTTTCAGATTACAATATTGGAATATATTTGAGTCTGTATATATATATATAATTATACGCTACAGTACAGATAAAACATCAAGAAGCAGCTATAATTGATTTGTAAGAACTCCAGTTACTTATATTCACAGATATCAATACACCTGTGTAAAATGCAGTATCAGATCAGCCACTTCTGTATAGTCACCGTATTCAATCACACTAAGTCAAGCTGCCAAAATACAATTAAACGCATTCACTTTATAATTGTTACAGAAAATACACACTGCATAAGCCTCTCCACAGACTCACATCTCCACAGCCTCAGATGTTTTGAAAGTCATTAAACACGTGGAAAGTACATTTTAAAATGTCAGTATTTCTAAGCTGATAATGTTTCAGACACATTTTTATAGTTACCAGTAACTATACAGTATGATGGACAAGTGGGGAACCAAGTCTGGAATTTTGTTTGCCTCATTTTACTTGTAAATAGGAACATGTAGTGAAATTCAAGCAAGTTACATTCAGCATAATTTGTTTCTCTTTTCTAGCAAATTAGTAGAAACAATGAAGTCTAAGAACTGTCCCAGTGCCTATTTATAAGTGACACTGTCCATTATGTGCTGCAAAACTTTAATTGCAGGAAATTCAAGTGAAAATTTAATTTCAGGGGACTGTGGCCTGCTTATAGTATATTCAGCACCTAAGAACCTTTTGGCTTTATTGGGCCCTAGAAAGACCCTGCTGGAGCCTAACCACCTGCACTGGTGTGGGTGGGTTATCAGTCCTTCCTGGAGTCATCTCTCAGTGGTGTCCTTGCAGACTTGATTGAAAGAGGCACATGTGCAAGGATTGCTACTACTGAGTACTACCTTCCCCGGTGTATTGCAGCTCTGCCAGAGACATACACGTTCTTGAATGCCCAGTGTTTAAGGTACACTTGGGTCTACAATGTGTGACATACTAATACTACTGTAATTTACTGTTTGAGCAATTCCTCTGTAAAATGCTGGGAAGGGATGCAAACTTACTAGCTCTTGAGTGTACAGCAATATAGTCTGCAATGTTCTTGCACCTATCCTAGATTTTCATTTAGGTGCAAATAGAATTCAATTTCTCTTTCAGGGAGGGATTAAAAAAAAAATAAATTTTGATGAGCTATTTGAACATTTAAATGCAATTTTTTATTAGGAAGAAATTCTTTACTGTGTGCAAGGCCAGGTTAGATGGGGCTTTGGGCAACCTGGTCTAGCGGAAGGTGTTCCTGCTGATAGCAGGAGGGTTGGAACAAGCTGATCTTTAAGATCACTTTCATCCCAAACCATTATGTGATTCTATGAATCAGCATGTGCCATCTCCACACCCTTCCCACCCCTGCTCATACAATTTGATGCCCATTCAAACAAGCCCTTAATATCTTTCTGTTCCAAATCACACCAGCTAAAATAATTGTCCAAAACACAGTATTTGTTTAATTCCAAAATTTATACAAGTTTACAAATCAATATACCACCACACAAAGTAGTGAAAGGAAAATATGTTCAGCAACATTTTACTATATTATAACAAGGTTCAAATATGGTTAAATTTGACATAGTATTGCAAGACTTTATATTTTTAATATAAAGATTTAATGATTGAACAAGGAGATACAGAGAATACCATTACTTTCTTTGTTCTTACCCAATGCAATATTTAGCTGCTAGAAAATAATGAAATAGTGGTGAAATGCTGTATCTAGTTCATATGAGCTCTATTTTCATTAAAATCCTTAAACAAAATGGGAACACTGACAAAGTGTAACAAGATCTTATTAATCATTAAAGTTAATAAATAGAAACCTGTCAAAATGTAACAGTGAAATATGTTATTTTTATTCAATTTCTCCCTTTCTCTATATAGATACACTTTCATAATTTTTTTCCAGGTGTCTTAAAAAGAAGCTTTAAGCTACTCTGGGGAATTTACTTTTCTTTGATTCTCAAAATGTTTTAACATCAACCTAATACAAACCTTCAGAATTGCTTTTTTGTTCATCAAAACCTAGGTCCCAGCAGTGATCATTGCTCCGAGAGCGCAATTCATTGTACAGTAAGAATTAAGATAGTAACAATAATGGAGCTAAATGTGGAGCTCCTAAAGGCAGGAAGTAAGTTTATTCTGTGCTTCACCCTCAGTATGTCTTTATTTTAGTTTATAGCAGTGGCACAGGTCTTAACTCCTAGAGATATGAATAAAAATAGATGACATGAAAGCATTGAAAGACACAGTTCTGGCATACCTAACAATTTCGTGCAAATGTAGTCTTTTAGCATAGTTTCCTTTATCATTAAAGCATTAACAGCATTAAGATACAGGCTCATATTCTAGTCCCTACTTAGGATGCCAGCAGTGCTCAGACAGACCTGTCCTAATGATGCAGTTTGCCAGGTACCCAGATAACAGTGTGGCTCTCACCACCCTGGCTCCAACCTACTGCTAGCTGCAGCTGATGAGGGGGTTTCAGTTGATTCCCAGGCCGCCAGACTAGATAAGACATTTTTAGCCCTTGCTGGCTGGATCTTCCTCCCATTTTATGATATAAAATTGTGGCTCAGACTGTATTTATACTCAGGTTAGTGGCAGCTATTTTGAAACAATTTCTCTGATGTCTGTGTCACAGACATGGATTGAAGCATCTCCACTGGAAACAATGTGCTAATCTCACCTGGAAGGAGGGGACAAATTTCTGTAATTTCAGAGATATTTTCATCCCTTCCTTTCACAATTTTCATTTGGTTTTCTATGAAAAAAGAAGAAAAGTGTTCATCTGATACAGTTTTTACATGTCAGCACCGAGGTTGTGGTGCTTCTCGAAGCACTAGCTGTCCAGTGTGGACAAAGCAGTAGCTGGTGCTGCCCTGGGCCACACCACATCAGAAATCGGTAAAGTCCACCACAGCAAGGGGCATGCACAATGTAGGCAAATGTTAAACCCTACAAGCAAATATACTCTTGTAGACCTACAAATGTCTGTGAATACTTTCAGTGATTTTGAAGAGACACTGCTGCTGGTCCTACCTTTATCCAAATCACCAGCTGAAATGCTATTTAGCTTAAATAATCATTAGCATTTAAATAATTTTTTTTTGTACTTGTTGAATCAACACATATATTACAATTGGAAGGAATTCTGATAGATTATTTTTCATTTTAAACAACTAAATTCAGTTATAAGAACTGATTTATATTGCCTGAAAGAAGAGAGAGATGAGAGACGTTCTAGAACCATTTCAATTTATTATGTGAAGAAGAAATGAGGATTTGTAAGCATCCACTTTTCTGCACTCACAGCAACATGTTGTCATGTGTGATCCTACCAACAAAAATCTCATGTGTGAGGTCATTTCAGCACCACTACTTCAAGCTAGTAATTTTCTCTTTGTGTGGATGTAGACATCTGAGCTCATTATCTGACTCTGTGGAACACAGGTATGCGTGTAAGGTTTGTCGTATGTTGTGGATGACATTTAAATGATTTGTCCAACTTGATAAAAATTGACACAGTGATCCCTTTAGACAACTGGGCTGTACTACACATTGCATGGAAATTGTTATTTTTTAATTTGCCTTTTTAACATCTCTTTATTTTTATCCTCAAGGATTACTTACTCAGGAGTTTCTCAGGACTTGTCCTGATTTTTCCCTTCTAACAGGCATGCAGCACCACAGACAGGTACATGGCATTATTTCCAACAGGCTGTTGTAGCAGCTTCAAGACATTCAAAATCATGAATACAGAGGACTGGGAGATACAGCAGAAACCGACTTTAGGCAGCTCAGTAAGGTAAAGCAAACTCGCTTTACTGCACATAGTAACGTACCAAAATCTTGTTATTTTTTATTGCATGGATTACTTTCTACAGCTGTTGTTTTTCTGACAGTTGATACTTAGAATATAAAAATAGTATATACAATTCTATGTCTGTGTGTGGGTACAGTACACAATAGATATCATTCTAATTCTGCAAGTATACTACGTTTTTACATAAGTTCCAATGCAGAAAACTTTTTGTCCAGTTACTTAAATTTGGCGAAGTAGTTTGCTGACTTGTGGGCCAAATAATGCATCTGATTATTTGTCATCAAAATAATAAGAGATTACATTAGAAACTAAAGATTAGAAACTAAACCAGCATCTCTAGCCAGGCTAGTATTCTGCCTCTAGCAATGGCTTGTAGTGAATACTTTAATAAAAACCCAGACCCTGAAGGAAGATAGGGAAAGCCTTAGTAATAGCTCACCTATGTATATCTTCATGTCTTATGGCAAAACACAGCTTGAGGAAGTCTGAGCCAGAAGCTGTATTCTCATCTTTGCGGTTTAACTGTTAAAACACAGAGAAGGTGGCATGTCTTTCCCATCCATGCTCCAGGCCTACAATAGAGGAATGTCTTCTTGCAAAGTCAATTCATTCACTCCATTCTAAGAATTTAGCAAGTTTTGGTTTGCTTGTGTAACCTGTATGTACTCTGGCATGTCAGTGGAGCTACTGTATAAAGTTTATATAGTCTGACCTTACTTGTCCAAGTTATTCTGCCTGTGCAACAGCTATCCTTCTGCCTTTAGCATCGTGGCTGCTTTCAAATGCTTCAAAGTGATTAAGGCAACACTGAGGTCTATTTAATTCCTCCACTTGTTTCCTTTGAAGTGAAATGCCGTGGTTTATACTTCAAAGTCAACACAATAGACCTTTATAGGATTTTGGACACACATTTCTAAATTTGGCAACAACAACAACAAAGTTTAAGCAGGAGAAATGTTTATTCTGTGCTAGTGTTGAGTTTTTAAGTTTACTCTTCAAATCCTAAAACTAAAAATTAGGATTCTACCAGAATTGCTGACAAACCTTCACTCTAGTGGCCTGATCATTCCTGTATGATTTAGTGCCAAAGAATACATTTCACTGCTTCCTTGATGTCAAAGTGGTGTTTCTATATTTATAAAATTATGGGATCCACAGAAACTAAACTGTTTTCTGCAAATGGAATCCTAATGGCTTTTATTGATTCCTTTAAAAAAGGGAAAGTGGTGCTTCCTTTTCTTTGCTACAAGCACGTATATGTTTATTTTATTTGGTTATTGATATTTTGGGGTCTGAACATCACCAGATTTTTACTCAAATGTATGCAATCCTAAGAGTCATATAAATCCAGCTTTTTAAAAAAGAAAAGTTTGTCAATCTCTAAAAATAATAGAGTGACAGCTATTGGAAAGTACTATCCTGTTACTATAAGTGCTCTTTACTAAAACAATCCACCCCATTTATACAAACCTGGTCGTTTTGTAATATCAGTAAAGGGGGAGATCTAATTTTAGCCACCAACTTCCATTCCTGCCTTTAAGCTGACATCTGAAACAACCATCTTCAACTTTATAAACTGAAAACATTCCACAAGAATCTACTGCAGGTTCTGAGGTAAAAATCACATCTACACAGACCTTTTATTGCCTGAAAAAGAAATACATACACTTCATAATTAAAAACTAAAAGGGCACATAAAAGACAAAAATAATTTGTAATATGTACACACATTAGAAAGGATAAATAGGAAATATATTGTAATACTGCATTAAATGTATGCATAAGTGAATTCCAGACCCCCCCCAAAATGTTGTGTACATTAATTCAAAGGATAAATAAGTGCTGATATAAGACAGAGAATTTCTTAGTGTAAACAATGCCACAGGCTTTTTAATAGGCCTTTGGGCCAACTTAGAGAAACCATGTATTGCCTTTCACACTTCATACCACTTCATTTTAATAGTACTGTATTCACATGTACAATTTCAAGACAGTATAAAAAATTATGACTCTAAGAAGCATTCTTCACACTCAACAAAACAGGCTGCAGACACTCTAAGGATTTTCCATTCACTTTTACAGGACCACTGGCTGAAGACATATTTATTCATCTGGGAGTTCTTCCTCAAAGCAGTGCAAGAGTCCTTGAATGTAAAAAGTCCCATTAGTCATCACTGCTCAAGCCTACTAGTAAAAACTTTTGTGCCTAATTTAAATCCTGATTTTGAATTCACTCTAGCATGATGTCAAAGTTGTCTCTACTGCCTGCCATGGGTGAGAAAGATGATGATCCCTCTGGTTTGAATAGCAAGTGACAGACAGTAAGGAGTGTTTCTAAACATGAAGCATTTCATTGCATTCATAGTGTCATGTTATTTGTCCTTCAAATCCTGTTTATGTATTTCTGAGGATCAGGAGTATGTCAACATTAAAACCCCCAAAATATATAACTTGTTCTGTATGAATGTTCAGTGTATTTTCTTGAAGCATGCTCATTGGGATTTTAAAAAAGACAGCTGTGTTCTACTAGGACTAATTTCTGGCAACTGCATTTACTGGCACCAGAGAAGATTACAGTTCTTCACTAAAGTACTGCTGACGTGAGGACTTGTGGCTTGCTGTCTTCCTAAGACAGGCTGCGGCCACTAGAAAAAATACATGCACAGTTGCTCACACTCTCAGTTTCTTTTAAAAAATAGTTTCTCCCACTGGCCAAGTGCGTTGTTGAGCAGTCCCATCTGTTCCACTCTTGTCTGTGGACCAACAAGTGAAGTCTCTCTTCTCCCACGCTCTCAGTCCTTTTCACACTCAGTTACCCTCATTCACAACCCTATGAAGTCTAATGAGTTCCTGGTGACAGGCTCTCAAGCGATTGTCTTCAGCACTTCCTGACTTGTGGAGCTCCGATGAAGAAGTCCACCGACTCATCTGTGTGAGATAGCCACAGAACCATGGTCTGTCTTAACACTGACAAACACTTCATGTGGGTTCTCCTCCTAGACAAAGCATTTGTCCATTGATAAAGATGAGGGCCACATCCTTCATTAACCTCAGGGTAAGCTGTAGCACACACTCATACTCGGTCAAATTCCAGTGCAATCTCAGGTCTTCAGGACTTAATGATTTCCCCAAAGAAAATTGTTGCATGAAACAGAGGATGTGGTCAAACAGTTATGGACGATGAAACCTGAAACGATAAATCATTAAGAAACTTAGAATTACATTACAATGACAGTGATCCTCATCCTGCTCTGACAGCTGTTTACTTTCGTTGCCTGAATAGAATTATTCCTGATTTTCCTGGTCTGTGTGGGATCAGTCAGCCCTATTATCCCCCACTGTCTCTACTAGAAAACCAAGCAGGGCTACACTGTATCTCAAGCACGGGTGTCCATCTATTTGTCCATACCCTTAACCTGCTACTGTGGTCCCTGGCACAGTTTTGCTTGCATCAGCCAGTACTCTTCAGATACCGCTTGGGCATGGCTGATATTAGCAGACAGACTGTGTATAGAGGGGCATTGCCCTGTTTTGGCGTGGGAGGAAGAGGTTAACTATATGAATTTAAGCTCTGCCAAGCCTGCTGGCCTCAGAGCAAGAGAACAGCTTCCTGGCTGTTTTGTTTGCCAGTACAGATTTAGCTGCAATCGCACCAACTATTTGGACACTGTCGGTAAATTTAAGCCACAAAGCTTAAATTTCTTGGTTTTAATCCTTCTGCAAAATGAGGCTAAAAAAAAATCTGGATTTTTTTAAGCAAGCAGCAGATTTTTCAGCACTGCAGATGCTTTCGTCCTATTAACAGCAGCCAACTGTGACACAAGAAGGCCCAAAGACTGTTTTTTATACTTTTAGGTAGGGCATGTACATCACTCCAGATTGTCTGTATGATGGATAGAGAGGTGGGTTGCTCCAAAGGGTGATACCAACCTTTTCTATAATAAGTTAGCAACCTACAGTAATAGAAACTCTAACTCTGCATAAATGTCATGAATCCAGGCAAAAAGGTAAGAAGGACACCAATATCACATGCTCAACATGTCTATCACCAGATTTCTAAATGCCTGTTTAAAAGGCTTAAAAAAAATCTATGTATCTATCTATCTATCTATCTATCTATCTATCTATCTATCCATCCATGAAGTAGTAAAAGATGCAGCAGCTTTAAAAAAAAGCATAGGTAATAATGCACCTAATACAGTAGATTTATTTAAGTTTTTGTTTGACACGTTTTCTCTTCAGTTCCAGAGAAGAGAAAGGCAAACAAGTCACACATTCACCCTGTAATGTGGCACAGTACAATACACGGATGTCTTTCTCAAATAAAGGAGGTGTACACAAGAGCTGACATTCACAAAGATGCAGCTCATCTACTAAGTGAGGGCACAGTGCACTGCAAAAAGGACACCAGGTTTTTGGATTTGTGTAGAACAATGATATATTGGACTATATATAGCATTTCCATTAGAAGCACTTTACAGACATCTGCTAATATCCTCTTCCCAAACATTTATTTATTTCTCTATTTTTAGGAACTCAGTTTCTTGGATCCTGTTATTAAATAACAGAAAGAATTAGTCCAAATTACTAGGTAGAAAAACAGTTCAACTGACAGTCATTACAATAAGTGATGAAAAATGAAAACCAGGGTTTTTCCTTTCCCAAGCTTAATAGCAAATTTTAACAATACAAAGATATTGTAAATACTGACTATAATATTAAAAACCTTGCACTGAACATGTGATAAGAAACTATATGCTATAAGCTATTTTTGTTTAATATGTTGCTTCCTTGTTGTCTCATTCTGTCGCAGAACTACACAAATAAGAGTTTGTTAACCAGCCAGTTAACCAGCTGCCAACACAAGTGCCTTTTGGTTTGTATTCTCTCAGTGATCTCCTGAAAAAATTAAAAGATGAACAATTCATTCTCTAGCTTGAAGCTTTTGTCTATGGGTTTCTTAAAACGAATCAGTTTTGTTGTATCAATGCAAATGCAGTGGTGAACTACATTAATTTTTAATGAGAAGTCCCAGAGGAAATGGGATCTCTTTTTATTTTCAAAAGTGCAATTGAGTTTAAACATCTGCATCTAATTCTGCCCTTAAGTGGCTTTTCTGGTGCTGTTCTGCTGACTTCTGTGCAGTGGCTCCACAACATGACCACTGAAAATCCAAGAAAAAAGGAGCGTGGAGAGGGAGCAGAGAGAGCCCGATTTCCCTCAGGTCCCTATAGAATTATTGCCTGTATTTATCACAATTTGGCTATTTTTTATTCCATTTTCCAAGACCCTCCTCAAAACAAATCATTAACTTCTTAATTGGTTTTTTCCCTTCACTGGACCCCTGAGATTTTTGGTTCACCTTTAAGAGTCAAATTGTAACCAGTCTCAACTGTTTTCAGTTCTCCTGAAGAAATACCCAGTTCTTTTTGTATGACTCATGCCTATCTGTACTTATGCTTCTGTGTTGCAGTGCAACTCAAAAAATGTAACAACATAAGCAGGAGGTCACGCTCCATCTCTCTCAGCGCACGGCCAGGTTTCTGTTCCTGCTCATTTTCCTTCTCTCCCTCAGGACAAGCATTTTTTTAAAGTGACATTTTTACATATTCTAAAGAAGATATACTACGTACTGGCTGAAGAGGAAAAGATATCAGAAGCCAAATGAAGATATACATATCCATGTCTGAAGACATTTCCTAATGGTCAGAATGCAACACTGGATTGAAACCATGCCTCCCAGTTCATCTCCTGGCTTAGGGTTGCTGTTTGTGAAACTGGTTTGATTTTTTGAAAATTAATTTTCCTGTGTTATATCTACACTTGAGAGACTTTACAGTAGTATTAAAAACAAAAATAATCATGTTTGGTGAGAAAAAACCCAGTGAAGTTATGAAATCAAGCAATGAACTACGCGATGGCAGAAATCACCAAACACATCTCCCACTGTGAATTTTCCTTGTGACACTCTTTCACTTTCATGAGCAAGGGAGTACTACCAGAGAAGAACAGCCCTTACTTCATGCTTGAGGACTGTTAACTGAAGAAATGCTGAGTCCTCTCAAAGGATTGTTTTTTAGATTTCCCAAATGATCTTTTTCAACGAAGTAACTCATCCGTTGCAGTCACCTTCACTGCTGTATCAGTTTAGATTCTGAGATGGCACCAGCAACAACGGGAATCCCAATAGAACCAGTGATGGGATTCAGGTGGGATTCAAGGGGACTAAGGTAGGAATCTACACAAGTCATGACACAACTGCAAAGGACTTGCAGAAAGGCAGAGGGTCACTGTCATCTCCCCAGTTTATGCAAGAAGAGGGATTTACCTACCTGGTAAATTGCCGACTTTCCTCATGTACTTCCATTTCTGTGCTTTTAAATTCATTCAGTTCTTTCCGTATGGCTGCCTAATAAGCAATAATGATACATGCAACCGTAAGAAATATGAATCTTAAGGAAAGTAAAGCTTCTAAAAGGAACCTGTCCCTAGTCTTGCAGGTTCCCTTACAGTTCTCATTTTCCTGTCCCCCTTACTGTAACCAGCATGTTTCTGATCCTCAACATGAATGACTTTTTTCAATTACAGTTATATGGAGCAGTAATACACTATAAATAAACTCAATGTCAACAAAGAAACACCAAGTCTACCGCAATGGGTGAATCAACCTCCTGCTGAAATGTGGCACTTGCTACAGACAAAAGTGGGCACAGGACTGGATTACCTGGACAACCAACCGCTGAGTATGCAGCCAGATGGGATCCAGGCACAGCCACTGGTGAGTCTCACTGCCTGCACAGGCACTGTACACACAGCAGGGGCCTCCTATCTCCCCGCTGAAGAAAGGACTTCAGGAATGCAAGATGAGCAGCATTTCTTTAAGTGAAATTAGTCACTTGTCTTGATTAGCTTTATGCAAAATTATGTGAAATATTTGGACATTTCAGGCTTGCATTTTCAGTTGGCAGATTTTAATGAAGTAGAAATCCAGCACACTTTATAAATGCCTTGTTTTTTATGTTAACAAAGTGATAAGCAGCTTACTTCATCAAGAGTTGAATATAATTTCTCAAATACTCTAATATATACTACAAGGGCTTCTGTTTCTATGCCGTAAGTTTTCTTACCTTCACTGTGGAATGAAACACAGTTTATCTTTACTCACTCTTTTCTTTCACCATTTTAAAGAAAAGCAGTATCATTTCATTAATCCCTAAAGAAATCTCATCTGGTGTGCATGCCTTTCAGCGCAGAACAGGCAAGCAGCATGATAAAATTACAGCATCACCAGACTGCGGTCTCATAAATGAGAAACTTCATTTTGAGGAAGGGATGGTTCTGTTTAGCCACAACAGGATGCTTATATGAGACTGCTGTAATAGCTAGGAAAGAAACAGTTATTTCTGAGCACCAAGTGAGCAGCAAAGACACCAGAGCTCCAGCTCCCTAACATAGTTACAGTACAGTTTTCTGCTCCCACTGGAATTAGAAAAATGACTTCCCTGGGAAAAAGGGCAAGGGACTTTCCTGGCAACCTGAGGTCCACATTTCCGCTCAGGCCAACAAACATGGAGCTCACAGAACCAGCCTTGGGCACTTGCTCATTACAAAATGAATTAAGATTAAAAGCTCTTACCCTGAAGTAGGTAGGAAACACCACTGTTTCTTCTAGTGCAGTTGACCCTGATTAAACCTAGGTAAACCTGAGTGCTCCAACCTCCCACAGAGACTTCACAAGGACTTGAGAGTGCTCAGCACCTCCCAGAGCCCGCATCTACAAACAATTCTGGGTACATTTTTAAGGTCTCCACCTTGACTTCATATGAGATTCTCCTTTGATTGTCAGACGAGCTGGCATTAATACTAAAATACAAGCCGAAATAAAATCACTGCTTCACAGTGTATAGCTAAAAGATAGTGGGTTCTTGCACTTATCAGTTCTCATGCCAAGCACATCTCTTAAGATTTCTGTAAAAGCTGGTTCAGACCCAATGCTAAAAGATCCAGCATTTTTTGATACATATATCCTAGACCTTTCCTTTTATGAAGTGGTATAGGAGGGAAATGGAAGAGTATTTTATGATACTCTTTGACTGATCTGGTTTTTGAAAGAGAATCACAGAATCATTTGTCTCATCCTTTGTAGTTAGGCAGAGGAACTATTAACTGCAACATGTTGAAGGCAGATTTCCCAAGGTATGCTGCATGCACATGGTGAGTTCCCATACTTCTAGTTGTGGCCAAGAACTCTTAGGAGGATGGAGCAGCTTCTTCCTTTTTTCACTTCAATGAGTTGCAAAAATAACTCTCAGTGGCAGTGACACAGGCTTCTGCCTTCCGAAACCTTGCCTGAATCCCACAGGTAGTGTTCATCTTTGCTAACAGTGTGTACCTGTCTTAGCAAGGCTTTAAAAATACAGGAAATACTGGCCTGAACTGCCATAATGGAGTTGGCAAATACACTCTTAATAAGCACCTGAGCGGGTTTTCTTAGGTGCAAGCAATAGATGCACAGTAGTACCATGACAATCTCACTGCTTCTATCACATGTCACTCATGATGCCAGCATTGAGAGGATGTAAACCACAGGAAAGCCCCCCAGAAGTGACATATGCAAGAGTTTTCTTATAATCTAAGAGTTTGTCCCTTGCCTTGTCTGCGGGAGTTAACCTAGCCCAAGGCTTGTCAGCACGACGGTCGTAATCCGGAGAATCCGTGACCTCCACATACTCATTAAATCGAAGGATTCTTCTTGCTTGAAGTTCAGCCACTGTAGGCCTCAGGCTGAGCTGTAAGCAGGAGGCAGAAAATAGTACTTTTAATAAGAAGAAATAAAACAAAAGAAGAGGGTATGATGTAATCTCAAGAGAATTTTAGTGGTATTTCTAAATAGGGTCACTTTCAGGTAGCTATAAAAAGGCATCACCCTGGGAGCACTACATGGGAATGGGGAAGCAGCACAACCTAATTTCTTCCATTATAAAAATAGTCTTTGTTGGGCAGGTCACAAAGAATCATGACAGTTATCCCTGGAATATTAATTGTGACTTTGCAACTGTCACACCATTTACCCCAACAGGCAGTAGTCCGTTTGCATTAATGATTACACAGTCTGCCATGTTCAACTATAATACTGAAAATAAGCAGGATTTGGAGGTGCCTGCCTAACTAAAAAAAATTGGTTTCAGTATCTGGGGTCATTTATGATGCCAAATTGTTGCAGTCACCTCAAAACAATATTCACTTTAATTAACTAAAGATGATATTATTAAAGAAACTGTATTTTTTCAGAGAAGAGCAGACTAGGAATACAAATGAAAACTCCCCCATCCTGTCCCAGAACAAACTCGAAGTCAGGGGCAGCAGATCCATCCCTAACTGCTTTGTTTCCAGGACAGAGAGTGCAATCCCACCTGCAGTGGTCAAGGCAGTTAGAAGAATGGTGAAGGAATTTCTTAGGGCACACATTGCTTTGCTGCCTTCTCTGCTGCTTGAGGGAAGAGTGGATCTACAGGTACACCTGGCCTCTAACATGACAGCAGTGGCCATGCTCACCGAGCAAATATGTGTAATTTCTCTCCCCTGCTGACACAGACAAATATTAAGCATGGCCAGACTCCATATGCTTTTCCAGCAGTTATGGGAAACTGGCCAGGATGGAGTTTTCCCCACGGTGGACTGGGCTTGTACTGATTTTTAAACAGATTTCTAGACTGGGGGCATAAACTGATGGACATTTGCAGCAATGTATATACATCAATTCTTAGAATAATTGTACACAAATATACAATACAAAAAACACATCATCACCTTTCTACTGAGTTTACGTTTTATTTCTCTTTTGGCTTCCTGCTCCTCTTCTTCATTTTTCTCTGTTTTCAGAAGAGATAAGAAGGAGTGAATATTTAAGTATTAGAACTGCACATACTGTGTTTTTCTTGGTTGAAAGCTTCATGACTTAAATCCTAGCCCATGTTTCCTCATATTTCTGGGTGATCCTGCCTGCATTGTCTGCTTTTTAGGTTTTGTGTGCTCTCATTTCTTTTCCCTATCCTCATTTCCCCTGATTCTTTAGACATCTCAAGTCACCACTGTGGGTCAGGAACACAGCAGAGGAAGCGTCTGTCATTTTCTATGTAACAGCAAAGTAGGACCCTGAAAGAGCTGCCTAATGTTTCAATTACTTGTCCTAACATTAAAATCACTGTTGTTTTTACTTCTGACATGCCTCCTTTAGACTTTAGAGTCTAATTACTCATAAGGCTCAAGAAAAAAGTTTGTTCTGAGTAGCTGAATCAGCTGAGTGTCCTCTACTGCTACAGGATGCAACGAGTCAGTGACAATTGGTTTCACCATCATTTGTTAGTGCAAATTGGTTTTGTTACTTTAAGTTTTTTTTCTGGTTTTATAATGTGGGGGTGTGATTCAGCACTCAAGCCCTCTTGATTAGGGGCCACTAGCTAGACCAAATGAACAAGCACAGCAGGAAATGGTATATGCATTTTTTAATGTATTTGGGCATGAGACTGAAATATGCTTTCAACAGATTTCTGTGCTAACCGAACTTGATGTCTTGAGTGAAAAGCACACTTACAAAGGCATGCTCATATGGACTCAGCGTTTTTAATGTACATTTTGAAGAATATTATTTGCCCTTTCAGCCCACCTCTGAGAGTTATATGCAATGTTAACTTTGTTGTGGCTGAAATATCCTATCTAGAGATACCTGTAAAATTCTGATCCGGTTTTATTCACGGTTGGGGGTTACGGATTTCACATTATAGTTCAAGGCTAACTATAAATGTAAAGGAATTAATTTGTCTGTTGTATAGATAAAAAGGCAGTTTTAAATCCTGTAGTCCCATCTGCCCTGTCTGCTATGGCAAGCCTGCTGTGTTAGTATGGACAACCTGGCCACAGAGGAGTTTCTGTATCATGACTGACACACTGGAAGCAACACTACGACAGGACACCTCATGGTATTTGAAGATTTCCTTTGCTAACTCAAAGGCTCTCATGCAGGAAGAATGCAAAGGAAAGGGGAAGAGAAAAAAATGACAGAAAAAGAAAACGAAGAAAGTTGCAGCAGGAAAAAGGTGATGGCAGCCAAAAGACCTGCTCTGTGAGGAGTGTCCAACACTATACTATCCCCAGGTTTCCAACAGCAAGATGCAATTGCGCAGGCTTGCTGCCAGGATTGGGTTGGATTTCATGCTGATGGTGATTTTACTGAGATACTGAAATGTGGATGTAGTTTATGGTTTGTTAATAGCTTTTCTCATAAATGGTGAAGATAAGGATGGTCTGTTTCCACGCAGGAGCTGTAAACTGACAGAAAATGAAGAATGAAGAGTTAAAGATTAATCTACATTTTAATCTTTTTTAATTAATATACTTATCAATAAAAAAGTTGGGTGTATTTAAGGATTTATAACTTTAAATAAGAAATCTTTTTATAGCAACTTTGCCTAACAAAATCAAAAGCTCTCTAGCTATTTTAGGTCAGGTAAACCGTCTGTAGGCTTCTGTTTAAACCTACTGTGTTTGCAATCAATAGACATAGTAACTGAGGTAATTAAATAAAATCTATTAATCTGGGGTCCCATTTACCTAAGAATCATTTGGCATAAAAAATTTTGTCCCCTTATGAACTGAATAGCTTAGGTCCTACCTCACAAATTCTCCAGTAGCAGACACAGCAGAAAAAAAATGCAGCTGGATGTACACATCACTGTACTGCCTTTTCTTAATTTAGTTTGTAAAATACATTCTGCATTATTCACATCTTGACATTTCATTGCTATCTAAACTACCGTGTCTCCTAAGATACAGTAATAAGACAGTGTAAGAAATAGTGGCTCACACTGCTTAATTCATACCTTAAGGAAAAACTGCCAACAGCACAGCCACCTGAAATTGTTGGGGGAGGATAAAATAACTCAAAAAATTTGATGTGGACATTTAGGAAGGTTGAAGGTTAGCTGCCTATCTCAAGCTGTAAAGCTACCTCACAGTGGGTAGCAGATGACTGCATGAAAGGATGGCTGGACACAAGGAACCACCTAGAAATGGGTGATGAGCAAGGCCATCATCTTAGCTGCTGGGCAGAGGAGCCAGGCAGGTCCTGGAGAAGGCTGTCGGGAGAGCTGGAAGCCCACCTTTTGGAGGGCAACTCCAACAGGGGGCACCAAGAGCTTCCTTCACTCCCAGGTGAAGCAGGAGGCAATCAAACGTGGGGAACAGTCCTCTGTATGAGAGGTCAGGAAGCAGGAAGGGCACTACACACCCAAGTTGCTTCACTTCTAGGAATAAACTCAAGAGCTAAAGGAAAAAGACTGACGTCTGGTGGCTGCTGCTAATATAATGAATCTGCTGGTCAGCGAGTGGCCCTCCATCTGTGGCACTGACTCATACTAAAGCACCTCCTTCCCATCTCCAGCCTGCTGGGCAGTGTTGCTGCTTTAAGCTTGGTGCTATGAAAACATTGTTCATAGGATATAAATTCCTATCAACAGTAAAACCTATAGTGTATTTTTCTTCTCTTAAGATAGAAGTTTTGAAAGTTACCATAGTGAGTTAAGAAGATGTGTGGTGCAAAAAAGGACGGGTCTAGTGCTCCTGCTTCCTTCAGGTGTTGTGGAAAATTCCAGCTGGAGGGCCAAGTTTTGGGTGCAGGTACAAACTGACTCACTTGCCCAAACAGGAACACATTAATGCATAGGAACACACTCTGGCTGCTTTCCACCTTAAAACAGATCTAATCTGTGCGATATGGGGTAAGAAAATATAAACACAATGTTCCCAGCTGCAAGTCCCCTCCTCAGATGTCCTGCTGCTGCTGTACTGGCAAAAGACCAGCACAGCAAGCGCCCGTGCTTGCAGGAGTCCACAGTTAGATCCCAGCAAAACTATGGTTTTCCTCCTTCCCTGCCTGCAGCTCCTAGGAGGTCAAACTGGGATTGAACTCCTAACTGAAGCAATTCTGTTTAGCATCACTTAGCAAGCCAAACAAGCAGCTTCCCTGACATCTATACATTAGAGCTCCTGCAATTTTTGCCATATTAAATCTGGCCACCACCTGTTCTGTGGGATATTTGTTTTGTAACAGAAGGGGAAAAGAGAAGAGAGAATTGTTCTGCCTGAGGACTGCTCCATTCTTGACCACAAAGTACTCCCGCAGCGTAAAACCGAACTTTCCACTGTGTTCCTATGGGATTAGCTATGTTTAGACTTCTCTGTAGGCTTGCAGGGAAAGGGAAAAAGACAAACAAAGTGCTTGCCTCTTGCAGCAGTCTGGAACACACAAAGTGGTTTCTCTTTCCTCATTTTACAAGCAAAGATAACCATTAATATTCCTTAATGAGCTAACCCCTGTTTTCTACAAAGCCAGTACTGGCAGGCATGCAGGTGCACAGCACAAGAAGCTCACTGTCCCTTACAAATACAGGAAAAAATACAGTTATCTTAATCCAAAATTCCTGGAAGAATAAAAAGGTTCTTTGCCATAATGGAACACTATAAATACTACTGGCTCAAAGCCAGTACACAAGAAACTTGTCTTTATTAAAAACACAGGGCTTTATCTATTCCTTCAAGTTCACTCCTGAGTTACCGGAACTTTGTTTTAGTGTGGGAAGACTCAGAAGTCTGAGTAGTTTTATCCAAATTGTTTTTATAGATATCTGCCTGCATGTCGTATGATCGTACTCAGTCACAGGATTTTCAGTAACTGGTTTATCTGGAAACATTGTCTAAACAAAACTTCTCTCAAGACAGATTTTCTCACTAACTGGAAATACGGAAAAAGAAAAAAAATACTGACATCTGAACTTCTTAAAAGATTTGGGTTGGACTTAATCTTGAAGTAAACCTTTGCACCTTTACCATTGAATGTAATCTTAAAGTCTGAGAAATATTACTCAAAATACTACTTTCAAATATTACTTTTCCTCGGCTGCAGTTTACATACGCGCAATAATATAACCCTTTCTCCCCATCTACTGCTTAAAAATAGGAGGAAGGAAGCTTTATGAAAGAAATTCCAACATGTTCACCAAAGCTGCCTGCAACAAAGACATTTAAGAGATGTAAACATTTTCAAATGATCCACAGGAAGGGAATGTAATAATTTTGATAAATAATACAACTGCCCTGGAGCTGAGAGAGAACTTGCACCCTTAAGGGGCTCTGAGTCAGACTCACCACGAACCCAGGCTTGCTTTAGTTTCCTTTGCTTTTACAGATCACTATCAACTCAGAATATTTTATATCTCTGTGATGAACAAAAGGCAGTTCTGGACTCTCTATGTGCTTGCCAATGACTGTGACTGCTTGTGATTTATAACCTTTATTGTTTGCTCTCCCTTGCCTCTTTAAGACAGCCCCCTGGCAGCAGCAGGGGAGGATGGTGGGAGGCATTGAGTGCAAAGCCTGGTATGCTGCCAAAAACTTAAAGTAAACAAGCTGAAACAGGAGAAGAAATCCATTAACTGCTTTCAGGTCTTAAGCTACTTATTGCAAAAGCAATGGATGGAATAAACAGTGGCAAAAATGATTAAACACATCGCAGGTTCACTGCTAGATCAGTTATCCTGAGATGAGCAAAATAGAGAGGGGAGTAAGGAAGCCCAGCTGGTGCTCCCAGCTCAGTGTCCATATCCTGGCTCACCAAACATGTTTTGGAATTACTTTTCTCACACAGTCCAGCACAAGTGGATATAAAAAAAAAAAAAAGGTTTATATTTTATCTTTATTTATCTATACAATCTATAGGTTCAGAAATTATAGTCTTAAAGTCTATTCACATTATGTGATGGACAGGAGTCCCCTGACCCCACTCCTGTGCACCACAATGCATGAGCTGTAGCTTCCCTTTTCAGTAAGATGTGGTACTATTTGGCTTTTGAGAGCTTGGACAACAGCACTAGGATTTTATGAGCATGGATGGCTGTCTAAAAGCCAATAACTGCTATGTCTCTTTGATTTGCTGGCCTAAGCTGGTAACAGAGTGATCAGTCCATGGATTTTGTTAGGTTAACAGCCCATTTTCTTTCCTTCCATTAGCAATGCTGTGCACCAGGGTTGCACGGATGAGCTCTCAACTTTTCTGAATAATTGTTGGAAATAACGGCATTATATCTGCTCTTTCATCAAGTGTGGGAAGTTCTTATACCTTTAGAAGAGGTTTTTGATTTCTTGCTATGTGTGAAAGACTTGCATGTGCATTTTCTTCATTCATTTCTTCTACTTAGACATAAAGTGCTAAGCTACCCTTGCAGAACAAACACAAGGCTAGATGGAGCTGAGCACGGCAACTGTGCATAAAGGAAGACAAAAAAACCCCTCCTGTTCCGAAATGTCTGTCAGGCTAAGAACAAAACCAACATAAGTAAATGGAGAATAAGTATAGGGGGTAAACATCCATCGCACTTCACCCCTCTGCCCCTGACTGTTTGAATTGTTCAATCCTTCACCAGAGATATTATGGAAGTATTTAATCAACGGGCAGGTATTACAGAATCACAGGATCAACCAGGTTGGAAAAGACCTTTAAGATTCAGTGAGAATATCTCATGCAGGTTTCAGTACAGAAGACATTTATGTCAGAAGTGGATATGAAGGCTAGCATGCTGATGTAGTTGTCATATACCTATTCAGTTTCCGCTGAACACTTCGCCTTTCCTCTTTCTACTCCTCCTTCCAACCTCTGCCCTTATTTCCCACCTCCCACCTCCTACTGATATTCCCTACTCCTCCTCATAAAAAGTAGGCAGAAGTTTAACCAGCCTAGAACTACTTCTAGAGGGTATCTAAGTCATTCCTGGTGTTTGGAGCAGCTTCAAGAAGTGGGATTGTGAGAAGCAAAATCTGGCATACTGAGTACACAGTTTTCACAGCTACCATTACAGGCTAGTATATAAATCTAGTATTGACACATTATTTTCTAGAACATAATTTCTCTCCAGTTATGGATCTAAGACTGGAGCAACAATGACAGGCTTCCATCTGAATCCAACATATGCTCACTTTGTAAGTAAATACTAGATGAAACCTGAATAAAATACTTACGCTTCAGGATATTCCTTTGCTCAAGCTCTTCAGTTGTAGGCCTCTGGCTAAGTCTCCTGTGAGAACAAAGTAAATGACTGATTTAAAACCAGATCCAAATAATACATGATGATTTGTAATACAGCTTAAAAGGTGTTTCTCATACAGCCAGGCTATTCTTTGCCAGCAGAGGCGTTCAACAAATCAGGTAATTTCCAGATGGTTAAAATAACTGTGCATGTAACCACAGTACTGCATGGCCATTTGGTTTAATATATGTACTGCTACCACTCAAACACTGAAATAACTGATGCCTGCATAATATTAAAGAAATTGTATCAGCAGATTTAACTTCCTCATTTACAATTTTATGAAAGAAATTCATAAACCTTTTTTGTTCCCAGGCACCCTCATTATAAGATATGCAATTAATTGCTAGGTTATTCTCAGATATCTTGAACTAAAATCCTATTCATTAAAAAACCCCACAAAAGCTGTGCATTACTCACTCTTTTCTACGTACAAGTGGGAGCTTTAATCGAACCTTAACTTTATTCAGTTACCTACAAATAACAACTGCCATTAAAAAAAAGTACTAATTTTCTGGTTTAAACAGTGGAGAACACGTTTGCTGCTGTGTCTGTGTTGCCTACCAGACAAGTTCACTCGGTTCACTTGAGAAAAGCAGCAGGAAAATACTCAGCAGTAAAATCTGTTAAAATATTACTATGTTAAAGATAGCTGCCTCTCTGTTCAGCAAACCTCACACAGTTCACTATGAATCATCTTCAGCTTCAAACCATGCTTGGACTTTCAGGTTTGGTGGGGAAGACTGGCAGGTTTACCATGGGTGACCAGCCCCTGCTGTAGTAAGCCCCAGGCAGGACCTGACCTGACTCTACCCAGCTGTGGGAATCAGTTTTCCATCAGACCTCAATGTTGCCATATGCTGACTGCCACTGCAGGAATTTTTAAGGAACTGGCATCAGACTTGGTTGTGATTTCAGGCATGGACATCATCTCCTGCCACCTCAGCTTCCTGGCAGAACCACCAGTGTCCCTGCACAAGAAGTTCAGGGCAGGAATCAGCAGTTCAAGCCTCTGAGCGACACTGACAAGCAGGATGTGATCATCAGAGCTGGGATTCAGTCAGGAAAGCAGAGATAACAACCACACCACTTTATTAGCAGAAGAAAAATGACCCTTGGGCTCTACACAATAGATGTGTCACTGTCATGGCTAAGGGATGAAAGAAACGACACAGCCCATCATCATAGAGCAACTCAGCTCATCTTCTAAGCGCTGATGCAAGGCTGCGGTACTCCGTACCAGAGCAGTACTGGCTGGACCACCCGGTATCTGGAAATCTCCAATAAACACAGGACATCCTGCAAATCTATCTGGACATTTCTGAGCACATGAGAAACAAGGACAGGTCTGGGAAAATCCAGACATTTTGTAGTCTATTTTCAGAGATCATGAAAGCCAAAATTAACATTTCTAAGGATTAAAAAAAAAAAAAAAGCTTGTAAAAATGCAAGTGAAAATTAATCTCTTTTAATGCAATGTTCTCAAGTCCAGAAAGAGAAAATTAAACAGCATGAGAAAGACATTCCTCAGAGGTGGGCACATGTCCTGGGTTTAGCAGTAGCAGTCATTTTTCTCTTTCTTGGTAGCTGGTGCAGTGCTGTGTTTTGACTTTCAGCTGGGAACAGAGCTGAAAACAATGATGTTTTGGTTTGGCCAAGGACTTTGTGAGCCTCATGCTCTGACAGGGAGCAGGGAAGCTGGGAGGAAGCAGAGACAGGACACCTGACCCAAACTGACCAAAGAGGTATTCCATACCACAGCACATCATGCCCAGGAGGTAACTGAGAGTTACCCGGAAGGGCTGGCTCACTGCGGGGTTGGAGGAGGTATCGGTTGGTGCTTGGTCGGGCTGGGGGGGTGAGTTATTGGTCGGCTGGTGCTGAGGTGTTGTATTCTCTTCCCTTGTTATTTCCTTTATCATTACTATTATTGGTGGCAGCAGTAGTGATTTGTGTTATACCTTAGTTACTAAACTGTTCTTATCTCAACCCGTGGGAGTTGCATTCTTTCTGATTCTCCTCTCCGTCCCTCCAGGAGTAGGGGGAGGGCAAGAAGGGGGGGGGGGAGGGGGTGAACAAGCTGTCTTGGCTGAGGTTAAACCACAACAGCGCAGTAAACAAAGTCTGCCTCCTTCCATTTCTTTTGCTGGAACCAGCACATGAATAATGAGAGAGTTAGAGAATAGGAGGAGGATGGGGAGGGCATGAATGAACATGCACAGGCATGCTCTGTGTGTCAGGAACTACTGCTCTGACCAAGACAGGTATATATAATCTCTAACATACTGTGATATAAGTCCAAGTCTTTGCTAACCTATTTGAGAAAAAAGTTGAGCTGTGGCACTGACTGCTATGGAGTCACTCTTATTCTCTTCCTCTTTATTTTTTTATTTTTAAACCAAACAACCCAACCTCCCCTAACCCTAACCCTAACTCCAACCCCAAGCCCCCCTAAAGCTTTCAGATTTGTTTCCTGCAGGACAAAAATGCATTACTGACATTTTAAAGTTTTGTGAGAAATAAAACTGCTGTTTTCCAGACAGTTGTACCACAAAGATCCTGCACTGCATATTGGGCTGCATTTAAACTTGAACCCAGGGTTTTCGATTCTCTTCCCCCATCTCGGCCCAATGAAATCGCATTTACCCTGCAACTGATACCTCACTAGCTTCGTTCCAATCTGATGTCTGATTTCCTGCCTCTCCTCTTCAGATGTCCTCTGCAAGATGTTTTTGTCTTCTAATTCTTTCTTAGATGGTCTGTTGCCAAGTTTGATAGCAAGAGTATCCCTTCGACGAATTTTACTTGCCAAAGAGCCTGAGGAAAGGAGGAGAAGGGTAGATTCAGTTCATTCATACTTAGGTTACAGACACAAACTCTGAGTAAGAACTTGAATACCTTCCCAAAGCAGCCATGTTCCCACATGCAGAAGAATTTTAATTAACATCAAAAGAGAAGTAGTTTTAGCTCAGTTCACAACAATAAAAAGCTGAAGGGCCTGGATGAAAGAGCTACCAGCCACATTGATAGGGGAGTTTCACAAACATCACTTGTCATCTGTGAGTGACAGGATAAAAATGACAAATTTATACTTAAGTGCCATTGAAATATGATACATTACAGGTTGGTTTATTTATCCACTTAGTATATTTAGCAAGCTGCTGCTCTTTTTCTTCAGCCTTAGTGGTTTAGCCTCGTTCTTTCATAATTTCCCTCATTCTCTCCATTTTTTTTTCAATCTAATGCCACTTATTTCTTCCATAGTGCTTTCAGACTTTAACTGATTTGTAAATTAAAACAAAAATACAGTTTAGAAAAGTGCTCTGAGTGCTTGTACAGTGACCTAGACAGGAACCCCCAGGCACTGAAGCAATCTGTTTGTCCATTAAACAGATATAGTAGAGACAAGGGTCATGCAATTTTGTTAGCCATAGCCACAGCCAGATGTGGAAGGAAGAGTATTTTTCGTGGCCTTTAGTCCTTCCCTTGTATCTTGGTATTTTGACTGAGGGGGCTACCTACGCCCTAGGCTGGCAGATATTCACCTCATCATAACACAGTTTGGTAACACCACAAACTCCCAGCTCACTTCTCGTAAGACATGTGCTGCTGTCTGAATACATGATTTTTTGGTTGCTACCACTTTGGATGGTATTCAAACCAAATGCAGAACTGCAGAAACTTCATCCTCTTGATCTATCTGGCACATCAGCTTCTGCTGCACCAGTGGCCAAGGAAAAAACACAAACGTTCATTTTCCCTCATCCCCCTTTGGTACACAGCACTTCAGCTTCAGGCAAAGGTGCAGCCATCGGGTGAGCAGGATCAGGGAACTGATCCTATTGAAAATCAGCTCAACGACAGCCACCACTGCAAAAAATAAACATTTTTGCTGGCCTAAGGGAAGAATGAACAGCTGGGAGCAGGGATTAGGCAGAAGGTAGGCAGGACAACCCCCTTCAGCAGCAGCAAGGACATCTGTCAAATTAGGGTGATAATATAGTCATGACTCCAGATGAAATTTCAAAGCTGTAAAATTAGATGTAATCCACTGCGATCTCCTCTGCCTGTTAAGGTGCTCCAATGCTTAAAACATCCTGATCAAAGAGGAACAAATTACTTTGAGACAGTGAAGCTGCTGACTCATGGGCTTCCTCTACTGTCTACCAAAGACTGTTACTCCCACAAGACACTCTGGGATATCTATTGCAGTGCTCGTGTCACTAGCTGAAGGTCACACTGGTTGTTTTAAGGGCAGAGGTTCATGACATGGGCAAGACAAATCAGTGGCTTTCTGATGTCCTAAAGCGTGGGCCTTTTTTCACCCTCATGTTCTTCTGAGCCTGTTCCTCCTATCTCTACTTCTATCCTTGCAATGCTTGATCTGCTCTCATCATTGCATAGGTCCCAGGTGGTTTCTGATCACAGCTGTTAGGCAGAAGTGGGACACCCATTTCTCCATAGTGGCAAAAGAATGAATCATCTAAACCCACCCCATGCAGCCATACCTCTCTTTACTTCACACTAAAATGGGTCAGGCATGCTCACGTAATGCAATGGGGAAAAGGTAACCTGCAACTTCTTGGTGGGATGCTTACTTTCAGCACTTGCATTATCATCATCATCATCATCATCTGTGTACAGTATTGGCCCATCAGAGTCTGAGTCGCTGCTGTGGCTCTCTCTGCTGCTTTCACTCTCAGGAGGAGCAGCAGTGTCAGAAGCCTCCTCCACCAGTTCAGAGTGTGCCTGGTCAGGTGCCTCCCCTTCCTGGTCTTCCTTGGGAGCTAAGCTGTCAATTCATAAGCAGACACGGTGTCACATTAACGCAAGCAGCACAGAACACAAATGGGAGACAGACTGTATAAGCAAGTACGAACATAAAAGTTCTGTTATTCAGATTAACTTCCCTCTTTCTAAAAAAGTTACATATATAAAACATATATAAAGAATGCAGATATATACATGTATGCGTATGTATGTATGTATGTATGTTACAAAAAAAGTTGCAAATGATCTGGAATGTTGTGCTGCAAAGCCTGTACAAAATAAAATCCTAATTCTATTTTATTGCTTGTATGATGTGACCAACAGTGTATAAAGTTTACTAAGAAGATAAAAACAGCGCATGAAGCTGGGGGTGAGAGAAGCAAGCCATAGAGCAGATGGGAATGTAAAGCTTCCTGTTCTGGAAGTGTATCTCTATTTATTTTAAATGCAGTTTTACTGCTGTTGAGTCCAAAATATTCATGCCCGTCACTGATGAACATTGAAAACAGCAGCAGAGCACCATTTGCCTTAGAAAAACCTTCATGTAAAGGAAGAGCAGAGTAAGGGGAGAAGCAGTGCAGTATCATAATGCTGACACAGATGTACTAGCAGGAATTTAAAGGAGTCTCTAGGCCACTGACATCTAGACTAAACCCTCTTGGGTTGTTATGAAAGTTCCTGTGGCAGGGAAATGACAGATTAATAAGCCAGTTTAATTTGCTGCCAACTATTTCTTTTAAAAAATGTAATTATGACCTTTCTCTTGACTAGATTTTATAGTATCTGAGACCCAGACAAGCTACTAGGCAGTGACAGACCAAACACCTACTAAGCAAGGCCTGAAACTGTCATTTTCAAGTGTGCAAGTAAATTCAGCTATTGAATTGAGAGCTTTAGCAGTGAGATACTTAACAATATCCACAAAAAAAAACCAAACCAAAACAAAAAAACCCTTGTAACTCAGCAGTATTTCTTGTTTGCCTTTATGAGAGAGAAATAAAAGTGTTATCAGCTACTGGCTGAACTGCTGAACACAGCGGTCTCATTAAGCCACACGATGTAGGAGGCAGGTTATGAGCAATGACCTTCTTGGGAAAAATGAGGTACAGCAGGTGACTGGCTCAAAGGCACTCTCAAGGAACAAAATGTGCTGGAATGCAACACCAACCATTACCAGTCAGCAGAAGAAACAGAAGAGATCCCCATGTGCCTGCAGCATCCCTTACTTGAAGGGATGTGGCTTCCTTGGCTGTGGGTCTTACCATTCACCCATGACAGCCATACCACCTTACCTCTTCGTGTCTCCTCCACCAGCATCTGGACCACTGTCTAGGGCTTGGCTCTCGTCTGTGCCATGCTCAATTTGGAGAGGAGGCTTAGCATCTGATCCAGGGACAGCTGGCCCTGCTGCACAGCCATCTGACACATCTTGGGCATCTGAAGAGACAGTGAGCTGACCTGATCCAGCAGGAAAAGGAGGTGGAAGCGGAGGTGGAGGAGGGGCAGAGGTGGGAGGAGGGGGCACAACAAGCTTGCTCTCTTGGTTTGCATCCTCTGTTTCTGAAATCCGCATGGAAGGTTGCTCAGGTTCAAGTTTTTTTGCCTTTACTTCCAAACTGTTGGCTGTGGCACCTGAGGGGGAAGAAGCAGCTCCATCTGGCGCTGTTCGTGGGGCTGAATGTTTCCCAGTTTTTTTCTTGCCCCTGGGAGTCCCTGATGTGCTTGATTTGCTGGAAGTCTCCTTAGAGGCCTTGGGATGAGATGATGTGGATGGAGATGGTGATGAAGAGGACTTGGAGACTAGCGTTTTTTTCACATGAGAGGAACCAGCTAAAAGAAGAAAAGAAAAACCCTTTTACACTCTCATAACTACTTGAATTTTGCTCCATTCCTTCTGCATGTATTGACATACTGGTATTTAAAAAATGAAAAATATTACACTTGATACTTCTACAATCCAATTATATGCTTGAGACAAGTAAATGCTGCTGTTCAGGTTTCACCTTTAAGATGGGAAAAACTGAAACCATGCTAGAATCAAAGTCTCAGGCAAGAACAGTGGAAAGGTTCAACCTTACAAATGGGTGATTCTAGCATTCTGCATTGGCCCATTAAAACTTGCCTGGGTAAAAAGAATCCACTGTTTATTCCCAATGTGTTTAGTGCCCTATTTAAGAAGAAAAACCCTGCTACTAGAGGTTAGATTAAATTGTGTGACCTTTCCTATTATGTGAATTTTCATCTGAGCACTAGGAGAACACCATGATTTTCCTTATGCTTTTTAGTGAACACCTCAGGACCATTACAGATATAAATTACTTTTCACAGTAAGTGAAAGTGGTGTACTCCTAGTTAATGGCAAGCAGCATAGGGACAGCAAACCAAGATGTACTTTCAAGTCCAGCTGGGCCTGTTCATAAAACAAGAGGCAGAAACAACTGATCTCACTCAGCAGAAATGCTCTCCAGAAGGGAGAAGGCACTGAAGGCCTCTTGCATATACTAGGAGTTTTAATCTTACCAGTGACCAACGGAGGTAGCCTTGAAAACGTAGCGAAACAAGGTTTTGACACTAGCTGTACAAGCTAGTCCTGAGATGCTGCTGTTTAATCCTATGACACTTACCATATTGAAGCGTTTATGCACAATGCCTAAGTTTGAAAGATATTTCATGTAGCCTGCATGCCCATATGCATTCCAGCCACATTTCTGATTGCTGTGTTGATGCACCCATCATCTGGACTGAGAGCTTCAAACTTCTGACTTTCATTTAAAAAGCAATAAAAATGACAACCATCTTATGATCCAGTCCTTTTCATCAAAATGCATCCAACTCAAACACGTCTGCTGTAGTAAAAATGCATTATCCTCCAGAGAACGAATGAAAGCATTATAAAGCTACACAGCAGCCTTGCGGCTAAGCTTATTGAGTCAAACAGAAAGCTGTAACAAAAATCTCCTGAAAGGCCTACTTCACTTATAAGCATTTAAATGAAAACAAAACCCCAGCAGATTAGGACAGGCCCAAAATACAGATACTGGCCATAATAAGCTCACGATATAAAAATAGCTTTCACAGTGAGAGTGTTCTCAGTCTCAAAGATGGAAAACAATTCAAAAGACACATTATACTGTCCTCTTCTGTGGCTGAGTGTTATGATTTATAAACAGAGTGCTGTGAGGCTTTCAGTACATCTGGAAAAATCCACAGAAACTTCAGGCAAATCACTGGCCCTCTTTGTGCTGCAAGGTCATTGTAAAGGGCACTGTACCGAATCCACTGATACTGCACTAAGCATCCACATCAAGTACAAATCACTGACTTAATTTACCAGCAAAACAAAAGGAAGCAAAGAAATGGTATAGGCAGCAGTTCCTAACTGCAGTGGAAATAGAGAGTGGCTCCAATCTGCATATTATTTAGCAGAAACCTCACTGAGTAAGTGTATGGTAGTAAGAAAGGGCTCTGGTTCTCATCCAGCAAAGCACTTCAACACAGGTTGGAAGTTCAGCAGAACCAGTTACATGCTTATACTTAAGAAGTCCAGCATAATACAGATATACAGCCACATTATAATTATTGCTGGGAAAATGTCAAAAGATGTTTCCATTGAAAAAAAAAAAAAGCCTTAAATTATTCTCAGAACCTTTCTGGACCTCCAATCAAGATACAGAAATTGGAATAATTTCTCCCAAGAAAAATCCTCCTGCATTTTTTTGCAGGTCAAAAGTGCTATTGCTAATGTTGCTTTTGACTGGGCTGGCTGACAATTTTCTGTCATGCCTCTTTGTTGGGGGAAGATTTGAATTTTGATTAAATGAAAAATTTCACGGCTGTTATTTGCCTTTTGGCACATGTCCACGCTTGTGTTTAAGTCCCCTTCTCCCAGTTCCACTACTTCAGTTTGAAAACCTGCTTTGGTACCCTCAGGAGAGCTACGGCTCAGTTGTTACTTGTATTCCTTTTCTCCTTCACAGGATGGATCACTGGCTGCATCATGCATTCACTTTCACAGGAAACCAACAAACCTCTTGTACTAATGGTGCTCCCAGTCAGCTGTACTTACAAAGTATTGCCTCAATTCAGATGATCACAATGTACTTTTAATGTTGGAAGAAATTACCATAAGAACAGGTACCTTTTTTTTTAGGGATACATGGATGTATTTTACACCACTGTGGTCTCAAGCACTGCATGATGTTTCACAGCAAGACTACTGGAAGACAAATCTGGAATATTAATGTATTTGAACTTAAGAACTTGGATACCTGAGTTTGTTACCAGCCACTGGTCTGAACATTTCTTAATGCAACTGGCTGTTTTATTTCTGCTGCTATAAGGTTCTTTTACCTAAGAAAAACTGAATTTTCAGCTGCATGTGAAATACACACAGCAAATTCTGGGTTTTCAAAATGTTTATGCTTCTGGTCATCTGATGCAGTAGGGACAGTTAATACCAAGTTAATGGACACTTTATGGCAGAGTTATTATTGTAACTCTAGCAGTCTTGCAATGTTTTCAAACAGTCCTCTTCTGTATGCTTCGAATACAAAATGTGCCAAAATGTACAAGCTACAAAAGGGTATACTTGGGAAGAAAACTGGAGGGACTGAAGAGCTTTCAAAGACTTACCGAGGATTGAAATTGCAAGGCTTATATAAGTTTATCAGTGCATACATACAGCCCATTCATCACAATACAGCTTGTGTTCAAATTACATTTGGAGGTTTTAATTCTGGTCATTATCTAAATTATGGCTATTCAAACTCAAAATCAGTACCTTAAAAACAGCTACTTACAATCTTTAATCTAGTATCACTGCTGAATTTTGGTTTAAAAATATAGGGATAAACACATCTGCTATGTGCCTGATGATTGACATCTTCCATTTCCAGGGCACATTTAGAATCACACCAAGGCAGCAACCATCTCAGGGAAGCCTGGCTATTTCTAATGGTTACAATTCTTTTAATTGTTTTGCTTGTTTTTGTTTGGTTTGGTGTTGTTGCTTTGTTTTGTTGGGGTTTTTTTTCAAGTAAAACAGCTGGTCCTCAACAGTCTTCAAAGATGTCTTCACAGTTCTATCTTTTACCTCTCTGAGATCTTATAATCTTGTCAAATTAACTGCAATAGTAGGTATCTCCAGCAGAAAGTTACAGCAATGCCATAGCAATTTTACTTTGGGACACCTCATATGTTTCGTTTCAGAAGTCACCTTTTTTCCTGCTGATTCTTCAGCAGTTCTTTGGGTTATTTTGTTGCCAGCATTCACACACAAACTGGGAATTCAATATTGTCTCTGGTGTGCTTGGTGTTGTGCACACATTCTTTAAACAGCAAAGTGATCTGTCCGGGGTGTTTGCAGACAGCAGAACCAGAGCTCGACAGGAAGCTGAGCAGGAAAAACATCCATGGCATGCTCTTTACTAACGCTGCTATGTACAAAGGCAGAGTTTATTGTCAGACCAAGCCAAGCACCCCCATGCACATGCACCCACCAGAACTGGCACTGCCTGTGCAGTACTCACCAGTGTCTCGATTTGCACCGTGACTTGTTGGCTTGGGTGGTGGGAGAGGAGGCTGCTTAGCAGGAGCCTTTCCCTTTTTTTTAGCATGAGGTGCTTCGTTACTCTTATGGCTGGTGGTGGTGGAAGCAGCAATAGTGTTTTTTGGTGGTAGCGGAGCTTTTTTGGATTTAGGCTTAGGCTTGGGTAGTGGTGGAGCATGGGATGCCGGTATTTCTGGGCAGTGATCAGTAGTGCTCTCTATGGATAAGAAAGTGAACAGAAGCCAACACATATAACGCCACATACATTCAACAACAAGCCTGACAATGATGACTACTTTTTGCTGCTTGAGCTCTTGGGAATCAGGAGAGACTTCATCTTCAGCCTCTTACTGAAGTATTATCCCAGAAAAAATTACCATCCATCTCAGTTGAAGTCCTCCTCATGGAAGATTTTTGCCTGGCACTTCTCTCAGTCTCATCTACTCTAGACCTGCAAGGATCATTCCTAGTGTTCAGTATGCCCAACTAGACTACTGGCTGAAAACTAAACAAGGGAAATGACATTTCCTCTTCTAACGAATTCCCTCAGCTTCTTTCCAGCCCTCTGAGAACAAAAGGCTATAAAACTCAGATTCACATGAACCTGAATGTGAACAGGACCATTCTCTCAGCCATGGGTTCAAATATGGCTATGCAGCTGAAACTTTCCTCTGAAGCAACCCACACTCCTAAGCTGCAAGCTGCTTACTCACTGCAACTTTATTTTGGGTATCTTCCCCAGGGTATTTCTACCCTTCACAAAGAGATGAAGCTAAATCAAATAGCATATCATTTGCCATGGGAACGCTCTCCTATCCTGCAAGCTCTTTGTGTACTGTTACAAGACTGCACTTTCAACAGTCATTTCCTTAGTCAATAGGAATTTGGACTGTATATATAGTGTCATGCAATAGAAATGGCTCTGTAGAGTGAAAGAGGCAGCACTGAGGACCCAATGTCCACAGTGTGCATTTCAGGAGACGGCTTTGGACTAGCTTCAGGCTAGTGCTCTAGATTGCATGCCCAGTAGTGTTGGGAACACAAGTTCCTGAACACAAGTTTTGGCTTAGTTTCATCCAAAAGAAACCTGGCTTGTGTGTTCTGCACACCAAAGAAGGGTAAGTGGGAAAGTGCCATGGAAATTAACTTCAAAACTGCAAGCCTAATGCCAACTGTACTGTTAATGTAGGTGAGCCATTTATAGTCAACATAAAATTTTGCAACATAATCACTATGGTTGTAAGACTAGCTGTTCCTAGATAGGAACAGCTGAAGTTCCCAGATGGGAATCTTTATCTATTCACCTACACCAACTTTGCCCTTTTGGCCTCAAGATAGCCTTCCCAAACCTTCCAGAAAAAGAGTATCATAAAAGCAAGAGCATACCACCAGAATCATATTGGCTTTATTTTCATGTTACTATAAACTACAGGGGTTGGGGAAGAAAGGAGGCAAGCAAACATTGCAAGGACTTCTATCAGTCGCTTATCACTCAAGAGAAAACCAATTCATTCCTTGCAGTATATTCTTACTACAGCCTCACAGTTCCACATATTAAATGTCCATTCCTCATGCTCCTCCTTCCCATGTAAAAGATTCCCAAGAGATAAGCAGCACCTTTTCATTCTAAGATTAGTAGATGAAAAACAAATAACGTGTTTGACAACAGAGACATTCTTCATCTCAGAAACAAAGCCTTTTCAGCCTCTGGCTTAAGGCTTGTTAACATGGACCTAATGTGTTACCTGCAGTTATTAAAAGCAGCATGCACGCATTATATCTCTTAATGAACTGAAGGAATTAACACCAGCAGTCCAGTGGCTTCGTCCTTCAATTCCAGCCCATTACAGACTAATAAGGTTTCGCTATTATTTTGCAAAAAACAATGCATAGCAACGTTTTACAGCTTTCAAACAGATTCTTTTGAGCAGATTCTTGTACTGCCTTTTTATTTTACAGAGAAAGAACTCCAAACCAGATACAGACTTTGGAAAAGAAAGAAACATACATATTTGTTACATGTTGCTCCCCTCTTTTATAGCAAAATGCACCTCTTTGTGAATTTCTACCTACCTTCATTCAAAGTTGAAAAACTGATGTAATTCTGAAAAAGCAGGACATTTAAAAATTTTAACTCCATTTATAACACACATGTCAAAATAAGATTTTATATTTTAAAGATCTTGAAGGCCACAATGATCAGAAAGAATTTCAAGTCTAAAAGATTTTTTTATGTACCTTATAGGTCCAACAGGCTAAAATTTTATTTACTAAAAAGAAAAAAAAATTAAAACTTGTGTACTACCATTACAGTGTTTTGTTTTCAGTCACATTAGCAGAGAAAATACTAAAAAAGAGAATGATAACCTAGTAAAAAGAAATACATCAATCACCGTATTCTAAAGTAAAACAGTGCAATTATTTAGAATCTCAATCAATCTACATTAAAGTACATAACTGATTAAATAATGTATATTAGAATTTATCTTCTGATTCAGGAAAAAAGTACAAAATATAGGGCTAAAGCTTCACTTGGTTGCAAATAAATATATCTTAGTGAAAATCAACTAATAATTTTTACATTTTCTTTAGAGAAAGAACAAAAAACTATAAATGAAAACAAAAAATTAAATGGTTCATTCACATCAAAACTCTTGCTTGTAGACTTCAGTTATGATTAAAACTGGCAATTTATATAACATTGATTTTAAATGAAATACTATGCCATCACTGTGATCATTTTTCTCTAGGATCACTCTTTCCAAGCTGTTATGTACATCACACTGTACTGGCAGACCCTTTGTGCTCAGCAGCATCCTATCTGCTCAGACACTTACAGCACTCACTGAGTCTTGACTGCCCCTTCATTATGTACATGCCCTTTCCTTGGCCTTGACCAATGAATCCGCTTTTTGCACACAGCCATGAGGAAGGCTATAGTGAAGATGATTACCTTTGACCACATCATCCCTCTTGTCATCCTGTTAGCTTTGTTGTTTTTATCTTTGTTAGCTTCCTCTTTTTTATCTGATCAGATACAAACTTGACTGCTCCCAGTGTTTGTCTGATCTTGCTCAAACTATTGTTTTTTATTTACTCTTGGGATATGCATTTCCAGTTCTTACCTGAACATTATACCAAAGAAGCAAGGTTTTGAAGCAGATGTTTTTCATTACTATTCTTCTGCTGCCTCTCAGGCTTTGTGAACAGTCACTATCCTCCCTCAAGTTCCCCTTTGCTGTTATGCTAAAGCTGTCCATTTTTAGGCTGCTGGCATTGTGCTTGTTATCCTGGTCTGGGTTCCCTCTTCTTTTTCAGTGCCTAGCCACAGTATCCTCTCTTTCAGTGCAAGTACGTTGAAGCTTTTTGAGGGTTTTCTGCATTTTTGTAAGATGTTACAATAAATCCCTGGTATATACAAAAGTACTGTAGCAATACAAACAACCAATAATGGCAACGGTGGCTTGATCTTGAACAGGACAGGGATGGTCTGATGTCTGTAAATGGCTCCAGATAGAATTATGTTGTAATTGTACCTCCCTAACATGATTCTGCTTGAATATGGACCCTTGGTCTTCATGCCTGTTCTTTCTTTTGCATTTTTTGCCAAAACAAGGAGGCATCTGAGTCAGTTCAGACCCATCTGTTTGCTCAAGCCAATCTCCCAGGTAACCTCAGCACCAGCTGCAATGTATTCATATTACTGCTGTTTTTCCTAATGTAGACATCTGTTCATCACAATCTGACCTTCTAACTAAAGGTCTCAAAAGACCACCAGATAGGAGTATTTTTTGTTCACTGCTGCCCTGATCAAGACATTTGCTGTAAAAACAATCTGTCTATAAATTACTCTTTAAATAGAAAAGCAAAGCAAATATTAATATCTCATTAAGCATTTGATTCAATATGTTTATGTTTAGAATATATTTTCCAAAGGTCAGATTTTCAAGAAAGCTCATTTTGAGATGATATTTTCTTGTTTCCAGAAACTGTGACTGGGGCCAGACTCAAAGCCATGTTCTCATGTAAACACCTAAATGATGGTCAGGGTTACAAAGTACTCAGTATACAACAGCTCTCGTGGGGATTCGTGAAGCCTCAAAGACTTTCGGCAAGATGCCAATGTGCCATATGCACTGGAAAATCAGATTACTTATTTTGGATGCTAAATGTGGGACTTTTTACAAACTCTGGACCAAATGGACCTATGAAAATCCCGGCCATTGTTGCAGAAGCCATACATGACTGGGTTGTATAATGCAATTTTTTTTTCTTCACCTTTGTAAACTTCTAAGGAACCAAAGGTCAAAGCTTTTCCACCCCAGGACTTTGTCATACAGTGCTGATATTTTTGTTTCTACAGCTAGAGCAGTGACATGAAGCTAGCTCATGGAAAACCAGTAATGCTGTAGCACAAGCATATAATCTACATCAAATGCAAAGCATCCTTCTCCTGGAAGAGGAGCACAATTGAGTGGAGTAACACTGTGCAAAATGGAAGTTGCAAATAATGTATGATTTGTTGTCTTTTGCAGGATAACTTCCTGCAAAATAAAACTCACTGAGAGTTTTCAGAATCATGAGTTTCCTTTCTGGCGTGCAGAGAGAGCTGTGTTTAGATTAATCAAAACCCAGGAAGCTGCCATTCAGGAATATGGGACACAGGGCAACACAAGGTGTCTTTTGTCTCTTTTTTGGACTCACTGACTGTGCTGATGCAGGTGGTCAACTCATACAAATCCTTTCATAAACTTAGATTCAGCCAGCTCCATTTTTGTTCCTGCTATGCTACTAAAATTCTGTTCAAGAAAAGACCCATTCTAATTGTTAGAAAGCTTCCTTTAATTTCTAGTCTAAATGTATTTCAAGGCACTGTTTATTCCTTTCTACTTGTGCCAGCATTGTCCTTCAACCATGTTCTCTCCTGGCTATATACCAACTGTTACATTCATCAAACACACTCAGGCTCTCTCAGGCTCCGTTTTGCTAGGCTGAACAAGAACAGCTGTCTCATGATGCTTTTTGCAGCTCTTTTCAGTTTTGAATTAATCTTTCTTAGAGATGGATGAGCAGATCTGTATGTCTGCAGACTTCCAGATCTTACTCTGTGATTTCAGCAGCACCATGTCCAAGAGGCTATGTAACAGAGACAGCATAGAAAACAGGAGAGAGGAGCAAAGGACAGGTGTAACATCTGACCTAAAGCAACCACGTTCAGATATTTTGCATTGGTTCCAAGATAAAAAAGGAAAGAAAAACAACCAACAAACCAAACATTGACTGTAATTTTATATTAGTAACTGTCCAACTTTTGTGTAAAAATAAGCTGTTAAATTAAGACAGAATACTAAAACATCTTTACTGTCAGCTGCACACTTTCACCATCTTTTGGCCTATGTAAGACTTGAAAAGTCAAAGGCATGTAGGCTTCTACGTTCCCTTACACTTTCTGTATAGATATGCTCAAACAATTAAATGGTTAGTTCATTAAAATCATGTCTACCGCCTTCTTTCTGGAGCCACATTAAGGATATCTTTCCTATAAAAAAGAAATAAAGTAGTAGCAGTTTTACAAATCAGTGGCTTTCCTCTGGCACTCAACTTCTGTGGGTGAAAGCCCGTGCCTCTCATGTCACCCTACTGGCATGAGCCAGCCTGGCTGACTTAGTGGACAGGCTCTGCCCAACTACATTTATCTAGCATAGCTTTCCTTTTAAGAAGATTTGGATTCAGCCTCATTTACATAGTTCAGGTGATGAATTGAAGATATACTATTCTTAGAAGAATCGGTTCTAGCCAGCAAATAACTCAGCTGGTGTGAGAGATTCTTTGGGAGTCAGGCAAAAAAAAGAACAACATAACCAAAAAACCTTTTATGTATGGTGCTCATATCAATAATCTACAGAGCTCAGGAGTGTAGGAGGCCAGCTAGGCATGCAAGAGGGAAGAAAGTCTGCCTTGTCTCTCACAGTGAGTGGTCCGCAGCATTAGTTTTCTGAGGGAAAGCAGGCCCTTGGCTGAGATCCTGGAAGATGAGGGTTACTATCTTAAATTCATCAGGTTTTGTTCCACTTTGGGGGAATAAAGTGAAGATTTCTGAGAAAATGAACCTAGAAAAATTGACTTTGGAGAACGTTCCTTGGTAGACAAACTAAAGCGCTGGTCAGCAACAATGCATGCTTGTAAGCCCAGAGCTTGTCTTTTTTTGACACCCACGAGAAAAAGAAAAGATTAAAGCTAATGTCAGACTTAAGGGAGAGCAAACCAAGAGGAAAGAACCCAATGAACTAAGACCTAGAAATTTTGCCAGCTCTGATATTAGATTTATCTTGTGGGGAAAAAAAATTATGCAGATTTGTCCCATGAATTCATTTGTAAACAGGTCTACAAACTGTTTCCTTCACAGAAGGACAAAAGAAAAGCTGAGAGGATCAGTCTGCTATCAGTGCCATGGGAATATTTCAGAAGCTTAGGCTTTGTATCACCCAAAACACCCACAACAGAGCTCTGGCTTCCTGCATTGCAATTGTTTATCAAACACACCTGACTGATAGCATGCAAAAAGAAACTTCTTGCTGCTTTTTTCCGGCAGTCTCATGCTAACGGTTACTGAGCCTTTCACTTCCTCAAGCCCAAGCTAACAACGAAATGTGAAAGTGTCTACCAGTATCATGAAAACATTTACCTTGCTATGATATAAATGAGCAAGACCTAAGTTTACAAACATAACTCAGATACAACCTCATGGTTCTGTGTTACGTCTCTGTGCCAGAGACATTCTGGGAGGATGAAAGCAGAAAAGCAGCCCTGACACAGCACTGGGAGGTTTTACAATGTGCAGCATGCCTGCCATATGAGTATGCTCTGCCCCTATACCTAGGGAGGCAAACAGTGACAATTTTGACACCTATTCCACTGATGTGGCTTTTAGTCTTCCTCAACAGTGCTGAATGGGGCAGAAAGCAGAGGCTCCCTGGATCCCCTTTGCAATGCTCATACCACTCCTGGAACCTGAAGCATTGGTTAGGCTTAGGCTTCTGCAAGCATTGGTTAGGCTTAGGCTTCTGCAGGCAAGTGCCAGAGGTCAAGAGCCCTGGCATGATGGTAAAGTTCAGGCTGCTGCCCAGGCAACCAGGGTGTACTTTGACATGTTGCCTGTCTACCTCCTGCTCTGTATCCCTTCCAGGGTGCTCACAGAGAATGGGTACAGTTCAGCTGTTTATTTTCTGCAAAAGATGCTAGGGACTTTCCTTAGTCAAAACAAAAGAATTCAGAATTCAACTCAGTACAAACATAACGTGAATAAATGGGCCAGGAAAAGTATTTCTCTGAGTCCGTATCTGCAAAGCTTTATCCCATCTATTACCTGGTTTATGTAAAACTGTCACCAGCTTCTTATTATCCTGCCATAAAGGAGATCTCTCTTTAAACACCCTGCCTGGATGACTGACATCATTACTGCAAACAGTAACAGTTCCACTATTAAATTGGCAAAAGGCATTTTTTTTTTCACCAAGCACAAAAGGCACCTGTGAACTGAACAGGCAGCAGATGGGGGTACACAGTTTATGGAGCTGCCTGGCAGCACAGGGAACAGATTTCAGGGGTCGTCTTCTTTGCCCACTTCTGCTTAACTCACTTTTACATTGTGTGGCTGAGCCCTCTCTCTGCCCTGTTGATACTGTATTTCCATGGCTTATCCTTAAACAACTTTTTTCATGTAAATTCTTCTAAGTCCCAACACATTATGCACTCTACCACGCATTGTGCTCCCATATGATCACAATGTGCCTATATCACTTGTTCTTTTTAAGTTTCCAGCTCCAGTAGGCATCACCATATTCATATGAGAAGGCCGTTTTCAAGACCTGCTGAACAAGGGAGCAAGTAAATACCACCATCATTGCAGAAAAGCAGTTTATAATAACTTCAGAACTTTCAGGAGCTGAGATGCATTTTTTGGAATATTTTGATTCAGCCAGAGTTGGAACTCTGTGCTACTACATGGCAGGAATTAATCCTATGTGACAAACATGGAAAGTGTATGTAACTTCCTTCAAGATTTACCCATAAGAATTCATGACTCTAAAAAGCCTAACATCAACCTTCCTGAAGATGAACTCCTTGCATCCATTACTCCTGGGATACTGTCCAGCTAGTATTCACTGCACCTATCTCAGTTCTCACGACAGAGGGCTGTGATCTGAAGCACCAGCATGTTTCATCGTCTGAGCAGAAGACAGTGTTTTCAGAATAGTTTCAGAAACATTCAGAATGACTGAAGTGTATTCACAGTGACTATCCAGTCAGTTGTACTGGATTTGCACTGTGTAACATTGCTGCTGATGTGTGGAACTGATCCTTAACACCTTTTTTGGGGCAAATATTCCTCTGCAATAAATCTGTTTTCCTTTTCAGGGCAATTCAAGATTTTTACATGTAGAAGAACTTCATGTTTAGATATAAAAAGAAAGTATACTTAAAGTACTTTGCATTTCTATATGGTCAGATTGGCATTATATGAAGCCTAGAACACCAAGTTTACTCTTTTTTGTTCTCCTTCCTCCATATATACTTAATTTTCTGAGAAGGACTGGAGTGATAGCTGCATATTCTTCTGTACTGGGTCTACTCCTGAACAGAAATCTTCTCTAATTTCTCCCTGTAAGGTCAACCCAACATACAGGAAGTGCAGGGTGCAATAATGTGTTTGAAATAGATATTGAGCCTTTCCTGCTTCAGTGGAGTTCTACATTCTGCAAAGTCAGCCAGAGGGGATTTCAACAGAGTTAGAAATGTGTATTTCTAAAAAAAAATCTGTACCTTAGGAAAACTTCCAAGACTTGACAGTTCCAAAGGCTGTATTTAGGGATGCATAAAATAATAAGTGGTCTGATCTAACACCAAAGTTAACCTGAACCATTTTAAAGGTGTTTTCCATGGCTTTTATAATTCTTTTCCCCTGACCCAAGACACATCTGGTTCTAGTTGGCACCAAAAGATAGACATATTTAAATGTCATGAAAAAAGGCTAATCTTGTATTATTGTCTTGCTGAGAGACAGGAAGTACTAGAAATCTCACTAAAAAGGCTGCTCTCCTTGGAAATCCAGCTACTTTTTACATGGTCAAGTGATTTACATAGCTCAGAGAAGAATTCAAATTTTTGTGTTAGCTGAACTGACCTTCTCAACCTCCAGAGGCTCATTCATCACTAGGTAGAGGTTACTAGAAGGCATTGGAAAGGCTGCTCAGTCTTACAGCCAGCCATGGAGTTCTTGATCGCTTGTGTCCTTGCTCTTTTGGAAAATCCAATAAATGGAATAGTATTTAAGAAAACTTTTTGACAGGGAAAAGAAGCAGTGCATTACTTAAGATGCTACAGAAAGAAAACTGGTCCAAATCTTGCCATTCTGCGTTAATCTTTACTTTTACCTTATTCAGTCAAACTCTTGTTTCCAAGGTAGATTTGAGTAGAGGTAATTACATTAATATGAACTCTGGGACTGCTGAATATTTAGCAGTATTACTGCAATTCATCTACAGAAAACCCTATAATCATAAGGCATATTTTCCATAAATGTGGTAGTGATATTGCCCTTTTCATATTTCTGCAGACTGGATAGCAAGTGCTTAAGATCTAATGAAAACCAATAGCAATGAGTTGCTGCAGCTACTTTTAAAATGATACATGGTTTTTAAGCGGCTTTAACACTTGAACATTCAACCCATGAGCCACTTCTACAATGATACTACAAGGTGATGCATATGCACTTAGTGTCTCCTTTCACAAAAGGAAAACCTGAAAACAAAGCTTGCCATGGCCACAAGGAAAGGCTCACATTGAATTTAGAAATCAAACATCATTGCACACATTTTCATGCTCTGACCGTGCTTCTCTTTATGTCCTTACTACATCCACAGTAAAAGGCATGCCTACCAGTGAAGAAATAGTGATGTTTCACAAGTCTTACCTTTTCAGTAGGTTCTGCTGGCTTCTTTATGGCAGAACAGAACTCAAAGCATGTATTAGAAGACTGTGTTAATACTTTAAGTATGTAAAAAATACTTTGTGAAGAATGTGTTTGCTTACCTTTTTGATCCTCTTTTTTCCCTTCCAATGCCGATGCTTTCTCTGATGAAATACCATTATCTCCACTGGCTTTTAGCACATTTTCTTCCTGTATGGTTTCTTCACCAATGGCTATGGTGTGTCCATTTGAAGTTTCAAAATTTACTGTTACATCACCATCTGAAATGAGGATTAAAAAGCTGTTGCCTAGTTTAACTGCTTCCTTAGCACCTATTAACAACCCACAGCATCCCTGTGCTTTCAAGTTTCCATGGAAGCAAAGCAGAAAGACTTACTCAGATGTGAAACATCCAGGCGGCAGATCTGATCTGAAAAGTAACTCTGTAAAGGAACTCTATAGGCTTCCACATCCTCTAGGTGCATACCTCTGCAGTAGTGGGCCTGGAAGTGCATGTAGGTTTTCAGGTCCAGCTTTGCATCTGTACACATTAATGTCCCGTTCTCTTCCTCCCTGCACCTTGATTTACCCAGCAAAGAAATGTGTGCATGGACCACAATGGAGCTGCAATGTGTTCCAATATGCCCCAAATACAGACAATTAGGGGGCAGAATTGCATGACTACTGTGGTGCATCCCAGCAGGTAAATCAGTCAGGAATTCAGACAGAAGTTCTCAGAATACATGTGCTCAGTTAATGAATTCAAGAATCAAGGTGAAGTCTTCCTGCATCCCATATCACACACCATTATTACATTCTGCATTAAATTCTTTCCCAGCTCTGATGACATTTTACTCACCCAGACTACCTCAAATACAAAGTTCTTTTTAAAATCTGAAAAAAACCTTCTTTCCCTTTTTATTTTTCTCTATATTTCTGAAAAATGCCACAGACTGTTGCCGGTTCACAGCTTGGTTTTGTCCCATATTTAATGCTTCCTGTTCTCTTTGCTGTGATTTTCTTCTCTGGTCATTTCTAAGGCTTGCTATCCTTGGTTGCTCTCGCCCCACCTGCAGTTAACCCAGATGACTGCTTTACTTCTGCAGAATTCTATTGCTGACCATGCAAAAATTATGCAAATTGACTGGGCATCTCTTCTGGTTCCTCCCACTGGTTCTGCATTAATTGTGGTAAATCCACTCTCTTCTTCTTCTCCTCTTCCTTGCTGTGTGCTATCAGACCTGGATGTTTGGCATTTCTCTGGTTTCAATACAACTACACAGCCTCTCTTTTACCACCTCAGGTGCTCCATGGGTTAAACTGATGGCTTCATTCTCACCCATACACTGACTTCAACTTGAATTGTAGAAACTAAGTTCTGCCTTCTTAACTTTGTCTCTTTCACTCTAAGCTGACAGTTGCACAAAGCTTCCTTCTTACCTTACCATAACATTCAATTTCTTTAGCTTCTCTCTTCCAAATGTTCATAAATCCATTATTTCCTTTCTGCTTCTGCCTATGGCACTTATTTCTGTCATGGTTCTGCAAACACCTCCTGCTACCAAAGTGGCACTTGCCATTTTCCACTTGATTGTTCTTCATCAGCATGAAACACTGTCACTTCTTCTTATTTCTCACATTTCAAAACTCCATGTAATTTCTTCATTTAGCTTTTCTCTCCAGTCATTCCTTCTAACTGCCTTCGCACTGCTCAACAACCATCTTTCTGTATCTCCAGTTTTAGCATCTTCAAACCAATTCTATATTCTTTCAAAATGAGCCTTAAAAAAATTGTAATTTTCATGAGACATAGAGTACAGCATGATGAAGGCAACACCGACTGGATCGAAGGCCTTCTTAAGATGGGAGGAAGGAGAGAAAATTGTTCATCTTTATGTCCTTTTCTCACTTTGTTCAACCTCCATAAGGGACCAAATTCCATTTTAAGAATGGAATAGAGGGTCAAGGACACTGATGACCAAAGCATACATACTTTTAGCACAAATTGTATTATTTATGTTCAGATTGTAACCATCCTGAAGTGTTAGCGCATTTCATTAATTATCCCAGCAGTCCAAACACAATTTACAACCCCCAATGGAAAAAGTGAGGCAGCTCCCCAGTAAAGCAGACAGTAAAACATAACAAATTCACAGATGGGCAAACTGAAGTATGGAGAAACTACACATCTTGTTTTAAGACAAAGACAGTGGCAGAGACAAATTTAGAAGCCAGTTATGCTGAATGTCATAGTCTGGTAATTAGCAAAACACTGCAAAGACAAGCGATGTCACGTGTCAACAAACAAGCCCTTTACTTCTAAATATCAATGTGTATGATATGAAGCATACACACTGATTCTTTCAGGATTCTTCTGCTCAGGAAGAGTAACACAATTTCTAGGAGAAAAATAATTCTGGGGATCATGGAATTCTTATACTCTTTCATAAAATGATAAATGGCTTAATTTCAAGCTACAGAAAGTTATTTTACTCACTTTTTAATTTGATCTTACAGAAGATCATAGAATCACAGAATGGTTTGGGCTGGAAAGGACCTTAAGATCATCTAGTTCCAACCCCCCTGCCATAAGCAGGGACGCTTCACACTAGACTCTGTCTCTCAAGGCTCTGTCCAGCCTGGCCTTGAACACTGCCGGGGATGAAGCATTCACAGCTACTTTGGGCAACCCATTCCAGTGCCTAACCACCCTTACAGTAAAGAACTTCTTCCTTATATCTAACCTAAACTTCCCCTGTTTAAGTTTGAATCCATTACCCCTTGTCCTATTGCTGTAGTCCCTGATGAAAAGTCCTTTGCTGGCATCCTTGTAGACCCCCTTCAGATATTGGAAGGCTGCTATGAGGTCTCCACACAAGATCAAGAATATTAGAAAGAATACCATTAGAAATATAAACAGACGTAGCACAGAGGTATTAACTATGGCTTACTCGTGTTTTTCAAAACACAAATTCTGGTTAATATCAGTTATTCAACCTTACAGCATTTTGAAACAAATGACATCTTCCCCACAGTTTTATGTCTGTGCCATTTGTGAATGTGGTCTGTGTGATAGTGGTAGGTTCTATATGACCCCAGCACTGGTACTTTTTGATATCTGAAACGGATGCTATTGATTTGCTTGGGGTCCCAAAGCCTCTAATTTTTCAGCTAATATTTTTGACATTATACTTGAGTTGCTTTAGGCAGCAGACCTTGACTCAAAAAACATGTTAATCACTACCTCCAAAATATTCTGTTAAACAGTAAGTAGAAACCACAAAGGTCACATTATTTACAGGGAGCACCAAAATAGTTAAGGGCATGACCAGAAGTCATGTGATATACCTATGGCAGGAGTTACAGAACACAGATCTCAACTCCAACTTCAGTTCTTTGTCAACTGGCCCAAATATCCTCTCACACTCATCTTTGTCTCTGCATACCTATTTACACTACATTGAAACAATGCAATAGTGGTTTTATTATCCATGTTTAGCACTTAGTAGCTAAATTCTAGTTAACATGTTATCACCTTGCTCTGGCATTTCCTTCAGCACTCCCCTTCTTATCAGCTCCTCTCTGCTTTGTCTTGTCGAAATCTTCCTTTCCAACACTAAAGAAAAAGCACAGTTAAGAATAGATTTATTCTCATACTGCCAATGCCTGTGAAATAGGTACAAAAATACTTTTATTGTATGGTAACCTTGAGAAATCTCATTCCCTGTGATTCTGTAGAAGTAGTCTGGCTTTTCATGAATGCTCTTTGAAAGTATTGTTCCACACGTTCAGGCACAGAAGGTGAGGATTTATATGATCCAGTATCTTCAGCTGAGCAAGACTCTGTGAGGGTTCTTTTCCAGTCAATGGAAAAAGGTACTTCCTAGAATGAAACTGAACTCACCCTAGTGCAGGAATTTAACATGTAAAAGCATCTCTTTCCCATGGACTGGATTGACTAGCTTAGCTGGAGATACCTCCTTCTGCTTTGTAGATGTTTTGAGTTGGGAGAAAGACAAATCCTGATCAGAGGAAGCAACTCACGGAGTAGCCTTTGTGCAGCAAACTGTTTTAAAGGGAAAAAACCCCCAAACCAACCAAACCTGAAACAGAGGCTAGAAAGCTGTGTTCTAAAAGGAAATAACATCCAGGCTGGTTGGCTTTCATGGAAAAAAATACAGCATCCTGGTTTTAGTTTAAAAAAAACCTCAACATACATCAGAAAATTAAAAAAAAAAAAAAAAAAGGACAAAAAAAGATTCTGTCATGAAGCATTTTAATTATTACGGTTATTTCCCATGGAAAAATGCTCAATAGTTTTATAAGAAAAAGCGTTTACAGATGGCAAAACGTAATATGAACCCACTGCACCCCACCCCTAAACCAACACCAATTTGCTCAGTGATCTGGGAAGCTACCGTAATGATCCGTGAAACAATGGTGCATGGACCATAAAATGTGAGCATCATTGACTGTTAGGAAAGATTGACCTCTCACCCTGGTTTTGTTTACACACAGTCATCAAAACCCGAGTGATGTTTGGAGCATACGGCAAAGCTTCAGCTGGCTATACTTCACCCTACTAATTCTATGGGATAGGATTATTTATGTCATCAGATAATTCAAACAGTCTCTAGAGCCAGTCTAACTGTTGCATGCAGATTAAATACTGCAACAACTACTGTCAATCTCACTTGTACCAGCCCAGTTGGAAGGAACACCCATACAGTGAAGTGGTGGCTCCTGTGAAGTCACAGAGAGAGGCAGTTTGGCTCTTTTGAGAAAGTTACTCTCCATGCGCAGCAAAACATCTTTCCCTGCAGCAACTCAAAACCAGGCTGGCTGACCTCAGATGCTTGATGACAGCACTGCTCATGGCTTTTTACTTCCCCTCTCCACAATGGAAGGGGACAGTTGATCAGAGAATGAAGCAGATTCTGTGCACCTCAAATTTACAGCACTGAATTTATGTCTCACACTGCAAAGTGAGGGGATTCAGCAACTGCATCAATAGGATGCATTTCCCTGCCAAAATAGCACCTGCTCCAGGCAGCAGAACTGAGGGCAGCAACCATCTTGACTGGTCCAGATCAAACTACCTGTGCCTAAGAGATCAAGAGCTCATGAATGAAAACAGTACTGGCTCAAGAACATGTAAGTTGGCATTGGTCAGTGTTTGTATACTCAAGTACTTTGTGGGATCTGTCTGTTAAAGATCAAACCTTCACGCCCTTCAAATCACATCTGACAATATAAAGGAGCCCATGAGTGTGGCTGCAGACTCTCAGTACAAGCCAGACACCTTGGGGAGGAGTGTGGTAGCCTAAACACAGATCAGGTTAGACTGGGTCCCAATCTTAAATGATTCAGGAGTTCTTCCAGTTTTTCTCCATTGTTTTTTAAGGTATATGCTTTGTAACTGTGTGTCACACATTGCCATGACAAATAAAACACAAGAGCATGCCCTGTTCTTGCAAAGGGTTTTAAATATAGATGAACATTCAGTCCAACAAAGACTGCTTTAAAAGAGATGAGGGGCCATGAAGTCAGAGGACTATGTGGGCAGGCACAGATGGAGGGTCTTAATCTTTCTGGAAAGGTGTATTTTCCAGCAGAGTGAAATCTCTTCTGACATAGACCCCAGCGATGAACTCTTTGTGCACATACTTTATATCCCTTTTGTTGTTTGAAATACAAGTATTATTTCAGGTTTACAAATATTATTTACTTCCTACTATTCTTCCTTCCTCTTCCTTTCCCCATCTCTTTTCCTGGGGACAGTGAACTGAGATGGTCTCTCATATATTTATTTGTAGGACTTACTCCAATACCACTTGAAAATGACGATGACCTTTACATGAAGTTCAAGAACACTGAATGAGACCCCACATCAGTGTCTCTCTAGTTTTCAGGATGATATATTTTTTCAGTTCTACAATACTGAATGAATTATCATAGAAAATGTCAACTGGCATTAAAAGACATTAACTCCTTACATTTTTATTGGAAGAACCTTAAAGTATTTTATCAACATTGCATAGGTTTTGTAATATCCCTTAGACATAACTATTGCCATTTCACAGATTAGAAATTTATGACCAGATAAGAAGCTTAAGACCAAATCCTTCATCATCCAAAATGCTAGCCATGAGTGGAGTTTTATTTAAACTGATTAAGCTCAGTTAATTCAGCTTGAAAAGATAAGTTATTTAAATTACTATTTGGCCCATGGAAAGAACATTAGAAATCATGCTAGTATCACTATGAGTGCCTTCATAATTTTATTTCCTACAAAGAAAAAGGAAGAATTTTAATTTAAATCAAAGTGTCCATAAGTATGTCTCCTTGAATAGAATGAGTAGCCTGTCTACTTATGAACCTACACTGCGTGCTATTTAGCCAGGGTGGACTCATCATTATAATTTATTGCTTATTACAGACTTTAGACTATACAAGACATTTAAACAGACAAGTATGTTGATTATCACAGCCCAATTGCACTGAGCTCCAGAAGACTCAAAAAGTCCCATGTAAAAATCCTTCCCCTACTGCAGTCAAAAGCAGGTGTAACTGTCAGAAATCAGGTGCATCTGTAACACTGTATGCAGCCCTCATTTACTTGCATAAATCTTACTCACCCAAAGGATCCCACAAACATTTGCATTTTTAGCCCAATACAAATAACAGTTACACTAATCATAAGTCACCTCAAAAAGCCATTTCCATCCCTCTCTCCCTACCCCCATAAACATTAAGCAGTCTTAAAACTCATTCCCTGATTCAAAGAATGCTCTGCGATTCTGGACATTCTCCAGTCTTTAGTTTTGCTCTTCCAAAAGAAGCTTGAGAAATTGGATTTTTAATTTTTCTCTGACCTAGGAAGAGCTAAAATTGCCTTCTGCTCCCTGTCTGTATATACTCTTGCTGTAGAGCTTTGAAGTTGCAACCACTTCGTGCCAAGACACAAACTGCTGCTTTCTTTTCCTTCACAGGAAAACATTGCAGAGGGGATAAACCCTTGAGATGATGCCATTTACTGTTTGTTTTTACTTAATTTTGAAAGCCCTCTAGGCAGAAAGTATACAACCATGCCCACAGAACAGATTTTCTGAGATACAGCATGGAAAATATGTTGCTAAAGGAAAAAATTCCAACCATCATTCCCACATTGGGAACAGATACTTCCACATTTAGTCCCCCATATTTTTTTTGATGTCTGTGATAGTTGCTGTTTCTGAATGTCTTTCAGTTGCTACCATAAGGGACTCACGTGAGATCTTGTGAAAGCACTGCATGGTACATACCCTGGCAAGGCTGGAGCAAGAAGCTATTTCAAAAAGCCTACTGAAAACTCAGAGAAAGCAGTAAAGAGTTCTTTCCAATAGCCTGCATTCTGTGTTAGAATAAACTTTTTCTTCAGCTGAACACAGATTTATCAAGTTGTAGCCCTGTTAAGGGAATAGGCAATAAATACGCTGATCATTCTACTGTCTCCCATGGTCTCAGCCCTGGAAATGGGCTTCCTGCATGTAAGATGCACGCACGCACACATACATACACACAGACCTCCCATTCTGTAATGTAAATAAATCTCTGATCGTGCAGTCTGAGGAGGAGGATTTTCTGTAGGATTTTTATTTTCTATGGACTTTTTCCCATTTCTTTCTCAAGTTAGATAAGCAAGTTTCTTCTTCTGTGTCAATTATCACTCAACAAGGGTCAACTTGAGAAGTAAATGCACCCTCTCAGTGTCTGTTGGGTCCTGAGTCTGTTTCTTCAAGAAATATAGGGATAACTATTGTTTTTAATTCCCCTCCCCAAAACTACTATCTGAGGCAGGATGAATGCAACTGAAACTACTTTTCATTTCAAATTCCAGCCTCACATGAAGCACATATACAAACGTAAGTAATTCTATACCTTACATACGTAGAGCTTAAAAGCAAGTAAGTATCTCATTACAGCTCTAGGCCTTCCTGACAGTAAAATAGTCCTCAACCATTTAAAGATATACTTTCACTGCAAGCTAACCTGATTTGTGCTGAAAACTTACAGCTCATTCATGGTGCAGCTGAGGCCAGCACCCTGTCTGTTTCTGGGATTTCTGGAAACACAACCCTTACCTTAATGCTGTAGAACAGTACAATTTATAACTATTATCCTCTATAAGGAAATATGTGGGGAATTAATCTGCATTTCTAGCCAAGACAGAGGAGAAACTACAGGAGGGCACTTGAGGTCAACACAAACTACTCTGGATCACTCTTATGAGCACTACCAGTACTTACACTGGGTAACTACCTTCAATGAAAGTTTTGTAAAGGCCACAGCAGGCTGCTGGCAGAGGTTGGAAAGTACAACCAGGCTTGGGAGAAAATGTGTCTTGTATGTAGATAGGAAGGTAAATATCAGTAACACTTAAGCAAGACTATAAACTATATGTGCCTTAAAGAGATACTCCAAATCCTCACTCTGTGGAGATAAGTTAATACTTGCATACATTCTTCTTTGTCAACATAAAAGCTCTGGAAACTGGTCTTGTGCCACTTTCACATTTCCAACTGCCTGAATGTGCAGGTCACAACTTAGAGAGTCAGAAGGGGCAAAACTCTCACATGAAATTAAAACTAATATGATACGATAATAATTTGGGAACCTTTCATTTATTTTTAGAACTCATCCTGTCCAGATTTACTTTCTTTTCGTCTCCCCAGCTTAGAAAGCCAGTCTTGCTGTTTCTGAGGTTAAAGTCAAGATTTGCAGGTATTACAAAAATCCTAGTTTCAATTTAAGAAAAGAAGCACTGAAAATTGCAATGGTCAATGGTTGACAAAATGCATGTAAACTGGGACATACAAATACAAGCTGATATGCTGAACGCACAAGATGATACCAAAGTTTTGAAAATCTGAAATGAATTCCCTGCATTGTTATGTTTTTATAATACCACCTAAATAAATAAGATTTTACAGTGTAGCAGGATAGATAAGCAGGACATTATTAAAACCAGAGGAGATGTAGTCCTTTAGAGAAAGAAAAAAAAATTAATCTACTGAATAATGGGAAAATATCAGAAGTCCCCAAATCTCCTATAAAATATCTTAAGGTCTGTTCACCAAGACATGCACTAAATTTTGCATAGTTAGTCGTCACAAATCATTCAGGCACTGAAAGACTGTAGTTTATATAAGAGTTGTTTTGTGTTTTATTAGCTATTTTGTATTATGTTATTAAATATAATTGCAGTCCTTAATGTATAAAAGCTCGATATGTACTACATTGATGGCTATCTAGCAGGATGCTAGCTAAACAATGAAGTAAAAAATTAAAGGTTTTTCAGGATAATTTAAGTCTATATAGATGGTAGTTTTAGATACACAAGATACATGAAGCAATTAGGGAATCAATTACATTAGTTGCTTTTTTGCCACAAAGGACTATTAAATATACAGTCTTGTGACTGGACTTAGAGCAGAGATTTCAGTTAGTCATCTAAGTGTTACATCCTCCTACATTGAACTTTTGCCCTTAGCTTTAGCATTTACAGAGGTATTTCATTGTGCAGATAATTAACTTCCACTTTTCAATACATAATTATAAATAAACATATATTCAATTGACCAAAAGAGCTCCCACTTATATGATCTATGGACTCTTAACTATCTTTCAGCATTGACTCTGTTCTTCTGCTAATTTGCAGTGGAAATTCTCCTCACTTACATGTATTTCTGTTTGCACACTGTCGCTCCCCATTTTCAAGAAAACACTGATCACAGAACTAAAGCTTTGACTTTGAAAAACAGACAAGGAGGTCTATATTACTCTTTTAGTTCCCAGACTTGGAATGCACTGCTGCAAAACCACAGCTGAAATGAAAAAAAAAAAACCCAGGTTGTCTAAATTTTAAGAAGTCATCCAAAAGAGTGGGTCTGTTTTTCCTCTCTGCTTCAGCATGCTTTATTTATAGTAATCACATTTGATAGTAATTACCAAGCGGTAACCTTCACAGGACAGTTAAAACTACTTCTTCAGTTTTGCTGGATTTGTTTTTAGCTGGATCAGGTGTGTGATCTGTTCATCTGTTCACTGGTGCCAGTCCAGAGGCAGTGGAGGCAGACAGATAGAGCTGAGAGAACTGGGAAGACAAATTACCACTTGAAAACTAGTTTTGAGGTAGGGAAGATGGATGCTGATTCCCAGTAATGACCTCTTTCTTAAGAGTAATAAATACACTGGGAGCACACAGGGCAAAATCAGATTCAAAACGTAAAACATTACACATACTCTGCTGTAATGTGATTAGCACCTTAGTGCTGATGGTCTAGGCATATGAATGCGGCAAGGTTCAGGGAGAGAACAACCTTCACTACTAACTAGTGTGGCTGTAGAGCATCTGAAAAAGATACTTTGTGAGTCAAAGTTTGTTTATTTGTATCTATAGCATAGTTTTAAAGCTGAATTTTAATTACAATTCTGAGATTAGTTTCTGTTTTCTGTCCATTACAGCTACTGCTGGGCACTTCCGTTTTTCAGGTGCTCACCTTGAAATAATTTCAACTGTCCTGAGTAAGTCAGTGCAATGGGAACCATGGGTTCTCCACACCCCTGAAAGGACTTGAGGGACCACACCATCATAAACAAGAGAATCAAATTAAGTACACACAAGTAGCTAAAGAGGCACTTTTGGAAACGTTGCCCTCATTTTCTTTGTTTCGTAAAAGAAATACAAACACATGATTTGCTTTGGTATTACAAGAACTGATGTGTCATGCTTGTAAGACTAGATTGAGTCCCTCTAAAGCCAGTACCGTGTAAGAAATACTGTACTTAATATGAATTTACCAGACATTCACTTGTAAAACAACTCTGCCAAATGACACATGCATTATTATTTAATAGCATAACAATTTAACATATGCTAATATGTTGTGACAGTTTGAGGAATCTCTCCATACACAGCATATGAATGGTGATTATTCTGAAGGATTTGGTGCCTATAAAATCACATACCTGTCCAACAGCAGCTGCAGAACATCCAGGAGTCATTAACTAGAAATAACTTTGCTCTAGCGATATGATAAAAGTACTGGGGAAGCTGAAGGAAACTGAAAGCAACGAAGGAAATGTCAGACTCAGGGAATTTCTTTGATTGCAGCAGTGGAAGAAGTTGTGGGGGTTTTCTTGCAGGGTATGTGGGAAAATTTTAAAAACAAGAAAGAAGAGACAGACAGGAGGATCTGAAGACCCCAGAAAGGCTGTCCAAGACTTCAGCTGGTATCTGGAGTGATGAAGACACCAGAGAAGATGTTTTCTTTTTGCTTTTTTGTGTAAAGAAAATATAGTTTAGAAGTTAACTTGTAAAACCAGAATGTTCCTTGCAGTAATTGCCAGAGGCTGGTACGGTGTTAAAATGGCAAGCAGTGTACTCCTAACAGTTCAGGAGACACTGCTGATGAGACCTTAGGAGACTAGTATTGGTTTTATTGCCTAGAGCCATGGAAGACAGCGGACAGAGGGCTTGCACCGTGGTAATGAATCTGAAGAGCTCATAGATGCTCACTGGACTCTGAGTTGACTCAAGTTTACAACAGCACAGCATCAAGTGTCTGAATCCCAAAACAGAAATTTGAGATTTTTTTGAGAAAGCTTGGACAGAGCTGTGACACACAAAGACACACACACATATATGCAGGGTAGTGTTCAGTTTCCTAAACTTGGGTGTCTACAGCCACTTGAGATGCCCCACAGTTTTGGAAATGTCTGTACAGAAATGGCAAATATGACACAGAGCCTTCTGGGGAGCAGCCCAGAGCACCTCAGGTGGCACCTGGCAATTGTGTTCAGCTAACTGAATCCCAGCCCTCACATATTCCTCTTTTTCAGAAGGAATGTAATTCAATCACAGCATTTTATTTCAGACCATTCTTCAAGCCTTGCCAGGTGGGGGCAGAACAGCTTGTATGAAGGCAGTGGTGACAAAGCTGATCCTCGTTCTTCTGCTGGGCACGGCTACGTCTGCTTCTCTACCTCCAAGACAGACCAAACTTCTGTCCCCATGAAGGCAAGGTTTGTTTCATAATGCAAGCCATTGACTATTAGGGGGACATTTCCAACATATCTGAGAATATGTAATATACAGCCTAGTGTGTTTCTTGGTTAAAAAACAAAGTACTATCAACATCGAAAGAATATCACATATAATGTAGAGCAAACAAACTGCATATTTTTGGTGATAAGCTCAGAAAAGAAGCTGAACAAAATTAAGTTTTTAACTTGCTAAGGATCAGACTGTTTTTCTCTATGTCAAATACTGTGCCTAAACGATCCCTGCCATCTAAAAAGCACCAAGAGCTTTTCAAATATTACTCTGTAAAGCCATCACCATGTTTCCTATTCTTTTCCACCAGAAGGCCACAGACATACCTGCTGAAGTTTCTCTGAATTTGTCACTAGTCTTCTTCTTCCGCCATTTCCAAGGTTTAAAGATTTTGCCAATGGTGGAGAGTTTGCCCTTCCTCTTGAAAGGGGGAGTTTGGGATCCTGGGGCCGGTCCACCCGAGTTAGCGATTGAAGCTTTATCCAAACCATCAACTGTATAAACAAGAAAAGTAAAGGTAACTGGAGGATGGAAAACAAAATGGTACCTGACAGCTAAACTCTTCCACTATCAGATTGCAGCAGGCTGTGTTTGGATCCATGTGATTTCTGTTCCAGTTGGCAGCCAAGGGCCATTTGATTGCAGCATATGGTCAGAAGCCAGCCTGCACCCCAGCTAGCCCTGGCCTCCACTGCTGCTCAGCACCTCAACTGCAGCAAGCCAGAATTTGCTTCTCATAATGTATATCTGGCAAGTCTGCATAGCACTGTGGTTTTCCACTGCTACTGGAGAATTTCTTTGAACATATATTTGGGTGACTTTTTCCCTGCCTTTGACAAAACTGAATAGCTGTCACCTTATAGAAAACAAAACTCTTGCAGTGTAAAAAATAAATGATTTCTTTTGAATGAAACAAATCCTTTCTTGAATGAACTCTAAAGATAGTTGTTCTGGAAGTGGAATGGAAATAGGTCTCTTTGATATCCCTGGTAATCAGTCATTCACAGCATAGCCTGCCGTGAGTCAGGTTTCTTATTAACAAAACATATCTAACAATAAGCTTTTGAGCTATAGCCAAAATTTAACGGAGGATTACTTTTCTGCAAAAACATACTGGGTGATATGAAAGACAATATTTATCATTAATGGCTGTAACAATTGAGTTTTGTGAACCAAATTAAGACTCATTCCACAACATGCTGCAGCATACAGTTAGTTTCGTGGACATTTCCCTGAGAAGTCCACTACTATTTATTTCTATTTTAGAACAGGTTTCTTAGAGCCTTCCATTCATGGACCTGCAAACACTTCAAATACTCTTATTTTTATTCACGTGAGCAGCTTCACTGCAGTAACTGCTGTTAACTTACGTACATAAAATTAATCACAGGCTTAAATGTTTGCGGCATACGGACTCTGTAATTGCTTTCATTCATCTAAACATTCTAATTATAACCAATTCAGAACAGAGTTGATGCCACTCTGAACAGTAATAACGATAATCATAGATCATTAAATCAAAAAGTGCTATTCAAAGGAAACATCACTGTCCCCATTTTACAGATGGAAGATATGAGGCACAGAATTGTTAAGTGCTTAATTTCATGTTTGCCAAATGGCTTCCTGAATCCTGGTCCTGTGTCCTAGTTGCTAAAAAGATACATATTCAGGCACATAACATCATTGTACAATCTTACTATTCTGTTTCTTGTACAAATGGCATTTAATGAGTCCTATATTTGTCCTAGACTTTAGATTGATACAGGATGCTAAGAAAAAAATATCTTTCCTGTGAGAAAGCTGATGTAATGCAAACTGAGTCCAAGAAACTTTGCTTCCAATGTTTTGAAATAAAGTACTGGGGAAAAAGATCCATTGTATACCTTTATTCAAGTCTGTGGAGTTAAAATCAGAGATAAATTTGTATGAAAATGATAGCATTTAAATCAATAAATCTCAGTTATACCATAAAATGTAACAAATTCTGCACTGTCAGACAGAAGGACCAGAGATATGGAAAACTTCCCCATGACAAATTACTGTTGTTCAGATGGATTGAAATTTAAAGCATTTATTTGAGTGATTGCCTTGGGTATTTTCTGATCTGTAACATGAAGATGGAAGAAAGTCATGTAAAAGGATTTGAAATGTAAAATCCAAGATTATCGCAAGGGCTCAGGTATGTCTAACCCTTAAGAGAGTACTAAACCCCGTCTTCCTCACTTGTGCACCCTAGAGAACAAGGCACTCTTCAGGGAGGTATACTCTGAGACTCCCTTAAAACCAGCTGCCATCCTACACACCCTGAGAAGCCAGGTGAGAGGTGGGGATGAGAAGACCACCAAAGGCAGCAAGCAACTCCACAGAAAGAGAGGGGTATGGGACAGCAGAAGGACCCTGGCAGGGGTGCCTTGCCTGGAATTAGGGACTGCGCTTTTGTTTAGGCTTACAGACACTGCTTATGGAGGGCAATTCCCTATGGAATACAGATGCCTCTGCTGAAAATAATGTATCTAAGGAAGTACATTTACTTGAAGAGTAGTTACAAAGGAAGAGAACTAAACTTCTCTTGGCAATTCCAACTTACATAAGAAGGGACAAGGGCCACAACTTATGGCTGGAAAATGTCCACTGAGTTGTAAGGAAAACGCTTCCAGGAGATGGGTGGTGCAGCAGTGGAGGTCTTGGGAGGTTTTGGAGGCTCAGTCAGGCAAGCCAGGGCTGACCTCACCTAATGCTGGTAATAGCCCTACTCTGAGTGAGGGACTGGACCAAGTGACCCCCCAAGGTCTCAATCAAGATTTCCATGGTCCTAAGGGATGTGGAAAGACACAGTTGCTCTGTGAAATCAGCGTTAGTAAACCCAAGGAATCAGAAGTGAAGTGCTGAAGAAAGGACATGAGGATCTGTTGGCTGAAGAGTTTTGTCCTGGGACAGGAGCCAAGCATTATCTCACTGGCAGAGGCAGTCCATCAGCTCATTAGAGCGAAAGGCTACCCGCCCTTTGGAGGCAGCGGGACAAAACCCATGTTCTTGTCTCCAAACAGTTTAGAAAGGCTGGGTTATTGATGTGAAGAGCCTGCACCCTGGTGATAGACAGCATGATCTTTATGACTACTAGAACATAGATCTTTTCAAATCCGCCCGGGGTCATGGAGTCCAGCCTCTTGCAGGCAACCACTTCCACAAAAGCCGCATCTATATTTTTTCCTCCTGTGCCTACCAGCAGGAATGGAGGATTATAGCTCCAATAGCTCCCCACAGAGAAACAGGGAGTTGCATCAGTCCGTGCTCTGCCCTCTGCTGAAAATATTTAACTCTGAAATAATGACATTCATCCTAGCTAAAGAAATCTGACTGCTTCAGATGAGCTAATATATGAAAAAGGACCCATTTAGTGATGAACAATTCTGTTCAGGAAGACTGCCACTTCTGAAAACAGGATTCAATAATAACTCCTTCCAACAGTAAAAGATGAGGAATTGATTTACCAAATGAGTTCAATAAGTCCTCATAATTGAAAATTTACTAATCCACTGGCCTTATACCAGTTCCTTCATTTGAAAAAAGGACTCAAATATTGATCTGGAAAGGAGCAATAAGCACAGCCAAACATCACAGACTTTAGAAATAATCTAAGATAGAATAACATTTCTAGGAAAAAAAGACTTATTTATATTCAAAAGCAATCATAAGATAACACATTTTACCAATTAATAAACTGCCTAGAAAAAACAAAAACAAAAAACAAAACCCCAAAACCAAACCAAATACAAGTTCAGCAATGACGTTCCTGAGCATTTATGGAAAGATCTTTTCCAAAGCTATTACCCCTCATCTCTGAAACACTCAGCAGCAAATTGATTATTTGCTTTATAGGTCAAGTATTACCTAAAAATAAAGCAGTATATTTTTCACCTCAGAGAGCTTGTGTACCTTCTATTAATCATTATGAACATTATACATACTCACTGAAATTAAAAGAAACATCTTAGATTTCCAAGATTAGAGGAGCTTGGTCATTTGTGTTACTCTTTTCTTTGTTACAATGTCATGAAGTCCTGCCTTCTTCTGACCATCTTCAAAAGCCAGTGAATCACTTAACTGCCTTCAATAAACATCAGATTTGACATTAAGACTTTAAACTACACTACCTGCATAGTTTATGATAATACATTCCAGTCCTTTGCGCTAGGTGTAGATTTTACATCTGAAGGATATAAGATGTACAAGGATAAAAAGTATATGAGCCGTGCATGTTGATGTCACACAAAGAGGAGATTTTGTTGTAGACCAACAGCAACTCTGAGACACCGCGAAGCCAAATCGTGTTGGCACAGGCCATGAACTAGATGAAGGATACAAAAAGGACAGCCGCTCTTTAAGCCTATGGGCAGCCAATAACTTTGCAAAAGCAAATTACAACAAAACAACTTACCTAAAGTCCCATATAAATTCCTCTGAATTAAACAGCTGTGATTCTCTGGTTCTAGACCTTTTGTTATAAAATGCAGTAAGACTATTTTTAAAAGTTCAGACTTAGAGAAAGTTCATGATCAGAAAAAGACAGCTGCCCTAAGTTGTTCTGTTTTTTACTTGTGTATCTTTTTACTCTTGGCAGTGAAACTGGAAAGCCAGTAGAAGAACCTAACCTCATGAGTGAATGCTAGGAGTAATACAAGATATATGGGAAAAAAAAAAAACCTAACCAAACACTACACCATGATGTCCTTATGCTATTCTTCTTCTAGTAAAACTACATTTTAATAGTTGATAGATTAAAATTCCTGGTTTGCAGTTTACTACAAGTAATTTGAGTCACTGACGAAATAATAAAGGTCAAACCTGAGTAATTAAGTAGCTAGCTACAGTAGGAGTAAATTAAAAACATATTTTTGGTAGAAGAATCCTTTACTGCATCTGAATACTTTTAAACTTCCTCATCACAACAGTCCACATGTACATTTAGTCCCAGTGAGAAAGATTTTATTGGATAGACTTTGTTGTAATCTAGTACGGAATGTCTTATAAAATTGCTGTTTAGTAATTGTTATCTAAAGGGTATTTTAAGTAGACTTTTGTGCTGTGTGGCCAACAGTAACACATGATATGAACAACATGAATCACTTTAATTTAATCTTACAGACACTCCACACTAATAACAAATACACCGGGATCAATACTAATAAGCAAAGTTTAATTACTTTATTCTTGTCACAAATAATCTTCAGATCCTGGAGTAAAAAGCACTTAGGGCTACATCCAATAAAAGAAATAAAGCAGAATTTAGGTGTGTTTGTCAAAAGTTGTGCTATTGGGAGCCTGAAAAACTCTGATTAAATGCTCCTTGGCTTTGAAAGTAGAGATGCTATAACCCACAGCATCAATACCGTCTGAAATCTCTTCATCTCTGTATGTAAAGCAGCATTCATACTGGAATTTCACAGCAGAATAACTTTGGTGATGAAGGCAACCTTGGAAATTTCTTCTCCTCACTTGCATCTGCTCATTCCTGACCCACAAAAAATATGCCATTCCTTCAGCTGCAAAAATACAACTGTTCATTGCGCTTCATCGTAAGTAGATCCCTTAATTGTCCAGACCAAAAATGCCCTCCACCCTCTTTCCTTTCTAAAAGGTTATTTTTAATCTTGGACATTTCAGTGAATTAGTCTTCAGCACGATCCTACAAACACTTGAAGTGTCAAAGCTGGGTGAGGAGTGGGCTGTGGCACAGGGCAGGAGCCAGTGTCTGGGCTGGGCAGGAACCTAAATCAGCTTCACAGCTACAACCAGGATACCAGGACACTCCAGCTATGAACCTGACAGCTCAACATAGTCTGGCACATACCATGTGCCTGAACCTCGATGAGTCTACCAAATAGACATGCTTTTGCCTACAGCATTCAAAGGGTAGGTGGAAGTCTTGGGTTCCTTTCCCCTCCTGAATACAGTGTTGAAGCATGTTATCCTTCACTTCCTGAAAAAACCCATCCCAATTAGGAGCAGGAGTCAATGTCCTCTGCAGAAAGCAGTTCTGGGGCCATTCAGCCATGAGCAAGAGAGAACAGCAGGGGAAATGTGAAGTTGTACTGGGGTAGCTAAGTTTGCACATTCACAAAGATATGGGAATTCATACACATCATGGGTGATGTAATGAGTATGGGTCTTCTGCAAGAAAAAGTCACTGTACTTCAGATGAGAATGTACAATATCACTTGAATCTTTCTGATACAAAAAAAAAGCATTACAGGATTGCAATGCTATTAGGCCTTCTGAATGAGAAGTTGGAAGTGATTTTTTCTTTACTCTGTCTATTCACCTCCCCAGCACTGTTCTGCACAACTGTTCTAATCTTGCTGGAGATCTGGAATGTTAAGGGATTCTTTCTCACATCAGAGCTGTTAAGAACAAGATGGTACCGGCAAAGTGGCAAATTCTCTTCTTTCCCCACCCCTCTGGGTGCTGAATCTTGCATGTTGCAATTCCTTCTCCCACCCACTTCCCTAGAGGACTAGCCACCTGCAGGTCTGCTCTGGATCCTGGTTATATAGCAAGGCACAGAGTAGCCAGGTGAAGGAAAGGTTTGTCTCCTTCCTCTCCTCCTCTGGGCAACATGATCAAGAGGGGAAAAGGCACAGACCCAAGCACTCCACCAATATCCAGGTAGTAAGGTACTACTGACACCTAATGCTGTTACTAGTATTAGATATCTTGCCATATTACCATGTTATCACTACATCACCCTTAAACTGTGTGAGGATAACCTTTTTATTGGAATACAGGTGAGCCAGGGTCTCATCTAACCATGAATGAATTTAGAAATGCAACAGAAGACGCAATGGCCTCATTGTCACAAATGGGGATAAAAGCTACCTCATGCGTGGATTTGGGTCTGAACGATTTCTGTGCTTATTAACTACTGGTTAGCCAGCACAGATATTTTTTTCCCCTTCTCACTGCAACCAGCAGCCCTGCAAGGATGTGCTGTAAAAGTAATCTTGGTTTATTGAGACCTCAGAACCTCTTCTGACAATGTTATGATTTTCTGTACAGTCTAGCCAAAGGTCACAGAGCTGGGAGCCATGGTTTTTATGCCAGCAAAATCAACATGTTTATGCAGCTGCATATTATCCCCATTTAGTGACAGGAACAATAAGTCATTGACTTGCTGCAGAGTATGGTAAGCTGCTTATTCCTGGGGCTTACGGAAAAATTCAAGACGCTGCATGGTAAAATGTTTGACAAGGCCATTAAAAATCAGAAGTCATTCTGACACTATCAGTGTCATTTTCAATACATATCTCAAATTCTGTAATGCTATATCTATTTTTCCTGACCAGAACCAGATGGAAAGATGGGTAATTTTTCTTTCTCCCTTTTTATTTTCTGCTTGGAAGGGGGAAAAAAGTAATTAATCCCTAGCGGATAAATGGACAAACAGGAGAGCTATAATCTACCTTTGAGCTGCACAATGAATTGGCATCTGAATGCCTTTGCCTTGCCATACATCTGGAGTTTAACTCTGGGGAAACTCTGTGAAGACCTAATTGACTTGATTGTGTTTTAATTAAATGAAAGGAAAAAGCTGAAGTTCAAATGTAGGCGGCTGAATGGTAGTTTCCATATGGAACACCCAATACTGCAAAATGTTAATTGGACCTCCTGCTGGCGAGGAGCTAAACAAGATGGGTAGCGGCTACTTCAGAGGGATGCTGGCTGCTGCCCTGAAACAGCCGGAGGGGATCCTCCGGGGATAACCACGGCAGGAATGGATACAACTGCCTGAATGCCTCCAGGTTTCTACAAGGATATATGCACAAATGCCTTTTCAGTTGCTGGAGTCAAGCTCACATGCATTTATTTCACATGCCTCCCACATTCCAGTTCTCACTCTCTTACCTGTACACCTGGGATTAATTTGCTCACAGCCCGGAAGAGTTGCTCAGCTACCTGCCTCTTAGGTAGGAAGCTGTGCAAGACGCTGGTCCCCAGAAAGCAAGGGGACCTTACCCTGGCTTCTTACTTGCTACCTTACACAGGGTGCAGTAAACAGAAGTGTTAACTTTAGGGGCTGAGACATGCTTGCTGCTTCACTGGGGTAAAGCACAAAGGACCTCTTTGCTTTAGTTACCTTAAGTGTTGTTCTGTGTTTTTTTTCTGGCCACTATAACCACACCAACTTAAGTGCTCTTGGTTGCTTTGTCAAGTTACAGGTTATAACATTATCATATTAGTTACTGCAAAATGTCTCTTGCTAATGCAACCCAAATGCCAGATGACGCACTTGTAATGTGCAGCTTCAGAGTTACTTCACAGTATGGTTTTCACTCCCATTGGGTTAATTCTAAGAAAAAAAAAAAAAAAAAAAGAGAAAAGCACAAAGTTTTAGGGCACTCTGTAGAGAGACTAGAAATACCACAAGCAATATAGATAGACAGGGCTACCCAGGCTAACTACATTAAACTTCTCACACAGGAACCTTGTGCAGACAAGCAGAGCTCTTGTCTGCTACATCTACCCTGGCGTGTGAGCTGGGGGGATTGTGCAGTGCATTAAACACTGCAGTTACACCTCTGCAATCACACCACCTCTCTTCTGATCTGTTTCTGTATTAAAACATACAAAAGATGTTCTTCAGGTCTGAATAAAAATAAGGACCTGGCCTTATGCTTGCAATATGCCCACAAGCCTGTGTTTGCAAATTAATTATTTACATTTTGGCATCAAGCAGTCCTTATTAAAACACCTGCATGATTTCTTCCTCCTCTTCAGTTAAATGTTTACTTCCATTCTTTTGGCTTCCTACAAAACGAGTAAGTGAACACTTAGCAAGCCGCATTGAAAGTGATCTGGGCGAAACTCTTCTTGCTACCTCCTCTCTGACCTGAACACAGCTGGCTCTGACCAGAAGGACGCAGGTTGCTTGCTCTTTTTTCTCAATTCCAATACTTTAGCAGAAAGCAGCAAATGGAAAACTTCCAGAGAGTTACATTTTCCAGATACATGAAACATCAGGTCAAAGGTCAAATTCTGGATCCAAGCAACTTCTCCACAAAAACTAGGGAAAAAAATAATCCAGACATTGTAACAGAGATGTAGGAGGATAGAAAACCCAACAACTAAAAGTGCTGTATATAAAAGAGAAAATGAACCACTCTGAAGAGCTGAGAATTGAAAATTCATGATTCTTGTGTCAGAATATTGAGGAATAAATCTCCTTGGAATACAATGGTATAGATTTCTATTTATAGTTAAAAACCTTTCTGGATAATTTTGTAATTCCACCTAGAAGTAAGCTGCATGTACTCATCTTGTTAAACTCTCTACTGATATTTTTAAAAAGTCACATTCTGAAAACCAGAACCGCAGGACAGGAAATCTGTCCTTACTGACTGCTCTTGGCTTAGCCTTAATAGAGGGAAGGAAAAATAAATACAATAAGTTTACAACAAATATTTTTTGCTACAGGCAAGTGGCAAAACTTCCCAGCAGATACTGGCTAAAACTGTGAAAATTAACTGAAGTGAGCACATGGATCCTCTCCTGTATTGTAATGAACATGAATTAAAAGAAAACGTTTCTGTCATAACTAATAGGTATTAATACTGATGTCGAGATGAAACTGAATGAGGTGTATTAACAGGGAAGGCTAACCAGCAAAGTAACTCTCCATCTGCCCCAAATGGGCTAGGAACCCTGGGATGTCCTGTCCTAGCAGCAGCAGCAAGCACCCACTGAGGCACAGATAGGTGAGGGACGGTCCCCAGCCTTGGCTCATCCCAACAGGAGAGCCAGGGTGATATGTCCCAACCCATGCAGTCCCAGAAACTTGACAGGATAAGAAACACAGTCCACAGAAATTTGGGGAAAACTGAAGGACACAAGGTGAACGCAAACCTTGTCATTTTAGGAGCCCATTTGCCTTCAGAGAGGGAACTAGCACACCCTCAGATGGCCACCTACTTGCTATCTGAGTCAAAAACCTAGCTAAACAGCCAAAGTTACTATGGGCTCTATCTAGCTACTCTCCTCTCCATACTGTGCCACGACCATTTGTGAGGCTGCACTTGATCACTGCAGTGAGCCAGAAGAAAAACAACATTTTGTCTAGGCTTTTAAAACTGAGGTAGTTCCTACCACTGATGCAGGAGATTCAGGCTCCTATGTCAGTGGTTTTGCTGACCAGGCTGAGCTGGGTGGCATGCCATGGAGTTGAGGCAGGAAAAGAAAAAGAGGGGATGGAAGAGAAAATTGGGAAGATACAGAGAATTTCTGCCATGAAGTCAGCGCCTGAGCTTGCTGCCAGTAGATGTGAGAGCTGAACCTCACAGCAGCATGTCCCAAGCCCCTCACTTCAACCCCATTCACCACGCTAGCAGCATGGGAGCTAGCTAACACCACTAGCTATTTTCCTCTACCACACAATGAGCAACCTGGTCTAGTGGGAGATGTCAATGACAGCAGCAGGGGGGATGGAATTAGATGATCCTAAAGGTCTCTTCCGACCCAAATCATTGTATGATTCTATGACAGAAATGAGGAAGGACACATCTCTCCACATCCTACCCCATCCTATCCCCATTCCATCCCACCACAACTCATTCCAGACCACACAGCACACTTGCTAAATACAATTCTGTATGAACATTACACATACGCTTTTCCCTGTAGTATTACTATCTTTCACAATTGAAGTGTTTATACATCTAAGAGCAGGTTTAGTTTTGAGGGCTTCCATCCCAACGCTTACTTGTACTTAAGTACTATAACAAGGAGCTCTTGATCTACAAGTATCAGAACATTTACACAAAAGAACCTTTAGGAGCAATTTGATCAGTCGTGTAATTAAATCCCCTGTTACAGGACAGTCTGGAGCTTGTGCTGCCTTTTAAAAGTGACATTTTACTTTATACTGGCACCACTTCAACACCTTTTTTCTAATACAGGAAACAGCATATTGCACTGGATCAAATGTGTGTAAGTCAAACCTGAAGCAAACAGTTTCTGTTTGCAGCCCTGCTGGCCTCAGAACCCCACTGGGGAGGTCAAAGACACTTTTAAATCCAACCAGCAAATTTCTGAGTGTTGCTGTCATCGCGAATGTTTGTACAAGCCATTAGATCTTCAGTTTTTGTAGAGAAAACCACATGGATTTTTAAGTTCAGTTTTTAGCTGCCTTTAAAATGTTTGTCTTTGTTGCTAGATACCGGCTTGGATAAACAATAATAATAAAACTCCAACATGCTCAGAAGAAACTATTAATGACTGAACACAGCTCCTCCTCTCAGTCAAAATGCCAACTTCAAAACCACAGCTTGTAAAAATTGTTCATATCACTCTGTACCTACAATATCACAACTCTGAATGCCGCCTAACTCATCTTCTCTGCTATGAGGAAATGGGAGTTGCCAAGCTGCAGCTGACTTTTATTCCGCATCATGTTTCATTACTCGCTCCATCCCCAGCCGCACGGCCAACAGTTGTTTTATTCCCTGTATCTTGCTCTTTATTAAGGCCAGGGTGGGGAAAATCAGGCACAAGCTGACATATTTGTCAGCCCAGCTGCTCTTTCTTTGCCAATTTAAACTTGGATACTTAGAGGCATGTTTGTGTAAAAGAACAGGTCTGTGGGCAATTTGTGATGGGATTCAGGTATACTCTAAAAACCAGTGTGTTCCCTTTCTTACACAATGAAGAAATAGTAATTCCATCAGGCAAGCTGGTGGCAATGTAAATCACTACAGCAAACCCCAGTGGAATTACAGGACTATCTTCACGCAGATTTGAAGGCTGTATTCACACACATTTTAGATCACATTTTTTCTGTAGAATCAGTGTTTACAGAAGTGAGGCACAGATAGTCAAAAAGCTTTGGTTGGAACAAATTGCAAACAAGAAAGCTGCTCCCCTTTGTCTCATTGCACTGGGATGACATGCTGGGAGACTGCTCTGTTTGCAACATGGAGGTGGGGCTGGAAACCAAGATCCTACTTCCCTGTGGAAGAACCAGCAGAGCTCTCCTTTTAGGGCCAGCCACTAGCCCAGGACTAACCAAAACATGAAGACCTCCTCAGAGAGAAAAGGGGTAAAGAAAAGGGTGAGGAGACATCTCCTTGTAAGAGAAGACACTGAGAATACATTCTTCTTCTCTTAGGGGAAAACAACTGCTCTGCAAGAGCATCATCAACATGGCAGATACATAATTGATACCCTCCTTTCCACTTGCTTGTTTCATGCTGTAGTTGAGGTCCCCACTTCTCCTCTGTTCACTGTTAATAATGGATGACTGTATTATTGCAGTGCTTAAGTGGGCTGGTCATAGATCAGGACAAGATCTTTGTGACAAGAGCTGTACAAACAAAAACCATAAAGACTGTTCTTGCTCCAGCTCTAAGTATAAAACGAAAGAGAACAGTTTGAACAACAAATTTCTTATTTTTCATTGCCACCTGCTCAGCTGTTGCATTTTTAAGACTTCTTTTTAGTACCCCAAAGTCCGTATGATTTTGTTTGTAGCATACCCTTTTCTCACACCTCTCATTCAGACATCCCATCATAAAATATATTCTTGTCACCTGCAGGCTAAAAGAAAATGCCAACTTGAACTTCTATGTGCCACTTGAAACTGAATTGTTTCAGCTGGAGCTGGATGTGCATTCCTTGAACTGGAAAGCAACTACCCACAGAAGAAATACCACACCCCATCTTCTACATTCCCAATGCATTTTAATGCAATACTATCACAGAGCCTAACAACATTCATTCAGTACTTAGCTTCAACACACATTGTTAATTACAGTTTCAAATTGTGCCAGAGGTGATGCCTGATTGCCTGATGAGGAGATCTGAGCCCAGCCAGCTACGTCAGGAGGCACTACTGCAGTATGGTGTCTGGGAACACATTTCCTTTCCTTTTCCTACTGATCCAGGTGCAGTTGGGAGTTAGCAGTCCTTGTAGCCTAATGAGAAATTTTAAGTCTTCCAACCACCACTAAGATGTACTAAAGCTTCTCCTGCATCAGATAGTATACTGATTTACTTTGTACAAAACCCAATAGAGATAGCAAGAATAATTTAGCTTTCTTTACCCAGACTGATGCTGACAGAGGCCACTCCTGCTGTATGGAATGACACACTTCACTGTATTTTGTATTTTCATAAAGACTGTCTTTTAAGCCAACCAGTTTTCAGTAAGACTTTTTTTTTTTTATTATCCCTTATGGGTGCAGGGGTAAACCAGGTTACACGGCCCTTGAGTAACCAACAGCCAGAATACAAATGAAAACATGAAAACTGTTCACTTTAAAAATCGAACGAAATTGAAGTCATTCTTGCAACTATAAGGATTTCATTCATGCTATATTTACTTGGATTCTGTGGTATTTTTGTGAGTGCCATGACCATGCTCATACAGATGAGCTGAACACAAAAGCTTTCGGAATTAGCCCTATGCTTAGAAGTGCCATAGTAAAACCTTGATGAAAAAAGGTGGTGTAAAAAGCCTCAATATAACTGGTAAGCCCTGCGACTATTGCTAGCAACTCCAAGCAGCATTGGAAATTCAAAATCCTCCAAGTAAGTATGTACAACACCAGGGTTCACCAAATTCATCTTTAGCTTTATTTAAGCTGAGTAAAGTTTTCTTTTTTAAACCACTACCAAATGTTTTCCTAGAGAGGGAACATTATGTGATGGAGCACTTGCCTGTTCCCAGCGGTTCCTGAGAAAGTGAGCCATCCCTTAGGAAAGCCCACAGGAATACTTCAGAAACTCCTGCTGGTGTTTTCTGCCTGTCCCGACATTTCTCCTGCTCTCACCCTGGGCTTACTGTAAATCACTCAGCAGCTGATGTACCCAACAAGGGAGAGTAAAGGCTAATCATCTGCTCATTTAATAATAAATTGATACATGGATAGAGTCTCCCACAAAGGAGTGAGCAAACACTGTTTCCACTGACTGTGTTCCCATAAGGGTTTTCTCTGAACCTTTGCCCAGAAGCAGCCCATCCCAGCAGCCAGGGCTCACTTAGGTCCCTGCTTTTCCCACTCAGCGGCCTCCAAAACAACATCATTGCAGGGACCAAACGAGGTAAAGGAAAGCAGAGAGCCCATGAATGGATGTTCATGTCCCCATTCTGGTGTGTTCAGGTGGAACGCTGTAACCCTGGGCTGGCAACCAGGAGTTGAACCTAGCCTCCAAGCACACCTACAAGGCACAACATCGTCCCAGCCAGCCCCCAGTGCCCCTCCAACTGCGTGATTTGAAGCCCCTTCAACTCCAACCTTGACTGAAGGAGCAGAGTGCTCTCCTGTGATCCACAGCAATTTACCTCCCTCAGAAAACACCTCCTGAAAAATTCTCTTTGCCATGCTGAGCAAAGCTGCTGCGCAATTCCCTCTCCAGGGAAACACACTTTGTGTGTAAGAGCAAGTTTTGAAACAGAAAGAGGTTAACAATTATTCATTAAAAGAGTGCTTTCAAGCAGCTTACAAACAAATGACAGCAGCTTTCCTGAGCTTAGGGGAGGGGTTGTGACATTTTGGAAATTAAAAGAAGTGATAAAGGGCTCAGTCACTTCCTTGCCTCAAAAAGGGTTTATAATTTCCCCTAAACTTCCCTCCCATTCCTGACAGCATTCAAGTACTCAGCACACATATTCAACGTTTTAAACCCTATGCTCCCTTTTTCTCCTAGCTGAATCCTGAGCTCTGGGAGGGAGTGCCAATTTTCACCGCAGAAGGGACCCAAAAAGGTATCACAACATCACATCACACAGCTCCCGTCCTGGGCAAGCATTGCCCACACGTGGCAGCCGCTGAACTGATGGCAGCCCTATGTAGTGGACCTGTTATTTCCATTACACACAGAAGGTGCATAAGAACATCACCAGCTAGTCATACTGGACCCATCACATGCAGTGCTCACACAAGGTTTTTCAGAGAAAAACCTGAAACCATGATAAAAACATGTAGAAGCCACATAATTAAAATTGAACATTTCTGTATTTGGTAGGAGGCTTTCTGTATATCAATACAAATGTATAATACAAGGAATGTACACAAGTACAACAGCACAGCCTGACTCCAGTTAGAAAAATTTACTAGGAAAGCATCATGAACTAGAAAAGCATCACTGAATATTTTCTTGTTCCAGAAGGAATAAAATTAAGTTAAAATCAATCATTAACTGGCTTTTTTATTGTTTAATTCCCCTATAAGATCAAGAATAATATACGAAACTTGAACAGCAGAGGTACGCATGATGTAACTAACTCAAAGGTCTTTTGGCAAACCTTATGACATTTCGTGCATTTATGAACAGTGGTGAATGGGAACCAGGACTATAAGAATTTTCACTTAAACCAAAACTCAGAAGCTTCAGGTTTGTCAACTGACATATGCCCATAACACCAGGGCCCGTAGGAACAGGGACATTTTAAAGGCTACCCTATAGGATTCGGACAGGCATAAGCATGAGGAGGAGAAGCCCAGTTGAGCACCCAGCCAATGATCCACTGTAAGACAGCCCCCACCAGAGTGGCTCAGTGACACCGGAGCAGCCTGTTGGAGGGTAGAGTGCATGGATTTTTGTCAGGTCGCAGGGAAAATACTATCCTATTTCAGGTAACACCACCTCTGAAGAGGATGAGGAACCTTCATATGTCATGTCAAAGCTTCCAATCCAAACAGCCTCCTTCCTACCAAGCCCCATCACCAACACTGCCTTCCCACTCCAGTCATCCCCAATGTTAACTTTAAACTTCTGTTTTCTGATCCATTTAGGAATCAAAGGTTTGAGTGGAAAAGAATAATGCATTACTACAGTACATACATTTTCTTTATTTAAATGTACAGTGGCAGAATACTGTCCTTGCTGTGCTTTAGTCAAGCTGTTGAAGAGAATGCAGTCAATTTTATATGGTCAAAGTACTTCTTTGGGGTGTACCTGGATGTTGTTTTTATAAGTACAAAACTACTATGCCAGTAGGAATAGGTGAGTAATCAGTGACAACAGTGGAAGGACAGTAACTAAAATCATTACTGTAGGTTTTTATGCAAGGAAAAGACTGAATTGTAAAGAAATACACAGAGCAAGACAAAATAAATCCTTTAGATTTGCAAGTTTTCCCCACATTGGCATGCAAGTGAGCGCCTAAACCAGAAAGAATGGGCTCCCTGCTGGTATGTTTTTTTTATGAGATGAAACTGCCTGGTATTTATTTGTTTTTAAGAAATGGCTAATTTAATCAGCAGTGCTGCATCTGTTCTTCCTCCCTTCTCCCCTCACTCTTACATGGAATTTACATCATAGAGTAAAAAATTAAACTGAAAGAAAGAAACCTCTATCCCCATATATACAGAGGGAGTACCAATACTGGGGGTGGGGTGTGGTATAAAAAACAACTGGTCTGTGCCACCAGACACCTCCGTGCTCACTGGTGCTCAGTTCTGCCCCAAAACATACCCTCAAAGAAAAAACAGGTTGCCAAATGTGCTAAAGAGTAGCATTCCTATCCAGGAACTGTCAGGATGCAATGATGTTATCTGCTAAACCACAGGCACTTGTCTCCTCACAAAGCTAAAGGATGAGTTAGGTGCAGCAGCGGGTTAGCTCACTGTCTCCAGCTCTATTCCTCCACCATGGTGAGCTTGCTTAATGAAGGACTCACTTTTTATATATAGATATATTTTTTTTGTTCATCTCCTCTTCTGGGGATGTTTCTTGCTGTGTTTTTCTTCTGTGGTTGAGAAAACCCTGAATGCACTGTAGGCTGAGCAACACGGACAGATGTTTTCTCTACAAACATCCCGTAAGAACAGCTGGTTGAAAGGTACAAATACAAAAGTCCATGGCCTGACGCTGTTCATTTGTGCTCACTTATTTCCTTGGTCTGTGGCTTTCAGGTCTGCAGCAAGGTGAGGGGGTCATAATACTAAATTATCACACAAGACTGCTCTCAGGACTGACCAGTGCTCACGGAATTGCTCAGAGCTGGGAGACATGAACTCCTCCTGATCATGTCAGGGTGATAAGCCTTTAGTTTTACACGCTGACAGATTTTGCACTGAAGCAGCTGAGAAAGGCTTGCATGTTAGCAGGGCTGAGCTGCAGGAAAGGGGTAACTTCTGCCTAAGGGCAGGAAGACATCAGTGTATGCATCTTCAGTCACTACACCCCTTTCCAAACTGATGATCGATCTATGCATTATACATAGTATGCAGTGCTATACACCAAATTTTGTGTCCAGCTTCTGCTAACTATAGAAACCTGCAAAGTCACAAACCCTTGCTTAATGGTTTAAAAATGTATTGAAAATAATGCTTAGCTTTTGGATACTTTGTAATGGCCTAGCTCTGTATTCTCAAGGGTTTTTTCATCTATCATAGATGACAGCTAGAAAGGTACATTCTTTTTTCCTCTTCTCCTTTCAAAAAGACACGCTCCTAGAGATACAACACTGACATTAAATACTTTTCTCTTCAACACGTCTTTTATTCTGCATTTCAAACTAAGCTAGAGAGCATCCAGGTGCGCTACATGCTTTAGAAGCAAACTGTTTGTCTTACTGGGTCTGGCTGAAATATGCTCTCCCCCTCTTCTCCCCTGCCTCCAGTAGTGATGGGAAAATCAAACCAGCAGGAGGAACAGTGCTGAGGGAAGTCAAGAGAGAGGTGTTGCTGCATGTGTCCAAGATACTTGTATTTTTCAGGTCCCTGTGAATTCCCCATAACTTTCCAACAAAAACTTTCTTCCTCTCTTCAGAACTATGTTCTCTCTTTAACGCAACACAGTTACATGATGGTATTATCCAACAAAAGGGTCTAAAAGCCGAGCATCATAGTCACGTAGCTTCTGCAATGCTTTATAGTTAACATCTCTCTCCATTTCCTGCTGGATCATGTTCTGCTACTCTCTGACTTAGTCTTCCAACTACAGACCATTTTTCATTTCTGTTTGGTCCTGGTCCAGCTCCTGACAAGCTGGCTTTATCCACAGTCTTAGTTGTCCATTTTATTGTTCACTCCCTTGCACATACAGGCTCTTTCATGTCCCACCGTGAGGCCTTATGTATTTCTTCCATGCTCCAGTTCCACGAGTCAAAAGCAGCAATATTCAAGTAAGAAACAACAGCAGCATTTTCTTCCCAAGAAATCAAATCTGATGTCTTCTTTTAAGAGTCACTAGCTTTCTAAAGCTTTTCATTTCAAGAATTCAAGCACAGGAACCACTCTGCAGTTAGTGCAATTGTTTTGAACCATGTACAGATTTTTAATATGAATTACTTTTTCTTCTTTTTATCAATCAGTTGAACAATGCATCAAAAGAGGTGAACCACACATGGGGGTATAATGTGTACAGAAAACCACTACACCCTTCTCTGTATCAACATAAAAGAGGCCAGATTAGCAGTGCACTAGAACACTGCTTCACATTTCCAGAACAAGAGTATTCCTAGCACCCATGCCAAAACCAACACTTCCTTCCCCTCAGAAATGCAATAAATCTATAAAACTCCAAGAACAAACCAGTAATCTTCAGACACATTGAATGAATTTACAGAAAAGGAAATGCGCAGCCAGTTCTGAATTATTATCAATGAAATAAATTATCACACATTATATATGTATAATTTAAACACGTCCAATTTCTTGGCAATGAACTGTTTGGGGTTTTTTTTCCTCCTCGTAACACAGCTAGTATCTAAAAATCACTTCCAACTAGCTTACAACAACTTTAAGTGGTAGCGTGACTAAGACTACTTGACTGTATCCCACTGAGTCTGTGTTTCATAAGAACGCAATGGAAGTGTCATTTCTTTGTTAATTCATCCAGGATCAAGGAGGGGAGGGCTGGGAGAAGAGGGGGAAAAAAAGCCCAAGTTTTCAGTCTGGGTGACTTTATAATGCTTGTTATGGCATAAATGCTGCAAGTAAGTGGATCTCTGCTGGTTATAAGCAAGGAAAGCAACTGTGAGAAACCAGTCTGTCTCTCACTATGCGTGGTCACACCAGGTTTTTAACTGAAGATGCTGCTGCTTTGAACTTCACTGGTTTGGTGCCTGAGCATTACAAATCTCTGTGCATCCCTCAGATAGTAGATCTCCAAGCCACGCTGAGGCTTATCAGGGCCTCATGGGCAAACGCTTATTAGGAGTATCTCCAGCATGTCACTCTCAACACTACCAGCAGAAACTGATGAGGGGCATGGACAGACATAACCTGTCACATAACAGCATTGTGACTCTTCCATCAACTGCTGTGCCTTTTGGCATTCGTGCAACAACACACACTGACTCAGACTGCATCACCAGGGGTTGCAATCTGCTGAGGATACAGGCACCAACACTAGCGCACAGTGCTGGTTCCCAGCTCCTGGTTTGAGAGGGAGAATCACTGGTCCACCGTATTGCAGCAGACTGAGCTGAAGTGCAAGCCCAGCTTCCATTGCTGTGTTTTGTCTCTTCAACATGCCATCCTACTCAGTGCCAGGCTGCCCTTCTCTCAAGTTTCCTGGGTATTGCAGCCCAATTTCACTCATGACAAGTGCTATTTTACTTAGTTCAGTTGGCTATCAAACAGAAGCTGGGATCCAAATTGTTTTCTGTTGCCTACCATACAGCCATTCAAGCAGAAGGCAAGGAGAAGAGTCCTGCCATCTTCAGCAGAAAAGGTCAAGCAAAATGACAGTAATTTTAGTGTGCAAAGCTCTGTGTTGCAAACCTCAGAAATACAGTCAGGAGTGGCAAATTCCCAGTCTGCCTCTAAATCTTGTCAGCAGTAATTTAAGCTGAAAACACAGATTATACGATTGCAGTGAAAACATCAAGTTTCATGGCCTAGCACAGCTATTGTGTAAATTACCTAATTAGCTTAAATAAATAAACATTAGAGATTGTCCATACTTTTCATTAATTATTTCTAGACTGTAAACTATGTGACTTGTTCAAACACAGCAGTGATAGCCCAGGCTTAAAAGCTCAACTAGCAGCTAAGGTCTCTTTTACTGGGCTTTTTTAAGGCTTTTACTGGGCAACACATTAAAACATTCAGATCCAGAAAACACAAAAAGGCTTAAATAATACTGAAAGGAGGATGGTCCACCCACATGACCAGGCTTTGCTGATGGTTTGGGCAGCTGGTCAGAGTGAAGATGTCTTGCAACACTAATATGAAAACCCCCTACATTCTGAGGGGTGAGGGATGCAGGCTCATCTTTGGGAACAGAACTGGTTTTACTCACACACTCAAACGTTAGGACAGCTGTATCACAGTCTAACTCTGCTCAGCAAACACCACTCTAATTCATAAGAAACCAAGGCAGGAATCAGAGAAGAAGGCAACATACCCCTTGCTGTTTACATCTTATTATACAAAACTTCATTTTCACAAAACTATCATTGACACGGGATTCCGTATTAATACTCATATTTGCCAAGTAACAAAGTGTTACCACAGTTCTACAGTATTATATAGAAAAGTGTTAATCAATGTATACTTAGTCAAACCTTTGTCAATACAAAACTGTCAGCAAGTCATTATCTTCCCATTTTTTTCTCAGTTTACTTGCATGCAACCTGACAGCATACCCAAACATACAATGATGGAGCAACCTAGATACTCATTTCTTCCTAGCTTTTTCGCACCCCCCCACCCCCCTTAACACTGATCATCACAGCTGTTCAATGCAGTGAGGTAACATAAAGGTAAATAAGACTTTAACTTTTGACAGAGACCTTATTTCCAAGAGCCTGAAAACCAAGTCAGGAAGAGAAAAAAATCATTCCTATGCAGTGATCTTGATAAAACCTGCAAGAAACTCAAGTCTTAAATCAAATTTCCTAATAATGAGTCTCCACATAATGAGCAAAAGTAATTGCTTTGTCTGTGCAGATTGTTAGTGCAAACCACTCTGTGGACTGCAAATAGGCAAGGTTAAATTGATCCACATATTGTAATAATTAAATCCAGAGCAAAAAAGGGAAAAAAACAAAAAGACCCCAAACAAACAAAACCAAAGCCAGAAGAGAGGACATCCCCACAATTCTGGTCGGAAACAGTGAGAAAACAGTCCATTTTCACTCCCTACATCACCTCTATGTTCACAGTGACCTTCCTACCTAGGTCCTACTGAACCATTTCTATCTTACAGCACTGCAGAAAACAGCAGACTCTGGAGCCCCACCATAATTTTACATTTGCCAAAAAAATACACTTGACAGCCTAGGGGTTGTAGAGTTCACATAAGGGAGGATATAAATTACTCAGATTCGTTCTTTGCCTTCGATTTTGTTTTGGGAACATAAAATCCTAGAAGAACCCTCACTGTCTGCCTACCTCCCCTGCTGATGGTTTGTACTCGTATTTCCTTTCTCTTCCTTCTTCAGTTTTGCACATATTTTTAACTTCAAAATCTTTGTGTGGCTTGAAACCAGACCTGACCGAGGGCCTCTCAGCAGCATGGGCAAAACTGAATTCCGTCTACCCAGGGACACAGACTATACTGAACGGCCTCCTTCCTTGACGACATATGCCTATGCCCTGGCTGCTGTCTCCAGAAGCTGGCCTCGCTCTCTGGGATCTGCTGCATGCAAAACAGACCAGAGCCTCCACTGCCTGTTAGTAGAGACATTTTACGGTTACCAGCAAACTACCTCCTCTCTTTTTCCCTATGCCTCTGCCCTGCCCAGACCTACTTGAATGAAAATCCTTTCCTATCAGAAAAAGAACAGGATCAGGAATCCTCTTATGTCAACTAGAGAACGCAATGAATGAACACTTCTTAAAGTTCTCCATATGGAACTGAACAGCAGCTGGTTGGGGTATTTCTGTGGGTCAGAAACATTTTCCTAGCCATTGTTAAAATTTAAATACAATGGGCACAAATAAATTCTCTAAGCAGACTGTTTGCTGAAGTATTTTTTAAAAACCCACCAGTGACAGACCCCAGGCATTAAGTGCACTCTAGCTTTTTTATTCATCATCATTATTATGATGAAAACTTTGCCCAGGGAAGCTGTGAATGCTCCATCCCTGGTATTGTTCAAGGCCAGGTTGGACAGAGCCTTGGGTGACATGGTTTAGTGTGAGGTGTCCCTGCCCATGGCAGGGGGGTTGGAACTGGATGATGTTAAGGTCCTTTCCAACCCTAACTATTCTATGAGTCTATGATTATATTTTAAGACAATAAACCAAGGTGAAAAATAAATCCAAACACAGCACTGATTCAAAAGCATTTTTAAGCAATGTTATTGTTTCATTTTTTTAAATCTCAAAAAGCATCAGTGTCCAAAATGAATTAAGAGGCAACTTTAAGTAGGTAAAAATACATGAAGAATGATAGAAATGTCCAAGTCTCTTCTGCTTTTAAAAAGCAGGACTGTGATACAGCTCACTTATGTGGACTTGGGAGCTCTTTGGTTTCCTCCTTTGTCTTAGGTGCTGTCCTACCTCCTTGCACTCAGTTTTCCCAGTTAAATTAAGAAATACTATTAAAAAAATGAAAATTGTTTTGAAATCTGTATCAGAAAACACCACCTAAGGACAAGGCAGTATTACCCAGGAGCAATAAGAAAGCCAAAGAAGAGGATCTAGGAAGGAAGGACAGCTGATCCAAGAGGTGGCTGAGATCCAATGGAGAGGAATCAGTTGTCAGTGGGGCTTAGCATAGGGGGCTCAGGAAGAAACAAGGTCTCCTGTCAGCCTTTAATCTGGGGGAAGTATTGGGGTGGTCATCTGAGAAGATAACCCTACACAAACCCAGCCAGCCCATGGGGCTCTGCACCCTGCCCACACTGACCTCCTGAGAGCCAGCTCTCCTCCTCCTCATGGCAGATGAGGAAGCTGATGATTAACACTGCAAACAGGTGATTAGTGACACCAAACATCAGTGTGCAAGGGCATCTCAGCCAGCAGGTCTGACATGAAAGGTCACATACCCTGGCAGCTAAATTAGGGGAATCCCTGCTCACTCTTGAAGCAGCCTCAGCCCTAGAAGAGGTGAGATACTGAACCAAGACCTGTTGAGCCTTTATTGTCACACACAAATGTTCCTGTGGTTCACATGCGGTTCCTGTGGTGTGGCTGGTCCTCCATATCCTCACAAGATCACTGCTATCAGCCACCATCCTTAGCCAAGGCTCAGACTGCAACCTCCTCTGTAGTGAGTTACTGCTGCAGCTGAGGAGCTCAGTCTCGACCAACCAACAGCAACCGTTATGGCAGCAGGGGCACAGTTTTACTCTGGCAGATCACAAACGACACAGCAGCACCCATGGACAATGTAAGCATGTTATATTTAAAAGTGTGTACTACTTTTCCTCTGTAAATAGTGATTCATCCCATATGCCCACACTTGGACCCCCACCAACAGCTGTCTGGATCACTGTTTTGGGTGTCAAGATCTACACTTTCAGTGCTATTAGTTTTGATATCTCAGCTCAAGATAAATAAGGACCAAGTTTTTAAAGAGCTCTTGTATTTCCCACTAGTAGCAGGTAAATTTGTGACTACCCATTCTATCTGAAAACATGGGCTTTTTATGCCTTTGACTAGGTTTCCAAAATATCCACCCAATCAGCCAAAAGTCTGAAGCAAGTTGCCTACTTAACCAAATGATGGAGCTGTCACAATTGTAGCCCCATCTCACAACACTGGTAGGATGAGGAAAGAGTTTCCCATGTCAAAAATTCACAAAACGTGAAAAGTTTTGGATGTAAATTTAGCAGCAACTGAAACAGAACTCCCTTTGCATTGTACTTACAACTCTTCCATAACATACAAAAGCATAAGGGGGGGGGGGGGGGGGGGAGAGAAATAAGATTCTCAATGCAGTATCACAAGGGTTCAACCTCAAAGGCCCTAACCAATTTAACCCTTGGGAAAAAATCAGAAAGATTAAGGTTTCTGCCCAGAATGTCCTTTGTGGCTGTGGACAAGTCATTCAGCATTTCACATCAAATGGGACTTGACATTTCAACTCAGTATCCTTGCTCTCCACTCTTTCAAGTGCACCAATAAGCTGAAATGACCAGCTAACAGGTGTGTTGTGAGTAGCTTACACCTATAAATGCTTTGAGATGACCTTCTGTAAAGTGCAATGATGTCAAAGTTCTTCCACTTTTGAAAGGAAGAAAAGCTGGAGGAGAAAAATCAAATTCATTTTTAAACTCATTAAGAATTATAACTGTAAGGGCTTGTCTGCACATTCAGATTTGTAGCGCACTGAGTCAGGAAAAGAATTTAAGTCTGTGGTTGAGTATCTCCACATCCAGCTCTTCAGAACAGAAGTGCTTGCTCCAGAAGGCTCACATGTAGCTACTACGAAAGAGCACTACCGGAATAACTTCTCTTCCTAGACACTCCTGAAACTGTTGTACTGACAAACAATTAGTTTGTCTGACAACACCTGGAGCTGCTCCAAACAAATACAGTTTTTCTTTTAATTTCAGGATTACTCAAGTTGCCCAAGGTTGCTCAGTTAGGGCAATCACAACTCCTTTGCACAGACACAGGTGACGCTGCTGTTCCCTTGTCAATGAACAGGAAATCCCATAGAGCCGAGAGAGATGAAAAAGAGCAGTCTGAGAAACATACTCACTTCTGACCTATGAGAATCATTTCACCAAGTGCCAAGGTCAACAAACAACAGGATCCTACCAGCGACTGCTTTCATCTCATGGGGGGAGCTTGGTGGGAAATGGTTTTCCTGTGCTGTCCAAGTACATTTTCACATCCTTAAAAAACTCTGGGTCTGTAATAGGATGAAACACAAGCCTGACAATTTGTGCTCTGTGTTTCTGTAAAATGTATATGACATGAGGAACTCCCCCTACCCCACCCCAGTGAAAACAGGCCCCTGGAGTATGTACTTGGCACTGCAGGTCAGCACAGGGCTCTGACTCCAGGCTTCAACTGCTGAGCGCTCTGACCATCGGGGCAAGAGGTTCCTGAGAGACTTCCCCTTTGCAGCTTGTCCTTCCCTACCAGATACCCTCTGCTGCACTCCACAGACTCCATGCTGAACTGCCTGACCTCTTCCTAGGAACATTGGTCAGTCTGTTTTTACTGCAAGTTTCATTCCTGACAAGGCATTGCTATTCAAGAAACAACAAGAATCTTTTTCCACCTAACTTTTAAAAGTTATCTTTCCAATACACTGATCATGCTTCCACTTGAGGACTCGGCTTTCCCAGTACTGTGGCTGGTACTGAACTACCCAAGAACAAATCCAAAAGGACTGAAAAAAGTGCACAACTCTGCTGCCCTTTGATAAGCAATATATCAGAAAGCAGAAGTGATAGCCTTTGCACACAATGGCTGATAACCCCCCAAAAGCACTGAACTCCAGTCAATGAATGAGAGAGCATGTTAATCAAGTCTTGCCAGGCATGGGAAAATCACAGAAGAGGAAGGAAGATGAATAAGGGCAGCATGAACTCCTCCTTTTCCACATATCTATACTCTCTATACTGTTTTCCCAAGCTTCTCTCATGATCACTGTTCACATTTGCTAACCATGACAAATAACAAGCAGCTTTAGAAAATTAGCTAAGTGACTGAAAAGCTGGAAGAGAAAAGAAGCAAAGTATTGCCTGGTGGGTGTCCACAGCAACTAAGATGTGCTTTGCCCCTTATGTATGGCTCATGGTTATGGGAGATGATTAAAGCTCTGATCCTCCTGTCCAAAATACTTCAACACCCCCTCACCCGCAGCTGATGGCAAACTCTAATGCAACAGCATTGCTACTAAAGAAAGTTCCAATGGGGCATGAAAATCCAATTCTTTCTCTCTTTATAGGCACTCTAATCCACCTGGTATGTGTACATTTGTCCAGTGGAGAAGGACTTGGAGTTTTTATGGTTAGACCTCAGTCTTGCACTTAACCCAATGGGGAAGTGTCATTAGGGCCTTGGTCCGTTTCAGTACTCCGGTACATACTTCCCTTCGCAAGAGTAAAATTTCTTGAAGTCTTAAAGCCAGCAGGACATTGGCTGGGGTTCATACTGAGTATTGTATTATCCCTTATTTCAGGTTCCTGCATCAAACAGTGCTCACCTTATCAGCCCACCCAAAGGCCCTGTGATTTACTACGTGATGCTATCCCCATGCACAGCCAACAGTCTGTAGCAGCACAGCAAGGATCAGAGGGCAGGATCTGAGCCCGCACAGGCTGGCATGGCTGGGGGAAAACCAAGGGATCAAACAGGCAACTAACTTCTCACAGCTGCTTTTGTGTGGCTCACTGGGGATCTGAATGCACTATTGATTCCTTAGCACTAAAACAGATTTGTAGCCCCTGCATGTGCAAGACAGGGATCTCCTTCAACTCTAATCTCTAGCAGCTGTCAAAGACTTAAATGGCTTGTAGTTGGCTGGCATGCCAAAATCAATGAAGATTTTAGGCCTACTTGCCTAAGGGGAAACCCATCTGAACTGTAACTAATGGAAGTCATTCTCCTGCCCTGATAAGAGCTAGACCCTAACCCCAAACTTTATAGTGTATTAAGCCTTCAGACCATACCGGCACAGCAGACTAGAGAAAGCAAATTACTGCCCCCCCAAGAATCCATACCACCCAGAAACCTACCTGCCCTGTCGCTTCTTGTTAAGGATACGCTCCCTCAACAATTTCAACAGGGCTGTATGTGTAGTGGGACTGTTCTTCTGTGAAGCCTCCTGGAGGCACTACCAGTGTCTCATCACAAGTACAGTGCTCCTACAATGGTGATAACTACAATTACTTTGCAATATTGAGGCAACATCACCATAACTTACGTTTTCAGATAAAAGTCCCTTATTGCTCCTGATTAAGAACATTGATTTCAGTTGGGAAAGAATTCAAGGGTGACTTTTTTCTTTCAGGTGAAACTAGAAATCCTGTGCAATAATTGTCCATTAGCATTCTAACAAGGGAACACAGACACCACAGCTATGGTTAGTCAAGATATGTGTGTATCCCCCCCCGCCTTCCCCCTTCCCAGGCAAATCTCCTCACAATGGAGTTTGCACATAAGAGTTTGGATACATTTTTGTACAGGAAGTTTAACAAAGACTTTTAACCAGTCCATCTGTTTCCCTACATCTGTTTCCCGACGCCTACCTTGACATAATTCCAATGCTGGTTGAAACCTTCAACAGGATGGTGAAATTTACTGGGAATGGTCAAATTTCTCTTATGCGATGTTTGGCAGGAGAAGAAATCATGCAAGATTTTGACTGGGGTGGATGACTGGGAAGTTGCTCTGCTGGCAACATAATGGAGCTTCTCTGAAAATATTGTTACTAAAACTATTCTTTGAAACACCAGTGAAAAAAAAAAAGAGGGGAAACCAAAAGTTGGTTGTGCTGTCTCCTATTTGACAAAACATTTTCCCATTAACAGCAACAACAAGCCAATTAACAACGTTCAGCCTTCAGAATTAAAATCTACAACAGGATTTGCTTATTTTTTTAATGGGTGCAAAGGAAACAGGCAGTGAGGAAAAACATGCATGCAGTGACATTTTCACAGGAAACTTCAAACCTCGCTGGAGTTAATTTAGATTCTACATCCTATCATTGTGGGAAGAGACCCGCTCTGTTTTTCAGTAACTAAAACACACCGGGTTACCCTAACATGCCTCCAAACTGCATTCCAAGTAGTTCATACTATCTTCAAAACGCTGTAAACAGCTCGGGATGCTTTACTGGGGGGGAAGTTCCACTCACACGCTATTTATTTATTTTCAATAGTGTGCTTACACACAGAACGTCCTGGAGCCAAAAGCAACCAGATGGGCGGGTTACTAGCCGCGCTGCCGGGCGAGGTGCCAGAGCTCCTTTCCTTCCCCCTCTTTTTACCCTCGATCAGTACTTACTTATTTATTAAAGGGGAAAAGAAGCCCCAGGCCCCCCGGCGAGCTGGGGGCACCGCGGAGCCCCTCGAGCTGCCGAGCCGGGAGGGCAGCGCAGGAACCGGCCGCGTCTCCCCCGGCACCGTCCCCACGGCGGCCCGAGGGAGGGAACAGGCGGGCGGCGACCGCAGCGCGCCTGGGAGCCCAGGCACAATAACCCGGCCCGGGGCTGCGAGCTGCCCCTACGGCTGCCCCACCGCCACCGGATGCCCCCCGTCCTCGCCTTCCCGAGCCCCGGAGGAGCCCAGCTGCGCTGTCCCGCCCTCCGGAGCCCCCGGTACTCACCGCCGGCCGGCTCGGGCAGCGTGGAGACCGAGGTCTGGCCCATGGCTTAGCCGGGGGGCGCTCACACCGCCCGCCGGGCGCGCAGCCTCCGCCGTGGCTGTCCCCGAGGGGCCATGGCACTTTCCGCTGGGGCCACACTCCCGGCCGCGCAGCCCGCCGGCTGGCGGGGGCCGGGCACGGGCCGGCGGCTGCCTGTCATACCGCCGCGCTGCCGGGCCGCCGCTCCGAGTGGGGCCACGGCACCAAAGCCGCGCCCCTCATGCCGCCTTCTCGCCCCGCCCCGCCCCGCCCTGCCCTGCCCTGACCCGCCCTGACCCGCCCGGCAGCAGGGGTCTGTGCTGTGCTGCTCTCCTCTCCTCTCCTCCCCACATTGTGTCCTGCCCGGGTTTCTGCTGCGGGACGGGCCGTGCAAGTCCTTAATGAGCAAGAAAATAAAAACTAACAAGAAAACCCTCTCTTAACTATACGGAAATTGGAAAAGTCGGTGCTTAACCTGCAAGTCCCCGCTTAACCCTGCCCTTCTCCGAAGCCCAAAACGTTAGTCCAGGTATCACATTCTTTCCAGCCCTTCTCATCCCCTTGGAAGGTAGAGGAAAAACCTGTGGCAGCTGTAGGCAATGATCCCATCGAAGGCTCTTCTCTGGGAGCAGTTTTCAGGGCTTTGCTACTGTCGCAACTGGAAAGGGAACGCCCGGGCCAGGCAGCCCGAGGGGCCAGTACCAGCCCTTCTTCGCTGTGATAGAGGTCTGAGGAAGAGTCCGACCCTCGCCTTCCTCACAGGTGCATGCTCTTGTTTCTTTTGAAAGAAAGAAGATAACCTAAGACAGTAGAACCCAGGCAGCACTCTGCCATAACAAGTGACAAGAAGGGACATAATAAATTGGATAATCTGATGGTGGAGATAAGGCGAAATAGAGATTATGCATAGCACAAGTGCAAAAGGAACAAAGATTTAATTTTTTTTTTGCTGGGGTTTTTAAATGCATAACTGAGATCTAAGGACTGATACAGACTTAATGTTGGAGCAGATAACAGTGGTGAAAAAAAAACCCACCCCAAACCCCACAAATAACCAACAAAAGCTCAAGTGTCAAATAGCTATCACCGTGTGGTATCTAGAAACAAGCTGAGAGATGCATATGCATCACAGGAAGACACTGAAGGCTCATCTAAAGAACATGATGCCCATCCCTGGAAGTGTTTAAGGCCAGGTTGATTGGGGCTTTGGGCAACCTGGTCTAGTAGAAGATGTCTCTGCAGGGGGTTGGAACTATGTGATCATTAAGGTCCCTTCAAACACACACCTTTCTATGATCCTATGATTTGTTAGCAAGGCATATGGTGAAGTAACTATGGTTTTGACTAGTGTGTAAATCCTAGAGGGGTTAGCTGAAGAGATTTCTGACCCACTGATCCTTGTATGTGTTGGTCCTGTGGTGACATCTGAAGAGATGGATAATTGTATTAGTGTGAGGCGGACACTCAGGAAGCAAAAAGGAGTGCCACAAGTGCAGTCTAGGTGGCCTGGCATCCATTACAGACAGAAGAGATGTAGTCAACAACTAATAGATGGTGAATAGAGAGCACCATAACTAATGCTAATCTTCATGGGTTTTATATAAAACAGGTCTTTGTAAACAGGCCTTTTTTTCCCTTGTTTTATATGATCACACATCAAATTGCCAGAGGTACAGGCTTGAGCATAACAGACTTATGGTAGGTATTTGATTTAGTAAGAGAGCAAAAGTGAGGACAACACAAAGTTAAAAAAGCACAAGCAGATGAAGATCTAAATGAAAAGCAGACCAACTGTCCAAGTAGCACTAACATTTAATGAGGGCGTTTCTGTTGAGGAGCTGCAGGGAGGCTCTTCAGTGTTTTCATCAGCAATCTAGAGCAGTATTATTTCAAACAGCTTTAAAAGACTAAATAAATCACCACCAGCAGCAATTTTAGATGGAGTAAATATTACCAGAGTAATAATGAGGACAAGGCAGCCGCAGAGTTATATGGATTATTTAATGAACTCAGCTCTTTTAAACAAGTAAGTTTAATAGGGTCAAAAGAACTGAAAAAAAAAGCACAGACAAGTGAGCGGGGTGAATAACAGAAGCACCAGGGGGAGCTGAGGCAAAGGTAGATGGTCTACCCAAGAAAAGGCTTTCAGACAGGTGGCATGTTGGACAACTGATTTCTGTCACTTATTTCGCAGGAGAGCTTTTTTGCATCCATTCCCCACATTCATTTTTCTTAGCTTGAAAATTATTTTTGAAAGGTTTGTTTTGAGCAACTCAAGTCACCACTTCGGAATCCCTTGTAAACAGGAACATAAAAGTGTTCCTGTCTGCCTCCAGTGAATCTCATTAATTTTATCAAAGGAATTTGTGTTCCCTTGCTACATAAAAGCCAAGTTTACAACACAAGAGTACATATCTGTCTGCAATGATTCCTGTGAAGTTATAAACCCCTCAAGGTCGATTTGTAAGCTGATAAAATGGGCATAGCTATCACATCCTCCAGTGTAGTTGAATGAGTTGCCAATTTCTTTTGGTTTGGTTGCTGTGTTTGTTTGGGGTTTTTAATTCCTAAGTTAACTGACTTAGTGGTGACTCCCTTTCATGTTTTCTCTGCAGCCACCTCATTTTTAAGGGTCCTGTCTTCATACCGCAGCAATGCTTAGTGGTATGTTGCAGAGTTAATTAGATATGGTTTCTGCTGTAGAAAGCAGGGAACGGCAGTTTTAGTAGGGAGCATAAATGTCAATTTATAGCACTAACAGATTACAGGCATTGTGCTGTATAGAATAAGAAAATGAAGTTTCTGCTTCTAAAAGTTTACCCGAAAGAGCAGCTTGTAAACAAGTTATAATTTATTTGAATTAGAAAATTTAAAGGTCTTATTAAGGGGATTTTTATTAATGACAGACAAGATACTGGGAGCGCCCAACACTATCATAATAGATTCTTTATTCAGTTTTGTAAAATGGGCAAAAATGAGAATTCCCTGAAGAGAGAATATGAATTGAATACGTAAAATAGTATTGGTCAATACAACAGTTATGTCTCTTCCAGCTTTATTTCTGGCCTTAAGATGCAAAGGGTCAATGTACACATCTCAGACTACTCACAGTCACTAATGATCCTTAAATTAGAAAAATAAAAAAGCACTTTTCTGCTTAGATCCTGCTATTTAAGCCATCTGATTAAAGAATTCAGCTTATGAATCACCAGTGAAATGTAATGAACCCTGAATCCTCAACAGGGTACAAGAAGGCATCTACCAAAATGTGACCTATGAGAGAAACTGGACTGTGGAAAGCAAACACATATTACATTTCTTGTATGTAGAGCTATATTTATGTAACTGCCTTCACACAGGAGGGATTCTAGCATCCTACTGACATTCCAATACAAGCACTCACACAAAATACAGTTAGTATTTGGTTATGACATGAGCAAACACAAGCAAGAACCTAAGTAATTTTTTTAGTCATGGGTCACGCTAAGGTTTGTATTTGTACAATGTACATTGAATTTGTACCTTCCTGTAGAGAACTTGCATTTACATAGAGGAAGACTTTGGGGAGGGTGACAACAAAATCAGTTTGTTTGCTTAAGACCAGAACATCAGCTGTGGTTGCCCTAATTCTGTGTTCTGGGAAATGCAGTTCTTAAACAGGCGTTGTCTAAATAAAATCACAGGCTGTATTAATGAAGTATACTGGCATTGTATTGGGAATGTAGGCCATTTCGTTTTAATAACCAGGGACTACTATAATAACCCTAGATTATTCTCTCATTTGAAATACTTAAAAACATTTTTATGCATCCTTTTTTACTTTTAATGTCTTAGTGATGCCAAGTTCTCGCCAGTGTCCTCTCCCATTTCCAATGCACTAGTACCAAAAAAAGAGTTTGAAATCTTCAAAAAAGAGCTGCTACCTTTGCAAGTGATCATCACAAGTCTTTCTCCCTCAAAAAACCCCACTGTACATACTGTCTACACAGTAGAATGAAAGGGATTCTATGCAGAATAACTGAGAAGAGCTTCTGTAGTTCAGTCTCTGAATTTGGAAGCTAGGGGTTTAAAGCTTTGGGCTAGAGGAGTTAGCATACATATAAGGGCTATTATGATTAAAACATATAACAGACATTTCTTGGATGAGTTTTGCTTCTTCAGATGAAGACTGCACTGGGAGACAGGTAGTGGTGTCCCTACCAATAGAAAGTCTAAGGGCCTCAGGTGATCTCAATTTCTGTTTCAATGTCTGTTCTTATTTATTCTTACCAGCTCTTTGCCATCGTAGGTAGGAAAGGAGAAGAGCTGGGCAAGTTTATTTCTGGTGATTTGGCACAAACAGGGTTTCTTTCTGCTCACAAACTATCTGCAAATAGCTTGTGCACTTGAAAAACTTGTTTGCTGCTCTAAATTATTCACCACAACGGTTTGTAAGCGAATTTCGCTTGGACAATGGGAAGCCGGTAAACAATTCCTGGCAACAGCAGTTCAGGCTGGCTAATATGAGTGTGTTATGAGCCCTCAGCCACAGGCCTCTATTTGTGCTCTCTGACTCAGGAGTGCTATCTGTACCTAGAGGAAACTTTCACAATAGCTGCATCAATATGATTTTAAATAGTTAGCAATGAATGCTTATAGGTTACACTAATGTAGTTTTATTACCTGATCTGTGACTTTTGTTGTATCTTTCAACTCAACAGTACTCTTGCCTGTACTAAATAACTGCTTGGCGAGCTGTTCTACAGACTCGAACATTGCAAGCATGTTGAAAAATCTCCATTTCATTTTAATAACAGTTTGCAGTTTCTTGTGGTACTGCATGCCCTGAGCTTTTAAAGTAATTTAGATAATGTGTGTGGTTGAAAGGCAGAAAATAGAAGGAAAACAGTCACAACACAAACATTTCGGGAGTCATGAAGAGCGGATCCACGCGTCTCCTGCACGCACTCCTCAGATTCAAAAACTGCCCTGCTCCCCTACTGCAATTTCTTCTTATATTTCAATTTCTACATGCTTCAACTCCACCCCAGCTCTGTTCCACAATATCTTTTGAGTATTTTATTTCCCTAATCTCCCTTAAAGGCAAATTCTAAAGCTTTCTATCCGTCTGAGTTCCTTGACTTTTCTCCATCCTCTGGTTGTTGCTCATGTTTGTTTACATCACTTGCAAAGATCTGGAGTCAGTTCCCTTGCTTTTCTTTAGCAAGCCTGGCCTATGCAGGAGCCTTCTTTTTCTCACAGATTGAGTATTTCACTAATTATTTGGGGTATTATTTTCATATCTGCTTTTTAAAAGTTATTGGCTGCCTGAAGACTTCTGATGTAATCCAGGTCTTGGAGAACTTGTTGTGCAAGGTTATGAAAGGTGAGCAGAAAGACTCAGACACTGAATAATCAGACCCTTCTGACACTAACAGTGTTGGGCTTTTTTAATTTGACTTTTACTGAAAATTTACATGCTGTAAGAAATGTGTGTTCTTCAGGGCAAGGATCTTCTTTAAAGAAGTGCTAAGCACTGTGCAGTTAATGCTGGAAAAAGCTATCTTCTGTCCTTGTTTAAAGCACCAATGAGAACTGACATATTGGATCACTTTGTGTCCCTGAACCCTAGACCAGATATCCCTGAAAAAAGCTGAAGAAGCCCCAGTAAATGGCATGACATATTACCAGAAGTCCTCACCCTAATACTTAAGTTTAAATGCAACAGCCCTGGTTTATATTTTAAACTTCACATTTTCAGAAACTCTCTATATGTTTATGATTGTTAATAACAAGAACTCTTGATATTAATGTTGTTCATATATGATCATTTCCTTTGTGCTTCATAGTGATTCCTTGAACCCAGAACCTCCTTTTGCGTTGTTTCCCCATGCAGCGGCAGCGCTGTGACAATACAGGTCAGCATTTCCTTTCCAGTCAGAAAACAACCATAAGAAGTTTTTGAACCAAGAGTGTGTTTGTCACCAGATATCACTCTTGTCCAGGGTTCCAGATTTATGATGAAAGACAAAAAGGACTACATTAAAAATTATAAATAGCATTCTGCCTGTCCTAGTTCAAGCCACTGGGGAAGAAGAAAGCAATGACGTAAAAAAGAGTGTAGAGTTCCTCAAGAGTCGAGTTTCTGCCAGGTTTTCAAAGGCTTTAGTCACTGCAAGTTCCTATCAGTAGTTACAACAGAGCAGATAGGCCCCTTTACTAATACAAGTTGGCATGTCCCCAGCAGAGAAAATGAGGCAATGCAGCTGAAGGCAGCTGGAAGATACCACCTTGCCTCCTCCACATCTTCTCTCAAGGCTTGTTGCACCTTTCATTGCATTCAGCATAGCAGTGGTCACACAACCAGAGCTCCCTAATTCATTGTTTCAAGGAAAGGCTAATACCAGCTGGACCAGCTCCCCTTAGGCTTTTTTTCTGTCTCCTGTCTGGGCTTAATGGCAGCCTCTGGGTGCCTCCAGGCTGCTGCTGCTGCAATAAAGCCCAATTATCCAGGAGAACTCTGTGCTCTCCAGCCTGTCCAGCAGTGCCTTCTCACTTCAGAGAAGTCAGCCATGACACTAGTCCAGCTGCACTAACCATTTTCCTTAGGAAAACACAGCTTTCTGCTCCTCAGGGCTGTGTGGTGGTTGCTGGCTGTGGCTTTCCCTCTACGGCTCCAAGCTCCTTAATGAATCACTGCTTTTTGGCAGCAAAGCAAAATAAACACATCATTTTGGTTGCCTTTGCCAAATGTACGTATACTTGGAGCAGGTTTTGAATGATAGAAAGCAAAAGGTTTAATGAAATGTGCAGGCTGTGTAGCTAAAAGTTGCAAAAAAGCCAGAAAATGTGAATCTGGAGGCCACAACAATACTGTTACCCAACAGTCATTCACATCTTTTATATTTTCTAGAACACATGGAGGGGAACAACCAGTAGGGTATCAGCTACAGCTCTCACCAGGAAAAAGCAGTAATGGGAAGCAGCATAGGGCTGCAGGATCACTTGTCAGCATGATGGTTAGATGTCTACTTCTTTCTTTCCTCTTCTGTTTAATTGATTCAGTGTAGCTACACATAGCACAGCAGAGTTTTACACTGATGCTTCCTAGCCTCTGCAAAGGTGAAAAAAAAAGACATCAAAATATTTGGCAGGCGTACTAAATGAAGTTTCTCAACTGCTCGAGCCAGTCTTGTGTGTGCATACCCTGTCGTGCACTTTAGCCCTTTCAAAGTGCCCGAGCCTGTCTGTGGCTTCAGTACATCCATTTGCTCTTGCTTACTTGAGTGAGAATTGAGAAAAAGTTTTGAGAGTGTTTGGCACAACTGTTTGTCTCATTCCTCTCCATTCAATCAGATTTTAGAATGAATTTAAATGTATTGCTGGGCTATAATTAACTCTGAAGGGCAGAAGACCACAGGGGACTGCCTCATTCCTCTTTCAATGGGTAGTTGAAAAGACATTTCCTTAAACAATATCCTGGATGTCGGCAAAGCTTGAAACCTCGACCTGTGCCTGATTAACTGCCAAAAATCAGAATAATCTCCGCCTCTGGCAAATCAAAGTCATTCCCTATAAAGCTGGTTTACTACAGAAATCTCTAGATCATAATACAAGTTTCAGCCTTCAGTTTCGTTTCCCCCTATGTTTCTACTACTATGAAAATGTGGACCTTTTTTTTTTTTTTCCCTACTGGGAAAATGCATTTTTTCCACTCTCCCATGACTCAAAAACATCTGAAAGACTGTTCCCCCAAGCTTATGAAAAAGGGTGAGGGGCTAAGTTCACCTTTTGGCAAAGACACGGGATGGAAATTTTTGACTCAAAAGAGGATTTTCAAAATAAAACCAAACATAAGAAGCATTTGAAAACAAGGGGTTATAATGGAAACTATTTTCATAGCCAGCTCTAAAGTAAGCACTGCTGTTCCAGAGACACATGGTACTGATGCAAACATTGGTTTGAGGCCAAAACCCCTAGCATGCTAGTGGAATCCGGAAGCACTGCAATATTAAATACACCTCAAAATATATGTCAGACATCTCCCTGTGTCTGTTCCACTTACTCTGCACAGCACGACACTATACACTATTCATCAGTGTCTGCAGAGTAATGGAATAAGGGGTCAGCATCAGATACGCTCTCTTTTCTTTTGGTTGGGCTCTTTCCTGTACCATGTTCCATGAATGGTCTTCTGCAAGAAGCTTATTATTCCCATTTTGCAAATACTGAGCTAATAACCACTTTCCGTCTGCAGCACTTATACAGCATCTATTATTACAGCATGTGAGCACCCCTCAGTGGTTCTAGGGAAGTGCTATTATCCCCAAGGCAGGACTTCCACATTTCACCTGGGAGGGTAGGTGCTACAAAAGGCACGAGGGCATGCTGCTCAGCTGCACTCTTCGTTGGCAGACTTTTCCTGCTATCTTCAGTCTGCTTCTTCCAGCTGCTCCAAGGCAGGCAGTTTTCTATCATGGAAATTTTTTTGGTATTTTTAACACCTACCATAAGGAGAGCTATGCCTGTGATCATGGACTGCATCTTTGCCAGCTCATTAGGAAAGCCCACAGCCAGTTAAGTGTCCTAATCAAGGGCATAAAACGCATATCCTGCTTTTTGTACAGCTTGGCTTTTCTGTAGATTTGTAGCTTTTGCTTGCTGTTCTTACCTGCAAAAAAATGCAAACACCAGCTGAAAATATCCCCACAAATGGCACTGGTGTATCATCCCCCTCTGCCACCTGAATTCTCCAGGGGTTTAATGGGGGAGCAATGTCACCTCCCTGCCGACTCTGTCAGGGTCTGTCTGTCTGCATATATGCATGAACACTAGCAGAACTCTGACTTAGGATGCTTCTCCTCTGCCAAGCCTGATGCCAGCTCCCTGCAGGGCTCAGGAACTGCAGGTAGAAACTACCATACTTGAGCATTACCACACAAGCCCATTTCTCTCCGGAGAGCAGACTGGAACCTATAGCTTGGTGCTTCCAAGATCGTGTGTGGCTACACCTACCTGCTGACCCTGGAAAGGACCTGGGCTCAGTCAGGAATGAGGGAGGTTTTGAAGCTTTTGAATGAGCCACCATCTTTCATTCTCACTGTAACTTTTTTCTTAATAGATCTTACATACCATTCTTTTATAAAGGCATCCTTGATGTTGGGAAACATAACATCCCTGTTTAACTCCCATATAACTGAGCGCATTGCTGTGAATGAGGAGGGTTATAAAGGGTCAGGTTCTGCACCCTCGCCAGCATGCCGTAGGGGAATTCTGATCTAGTAACCTGCTAACGTGTCCCCAGAGAAGGCTGCTTTTAATGAGGGAGAAAGCCCGACGAGCTTTGAGTTCCTACCATGCACCCGGCATTTGGTTTCTACATGGCAATTGTTTCAATTAAGTGTCAACCTGTGGGTCTCATTCTGCTATTTAAATCCTCATGCATCACTTGTTCCCTTGCTGGTGGCCAGGGGAACCAGCATCCTTTACCTGGGGGGCTTTTGGTGCTGATCCGTATCATGTTTAGCTCAGGTTCATTCAGTTGCAAAACCCACTTAAGGAAACTAAAGCAATGATATGAACTAAAGCTGGAATGCCATATGGTTCTTGTGAAGACTTTTACCAAGACTAAACATCAATATTACACTTTTTTCTAACTACCTGCTTAATACAGCAGATCATTAATGCAGTACATTTAGTTAGTTAAAACGAGCACATTTTATTCAATTAAAATTCAGCAACATTAAATCCAGATGTGCTACAGGGAGAAAAAATGCAGAGACTTTTAAAGCTAATGTAAATGTAATATTATTGTTTTCAGCTACAATCCAATTAAATTGGGCTGACAGCTTTCACAGAAAAGCCCAGGAAAATAACTCATTGCAAAGAAAATCCATTTAAAAGAAAAGTACTTCAGATATTTTCATGGTTCTGTGACTCACTGAATTACATTCCTGTATAGAAGCCACAAAGCTGATGTGGGAGAGCCAGTAACAAGACCTTTACTGGTACATTACTTACTGGGAGACAAAGGACTTGACTTAATTTTACAGTGGGTTTTGGTAGTATTTGAGTACAGAAAAAAATAAGCAACCCAAGATGACCATTGCCGATGGAAAGGTATACACACTTCCAAAAACATGGCCTGCCCAGGGAGCCCTGACTGTCTCCTCACAGTCCTTGGCATCACCAGGAGCCAGGATGAAATGCCCCTGGGTCAGTGCAAAGCATAGCACTGGGCCATGCAGGAGTGCCTTCATGGCACTCCAAATAGCATCTGCTGGTGTCTTTGGCTGCAAGGCAGATTCCTTTCATTATGGGGTATGATTCACAAAATCCAGCTTGGCATTATGCTTTAGTATTTTCTGTAAGGTCACTTAGAATAGTGCTATTGTATGTCTACTCTTTTATATGGGTCTGAATCATGGGTCATCTACCATCATCACCTGCGACTCCTGGAACGCTTTCATCAGCGCTGCCTCGTACAATTCTAAACATCCATTGGACTGACTATGTGTCTAATGTCACTGTCCTCGAACAGGCAGGGGTCACCAGCATCGAGGCCACATTGCTGAAACTGCACTGCGCTGGGCAGGGCACGCTCTAGGATGAAGGATCACCGCCTCCCCAAGATCGGTTTTACGGTGAACTTGCCACGGTAGCCGCAAGAGAGGTGCCCCAAAGAAGAGATACAAGGACTCCCTGAAACAATACCTTAGCCTTGGCCATATTGACTACCATCAGTGGTCCACCTTGGCCTCCAATTGGGAGACTTGGAGGCACACCATACATAATGCCGCTGACTCCTTTGAGAGTCACGAAGAACTAGTCTCGAGGAGAAAAGACAACGCAGGAAGAATCGTGTCCCACCTGTTCCACCCAAGGAGACCTCTGCTGTGCTTTTTGTAGCCGGATTTGCCTATCCCACATTGGCCTTCTTAGTCACAGCGCGCTTGTAGTAAGCGTGGGTAAATGCCCTTCCCAAATCTTCGTTCGCGAAGTCAAGCCATGATATCTGGTATAGGACTTTCCTATCACTGGACTGCAAATACAAATACTGTCTGCCTTTGCTGGTAGTTCTTAGTGATGCTCAGAAGAGAAAAAAAAGATACCCTACATAAATCTACACCCACTCCATTTCTCTTTTTAAACAGTTAACCCTTTCCTGAGGGGAAAGCTCAGGAGAGCTGAGACAGTTCCTTAAATGTTAGCTGTGTACCACAGTAAATAGTTGTTTTCTTCCAAAACAGTAAGCAAAAGTCTATATAAAGTCTCGCCTACATACATGATGTACCAGGAGGGGGGGGTGGTCCTAAGCATTCTCAAGCACAGATCCCACTCACTTCAACTCCTAAAATACAACACAAGATGTCAGAGTCTTCATTTTCCCATGAACTGCACAGTAAATATGAACTGCAACCTTGAGTCACATATGGTGATGAAACCCAGTGCCTGTAAATTTATGAATGTAGCTGGCAGTCGTCAGTACATTATGTGGAGGTCAGGTTGCCGGTCCCTGCTTTGTTTATTCCTCTCACTTAATGATCCATTGCTGGAGACATACTGAAAACTTTCAGAATGTTTTACAATGTATTTATGCAACTGAGAAGTGTGTCCTGGGCTTTCCATTCCCATTATCCTGACACACTGAACATAAATCAGAGGTCGCTATGCAGATTTAGCATTTGGGGAAAGAACAGAGCATCTTTTTTTTTTCCTAATGGATATAGATGGAATAATTGTTCCTTTCTAAAGTGCCCCTGAAGAGAGATCACCTTTTGGCTAAGGGACAAAACAGGGCCACCTTCATTTTGCACAGTTGAATTCCACAGCAGCCAAATGTCTCAGCATGGAATATTGCACCCAGATCTAGGAAGACTTCCATGTGATTCAAGAAAAAGTGTGGCTAAAATCATGTTATGTTGCCAGGGTCAGATCCCTGCAGTTCAATTTTTTCGAAGGTAAGGAGACCTTACCCTTGCTCAGAACTCTACCAAGTCCTGGCCTCACAAGGGAGGTCATGTCTATGGAAAAGGGCTGGATCAGTTTAAATAAAACCATTTATAAATTGAATGCATTTAGACTCATGCGTATTCTTTATGTTGTAAAAAGGTACAAGATTTCTTGTGTGGCCAGCAACACTGAAAACTTTCTTGGTGCACAGATGTTTGTGTTAAAACATCCTGTTGATCCTAACGAAATTTTTAGAAGTCTGAATGGAAGTTCCAGCAGAGACCTCTCATGCAGTTCAAATCCATGGACTGGAAGAGGTACAGAAAGCAGGACACACTGAAGAGATCTATTTACCAGTCTAATAGAAAGAAAATGAAATACCTTAATCTTAAGGTATTCCGCTATTAAGCTAGTAGGTGAAAAATTATGGGGCAGGCAGCCTGTACAAACTTGGCATTTCCTTAACATATGATAAATATTAGGTGATTTTATAAATAATTTTCCCTATCAGGTTGACTAAGCTAATTAAGATAAGTGGATCCACAATTCATGCAAGGCATATTTTGTTTCTGTAAATTGTCTAGTAAGACTGGTTAACTAACGGACCATAACACCTTTAAGGATTCATACCCTTTCTGATGTAATTTTAGGCTTGTCTATCTGTTAATTTTTACACGGAATATAATTTGTCTGACTGGAAGGGCCTTTCTGACTGCAAACCCTTCCAAGTGCCATGACATTATGTACGTTCCAGGTTAATGCTCACTAAAAGCTGAGCAGGTCTAAAGGACAGAAGAAAACCCAGAATATGAGAAAGAAGTGTGACATTCTCCACAGACAGAACATTTATGTGCACACGTCATTAGTCTGCTGCTAATAGCCTGGTACTGAACTGACAGAATGAGTTGTCATTCAGCTCCTCTCTGGTGCTGTTCCACTGAAGTCACTAAAAAGTATTTCACTGACAACCAATTTTATGCATAATATATTTGGACCTGCTGGTGCAGTAAAAAACCATAATACTTCAGCATGTATGCAGGTATGTGGCCATTGCAGGAGCTCCAGGTCTCCCTGTTCTTCCTGGCAAGGTACTTCATCAGCATTTGTATTGGCTCACATACCACACAAGGCCTCCGGCTGTGTACGTTTCACATACACAAAAAATCCTATCACTGCTATAATTGCAATCAAGCCTTTATGAAAGTTCTACCACTAACATCAGACTGTACCTTTTAAAAAAGAAGCTTATAACTGCAAAACCAAAAAAAATATCAGAAAAGTAAGCATCATGTGTCTGCAGGTATAAAATCCATTTCTTCCAGGAAGTTGCCGAGTCTTGAGGATGACAGCAAAATTCATGTCAAAATTCAAAGACGTGCACTTGGTCTTACTCAATTCACCACCTTCTATGTTTTTGACTGGCCCTTGAAAAGCTGGCACATTTCATTACATTAGAATTCAATCTAAAATACCTGAAAATGTGTTCATGGCTCACTGGTTATTAGGATAACCTGCAGGAAACAACATCACACTAGGGCATTGTTTGTGAATGTGAGGAAAAGGTTACAATAATAGCCTGAGCTCAGACCTGACTTCTTGACTTCCATTCCCTTTGCTATGAAGAAAGCACATGTTTTGTGTGGTAGCTATTTCCTTTATGGTCAAAGTCTTTTCTGCCATTTGTTGCAGCCCAGGAAAGAACAAGGTGTAGGAAGAGAACATTTATCCTGAAAACACTGAGTAGCTGGAACAGTATGCTTGATAGGAAGTGACCAGATATGGTGTAAAGCAGATCTCAGGTTCTTTATCACTGGAACATTTGGGTACCTCACATTACCCAGCAAACAGATCTGCTACAGGCATAATCTGGGAGGTAACAGGATAACTGTGTGAAAAATTATTCCTTTTTACAGAAACGTGATTGGATCCACAAATGTTGAGTTCCACAGTCCTCAGCCTACTCCTCCATTGCTGCCTAACAACACAGGCCCCAGAATTACCCATGCATTGAAGCTTTCATCCTTGGTAACTAAACACCTACCCAGGGGTACCACCACAGCTGTCTGCATCATAGCAATGTCCTGCTAGCCCTTACACTTGGATAAATGGTGTCCAGTCCCTTTTAAAGACTCCTGGAGAGCAGCCTGAAGACTGACTTTTTGAAGAGTCTGTGCTTTTTGAAGTGATACTGGGCTGTCAGAAGAATGCATGTTTGGGGATAAAAGCTTCCTTTTTCTCCCCAGGGTCTCCATTTTCAAGAGATGACCTTTGACAGCACTGTGCTGGGTAGTAAGGTACCCTGACATTTGTGTTACAGGGGCTGTCGTTCCAGACCAGATCTCACACAAAACTGGCATTGAGATGGGGGGGAACCCTTTCTGTCTCCATGCAGTAGCTTGGGTAGGAGGCAGAACAGTTTGGGGGGTCTTGACTCAATCCCCTTTTCTGCCTGAAGGGATTAATTCTCCCTTCTCTGACCTTCCAATGGCCAAAACCACCATATCTGTTTGCTGGTATAGTAGAAGTGTTTGGGGACTTTTGTCCTTGCCAGCTGGGGCAAACTCTGGTGATGCTTTTGCACGAAGTATAAAGCAGGGTCAGCACCTCTCTATAGCACAGTGGCATGGGGCTGAGCTCTTGTTTTTAGTCTTCCTTCCAAAAAAAAAAAGTGCTTCAGCATTAGTAAATTCTGAGTAGGAGAGGTGAGTGCCCTAATCAGTAGGCTGCATTATCCTACACTTACTCTATTTAAGGCCTAATGAACTGCTTATTATTTTAGGCACTGTGGAGCTTGCAGACCCTGGCTGTGTGCTCAGGAAACAACATTAACTCTCACCACGACCCATTCTCCTTGCCTCCAGCTCTTTTGTCCCAGAGAGCCTCTCCTGGCAGTGGATGCCCTGTGGTGTTGAATTCTTAGGTGCCACCCAAAGAAAGACATCATAAACTGAAGAAGGACAGGGCTTAAAGGTTCTTCTTGAGGGCTTTTGTTTTTGTTGTTTTTTGGGGGTTTTTTTATTTGGGGATTTGTTTGTTTTTTTTTAATTAAATTTAAGAAAACTATCTCTCACTGGAGAGCAGAAGAGAAAACCACATTGCCTGCCTAAAGCAATGGCAATAAGTGTTGCCTTGCAGCACGAAGAGCAGCACCAGTAATTTTTCTCCCAAAAAGCTGTATTCAGCCCATGAACCCTTGCAGGTTTTCTAACCACCATCTTCACTGCAGCCCTGTGTGGGGCAGTTCCAGGTTCCACTGCACCATCAGGCTGACAGTGACCTGGAGGAATGAGGATGGTGCCTGCTTTCAGAGACGACACTAAAATGGAAGTGGAGATAAATGACTTAATTGGTTCTGGCTCACCCCCACCAGCCTTGCTTGCTAGTACTTGCCACATAAAAGAAACATGAGATAATGCATTGTACAGGAGCCCTGGCCAGCGCTGACTCTGTGAGGATGAGAAAGAACTGAGCATCTTTCATTTATCTACATGTGCAGTGAATGCACAGTGTAACATGCATTATTTCAACGAGCCTTTCTCCTGCTGAGAAGGCAGGGTAGCCAAGGCTTGCATGTGTCACCATTGCCATACCATAGTGTTTGACAGGCAGCAATTAAGGCAGATGCAGCCAGCTCCAGTGGAAACAGAGGCTTTATTAAAACTGGAAGGAGGAATTCTGAGTGTTGATTAGTAAACATCCTGCTGGAGGCTAACACCTGGGGCCCCTCATTTCCAGCCTTTCTAGAAATCCTTCTGCTTTAAGTTGTGCAATATTGTTTTTCCCTGGTGGTAGCCAATAGTTACCTTCATTTTTGTAATCTGAAATATATTCAGAATTACCCATTACCAATATCTTAATGTAATATATATACACACACACATAAAATATGCATACATTACAGTTCCCAACAATGTGTCTCTACAGATAGATCTTGGTGATATTGAGTCGTAAGTGGGAAAGAAGAGGTCCAAACTAGTATTTTCCAGTAAGAAACATTGAGACAGCCTTCTTTGTGGGATTATCATAGTCAGAAAGCTGCCAGGGGATTTTGGAGTGAGGTGCAAAGGAGGTTCAGAATATTAAGAAATGTGCTTTCATTAGTCTTTCGCAGTGACTCGGATTGCTTAGCTACAAGGCTTTCCTGAATCCTCTCCAGATTTTCATGATTCAAGGAAGACGAAGGACACCAATGATTACCTCACATCCCAGGAGCAGTCACTCTAGTGCTCAAACCAGAGTAAAACAACATCATTCAGTGCTGCAAATGCATTTAAAGAGCGCATTAGCTCTCTGCGACTGAACTCAACAGCTGAACATGTGCTTCCAGCATAATGCTATTAGTATGCAAGTATCTTTCAAAATCACTGCTTCTCAACACTAAACCTCCTAATCTGTAACTATGACCTAATTAATTTTTCCCCTGATTATATGGCTTTTCAGTTTTCCATACTGAACACATTGGTTTCCTGTCTAAAAATAGTTTTGTATTTTCTTGCTAGTCAGTGCTGGTAGCACCATGCAGTCTGCAGCGAAGAGCCAGTTCTTGCTGGGTACCTCCTGAATCACACCTGGTGGGTGACAATAACTCCCAGAATACACTTGTATTTTGAAGCCTGGCATTTAGGCGTGGAATAACCCATTTAATACATAACATATTGGGTTTGCATCAGTTTAGGTTCTACACCACAGAACCAAGCCAAACATCTTCTAATGCAGCAAGACATATGTACGAAACAATTCCCTCAAACCTGTTTTTCCTCCAACCCATGTTAATTGGAATTATTTGTATTCAATCTCTCTATTCTTTCTCGCTCAGTCCCTATATCATCTGTTCCCTATTTTTGCCTGGGACTGATGTCAGATTCACCAGCTAATCATTACCAGCCTACCTCATTTGCTCCCTTTAAAAACTGTTACAACACAGAGTAATAATAATTTCTTACAAAGCATGCAGTTCCATCACAAGGGAGACCAAGAGAGGACATGGTGTGCCCTACCAGGCTATTCTCAGAAGAAGAATTGAATCTGAGCCTGCATAGCTCACTGCCTTCCCAGCCCACAAACAGAAGGCCAGAAAGCTCTGTCCACAACGTCTCTGAGATACAAACCAAATGACAGCTCTGTGCCTTTGTGTGGCCAACTGCCTGCAGCTCTTTCATAGCACTCTCCTGGCCACTATTATACAGTGACACATCTTGCAACAGGCTGGGACCTCCCTAACTCCATATCCTACTTACATCCCTCTTATACATACAGGAAAGGTCCACGTAGCCCAGCACTCGATCTCCAACAGTGTCTCTAAGCACTGCAGACTTCCCACAGGCTTTGTGCTGTGGCTGAATATCACCCGCACAGGTCAATCCCCCGTGTGCCAGAGACTGCATTGTTTCGCTTGGGAAACATTTTTGTTCCCATGTGATTGTAATGTCTCCTGAACTGCACAAAGAATGTGATGCAGCCATCCATAAATATTATGAGAAGACAGCTTGTTCTATAAATGAACACATAACAGAATTTGATCTAATGTAACGTTCACTGAAACGGGAAGAAAAAATTGGGAGCAAAGTGGAAGTGTTGTTATGCTTTCTAAGGATGGTAAAAATCTCGGACTAGTCAACTTTGACACAGGAAAATCTGAAATAACTCATGTTATTTCATCTGTGGGAAGTCCTTTTATGCCAGTTGTAAAGAATGTCCAGTTTCCAACATTCAGGTCTAGCCATCAGGACCAGGATTGGCAAGGAGGGAAATCATGAGGCACATGAAAACCTCATTTACTTTTTCTCTCAGCTGAGAAGCAGCCCAGTTTGACACAGGTAACTCTTCTCTTACCATTCTGTTTGTGTTTCTAGAAACCAAAATGCTGTTAAGATTTCACCCACTTCTCCTTCCAAACGTACCGAGGCAGCCAAGGGAGGACCCATGGTGGAAGAAGCTTAAACCAACAACGCATATGCTGTCTTACCAGTGCTAAAACTGAACTCAGAAGTCTCAGTCAAACACTGTATTTGAGAACAGCAACCTACTATCATGGCATCACTTGCAGAACTGGAGCTCTGGTGCACAGTACAGAGCACAACTAGGGGAAGTGCAGAAAATAAGTACTCCAAATTCCTCTGCAAAGGAAAGCTTTATGGTTGCCAAGCTACTAATGTCAAAACACTTGTTTTCCTTTTTCATTCTGCCCATAATACACTGGCTGTGAGAATGGGCAGAAGGTAAAAAAAAAAAAAACAAAAAGAAAACCCAAAAAAACAACAGAAAAAAAACCCACATATCAAAACACGTATCAGCTGTCTTTCAAAATGGTGGCAACGCACTTCTCCTTTAGCAGGCTGATCTATTACTTGAGGTGGCACTTACTGGTCTGGGTAAAAGCCTTAATGGCAGAGCAGTGGAAAAGAAGATCACAGGCAAGGGCAGCAGTGTCACAAAAGTGTGGCTAAATGCCGATCATAGGAATAATGTTAACTTCTGCCTTGACCTTGTTCACCTCGAGGATAGTCCTCTGAAATCTCCCCTTATGAGGAAAGACTGAGGGAGCTGGGTCTCTATAGTTTGGAGAAGAGGAGATTAAGGGGTGACCTTATTAGTGTATATAAATATATAAAGGGGGAGTGTCACGAGATGGAGCCAGGCTCTTCTCAGTGGCAAACAATGAAAGGACAAAATGGTACAAATGGAGCACAGATTCCACTTAAACCTGAGAAGAAACTTCTTCCAGTGAGGGTGACGGAACACTGGAACAGGCTGCCCAGGAGGTTGTGGAATCTCCTTCTTGAGATTCAAAACCGCTGGACACGTTCCTGTGTAACCTTATCTGTGTTCCTGCTCCGGCAGGGGATTGAATATCTTGAGGTCCCTTCCAATCTCTAACATACTGTGATACTGTGATACTGTGAAATGGCTGCACAACCTATCTGCATCTGGAAGAGGTGCATAAACTGTAACACTTGGGAGCCATCTGCTCTATAAGACAAAAAAAGGAGGCATTTGCCCTCAAGTTTCAGATTTGTATAAAAAAACAAATCTAGTTGTGATTGCAACCTTGTGATTGAGTCTTTGGTGTCCCAGAATTAGCAAGCCATTGCATCAGGTAGACAACAGTTAACAGCATGCTGCTCTGTCATAATGGGCAATGGGACTGCAGGGGAAGCAGACTTTGCTGATGCATGCACAGCTTACTAATGTGGTAGAAACTACACTCAGAAAAGTGCTCTTAAGCAGTAACCATACAAACTACTCCCTCACTCAAGCAGTATATTATTAGATTCTTCACCTGCAATGCAGAAGAAAGAGTGAGGCAGGCTACCACCTGAGAGAGGAAGGGGACACCACCACCACCATTATTCTTATTCCTCCTAAGAGAAGGGAACACTTCTGGGTGGGAATATAGAAATAAAACTGGCTGTTCTTCCTCCCTCAGCATTTCAAAATAAGACTCTAAAGGGTGCTGAGCAGTAAGTCTACTTTGCCAATATTACACCTTCTCACTCTACTTTGCAGACAAGTTTCCTGAACTACAGTATTAGAGAATATACACAACACTTAGGGAACTTACGAGTTTGCAAAGGTTACAGAAACTTGTGTGAAAATGAAGAGCTATGTGTACAGCTACTCCATCTCCTCTAGTACTGAGGTTGAGGAATCAACATCCAGATCTAAAATAATGAGCATTAATAGATGTTACATTAGTTTGAACTGTAGGAAAATAAAATAATACAATGTAATGATCATCACCTCTAGATGTTGCTGATGTTGAGAAGTAAATTGTTAACTGAGGGTTCTCAAAATCTTGCTCAAGACTTCATCACAGTTAATTTGGCCACAGAACTTCCCACATGTAGGTAAGAAAGTATTTTCCCCTACTACGTAGACTATGTAACCTTGGAAATTGCCAGTATACCCTCACATGGCACTATGCAACCTTCTTCTGCTTCTAAAAAGACAGGCAATTCATCAGCATGGATGGCACCTCCAAAACCATGGGCATGGTTGAGCTTTGAGGCCTGTTTGCGTCAATTAACACTACAGTGTTTGAAGATCTTCCAGCTAGAACTACAAAAGTTGTGTCCTGAGCTGGATGCCCTGCCAACTTAGGACACTGCATCACATCTACCTTGAGCAGCTAACCAGTCTGGATGCAGCCACCAGTACATATTTGACTATGCTGTTTACTGGTTGAGATTAATATCTGCTGGGCGAAAGGTACCGCACCACACAAATATACTCAGAGCTAGCTCAAGGACCTCTGCACAACGCTGGTTAGATGGAGCTGACGTGGCCTTTGTGGGATGCTGAAAGACAAAAACAAACAAAAAAATCCATAGCTAAGTTTTGTAGGAAAAGTGGGGAAGGTGGACTCTACCATTGCTTCCTGTTCCCTTTTTTAACCCCAACGTCACCATTGCTCCTAACTCACTAATTCATATGATGCTTTTATGCCTCCTGAACCCACACATGCCAAAGTAAACAGCCACTATGACCTCACGTGGGCACCACTCAAAGCCTTAAGTAAGCTGTGGTGTAGGAAATGCATGTTTATGCCTTACAGAAGACATATATTACAATCACAGTGCTAAGGGATACAAACTAGGGAATTTAAGAGTTACATTTGGCAGCCTGCCTTTACTGTGCTCTAGTTACTTCTTAATATCCCAATTTAAGGGCAGTCTATTGGCCCCAATTTTAAATTGTCTGGCATTTATAAGTTTGTGTCACAGAAGTAGTGTTAAACAGTTTTCAAATTCTTTAATGAAAACTGCTGATTGTGTATTGCCTGACAAAGCAGGATGTCTCCATTAGAATAATAATTTATTGTAAATACAGTAGTATTAAGGCTGGCTATTCTGGGTATTAAAAATGCATGGAAAAAATCCATTAAAAAGTGTTATGAGAGCTGTCACAATTTGTCAGTTTAATATCTTTGTCATTTGCATTTCTTTTCAAAATGCCAAGAGCGATTAAACCTTATCCCACCACTAGAAGTTGCCAAATTTCACTTGAAATTAAAACACAATAATGCGTCATGTTAGTTATTTTAACAATATTAAATAACAAAAAAAGAAACAGAAGAGAGAAAAAAAAGGAGGCTTACATAACAACAGCAGCTACAAACTAAGCAGCTAAAATACATAGGCTGTTTCTGTGATGCTTGCACACACACGAATTCCATAGGCTTTGTACATTAACAAACCATTTCCCTGTCAGTAAGGACATAGCAAAGCATTGCTGGACTATGATCCAATGTCAATAAGCAGCTCCCAGCAACATGCATTTTCTGCTGGTTTGAGATCACCATATTTTCAGTTCATCTCTCCACATGGTTTCCATGCAAGCTTCCATCATGAAATACTCCTTGATTTTTGGACCAGTGCAAGTCCCAGTGAGAAAGACAGAAGGGACTTGTGAGTCAGCAGGAGCAGGAGCTAGGATGAATCGATCACAACTTTGTTTCCTGTGGAAATACCAGCTGCTGTCATACTTGTGCTTGAATTGCACTGTGCAAGCCTCTCCCAGCAACGGTCAAGCCATGGATGAAAAATTGTTTCTGGGATTGTCTCCTACTGTGCCTGCCACTCTATAGACACAGGATTGCCTGATTGTCATGAAATATCCTGTAGCCATTCAGAAATGTATTTAATAGGATTTTAACATAGAATGAGTTGTGAAAGAAGTAGACACAGTAATTTTTGATAGCTACATTGCAAGAAAGGTGGTGATGAGCAAACTAAGATTAAGCAAATATTTATCCCTGGCCACTTTAGCTTCTCCTGGGCCTTTTGTTTTATTTGAAAACTGAATGTTACTGGGGACCAAATTCTGCACTCACATTTGTTATTTGAGCTGTATGTTCCCGGCAACTCAATATCCCACTGCTGACAAATCTGGGTCCAGTTGCCCCTGGGAGGAAAACAGCGAACCATAGGCATCCCTACTTCTGTTCCTTGCAAGAAGTCCTATTGCTAGTACACTGCCCCCACGAGGTGCTAGGAAAGGATGCTTTTGCACCAGTACCAGAAGAAGCCACGTTATCTTCTGTCCCTCAGTATCTCCAGAAATAGTGGCAGTTTTATTCAAACAAATGTAGCTACTATTTCATTCTGGCATCTCCAGCAGCAAATGGAATACCCCTTCTAGTGCTGAGCAGTGCCCAGGGCCAAGCAGACATGGCTCCTTGGGTGTGGGATAACAAATCTGGATGACCCATCTCCTCCAATACCTGTCTCTCCACACAGCACTTGGGGAGCTTGCTTTGGCCCTGGGTCCCCCATGCTCACCTGAGGGCTGGGGCTCATGTGAAAGAAGGAGCAATTAGAGAGCAACTCAGCTGCTTTATCCAGGATTTACTTCTGTCTTCTGGGAGAAGGTTGCTAGGTGTTCTTATAGTCCTAAATTACTTATATTTTCCAATTATACTGTAGGAAGAATTCTCATAAACATTTTATGTGAAATTATGAAAAATGATTTAACAGTGAAACATAGAGGGAAAGAAAAAAAAAAGAAAAAAAAAAAAGGAGCATTTGGTAAAATTCCATCCAGTCTACTTTTAGAGCCCAAAGCAATACCCACGCAAGTCACCCCATAATTAAGCAACAAATCTCCTAAAAGACCCACAGTTAAGAGACAATGAACTATGATTAAAGAACAGCAGACTGGATCCTTATTATCAGCCACCTGCTCTTTGATCATATGATCTTGGTTTCCCCCTTGCAGCTCACTTCCAGCCCCCTCAGTTTGGGGTGTCTGAAGCCCCCAGAGCACAGCCTGCTTTTCTCAGAGTAATTTGTGCTGGTGTCTCTCTTAACACAACTTTTCCTCCTCCAGACTGCTCCCTCATGCTGTCAACATCATTATCTCTGGCAGCTATGGTCTGGCCCTTGCTAGAAGAGTACAGGGAAGTGATACCTATCAAATTTGGACTACTGCTTCCGCACACAGCTCTTGCTTCTTCACCATAGGTGGCAGTGATGATTCAGAGCACAGAACAGGGGTCAGAGGGCAGTTTGCCAAAAAAAACCCACAACCTGCAGACGTAAACATAAGACACGTACTCAGCACCTGATGGTCAGCTGCTTGCTAGAAAACAGAACCACAGCTTATCAGAAAATAAGGTCTGTATTATACTGTCTCGCCAAACTAGCTGGAATTCATGGTGCTTCTTTATAAGAAGTACTATAGGAACTGGAATTGTTGCTTAAAATATCATGTGTATGTCAATGCAGTGCAAACACAGCGTTTCTAGCTAAAGAGAGTCATTTGAAGTCAGGTGAGTGGGCCATCTCTACATTAGAAGATGCTCAATCAATTTAGTCCTACAGTATATTTGGTTACTTCTAGTGCAAGCTCCTGTAGAGATATTCTGGGCTATGTGTATAGAGACTTGAAAATAACATTGGAAGCAGCAGCTTTGCATGGAAGTTTACTCCTCACAGAAATTTTTTCCAAGATCATGGCTTTATAAGCACACTGTTCCAGCTTCTGGGTAAAGGGGCATAAGCCATGAGTATTATTCTAAAATTACAACAAGAAGAAATTCAATTTTCTAGCAGTGACCTGTGATACACTAGAGCATCTGCTTCAACTGAGTCCACAAATGCAAATAGGAGACAAATAAAGATACACAATGTAGTATAAAAATACAAAGCAATAATCAACTCTTTATCACCAATGTGCAAAGTGTTTTGCTGTCTTTAGAACAGGACACATGAACCCAATAAAAGTCGATGTGGCACTGATAGCCCCATTTTCTGAGGACAAGGGGTGAACACATACATAAGAGTGGGATGGAGTGAAAGGAGATGCTGTTATTCTTTCCAAAAGCATCTTCACACTGTTGGGGAGAACATGGGCTAAATACCATCAAATTTCAAAACAGAAGCAGCCAGCAGGACATGCCTGATTTTGCTGCTGGAGCTTGCAGTTGTCATTGCATCTCAAGGACTGACAAACCCACAGTTACACTGTCACTGTTTCCATTGCAAGAGGTTTTGCTTCAATAGGTTTCCAAATTGATAGGGACAATTCAGCCAAGCTTAAGCCTTACATGGCCAAAGGATTTCACAGCTCTTTATGAGCAACAAGTGAACCTTACAACACACCCAGTTTTTTATCCAGCCTAAACCCGCACACAGATCTGCTGGGCCACACTGGATATTTGGGAACACAGTGAGCTGATGAGAAAACCAGGACCATAATCTGAAGCCCACCTCCCAGCTTGCTCTTCTACATACCTGAATGTTTTTTTCCCGTACATTATGAAACAAAGAACCCTCTTTGCCTTAAACTCAGGTAAGAGACTACAAAGTATCTGTAAGGTCAAATCCTTAACCAGCATTTAATCCCAACAGTCTCATATTTAAAGGATGCTAAATAAGTCCTACTGACTTAATGAAAGACAAAAATGACCAGTTACTTCAAAAGCAAGGGAATTACCATAAACAAACAGTTTCCTGTGTCTCTTACCCTTCCTGCGACACATGATATCACACAGAAGAAGGCTAAATTGACACTTGCTGTTCACCCTGTCCCACAGCATTTCAGGCCTCAAGTTAAATAGTCTTATTTCAATGGAAAGTTCTACGTTTCACTGCTGTTCAAATACGAAGTTTGATGTGCTACTGGATATTCCTCAGAGATAGGATATTCAATACGTGAGACGTCCAGCTGCTTTAAAACAGATTATTTACTGGAAGGCATAGCCTGCAGCCACAGCTGTAGAGCGTACACAATTCAGGGTAACAATTAACCACAGCTAGCTTCATTACTGCTAAACTAATATTCCAAGTGCAAAGAAGTCATATAAATCCCCAAGAAACATGAAACAAGGCCTCACATTTTTGTTCAGCACTAGTACAGCATGCATTATGCAGCACATCATTATGGTGCCATTCACCCTGATGAGATCCTTTCCCCCAGCTTTTGGCACCTTGTGTTAGCATGAATGAATGTGTGAGACATGCCCACTTTAAGGTGAGATGCATGTCCAGACAGGATATGGCTGACTATCAGATCTGGGGGAAGTGATGATACTGACCTCACTCCTTCTTACAGGAAATCCCACCCCTAAAAAGCATCACTTGGGATCACGTCCGTTTCCGCAGCTTCTATCTTCTTGCTACCGCAACTTTCTTGCTACTTTTATATTCACCTTTTTTTCCCCATGAGTTATTTCCAGCCCTTGGTTTTTTTTAAATGAGTTTTATTACCTCATTGCTATCACCAGGCTTGATGTCTCTGGCCCAGAGCAGACATGTGCATCAAAGCTAGAGCCCAGGACCTGCCAGTGGGTGCAGGCAGGGGGCTGCTGGCTGCCCTCCCCTGCCCATGGCGGCAGGCAGTCTTGCAGCTGAATACCTGCAGCCAACCAGTCACAAACAGCTGATGCCAAAATAGGCAGAAAAAAATACAACTAGAACTGTCCTGATGTGCCATACACAGATGGATTAATATTTCATTGTTATTCCAGGAAAGGCTTTTAAAAGAACACACAAGACAATGATTATCTGGAGCTGTCTCAGTACACTGATTAAAAATATAAGCAATCTGACATTGAAAGGAAAGGGCTTTTTAATGAGAACATTGTTTCTTAAAACCACAAAATAGCACAGACCAAAAGAGCTAAAAGGTGCACATAGGTGACCTATTAGCCACACTGATCTCTTTAATAACAGTTTTGGCCAGTAAAGGATTTTAATGATGGCACAGAAGATGGGTGATGAATTACAGAGATATTTCTGTTATGCAGAACAGAAGATGGAGTTTTGCCCAACACTTATCCATGGTCTGACTTTGAAAATCTCTTTGGCAGCTTGATGGATTTAATAACAAAGGCCTGATTCACTGACATTGATAACTAAATTTGTTATTTCTAACACTCAGTGACTGGAACTCACAGCTTTGCATTCTGCAGTTCTGTAGTGCCAGAAATAACATCTCTTTAGGAAGAATTCAGGCAGGTATCCAGTTTATATGCATTAGCATGTTTGCATTTCAATTGGTGAACTGCTGAAGAACAAATGAATTAGGCAGTTTGTTTCATGGTTGCTAATATCCTGCTCCTGTCTGTTTGATCTTGTAAGTGCCCAGGTCACACCAGGTGGGTTTTCAAAGGTGCATTTGCATCCCTGTAGAAGTCAGAGGGCACAGGCCAGATCTATAGAGGTATTCAGCTGCAGAGTCCCCATGTTGGCACCTGACTCCATTTGGTTGCAATTAGGGATCAAGAGCCCTAAAAATACCTCTGGAGACTCAGCTGTGTTTACCCAGCTCCCTGTAGGCTCTTTGGAAACGGATGTATTCCCTATGCTGCTCAAAGCGTGGAAGTGGCTGAACTCTTAGAAGAGCTGCTGGGAGCAGGGAGCGTGTCCATGCCATGTGTGGGGCTCAAGCTTGCTGGGGGTTTGGAGTAAGCTGGCCACAGGTTGCAAGAAGCTCACTGGTAATCACAGAAAAAGCTGGAGACTGGTCTTACCCTCTGCCATGATGTCCTCACTAAGGCTTAATTCCATCTGTTGTGGAGTTGGTTGTTTTTCTTACAACTAGATTTTAATTCTCCTGCCAAAAAGGATTATTTTAACTAATTCTAACTGTATAAGATTGTTTTCTAAAAAATACAAAGTATCAGTCACTGTTTTGCATTAAAAAATAACTAAATACCTGAAGTTATTCAGCTAAACAGTGTTAGAAGAGGCTTGAGAGTAGTTGGTGAAGTTGTGCAGAGAGCAAAGCCTTACTTATTTTAACTTCCAAATTTTGCATATAGCAACTAAACTGAATCTTCCTAAGGAAAAGAAAAAATTATATATATATATATACACACACATAGGAAGGTCTGTTTCTATGGTTTTCAGATACTAGCTTATACCCCTTCACACACCATACCCCCCCTGCCCCAAAACTGGCCTTTAAGATAAATGTGACTCATTCCAGAACAGATTCTTTTAGGTGGATTAAAGTGATAGCTCTGTCAAGACTTCAATGGTATTAGTTGTTGATGCTGAGAAGTGTAAAAACCTGGACGAATTAGCAGTTCTGCCTGCCAGGGTGTATCTTGCCCACAGACATTCTGTGCTGGAGAACAGGAATCCTTCCCCTTCGATCAGAAAATTCTGCCTCGTCATGGAATATTGAACACAAGTCATTATCATTTATTATATTAAGGCTTCTTAAAAGCTAGCCAAAGCACCAAATGCAAAGAGTATTCCTAATCTTATTTCTTTCACAAAAAAATAGCCTTCTACTAGGACCATATCAGTTTTGAAGTCCTTAGGTTCTGGCAGTGTAATTTTCCATGATGCAAACATTTTAATTTCTGGAAAAACTTTTCTTGTTTCTTTGTCTTGGACTTTACAGAAATAAAAGCAACAAGATCTTTAATCTGTCTGTCACAGAAGTCAACAGCTATACTCTTAGGGTGAAACACACCTGGATAACTTAGCAGACACAAGCAAGAGTTTTGCTATTATTATTATTAAAACAAAACAAAACACCCACAACTCCCCTCCTGCCCAAATAAGCCACATATACAGTATCATTGCTGAAATCTACTGCAAAACAGAATGTTTAACACATGGTAGAGGTGATCATCACTTTTAAGGTCAATGTTAGACAAATCAGATGATCTGAACAGGTTTCAAAGGGCACTGAATCTATTGCAGATTCTGTGTCCGAATATGTATTGCACTAGTACCAATAAATCAGTGAGACACTGACGTGTTCAAGTTTTATAGCTGTCAAAGCAACATGCAAAATATCCATCCCAAAAACCTCTCTTTTTGCTCTGCTCAGTGATACAAGGTAATGCAAAAGCGAAATGTAAATAATACATTTCACCACCGATGCACCTCCTTAGAAACCATGAAGTGCATTATTTGGCATGAAAATGCATGATCTAAAGTTGGAACATCAAAGCAAATAATAAAAAGTGCAAATATATTCAATGTTTTATGTACTAAATATAAAAGAGAGCAAGGCATTATATGGAGAAAATAGAAACAGCTTTAAATAAGGGAGGTGAGATATGAATTACCTACTTTTTGTTAGCTTTATTAGTTACCTATCCACACCTATTGCAATCCTTGAAGATATTTTCCTACCAAAGTACACTCATTTTCCCTTCCTATCACATTTCCTGCATAAAGCTTCTGAAATAACACTGAAAACCTTAAAAAGCCAGAACCTGCATTACGGTTTAGGTTCACATTTCCAGTAAACACACTTAAACAAGAAAAAAAACCCAGCAGACTGCTAATGGGTTAACAACATAAGCGTGCCACATTTTACACATAGAAATTTGCTTTAATAAAGGACATTGAAAAGGAAGAAGCCACAAAGGCTAAAGAAACACATCTCCTGCAGCAAGTGAGACAGAATACAAACGAACCCGTAGCTCCACTAAGAATGAAGATCTGTTTTATTTCACTTACCAGCATTATCCATTTTCCCCCCTCGGTATTCAAAAAAAGCAGAGCTCCCCAGAAAAGCAGCCGGTACAGTCACAGTCTGTGTCTCAGTCTCACTCTCACTAATGAAGCTGGCTGCCCTTCTCCTGGTTATTAGACCTTGCTGGCAGCCAGAGCATACTTCATGCACTGACTGCAGTAGACATCACCAGCAAATTTATATCTCCAAGGATGACAAACAGCCATTAGCTCCATTATAGGCTGATTAAGGTTGTGCAAGCCTATCAAGTAGATATTTAAATCCCCCAGGGTTTTACGTCTTTGGGGGAAAACAAAAGAACTCCAAGCTTAGAATATTGAATATACGTTTCTGAAAAGTAAAAGTAGTGCTGATAAGAAAAGCTTTAATGGGTAGGAAGGCAAAACTTTAAATAAAAAAGGGATCTATTACAGAGCGAAGGACTGTGATTTATCAGTGACACAACAGCAGAAGTTTGAAGGAGAAAATAAAAAGGGAGGAATCTATGGCTGAGAAAGTGTTAGGTTAGACTGCAATTTGCAACCATTAGTTCTGGCTGTGCTTTAAATCCTACAAGTTCTGCACCTGATGTTCCCTATGGTTTGTGAGAAACGAAGTAGATGTGCTTATCTACAAATGCATGACAATATATTAATTGCCTGGAGACATTCATTATTATACCATTCACAGCTGAATGTAAGAAATGGGTGAAAAGTAACTACAGGGCTTAACTTCTTTTAAAGGCAAAGTTAAAACATGGCTGCTGGAGGGATTAGACTCTACAAAATCTGAATGACATGCTGAAATGAGCAGGTATTACACCTGCATTTTCCATACCACCTGAGTCTGTGATGCACAGGCTTTTCTGCCATAGAAATATACAAACAAACCCAGTATAGGCTCCTATACTGTATAGTATAGGCTTTCCTACAGTTTCTCTTGACAAATGAATAAAATGAAATAAAATATGTTATTTTCAAATAAGAAAATCTCTCCCCTCGCAGCAATAGGTGAACAGCAGCAGAACATGGAGTACACCAGGAAATTTGGGTTCCATCCCCCGTTTTGGCACTGGTTTGATCTGCAACCCTAAACCAGGCATGTTGTGCCATAATGTTTGCCCAGTGGTGAAAGGGAGACCATTACACATACTCCATTTGGTGAAAGCAATGTCACAAAGTATGACACTACATAAATGCCACATAGTATCTTCAAGTATTTTTCCCTGTTTTTAAATATTCATTCAGCTACTCCAATCTTCTTCATTGCAATGGAAAAAATACAGATTTTTCTGTCTGTATTATATTGACATGAACACCCCCCAGCCTCAGAGCATCGTGTTAGCAACAAATTACATTTTCTATTTAATACCCCTTCACTACCCCCTATCATCTTATTTGCCCTTCTAAAATATTAAATAAAAAAGGCAGTTGCAGCACTGATCTATTTACACTGATTAAGAAGTGAGAATCAATGGCTGAGAGCTAAAGTCATCAGCAAGAATGGAGAATATCTAGGGCATACTGGATGTATCCTGTATTTCGAGAAAGGAAGCGCTTGGAGGGCTAAGGAAAGACTAAAGACTAGAAATCTGTCACACTTCGTATTAAGCTTCTATTTATAAGTGGCTTATAAAGAGCTTAAAAAAATAGAAGTTATGAGCATGTTGCATCAGTACATGTTACAGATATAGTGCATGTTACAGATAGCTACAGCTACACCAATACAATGGGTTAAAAAAGACCAGTAAGTTTATTCACCTGCTAGGTTCTGTATCAGTTAATGACAATTGATTAATGTGCCAATTTAGGTAATTGGGTAACGTGCACCAGATGAAATATAGTTGCATAGGAGCACTAAACTGGGGACCATGACCTGGCTACCTGATAGATGTGACCAGCTTAACTCCTCTGTGGAGGTAGCTGCCTGGAGAGTGCCGGGCTTCTGGAGAAAAGGAGAGAAATTGATGACTCTTGGTGGGTCTTCAAAGTCCAACAGGGCCTGAAGAGAGCTAGGGGGATGTACTGCAGCACCAGCAGTCTGCCTGGGAGAGAAGAGCAGAGGGCTGTGCCTTTGTGCCAGGATACTATTACTTAACTATGGAGTCAATCAGGGGAAAAGCAAGCTGCCATCATAAAAGGAAGTTATTCCCTGGTTTGGTAATGGGGCTCTGCAGAGCTGCAAAATGTATATGCATCTGACTGAACCCAAACAGCCTTAAGGTATGGTGACAAAACCCCTGCAGGGCAGAAGGGCACATGCATATCTTAAATTCTAGCAAGTATGCAAATGTGTTGTGCTGGTTAATGCTAAGGCAGATTGGTTTTAAATCCAATTTGGTTTGAGTTTCATGAGGGAAGCTATGCACTTGAGCAGCCTCCAGGCAACAGTGCAGCTATAGGAAAGCAGTACTAACCTTTGTGGCTGGCGATACAGGTGGACAGCCTGTGCCAAGGAACTCAAGTGAAAATACAAAGCCGCACCTATTTAGACCTCCAGAAAAAAAACACTCCAGAGGGTGTCTATTTCTGTGTGGCAGACAGGTCTTAGTGTGTGCACCATGGCTGAACATCAACTGCAGGCATATGGGCTTCCTGGTAGACTTCAAGGTGCTGGTTCCCCAACCATGCGGATGAGAAGACCTATGTCAGAATATCACAGCTCCCTTCCTGCCCACATGTACAAGTTTCCTTCCAAAGAAGCCCTGGAAGATGGTAATGTGTACCCAGGTCGCATCCTGACATGCAATTCTGATACAGTCACAGCCTCAAGTCAGCTGAGGATCAGAATTGTAAGCTGGTAACTAGAGGATGGGAAATCCCAATCACGACAACATGATATGCATTGAGTTTGATGTTTCATCAGGGCTGTGTGACAGAGAACTGTTTATTAATGCCTGAAAGCTACCTATAAATGGAAACTTCATATGATGTATGACCTAAATTTCTTCTGTTTGAACAGAAATTATCTCACCAGGAATCTTCAAAAAAAAAGAAAACTTTAAAAATATGTGATTTCTTTTTCTCATGGGTAATTAGATTATTGCATAAAAGTTAACAAATGTGTATGATCAGTGCCATTATTACATGATTAAAGCAATGTCTCCCTGCACAGGCACATGGGCAAAAGAAAGATACAGATATTAGATGGGGTTGACAACAGTTATTTGAAAGTTAAATATACGTATGTTCCAGGCACAAACCTATTTAATTTGTCAGTAATGAGAAACGCCATCACAATCCATAGTTAGAATCATAGAATAGTTAGGGTTGGAAAGAACCTTAAGATCATCAAGTTCCACCCTCCCTGCCATGGGCAGGGACACCTCACACTAAACCATATCACCCAAGGCCTCGTCCAACCTGGCCTTGAATGCTGCCAGGGATGGAGCATTCACAACCTCCCTGGGCAACCTATTCCAGTGCCTCACCACCCCAACAAGAAAGAATTTCCTCCTTATATCCAATCTAAATCTAGTTGCATGACAACATAATGCCTCAGTCTGTTTAAGGACAATTATGTGTAAGAACTGAGAAGACTGGTCTTCACAGATCCAAAACTGTCTTTTCCCTTTCCGAAAATCTCATACTCCATGAACCTGCATCCCAGTTTTCTTCAGCTGTCATGTGGTACTGGCTCACAGTTCATTTCGGTCATAGGCACTTAAGACCTGGGTTCAATTCCTTGTTCATTAAGACTTCCTGAACAATTTTGTGCAAGCTCCTCCAACATCTGATCTCCTATGGGAACTGCTTGTACCATGCTCACTCCCCACACCTCAGCTGTGTGAGGATAAACACACTGAAGGTTGCGCGAGACCCCAGTGTTAGAGTGTAAGGACCTGATGAAGCAGCTAACTCAGACAATCAGTGCCATCTCCTAGAAAAGCTAGCATTATCAGGTACTTTAGAAGCACTGCTAATGACACAGAACCCTAATGATCCTGTTCTTCAATGTACCAGATGCACACAGCCAGTAATGACTTATCACTCTGGGAAAACTGATGAGTATTCACAGAGGCACAGCAATTTGCCCAGGTAAGAAGCAAATGGAGAAAAAAGGTAAACAGAGACCTCCTCACCCAACCATCGAAAATACTTTGAGTTGACAAACCCCCAGAATCGATGTGCAGCTTCAGCTGTGGTGTTTCCAATCATGACAAAGACGCTTAAGAACTCATTTAGAAAATGTGAAAACTGGCTCAGCTCAGTGCAGATTTGTCACTGCAAGGATCTGACTCCATAAGATGCCATTTTGGGCAAAATGTTTCACTTCCCTTTCACTGTGTCTGTTTCTTCCCACACAAAATCCATCATGCAGGTGTCTCTGGGAGAAGCTGTACTTGTTTTTAGATGCTGTGGGTTTGTATAGCCAACGCCAACACTCTAAATACACAGCTTCATGCAATTCTTCTAAGTATCCACCATGGCAAAGACTGTGTTGAGTACATGAGATCTGTGGCCTTCCAAAAGATTTTCCTTCTGTGAAGAACACTTCTCTCCACCAGTGGTGGGAAGTTTACAGGGAGGGAGGAAAGACACTCTGAAAACATGGGAATGGTGGCAGAATATCTGGGCTCTGTTACTGACAAATCCCCATTTTCCCGTTTATTAACAAGGAGTGCCACTTTCTGTAAAAGGATGCTTTATAAACCACACCAAAATGGTGAGATGTGATTAGTCACATCTCTATAAATACAAAGTTGCCAGATGCACATTCTTCAGGGTTTACGCATATGAAAACCATCTCTTCTCTGGCACATGCTTGAAAATTGTTAGGCAAAGGGAAAGCCTCTTGAGGAAGTGCTGAACTGTATGCATGGAATAGGTTTCCCTGTGTTAGAGCTGAGGGTTTGGCATATGGCAGGATCGACCTCCAGCAGAAGCCTTCCCTAAACCTCAGCAACAACTCCAAGCATCATCAGGAGAAGGTTTTGCCAAATGTCTTTTCCCTGCCTCACAGAGGCAGAAGAATTTGAAAGCAGGACAGTAACAAGGATGCTCTTTTCCTGGGAAAAAGCTACACTTCAACCTCGAAATATTGTTAATACACTGCTGTTAGTGCTGAGGATGCTTTATTTTGCAATAGGAGGCTTTTGTTCCCCAGGAAGAATTTATCCTTGAACAGCCTGGCCAGATGCAGTGGTTCTGACTCTTTCCACCTTGCAAGGAGTGAAGCAACACCACTGAAGTCAGCGGATTTGAGCTGATACAAAACAAGAAGAGAGTGGGATCTAGACAGCAACTTGTGGTTGCTGTAGGTGGGGAGTTTCACAGCACAGATGGATTTTCAGAGGGAGCAGGAAGGGGCTGAGCATGTGTTGAGTACAGTGCAGAGAGAGTGGCAGGGCTGAGGGAGAGGAGGCACAGAGGCAGTGGGAGAGGAAAGCAGGGACGTGGGGAGAGGTCAAGAAAGAAGTTTCAGCGTACCATGAAGAGGGGCACTCAGCAGGAGATAAAAGCATGGACAAGAAAAAAACCTCTAAAAGCTTGATTGTTGAAATAAACTCTAACTTGTTTCTGAATCCCGGCTTTCAGTGAACTCCTACCTGGAAAGAGGCATGTTATGTGTTCAGTTTGAAACATCTGGAAAAATAAACACAAGTTTTTCCCCTTTAGTTTTTCCCTCTGATCCCACTGTGGAGTCAGGCAGCTTTGTCCATGCCTGACTGCCCACCTAGCCCTGGAAATGTTTAAAGGATTTCTTGGGGTTGGATGTGCTTGAATGATTTATACCCTGCCCTGAGATGACCAAAATTAAATATGTATTAAATATCTGCTAGTGTCACCATATGCACAACTGCACAGCTGGCAATGGGATCCTCAGAAACAAGACGTCTAATGGCTTTAAGCATTTTTACTGCTATTTATACCAGCTCAGAACTATTGACAGGCTGGCTGCCTTCAGAGTACAATTAAATCTACTCAGAGTCAGGTCTAATTGACATGTTGGTAAAAACACTGCAAGTCTCAGACTCATCTGTGGTCTCTCCTCCCTCTTCGACAGCCATTGTTTCTTTATCACTCCCCCTTCTTCCCTTGTCCTCCCTTCTCAGGGGCAAACATACACATACAAACTGGGCTGTGGTTAGTCCTCTGTATTCTTCTCTTACTGGAAGCCAGACTCTCAGAGCTCATCGTGTGCCAGCTTGCTCAGACCCAAGTGGGGCTGCAACAGAGGGGAGGTTTATAGATCTGAAACTGTTAGTCTTCCACTGCACTGTCAAGTATTTACTCTCAGAAACAAAATGTGCCCTTCTGTTTGTTTTTTACAGGCTCCCAAAATTGGAAATTTAAAAAAAAACCCAACCAAAAAACCCCCAAACAATAACAAAGAAAAAAAACCAAAAGAAAATGCCTACTAAATGGATTAAGGCTATGATTTGGGAAAGTGCAGAAGAGACGTTTTCCTCTTTGTCACAGATAACTGGCTAAATGTTCTTTTGTGAGAAAGGCTACAAGACCTGGACAGCCATTTACAATCCCTGGTGTGGGTGTTCATGCATTAATAGAACATATTGCTCACATAAGTGAATCCTGTCAAGCAAACTGAAATAAACTCTTTCCTTTTCTCTTCAAATATCACAAACAAGTGCATTGAAATGAGTTGCTATTCCTATGGAAACAGAGATGAGCTCCAACCAAAACCTTACCTCAGAGCATGGCCTTTGTTATCCAGAGTGTGAGGCTAAATCAGGCATAGAAAATAAGGCAAATCAGTTAAAAATAAGACTTTGAGTGTAATTGTAAGGTAGCACAGTAATTTGATATTATACAGTAATAAAAAAGGAATAGAAAATTTGTATCTATATATACATTGTGAAATAAAATCCTAGATTTAAACCCCATTTTATGGGCTGCACACATCCCACACCTGAGCTAGACAATTGTAAAGCCTGTTTATAAAATGTTCTGGCTTTGAAAATCTATGAACATCTTTGAATGTTCTGAAACCATCATGATATTTGGCTAGATGCAGTATTTGTATTTGGACAGATTTCCTATAAAGAGGCCAAACTGAAGCTCTGGGTACAAGGACAGCCAGTTTTGTCTCTGGATCAGGCATACTGTGGCTGGTGCAGCTACACCTCACTCTCAGTATTTGACTCATTGAGAACGGCTAATATGAACAAAGATGATTCAGCCTTCTGTTGCAATGTAAAAAGTGAACACACATTTTAAGTCATAAAGGACACGGCACCACGAAAAACAAAAGGCCTTTTTGTCTATCAGAGAAAGTTACAAAAAGAAACAATGGTTGAAAACGAAGAATAGGCATTTTCAAGCAAAAGCCAAGTACCTATTGCCACAGCAAGTGTGATTAAGCTACCAAGGCTATCAGTGGATTTTCTGTCTCTGGAGGTCATCACATCAGGACTGGATGTCTTTCTGGATGACAGCAATCAAACGTAAGTTACTGAGCTCAACAAAAGGGTGAATGAGCGTAATTTAAGAGCTTGCATTGCACAAATCAGACCTAATATCTCCTCTGGCATTAGTGTTATGAAACTATGTAAAAAGACCAGTCTTCATTGTCCTTGATGAAGTGAAGTACTAGGCTTTTATCATGCCTTAATGACTGCATATAATAGATTGACCAAAGGTTTTGCCTTGCTTCTTATCTTGGGACCTTATTTTTACCTTCTGCCCACCACTTTTCCTCTTGTGTGATCTGCAGCTTTCTTGTAATCTTATGTGCAGTGAATAGAGAGGGAATTTAACTTCACTGAGAGGCATAAATGTAGTTCTTTTTCTGTTTTCCCTTAACATCTGCAAACAGATAATTCAGTGAAGGAAAACATGGAGAAACAATCTCAGTCTGAGAATCTGAGGTGATACGCCATTCACGGGGAAGCTAAGAGCAAAAATTCCACCTCAGTGGGGCCAGGACTTCATATCTGGACATAAAATGTGGTCAGACCTGTGTTAAGGATAGAAGGGTTTCTGGGTACATCAGCTCATTTAAAGTAGGATGAATAAAAATACACAAAGAAAGACTTAAGCAATGTAATAAAATAGTGTATTCAAGATATTTGTCAGCATCAAACCTCTTAATTCACCTGCAGAGGTATGGCAACCCTGAAGGGTAATTTGTAACCTGAACAGCCATGACCATGCAAAAGAATGGGAATGAAGAAAAGTCCATATGAAAGTCCTCCCACCATCCATTGGAGCAGTGTTCAAGGCCAGGCTGGACGAAGCCTCGGGTGAGATGGTTTAGTGTGAGGTGTCCCTGCCCATGGCAGGGGGGGTGGAACTTGATGATCTGAAGGTCCTTTCCAACCCTAACTATTCTATGATTCAGCTTAACCCTCTCTTCCAGTTAAAGTAAAATTCAGGCAAGTGAGAGCTGGATAATTATCACTTAAATGTCAAATGCCACCCTTAAGAAAATGATCAAATAAATACTGAGAAAGAAAAAGAAGTCTTTGCAATTCTGAAAGCTGATAAACCGATGCTAGTGTGAAGTCATGTGCTGCACATGATGCTCTGTACATTTAACCAGACAAACTTGACTGCCTCTTTAGAAGTTAGTGTTTTGTAACTTGATTCATGAGACAGAAATCTGGGCAGACTTACATTAGAACCAACCAGAGGAGACACTTGACAAGATCCACTGAACAGATGCATAATTTCAGCTTGTTACTTTACTGTCTCTTCTCCTAAGGTCATTCTACTTATCACATAGATCTCACTGCTAACCTGTGTACTGCATGGTACACATAAAAAAAGTAATTTACATCAGCCAGAAGAGGCCATTGATTAAAGAAGCACAGTTAGGTGCTGCCAGATATTTCATAATATTTGAAAAGGGGAATGCTTGAGAACCTAACTAAAGTAAAGAATACTGCTTCAGTGTGTTCTCCCAAGCAAGTTTTAAAAATATCTATCTATCTATCTATCTATCTATCTATCTATCTATCTATCTATCTTTTATACATAAATTTATTCTCTATATTACTGTACTGATACTGCATTCTCATTTAATTGCAACTTCTATTCCACATAGAAGGGATTTATTTTACCCACATATAGTCCAAGTTGTAGTACCCGTATGAGCTATTGGTATTTGTATGAGGTCTGATGGAATTGTGTCTCATCTCTTTAAGCTCAGGGTTACTATTACTTCAGCCCCTGAGTTTCCGTGGAGTTGCAAGGATTACTTTCCTCCTTCATGGGCAGGAGCACTAGCTGAATAGGCTGTGTAACAAGGAAGCATAGCCAGCATGCCTAAATAGAATCCATCTATGTTGTGCCAGCAAAGACCCCTAAACTAAAACATTCATTTTTTTCCCTGTGTCTACTTCACCTGCTGTTTCCTGACTCAAAGTGAGACATTTATGAATGATAACTTCCTCTGTGTGATCAACCTGCTCAAGAGATCCAGCTAGACTAGAATCATAGCTCCAGGTGCTGCTAGTACAAGGCGCTTTATACTTGCACCTTGCACAGAGGATATTCCCTTTTAATGACTAATAGTCAAAGATTGACTTTACTTCTCAAGGGCAGAAAAGTATGGTGAATTGATCATCTGTTGGTGCATGCATAATGTAACTCAGTACCGCTGTCAGTTACATGGCTATGTGTTCACTTTGACTTCTTAACTCTTGTCCTTAAGTGCTTTAGGTACTACACACAGGATCACTTTATTCGGTAAAGCCTTATGATTTTTCAAACCCAGCAACAAAACAGGTGCTCAGATGCACCTCAAAGGTAATTAAAGGACAGGTATATGTCAATTCTTTTAAAAATACATATTTGCCCTGGGAGACGGTGGTTAACAGCACTGGGTATTTTTATTGTGATGTGATAGTGAATATGTTTGCCGGAACTTACTGCAAAATATGTGTGAAAAACAGAGCTAAACTGATACCAGCAAAGCATATCAGATAAACTGGCAAGCAGGGATGTGTCATAGGCAGGTGCTGGGAAAATATACATTAGAGAGAGGGGTTTTTTTTGCTGAATGAACAGACAAGGTAAATATTTTCCAGCTCAGGATGCACCTGTATCACCATAGGCTGTACTTTCATTAGACCACAGCTGGCCAGTAGAGCAGAAAGAAAATGAACCCCCAGAGTCATTTCAGGTAAGAATGCTGATAATTCAGTAGCCCACACTTTTTATTCTGAGCCAAATTCCAACATGCTCCACTCCAGCATGGAACCAGAGGGTAAACTACTGCTAAGACAACACAAGAGGGTGTATTGCACTGCTGAGGGGTGTATTATGGTGAACTCATGAGTAACATGTTCCAATTGCTTGGATCCTTTGCCCAGAAGCATGTATGCCTGGGGAAGAAGGGCAGAAAAACCAGAGAATTTGACTGAGAAGACAACAGTGAAGCCACAGAAACTCTGGAAAAACACACCAAGAAAAACCTAAGGACCAAATGCCAGCTGAAAAAGACTGAGCTGCAAGCAATGAAATAATGCCCTCTTGTTTGACTCCTGCTCTCTTCAGATAAACAGAACTTGGTGTGCAAACAGATGAAAAAATCAAAGACATTCCTGTTTCTATTATCAGTTTCTCCTCCTTAGTGAAACAGCATATAAAACTGTGTAAAAGTTCAAAAGGGGGCCAAATACATGACAAGTTGGTTTGTGTTATTTCTTTCCTTCCTTAGCTATTATCCAAAATACCCTGCTTATTGTAATATGCCTTTCACCTGGGTATCCATTCTCAGGGTGTCATGCAAGGCAGTTTAGTCCCTTTTGTGGCAAACAAGTCAGCACTGTTTTCCTGGGGCGGTAATCAGACGTAAGAAGAACTCCAAAGCCACATTTGTACGACATTGTTCCTTTTCTTTTCCCTTTACAATAGCACCCACTTGCAGTTGCAGTGCCATTTTGGTGTGCAATCTAGGATGCTGTAATTAGCTTCTGAACACAGGTCTTTATATTAAAGCATCAACAAAGGTGTAGGAGGGGAAATGATGTATCCTGCTTCATTTATTTCTAAAAATAACGAAATTTCATCAGGAACATGCTGCTTGAATATGCCCAGAAAGCATATTTAAAAAGGTAGGGAAAGCTGCCCTCTTCAGAGCAGAGAAAAAACTCATTAAAGCTGCTACAAAAGGCAGCTAGGTATTTTAGGGCTATGTTGCCTTTTTCTTTCTATTGCAGGGTGGTGACAAGTATAAGCTCCTTTGCTTCAGTGAGGAACAGAATATTCTAGAAGGACCTCAACAAAAATATATTTGAAATATTCTTTTTAGCTGCTTTATTAATAGTGTTTGAATTATTAAAATGTAAAGAATTTGAAATATCTATTTTACTGCCGAGCTTTTTCTCTTGTCACTGTAGTCAGCCTGGACAATGGTATCACAATGAAGATTTTTTTCCTCTTTGATTTCCCATTTTCCATCTTGGTATCGAAGCACAGGCATACTGTCCTTTGATAACTCCCTTTCTCTAATTTGCCTTCAGTTTAGCAATGTGGGTAAATGATACAGTCATTCACAGCCTTTACTTTCCAAACCTTCTGCTTTCTACTTGCCCTCTCACGCTGCAGCCTCCAAATCTGACAATCCCCCAAACCCCCATCATTTTGGTGAAAACATTAAATGCTAAGTTTCTCTGTGGTAACTTCAGTGTTTCTCCAAAGCATTTTTTCAAACATCTTCATTTTAAATTCTGACAAAACCTAAGCATTGGGCATAAACTACTTGACAGTGATTAACTTCTTAAGTGCCTTGGAATGTTACCTGAATTTCCATAGTGCTTTCTTTATGTGCCACAGTTATATGAAAACCAGACCAAACGAGGAGTATGCCAATTGACAGAAAATGTATCACCTCTTTGCTTGAATCTGTGAAGACTTTTGAGTCCCAGTGCTGTCCTCTCAAGCACTCACAACCTTTCTGGCTTTGTAATAGTTGCAGATTTTGCAAGAGTATTCTGTAATCACACATTCAAATCAAAACTGAAGTATTGAGTAGAACTGGGCCAAGGACTGCCCCCTGCAAGATCCTGCTTGTGATGCCCTTTTAAGCTACAGAAAACTACTGATAAATATTTTTGAGAGCGATTTATCAAACTGTTGTACGCCCACTTCATGGAGATTACATCTAGGCTGTATTTCCTCAGCTTAGGTCTAAAACACAGTCCCAAGGAACAGTCTTAAAACATTTTTGATGTCAAGATACATAAAATCAAGATACACCTAGTATTTTATTTCACTCGGCAGCCCTCCAAAAGTAGAAAATCAAATGGATTTGCCACACATTTTCTCTCATTTAGTTATTGACTGAGTTGTTTACTTACCAAGTATTCAACCTAACTCAGTCTGAACCTTCCTGGGATGAATTTTAGTGTAGCTGGTCTCCACCTTTTGTTATAAAACACCACGCTGAGACCAGGACACTGTCAAGCAACAGCGATTTGCAAAACACCCTCCCAAAGGTTATCTACCAGTGTAGGTATCCCGGGCCCAGGCAGCAAGCTCAGCCCCTCTGCCATGCAGCGGGATGCTCTGCTGCAGCATGGCCATGGCTTGCTCTGGGAAGCCTGACATGGAAACAATAACACAGACCCAGGTAATTAACCTTCCTGTTTGGCTTTCAGGCGTGGAGGCCCCTGAAAGAGGAGAGGAGACAGCACAGTAGACCCACTCATCAACTCTGGCCGAGCCACCTCCACTCCTGCCAGCTGATCCTGGGAAAAGGACCTCCAAACAAAGAGTTGTGCTGCTATACCCAAAGGAAAACGCTTCTTCCAAACGTGGCATGGACAATCCAGGCCAGGGCAGCTGCTTAGCTGAGTGAAGGCTGTCAGGGATGGTGGAACCCTACAAACTAAGCACAAGTACCCATAGGGTGGGCCCAGCAAATACAGGGGAAGAAAACAACACAAGTGAAATGGTTATTATAAACACAAATGAAAATCAGTTAAGGAGGTATATGATCTCAAGCTGCTGTTATGTGGTTTACAAGATAACACGGCAGAGCTGAAGTTGATCTACAAAGAAGATTGTGCTGGCCCCACAAGTTTCAAGGGGCCCGTATAAAACAAAGGAACAATCCTATCCATGTCTATCCATGTGAGAAACTGCAGCCCAGTTGTTCTCTGCAGTTATACAAGTTCCTATAACATTTTAGTAACTTAACAGTTTTAGTGTCTTTATATTAATTTTGCCATGCTTCTTGTGGAAAAACAGGTAATGTTTAAAGATAAGCAAAATCACATCAATTTTTTAACTAGACCAGTCCACAAAGAGACTCTTCTACTACAGATTTAACAAGCACAGTATTTATTTTACAGAAGTGCAATAGGCAAACTTAATGTGCTTCATCAGAACTTTCATATTCTCTGCTATACATCTCCCACAGGTGTTTATGTCCAAATCAAAGACTAAATCACTGTGGAAGCATGCTGAACAGTCAGCCTAAAAAGAAACCTTCAGATACTATGTTGTCCTAAGACTGCAACAAGCAGGGAAATAGGCCACCTTACTGATTGCATCTTTAGGTCAACGTTGTATCTGAACCCCAAATTAACCAGAGCATAATTTTCAAATTGGTAAAAGAAACCCAAACCAAAACAAGAACAGCTATGCTTTTCATCCTGACGTAAGGACATTACCAACTACGTATCTCAAGACCTGGATGGAACTGCACCATGCCTCCTCTCCCAGAGTCCAGGATGCAAAGATTTTTATCACCCAGCTCCAGCAACACAGCCTGCCCCAAAGCTTTCAGAAAGCCCTCAGCAGTCCACTGGTGCTGGAACACACCAAGCGTTCCTTGTGGAGTATGGGGCTTGGGCCCCTTATTCCTGCAGATGCTGCAATGGCTGCTTGGGTCCGCTGGATGAGTATGATTGCTAGAGGCTTGTAGTCAGCTGGGACCTATTTAATAAGTGCCCTTTTCTTTCCTTTTTTAGTTTTTTTCACCTCCCTCACCTGTTAACTTCATCTGCACGTATATGTAGAAGGTGGCCAGAAGTTAGAGATGTAACTTTCTGGACTTCTGATTTTGTTCATAGTACTTTAATGCTATAGTTTAATAAGACATGGAATACATTCTATAAAACAACACAGTCATTTTTTCACTGAGTCACTTTTTATGATTGTTTCAGGCAGTATTGAATAAATAATTGAGAAATGTTTTGATGATTTAGCAAGAGTGTTCTTTTCATGCTTAATTTGGAGGATATGTCATCGGAAAATCATTTTAGCTTACTTTTAGTCATATATCCAGGGTCTATACTTGTATTAATTTATATAGAAAAAAATTCTGTTGCACACATACTAGCATACAAGAACACTTTGATGCTATCTTTGATACTTATCAATTGTATACAAACCACTTAACACTACTGGAGTGTTTTTCATGAAATACAGTCTGAAGGCAAAAATCCAACCTGGTTCTAATTAACGGTAACTTCTCTATAATGAATCAATGTTCAGGTGTGCAACAGGCTGCCAACAAGGAATAAGGGCTTCCATTAGTTGCCAAACAACACTGACAACAGATCTTGCTCAGCTGCTCCTCAGCAATTTGTTTGACAGATCAATGGAAAACCTGCAAGCCCTGACCGAAGTACAGCAGAATCAATATTACAAGGAGATTCAATTTCACCAGCATAACCGATAATGCCAAGCTCGCAGCATCACCTTGGCTGAGGGAAGAGCAATGGCTGATAGTAATATTTTGTGTTGTTTAAATATGAATTTTAAGGATTAAAAAAAGGGGGGGGAGGGGCTTCAACAAATTTAATACCCTGTCATTCCATCCCATCCCACTCCAGCTTTGTGCTTTTAAAGACAGCTGAGTTAGCATTTAAAGACACCAGAAGTAACATAACCATGCTGTGACCTGATCTGGGAAGAAGCAGAAATCAAGTGAAAGCAGCTGAGGACAATCTACCAATTCTGCTGCAGGAGGGCTGCTTACTCCTTATAAACAAGCCTACATTTCAAATCCTCTTGTCTGCGGGGTGTGATTCAGGTAGAAATCTGGTGTCAGAGACGGTGTTTGCTGATCAGCATAACAATCGCCCCATCTAGTGTATCAGTCTCACACGGCAGCGTCTTCCTGAGACAACCTCTCACCCAACAACTTTTTGCAATGGCAGCCAGCTGGGGCAGTGAAGCATCAAAACAAAGCCATAGCGGTGATAGGTAACGGGAGGTAAACCAACTCGGTCAGAAGACCAAGGGGACAGGGGGAACATATGGTATAAAGTGTATAAGGCGTACAGCTCGGTTCAGCTAAAGCTGGTTTAGTGGTGACAATGCCAGATGCTGCAGGAACTGTAAGGATGCTCATAGCTTTGAAGTCCTACCAAAAGTAACTAAAGTAAGTGGTAACAAAACAGGAGCTACAAGGATGTTAACCCTACTTTATGCTTGGGCAAAATATCCCATTTTGACTGTATACTGATAAACCTAAGAGTGTTCACGAAAGCCGAACAGCCTAACTTTTCCAGCTTTTTGCCATTTCCCTCCTCCTGCGGCAGGAAGGCTACCAAAGCTGTTGGGCAGGAAATATCAGAGACTCATAGAATAGTTAGGGTTGGAAAGGACCTTAAGATCATCAAGTTCCAACACCCCTGCCATGGGCAGGGACACCTCACACTAAACCATGTCATCCAAGGTTCTGTCCAACCTGGCCTTGAACACCGCCAGGGATGGAGCATTCACAACTTCCCTGGGCAACCCATTCCAGTGCCTCACCACCCTGACAGTAAAGAAATAAAACAATACAAGCCCCATTATACTCACGGCATTCAAGTTCTGGGCCAGCCAGAAAATGGTGAAAAGTCTTAATATGCCTTGAAAAATCCCATAAAATTCTGCAAAACGTGAAATCCACAAGACATAGGACACAGATGCATGCATTCAATTTAAATGACTCTCAGGAAGACAATGCTAATACTTCCCAGGCTTATAAATACACTTTCATTAGTTAGATTGCATGAGGGTTGATAAAAGTGATCTAATTTTCTCCTTAAAGAAACTTCAAGTTTCTTCAAGAAACATGAACTTCTGATTTTAACATCCACTGGAAAGCTTCTAAAGGTTTGAGGGACAGATGAGTGTGAGTGATTTAGTGTCACACACAATGAGTCTGTAACCTCTGTGACTCTAAAAGAAAAGCAAGAAAAACAATTTTTCCCTGAGTGACATCTTCTAAAATACAGAAGGGCAAAACAAAGTTCCATTACCTTATACATTCATCATGAGGGAGACTTTCTTCAAGAAATTACCATAATGGAAATAAATGGTTTAAAGCCACAAACCTACTAATCTGCCATTTTCTGTTGTGAAATCTGTGGTTTTAGGCTCCTTCACAGACCTGCTAGAAAATCCCAACAATTGTTCTCATCTCTATGCCAGGGCAGAACTGGAAATGGTAATGGTCCAGTGTGTCAGTTCTGCTGGCCACCAGAGGCAGATGGGCTCCTACAGTAAATGATGCTAGACAGAGACCATCCTTACTTTTCCCACTCTTGGTGAGCACTGCAGTGCACAGATCTGGAGAATAAAGATTTTCCACTGAACAGGAGTCAGGGAGCTGAGCCAGAAGGTAGTTTGCTGGAGATAAAGTGCAAGAGGCTGAGCAGAATCAGCACATTTCCTAGCTAAAAGAATCATCTGCTCTGTTTGTGGACATAATGATGGGACTAACAAAAAGACTAAATAACAAGCAGCCCAGGCAGAGGTCTCATCTCATGAGGAGACCCCCTCCTATGGGGCTAGGAGCTAGGCTGCCTGGAGACCCCCATGACATCAAGTACACCTTATAGGTCTTTCACAGGAAAAAGTACAAAATTGCTGTAGATTCTTTCTACTTGATCCTTGTTTAATTTCCTTTGAAAAACATATCACATTTATTTTGATCATTGTTGAGCCTGGGCAATCACAAAACATGTTAATTCACCTCATGCCTGCTTACACCAGGATTTTCTTAAGAGGCTAGAACTCAAAAAACCCCTCAAGCCTGATCCCAAAGAGACCAGACTTGGCCTTCCAAAGTAGCGTGATACTGAACTTTAGGTCCCCTCATGTTTGTGAAGTGTTGTGAAGAGGCCTTTATGGGATAAAAACTGCAGTCATGTATTTCAGCCTGAAACAAAGCCCTTTGAATTCAGTAGCACCACTGCCAGTCACAACTGAACCAACGTCATGAATGAAGCCTCCAGAAACATGAGGATGACACAGAAAGCATTTTATAACTTCATTTTCAATTAAAAAAAACCAAAAACAAACAAACAAACAAACAAAAAACCCAAGCCAATAAACCAGTAGATTTTTCTGTCTCTTTCTCCTAATTTCTGAATGCCTGGGCATGGCAGGATGGTGTTTTCAGTAGTTTTTAACACCAAAGAAGCCCAGCAGCTGTTGGAAAAATAACCATATATATATATATATATTTTATATATATATACACAGCATCACACCCAAGAACAGTGAATCAACAAGAATCAATGCCTATGGACAGGGCATACCTGACATGCTTTTATTCCTTACATATCATGAATTCTCAACAGAACAGCCCATATTGCAATTCTACATATAAAAATATGCACCCCTGCTAAAAACTGCCTGCAGTTCTGTGGCAGAATATTTTGATTCCCACTATCCACATGACCCAGCTGATATTCAGTGCTGTTACAGAAATTCCCAGGCTCAGAACTATCCACTTACGGACACACATCCCTTAGAGCAGCACAGAGGGACCACATTCCATTAGAAGACAAGCAAGGAATTTTGGCTCCCTGAACCAGATCAGCAGGAATCTTCAGCATCGGAGTGAAACCCACAGACATCTGGCATCTAAGAAATGCCACTGAACCTGGCTTCTGAATTTTCCTCATAACTATTACACTGGCTGAATCAGTTTCACAGTCATCCCAAATTGCCTCAAAACATGAATGCCACTCTTATAACAACTGTTTCTAAAAGATTATGCTCCCATTAACAAACGGAGATTAGGACTAATGAAAAGTGCACATATTTTGATTGCTTTTATTGACATGTAAAAGGATTAGAAGCAGAAATCATTTTCATTCTAAATCCCTGGTCCTCCTTCAAAATGTGAACAATTTGAAGCATCTAATCCTGAGCCTGAGATGAATATTGATATTTACAGAGCTCGTTCTGTATTTTTCCCCTCTATCCCATTATTATGATAATCAATGTTTGTATAGAAAGATTTTGGATCAAATCCCATTTACTTCATACATGATATTCATGAAGTTTAATTTTCTGGGATTTGTTTCCTCTATGGAGTATATATAACTGAGACAAATTTACTGGGGTAGAAGTATGGAGTTCTAAAAAGTATTAGGATTCACTTCACTAATTAGTGCCTTAATTAAAATCCCTTTGATAGCATTTCTTAAAAAATAGCAATTGGCTTTGGAGGCAGACAAAACTTGTTTATAAGATGCACTTCTCACTGTCAAGACCCCATAGCCTATAATTCATTAAGTATCCTAAACACTCACCTAAGCTCATCTAAATATATATTTATCTTAATCCTAGGGTAAAAGTGCATGTAACACAACTCTTCTTCAAAATACCAAGGGAGAATTTCCTTCAGTTTTACCCTTTCGTTTCATTATTATCATCAGTTATTTCTTTGCTGCTTAGGAGAATTCCTTCCCATCTCTTTCCATTCCCCCTGCTTTTAAAAGAGGTGGAGAGTACATCCTGCCGCAGATGGGGGGACATAGATGTGGCTCTTCTGTCCAGACAGAAAACAAGATCCATCTTCATCTCCTTAGCCCAGCGTGTCTGGGGCACTTGGATGGCTTGTTTGCTCAGTCCTATGTCCCCCACTGTCATTCCTGATTCGGCCTAAACACAGAGCAATAAAAACATCACTGCAAAAGACCCTACTCATTGCCACTGCAAATGAGTTTCTTTTCACATACTTTTTAGTGAGTTTCCAGTTCTGGTTTTAAGTGTTTCCAGCAGGGTAGCTTTCACTGCTCCTCCTGGGAGACTATTCCTCAGCCCAATAAATCTCACTCCCAAGAAACCTCTTTCACTCATGCCCCTTCCTATGCTCACAGCACTTTTTCAATCTTGGCCTAAAATGAGTGGAACAAATATCTTTTTCCCCACAGAGTTTACACAATAATGCAATAAAGTTGCAAAAGCTGCTTGCTTCCATCAAGTTACTTTCACTCACCAGGAATTTATGTGCCACCAACTTGTGTGTTGCTTGCAATAAATAATTTCTAATTTTAAGTAATTACAACAATTCCACTGAAATGCGAAACCATTTAAAACAGACAATATTATTACAAACTTCATAGAAGACGTAAGAAAAGTATAGAAAATCTTTACTTAGCCTGCTGACAAAAAGGCTAAATCTGATGGGCCTTTCTCCACCTGAATTAAGCAAACCAGTTACAGCACTCACTATCAGTCAGTGATGTTTCCTTTCTCTTTTTACAAGACTGGCAACTGCATTATTTTAGACATTGTAAAATCAGTGCTTTTGCTTGCATTTTACTTAACCCAGCTTTAATGAAGTGTCATTTCAAAGCAACGCCTGACTTACTATTGTTTAATAATTACTTGGCAATTCTGAGATAGTGTGCCACCTTCCCTCATCCAACAATGGTCAAACCCGTGACCAATGCAGGCACTGAATGAAAGGCTTTGTTTGAACCCATGAAAGCTGCAAGAAACTTTCTTCCAGGATGTGGTGACGATCAGGAATGCTCTTTGACACAGCCAAAAAGAGGGCAGCAAGCACGCTGCAAAGCTCCCAGCTCTCTTCAAAGTCTTTCACCCATGTAGCTGAAAGAAAGCCATTCATTTTGCTGTTTCCCTCCAGGTCTGACAGGCCCTGCACTGCAAGGGTGTAGCTTTCAGGTGTTGTTTCTGATAGACCACGAAATGCACAAGCTGTAGTACAATGTGCTTCTGCACCATGTGCCCAGTGATAAATGGCTGTACCACAGAATGAAGTGGGTGCTGTTGGCTTGAGACCCAAATCACTTTTTTTTTGTGCTTGTGAGAATAAATTCATTTATACATTTGCTGTTTCGCCATATGATGATCCCTTTAGACAAATCCCAAGTTGACTACATAAATAAGAGAAAGCTCTGCAAATCACTGCATCAATCTTTTGGAAACCTTTCCCCCAAAATGATTTTTGCTACTTTCAGATCAAAAGCCATTGTTTATCTCAGCTTCCAAAGAATAAGGAAAAATTCATAGCAGATGTGTCTCCAAAGACTTAAATAGCTGTATAGTAGCATATTTTTTGGATTTGCTATTCACAAAAATAAACATGGTGTGAAACATTGCCATTCAGCTTTGTTTGCAGCAAGGCATAACAGGAAGACAGCAGTATCTTAAATGTTTAGGGCTCAAAAATCAAATCGCTGGAAGAAAGATGCTGTGCTCCTGAGGAGCTGTAACCCTCCCTCTCAGCCCCCTCCTAAGAACACAGAGTCGAGAGTGTGCTCATTAAAACACAGACAGACGTGCCTATAGGCTACATAACAAAACCAGCGTGCCATGCTTCATCCTTGGGTCTAGAGCAGTTCACATCATGACTTGGGGTGTCCGCTGATCCCTCATGGATTACACTTGTTCTGGCTGTGTAAGTAAAACAATCTATTTCAAATCCAAACCTTCTGAGCTTGCCAAAACAGTTTTCAATCAGGAAAAAAAAATAAAATCTAATCAGAACTATGTCTTGTAGACTCCACCTTTCCATCCTGTGCTTTGGTACTACTCTTTTTTTTTTCAAATGAAAAGTTAACAGTTTCGTTGGTGGTTTATAAACTGCTAACATTAACTGTCAGCCCTGGCACTGAGCAGAAGAGGAACTGAAGAAAACAGTAGCAAGGGGATGACTGCTAATTATCCTTTCACTCATGAAGTTTAAATATAGCTGCCTGTGTTTGAACACAAAGAAGGCCTGCAATTAGGACACATTCAACTGCAAATGCATCACAACCCCTTCTTTACTTGTGCTTGTGAATGATACAAAACAATACCTCAACAACAGTTCTACTTAATGCCTGTAATTTTCTAGAGTACTGTGTATATTAGTCACAGATATATCCTAAAAGTTGCCATTCTCCCCTCAAAACCAGAAAAAGCAAACATACATGCTCTGGAGGCATGGCGCTCTTTAGAGTCTGGTTCTATGAACTACTGAACATTCTTATTATTTCAAGAAGGCATTAGAGCCTTTAAAGAATTTGATACCTCATGACTTAGCCTTACAAAGTCAAGTATCAGTGGTTACACTTGCCCTGCATAGGTGGATGGGTTCCCTTTTCTGTGCCAAGTTGATTCTCACACTTCGCTGCCTTCACTCCTGTTTCTGCTCCTTAAACTAGAAGGAAAAAAACCCTCCTATATCAAATTTTCATGTGATGAAAAACTGTTAAACCTTCAGACTAATTTTCTGAAGTGACAGATTACCACTTTCAAATTTTGTCATATTTCTCCTAAAAATGCAGAAATGTGCCTGAAAATGTTTTTTTTCTACAAAAATGTTGATTTTCACAAAACTTTATTTCATCAGGATACATTTGTATTCAAAGAGACCTCAGCTAACTTAACTTTAAATAACGTAAGGATCATGCCAGAGTTCAGCCCTTTCCTGATCCTTACCACCATGCCAAGCTTTATCTTAGAAAGGCTCTGAAGCATTTCTCCATTTATAATAGTCAGCAACCCTTTCATTGTTTCTGGGGTTGTTGATTTTTTTTTTTTAGAGTTTTTAGGAGATTTCTTTTCCCTTCCCAATGAAGTCCTAAAACTGAATGAACCTCTGCTCAGCCTGCGCAAGTTCTGACCTTTATCTCCCCGTGACAATCAGAAAAGTCAGGAAAAAACCTTAATGTTTCCAGGTTCATAGTCCATTCACACCTTAGTGCATCAGACTTGAGAGAGCATGATGGAACCAAACACACACACAGCCAGACCTAAAGAGAGGATCATCACAAGTCATATGTAGGCTATGAAAACAATATAAATTAGATTTGTTGAAAGCTGTGGAGAATACAAAAAAGAAGCTAGTAAGGAAGAGAGGACTGAAAGGGTGGGAGAAGGTGAAAGTGGGAAAAGATGAGTGCCTTATATTTCCAGTATAGTTTGGATAGGAACAACTCAGTAAAGGTGCCAAAACTGAGCTCCTGACTGATGCATGCAGCTAACAGATACAGTATGTGGTACTGGGCAACGGGGCAAATTAGCCAAGTGGGAGCCAACAATCTGTGTGTGAGACTGAAGTCTTGTCTGAACTTGAAGGCAAAGAAGAAGTAGCTGCTCCACTGTCCACTCTCCCCAGATAAGTTTTTCTTCTGGATACTGCTAATTGTGAAAATGTTAAAAAACGTAGGTGGAGCTATAAATTACCAACTTAATTAAAAATAACTATTAAACGATACATTTTCTGGAAAAAAAATTAAACATCTAATAAAAAATATGATCATTATTTCAAAGAAGCTATTTACACACAGTATTTTAGCATGTGAAGAGTCACCATGTTGCTCTCTCCAGTGGAACACTTCCTCTTCCACATTTCCCTCCTGGCCCCCCAGGCCCTGCATTTCTCTGGATAGGGTCAAGTGGTATTAACAACAACATGAGAAATGGGAAGGGCAATGAAGAAATATAAAAGAAGCATGAGAGACAAGAGAGTGTAGAAGAGTGTCTTACCAGTACAGCATGCAGTAGTTTAAGCTGCAGTTTAGCTCCACTTTGTTATGGAATCCTCTGCCTAAGGGCTGTGGTAAGTGTAGTGGCTTTGAGGCTTCAGGCTGTATTAAAGTAGTGCCAATGCTTCTGAGCCCACAGTACTAAATACTTTATACTGATGAAATTTACTAATATTTCACTGCTTCAGCCTTTCAAGTATCAAAAATCCTAACAATGCCAAAGGCATTTGTAGGATTTATAAAACACAATACCTTAAAAGGCAGATTTTGCATCAAAACTGCATGATGGTGAACAAGTTTTCTCAGCTCACCACCAAGGGAAGTGTTGACTGCCTGTGAATTCTGCTAGTATTTAAAGGAAGATGCAGGGCTTTCCACATGAATGAAAAGCAACAGCATCCCTTGTTGTGGTGGGTTTTAAGACTGACAGTTTCAAAGATAAATGAAAAGTGATTGAACTCAGAACACTAAAGACAGGATTTTCTTATAGATATTTGTCCTTTTTACCATTTGGTTACTTATGCTAAAGTGTATTAAATCAGAAATACTGAAAACTCAGCAGCAAGATTAATACTGGTATTCCTGAAAAGTGGAATCCTACAGGATTTCTGGCACTGGAAAGATTCTGACTTCAGAAAGCAAAGTAAAAAAAAAAAGTTAATTTTTCACCAATCTTTAAAAAAACTTGTCAGCTATCTCCAGCCCTTTGACCTTAACTAGCACCTACTTTGGCAAGAAATAACAGTAAAAAGAGCAGGAGGATGGGCAGGAGGAGAAAGATAAATGATTTATGCTAACAAAGGATTTGACTGATGAAACATTTGAGTTTGAAAACCAAACCAAATGCTTCTTTGGAACAAGTATTTGCATTTAGTTAGAGAAAGAGTAAACTCTTCTTCAGCTACTCTTTAGATCACTTCTTCAGGACTCTTATTTGGCACATGGTCTGATGGCTACTTGCTAGAAGCTACACACCTGCAGGAAGTACTAAATGCCAAAGGGCCTTGAGAAACTAAAACACACACACAAGCAAAATGTTGGATAGATCCCACAGTCAGCTACTGATTGGTTCCTGCAAAATAGGCATTAAATCCTACACTGCAAATGTTTGCAGTCCCATTTCTGCTTAGCCAACCATGAAGATTATTACCACATTCAGAAAACACTTTTTTTTTTTCTTTAAGCCTGAGCCCAAGTCTGAATATCTGATTGTAAAGTTGGTGTCCCAGAAACTGGGTCATGTGCAACTGACATATAGCATGCATGGTTTGTATTTTTAACTCATAGTGTTCCCAGCATTCCCCCTTAAGCAGCTAATACCAAGAACCTACCCCAGTTATTCCGTGAAGATTTGGTGTAAAATAGTATCTTTTAGACAAGTATAAACAGCAGATTCATACTGTGCATGCAGGGTGGTATAAGCTAATACTAGAAATGGCTTGCTGTATTCTGACACACATTTCTTCCCTGCACATTTAACCTTATAAACTAATCCAATTTTCAGGACTTAAACTTTCTCAATGTATGCAGTACAAAATGTTACAAGATACCTAGATTTTCCCTTGGCATCCTTCTGAAAAATAGAAATTACATATAAAGATGAACAGAATGGGATTTAACATTGTTGGACAATGGTCCAGATTACTACAAAGAAGTGGATACTTCAGCTCTATGAGAATATTTCAAATTGCATATGATTATACTTGCTGCCCTTTCCTGATAGTTGAAATGTTAAAATTGATGGGAAAAAAATTTAATGTGCACCTAGTGACAGGATGCACTCTCACTTAGAAATGACAGAATCACGTTGAGTCTGGTTTCTAAATCCCCGAAGAATCATTATTTAACTCTGACTGTAGTTTTCTACCCCAACTTATCTGCCCTGGGCTTCTTGCAAAATTCTGTCCTTCAATTTATGTTGTAAACAAGTCTTGCTTCACACAGTGGAGAATGATGTTTTCCCATAGCTCCCATATTTTCTTATTATGTACCAAACCCAGGTACTTTAGTTACGAGTGTTCCTTTATATCATGAGGTTGTTCCCTCCTCACCCCATCTAATGAGTGAAAACATCACCTTCCTAACTGTCCTCCCAAAACACATCTGATGTCTTCTTCACAAACACTGGACTCGACTCCCATAGACCTTGGTAGGAGTCTTGCTTGGTGTATATGGAAATTAGATACAAGAAGTTGGAATACAGCCATTTTGGGAAATATAACTACAAGTGCAGAGGGAAATACAGGTAAACCTTAACAGCTACCTGCCCACGCACACAAAATTTACCTTTTTCCCTATATTCCATGCCCCTAGATAATCATCAATATCTAAAGTAAGAGTATTCTGGGTTTCGCTCTTCCTAGATTCTCAGATACCTTTAGCTGTCAAAAACATTTCCATTGCATCTACCATAAAATTTGTTCATTAAGAAGAGAATCTGATATTTGATAAGTTTTCAAAGTGGAATATTCTAATATTGAAAAGCTCAAATAAGTCCAAAAATCATAAATTTTCTTTCCATCCAGTGTCAGCCACCCTGATGCTCTGATCACTACATGAAAACTTCCCCAATTCTTCACTTAACTGGAGGATATTAAGTGATCTTTTCACCCACTCTATTCTGGAGTCAGCAGCAGATGGCATTATAGCTGTAACTCATGATCATTTTGAATAAATGAATCTGCAAAGGACCAGTCTGCTAGCCCAAAATTCCTAAATAATCCTGAGATGTACAAGTTTTGAGGCAGGACTGTAGCTTACACTCCACCTTTCATTCTCTGCCTGCAACACAGCATCTGAGTTATAGCCTGAGGTATCTATGCACTGCTGCCAGAATTCTCAGGTAGTTTTTTGTTGGTGGGTAGTTGTTTGTTTTTTTTCATCTGTCATTAGAAAGACACCAAAAAAAGTATGAAAGGAATGGAACCCTCTCTACCTACAAGGTGCACTTCCCAGCAGTGGAATGAATCTGAAACTTCTTGCTAAAGAGCAAGATTTCAAGAGGAACTGCAACAGTATGACAGTGTCAGTCTCAAAGTGGAGAAATGGGTGGGTTTTTGACTTCTGCTGTGAGCAGTGAAGTTCCCATTTCATCAAGATGTAGCTCACCACAAACCTCATCACCTTCGGAACAAAATGCAAGTCTGCATAACAAAAACCACAACACTAAAAGGAGAGCAAATTGCACACTATGTGGACAGGCACATAAAGAGCAGGCAGCACAGTAGCTGAGGTTGCTACCTGAGGGCTATCGTGAAGAGAACTGCCATCATCACTTCACAACCAGAGCATGAAGGTGGTTGATATGAAAGAGCAACTGCTTTTACCCTGCACTCCAGGGCTCACTGCTCACACAGAGAGCTGCCCTTAGCCCCATAGCCACCAAATCTACATTTTGGAGAAGTTCTGGGAAAGCATTTGAACAAGGTCTATGTTTCAAATGTAGTTTGGTCCCCATCTATGCTGGGCAAGTCAAGAAACTTGGCTAACTTGATCCACATTTATGGTGAGTTTAAGTGTAATCACTAAGCATGGAAGGCTACTTAAATGTATGGAATTCAATAAGCTTTCTTCAAGTGTTGCTCTGAAATTTTAGGAGACTATGCTTTTCTTCACCAGTCTCCTTGAGATGCTCTGTCAAACTAGCCAGTTGTTAGGTGGGGCATACCATGATGCTGAAGTGATGCACAGGCTATGCTGACACAGATGCTCTGAACTTCACTGACATTACACTTTTTCGGGGTCTAAATCAAATGTCTAGACTATGCTACTCTTATTCATGGTGAGGATCACTTTATCCATCACAGGGTCTTACCAGAAGTAAAAAAGAGTTGGAAGGTAAAGGCCTGATACAGGTGACAGGTGAGGTGAAAGCCCAGAGGGGGAAATTAAGTAATCTCCCACCACCAACCCTAAAAGAAAAGGCCAGCTTTAAGAAGAAGAAAATTATTATATTTCCCTCATAAACTGGACCACAGCTGATGAAGTGAGATCCTGTGAAGTGATACCAGGAAGCTCCTTCTTTCAGCATATGATAATAGCAGAGGAAGGAGTGGGGGTAAGAAAGCAGCATAAACATGGGAACTACACAACCAGCTTCACTATACTATCAAAATACGTACAATACCAATCTAGAATAATAAACAGATGCATTTTATGAGCCACTGCCAAAGCTGCTTTTAGGAAAGCAATTGTATTTCCCTTAGCTAGAAGGGCCTCTACAGATATCTCCTCTTAACAGATCCTGCATTGACAGTGGTGGATCAGGAGGTGGTAAAATAAATGACAGGGCTAGATGTCTATAGGGGTACCAACCCATCACTGATGGAGTGAGAGGAGACATTATTGTCTTCTCAGCACAACTGGCAAAAGGATCTAAAAGATGAAGACAAATTTGCAACAGAAACTGCAACTTGAGACTTCAACAGTTGTAAGTTGAATCACTCAAGGAAGAGGCAGCAAGCAAACATTTTGCAGGTCATTTAAAATGCAAATTGTTCTCTTCTAAATGGAGCAGCTGGAGCACAGGTAACATCTGATGTAAATGAGTGACCTACTTTAATCAAATGGTACAGCTAGAGAAAGAGGTAGAAGCAACAAAAACCAATAAGGTTCATATTCTCTAAGAGCTTCACATTTCTGTCCCTATTATAGTTGTTATTCAGGTTAGTAGGGGAATGGAAAGCAGGTTGTTTTAATGGCATCTCAGTATAAAAACAACTACCACATTAAAAATTAAACAGCTTTGCATCTTTAATGCATATTTTCCTTTTTAAAGAGGGAATCAACAGCTGTGTGGCAGCATATAAGTTTTTTTGTTGTCCCCAGTGAGCAGCTGGAAAAAAATACAGGAAGTAGCAATAGAGAAAATACAGAATGAAAAAAAAAGATGTTGAAAAAATAAAAACCAGAGAAAGCAATTCTTGTCACTTGCTGGCAGGAAGCACATCCTCAAAATTAAAAGAAAAAATCAAGTAGGGCAACCTGGGGGACTAAACTTTGTGTGTAAGGAGCTACAAACAACACATCTTTGAAAACATTATCATTTTACCTCCACTGGATTTGCCAGTCTCTTGTAATAAACCCACCTCATTGTTAGCAGTCTTCATAGTTAAGCCAACAACATAGTTAAGCCAACAACAAACAGTCTAACATGCACATAGTCTCTTGTCAGCTTCTGTGGTGATCCCTGTGCATCCTGGTTAAGGCATCCTGTGTACAAATCAAGGCGTAGGGCATTGTTCATGCAGCACTCTTCCAGATAGTACTGGAATACACCTTACACCTAAAAGTAGTCCTTTCTGATTTGGGCAAACCACTGTAACCTCCTCCCTCCTCCCTGTCCCAAATGTTCTTCAACATAACTTTTAAGTAGAGACAGTGAAAGATAGAGGAGAAAATTATGTAGAAAATCACACGCAGAGTTGTTTTTACTTGCAGCCTCTGGCCCCAGAAGTTGAATTTATTTCCTCCTACGGGAACTGAGCAAGTTTTCACTCCCGCTCTCCTCTGCCCTCATTGGGCAGTCAGCTGTGTATTTGAGCTTCCCCAAGCAAATGGTCTGCTTCATCTTAACACTCCCTGAGGAACAAGCAAGAGGACATCATGATCCATTATATACCTGACTGCACACTGGGCTGTCCTACTTCTGCTGGCACAGGGGAGGTCCTTCAGTGCACATTGGAGCTTCCCTGATGCTGTTTTGGGTCATGGGTATCTCTGCATAGTAGAGTGTATGAGTGCATTCAAAATATTTGCATTGCCAGGATGTTTGCTTTAGTCAATAGAATAAAGTTTATTTGCAACTGGGCAAGCACTCATTTTCAAAATGTGCTCAGGAGTATGAAGACCAGAATTTCATTTTCTTAATACCCAAACTCAGGAAACACCCTGAGTGGCCCAACTGGGTGTGTATCTATTTGACTTTGACGACTTTCAAATATCTGCACTGTAAACTAGGACCCTCATTTCCTCTCACGTTACACAGCAAAGCTATTCTGAATGCTGCAGAAAGCATACACTGCTCTAAAGAATAGGCTTCCACCCCCAAATCACCCCATGTTCATTTGCAGTGGTTACCTCCTGATGGAGGATGGTGAGATACTGACTCACATTTTTTTGCCTCACCCTAAGGAGCTGTAAGTGCATGAAGTGAAATTCTAACACACAACTGAAGTGTAATGTGTGAAGCAGCAGGACAAGGGGTTTTGATGTCCCCACAATATACCCTGATGCGTTCCTGCGGTGTTCTGCCCTTGCATTCAGAGATGCTTTGGGGAAAGGGTGGGTACCCACCACTGCACTGGAGTTCTTTTGAAACTGAGAACACAGGTATGAAAACCAGGAATTTCATGAATATCATCTCGAGGGGTATATCAAACACCATGTAAACCAGGGATCGACATTTTGGTCACCGAGAGAGCCAGTCCTACGTCTGGGAGGGGAGAGGGAAGAGTGTGGAGGAGGATGTCTTTTCCCAAATTCCCCGGTTCAGCTCGGCTCCGGGGGGCTCGGACACAAGGACCCTCTGTTCCCTCCCCCTTACCTGAGCCACCCACGTTGGACCGCAGCTGGCGGGTTCTCCGGGAGGAGGAGAAGGAGGAGATGTCGCTTTGGGAGCGGCCGCGGGGACCAGGCAAGGACCAGACGGGCAGCGGTGCTCCCCCGGTGCTCCCCGGCCTCTCAGCCATCGCCGTCGGGGAGCCGAGAGGGGCAGGGAAGAGAAAAGAGGAGGGAAATAAGCGGCGAGGGAGGGGAAAGGAAAAGTTTGAAGAGGAAGAGCCGCCCCTCGTCTCCGACCGCCCCGCCGGAGCGGGGCCGCCCCGCCGGGACCATAACGGGGGTTTGGGGTCTGTAGGAGCTTAAATGTTGTGTTTGTACAGGGACAAAGCAAAGGTGTCTTCATGCTTCCCTCTCCACTCATTTCCAACTCTCGGAAAACAAAAGCATCAGTTAATAAAAGAGCCGAGCAACTGACACCACCACTTCTGGTTTGTGTAACAGGGTGCCCTCCCTCCTCCTTCCCCGGCCAGTCCCCTCCAAACCGGGAGGTTGCACAAGGCAGCGCTCCCCTGCAGCGGAGCAGGGAGGAAAGTGAGTCAAATCTCCTGACTCCCCCTCCCTTTCGTCTTTGTAGGTTTGGGGTGCAGGCAAGAGGCTGTTCACAATCAGGTTTACGACCGTGTGACTCAAGGTTTTGGGAGGGAAGTATATCTCCTGGCTTTCAGATCAGAAGCAGGAGTCACACCAACTTCAGCAAAAGCAAAGTCAAGAGCTGTAGTTTCATTTTCTGGTGTTGCATTACAGATACACTTTTACAACACGATTCGTTTTGACTGCAAAATATTTTATATTTTGCCTTGAATAAAATCCTTCCTGTCCTGAAGCCACTGGCACCATGGCATAGACAGACAACTCTTCATCCTGTATTGTAATGCCTCCAGTGCCACATTATACAGCTATCAAATATGAAGGTCGTATTCAGGCTGTATCAAAACATTTTAGCAACTACCACTCTTCAGCTCTGAATCAAATCCTATCGAGTTTGAAACTTGTCCATGTGAAATGCAGCTTCTGATCTCTGCTTCCACCCAAGCAGCTGAGCACCCGCCTTTCATTTCCAAGCCTTGTGCAGCTCCCCAGGCACAGTGGTTTTCCAGTCTTTCCAGGAGTGATACAGCTCCATCACCCTATGCCTTTGCCCAAGCAACTGATCTAGTATACGAGTCTCATATGTCAGCCATTAGTCAGGGCAAAAGATCTTTTCTGCTTAGCATCTCCCATGGAATTGCCTTCATTATTTCCATCTCCAGCCTGCTCCTTCTCCAGCTGCAGTTTTCCCAGTGGGGCTGTGCAGGGAGAGTGAGAGGCAGGGGCTTTTTGTGATGCACAGCAGTGTGCTCCATGCTTACTGCCTTTTTGGCTAGGGTCTGGTGGCTCCAGCATCATGCAGGTGGGCAGCGCATCCAGGTTTCCTGCAGTCGCAGACACTGGTCTTGTGTTATTCACAAAATCCTACAGTGGTACTATTTTTATTGTTTACCCTTTGCAGCTCACATCATTACAGATGTGGCTGTGCACTGAGGAACTTTTCCCTTGCTGAAGATTTCAGTAGCTGTGCCTGTGTGGGCTGGTGACATTTTCTGAACCTGCTTATGCCTTAACCAGGAGTGTCACTCATGACTGCTACTTACTGAGGTGGTTTCTACTTCTTTTCTTCTTATTATTAATTTATTAATAATTATCTATATTTCATTAATAATTAATCACAATCCATTATAATTTAGATATTATTGATTTATTAATATAATTTATGAATATTTAATATTTTTAATTTAAAATATGTGATCAAGCTCATTATTGAAATACACAGCTCCTGCTCTAAATCTCACCAAGGTCGATGGCAGGTCACTGATATGAGGGGTAAGACCCAAAGCCCACTGACTTTCTTTTACATCATTCTTCATTCAAAGCATTTTGAGCCACAGAGCCAAAGTTGTAACTTTGGTGTGCTGTACAGAATGAGCTTCAGAGTCTACTTCAAAACTCCCACACAAAGGTGCAGCTTCAGAGTCTGCTATCCTTTGGCACGATCAAAAAGAGAAGGAGAACATGAAGAAATCCAAAGATAAACTAGAAAAGATACCATAGTGAGAGGTCAAAAACGTTTAAGGATCCCTTTTGTGAAGCAAAGTGACATGTAAAGGGGAGAAGGTAAAAGAAGACAGAAAGAAAGTAGGTCACCACTAAATGTAAAAGACATTTGAAGAGGCTCCTATTGTGATATCAAAGTGCTTTTGTAAATCAGTCATGTGAACAGTCAGTCAGAAAGAATGATATCCTGGAAGTCACAATGGTCTTTATCAGCCTCTAACTTAATACAGTCATCAATGAATATAAATGAAAACATTTAAAAGATATGTAGTGCCTCTTCTCAGAGCCCTTCAATATTTTTGGATGAAATGTAGCAACTGTGGTTAATGGCTCTGGAAACTGGAGTTCTGTTTCCACAGAACAGCAGTAAAGTGTACACTTTCCCAGGTGGGCAGAGATTAGTTCAGTTGCCTGCTCATTCATTTTTAACAGTTCTGATGAGTTTGCCAAAGAAATTTCCATTTGTGGTGATGTTTTTGGAAAGTTAGTATTTGCTGATTAAGTCAAATTATTTCACATAGGCCATGCCATGACTGCATCCAGGATCTGATGCAAAAATATACAATTTGGGCATCAGGAAAGAGTGGAGAAGCATCAGCCTGGGGAAAAAAAAAATGTTGGAAGATGCATCTTTTAAAATATGTGCCTGCCACCCATGATCACAGCACAGATGTCAAGTGCCATCTACTGAATGGAGGCAGCTTCCACTCTGGCTTCCTTGGCAAGCTTTGGGGCACCTCTCTGCCCTGGAAGCCACTACGTACAAGTGATCTGGAAGGAGCTACAGAGCAAGGAGTGTCACACTGTCCTTCCCGGGAAAGGGAAGTGGAAAGGGAAGGGAAGCTGAGCCTGTGGTTGGAAGCAGGAAGAAAGAGCAAACGGAGCAGGCCACCTAGGCCATCTCTGGAGCAGGCCCTGGCTGCAGATGAGACTCAGGCTCTGGATGGGGCAGCAGATCCAGCAGACCCTGGCAGGCAGCCCTGAAGGAGACAGCCAGTGCTCCCGGGACAAGCAGAACAGAAACAGGCCATGCCGGGCTGAGCCTGCAGCCATGGGCCGGAGGAGGCTGGAGAAGCACTGTGGGGTGCTGGCTAAGGCAGAACTCAGTTACTTTGTTTCCTTAAAATCCCTAAAATCCAGGTGACAACTTGTGATCGAGCACAGAGATAACACGGCACCGACAGGGATGCGGTCTCCAAAGGCTGGCGCGCTTGCCCATGCAGAGGAGGCGAAGGCCGCGGCGCTGCTGTCTTAGCTGGGGAAGGCGGGGATGAGCCTTAGCGCGGCCAGGGCCGGAGCCGGAGCTCTTCACCTGAGGGTCCTATGGACAGGCTACGTTTTGGCCGGAGGGCGGCGGGCTCCGGCGGAACGGGCGGTGGGGCGGGGAGAGCTAGAGCCCGCCCCACGCCCCGGCCCGCCTTATGCCCTAGCCCGCGAGTACCGGTCTACAGTGCGTGGTCGAGCAGCTGCGGGATCTCTGCTCTAAGGAGCTGCTTCCTCTTAACCCGCCGCCGCCATGCCGGGCTCACCCGGCCGCGCTTCGCCGCCGTTGCTGCTGCTGGGGTTGCTGCTGGGCCTGCCCGGGCTGCTGCCGGCGCAGCCGCCGGATGGTGACGGGCGGCCTCGCTATGAGCCCACCTGGGGCTCGCTGGACACCCGGGCATTGCCCGCCTGGTTTGACGAGGCGAAGTTTGGCGTCTTCATCCACTGGGGCGTGTTCTCGGTGCCCAGCTTCGGCAGCGAGTGGTTCTGGTGAGCTCCCCGGCCCCTGGCTTGCCCAGCCCGTGGGCCTCCCCTGCGGTGGCACCCACAGGCCCCGGCGTCCTTGGCGCTGCCGCCGAGGGGCGGCTGGGAGGGTCGCACGGAGGTACAGCTAGTGTGCCTGGGTCTTGCTAGCGATCTGAGGAGTCTGCTTGGAAAACTGCTCTTTGGACAGGCAGGGTTTGACTTTGTGTCCCCCCCTTAAAGCGATGGTTAGGTTTAAGGCCCCTCTGCAAGCTGGCCCTGGAGCTGAGGTGTGTGGGAAGAGGTTTATTTCCACCTGAGGCCACGGACTTTTATGGCGCCGTTTAGGAAGGAAGCAGAGTTTGATGTGCTTCTGGTGTGTCTCACCGTGCCTGCCCTGTCCTGAAACTCTTGAATACGTTGGCTTGCAGAGCTGAAAAATGTGTTTTCCACAGCGTTGTGAAAGAGGCGGTTGGTTGAGCGGCAGGAGGCCTCTCCAGGGCTGTGGTGAAGGGGCTCTCCCCAGGCGCTGTGGGGTCAGGCACTGGGGAACTCCAGCCCTGGAGAAGCCTTGCACAGCTCCTGCTGGATCGCTGGGGCACTGCACTGTCTGGGAAGCGCAGCAGTGCATCGCTCCCCCCGTCGCTGCCTTTGCTTGGCTAACTGCCTGCAGTTTTCTTGTGCACATTCTCTGCTCTTGGTGGGTTTCTCCTGTTCTGTTATTAAAGGGTACTTTCCACTTAAAAGAGCCTAAAGCGCTGATCCTTCAAATAATGTAGATTCAAAGGCTGAATGAAACCTTTGGTTTGTGTGTGTTCACTGGTTCAGGCCCCTTGGCTGTCAGCATTCTTTTTGCTGCCTTCTTTTCACGCTCTACCAAATACTTCCTGTATGACTTCAAGTGAGTCACATTACTATTTACAATATGAAGGTAACAGCAGCTATGTGGCAGAGCTGTAGTAAACCTTAAATACAATATTTGTAAACAAGCTAACATCAGTATAAACAAAATGCTGTTCTCTGACAATGTTTGCTCTGCTCTTCTCAGAGTTATGTTCAAGAGTTTCAGTGGTTTTTTAACGTGGACTCCACTTTCTAATACATTACTTTCCCAGTGGGGATGGGGAGAAGCTAACTTTGGGCTCAAGCAGCATGTGCAGTCAGATGATGAGGTCCTGTGTTAGCAGCTTTGGACGGTAACACTTAACATCACCCAGCCCATCACCCTTCCCTTGTGGCTGTTCAGCCTTGGTCAGGGTGTTTCTAGAATCTTAGCGTGTCAAAGTGGAAGTGCCCATGTTAGCCAACAGTGTGACAAAGGGAAAGAAGCGAGGATGTTACCTGTTTCTTTATGCAATTACATGCTTCAAAATCAGAGTGGGGTGGGGTTTTTATCCAGATTCTTTCAATGAAGAAGGCTGTCTCAGCTCTTTCTTCTAGATATTTTTTTTCCCCCCTTTTGCCTATCAGAAGTTGTGCTTGTTTATGCTGAATTCTGTTTGAGAAGGTTACTGCAATAGCCATTAAGTTAGTGTCGTCTTGCAGAACTGAGGTCAGAGTCCACCTCTGGACTCCAGGACAGGACAAGGAAACATGCTTCAAATATTGAGATTCTGGCCTGGTTTATTGATTTGCTTTCAATTTGTTTTCATTTATGTCTAAATTTGCCAACAGGATTTTTGCTGTTGACTTCATTCATAGAAAGGTGAATGCTTTCAGACCCTTTTCTACATAAGCATTAGAAGTCACAGCATATGGTGATGTTAAAAGGCCTCCAGCAATAAGGCTGATTATGCAGTAAGGACTGTTGTGTGCTGTTTCTGGAGTTCTCTTTCATTGCTAGGTAGTGGATGATGGTGCAGGTTGAAAATAAATAGTGCTCTGTTGGTAACTTGTGATATCTGCACATGAGGAGGGTGAGAGGCCACTCTCGGACCACAGCGCCAAGCTCCAAGCCTTGCTGTGGACTAGACCAGTGGGAATAGTGACAACACTGATCACTGCCACAGGGAAGTACAGGATAGAAACTGTCTCTGTCTTTGCTTGGTGGAATGCAAAAATGCATCATAAGCTTATTTTTCCTTGTAGTTCCTAAATCTGTGTGCACTGGTAGGCAGGTAGGTGTGTGCTTGCATGTTAAAGCCTGTGACAGATGCGCCCTTGTAAGTGTGTGTGGTTATTGCAAAGGCAGGTTGCTGTGGGAAGACATGCTTTCTTGTATGGTGTCTTTGCTTCAGCCTCATGTGTGCAGCAGCTGCAGCACACTGCAGGCACAGCTCTCTTGCTCTGGGACTGTGGGTAGCTGCTCACACAACAGGTCACTCCGCTGCATTTGGTGTAGAGAACTGTGGACTGGCAAAGAGGTTAAGCTGCTGGCCTGCATGTTTGTGGGCTGCAGTGTGTGGGGCAGAGCAGAGATGCCTGGTGTGAGACTTGAGGAGGGTGAGAGGTGTTAGTCCAGAAAAAGTGCATTCTTTGTGCCACCTGAGCTGCTTACATGGACTGTCAACCTGTGCCCTCTGGTATGGTTTTGGGATTTGGGTACTGAGCCATTTTGCCAAAGTGTAGCTGCTGTGTTGCATTGCCCAAAATGAAATTCTGGGACTTTTGTAAAGTGGAGTGCTTGAAAGATGTACAGCATGGCCAGAGAGGACAGAGAAAAGGAAATCTTTGCTAATTACTACTGTTCTGAAGCAGTTTTGTCTTACTGACGCTGTCATATACTGACACTGTCGTATACTGCCATTGCATGTGCCTCTAAGTGTGAACTCAAATAGGAGCTGATGATTTTAGTTATTTTCTTTGTTTAAAAATATACCAGCAGACATGTGTTGCTCTATGTTTTGTAGGTGGTACTGGAAGAAGGAAAAGAGAGCGCCCTATGTGAAATTTATGGAGGCAAATTACCCACCTGGGTTCAGTTATGAAGATTTTGGGCCACTGTTTACAGCAGAATTCTTTGATCCCCACCAGTGGGCAGATATTTTGAAGGCTTCAGGTGCAAAATATGTTGTCTTAACTTCAAAACATCATGAAGGTAAGTGGAAGGTCTGTGAATGGTGCATTTCTGTCAACAGTGGAAAAATCCAGGTGACTTTCCTACTAAGAGAGATAAAGCTTACCTGCCCCAACCCAGCCAAGGAGGAAATGAACCACCCAAGAAATGTGCTTGTGTTTTCCTGGCTCTTTCTTACACAAAAGCTATGGCCATGAAGCTTGCATAGGAGGCAAAATAGGTTGTGCCATTGTTCTCTAGCCATAGGTAAGACAGCCTGAAGCAGTGGGGGCAGCTGAGCTTCCTGCAGTAGTTTATTTTTTTTATTGTGAAATTTATTGCTTGAGGAACAAAATAAGTGAATTCTGCACCTTTAACATATGGAGAGCCACTCTGTGCAGGCAGTTAATGAGCTCCATAGGTTTCTCCAAGGAATTTAGGAGTATATTCCAGGGGTCAGCTTCAGAGTTAGAAGGGAATAGCTCTTCCAGATGCAGTGCATAGAAGCCAAAGCTTTGAACTAGGTCTGTAACTTTACAGGTGTGCTTGATTTTTATTTTTTTCCCCCCTTTTTTTTTTGGCACTGCAATTGTAAGATGCTTTGCAGGGTGAAGAAAAAGAAAGTGGTTGTAAGGAAATATGGTAGCAAGGAAAGTACAAAATACGAAGATGCAGTACGAAAGTACATGGAGTGAATGTTGTTGGTCTTTGGGGAGATGTGGGTTCAGGACTGGTAACTTGGCAATTTTCATCTCTGCTGACACACATAAAATCTGGATGATTCCCATGGTGTAATTGCCAGTGACTTCAAAATAACTGTGTTTCATTTAGTCTGTTCTGTAGGCTGGGACATGAATTTTGAGCTTGTTTTGTCTCGTAGATACATGTATCCAGTTCACAAAAATAGTACAAGATTTATTAGACAATGAGTATAAGGCAGTTTGAAGGTGAGAGTGGAGCTCCTCTGCCAGTGGTTGAAGTCTGCAGTGCAGGAGTACTTGCACTTGTGTTGGATTGCTGGATGTCTGAAATGTAAGATCCCTGCTGATACTTTAAAACCAGTTTCAGGAGTTTATTTACATGCACTGAGGAGCTGATTGAGCTGTTGTAAGTGTCCAGACAAATAAGAAGTGAACATTCGCATAAGATGTAAACAGAAGGGAGGACGATAGTCTTTGAATCCAAATGGTAGCTTGTGCCTTCTGCAGCTGAGAAAGCCTTTTATATTTCAGTTGTTGAATGTGTGTTCACAGTTTGTATTAGTACATTCAGTGAAAATGTAGATGCCTTGAAAATTGCTGTATTTTTTGCTAATTTAATCAGAATATATGAATGGAGTGAATAATTAAGGAGAAGGAATAATTAACCTAAGTAGTACAGAACTGGAAAATATAAATATACATGTATGCATAATAAAAAAAAGCATAAACATATTTGGCATGGTGTTCTGGCTACTATCGCCATGCATAAACAGATTGTAGGCATACTTTATAGCATGATAACAATATTATATATGATTTTAATTGTATTTATTTTTTGCAACACGCTTGTAAACTATGTTTCAGGAAGAGGAACTGTAACTTCCCCTCTTCTGCTTCCCTTTCTTATCCTTCAATTTTTCTGTTTTCAGGCTTTACTTTATGGGGGTCCAAATATTCTTGGAACTGGAATGCTGTTGATGTGGGACCAAAACGAGATCTTGTGGCTGAACTAGCAACATCTGTTAGAAACAGGACTGACTTGCATTTTGGGTTATACCATTCCCTGTTCGAATGGTTTAATCCTCTCTTCCTTGAGGATGCTGCCAATGCCTTTATGACAAGAAGGTTTCCAACTAGTAAATCATTACCAGAACTCTATGAAATTGTGACAAAGTACCAACCAGAAATAATTTGGTCTGATGGGAATGGAAATGCACCAGATACTTATTGGAACAGTACTGGTTTCTTGGCCTGGCTGTATAATGACAGGTACATAATGATGCTGGCTTAGCTCTTCATCTCAAATTCTGTTCTGTGTGTTGTCTCATTTTTTTCTGTATATTTTGTGGAACCTGTTACCTCTACTTGCAAGGCTTAACTAAATACTAATTTTCCTGAAATACAGAATCCCAGTCTTCCCTAGAGCTGTCAAAGCTTGCTTTAGAAGACAACTTTTTCATATTCGGCAAATCAATCAGTTAAGATGGTGTTGGCTATTCTACCTAATCATGTTCTTCCCTAAGTCTGCTGCACAGACAAACAGGAGAGCAAGTTAATTTGAGAAAATGGGTACCTTGTTGTCATCGCAGACTGAACATCTGGTAGTGGATGTGAAGTGCACGCTGGTTTCTGGCAGACCTTTGTGAAAGTCTGGAGCATATTTCCCTAGGAAATGCCGGTCTGGACCTTTTACTAGCAAAGGATGAGAATAGGATTCCTGAAATAGCACTTACTCTGACTGTAGTAAATTAATCAGTACAGAAGTAATCCTAAATGTTAGTTTCTGTGAGGGGTGTGAGTGGAAATGGACTATACTGGCTGTGACTACATTTTATAGTATAAAAATCATAACATTTTTCTGTTTCCAGTCCAGTTCGGGACACAGTTGTGACCAATGACCGCTGGGGGGTTGGCAGCATCTGTACACATGGTGGCTTCTACACTTGCAGTGACCGGTATAACCCTGGCCACCTCCTGCCTCACAAGTGGGAGAACTGCATGACCATTGACAGCAAGTCATGGGGGTACAGGAGGAACGCACAGCTTGGAGATTACCTCGCAATTGAGGACTTGGTGAAGGTACAGTAAGACAAAGATGTTGCCTGCAACTTCTGATTCTGCCACCTGATTATTATGTTATTCTATATAGCATCTCTGTTATATCTATTTTATTAAAATATTATTTTAATTGAATAATGAATCAATGAAATAATAAACAATTCTGTTCTTTTCCAGCCTAGCACTGGCAGGATGGAATATCCATGTAATTCTTATTAATTTCATAGAAATGACCAAGAGAAACATGAGTTAGTAAAAATTCAGTAAGTTTCTTAGAAGCTGTTTCCCTCATGAGTAAGGACTGATCAGGATAGTTTCATAATTACCTTTTCTACCAGGTTTTTCCTGTAACTGCACTTCCAAGTTGATAAGAAGCAAACAGTTACAGCTTCACAGCCACTATTTAAGAACTCCTGATTGAAGGTTACATCTTTTTCCGCCTTCTAGCTAGAAACAGTTTTTGACTTTTAATAGCCTTTTTACCTCATGGCAAGAAACTTTCCATTCATCCCACTTCATTTAAAGGAAAAAAAAACCCAATGCTTTTGTTACAGATACAGAGGTAGACATTAACAGATGCAGAGAACTGGTGTTAATGGAACATTGATTCCCTTTGCTAATCTAAAGAATTAAAAAAAGATTTGAAGCTTAGGAGAACCGAGTGACAGGAAGACTGATCAATTTTTCAGATAAATGCATTTAATTGCAAAGTTCAGGTGGCAAGGGGAAGGTTGTTATTGTTGCTTAATATAAATCTCTTACTAGTACTGTTGCAAAAGATAATTTCAAATAGAAGTAACCTCTTCTCAGAGGCAGGAGGTATAAATTCATTCAGTAGCTTATCTCCAGCTGTCTGTGCATCTCAGTCCGTGATCTCTGGAGGGCAGTGTGGATGTGAACACAAATACTTACAGACTTTAGAAGGCCTCCTCATGTTTTACAGATGTCTCTGTAAAACAGGAAGAGCATCAGAGGAATAAAAAGGAAGTTGCTCCGCTTAGCTTCAGTAAAACTGAAGTGGCATCTATTAGTTTTATTCTTCTCTCATGTAGAGAAATCATCTGTCCCTTCTATCGGTAAAACCCTAGAAGTTGAAATGATTCTAATGTAGATTCAGATGGACATACTGGTGCAAAAATGTATTTTGGTCTGTTTTCTGCCATAAAAATTGCCAGCAGAGCTTTGTTTCATAGGAGCTTAAATTTTGTATTGGCTGTTGGGATGACCCCAAAAGTCTAAACACACAATAGTAACATAACTCATTCAGTTCATCATTCTGAAGCAGTATGGCAGACTTTGGCAAGTACTTCAGATGTATGATTTTATTAACTATGGCCATATGCTCTGTGTATGTGCTTAAAAACATTTCAGCAACTTGTAGAAACAGTGTCTTGTGGAGGTAACCTCCTGATGAATATTGGGCCCACTCATGATGGTCGCATCGCTGTTGTATTTGAGGAGCGCCTGAGGCAGATGGGTGCCTGGCTGAAAGTCAATGGAGAAGCCATCTATGGAACAAAACCATGGAGAGCACAGAATGACACATCCACCCCAGGAGTGTGGTAAGGTGACTGAATCAAAATCAGCTCCTCCATTGACAGTGTATGTGACCCTTTGAAATTCTTAACGATGACGTGGTTCTACAGAAATCACCACCATATGTGTGTGTGAAGAAATTAACCCTTTTGTCGGTTTAAGTGACTGCACATAAAAGTGTGTATAGAATTGTAGGTGGGCAATGGGTGTCAGAGACCGTAGGTTTAGGATGATGCTGAGGCTGAGGGGAAGGTTGCAGATGTTTCCTTTAGTGCTCTTGGGGTTCTTAGTGTAGCTGGCAATGGAATAAAAAAAAATCTGGAAATATAAAACTGCTATGAAGTCTTTATCTGCACAAAGGTGATGTCACTCTTTAGAGAGAAAGAAACTAGAAACCAGTCTAGCATATCCTGCATTACTTTTTAAGGTAAAAATGCATGGAAAGAGAACTGCAGTTGTTTGGTCACTAAATTCAGCCAGTGTCTGGACTCTCCTCTGCCTTTGTGCCTCACAACTGCTGCATGTAATACCTTAACAATCCATCAGGGTTTTGGTCTGACTCTCTTCTCCACTTCAGTGGATCTTTTTACTGCAGTTACTAGTAAGATTTGGATATCTGGCTTTAGCCTCCAAGAGCAATAAAACATTGTTAACTAAAGGAAGGAAAGAGGGAGTACCTCCCTCCTCTATGGCCGAGCAGCAGTGAGATATTATGTGCTTCAGTTACAGACGTTTACCTCTTAACTCATTTAATAGTCTCTATTACGTCTAGTTTGTTGGAACATGCTTTCAAGGATCAGTACTCTATCAAAGGCTATAAATTGCCTGAAAAGACAGGTAGGGGTGTGTGTGTGTGTGGGTGTGTATGTGTAAAAATGTAATTAACACTAAATCTTCAAATCCATTTTTCCATTCCTGAAAGCACTCTATGCATCACTTCAGAAAATTTACAAGGCAAAACTGACGTGCACTTCTATTCCCCATTTCCAACCAGGTACACTTTCAGCCCTAAAGAGGGGAAAGTCAATGCCATTTTCCTTGACTGGCCGGTCTCTGGGAGTCTGGTACTTGGTGAGCCACAAGCCAAGCTCGGAGAAACACAGGTAAAAGACAACACACCTCACTCTTCCCCTTTAGAACAGCAAGGCTTTTAACACTGCAAGAAATGAACATGCTGTGAAGGAAAACACCTCTAGGATTTGTTGTGTTCCATCGTGTTTCTTTTAGTTTCTGGCCTCTTTGGAAATGCATAGCTCAGGACAGTGTACATTGGAAGGGACGCAGCAAATGTTTGTTTTCATTCTGGGACCTCTTTGTCATAGTCCTCCCAGTGGGATGTTTTTTCTTCCAACAAACTGAATTGTTGGTGAGGTATGTTTTACCTTTCTAAGGAGCCAAGTACTAGGGGAAAACAAGTGTGCTGCCCCTTCTGTTTCCTGTAGCCTCTATCTCAGCATGACCTTTCTTTATAAATAGTCATCCTCTTGATTTTGGTGAGACACTAAGTGCTGTAATCGTGCAAGTCAAAGCCTTGCACAAAAGGAAAGTGCACAAAGATTTTCAATGCCCAGGGAGGCTAAACAGTAGAGCAGCGCAACCCTAGATGTGTGTCTTACAGCAAGCAGTGGTCAGAAGTTGAGGACATGATGCCACATCTACATTATCAGCAGTGTAACCCAGTGGAAGCAAATTTATAGAGCAAAACGGTGCTCAGGGCTTACTATCAACACTGTGCATCTAAGGTATGGATTATCTTTGGCTTAGCTCTGTTTTCATGCATTGGATGTCCACTAGCTGCTGAAATTAATGCATTACAGGTGTTTCTGGACTGCCTCTAGTTAAGCCAAGACAACTCTGTGCCAGGGAAGACAGAGTAATTTCAGAAGTGTTGTAGATGAATCTTGAATAGGCATCAAGAGTGTATGTGCACAGGAGGGTAAGGATGTTCCTCAGCAATAGACTGGTCTTCAGCTACTCCACTGTTTTCAGCATGTCAGCAGCTGGTGTGTCTCACCCTGTTTGTGTGGTTGCTGTAGAGGGGTTCTCCAGGTCTGCTTTGTTTGTGACACTTGGCTGCACTCTGTAAGGAACTGGTGCTCATTCAAGACTACAAGTTCCACTATGGAAAATAGGTGATCGAAAGGTGTGTACTGTGGCACCTAGATCCCCGCTTAGACCAAAATCCCATCCCAGACTTCTGAAAAGTGTTTATGTACCTTCTTTACAGCCCCAAGTATGTCTCGAGACCCACCAGCAATACCTTTATTGCTTGTAGTAAATTATTGATTGTAATTACTTTGCAACTAATTTTCAGTTACCTTTAATAATTATCATTCATTTGGTTGGTAAGTGGCACTTAAGGATAGTGGCTAGTAAGGTAGCTATGGAGCAGCACTGCACCAGCTACTAAGGAGAAAAATGCCTGCTACTGCTGAACCCAGGACAACCAACATTTGTCAATACTGCAATGATTTGAGAATCACATGCATTGAGAAGGCACTGTTCTAATCACAGTGTATATTTCTGTCTCAGGTGAAGCTGGTTGGCTATGAGGAACTGCTGAAATGGATTGCCCTGGGAGAAAAAGGAATCATTGTAGCTCTACCTCAGTTAACTCCCAAGCAATTGCCATGTCAGTGGGGCTGGACGTTACAGCTGACTGCCATAAGCTGAGCTATATGCTGCTGGAGTTTTGGGCAGCAGGGAATGATGTTTTGCTCATTTTCTCGTAATTGGTTTCTCTTGATTGACTGCAACAGTCCAATGATTTCACTTCTTCATGAAAAGTGGCCTGTTGTTAAAGGATGGAATGAACCTCTTGAAATCTAGAGCTAGGTTGAAGCTCTACCTACAATTTGTTTCTTTGAACTTGTGTGAAAACCAAGGATTGACCTTGACCTCTCCACTTGATTTCTTGCCAAGTTATGGGAAAGGGGGAAGGAAATAAGGGAAACCAGGCACTGGCTTTTTAAAGCCATGAGAAAGAGCAAAGCTAGTTCAAGCTAACATTCAAATCTCAGTTGCTCAGTCATCTACCTTTTTCAGTGCAAGAAGTCTTAACTTCCACAAAACCATACAGTAAACACTGTTTTAGAGAAAAGAATAAACTTTTTCCAGTTGTGTACAACCAGTGGTAGTTGCAGTGGTGCAGGGTGGTGCATCTGCATTACTCTGAAGTAATTCTATCCATTACTGAGATACAAGCAAAGCAGGAGGGGGTTTGGCTGTTTTATACAATATTACATGGTTAAAGCTGACTGTTTACACTAATTGTTTTTAACCAGTTACCAGAGTGGCTCCTGTGGACAATAAGCCAAAACATGTACTCCAATGACAAGCTTTTTTATACATGAGAAATAATCAGGAGTTGCCAGGGAGCCTCAGTGTTGTCCAGAGACATCATTTTAAGCAGAGGGTAAATAGCATCTGACTTACAAAATCCCAAGCTCATCGTGGGTCAGGATTTGCAGGGACAGAGCTGCAGCATGCAGTTTGCAAAGAGGGGGAGGTACAGGACAACAAAAAGCATGAATTGTTTCAGTATAGATAGTCAAGGTTTATTTTTCCTGAGTAATGTTAATAAGTGCAAAATGATTACTGTATAATTTATGCTCATTTTTACAGGATTTTAAGTGAAGGGCCAGTGGAGGCTATTGCCCTTCCTCCTGGTAATGTGAATACACACACAAATTTTACATTAAAATATTTTATTACAATACAGACAATTAGGCTCAAAATTAATAATACAAATTAAGATAAAATATTTACAAGTTAATGTGTACAGTGTAGCTGTTTAAACAGCATAAACAAGAGGACTTCTAGAAATCCACATTCCTTTAGTATTAAGTAACAGCGAGAGCAGTTTGCTCCTTGCCACCACCACCCCCGCCCCCCAAGCTTGTTCAAGAAGAATATGCATCAGTTGGCAAAGGCTTTCTGCAGAATGACTCTTTGGAATAATGTTTGTAAAGTTAAGCAAAGAAAGTTTTCCTTTATGAAAATAAATATGTGGGAGAAGAAGAAAGCAGACTGACTTCATTTTGCTACTCTGTGCTACTCACAGGTCATTATCATTAGTTTTCTCCAGGACATAGGCACCTCACACAACAAAATGGGGTCGTTAAAAAGTGACTTGTAACACTGCCACCTGATGCCCTTCAGAGGCAATAATCAATTATGGAAGAGTTTGAGCACTTCAAAAATAGAAAAGTCTTTACATGTAACAATTCCTTCAACAAGAGTATTTTTAATGGGTGATTGAAACTGACACTATTAGAGCAAACAGGGGCTTACTCCCACTTTTTTCAGCATGTTCTTTCTCCTGGTCTGCCACTCCTACACTGTTACAAAATTAACCCGAGTCTCATCAGTAGTCACAAGGGATTTATTATATATACATACAATCTCTCCCTATGAATGTGCAGTTCATTTCTCTAGCTGCTGTGGGGTACTAAAAGCTTCATAAACATTAGCAGCAAAATCTTTCACTTGTTCCATCATCAACAGGTCCTGGAAGAAAGTTAAAGAATAAATCTTCTTAAACACATCCAGCACTATTCTGGTTTTGCTGCAGTACATAATCCATTATGAGAAAAGCACCTGGCACTCCCACATAGGCCTAACTCAAATTTCTTACTTCAGCAAGGTTTATGAGCAAAACTACAAGCAGAAGCAAGAGACCTTTTTGTGCTCCTGCACAGGTTAGCAGAGGGAAGAGGTTCCAGAAAAATACCGTATTTTTGGAAGATACAAATTTGCAAAAGGTTACGCCAATTGTTTCTACTTTATTTTAAAGCCACTGAAACAATATGAAGCATGCTGTGAAAAAGAAATACACAGTGTTCAGTTCCTGACTTTTACTTGAGATTTTAAATAAGGTTCTTACCTGAACAAAGTGACTGGGTGTTTCACTGCATACTGAATGGATCTGTCCATTGATTATTGGAATTATCTTGGCTAAAGGAAGACTGACACTGGAAAGACTAGACAAGAACAAAAATATTGACCTAGATCTGCTCTGACGTTAGTAAAGCCACTAAAATAGGATCATTATAATCCTAATTACTACTTCAAAAGTAACAGCTGAAAAGCTGCAAAGTAAACCGTACAGATGAAGGTTTCCTTCTCTTATTAAGCCATTCATTTAATACAGAGAAATACCAGAACGAATTTCAGTTGGTGTTCCTGTTACACATAGTTTCACACATGCTTCTCATGCAACAGAAGCATGGGTTAGCCAGAGTCTTTACATGTTTATGTATGTAAACAGATGTGCTGATCTACAATCTCATGCTGTTTCAAGCTCTAAACCAGGCTTAGGATAGACAACTAAAGCCTTTGGAATACTTTAAGTGATGTAAATAGTAGATGTTAAAATAAAACCATTACTCTGAGAGCCATCAGTTATTACAATAAACATAAAACTAATTATTATTCAAGGTTCTAACATTTTAGAAACCAAATTTCAATGATTTGAACTCCGCTTTTGGATTCTGAACACTTACTGCACTGTAACTTATATTCAGAATAAAAGCTCTTTTTAAGCAGTCTTCTAGTAAGGAGGCACAAGATCCTGAATGTTAACATCTTTCTTCCAGCACACCAGTGAATAACCTAAAGCTCCACAGATGCATTAGGCTACAAGTATTTGGAGAGTCATGGTAATAGCACTGTCCTTGAGAACTGCAGAACTAGCAGCCAGAGACTGGGGCATAGAGCTTCTCTGCTCCAGGCAGGGGAACATCACCTTCCTCAGTGCCTCAGAGGAGAGGTACTGCAGTACAGCTTTGAGCAGTCACCATCAGTGAGGTAAATCCTCCTTAGCTACAAAGGCAGTTTGCCTGCACAGTGCTCAGGAGAAAAGGGAAAGGTAGAGATCTTCTGTTTCCTACTTTTAGATCTGCAGGTAATGGTGGGAAAGACACCTTACATAAATTCTAGGAAGAAATACCCCTAGCTGTCTACTTGACCAAAGTGAGGAGACTGCATTTATTCTTGATGAGCATAGAATCAGAATTGTTTCTAACATGGGAACTTCAAGTAGGCAGGAAAATCACTGAGCCTTTTTTGGAACTCACCGTGAACCCAAAGCAAGTGAACCACACCAAAAGAAAACACTTACCTATTTACAGAGCTGCTCTGAGAGAGGTCCTGTTCAGTAGGTCTAAAAAACTCTGCCATATTGTCCATCAATCGACTGAATCCTCTGTTTAAACACGTGCTCAAAACTGTACTGAAGTCTGGACTGGAAAGAAAATAATAAAAAATAAAAAGTCTGATTCCTGGGATTTTTTTTTTTTTAACTAAAAACCCTGGTAGTGTTCAGTGCTACAGACATCCCTGTCCCTCCCACATGGGAAGATGCACGACCCAGACAGAAGGCCACCAGCACAGCCACCTCAAGACAGACCAGCTCCCCAGCAGACCAATCAACAACCAAAGCTCCACCGTAAGATTGTTAAGCCCTAGATAAATCTAAAGCATTTCTCTCTCTTACTGAGTGACAGCATAAGAAGGACTTACCGCATCCTTACATGCCCCAGACCTCTAGCAGCTAAATTGTAAGTTTGGCATTTGACTCAATTCCCTCCTATTCCATGTTCCTTACACAAGCCTCACTTCAGCAGCACTCCAGTGAAAGGATGCACACACTCACTTAGAGCCATGCATCAAACAAATTCTGTTAAGCCCGAACTGATGTTAATTTTATCAAAGCAGTAAATCCAATAAAATGACCCTCAATTCACGCTGCTTTAGTAGAAGAGAAGTACTGCTCTGTTCCTGCATGACTACAGGAAAGGCAAGGAAGAGGTAAGGGGGGAGAACATCCTGGTCATCCCGTTAAGGCGGGATTATTTCTAATAAATTTGGAAAATCCCAGCCTACAATTAGTGAATACAAAAACAATGCAGCAAAGTGGTCACATTTCACAAGTGAGAGTTGACAGGTTCTCATATGAAAGTAATCTTACATAAACAATAGCGAGGAGGAGTTTAATATGAATACAGGATATTGCTCTATACCTTTCTAGCATATCTCTAGTTTCATTAAGCAATTTAATTGTAGCAATGTCTCTTTCTGTGAGTCCACAGGCCTAAAAAAAGCAAAGACAGACACTGTTTAGTAAGACATCCATTGGTAACTGTAAGAATAAGAGTAGAAGCAGAAGAGTTTTGTACTGGGGAATTAAGTCAAGATGTGCAAGTCAAATCTATTGAAAAGATTTACTGTCATGAATCAGTTTATGATTTATGTTCTGATTTTCATTTTACGTGGTCACTGCAGGGTTTTTCACCTTAAAAATAGTATTAGCAGGAAATACCAGACTAATTGAGCAAAGTATTTTTTCTACTTCTGACCTCCAAAACTGAAATAAACCCTGCATATCAGCTTCAGTTAAAGGTATCAAAAGTTAAAGCATGGTGAGGCACTGGAATAGGTTGCCCAAGGAAGTTGTGAATGCTCCATCCCTGGCAGTGTTCAAGGCCAGGTTGGACAGAACCTTGGGTGACATGGTCTAGTGTGAGATGTCCCTGCCCATGGCAGGGGGGTTGGAACTAAATGATCTTAAGGTCCTTTCCAATCCTAACTATGATTCTATGATAAGTGCATGTATTCACAAGAAGCCTAAGTTTCTTCTTTGTATTAGCGTAATACCATGTTAAGAATGAGTTTTTCCAACTTGTGGTGTGGATAGAGACAAACACCTTCAGAAAAATTAGCAAATCACTTTAACCTTACCACTGCAATTAGATACACCTTTCTCTTGACTCCTGCTCATTTTCCAGCCCAAAGCACTAAAGTATTCCAGCACACCATCACCTCCCTGTACACTGGCCAAGATGCTACAGCTGTCCCTCATCTTTGCTGGTATGTAAGTGCCAGCTAAAGCAATTTAGCTTAGGGCTGAGTTAAGCTGCACTGTGTTACAGAGCACATCCCAGGCTAAATGAAGTAACTGGGCTGAGTTTCTGAGCTCAAAGATGACATTGCAACGTTGACACTTGTTTTCAATCACATCTGAGAAAAGTACAACTTTGCCTCACTTAAAGAGATAATGACACTTGATTTATGCAGGAAGAAGCATCGCATGCCAGTTATTGAAGATACAGGTGCTGTGGTACAACTGGAGGGCCATTATGCACCCTTCCTCCTCAGAACAAACAAGCAATGCAGACGGAAAAAAACGTAGCTGAAAGAAACTGAAACAGGTACCTGTGTAGCCAAGGGGTTTTCTTCATCTGGCATCAGATAATGACATAAGGGAGAGTAAGGTGCAGTCTGATCTGAATCTTTATGTTCTACTATATTCCTGATATCTTTAAGTTTCTGTTCCAGCTCCAAAAGAGATAGGGTGTGCTTAAGAGAAACACTGGAAAGGAAGAAGATGACTTTAACTGCAAAATTAATAATGATGCTTTTCCTCCTCCTGACAACGTGCTCACAATTAACAGGATCCCAGTCTGCTATATTGGTTTGCCCCAGCAGATGTAGCCTGCTGTAATAAAAACATTGTTTTGGAAACAGTCAATAAACCTTCCTTGTTTTAAAATTCTAATAAAACTTGTTGTTTTGGTAACAGTCATTCACAATAAAACTTACAAGCTAACCAGAGAGAAATACAAACTCTTACCTTCCAAAAACTTTGTGCACAGCTTGCTTAACAATAGTTATCAACTCAGTCAGTCCTAAAAGGAGGACAGTGTCAGAATTATTCTAATGATCTGCTCAAGTCCAGAAAAGCAGTGGAATTTTTTAAGTGTAGCTAGCTTATAATAAGCACCATACCATCTCCTAAAAGGTGCTGAATACTTGATAAATATTGCTGCTGAACTTCAGGGGGAGCCAGCGGTGTCTGTGGAGGGGAAAAAAACAAGTCTGTGACATGTCAACAGAAGAAAGCAATGCAAAAATAACTTCAAACTGGTTATAACCAAATTCCTCCCTCTTTACAGTCCCTTGCAGCAGGTGGATTCCCCCATTCTCAAGCAACTCTCTAGCATCTGCCTCTCTTCCTGCCATCAACCCATGAATCTTTTAAGTCCTTTGGCAATCTCTTCAGTACTATATGGATCTTCCATCTTCAGTGGCACAGAAAAATCTTTCACTTTTAGTTCATACATAGGAGAGTCTCTTTAAAAACTGCATTACAGGTGAAATTAGACCCTTAATCACGCCAAAAATTAAACCTAGCGGAACTGGATATTTATGTCTAGCCCTAACAAAGGCTTTTCTGATGTAAGTTTTCCGGAACTGAGACAGGATGATGCCAGTTTGCTCCAGAGGAATGCCTCAAGGGTTGGCCACATCAACCCATTTATCTATTGGAAAAATAACTGAAAGAAAACATGTTTCTAGTCCAAACTCATCTTGCCCTTTCAGCAAGGGCATTTTCAGGTTTTGCAAAGGGAAGCACAACCTCCATCAACCCTGACGAAAGCTTTTCTCAGACCTGCCTTGCCAAGGGAAGCACAACCTCCATCAACCCTGACGAAAGCTTTTCTCAGACCTGCCTTGCCATGCTGTTCTTTGACTCTCAGAAGGAGCTATCATAGGAGGGCAGATGCAAATTAATCAAAGTTTGTATCCACTATTTTTAGACAGGCTGTCCAACGATTTGAAGATCTTACTCTCTATAAGGGGTATTTGCTTACTGTGGGATTCACCTACTTTTATTGAGCAGTGAGAGTTACAGAACATAAACAAAGCCCAAGTCTTCTACCTTGCTTGGCCCCACCAACAGACGTTGGGATGGCCTTTGGGAGTTACAAAACAGACATAGATGGCCTTTGGGAGTTACAAACAAAATGCCAAAATGTCAAAGACAACCTTTTTCTTCTACAGGAAGATCTGACTTGGGGAATTAATGTATGTGCTAGGAAGACCTAAGCACTTGGATACATTAGCATGAGTGATCCATGCATATATACTTACATACATGCACATGGATCATTCACACACTATGACTGTTTCACACAAAAATAAAGCAAAGAAGTTATTTTATATTGGTGTTTAGGTACGAACTGACCTTCTTTTTTTAAGCAATACAAATGCAGACAAAAGTACTCTTCAATATTGCTAGCATTTTGTTAAGCAGTAGTATCACCAAATCATCCAAATCTAGAGGCGATTAAAATCAGTATAGCTTACTTTCAGTAATACTTCCACATCTCCCACTCCTACAAGAACTCTTGGTTTCATTCTAATACTCCTGAGCTACGCTCTTTTTAATCTTTCACTTCTAAGAAAGTAGATGTTCTACTTTTGAAACAAAACAAGAAACTTACTGTGCCATTTTTGCAGAGTGCAGCATTATCTAGGTAGATGTAACCGCCAATAATATTTAACTGGACTCTCAAAAGAACTACAAGCATACAGGTACTATATACAGCTACAATGCTTCTTGTGAAACCTGGAAAAGAGCCAACAAAACAACTTGAGTCAAAGAATGAACGGTAAGCCAAGGAGGGAGAACACTCTCCGAGTCTCAAGTAGTGCTGGTGACTTTTAAGTACAGTCACATCACATTTCACTCACTGATTGTCACAACACATCTTTTTACAACACACACCCAAGATGACCATGAGTTTAACACTTGCTGGAGCTACATCTAAAGTGTCCCATTTAAAGTCCTGTATTAACATCATTTTTCACATTTCAAGGTGCTCCAGAAGGAAAATGGATATGCTGTGAAATCATCTTTCTTCATTAGGCCAGTAAGTACACGCCATATGTTAGCCCTCATCATAGAACTGAGACACAGAAGGAATAACAGCAGCTTGGGAAGAAAGCTACCTAAGGCAGGAGCAGCTAGTATCTATAGAGAGAAAATTAAAATGAACATCAGCTACCACACACTAGGCAACAGATGACGTGTGGAAAAAGTGACATGAATAAATATGGATGAGTGCTGAAGAGCACAGAAAGACAGGAGACGGATTAAAAGTAGGATCTGTAAAAGTGGTGTGAAAAGGGGAAACAAAACAAAGCAGACAAAACCAGGGCGGTGGCAGGGATAACAAATGGTACCAAGGAATCAAAACCAGTAAAAAAAGGTCAGTAGTATTTCACTGCAAAATTATATGACCTCGCTATTTTTCATTCCCTTCCACTGCTATTTCTTCTTCCCTTCCAAGATGAACTAAGGTGTCCATAACCATTGTGATGGTGGTTCTCTTCAACAGGCCTGAAAAGGAAGCTGCTGGCCATGTAAAGGCTGGCCAACATTCTGATCAATGCTTTCTGTTAGGTTCAACAGAGAACTTTCTGAAAAGCCAGGTTGATTTTTCTGTGATGGCACAGAAAGATCTCACAAAGTTGCCTTGATTAAGGTAACACGAAGGCCAATAAAACTCTTCACCTTCATCTCTGGGCTTCTAAGTCCCCTCAGGACTATGGAAAATTCCTTCATGAGGAGGTTGTTTTTTTTTTGGAGGGGGAAGGTTTGCCAGGTAGTATGTTACACTATCTTCGTATCTATTGAAACAACAACCCAGTGTAAAGTCTGCTTTTTAAAGGGTGTGAAAGACATTGTAAATTTATGCTAAATATTATGAACATAGAATCTTTCATTTCCACTTACTTATTATCTTTAAATCCTCCCATATTTCTAACTTGTTTGCTGGCCTGTAGGAAAAATAAATGGGAATATTAAACATTTAAAAGTATATTTTCCTGGAAAATAAATAAGTATGTTAAATGAAATAGCAGTGCTTTAAGGCAAGCTCATTTAGCTACCGCAGTTATTCAGATCAGATTCATGTCTACACTGATTTGCCTCATTCAAGAAAGCAGTATATAAACCATACAATATGAAGTCACAGGAAAGAGATACAAATTTTAATCAATAAATGTAGTATTTAGTCAAGTCATTTATACACTTACATTATCAATTTTGAGTTAAACTATGCTAAGTGGTCACAAAAAGCCCACTGACAGTACACAGTGGTCCTTTCTGAGGCTTTCATCCCCCTGTACGTTTAGACCTCAGTTCAGCAGGGCTTCCTGTATCTACCTGTGCACAAGTGCACGGTCAGAATTTCTATTTCCTACCTTCTTGCAAGATTTATCATTGCCTGATGCAGTTTTAAAGTTCAGATTTGATCAAACCAAAGTGATCATGATCATCTGTGGAAAAGAAGTCTTGTGCCATCCACACAAGCACAAGTTGATCTTCTCATGTTGAGGCAGGTTTACTTCTTTTATCTGACCGATTCTGACAATTTTATACATTCTGCAGTCAAAAGAGCAGGACTGTAGATTGCACAGATACACCTGAACTGCCTAAGGTACACTGCAGATCTAGAACTACAATCCAGAGGTAAGGTTAGCAATATAGCTGCACTAGCAGAGATAAGACTAACCATGCAAAAGGCTTCATCAGACATTCTTGCCTGTTAAGCACTGTCAGAAAAGAACAGCTACTCTACATTTGCCATGGAAGAAACATTGTGAAAGTCAGAGAAACATTTGGTAATGTCTTAGGATCAGAATTAACACTTAAACATTTAGGGCAGGTAGTTCAGAAACCCACACTTTATAGTAACCTAGTTTATAAAAAAATAATATCCTTCTCACGAGGAATAGTTTCTTTAAAGGCACAACTTGTGCTCTTTGGCAATAGTTTGACCATTGTATCACTTACATAAACAGTGACATTTTAAGCTCACTGCTATCAAGTAATGCAATTGAACTGATATGATGAACTATTAAGTCTGCAACTTCAAAAAGCAGAGAGACAGATTAATGGAAAGATAGCTGGAAGAGATACATGGATCCATGGCACATACAAAAACAGTTCACACTTCTCTTTTTGCAAGCTAAATCAACAGTTTTAAAAGCTATTCTAAAGCAAAACAAAGACTGTTAAAAAATATAGTAATATGTCTATAAATAAAGCACGTAACAGGACTCAACAGGACTCAAACATTTATTACGAGTGGCAAGTTTTCCACACCAACTGAAGAGAGAAAGAAAAGCCAGTACATCAGCATCAGCCAACTACATTTGCACCTATCATGTCAAAACTTCTAGAGCTCATGCTCATGGTTTCTCCTCACAGCTTAAAGCATCATCCAGGTAAGACTCTGCAAGTATTACCAGTGGGAACAGCTTTTTCCAATATTCATATTCTGCAATTTACTAAGACTCAGCTACTCAACTTTAATTTCACAATTGTTAATTTGGAAAACCATTACCAGCTATGGTAGCAAAAAGCAATGCAAACAAAAACCCAGAGGTTTAGAATATGCTGAATTAGGTGCAAGGCCTCAGCAGGAGATACTTCACCTCATCTCATTCAATCACACTGCTTTGAAAAGAGGAGGACAGGCAGAGCCAGGACATCTATGCCCTTGTGTGCCACTCCTGCTTCCAGAGTTTCCCTGGAAGACTGAAGACTTCAGCCTGCTTACACCCCTACCCTATCATCAGCCGCCCCAGATTACTGAAACAACATAAAATGTTTTAAAATGTAAGGAAGCAAAGAAACTTTAAGTTAGCTTACCTAAGCCATAACACAACCTGTAACACAGATCCATAATATGCTAAGGCATAATATAGATAATTTTAGAAAGAGGAATCTTCAGGGACATTGAGAAAGGTAAATCTCCACATCTACTATTTTGTGGATTCAACAGCAAGGGCTCTAAAAGGTCTTTTGTTTGGAGTAAATACTATTCAATTACAGTTGCAAATTCTCAGATAATCTATTATAAAAGCATCTTTCTGGCTGTAATTCCCACTTTAATCAACACATTCTATTGCCTTGTTGTGAGGTTTTTTTTACTGAAACAAGACAATGCCTATATAGGTAATCTATTAAATGCTGGACAGCTGAAGTTACAGCTATGTAAGCAAGCTAGTGGGAAGCAAACCAGAGGCAGTCTACACTGAGTCAGAAACCTTATGTTAACTGCCTACATAACACTTTTATTCTGTGACAAATGCCAAGTGGCTTACTCTACTTTTAAGGTATACTATGATGCACTTCATGATTTTAAAAATATGCTATTTATTTCTGCAGCCACAAGGAAACCAGAGGTGTTTTCTGACCAGGAAGCACTCTGCTTAATGTCTGACATGTCCCTGTTTGTTCTACTTCAAAAAAAAGGAAAAAAATACATTACTTCTCATAGCTTATATGCATTTGCAATTTCACCCTGGATACTTTCCATTACTACTCATGTCTGACCTTGATGAGATTACATAAACATTTTTACAAACACAGCATCAACACCTTAGTCAAGATACTCTGGCCTGCTTAAGAGAGAGCTACATACTTTTACCTGCCTATCTTATAAGCACTTCAACAAAACCCGTGGCTCTTAATGCAGCATCTTAAAGTAAGCATTATTTCTTGTCATGTCTCGAAGATGCCAGCCGTGTCTATCAAAATACATTCAATATGACAAAATATTTATGCAGTGATTTCAAAATACTTCAAGACCAGTGAGTCAATGGGACACAGAACCAAAATCTTGCAAGCTCCCTACATTATAAATAACTTGAGAAAACCCAAAAATATCTTGTGCTCAAAACAAGTGATCTTTAACAGAATTAACAAAACAGTCTTACCTATTTTTAAGAAGAGATGTGAGACTCTCAGAATTTAATTGATGCATTAAGGCATCCCTCAGTGTCGGAAGCATTGACAGCACTGTTATTAAAAAAAAACAAAAAAACAAACAACACAAAACAAAACTGTCAACATCAAAATAATCATCATAAACCTATCCCCAGCTCTCATTCAATAGACGCTCTAATGTAAACGCCATTGCTCAACAGGCAAAGCTTGGAGGACAAGCAAAATATGAAACCCTGGGAATCCTCTGAAGTGCAGTTACCTGTGTGCCTCTGATGAGCTGGGGCACAATGCTGCCCTTACGCTGCTATATGTCTTTGTTGGCTCTAGCTCAGATATGAGTTCACATCCTGCATATACAAGCCTTCAACACCCCTCAAGAAAATCTGGTGAAAATCTATACTGTCGCATTTCTCCAGATGAGAAGATCTGAGGTTTGAGTTTTTTCCAACAAGAGAAGCACAGAAAGGTATGTATTAAACAGAAGAAAGCTGGTAGAAAATAAATCCTTACTTTCAGAATATTCAATGTCCGACCTGCTGTTAAATGATGGGAATAGGAAATGAAAAACAAGCATGCACAGAACAAAATAAACACTAAGAGCAAAGTATGAAAAATCTTGACAAGAACGCATGGTCCCAGACAGAAGGTACTTCGTACAAAAAAGAGCAAACAAAAACTTAGCTCTTGCAGTAAAATTAAAAATGGAAAAGATTAACCTGAAACACCAATCGGTCAGGGTAAACAAGGTGCACAGAAAGCATTTGCAGCCACCCAAGAAGCCATTACAAATTTCAACAGGAAAAGAAAATGCTGCCCAGATTGTATTATGGAAATAGTTTTGAATGGCGTATACTTAAAAAAATGACAAGGATTTTGTTAAACTCTGCTCCACCATCTCCTCTGCAAAAAATCCGAAGACCACTAATAGGTAATATAAATACTGTCATATTGTAACATATGTATTGTTGTAATATAAATACTGCCACTTTTTGCTCCCCAGCTAGTCAGATAACTTTTAACTGTTAAAATGTAGGGAACTAATGGGCTGACATGCTTCCTATTTGTAAATCAAAACATACCCACCAAGCTCTCTGTGTGTAGCTTATTAACAACATGCTATAATGAATAAAATAAACCTGCTGTAAATTCAGTACTGTTTGAATCTGGGTGCTGTGTCACACCTCAATAGCACACACACTTTAGGGAAATACACAAAGGTCCTGAACTGACGAAAAGTTGTAACCTGCATGTATAGCTGTATGCATTATAGATGACTCCTAGGGTTCAGTATGGCCCCTACAAATCCCTTCAATCCTCTGTTCAGGTTGTTTGCATTATGCAAAACTGCTCTATCTATGCACTTGTTGCGGTTTAAGCCCAGCTGGTAACTCAGAACCACGCAGCTGCTCAATCACTCCCCGCTCCTTCCTCCCCCTGCTCCCAGAAGGACGGGGAGTAGAATCGAAAGAATGTAACTCCCACGGGTTGAGATAAGAACAGCCCAGTAACTAAGGTATAACACAAATCACTGCTGCTACCACCAATAATAGTAATGGTAAGGGAAATAATAAGGGAAGAGAATACAACTATTCACCACCTGCTGACCGATACACAGCCCAATATGAGCAGTGCTGGGCAGTTACCTTCCGAGTAACTGCCCCCAGTTTATATAGCGGGCATGATGTACCTGGTATGGAATATCTCTTTGGCTAGTTTGGGTCAGGTGTCCTGTCTCTGCTTCCTCCCGGCTTCCCTCCTCCCTGGCAGAGTGTGAGACTCACAAAGTCCTTAGACAGAGTAAACATTCTGACCAGCAACTAAAAACATCAGTGTTATCAGTGCTGTTCCCAGGCTGAAAATCAAAACCACAGTGCTGCTCTAGCTACTAAGAGAGAGAAAAATGACTGCTACTGCTGAACCCAGGTCAGCACTAGTATTTGAGATTTTGAATTCACCTACAATTCTTATTCTTCTTCCATCCTGTCATTATGTACTACAAATCCCCAAATCAAGAACAGCAGCTATTTCCTTATCTTACCTGTCATATTGCACGTCCTCTGATTACTTTCAAAATGGTACTGCCTTCGTGCTTGGGCAATGTATTCAGCTGCCTCCCGCTCCTGGATTTCTCTGATTTTCTTCTGCCCATATTTTCCCAGTAAATAGACGCCTGCAGAGAGATTTTCATATAATAAACTGCTTTAAAACTGTCAGGAAGGCCCCGTCAGCCCCTTTGTTTCATTTCAAACAATAAGGGTGCATAGCGTTTTTTGGGGGATATGTGGTCTCCGAGTATTTTAGTACCAATTGCCACAGTAATATTCAGAAATAATGTTTTCAAAATTAATTGCCAAAGGTAATGACTTGAATCAGTATAAGAAACTCTGCTGAGAAGAAATATCTTGCCTTTCAAAGTAGGCACTCTTTGTACTCCTGCAACATGAACAAGTACTGAAGCAAATATTGGGAAAAGTGTAGGATAACAGAGAACAGAGAAATAAACTGTAATGGCTAGAGATCTGGAGAGGGGTGAAAATTTTACATTTTTCTTTTTAGATATCTTTCTAAAATTAGCAGAAGTTGAGATAAAACTCAAGTCTTAAAAAAAAAAAAAAATCACAAAAGAAAAATGCTAGAGACCAACACTTTCTTCATTTGGCCTTGAATCTTCTGTAGGAAGAACCTTGGTTTCAGTGTCCCTCTTACTTCTTACGATGCCTGGTGCCTACTCTCCAACTCCACTATCCTACCCTTACTCCCTCACCACCCTTACTATGAATCTCCATTTCCAGAAAGACCCATGAAAAGGTTCTGCTCTGTATTTCCTCCTCTCAACATGCTTCCCTTTGAAGTTTCCAACTGCTCTTCCCACACCACCACAGGTTCGAGAACTCTCCAGGCTGCCCACAGCCCTTTCCTCGTCTCTGTCCTGCTTGCTTAGCCATTGCTCTAGATACCATTATATATTCTAGACCTACCCTCAGTATTTTTGCCCACGGCCAGCAGCTTTACATTAATTTCTCCTCTTCCACCTGGGGCTTCTTATGACACCTCCTGCATATCAACTTCATTTGCTGCCTCCTGTAGACACTGGTAGCAGCAGTTTCCTATTTAGGTGCAAAACAAGCTCTTTCCTTGTTCTCTCATGAAAGAATTCTGGTGGGTGGGGGTCGATGAGGAGTTAGAAGGAACACCCAAGCAGAAAATGCTATTGTACAAATTGACCATCTTATAGAATCATAGAATAGTTAGGGTTGTAAAGGACCTTAAGATCATCAAGTTCCAACCCCCCTGCCATGGGCAGGGACACCTCACTCTAAACCATATTACCCAAGGCCTCGTCCAACCTGGCCTTGAACACTGCCAGGGATGGAGCATTCACAACCTCCCTGGGCAACCTATTCCAGTGCCTCACCACCCTAACAGGAAAGAATTTCCTCCTTATATCCAATCTAAACTTCCCCTGTTTAAGTTTTAACCCATTACCCCTTGTCCTACCACTACAGTCCCTAATGAAGAGTCCATCCCCAGCATCCTTACAGGCCCCCTTCAGATACTGGAAGGCTGCCATGAGGTCTCTGTGCAGCCTTCTCTTCTCCAGGCCGAACAGCCCCAACTTTCTCAGCCGATCTTCATATGGGAGGTGCCCCAGTCCCCTGATCATTCTCGTGGCCCTCCTCTGGACTTGTTCTAACAGGTCCATGTCCTTTTTCTGCCTACTGGGGAGCAATCTCCTAAGGAGTGAAACTCCTGCACAGAGCGAAAGCTCTGACGCTGTCAATAATGGGGCACCAAAGAAATCTGGGTATCAAAGTAAGTATTTTTTTCCACCAAACACTTTCAAAAGTTGTAAACACAGAGGCACAAAGTTTTCTTCAAAGCTCAATTTTTGCATTTCAAAGTTAATATCCAAGTGAGGCATTGAAGAGTTGCTGAATGCTGGAAGTTTTAAAACTGATTTTAAAAGCCCAAATCACCAAAACAGTAACAACAACAAAACCCCAAACCAAACTCCCCAATATTTTTAACTCACTTACATTGTTAGGTCATTACAACCTTTCAGTATATTTTCCAAAACTATCATCGAGATTTCAAAAGGCTTGTCAATTTTGTGCAATATTTATTGCAAAAAAAGAACCAACCTCCAGCTATTCACACCACCATTATGTTTCCTAATAGGCAACTGCAAACCAGATCAGTCTGGAACAACCACAGGCACTTACATTTATTTCCCAAAAGTCCTGTAAACGCCTTCAGGCTAACCATTTGCCATGTGGAAGACTCATCTCGTTAGATACAGACTTTATTATCAGGGCTCCATATACAAAAAATGAAATTCAATTACTAAATTATTAACCAGAATGAGACTTAATAGGTAACAGTTAGATCACTTTTACCTAAAAAATTATCAATTCCTGCCAAGAATATCTATTTAGAAAACAACTGCCAAGTTGCTGATTTTTTTTCCCCAACAACATTTTTAGTACTAGCAAATCGTTTTGAACACAAGATTTTCCCAATCATTTTATCCCACCACATTTTTCACATTACATTTACACATAGTCACTTCTCCAAATTACTATTTTTGCTTATTCCTCCTCCAAACCACCCCCCTCCCCCCCACCCCTCAGTAAATAATTCCTTTAACTCCAGTTTTGTGGCAGAAAGGCCATGAATATACACAGGACGTAGGCAGACATGCAAACAATTCAAGAAGAATCATGTGCATGCCCTTGAGTGATATGCTGGAGCAGCAGCTTTAAGACTGAGACAGCTAATTGCTTAATACTTGATTCTTAATGCTGTGCAACTGCTCTGTACCAAAACCTGCTGTGTCTTGTGAGGGTCCAAAGTAATAGTCATCCAGAAAAATCACTTGTCTAAAATGATGCAATACCAGCCACCAGTAGTATTATTTCTCCCCCCCGAAACAAACCATAACTTTGGCCCATCACTAATAGATGTTATGTATTTCAGTATCATCCTCATCTTTGGGAATGCAATACATTAGAAGTTAACCAAGGTCAAAGTTACATCATCCACACTGCTTCAGCAAAACCAGTGACTGGATGTCAGGAGCAGATCTCTGCTACTGAGTGGGTTGTGCGTGCCTCTGAGCTGCCTGGAGGATACAGCACCTCACTTGGGAAATTCAAGTCTCACTTGGGATAATGAACTTCTGCCCACTACCACTCCTGCCTGAATGCAGCAGCAGAGACTCTTCAAGTCTGTCTTATGGGTATTTCAAGGAGCTGCCCGCTCAGAAGTTGATCTGCATGTGTGTTCACATTTTACTTTAGAGCAACCATGTGTATCAATATAGATACATGTGGCATTTATTCACAAGACCTGAATATAACAGAGACACTTTAATGAGTCCAGGCTGAATGTATCACATGAAAACACCACCACTTGGAAGTAGGACCAGAGAAAAATCACATTTCAAGAACTGCCATAATGTCAAGTCAGATAATGTAGCCATAAGAACCTAATGTGACACTTTGAAAGACTGTTGTTACAAACAAGAAAAGCAGACACCACCATTTTACAACAGCTAATATAACCCAATTTTACCTCTCAGTATAGAATAGGAGGTCTGCAAAACGTGGCAGCAGCATTTTATTCCTATCTACTTAAGTAAACTATTGTTTAGATGGAACTTCATACTGTACCTTGCATATGTTCCACACAAAACCAGGAATTAAGAAAATTCAGCAATAATGAAACTTCCCCAAAGATAATTTCTATGTAAACTTTTTTCTGCCTTCATCAAAATGTGAACTACGCAAACAGCTATAGCACCAGCACTTCTGATTCAGAGGGTTCAGAAACAGATGAGTGGTACGAACTAGGATTATATCACTTGAGGCCATCTACCTGATGCCTCAGGTAGAGGAACCTCAGTAAGGATCTCAAACTACAATTCATACTGCTTTAAAACTGATCTACAGAGTGAAAGTATTTACATTTGCACTGGCTGGCTGTGGCTAAATAGTACCTAGTACAGGGCTACATTGTGGATCTGTGCTGGAAACAGTGTGGATAACACAAGGATATTTTCATCAAGGCCTTTTCTGATTTATTTTATTTTTTAATTATTAAACTGTTTTTATCTCAACCCCTGAGTTTTCTCACTTTTACCCTCCCAATTCTCTCCCCCCATCCCACTGGGGGGAGTGCAAGTGAGCAACTGTCTCGTGCTTCAGTACTGGCTGGGCTTAATCCACAGCACTGTCCTATACCACCAAGATCTCCTGGGGTCTACAACACCTATATTCTGTGGAAGACACGCTGACTCACCTGTTAACAGTGAACTGAGTTAAGTAGGTTCTAATTTGTCTCAGTAGGACTCTTTGCCTGTAGCATTGTATAGTCTCTTCCCATCATAAGAAGGACATGTACGTGTTGGAATGTGTCCAGAGGAGGCCACAAAGATGCTCCAATGGCTGGAGCACTTCTCTGGAGACAGGCTGAGGGAGTTGTGCTTGCTCAGCCTGGAGAAGAAAAGGCTCAGGGGAGGCCTTATACCAGCCTTCCCATACCTAAAGGGGCTTACAAGAAACCACAGACAGACTTCTTACAAGGGCATCTTTGAGGTTCCTACCAACCCAAACCCTTCTATGATTCTATGATCTAAATGTAAGCAATGGAAGTAGCTCAGAAAACCTGCAAGCTCTTACACATTCATGCCAGTGGCCTCAAACAGGTACGGTATTTCTCACATAATTTATGGCTTAAGCTTTCCTCAACCCTTGTCTTTCTTCACAGGTGGAATGGAGAGATGAGCAGAAGGGTGGGACAGGTAACTAGGAGGCATCAAGTTTCCAGGAAAGCTCTTTACAACCCCATGTGACCTTCACCCTCACTGTCATACTTCCCTCACAAAATTAAGGGAAAAAAACAGCTTTAAGAACCTTATTATGCTGAAATTGCACTGACACACAGAAGCCTACATCCTTACAGAACATCAACAACTCCCTAAATTGTGTTTTCTCCTTATGCACAAGAAGCAAGCTGTGCGTCAAGTGGCATACAACTGTCCCATTAAGAAGGCACTGCAGCCTTAATCTCTTGGCACCACTGAGTCCCACCAAAACCTATGTAACATCCCTGCACTCACTCACAAACCAATACAACTTTTTCTGCTAAGCAGTCAGACTTCTGAACTGAAACATTCTTTATGCAAGCCAAAGGTTGCAAGAGGTAACATTGAGCAATCATTAATACACCTCTGGTATCAGAGCCATACACTGCAGACACACCCTGAACTTGCTCTTCTACTGCAGCAAGAGAATTTCAATAGTGAATAATTTTGTAATGTCCACTGAAATCCACCTTGAACATGAGACAGAAACCACTTTATAGTAAACTTACGAACCCAACAAGAACAAGTGAACATAACACGTCATGCAAGCTCGCTCTCTCTGCTTCAAATACTTCTAGTGGGTTTGATCCCAGAACACTAGATTTTGCTTGCTTGAAGAGATTTAAGTCTTTAAAGTATGCAATTTACTTCATATTGCTAAAAGAACAGACTTCTGAAGAAAGGGCTTGTCAGGGTCTCTTCTAAGTGGAACTCTTCTCAACTCCACTCCTTGGTTAAGGGAAAATTATAACTATTTCAGTTGATTTTCCCTCAATTTGAGCTCTTATTTTATGAGGTTTGTATTTGCATAAACAGAAAAACCTGTTGCAGTGCTGGGATTAACAGAAATTACACTGAGAGCCACTGCTAATGCACAAGGAATCCATCTTAGTAAACAGAGGAAAGGCTACCAACCAACTCAGTTTGGTACAACAACTCTTCAGTGGCACAACACTGTATCAGTAAGAATGTAGAGACTCCTCTGTAGCAATGCATCATTAAATATTCACATTAATCTCTGACCATGTGCCAGTTAAAGACTTAAAATCATTAAACTCTGATGTCCCATTTTCCTTGTTACATCCTCCTTCCCAGAAAATGCAGCTACAGCTCTTAAAAAAAAACAAAACCAAAAAACAACCAACCAAACAACAAACCACCAAATACCAGAGAGATGTAGGTTCCAGTCTCTGGCATTAAACCAACAGATTAGGATGCTTTTCTTAAATCATTCAGACACTTCCAATTATTCTACCTTCATATGAAAGCAACAATGTGCAGTTGCATTTTACCTTTCAACGTTAGGCAGGGTTTTTGGAGGAGTTCTGATTTATCGGTGGTGGCATTACAATAGCTCCTGGAGTTATTTTAAGGTCCAGCCCATAACTTATACGTAGATGGCCAAAGCAGTCATGATTCAGCTGCTGAACAACTGTAATGCAATGCTCTGCAACAAATCCCTCCATCTCCCAGGGCGCCTTAAAATACCATGGTGCAAGTCTCAGCTGGGGGCAGCTAATGGTGTTCCCCTGATTTACTACAGACTCTCAACTACAAAAAAGCAATTCTCTACCGAGTCCTTAAATACCACATGGCTCAAGGAAACACATACTTGATCCATGATGCAAGCAGCAGCAGTAGAGTTCAGTATTTTCAGCCAGAAGCTGAAATGCTTGTTAGGTGGGGAGCATCTTGGGGTTTTTCTTTGGATGGGTCATATTTTAAATGACTTATCTTATTTCCCGATTACTTTTAAGTGTACTTCATCCACTCAGTAGCATTTTAGTGACAGTGACACTGAACTGTACATAAATACCTCCAATTATAAGGTAAAAGCTGCAAATTCAGTTGTATCAGGCTGGCAGCAGGCTGTTTATACACGATGAATTTAGGATTTGAGTGTAGGACTATGAAGAGCCACAAGCTCCCCTAAATCTGTCTTCTCACCTGGATACTGATCCATGTTTACTAGGTGAAACTGGGACAGCTGATGTTTCTGCTACTCCCATTTGTCCTCCTCGTAGCTGAAGGGATGGGGGAACAGCCTGCAGGTCAGAGCTTGGTATATTAAGTAAATCTGTTTACTTAAATGGTGGGCTGTAAGTGTGGTGGCTTAAAAACTGGTAATCATTAAATTCTGATGTACCTGCAGTCTCAGAAAACCCGCAAGTGATGGGGGATGAATTGGAGAAGCAGACTGACAAGTGTTTCAGCAATCATCACCCAACATGTTATTGTGCATTAACTGGCCCTCTTTGGAGAAATGCAGAAGGAATTAATGCTGAAAGGATGCAGAGGACACCGCCACCAAGGCAAGTCAGAAATATACACCATCACAGAGGCCTCACCTGAATAAGAGACAAAATATACTGCGAAACCCTTGTAGCTCTCGGAACATTTAACTACTCAGGCAAGCTGCAGCAGGTATAAACAAATGCAAACTTTCCTTAGCAACTCTAATGTTTAATTCTGTGTCATTTGCATAAGATGTAAGTACACCTGATGATTGAGCTTGCAAAGACATGGCTGTACCTTCTGGGGAGTATCTGATATCCAGCTGCAGATATGCTCTTATTATTAAACACAGAGATAGACCCGAGATGTTCCTTTAAATCCAATTCCAACTAAAAATAACCCTAAAATAACTCCAGGGAAAGGAGAAGCTTACCAGACTACAACCACCCTACAGATTAGACAAGAGTCATAAGGGAGAAAGTACAACGTGAATAATTAATGTAAATCCTCTCCAGTAAAGTTTAGTGTCTGCGGTTGGTTTACACCTGACAATTCACCTCAATGCACAAGCAACTTTATGAAAGTACAGGCTTTTAGCCACCACCCTAGAAATAATAACACAAGCGGCACCCACGCTTTGTGCAGTCAAACGCTGCTTCAACCCAACACAAACACCCGCGGCAGAAAGACGCAGCCGGCTCGAATCCCTGTGGTTTAGGGCTTAAGGTTCGACCTACCGATTTTCGCCCCTGCCCGTGAGTAAAACCCCTCCAGCCCCTGGGCTTCCCCAGAGCCGGTCGGTGGGCGGCTCGGTGTCACCAGCGAGGCGAGGGCCGCTCCACCCCGCGGCGGAGCTCCCTGCGCAACACCCCGCAGGGCCGGACACACGGGGACGAGGCCGGTCGGACCCGCTGCACCGCCGGTTCGGTCACGCCTACGGCCGGCACCAGACCCCTCCCGGGGCAGACCGGCTTCCTAACAGAAGGGCTCGGCGGCCGACCACCGCCTCCGAGGCGGCCTCCCCAGCGGGAACTGGGAGCGGCTCAGCCACAAGCGGAGAGGCCCCGCGGCACCAAGGCCGGTTCCGCTCCGGCCCCTACCATGGCCCCCGCCGCCCCTCGGCTCGGCTGCCGAGCACTCACCGCCAAGGAAGGTGCCGAGGACGAGACATTTTTTCTTGTGCCGCTTGAGGAAACTCCAGAGGGACCTGAGCATCCTTCGTGCCCGGCCCGGCCGCCCCTCGCCTCCCCACGTCGACGGAAGGGGCGGTGACAGCGGCCCCGCCCGAGGTGCCTCGCCGCCCGGCCCCCCGGAAACACCGCCCGCGACCAGCCGGTGCCGGCATGGCGGCTGCGGAGGACGAGGCGGTGATTTTGGCCTGGATGGACCAGGCCCTCGATGTGGTCAGTGCGGCCGTGAGGGGTGCGGGGGGAGGTGTCGGAGGAGGCCTGGCGGGAGCCCCGGTACGGCCGGGCCGAGCGGTCCCTTACGGCAGCGCGTAGGGGGCGGGAGGACAGGGGCTTGCTCGTTAGAGCTTGGTACGGTGACGCTGTTGCTTGTGTCTCTGTGTGTGTCCCGCAGGCTAAAGAGGCGCTGGAGAAGGGGGAGGTTCCCGTCGGGTGCCTCGTGGTTCACCACGGCGAGGTCGTGGGGAGGGGCAGGAACGAGGTCAACGAGACCAAGAACGTGAGTTGGCGCGAGAGGGGTTCCCGGCACCTGAGCCGTACCCCGAGGGCACCGCGGCTTTGCGGCTTCCCCGCCTTGCGGTCTGCACCCCGGTACGGGGACAGCGGGGGGGGCGGTGTGTGTGTGCGTGTGTGTGTGTGTTGTCGGGGAGCTGTCATCCCCGTGACCAGGGGGTGCCGGCGGTAATGGGGCAGAGAGCGATTTAAAGCCCACCTCATATTGCAGGACTTGTCCTGAACATCGTTCCTTAGATGGCTAGAAAATACCTAATTCCCAGTTTTGAACTTGTTATTTGTCCATTTATGTCTCCTTAGATCAGCATCACCCGTTATTTCACATAGCTTGGATGTATTTAAATTTTGAGCACATACTCCCTTTTGGCTTTTATTTTTCCGTATTTTCCCCAAGCTGCCTGTTTAATCTCCTCCCAGAAGAAAGGTTTTCCTTCTTTGTTCCTGCTAATAATTATTGTATACATCCATTCCAGCTTTGATTCATGTTTCTTGAATTCACTTAACCAGAACTGTATACTTTATTCCAGATGGACTTTCTCTTGTGCCTTGTTTGATAATGTTTTCCATTCTTCCTGGAAGTAAGTTCACACATCTTTTCTGGAGCTTCCTTAGTCTTTTATGCTGGCTTGTTATTCTTCATTTGTTGTTTTAATTTATTTTTTATTTTAGTTTATTTTTAGTTTATTTTAATTTTATCCCATGTATAAGGCCATCCAGCTCTTGAGTGCCAGTCTCACCCTGTCTCTTGTGATATCTTTCATTAGATGAAAGACACGACATTGTTGGCTGTTTTCTGTGGGTGTTTCTCCAGTTAATGCCAATGTCACAAGTGAAGAGATTTGAACAAAGTGATCTTTGAGCATCTTTGCTAGTTAGTTCCCTCTGGACAAGTGTTTCCCCTTTCCATGCAACTTACTTTCTTTATTTTCCCACCCTGCATGTCTCATGCTATGCTGTTTTCCCCAGACTGACACTAATTTCTTGTGTTGGCTGCGCCAGATATGTTGTAAAAGTCCAGAGAGGTGAGACTGACAAATGTTTTTTCTAGGCAAGAGAAACACCAAGGAAAGTTACGAGGTTAATTTAGTGTCAACTGTTTTATGCAAATCCACATTAATTTTCCTTTTATAGACTAGACCTTATAACACTACCTCCAAAATTTGTCATGTTGCCTGTTTCATTGTTGAGACTGTTCTGGATCTGTAGATGCCAGGGTTGTACGTCCTTCCTGTTCTCATTATGGTGACTCTACATGCTCTGCCAGGTTTCAGTCATGTGACACTCTCCCTTGATGTATTAAAAGCATTGCTGTGAGACTGGCACCCTCATGCAGGAGTTCTTCAGTATTTTTCTGATGGAGATGATCTATAAACTTGGGGTTTTGCAGCTCATCCCTCTTCTGTGCCCTATACAATTTCATAAAGTCCTAGTTCTGTATCTCATATGCTGTATTTTGTGCTTTCATGCTCTTATTTTGTCTTTTGAGCACAATCTCCATGTCATTTTTATTGAAAAGGGAAAATATTCATTTTGTTTTGGAGTAGTATTTGTATTTGAGCCTCATCTCAAGGTCACTGTAGTAGTTCTAACTCCTTTTTTCAAGTTACATCTCAAGTTATTTTTACTTTATGTGTAATTTGTTTTGCAAGGATGATGTTTGGTTCCTTTAGCCTTTGCAAGCCTGAAAAAATTAGCTTTATGATATACTGGCTTTTCTCACTCCTTGAAAACTTTTTCCCCACTTTTAAAAAATGATCATATATCCATTTAGATCTGCAGTCCTTCCCTACAGTCCTGCTTTTGCTTGGGAATCAACTTGCCAGTAAGGCTTTGTGTCAGATACATTCCTCCTTCTCATTAAGTAAGTCCCTGCACCTTCTAACTGACTGGAGTTAAGAGCAGGTAGTGTCTTTATGTGCTCTTTCATTCTATTCCTAAACTGCTTTTTTTGGCAAAAAGATTTAGTTGCTTTTTTTTAAGTCTGTCTCTGGTCACCCTGCATACCTGGTTTCTGCCCTGCATGTCCATAGCAGAACACATTAATGCCAGAGATACCGCCTCTTACTCTGGAATTCATTTGCAAAATTATTGATCATCATCACGTTCTTACAGAAAAACATTGCTGTTGGAAGGAGGGAAGCATGGCTGTGTCATCAGCAATTCAAAATAGGCATGCCATTACTTGTATTTATTGGGCAACAGTGCAGTAAATGTCTGTGTAAGACATTGGTTTTCAAAGGCCTGGCAGTACATTCACAAGCTTGTGCCAAAACTGTATTCCCGCTGGCAGCTCGCACATTCACTTGTTCACAGTCTTTCCTTGGACCAACCTAATCATTTTCTTCCTTAAAACACGTGACCCTTTGCAACTAGAACCCTTTTTCTGGGTTTATTCCCATGTGTGATACAGTCACTCACTTCCCACTAAAATGGTATCTGTCTTAGGTCCTTTGTTGATACATGCGGACCTCTCCTTTGTTATCTCATGTTGGGTCATTATATAACATGGCTTTGTCCAGGTCATCTTGCAAGTACAGAACATAAAAATAAAAAATGAAGTATTGTTTGCATTCATAAATTGCCAATGAAGAATAATACAGAACTTCGAGCTTTGGCCCCTGTTACTCTTACATGTTAAATCTGGTCTGAGTTAGAAGGTAAGCTGTTCAGGGCATTGATAACACCTTTATTTTTCTCCAAAACATTTGCCACAGTTTGGGGCACTATTTCAAGTCTTTGTTAAGGCTTTTTCCCCACTGACATCAGCTTCAGAGGATTTTTCCTTGGACCACCATTTGCCACGCTCTCATAATTCTCTTTTCCCTTGCTAATCTTACCTTTTGTGTTTTCTTGGCTTTAAAATGGTGTACAAGATTGGCAAAGTAAAAAAAAAAAAACCAGCAGGGGTTTATAGAAGCTTATGAATCGAGTCAGTGACTCAAAATGAAAATCATCTTTTTTTTTATATATGTTATTTTACACACAGCATGTTGATACAAATACTATCTAGTGATAGTTCTACGCAAAATAAAATCTTAAGACAGACCTAGAAGGTCAGGTTTTCCCCATATCTTGCCTTTAAGAGGGACCTTTAGCAGATGCTTAAGGAAGGACCTCAAGAAATGAGAGCAGAGGGTATCTTCCCCTTGTGTATCCTTTCCACCTGTGAAAGTGAATAGGTTAGAGACTTTCAGAGCCCAAGAGTGTATCTGGATGTTTGCTTCTGATAGCTGTCTGTGCACATATCCTCCATGAGTTTGTCTAAACCTTTTCTGAACTCATTTATGGTTTTGGCTTCCATAGCATCCTGTGGCAATGAGTTCCACAATTTAATTATGTGCTTTGTGAAAGAGTACTTCCTTTTGTTTGTTTTAAATCTGCTGCCTGATAATTTCATTGGGTGCCCACTTGTTATGAGAAATAATAAATCACAATTTACTCTTTGCTTTTCCACGTCTTTCTTGCTTTTTATAACTCTCTACTATAGTCATCGTAACTTGGAAAATTAATAACTGTATCTGGTGAGTTAAGAGGCATAGTCTAGCTAGTGTTTGTACAGAGACTGTTCTGTAACTTGGATAATCCTTTCTCACACTGTGGTGAGTTTGTCCTGGTTTTCCCATGTCTTCGTGAGGTGAGATGACCAAACTGGTATGTATTACTTAAGATGTGGACGCACTGGGATCTAGTAATACTCTGTATTAGCGTAGTCTCTTTTCGCATAGCTGTCTTCTATTGCCACAGAAGCCGGTATGACTTCGAGCAGCTGCCTGGCTTTTCTCAACTTGTACTCCTAGGATCAGCAGAGGCCTAAAAGCTGCTCAGTGTACTAGCTAAAAGCAGTGCCATAGGTTAGAGACATGTTTTACTCTGGTAATGAAGGCTTATTGTATATATGCTTTCAATCCATGCTCAGGAGTCGAAAAGCCAGTATGGTATTCATGTCTCTTCTGATCTGAGGGGCACAAAAATAGAGTAGCCACAACATACACTTTTGAGTTACAGTAGCTGTAGTGATTCTGAGGCATCTTTCTGCTGGAGCATGCACTGTGACTTCAGCTGGTGTGATCTCATTTATTCAACTAGGCAACCTTCATGGCAAGATTGCACTGGTAGGTCTGGAGGAATCATGCCTGCATTCTGATTCAGATCCACGTTGTTATTCTGAGTAGGTTCATTACTATATTAATTCAGATCACAAGTGCACTCATGGAATAAATGTCTGCTTAGCATGCCTTTTTTTCATGCCTCAGAGTTGGCAAACTGTCTTCCTTTCAGATGAACCTATACTGAAAAGATGCACTCCAGCTTCTGCTGGGAATATACCGTCCATGAGACTACAGCGGAGCCTAGGCAGTGTGAGCACCCCTGATTTGATGTTGAGTCCTCAGCACTGTTTTGGTTTACAGATACACTCCCCTTGTACCACACTATCTGCTAATGTAGGCATAGGCAACATAGATCTCTGTAGGAGTTTAGAAACATTATAAACAGTATTAAACTTACCACAAAGTCACTTAGATGAGTCCTTTGCCATATATTGTGGAGCATCTCACAGTTATCACCACAGATCTTCAAAGTGCTGAAACATTAACCCAAGGTCAGGTATTGAGATGAAGTTAGCCTAAGGTCACATAAAGACATATGTAGCAGAGATACAAGCATAATTTGGATTGATTCTTAGTCTAATGCCTGTGTCAAAAACTTTTTTTTTTTTCTAGAACAGATTAAAAAGAAGGAAAATACTAACAACCTGAATTCACATAACCATCAGGCTTCGTAACTGGAGAGTTCTTAGCACTTTGTGGTACTTTTGCTATGACATTTGATTAGTAAAACATGCTGCTGCAAACATTTCAGAGTGATACGGAGACGTTACTGGTTTTGTCTCTCTGCAATTAAAGTCAACACTTCCTGCTCCCTCTCTTTCTCCTTCCAGTACCTAAAGGGGGGCTACATCAAAGCTGGGGCGGGACTTTTTACAAGGACGTGTAGTAATAGGACAAGGGGCAGTGGCTTTAAACTGAAAGAGGGTAAATCTACATTAGATATTAGGATATTAGATATACATTAGATATTAGGAAGAAATTATTTACTATGAGGGTGGTGAGACACTGGAACAGGTTGCCCAGTGAAGCTGTGCATGTCCCATACCTGGAAGTCTTGAAGGCCAGGTTGGATGGGGCTTTGAGCAACCTGGTCTACTGGACTTGTGGCAGGTGGGTTGGAACTAGATGATCTTTAATGTCCCTTCCAAACCAAACCATTCTATAATTCTATATTTCTGTTCAGATTTTTGTGCCATGCCTATTCCTGTGACCTCTGAGATACTTAAAATTCAGTTGTCTTGGATTAAAAAAAGATAAATCAATATTCTTATGTCTTTTTGCAACCAGGCATATGCTGCAATCCCTGCCTATTACTTGATGGACCTATTGCATATGTATGTGTTCCCAGGCAGGATTAAACCTGATGCAAACTGAAAATGCTGTGTCTACACAGTAGGCCAAGCAGTTCCAGAAACATACGGACATTATTGCATATTCACAGTGTGTTCATTCCCTGCAGGCACAGCAGCACTGTCAGAGGCAAGAAAAAGTACCAGCTAGGAGCAGTTTCTTAATATTTCCAGAGAATGTATCTAGCCTGTGTTCTTGCTTTTGGAAGCACAGTGGATTGGATCGGTTGTTCTAGCAGGCTTTATGTGTCCCTTAAGCCTCAAATAGAGCTTTCATGTCTTGTCTTGCTACGCTGGCGTGACAGAGAGAGGAGAACTTCTGAGCAGACTCCTCTGTGTAGGAATAGGTAGAAATAAAAACTGGTTTGCACTTGTTCATCTTGTGTGTGCTGCATGTGAGATTGAGGTTTAATATGTTCTTTCTTGGGCTGAATATTTCTTTTGCAGTTTGGGCCGGATGAAATCTCTTCAGTAACTTGAGCCAGCAAAGAGGTGTACTAAAAAGAGACTTCTCAAGAAAGCATGACATTATTTTCACTTAAGTGAAAATAATTGCATTATTAATAGATTAGGTGTTGGGCCATTGTGCCTTTGACTTGAAAGAATAATTTTATGACACTGCATTTTTTGTTATTTGTATTTCTACAAGCGAGAAGCTTAAAGCTCTCAATCAAAGCACGCCTTAAGAAAATGTTTATTTTTATATCCTAGGCTACTCGACATGCAGAATTGGTGGCAATTGATCAGGTCCTGGACTGGTGCAAGCAACAAAACAGAGATTATACAGAAGTGTTTGCAAACTCGGTAATGTACGTAACAGTAGAGCCTTGTATCATGTGCGCAGCTGCCCTGCGCTTGATGAGTATCCTTTCATGTTTATTCATGCTGGCAAACTGTGTGTCAAAATGTCACTGTTTTGGTCATGTGCCCACAGAGAAGGGCTTGACACTGTAAGGCAAAGCCAACAGGGATACCATCTTACTGCTTCTGAGTCTGCACCCACCTCCATTTACTGCATGGCAAATAGTGAGAGACCCAAGGATGAAAGAGGAATGGTGCAATTATGGTGAACAACGGTTTCTCTTAGGGATGTAAAAATCAACTTTAGAGATACCTGTTATTCCGTAAAACGAGTTAACCTCGTTCAGTATTCAGCTTTAACACTCAGTAAATCGTGTCTTATGCTTCTGCTGTGGCATTCATGCTTCTCCTTTCTGAGAAAAGCTGGATGTACATCTTCAGCAATACATCTTACATTATTCAGATGTAGTCTCTGATTTTATGAGGGAGGAATTGTAGTGCAAACTAATTTAGTTTGAAAAGTACAAGCACATGTTAGTGGAATTTAATGACTACTTAAATGAGGCTACTGTACTTCCTGCTTGCTTTTCCTTTAACTTAATACCTTAACTCATTCACATAAATTCCACGGGTCATATATGGCTGTCGAAATGAGCGATTTGGAGGCTGTGGCTCAGTTTTGAGCATCTCGTCTGATGATATGGTGGACTCAGGAGAACCATTTGAAGTAAGCTCTAAAATGTTTTTGTTTTTCTGCTAGTGTATTGTGCCTAGCTTTGTCACCATGCTTTGAGATGTTATGCAGCAGTTTAAGAGGACTCAGATCAAAGTCAAGTAAACTTGACTTAACAAGAAAAAAACATAAACAAGCTTAAGTCCTTAAAGAAAAGACTGCCTGACGACAGTCTTAAAATATTTGAAAGGGTGCATCAAAGAGGAAAAGGAAGAATTATACTTGTGGAAAAAGGTAAGGAATAAATATATCTAAAAGATGTGTAAAACAGTGAGTGTATGCATCAGGAAGAGATGAGGGAAAAATTAAACTGCAGTAACAGCACCTTACTAGGTTACTGGGTTTTAGCTGAACCACTGAAAATTATTGTATCTTTGCTCCCTGTCTGTCTATGTATGAGGTTAAACTTACTTCATATAATTCAAATCCCCAAATAAATACAGACTGCAGAAGTAGCAGAAGTGATTTAGTTTAGGTGTTGGGAATTTCCTGAACAGTAAGGATACTGACGGGCTGGAACAGAGTGTCTGGGGAGAATGAGGCATCTCTGTCATTCAGGAAACGCTGGACAAGCATTTAGTGGAAGTATAGTGTATGTAAATCTACATGCATGACAGCATTATACTAGTATACCTATACATATAGAGTATTTATAGCATTACATTGATTACATTACATACCACAGTAGATGATCCTGCCTTGTACAAGGACACTGATTAGGGTTATTAGGGTTCTTTTCCACACTTAAGCTTTCTGATTTAATGAATGTGAAAAAGAGGTAATATATTTCATCACTCTAAATAAGCACTGAAGTCTGAAGGCTCAGAAGGAATTTTAGTCAGGAAGATGATACTGTTTGGCAGCCCTGTGTAAACATATTAAGCATCTTTCAGGATGTTTGTGAGAGCAGCATCTGAATTAATTTGTACAGTCAGTACTGGAAGAGTGTTCATGTGCTAACATTGGCATGTGGTATTTAGGTTTTTTATATGTTCAGACGAAAGAAATTAGAAGATTCTTGCTATTACAAATCCTTCCTTTGTTTCGTTAGGCAGCTGCAGTGGGATATATAGGGGTAATTAATTGTTTTCTAGTGTGGGTGGAGATTCATTTAGTGTTAGTGACATTTAAATGCTTTGTCATTAATGTTCATGGTCTGGAAAAATATCTTGGAAGGACTAAAAACGTCTGAGAGGTGACTGTTAGGAATAAAGAATAGGTGTGTGGACCAATGTTTTCTGATTCCTACCTACAATACCCGCTTGTATGTCTTACATTTCCAAGTGCTTGAAGAGTATATGAAGTATGCTGAAAATACCATTTTAATAAGAAAGAAGTTTAAGATTGCATAAAATTTTTATGTAAGTTACTAAGAAAGTTTGCTTTGCTTACCTTTAAGTTATTAGGGAAATAATTTACTAAGCCTCAACATAGTATTTTTCATAGGTATTAGGTGTTCAACCTGAAGAAGAGATTTTCTGACCCCTAAATAGACAGTACAGTTGTTTACAATTATTCTGTACTTAAGGCATTACGGTGAAGCATGGAATGTGTTATTCCCAGATGTGCTCATGAACATCATTCTAATTTGAACAGTGCGTTTCTGGCTATCGTGCCAAAGAAGCAGTGGAATTGTTACAAGCTTTCTACAGGCAAGAAAATCCCAATGGTAGGTTTCACATTAATGGACCCATCCTGATCCCAACTTAATTCAAAAGAATGCTAGCACTGGTATTACTATAATTCACTTCTGATGTTCCCCCCCCCCCACCCCCTCTTTCTGTTTCTTCTTGGCAGCACCAAAATCCAAAGTACGGAAGAAGAACAGTCGTAATTAGCCCTACACCGGTGTGAGACAGAAACTTACCAAAAAATGATATGTGGAGGTTTCTTCAGTGTCCTTCTCTTTTAAAACATACAATTAAATTATGTATAATGTTCTGTACAGAGTTTTTACTAATAGGGTATTTACTACCTGTTTCTGCAATTCTACATATGTGGTTTCTTTTATTGTGACCAAACAGATGAATAAGTGGCTGTTTCTAGACAGAGGAAAATTTATTGTTTAAGTTCACTTGTTTACAGCCGGATGTATTTTTTCATAGCACTGGTTGGCTCTGTCATTTCCATGCACTTTGCTTGGCCATGCAGTAATTTATAATCCAGAAGAGGGCCTTACAGTTCCACTAATGAATTAAGAATACAAGCTCAGTTCAATCTTGATTGCATACCTCTTAGTGGATACTTCTCTTAAGCAACAAACTGTTAGTAGTTTTTTTGGCTGATTTCAGACATTTGAGAAGTGCCCTAACTTTTTTTAAATGTGAAAAAGAGTGGTTCAAATTTTATGACTATAACAACTGAATACAATGAAACCTTTTAAATATTTAAATAAATACTTTCAAAAGTGTTTTAAGAAGAGCATTAAAAGCAATATTTTGTTACCATTACTCCTAATAGCTTAGAATTTGTATTTTGTGTATTTATTTATTGTTTACAAGGTGACATGGGAAAGAAGCATTTTTACCATAATAGCTATTTTCAGAGTTTAGAAGTTGTATTTATTAAGCCATTTAGCTGACGTTTGTGACCTGTCCTATTCTCCTGACCGTTACTTATAGTGCTCTTTGAGTCTTTTCCATAAGCGAAAGAAGTTACGACTTCTTGTGGGCTATTTGTAGATTTCATCAGCTTTGGAGCTACCAGGGCTCATGAACCAAACAATTGATCTGGAAAAGCTGTTGAGGAAAAGACTATTTAATGACTGTGATGGCTTTATCGGAATGAAGTGGTCAAACCACATTAGGGTATTTGGCTCATGATACAAGACAGCTATTTATCTATACAGATACATACATTCAGTCCTCAACTGGACCATAATTTTCTTATACCTTGAAGAAATCAGTGAAGTCCAAATCAAAGGAAGATGTCAGACTTCTGGTTTGTTACTGACATCAGTGGCAGTAAGAGTTGGAGCCTACATACTGTTTTGGACCAGGACCTAAATCTCTCAGCATTTGTTCTTCTGCAGGTGGGTTAAGAACACTTTCCTTCCCCAGTGCCTTCTTTGAAAGAAAAATGTTAGCATTTAGATAGTGTGGCAGTAGGAGCCAAGTAAGTAAGAATCCAATTCTGCAACCCTCAGACGTGGAACAGGAGTCAGCAGTAACCTGTCAGTTAAAAACATCCAATTCCCTTTCAAAGGCAAAAGAAACTGAAGAGGGTGACAAAAATAAAAATTGCTCTTAAGAGTGATCAAGGGAAGACGTGCATCTTAGAGAAAGAGCATGAAAGAGGAATAACATAGCAAGCTAAAAACTATGGTACTACAGAAAAGTTATAAAAGATGTTTCTTTTTGCTATTCAGTGCAATGTGTGAGAAAAAAAAACCTAGTCTACGATTAAGAGGCACATTTGGACGTGCGCACGGTTTAGGTTTGGGGGTTGTTTTCCCTGGAATTTAATATTTAGCTCTGGGAACAAACTGCTAAAAGATTACACTGAAAGCAAAAATGTAGCCCGTTCTTAAAATCCTATTACTTAGGTGAGTAAGAACCCATGCAGACACACAGGTATTCTTTTAAAAGAAATTAACTTATATTTGAAGATGGGCCGCTCATTGGAGCCATGGCATAGCGTGACATCTGGACGACTCTTGATCCAGCCTCCTCCTCTCCCCACCTACCCAGCAGTGCTATCCTCCCTCCCTGCAAACAGCCAGGCTCCCATCACAGCAGCAGCAGCTCTGGCAGCAGGAGCCTGCCTTCACCACTGCCCTCAGAGGCGTGCCTGGGACAGTTGTCCCTGCCAGATGTGCTGCAGCTCTTCCTAACCATGAGTTTGCCAGGGTCATTTAGAGTTGAATTCACCAAGTTGAGCTCTTACCAAGAAATTACAGATACCCTGGACAGAAGGCTCTAGGTTCAGGTACAGAGAAACATCTTCATAGCTAAGCTCAACACAAGGACTGGAAGAAAGCAGGAGCCAGGTCTCAGGCTTTGGCTCTAGCCCTGAAAAAGCATCAGGAAAAACTATTTTAATTGTTACTGCTACCTGGAAAACTCAGAGCAGCAGCTTATAAATGATGCTATTCATTTTCACAGTGCTTTTACTTATTTTTATCTATTTGTGTCTAGGTTACTAGCAGGCCTCGAGAGCAGCAGTAAATACATTCAGCTGGTTAAACCAGCTTAAGTGCTTCACACCACCATTTTCCCCTTGCTGCTTGATAAATAAATACATAGGCTTCAGTGTTACATTTACCTTGGAGTGTATTTTTGCCAGTTCATCACAGGTAAACATGATTTTTATTTCAGCCTTTCGTTTGCTTGTCAATGATCCTGACATCAGAATATATTGAACCAGCTAGGAGGGCGGGGAAGCAAAACAACACAGCTTTGTCTCTGCTAAACCAATTACAATTGACAATTCAAGGCTATAATAAATATGTCTTGTGACTTGCACACTAGAGGAGAGTCTGAATTTAAATTATAGCTTTGCGTTTTGAAATGCTCACTGATCCATTCCATTCCCATTAAGAGCAGCTTCCGCTCTGCAAAATTAAGTGATATCTTTACGTGACAGTGTAATTAATTTATTTTTCGATATGCACATTTATGGCGTTTCTCCATTAAGCTTTTGAAATGTCTGTAGGTCCTATGCATTAATGTAAATGCGCCATGGCCCCTAATTACCTTTGGCAGGCTTAGGGCACTGATAAAAAGATTATACTTTTAAAAACTGAAGTCTTGAAACTTCCCCAGTGCTTGGCAGGAAATCTGTTTCTGTGTTTTATTTGGAGCAGGGCTCGGGAGCCTGCAGCCAGCAGCTCCGGTGTAGGCTGGGACTGCTACATTTTAGCAGAAAATACATTTGACGCTAAACGAGCGAAGGGGAGAGGGAGACAATTAGTGCGAGAGTACTAGAAGCAGGTTTTTGTTTGTTTTGCCTTGTGGCTGCCAGTATATTCTCTTATCATTAAAGTGCATCTAGAAATGGGGTATTTTCTATGAAATCATTTTGCAAAGCATGGATCTTTGTCTTTTTAAGGGGCTGCCCCGAAGTGAGTTTATCTTCCTTTTTCACAATAGCTCTGCACTAGCCAAGAATGCCGGATTCTCCCCTTGCCTCCTCCGCCTCCTTCCTTTCTAAAAATGAATTTTCAGGGAAATGTGGAATTCAGAGAAGTTTGAAGGAGAGCAGATGGCCAACAATGATCCAATAGGATGTAAAACTTCAGTTAGGTAGTCACTTGGCAGGCAAGTACAAGTGAGCCCATGATGTTTCCATAGCGATGTTTTCACACAGTGCCTTCCTTTTGTCTTCAAAAAATAAAGTGATCACAAAAAAAAAGAAGGGGTGGAAGGGAGGAAAACTGGGGGGAATGGAGTATAAAATGAAGGGATCTCTAGACCTGAACATTTAGTGTGGTGTAATTAACTTTGCCCTTCCCGGGACAGAAACTTGGGCTTATTGCTGCTTTCTGGCTGAAGAGCAATGCACTGACCTCAGGTACAGTCCTGCCTACCAGCTTCAGCTTCTGTGATCCTTGTGGGAGCTACTGGATAAAGCAGGGACAGCTTCTGAAATGAAGACATGACTTGGATGGTAGCGCTCTTGGAGGGGCAATTGCTCCGGCACCGATTTTCATGGTGTCAGGATTTCACATTTCCATCTAGGAGGTTTGCCATGGCGCTTCTCTGACCTTCAGAGCTTTACATGCACGGAGACAGCATGTTAAAATTGACACTTCCCATGACTTCAATTCCTACTTTCTCTTTAGAAGTCAGAGTTAGCCATTACAGTCATGTTAATTTGTGAGGCTATACACAACTGATACTATTATCTGTACAGCCGCAACATACAAGAGAAAAGATTTGTAGGGAGAGGCCATGTTTTTTATTAAGACAAAAGTTGGTTGGGTTAAAAACAGGCAAGTTTTTTAAAAAAACAGCCATAGGGACACTGAGTTCAAAAGCTTACCAGCTTTTTCCACACCTAAGGAAAGCAAAACAACAATAAACACTTGTTTGTATATGTCATCTCCCTGCAACCCTTGCTTTTGTTAAAACAGATCTGGACAAATTTGACTGTTAGCTGGTCTGGGCAGGAAAAGAGGTTGTGGGAGGCTGGACTTTGTGGTTAACTCTACTCCTAACTCCCCAGCAGACCCTTCCACTGCCTCTGCACAGAGATCTATGAGGACCCAATGCAATTTTCCCTTCCCAAAAGCCTCCCAGCAAGGTGCCGAATGCACCAGCTCCTTTACTGAGCCCTTCACCCTTGAGCAGGGAGACTCTCCCAAGGAAAGGCAGCTCCCAAGCGGGGATGCTGTGGGATAGAGGGGAAGAGTAGTTCATATTACCTGTGGCTTATGAATCCCAGCATGAACTCCCCTGAACGCCATGGTACAAGCAAATGAAGTCAGTTTAGCCTGGGAACAAAGTTTTCTAATTGCCCTTCTGTGCTCTGGCCTCACTTGTACCCTCAGAGCTCCCCAGCAAGGAAACCCGCTGCTTGTGTAGTGGCCAGCCTGTTGTTGCCAAGTCTCCTGGTGCTGGAGACAGCAAATGCTTTCTTTTTTTAATAAATACATCTCTTCTTACCCTCTGCAACTTTCCCAGTCATGCTGTGCAGCACTTGTACTGAAAGAATAATTCAAAACCATACCTGTCTAGCACACTTTTCACTATTTAAATGTGTTTATCCCATCAGGGAGCTCCACTGGAATGCTCGAGCTGCCAGTGACAGTGGGGAGGGCTGAAAGCTTTCAGCCATGGTTGCAACAAAACCTTACTTACAACACAAGACACTTCATAGCATTTCCATCACAGGGATCATCTGGCAACATCACTGTGCGCAGCTGCAGCTCAGGGAGGTTTAACCTGTGGATTTACGTACAGATTTACAGAGTCCTTGCAGTGCTGCTGTGCTGCAGAGGGCAGTGAGGGAACAGCACTGAAGTGGGTTGAAGCTGGGCAAAGTGGAGTGGCTCAGACTCTTTCCCATCTTTACCTTAACCCTGTGCCTTTGTTGTTTCCCCAGTGCTCACTCACTTCAAGGTGGTGTCTGAAATCTTACTCAGTTTGTTCCTGCAAAGCACGGGAGAATCAAGGCAGGGGAGTCTTTATACTCTGCAGCAGAGCTACAGAGCACTCCCATTTAGAGTCACATGCCTGCGCATTTTGGATTTCAGACCAGCATCAGGCAGCGCTATTCAGCAGCCATCAGCACTTGCCTGTGTGCTGAAGCTGTAGTTACAAACCTAACCCCAAAGCGTTTCTGTGTCTGGTCCAGTGCTGATCTTGACATGGCCGTGCTGAGGAACATGCCTCCCTATTGATCTCACCCAGCTTTTTTTCATGTTGCACCCTCTTCTATCTACTACTGCCCCCCAAAACCAGCCAGCTGTGCTGTGTAGCCAAGGCGCTGCAGTGGAGGGGAGCTTCTGCCCTCCTACCTTTCTGCTGCTCCAGCTAGAATAGCACCAGCTACCAAGAAGGAATAACCCACAAGGAGTCTAATGAAACAGCAATCTGGCATTACGATGTGTATATAGTTGCCATTTGTTAAACTGACAGATGACATTTGGAACATGAAGCCCCTATTCATTTTTTAAAGCTAAATACTCTCTTGGAATAAAGTCTTTGCCATTAGTGTTAAAGCTGATTTCCAGCCCAGACAAGGCCAGCTGTGCCTTTACACATTTCTGGGCACAAGGTCAGATTCTTAGAAGCTGTAAGATTTATTTTGGTGGGTTGTTTTTTTTTTTTTTGCAATGAACTGGACAATTCATGAACAATAAACAGTCACTTGCCTCCCAGCTTACCTTGGACTCTATGTATTTTTCCCTGCTACTTTTCCGTGTAAAATGCTTTATACAAGAGAAAACCAGAGAGTTTTAATAATCAGGTTTTAATCAATTTGAATTTCATCATTTGCTACCTAGTCCCAGCTGTCTACATTTTATCTACAATAAAAAGGTGCTAAAGGGAAGCTCCAAACACCTTCAACAATAGTTTAAAATGTGTTCATGAGCAACAAAGACTCACTTTCCTAGAAACAAGTACTTCAGACGCTGTATTTTAGGAACTGTTAAGTGTGTGAAGGGACTCGACTCATCCAACTCAAAAGCACAGAAATCATGGTAAAGACACGATATTCCTTTACACCTTCAAATTGCTGTCAACACTTTCAATAGCATACTTATGATAACTTCCATTTCCAGCTCCAGAAATACTCAGAAGAAATAGGTGCCCAAACATTATCAAAGTTATGCTCTTAGACAAGTACTTGGCTGTTACCTCATATGCTTCTTTATCAGTTTTATTGATAAAGGTTCAGAGAACTCATCTGACTGCTGTTTATTGAATGTCTTTTCAAAGTAACTCCATTTTAACACTAGGATGTCATTCCACCACTGCTATGCTGCCACTTCAGCATATTTTTGCACATAAAAGAACAAAAATTAAGCCTTCCAATATGCAGAAAAGTTGATAATAGATGGCTACTATTGACTGAAGGGAGGGAAGCACCTTCCTTGAGTGTATGCCAGGCACAAGTGTGTAAAAGCATACTTTTCTCTCACATCCTAAACCAAGGTTGGCAAAAGGTAAAGTCTCTTGACAGATGCTTTCATCAGTAGCTAAGGCGAGAGATGCTGAGAGCATGGCCAGCAACAACCTTGTCACTCTACATCAGATGTGCCAGGAGTCACAGCCACACAGGAGCCACAGGAGGAACAAGAGCCTACAGAATCTTTGAGTCACAGCACAGGGACGCTTGCCTTCTTTAAGTAAAAAGAATCTTAAATGATTTACATATGAATTGCTTCTAATGAGGACACACATCTCAGTTTTCCAGCAGACTTTCAACAAGGCCAAAATTAAGGATACAATTACATAGCAGAATACTAGACTGAGATCTTCATGGCTTTTGTGTCAACAGTGAAGTCAGCCACTGCTGGTGGGTGGGAAGCAGCTCTTTAGGGATGTTGAGCTGGTTGATTTTCTGATTACTTCAGAGAATTTTAAAAATAGCAAATGATAATAACAGGCCTAAAGACTCTGTAACAGCTTTCTGATTAATGTGAGCCTCAAGATATAGCCGAGTTCTCGTCCATAAGGTAAGCTGTTCAGACTTTTTCTCAATGCTATTTTAACCTGTCTTCTGAGTCACATTAGTCAAAAGAATTGGCCTGTAATTTAATTATTGCAAATGGTGCATCAGTGAGTTATTTCCTAGGAAAGAGAGTTAAGAAAACCCAACAGTGCAATTAATGCTGAAATGGAACCCTTTCGCTCTGGCCTTTTGAAGATTTTTCCATATGACAGGAGCCAAGTGAGACTGAAAGAGTTCAGAAAATTCTATTAGAAAGCCATCTTCACCCAGAGCTTTCCCAGAGACCAGAGGTTTTATTACTCCTTTTTATTTCTTCCTCTGCTTTTGGACTACCCAACTGTTCCCTAATTTCCTGCAGAACTGTAGGTATTTCCAATTTACTGTAGAGACCTTGAGCCTGTTCAGCTGTGCAAATGGCTCAGATTAGTTAAAACATTTTAGAATGCAAAAGAGATGTCCTTAAGGGCCACAGGGTTTCTAGCTTGTACAACATATGACCATGCACAGGAATCACATAACAACTCTGTGCTTGCTTTTTTTCCTGAGCTGCACTGCCAGCAGTTCCCAGACATTTCCTCATAGCTCCCAGTTTCTGGTTTTCCACCAGTTTGCAAGCAAAGGATTCTCCACTTTTGTTGCCCATAGAAAATGTAAGTATGATGCACTTCTGCATCTGAGTCCCATTAAACAAGACACCCTCGCTATATTGCTTCTTCATAACCACACAGCTTGATCATTTAGAACAGTAACATTTAGGACCTGAGCAGATTAATCAACACACTCAGCAGCATAAAGAGTTCTTGTTGGAATTCATGGACACTCCCAAACTGAGGCAAGAAGCCTGGGAAGGTTTTTAAGCCCTGTTATGTCTGAAAGCACTATGCTCTTCACCTTATGGTAAGTTCTGTGATCCACCCCTCCAGCCTTCCCTCTATACTGTCATCTTTCAACTCCACTGAATGTCTTGGGGGCACTTTGGGGCACCCGCCCTCTACAGATGAAAAGCAGCCCCTGCTGCACCTGCTAATGGGCTGAAATAGTCTGCCCATGCCTGACTCATCCAAAACGTTTTTGACACACATTAAGATGGTGAATGTGACTGGACTTTTCCCTTCAGAGTTCTCATGAACATAGCTTGTGGCCATTCAAGGTGGGTGTCATCAGCTGTACAGACAGCACACAAAGTTTGAATTTGTGAATGAAGAGCCCTTTTACAGGCATTGAGCTATACTGTGTGCAAGGACTCTGCCACTTAGCAACTCAGCTGAACTAGGCTACCATTGCCTTGTCACTTTCTAAGCAGTGCCTTCTAGGGATAGTATTTTGTAAAATATCCAAGTGCTATTTTAATTTGGTCCTTCAGTGTGCTTATCTTCTGCTGACAAAGAGATCAGAAATAGAGGGGAACAGGAAAAAAAGGGCACAGAAAGAAAAAAAATCCAAATAAACATGAAAGATCTGGCAAGTCAGAGCAACGCAAATGAAAAATGCTAATACACAACAACATTAAAGGCCTGATCCTATGAAATGTGTAGGGCACATACAGGAGTCCATTTTACTTACAAGGAAAGAAAACAGTCCTATTTCCCATACATTTATCTTCTAACTTCCTTTTGCTAAAAACATGTTTGTTAAATTAATTTCGTTGGGAAAAGGAAAGAGAAATGGGTGTGGTGGAGCTGGAGGAAAAAGAAATAATTAAAAAAGACCTATGCACCCACAGAACATAGTGGAGACCAATTTTCTGCTTTTCAGCTGTTTCTGGAGGCTGAAGGAGAACGAATGGACTGAACTGGGTTCTATCCTCCGTAGCAGGTTGCACCAGAACATCTGCACCCTTTGTCCTTCAAGGTAGACAGCAAGACTCAAGGGGATGTACTTATAAACGAGCCACACAGTCTACATATGTCAGGATGTTTTACTTGATTTTTAATACACGTGGTATCTGGGGAGACTCCAAATCTGGCATGCCAAAGCCTGGGATTGGACTGGATGCAATCTTTCTGCTGTGGGAGAGCTATTTCTACTAGACTCTGCTCTCCACCACTTCTAGAAACCATGAACCGATGCTTGTGCTGGCAAGTGGCTTCACTACTCCAGGTAGACTCATAGTGTGACACCCCACCAGCTATAAAAATTCTGTCTACCCTTCCCTCATTCCCTAGAATTCCTGCTGGCTCAATGTACCTATATCCCACTGGATTCAGACTGTATTTATGTGGCTGCACATCGCTGCTCCCTGCAGTGAGTGTACAGCAACCAAGCTGGGCTTTGATGATTTCACTGTGCTTGTTCTGCCCAGTGCACACAAGCTCACAGCCTCAAAGGCTGTGTCCATCACAGGATCCGTATGTTAGTACATCACACATGTGTTTAGTTTTAAGAGCAATTCAGACATGTGCTTGACTGATAGAGAAAACACACCTTTTGTTCCCAGGGTATGTATTTTCAGTGTGTCCTAACTGGGCACAGTTTTCAGATCCTGTGTCTGTTCCTGAGATGCAGCATAACAAGCGAAGGCAGATGATCCGGTTCTCAGCATCTTTGCCTAGAGAGACATAAATCACATCATAGGTATTATTTCTTCACATGTTGTGTCATTTGCCAAACAATTAAGTGTGTGCTGCTGAAGGATTTATAAGTGAACCAAGGCTACAGAACATAATGCAACTTCACAGCAAGAGATGACAATGCAGTTCTTTAACACTGTAATATTACATTTCATGTAAAACCAGCTGATGCAAAATCAATTCCATATTAAATTGTGTTTTCCCTTTCAGTCCTTTTAAACTTAGAAAAAAGTGGAAAAGGTACCAACAGCCCATAAATAATCTCTAAATAATGTGTTACAGATGGATGACAAGTGGCATTCTCACAACCCCATATTTATATTAAAAAATCTCACATGTGTACATTATAGAGACTATCAATTACAACAGCTGAAAGTAGAACAAATGTGATGAATGCACATCTACTTTACTATCCATTACATCTCTTCTTTGTGAGAAAATGATATTTATTCCAAGCTATATATCTTATAAAGTTAATACAAACAATATGCTTTAGCTACATCAACACCTAAATACCTACATCCTAGACATGCTCAATTACATACAAGTATTATAAATGATTCACAAATAATAAATCACTAGTTTTAGGCATTTGTGGAGTTCTATTTATCATACTTTGGCAGATAAATTGATTCATCCTTGCAAAACTGCACTTGTTTCAACAAATGCGATTCTGGGGTGTGATTTTGGACAGTATCTTCCTAATCCAGGACAGCTTGACATTAAGACTGCTGGAACCCAGAGCAGGTCAAAAAGCAGCCAGCTAGTTCAAAGGTTTTCACTTGTGGCTCTTTCTCTGATAATTACTTGAGGGGCAGAGGATGCTGGTCCCCTCCTGCAGCGGTATCATGAAAAGCCTGTCTCTGAGGCCAGCACTGGCTCCAGCAGCCATTGCTTGAGAGGACCAAACAAACCACCCTTCCCTCCTGGCAGAGCATGTTGCTCCCCTGGTCTATGGAAAATGCTTGGCTGTTGCTAGCATGGCAATTACACTGCAGGAAAATCTGCTTCCAAATAATTTAGTCTTTATTTACTCAGAAAAAAACCCAACAAACCATTAAATAAGCTTAAATGTGAAGGCTAATGAGATACTGGCATGGGAGTTGTTTTACAGTAATAAAATACTTCACATGTTTCTAAGGACACAACATCATGCACAGGTCCACAGAGAGTCCTTCAGAGTGAGATTCCCCGAGGACCTTGCACCCATACACATAATTTGGTAGCAGGAAAGCTGCAGCTACATCAGCCTGTTTCAACAGGCTAAGAAGGCAGGGTACAGACTAGTTGAAAGGGCTTGGCATACCGGGAGCAAGCAAGCAGAGAAACAACCAAGTGCCTTTTCTTTCTACGTTAACTTTACATGCAAAGTTTTTATAATGGTTTTTAAACCTCAAGTTGAAACCACTCCATTGTCCAGCTCTACATGAACTAGATAAGTAGTAGGACCAAGCTGCCTTCTTATATTTATGCAATGTTTCTCATTTGGTTGCTTTTTAAATTAATATATTCATATATAAATAAGATAAATTAGGATATGCCTTACTGTACAACTGGGGAACAGATCAGACTCCTGGTAACACAGAGACTTTTCCTATTCATCATTATAACACCTAGGAAAGGAACAATGCAATACAGAGCTCAAGGTTTCACATCTTGCCTCTGCCACTAACCCACACAGACAGGGTGAAAGCTGCTCAATACCTCCATTTGTTCCTCTAAATGACAGTGTGCTTGGCAATACATCAGCTGGAGGGGTTGAGGCTAACTCTTATAAACCAGTTTTGATTCCTTCCATCATGTCTCTCATTAAGTGTAAATTGCCTCCAGGGAAAGGCAGCTGATTAAACAGATTCCTCTGCGACATAATGAATTTACACAACCCCTCTAGTTTTGCTGGGTATGTTCGGGGAAAAATATCTTCAGCCACTGAGGGCAAAGTCCACTGAGAGGAAGAATCACTCTATTTCCTATGCCTCGGGGCCTGACAAACCTTCCCCACCCATCTCAGGGGCCTGAAAAGAGATCCCTGCTGCGTGCTGGGGAGGGAAGAGAAGGACAGGGACACAGCTATCCATCCATCCACCCATGGCACCAACACATCAGCCCACTGCGCCCATGCCAAAGCGTGCAGGTCACAGCCTCCTTGCTTTCCTTGGCAGTGCAGTCTAGTCCAGCCAGCTTCCCCACAGCAAAGCTCTCCAAGGCAAATTGTGCACAGAGAAGTACTGCCTCTCGGCACAGGAAAGATGTAGGAGGCTTTTTCCAGCGTTCAGTCCCTGTTTTTAATGTGACTCAGCTCTGCAGAGTCCATAAGGATGACACGGGTTGTGCTTTATTAGCAGTTAGGTTAATGTTTGGAAATAAAAAGACTGATGGTTTTATCTGTTTCATCATTTGGTGCTGCCAAGAGCGACCATAAGCACAGCCCAATGGTGCATGAAGAGAGTACAGCCAGACATTCGTTTCCCACCACTAAAATCCAAACATTAGCATACAAGTAGTGTAGCAGGCTGGCAGGGGCAGGCAGCCAGGATTGCAACTATTGGAGTGACTCAACAATCATAATTTTCTTCATGGAGATTTTCAACCTCCCTGCAATGGAAGGAAGTAGGGTGGATGAGATGGGCTAATTTCAAAGTCTGGCAGTTCATTTGTGTTTGCCCAGCTTTCCTATGCCCTCAGCTGAACTGGGACAGAGTTAAGGACTAAAAGACTAATTTTTCCTCTATATTATTTCATTTGTTTGTGTGAGTCCCCCCTCTCTTTTTTCTTAAACCTCCTCTTCTCAGGTACATTCTTCAAGCAAAGAGTAGCTGCAATGCAGATTCACCACATGTAACCAGGTGATACTCATGACCTGCCATACGCAGCCAGCAGCAGCTATAGCAATTTATCACTGAAAAGCAATCGGATGGCTGGATCACACGGTCAGCTGGCACCCAGACAAGACTGGATGTGGCAGATGCCATCAGCGCAAAGAGCAGAGTAAGAGACAACAGGAGCCAACAGATACAAGGGCATTGTCTTAACAGACCATAGCTATCTCAGGTAGTGCTTATCACCATTTATCACTGAGTAAATGCAGCCATTGGATTCACTGGTCCTTTGAAACATATGTAGAGCAGAGTCTGGCCAATTTTGGCTGAGTTACACAAACCACTTGTCCTTTAGTACACAAAGTCAAAGGGGAGAGAAGCCACTGAAACAATCACAGTGGAGTTGCACTCCAAGCAAAGCTTCCTTGGACATGCAAACACACACCCTACCCACTTCTGGGAAGGTGCATGCCTGGGTATGTAACAGTCCAGCTGGCCCAACAATTCCAAAGTGTAAGCATTGCACTGTCGTAAGACCACTGCAGAGCTTACAACCAGTCACATAAAGTGCATTGTGCAAAAGCTTCTTAGCAGTCACACAAGTGGGCTATCATGTAGGGGCCTGGCTAGTCACATCTAATTCATAAAATCATAGAATGGTTAGGGTTGGAAAGGACCTTAAGATCACCCAGTTCCAACGGCTTGCCATGGATAGGGATGCCTCACACTAGACCATGTTGCCCAAGAATCTGTCCAACCTGGCCTTGAATACTGCCAGGGACAGAGCATTTACCACTTCCTTGGGCAACCCATTCCAGTGCCTCACTGCCCTAGGTTTTTTCTAAGGAAGAAGGAAATAACCTTTTTCTTGTACCTAACCTGAACTTTGCCTACTTAAGTTTAAACCCACTGCCTTTCTTCTATTTGTATTCTTTTGATATATGCTCTTTCCAATTAAAAGGACACCAGCAGCAGCCCATGTTCTCAATCACCTTCTCATGTCTGTGGTATTTCAGAAAGAAGATGATGTAAGGAGCTACCTATGGCTTTAACATGTCAGCTCAACACTTTAAACCCTTTTTCCTCTGCCAGAGCTATGCTGTTTGCTAGCACAAAAATAAGCTGAGCCTGAGCTCTACCTACTCTCCCTGCCTTTCCTCATATATTTAGGAAAATAGCTAGAGCACAACTCCCACACACTGTACAAGATCCAGACTCACGCAGCCCTAAAAGAGCCTTTTTCCTGCCCCAAGTCTATGCTAGAACTAGTCAAAATTAAACACTTGCAAGATTATAACCTCTCTGGGGGGCAGGAAATGGAGTGGGGGGAGGAAATACAAAACAAACCTGAACACACCTAACACACATTGCCACTTCCATAGCTAACAACACCCCACAATGCAAAGCTAAAAGATAAAATTGAAAAAATCTTACCACCATCTCTTTAACCCCCGGCTCAAGGCCACCTCTACTTCACAACTACGTAGTTCCCCTCCAGCTTCACATTTGCAGCTTTGCCATCCTAATGAGAAACCTTTGCCAGCTGGATCTAGCTCTGAAAGCAATCTCTGTAATGAGGACAGGCACCTGGGGACCTACCTGCCTGGCTCAGGAGGAGAATTTCGTTTGTTTTTCCAATCCCCCGTACTGCATACCCTCCTTTGAGGCTGTGATAAGGGAATGCCAGACCACCTGGCAACAAGAGCAGATGAAGAGGGAGGGGACTGATGAAGAGCTGAGATGTGGGTGGCAGCCAGGGTGGGAGGAAAGGGTTAGAATCATAGAATTGTTTAAAAGGCTGGAAAAGATCTTTAAGATCATCAGGTCCAACCATTGACTTAATATGATCAACTCCACTACTGAACCATGTCCTGAAGTGCCACACCTACATGGCTTTTAGATGCCTTTGGGGATGGTGACTCCACCACTTCCCTGAGCAGCCTGTTTCAGTTCTGGTGAAGAATTTTTTCCTAATATCCAGTCTAAACCTCCCCTGGTGCAGCTTGAGGCCATTTCCTCTTGTCCCATCGCTTGTTACTTGGGAGATGAGAGTGACCCCTAGCTCACTACAACCTCCTCTCAGGCAGTTGTAGAGAACAGTAAGGTCCCCCCTGAGCCTCCTTTTCTCCAGGCTAAATGACTCCAGTTTCCTCAGCTGCTCCTCACAGGGCTTGTGCTCTAGGCCCTTCAGCAGCTTTGCTCCTTCCTTGCCTGTCCCTTCTGATCAGAGCTCTTGGGTATGAGCTCCCACCTTTGATACCAGGCCTGAGAAGAAGGTGTAGGGTGCTGGTGTCTGGCAAAACTGTCTTTTTGTTTTATAGCTTTGTTTCTTTATTATACTTCCCCCCCCCCCCCCCTTATTTCATCTGCTGTGTTTCAGTCACAGCTAGCTAGGAAGGGGAGGCTTCACTTTCTCATGAAGTTACTGTTCAGTCAGAGCCCAACTTTAAAAATACATTTGCTAAATATGCACTATTCACTCTTGTCCTCAGCAGTTTGATTGGCAGAAATAAGAGCCGCAAAAGCGGATCTTGTCAGTCATTCTCAAGCCTTCCTTTATATGGAAACAATCACCTGCTATTTCAACCATATTTTTAAAGGGGCACAGTGCACTTAATAGGATGCACACACCTGCAATCGCAACCTCTTCATTTTCTAGTGAAATATTATTTGTGGGGATTGCAGATGTGCACAGGCAGGATAACAGATCCTTCCAGGTGGCACTTGAAACCCATCCTGGCTATTTCCTAACATTTTTTGTAAATACACTGCATATATGTGTACATCTGCATCTACTTTCCATCACGCAGACACCCACTAGTGCAGCTCTGAGCATGTGTCTCACAAAATCCAAAGGATGAGCATATGCTCATATGCTCACATGCAGGAGATGCACTGCACTGTAATGCATCTTGTGGCTGTGGGAAGCGGAAGGCAAGGGTGTTTGCTCTGGAACAGGTCACACTGGCTCTCTTGCACAAGGTGGGCCCAGTATGGAGGAGATTCTGCTATTTTGTATTTTTAGATTCAGCTTTTTCTTTTAGGGTCACAGCAGAGGACTGCTATGACACATGGCCATCACTTGCATGTTGTGGGCACAGACTGTATGTCATGCATACCCACTAATTGCAGATGTATCTTTCAAAAGCAGTGAGTGCCCATGGCACTGGCTGTACCCTAAGAGACATGGAGACACTCAGCAAACTTAAAAGAAGCCTGATCACAAATTATGGTCACAAATTATGTTTGGGGAATGGTTCCACAACAAGTGAAACATTTAGTTTTCATTAAGAGCCCTCCTAAGAATTGAACAGGAATTATTCTGTGGTAAATTTTGCTACAGCATTTCTGGGACAGGATGTCCAGAGAACAAGCGTTCTTCATCTTATCACCAGAACGTCTCAAATCTGACCTAAAATACAAATTTGGTGCCAGGTGTAGTACTGTGTTTGTGGTCTGTTGCAAATGTCAGCCAGTAAGGGAATGTGTTGGGTTACGGCACACAAGTAAGAAGCACAGAGCTAAGTTCAGCTGCATTTGCCTTTGCTGGGAAAGGAAATAATTATCCTATTTGTTTTTCTTTCAAGATGGGAATAGCAAATGTTTTCTCACCTCGCTGAGGGGAAAAAAATCACACCCAATATGGTTAAGGTGCATCCCTTTTTACTGAGCAGCATGACAACCTTGCAATTTGAACAGGGCTGGGTTTTTTTCTGGCTCTTACCTTCTGGGTTTTTTGCTGCCTTTTCTTTTTTTCTCCTTTAAAGTGGTGTATCCTTGAGAGGTGCCTCATGCATGAACATCTTGGGTTGTTTCCTACAAAATGGCAGAGCTCATAAACAAAAGGAACGAGTAGAGCAGAAGTGAAGCTCATTTTCAAACATGCCTTTAGAGGAGCTGATTTTACTGCAATCTGGAGACAAATACTGGACCATAGAGAAGAAAAACTCAACCCAAATCTTAAAACAAGCCCTGCTGTTCTGTCACCAGTAGCAGGCATATTGGTCCTTCCTAGGGGCCTGATGTGCTATCACCAAGGGTGCTGCTTTTATGGGAAACATGCTGCAGCTGAGATCCCCTTTTCCAAAGCTCAGATACACCTTCTGGAAAGCCAGAGGCCAGATGAGCATTTCGATGTTTGTGTGCCACAACCAAAGGCAGGGCTTTGGTAGAAGCACAGGAGCAAAGCAGATGTGTGGATTTGGAATGCCCCCAGCACTGCTGCTTTTTGATCCACTGCACCTTTTTGGGGACCCTCCTTCATTTTTCAGCCACTGGATGCTATGGCACAGATTTCTTGACATGCAGTGTGGCTCGCTCTGACCAAAGGCCTTGTGAGAGGGAAGCCTTTGGGCACAGCTCATCCATGAGTTCCCCCACCTCCCTCAGCTCCAGTGACAGCAACCTGTGTCCCTGCATTACTCCTTGGATTCAGTTCCCTTGCATAAGGTGATCCTCAAAGTGAACATTAGAAAGCGTTTTCTGGGCCAAGGTTTTTTCCCCAGCAGGCTTCAGAAAGGCCTGTTTGCTTCTCTCAGGGCTGGTGTTGCCTCCATTCAGCCTCTGCAGCTGAGCGCTGTCCGCAGCATAAGCCACCAGTCACTGCCCTGGCTGCATTGCACTCTGACTGTGGTACTTTGATCAATCAAAGCAAATCAAGGGCAGGTCAAATTGAGGCACCATGTGGATTTCCTTGTCCAGCTCATGTCTTACCCCTAATCACACACAGGACAAACTCCTCCTCAGCCTGCAGTTACTTTCTTAGCAGTTTTTGCTCTGCCCACGGTGATGCTGGTGACAGGGGAGGAAATCCAGCTCTGTATGAAGAGATGCACAGAAAAGATCTGCATTGCACTTAAGTCCCAAACCTTGTGGTACAGCTGTGCTTTCTCCCTGGAGGTTGGGAGGGGAGCATGGCTTAGCTGGAGGCAGTAGGGGCTGCAGCCTGCAGGTTCAATGTACTGCCCAAGCTGCTGTACCAGGCACGCAGTAGGTGAGTTAAGGACATACTTGCAGCCTTAATTCTTGGTTTCCTAGGTTTTGTCAGTTTAAGCCAGATTCCTAATGTTATTTTAATGCAGTTGTTTTGTGTGTGAATAATATGCTTTCTATGCCAAACCACAAGCTCTGGAACTAGTATCTCATAAAAATGCCTAGAGTCCAAAGCTAATAGCTGTTACTCAGCTGGTCGAGTAATGCCTAAAAAGTTACAGATTAACGCTATTCCCCAGGGGAAGGTAAAATTAAACTCGACTTCTGGTGGGGCTGGGTGTTATTTCTCGCAGTGTCTGAGCCTGGGCTGGGGGACACAGCTCACTGCACATCTTTGGTGCTCTGTGGCAAGGCTTAGCATTGTGAATACATGCAGAGTGCTGCGTGGGCTCTACATGGCATCCCAGCAGGCAGATGTTGGGGGGTGTGAGAGATTTCCATCAGTTTTCCCCTAAAAAAGCCCCTGCCCTCCCAGCAACACTCCATCCAACAATCCTAGGGTCATAGAATAGTCTGGGTTGGAAGGGACCTTCAAAGGTCATCAAGTCTAACCCTGCTACGATGAGCAGGGGCTCCTTCAGCTATATCGGGTTGCTCAGAAACTAATCCAGCCTAGCCTTGAATGTCTCCAGGGACTCATCCTCACCCAGCCCTGCTGCTATGGGCAGTGATGCAGGGGATGCTGAAAAGGCTGGGGGGTCATGGACAGGACAGGCAGTTACTTGCTCCTCAGGCCATCAGTGTTTGTGAGTGGCATCTGGGGTGAGATCAGGTGCTGTGTCCACCAGCCTGGCATGGTGAGCAGGAGCCAGTGCTGGAACCAGCAACAAGGCAGATGCCCCTTCCCCTCCCAGAGGGTTTGGATGGGACATCAGTGAGCTGCAGGGAGCAGAGATGGGAGCAGAGGGGACTGGCAACAGGGGTGAAGCTGTCACTTGGTGCTTGAAATTGAGCCACAGGATGTCAGTGCAGCCTGTGTGAATGCCATGCTTGCTGAAAGAAATTACTGTCTCCTCTCAAGAGCACACAGGAAGATCTCTTTCCCAGAACACCTTCTTATTTAGGAAACTCACATCACAGCAACAAGGCAGAATGCTTATTTGGGAATAAGAAAATGAGATGTGGCCCTGAGTCAAGGTTTGCATGTAGGCACCATGGCAGAAAGTTTGACAACGCAGCAGAGGCAGCTGCTGGCTCAGTAATGAACACAGAGCTGGATGGGCTGGAGGCTCAGACAGCTGGTGTTTGCTGCGTGCATCCTCCGATACTGGCTGTGGAGTTGTAAGGTATCTGTTATTTTCCTCTTACAACACAAAGGGATTAGCTAGATCATCTTCTGCAGAGGTGAGAAAGAAATGTGTCATGAAGACTGTTTATTTTGTCCTAATTGGATTCACACCCTCTTTCTGAATAAACCTCATTTTACTCTAGCTCTTGTGGTTTTTCACAGCCGTGAATGCTGAGCTCTTCCAGGGATGGGCAAGTGAGTCTCAGCTTCTGTGGGGAAAGTGAAGGGGTTGCGCTGCAGTTACTCGGGGCAGATAGCCTGCAAGCAGTGTGACCCAGGAAGCTCTCATGGTCATGTCCCAGATGATGCTCCATGGTCACAGACGGTTTTTGGCAGCACGAGGTAAAAGCCACTCTTTGATCAGGGAAATCTAGGCTTTTCAGTCTTTCTGGACATGACATCCACACCTGCTTTGAGTAAGCTGCAGCACAACATTGAGACCCAAAGGCATGGCGATGCTGCCCATCAGAAAGCAGCGTATGCCAGTCCCCCTTCAGCAGGATGAGCTCTGCGGTATGCTAAAATTGTCAGCAAATTTTCTGCTGCAGTTCCATCATCTTTTCTAGCTGGTGTGGAACACTGTATGAAAGTTATATTTGTCTGCTGTTTTTCTTGGATCACTCACTCAGAAACATGGAAAGTACCTGCAGCAGGGGTGGCCTCTTGAGTTGTCCTTTACATCTCTGAAAACAAAAGGAGCTCAGGTGGAAAAGAAAGAAGAGCAAGCGTGGTTCAAGAATCCTAGGTCTGGGTGTTTGCAAAGTGATAAATATCCTCTCTGTGTTAATCCTACTAAACAAGTAAATGCTTTTCACTCCCATGTCCTTTGTACTGTGAAAACTTTTGATGTCTCTGTACTGGCCACTGTGATTTGAAGCTCTGCCTCCTGAGTTAGATGGGTATCAAACACCTCAGACCAGCTGGACTGAGCAATGCTTTCTTGATGAGCACAGCGGAAACCAGACACCAAATAAATGAGATTTTGGGGGAGTCTAAATTATGCCTGCATATGCATTACAGAGTTAAGCCCTAAATTTGAAATTCTTCCCTTTATTTCTTGTTCCTACAAAGAACAAATGAATGGTACAACAGGAGAGCACATTTCTCCAGAGATCACTTGCTAATGCAGTTTCCAAAGATCTCCTGTATTTGGGGATGACTCTTCACCTACACCAACCTGTCACTTGCCTGAGAGAGTTGTGTAGGTCTCACTGAAATTTGTGCACACACATTAAACTTGACATAAAATTTCTCTTTTATTGCTCTTTTGGTCACGTTTCTCCCCACGACAGATTGTTATATTTCCTGTTGGCTTTGTTATGACTGGACACTGAAGCATCAAATAAATCCATACGCTGTGTACATTCTCTGTTTGAAGTGGGTATTGGAGGGATTTGGTACATAGATTGCCATAATTTTCAATGCTATCTTTCCCCTTGCTCATTTCATTTTGCAGAACTCATTTGCTTTAGTTCTGTTAAAGCTCATGGTAGGTGCTAAATAAACATTTCAAACTATAAAAAAAGTTACTGGCCAACTGTGAAGTGGTAAAATCACACATGTGAGCAGAACATCCAGTTCTGCAGGGCAACCTTCAGATTCCCCTCTTTCTCTTCCTGCGTTGTCTCATTTGCAGCACATCAGATGAGGTTTTGACATTCCCCTCCCTGCACAGTTCCACAGAGCAGTATCCATCCTAACCTCCCAAAAACAGCCAGAAAAAGAAAAGCCCAAAATAACAACTGTGTGATCAAACTAATTTGAAGGAACTTTTTCTCATTTAGACAATAGTTTATTTTTCCTTATCCTAATTTCTGGAGTGCCAGAGCCATCTTAGAAAATTTCCCCTCAGTATTTATCCTGAATCAAATGTAGGATTTTCCTAGCAGGGAATATTCCAGTCTACAAAATGAAAGTAAAAGGAAAATAATTGAAATCAGACCCTGCTACTAGAAAATATGACACAACCTGGACAACAGAAAACACCATAATACAGGAATCACTGCATCTACTGAAGATTGCTACCTCTGCAATGGAGCTGCCAGTTGCTCTGGTTCCACAAAGCAGTGCTAATACAGATTTTTAAAGCAGGAAGCAAACAGAATATTATTTCTGAGGGAAATCAATGCAATGGTACAATTAGGAGAGTTGGCATTAAAAGCATCACTTTGCCATCACAGTACCCGTGCAGCACACTGAGAAAGGCTTGATAGTACAAGCAAGGACAGGACAGGCTCTAAAGGGTTACCCAGTGGGTGGGGAGAACCAACAGGCTTCCAGTCCCTTTTTTGCTGTCCTTCCAGAGGGAAATGTAAGTAAAGGGAACAGGCTCCTCCTCTGCAGATTGACAGCAAAGATTTATGGATTGCTTGATTCAGAACTTTATAACTTTTGGAAATGCAGAATGACCCATCTGTCTTTTGCCTTTTTAGCAAGCTGGAAATTGAAGGACACTGCATAAACTGAGGGAAAACCTCAGCAGTCTTCAGCACAAAATTCAGTTAAATCTCTGCCTTCAGCAGCTTCCAAATCACAGAAACCTTGGGAATACAGGAGGACTAGGGCACGAGGCCTTAAGAAGCCAGAGCAGAAATCAATGTTGTTTCCTTTCAAGAGAAACTATAAATAGTATTTATCATCTCCAAGGAGGCAAGTTCATAAGTGAGCCTGCCTGACTGTGGACTGGCTTCTTTGTCAACTTAGTATTCAGGAGAGGGAAGAATTGCCATAGCAACATTCCCAACTTCTGACATGTATCATGCAGATCATGTAGTCAAGGCAGCGCAGCACCCTCACACATGTGCTCTGTGAACTTTTGCATTCCTGACAATATTAAAGACAGAACTATGTCTCATGATTGACACACTTGCCTGTGTGTCTTTATGATGCCTTAAAAAAAAATATGGAAATGCTTCCCTTCCCCCATCCTCCTCCTTTGAACTGTTTTCTCTTCTCCATCCCACTGAAATGATGAGAACAGCTCATGCCCCAGATCTGCAGATATATGTTCCTGACAGTAGTCCTACGCTATGCAAATGTGTAAATTGCAAAATGTAGAGGGTTTAAAAAAATTAAGTCTATCCAGCAGAGCCCATATTCCGAGTTAAAGCACTCAAAGGAACCAGAAATCTGCCAGGTACATGCATAATTAATGTTCTATTAAACAAAGCCTTACATCTTTTTGTCTATTGTTATTGCCTTTTTTTTTTTTTTTTGCTTTGGGTGAGTCTGAAATCTCCAGACACACACACACACACCAGCCAGACCTATGGCATATGCCAATATATGTATTGCCCTGTGAGGGAGCTTAGTTCACAAGCAAAGCAGAATACACGTTTGCAGCCAAAGCCTGCCTAACCCCTGGGATGGTTTGGGCTATGTGAACTTCCTGGTGAAGGACAAGCACCACACGTTACACAGGGCTAAGCTGTGGGCCAGTACAAACAGGATGCTGCAACAGTGTGCAGTAAAATCTCCTCTGTAACCCTGACAGCAGTGGCAGCCAGGTACTTGACTTTACAAGTGCTCTCAATTTAATCACAGGTCACTCAGTAGGCCTCCTTCTAAGCTTACTGTCTATCCAATATTGTGGCTCCCTTCCAAAACCCTCTAACACCAGAAACAGTTGGAATATAATTATACAACTCTCTATATATGCCTCTAACTATGCCTATCCTACTAGTGGTTCTGACATTAGAGGCATCACAATATACTGTCTCATGCCTACATTTTTTTTCCTCAGACCTGGGATTTTATGTGATGCCCTTGGCAGGATGCTGATGACAGCATGTCTACATAAAGCTTGGCCTCAGAAGCTTTCTCCAAGGAATGGGCTGAAAATTCTGTGTAACTCTATGGCCTCAGCAGAGGGAGACCAAAACCCACTTTGACTGAGCGCTTCTCTCTGGACTGGAGATGCACTTAGCTGTGGGCTACACCTAAGCGGGGTGGTTCTTGTAACGAGGTTTGTTTTTTTCCCATGGTCTTCTTTCTTACACAGCTCCCCAGAGCTGCCTCAGGATCACTCACTGCAAAGCGTTCCTGTTGGATGGCAGAAACTCCCACTGTCTGTGCCAAAGGAGCTCCTTTGTATAATGGTCTACTGGAAGCAAGTCACCTTCAGATGGTGCCAGCTTTTCATCTTTCCCCCTCACTCCCCATTCCTCTCCATACTGCCCAATTATGCTTCAGTCAGCATTGCTTAATGGTTCAGCTGGGATTACTTCTCCAACGAGCTCCTGAGTTTCACCCAGATTTGAGAGCCCTTCCTGCTCATTCCAAGAAATATACATTCAAGAAATTCCTTCTTTTTAACTTGTCCCATGGAGACTCTTGTCCAGACTACATTCAGGTAGTTGAGGTCCTCCATTACCATAAATTTTGCTGCCTAAGTATTCTGTGCTTAATTGCCTCTTCCTACTCTATGACTAGTAACACCCCTGTTCTGTTAAGGCACCTCTAGAGAAAATGGTTTGCAGCTTAATACCAGCAAATGAGGAAGAGGGATGACCTCCCCCTCTTTTATCCCATTACATCTGTCAGGTGTAAACTTAAGAAGCCAAATTGGGAGCCATTATTACATAAGAATAATTTATTTTATTTTACATAGTACCTAAGCTAAAATGATTCTACATATAAAGCTATCCAGGCACTCTTCTGTTTGTAAAATCAGACATCCAGGAATGCAGTACTACAGAGCACTGCAGCCACAGATCATCCCTATTGCTATAGGCAGGATGGCCAGCAACTGACCAGCCTTACTCCCAGGAGAAAAGTGGGAGCATAAGGAGATGCCACAGTGTTTGGAGTTACAGTGGAATTACATATCAAGAATGATGCCTTTCACAGTGCCTGGTTTCTTTCCATGTTAGGCAAATAACTGCCATTTAACATCTGGCTGTTGTTACTTGTTTCTACAGGAGATCATATGTGTATGTAGATCTGTGTGCATGCGTGTCTTTAACTTTCATGTACACAATATTCATACAGTGTGGACTATCTGCATATTAAAAAAAGCATAGAGATATTATGACCTAGTACTGACTGTACCATAGCAATCTATATTTAGAATGCACACTGTGGAGATACTTCTCCAGCCTAATGGTAGATGTTTACTTTTTAATACACAAGCTATATATAAAATGCTGAACTTGGACACCATGAGTAGCTACAATACAAATTACATGAAAAATGCTATTTTACTTCTGTCTTGTTTTACACAGCTCTAAGGAGCAGCAGTACCTCCTCTGGTGGGCCACGAAGTCTGTGGCCTGCCTTTCAAACTTCCGTACTGGCATTTATTGTTCTGAGGTTCAAATCCCTTTACAGCTGTGGTCTGAACAAGTAAAGGGCACTTAAGGGATTAAGACTACAACTTGCTCTTCTGGGTTACATTAAAATCCATTGATTTCCATCTGCTACTTGAACAAAACAGAGTGCATTTTTGATAAAAATAAAATTGCTTATTTTGGAGAAAATACATTAAATGTATTTTATGGTCTGTAAATTGGACAGTTCTGTTTTTCTTAGACTTACTTAATAATACAAGTACAAGGAAGACACTATGCTCAAAAGACCTATTTTCACCCTAAGCACAAAAAGCTCTTTCATTTTGTCATCAGAAGAACTACAGAAAGCATCCCACTTGCAAGTGCACTTGCCCCTCATTCAGCAAAGCCCCTGCCCTGAAAAGCATGTATGCCTGTGCTTGGAGCTCTGCATATGCTCAAGCAGTGCTCTTAAACAGATAATCTCTTTACTTTCCAGGCTAAATAGGATGGTCCAAATGTATAAGAAAACTCCCCATTTTCTTTCCTTCCCTGCAACACCTGTGACCCCACCTTAAGTGGCTGGCTACAGCAGCACATGGAGCTCTGAACCACATGAGCAGAGCAGAGCTGCTGGAATATGCTAGGAGAAATGACCTCTTTGACTACCATGCACTATGGTTCAATTAAGAGCTTTCTTTTTCTGCTGCAAATGGAAAATACCTGTCACCAGCATTTGCCCCTCTTCACATGAAACACAGGAGCATTAAAAGACAGGATTAGTAGCATAACTTCTCCAAGGATGCATTCAGAGGCGACCTCACCTACACATCTACTGCTTGCTCCATTACTTCCAGGGCAGGAACACCAGACCTACCTCAGTGATGCTAACCTCAGGTTGATGGTCTCTTCAGAACTCTTCAGAACTGTACTTTAACTCAAGTTTTAGATTATAAATCCTTTCCATGTTCAGTCCAATGGCATCCGAGTCTTCAAAGGCTACCAAAGGGTGTTTCAGAGCAGACTGACTAATCTTTACAGAAAAACTGAAGAACAAATTGTGGTTAGGATTTGGAATACACTTTGAATAGCAAATTCAGTAGGAAAAATGAACTAAGAAATGTATGCCTTATATACTGTCATTACAAACTGCCACGAGAACCTGCAGAATGGTTACCCATTTTTCAGTCTACTCACAGTGTCCAAGCAGCTTTGATATGAACTGGTGGTAATTTAGCTAATATTACTCATGCAGGCAGAGAAGCAAAGAATCAGCTTAAAATTGGGGAAAATATTTGTAATTTTTCCTTTAAAATAAGGCAACTGTTGCTACAGAGAGACAGCAAACTATGGTTTTCTCACACACAAACTGAATCACAGACTAAATTAATTTTGTTTTGAAATTGTGGCAAAATTTTGCAGATTATGGCAATGTTTTTATAACACAGTATTATGGGAACTGTGCATATATGTTCTAGGGTAGCTAAATGCATAAAGCCAGGATAAGCTTTTTACAGCCAAACGGGATACAGTTCTACTGAAATTTATGGCAACTCTGTGGCTAGACTTTCTAACTAGCCTTAAAAAAAAGCCCAAACTTTTTTGTGTTCTACAATAAGTCAAGATTACAAAGCCAGGCATTCAAGACTGAGGTAATGTCAGAATTAAGGCTGTCTGTTCAACCTTAATCTGGCCCCTTGTAAGCATGAATTATGATATTGCCTTTAATTAGATGATCACACATTTTTTCCTATGCCTCACTCATAACTCATGATGGATGCTGCTCACTGAATGATGAAACTGTATTTTGTTTTTTCCTTGTGGTTCAAGGTGTGGCAGCCTGCCTTATTTACTGCATGCTATATTCTTCTCCAACAACCAAACTAATGGTTCCTTCACAGAGTTTTCTACGTGGTTTATTGTTACAGCTACAACATACTCAAACAAACATTACTGATTCCATTTCATTGCAGTCCTCAAGGGAAAGGCTAGAGTTTTTTCATTTAGTTTATCCACCGACAACCAATCTTCATTGCTCAGTTTCACCAAAGCTTTGCTTCCTTCATCTTTGGTTTAGGCAGCTTTATCTGCAGCAGCTTTGTGGGGGTATTGACAAAACATGGAAACCAAAGACGGGATCCCTATTCTGGTGTGTGTGTTGGGTAGTCAGGACTGGAGGTGGTCAACAGATTAGGGATGGGCCACCAGACGGATTATTCCCAAAGTTGATAAACAATTTTGAGAATTATCTGTGCACTCAGGGAAGTGAAGGCATATTTTTCCTAAAATTTGGACAAAATCCAAGAGATTTTCCCCATAAATTCAGAAGTGTTGCTATCTTGCATCAATGCGATCCTTCTTTCAAAGACCCATCTCCACAGCAAGAGAAAGTAAAGTTTTCCAGACATGACTTTTTTTCCATAGACTTGCACTTGAAAATAGATGACTTGTTTTGTCAAAAAGTTTTCCACCAAAAAAAATAGTTTCCCCAAGAGAAATACCTTTCAGGGACAATTTCAGCCATGGTGGTTGAAATTTGGCAAGCTTACAAGTGACTTTTACTTTAGTCATCATTCATCCATCATCTTTCTTAAGACTGATGGATTGTGTAATTCTAAAGGGAATGAACACAGTCTAGAAGAGCACACTCTGGGTAACAGGCCCCTAAGTTATTTATATCATAGTTCATACATCATAGGCTGAATTTAATGCTCTAAAATGTTTTTTTACTTCAAGTATGATGATTCAAAGCTCATAGGAGGTGGAGAGCTTTCTGAGATATGAGAAGACAAATTGAGTTCAAATCATCTTGGAATACTATAAATTTCCTCAGACCAATGAAACCCACCACATTTTGTGTCACATATATTGCCTTTGGCTAACACTGCCAACCTCAAGGGCTTAATGAAGATCTAAGCTTGGCAGTCCATTATCTTTGAGGTGCTTAATATTCACAGGTTCACAGATATCAGAGCGCCCCTATGGTGTACTTCTGAAAGGAAGTCTTCTTTCACTTGGACACCTACCTAAGGATTCAGCCATGCAATTTTGATCACTCACACTCCTGTTCTCTTTATATTCTTACTACATTTCCAAAATCACCTAAAATTACATTGTATTAGAAGAAAAACTTATCTTGAGCAGGTGCAAAACTTGCTGAGAAAGAGGAATCTTTCCATCAACAGCCAGTTTTTGAGGCCTCAGACATCCAGTGGTGCAATAAATACAGCAGAGATGTTCAGAGTGTGCTCTAGCAGAATGTGTACAGCTGTGCAGCATTCTGGCATTTCTTACTTTTATTTAACACATTCTTTCCATCAGAATGAATTCCTGAATTCAGTGAAGGAAACAATCCCTGTGAAATAAAAAAAAAATTGCAAAAATGTCCTAGACTTTACAGCAGAGCATGAGTTATGTAAGTTCTTCATATGACAAGCAAGTCAACAAGGTCTGTGCTTTGGGTTTCTCACCCTAAGCTGCAGTTGATAATCTGCCACAATGGAATGTCTGCCATTGCTGATGATGATGTTGGGAAGTACAAACAGATTCTTTTACACATTCATTGTCCACCAGTACTTTCATGTGCTACCACAGCTTTCAGAAGCAGTGACTTTAAGCAGTTCCTAGGTCACTAAACGTAACTGATTCCACTTTTTCTTTCCTTACTGAGTTTTGAAAGCCTGTTGCAAATAAAAGATGTGTTACCACCTCCAGTATCAACCAACTATCACAATGAAGCCCTAGTTATCTGTGGCTAAAACAACCATGTTTCAGAATTACTGTGCATATGTGACACACAGCTCAGGTCCAGCAGAAAGTAATATCCCTAACACAAAGCCCCATGGCTACAGCTAATTTGCTTCCAAATTCTGCTACTCTCGTGCGTCCTCTGCTCTCCCTCTGTGGGATGATCAGAGGACCTCCTTCTTCTCTGTCCGGCTTAAGGTTATTTCCATTAACTCTGTAGCAACTTGCCTAGCTTTGAAATCTTTGCAACTCTTGATCAACAGGTTAAAAGTTACAGAGAGGACATACAATCATAAAGGCAGTATCATTTCAGAAGACTTATTTTTTAAAGAAATCAATCAAAAAGAACATCGTTGTATCCTGTGATAGCGTACACATAAATACATTTAACAAATTACTGTGGAGGCATGTCATGAGTTGTGTAAGACTAGTTTCCTCAAGAACTGCTCTGGAGCAGAAACATGCTGCTGGAGCAAACCGGCAGAATCTGGTTAAGTCATTAAAACTCTGCAGAAATCCCTTTAATAAAAATCACACACTAACATTAACCACCTTTGAAGTGCACGTGTTAAAATAAATACACCTAGATACACTAATGAATGAATGTGATGAGAATACCAAGACATTTGGATCTTAAAGTTACTTTTTTAAAAATAATTTCTGGATGAAAATTATTCCATTCACTTGATTTTAACTCTAGACAATCTTTCTGCCTACTAGAGTTCCTTCTTGATTGCTGGATAGTTAAACAGAATTATGTCAACTATTAAACTATGGCTATTGTTTTGCACCTGAATTCCTCAAATAGGCATATGTTTAAACATTTGCTTACACACCTTCCTGAAGCAAGGCTTAAATGCTGCCTCTGGTACAACACTAATGGCTCAGCCCATCTACTGTGAATTTACAGCTTGAAAACACAGGATCAGGTCTTGAACTGGGAAAATAAGAAAAAAAACCCCTCATGTAGAAATACTATCATCTATAGTGGACACTGGAAAACCTGAAAATATATCATTCAAATGACACCAATCTATCCAGAATTTCAAGAATCAGCATGAAGAAACAGAAATGCTGGGATAATCTGATCTTTATTTAGGCCTATTTAAGAAAAGCTACATCATATTCAGATAGTCTAACACTGCAAATAAGATTTTAATGGACTCAAAAAATTAACATCACTGATTTAAGGCAGCTGTTACATAGTGTTACATTAATATTTCTATCAGATTGAACTCTTCTTTGGATACATTCATGCAATTAATTTCTACCGTATTTTTACATTGTATTTTGAAATACATATTGTTTTGTTTCCCCACATTAGAACTATCTGGTTAAGCTTTTCTCAAGAAATACAGACAGATTCATTGTTCTTCTTGCTTGAACTGAAAAGATTTAATGATTTCATGATTTAATGACTTATTTGATGCAAGGAATGCACATGAGTGCTATGGAGATAAATATACATCTTATATGTGCATGTCACATGCAAGAATGGAGAAATAGGAATGATGTTGAAACATTATTATTGTTCTTAGCTAAAATCATTTTCTCTCCATATAAAACCCCCAAATATCCTTGTACTGAGCAGACTGCCTATTAAACTTCCTCCTTTCCAAAAGACTCCTCTCCATGCCAACCTCTGTTGGTGATGAGAAATCTTCTGTGAAGCCATAAACAATGCTCCATGTTGCCTCTATTTTTCAGTCCAACTTTGGCTTTTCTTTTCCTTCTTCAACACCTGAAAACATACGGAGAACAGCTTTTAAAAACTCTCAATTAATAAAAAAGAAGAGTTTACTTGCAGAGGTTCTTCTAATGCATTAACCTTTCTTCTGCCTTTATTGCACTTGTTTCTCGCCTACTTGCTCACATGTGTTACCACACCTGCTGTGAACAAAAAGAGCATCTGCACACCTGATGGCAGTGGTTGTCCAGTAATGAACTGCTCAATCCTCCCTCCTGCCAGACCATTTTCAAATCACCCTAACCCCCTGATGCAGGCTCAGACTTTGACCGTTGCAGGGGCTGGGAATAGTTAGTTCCCTCACCTTCCCTGCTTACTTACAAGCAAACTAGATACATTATCTGAAGCGGAGTGGCTGACTTTCTTTGAGAGCAAGTTTTTAAAACTGTGTTTCAAAATTCAGCAGCTTTAAGACCCCTCCATTTCAACACTGGATATTTAAATATTTGCAAGTACATCTCCCTTTTTGGAGAGTACAGGAATAAAGAATCGATTACTTGGTAAGAGTTCCTCTCTTCCTGCAATAGCCATGTAGAATTAGGAGGGCTGAGTTGAGTGTACAGCTCCTTAATGAGCATATCTTTGCTGCAGGACTTGCCTCTTTCCTATGCTGAGCTAAGTCTGGGCTGGGCAGCAGATGGTGTTTTTTCTGGCAACGAAAAGATTCAGCTATTTCACATGCCTGTTCCTGGACAATAAATTACTACTGGTATCTGACAGAAGTATTGTTCTTCTCACTAAGCCCTCTCTGCCAGACATCTCAAATACAAACATTTCTTTTGGAGGTTTTCAGGCCTGATGCATGCTAGAAAAGAAAGAGTTATGGGTACTGAAGGCAGAAGAGCAGCTACATTTGAGAATGAGGAAAATCCAGCAACAACTAAGATCACCTGCTAATGCAATATATCCATAGATGCCAGATACACCAAAAGTCACTTTTAAACCAGTTATTAATTCCCATATGGGAAACAATAAGACCCATCTGCAGCTAGAAACCACAACTGCAGAGCTGCCTTGCTGAAAGAAGAAACATGGAAACAAATGGGTCTGACACTGCCAGCAGTCCAAGTACAATGGTCCTGGGTATTGCTGGCAAACCAGTGTAATGGATGAGCCACAGCTGAAGGTTTAACAACCAAAACAAGAGGCTGGGTCTAAAAGATTACAGTGGGTTTACAAGGCTGCTCCAGAGCCAATCTTGAGCCTTCTGCTTTCTGCTGGAAGGAACTTTTCCAATAGGTTTCAATGAGCCACTTTATCTGCCTTTTAAAAGCAGCCTCTTTCCTTTCTTCTGAAGCACTCTACTGCAGATGCATCAAATAGATGAGCAGGAAAGCAGATACCCTCAAAACTGTAGACAGACACTGGCTTGTACAAAGGGCAAATTTTTCTTTTCCTGCCATGTTTGTGGTTTAACTTGGAAAAACTAACTGCAAATCATTTTGTCAGTAGTGAGGTTTTATTTAATGCATCTCCAGAGGAAAAGGAAAAAACTCCAAACCCCAAACAACTCACTCTCGCCCCAGAAATCTCATGGCAGGCTGCTTTGATTTGCAAGCTTACTGCTCAAAAGCCCCTTTTAAATGTATGATTTTCAAATAATATTTTCCCAAGTCTTGCATAGCGACAGTCTGGCATTATTTTACATCTCTGCTGCTTGTGGTGTGCCTGCTGCATGCTTCGGGTTAGGTTTACACAAAGCGTTTCAAGCACAGCAAAGCAGCAGGTGACTCCTGGCATTTTCTGGTTTGCAAGTGCTTGAGCTATGGAGGACTTTGGATCAATATACTTCAACAAAATCAAGGAAATCATGGAGAAGATGATAAGGTGGCCATGGTGAATCTTGGGAGAGCTTGGAAGAATGACCTGATGGACAACAGCTTCTCTTGGGTGGAGCGCCACAAGAACCAGGGATTTCATTATGCATGGAGATCTCCCAACATTTCTTATTCGTGGACTTGGTAAGAACATGTGACTCCTTCCCACATTATTGTTCTTCATACAGGACTTACGTCAAGTGAAATCAGTATTCCTTGTGGCTGCCATTTTTTAGAAACTTCTTTCCTGAATTAACTGAAGTATGTTAAATGGATGTGAATGTGACATCAAACTAAGGACTGGAACCATGCTTGAATGCTGCGCCAATGGCTGCTGGTTCTAGAGCGAAAATTAAGATACTTCACAAGTCTTTACGTAAAACAACATACTTAAAGTAAACACTCAACCACCATCTAACGTTAAGTTCTACCTGGTACTGGAGGACTTCTTAAAAAAGTTACCTGCACAATAAACTACCATATGAATTTATGGTGTATTAATCAGTGCACACTAAGTTTTCCAAAAGGGGATACAGGCTGTTCATATGGTCCCAACATGTTACAGGCCAAACAATGTAGTGACAGAATTCCTACAGAGCACAGATTTCACTCCAGTTGTGATCTATGACTGTGACAATGCTGAATGTTGTTTGCTTATTTTAGGCAATTTGATAAATGAAAAACATCTTTCATAGATTAAAGAAACCTCCTTCTAATCCTGTGTTTGTCTTATTTTCCCTTTTCCTCTTCTCAGCAATGGGTTGCCTAAGCAGGGTAGATAATATAGTCTGCACAGTTATGTTTACCCTGCACAAAGGTGATCATTCGTTCTTATTCTACTGACATGAACCTATTCATTTTACTTCAGTAAATTCATAAGCAGAATACACCTTATACCTGAAAATACTAAACCAATGTATTTTTATTTCAAAGTTTAAGCTTACTGTTAACAGCATTCCCACAGAATACCACTTTATTCTAGCTGCACCTAATGGGTTCATCATCTAATAAGTGGGTTGTAAACCAGGTGGGTTCCAAACCTCTCAGATAACTGCCATCAGCTCTTTAATTAGTATTGGAAGTTAAATAAAAGAATACATATTCATAGCTCACCAGGCTTCCCAGCAGCTATTCCATTCATCCATCTGCTTTTAAGAGCAAGCAAGCAAGCAAGATGTTTCAGTGCAACTTCTGCCATTCCCCTTTGTTTTAGCCAGCTTAAAACCTTCTCGACTTCCAGGGGAGCATCCAGCAAGCCCCGATGGTGTATTTCATGAGTTAGTATTTCTAATACAATACTCACATTTTTGGGTATCCCAGATGTAGTTGTTCAAGACCTCTCCCACCAGGTAGAACATGTTAATTATTACAGTAACGGCTGCAAAAAATACTACTTTGACACCTGGACTGAGGTGTTCAAGAAGCGGGTACACCCACACTCCTGTGACGTGGTGAATCCAGCACACCCTGAAACAAAATGAAAATAACAAGTACTGACTCTTACAGACCTGTTTTTCAGAACTAGCTTGGGCTATAGGCTTGGCTAGTGCAACCTGAAAAGCAATTATCTGAAAGAACTGCAAGTCTGAACTGAACTGGAGCACCTGGATGACATCCACCAGGAACAGACATCACGAACTATGAAACCATGACTGATTTCCCACATTCTTACTGCTTTCTTTTAAATTTTGCACGAGCACATGGTCAACTTTCATATTCTGATGCAGGCAGGTATTTCCTTGGTGCATTTGTATTTATGAGGAACACACACCCCTGTTTCCTGGGGCAGTATGGAAACTGCAGCACCCTCTGTTCCAAGCAGGTTCTTTATCCAAAGAGCATTCAGTGCACTCTAGGCTCTCCCACACAACCCAACTCTGCTTTCTGCAGCATTCTTCTTTCATTTTGTACACATTTGTGTTTCTGTGTCTTCTCCTTGCTACACCTGGCAAGTGCATCAGAGTTTTGGGGTTTGCCAGAAACATGGTTCAGCTTCTCTTTCAGAGAATGCCTCCAGCACCTGTGTTTTAGGTTGCTTCTCCTTTTCTTTCAGTTATCTGGTATCATTTGGGATCTAATAATTTTTTCTCTAGGTATGATAAACATAAAAAAAAAACAAACAAAAAAGAAATCACCTCATCAGTGAAAAAATGCTGCTCAGCTCCACACTCACTACACAGTAAAGGCAAAGCAATGATAGTGGTTTCCTGATGGCATAGAGATTTTCAGCAATCAGCTACAGGGCAGACTGCTGGTACACTAACCAAAGAGACGGTGTCAGCTTTACTGCAGTGCAGCCTGAAGAAGAGCTCTGGGTATGTGGTTTCTCTGCGTATGACTGCAGTGGACACCTGTACCCTTTGAAGGGATGGCTTTCGTGTTGAGACCTTTTTGTGTTTGATATGTGGCGAGTGGTTGTGAAGTAAGAGGGAGCAGGGAGAGTCCATACGTTCCAGTAGGTGGAAGCTAAGAAAGGCAAATGCTGCCAAACAACTGAGCAAACATCACGGAGGATAACCGGGAAAAGTGCTTAGTGGAGACAGCTGGGCCCATGAGCTGCTGGGCTCTCTTCAGGAATGTAAATCTCTTCCTTTCTGACCTGGCAGTTTGAGAGAGAAGCTCACAGTGAAGCACAGGTAGAGAAGACTTAGCAGCTGCACAGATTATTACTGATAGGGATTTCCATGTCCATAAGATTTGCTTCACTTGATAACAGTTCTATTTGTTTAAGGAAGACTTTTCATCATTAGATCAACAGTCACAGGCTCCTGAGGGCAGAGACACAGAATTCCACCCAAATTGTTACCATAAATACCTGTCACACAGAGAAAATAGAATCCCTGTTTAACAATTCTCCATTGCTCTGGAAATGTACATGGTTGTCATAGCTTCCCTCCTCCTTAGGAAAGCTTTTATTGCAGCCAGTGTCCAAAGTTGGACACTTCATGTAGGAATCTACATGTGTCAGTAAATTAATCTACATGATCTAAATACAGATTAAAACACTTCCTCCAAATGAGTTCACATATGGAAAATAATCTCTGTATTTTACAGTTATTTTCCACATTCTTCTATGCCAGAATTAACCTGACAAGATAAAAGTATCTGAAAAAATAAAGGGTTTTTGCATAACCCATGCTAATGGGATATCACATTCCTCTTGATCAAAGAAAAAGGTGGGACAGCTAGGTAGAAGGCAACGGGATGTCCTCTACTCCCAGGCTGGCTTAGCAAGGAGCACCTATTATTGCCTAATGTTTTTCAGTTTTGTTTCATGATCATTCTGTGAAAAGCAAGCTCCAAGAAAAAAGCTTGAAGAAAAAACAGGTCTTCTTTTTCACTTATTTTCCCTGGTGTGATGAAAAGTGTCCAGCCCTATAAAACACCTTTACAGAGGGACTTTTTTTAAGGAACCTTCTAAACTGCACCTATATAGCCACCTTCATGAACCAAGCAGGAGTTGCATTTACTAGAATGCATTTACGCTGGAAAAAGGAAATATTTTCTAAATCCACCCAATGAGTCACTGATGAGCTTGAATGTCAGTCATCTCTGGTTAGTTCAGAGTCTTTGATCTGCTCTCTGTTGCCCACCCAGCACAGGAGCTCATTCATTGCTGGGTGATATTGCTCAAGCGGTCACTGTAGCTGTTGTACGCCTGTCCCTGGTGCTGCCACACCATAGGAACTCATGCTTTGAGAACAAGAGGTACTGAGTGCCACTCAGGAGACAACAGTCACAAACTCACCTGATCAGCCACCCTGATCTTTCTTAAAATGGGCTTTACCACATCGCTCGCTACATTGGGATGGAGTAATATTACCCTTTCTTTTCCACTGAGCAGTGACACACTGACTATTCCTGTATTGTCTTTACCACAAATGGGAGCAGCTAAGGGATGACTGCTGCCATGGAAACCTCACCTGATGGCCTTTCTTAGTGGGCTTGTTCCTGCTTCAATACAAGCTATCATCTTGAGGCTGCACAATAGAGGGCTGATCAACCGTAGGCATAAAGCTTCCTCACAATATTGCCAATTACTGATGTTAATGAATGCCTTCAACACTGCAATTCTAGTAGTCATTATTTCTGTCCAACCTCATTATTAAATAAGCACAAGAGAGCATGAATTAAGATTTACTTAGGAGTGCTAATCTAGATCCAATTTAAGATCCTGTTATTGAACAGGTATAAAAAATGGGTCGCTCAGATAAAAATAAATGGAGGAGGAAAACTTTAAGCTAAAACTGGACCGTCTACTTTTGAGAAGGTAAAATTAATTCGAACCTCCCTGTGGTTTGGTACCATGGCAGCCCATGTAGATGATATAGCCATGTGTTTTCAAAGATGAATGTGTTAGAGGTCACTGAGCTCATTTAGCCATTTGTTAGAACTGATAAAAAAAGTAGGAACGAAAATATTCACACATTGTATTCAGATTAAAATGTGTGTGAAAAGAAGTGGTGATTTCAGAAGTTTTCAACCAGTTGGTGTAGAAATCAGAAAAAGCTATTTGAAAACACACAATATTGCTTCTTTTTAACAAGTCTGTCAAAAATTTGGCTTTGTAAAGTTTGACTTTGTTTTTCACTTCTAGAATACAGTAGATGTTGTGTATCTCTCCTATAAAAGTAATCAGGAGGAAGTGAAAACTATGCAGAGAAGATACAAGTACATTTATTCTTTGGCTATACATCTGTTGATGAAGAAAAGTAACTACAGAAAGTTACTGGAACCCTGTGGTTTATGTGTGCTCTACCTTTCACTTTGAGTAATGAAGCTGTTACAACAGCATGTGTACAACTTAGTCCTCGTAGAAGCAAGCTCAATATGTGCGCATAATGGTGGATAACCATGACACCCAAAAGATTTTGCAACAGGAGATGCTGCAGAAAATGGCTGCTCCTTCATGATGGCTGCTCCCAACTGCAAGACTGAATATACTTGCACAGGCATCACAGCATTGATGTTGCGGTCTGAACTCTGAGAGTCTCCCCCCATTTCCTGCTCAAGTTGAGTCCTTCAACGAAGTCCACAGCCGAACAGCAATCAGTAGTATGTGTTCTGGAAACAAACTATAAAATGAGGGCTGTGTAACTTTTCAAGAGCAGTGAATGAGAGGACACAGAATAATAGCGTATGTCATAAAATGTGAAGAGCTCCCAGTGCTCGTCCTTATAACAGAAGAGCACTTCAACAGAACTCAAACAAAAAATACATATCTGATAATGGAAATACCTTTCTGAATGATACCTAATCAACCTCTGGAATGCTGTATCCTATCTTTCAGCAATACATCTCTGAAATCAGGATAGTCAAAAAAGTTTTCAAGTATACAAGTTTGGAAGTCTACTTAGTCCACTACTCTGTGCCATATAATGTAACTCTAGCACGCTTCTGAAGTCAGGAGACTGTACAAGCATGTGTACAAGAATGCGTACAGTCATGCTTAAGTGCAAAGAGTACAGGATATATAAACAATCAAGACTGAAGGATCCAAACATCTACTTTTTGACATAGGTTTTGACGAAAATTTCCCTTGCAGGCTGGTTATTCCAAAATGGCCTGCTAAATCTTCTGAAGAATTTGACATTAGCTGTAGTTAGAGCCTGGATATGACTACTCTATGGATATGACCTCTATGACAGTTCCTTTCCGGTTACTTCTTGCAGCAGCAAATCCTTTCCCACATTTTCTGTGCTGTTTCCAGTAACTAGTAGAAGGCCAACCCCTCAGTCACAAACAAATCCTAAGCCATTTCACACTGTGTGGCTACTCCTTAGCAAACAACAGAACATGGGCATTTTCTATGCATTTACAAGATCTTTCCTAGCATCTCTTCCTTTTCTGCAGAAAGTGAGAACTTTACCCAGAACTATTCAACTGTGGAATGTCTCCCAGAGGAGGTGACTGGCTTACAATAGCTGAGTCATTCAAAACTTCGATGAACAAATCATTTGTGTTCACAGAGCAGGGATCAACCCTGTGCCTTCAGAGGCAGGAGCACAATGACCCGTACTAAATCTGTTCTACTTTTGGTTTCTTACACTGACTGATGTGAGGCACATTTTCATAAATCCTTCTGATTTTCTTTTTCCTTCCCACCTCCCCAGAAACCCCAGGGGACAGCTTGTTCTGCAGCCAATCAGAATTATTAAGATCTCAGCCTCATTAAGATGCTGGGCTTTTTATTATATCAGCCAACCAGGCCTAAATCACCTACACCAGGAATGTGCATCATTTAGAAATTTTAAAAAGATTAGTTCAATAAATAGTCATCAGTTAGGAAATAACAGCAATCATCGCTTCTTGTTCCAGTTTCTTATGCCGGATGCTTCACTGATCTGTGTGGTCCTGAACAATACATGGGTTGTAGAACTGTGCTCCTAGCATGGAGTGGCTTATGCAGTCAGACTAAGATGACTCCTGGAAAACTGCAGCTGCAAACAATGTCACATGCAAAACATACTCAGCATGATATGGTGCTGGCATCCTCTGGGATGAACAAAGCTTAGCGAAATCTGTGTTTATATGCAGGTAGCCAGAATGACAGAAACTCGGAAGATTTGCTGCAAGGTGTTGTCATCCTTGGAATTCATCTATTCTGATAAACAGTACTTCATTTTAAATATAGTAATGGTTGCTATGCCTTCTTGAGCTATATTTTAAGCAGCTGCACAAGTAAGTGAGAATATATTATACATGCATGTCATCTGTGATTGTACTGTTGCTTTGACTCAAACATTTGTGGATGTGGAGGTGGAGGGGAGCCAGAATGTATCAGTCCATAATGCCTATGTCAGACCTAACAGGCTGAGGATCCATGCAGCCTTCTCTTGCCGAAAGCACTTCTGTGCTCACATCCTCCTTCTGGGTCAGGTACAGGGGATGCTAATCCTCTTCTGGCCTATTTCTGCTGCTTCTACTTCTTCCTACTCTTTCCTGTTCTCAGTAGCTCTGGCTCTGGCTCCTTCCTCCTCCTCTGCATTGTCTCATCTGTCACTCACATCTCCCATCAGCCTGTCTGTCTCTTTCCTCCCAGCTTTTCCCACTTGCATGATGTCAGCTTTCAAGCTGCACATTTCCTTACCCATTTCTCTTTTAATCCATGGTTCTATTTAACCTCTTTTGCCTGCCCCAAGGACTTCTCACTTGTTTTTTCCCCAGCCACCAATCCCTGTGATCTTTATTGAACGTCTGTTCCCAATGCTTGCTTCCAAAAGCTTCATGACTTCCTCCCCATGCACATACAGACCCTCAGCACACGCAGGCACAGCCTCAATGTGTCTCTCCTGCTCCATCGGCACCAGCAACCTCAGAAATCCTTCTGGTTTCTCAGTCCTGCCCCTCTTTATTGATAAGTCTGTCAATTCCCACCAAGCTTCACACTGTAACTCTTCTCAGTGTCGAGGTTTGTCCTAGCAGTCTGCACCCTTATCCCTTTGCCAGTGCTTGCTCTTTCTGATCTTCCTCTCCTTCTATGGAGAATCACTAGTGGAAATCTACAGCAAGGCCGACAGCATCGATCTCAAGTTAATTCCAAATTCTCAGTGTACATTCCTTTCTTAAACTTGTGCAAGAAGAATTCAGCGAATTACCCCATCTAGATGCTCTCCCTTGGCTAATCTACAGAACTCTCCTGAAGTCGTTTCAGGAGAAACTTATTTTCAAATGAAAGTTTAAAGGTACCTGAGCTCTTTAAATAGATTTATTGAAGAAGGAAAGAATGAATCAAGTCCAAGCTTGGCACATGTGAAGGCAGCTCCTTGTGGATTTGAGATAGCAACAAGAGAGCAGATCAAGTCTTTTGCTCCCAAACACGTAGCCCAGCTATGTGTTTGGGAGAAAAACATGATTAGCACAGTGGAGTCAGGTTCTTAGGGTCTGTTTTTTTGGCATCCTCAAGCACTCAAAAGCAGAGGGAACAAGAAAACCAGTTTAAATAAACGTATTTGTCTCAGTTTATTTTAGGGACATATTAGGCTTTGATATTAGTTACCATGAGGTCATTCTTATTACAAGGAGCAATGCATTTCTGGTTCTTTTCTGTTCCTTGACAACGAACCCCATACACCCATTGGCAGTATTTTCTGGTAGTACTGGCAAGCTCTTGGGTTTTCTTAGCACTGCCTAGATGTAAAAATTCAATACAAATTGTGACCTTTTCAAGCCATGCTAAATAAAGCCAATTGGCCATTCCTGTCTTATCCCATGGCCTGGATCCTGAAAGTCCATGTATGGTGTGCAACAGGCAATGCAAGTTTGGGAATGCTCCACTGGGCACAGTTCCTTAAATGCAAGGGAGAGCTCCCCCCTATAGGGAGCGCATGAGCTAAGTGTGCCTACTCAGATGAGGATGTTTCTCAGATAGTATGCCTCTGAAAAATACTCAGGGGATATGAAGTTATTTAGCTACATTCTTCCAACTTCAGTGATTCTGTTCAGAACTGTTTGCCTCTTTTTTCATTTATCTAATATATATAATACAAGCTTGCTATTCCACCATCTCTTTCATACATGAAAGGTTCAGGCACATATGAAATAAAACAGAAAGTCCCCTCTGCTTGGAACTGAAAAAAATGTATTAAAAGAAGCAAACTTAACAGTATGTTCCTGTGCGCTCCTTTACAGTACAAAGTGCGGCATGATACACAAATCATATAGCATGGTAACAAGGTTTCAGCTGAGGGTGGGGAGAGAGTTCAAAATTCAAGGGCAAAATAGAGAATATATGATTAGCAGCTGCTTACAGTTTATACTGAGAGAGTTGCAGTGAAAGCACTTATGCTGAGGGAAAAAAATGACGTAGGGAGAATGACAAATCTCAAGTGGCAGATCTGTAACTTCTAGGTAAAAAAAACATAACCCAAGAACTAAGCCCCAGCAGGGGACCCATGGACAACCAAAAGTACAAAGGGAGGAAGTTCCGTCAGGCTGCATGTAATTAGGTCATTTGCAGGTGTAGTCTCATTTTAATGCAACGTGCATGGAGGGTCTAAAGGCTACACGAACAAGGGCAGCAAATCTGAACTAAGTAAAAGGTCTCTACCTCCATGTTGTCACTTAGCAGTAGGAAGATAGTGAACCTGAGCTGTGAAAAGTAGGGGATGAAAGATCTCTCACTTTTCATACTTTCTGGTAGATTTTCCTAATCTGTGAATGTGAGATACATTGTATTGTTACCATTGAGCCAAGATTTGGCTTGCAGCCTCAAACAAATCATGGATAGAGGCTTCAATAACACCTGCTGGCCGAAGACATGCACATCTTACAGATGATGGCACAGCATAGCTTGTGTCTGCCTCTAGTCTTCCCCAGACACCTTCTTTCATAAGAGTAGAAGGAGAAATGAGCTGCAAGTGCAGAATGTAGCGAGATGACCTTTAGGCTGAGTAAGCAGTTGTCTCAAACCAGTTTCAGAGAAATCACAACTTGGAAGGCGAGTCACTTGAGTGTAGCCTTATCCATTTTGGAAATCATGTATGTGTAGCCAAAAGCAATAAACAGCAAAAGCAAACGGAGATGATCATAGGCTGTTAACTGACTATTTGCTTAGTAGTTTTCTTAATGCAGAATCTTCTTCCCCTGCTTTACTTGTCCTACAATTTCCTTTTACCTTGTAGCTGTGGGATGTTGGGATGTAGATGCACTGTAGTAGGCAGGATCAAGTCATATGAATGTCACACTGATACTGTAACAGATTCTTGAAAGATTTTAAGACACTTCAGTTTTATTTCACTTCCAGAATTGGATCATTTCCATTTTCTATTCCTACTGAGTACTACTGCATGTGTTTACTCACATAATTCTGAGAAAACAGGAGCTGCCATAGGAGGTCAGATCACAGGTATAGTAACTCTGCCAACCCGTCTCTAAGCACCCTTCAGAGGAAGGCTGGGAAATAGTTAGGCATTATTATGTATGGGTTAAAAAAAACATAACAAATTTCTCCTAAAGGAATCACTAAGTGCCTTTTTGCATGAGGTTGTCCTTATCCTACAATTACAAATATTTCTGTTATTTAAGAAGCATGTGTATGTTTATAAAAGCAAATGGCAGAGTGTGACTGTTGTCCTGGGAGACAATATCCTACTGCAGCTGTGTTACTAGCATTTTATGATCACTCAGTATGTAAGGATGCGTGTGAAGAATGGCCTCTCTTTCGGGGGACCACTGAAACAGTATGACAGTACTGCCTTGAGCCTGTGTTCCTCTCTCTAGTTTCATCTCACTTGAGAGGTGGAAAAGCAAGTATTATCCTCGATTTTGGAAAATATCCTCTTAGCTGAGGGAAGGGAAGAGAGGGTCATAAAATGTTTGCAGGAAGGGTAAAGGATAGATGGTATGAAAGGAGTATTGTAAATAAAACAGAAGTTTAGTGAAAAATACAATGCTAGAATGACCAAAGTAAATTAACGCTGTCATGCAAATCAGGTGCTTAAATAAGAACTGCCCAAAGACTTAATTTAATGTTGTGTAAGAAAGGTTATTTCTGTTTTAGTTTAATTTTTCGCAAACATTTGCATTTTTTAAAACAAACTTCAGAGTGTTTGGATTACTGGCTTATTCTGTAATTAATTTTACAGAAAGAATTTATGAACTAGTAAAGAAAAAAGATGGTGTTCTACCTTTTCTGTTGCCACTTAAATACTGATGCAGGAAATCATTTGACTATTCTCAATTTTATTTGATAGAACAAAAATCCTAAGCAATAAAACTAAGGTCCAAGAAAAACATTTAGCTTGAAAAAAAGGTTGAAAAATGTACCCTTGGAAAGACTACTGCTTACATGGGATTGTTCAACAAATTCCTGTTGTGTGAGGTTTGGCATATACTTTCTAAAAATATAAGCATCTGGGGAAACCAGACAAAGCCGAGGTCTTGGACCAAACCAGGCATGCAGCGTGAATCTGTTAGAGATTATATCCATAATGAAATATGTGCCCAAATTTAGCAGTATAAACCCCCCAATACAATATGAAAACACAGCATGTACAGCCCTTACCATAAAATATAGCCAACAGCAAAGGTGCACACTGCCGCCAGTCCACAGCTCCTGCTGGGATACTGATGATGTGTTGTTCTCATCTCGATTAATACAAAGGGCAAAACTGTTGTATGCTGAAAAACACAAAACAACGGGGGAAAAGCAGGTGATACAAATGATTCTCACTGCATTTCCATGCTAGTTCTACAATAAGAAACTTAATCACAAAAACCTGAAGTCAATTTCTTGATGGTTAAAAAACCAAGGTAAAATGACTCCACAAAGTCGATCAATAACCCAAACAATATTGTCCCTATAATGTCCAATTGTTCAAAACAGCAGCAGAAATCAGTGAGCAGAATGTGCTTTTTCTTTTGTCCAGGAATCCAAGGCAGACAGTGAGTAAAAAGGGGATACGGCATGAGGGGACATAGGGGTGCCAGTCAGCCTTGCAGTCTGCAGATCCTTGTCACATCACCTCAGTTATTTTGACCATTCAAGAATGTGTCGCATCTGATTTTCAGAGACTCTAAGCACAAACAATACCAAATGAATGAATATAAATGGAGGTATATAATGTTTCTGAGAATGAGGTTTAAATGTATCTCAGTCTGGGGACTTGAAAACAGGGGATGCGTTTTCAAATGATAGCCTCAATACCTCTGTTCCTCCATCTGTAAGACAGGAGCAATTATCTTCCTCAGAAAGGTGCTGTGAATCTTAATTTGTTAGTTGTTGTGTAAAATGGTTTTAGATTCCCAAATGAAACATATGAAAGCCAAAGCTGTAAAAACCATTTTCAGCCACTTGTCTTTATTTAGCTGTGAAACTCCTTATTTTGTCATTTTCCCATACACATTTCGTATACTGCCCCTTCTGAGAAGGTCTGTTCATCCAATTAATGTCAGCAGCATGAAAAATTGCATCTAGCCTGCCCCCAACACTCCATGTCTAGATTTCAGAGTGCTGGCAGGCATGAAAATATACATAGGGAAGAACAAATGTGCCAGGAAATAAACCCCACCATTTCTGAATACACAGCTCATCTAGGACCAACATTATTGGTGACTGAAGAAACATACGATGCCTTGCAACCACAGGGCCAAATTACTGCTGATGTCCGAAGGGAATTACTTCAGTTGAAAGCTTGGTTCTGGGGCTCGGTATGCCGGTGACTGAACTCTCCTGCCCAGTCCACAGGGATGTCTGCAGGTATACTACCACAGGGGCAGCCTAAGCACTAAACCAGGTTCAATCCTTCCCCAAGCACTTGATTACCAAATGGAAAAGAAGCGTTATGGATTATGCTGGCCATGTTCTGCCATCAGGTGTGCACATGTAGTTCTGGGGGGAGCTGGAGGGCTGGATTTGTAAGTTTGTAATAATTAATGCTGTAAATCACACTGATTTTCATCAACACAAAGGCAGAACAGGCATGGAGTAGAAATATTCTTGCGTGGATTATCAGGTTCAAATGAGAGGAAACAGAGTGGGGTCGCAGCCTTTAACAACTGCAGAGAAGGAAGAAGTGCTTGAATGGGAAATGATAAGATAATGGAAATGCCCTGTCTCAGAGATGTAACATAATTTGAATTGGGTAACTGCTCTGATTTTCAAGGCATTAGTAATTAATGACTAGCATTTGGCAAATGTCAGGTGGATAATACAGCAGTTAGGGGAGCTTTCAATTTCTTCATCTTTTAACAACTTGTTCCGCCCCATTCCTTTAAACAGTATAAATCAGCATCAAGGGAATGCAAAGATGTTTTACATGTGGTCTGTGATAGAGCTGCCCACTATTAGATGAGAGGTCTATAAACTGTGTAAGACTTTCAGAGTCCATTAACAGGGCCTGACAGCAAAGCAAGCCCTGGAGATTCACATGTACGACTTGCATCTGTATGGAAAAGGTCTTCAGACAGAGATCAGTACCCCACTCTGCGCAGTCCCCAAAACAGGGTAGCTGGAGGCTGTGCAAATATCTTCTGCCCTGCCTCCATAACCTCTTCAGAGAAAAAGACAGAAGGCAACAAAGCCTATTAACTCCAACCCTTACCCTTGATATTCCTTGCATGACACATTCTTGTGATTCACTTAGTCTTAACAGGGCACTATATGGATAACGGTTACAGAGCTTGTGAGCTGTTTCTCAATTGAAATCTTTACTGCTTTAGATACTGGTTGTTGATGCACTCTACATTGATGATAACAACAGCTTGCCAATTAAGAAGTAGTTAAAATAATTTCATCAATCAGACCTTAATCTAGGTGCTTTTCTACTTTCCCTCCTTCCAGTTCCTGTGGTTATATAATAAAATAGGTCATTATTTCCCTAAATTCTCACTTCTACTCTTTTCTAAAGGTAAAGGGGGGGAAGAGAGGATAATGAGATGTATCACTAAACAGTTTGTGTACAAAATCTTGTTAAAAGCGCAGTGCAGTTAAAAGTGCAGGGAGAAAATCAGAGATCTTAGATCTTTAATCTAAGTCTGTTATAGCAAATGTCCTATGTAATGTACCTTCAAACACTGCAATTTTACATATCCAGAGTATGAACTTTGGTTTAAAATGCTGTAGTGAAACTGCCACTCTAAAAAGCTGTTTCAGTGCTCTACCCAAACTACAACCAAGATAAAATTTGCCTTTCCTACATTTCAGCCCCTCCAAGCCCTGTAATTTAAAAAACATGAAATTCTGTATGCAAGGATACCTTCCGTCAAACAGTGCCGATTAAAACTCTGGAGCTATAAATACTAAATTGGATCAGACTGGCACCTGGACTGAAGCCTAGTTAAGGTGAGCAGGGGTCAAACGTGAGTGGGATCCATCAGTGCTAGGAAAGCTGCAGGAGGCCAGAAATTTCACTCACGTTTTTGCTACCTGATTTCCGAATAAACTTGGGCCAAAGCAAATCTTAAGCTTAGAGAGAAAATACCACTGATGCTTCCTTGACTTGTTTGTTGAAGATCACGCTGTGCCAATCAAAGATGCCTGACTGGTATCGCTGGGACTGATCCCTTCTACTTACTGAAGGGCTAAAGGACAGCACATTTCTCACCTTGTTTGTCAAAGCACTTGGCAGTGCTTCCCACGGTCCCACAACCCACAATTGGGGAAGAAATATGGCTTGCCAAATTTCAGCTGCTGCTAACAATGCATTAAAACAGAAACCAGATCAACATAAAGAGCCCGGATGGATTTGCAGAAAGGTTATCATATGGAGAATTTGATCCAGGAAACACTACAGAGACTGACTTCAAAGCAGCAACCTCTGAGTGAAGCTGAATTAGCACACACTGCAAAAAGCCACCCTAAGAGCTGCAGGTGGATTAATTCCTATAACAATTGCCACTGCTTCCTGAGAGAAACTCTGCTCCTTACTCACTCTTTAAAAGGATGGTATTAAAATGCATACCCCTATGGTATATATGTGTCTAATGATATTTGGGACTGGTAAATCACATTACAAATAGGCAGCACATCTGTAGTGCTGGCTTGAGAAACTGAGCTTTGATGGAGGACTTTGCTACCCCATTTTAGGTGTGTGCTACAACAGTTAGTTGGAAAAAAAGATTTTATGCAAATCAGGTACAGTAAGTTCTGTAATAATCTTTAGGCAAATTAAGTGCTCATTCTTGAAAGACTGATTATATATTTTATCTTCCAACAAGTAAGTGCTGCTTTTTTTAACACTGTTTTCATTAATACCTCACTTCCCCTTTTCTCCTCCTTAGTTTTAAAGGGAATGTTAAAGCATTTCAAAAGGTGCTAAATTGACAGCTTTGTGTATTGCTATTTTCTGTCCTTAGCACAAACACAGCAGTGCTATCTTCCCAAGCCACCCAGTCTTGATCTGCAAATACTGTCCAGAACTACCTTTACAACAAGGAGTTCAGTCCAAAAAAGCATTTGCTTTCTCTGATGCCTGGTCAGCCAGCAGAAGTACTACATGGATCGTGAAACCATGTGGGGATCATGTAAATTGTAATTATAATTCACTCCAATGAACAGAAGACTGCGACTTGGTACTCAATTTGATCAGACTAAAAACTACAAGGTAGAGGACATTTTAGTTCAATATAAACACCAAGGACCTCTATTGAGAAGGCTTCAGTGTGCCGTTCAGCCCACGCTCTTCAGAGTCATTGAAAGCCCATTGACAAGAAAGGAAAACTTGCAGCTTTCATGTCACCAGCATTTTAGCCGGTGGACTGGAAGCCTCCTGGAAGTGCTGCCATTCTCTGCAACAAGGAGGCTGCAGATGGATTTTCATCCACAGAACCTGTGCAGCCAGGGAGCTGGAGGCCTCATCCCTTACTCAAAGCAGTGTCCACACCAGAGCCTCTGCTCTGGCATGAGCAGCTGCCCCACCATCTGCTGGGGAAACTGCCCTGCAGCACACTGCCACTGTGCCTTAGACGTACACTGATATGAATCTGATGGAGGTGCCTTCTTTGCACCCTGCTGCATGAACTGTTGTGCAAACTGCTGCATGTGCTGGCTGCCTCTGCTTTCCTTCTAACATTCCTCTACAGAATCTAATTCACATCAGAAGGATGTTACCCTTCACTGTTTTTTTCTGAACTCACGACCAGGGTACATGTTGTTAAACAGTTGCTGCATGTCAGAATGAGCAAAGCAATCTGTCTGCATCTCCTTTTACATTTCAGGTAAGAAGCACCTTGAGATTAAAGGCTTTACGGAACAACCAGCAAAATGACCATTCCTTTTAATTTAGAAGTACTACCAGTGTATTCACCTTGGAAACTAACACTACTAATAGGCCTAAAAATCCCTACAGCTGTAGGCAGGGCCATTTGTAGAGTAAAAGCAGTAATACAGCTGCATTTTCTGCATGTTCCTAGAAAAACACAGAGAACGAGATCAGAAACTAGTAAACCAAGGAGCACCATTATAATTTACTCGTTGAGGAACTTCTGGGAAAGGAACAGCTGGCAAGAGAGTGTTTATGTGTCATCTGAAGGATGATACCTTCCACCAAGGCAGCCTAATCCATAAAGAGAGCAGCAGGATATCAGAGCTGGGTGCATAATAAATTGGAATCCTTGAGTGAGTCTGAGCCCTTCTGAGACTCAAAGTGCTGGTAGCACTTTTCCTCTTACAAATGAGAAATTATGACTATTAACTGAGACATGCTGCTGCACAGGATGCACTCCAAGGCAGCCACAGACGGCTCATTAATTGTTACTGTAGGTTGGAAGGAGGAAGAAGTATTGTATGAGCTAAACAAAGACCAATACCCTGTAACACCACAAAATACACAAGAGCCAGAGATAACCATTTTCAATCAATAGAAGACTGCAATGTTCTCTGAAAAGAAAATTAACACTTCTTCTTTAATGTCACCCCTCTTTTCTGTAGATAAATACAGTGGACATGGCATATCTGACTTAAAAGGAACTCTATCACTTTCTCCACACATACCTAATTGTTGACGAATTTGTTCTCGTTGTTTCTGATGCATGAAGTACATACTACATATCGAAATAGCAGTGTCAATCTGCTCTCACCCCTGTGACTGTACTAATGTCAGGGAGGTTATATATAGGTGTTTATCTATAGAATTTCCACAGTGCCAATCACTGAAGCACTTCAGCACCTCAGGAGCATTGCTAAACATACCCTCACAGCAGCCCTGATCTGTAGTGGCAGGATATCCTATCCACATTTTAGAGGAGGGCAAGATGGAGATGGAATGCCTCACTTGAGGTCACATAGGGTACCGCTATGGAGGAATGGAGAATCACATTGTATTCCTCAGTTTCATTTCTGGGTGTCAGCCTGAGATGAGCAAGCACCAAATTCGTAGTAATAACAAAATTCTGGTATGAAATCCTACCTCCTCATTCAAGTTTATAGCTCTGAGACATCTTGGCCCTTTCAACAGCATTCAGCTTTTACCTTGACTGACCCTCTGTCCTGATTCCCCTCTGCTTTGGGAGGCTTCTTCACTTGCCTCCCTCTGAGCTGTCTCTCTCCCATCTGAGTTCCTGCTGCTTCAAGCTGCTTCCTTGTAACTCCCATCCTACCAGCCCAAGTGATGGCTCTGTGCTCTCCTGGCCCTGATTCAGCAGCTCCCAGGGTGACATATCCCTGCTTCCGTGTTGGCCTCTTTCAATCACCACAGGTCTTCCCCTCACATCCATCAGGACATTTGGCAGGCACAGACAATGCCTTAACTTGACACATCAAAATCTTGGTCACTCAGACTTGAAACAAGACCATAGCAGGGATGGGCCCAGCCGGGATGGGACATATCTGGAATATCGGAATTGTGCAAAACCAGGGTTGCATTGCAAGTGGAACAGTATTGCTACATGTTTAATTTTCTTTAACTTTCAATTTTTTCTTAACTTCAATATAAATGCTTTTACTGCATGCCATATATCCAGATATCATTAAATACATGCCAAGTCCAATGTCACATAAGTCACCTCTCTTCTTTTGCTGGGATCCCTTAACTAGGCTTTCTCTTCTTTCCATGCTGTGCCCAAAGTCCCCAGTCAGCTCCTGACAATGTGCACTGCACTATTGTTAGGAGGCTTTGAAAATACAAGAGACTCCAACAAAGCTCAGGTTCTGTGTACTCAGCACAGCTGACCAAACCCTGTGGACCCCAATTTTACTTTCAACCTCAAGCCCTTATTTTTGCCACAAAATCCTTAGAAAAAACTCACTGCTAACAATGTGAAACACAGATGCATGTACACCCTGTCCAAGGATCATTCATTAATCACTATGTTACACTTTTTCTACATTTTTCATTCAGCTATTTGCTTCTTACCAGTTAGAAACCACTTGCCCTAGAATTTCTTAATTTGCAGAAAGGTTTATCTAGGCAAAGAAATACGTTCTTGGATCTTATAATTATCCTTAAAATCAATGTTTATACACACGCACCTACATGTATCACCAAGATTTCATTTGCACAAATGAATGCTAATGGTTTATGCAGGTCATGCTGAAAAAGTGCTAATAAAGTCATTGAGCCTCACGGATTCCTAGCACAAAATATCTCTAAAGAAAGCTTGCAGATGTATTTTAGCAATGTTTTAGAACAATTTTACTCATATGGAAAATAGTATTCCTCTCCTTGAAAAGTCATCTCCTTCCATATCGTTAATCCATATCTCAAAAGGAGAAAAAAATTTACACCAATATGTTTTCTAAATCTCTTTAACTGACTTGAAAAATTTATCTGTACATAATGTGTGCCATGTTAAATTCTAGTATCTGGCAATTTCCCAGGGCTAGCACTAAGGCTTTTGCAGAAGGATATTTTTGGATTCATGATAGCCAAAGTATCCTCTTTCTAACCCGAAGACATTGGATTCTGAATCTGTCACTGGTCCAGGACTGAATATTGCTTGTCCTGGCCTTTGCGCCAGTATAATTTGGGGAAAGAAATTCCACATTTGGGAAAATAAAAAACCCACTATTTGGCAGTTTCCTTTTCAAATGGTGGCTCTTTGATGCTATTTGGAAATTTAAAATCTTGGAAGTGGTTACTGAGGAGATGGATTTATTGGGTGTTGTGCAGGTGAAGTAGCCAAAGGTCAAACTTTAATCTATCACATGATGACTGCAACTATCTGCAACTTGATACAAACAATTTATCTCACAGATGTTGTAATTATCATTATTTATTTATTTACGTTATACAAGCAAACTCCTTTAATAAATAAGTCTAGAGGATGTAACTCTTAAGCTTTTTTGTTCTCATATTACAGAAAGCAGTAGCAGACTAACATGAGCACAGTTGCCTTACTGCACCCAGTGATCTGCCTGTAACCAGTTTTGCCTGAGGTACATTGCCTTGTGCCTTCTAAACAGTAGGCACTTCACTGCAAGGCAGAGGTGTATGAGGGAAGAACTTCTCAAGCAACAGTGCACATGCCCCTGGTCAAAGCAGAGTCTAGAGGCACCACAGTATTAGTAAGACCAGCAGTGACGTGCTTTCAGTGGGACCTGTTTGTGAAGGGGCAGACAGGGCAGCAGGTACGGCTGGAAAACTTGTTGAGGGGTAAAATCAGTTTGCTCAGGAAGGCAGGAGAAGAAAGACAAAGCAGCCTTGCTTGTGTGTCTCCTAAAGCTGCTTCTACTCTGCAAAGAAGGCATGTAAGCAAACAAGCCTGGGGAACATCCTGAACTGAGGTCTTCTGTCATGAAAACACAGACATTCCCTACTTGCTTTCCCCACTGTATGACACACTTTATTTAGGAGAATCATTCTGCTTCAAATACAATTAGTTCTAAATGCTCTTGTTCATGTTAAAACAATTGGTATTTTGATTGATAGTAAATGCCTACACACCATAGTAAAGGCAGCAATGTCGGACACAAACACATTACAAAATCTATAACCTGACCCTTTAAAGTCTGACTTGAACCATCAGATTTGACTTAAGAGGCTAGTTACAATAGTGCTTCATGCAAAAAGCATTAGGTTAATGCTGGATTAGGCAAAGTTGCCAAACACACCCCATCATAATTAATCAAGAATATTTCAAAACCAGATCACCTCCAAGAGGTTATTGATTTCCTGTCACGACACGTTTTCCTCATGAGGTGCTACAACGCTATGTATCTGAGATGTGCTGGCGTGTATTTTTCAGTGACTAAGCCCTGATCTATCTTCCTGGATTCCTGCCACTGGTGCACGGACATCTGCAACTACTCATGTTTGACAGTCTCATGCATGAGCTATGTGGCTTCCAACTTGGATGGGATTAGTAAAGGAGACTTTCTGAATACTTCAAATGTAATTGAAAGCAGATAAATACAAGGGTCTCAAGAGGGTGGCATACTTTTTACAAATGGAATCACATTAAATCACGCATATATATGCTTAAACTGAGAAAGATCTCAGTGTTAACCAGTACAGTATGCAAGAAAGTGTTTGCCCTTGTTCTTAAATATGTATGAATCCTGATAACGTTACCTCTTCCTAAAATCTAAATATACTGCATGGCTAAAGTGTGGTTTAGACAAGTGTGGAAAGGTACACATTTGGAGAGTAGAGCTGGGGAAAAGGAAGATATTCAGAGACTGTCAGGTGTTTTGCCTTTCACCCATGCTTGAACTATGACATTCATGTCTTCTGTGAACCATCTCTGCCAAGTGATGAGAGCTGAAGACAAAATATACATCATGTAACTCTAGATTATGCTGTTACAGTGTCAAATGTCAAAAAATAAGAAATTGTGTTTTCTTTTAGAGCAAAATTCAATGACATCCCTTACATAGAACACATTTCTATTTACCCGTTTTTCTTGGTAAATGTGGACATTGATCACTGACATCGTAATCCATAAATGTATTTCTGTACATATTTACTGAATACTGTAAAAGAGAGGATGTCAATAAAACTGACATTAACACTGCTTGCAGTGCTGTACATTTCCTTACTTTTTTTAAGACTATGAACTCTGCAAACATATGTAATCTTGCTTTAATGCAGATAACGCAGAGCTTGATAAATTTTTTAATGGGAAATGGCCTGCTATTTCCTGCTGTCAAATACCTGTTTGAGAATTGCAGTGATTGATAGGCAATATATGAGCAACACAAGAGGACTGCGATACTGAACATATGTGGTAGCAAAGGGCTTCAAGAAGATCAGATTGCAGTGGAGCTGTGATACCCATACTATCAAAGCTATGGGCTTCTCTGGTTTGTCTTGCAGAGCCTGGCCTGATTTTTCATGTTCAGCTTAACTTTGATTTGCCTGTCACTACTTCTCTCACTAACAGCCAGGCTGATTTCAGTGAACTACCAGTGACCTACACGGTTCTTCTATTTTGGACGTGAAACAGGAAGAAGAGCTGTAGATGAGATACGATTCTTCACACCACATGGTAGCATTTTTCATAGCAAGAAGGGGAGCAGAACTGTCACATGTGTAAGGTCAGTGGTTCCTGGCAGAGCAGTAGGTGAGTGGGAGGGTTGCAGTGGGATGAGGTCTGATGTCTCCTACTCTGGAGAACCCTGGAGGAAGGAGGGCTTCTTACTCTGCCTGGTTTCACAGTTTATCTCATGGAATAAAGTCCTTGAGGACTTCTGCTCCAGCCTCACAGCAACAGAAATCAGCTGAGATCTTAAGTATTTAATGTGAAGTACCCCTTGGTCTCCTTCTCAGGACCCTGATAAATGTGGTCTGAGAAGTTAATCAGTTTGGTGATACTCGTGTCATAATACATTTTCCTGGTACTAGAAAATACCTGTATTCCCCTATTGTCACAGGGATTCAAGACAGAACTTTCTTTGCAGCATCTGCTCACAAAGTTGTACAATCAGTCATCTGTAAAGTTTTGCCAGCTGGTCTGATAACTTCTGTGCTGGGGGTGGATGTCAGCATTGAGACTGAGGTCACCTACACATTCAAGTGGTTCATGACACCTTCTTGAAACACAAGAAACATCTTTTTTAACTGTGAGGGTGATTGAACACTGAAAGTAGTTGCCCAGAAAGGCTGTGGGGTCTCCAGCCTTGGTGATATTCAAAATCTGACTGGACGCTGTCCTAGGCCACTGGCTCTAGCTGACCCTGCTTGAACAGGGGAATTGGACAAGACAATCTCCACAGTTGCCTTCTCACCTCAGCAACTCTATGATTCAATGACCCTATGTCCCTAATATCCTGGCTGTTATGGTCATTGGCCTTTACATACAATCTTGTCAGCCCTCAGTAACACTTCTTCCATCTCCCTGCCCTGGCCAAACCTGGTTCTGTAAAAAGTTGCTGCATTTTGTACTTGGTCTTTAATACTATCCCCTTGGTTCTCTGGGGTGAAAGCAGAAAACGAAAACTGAACCACCCTGACCTACATTATTCCCACACTGTGCACTTCAGAAGTCTCTCTTGATCTCTGAGTATTTTCTAATTAGTCCTGTAACTGTCACCATTTGTAGCTGAGGGACAGATAGATGACAGGAAGGCCCCAGTTCTACATGTGGTTTCCTCAATGTTAATGATCACATTGTGTGTGAACATGTGTTTGAGGTGGAAGATTATGGGAATGCCTTTCAGATGAGAATGGATCGGCCAGTCACTATTTTGCACATTTCCTAATGTTAGATGTAACATTGTTCTGTTGCAGCTAAAACACTTGGAGTCACTACAAGTGCAAGAATTGCAGAGTAAACCTTTACAAACAAGCAAGATCACAATGTATGTATCACTGAAGAGGAGTAACAGTGATCCTGAGCTGCCTGAGACTATCTGATTGACAGAGGCCTTATACTGCAGAATGGCAGCTGTTGGAAAGGGGAAAATGCACATTTAATTAAGAGCAGTCCAACTCCACAGTAGTGGTATTTTCCCCTGGGAGGGAGCAGTAAGGATAACCTCACTGCTAAGGGAAAGACCAGAGAATCATCCCAAGCACACACAGCTGGAGTGCAGGTGTGGAAGCCAGCATGGTGGGCACAGGAAGCTAGGCAAGAGAAGGAAATCTCTTGAGCAGAGATTTTAGATTTGGGTCTGCACCAAGTCAGGACAATGATATGGTGGAGAAAAGCAAGGACAGCCTGGTAGAGGACTGAGTTAAGAGCATTGCAAAGGCATGCCAGAAAGAAAAGGGACTTGTGTAATACTGCTGGTTTATTCATCGCAGGCTTCCCAGGGTAATTTTTTTTTCCCACCAATAGGGTTGTCTTTCCTGCAAGCCCCCAGAACCACCACTAGGCAAGCAGTTAGGCACTGCTGCTTAGGGGCACTCACGTATAATTCACTTCTGCAAATTTCTACGTGGGATCTTGTGCCACTGTTATTTTCAGCAAGAACAGCTAAGTGACTGAACCCAGCCCACTTGATTGGCAGCAGTGCTGGGCAGAAAGGGTACATAACGCACATCCACACCAGGCTCTGTGCTTAGCACTTTTGTTTCTCCTCTGCTGCTGCTGCTGCTGTGGTACATCTTTAGTGGTTTGCTAAACCTTGCATTGGCATTTCTGCAGAATGTACCTATCAGTACACTGGTATTAGTGTTTTAACACTTGACCTATTAGCCCACCTTGTTGAGCAGTCTTCTTTAGTTCTATAATCAACTTCTTAATGCTCCCTACTATAGAGCAAAATCAAAACATAAAGAAAAGCCTGTTGCACTGATGAAATGTCCAAGAGCCCTGGAAATACTATAAAAAGACTTGACACTATACTATGGTCCTTAGACAAATCCTAAACTTTAAGCAGCTCTCCATTCTCCAGTGCATGATACTGCCTTCTCATCTCAGGAATATCACTTACCATTTTGCCATTTCACTAAAAAAAAAAAACAAAAAAAAAAACCACAAAAAAACAAACCACCCCCCCCCCCCCCCCCAAAACGGCAGCAAAACAAACCAAAACCCCAGACTTCTTAGCAAACTGGGACAAAGAGTACATGAAGAGATGCTTGGTAACCCAGAGCCACTACGGGATGAGCAGGAATTGCCCCAATGTAAGTCCTTGATGGTGGTATGAACATTAGCCTTATTAATAATTAAAATAACTTCCTATTGTCAGTATGCTTTATGAACACTTCAGTTAACCCCTATAAAATTTCTGTGAGACAGTGGAGAAAAAAATAAAGCATTTTGTCAGCAAAGAAAGAAACAGCATCTTGTCTAACCCAAGGCGATAGGCAGTCACTGATGGATTTTGCATTGGAATGTGGGTGTTGGTGATGCTTTTGGTGCGCAGCCTACATCACCACACCGGTCCCCTGTCAGGAGGTCAAAGTCAGAACAGTTCTGGTAGAAAGTCCACGGCTACTTATGGGCTTAAATGTACTGACCTCATACATTCATGGCAGCAAGAGAAGAAAATTATGTGGATAAAATCCAACAGTTTAGGCTCCCAATCAAAGCAGATTATTTCAAACCTTTATATTAAATGTGAAGCCACCTCCCTCTCTAAATGTCAATGTAGACATGCTAGAGAGAACGCAAAAAGGCCAGAGGAATACTTGGACTGTTGCCTGTGAACTTTATTCTTGTTCTGACCCCTCTCTGCTGGTGAAAGCAGAGAACAACTGGGAGCTTAAAACTAATGGACTTCAGCTTCACAGCAACTTTAGACAGGGTTCATGAATTTGAGCTCAGGCTTAGCAACATGCATCCCAGTGACTCATACAGTTGATATGCAAGGGGCATGCCTTTGGCTAGGCATATATTGAGAAACAGAAAGGATGCAGGAGTAGCTTTGGGAGCCAGGAACATCACAATGGTATTTGGGAAGGAGACTCTCTACAGTTTCCAATCTCCTCTTCCCAGGAAATGTTGACAATACCTTTAGGAAAACATACAAGCCTGAAGAAGCTAACAGAAACTGCATTTTGGTGTCCTCCTCCAGTATGCCTTCGGATGGGATCAAGGGGCTGAAATGACTCTAGCCACATTAGTGGATGACCTCACGGTGGCTATGTACATACTACAAACCTCCATGCCACAACTGCTGTCTAAACAAATACTCCATCTCTCCCACACAACAGCTGGGAACCTAGCAAACACCAACCAGCCTCTAGCACTCCTGTAAGGCAGGAAAGCACTGCCAGTGTTTTAAAAAGAGAACTGAGCTATCAAAACTGTAAATCTGCACACAGTACATAAGCAGCAGCATTTAGAACTGCACCTGGATCCTTCAGGAAACCTGCTCTACTGATCCTTCTCTTCTGGTAGCTGAGACACAAGCTTCTTCCCCGAGGCAGAAGGTTCTTCCTCCGTGCCAGGAGGAAAGGGCATGAGGGCACCCACCTGAGCTCTACTTCACAGCCTGGTGATGGTGACTGGGAGGCATAATGCTGCAACCACTCCCTTCACCTGAGAGGGACTGAAGGACCTCTCCGACGTACTTGGCGAGTATACTTTACAGATGATGGACTGTTTTAGCCAAGAATTGGAGAGGCATTCTCACTGTGCTTCTGGGATAGGTCAACAGCTCCTCTACACAGTAAATCCTTGTCTGAGAGTTGAGAATTGCAGACATTGCATTAAATCAATTATTTACTGCTGCTTTTGTGGGGAGAGGATAAATACAAAAATCTTTTTTTTTTTTTTTGAGAAATTAAAGTAATATGGATTTATTTAGGCTTTCTTTTTTAATCTTTAAAGAAACCCACACTTCTAGTGTTTCCCCTTAAAATAAAAACTAATTGAAGTATTTATTTGATTCCACCCGAAAAGCCATTTTTCTTTAAAAAGTAGTCCGAATCTAGTATGTGGCAAGCTCTGGTGGTAACGTTATTGACCAGTGATGTTGAAAACATGTCCTAATGACTACCAGTATTCCTTTGTGGAGAAGAGATGCACCTAGTGAGACTGATATATATGTGAAACAGGAGAAAATACTTGGAAGATCTTGCTAAAACTGATTTTTCATCAAGGATATTAGCACTCTATTTGTCAAAGCATTTAGAAAGCTCCTTAATTCTACTGGACTCATTGCTAATGTGCTGCCTATACTGGGGCAGTAATAATTTCCCATTTAATAGGAAGCCACATTCTTTCATTTTGTGTGAGGATCTGCAAATGGCAGTCCATTCATTTATCAGTTCCAGATGTATTTAATAGTCTTTCAAACTGAAAGTGGGAAAACAAAAATCAGATTAATTGTAATACAGCAACAGTCTTCAGCACATTATGCCATGATTTAAACCCTCTAAGGACTCCTAAATCACTTCAACTACCATTTTGGCGCCTTGTTTGTATGGAGAGCAGGGAAACCTCCAGTCCTGACTTTATTCAGGATAAGCCACCACCACCTGAAGGGCTCCTTTTCTTATTTTTCATCTGCCTTTTCTCTACAAAATCTCTCTTTTCCTTTCTGCTTCCAGCCTCACATTGCCTGGATGCTACTCTGCTTCTCTATTTGGGCTGCACAGACTGAAGATGGATGTTAACAAGGGCTTAATCAGTGCATGTCCTGTCTGGCTTTTGGTAGGGAAGAAATTCCCTGTCCTGTTCTGTCTTCCTTCTTCATGCTCTGTTCCAGTACCAGACACAAGAGGAGCTACCACTTCATTCATTACCATAGGAAAAATTGGGCTTCCCAGAGACAGTGCAGCTGTGAAGCCCTCCAAGGTGGACAGATCATGAAAGCTGGAGAAAAAGCATTCTTGGTTAAGGATACTCAAGTTTAAAATGTGGAGTGGCAGAAAAGTAAATGAAGCACATCATCTGTGTTTTTAACACTATGAAAGGCAGTATTTTCTCAGTCTTCCAAGGACAGGATAAAAAGAAAAAGGAAGCAGTGGCAGAAACCAAACCAACCAACCACTCAGGGAACATAAAGGGCAAGGCAAAGAGCAGAAACCACTTAGAGACAATGCACTGCACATCACAAATGCAGTGCATTGCAGTTAATATGGCAGAAATATGCAGTTAATATGGCATTGCAGTTAATACAGCAGCTCTTGCAATTAATATGGCAGAAACTATTTTTGCTCCCTGCTAGCTTCTCAGTGAGAGATGGGCACCTTACCTTGTATCTCAAGCGGGTGTATGTGAGGCAAAAGCATATAGACAGACATAACAGAACAGATGGAGAACATATGAGTCAAAATGAGCTCTGTAAACAGACGTTACAGAAGAGGATAGGTGGAAGAAGATTTTTTTATTAAGTGCCCTTAGCATTTCCTTAGGAGCCTATTCCTTTAGCATAAGAAAACAGTACTTCTTGTAAAGAACTGAAAAATATTTGTTATACTGATTGCTTTGGGAGAGATGTTAAGTTTTGGGAACCTGATAAGATGAAAGCTCTCCACTGCTAATGATATTTGCGTAGGATGTAACTTATCCTGAAGGCTGACACAGGCTGACTACGTAACACACAAGCTGTATATTTCAAAGAAAAGATATACAGCTTTCCAGCATTTTCTCATGTCTGTTTCAACTCTTCGTTCTTTTTAATCTCTTTTTAAGAAAGAATGAAAGATGAGGAAAGTCTGTGGATCACAGAATCATAGAATAGTTAGGGTTGGAAAGGACCTTAAGATCATCGAGTTCGAACCCCCTGCCATGGGCAGGGACACCTCACACTAAACCTTTTTTTCTTTTTTTTTTTTTAATTTGCAGAAATGAAAAGGAGAAATCATGGGCAGAAGGATAAAATGGGAGGAAAAGACCCCACAATTGTAAAAATCCAAACCACTGAAGTTTATGTTTTGATGAAAAAAACAGATTTAGACAGCAATTATGAAAATGAAGGTTCTAGGTAAAGACAGCAGCTCATTTTCTGTTGGAATAGCTTTTAATTATTCTATTCAGCTTTTGGTACTTTCCACCTATAAAGTGCCTGTCAGTACAAAATTTTAAAACTCATCATGTTACATAATGCACTTTAATGATGCACCTTAGAAATGGACTTTAATAACTTCCATACAGAAATACATTAGTGTATCTTGCACACATAAAACTCCTACCATTTTAAACCTAAGATAGCAGCAATCTTAAAACGTCATGCACCTCCAAAATAGCAGATGTTGTTGATTTCACTGTAAGCATGTATTTAAGAGAGCTACACGGATCTTCTTAAGATCCTGATGATGTAGATTGGTTTCTTGAGGTGCAACATCTCTTTGTAACATTTTTAGAAATAAAAGAGCTGTTAAGTTTTTGTTAAAGCCTATGTTCAAGCACACAGTAAATACACGTGCTTCCTGGAAGGTCGATTATTCTCAAGGTCTTCACTCAAAGATGAGGTTCTCTAAGATTTACTCACCTTTCCCTCCTTTCTCTTCATCATGTGTGAATTCTGACATTTTTTTGCTCAAATGATTAGTTAACTCGAAGGCAGTGTTGCTATATTTTACCTACCTAAGGAATGGCCAGCAAGGAAAGCTTTATTTCCCTCAAAGCCATGTTGCTGCAATATTGTATTGCATTTGATACAGTCAAATAACTCTTACAGTCCACATACAAATGGAAATGATGCTGTCTCTTCTCAAATAATCTTTTTCACAATGGCTGGATTATCTAAACCCACTTAGATAACCTTGGTACAGTTTAGATATACAACAGAATTCAGCACAGTAAGTGTTTTTTGCCAAATGTTATTTTTTAACACTTCCTCCTATGAATCCTAAACCAATTTTTGTTATTCATCTCACTAACCATTCATGGATGAATGGCAATTGCTGAATGTCTTAGAAACAACACCTTGAAAATGTCATTCAAATCAATTTTTCAACAGCATGAGAGGCTAGGAGGTAATTCACACTTCTTTTATAATAATATTCTATAAGAGGTACTGTAGTCATCTGCTTTCCCGCCAACCCCTCCAAAAGCAGAAGATTATAAATTCACTCTGATTTAGCACAGCCAAATGTACCAGGCGGAGAAAAACACTGCAGACAGAATACGCTACCAAGACTGGTAAATTATGAGAAAAGCCACCTCCATTGTTGCCCCCAAACTAACCTGTGCCTCACAGCTCAGCAAAAGCATGGGAGAAGAATTCTGCAAGCCAAATCCAGAAAATGTCTTTCCTTCTGTAAAGGGCCAGCAGCGTCCAAGCCCAGCATCTTCAACACTTCTTTTTAATATGAGGAGCTCAGAACACTGCTTTGGCCTCCTAAGTATTAGCTACTGATTAATACCAGTATAGTCTTCCTGAAGGGGTGTACATACCTTAAGGATTTGCTGAAACTCTCCTGATCCTCAGATGTCAAGACAGCATTATTCCAGCATTTTCTCATTTTCAACTCTGCTATGATTCTAAAAGTAGCAGCAACTCAAGCCCCATGGCTGAGACAAGGAACTAGAGACCCTATGGCTAAAAGGCTGTTTCATCTTTTCAAGCAGCAAACGGTGAATAAGGAGGTACCAGATAAGAGGTTCATACCACAAGATCCGTCCTGCATCTGACACTTTAGATCAGTTGCTGCCTGACACCTTGTCCCCAGAGCACCCTAAAACAAAGCAACAGCAGATTTGAACCATGGCTGAGGAATGTTCGAAGCAACAAAACTCAAAACTAAATCTTTTCAAAGACTGCCTGTGTAACTGAAACTGTATGTAAAAAAGCACCAGCACTGCTATTGCTAAGCTAATATCTATGGAGTGTTCTACATACACAGGCTAAGACAGGCCAAAGAAATAAAAAAAAGAGGGGGAAATATTGCCTCTTTTCTCTAATCAGACATGCAGACCAGGCATCTTCCTGTAAGTCAGCTCCTTTCAGGCAAAACCTCTGATAAATCTTACAGCTAAGGGCAAATTCACTTTTTAGCATAACATTTGAACCTGAGCTCATTGCTTCTGGTGACTTCACATGAAGGATGCTGGCACCACACAGTCAAGGACACTGTAGCTCAAACTCCTCTCAAGGTGGATGCTGCATAATCTCTCTCATTTGATGTAGAGAACTGAAGGCACTTGCTGTAAGCCTCAGCCTGACAGGGCTGCTGGAAAGGGTGCAAACTGCTGTACACAGGGCCTTCTCCAACTTTCCTGGTCAGAACAGTTTAACACTGTCAGCCTGATCAGCGCCTCATGTAGGCAAAGATTTATCTTCCCTTCCATCACACCTGGGAGGAACAAAGATGACTTGAAGGCCAAAAAAAAAAAACCCAACCTTTTTCAATCTTTCTGGTTTTCAGCATGTTCTAGACAATTCACACGGTCTTCATCATGCGGCTGAGGAGCTCATCTCATGCTCACCTGAAGATACCCTATTCCCCATAGCTCATGTGTGAGCACTCTGTGCTCACATGTTCTCCCATGTGCTGGAAGACATACCCAGAGAGAGAAGAGGAGCTTCTATGGTGCCTAGTTTCTGGGCTGCGGCAGGGCCACACAGGTCCTTCTGGTAAACCAGGGGAGCTTCAGAGACTGCCCAGCTGGACAGTAAAGTCATGATATCTCAAGAGTACTTTTTAAAGTGAATTGCTCATGTTGTTTATAGGTTTGGACCTCACCATTTTTAAAGCAGTTGAAGATTTAACCTCCCCATGGTGCTCCCTAGCAGCATTGCAGCAGCTATTGAGCTGCTTGCATGTTGTCTGCCTGTCCCATTGGAGAGTATTTCCTGTTAAAAGAACTTTTGGCACGGCTGCTTCATTTTGCACAGGGAGCAGAAAGTCGATGCACAGATTAGCAATCAATTTTCTAAGAAGTACCCCACAAATCAGGCCTCCTCTCTCGGCTTGCCTTCACATTTCTGCTGGAGCCTCTATAATTAATTTAAACACATACAAGCACTTCTCCTCCTCTCCTTTTTGATGCGAGCTGTTCCAACAGTCTGTGCAGCGAAGCTGCAGCAATTTCAAAGGCTTCCGCTCCCTGTGCAGAAGGGAGCAGCTGCAGGAATAGCTCTTTGAAGAGGAAATGGCACCCAATGGGACTGGCAGGCGGCTCTGAGCTGAGCTCAAACAGCCCCCAGAGTCCTTGGGAGCATCTGAGGACATCAAAAGAGGAAAGATCGAGGCTCGGAGAAGCCTGAGGAATTAATTTAAAAGACTTCCCCCTCCCCCCTGAAGCTTTCTCCTATGCAAGCAGCAGGGTCTGAGAGGAAGAGTCTTCCTCACGTTTGGCTCAGATGATCCTACTCACACTGAAAGGCTGGAAGTAAGGGCTGAACATGAGGGTGGCTGCATTCCTGGTTTATTTATTAAACTGTAAGTGTATAAATATGTATACAAACACAAACATATCTATAAAAATTTTGTATTCCTGTGCATTATTAAAAAGCTACTATATGCCTATTAATATAAATAACCATACTACCATATTTCAAAGTGACTATAAACCACTCATCAGGCTTCATGCATGTTTAACTGGTTAACTGATGGACTCACTGATGTGATTCATCTCAATGAAACGGTCCTCTTTTATGATGATTGCAAATATATTCCTGTTAGTGCAGGGCATGCTTTCCTACTATTCTATTTAAGTGATTTATAGCAAATCCAATAGACTAAATAAATAAATAAACAAATGTTTATTTCATCTATATGAAATCGTGCACTGGTACCTATGGACCCTTTCTGTCCCCAAAGTGCGTAACACCACTGACTTAGAGCTGAACTTTGTCACTGATGGAAATTTCTAGTGCTGATTTAACAGGCTTCAGACCTAATGGGAATATATCCAGTGAAGCCCGTGCTGCTCTTGCAGGACTACCCCAGCTGAGGGGCAGTTCAAACAGCAGTCAGTTTTCAGTAGCAGGACCACAACAACAGCATGAGACTAAATGCATGTTCTTTTCTGCATGCTTCCCTAATTACTTACATATAAATAGATGCCATTTTACTACACTCTGCTACCATGTGTAACCAACATGTTGTCTAGAAAAAGAACTGACAACACATCCTGCAAATGCTGCTTCTTTGTCACATTGCACTTATTTATATACCCCTGGCATCAAACTTCTCTATCTTTGTCCTCTTAACTGGTGAATTCTGCCTTTCCCCATCAACTTTGTATCACTCTTCTCACTTTTAAATGTTGCTTTTGGACAAATTTAAGTTCATAGCCATACAAGCCTGGGTTAAACTGTGCACAGACCTACTGTGCGTACCTATTTATGCCTCACTTCTGCACATCCACGGGCAGAGATGTGGAGAGCCCCTTTTTTTTGAGGCCATGCTGAGTCTGGCAGCACAACCCTGCACCCTGGCAGGAACTGCCCTCAAACAATTTTGCTCTATTAACGGTTTTGCTCTGCTATTAACATTATGACTCATTGCTCTGATATCACCCAAGAAATTATGATAAAGCACTGCATTGTGGCTATTTTCTTATATATTGCAATGAACTGAATAATGAACTTTATTAAAAACACTTCACCTTTCCTAAGCATATAGGCTACTTAACTGAGTTACCACACAATGTGGAAAATAATATAGGGAGCTAAGATGAGATCAGGTGAATAATTCTCATTTGCATTTTTCTTTAGAGCAAGGTTTGCTGATACTGCTTGACACCTCACATCTTAATTGCATTTTTGAGTTCTGATAGGGTTACTTGTTAAGAGACAAAAACTCCACAGCCAGTTGTTTATACTTCTGACAGCAAAATTAAAATGCAGAGCGGGAAATAAACTGAAATGGTCTCTACTTGAATAGAATATAAACATTCTGCTTAATTAGGTCACTAAGCATATGCTTGTTTACTTGGATATTTTCTCTCTGGCAGTTCATTTCTGGGTAACACAACCACCTCACTGAGATAGTGGAATTCCCATGGCAGATAACATGAAGTTGGTAATTCTGGGGTCGTGATTATTAGCACTATTTCAAGTACCTCAGAATGAAGAAAGCTAGAGTGCGAGAGCAGTACATGACTTGCATGTCAGGTTGGTATCTACCAAAAGACAGAGCCATTACATACAAGGAGCTCTTACAGCATTCTGAATTTCTGCCTGTCCCTGATTTACCTTAGTTGATTGCAATGCAGAGGAGGGTGTAGAAACTAGTGAGGCCTATTCCATACATATGGAAAATCTTCCCATGTTGCAAACCAAGAGGCACAAGCAATATTGCCGCCTACATTCACCTCAATCACTGTATAATCTTTTTTTGAAGGGCTGGGGGAGAGAAGCTTGAAAGTCTTGAGTTGTTCCCCGAAAGCTGAGTGAATTCGAAAATAATTATAGCTTTTAAAGAATTCAGTGCAGTTGATCTGAAAAGAAATGGCACCAGCAGCTTGGAGTGCCGGTCTATGTTCAGTGACCCCTTCCCTAAAGCTGCCTAGAAGCAAACTGAGTTCCTGGTTTTATTTCAGCTGACTACTATCAGTCCACTGTGCCCGGAAGGCATGAAAGCCACCTCTCAGTTTCTCACTCTTGGCACATGGGGCCTAGAAATCTCTGTATCAGTAGTGCACATGCTATCTAAAGCACAGCCTTTATTCTAAGAGCTGAAGAAGGCTGGTTACTAGGAAAAGATGAAAAGGCACACTTTTCTGCTGTGATTCACAGATATTTGCAAATGCTGAGGCTGAGGAAGGAAATGCTGAATCCTGGGATTTACAGGAATACCCACAGTCCTAGATACCCTGGAAAACCTAAGCCTGACCCCCCTTCTGCCTTTCACCATGTTGTCAAGTCTGTCCACAGGCTTCAATCCTCACCTCCTTTTTGGCTCTCTGTCAGAGACTCCCCTCTCTGTTGCCTTTTCTTCCTTGCATGTTCCCAGATCCCCTGATCAGCCTTTTCCTGCCCCAACAACTCACAGGGGACTCTAGATCTATCCCTTAACAATCTCTATGCTGCATCCTTATCCACTCACTTCCATGCAGTTGTTCCTTTCTTCTCCCCCACACTCACTGGATACCATCAAGAAAAGGTTAAGAGCACAGAACCAGGTTTGTAACAACTCAAAAGCAATAGATTGTCATGTGTCCACCTCTAAAAGTTTTAGATTTTGGATCCTATGCTTAAGTTTGGCTTTCCCAAGGAACATGGGACCAACACTCTGGCATGTCTCAGTGCCACAAAGGCATGAAATGACTTGAGTCCTGCCTGGGAAGAGATGCCTCTTGCACAAGGTTCACAAGGAAATCATCCATATGTTGGTATTCCACTTGTCATAGGCAACAAAGCTGATTGCCTGCTTACACATCACATCAGTTTAACCTGCTGATTGTTGCAATAAAGTTGAAAATAACTTTTTAGAAAAGTATGCTGTTTTAAAATTCTGTAGATGCATTTGATTTCTGCTACTCTGAGATGCTACAAGAAAAAATGTGAAGGTAAAAAGGGAGAGCAAATGGACCATTAACTCAAGAATAGCATTGGTCACCTTGCAAAGAACACAAAACCATGTTGCTTAATACAAGATCTTGAGCTAAATCACTGAAAGGCATACTTGCACAGACACATACGCTACTTGCAGTTCCTGTACAAGAACAGAAATCCCCAGCAATCTGGAGAGCAATATCACCAAAAGCCACAGCTGCCTTTCCTTCTCAGTCCTTTTGAGGACTGGGTGCAATTCAGTCCTCACTGAGGCTGGGCTGGGGTGCCATTACCTCTACAGGACCAATGGAACCAGTTGCCCACTTCTAACAAGCCTGCACAGAGTCTGGGGCAACTAAAGACTTCAGAAGCTTGCAGGTTAGCCAAACCTCTATAGCTTGAAAATAAAAGACACAACCCTATACAACACTATCTCTTTGCCCAAATTCAGCCTCTTGGTCTAAGGATAAAGGTGTTGGAATGCTTCTGATGTCAGAAGATATGGTTTCTGATGATCCGGTCTTTATACATGGCTGATGTATGGTTCCAAAGTTACCTCCTGAAAAATTCAGATAGGAAGGTTAACTCCTCACATGGAAAAATGCAGGCTACAGTTTTTATCATGATTAAGTTAGAAGTAATGGAAATTGTTTGGCAAACTTAACTACAAGTGTTTTTCCACACAAAGTCTATCTTTATAAAAAAACAAACTGCATTTTTCTTGCTTTGATTTTGCCCTTATCTCATTTTCTTCTACATCCATCTATGCTCTTTTTTTTGGTTTGTTTCAAGAGCACAGGCTGCTTGGAACACATATCTGGCCTTTTTTTGCCTTCAGAGGTCCAAGCACACTTCTGGTGGTGCATAAAAGAATTCAACGGTTTCCATTTCTATTCGCATTATAGGGCCAAGCTGCAACTGAGACTTAAAAAAGACCTTCTGAGATGGCCACAGCACAGACAAGTCAGCACAGGCACTGTGGAGACAGCAGATTGCTACTGTAGACCCTCCTTTTATGGGCCTCTGTGGAAAGCAGAATGGGGCTTTCAGAAAACTATCTCCGGTGTTCTCCCTGCTCCCAGTTCCAGGACACGGAGCTTTAAGGACAGGCGTGTTTTTCACAAATAGCCAGTGTATGACTCCGCTATCAGTCTCACATCATCTCCTGGGATGAGTTCTTCTGATTTCTCAATAGAGATTACTTGCACCTGGATGGGAATGATAGCGTGTTGGCAGAGACACAGAGCAGACAGAGGAGAGGGGAGAAACCTTGCCAGCCTTTGTATGTGCAACTGCTGAGTCAGTTCAACAGCCTCAGATATCCCCACCCCCATAAACACAGGTGCAGATGGCCATATAAAAGTAATCTTAATTTGGCTGTTGCCCAAATTCCACATTCTTCTTGGCTCCACTGGACCCGTTTTCCCACATTACCTCATCCCCCATGCCCTCACGGCGGACAGCCAGGCAGGCAACATGCAGCTGATTCCCCAAACATCCAGGAGTTGTTGTGGAAGTGGGAAGGAGATGGGAGTTGGATATGGGAGAAAGGAAGAGAGAACTGACACGCCTGGGTCTGGGCCTCTGACCCCAGACTTCCCCCACAACCACTGAAGTCCGGGAGCCAGATCCTCAGAGCTACCAGGCTGCTTTTGTGTCATTCTGCTCTTGCAGTAATGCTCAGGCTGCAGGAGATCCCTCCATGTGAAGGATTCTGCTGATGTAAAGCTGCTTTGCAGAACCCAACAGTCCCCCCTCTGTCCCCATCTAGGACAGGATTAGAGGATACTTGGTGGTATCAGGATGCCCTTGTGGGAGGCTCAAGTTGCTGCAAGCCAGCCTCAGCTGCTGATGGAACCAGCCAGTCCCCTGTCCCTCTCCATACTTGGCTCCAGTAGCTGACGACTGAGATGCAGTGACGTCAACAACTTCCGTGCCAGCTTGAGGACTTAGGGCTAATTCCCGCACCCATGTTACAGTCAATTAATACTGAGTATAGCTACAGCAAATGAAGCTCACAGACATACTGAAACACAATCACTGAAGATTAAGTAAGAGAAGTTTAACCTATGCAACCCTTAAAAATACTCTTGACCACTGTGCAAAGTTTTCCTACAGTGACTGTTTCACTCTAAGAAGAGTAAATCATAGATTCATAAAATGGTTTGGGTTGGAACAAACCTTGAAAGATCATCTACTTCCAGCCCCCCACCATGGGGCAAGGACACCTTCCACTAGACCAGGTTGTTAACTTCAACGAATCAATCAGCAAGTGCACACATTGACCATTTGCCAGGGAGACTAATGAAGACAAAGCCAGTGGCAATGAAACATGGAAATGACGCCTGACCAAAGGTTGCTTCCATGCCGTGTTTCAGTTTCTAAAATGAAGCCACTCTGCATGCACAGCTGACAAACTCTGTAACTTGCCTGATTTGCTTTTGAGAGACTCTCACTTTTTTCCCTCATCAGTGATTTTTCAAAGGAAAGCGGGAAAAAGAAAACTGGTTGGTTTTGATTACCAGAGACAAAGCCTGGAGTACTTCAGATAGGAGAAGTTTCAGGAGTACACAAGCAGTTTGAAAGAGGAAAGCAGACTAGAAACCATGATACTTCACTGGAGGGACCACTGCTTCAGCTGCTATGCTTCGTAAAGGAAAATCAAAATCTGTATGTGTATCATATTTCATGACGCATATCTAAGAACCACCCATTCTCTCATGTTTAGCATATCCCATGTGTTAGGGCAAAAAATAAAAGCCTGAGCAGTAGGCACAAGAATGACAACACCATCGGGAGCCTCCTGCTGTTAGAGGCTATATCGAGGGGAACTTTGACTGTCAGCTTGGCTGAGCTTCAAATTTGCCCTAAATATGGTGCAACTGGCTGAGAAGAGCTGGGACAACAGGGTGGGAAAGCTTGCCGCTGGAGAACTGTCAACATAAGTGGGTGACTACCTTCCTCTTTGCTGGGCTTTCACACAGCCTGATTACAAAGGGAACATTAATAAATACTACCAAGTGTACAGCGTATGCCAAGCTCAAGCAAGGTTGCTAATGCAGGGCAGAGGCTGCAGCCCCGCAGACTGGGGTAGAGGCATGGAGGAGCACAGATGTATCTGCACAGGCACTGTGCAACTTCTGGTGTAAAGGAAGACATGAACTTCAGGAGGAATCCCGTTTTTAACAAGTTGCTAAGAGGCACTCTGTGCCTATTTAAATCTGAATTGTGTAAGCAGTGGAATCAAAGGGAAGAGTGAGGAAGGTTAGGACTGCCCATTACATTTCCTGGATTGGCTGGGAAAGAATCTTATTTTGCATCTGAATACACTGCAGGAAGCATTCTTGATGCTGTGCCTACACTTCAGCCTCCTTCAGGGCTATGACCATATGTCAGAGAACTTCTTCCCATGGTAGCCATGAAGTTGCCTCACAATCTTTGCTGGATCCTAGGGAGAAGTACTGAATGGGAAGCTTTATTCTTTTTGTCAAGTTGGATCATGGTCACTGCAACTTGCCATGATTGCAAACTGCATCCAGACATCCTACTGAGGTCCTCTTGCACATGAGCTCTGGGCTAGGCTTTAGGTTGAAATCATGCTGTGAACCTGGGAGAAGGGAGGTGTGTGGGAAGGAAGAAATGAGAACAGTAGGGGAGGACACTGCAAGTGGCAACAGCAGGATGGAGAAATGGAGATTCACAAGAAACTTGTCCTCACCAGAAACGCAGAACAGAAAATCACTGGCATGATACCCTATACAAAATAGAGCTACACAAAATACTGCTAGCAGATTTGGAGGTGTGCATGATCAGAGTACTGAGGAAAAAGAAACATCCTGAATCTGAATCACTATCTGTTCCTGAAACAGCTAATTAATTTTTGGTTGTAAAAGTTGGAAGAGATCGCTGATATTTGAACATGTTTCAGCAGGATTGGAAACAAGTAAGGAAAAACTCAGCTTACACGTATGAGAAAGCCATGTTTGGGACGATTTGTTTTTATCAGAATTTTTTTAGATTGAGCATTTCTAAAAATCCAAATACAGATTTGTGGCTCCATATGCACAGTAAGTAGAACATTTGGTTGCACTGTGGTCATCTCAGTGGTATTAACCTGCAGCCTCATGATTCATTATTTATAACATCACTCTCTTTGTGAAGTAGTAGGTCATAATCATCATAAACCCCAGATTTTATGTCAGTACTAAAATGTTGATAAGTCTATAAGAATGAAAAAGCAGGTGAAATTAAGTCACCCAAATAGACAGTATAATTAGATTCCTTGGGAATACACAACAGGACAAGCAGATCATGTCAACAAGAATTTCGGCTCTAGTACGCTGAAGTATGAACAGATGCTCGTGCCATGCAACAGCTTGGCCACGTAAACAATTACCGTAACCTTTGGTGGACCTGTAAACAGCAAAGTAATTCAAGAAGTGAACAGCACTACTGATCTCAGCTAGCAAAATTCAGCCCTGCTCCCACTTCTACAAATTGCAGCAGTCCAAACTTTCATTAGACTGCAAGACTGTGGGGCAAGGATCATCCTCTACCGTGTGCTTTATACAGTGCCAAGCATGAGTGGGTGGAAGACTCTAGCTGCCACACAATATAAATAATTGCAATTCATCTTTCTGATGCCTCACTATCAGTTTGATTACCTGGGTCTGTAATGGCTTCCATGGGCTGTCAGCAACCTTACTTCCTCAAGCTGTTCATATTGGTGAAATAAAACCCAAAACCAACAACACATGTGCCTCACAAGAGGACGGGTTTGAGGCAGAACACCAAACAGCCTTTCCTCTTTGTGCCAGTGAATGCAAGTTTGCCTGAGCTGCTCTTCAGGTGATGAGGAAGCGTGGGAATCCAGACTCTGTATCTGCAGCCAAAAGCAGCTTATCTGTAGTTCAGGTGAGAGTTACGTTTGGGGGGAAACATATGCCCCCAAAGTTGGCTACCTCATTCTCATCTCTGCAAGGTGCCCTTGCTCCACTCTAAACCAAGTCCTTGGCTCACTTGCTAGTGCAGCAATTTTGGGGAAGCAGATATTTGTTTCATCCTGTCCACATTCTCATCAAGATCCAGACTCTTACTGTCTGGGACCCTAACTGCCTGGGACATTTGGAATAAACAACAACAGTGCTCTGTGACTCCAGCCATACTCATCTATCATGTTTTTATAATGACCCACACTACCTTTTGTTTCTCTGTAAGCCCTTGTCACAACTTGATCAACCCCACTACCTATTTATATCTGTCCTCTCTTTATCTAGGTTTAGGCATCGTGCTGCACCAGACTAGAATTCAGCAATTTTCAGCTTGTTCAGGGCCATGGTCTTTTCAGATTTTATTTTTTTTAGGCTAGAGTTTAGCCATGTGGTTTTTCAGCATGTCCCCTGGCAGCTGTTATTCCCAAGAGCTGATGATTGCGCTGACAGCAGCATCCTTAATCTAAGAATACTGTTCTTTTCAGTGCAAAGAACAAATTGGTGAGGAAAAAGTAAAAATACCAAAAAGTAAGATTTTTCAAAGAGTCTCCATGCCTGCCTGTTCTCCCCAGGTGCTAGCAAACTACCTACCTATCTCTGCAAGTCTAAGTTTTGAAACAGTTTCTTTCAATAACTCATCTGATTTCACTGACCAAGTCCTCCACACAAAAACAAGAGTTCCTTCTAATTCCTATATCCTTTCAGTGCATGCTTTTCTCTTCATCCCTTCCTGGCATTGTTCTTTAAACATGCTTATGAAAAGTATTTGTGGAAATACCACACCTCTCTTCGGCCTTCACCATTTCCATTCTCATCCCCTCAAGACCCATGACCAAGCCCCTCATGATGATTGAGGCAACTTCTAAAGTGTACAAATAACCAAAGAAAAAGACACCTTTTCAAGTACACTACAGAATTAAATCTTGTAACCCACAGCAGTTAGAAGAACAGTACTGAACTAATTATACAGTTATGATCTGTTTCAAATGTCTTCTTCCAATGCAAGTAATCTCTCACTGGTGAAGTTCAGCCAGTCACAGTACAAACCGCATCTCCAAACACCTGCTAAATATTGACAACGTGAGGTAGACAGGTTATATCATGCACTCATGGAGAGTAAACACCATAAATCTCCTTCGTGTAGCCAGTGAGAAGCAATTCCCTGTCAGCAGACACAAAAGAGCAGATATGGAGGAGCAGGTATGAACCTGCTAAGATACAAAAGAATGAACTGTTAGCAAATTTTAAAGGTTAAGTTCCCATACGCTTATTTGATCAATTGTATACTAGTTGCTGTATGCGGCAAGAATATGTATCAAAGCATAATATACTAAGCCATTGTACACGTATCCAAATATAATACAGCAAGCTATTGAATATGTATCTAATTATACTACAGCAACTATTGTAGAGGTATCCAAATATTATACAGCGAGCTATTGTATATGTAGCTGTAGTTGCTGTGTGCTACAAGAATATGTATTCAATTATAATACAGCAAGTTATTGTAAGCAGATGCAGAGAACAGGATAAAAAGGACAGATGCTTTGTAATAAACGGCTTTTGTCTTATCACATTGATCTTTGACCGAGTCCGTAATTTTTCTGCGGCATGAAAATGAACCTTTCTCTATCTGTGTCGCAGTAGCCTCTGAAGGCTGTAAATATCTCCAGAATGGCCATTACAATGTTGGTCATGCATGTTGTGCTTGAAGAACAGTGACATTTCATCATCTGCCTACTAGAGATGCTGAATCAATGGAGAAGATTTCTACAGTTTTCCAAGGGCACACAAGGCCAGCAATGCATGTTGCTACAACATCTGCTAAAGCTTTTCCACTGACCACTCAATTATTAGTAATTTTCCCATATGCTTATAATGGACTTTTCCTGACACCTCTGTCAGATGTACCTCTGCAAGCCACCTAGATATGCTGCAGAACCTCTGTTCAAATAACTTTAGGTTAGCAAACACACACATTGGCTTTTTGCTTTCCTAGGTTTGCAACAATGTTGATACCACTTTTATGCTTCTCCCTGTCAGAAAAGAGAAAAAAAGCCAAATGACAGCATTTTAGGTCATATGCAGCCAAGCAAAGGTCACCTTGAATCAGACCTGATCATAGCTGCCACTTTGCTCTACTGTCTCCTGAAAGATCCATTTTCTAAGTTAGTAAGCATAGGACAGACTTTTACAAAGCACTCAGAGTTCACCTACCACTTCCACGTTAGGGAAATCCTTACGAGCCTAAGATTCACCCATGTTTTAAAAGGTGACTTTGAAATCAGAGGATCACACATGTGGGAAGGGACTTCTGAAGATCATCTAGTCCAAACTTGCTGGTCAGACAAGGTTTAACTAGAGCAGGTTGCACAGGGTTGCACAAACTCCAGCTGCACTTTGAATATCAGTAAGGATGGAGACTCTCCAGGTAGCTTGATCCGGGTGACTGTTCAGTCACCTTTTCAGTCAAAAAGGTTTTTTCTTATGTAACCTTAGCTCAGTATGCCATTGGAATATTTTTTACTCTCCTCTTTGAGGAATCTGAGAAGTTGCCTACATGTTTGGGCAAACTTCCTGCAGGGAGGGTGGGCTCCCTGCCATCCATCCATCAAACTTAAGTTTTTAAGATACGAATTTACAGTGTAAGTTGTTAGCATTGAAAAGGGATGCTTATTGTTGCATCTACTAGCGCAAAGACAGCAGAAATTACACAGACATCATGGAGTCAACCTTAAAGAGAGTCCATCTGAGAGCAGTCACAATTTTTTCCCTGTTTGCCAGTTTCCTGTTTCCACTGCTGATGAAGTTTGAGGGTGGAAGAAGATTTATATAAGATACTGATGATGCCATCTGTCTCTGAGGTTCATGAGCAGGATGAAAACAATGCTGTTAACTTTATTCTTGGTACCTAATGTTTGGTCTATGCTCTGCACATCAGAAGAGGAAACAGGTCTTTCAAATGGGAATTATCCACCAGAGTCAGCCAGCAATGTCACTGGGATTTTTCACCAGCCTGTCCATCACATCTCCACCCTCCTTCTCTAAGGTTATTTTTTCAGCATGCTTACTAATAGCAGGCTTGGACAAGTAATCTTCCACATCGTAGCTGGCATTTTCTTCATCAACTATGTTAACTTCAGGGACTTGTTGCTCCATTTTACAATAGGTAGCAATGCATTATTGGTCCCAGTTATGTTTCAAGTTAAAAGCAACCCAAACACAAAAGCTGGGAAAGAAATTCTCTGAAGTTTGAAAGCAAAACTCCCAGGTACATATAGGATCATTGCTAAAGAACCAGCCAACGTGATCTATACACCGGTAGGGTTGTTCGGTTGAAGTTGTATCACTTGTGCTCCTGTACCCTAAAAAATACCTAATTATGAAACAACCATAGAAAATGATGGGCTGGCATGACCATAACTAACTTCCAAGCAGTAATTAAGGTAATGCTACAAGATAGGCCATGGCCAGGGAGGGAATGATGGGGTTTACTCTGGAAAATTGAGAAGTGGATGTGCTAGATCAGCTATCCAGCACAGCAAAAATAAGACGGCTTCCAAAGTTAGTACAAAGTGTAATGGATATAATAGGTTATGGGCTGCAAAGGTTGGAAACATCTGGGCTAAGACAGAATTCTCTTCTCTGAAATTCTATATTAAAATAAGAAAAAAACGTCAGCTGAAGTCAGCCTTGTCTGTACCACAAAATTATTGTCTATTAATATGTATAAAATAACTTGATGTGAAAAGATTAGGGCAGACAAAACCTACATTTAAAGGACCTTGATGCTAACTAGAACAACTGATGATGATATGAAGTTAAGGATGACAGTGCTACTTGCCATGTCAAATTTAGCTCATGTAAGCTAACATGATAGTTAAAGGATGTTCAAGTATAGCTTCCAGATGGAAAAGGGAAAGAAGTCAGAAAAAATCTTGCTTAAGATGATTTCTGGTAACTTTCTTACTGGAGGGACATAATCAGCCAGTCAAGGCTTTGGCAAAAAGGGAACGTAGTCTCTTCCAGGAATTTTATCCCACCAAAGCAATCTATTTCTACATGTATGAACAGAACAGATGACAGATACTGTGACAGAATAAATATAAATACAGAAAGATACCCCACATTTCTACCACTTTTAAAAAATTCTGAAAAACTCAACTGATAAATGGGCATTACTGAACTAAAGCACAACTCGCCAGTTTCGCAGTCCAAGCAGCAGGAGTTCCTGACTTTATGTGCTCTTTCATTGTTCACTCTTGCTTTTTTGCTAAGATTATGTTCCATACTGCTTTTCAAGTACAGATTCCAGAAAATTTCTAACTGCAAAAGATACATTTATAATGTGTCTCAGTAAAGCCAAAATACTGTATATGAAAACAATTAGCACAAAGATATTAATGTCTGAGGTACAAAACTTCAGAATTAAAACTAGTTGATCAAAAGATAAATGCTTTCATTATGAACAATTATATTTGTCTTGAGTCTTTAGGTGGAATTTATTAGATTACTCCAGCAATTGACATATGATAGTATGATTGTCAAACATATTATAAGTTAAAATATGCATACCAGAAACAGTCTCACTTCCATAAAAGACAGAACTCACTCTATGAGCAGGACAAAGTGGTTTTTAAGCACTTCAAGCACTAGAAATGGGTATTAGGTAATTTCTGTATTTGAGTATGGGTATTAATTTCTTTCAGATCACAGTTTTCCACTGATAAATGCCACTACTGTACCACCACCCTCATTACAAAGTAGGATTATAAGGGGAGGACAAGACTTTTGAAGGAGAGGAAAATAGAAATACTGTATTGAAACATTATGATGCCCGATCTTCTCTCATCAGGCTGAGAGACGTGTTTCAAGGCTGCCCATGTCATGGCCAAGTAGCTATAGAGAAGGTGAGAGTAAGGCTGCTGTACTGAGTTTGAAGGTGATAGTAAGGGCTCAGTTCTCACTCAACCACTAGTCAGCATAACACAGAGCAAAAGCTGGTGTGCAAACATACAAACCCTTCCCTTTGGCAACACCTGGTCATAACTAGAGCCGCTAGTGTTGGCCTCCCAAAATGGAACGTAGACTAAGAGATGTAGCTACACAGATACTCTACTAAACCCTCTGCATAGATGGTTTATGTTGGCAGAAGGTTCCTTGACCAAAATACCCTGCAATGACAAAAATACTTTTGTAGTATAACCACATCCGCTTCAGAATAGAAAGGAAGTGACATCGGGCAACCTAAACCAACACTGCCACAGCAGCAAAAGTTTCAGAGAGAAAGCTTTCACGTATGTCAGCTACCACAGATTCTGTCACATTTCTTCTAAATCAGTCTCAGACATAAACTGATGCTAGGGGCTGGCAAATGGTGGCTGTAGTGGAGAAAAGGTCTTTGTTATCATCTGCCATAAGATACTTCCTTGCTATGCAAGAACTGCTCCAACAGCTTTGTCCACCTTCAGCTTCTCCCAGTATTTGGCCACTACAGCTGAAAACATGAGATCAAGCTAGAGAATGCACAATCTCTTCTCTCTTTTTTCTCAACAAGTATTAGCTGGGGGCAGTGGCGAAAGAACAAAGGAACTATAAAAAAACACAGTAGTAACAGTAGCATTTTCTTAAAACCCTTCAGGAAAAAAGGCAAAGAGCAGTGATTTTACACCCTTTTTCCAGTTCCTTTTCCACACATCCCATCCCCAAATGCAGTATACAGCAAAACAATGAAACTTGTGAGCTACGGTTTCCCTCCCCTTGCCACACAGCCCACCTGGAAGTCCTGCACCTTGTTGAAGTGCACTGGGCCCAGGGAGGCAAAGTCAAGTCCTTAACCATCACTAGTGGTGTTGGGACATTATGAAGGCAATTGCTTGAGAGCACTGCATAGGCATGTAAGCAATTTTATTTTTTCTTTCAGAAGATACAGAACCGGCATATTATGATCTTCCCCTGTAGAACACTAAAACCCATTTTTTGTCTTTCCTAGATTCTTACGCATTTTCAAGATCCACTAATGCAGTTTGCTTCAGGAAACACTGAAAATGTGACCTTTATATCAATTACCAAGAGAAACTGACAGTAACATAAAGGTTTTTTGTTCTTGTTGGGTTTTGGTAATTCCTCTGGATGTTTTTGTTTTCACACACAATAGGAAGGAAATAACGTGTTTCCATAACTGGCCAGTTTCTATCACATCAGCATACATTTTTGAAGCCTGGATAAAAAGAGAGTGACCAAATGTTTAAATAACTTTCCTGCTTCTCTTTGGAAAAATTCCAGGTATTTTTCTGGGACATCCCCTTCTCACCTCACATTCCCACCTATCCCCCTGATTTGCTGTTATTTGTAAAGAGTTGGCAGAGGCTTGGCCACAGATCTTCCATTAATATTATGAAACAAGCAGATGTGGGCAAACTTTTTTGTGCAGTTCTCTGAATATCTTAAGCTTTGATAAATCAGAATGTCAAAACAAAAGCAGTAATAATGTGGTTGACACAACTGGAATGGTTCAGTTGTTTAAGCTTTATCTGATTCCATGCTTCCTGAATATGGATAGTTTGGTTTCTGGGATAATAGCAATTTGGATAGTTATTTCATTATTTCATCTCAACTGGGTTTTTGAGGAAATGTTAGTTGATTTGTGGGTATGCTGTTCCTATTTACCAATGAAATACTATATTCAGAGCAGTTCAGACTTTTCCCCATTTGTTTCATATAAAAAATAATATTGATTCAGCTTCATCTCTGGAGGACTTACAATTGACAAAATCCTTCCTAGAGTTGCTTTATTTTCCTTTTTTTGTTCATGCTTCCAGTTTGTCAGCAACTGAATCAATAATTAACTGGGACTCTCATGTTTTCTGTAACGTAAATAGAACACTTAAAATAACAACCCTGAAAAGCCCTATTTTCCTTAGGTTACACAGCATCTCAAAAAAAGGAGGCAGCTGAAAACTACTATACAATTGATTTCAGTGTTGTGAGTTCCAAGAGTCAGCTGCAGGACATCCGCATCTGTTTTTCAGAGGCCCAAGAATCAGCAATTTTCACAGGTTTTCTAAACAAGTGTATGACAGTCCTCTAGCTTTTGCACTGCCTAGGAAAATTGCAGGTTACCCCTAGCCTTAGAAATACCTCTGATCTGGATTGGTGAGGACCAATCAAAGAATCTGCTTTCTTAGGGACTCACAAAAGATGACGACAGGAACACCGACAAGTCAATCCAGAATGCAAATTCATGTGGACTGCTTTAGCAAAGACAAAGGTATAATCTATTAATTAAACAAAAATCCTCACTCATGTCCCCTCCCTCTAAGCCTTTGTAGCTATTATAGCTACGTTGAAAACAAAGAATCTGACAGAAATACTGGCCGCAGCATGCTGCACTCAAGTATGTGGCGAGGTGTGATCTTGTTTTTCGAGATACGCTGTGCTATTTGGTCAAAACCCAGAGAGGTACCACTGTCAAAAAGACAACGAAATAGAATACTGAGACGGCTCTTTTGCAAAGTATCACAGGAAGACAACATAAAAGCAGAAAAAAATTTATTATTAGGCTTTCAGTTTTGTCCCTATTTGCTTTTCTGTGCTGAAGACAATTCACTACATTTTTCCCCCCATCAAAAAAAGAGGGGTGAAATACTGCTAAACCCATGTTTTCTAGATTAAGAGATGAACAGCACAGCATACCACACTTCACCAACTCCAGTGTGGTTCTAACAGTTTAATAATCCTTTCCCCAGGGGAAACTAACACAGAAAAAGTACCAAAATGGAAACAACGCTCTGATCCAGCTTGGGTTACTGATTTTACTGCTCATTTCGAACAGAGGACATCAGTTTAGGGAAACCACCTCTTTATGAAGTAGCTGTTTAATAACTGGAAAAACACGTTCCCTGCTGGAACTGCCTGTACAAATATACACTTAATACTTTAGTATCTGCAATATGATGTCCTCACTACTGGGGACCTGGCTGCCCTCTCCCCTCCCATCTCGAAAGAAGCAGCTTTGCAGCCCAGCAATTTGATGAAGCTCTTTCTCATGACATTCTGGAAAATGATTCAACTAATGGCTTGGTGGGCAGGTCCAATTTTTTGCCTCATTGTCTGTGTTCTGACTCCAACTCTGTATAATATTTTGGAGAAAGTTTGCCTTTTCTGCACTATGCCGAGTAAATATTTTGTCAGTTGTTAAGGATGAGCTACAGAGTAAGACCCAGCAACGTATCCAAATTCAGCAGCACGACTTGGAACTGTGTTAGAACTTTTTCCAGACTGTGATTTGTAATGCAGTTCAGAAGCCAGCAGAAAACCAGCCACTTGAGCTAGTACATAAAGGCTGAATGAACCCTTTTCAGAGCAGCAAAAATGTTTTTCCCCACAGCTGAAAAAAAAAATATTAAAAAATCATTAAGACCAGCAGAAAGGGCTAGGTTACAAAGGGAAAAGTTTACATCCTGCTCCATGGTGTGGCGTGTTCCCCAGTGAAGAGCAGTTATCTGTGCTGCACCAGAGACAAGAACCTCACCTGGATGAGGCAAAAGGGCCAATGCTAACGCAAGGCTGTGACACCAAACTGCCCATGTCAGAGACACATCCACATGACCTGCTGAGGAGGGGCGAGCAAAGAAAATGCAGAAGCTACCCTCCATCCTGTCTCCACAGTGAAGCTGTAGAGAAGGAGGCACAAATGAAGACTAAATAAAGAGTTGTTTCAAGAACATAATTATTTGATCTCTGCTGCAGCCACGCAATTACTAGAAGTGACGATCACTAAAACTGAATTCCAATACTTAAGCTAGAAAAGCATTGAGCCTATAAATTACTAAATAAAGAGAATGAAAAGAGAACCCAACTATGTGGTTAAACATAGGTGTACAGCAACATAATGGTAACCACTTTTCTGTACTTTTTATGTTATGTCTAACATAAAATCTCTACTGTAATAACCTGTGGAAAAAAGAAATGGACAGACCCATATACCTAGTGCTTTTGTTTGGGCCACTAAAGAAATAAAAAAAAAGCACCTTCCTTTCCAATAAAAAGTCCTCCATATAATTTTGCTTGAAGTTGTATTAAAATAATTGGCATCTTGGGGCAGTATGGCAGAAAGATTCTGTCTCCTTTTTAACTATTATGATTGGGGCTGAAAAATGTTTTTTACAGTCTGCACGGCAAGGTACAGACCCCGTGAATTGCTGAAAAGAATGCAAAGGATGAAAATGGCCACAGGGAAAGCAGAAACAGAGCAGGAAGACAGAAACTAAAAATTATATTGGTGTCCTTAGTGGAAGGTATTCCTGAGGAAATTTCTGTCACTATCCCAGCTACACAATAGTAATGAAAATGACAAGCAGTAATAAAACTGGCAAAAGTTTAATCCTACTCACTTCCTTTTCCTTCCATTTCCTTCTCCATCTCTTTTTCTCCTTTTTCTCTTTCCCTCCTGTCCTTCCCCTACTTCTCCTTTTTTGATGCCTTTTTTTGAGGTACAGAATCTACATGGGAGATAAAAGTAGGTTTTTCTAGCAGAGAAGAGAGTACTACTTTTTCAACAAGCAAAACTTTGTGGCCAGCCTTTACAATCAAGCCTGGCTAATGGTTCTAGTCCCTGACTGACCTCTGCTACTCCTGGCATGCTCAAAGCAAAGAAAGTCCTTGAAGGAAGGCCATACCAAAAAGATAGAAGGCCAGAAGGATTCAATTTTTGTTGCAGCTACACCTTGCTATTTGCAGCATCATCCAAAATGTCTCTCTGAATCATCAGGCAACGAACTGAGGAATAAACTGATAAAATGTACAAATTTCAATTTGTAAGAAGAGCAATTCTTGACAAAATCTACAATTTGCGCTATGAAAACCACTTTCAGTTTTTTTTATTTTGCACATTCATAAGCTTACCATCTTGCTCTCCCTTTCAGCTTCAAGGACATCATGTCAGACAAACATAAGCACAGGCTTCTTCTGTACACCAATGTGTCATATGTACTGGTTTATCCCAGAAGTCCTTTATGTGCCACCCTACCATCCCATATGATTTCAGGACCTTCCTGACACACTCTTAGGCCAATGCCTTACTCCATAAGACTACTTAACTTCTCCCCATCTGCAGGGTTGGACACATGCCCTCTGCTCAGCTCTTCCCTTTGACAGCCGGAGCTCTGGCTGCCCTATCCCTGCTATTTCACAGCCCTCTCCTCCTCCTTCCCCTTGGCTGTGTCTTCCTATGCTCTTCTCCTCTACTCTTGTTTCTTTCCCTCTGGAGAACTGCTCATCTATCAGTCTTTTCTCATTCATCAGAAGTGAAGCAGAAGTGACACAACCAGCTGAAGAAGCCACAGGCAACATGTATGTTTATGTCCTGACTTTCTCCTGTACCCAGTGTATCAGCACGTGCCTATGACTGGGGATCTCCAGCATGGCTAAAGGGCAGCCTGCTGAGCAGAACACTTCAAAGACTGGTCAGGCATGGAGATGCATGACGTGCAGGTCTGCAAGCACTGGTCAAAAGAACTGCTGGAGGAATACAAAATTTCTGAGGCAAGTCTACAGAAGAACATTTGGGTGCCTCATGACACATGCTGGTTTCTGAATGGCCTTTTAGTCACCTTTCAGAAGCATTTGAAATAACAGATAAAAAGAAAACTAGTAAGATTCTGACCAGACATTCCTTTTTTTTTCTCTCAATATTCTTTTCTGGCTCTGCTTTGCATTCTGCTGCTACTAACCAGAGACTAGAAAGTCAATACAGACTGAAAGATCCACCCAAGCCCCACGGTGCTTCAGCTTGGGACACTTTCTGAATCCCACTGGATTCCTGGATAGGGACACATCTTGGAAAATGCTAACTCAATTAATTCCTGCATGATGAAAAAAAAATAAATGAGGTGGAACAAAGATCTCAGGCTGCTCTTTTAAGGACTGCTGAAGCAGGTGTGAAAAGAAGCTCTTTTAAGATGATGATTTCCTCATGTAAGCAAACACAACAGAGATGGGGCAAGGCATTAAACCTGCAGATTCCTTTCAAGATCTGGTTCTATTTTCAACCTATATTTACATCTACTGTCAATGTAACTTTGCCCACTTAGGGAGGTCCACTCCCTGCCATGAGGCCATTTACCTTCTCTCAGCTGGTGGAATTCAGGACCGTCACGCAATGGCACATATTATTTTAAATACATAATTGACCAAATCCAGGTGGCCTTTATCAGATGCTATTTTCATTCACTGCCTTCTCATGCAAATGCCAATGTTGCTTCCTGGATGTAAAGACAGTTTGCCTGAGGAAAAAATGGAAAAGGATCTCATTTCCACCAACGTTGTACTCACTGGAAAACTCTACTGGTGCCTCAAATGACCACAAGAGGTGTGGCAATTTTGCAAATACTTCTTAAATTTTAATTATTTGTTAGTCTTGAGGAACCATATTAACTCATATACCATCACAGAGGAAGGGACGTAACACAAAAAACTGCCATTGCCTCTTCTTGTTATGCAGACAATAGCTTGGTGAGATTACAGGTGCATATCTTTCAGCATTTCAACATCCAAAGTCCTTTCCTTTTGTGTCAAAATTGTCACATCAAGAAGAAACATCACTGAGCCCCTAAGCCATTTATGCACGTGTTTCTAATTATTTTCTTTCAGTCTGTTATCCCAAATTAGAAATACATTAGTATAAGAACACAAGTTTTCTCTGTCATGGTTTAGATTTTTATCTTTCTGCTGGATCAAGAAATGAAGTCATAAGAACGTACTTATATATGTTAAAAATTATAGCCCTTACATGTTTTAGGGTTTTTTTCAGATAAAGCTAGTACTTATGCTTAAAAACTAAGTACAGTCCAAATAAGTCATTGTTTCAACAAAAAATAGAAGGTGTTGCTTTCCTTAGTAGTCTGTCTCCATAAGGTGTTCCGTATGCTTACCAACTGTAAAACTTGACTGAGGTTAAGTGAATGAAGGGATAGAATCAGCGACTAAGTGAGGAGCTAGCAGTTAACAGAATCAGGAAATGAGGTACAAGCCAACACAGGATTAACTACACAGACCCAATCCTTCCATCTACTCTTTTGGCACCTGGCCTAGAGGAATGTACAGTGCCTGTATACTCCCTGCCTACATCCCGTTTCAACTGTGTGCATGCACTGCTTATCCTTTGCTTCTGCCACATTTCTGAAAACACATCATAGACATCAATTTTTTCAGTGTTGTGGTTTAGCCCAGCTGGTAACTCAGAACGCAGCTGCTCAATCAATCCCCCCTGCCTTCCTCTCCCTGCTCCAGGAAGGATGGGGAGGAGAATCGAAAGAATGTAAGGGTTGAGATAAGAACAGTCCAGTAACTAAGGTATAACACAAACCACTGCTGCTACCACCAATAATAGTAATGATAAGGGAAATAACAAGGGAAAAGAATACAACTGCTCACCACCCGCTGACTGACACCCGGTCGCAGTGATCTAACCCTTCCAGGTAGCTGCCCCCAGTTTACATACTGGGCATGACGTGCTGTGGTATGGAATATCTCTTAGGTTAGTTTGGGTCAGGTGTCCTGTCTCTGCTTCCTCCCGGCTTCCCCTTCTCCCTGGCAGAGCATGAGACTCAAGAAAGTCCTTGATTGGAATAATCATTACTTAGCAACAATTAAAACCATCCATGTTATCAGTGCTGCTCCCAGGCTGAAAGTCAAAAACACAGCACTGGACCAGCTACTAAGGAGAAAAATGACTGCTACTGCTGAACCCAGGACATTCAGCATGTGCCATGTTCAAGTCACTTGCTTAGAATAAATACATCATTCTGGCTGCATTTTGAAATTCAGACTGCAGTACTTACTTTTTTTAAGCCCAGTGACTGAAAGCAAATTTCTGCAATTTTGTTTACTGCCACAAAGAAATTCACACCGCATCTTGACAGCACAGAAGATGACATATGATGAGAAAAGAGCTTAATAAGGCAGGCAAATATCAAAGAGCAATTCAATGCAACTTGAGAAAAACATTTTAAAATTTTGCTTAGAAAAGTTTAATTACATGTATTTTTAAATCTGTGAAAGTTCTTCTCAAAAAACAAACCACTGGATAATTCCTCACTGCACTGAAAGGAATGGCCTAACTTGATGTCAAAGGGGTAAGATTTCATTGCATGTACCAAAAAAAGAAGCTACATCAGATAATAAAATTGTAATATGTTGCCCAGGGAGGTTGTGAATGCTCCATCCTTGGCGGTGCTCAAGGCCAGGTTGGACAAAGCCTTGGGTGACATGGTTTAGTGTGAGGTGTCCCTACCCATGGCAGGGGCGTTGGAACTTGATGATCTTAAGGTCCTTTCCAACCCTAACTATTCTATGATTCTACGATTCTATGTTTTGCAGGGTTGGCAGCGTTCACATGCATGAGAAGCATAAAGACACAATATTAATTCAGTACCTTTCAGAGACAAGAACCAAATTTGTGCACCTTTCCAAGCTTTTCCTTGTTATGTCCATTATCTGGCATTTTGAAGGACATATACTTGGCCCTGCTTAGGAAGAGATCTAACTTGACCTTTATTTCCAGAACAATGCAAGAGAGCTAATGAGGCTTTCCTAATTTCACACAAAAGGAAGACAATACAGAAGATGTCTTTATTTAATTTTTTGCGCATTTATACTATGTGAAAAGAAGTTAAGCAGTAAAAAAGGGATGCTAGAAGCAACTGGAGAAAAGATTCCTCTAGGACAGCTCCATGAAGACGGCTGTATGACTATTCTGAACATAATGTGCTCCGAAATAGAGGTGCATCTCACAGCACAACTGGAACTTCCCATCATGCTAAGCCCAGTATGTAGCCCGTGTAAATCACTAATTCAGGGAACAGAAATCACAAGTTTTTTCAGCATATGGTATGGAAAAGATGCAGGAGAGCCTCAGGAAGCACCATTTGTCTGCATGCCCCCAGATTTAGAGAAGACTGAAGTTATCAATGACTTCTTTGCCTCACTCTTCCCTGGCAAATGCTCTGACCGCACTACCCAAGTCTTGGAAGGCAGACACAGGGACTGTGAGAATGAAGACTTTGGGCCCACTGTAGGAGAGGATCAGGGTCGAGATCATCTTAAGAACCTGAACGTGCACAAGTCCATGGGTCCTGATGAAATCCATCTGTGGGTCCTGAAGGAGCTGGCAAATGAAGCTGCTAAGCCGCTGGCCATCGTATCTGAGAAATCATGGCAGTCAGGTGAAGTTCCTGACGACTGGAAAAAGGGAAATATAACCCCCATTTTCAAGAAGGGGAAAATGGATGACCCGGGCAATTACAGACCAGTCAGCCTCACCTCTGTGCCTGGCAAAATCTTGGAGCAGATTCTCCTGGAGGGCATGCTACGGCACATGAAAAACAACAAGGTGCTTGGTGACAGCCAGCATGGCTTCACTAAAGGGAAATCCTGCCTGACCAATTTGGTGGCCTTCTATGATGGGGCTACAGAACTGCTGGATAGGGGCAAAGCAGCTGATGTCATCTACCTGGACTTGGGCAAAGCATGACACTGTCCCACAAGACATCCTTGTCTCTGAATTGGAGAGACATCAATTTGATGGATGGACCACTCTGTGGATAAAGAACTGGCTGGATGGCCGCACACAAAGAGTTGTGGTCAATGGCTCAATGTCCAGCTGGAGACCAGTAACGAGCGGTGTCCTCAGGGATCGGTGTTGGGACTGGTCTTGTTCAACAACTTTGTCGCTGACATGGACAGTGGGATTGAGTGCGCCCTCAGCAAGTTTGTCGATGACACCAAGCTGTGTGGTTTGGTTGATACGCTGGAGGGAAGGAATGGCATCCAGAGGGACCTTGACACACTTGTGAGGTGGGCTGATGCCAACCTCATGAAGTTTAACCATGACAAGTGCAAGGTCCTACACCTGGGTCAGAGCAATCCCAGACACAGCTACAGGCTGGGCAGAGAAGAGATTCAGAGCAGCCCTGTGGAGAAGGACTTGGGGGTGCTGGTCGATAAGAAAATGAACATGAGCCGGCTTCAGTGTGTGCTCTCAGCCCAGAAAGCCTTTTTCCTTTTAGAGTATAATTCATTATTGTTTCCAAAATTATCTTCCACAGACTACTGCAACAACAATCACAAGTCCATGCTGATCAGAATAGCGTCTCAATGGTTGATCTAATCTCACTGAGACAAAGGGAGGCTCATAAAAAGTTTAAAATCTAAACAGTACAACCAGTGCCAAGTTTCGCTTGACTCACACTGTATGGAACCTGAGGCCCAAGGAGCCTGTGTTCTTGTCTGCCAGAGGCCCATGCTCTCAAGTTCAAACACATTTTATATTTGCCAGCAATATTTCCAGTAATCACCAAGTTTTCCTAACGAAGACATTTAGTAACTTATATGACATCATATACTACATTTAACTTTCTCTTTAAAAATATATCAAGAAATATATTGTAAAATATAAGTTCTTTATAAACAAAATGTAATCAGTATGCTTGTGTGCACCCAGATGTCTATGCTTGTGAAAGATTCTGAAAACTAAAGGCTCTAATTCATGTTTTCTGAAAGGCACTAGATTCTACAAGGTCAGACCAGGAACTTTCAAATAAAGAAACAGCCATGAATGCACAGAAGGAACACACATCTGTTATGCTGCAGTTCATACTGCAATCCAAAAGCAACACAAGGAAAGGCATGCAAACAACAATTTTGGTGGTTCTGGCAGGATTTTAGATAATCAGGAAATTTTTGGTTAAGAGCAAACTAGAAAAAAAGACCTGTGAGAACTCAGCATATTCCAGCTCTATCCCCTCTGGCTGCACTGCTCTGAAAAGGATGCTAAAGAAAAAGGCAGAAACCTCTGACATCTCCAATTCTCCTTCTACAGGGAAGCAGAGAATCTGTTATTCTTCCTGTTCCAGTTCAGAGACTGTGCCAGTGTACACCGGTGTTCTAAGACAGAATAGGGTCGTACCAGAGGCCAGAAAATCCCTTTCCATAGGTTGTCCTATGGAAAGCAGAACTGTGGGCTGAAGGCAAGAGGAAGTGGTCTCGGGTGGCAGCTTGTGGTTTGGGATGGAATCCAGGCTGCTGAGTGTCTGCAGTGCCCCAGAGCAAAGACCACAGTATGGGCAGGGCATGGCTTCACTCAATCTCATCTAGAAGGAATCCTGGAAAACATAATCCCAGGATCTGCTGAGATTTGCACATCTCCATAGAAAGGCATAGCTGGAAGGTGTGCAAGATAGAAGCAGCCTCCTTTCTAATAGCTGAGGAAAGTCTGAAAGAAACTAGAGATGATGCTAATTTCTCCTATAAGCAGGAAAAAACCCTTCATGTTTGACTTTCAATGTCAAAGCAGAGGAGGCAGCCAGCAACTTAACCACAGCAACACCTGGGATAGTTTTAAACTCCGTGAACTGGGTTTTGTTTTAAACTTACTAGAAGTGTTTTTAGTTGCTTGTTTGTTTAGACTTCACCACTAGAGCTCTGGGGAGAAAACTCTCTTCAGAGAGAAGCTGTATTGTTTGTTTGTAAAATTACTTGATAGGCAAAGCCTGCAGGGAAGAAAGGAAGATTGGACTGTATTGTGCCGGAAAAGCAAACAAGTGGTAATGGATACAAAGGTTAATGCAAAGTCAGTGAGGAAACTAATCAGGTTATTGAACACCCTCAGCTACCCACTCACCCCTTCATCCAACTATAATGGCATAGCTGCACCTTAGCTCAGAGTACATCCTCAAAAGGGATGGGAATCACATACAGCAAACCAGCGTGAGATACTACATATGGGAACACATGCAAACTCTGTGTAACCCTGGACATGTGTACCTATTCATGTTAATGCTAGCCTGCAACACTCATACACTGCAGATCAACTGACTTCAGGACAGGAGAGTCCCTGCCATTTGACATACATTGAGCAGGCCACAGAATTTTACTCTGCAATTGAAGGAAACCATACTTTTCAAACATGTGTGCGTCACTGAGCCCAATGTGGTAAGGTTGCTCTGCAGAGCATTGTGCAGGTAGAAAACTTAGCCATTTTCCAACGTGTCTTTATAGATGAATTTTTTCATGCTAGCTCCTGAAAAACTTATAAGCAGCTAAATTAACTTCTCAGTGCGGCTTAAATTTAGGCAATATTTCAGACTCCTTCATTTCTGAAAGTGACTCCCCAGCCTTCTTTTCCCCAGTCTTGGATTTAACGAACTCTATCCTAAATTCCAGGTCACACCTGGTAAACAAATTTACTGTGACTGGCTTATAGAACATCAGCCCTTCTGTACTTCCTTGTTATCTTCAGGAATTACTTTGAAACTGCAAGATGCTGTAAGAAGTGTTTATGTAAATAAAACAGTAAAAGGCTGCCAAGAAATTCTACAGTATGCTACCAAAATAAAACCTTGAGATACTTCATATAACCCACACAACCCCAAAGCTGAGGCTGAGAAAGTATCACAGTTAAAATTGTCACAATTCTTTCAGAATTAATTTCTGACAGAAAACAGTTTGGGTACAATTGAAATTTTGTCATTTTTGATTTGGCAAAAATTTTCCATGCTCATAAACAATCTAGAAGGTCCATCAGGCTACTTTACCACAGTTGCACTGGGGGTGTTCTGCCTTGTTCCAGCAGCTCTCCAGAACAATGTAGCCTTGGGGGAATTTTAGTTCTCAAGCACCAGATGGACCAGTTCACAGCTGGTGCCTGAGCTTCTGGCTAGACCACACCTCTCATAACACATTTTTTTCCTCCTTTCAAACTGACCACTCTGGAGAAACACAAGTGAAGCACCTGATTCAGAGAAAACCACAGGAAGATGCAGTTCAGGTTTGAACTAACTCAGAATTAATTATTTTGTGACTTCCAGATTTTAAATGTTTGAAATACATGTAACAGTAAGATATATTGCTATAAAATAATGACACCCTACTCCCCCCCCCCAAAAAAAAAACAAACAACCCAAGCCCAAACTGAAACACCCTAACCCTGCCCCGGAAACATTACTCCTTTTTTTTTTGTTTGTTTCTGTTAATGATATAGAGATTAAATACAATCTATGGATATACTAAAAAATGGTGAATAATGGCTATGCAGATTGCTGCATGTTTATATAGTGGTGAGTTTGGGTCTGTCAGATGTGAGACCTTGGAAAGCCCTACCTGTGCTGCATTTCTGAGTATATCCAATAAATCTTTGGTAAGCTCTATCATTCAATCCAAGTAAGAGAGAAACAGCAACTGGCCTATTTGAGGGTGAACAGGAAAAAAGGGATAATAACTAATGCAAACTTCCAGTCAGGTAAACTAAGCTGCAGAATTTGCTGCCCTTCTGGGGGGACACCTTTTTTGAATGCAAGAAAAATAAGGGACTGAGAGCACTCTGAAATGAGTTTAAGGCCAGGGAACTATATGCAGACATAAAGTGGCATTAACAAGTGACAAACTGACATCTGTCTCTAACAGCACCTTAAGTGGTTGAAGCGTTACAGCTAGTCAGCTAGGTCAACTGTGTGTGAACAGGATAAAATATATGGCATATTTTCTCTGTCAGGCTTTGCTGCTAAAATAAACAGCACTCTACTCCATGATGGGTAGGTAGTGACCATCTCACCTTGTGTGCTTGATGATTTGCTAGGGATGATCAAAAAGACCTTTGAGGGCACGCTGGACCCATGGATCTGCATAGTTCACAGCATGATGACAGCCCAGGTACCCCCATTAAAACAATACTGGAACAGGGGCAAGAAGAGCCACTACTGCTACTGAGAGACTGCAGAGGATCTCCTGAGATGAGACTTTCAGGGGTCTTAACCTCATCGGTTTATCTAAAAGGGGACGCTCACAAGATCTCTGCTCATGTAGTAAGCAGTGATAAAAAGCAAGCAATAAGGGGCTCTTTAACATAGTGGAAAGCATAACAAGCTGAGGTTATTCAATTAAGAAATTTGGAAAGGAATTAGCAGTTACAATGCATGATGACAGGAGCAAGCTGCTAAAGAAAACAGAAGATGTTTATCTCTTCAGATCATGACCAAATGCCTCTTTGGAAGATAAACTTCAGCAAAACAAAAACTACTGGGCTCAGTACAGGTGCAAGCAAAATGTTATGGCCTTTGTTATGCAGGAGGTCAGATAAAATGATCTAATATTCTTTTCAGACGTTAAATGCCATCTGGGTTTGCCTGCATAGTGTTTTGCCAGTAGGTGAGAACTCACCCTGTTTCTGAGTCTAGATGAATCCATGCCAGCAGTGAACCAGGAGCTGTGTAGCTGTGGTTAGGACAGTGCACAGTCCAACCCAATAACCTGCTCCTGGCTTGGAGCTGGCTGATGCCTGGCCAGCTCGTAACACAGAATAAAGTTGCATCTGTCTGCAAAATACCTTACAGACACACCTACCCCTACCCAGAAAGCCAGCCACCCTAGCACATTTTTGAAGATAAGGACACAGGAGGCATGTCTGTGCCACGTCCTGGAACACAGTGCAGGGATTTCCGACAGCACCCACAGTGCTCACGGTGGAGGCAGCGACAGCACAGCCACCTCAAAAGAGCCTGGCCGAGGGGTAAGGCCTGTCCCTGGGGACCCAGTGCTGGCTAACTCAGCCATACTGCCTTCAGGACCTTCAAGTTAGCATCTTGATGCAAGAGCTGTTACCACACAGTGCCAAGTGGTACTGTGTGCCAGGACTCAGCTGGGCATGGCAACTACCGCTCCAGCATGGCAGATGGGGATAAGGTCCTCTTGCTGTATGTGGTACTTTGAGGCAAACTGTATTACGGATTCTTGACTTCTGTATCAAGAATAAGGGCTCATGATGTGCTCACTGGTCATGGCTGAAGCCTAAATGCTCCAGAAGGACAACCTGCATTCCCTTCCATCAAACCCTCAACAGCTGCTTGGGAATCTGCCTCTTTTTCTCAGCATAAACTGAACCAAAGGAATTCCAACTGCAAAAGGAGAGATGTGGTCGCACTGTTTTTTGTACTTGACATCTAAGAGTAGAATAATGAACAAGGCGATAAGAATGTGCACTGGTCATGCAAAGAAGGACAAATAAAGTGCATGGCTTGCCTTTATAGAAAGCAGAGTGAGTAATGCACTAAACCCCTTAATTTCCCAACACAGAGCTCTACACTGACAAGAAAAGTACAGCTTTAGCAATGAAGACACAATGTGGTCCTGAAGGATATTCTCCAAAAGGACTCATTCCACAGGACTGAATTAATGCTCTGAAGAAGTACTGACGTAAAAGCACAAACCAAAAGTGAAATTCAAATGTTTACTCCACTTGTGACAATCTGACCCAAAATGGTAGGTGCTGGGGAGGAATTAATGTGGGAGAAAGGATTACCACTTCTCCAGGAACACAAATATAAAAGAACACTTCTGAAAGTATCTTTGGATTCCTAAGAAGCAGAAGAAAGTTTACAATACACACAGAACTCAATAAAAATAAGAAAGACCAAGATCTAAACAATAAGTATAAGCTAACCATTCAAGCAAAAAATCTTTTATAGAAGGCTGCACTTACTGAGACCCAGTGTCTTCCAAGAATGGCTGACAATTTCCCTTCCCCCCATTTTTACGGCATCAGATCCTCAGTTACAGGGCTAGTTGATAATCTCATCTTTTATCCAATAAAAAAGGATTTCCTTTAAGATCCAAGACCTTAAAACTGAGGCCCTAAGGATTAAAGTTCCAAGACAAAATTTCAAAACATATTTCTGAGCCTCTGCTCTTTTTAATCCTGACCATTCATATGTTAATGCTTGTAGGCTTACCCAGCGACACTTGGTGAAGAGCTCAAAAATACTGACACCAATGAAGGATGCTCAGGGTTTATCTATATATTTCAAGGAGATTATGTAAAGAAACAATAAGAAGGGCTGGTGCATGAGTAGTACTAGCACACATGACTTATTCCACAGGATAGCTCTGAAAGCATCCTGTGTCATTAGCTTCTGTGGGTGGACAGTTCCTTGAAAGAAGAATGCCTGGCTGAATGAGCAGAATTAGGAAAGAGGCACTTGGGGTGGGATTTAAGCCACGTTGCAGCACTGCACGTAAACTATACAACATGGTAAACATTTAAAAAAGGCATGTTAGTTGCAAACCAGAAACGTTTAGGATGATAACAATGCCCTTAAGTTGTTCTGTAATCACAGGACCTTGGAAGTTGAAAGCTCTCCTTCTCTCTCTATTGTGCATCATTAAGATTCTCACAAGCACACCACTTCAGTTGCTGTGCTAGGAACGAAAACAGGATGGATATTAGACATTGGAAACTCTCCATTTGACTTTACCACAAGGGTATTTTTCTTTTTTTCCCATGGATCATAAGAAGGGCAGACGGGCATTCCCTTGAGGCAAACAGAGATGTTTTCAGAACATCATGCAACAGGAATACTCCCTGACAACATGTCTATAATAATATGTTCTAAGTACAACTTTCTGTACTGCACCTTAGGCTATTTGGTGGTGGACATATTTTGATGCCCATTCATTTTCCCTGAACTTCTGCAGGGCTGAGCACAACTAAAACCCAGCCTTTTGAAAGCAGGACATCCCATTTAGCCACACAGATGTTCCCAACAAGTAAACAGGTCCGTAAATTTTATGAAAAAGGATCTCTGTATCATCATTACCCAGTTTCTCAATCAGCAAGGTGGAAAAGGTTATGATGAAAGAAATGCACTTAGTCACAGAGTATCTGGCGAGCAGACAGATTCCAACCCACTCCTTGCCCCAGCATCCAGTTTCCTTACAGAGACTCTATGTGGCCAGAGCTTGATAAAGATGTGAAAAATGAGACAGGCCAAATGTCATCCAAGGTCCCCCTGTGGGTACACTTGCAAAAGAAAGGAAAGAAGATTCCAAGTTTGCTTCACTCAACACACAGCTAATGTATATGTCACCCTAGGTTGCATATCCCCAAGCACCAACAACAGGTAAACATTGATCCTTGTCTCCAGGTGTGTGCTAGGCAGCTCAGCTTGGCTCTCCCTGGGTACCTCCCCAGCTCCTTCCCTGCATGTTTAGAACATCAGGTTTCGCAAATGCCCTGCCATGAACATAGGAAGAGGAAGATTGTTGACTCTCTCATGCCCTCAGAGCAGCAGCCTTCTTGCATCTCCATCAATCCCAGCTGCACTAGCTCTCCTCACTGAGAAAAGTAGTTTTTCTGTGCTGCTGATGGCCCTTTCTATTTCACATCTGGAGACTGTTAACCGTTCCCCACGTGGTCCTAGTTTTAGCAGCAAAACACTCCAACAAATTCTAGTAAAACTGATTTATTTGTATTAACTGGACACTGGATACCCAGATAATACTGCAAGGGGACTTCATTCTCCCTTCCTCTTCCCATTGACATTTCACCTCGACCTATCCTCTGAAATAAATACTAGGGAAACCTCATGTTTTAGTGGTTGGCAGTTCAGAACTGAAAAGGTCAAAAGCTGAAAATTATTTAAGCATGTCATCTCTTCTGTTTAGGACAGCTTAAGTACATATGAGCTGCACAAGTCCTAGCTAAAACTTGAACTTGGTGCTGTGAGGCTGCAACTTCCCCTCGGATACCAACAGCTTATGGCAACCTCTGTTTTTGCAAACTCGTAATTTGCTGCTAGGGAAAGAATTGTATTAGCAGAAACTGAAACACATTGCTTCAAATCTTTGAGGGACAAAACACTGCAGGAGGGAAAAGGATACATATATGTATATATATTTTTGCAACTGCATAAAAGAAGAAACCGAAGGGGAGTGCTGAGTAGAGCTGGCAAAATTGTTTTAAGTTGCTAACATGGAGGAAAAATCACTCAAGTCTTGGATAGTAAAATTTACTAACTTCCCAGAAGGCGGCCAGTTATGAATTTACTAAAGCTTTATTTGGTGCAAAACCACTTCTGTGGAAATATCTTTGTTTAACATTCAAACTACTCCTTAGGTGAAAGCAAGACAGGTAAGTGCTCCTCAAAGGAAAACTAGAAGTAACTAAAGAAACCAACATATTAATTAAAAAATCACCACTAGCAGGGATTAATAATGGCAAAATGCTTTCCACTCTATTCAAGCAGGAAAAACCTTCTCCCATGAGATCACAAAGGTGCTTAAGTCCTGTGGCAAAGAAATAATCTTTTGCACTGAGTGTGAGAATGAGAGATGATGGTTTATATCAGTCAAATACTTGTACTGTTATTTTACTTTCTAGTTTCATATAGTTTTGGGCCCATCACTGCAAATTTACCAGCTACCAGAACTTTTTGCTACATCACTGTGTTGCATGGGATGGCAGAAGTTATAAAGAACACCAAAGCTGCAGCCTGAGTCTTGCTGCTACTGGTTACTATGTCAGAGGAGTGTGCTCTCACTCAGACTCTGCCGGGGAGTGTATTTCATTTCTGGATTTATGTTGTGGATAGAGGTGGTGTAGTGCAGGACACAGAAAGGCTGGCTTGTATCTAATTTATGGATGGGTGTACGTAGGCATGAAGTGTTAAGAGAATGGTGCAGAACACACGAGGCTCCAGCCGTGCTGTGGTGCAGTGAACTTAAACATTATTTCTGCCCCAAGCAAGGCCTGGCTCTTGGGGAAAGGGTTTACTGCCCAGCATTCATCATCAGGAAAATGAAAGAGAACAGGTTTTATTTTCTGCTATAAATCATGCACAGCACCAAAACACTCTGCTGCAGCCAGAAGGAAACTAAGTTTGCTGCGACCTCTGACAAAGAAGGACCTTTTTTTTGAACTGAGACAAGTTGTAGCTTTGAGATAATGGAATCAAATACTATTTTTAAAGAGCTTTGTATACTATCCCCACTTAAGAAAAGGATGGAAAGATGTGAAAATCAAGAGATATGGATAGAGTCTTGTAGGGTAAGAAATATTTTTGAAGATCTTGCAAACATTGCAACTGAGCCTTCCAGCTTGTAGGCCGATGTAGGAAAGTTGATGCAAGAGCTCTGGCAGGGAGAGACCACCTGCCAAAATCCTACTAACTGGTAGTAAAGGCAGCCTAAGAAACTTGCCTCTGAAAGGAAAAATAAGCTTGAGACCTCAGAGTGACTTCTTCAGGAACACAACTTCTTCTGAAGAGAGTAGCAGATCTGTGTGTATGGATAGATATAGGCTAATGCCTATAAGTAGCTCCAAGTTGTCACTGCTACAGCAGTAACAGAAGCCAGACTGTGGTAACAGCCGGCTTCGCTATAGAAATTTTTATCTTAATACCATATTCCTTCTTGCTGTGGAAGACACACTGAAAACAGGTTTGGATAGTATACTAAAACTCTACCATGCATTCAGCTAGGTTTCATGAGGTTACATGAGTACTTTTAAAATTTCACTTTAGAAATTTGGTTCAATCTCTATGCAGTACCTATAAAATTCATAGATTTCAATGTTTACATAAACATGCCCAAGAACATGATCTTTAAATATGATTTTTATATTTAGTCCAGTCAGTTTTCTCTATAACAACAACAGCAGTAAGGGACCTTATACTAAGAGTTCAGATAAATTTGCCAGAGTAAAGAAGCAAATATCGTTTATTCCTTTTGCTGCTGTAATTTAAATGGAGATAAGTGATTTTATTCCTACAGAATGAATGCCACATCTCTCAATTACAAAAAGAATACTTAATGACGAGAACACTAGATTCCCAAGTATATCATATCTGCATTGAGGGCACCGAGTTAGACAAAAGTACAGGGAAAGGAGTAAACTCTTAGCACTTTTCTACCCTTCTGATACCATTGGATTGCTGAGCCTTGCATTTCCTGCAAGAGTAAATGAGAATAATTTGCTGTTCTAACATGTACTGACAGGAACTGCCTGGTCTGTGTCACCTGTGAGGAGACCAAGCATGGGCTAGTTCTATTTAAATCTTGTGTAGCTATAACACTGTCAGGGGCTTTTTAATGCCAAGGAATTTTACATATTCCTATTTAGATTTTTAAACTGCAGTCACAAGAGTGTTCAGACTCACCCAGCAATGTATGGGTGGGATTTCCCATGTACAAACCAATTCGATAGAACAGGCTTTCAGGTTTACCGCAAAATGTTCTTCCTCACACGGTAAAACCTACCAAGAGGCTGTACAGTATTATATTACAGGGTAATGATATTTCCAGGAAAAAAAAAAAGGAATTACACATGAAACAGGCAATGAAAGTATGCAGGTATCCATGGCTACTGTTGTGAACTAAATAACATTTTTTATACAGCTGTGAATATTTGTGTTATTGCCAGTTAAGCTCCAGAGTTCAGATTTGAGACAGAGCTGGTAAACACTGAATTCTTGCCTGAAGAAAGGTACTTCCCAAAGTGTATGCAGGCCTCTACATCGTGCCACTGCACATTCTGGTGTAATTTTTTGTCTAGTAAACACACAGTCAAAATAAACAAAGTATAACTCCTCATGGTCACTACTTTACTTTCAGCAACGCACTTTTGCATGAGCTGTTTTCTCTCTTAAGGGTATTTTTATTTCCTCTTGTCATATACCTGCAATTGTAACTTTTGACATAGCTTTTGAAATCACTTTGGCTCCATGAAAGAGAATTTTTAAAGTTCTTTAAAAAATTTGCACGCAAAACTCTCAGCTTCCCTTGACTCTCATTAGTGGTAACATCCCCCTCTTAGGTCCCAACAGCATTCCTGGTCAACAAAATTAAGAACAATTCCAAATGAGAGGGACCTTTTCTCCTTTGACATCTTTTCAATTTCCAAGTTCATACCTCTTAGATCATCCTTCTGTTTACATGTCAGAGTCTCTGTTCTCAAATCAATCATCATCAGAGAAGGATTGGAAACCTAAGGGATTTTCCTCCTTACGGAGAAAAGGTACGCCCAAAAACAAATTATTTGGAGTAAGTTGACAGTAGTTGCTATACTAAAGGAAAACATAAACACAAAAGCAGTTAGTGAGATGAACCTATGCTTCCAGCAACATAAACAAAATGAAAATAATGAAACGCCTATTGTAACTAAGTGAAGCAGGACTTAGAGCAACATCTCTCTATTAAAAAATTGAGCAGAGCATGAGTTTGAAACTCAAGTGAGTGCCTGTTCATTCACTGTGGATTTGTCTTCTTTCCTGGTTTGGAGAGAGAGGATCGTTTCTTAATAAGAGCACCAGCTAATGAAGCAAACACAGATTCATTTTGCTGTTCAATCTTTAACAAACTGCCTGTAGCTTCAGGCAAACCACAAATTCCATGTTTTAGTTTCTACTCTGTAACACAGGGAAAATAACAACTCTCTTCTGCCAGTCTTTACCTGTGCAATTCGTATAGGCTAAAAAGAAATTGGAGGACTAAATGCTTTGCATCCGTATCAACAGTGCTTGGCTTAAGTAAAATTATAGGAGATGGTCTTTAAAACAGTACTGGTACCAATATCATTATTAACATATAAATAGTAGCATATATTTTTATACCTTACTCTCTATATATGTATTTTTGCATACACTACACATAATACAAAGTATTATATATATGCATACACTATACGTATTACAAAATCTGTAATATGTATGCTAATCCCACCAAACTGCTGTCATGGAGAATAAAACTGTGGGACTCACAGGAACATAGTGCTCAGGCAGACAGCTGTGAGGTCTAAAGATCCAGAAATGCTGGGGATATTAGAGGCAATGAGTGTACAAAGCAGTGCATTCTTCTGACTTCTGCATAGACAAAAACATTGGAAAATCAGTCTGCAAAGAGTGATGTTGCACAGTGGTCACAAGAAACCAAGTGAAGACAAATTCCTACATGTTGGTCTAGAATAAATGAAGGGTCCCGTTTTCAATATACACCGTGTGCTTCAAACTTCCCTTTTCAAGCTTTTTCTCAGTGATGTACGGTACACACAATTATCACCTCCATGTTCTATAGCACTCTCCAGCTGACTACTATTATCACCTCTTTATTTCAGTATTTTGTTTCCTCTACTTTGCTCAGTCTTCTCCTCCTTAACAACCTCTAAGGCTATCCCTTTTTCTCTTAGCTTCTGACACATTCATTTCTTTCTCCTTCAAATTCCTTCTTCTTTTTCATCTTTCATTCCACTGCTTCAGGAGCAAAGATCAAAATGCCATACACCTTAAGTCTCAGATCTAAGAATACATATATTCACCTCTTAAAATGACTTGCAGATACATGCATTTTTAAGCAACTTGCAGCCAACACAATTTTGTTTCTTAATGGAAACATCATTAAATCTCTGTATTGGTAAAAAGACATTTTTGATGGATGTTTTCTTTATAGCAAATGATACCATTTCCCATTTCTGCACTTTTAAAAGTGCCTTAAAATACGAAGTTCAGTAAACTGATGTACATATTTCATTTCCCCCATAAATAGTTCATAAAACAATTTCTACATTACATACTGTATTTGCAAAAGAAGCCACAAAAATGTGCATGGCAATGACTCAGCAAGCTGGAACCCTACATATAGGGTTTAGAGAAAGCTGGTAAAGCTTGAAGTAACAGAACAAAAAGCTAAACATCCCATGATGCAAATAAAATTGCTTCCTGTTGGAAACAAACCTAAGGATGTAATTTGAATATTATTGCCATTTTTTATAGAGAAGAATTTCCTTTTTAAGTATACTTGAACTTTCTATAGCATGCACCATGTCTGCCTAGAGTATTTTATGAGATACTAGGAGCACTACATTTGGTATATAACCATAAGTAATGTTATTATATTTGAGGCAGAGGTCACTTCTGCAGAAAAATGGACAGCAACATCAACTCTGTTACTGCATTTGCATCCATGAACCTCAAAGTAATTTGCAAAATGCAATTCACCTCTTCATTTCAACTGAAGGAATGGGAACTGAGGCACATGAAAGGGAAATGCCTCTCAGCAGGAGGGAAGGACCCAGCACGGAGAAAAGCAGAGTGTCGGCACATGCAGTCTGGTTTGGCACGGTAGCTGCCCTGCGTGTGACACTTCATAACCAGAATCTGGCACAGTGCTATGAACCCAGTAACAGCGAGCACTGTGTTTCTAACTATCATTCCAAAGCCCCACAAAATGCAGACATTAGCTAATTAAGACTTATAAAAAATTATTTCAAACACTTCATAATTTCTTTCAAGACTAGGAATAAAATGGAAATTTAAAAACAGAGTTTAAACAGCACTTCAAATCCGCAGTGTTACTTGTTCTGAAGAGAAAGCTTTCTGCGAAGAGTTAAAGGGTACCAGATAATACTGCAACAAAGACGCAAGAGCATACACTGGCCACTGGTCTGCCTTTTGCTGTTTTGAGACACCTTCATGCCCTGTGCTATTTCTCCATAGTTGGAGATTTTTCCTGTTCAGGTAACTGTGGTGCCAGAGGGAGGAAAAGTGTCACCTTAGTCGTTCTTATGGTCTCTGAGAGAAAGAGACATCCCTGAAAGGTGATGGCTTTTCCTGAGTAGGGCACCAGCCTGGGCCTTTGGTGTTTCTGGTAAATGTCCAAAGGTAAAAGGGCTGATTGTAGACCTGCATGACTAATGGCAGTGGCTTACACATCTGTCAAAAACATCATTCATGCTGCATCTTGAATTTGAGTCTCTTGTGTTTAAGGAGTTGCTAAAAATGTACACTGGTTTTACTTATTTTTATCTATGTGGGAAAATAAAAATATGGGGATTGAACTGAATGGCAGGGCTGACATCAGGTTATGTTTAAGCTCACAGTCCACCTTGAGCAAAAGTAATTCCCAAGGTTGTCCCCAGATCCTTGATTTCCATCAATCAGCATGTATAAAGCATTAGTGTTGTGGCACTACTTCAACATATTAATCATCTGAATATGAAATGATTTCTGCAGAAATTATATTTGTTTCCAAATGCAAAAGACATGTAAGAAGACACCAACTGACACAGAAAAAAGTTACTTTTAAAAAGTGGTAATTCGTTACAAAAACAATGTCAAAATATTTCCCTGTATTAGTGTTCCTGTAGCAATAACGATCTCAGGATACAGGGAGAACTAATATTTTTTATGCCATCAACTTCAAGGGCTGGAAAAAGCATATAAGCTTTTGGGCTCAGACTCCCTTCACCAGGTCTGCTGATTCTTCTGGTATTGTGTCCATGTGAAATAACCCACTTTCCAACAATGATAAATAGGTAAAAATCTGGTCACTGAGTTAGTGCATATGCCTTCAATTGAAGGAAAAGCTGTCTGCCAAGCTTCAACCAAGTAGATCATAGGTCTGTGAAAAAAAGAATCTAAAAGGATGGAATCCAGTTGCTATAGCAGCAAATTAAACAAATAAATGAGATACCATGGAATGCTACAAAATATTTGTGGTCTGATTAAGTCATATTTGCCACATGTGTGAATACTAACAGCACAGTTTAGTAAAGTGGGTACAATATAGTACAATCCCACTTTTATTGTATGTACAGTCTAATTTTATCTGAGTGCTAATGAGTGGTAACCAGCGTGCCCAAAGGTACATAACACTGCATTTTACTGTAATCATAGGGCATAGTCTCTTCAATAGATAAAGATAGAAAATAAATGCTGTAACTTCAAAGACATCTTTTCATCATTCCCTGTCTTTGCATGGCCTGCTAAAGAGACAAAGGATTTTGTAGTGATCACCTCTAGGATGACTTGCATATGGGGTGCTTTAAAGTACACATCCTGTAGCTGGCACCTGACATATTAAACCTTCTTCAATATAAGCAATCCTCTCCCTTGTACATGATTTTTTTTCCAGTGAAATGTTCTTTTTTCTTCATAAAAGACACCGTTTTAATATACTCATCATTAATCATAATGATATATCACTTACTGATTGATTCTACTATCTGCCTGTGTGCTCTAGAAAAAAAAAAAGATCAGGAAAAATCGCAAGACTGTTATGTCAAAGGATAAAACAAATGTCTAATTTAACTGACAGATGAGGAGGCCACATAGATTTTTATCAAAAATGTGTTATTAGCAATTATTAATGTTGTTTGCACTGGTTTTAAAGTGGAACATTCATTTACATTTATAAGCTGCAAACCATGTATCTGATAAATCGTGCAGTAGCACCACAGAAATGTACCAGCTTAAGTAGTACAAAAGAAATGTGCATGACCCCAGCAGTGACTACAGTGAGCAGTATAAGCTGCACAGAAAGTTAATGTTAAAACAGGCATTCCTAATACTTTCAGAAATATGGGAATGAACCAAGTATGTTTCCATCCCATACTGCTGCTGGTTTAACAGACGTAGCAATCCAGGGCCAAACACTGCTTCTAGGAAAACACAGCTCAGTATGTATTATGCACCCAGAGAAAGGCAGATATTCTAAAGGCCCCCCTTGTATGTCCCTTTGGAGGTTTCCTTTGACCATTTGTTTCGCGCCCACCATAATCACTTTACCAGACATTTGTACTTCAGCTGAAAATCTGACTTTGAGCTTTTTTTTATCAGTATTACTACTACTACCATAATTATTACTTCCTAAGTTACACTTAACTTTGCCTGTTAAAGCAGGGTGGTTTGAAATACAGACAGTGCACCTCCTTAACTCTGGTGCTTCAAATACGTAATCTTCCAGCACCCTTACCAAGCAGCACATCCATTCGAATATACAATGCAACTCACACTTCAAAGCTGATATGAAAAAATAAGGTATACTCTGAACAGGCTTGTTTTAAACTGAAGGACTGGCTTTGAGGGTCAGTCAGTCAAGATAATGTACAGCATTGTCAGCTAAAAATAATGAGATGCAAAGACACCAATGTCATTCCACAGATACGACATAGACACAATTTGCATGAACACAGGCCTCATACTGTTGCATGGTTGCAGGTGATTTTAATCCTAAGCATTTTACAAGGATTTTAAGCTCCTGGCATGACATTGTGCAAATTTTACTTTATGTACCCTGTAAACCTACATCCAACATCAAGAGAAGCGATTTTCCTCCTCTCACAGCAGCATCAGTAAGCCATCTCCTTGCCCTCAAACCTGCTAATTAATGGATTTCAGAGACATCTTCCCAAGGAACCGATGGAATATATGGTAAGAAAACGTACTCTTCACTTCCTCTTTCTCACTTTTCCTTACCGCATTACTTCCCCTTTCCTCATCCTTCTCCTCCTCCAGGTCCTCTTTAGCATTTTGAGTCTTTTCCAGCTTGTCTACATTATTCTGTGGTGCTTTTTTTCATTCACTTCATCTGTTTTGCTTTGGTTTGCTTTGTTTTTTTCATTTCTTTTTTTTTTGGTAGGAGTTGGACCAGCATCAACTGACTTTTCGGTTCCTCCCTTTCCTCTTGGCCGTCTTTTCCTCTCATCCAACTATCTTTCCCTAACCCTCCTTTTAGTGCTCTCTGACTCTTTCCCATTCTCCCCTCCTTTGGTGGTTACTCCCGCAGTTTGGTGTTGACAGTACACGCTCTCATCCTCTGTGCTAACGGACTGAGTTACGTGACCCTGTCAACAGAAGAAGGCAAAACGTCATAACAAGATCTCATCTGGGGATTTCAGTTCTTGGAATTTTCACTTGCAATGCTCACATTTAGAATAGGGCTTGCCTGTTTAGCTGTTACTAAGTACTCAAAGATATTTTAGAAAAGGTCCCTCATTACTAGACATTGGGATCGCCTGTACCACGAGAAGCTTGAGTGTGTTTTTTCTCCACATTACTGGAAATAGCAAACAATCAGGAACATTCAGACCTGTATTAAGTTAGAAAGCTGTCTTCACCTTACCTCTGGCAGATGTGTAACATGGTTAAGGCAAGCTTCCTACTACACAAAAATTGCAGTAGTAACTGCGCTGTTACTGTATTAGGCAAAGGAGTCTTCCTAATGCTCCCAAAGGATGCCACTCAGGTAATTTGGTCTTCTTTGTCTAGCAGCCTCTCTCAATTTTCAGTGCTACGCTATCACAGGTTTTGACACACTACCGATTTCCAAGCCCTTCACATAAGTAACAGAAAATCTTCTAAGCTGCTGCTGTTTTTCTCCCCAGAGTGGAGGCATAATTGTTACTACTGTATTCACGCTCCCATGATGGAACGGGCAGATAATGAGGAGAGGTACCAGACGGAGCCATGTAACTGCAGCATGCACATGCAATAAGTGTACAAATACAAGAACAATATTTTCATAGGTTTTGTAAATATTCTAAGCCCCCAGGCAGCCAGCTTCAATTGCCATTCTCTCCATCAAACAGATGTTTAAATAATAGCCATCTAGGAGTGGATATTCTGTACAAAGTTAAATTACAAATTTTCCCTGATTTTTATCAGAAAACTTTTCAAGTTATGTGACAAGTGGGAACTCCTTCCTGCAGCACTGAAGATTTTATTTACCCTTAGCATACAAAAATATTATAGATAAATTAAGAAGAGCCCATTAGCTGGAATATCCTTGAAAACCTTAAATTTGATTTAGAAACAAATCACAGAGAAGGCTATGTAGTTCTAGACATAAGCACGAAGAATTACCAAGGTACAGTACATTGTACAAAAATAGCCCATACATAGGATGTTGCTGTATTAGGAAAGTATCCACAAGAAATATAATGCACTGTTTCAAATGAGTCACTTCTGTAAAGGATTTTAGGGCAACATGCTAGATGGAAACACTTTGCTGAAAGAAGGGATATCTCCTTGTTTGTACATCAGAGCGAGTACTGTGCAGCAACTGACCCAACTAATGATGGAGAGACAGGTTGGTCAAAAAACTCACCATTTTTGGACCATCCAATCTTTATATGTCAGGTTACTAGGAATTTTGATCTTTACAGGGATTTTCTATTTTTCTGTTTGTTGAATCATCAAGGAAAAATGCTTTCCACCAGAAAAACAAAGAAATAAACAAGCCAAGGCCACTGGACCCAAGACAAGCCTGCCCCGAAGAACAAAAATTGGAGAGATGACCAGAGGGACTCCATACCACTCTCGGGTGAGCCGAGCTTTTCAACTGACACGCCAGCAGTAAGAAAAGCAAGTAAACTTATGAAGTACATAGAGATGTATCACTTGGGCAGGCTCCTTCCTCTCCGTAACTTGTCTTCGCCTCCTATTTGTCCCAGTTTTTATGCATTCTCTTGAATACAAGGACAGAGTGTATGTCTTTCTAGGAATGATCTTGTTTCCCAAAAGCAGCATAAAAAGAATAAAGTACAAAACTGGAAGTGTTCATATAGATTGTAGCGGCACAGAACCCTTACAATGACTGATTTTCCAACTCTACATAGGCAGAGAGTATTCCCCTTCCTCCTTTTCTGGCCTCTCCTCTGCAGTTTTCATATGAAGACAATGCCTTGTTTCTGACCTCCAAAGCCATTACACTCCTCAGAAAGTAATTTCTATCTCTGTATTTTACTTTCCTTGCCACAAACAAAAGATGATTAACGTTTTTAAAACAAATTTGGGACAGCATCTGTGAAAAACAAAGGAGGACTCTTAATGAAATGGTATGCTAACTTAGACAGATACTGCATGCAGTCTTGCTATGTAACCTGACTCAAAATAGCAATGCTCAATCTTAAATTAATTCAGTCTACAGATCTGTTTATGTGGGCATCAGTTAGAGTAGGGACAACCTCTAGTTTTATAGTCTGTGTTAATATTGAAGAGAATATAACTTCTGGAAACACATGTAATCAATGCATTATCCTGTCCAGTCCCAACACAGAAAGGTACATTGAATGATCTGATAAAAATCCTGTTACTATGACACACTAGTTTTAAACACTAAAGTGTAGCCTTTAATTAAAAAATCCTAATACTGATAGAGATCAGAAAGACAGCCATCAGAATATGGGGAAGAGTATTTTCCATGTATAATATGCCTGTGGAATGAAAAGTTGATATGGATCCAAAGTGCAGGCCAGTATGAAGAATATAAACAACATCTCTGATAGAAGAGTTCAGTAATTTGGCAATTAAAATTGTAGCCAGCAAAGATTAATTCATCTGCACAACTAATAAATACAGGAAGTGCACTTGACACTTCAGAAACAGACCAAGGCTGAGACACATTTCTATTCTTCAACAGCCCTCTTTAGACAGGTAGTTATTTCTACTGACAGAAGCTTAACCTCAACTACTCAGATGTGCACCTTCATACAATATACAGAGATGAAATCCTTGCCCTACTGAAACTGAGAGCAACCCTGCCATTGATTTCCCCAAATCATCTCTCAAGCCATAGTGATACTACTGGTTATGAATGAATCAACTGACTGAGATGATGAAATATGTCAATTTTATGGCACAGTACAACTTTATTAGTGATGCCTTTCACAGGTGTATGAATCTGTATGTAAGAGGTACCACCTGGTACCACAAGGCACCACATAGTACACAGATTTTTCTGTAGACAGAAATTGTATCTTCAACTATAATGAGGGGTGGGTGTGTGTGTATATGTAAATAAAAATACATTTCTTGACACTATATGCAATTTTATGCAAATAGTTTGTAGCTTTTATCTTTGTGCACAATTAGGAGCCGCTCTGTTTCTACAAAACTTCATAAGCCATATTAAAACTGAATCAGTAATGGGATTGCACAGCTCTGAGGTTTATTTCTCTTACATTTTCCATTTGTAGAGGGGATTTTTTTTTTTTATAACTAGGAATTTTTAGGTGTTGAAAAAGTGTTGCTGGGAAAGAATGGTATCTCTGCGTATTGACAACACATTACTATGCATTCAAGAAACAGGGTTTTTTAACTATAGACGACATCATAACTGCAGAAAAGGTACGGAAAAGGGTGAGAAGAAAATGGGGAATGAGAACTGATTATTATAAGCTAACAAAGCAGCAGACACTGCTGTCCAAACCACTTCTGCTTGGGCTAAGGCACTGAACTGCACCAGCCCTTCAAACAACTTCTTCATATGGCGTTCAAGACAGTCATCTTGAAGTGCTTCTGAAGTATGAATATTCTCAAATATTTTGACACATGCCCATATTACTGATGGAAATACGATTGGTATTATTACAACTATATTTCATGAGTTTACATTCCTTTTCTACATGTGGATTTTGCAGGCTGATGTTGACAGTTGAGCAAGTTGTTACAGCTGGTCATAATACATCTGTCAGGAACTTTTTAAAATATGACTTTTTAGTTAAAGGAGGGAATCTTTTTACTGTGGAAAATGTACAGTTTAAGTTTTTCACTTTTCTGTGGTTATTTTGGTGATAAATACATTTTTAGGGAAACTGTTGTGAAAACAACCAGACAAAGAGCTCCCAGGTGAAGTAACACTTGAGCTCATACCTCTAGGAGCTGAACCAGGCACCGCAGGGGAAGCTCACAGAGAAGAGGGATTCATCAGCAGTGCTGTAGTAGCAAAAGGACCCATCTCTCTCTGACAGATTTCACTCTGACAAAGGTAATGAATCTCTTGTGTGAGTTTTATTTTACCAGGTTAGGCTCCAGCACAGCCACCCTTGCATTCTGAGAAATTATCACTGAATGGGCACAGCTGCTGTCAAAATGTGCAAGGAAAATGGGAATAAATGCTTATTTCAGTAGAAAACAGTAATTAGAGCTCCGGTCCTTTCTAGAACTGTATTCCCAGTGGTCCCACCCTTTCACCAAGGGGGCCTCTATCATATTCTCTAAGATCTGCCAAATCAAAATTGCAACTCAGATGCTAGCATTCTCAGGGTAGTTTAAGAACCCCTTCATATTATGATAGGTAATGCATCAGAATTAATAAGCATGAAAACTGGTAAGGACAAAGCGATAGCTAAAACATCAGAAAGAATTAGACTGAAAGGTGCTGAAAAGCCCAACAGCCATAAACTTCCTCTGTGTGACTGAGGTAAAAGAACACTTGGATAAATGAAGACTGACACAGCAAACAGTTCCTTTACAAAAGACTTTAAAAAATGCCTCCTACAATATTTCAAGTTGAAAAAAAAGGTCTAAGATGCTTGCACACAATTCATTTCAGCAAACTCTATTATGTCAAAAAAATCTCAAACAAAAGCCCTCTTCAGATATTTCAGTAAGTATGCATTTCTACAGAGCAACCTGAGCTTGAATTGCCTTTCAGTTACGGCACAGAGGAGACTTCCCAGACACACAGGGCTGTTTGTTGTCAACTGCATCACAGTGTACGTTCCTGAAAGATGTTCGAGGTTAAGCACTTTCAGTATGTGGAATGTCACCTGAAGAAATGTCATCAGAGCTGGCACTGATGTGGTGTGGGGTAAAAATCAATGTATGCATGGCTTGGCAGTGTTTGCAAGTGTTCAGTTTGTAACTTCAAAACTCAAGGGAGGACAGTCTGAACAAACACAGCAGGAGTCGTCAGGCCTTTTCCTCAGCTCCACACACACATAATATCATGCTGCTCCTTTCAAAACATTGTAAACCAGTACAGTATCTAGCAGAAGCTGATACTCCTCTTGTCAGTAGTAACCCTCATTCTGCTGCTTTAACACACAGTTTAGGGGATAAACAAATAGTAATGCCATCTGCCCCACCCCACAGAAGACCAATTTACCGAGCCCAGCAGCAGTGGACAAATCTTGATCTGCTGTGGTACTCACACCCTGAAGGATGAGCCCTGCTGTCATCTACTGATGAACAGCAGTGTCAAATGGTTCACCTTGCCTTGATGTGGAAAACAAAGTAATAATGAAACATTCTTCACATATGCAACTACAGAAGCAAATATGATGCTTTTCAGCTCCAAATGCTACATAACAACAGTAAAGTGCTTGATGGCAAAGTGTGGCCTTCCTTCCCTTAATATCTAAACATATAGTTGAAGAGGAAGAATGTTCGACTTGCCATACCAGAGAGGGATAAAAAGGTCAGATTTCTTCTCAAGAAACTACTTTTACGATTACCAACTCAGCAATTTTGAAACTTTGTGTTGATGCACATAGTACCGTATTATTAACAATACTCAGATACAGGTTCTGCTACACAAGTTTGGTGTGCTTGAGAAATGAGTAATTTAATTGTTCTTCTAAAAACATACAAGTCCAAAAAGCATAGTGAGATTTTCTGAATAAGCATTTTAACCAAAATGTTTTCATTACAAATTCCACTTCAGTAGAATGTTAAAGAAAGAACCATTCAATTAAGTATTTCTGCCATTTTAGAACAAGATTTGTCAAAGTAGGGATTTCTGTTCTGTGGAAGAGTCTCTTTTGATTAAATTTCTTCAGGACCAGGGTGACATTGCTCTGAAAAAAAGTACTTTATCACAGAAATCAGCCGATCCCCACAGCCTGAGATGTAGGATACACCTGCTCCTAACAGGGATTCACATATGACTCAAGGAGTCAAGGAAGAAAAGTTATTACTTGCAAACAGTGTTCCTTAATCACTTCTGAGGGGATCAGCTGTAACTGTAAGCAGGGTCATGCACTGGGAAATCAGTGTCTTACACTTTTGTTAATGCAAGGAAGCGTTTGTATTACTTTACTCACCATTCCATGATTTAGCCATGCTGGTATAAAATTATCGAGCAGCTTTGGGTAAACCAGTTCCCTGTCATAGATATAGATGCTCCAAAACATCGTCACAACGAACTAAGAAGAAAAAACAAGACAAAGACATTTTAAAATACATGCTTCTGAACAACTAGCATACGTTTTAATAATATTTTAACAAAATTTTAGATAGCAAAATGGGGAATTTATCAAATGAGTGGTTGGACGAAGCCTTGGGTGACATGGTTTAGTGTGAGATGTCCCTGCCCATGGCCGGGGGGGGTTGGAACTAGATGATCTTAAGGTCTTTTCCAACCCTAACTATTCTATGATTCTATGATCTATGGACAGACACAAACATTATAGTTCTTTGACTAAATCCTGCTTTAATCAACAGTGTGAATCTGGATTATTCTTTGCATTGACTGGAGATTTAGTTTTTCTTCTTTTTTTCCTTTTTTTTTTTTTTTTGGTCTTTCAGCCTGGAAAAAAAATCTCATTTTTGGACTTACAAGCCTATGGCCAAATTACAACTGAATACTATACTTTAGTAGCAGATGTGGCACATATATAATACTTCACCACTAACAGGACAAAAACCAAATGGAAAATCAGGTAGAATATCACTTGGAATTCACAGAACATATAAATATGAAACATTAATCTCTGAAGCCTATAAACTCATCTTTGTACTTTTTCATGTGAGACATCAAAACAGCACTGCTTAAAACCAAAAGCTTTAACCCTTTAACTACTCTGCACATGAGTCACAGACTGGGATCCACAGAAAAGAGGTCTAGCATCCTGCTCATTTGTCAGTATGAAATTTGGCTTGGTTCTTGTCAGAGACTATTTACCAGGAGTCCAGAGAAAGATCATTATTTCTTCTAGACTGAGGACAGGACAGACGACCCAGATAAAGTTTGCACTAGGCTAAATTTTTGCCAAAGAGTGCACAAATTCTTTAGAGACCATGATATCTGAAAAGCAAAGGCAACATATAACCCCCCAAATTTACAGAAATAACAGTTTTAGCTTACTTTAGCTGGGGAAAGAACAAAGTAAGCAATCTTCTAATTAAAACACAATTGCTTTTTTACCTTGAGTTTGAGTCACAGTTTTCTAGTAATAAAAGGCTTATTATTTAGAGCAGTAATACCCAATATCTGGGCCAGAAGCTTTTCAATGACCATTTTCAGGGGATTTTTACACAGCAGCGACAGGTCCAAGATTAAAGATTGAGACACAACAGATAGAACTTTCACTGAGATCAGCAGGGAAGTATTCAGTTACACCCAAACTGATGTGACCCATGATTTTATGGCTAATTTGGGGGGTCAGTAAAAGAAAGTGCAAGAAATACAGTGTGCACATAGCAAGGTTAGCAAATTACTACTGTGTGTGATAGTGTAGGCATAAGTTGTTTCATATGCTTCTGATTGGAAAGTTAAAACTGAGGTTGCAGTTTATCAATGGCACCTTGTTCTAACCACAGACATGCAAGCTTTGGCCAGCCAGTTATGTGAATGACCTGAACTAGTACACTGTTCCCTCAGTGTGCATATTGTACATAGTTTCTTGGTTTCCAACACACTTGTCCATCTGCTGTCATAGCTACTGATGCCCGCTCAGAATAAGCTTGGACTATTTGACTAGAGCACAGAGGCCAGGAGGAAGAAACAAATGAGTTATGATGGACAGCCTGAAAAACATTGCAAGTGTGAAGTACCCTACAAGAAGTCTTGCTGCTGGGCCAGTCTTGGCAATGGCACAGCACAGCTCTTTATGCACCTGCTGACACATAAGTGCCAAGATATGAATAGCTGAACAGCAGGGAAAATGGAAGCAAAGTATCCTCTTCTCTATAGGCTTCCTAGAAGTCATGTATTATCACAGTGGGTCTCTGAGAACCTGCTAAGACCAACTGGGACATAAAAACATTCTCAGGTGCACAAAGAGCAAGGCTAATAGTGCTTTATTCCAAGGAAGTCTTACAGCAAGAAAAATCACCCAGGATTAGGTTGAACCTTATCACACTGAATACAACAGACCTGGCATGTTTTGATCTTTGATTTTTGTGTGAAGCAGAATAAAACAATAGACTTCGCCAAGAAGGTAAAGATAAGAAAAGAGGAGATGTGCCATCTGTCCCTTAACCAAAGTCAGCCAATGGATGGAACAGGATCAGCCTAGCTGGTTGCAACCATCTGGAGCTACAGACGGCAAATGCTGCTTAGCAAAGCACTATCACAAGGCAGACATAAGGTAAAGGAAGTGCGCAAAACCCAAGGTGTTACAGAACTAACCTATCCCAGAGGACAGCCGACATGAGACTGACGCAACACCCTGGGGAAGATTCCTTCACATGTCTGAATGGTTTACCTTAACTTCCCTTTCAATTAGTTCATTTACATAAAATGAACTAGAAAGATTAACTATTGCACTATGAACTAAAACAAACTATGAAAATGAGCTATCTAGATAAAAAGGAACTATTACAAGGACTTGCTGCTTAGCTACCTTGGCTGCTTCCAAATTTGTTTAGATTGATTAATGAGCAACTGTTGTTCTGGTACTTTTAAATCACCTCTGCTATGCTTACATTTGGTACAGGTAGACTTGCATTTGGGCTGGGCTTTGCCAAGACTATACATGGTCATGAAGTACAAGACCATGATACAACTGAGCTGCTTCTTTACACTGCCTCTGTAAGGCTTAGTCAGAATTTCAGCTCTTATGCTCATGCTGCCTTCCTTGTGGCATAATTCATCACTATTGTGGAGACAGTCATGGTACTACCATCACATACCAGGCTGAATAGGCTGTTCATATGCAGCAGACATATTTCTCTGAGAGCCACTTTTATTTTCATTTGTTCCCAAGGCAAAATGGCACAAACGTCACCCTTCCTCCTTAGACAAACTTGATACCTGGAATTCAAGGAATTAAATAGGCACCTGCAATTGATTTCACAGGAGCCTCCTAAGAGTTCCAGCTTTCCAAAGACAGTGATTACTTAGTTAAGGATAAGGTTAAGCAACATATGAAAGAACAGACATGTCCCTCACTTGCTACTTATCCTATCTATGGTCATTGCAGACCAAAGGGAACCTCAAATTTGCAAGCAGAACTTGGAAACTGCTTGTAAATACAGAGCAACCCACTCGTCACAGGCCTCTAAAGTATAGCTAAACAACTATATAGCAGTAGGGAAAAAAATAAGGCTGAAAACTCCCTTGTTTTCCCAGTAAAGGAGATATTCCTTGAAGTTTTGTCCTCTGTCTCTGAAGCTTCAGAGGATATGAGAAAAGCATATGGTGTTGCAAAGGGAAAAAATTTAAAGGACAAGGTGGAAAATGGTTGGTGATTTGAAAGGGAAAACAAGTGACTTTATTGAAACACCACAAATGGAAGCAAAGAGAAACTGAGGAAGGCCAGTGAAAAGAATGCATACTTTGCTGTTTCACATAAGCCCAACCAAGAAATGTTACGCAAATGAAGAATGAACCCAGTGGAACTTTATTTTCCTGCATTATGTGTTTTTGGTTTTGGCTGAGCTGCACAGTTCAGTTCACTTATTTCCTGGATGGCCTCATGACAAAGGGAAAAAACCCCAAACAACCCACTGACCTTGACAAAATTACTTCTATGTACAGTTAAAGGTAGGCTTTCTGGCTAGCTCCCAAGACATTTAAGGTTAACCGCAAGTATAAATATATTGTTTGTGAGCATCTTTGAGGGTTGAAGGCATTACATATAGAAGCAAACTGTTATTAAAGGCAGACCACAGTAGGCACAACTGGCACGGTTCTGGCTTTAGGTGGGATCTAATGCTAGCATTGCATCACACCAAATGAATTTGAATAGGGCCAATGAAGGAAATCACAAAGGGTAAGAACTGAAAATCAGGGCAACTCCCCTTGGAGAACAGAACTCAGGAGGCAATTGCACCACTGCTCAACAGCCACCACAGCACCACAGATGTGTGCAAAATCTAGAACAGTGATTTTGACATCATTGAATCAGTTATGGAAATAACCCCTTTCCTCTCTCTTCCTGATATTGGCTTTTCTCTGTATAGCTCTGGAAATTTTCTATACAGTGCCTTCCATATACCCTGATATGGTCCAGGAGCACTTTTCGAGCGAGATATTGTAGAATCATAGAATAGTTAGGGTTGGAAAGGACCTTAAGATCATCAAGTTCCAACCCCTCTGCCATGGGCAGGGACACCTCACACTAAACCATGTCACCCAAGGCTCTGTCCAACCTGGCCTTGAACACCGCCAGGGATGAAGCATTCACAACTTCCCTGCCAACCCATTCCAGTGCCTCACCACCCTCACAGTAAAGAATTTCTTCCTTATATCTAATCTAAACTTCCCCTGTTTAAGTTTGAGCCTGTCACCCCTTGTCCTACCACTACAGTCCCTAATGAAGAGTCCCTCTCCAGCATCCTTGTAGGCCCCCTTCAGATACCGGAAGGCTGATCATTACTATCCATTAGTAATTATAAAGAAGAAGGTACACCTATTTGGAGGCCTTGCCTGAGCAGAACAAAGTGAACTTGAAAATATGCTTTTAAACTGCCAGAGGGGAGATTCAGATTGGACATTAGGAAAAAAATCTTCTCTGAGGTTGGTGAGGCCCTGGCACGGTTTGCCCAGAGAAGTTGTGGCTGCTCCATCCCTGGCAGTGTTCAAGGCCAGGCTGGATGGGGCTTGGAGCAATCTCGTCTAGTGGAAGGTGTTCCTGCCTGTGGCAGGGGACACTGGATGATCTTTAAGGTCGCTTCCAACCCAAACTGTTCTATGATTCTACAATTCTATAAAAGTATTTTGTAGTCTGGTCGAATAATGAGGAATGTAGGAGATTGCAGCAAATGCCTATGCCTATTTTCTTTGGAATGAGATCCTCCAACAGCATTATTGATGATCTGCAGAAGAGGGGTGTCGTGGTTTAAACCCAGCCAGACAGCTCATTCACTCACTCCCCCCCCCCAGGAGCTCACTCACTCCTCCGCACTGGGAGCTCAGTGGTGGTGAGGGATAGAGACAGGCCCTGTGGGGACCCTGGATGGTCCTGCTGCTGGGAACATGGCGTTCTTCATGCTGAGACTCTTAATCTCAGGGTCATGGCTTTGAGCTCGCACGTTGGGCAAAACCTCCCAAAGTATAAAGGTGGTGACCACACTGGGAATGTAAGCCAGATCAGTTTCATGATCAATGATTCTATTGTATTACAAGTCATTACCATAAAGTACAATGAGACAAGAACTTTAGCCCAAGTCCCACACTTGAAAAACACTAACACAGCAAATACTGGCTCTAAGTAAGGCATGATATACGGAAACTGTGAGATCAAGAGGAACAAATTTGAGAGCCAATAAATCAGCACTGTGACGAGTGACTATTAATCCAGACAGATCTGTCGGTATCTCAACCCTTCGTGCCCCACGTTGGGCGCCAAAAAGAACTGTCGTGGTTTAAACCCAGCCAGACAGCTTGTTCACTCACTCCCCCACCTTTTCCTCCCTCTTTCTTTCCTTCCCCCCCCCCCCTTTCCCCGCTCCCGGACGGATGTGGCGAAGAATCGAAAGAATGCAACTCCCATGGGTTGAGACAAGAACAGTCCAGCAACCAATGTACAACACAAATCACCACCACTACTGACAGCAATGATAAGAGAAAATAACAAGGGAAGAGAATATGATACCACCCGCCAAAAAACGAGTCCGACTCAGAAGACCTCGTGTCCTTCCGGGTAACTCCCAGTCACCTCCCAGGCATGACGTGCTGTGGTATGGAATACCTCTTTGGCTAGCTTGGGTCAGGTGTCCTGTCTCTGCTTCCTCCCAGCTTCCCCTCCTCCCTGGCAGAGCATGAGACTCACAAAGTCCTTGGTCAGGGTAAACATTACTTAGCAACAACTAAAAATGTCAGTGTTATCAGCACTGTTCCCAGGCTAAAAGTCAAAACACAATGCTGCACCAGCTACCAAGAAGGAGAAAAATTGACTGCTACTGCTGAACTCAGGACAAGGGTGATCAACTTTTCTTTTGATTGTACCAGTACAAAGAAATGGGAGATAAGAAAACATGCCTGGCTTTCTCTCTCTTGTATCATGGGTTTTTAAAAAGATAAAAGTATAATATAAAGAATATGAGATAATTCTAGCCCATTCAGACTCAGACCCCAACAGGGCTATTAGAGCTATATGCTATAAAATACCAGCAGCAGAGTTTGTGATTTTCTATGCAGCAATCCCTCTCCTAATATGTAACAATATAAATTTTCTTTCTTCTTCCCATTTCTATTAAACACAGTCTTAAACAACTAGAAATGCCTGTTTTATCTCTTCTTCCTCTTGTTTGGTACAAATTACAAGAAACATATTGCTAAAACCATACACAGTTTACACAAAACACTAATTAACCACAGAAACTTGGCAACTTCATCATCTATGTCAAACAAAGAAAAAAGCAGGCATAGTCTAAACCGCTGGTGTAGTCTCTGACTTTTAAGTGTCTCACATTTCTCTAGCAATGTAAATTATTCCCAGTGTGAAACTCCTTTACACTGATAAATGGGAAAAGTGCAGCCCCAGTATAGATGGGAACTGGCAATGAATTTCTAAAATGTCTGTGCAAGCATTTTTCTTCAGTGGATGATTCCTGATCTCTCAGGCATTTGAACAGCACTACAGGCCTTATAATAATCCAAAAAGAAAAACAAGGGGTTGGAAGTGTTGCCCACATTCTTTCCGTGGAATAACACTTTACTGCACAGAAAATTGTTCTATTGATTTCTAATTTCATTCTCTTAAGAGTCATATTAAAAAAAGCAACAATAGGTAAACAGTAGTCAATATGTCCTTCAAAGAGGTTCATGTTTATTTCTTTATGCCCCTGAACAGTGTGGAAAGTTGGCAATTTGGCTTTATCTGAGCACCCTAAAGATACAGAACACTGACGAGATGTGAGTTGCTGCAAAGATTTTGCAAGATGTGATTTGTTGCAAAGCCACCCAAGGAGACTGTTTGCACTTGGGCTGGTTCTTTACCCTCCTTTAGAAGGTGGGAAGAGGTTGGTGGTCAGACTTCCCAGGTGGCTTATATGTAGTATTTTTTTAGGAAGTGCTAAAAATGAAATACTTTATTTTGTTACCTGTTTTTTTTTTTTCACACATCATTGTTTGACTTGGGTGTGGAAACCCCTTTTCTCATCTGTTTTTCAGAACAAATCATCTCAAGGGCTTCAGTAAGCAGGAAATACAGAAAAAATTGTGTTGACTTGCTCCTGAGAAACTACTGTTAGTGGGCTTTAAAACGTTCCCCTAGTATTTTCATTATTCCCTAAACATGCCCTGTGTAAAACACTGAGCACTAAAAATAATTTAGACGTTAAGGTAACTGACAGGCACTTAAGCATGGCCACTGCTATTACATTAGAATCCCAACAAGGATTTTATTCACATCTGTCTACTTTTTTGGTGTGAAGGTTCCCTTGTGTCGCTACTGGGAACCACTGAAAAGCTCCATGGAGAGCTAGGTGAGTGAGTCTCAGAAAGAAAGTCTGCATTTGAACTTCTTTTGTTCTTTCTTTTTTTTTTTTTGGAGCAAGGAAGCTGTTGACAGAATATGGGAAATGAAGGAACTTTAACTTTGTCTGCAGACACTCCGGTGTTTAATAACTTCCTTCTAACAAGCACCTCCGGCATACAAAAATTTCACTGGGTATTTTCTTACACGTAAACAGCTCTTTAGAGAATAAAGCCAGCCTTAGACATACTACTTTCGGGCCACGAACTGGACAAGGCTCTGGCAAGTGGCAGCTGTGGTGAAGTGGGCGCTGCTGGAGAGGATCAGCTTTCAGGAAGGAGCTGAGACCAGTGTTAAGTTACAATGTGGTGCTGTTTGTCACCCAGTAGCCAGGAGAAGAAACAGTGAAAACAACCTTTTCAGGCTTTCTTTGTCAGAAGTGAAGCAATACGTAGCAATCAATTGCTCCCCCTCACCACCACTTGAAAGGTTAACTTTGGAAATTGAAAGCATCTGTCCAATGACTATGGCCACTTTTTGGTTTGCCTGGGGCTTTTTTGTTTAAGGCAGAAACGTTTCTGTATGAAACCCTTAGGAAAGTAGCTAGCTCCAGGTATGTAACATGTGTCTTGGGAACTGCTAACTTGTAGAAGCTGCAACAGTACATCTAGCGCAGGCAATGGGTATCTGGGATCGCTTGCTTACTGGTAGCAAGGGACACAGCACCTCAAAGAAATGCCTAGAGTTGCCAAGACAAAGTGAAGCCAAAATTCTCCAAGATCTTGAAAAGTTTTAAGGCTGGGAACACTGCAGGGATGGAGGAGCACAGAGCCAACAGTATGAAGCTGTAATAGTGGTAGGAGAGAATCCCTGAATCCTGAGTGGCATGAAAGAGCCAAGGAGGATGTGCTCTGATGTATGTGAACACTTACATTTCTAAATTAAAAAAAGCACTTAAAATCTTTAAATAAAGACTAATAACGTGACGTTGTTCTTCTTTACTTCTCCTATTAACACAGTAGGAAAAGTGTCTGCTGCCAATCACAACTATTTTTAATTCCCAATCTTCCTTAAAATACAAATGTAACATACAAATCTCTGGACCCATAAAATACTTACCTGCAAGCCTGTTTATGCACAGGTATTTTAAAAACTATCAGTTGATCCAGTTTCTTCTATCACAGCTGGAGAACTGCAGTCTGTTACCACAACATGAACTGTGGCAACTCCAAAGAGGCCAGGCCAGCTAGTATAGCTAGGGAAGGCCACCAGCTGGGGTTTTATGAAAGAAATACCTTCACATACGCTTTGCATTTTCTAACTGTGCAAAAACATTCTGCATTTCTTCACATATTATGAAATCCCATGTAAATGGCAAAATCGCATTTTAATGAAGCATCTCTGAATATATCAAATTATAAATGGTAGATCAATGTGTTAACTGCTGTTAATTGACAGTAAGTAATTAGCTTTTGTGAAACAGTTCAACTTCAGAGACCTCACAGATTCCCAGGATTTTTTTTTTTTAATGAAAAAAAAAAAACCCTGCTTCTAGTGAATTTATTTTGAGCTACAATTTCCGGAATTGAAGGCTGATCCTGAATTACAATAAAAGCAATACTTTAATGAAAGGTTCACACTTTTTCTAATGTAACCTAAACTCAGAACTAGACTGACACAGATCACACTTTCATGTAAAAATCCATGAAATTCTGGATTTTCAGCTGCTTTCAGAGTGTGGTATGAGACACGTAAAGACACTCAGCACCTTTTGCTATTGAAAGCAATGTGCAGTGTCCCAGTAGAGCAGGATCTGATCCAAAGAACAGTTTCCTTTTGAAACAGACATGTAAAAATTTCTATACCTCTGTGTGATCTTTTATATGACTGACAAACCTCTTTTTTTTTTTCCTACTCCATTTCTTCTGTCAGCACTGAATGCCACATGGGATTCAGAAGGCGCAACCTGGACTTTTGCTTCCCTTCTTGCCCATGAAAAAATGGCTTACAGCCCGAACTCTGATAGGTCATTAAGATATGAAACATGCCACAGTTAGCACACTATTCCCAATGACAAACACATGGTGCGGAAGAAGTCAAATTCATATTCAAGATGCTGCTGATACAATCTACATTTGAAATTACTCATACAATCAAGTTCCTACTGCAAAGTACATTTCTTTTAATGAACCAAAAATTATTTCAGCAATACCAGTGCTCCCTTTCACCTGTGAAAAACGAGAGTAGTAAAATCACCTCTACCATTTTTCTCTATCTGCACAGCCTTTTGCGTAGAGGTCAAAAAGCCTTTCACCCAGAAAACAGTCAGTAAATAACACTACTCACCCAGTTTGTAAAGACATGTCAGATTAATACCCTACTTACCACTCCAACAGGGAAAGCTAGAACAGCCATCATCCAGTCACGGAGAGAAATGAGCTTTTTCAGCTGCCTCTCTTGTTCCTGACTGTCATTTCCTTTAGTCAGAAGACTGGACAGGTCTGTCAAGACGCATATCCCAAAGAAGACTGCCTGGATAACCTGCAAGGAAGGGGAACACACTCTTGAGCACACAGACCAGTCCCTCGGCAGAGAGCAGACTGAACACAGGCAGGTGTAAAGCGTACTTGCCACAGAATTGACGTGGGAATGGATAAACATCAGTCCCTTAAATATGAGTAGAGTTTGTTCACATAAAAGACAGTTGTGCTTCTAGACTGAAAGCCCTGCATACATCTTGTTCCTGATTTATGGGGAGAATAAACAGAAGTTCCAGAGGTGGGACTTCCAGACATGTGCCACCCACCCGCTGGGGACTGAACTTCAGCGGTCCCTTCCTCCTTCACTCCACACAAGTCAGCCCCAAAGCCACAGCATTTGCCTCTGAGGCAGAAAAAAATGATGAATGCTCCCTGTAAAAAGAAAGGAGATTAAAAAGACGAGCAGTTCTTTCCCTCCCACCAGGAGGTCTTCCCTGGAGACCTTGCCTGCCCCAAACACTCTATGTCCTTCATCAGGTGATGAAGGTGCCTGAAACTTCCTGAGTGATGCCCTGGGCTTTGCAAATCTGTCACTACTTCATCTCAGGTAGCAAACGACAGAACGAGCAAGCTGCAGGAGTTATTTTTGTGATGGCAGGTTGGCATTTACCTACCTTTTCCTTTTTTTTGCACTTATTTGTGCAGTATTGTAAGATTACCTGTTACATTAAGATGGTAGTTTAATCACCTGAACCCACTGATTTGGTGCCAACTTGACTTGATCTTGGTTTGATCACTGCATTTTCCTCCCTTAATTAGCTTAGTAAAATTGCAGCACATTAGCTCAGGAATGCTCTTGCCTGCGGACCTGCACATCCTTTCTAGTACAGTTCAGAGGAAGTGCATGCAGCTTGTTTACTCCCCAAGCTGGAAGCTCAGGTCACAAACCCACACACATCAGGTAAACTCAGGTAAAAACAAAACATGGGCTTGGCTCCCAAACTGCACAGTGATTCATCAAAAACCATAAACATATGCTTAAAATATATACTACTTGTTCCTCAGAGTAAGCATGGACTACTAGCTTAGAAGCCTTATTTGTACATCTAAGTATTGCTCTGACTAGGAGTCTCTGACTAATCAGCAGACCACCCATAAGAAGCCAGATTTTGCAAAATGCATTTTACTATGTGCACACACCTTTGCACAATTTAGACTATAACAAGCCATGTAAAGAAAACCCCGCTTTAGGCTAGGGGACACTGGTTGGGAGGAAGGGAGAGGCAGGAGAAAAGGAAGGCAGGCAGGAAATAAGGAAAAATCAAGCAGATGTTGGCTACTGGAAAGAAATGCAGAGATGTGTAATGGCTGGATGGATTAAACCACATTGCCTTCCTCAACAATCCTTACATGACCCAAATTTTTGTAAATTCTGGCTGTAAAACTGTGAACAACAGGCATTCAAATGGCCCCTGGATCTGCTTGCAATTCTGCTGCCATTGCTCTCCCCTCTCCAGACTGTAGCTACATATCCTTTGCTTGATAAATAGATGAAGCAACATTATAAAACATTCCCTGAAGCCATGAAATGTGGCATACTAGTGCTAGAGCTGTATATTGTGCTAGAAAAGGATATTAGAAAAAGTGCTTCAAATGACTGCCTGAAAAATTTACCATCTTCTGCAAAATTTCTGAAAAACTTATATGGAAGTTTTATAGAGCTACATAATCATAAGAACTCTTAATGCACTTTGTCATATGCGTTTGAAATAAGCACTTAGTAGAAAAAAATGGTCCCATACTCAGCCTTGTTTTCCACCAAACTGATGGCCTATTTGGAGAGAAGGAATAGGGAAACTAATCATGCATTAGCTTGACTTGAGAGGAGATACGATACCATCTACTATTCACTCAAGAATGTGAATGCCAAAGAAGGAAAATATTTAAGACAGGACTGGAAAAAAAGTATACCTAAAAGTAATGAGATCAATCTGGGTGTCAAAAAGTTTAGGCAGAGTACCAGGAAATATTTCCTAACAGTGAGCTCTGTCAGACCATAAAATAGTTTCTCAGAGGAAGTGGTGGAAGCCTCATGGCTTGAGTCACTCAAACCAATATTGGATAAAACACTCAATAATGTACTGCAGGGAACAGTATTACGCTGTCAGGGCTTGGACAAGTGACTAATGGATTGTTTGCAGCTCTAACTACGATTCCCTGAAATGGTCCCTCTCCAAAGAAACACAGATTCAAACAATTACACACCCACTTTCTAAGGGAATTGAGATGGTACATCCACTAATCAATCACAAACCTAACAGCTTCTCTCCTGATTATCCTGTTATGAACACACCATTTCAAGGGAAAATACAATGGTATCATTGGCAATAGCTGAAAACTCCTAAAGGGAAAGAAAGTACTCAAAGATTTCAGAGAGTAGGTATAAAGTAAAGTATTCTACAAACAGATTAACAAATAAAAATCCATATAGGAATATTACACATTTATTGAGAACATTCAGAGCCAATGAAAAAATATCATACAGTGTTCAGGGGGGGAACATCTCCAGCTTATTCATGCAAATAATGTACATACATTAGTTCTAACACTTCCTTTTCTTCCTAGTGCAAGAAAACTCTTCTGACAGCAGCATTTAGGATTAGACTGAGGACCTCCAGAGCTGCATGAGTCTCTAGCATAAACTTAAGAGCCAGAGTCATAATGATTTATGTCCTTTGTGGGTCTGGCATAGGAAAAGTGCAGCATGCAGCTACTGGTGGTTTATGGTATGAAATTAATTTCTGAAGTCCATGCTTCTCAGGGTGAATGCTGCCTAACAGATGCGAAAAGTTCACAGCAAGGGAGTAGAAACTCCCTCTAAACAATATTCTCCAAAGTGCCCTGGTGTTACCTCAGATTAGAATCACATTTTTAAAACAAGGACCTTCTTTTGAAAATCTGCAGGTGGTTAATCTGTAAGTGAAACATCCCTGAGATGTTAAACAGTTAACTTAAAACAGTTTTCCCCTTGGAAATGTAAGCAATAACAGCACTTCAGAGGAAATGCCTTCTAATTTTGCCTCTAACTACGGTTTGAAGGAAAACAGTGATTTAGAAGATGACAAATACAGATTTCACAGAAAACAGCCATACCTTCCTTACAGATATAGCAGCGATAGAGTACGCAAAACCAAGAAAATACTGGAAACAGGTATAAAATACTAACTTACTGCTGACCCCCTTTTCTCCATGGAAGCCTAGAGAGGCTGCTGCTACTATAGTTGATACTACAGTACCCATCAGCTGTGATAACGTAATGGCAAGTAATGAAAATGGCTATCCACAGGTACTTTTGTAACACAAAATTCTGAGCAGAAAAAATACTTAAGTTGCTGCAGGAGAAAACAGCTATGAACAGAAGACGAATCCAAACAGCCCAGAAACCTTCTCAAATGATGAGATCTATTGAGATTACATGTCAGAAAAGATTGCTCCTTATGAGCAAACAGAATAAAGTAAACTAATTGCACATACCTGTCCCCTACAAGAAAATAAAGACTTGCTTCAGTAGAACAGGTTTTCCACAAGGTGCAGGATAGCAGCTAATGACCTCTTGTACTCCCCATTTAATTTCTTAGAGAGAAAATATATTTCCTTGTAAACCTTTCTTCAGGGCACAGAGACTCCCTTCTCCCCATGCCATGGGGCTCCACAATGCACACAAAATCTCTGAACAACTGAAGTCAAAGAAAATTCTGCCACTGTTCTTACCAAGGCAGAAAATTCCCACTAAATTCACTGAATCTAACATTCACCTGCTTGTGGACTCCTCTTTCAAGCTTCCTCTCCTAATCTTAAGTATTCCTCAAAGCTCAGGGCAGAACTGGAAAAGTCTGTGCAAGCACTAGTATTATTCAGGGGTATTTTTTTCCTCTATAAACCTTTGAAAATGAAGAACTGACTGTCCTCAAGTGATCATTTTCAAGATTAAGAGCACTCACAGATTGTTTCAAGTACCCCTCTGTGAAATAAGGCATCTGAGGAGCCTGGCAAGTAGACAGCACTGCCAGGATAAAACAAGGAAGTAACACTCATGAAATTAACAAGAAATAACAAAGAACATGGAAAATTAAGTAACTTCTACACATTCCAAAATGCCATGTTTGCACATGAAGTGCTTTCGCGTGGCTGTGTGTGTGCAGGCACACATGTATTAGGTACCTGTACCTCACCAGGTAAACTTCCACTGTGTAAAGGCAAGACTGCACTTAAGCGAGAGACATGGGAGTCTCTTAGGAAGACTAATTCGCAGTAGGGTGTCAGGAAGTCCTGTCTGACTCCTGGGGACTGGGAAGCAGCAGGGGGCAGCCAGGGCCCATCCCACCCCAGCCAGAAGCAGGGCAGCCAGGGGAACTGGGGCACCAGCCCACAGGTGAAGGCCAGACATAACTTGACTCATCAAAGCAACAATCATGGCTAAGATAACCCATGGCTTTCCATAGGAAGATGGAAACTGAGCTCCCCTAGCATGCAAAATCAAACTGCTGAGAGTTGCAATTTCTCATGTATTTCAGGTTTTACAGTCTACCATGTACAGAATGTGGTCTGATTTTCCTTTTCAAACAACAGGAATATGATTTACAACCTCAGAGTATCTGTTACTACTCCTTGCACCTTGTGTGACTTTAGCTTTCATTCCTCCAGCCTCTAGACATTATTATTTGACACAGAAACATACTATGCTTCAGCAATAAAGATGACTGTATTTTAAAAAACTGAGGTAATTTAAGTAGGATTTTTACCTCTTTACCCACTGTAAACACAACTTTGGACTGTTTTGGGACCATGTCTGGTTTGGGTTGCAGTGTAGCAAGCTGTATGCAAGCACATGTGGGCAGCCTGCATCATGTAACAACAGCTCAGTTATCTATAGTTGCAATATACAGAGCAAGTCCAAGGTTAAGTGGAGAATAAAAGGTATTTTTGATAGAAAATGCACTGTGTTTACAGAATGAAGCCATGGGCTGCAGCTATTTATTAAATGTTACTTTTCTTGACTGCATGGAGCTACTGATTCTTCTTGCATTACTCACAGGTACACTGCTTTATTCTTGTTGCTTCTCCCCTCACTGTATCTTAGTTATAATAGCAAGCGCAAGCTGGACAACATGCAGTCAACTGCTAAATCTTTGTATCAGAGAAGCCACTGAATTCAGAGAAGCTACTGACTTCAGATAAAGAAAAGGCAAATAAATATTTGTGTCTACAGACAAATGACAGACATAAGGAAACAGAAGCAAGAAGCATTAAGTACTGAAGTACAAGCTGGTGTAACATGTCTAATCACCAAATCTACAATTAACTGTAAGTGCAAACACCATGAAACAATACAGTCTGCTACACAGAACTGTTACTTCTCTGCAAGGAATAGAGAAGACTTGTATTTTAAAGCCCAGAGGTAAAAGAGCAGTATCATGCCAGCAGATTCATTGACAGACGTTCAGTTGGGCTTGCAGTCAGACCTCGTATCACATATTCTTCCACACAGGCTGCAGTGCCATGTCTGGTTTACTTTTTGTTTGCTGAAGCAGGATTTAACAACATCATAGGCCACTTCAACACGGAAAAGGAACACAGCCTCTGCCCATCAAAAGCTAGTAGCCTGAGAAACCAAGTATCATAGAATCATAGAATGGTTAGGGTTGGAAAGGACCTTAAGATCATCAAGTTCCAACCCCCCTGCCATGGGCTGGGACACCTCGCTCTAAACCATATCACCCAAGGCCTCGTCCAACCTGGACTTGAACACTACCAGGGATGAAGCATTCACAACCTCCTTAGGCAACCTATTCCAGTGCCTCACCACCCTAACAGGAAAGAATTTCCTCCTTATATCCAATCTAAACTTCCCCTGTTTAAGTTTTAACCCATTACCCCTTGTCCTATCACTACAGTCCTAATGAAGTACAGAACATACAGTAGGAAAGTAAGGGACAAAGGAATGAAAACAGAATAAACCAAAGGAACACTTAATGGAAATGACATCTATTTTACTTTGAGTGTTTTTTGGTTAGCAATCTTGAAATATATATTTAGCCTATTCCTCCTATCTCTTTCACTTAAACAAATTAGAACTTAAACTCCACTAGTAAAACATGACACTTATTTCTGTCAGAAGAGCCATTAGAAATGCAGTAAGCGCATAGATGGCCAGTATGCGCTGTAAGTGCATACGGCCACCTTATAAATATCTAGCACTGCCCTCATCCAAAACAATGACTCATGTCTCCCTTTACATCCTTCAGTGGGGAGAAGACTCCTCTAACCAGGATGTTGCACATGAAGACTAGTCCTTATGAGGAAATCTAACTTCATTTTCATGGTTTAGTCATATGACATGAATCAGCTTATAAAACATGCTTAATCCCTTACCATATGATCTAAGTTCAGGGACTCCTTTAAATACCACAGAATCACAGAACTGTTAGGGTTGGAAGGGACCTCTGGAGATCATCTAGTCCTTTCAGCATCTATTACAATTCACAATTTTCAGCACATGAAATAATAATACCCCCTCCGATAAATAATACAACCATACTGGTTGTACCTTGTCCTTTCTTTATCCATCTTTCCTCCACTTAACCCAGGAAAAACCCTACTGTTTTACACTTAATGGAGAGGTTAAGCCTCAGCACATGCTGTCTTAACGTGATTCTTGACTGTCTGGTAATGGCTTTTAAAAATGTGCAGCACAGTTCTTGGAAAGGCAATGTGGCTGCGCTAACATAGTTTTAAATGCAGTTTTCTTAATATTTTTAGTACTTCCATAACAACAAATATTTCTTACTACAGCAAGCTAAGCTGAAATTTAGAAAGCTTATCAACAGTGTTGTAATATTTAAAAGCAAAAAAAGGGCATATTTGGTTCTTTTAACATGGGTGAATACCAACAAAAATACTGCTGTAGTGGACAACAATTCAAAAATTCATTTTAAAGTGCTACCGTATCTCAGCTGCGCTGCATGGATAGTATTTCCAACATGATCTCAGCACGACAGAGTGCATGCCATCTGGCTCAGAAGTGCTAAAAGTGTGGAAGCCACTACCACGTATTAAATGAAGAGATGGAGTGGACAAACGCAGAATATATAAAGCAATATGGACCAAAATTTGGCCAGATGCTGAGAAAGTAAAATTTTCTCAAATCTTTCATGTTCTTTTTAGCTGTGTCTCCAACACCATGTCAATCCAGTCTTCCTTCTTCCTCTAAAAGCTACAGATATTTTCTGGATACTTTTGAGCTATAGATGAACGGATACCTTAATTTGATCTCAGCTAATACACTCAAAGAAGCACTAAGCTCATTGTTGCAGTATTTAAGAAATTATTATTCTATTTTCATCTTTTGGATTTGAAATTGCTTTGATTAAACTCATTTTCTAATAATCCCATCTTCTTCCTTACTCTCTTGCATTGTGTATAAAAAAGCTACCACTTTCTGCTTCCTGCTTATAAGACAATGTAATTTCATTAAATTTATATAATCCATTCAGCAAACATGTATAATATAGTGTATTCAGAATAGATTATGATTTTATTAGGTTATACCTTTTATGTTTTTCTTTGCTGATGCTTAATCTTATTAGGATTATACACTCTGCAGAAGGTTATGTCATTATTTGGATTAAACGCTAATTTTACACATTTTACCATGATTGGTATGCTCCATAGGGCAGTGGCCTTGCAGTCAACCAGGCAGGAATGGCAGCTCTCTAGACAATGTTTGAGATAGCTAGCTAAGAAGTTAAGACTTGTTCTGCAGCTGTCTGTGCTAAACTGAGCTTTAGGATAGGGTTTCCAACGTTGGAAAAGTCCCTAGCACTTTGGAAGTTAATTAGCTCCAAATGAGACTACATTTTATTAAGTACAGAACTTTCTCCAAAAAAAGGCTTCCTTCAAACTTCAGAAACTTCCGCATTGCACCTTTTTCATTTTTAGAAATACAGTCTGAAAACCACTAGAGGGAAGCAATTCTGCCATCACATTTGAAAACAAAACTACATACAATTTTTTCAAAGTCAGAGTGCCTGGTTTTGCTTTTTGTTTCTTTCCTTTTCAATGAATAAGGTAATAGCTGTTCTCTAAACTCATGAATTTAGAAAAGGCCATGACAGATGTCTCTCAGCAATATGGTGACAGAGCTGGAAATTCAAAGAAGAAAGGCACTACAATCTTCTGAGACACACAGCAGCCTCAGTGCTGCCCTACCATGGCTGTGCAAAATAAAATGTTTTAATCCATTTCCCAAGCACAGTGAAAGCAGTAATGAATGACTCCTCACACCAGTCCAGCAAGACAGGCTATTAAGTGATATTATTGCTCTCTACAACTACCTGAAAGAAGGACGGAGGAAGGAGGTGGTTGGTCTCTTCTCTCAAGTAACATGATAGGACAAGAGGTAATGGCCTCAAGCTGCACCAGGGGAGGATTAATTGGCTATTAAGAAAAAAAATTTCACTGAAAGAGTGGTCAGGCATTGGAATAGGCTGCCCATGACAGTGGTGGAATCACTGTCCCCGGAAGTGCTCAAAAACTGTGTAGATGAGGCCCCCAGTGACATGGTTTAGTGGTGATCTTGGCAGTCCTGGGGTAAAGATTGGACTTCATGATCTTAAAGATCTTTTCTCACTCAGTTGATTCTATGATTCTGTAATTGTCTCAGTTGGGCAATTCTCCCTCTCCCCAGGGAAGGTAAGAGAAGAAAACAGTGAGAGCTTTATCCCATCTCTTCAGCTATCCAACCTACCAAAAACACACAAAGCAAGTAATCTGCAAACCCACACAGTGAAAATTAGCTCAAGTCTCCAATCAGGCTTATCTTCAGCTTTTGCTTAAAACAACTTTTCTTCCTCAGCTCACTGCGGCAGCAGCTGGAGGATAATTTATGAGGGCCAGGTAAAGTATTCTCGTAATTACTAAGATAAGGATGTTCTGTAATTAGACCACAGCAAAGGATGCTGCTATTCAAGCTTGAAAAAAAAGAGAGGGCATAATTTTGTACATTAATTATAAAGCACGTGGTTCAATGAAAGCTGATCTAACATGTTGTACTGTCCTCAAAACAAGATTAGTCTTTACACAACATTTCAAGCAAGGCACTGTGTGTTACACTTGCAGTCATGAGGGAAAGGAAAAAAAAAAGTTCTCATTATCTTACATCTCTAAAGAAAACATGGGAAAAACTCTGATAGAAGCTAACTGCATTTAAATTACATAATACAAGGGTGACTGAGAATTCACTAGGTGTGTGGTATTTCAACCCCAGATGATAACACTTCCCTGCTTTCACTGTCTTCCTCATGAATAAACCTAAAAGGAAATGAAGGATTTGTATCCCGACTGTAGCTGGTTAAAGCAAGGCATGGAGAAACAAGCTGTCTGAGGTTGGAAAGCAAGGCAGCGAGGGACAAACTCAAATGCCCTGAGCTGTAGACATTCTCTAGGCATAAGATCTGGTTGTTTCCCACACACATCTGCACTCACTCTAACCATGACAGCCATTTCTATTGCTTACTAGCACTCCCAGCTTTTTCAAAGAAATAGCACAGATCTTTCCATTCCCTCCAGATGCAGCTATACTACTAGTAGCATAAATCCAAAGGCTTTTCCTCTTATACAGCTCATACTGATCATAGTTGCCACAGACCTTATTTGTTTTACTGTGTCTAAGTTTTCTAATGGTTGGATACTGTCACTCTGACTAGCTGATCTATTCGTGCCAATCAACTTCAGTTACCATGGTCTCAAATATGGTAGCTTTGGAGAGCTTGTCTATTATGCCATTTACAACTTCACTTAGTGAAGTTACACCTTAGTTCGTAACAGCAAATACTGATTTTGATCAACACTAGCATTGAATAAATATTTTTAGTTTTCCATCTCTTTTTTTGCCTTGTATAAGTTCAATGAGCTGCAATTTCACTGTGCCACACACTTGGCTTCCCAGCATCCCTGTAGGACAGAGCGCTGGGTGGACCAAGCACAGTCGTACCATCTGCTGCCTGGAGACTGTCTTTGGAGAGAGAGGCTTGAAAAAGAAATGGCATGGAGCCCTGTCTTGCATTATGTGCTCATGAAGGCAAACAAAGCTCAAACCTCTCTCACTCTTTCTTACTCTAACCAACATTTAACCTTTTGTTAAGTTTCCAAACTAATCTTTCAGACATTTCTGTTTACTGTATTTCTGTTTTGTTCACTACTTTTCATTTCACTTGCAAAAGGAAGAAAGAGATTAACTGTAACAAAGGTTAAATTTACATCCTCTTACATATTATGGGAAGCCACTTTACGACATCTACGTGGCATCACACCAGGTTCCAAACCCATCAGATTTAGATGCTTTCCATTAGGCCATTGCACACTGGCTGGCAAACAGTAAATATATTTATTTCACCAGTAAACACCACAAGTTCAATAATAACCTGTCCTTTCTTCTCAAGAGACAAGAGGCTTGAACAAAATCTGTTGTAGAAGTTAACAAAGTAGCGGATGACACCTGAAAAGAGACCTTTGCCAAAGAGTGGTACCAGTGACCAGTACTGATGATGGTGAGCATGCTGGTTTGGATTCTCCATGGCAGGAAAAGCATTCTGCAAGAGTAGCTTGTAGATGTGGCAGCCCAACCACCCCTTCCTAAAATAAAAGCATCTGTGCCTATCAAGGGACATAGCCTACTGGTCAGCTGGGCAGATCATACCAGGAGATGCCCAAGTATCAACTGTCCTCTGCTAAACATGTGGACAGGCTGGAGAGGCTCCAAAGAAGGGCCACAAAGATGATTAAAGGACTGGGAAACCTGGAATATGAGGAAAGGCTGAGAGAAACAGGTTTGTTTGGCCTAGAGAAAAGAAGGCTCAGGAGACCATGTTCCAGCATTTAAAGGGAGACAGACTCCCTTTTTACACAGTGTCACATGGAAAAGACAAGGCAAGGGTACACAGAAAAGACAAAGAGGCAATGGGTACATGTTATTCCTGAGAAGATTCCAACTAGACAAAAAAAAAAATTACAAAATCGCAATGAGATCATTCAGCCATTGGAATACTCTCCCCAGGGAAGTGCTGAGTTCCCCAACATTGGACACTGTTAAGATTCAGCTGGACAGGGTGATGGGATATTGAGTGTAGGTCATGCTTGCCTAGAACGGTTGGACCAAATGATTGCTGAGGTCCCTTCCAACCTGGTGTTCTGTGATTCTATGAAACCTTAGTGCTCCAACCCTACTGCCTCCGTGCACCGGGCGGGTGTGCACACGTGCACTCTGAACTAGCCCTGTGGCTGTACTGGTAAGGCAGCTGGGGACAAGGGCTGTGCCCCTGCACATACTCTGCATGCTGAGTCACCCCAGGAACTCCCAGGGCAGTCCCGGGAACTCCCCAGTCAGTTTCTGTGGAGATAATTTACTGATAGCTACGGGAACCCGCCCCAGGCAGTACCAGCTCTGCCAGAGCAGTCCCAGGGATCGATGGAAAAACTCCCCAGGCAGTCCCAGTCCCTGTTAACAGTAATAATCGACTGTGCTACCAGGACTGGGGATGCGGAGAGCTCCCAGCGGTCCTGGGAGCAACCCAAGCGTGTCCTGCTTTGCATGCATGAAATGCGAACTGATAGACACTATTTGGATATGTTCATCATAGGATATGTTAATTTTCTGCACATTCAGTTGAGACAATTTTAACTAGAAGCTTGTGCACACACTGAGTGTTGACGTGGGACTGCAGTTCAGCTGGATGTTAAGAATTCACCAAACCACAGTTGGGGAAGTCTCATCCAAACCAGCTGAAAATGCTGTTACAAGGACATTTGCAACGGAGACTCCTATCACCACTTGGGCAGAGACTGGCCATACTGACAGAACAGTGACAACAGTAACAGAGAACTGTTAACCTCATGCAGAACATCCAAATACATCTGTTTCTTTAGCTAACACTTGAGCCAGTGTGTGTATAACATGGACAGATCAGTCTCTTAAGAAAACTGAGAACCTACCACCATGTAAGTTGGGACAATGAAATCATATACAGATTTAAAACATAAGCCCAGAGTATAAGGGCACTGGTTCAAATAAATGTGTCTTGACACCACCGTCAGATTTTATGTAAGGTACTCCTAATTCTGACTCACAGAATATGTACTCTTTTCCCAAAATACTTAACAAATAAATTGATTTCGGTATTCTGCCCTGTTCCTCTCAACACAAAGATGCTGGCTACACAGATACTGTTCATAAATGTTGATGGTATCTGGGCCATGCCCACTTACTTATGATCTAGCTGTAATCCACTGCAGCTCTAGGCACAGACACCACTGCAACAGAACAAGGACCTTTCCTGTCCAGGTTATCTGTAACCATGCAACATGAACTCTCACACCAGAGTCCCAGAGCAGAGCTGATGAACAGCTTTGTCAGCCTGCCTGTACTGAGACATTCAGTTCTGACTAACAGTGAGACCAGGTCATGTTCAGCCTCTAGGGTTGTATCAGCCAGGAATCCCGTCTCAGAAACCTGTTAACAAATTTTATGTGACACAGCCTGAGCAGGGATCTGGACCCCTCCACCCCCTTATCATGAGAGCAAGGCCTAGTACTGGATGTAGAGCTGAGATGAGTCCCACCTGGATGCTGCTCTATATTACTGGCCATGCCAAAGTGTAGGACGTCCACCTGTTAAGTTGAGCTAGCATAGGGGAGAGCCCACAGATGTCTTTGGAGGCTTACATCAAGGTTCCAATCTTTTGCTTAGATTTCACAGGCAAAACTATCTGCTAAAATACTTTATCTGGAGCAAGAAATAGGAACCAGAAGCCAGGACTACCTCCCACTGTCCCATCCTTCTCCATACAACATGCAAGCTGGACAGCTGCTCTTCTAAGTACAGGTCTTTGTGGACGCTGTCTTCCATTCTGCTTTTAAAATAATTCTTTTTCTTGGCAGAAAACCAATATATTTTTCAGGTATCACTGCAGAGCTCAGATATATCACATTTCTTCATGTATTACTGCAACTTCAAGAAAGGCACATGACAGAGGTGTTTTCAGGTTCCACTTGAATCAATCAGTTTACCTTGTTCTACCCAGTCCACTGAAGGGAGGAAGCACGTGTGAGCTCTAGGCATAGCCAAAGCTCTGTATTATGCTGTTGTCAAGACCTGACCATTTGACTCCTTCATTTCTATTTATAGACACAGTTAGGTATTACAAGAGTCAGACTATTTAACCATGAAGACTGTCAAGTAGGTAATGTATTGTGTCTCACTGAATTACAAACTGCCTGAGTGCTTAGCCTTTAGACTGAAAGGTCCACTCCATCACAGCTCCAGCAACATCTTCAATGTACTTCAAAATTTTCGAAAACCAGACAACTGTGAAATGTCTATATGGACCATACAAATTATATTTGCTAAATTTTCTATTGGTTAACTGTACGTAGTTAATAGATCTGATGCCAATTTAGGAAGAGTAATGCTTTACTGGAAAATGTAACCGATATTCATTTTAACTGCTCAGCAATGATCTCTCATGGTATCCACATGGATGTATGCTCAGAGTGGTATCAACTTACTCTACTGGAAGTAGTTCTCTTGTAAATTGTTCTCCTTATGTATTGCTGTGGTTTAAGCCCAGCTGGTAACTCAGAACCACACAGCCGCTCACTCACCCCCCTCCTTCCCCTCTCCTCCAGGCAGGAGGGGGAGGAGAATCAAAAGAATTCGTAAACCCAGGACATGTATTCAGGGTGCACATGTGCATCCACAGGATGATCAAAATTAGTACTGCATTTCAAAAAACCGAGTATGTAGTGTAGTAGCAGCTATAGCACAGTTACTCTTTTCATAAGGACCACGACACTTTATTTCACTCAGTGAAGGCAATGCTCATATCTGCTTCCAAAATATCTGAGTTAGAAAACTAATAGCATTTAAATGCACTAATACTGGTTAATAAACTGATTAAAAAAACTGTAATAAAACCTATACCAAGTATGGCAAATCTAATATGGGTACAAAAACATCCTCTTTTGAGAGGAGAACACTGAAACAAAACAATAACCTAGAAAATGAACATTGACTCCAAGTTAAAATACCACAGCGTGCTTTCCTATGAAATTGTATTAGCTAATCATTTGGAGGAAAATACAAATTAAATACTGCTTTCATTTCAAAATGCTTGGCATTCAATCATTAACCTGCACACATGCACTAAGTAAAAGCACATTCTGTTTCCCTAGGAAGAGATTTCTTTTAAAGAGTCAGGGTTTATCCAGCTGTGGGTGTGGTCAAAACATATGCTTCATTTAAAAGCAAAATATATTATCTCAATACAACAGTACTATCAGTAATATAAAATTACAACTTCAGGAATTTCATGTCTGTAGCGAAAACATTTGTGTCAATGCCACGATAAGGACAGCACATCACTGCATAGTCAATTTGAAAAGTAAATGCAAAAAACTGACAGCAGAAATGGTCATATTTTAATCAAGCATTTACCAACCTTGTATACTAGAAGGTAAACCATCATATCCCTTCTGTATTGTCTTTAGCTTAGGAAAATTAATCAATCTGCATATGGCACTATTACTACATCATTATAACAGCATCTCTACGGACATTTTCCTACCCTTATTTTGGTTTTTGCCGTTCCTACTTCCTAAGTTTTCAGACAGAAGATGGAGAGAGTATTAGAGGGCCTCTTGCCTCCCTAAGCAATTACTCAAGAAATCAGAGAACAGATCTGAAAGGATCTCACATACTTCATTCTGGGTTTGCCTTCACTTTAAAGCACCTAGACAGTTTGCATTTATTTTGTTGCTAGATGCAAAGACAGCCAGCTTCAGATAGGGACTTCTTCTTTGGCATTAGCAGATCTTTACCAACTTTTGGAGAAATATAAAACTAGTAAGGGATCACAGAGATGATCTTTCTTATCCATCTCTTGTTTTTATGATTCTAAATATCACACAGAAAGGGTAGTCTACATGGAACTGTCATAAGTCAAAACTTGGCAATATAAATTGATTGTATACAGTAATACTTATATCAAGCTGTAATTCTTTTTAAGCAAACAGAAAATCATAAAGCAGAGACCAACTGACTGCTGGCTGTATTTAATAAAATCCAGCTCTGTCTGTCCTAAAGACAATACAGTGTGCTACACAGTTTATAATGTCTTTATTCTTCTTAATAAGAATGTTTTGTCAATCACTAATAAAATAGATTTTCCTTACAACACAGTTATTCGGATCAAAGAGAGGAATAGGATTCACAACTGAGATGTTCCCTATCAGTGGCTATTTCATAAGAAGGCAGAGAGGTACATCTGTTAACTTCAGTGTCACATAATAGTACAGGAAGAGCAACCAAGAGCAAAGCAGGCAAATCCACATCAATTTGCTTCTTTGTAATTCAAACCAGGCTTTAAATTCAGCTTGAAAAAAATGCAGGAAATGCTACTGTAGTTGGACAAAACAAAAAGAAAAGTAAATTTTTTGTGGCCAGGTACACTGTAATCAGACTGCTACATTCTGCAAGACTTCCCATTTTCAGATGAAGCCCCTGCTGAAGAAAACTGTAGAGAAATAAGGCCTAAGGCATTGGTGCTATGTGAGCATCACAAAAGCATCACACTGAATGCATCACAGCTAGTCAACTACAGGCAGAAAAAAGGACGCGGTTGTATTCTGGAATGTAAGCAGGCTTGTAAGGCCCAAAACCAAGCAACAAAATGGCAAACATTTCCTCTAAAGAAATAAAATCACGTATTTTTTACTATACTTCTTACGTTTTATTACATTAGAAAATAGTGAATAAAATGGCACATTATTTTATTTCATTTCTGATAATTATCATGACTGGTGACAGGCTGAAATATGCTAAAATTTCTCCAAGCAGAATTTTTAACAGTTTTATCTAAAAAAGATTTAGCGTTTCTTTTCACCATGCCCTACAAATTTTTAGAGATAGTACATATTATTCTCCCACACCTCATTGTTATTCGTAGGTGGGGAGGAGGAGAACCAGCTTTCCCACTTTTCAACTCACAGTTGGCTTCTCTGTGAATTGATTTCTCTTCATTCTGTGTGAATGAAATAGTTATTGAACTAAACTAATGAATAACAGGAAGAAATACTTTCTCTGCATATGCAGGGACTAGTGTTGTCCAAAATCACCAATTAATACCAAAGCAAACTCAGACTCTGCAGCTTAACCATTCCCTTTGGTAAGTCTGTGCTGCGGCTCTTCTTAAAAACTTCGCAACACTCCAGCTAAATGTAACAAGAATTACTGAAAAACCTGCATGTGTAGTCCATGCTGATAAAAGAAGCCAAAATTGGGATACCTAAACTGGGATACATGACAAAATATGATATCGGGATACATGACAGATAATGACTGTGTTGTATTATCACAGATTCAGCAAATAGGATTACCACCAGTGAGATCTTTTAGAGACAGTGTGATTGAGCAGTTCCACAATACAACAGAGATGAATGCGTAATTGTCTAGAGTATTAACATGCCAAAGAGGTTTTAAACCTATTAGTCAGGACTCAGGTGGACAAAGTCCCAGGAAACCTGGACCAGTGTTGAGCATGATGTGGGAAAGGGGCTGGACTAGATGACCTCCTGGCTTACTTTACAACTTGAGTGATTACACCAAGTTTGGGGCTTCCCATAATGGAAAATGTTTAGTCTTGTCAAGGACTGTGACATCTCTTGTCTGCAAAATACAGGTATCTCTGGAACGACTCCAGCTGATCACAAAATCTTAAACACTTCTGAAGTGTTCTTACAATTTACTGAAGGACTTTTCTTATATGTTTAAGCTTCACATGAGGGTACTAGTGCACAGACACTCCAGCAATAGTACTTGCTCTTGTACGAGTGCCTTCCTGCTGCTAAGACTTCAAACATGTTACTCAATTTCTGGGGAAAAAAAGGAGTCAGGGGACAGAAGTCCCTGATTTGAAGAATTTTTTAACTTAAATTTGCATAATAGACTAATATGTACTCTGTAGCAACTGGTTGCTATTTCATTTGTTCATATAGAAACAACCCTCTACCCAAATTTTCTCATCCACCTAAAACTGGAGATCATTCTGCGATAGCAGCATCTGCAAAGATTAGCTAGGCAAGGCCCCCCAGTTAGAATAAAGATAAGCTATTTGTGCACATTTAGGCATGTACCTGTTACTGACAGGAAGAGTGAAGAAAAAGTAGCTGGCTATTTCATTGCCATTTGCTGCCTAAACATGTCAGGAAGTTCTTACATACACACTTACACACCAGTACAGCCTTTTAAAGCTGCTGTTTAATTTTTCAAATGTAATCACAGATTGATCCCCCACCTCAAAATCTATATCCATGAAACCAGAAGACACTGAAACCACATGTAATTTTACAGATCACTGTTTCCCAATCATATAAAGAAATCTGACTCATATCCTGTGTCCAATTTTCAGTTCACATTAAAGTGATACTATGCATTCTTTGGTGAGGTCCTCATCATGGTATTTTTTTCCTGGATCTTTCCAAGTCTTGGTGTCAAGCAAACAAACCAATTCAGCTTTTAACCAAGATGCACAATGTTGATAAAAAAATGTCACTTAACTATCTGTAAGGCGAGCTGCATGTGAAATGAAGCACTAATGTATTTTGTTGAAAAGGCTTATTAAAGTTTTGTAGGTAGCATTTCCTGTGGCTAATGGTACATCATTGATGAGCTTAACAACTGCAGGAATGTTTTAAGGACCTGAATTTCCATAGGCTGTTGTTGACATCTCTGTGCTATGTTCACATGACAGTAACAAACTAGGATGATAACAGTTTATTTTCACTTTGTGAAGTCTTTGGTCAAAATGTAAGAGCAAGATGCTGATACAGTTGCACAGTTATTTTCTCTGTTTCTGTAAAGGCTGGAAGCAAAGCTTCAGTTTTTCTTGGAATATTGGAGTCTTCCACGTTAACACATTCAAAAATTGGATAGCCTCAAAAGCACTCTACTGTTCCTCACCATCGCTTCTTTATACTAGAAAAAGAACCCTGTATCTTAATGCCTGTTTATGGTACCATAATCCTATCTATTGTGGTCTGCAGAGATACATTCAGCTAGGAGAGGACAAGGAGGCTATGTTAGGAGGGATTGTTGCTACCTACCCCCTTACAATAAATACTGCCATACATATCTTACACATACTCCATAAAAAAGATTCAGCCATTCTCATTGCATGCCATTATTTTTCCTCCTTTGTTTTGCTCCGTGTTATCATCTTGGTGGGATCTCACAAATATGCAATGTTCTTTGAGCTTTCTACTTGTGCTGGTTTTGGCTGAGGTAGAGTTAATTTTCTTCAAGGCAGCTAGTAAAAGATTTGTGCTAAGAACAGTGTTGATAATACAGGGATGTTTTAGTTATTGCTGGGCAGTGCTTGCACGGAGTGAAGGCCCTTTCTGCTTCTCACCCCACCCAACCAGCGAGGAGGCTGGGGAAGCTGAGAGACGATGCAGCTGGGACAACTGACCCCAACTGATCAAAGGGGCATTCCACATCATACAATGTCATGCTCTGTATATACAGCTGGGGGAAGAAGAAAAGGGGACACTTGGCATGATGGTGTCTGTCTTCCCATGTAACTGTCACCCTTTTGGAACACTGCTTTCCTTGGGATGGCTGAACACCTGCCTGCCAGTGCAAAGTAGTCAATGAGTTCCTTACTTGTTTGCACGTGCAGCTTTTTACCTGTTAAACTGTCTTAACCTCAAGCCAAGCATTTTCTCTTTTATCGTTTTAATTCTCTCTCCCATCCCATCAGGGGAGAAGTGAGCAAGTGGCTGCCTGGTGCTTAATTGCCAGCTGGGGTTAAAGCACACCACCACTCCACCAATGCTGAGAGCTACCTAACTATACCCACAGCAAAGATTTGGAAAGAATCTCACTTCTTCTAATCATATGTGGCATGAAATGAATATGTAAAGCCTATATGAACTAATTCCAGGTAAGTCACCCTGAAGATCCATAACCAAGTCTTATATCCACTGTCAGGTAAAATTTGTCTGCTGTTTTGTTTTCTTTTGTTTTACTTTTTCCTTGATGTTCAGAACATTTGATAAATACATGGATGTTAGCTTTGTATCCTACATTTAAATGAAAAATATCCTCTAGTGCAAGTAATCAAAATTGTATTACCAGTTCATCTGAAGAAACAGAAGAAAAATTCCAGCTAGTAAGTATTACAGATAAGTCTGTACAACCTTTTAACATTTACAGCAAGGACTTCAAAATAAACTGAAAAGGAAATCTGCTAGAATTTATAGCACAAGTTACAAAGCACTGGAAAATCGTATTTTATTATACCTCATGACATCATTGAACGAAGCAATAACAGCTGATTTTATTGTCACATTTTATAGATAAACTGAAGCCCACAGAGTTTACTGACTCTCCTGTGATGACATGTTAAAGCTCGGGACATTCTGGAACAGGAAGGCAATCCAAACTTTTCTGAACAAGACTCACTAAATAATCCTTTCACCCTTGATAGAAGACAGTTGGCAGAAATTCTTCAAGATTTGAATTCCTTCCTCCATTACAGAGATCTTTGAAAGGTCACACTTATATATAGAAGTACACATTTTGAAATAAACACAACTTGCATCTTCCTCTTGCTAATAAAGCCATGCCCATATGATAACTTGCAGATCCTGGCAACGAGCGGAAAAGTTGCACTACAAATTTAAAAGTCATCTCCATGCTTCTGCTTGTCTAACAGATTAAACGTGCATTTCTAATTGGCATCCGTCCTCATGAAGAAAGCTTTCATTCAGCCTTAGTCTAATTTTCTATGAGTTGAACCTTCAATCTCAACTACATCTACATACAAAATGAAGATGCTAGCAATATAAAATGATAATGACGTGCATCCATATTACTAAGATGCAAACGGCAACACAGGAGGCAAGCTAGAGGCCTTAAAACTGGATGAAGAATGCACAGAAGCTTAAGCACTATCAAAGCTAAATCCTCATTTCGAAGAGTAGGACAACAATAAAACTAGCATAATTTTCAAAGTAAAACTGTCAAAAGCAAATTTGGACTATGATTAATCAAGAATACAAACACCTAAAATTCTTTTGCTGCCATGATTGTTTACTACTAATTAAGCAGAAAATTTTTTTCACACTCCATTTGCAGCAACATTTTCTGTTTGAAGTGTTGTAAAGCTGCTGTGTTTGTCCTACACAGAAACAAACACTTGTAAATTTCCCTTTTTGATGGTTCTACACTTTGATCAATTCAATTCCTTTTATGACTTTGAGAAAACCGGCATTTAGAGATACATTCAATTTCCTGAGAACTGGCCACATGAAACATTTGATGACCACTAACTTTGGCTCTTTGCATTTTGTTGTCCTGTGTCACAGTTGAGGCAAGATAAAAATAAACCTGCAGAGAAGACAGATTAAGGATGAGTATCATATTGCTTCCTTTTGTTGCTGTGGCTCTTTATAAAGTATTTGGACATACTTGGTGAATGGAAAAGGTCTGAAGCATGGTTTGTGCATAGACCTGCCAGAAAACAAAAGAGGGAAGGATGTTTATAATGGAAGTAGATCGGACTGCTGTAAGCTTAAAGCTCAAATCAGAAATCACTCAGGATGTAGATTTTCAAATGATAAAAAAGTTGGAAGTCATTGCCATAAAATTACAGATGAAAATGGCAGCTACTCTCAAAATTAGGTGTGTCTGGAAGCTATCTACTACATTTAACTGGCATTCTGCGGAAGCAGATACACAACCTTATCTGAGTGTAAAGAGGAAAGGTAGCCTTCTACTGCTGGGTCCGATGCAGGATGAACTAAGCAGCAGCACAGAGTCAAACAGCAGACACCAAAACTGACTCCCTGACTCTACAAGTTTGTTATTAAGGTTCACTCATGCCTTTTTGCTATTCTTCTAAAAAATGACTGTATCTTCAGAGCTTCTCTTTAGACCAGTTTTCTTTAATTAAGTCAAAGACCTTTTTAGACTCGATTGATACTAGGAAATTACTCAGAAAAGATTAATGTCATGCTCTTGGATGGGAATGTGAAAAACGTGCTCATAACAAAACATGTTTGGAAAACATTCTTGTAAGAAAAAGAGTAAGCCATAAACCCTTATTGTCCCCAAAGAAAAGTGTTAATTAATGAGATTACTGAAAACCATAAATATAAATCTAAAGAAATATAAAACCCCAAAGAGGTCCTGAATTAATCAGACACAAGTTCCACTTTACCACATGAATACAATACTTTTTGTTCATTAGGGACTGTAGTGACAGGACAAGGGGTAATGGGTTAAAACTTAAACAGAGGAAGTTTAGATACGATATAAGGAAGAAATTCTTTCCTGTTAGGGTGGTGAGACACTGGAATGGGTTGCCCAGGGAGGCTGTAAATGCTCCATCCCTGGCAGTGTTCAAGACCAGGTTGGACGAAGCCTTGGGTGGCATGGTTTAGTGTGAGGTGTCCCTGCCTATGGCAAAGGGGTTGGAACTAGATGATCTTAAGGTCCTTTCCAACCCTAACTATTCTATGATTCTGTATCCCATGTTGTTCTTACCTTTATATTTAGTCATAAGTACATATACATACTCTCTCATGCACCTCACTGGGCTGGAGTTGGCACTGACCTTTTTTCCTGAAGGAAGGTGATGCACCCTGCAGCTATGATTGCTGGATATCCTCATAGACTGCCCTGGCTCAGGGACTACAGCCTGCCTTTACGAGGGAGAGAAAGACTCACAGCCCAACCCCTGCGCAAAGGCCGGTGCCCAGAAACCCATAGGCAGAGTTTGGCTGGGAGGCCTCACTGATCTGCCCATTACTGGCCCCATCTCCCCTGGAAAGAAGAAGGTAAGCTGCAAAAGCACCTCAGGCCAAGATGTGTCTGTGGGCCATCCCTCAAACATTGCTGCCCAACAGCAACAACAGAAGCAACAAAACAGGGACCCAAGAGACTTCAGGAAGGCTGCCTGAACAACGAGCTCCTCTCCAAAGCATGCACACAGCCGCTTCAGCCCAGCTTTCAAGAAGGATCCTTCAAGCAGAAGAGTTCAGCTTAGGAAAACAGGGCCTTGATCTATGAAGGTCCAGGACTGTCGAAGCATACTTCCTTGCAATCTCCTTCATAGCAACTCACTGATTCTTTATGAACTTTCAAACAAATAATGAGTACTGGAGAAAAAGCTGTCCAGCAGAGTGAAGCAATAATACACAGACACAAAACGCATTCCTCATTTCTCTCCCCATTCAACTCCGCAGCTACATGAAGAGTGTAGCACAGTAAACAAGCCTCCTCCTCCTCAACACACTTCAAGTCATTCTTCCCACACACAGCTGCCACTATCATGCATATTTCAAAGCCTCCATCTGGGCTTGACAACTGTACCTTCCTTTTTTCCAGCCAACAGAAATACACTTCCTACTCAAACAGGCACGGATGATACCGCACTGTTTATTTCAGAAAAAAAGCTGTTCCACAAGTAGGTCATGTGGGTGGAAGGCCCCATGCTAACCTACATGTTCACTGTGGAGGTTAGAGCTACCCTACATTCCTTTTTCTCTTTCCATCTAGAATGAGGATTCATGGTGCTTGCCCAGACTGCTGAATGCCCCATACTGATGAATGCCTCATACTTCTGGATAAACACCTACTCCTCACACAGGGATTAACTTCACAGTATACATCCAGCAGGTTCAACATTTCCCAGATTCTTCACTTATGCTACATGTGCTACACAGTGCAGGTACACCTCCTTCTGTTCAGAAATATGGCAATAACCCCCACAGCTGTTGAAAACTGAGGTTATCCTGAACTCAGCATACACAGGGGCCAGTCTGAGGCCTCCTCATTTTCTTCTGAAGGTCAACTCTCCCTGTTGCAGCTATCCCTCTTGATGCTCTGCTGCAGTAACCACCCATTCTGCACCCACAACAGCAGCCTACATTCTACCATTTAAATAGCTCTGTCTCTTCCTTCCTCCCTCCCTCATCAGCAGCCTGGACTCAATTCACTCTTCCTGTATCATCAAATACACCATCCTACACCCATCATGCTAACAAGCACTGTCTCCCCCCATCTCTTGCTCTACAGCAGCTTGACAGGCACAGGCTGAGGACAGCATCTGCTGCAACACTGGGAAGAGCTGAGGCCAAGCTAGGCTTAGGGCTCTTATCTTGGAGAGCAGTAGAAGGTGGGGCCAAAACAGGAGCCAATTGCTCCTGCTTCAGCAAGGGGGGTAGAATGTGCCTTCATTCACACCCAACAGCAATGTCCACACAATTCCCATCACTTTGCAGATAGCAGTCACAGCAGGTGAGTCACTGGGTGAGATGAGACAGACTGGAAGTGATGTTTGATTATCTGGACAATGCTGCTTCAATAGCCAGTCTCAACTCCTGCCCCATGCCACACTGCAAAAAACTCCCAAAAGCTGAATTAGAGTAATGTATGGGCAGCCTCCGTCTCACAAACCATCTCCTGGATCACCAGAGATTAACAATGTTTTAACATACAGGTTACACAACTAAGAGAATTCCTTTAAGACTTTAGTGATTATATATGTCCAGCCAGCTTCAGTGTCTTGCATGCTGGGCTGGCATTTGGTTTGAATCACGCCCCTCTGCAGAGATGTTGTGAGGCTTAGTTAGTTAATATTTCCTAAGTCCTTTGAAATCTTGTAATAAAAGATCTCAAAATGCAATGGTACCACAAAGCAATTTTACTCTTAGTATGATACTTGCTATCAGGATTTATTAATTTTGTCCTAAAGGGAAATCGGAAGATCTCCACCTACATGTTCATTGATTCTTTCTTGGAAGATGGGAAACGAAGGAGATGTTACAGAAATAAGTATCCACAAAGAGAACGGGCAAGAATGGCTATTTATAATAGGCAGTCTTCAGCTGTTTATTCTATTTACCTATGCCTTCTTTTGGGAAGACCACCAAGGAAGAAACCTCCAAACTCCAGTCTAAAGATCTTTCTGCCTACTCATTCATTTTAGGTTATATGGACAGAGATGTGGCCTAGATCTTCCACCACTTTGCAGCTACTACCTGTCTTCCTACTTTAACAGCATTTCCAACAAACTGAGATATGGCCTCAATTTTCCTTAAGCTGATCATACAGGTTTTAATTTTTTTCTCTGATATTTGTCATAGTGCTTTGGAGGTCACCCAGGCATTTTATGCAGACCCCTGGTACACTTAAATCATTTCAGTGGCTTCCTGAAGTAAATCAGGAGACATTATATTAATAAAAGATGCACTGCTCCATGTCTGATTCATAATGCTGAATCCCCGTCTACCTGGTTTTAAAAGAGTCCTTTAAAAAGGTCAGTTTACTCTATGGAATTCTAAGTATCAAGAATATGTCTTCTCTGACACAAGATATATACATTTGAGACTAGCACCCTGAAAGGTACAAAAGACACTGAAGTGATTCAGAATGGGAACTCACAGCTGTCTGCACCACAATCTAGCCAAAGAGACCTTGTCTGAAAACACACCACTGAGACACAGGCACACCACACAAATAAGCATCTCAGGCTTACCTCCATCACTGCACTTCTTTGTCTGGCAAACACTGTTTAGTAACATTCATTGAGCACAAGACCAATGGCAGGCGAAATACCATAACTAAGAGGAAAAGACTGGCCAAAAATAGACTTTGCTTGTACCATATTATTAATATTTGGTTAGTTCTTCAAAATACTTATTAATTCCTGCCATCAGCATGTATGTAATAAAAATAAATAAATAAAAGATATATTAACCACTTGTTTTCTGGATCTGACATGACATCGCCTCCTGGCTTTCACTTTTGTATTTCAAATTCAAGTTTGTTTTCACTATCTCACACAGCACAGCTACGATTCCCATGAAATAAGTATGAGTAAGTCACAACTTTCAGTATTATGTTGCTCTTGTGACACTGCTCTTGCCCTTGCTAAAGGAAAATAAAACAAGCTTTCAATTAATACAGCTGGCAAAATATTTCTGAATAGCAATTTCTCACCGCAACAGCTGATTACTTTGTAATGTAATTTTGCCAAGTATCTTAATGAAGACAATCAAATGTTTTGTTTTCACTCGGTCAGTCCAACTGCACTGAAACCACGAATTTGAAATGCTTTCTCTAAATTTTTTATTTTTTTTCCCCCACAAGCAACTCTGAGATTGATTTTTTCATCCCATCTGCAACAAGTTCGTAATTTCTAAATATACAGTAACAGCAGAAGATGCATTGAAAAAAAAAAAGCCCACAACCTCCCCCCCCCCAAAAAAAACCCCACAAACAACCAAACAACAAAAAAACAAATAAACCCTTCAATACTTTAGGGTCTTATTTTGCAGGGTGCTGAAAACTTTCATAATTCTACATTTCCACATTCTACTTCACATGTAGTATGTTGTGGATGCTGTGTGTCACCCAGAAAAGGAAGTCTGACCTCAACTCCTGTGCAAACTAAGCAGAATGAATATGGATAACACCCAGCCAATACCTTCCCATTAGCTGCCAGATATTAATGCCGAAATACCTCTGTGGGTCAAGACCTTTGCAAGAGCCACAGGCCTTATGTGACATTTTATCACAAGGCAGTTGTGAGCATTGGTTCCAACAACATGCCACACAGATCAAACCCCTGTAGAAAGTGGCATTGAGACTAAAGCACTGCCATCAGAACACTGCACCTAGCCTGCTGCCCTCCCCTATGCTGGGGGAAGGCTAACAAGGGGAAGGCTATAGACCCTAGATGGGTTGTACGTTGAGCATTCCTTGTTCCAGTCACCACTTGATTATTTGGCTGACCTATCTTAAAAGACATTCTTGAATGTAATCAACCTCGTCGAGTCACAATTTTATTTGTAGTGACTTACATTTTAGCAACCTGATTTTACAATTCTGTTTCTGTGTGTGTGTACTGGGCATATGTCCAGCCCTAATACTAGCTGGACATGGGCGAACAGAGCCATGGCAGGCTCATCTCTCTGACAACCCCTAGCAAGAATGAACATGGTTCCATGTAGTTCTGAGGAGAAAGTTAACACTGTGAAATGCAGATCTCTCTCTTCCCCTACTTCTATATTGCAACCGGTGTATCTGTATGCACTCCCAATCCATGCACACAAATACGCAGTACTTATGTACGTTCACATGAAAAAAAAACCAACCAGAAAGGTGCTCCTATTAATCATGGTAACAGCCAATAAGTTCAGCAGTGTTTATTTTTGTTCATCTCACTGAATGCAGTAGATTTCAAACCTCACGATGACTGCTATGAGAGATGGTTTTTAACTCAGAAATACAAAATACAACTTTCAGCATCTCATTTAAAATACATAAAATATAAAACCAACAAAAGATTTGAAATGTCTGAATAAATGCTGATTAATAATTCCATATATTATTTTGATTTTTCAACTTCAACATCAATTTCTATCACGGAACTGCTTCCGGGTTGGAAAAATTTATCATAAAAATTTGAATGGCAGACTACCAACAGGTGACAAGATTTTAAGACCATAATAAACATCAGGATCATGATCCATTACGCTTAACACTTATGGGAGGTTTCTTTCATGTAATCAGGATGCTTAAAAACTTGTTGTAAAACAGAAAGGAAATCTAAGAGTCTTATGTAACAACATTATTTCATGGTGGCTTATTTAAGGCAATCACCACACCAGAATCAATCTCTTCTGACGGAAGATGACTGATTCTTCATTGTTCTGGGTCTACACAAGGTGCTTTAGAAAGAGAACGACACTAAGTAGGCCTGGTATTTGGGAAGGACAGGGTGAGGAAGACAATATAGGACAATGACTGCACTGGGAAAAAAGACAATATGAGTGAATAGTGGGAAAAGAGTATAAGGAGTAATGTAGGGGCAAGAAAAGCAGCACTAGACAGGAAAACAGGCTTCTGGAAGAGGACTGGGTGTGCAACTGGGATACAGAGCTCCAAGATCAAGGAGACTATGCTGGGTAAGAAGGGATTAGAAGGAAGAGGTATCACACATGTGGGCTCCTGTAGGGGAAAAAGAGTAGAAAATGTAGTTGATAGCTAACAGCAACCTGTAACTGAGGAGCCTGAGTGGGTACGCAAATGGATCAGGACAAAGCAGGAACACTTTCATGCCCAAAGCCAGTAGCAGATGCACAGAATCATCCCTTGCACACCCTCAAATACATTAGCATTTCGCTTACATTATGCTGCAGGTTAAAGAAGTTCAGACCTTACTGGCTCAAATCCCCAAAGTAACAAGAGGTCACTCCACCCTCTTCTAAAAAACATCTCATAATTTTAACACAGCCTCATAATTAATAGGGAAAAAAACAGCCTTGAATTAATTTGGCAATATTATTTTAGTAGCTTCTGCCCCAAAGGATGACAGAATGAAAACAAAACAGCCTGAAATGCCATATGACTTCATAGTATAGAATATAATCTCTGGAAATTCAGAGGTGGTTAGCTTCTGAAATTATACTGACATTAAGTCAAGGAAGTTTGATTCTAATTTTCTGAATCATATGTTAGAATTAGAAGCATCACTAGCTTCTTAATAAATACAGGAATATCCCTGTCTAGCCAGTGTAGGTCATGAGACAGCTGACCCAAAAGCTGTCTACTCTCTCTTGTTAGCTTTGACACTCAAAAACTTAACAGTGTCTGGTACCTCAAACCACTGTAATATTCTATCTATCTATAGTTCATTAATTGGTCACTTCAATTAACTTCGGTAGTAAAAGGCCAATTTACTCTTAAATGTGCACAGCGTTCGGAGACTATAGAACAGCGTAGCTTTTATGAACAGTTTGGTATTTTCAAATTATACACAGCATAATAAATAACTGTCACTGTCAAGCATGAACACAAAGATGCATGCTTGGAGGTGCACCTCCAAACACCCCAAATCCCTTTCAGCCTCCTGAGCATCCAGTTTAACTGTGCAATGCTGTGCAACAGGCCCACAGCAGATGCTTCCTTCATGACTCATGCATTCTCAGGACTCACTTCCTAGGACCTACAGGAATGCACATAATTGTGTGTAATGCACATAGAGATTCACAGTTCTTGGAACACAGCTATAACAAGTAAACTCGGGTCAAGGAAGTTGTCACAGCATGAAGTTTCAATTTGTTTGCAAGCTTAAGTGAACAGCAAATGAGGACCTCTGCATCTGTCAGTGCATATGGCTTCTAACTAAGGACAAAGTTTTGTAAGCACTCTCCAATGACAAACGTGGTAAGCCAAACAAGTTCTGTGCAGGGAAGTGGTGCCATGCCACAAGTGTTTAGCGGTTCTGTGTGGGGAAACTGAGTGGGTGGAAGAATGAGGGAGAGCACAGGGAAGGGGAGGAAGTCTGAGGGAGCTAACACATGCTAGTTTAGCCCAGAAACACCAGCCACTTTGTATCTCCACCCTTGTGTTCCCTCACTGTGACCTCATTACCCAGCATTCAAATATCTTAATACCAGTTTGTCACAACAAAAGGCTGATGAGCATGGTGCACTCTCTCACCTACTCACCCCATGTACAAAGTGATGTCATCTATTGGATCTTCCTTTTCCACGTTCTCTACTTGCTTGCTTTACAAAGCTAAGCCTGTGTAAGCACTGGCCGTGAACAACCTGCATCTTCTCTAGGGTCAGGCATACTGCTGCAGTGCCTCAGGAGCACAGAGATGCTACTCTGAACATCAGCTGTATGAAATGCTTCCACCATTAAGCCACAAGCCTGCGAAGCATCTCAGAGAAAACATCCCTTTTGCATTCATGCATTTTATTAATTTATATAGCAGCATTTAAAGTCAGCAGTTTCTTTTTCTTCCTTTTGCATCTGATCAAGAACATTAGGAACATATGCCACCTGTGCTCTGCATGTTGAACTCCCACTCCTACTGAATTCTAATAATATTAGCAATAATAATAAATAACAATTTGTTATTTATGTGCTGCGAGAAGCAGAAGGCTTAAAGATAAAATATATGCAAATAGAGGAATAATAAAATAATAATAAAAAAATAATAACCCTCGGGTACACAAAGACCCAGGCTTAAAAAAATGAAAATACAGACAGCACATCCCAAAACAAAAAATGAGCCAATCAATTCCTAACAGTAAAACTGAAATTCTCTAAGTCACTGCACAACCAACCTAAACAGACTGAAGTGTCTAGCAGCATTTGTAGAGGTAAGATTCACCTTCTGAAACTGTTTTGCTTAATTCATTGCAAAAAACCCACCACCCTCTGTGCAATTATTAGCAAAGGATTTGACATTCTGCTTCTCTGCACATTCTATTGTGATTTACCTTTCCCAGGACACCTAATATTCCTCTAGTAAAAACCCAGTGGAATTAGCTTTGCTTTAAGCTATACTGTAGGGAATCCTCAAGCACTTTATAAAAAATAACCCTAGAGACAACCGTGGCAAAAATACCTGACCCATGTCAGTTGTACAGAGAACCCAGTGAAAATTAATATACAACTGCACCCTTTGGCAAGTATTTGTTTGGAAATTGTACTGTAAACAGGATGCCTGTACGGGCAGTGGCAAGACAAGGTGTTCAGGGAATGAAACTAGAGGCATTCAAATCTTGATTTCAAGACTGAGGGAAAAATCGCATGGACTTAATTAAGCTGCCAGAAAGAGCCTTCATACAAATAAAATCAGGCTCTGATTTTCTCCCAGCATTGCACACAACATACTACAAAATATCCCAACAAGCAACACCAACAATATGTCATGAGAGTATAAAATATCCTGAGATAACTGGCAAAATGCTGATGAAAAGCCTCTAAATGCTTAATCACAGTTCTAACTAGGGATGGACTTGTTTTTAAGTCTTACTAAAACATGCTTATAAATTTACTTTAGTTTCTTCCTCTCTGAAAAGGCTAGAAGTTTTATTTCAGCTTCCAACTGATTCTGGTTTTCCTCCACACTTTAGTTAACTTTTGCATCCACTAAAGTTAAACACAGTTTTTTCAGTGGTAGCAAACGTAATGATGTTGAGTTAAAAACATCTTGCATCATACACAGTAAGTGCAATAGAAAAAATGCCATAAGGCTTTCCACACTAATAACAAATTCAGAGCTTTGGAAAATATGCTATGGGGAAAATGTAGTTATTCAAATAAATTCAGGCAGGTAAGGCAAAATTTGAAAAAGCTTTAATTAGAAGGAAACAAGCTTCTTATTCACCCATTCAAAGAGTTAACAAGGGGCTTTTCTACCACTTTGGTCTTCAAAATAAGCCAAGGCATTGCCAATTTTGTTTCTGCCTCATATGTTATATATATATAGGGGCCTACAAGGATGCTAGGGAGGGACTCTTCATTACAGTGATAGGACAAGGGCCAATGGGTTCAAACTTAAACAGAGGAAGTTAAGACTGGATATAAGGAAGAAGCTCTTTACTGTGAGGGTGGTGAGGCACTGGAATGGGTTGCCAAGGAAGCTGTGAATGCTCCATCCCTGGCAGTGTTCAAGGCCAAATTGGACAGAGTCTTGGGTGACACAGTCTAGTGTGAGGTGTCCCTGCCCATGGCAGGGGGTTGGAACTTGATGATCTAAAGGTCCTTTCCAGTCCTAGCTATTCTATGATTCTATATAACCTGAACATGCAAGGTCAGAAGAGCAGGCCTTAGATTTAGATACTTAAAAGAAAAAAACCTACACTGAGAGGAAACTGATGTTTATCTAAAATGTGTATTGTGAGCAATAACATCACTTTTGTTTCAAATACAGAAATGTCCAATGTGAACTTATTATACACCAGTATTTGTTTCACTGTTGAATTATGCAGAAAACATCCAAACCTGCCGCTGGTGTTGGTCTTTTTAACATTTACTGACAAGAGCTGCATTAGCAATTATGCTAATGCCAAGGAATTCCCCACCCATGCTGAGCTCCTCCCAACATCAGTCTGTATTAAAGTAGCACGATTAGAAAAAAGTGTTCTAAATACTGCATCAGGATAGGCAGGCTCTGACAATTCCAATTGTTAGATATGGAAAGTTGCAGCACAGAAAAAATTGCATGTAATGGAAAGAATCAGATTTTTTTTTCCCCTATTGTTTTGTTCAGGTAAATACACACTTGGCATAATTCCTAGTGATGAATCTACACTATAGCATGTTTAAGACACTGCAGAATTGCCTATTTTTTCAACTTTATTAAATTTTATTGTGGTTTTACTTTGTTCAAATCTGCAAACTGACTTCTGTGGAATGTCAGGGTTTTTCATAAAGGGTTTTATTTTTATTTACAGCTTTAAACAACTTCATATTTTGCTGTACAGTAGCATACTGGCATATTTGACATTTCCATCACACCGATAATAAAATATTTTTATCACGTGAATGTTTTCCCATTTTCAGATAGGAATGTTCAAGTTCCTCAGGGGTCAGGGGGTTCAGCCTAAGGACAAAACAAGCATCTACCCACATGGATTTCTACCCTACAAGTCTTTGTACATCCTCGGTTTAATGTAACTGCAAAGATTCAAGTGAAATTTTATTTGTATTAAAATTTAATTTAAAACACTAAGTTTGTAATTTTCTGTATTATTTAAGAATACCATTTGATAAGTTGTATATATCTTTATGACAACTTAAAATGGTCGATCTTGCAAGATTAATTTCTTACATAAGCTTACATGGCCTCATTAAGATAATACAACTCTACTTATATGGTCAAAAATACATTGATTTGTTATATACTTATATTCATAACAAATCAGGCAGCGTAGAACCCCAACTTTTGAATTCATCATAGAACTACATGTGTTGTCCTTGTTTAAACTAATGGTTTAAAATAATTAACCATTTTGTCATATAGAGGCATGTAAGTTTACCTGAGTTATCCTTACCATTACAATAAAATCGTGAAGAAAATAATTCAACTATAATACAACATAAACGGGATTTTTTCTCAAAGGGGAACAGAAAGACTACTAAACCAACTTGTTGAAGTGGCCATCATCTGAAACTGTTAGCAAAACTCTACTAACTTTACACTGGCTTAAAACACAGCACTGTTACCTATTACTTACATACTCCAAGTTATAAAATAATATTACCAACATCAGTTAAATCTATCATCATAGTAAGTGATCCCCATTTGTCCTCTCTTCCACTCTCCTTCTTTCCCTTGCCAACCCTACTGCCAACACAAATATTTCAAGACAGCTATAACTTTCCTGAGAATTCCCCAATTAAATGTTCAGCATATTCAAGTCCAATTGTAAAATAAAGAATGCTAATGCAATGTGAAAATGGAACCCTTCAATGTAGTGCTCAAATTCCACTGAATTTGTAAGAGTGCTACCAAAAGCAAATGGAAAACATTGGGTCTATGAAAAAGAAACAGTGATACTATTACATTTTTAGTACTACATTGATGGCACTATACAATTGTTTCTCTGACTTGTTTACAGCCTAAGAGGCAAAAAGAAAGCTCTATAACACACACTTATTAAAAGGCTCCCTTACATACAATGTCGCTTTTTCTCTCAAATACATTAAGCACCATTAAGAAACCTCACCTTGTTATTCCTCAAAGAGAAGTCCCTTTCCTTCTCTGTAAACTGATAAACAGTCAATTGACTGTATTCGCTGTTATAGTACAAACACTGAGATATTTAGACATGGTGATGAATTACTACTGGAAATAATACATAATATTTTACAATTCTATAATCTTTCACCCAGAAGTCATAAAACACTTGAATGCCAGGCAACTTTACAGGTGATGAAAGACAACAGCAGAAGGTGAAATTCATTTTTCTAAATGAAATCCTGGAAAAGAGTCATAGTTATATTCAGCACGGCATGGAACATGTTTTCACTTTTGTACTGTGTTGGTAAGTTTAACGTATGCAGTACTGGCCAATGGCAGTTTATCCTTAATTTTGAATCTCCTAGTGTCTGACATTTTTTGGTCATTTTATTTCCCATCAGCATGACTAAATCCAAACTGGGCACAAATCACCTACAATCTTCAGCCATGTTTTGCTAAGATGCTATCCTTTTCTGTTGTCTAGTAACCGTATCTCACATAATAACTGATTAAATACTCTAAATATGTAAATGACAAATTAGCAATTCTAGTTTCCAAGTCCTATTGTCAACATGCCCCTCTGAAATTTTCCAAAGACAAGATATAAACTAAGTTCTGATGACTCATTTAAACCTAATGAAACTAAATCTAAAAGCATTTTCTGCTAAACAAATACAACATGTACTGGCAAAAAATGTGCTGGGAACAGCGTTTATACCTGCTTTTTGTAGAACTCAATCTGCCAGACAACATATAAAAGTACACACACAGACATCACTTTCAAGAGAATAATAAAAGTGTAAGGCCAGAGAGATTTATACATGAGCAAAATCAACTCCTCTCTAAATTTGGCTGCCCTGAGTCAAGTCATATTAATACCCACAATCACATTTTGTTATTCAAAATAGGACCATTAAACATAATCATAAAACATTACACTCGAGACTGCCTCCAAACATCTATCCTTGTTTTCTGTCTTTGTAACTACCCTGTTCAGCCTACCAGAGAGACTTTAAGACTAAACAAACAAACAAACAAACAGTGTTTTGTTAATGGATGTGTATGTATGTGCAATAGCATCTCGGCTTACTCTAGCTTCTTTGAGGAGTCAGGTTTTCACAGAAACTGCACAATGAAAACTAGAAGCTATTTAGACCAGCACACCCCTTATTAATGAAATACTTATTTTAACTTCAAGATGCTTTTCTGTCAATTATCACAACCAACCAACCACAGAAAGCAGAACCAGTCTTCTTAGGACACCCACTCTCTGCTATATTCCAGAATGCAAATTCTACGTATTTTTGCCTCTTCTCAAAACAACAGAGAGCCAAAAGAAACTGAGGAACAAAACTTAACCCCTGTAACAGAAAAAAACGTGCCATTTTAGACAAGTTGGTGCAACAGATCCCTCAGCACAGGTGTATTTATCTATAAAGGCAGGTGTGTGATTGCAGTGATATGCAGGATGACCTTGTTATCTTTAATTCAAGTACCAGCATCTTTAATTCAGCTACTTCTAGTACTTACAGAACTGAACAAAGAGTGGTACAAGTAGGGAAAAAATTTGAGAGACTTACATAGCTGACAAACTTGTTGCAAAGAATCAATTTGTACTGGCACCATTTTCACCCTAATTTGACTTTCAACTCTGAGGCTCAACAATGAATTTATGGGGTGTGGTGCAGGAAAGTGCAGTCTTGCAGCAGCCCACTACTAAAGCGGGAAATAGTGAATATGAGTCTACCAAAGGCAGCTATACACAAAATTTTAGGTACATCTCTCAAAATATCCCATCTGAATCCATGCCTTTGCCATTTTCACAACAGCTTACCTTTGGGGCTTGGTTTGTGTTGTGAGGATAAAGGAAATAAACACGTCATAGTTTTGAACTAGCCTGAATGTTCAGTACGATGATTTGATCTGCTGGGCTCACTGACTGACCCTGGCAGCAACTCTTCACCTCTTTTCCCCTCAAGTTCCCCACTCTATAAATGATCAAAAGGATACTGCCCTCTTTTCTGGTGTTCTGGAATCCACAGGTACTAGGCAGATATTTTTACCATGTTTCAAGTAACTTTGGAAAGTATCTACCACTTCTGCATACCAGGCAGAAAGTCTGAAATGGAGAAATGACTCTTAGTAGCAACAATAAGGAGCATTACCAGTGTAATGGCAAAACATACTGCCAGTACCTTACTTCATAAACCGGAAGAATCTTCCACTGACATGGGTATTTTAGGGAATGTTGTAATACATTCACAACTGGAAAAAAAAAGTCAGTCATCGTAGTGACTGCAGTTAAAAGAAGTCATCAGTTGTGCTTGTATTCTTTCTTAATTCAAGGACAGGAGAGATTAAGCATGAATACTGACATCCAAGAAAGCCTTACTTAGGTATGAACATTCAAAATATTATGGATGGACAGGGCTGTTACAGTCTGTAGATCAGTATTACACAACTTCCTCACCATACTCAACTTTCTATAAACAGTGTGAGGGATGCGAATCTAATGTTCAGATTAATGCATACCTTTAGAATACTTTACTGTCTTATGTTTTAGAGTCCAAACAACTGGTTTTTCATAATTCAATTCAACATTGTATCACCTGCAGGTAAATCATCTCACACAGCACCTCTGCAAAGCCAGCTACCTGTGATACTGAAAAGCAATGTCCCTTCAAAATGGACAGAAGAAAAAAAAAAATCCAAGTAAGTTTTCAGATTCATAAACTCACTTTTCTCAAGAACTGGGATCAGGCTTTGGAAATAGAATTTCTACGTGCTTTTGTGATGTCAAAGATGAAAATTCTGCTTATGGAGGTACAATCTGTAGCAAGAACACCCGTCTGCCAAGACTCTGGCATTGACAATATTTTGTCTAGACAGCTTTTGAATGTGACTGACACAGGAGCACGGCACATGGCTGAGGAAACTGAAACTTATGGAAGAGCTTTTGAAGACTTTGTCAACAAAGAGTATTTCAGAAATGTGCCTATCACCCTTCAACCATGCCTCCTGGTATCACCCTCAGGAGCCTAACAGCTTTTGGTTCTCCAAGTCTCCCATTTGTCCCAGGAGGCAGAAAGACAGACTTGCTTAGATAAGATGCTACAAGCGCCATTTGGGCGTAAGTAAATATTGTCAACAAGCTGAGAGGTCTATGTGCTGACCAGTCACTGAGACAGTAAGGAACTGCTAACCTTTTCTCAACTACTGGACTTGACTATGAGAAACATGTGACAACTATTAGCTAAAGGACAGAAACGACTAGCTGCAGTCGATAACTCTTCCAGACATTTCAGAAAGCACTACGTATTCACCCTGACCTTTTGGACCATGATAGAGGTAGCCTGAACCATGTGTATGCTTTGCTGGGAAAGTCCACATGAACTTGCCACAGACAGCAAGCTGTAAATTTTTGGAAATGATAAATATCATGTACTGTCAAATGTTATTTTCACTGTATGACAGCCATAGTTCAGTTAATCCTCAAGCAACTGTCAGGGCTAGGATAACAGAGAAAAAAAGTGAAGGGAACTCAAAGACAAGATCATTGACTTTTAGCTGTATTTGGTTCACTTCCAATTCAACTGCCACTAAAGTCAACAGCTTCCCCTGAACTGACTGGGACTTGACACTAACTTCTTTCAATTAATGTTACTAACAGTACTGCTCAGCAGCCCAATTTAGATTCTAGTTTGCCTCCCACAAAGACATCAGGCCATAAGATGCCCTTTCACAAACTGCATTAAAAACACTAGTTATGGCTGTGGAACATCAGAGATCCAGCAATTTTTTGGCACCCAACACAAAAATCATACCAGCTAAATGCAGAATATGGTAAGTTCTCCTCAAATAAAATACGGACCTCAGTGAACCTTAGCTTAACCCCGATACAGAAATTTGCATGCTTGACCTGCCAGGTTAATAGTGACTGGGTTTCATCTCCAAACTCAACCTATTGACTGGATATTAAGTCCGCAAGCAACAGCAGCAAAACTTATGAATCTGCAATGAGGTTCTGAGAGAGGTTTTATCACTGAGAAGTGCTGAAATGCTGTCATTTTGGGACTTCTTCTGTAACCCTATAGGAACTGAAAGATTTCTCACCTATTTACACTGTCGACTAAAAGAAAACCTGGTTTGATCAAGGTACAAGGTCAAAGTTGGCTATCATATTGCTGAATCAGAAACCAAGTTTCTCCTCCCATCTCCTGTCTTCCTCCCGCCCCCTCTCGTCCCACCTGCACTACGGGATCACTGTTGTGTAGGCAGCAAAGCCAAGAAGCTGCAGGCAAAACCAGGCCCTGGCCAGCGCCTGGTGTTTTCCAATAGGCCAGCATGCTCCTGATTGTTCCAGATCTAGATCCTTATGAAAAGTGAAATGAAACATGTTTTGTTTCGAAGCTCAGTTATGGATCTGCAACCTAAACTAGCTGGGGCCGGCATGCTGAGCTGCCCAACACTTTTTGTCTCACACACTTGCACCTGCCACGGATGGATTCCTTAGAAGGGCTGATGGGAGCGAGGCATGTTTGCTATTTTGACGGCACACGGGAGCCAAATGCTACGACCAGCAGGTCCTGGTGTTTACTGTCAGCCACTGAAAAAGGCATGAGCACTGAGGTGACGGCGTTTGGCTCACCTTACCCACGGCCGCTCACAGGCAGCAGCCGCCCCTCGGCTTTGTCCGTGTCTTTCTCCGTTCAAACCACCCGGCTCCGCTGCCGCGGCGTCACGGCCGGCCCTGGAGTCACAACATGTCGCCGTCCCCGCTTTAAGGTCACCTCATGGCGCTGCCGTCGAGCAGGGCCGCGGCTGGGGCCCGCGATACGCCCGGCCCGCTCCCGCGCGGCGCCGCGGTCTCTCAACGGGCAGCCTGAGTGAGGGGGCAGGGCCACGGGCGCCGGGACCGGGGGGACACTTACCAGGTCTATGAAGGTCAGAAATTTCCAGCTGCCTCCATAGGTCTGATGCGCGGGCATGTCAATGGCCTTGTAATTGCACAGGATGGAGCAATAGGACAGGAGGATGGCGGCGCGCAGCACCTGGCAGGGGACCAGCGCCATGTTGCACGCTGCGGCGGGGCGGCCTCAGCGCCTGGCTGCGAGCCAGAGTGGGGTGCACTTCGGCGTGTGTGCGCCTGTGAGCGCCGGTGTGTGCGCGACCGCGCGGGCGGGACTCCGGGCACCCCCGCGCCGCGTTTGGCCCCGGACGGGGCGGGGCGGACGGGCCGCGCCGTGCGGCGGCGGGTGGCAGCGGCGCGGGGCAGGCGGGGTTGGCTGCGCGGCGGGCGGCGGCGGTGCCGGCGGCAGCGTGACTGGCGGGCTCGGCGCGCTCCCAAGCCGCAGGTCCGCGGCCGGGTTAGACGGGAGGAGGCCGTGTCGTTCCCCAGGGAGCGGAGGGGCATGCTTCGCAGCTCCCATCGCCCTCAGCTCCTGCGGCCGTAGTGCCCCGCGGGCTAGCAGGTGCGGGACCGGGGACTGCGGCTGTGCCTGAGGGTCCCGCGTCCCTCAGACGCGCTGTCTCCGGGAAACACGAGGGTGAGCGCGGGCAGTAGGTTACTCGCAGAACCTTGTTCCCTTCGTTTTCACGCAAAAAACCACAACGCACCAGCAGTGACGGGTTTCAGCCGGTGTATGGTGGAAGCCTGTGAACCGGCCTCCGCTACGGCCCCTCTGTAGAGCCAGCCCGCCAGCCCGTCCTACTGGGGGTAACGCGGGAGTAGATGACGGGTGAGGTACAGGGCACTCAGCTCCCCACGCCACCAGCTGACCGCGCCAGAGCCAATGAGCTGCGCACTGGCTGCGAGCGGCGGCTGTTGGAGCAGGTGTCACTACCCCGCGGGGTCGTGTGGGGCGGCCGAGGCGAACCGAGGCCATGGCCGTACCCTTAACTGCGCGCTGTCCGTACGGCTACCCCACTGCGGAGAGAGCGTTTGTCCTTTCACCTATTTCTGAGGTACAGTCACGTCCTCGGTGTTCCCTTTCGTCATAGGATTGCTAGAAGTGCGCTTTGCAATACCTGCAACCTCTGTAAGAAGGGGGCCACGTTATCCTTGGATTAAAGTGTTGGGTGGAGTATCAACACTGTGAGGAATGACCATTTCAGTCAGCAGGGGGTTGGTCACCAAAAGGATCTTAAGGCTAGGAGCAACTGGGGTGGGGGTTCGTGCTTGGACTTCCACACCCTGAAAAGGAAAGGGTCTCAAAGTGCTCGGCTGCAGGGTAAATATTAAGTTGCTCCATCATCTGGAAAAGTTAGTTTAAAGGGAAAAGAAAAATTAAACACAAGCAGTGATGTCTGGGCTGGGACAGACAAACCACTTCTATAAACACCATCTCCCATACGTCTGCCTTTTGACATAAATATTTGAACTATAAGGTGCTTCATCATAGTTAAGCTACTGGAAGCCAAAAAGAATCTGACTGCAACACATGCCCTGCTTTAATTCCATCACATGGAGTCAAAACCTCTTCACCTGGTATCTACTGTGCTCAAGTTCTGCAAAAATAAAGGGCTTTTAAGAGAACATGTACTAGCAGCTATCCTAGATGAAATTAGCATGGCATAAGTTACCTGCTTATGAAGAGGAATAGTATGTGAGGCATGGACAAAGAACCCTCTAGAAGCATGAATTTCCTACTGGATCCTTCAGGTTATTTTACCTGTCAGTTCACAGCCCCAGCAAGCACATGGGGCAATCAGACCCCTGTGTTGTTTGTGGCACATTTAAATTAATACTTATGTTATCTATGTGTCTATCTATTTACATTAGATAATTACGAAGAAATTCTTCATGTGAGGATGGCGAGGCACTGGAACAGGTTGCTCAGAGTTGTGTATCCCTAGCAGTGTTCAAGGCCAGGCTGGATGGGGCTTCGAGCAACCTAGTCTTGTGGAAGGTGTCCCTCTGCCCGTGGCAGGTGGGTTGAAACTAAGTGATCATTAAGGTTCTCTCCAACCCAAACCATTCTGTGATTCTAAGTCTTACAGGTTAAAAGGGTTTGATCTCATTGAAGTCTTAAGGTGCAGTGTAAGAGATATGTGAGTGAAACGCAATGGCCTGCAATACAGTGAGAGACCAGCCTAACAACATTAACAGTATGACCAAATGCAAGTGGATCTGTAAAGCAGTACAGTTGCTGCTGAGAACCTGATGAGTGTATGGCATGTATTGCAGGAGATTTCAAATTGGAATAGTTCTTCGCTGTACTTATGGATTGAATATTCATTAGTAACTGGTGTGCCACTAATGAATATGACATCTTCTGGCACTTCTTCTGTTTTGGTTTTATTCAAAAGGAGTGCAGCTTGCTTTCTGAAAGTGTGTCAAATTATAAACCAGAGCACAGTATCAGTCCAGATGATCAGGAGGTTTACTTCCAAAATACACTTGTCGTCTGCACCTTAGTGCTACTGTAGAGGCAGCCTTAGTGTGCAAGTCTTGCTGGACTTGAGCTTTGTAAGCTCCCAAAGGCAAGTTACTCTGTGCAGAGCTCATCAGCACAACAGACTACATACCCATGCATGCCTTTGTATCTTGTGATCAGCCTCTGACAGAAAGAATTTGGGGCTAAGCCTTAGGGAGTGTTGCCTACTTTTTTAACTGCACCTCCTCCTATGATGTACAGGAGCTCGCTCCTTGGGTCACCTCTATGTCAGTAATAAGGCACTACAGACATTAACACTGAATATAACGATAACCACCATTCTGTTTGCCTTTTAGTCACATGTATTTAAACATCTTTCAGGGTTACGGTATCCTCAAAACTTTCAAAAAAGTGAAACACTACCCAGGCTTTTTGGAGATCCATTTGAACTTTTCATTTCTACTCTCAACTCCTCCATAGAAATCTCAGCAAAGCTCACAGAAAATCTTAAGCTCGTACAAAAGAAATACTTTCACTCAGCCTTGTAAGCCAAGGTGAAATCTAAATGAAGCAGAATGTATAAACAGTCTTGTTCCCTGTTCTTTTTCCTTTCAGTCAAGACAATCTCAAGGCAGGCTAACTAACATGCCAGGCTCAGCCAAGCTGCTTCTTGGTCAAAGACTCTTCTTTGTTACACATTTCTAGACCTTTGAAAGGAAACGTAACTCCTTTGTGGGTGGGTACTTTGTGTCCTTTCTAAAGAAGTATCTGTTGAATCTCTGCACAGTATTATAATAAGGGCTAATTAGATTGTAGGCTGCCATTAGCCTTTATATGCTACTGTGGACTTTGTACTCCCTGTCTATTGAGAGACAAGCAGCAAAGTCTTTTGTGACTGGTTGAAATGGGTTTGCAGAGGATTTTATTTTCCTTTGAATTGTTCTTTTTTTTTAATAAAGTAAAAATGAGATTTACAAATCTGTCCTTTATAATGCTATATGAATGCGATTCTGGTAGTTAAGAATGTTTTTTGGTGCTTAGTAAAATGTTTACATTTTGGGGTTTTGATTGAATGCATAAATCATAGTAAGGTAGACAATAAACATGTAAAACATGTAAAACCAGATCCTGATTTTTAAATATTTGTATGTACATTGTAAAAAACCTCAACTCAATTTCCATTAGTTGCATACTGTAAATCTGTTTGATAGTGAGAGTTTGACACAGGTCATACTTGTCATTCAGTAGAGATGAGCAATGGCTTTAGACAGAAGAGTCCAAAGCACTGGTATGTCTGGGATGGGAGACATTAATAAGTGCTACTGGAGCTAGGGGAAAGCAAGATTCCTAAAAGCCTGTGAGAGAACCAAGTGGAAAAAAAGGAAGTAAAATGTGGCCTTTCCATTCGTTTTTTGATATAAAACGAGTTGCGTGATGTTTTTGCTACTTGGCATCTTAGCAGAATAGAGTGTAACATCTTGGAGTCTGAGTTTTAGTCGTTTCTATGCAGGCTAACAGACGAGAATACTTAAGAGTTTTGTGACGTTGTTTTTAACTTTTGGTTTGTTTTTCTTTTTTCTTTTTTAAAGGAATAACATTTGAATTTCTTAACAGCATTGTATCTTGTGAATATCAAAGATATTGGTGAATACTGGTGAGTGATCTTTGAGAGATGTTTTGAGACTTGTGAGGTGCCTTTTCTTAAGCAATTGCTTTAAATGCAGATGAATTCTTTACAAGGAATTATGTCACAGGCAGTTGCCTCCAAAGCAATAATAATAAGCATAATAATGCATGCTTGAACTCATAGGAAATGGTAATACTGCCTCATCACAATGCATTCATGGTGGTGCAACTGATACTTCAATTTCTAGTATCTGAGGCAAAGTGTACATACTGTGCCAAGGTAAATGTACTTGGATATGTGGGAGTGCGATTCCCACATAAGCAGACATGGAAAATTAAGCTTTCTTGCAATGAACGTAAGTGAAATTATTGAAACATTGCAAGTTAAAAATCAACAGGAAGTTACTGAAGAAAAGCTAGCCTGTGCCTAAGAAGAGTTTTTAGAAATGTTCTCAGTTAATATGTATTTACTTAATATACAGCTCTTCAGTTGGATGAACTATCACTAGGGTAGTAAATGGCCACACGTATCAGAAGAGGATTCAACTCAAAATCTTTGGCAAAGACTTAGCTGCTTAACTGGACCCATTGTTAATACTACTAGTAAAGTTTAGGCAAGATTTTATTTCTCCATTTACATTGACAACATACAAATGATAAAAATTGAAGGATTGAGAAAAATAAGGTAATAATTTACAACGAGGATTTTATATCTTAATTTCATATGCTTTCTGCTGATTACATTGGTCAGTGTTAGGCCAAGAAGGGAAGGTAGTTAACAGGACTCTGAGGTGCAGAAGAGCAGTACTGACTGGGAGTATTCTAGCTATTCACAGATGATGTGGCCCTCTGTAAGCCAGAACAAGCATTCTTCTGCTGTAGCATGAAGTCTCTCAGAGGGGTATAGCCTTTGGGAAAGGGTTTAGGTATGTGCAGTGCACAATTATTCATTACTTGCTGCCCCGTTTTAAGAGCTTACCCCTTACACTGCATCTACCTATTATAAAATTCTTGAGCAGGCTGGATATGCAGTATTGTTTAGGATTATCAGTGAGCAGTAAAAAAGCAGAACTGCTTGCCATGGGGAAATCTGAGTCAGCTTCTTATTCATTAAAAATGTGCAAAAGAAGACAAACAAAATTTTCACAAATGATTGTAAAGCCGGACAATTTAACCTTGTATCTAAGTGTGTACTGAGTGTCTGAGGGTCTCTTAGACCCTCTTGATAGATGACAGTCCTGACATAACAGTTGTAACCATGTGTCTTCAAAACACATGAAGTTCCATCTAAACAAAAGAGAACACTGTTTGCTGCCAGGATGGTTAAACATGGGAACAAGTTGCCCAGACAGTCTGTGGACTCTGCATCTGTGGAGATATTCAAACCACATCTAGCCACAGCCCTGGGCAGCCTGCTATAGCCAACCCCACTTGAGCAGGGGAATTCAGTTAGGTGATCTCAAGAGGTCCCTTCCAGCCTCAACAATTCTATGATGCTGTAGTGTAAAGGGAGGTTCATACCTGACTAATGTATAACTGGCCAAGTCTGCCTCAGCTTTCTAGGTTACCTTGTTAAAATCAGCTCTCTGGTGGATTAAATCTTCTAAATGCATCACCATGCTACCTCCTCTGAACACCTGGGCAAAAGGGTTACAGGTGGGATGAGAAACACGGAATAGGAATGATGTAGGTGCTCCAAACCACTTTCATAGCATTGCTTGCATAAAAGAGTTATGTAATCGCTAATTGGTGTTGGAGACTTAATATGTGCATTTTATGAACTGAACTTGAACAAATCTCTACCCCTAAATCACCAATCAGAAGTAGCATTATTTGTCTGCACCCTATCTCTGCCAAATTCTCATCCATAAAACTGGGCTAGTATAACTTCCTGTCTTGTTTCCTGATTGAAAGTTCATCTCAGCAAGTACTATTTCTTTACTTATTTTAAAACTGTAAGTATGTAATTATATTTCACCCAGTTACATCATGGACTTCTGAGGAAAACTGAAATACTAAAAAATATTTTCTTAAACAACAGATTCTTTTCTGTGACAACTAACTCTAATAGACAGCCCTGGAAAACACAGTAAACATGAAGTATCTTCTGTTGTGAATGGGTGAATAATTTTCTGGTTCTGCTGTCGTAAGTTTTAACTATTCAAGGGTGAGCAGTAATATGCATCTAGTACAACAGCGAGAATACAGAGTGTGTTTCATTCAGCAGCAGAGAGACAGCATTGGCTATCAAGGACAATAGTAACTAAATACCCATCTCAAAGATTTGGCATAGCCGGGTTTTTTTAACTAGTTTGGCTTTGATGACTTTGCAGAAGCTTATATTGTGTTTGGGCTGCCAAGCAAACCTGGAGGTGCCTACCGTCATCTGCTAGCCCCCTGCAGGAGATGCTTATCATTGCCAACTCCTCCTCTCTTGGTAGGAGTGACTCTCAGCAGAACGCCACGCTTCTGACTTTTTACTATCTGCCAGACAATACAGCAGTAACCAGGCTCTCTGTCACCAGCTGGAAGCTGTTGTTCTATCTAATTTTTCATTCTAGTGCTCATCCTCCAAATGTCTTTTACATCACTTGTAGAAACTGCCATTTTCAGTATGTGTCTTTCCCTTTGATACAATTTCTCTGGGCTAACAATGGCAGGGGGTCTCTTCCGTGCTGTGATGATATTGCAGTACAGATGGATGCATAGAATGGCTTTCCTGGATACTGATGCCTTCTGTATCTTTTTTTTTTCTTTTTTTTTATTTATTTTGATTTTGGTTTTGTTTTGTTTGTTTCTTTTGTTTTTTCCTTCACCTATCAAAAATATTTGGTCAAAGATGATTCATGTTCTGGAAAAGTAGTACATCGACAAGAAATCTTCGGAGTATCCTTTTCTTCCTTGCCTTCTCCCTTTTTAGTTCAGTACATGGCTATGCTCATGAATTAAATCGCTTCTTCACTCATTTACACTCTACCTGCCTCCTTTGAAATCTTGTTCTTAGACACACAAAGCCACTGTGGATGTAGTAGATAGAAAACTATTCCTGTAATTTCGTCACTCATTAATCTGCCGTACGTCTGTATTTCCATGTCTAAAAGCCTCTTTTAAAATAATCTTGGAAAAAGAAAAATCCACAATAAGAACCTGAAAATGTAAGTGAAATGGGAGACAAACACACATATTGATGTGGTACAAAAACTGTATTGCAGATTTGGATTAGGGAAACAACCATGAATAACTGTCTCTATTGTTTGTTCAGCTTTGTATATTTTTATAGGCTGATGATCATTCAAGATTAATTACAGAGAATAGAATGATGACATGCTTTAAAGGAGAAAAGTAAGGGGGAAGCAGGAGATCCAGATCAACCTTCAGAAAGAAACCAGCTGTACAGTATTGCATATTTTAGCTCTTAGATAAATCAGCCCAAATGCATATGTGAATAAATGAAGACACTGAAATTACTTTGGAATTTCTCACAAGCACCTTTTTTTTTGTATTAGGATTATTGCTACCCACTTTCAAAAACAAAAATTAATGTCAAAATATTTTGAGATAGCTACATCATGGGAATTTCTCTACAAGTGACTGAAATAGCCATAATCCTCGCTTTCCTGAATGACAGCACTGTTGCACAATATACATAACCACGGCAGATCACACACTGGAATAATCGGTGTTTGCAAAGTAAAACTTGCACTTAACATCCTTAGGACAAGTTTGGCTGCCACGGTTCCTGCCCCTGGATCTCAAATTAACTGCATGGACTAAGAGCAAGCCACCTTGCTACTGCTTCCTTTATAGAAGGACACAGCTGTATACACTTCAGAGATACATCGTGAAGAGACAGCACTTTAAGTAGATGTGAAGCAGGATTAGAACAATTCTTAGCAGTATGATTACTAGCTAATAAAGTGCAACTCAATAAACCAGAAGACGAGGTTGAATTCGGATGATTTTGCTGGAAGTAAATCTCAGAGACTGTCAATGTGATAATCAGGATACCTTTGAAAGCCTTTTGGTGCCTTTTTGGGGTGTATTAGCTGGTGAATATGACTATTGCTAGGGATAATTGAAAATGCACAAGGCTTCAATTTTTTTTTGCCAAAATGTGCATGTGAACGGGGGTGGAAGAAATCCTGTTGATGAACATTTTGCAGAAAATAGAGCCTATTTTCAAGCATCTTCAAGTCTTGCATGTACTTATGCATCCACTGACCTAGCAGGTTTATCATTTATGAGCAGCCCGGATGGCACACTGGGATTCAGAACCTGATCTACATCCTTGGAAGATTCCATTTAATTTTGGCTGGGTTAGATTAATCGCAAAACTGACCTCTCTCTTTAAGTTTTCTGAACCTAAGCAGTCCGAGGTTTAAGAGGTTTATTTTGGTGTTACTTGTTCGTTGTTGGCGTCCTAATATAATAGATGTCCAGAGTAAATGGTATCATGAATGTTTCCAGCATTCCACTGGAGAAAGGAATTTTTTAAATTTCAGGCATTCCTGATGTAAGACGAGGAAATTTGGTTTCCCCCACCCCCCCGTCACTGAAAATGAATCCAAGTGTGTATTATCCTGGTAAGGGATTCACTTTGGGACAACAACTTGATGATGATAGAACTGAAGAGATATAATGGGTTTAGGTGGAAGAAGCCCACAGATCTCTTTCAGGGCCAACTTGCCTAGTTAAAACCTTACCAGTTGCAATATAATGACGTGTCTCTTGGAAATTACTGGTCTGCAGTGAGGATAGGGTGAATGAAGTTGCAGGCGAATGCAAACTACTAACATTAAGGATTGGTATAAATTTTAAATGGTTACCTAAGTCTCTATAAACTGAATGATCTTAATATAGAAGTCAGCTTTTAAAAATATTTAATACACTGGGAACATTTAAGTATTACCTCATTTCCACTTATTTGAAATAGCTTTTCTATCCCTCACAAATAAAGTAGCATGCCTAAATAACCCTGTGCTACTTTTATTAGAATTAGTCTATAAACCATTCCCTGATTCAACTAACCCATCTAAATTTGTGTCCAGTTTTAACTGAGACCCTTCAGTGGGTCTCAAGTGACAATTTGACCCTTCTTCTGAATTTAATGATGCAGCTGCCACTGATAATGATACATGATCAAGCCTGTGCTCGTGTAACTTATTTATTCAAGGCCAGTGTTCTGGCATCATTAAAACATTAAAAACAATGCATAGCACATAGTTTCTGTGCCACCAGTGGAACACAATACATTTTGAGTAACATCATTCTTCTCTCAGTGCGAGCAGATATTCATGGTTTTCATTAATGTGCCAGTAAGTTGAAAAGGAAAAGAAATAAATGAGCCGATTATTAAAGGAAAACAAAAGCAGCTCAGAATGAAAGTGTGCATGCAAATGAAAGTATGTGATAGTGGCAGGAAGTGATTGCATCCTAAGTCCTCTGCCTTTTTTCCAGGTTTTGCATTATGCTCTGAAGTCTAAAATTATAGCGATGGATCAAATGATTTTCATAAAACCAAAACAAACCCCAGTGTTATTAGGTTGAGCAAATGTGCCATGTGGAGTTGGTTACCATTTGCTAATTTTCAATTCATTTATTAAGATCAGCTCTCATTTTTTAATTTTCAGTAATCAGTGTTACTCTGTTATGAAAGCACCTCTGCAGTCTAGACAGTACATACTCATTTATGTGATAAATAATGGATAAACACTGAGTGTGCCATTAGCCGTTAATGCAGTAGATTGATTCCCTGAAGCACATACTCTCCATCCTTGTTTTAGCACTTATGCCACCTGTCTCTTGCACTTACTGTAGGGTGCTTCAATAATGAGAATGGGGTTCCCTGATCATTCTTAATTTAGCTCATTTTTATCATCTCCTAAGTAGGTTGGCATTGCTATGACAGATGTGCAAATCAAAAGGTGCCTCACTACTACCTTTTTATGATTGCTTTCACTACTCTATCCAATGGTTTTAGCACAATACAGATTGTGGATAATCAGACAGAGTATGTAGACCTATCTTCTTCCTACAGATTCCCATTTTAACATAACACCACTGCTTTGGCCAAGTGGCTGGGACAAAGACAAGTTATTTCAAGTCTCTGTTCCCATTTCCTTCAGCTGGAGGAACAGGGATTCAAATTGAGCTAAATGAAACAGACAAATTAGATATCAGTAAGTACCCAGGGCAGGCTGGCATTCCACCAAAATTTTGAAGGAACTCAAATGTGGAATTGCAGAACTGCTGGCCAAGTTGTCTCACAAATCTATAGGAACAGGCACTATGCCAGACTGCCAGTGAAACTTCCACCTACAGAAAGGGTTCTGAAAGAGACTTGGGTAACTACAGGACAATAAATTACTCCGTTCCTGATTAGAAAGTAGAGTATATCTAAGATACCTGATCCTACGGATAAACATTACCTGTTTGGAAGAAGTCAGCATGGCTTCTGAAAAAGGCCATCTCAATAACCTGCTGAAGTGCTTTCAGGGCAGGCAATAAGCACATAGATAAAGGACATACAGGCGACTTAATGGTTTTTATTTTCAAAAGATCATTGGCGTTATTCCCCACAACTGGTTATTACTAAAGGTAATTTTCCATGGGGATGGAGGAGATGTTCTTTTGTGGACTGGAAGCTGGTGAAAGGTTTGGACAAGTGAAAGAGATTGATATTCACTACTAAGAGTGAGCTCAGTTACCAGGGTTAAGCATTTTAAACAGTTTTATTCAGCACCTTCATCAGTGACATGGAGTAGGATGTATGAAGTAAATTCTCCAAGATTTCTCTTGGGGCAATGAAATACAAAGCTTATAATAAGGAACACCAGAAACAACATCCAAAGTTGTTTTGAGCAGGCAAGCAGGTGCTGTGCTAGCTTCAGTGCACATTCAATGGAAAAATAATTATGAATATGTTTACTGCATAACACAGTACTGTGTCTCAGTGTTGTCAATGCACAGTGGTTGACTTATGTGAGTATTGTTATTCTAGATGCTTTGTGTGTTTCTGACCCGTGGCAATGTGTTAGATATGGCACAGTGATTGATCAGGGCAAGAATATCCATGACAGATGCATAATTACTCATATATATGTAGAAATTAGTGATTTTAATGCAGTTCATTATGTACTGATTGATGGTATTTACATGCAAATTTGTTATAAGAACATGTATATGGTTTAGTGAAATAAAATTCTTCCATTGTGGATTCTAGCAGCCTAACTGGGTGATGTTCTTAAGATGCTTCTTACTTGTGATAGCCCATTGCATTTCATCTACTTTTGGGTATTACAATACTCAAGTCCTGCTGTCCTCTTTTGCACGGTTCCCCCAGTTCCTAGTGTTTAAAGTGAGAGGTCTATGGCTGAAAGAGAATGATGAATTACCATCTAACTGTTATACTGTATGGAAATATGCTAAAAACTTAAACCGGTAAAACCTTTCTATTTGATCTGAAATGTTATAGTGTAGGAAAGATGGGTAGAGAGGAAGTAGAGGAAAGGATGCAAGCAACTAAATGATGTACTCTTTTCCTCATAAATAATCCCAGGGTTAAAGCAATCACAAAGTCTATGAGAAAGTTTGGTTTAGTTTTTCCCAGTAGCGGAACAGACTAGAATCGGCAATTCATGCTTCTTTCTCTCTCCAACATGATAGAGGATATGTTTGGGTGGGCAAAGACTCTTTTAATTATTTTTGGTGACTGTATGTTTTGTATAAGTAATAAATTACTGTTTATTTTGATTAGTGTTCAGCTTTCATCTCTGAAGCAGGACTGAGGGCTTACTGTGGCTGCAGCAGAAAATTCAACTACCATATAGTTTAGCCATTAAGGCTAAGCTGAATCTTTTCTCCGTTTCATTTATGTATACCTAGGACTTTTTAGCCTTGTAGTTAGGCTGCTCTCCCAGGCAAAGGTCTGAACTTGCTTGTATCTTGGGTAAACATTTTAACCCTTATCAACTAAAAAAAGGGGAAAGAATGTAGGGAAAACCTCCATTATTCCAGTTCTGTGAATACAATCCTCCCTACTTCCCCAAAGCACCTTGCATTCAAAAGTATTCCAAGCATTTGAAAAAATGTTTTCAAATAATTTAAAAATCATTAAAAACACATTTTCCTGAATTCAGTATTCTTTTTTTACTTGCTTAATTCTACACAGGCACAGCTTGCTCATTTTTCCCGTGGAAGGGCACATGTGATTTTCCTGATTATAGCAGAGAAAACAGCCTTTAAAAAATAGCTCTACTGAGAACACAGTACAAACTCACTTGTGTCTTAGTATGAAACCAGGGCAGTACAGCAGAGCCAAGAACAATGCAGATTGTTCAGGAAATCTCCAGCACTTATAGCTGTAGTCAAAAGGAGCTAAGCTTTTGAACCAATTAGGTTAGTGTAAATATATAAGTGAAATACAGGGAACCAGTCTGAAACATCTCGAGTTCAATATACCCTAAGACAGTTCTTCCAGATACAGTTCCTCACAGGGAAAATTGCTACTAGAAGGTATTAATTCAGGAAGAATTACTGCTGCTTCTTCCAAGCCCATTTGTATTTTCTATGGACACAACTGGAAATTATGCTTTGTGAAGGGCTTTTAGTCAGAAACTGACTCTTCTTCTTCACTTCTCCTCTCCCCCACCCCCTAGCATTTGCATTTTGCAGAACTATCAGTGTAAGAATATTAGATTTTAAAACTGGAATTTATGAGGAAGATTTCAAAGTGGCAGCCCTGGAACGAAACCAAACACTGGGATGAATGTTGTTACTGAAAATTAGACTACTATTGCTGGCCAGAAGAACATAATTAACCAGTAGTACCAGTACGTTCCCAGTGTGTATGGTTAAAGCTTGACTGGCAGTGCTTAAACAAAAGTTCAGAAAGTAATTTAAAACTTTGCTAAAGCCGTGTAGATACAAGGAAACTACCTTTATCTGCTGACATGTCACATTACTTTTTTATGCAAAATAAAGGCTGCCTGGGTTGAAGATGTAGGTCACGTTAGTCACATTGGTCACTTGCATTAAACCATGCAAGCAAAGATTTGGGTTCCCATTAATAATGTTTTCCTTGGTTAAAAGGAGTCCCTCACACGTCTGGTGGGACTGATACTTGACACTATCTCCTCCCTTGGTTACATAAACGTCCCTGTTCAGAGGAGGTTTCCCTTCCTGTGAAAATATAGACTGAACTAATCGGATAATATGCTCCGTGAGGTCATCAAGAGCAAAATCTCTGCCTGTTCAGATGAGCCAGAAGGTTTCTGCTCTGGTTACAGCAGTTCTCCTGCAAGAGATGTTTTCCCTCCAGCAGGTCAGGCCCAAAACCAGATGGGTTGGTCTGCCCCAGCTTACGCTCCTATTGCTTGGCAGTGGTCCTGCATGGCTGAGTCTGCAAGCATGGCTGGAACCAGCCCTTACAGCACGTGGTGCTCTGCCTGCCAGGGGATAACAAATGGACATAGATCATAAAGCATATTTTTAATAATTTAATTCAGTTGATCACTGAATGTGCTTTTTGCTTTAAAAGAGGATTAAAATGTAAAGTACTAAATGAAGTAGGCATGTCTGTGTCTCTGTAGATGCACAAACTGATTTGACTGTAGTAAAAGCATAGCCAAAAAAATGGGAATGTAAGTCCATTCAGTTTAACCAACAAAACTATTTCCTCGAAGAACTGTCAGAAAAGGATTCACTTTTATTTAATCTACTCATTTTGTGGGAGAAAGCTACCCCTCTTATCCTCAAAGTAGATTTATTTACCCATGCATAAGGGGAAAAAGTGAGCCTGAGAGATGACCTGAGATGTGAAATTCGGTAGCTTTTGGTTCCGTTAGACTTCTTCCTTCTTGAATTTCAAAGACTTTTAAGCAACTGAGTCATGCTACATAGGAAAATTACACAAAACAATCTGATTTTCAGAAGAACAATTGTTACGGCTGAACCTTGGAAAAAGTGTTGAGAAGCCAGCTTAAAGTGCTAGGCGTATCTTGTTGTTAGACTTGTAACACTGAGCTAAGTTCAGCTGTGATAGTCTATTTTTCTTGGCAGGTTTTCAGCAGAGCAAAGTTATTTCAGGCTGAACAACAGCAACAACTATTCATGTCCTTCAAACAACACATCCCATGTATCTTTACTGTCAACTAATCCAATTCATGTATATAAGTTATTGCCCTGTCAGTTTATTGGAAAAGACACGGTCAAATATCCTCCTACTTCAGGGGAAAATCACAACAGCCCTAAGCAAAAAACTTGTGCTGAGTACCAAGATGTGGCTGATACCAGAAAAATGAGAGCACTTGGCAAATGAAAGTGGCACAGTCCCTTCCTCCCTATGCCAGCCCATTGGTGCTGCAACTTAGTTTATCCCAGTGGACTCCTGATATCCTGGGGCCTTGGGTATTTGTTCTGGTTCCTTGTCTCTAATGAAGTAAGATACTGGACTGAGACTGGGGTCCAGTTAAACTTGATTCTTTACTTAAAAGTGAGTCTAACACTAATGCCCTAGGAAGATCACTGGAAAATAATTACATGTATCTACATCTATGTGTGAGGCAATTGCTGGCAATAACAACAATTTTTTGACATCTAAGTTATAATAAATAGAATCAAGTTCTTGATTCCATTTGCTGTCCTACATATAAACCCCATCAAAACATTTGTGGTGGAAATACACCAAAAAGGTAGACACAGCATACACTCTGTAAGAAAGGTCACAGAAAGCACCAGGGAGGCCTGCTCCTCCTCATTTTCTTACCTGTCAGCACAAAGTGAAGTAATAACCTTTTAGCTTCAGCTTCCCATCTGTAGAAAAGGCCTGTTTTCTTGCTTACATGGAAGGCTTGGGAAAATAATCATTTTAGGGGCTATCACGCTACAGTGACAGTAGCCACAGAAAAGAAGTCCTAGAGTTTACTTTTAACTGAATCCCACATTTTACCATACATTGCATATATGTATATATGCACACACAATATTTGGCATATATAGCATTTAGAAGAAGTAGCAGGCTTTTTAAATAGTCAGTTAACTGATAAAAAAAAAATCTGTGTCCTTAGAAAGATAAAAATGCATGTCTCTGTTAAATAGGTAATAAAACTACTTTTCTTCTTAAAATTCTCCTTAGTATATCCCTGACTTCATTCTGCCCCTTCTGAATTTCTAAAGTCTGTTTTGAGGAACAGTCTGAATCTGAGTCTGTCATAACACACTATGGGCACTGTGACTAGCACACCCATGTTCAGTCAGCGCTAGCAGGGTTCTGACTTTGTGGTAACAACGACAACATGATAATTTTGTCATATGGAATATCCATTTAGCATCCTATATTTTTTCAGTTATTTTGTGTTTGGTCTTAATTGCTGTTTCCTTTAACCTAAGTCCTGTAAAATCTGAAGGCAAAAATATGAGATGGTTTAGTGGTGGTCTTGGCAGTCCTTGAGGTAATGGTTGGACTTGTTGATCTTAAAGATCTTTTCCAGCCTAGTTGATTTGATGATTCTATGTAGTTAAGTTTCACAGCGATCAAGAATTATCTGACTGATGGAACTGTGATACATTAGAAACTATCTTGTAGCCCCTAAAGAGAAAAGAAACATTGACCTCAGAAACTATGAAAACATTCTGTTCTCCCATTAAACGTTTAGCTGTTTTGTACACTATAAAAGTCAGTTTATCAGAGTTGTAATTAACAGTATAGCACATGAAAAGTCAGATTAATGTATAGCAATACCAAATGTGTTCCATCAAGAAGTTCAGTCATTCATGTATACAGTTTTAGTCGGTTTATTACTAATGTGATTGGATACTCAATATAGTTATAATGGATTTAATTTGGTAATAATAAAGTATTGCTTATACTAATGGGGCTGTCCAGATTAATAGCTTTTAAATGGTTAGTGCTGTTTTGTTGTCTCTTCCTGACTAATGAGCTAGTCCTTATATGCACTGTATATTGAGTGATGTAGACCAACAACTTAAGCAGCATCATTCCAGTGGTATCACTATGAAACATCTGAATGGTTTTTTTTCTTTCTATGTTAAAAAGTGAAGTTGATGTTTAAGAAGTGCTCTCAGTGTTTAGCGTGTGCAACAGAAACTGCTAAATAGCTGCAAGAACACTAGGAAATTTATACTGTTTGAGTGCCTCACCACTCCTCACTCAAACCATCTGTCAGGCGCTTCTTCAGGAAACAACAAAAATCCACAATTTTTAGAAATGTTTGCTCTGAAAATGCAAATTAATATTTTTTTTTTAATTTATTTCCAGTCACGTAGATGGATCTGTTTCTTACACCATGTCTGTGTGCAGATATGGTGCTTATTTAACTACTTCAGAAGAAGTTTGGGAAGGTTTAGGCAGCCCGTCCAAGATAAGTTTGAAGGAGAAGGACTGGAGTGGCTGAGGACACACAGAGTGTCGTTTGACAACTGTCTTCAGCTTGCGTCCAGCTCAGTTGCAGGTGCTGAAAAAGCAAGTTTTGCCCTTGCCTCTCCTGCTCACTCATGTCCTCCAGCCCCCATTGCAGTTCATTGCTGGTGCCGCTGACAGTGCAGCTTGCACAAGTACAAGTAATGCCAGCAGAGGAGAGGTGGTGGAACAACAGGGCTAGGGACATGGGGAAGGAGAAGCTTCTCTCTCTCAGTGACTTATATAACTTTAAGCAGCTTGTGAAACTTCACTGCAAAGCCCCAGCTTAGCAACCTGCTCAAATACATTCCTAACTTGAAGCACAGAAACTGGTGGTAAGAAAATACTGAAGCATATGTTTTTAACTTAAAAGATATTATTAAGTGCTTCCTGAATTGACATTACTTCCTTAGTATTTCTTCTCTTCCCATCCAGCATAAATTTATTTTTTCACTCCCTACCAATATGTACTTCACTTCCCTCATGGATATTGCCAGCTGTCCCTTGACTTTCTGATTGTACATTTTTCATACCCGTAGGCTTCCCCTGTCTTAATGTGCAATACAGGTACAGATCATGGTTTTAGCCCTTTGCTTGTTAGCCTGTTGTTTGGCAGTGAACATGTTTTCTGGCAGGGTTTTGACTTGTGCCAAACAGCAGTCTGTCAGATGAACCTGGGCACGGCCTGGGGAATAGCATGGGCTCAGGGCTGTTCCTGCCAGGTAGTGTGTGTGCATGCTGCTGCTCTGCTTTGGGAGGGCAGTAAAGATGCAAGACATTAAAGATGTAAGTCCTCAAGAACAGAGAACGGGCTGTAGCCAGCTTCATTGACTAGCATAGGTATAGCTTTGTTATCTGCCATGTTGTATGAATCTGGTTGAAATGTAGTAAGAGCCAAATTAAAAAGTCCAAATATCTTGGATTCAGACTTCCATACACCAGCCTATTCTGGCATCAGAAACTATGGTGTGAAGGAAAAATCTGCTTCTGTACCATTTCTAGTTGCTGCACTGTCTCCTGTGGACTTGGAGAGGCAGTAGTGTCCAGCCACATGAAAAAAAACACTAATTCTCGAAAAGAAAACTGTGGACATGCTTAATAATAATCACTGGAGATGGGCAAGTGTTTTATTAGTGTACTGATTTGGACCAAATCATGCTTCTCCTCCTAGAGTTGTGTAAGAAATGTCGCTGTCTATGAGAAATGATACAGGGCACAGGCCTGTAATGTCTGTGATGCTTAAGCATTTGTTTAAGCCCAAGAGAACATCACTGAAATCACTAGGTTTATTCCTGCACTTAACTGTAAGTATACCTTTACATGCCAGCTTGACCTTCAGACTTGACTGTACTATACTGACTCTATGCAATTTTATCCAGCTCCCACTGAAGTAAGAATCATTGTGCAGTAATTAGTGGGTCTTAAGTGATATTAAATATTCCATTAGAGCAATGCTGTTACCATTACAGTTTACAATTTTAACATTTAAAGGCTATCATTAAAATATGTAGCTTTATAACATACTTTTTTCATTTATGTAGCAGATTGTTGCTTTCTGGCAACTGGTCATGTATTAATTTTTCAGATATATGTTTCCAGGTTATGACTAATGACTGACATACCTTTCTTATCTCTTTATTACAGACAAATGGTATATGGATTCTTCAATGCAAAACATATGCTTACCACCAGATTGGGCTGACAATGGTTCAAAAATATTAGAAGTTCAAAAAATCAGTTAATACAAAGATTGCTGTCTGGGCATTCACATTTATAAACCTGTGGTATTCAGAAAATAGAGTTTATATTGATCTTTTAGCTATTAGAATTGGTTACATCATGACAAATCAGTATCCTGATGGAGATCTTTTAATGCATTTCTGTTTTCAAAGCAGAAAATATAACAGGCTCTGCAGTGTCTCCTTCATTATGTTTTTCAGAATGTTTTTCTTTATTATGAAGAAGAAAAACAGTTCAAGGATGAACCAAAATTTTCATTACATGATATTTCATATAATCTTTGAAACTGAAAATCATGAAAAAGCCCAAAAGTAGTCACACATTTGTAGAAAGAAAGGCTAATTGTGATTTAAAAACATAAATTGGTAGGAAGATAAGAGCTGCCACTACTGCAGCCAGATGAAAGCTCCATGTAATTTATTGTCCTCACACGGTGGCCAGTTACATCACTTAGGGAAAGAATTTTCCCTTTTTGCCTCCTATATTTTTCCATGATACACCCACCTCTGCCAGTCAGTGAGTGGTTTAGGGACTGACCCCCTGATCATCTGCATGCATATGGGCTGTTGTTTTAATAGCCAATAATGGACTATCTCACAGCTAATGAGGTGAATCTTATTTTGAAGACGTTTATACTCTGACATCCCATTCCTCAGTGGCAGGTTCATGCATTAACCATGTGCTGTGTCAAGAATTGGTTCTTTTCGCTTGTTTTAAATCTGATAAAACTGGTAGTTTTCTTGGAATAAGGGAGGGAAAGAGGGACAGCACCTTCTTGTTTTTTAGATTTTAAGACCATCAAAGTGAGTGTTCACTTCTGGCTCACCCTCTCATCATGACTACTACTTTAATAGATACTACCAAAGGGTGGCCACCTTCCATAATCCACAAAATCCTTCCTGCACCTCAGAGCCATGGCAGCTGGAATGTGTGCCTTGGGAGCTGCAGAGCAGGGAGACTGAGGAGCTGTTCGCAGCTAGGCAAAGCCTGCTCCAAAAGGGCTGCCACTGTGGCAGCTATTGCCGGCTTGTGCTCTGCCTGCCTGAGGATTTAGCCAGTTGAGTGGTTTGGTATTGCCTGTTTATCCCTTTCATTTGTGAATAACTCCCAATAATTTCTCTGTTGTCTCAAACACTGCTGAACACTGAGCTGATAGTTTTGCAGAACTACCCTCAATGACTTCCAGACCTGCTCGTGCATGGTGATAGCCAGTATAGAGCCCATGACTGTGATGGTGAGTCTAGAGCTCTCTCCCTGTTTTGTGCTTGCTGTCTCCCGCATACGTGAAACCTTGAATTGTACAGTTTCAGATATTACAGGGATTTTATTGTACTGAATGACCGTATGACTGCAACAAAACTGGCAGAAGCAGTTAAAATTTGTATTATACACATTTTCAAAACGTAAATACATCAAGATTGGGTTTTTTTTAAACCATATTATTTTATTTCTTTATTTTCCAGCTGAAGTTTTGCTGAAATTCTTCATGAGAAGTTTTAAGAACAATATTTCTTGGGAAAAAAAAACCAAGTCCAATACAGAAGACTTATATCATCCGCTAATTTCAGTGAATCACAATTTTAGATGTTTTGATTATCTACTGTAATGTATGAGCATGTACATGAGCATTAATTTAAATCACTGGCTCCAAAGTGAAAGGCTCTGCTAAGCCTCAAAACACAAAGTTTTTCGGTTACCCAGGCTTGTTAAAACATTTATTTATGACCCACTGTTACAACAGTTGAAACAACATTGAAATCTGTTTCAACTTTTTTGATAGCAAAAATGTTGCATTACTACACATGAATAACTCAGTGGCATGAGATACAGGTAACTAAAGGACACTCTCTAGGTGTGTCAAACAAGTTAAGACAACAACCGCATAAAGTTTCCTTTGAGCTCATTCAGCCAAATGATTAACTGAACAAAGTGCACTGTCAAAGGTAACCACTGTCTGGCAGTAAAGGAAGTTGTTCACTCATTTGGTGGCAAACCTTAGCTAATACATAAACTGCAAACACTGTCTGTGTCAGTATTGCCACCACATCCATGTGATCTGCTGATTACCCCCAAATCTAGTCTTTTTTTACAGTTAGAGAAATAAATGTTGATATTTGTCCCACTTTTGGCAAAAGGGGTGATTAGGGTAAGTTACAGTCACCCCTACATTACCCTACCTTTGATAATGTAGGGGTGGCACTTGCTTTCAGAAAGAGGATTTATTTTTATCTCAAATGACACTGCATTTGCTCATGTCTGTCTTCATGACCTTCCAATTGCTGCATTTATGAACTTTCATAAATCAAGACTGATTTATAATTCAAATCAGTAGCTTGAACACCTGGAAAGTTCAGGAATCGGAAAGAACTTAGGAAGTCTAAGATGTATAGAAAATGGCTGAGGGCCTTCAATAGGTGGCACACTTCCCTCTGAATCGGCTGTGAAGGAAGGTAGTTTGCAGGATGCTCCGGGTGCTGGACTATGGGAAGATTCCCAAGATGCAAAACCAGGAGGGCAAGCAATGTGGTTAGGAAGGTTCCCATGACATGTGACAAAAGGGTGAAGGAGATAGGATAACATGCTCAAATTCTAGCTAGCTGTAACTTAGTTAATGTCATTTTTTCCTTATCCAAAGTGTCCTGTGCCATTTTGAGATGCCAGGACATTCTCCTTTACTCTGTTTGCAAGTGGTCACTACTCACTATTCACTTCTAGGAGTGGTCTGCCCGTCTATCTCTCCCCAGCCCATACATGAAATTCTCTGGACATGAAGTACTCGAAGTTTCTTTGAATTAGAAGATGATGCAAAATTGAAAGTTGTCTGTTTGAGAAGAATGCTAAATGAAAGGCTATCAGGTCTAACGAGAATATAAATAGGTAAGCTTATAGAAAATTGAGTTGCTTAATTGTTCAGGTTATATATAACTCAGAAGTTGCTAAATCACGCCATGTCTTTGGCAGGCTCTTACTTCAGCTGTTCCTAGAAAAATTGGGGCAAGGTGGGGGAGAGAACCAAGTATGGTATATAAAAATACAGATGAGCTATTACTTTTTATTTGAAGAGAAATAACCAGTGTCTGATAACATGGCACACTTGTTAGCAAAGCAAAACAGTTTTAAAAAATGCCCCAAAGTAAGGGTCTTTCAAAAACTTAATAGGGTTGAGATAGTAAAAAGAATGATCAAAGAGAACCTGGCTATAGCACTTACAGGGTTCATTAATCTCACATGAGAAGTGCACAGGATCACTTGGCTGAGCTTCTGGTCAGCATTGTAGATTTTCCTATTTAGGTGGCTAACTAGCTGTGAAAAAAAACACTGGAAATGAGTAAAAATAGTACAATTTTATTTAAAAATATTTTCCCAGAATTCATGGGCTTTCAAAAATGTTCCCATGAAAGGGCATAATTTCAGAAAATTCTGCCTTTTCCATTTTTCTACCCCTTCCAAGGTCAAGTGATGACATGTTATTATCAAGCTGTTGATACACACAGCATGTTAGTTCTGGTTAGTTCTGTGTCTGGAAATACTTTATGTGGAGAAAATCACTTTTTTTAATTCCCCCCCCGGAAAAGCTCAATATAGCAGAAAAAACATTTTTCCTTCAGGAAATAGAGCCATTTGTTCCTTACCAGGCAAACAGTACTCCCCTTCCTTTGGGCCCTCTGCCAGAGTTATTTACACACAGGCTTGCTCAAGCTAACCACCTTGGCTTCAGGCTCCTTTGCACCACTTGATATTGTATGAGCTTGAATCTGTTGTGGATAAAGAAGTGCTTCACTGTGACTTCTTTGTGTTCTGTGAGGGACTCATGAGCACACTCCCCTATGAGGAAAGACTGCCTTTGTTTACGTAGAAGAGTAGACAAACAAGATACAGCAGCCTGGATACAAGGAACGCATAGGGAGAGGTGTTGGGAGGCTGAACCGGCAATGTCTTTTTTCTCATAAGGTAAGACAGCACTTGAGCAGAATGAAGGCAATGTGTACAAATGGGAAAGTGGGATGCTGTGGCTGCAAATGCATTTTATGGTATTAAATGATAAATTATATGGGAAACTCATAGCTGCTAGTTATCTTTGAGAAGACGAGCTTGGGATTGTCAGTAGAAGGTATCTCTCAAAATAAAAATCCCCTCAGTTACCCAAATTAATACTGCTCTACAAACTAATTTTGTACTGTGTTTGGCATCCAAAGCAAAGCGGAAGACAAATGCAGCCATTCTGGGGCTTTCACCAAGTTTTCTGATCTAGCTTGGTCTCCCTCCTCACCCTTCTTCCCAGCCCCAGAGCTGCTGGGGGTGCCCCTCAGGCTCTCTGGGAGTCCTTGAGAAGGGGCTGGTGTCAGGGACCCTTACCCTTGCTGGCTGTTTGTTGCCACAGAATCCAGCTAAAGGCCCTTCTCTCACTCATGTGGAGAGAAAGAACAGGTCCTCCAAAGGGGAGGAGGACAGAGGAGGAAGTATACCCTTCCTTCAGCACTGGAAACCACCTTTGAGTGTCTTGCAGCTTTACTAGTAAGTGCAAGGAGCACTGAGTGTAACTGGGGAGTTAGAAAAAGCAGTGGTGGGGACAGAAGGTGCAAGGGCAGCAAGAGACATTTACGGTCCAGGCAGCTGGAAAAAGAAGTGAAGGAAAGTGGAAGGAAGCTCCTACACAAATTAGCACAATGTGTTTTAAACAACATTGATAGGAAACTATTAATATTTGTTTATTTATGAGGAAAGCCATTCTCAGATTGTTTGCTGTAGATTTTCTTACTTAACTAAACCTTAAGGAAGAGGATACTAAACAGCAAAATAACACTGCTGATTTTGATCTGCACTGCTGCCCTCTGCTCTGATACTTTGAGAAAATTGGATACATTTAGTCTATTTTGCCTTACACTACTCACACTGAAAGTAAAAGATCGTATCAATCCCTTTATACGAAAGAACTTTTTCTTTTGGTGCAGCTCTATCTGCAACAACTTTGTGAAGAAATAGTAAAGAGCTGATGGGTACAGGTTTAGGGACGAAGTAAATCTTCACAAGAAAGAAAAGGTGAATTCTTTAAATTTTTTTTTTATGAATAGTTATTTGACTATTTTTATGTTTAACTCTTTTATGAATAGTTATTTAACATTTCAACTCAACTGTACTATTATAGAAAAACTATGTAATGCTTTCTGTTATCTACTTTGGGGAGCGGCACAGCTTACAAAACCAATGGATTCTGTATGTTCTAAGATCAAGTTTTCAGAATAATTTATAGTGTTTAATAAACTGTGAACATAATTGAATATTATCATTCTGCGCTGTGCTTGCTACTAGTGGCAGCTGTGATGGCTAAGGTGCTTTCCAAGCAGCAAGAATGACTTCTTTTCCAATGAATCTGCAAAATCTGTACTTAAATAACAGCTGTAAATATTGCATCTGAGATTTAAATCTTAGTTTAGTTAGAGTGATAAATTTATTAAACTCTGGATGTAAATGAGTCACAGAATGGTTTAGGTTGGAAGGGACCTTAAAAAAATCCCAGCTGCATCCCCTCTGCAGGACAGTCCTCCCACCTCATGCTCCCCATGGGAAGGAAAGGAGGATTGGCTGGGGATGAAGATAAGTCTGCACTCAGTTACACCCATTCTCCACAGCAGTGCACAAAGCAGGACGAGACTGAAGGAACCACGCAAAGACCTCCTGGCCTCTTTGGCTGGGGGGGGCTACTCCAAGCTAAGGACACTTGTGGCTTCAAGTTGTGTCTGTGCCAAAGCCTGCCCTGGGGTTTTAGCCAAACAAATTACATACAACAGTGAGGGTCCCTGAGCACGTGTGTAGCTTCAGTCTCTGCCCTGGGAATATGAAGGTGCACAAGAGCTGTAACTCTAGTATGTACCTTGTGGAGCCACAGTGCAGGAAATGGCTGTGGCTCAGATGCTGCAATACTAAGATAATGTGGGAAAGGACACAAAGTAAAACTTTCCGAGATAACCGACATAATTGAAAAAAAAAAACCAACCAACCCAAACCAACCCTTATTTTGAGAAGCATTATGGAAAAAACACTTTTTACTTTGCTTTGAGAATAAATGTCAGTAAATATTTTCTTTAAAATTATTTAGAATATTGAACCTTCTTGCAGTAGCTTTTGTCAGCTGGTCTCTGTGACAATAAAAATGAACTTCTTAAGTCCTGTGAAAGGCAGGAGAGAAGAAGAACATGCAGCAAGGAGTCAAAGGTGCTGAGCAGAATCCTGCAGCTTCCCAGAGGGAAGGTACTGACAGCCATCATTTGGGGCAGAGGTAAACACAGTTGCTGTGGAATGTGGCAGGATGGGAAATCCTCAGTTCAAAACAAATCCTAAGCACTCCTGTCTCCCACTGACTTACTCTGACATAACATCAAATAAAGATCACAAGCCTAAGGTCAATATGTTTACTCAAACAGAATAATTCCAGTCAAACAATACTCAATGTCAGCAATGACAGTATCACTTGCGCTGAAAATCAGGAAAACAAAGACAGGCATGCTTACAAACTTAACAAGGAGGAACCAACTGTCAGCTGTGGTTCAGTCCTCTTAGTATTGAACAAGCTAGCAGGAGCAAGCCTTTCATGTGACAGGAATTACATTGTCCTAAAATTGCAATCATGCCAGATGCTTGTGCCTGCATCACTTGAGGCACGTCCCAAGAATCCCTGAGACTCCTGCACTGCCTGGGCTGAGCGCAGTGGAGCCTGTGAGCCTGAGGCAGGGGCCACCAAAGCCAGCAGGGGCCATGGGCCACGCTAGGACGACAGGCTATTTATCCATAGATTCTATGTCCTGTATTACGGACCTCAAGCACAGAATTGTTACTAGTCCCTAACAGCTGCAAGAGTTCTCAGCCACTAAAATTATGAAATACTGCTTTTATTTGCCATGGCATCTGCTGTAAGAACTACAGCTTTCAGGATTTATGCGTACACTCTTTCCCTTTCATCCATGAGGCTATTTTATTTTCACGATGTGAACCAAATAATCTCAGGTGCTGGTATGACTTCCGATGTCACAGTGAGAGTTGGCATCACATCGAATCAACTCACGGTAGCCCTCGAGTGCGATTGAGTGGCTTTCTCAAAAGACTATTCTGCTCTGGAAATTAAAGGCAGACCCGCTTTCGCAAACGCAGCACTCCCCTGTGCCCAGCGAGACCGGAGCCCGGGCACGTACCCCTGCGCTGCCCGGGCTTCCCCGCTGCGGAAACACAGCAGCTGTTCCCCGCGGCTTTACGCAACTCGCAGCCGCTGCCAGCGGGGCGTGCGGGGCCGCGGGACTTGCCCCGACTCCGGGTTCAGCCGCGGTCGGTCAGCCGGTTGCCGGGCTGCCAGCCGCGAGGGAGCTGTGGGACGCTCCCAGGAAGCGCACGCCCCGCCCCGCCCCGCCAGGAGGGTATTCCCCCTGCGGCGCCCCGGCCCTGCCCCGCCCCGCCCCGGGGCCTGCGGGGGGTGGTGGCTGCTGCGGGAGACCGGCCCCGCCACCGGCCCCGGCCCCGCCCCGTCGCCTCACGTTACGGGCGCTCATTGGCTGCAGGCGGCCCCGTGAGCGGCGGCGGCGAGGGGAAGCGGGGCCGCGGGCCCCGGGCCGGCGTGAAGCCGCCGTGAGGTGGTAGTGGTGGCTGCCGCGGCGGCGGCCGCGGTGGCGGCAGCGGTGGTGGCAGCGGTGGTAGCAGTCCGTATCCCCGCCGGCACTGTCGTGTCGCTGTCACGGGCCGCGCTGGCATTGAGAGGCTGTTAAAATAAATGCGTGTGTGTGCGGCAGAGTCCGGCGCGGGCGGGCACGGCTCTCTGCCCTCTGCGGACCAGTTGCATGGGCCGTGTCCTAAGGGGTGAGGGAGGGTCGGGTGCCCGCCTGCGCAGCGGGCAGAATTTTGCCCAGTTTCGGGGGCGCCGGCGGCAGGCGGGTCGTGAAGCCAGCACCGGGACTCCCGATGCGGTATTGTTCTCCCTGACAGATAGCGCGATCCCGGGCAGGCGGGAGCGGGGCGCGGAGGAACGAGGAAGCGCAAGGGAGGGGAGCGGGCAGGAGGATCCCGCGTCCTCCTCCTCCTCGCAGGAGGGGGGAGGAAATTCTCCGGCCGGGAGGACGCGCGGCAAGTCGGGACCGGCTCTCCTGGGAGTTCCCTCGGCGGGGAGGGGGAGGGGGAGCGGCGATCTCCGCCGGCGGGGAGAGGCCGCGGCTTCGCCCTCCGAAGCCCTGCCTCCTTCCTCCCCTCCCCGGCTGCACGGCTCACCTCGCCCCTCGCCGCCTCACACACACACACACACACGCACACACGCACACACACACACACACACGCACACACACGCGCACACACGCACACACACGCGGGCGGGCGCTGCCGGTCGCGCCCCGCTCGCTGGCTCGCTCCCCCGCCGGCGCGCGGGGGGACCCGGTGACGTCACGGGCGGCGCGCTCCCCGCGCTCGCTGCGCGCTCGCCTCCCCGTAAGTTGTGTTCTGGGAAGTGGTGCCAGGAATAGCCCGGCAAGATCTGCCCGCAGCGCCAGCGCTCCCCCCGCCCCGGGCAGGGCGGGCTGCGGCTCCCGGGCCGCCGCCTCTCCCCCGAGTGCAACACCAGCCCTCCGCCGCTGCCAGGGCGATGGTGGTGATCCTGCCCAAAGAGAGGGAGCGGAATGACCTGCCTGCAGACAAATGCGTGAAGCGGACGTCCCTCGGCCGCTGGAATATCACTGTCTGTCCTTACATATAAAGAAGCACCGCGAGCCACCTCACTCCTCCAGGCAAGCCCTTAGCAAAGGAGCGACGGGAGCGCCCGGCGGGATCTGCAGCGGCAGCAAGGGCACCGGGAGGGCTTCCCTCCTTCCCCGCGGTGACTCTCCAGGTGAGCAGCAGCGGCTACTGCGGGCAACCCGCTCCTCCCCGCCTGCCGCTCGTCCCCTGTCACTGGCACCAGCTGACAGCCGCGCCGAGCCGCCTGCGGGTGCACGCCGACGGCGGGCCTGGGTGCGGGGAGCCGCGGGGTCGGCGTTCGGGCCGCGGCAGAGAGGGCGGTTGCCAAGCCGGGGGGGTCCGACGCCGGCGCTCCGAGTGCCACTCGAGCAGCGACCGGGAGCAGCTGCCGCCGGGCTCCCCCGGCCGCGGGGCTGAGGGGGTAAATGGAGGGCAGGCGGCGGGAGGCGCGGGGGAGGGCGCCGGCAGAGGAAGCCGGCGGGGCTGTAAAACCGCCGGACCGGTAAGTCACCTCTGTGGCGGCGGCTTGGGGCGCTGGCAGCCACCGGCACCGGCCCCGGGGCACCACGGCCGGCGGCCCTTCTCCCGGCCCGGCGCCCCGCTGAGCTGGCGCGGGAGGGGGCCGAGGTCCGGCCTTTGTCGGTGTCACGCCGTTAGGAAATGCGGGGAATACCCAGCTTGTGAGCGTATGCAGATGAGGAGCAGGCTGCCTTGCGTAATCCCCTCCTGTGGCGGGGAACAGGCTTGGTCACCACCGGGGACAAGCGCCCGCTTGGGGGGCCAGCCCGGCGGGGCTCTCTCCGCGGCCTCCGGCGCCCTCCGGGGATGCTGAGGGGGTGCCCTGCAGGGGGGAGCCCGGGGCCACCCGGCGCGGCGGCAGGCAGCGCGCCGGGGGCAGCGGGGTACGCGGTGGGGTGGCTCCGGCTGCCATCACGTCGCCGGGAGGTGCGGCGAGAGGCCGGCGGGCACAGGGGGTGTGCGTCTGTGCTGGGAGCCCCACCGCCGCGCCGGGGTGCGCGTGAGTGTGTGTGTGTGCGCGCTGCGCCGCGGTGACTGTTCCCTGAAGTGGGTGGGACGTTGGCCCGTTCCGGGAATGTTCCATGACGTATAAACGCCACAGGAAGGGGGTTAACGAGGGGCTCGGCCGGGGCAGCCGCCGGGGCCGGGGCCCCCCCCCTGCTTCCCTACCTCCTTCCCCCGGCCCGCCCGCCGGCGGGGCTGTCGCGGGGGCAGCGGCGGGTGGGGGCCGGCGGCGCGGGGGCTGCCGGGCGCACGGTCCCTTATGTAACGCGGGGTACGTGTGCGGCCGGCGGTGATTATGTAAGCGGCACGTCCGCGCCTGTCGCATAGGATACCTCACGCCGGCACCGCGGCGGGAGGCGCGCAGGGACGGGGCTGCGTCGCGTTGTCCCCGCCGCTGGGGGCAAGCGGCTAGGCGAGGGGAGGGGAAATGAAATGAAAGGAAAGGAAAGCCCCGGGTGATGCCCCGCAGTTCGCGCCGGCCTCCCTCCCTCCCTGCCGGGCGGTACGGCATTACCCGCTGTGTAAGGGAGGGCATGTCTGCGCGCCAGGTGCTGCCCCGGGAGCCCCGACCCGCGAGGGGAGGGGCAGGCAGCGGGAGGCCCCGCCGCCTCAGTACGGCTGGCCCGGAGTCTCGTCCGGCCGCCGGCTAGCACGGCTTGTCTCTGTGGGCAGGCGGCCGGGGCTCGCCCCGGGACAACGATAAAAGTCCTTCGAGCTTAATTTCCCAGAAAAAAAGGTTATCTCTTTTTCTTATTAGTTGGCAGTGGTGGTCAAATGTTGTTTATTTTCAGGTTTGGGTTTTTCTGTTTTTTTCCCTTCACCTTTATATGGTAATTGCAGAAATTAAACTTTTCATCAAATATTAAAAGGTTTTTTAATGACACGAATTAATAAATGCCCTTTTAAATTAAGCTAATAGAAGTACTAATGAGTTTCAGCATAAATACTCAGCCAAACAATTTCCCTTCTCTCATTTTAAGATGAAGTCAACATCAGTGTAAAACCTGCCTGGTTTTGTATATTATGAAATACTATAGAAACCATTTTATGCCTACTTAGTCAAGGGTGTTACTTTGGTTTTTTTTTGTTCCTTTTTTTTGTTCTTCTAATTAATCTGTACTGTCAATTACTACCGAAGAAGTAGATGAGGTGGTCAGGGTGGCAAAAGCAACCCATTAATGGATGGGTTTGTGTTACTGTGCCATGGAGCTGTGCGTACAGCCGATGCCTTCTGTTCTGTGTCTGTGCAGCTCCCAGCACAAGGGGGCTCCGGTCATCGATAGGAGTTCTGGGGACACCGGGTAATTGCGGTAATTACCAAATTAAAAGAAATACTGGTGTAACGGTACAAATTCAGTGGGCCCAGTTTTTAAATCCTGTTGTTGTGAATTACCACAGACCACGAGAGGAGTTTGATCCTCAGGTTATGAGGACGTGGTGCGGAATCCTCAGTATTTTGATAGTGAAAATGATATACAGACGTGCTAAAGAAGTGCATCTGTTTTTAAAGATAGGAGGATCTCTGCCTGTTAGGTTTGCAGCATGTGGACATACTTAGATAAATGCAAAATAACCTCTGGGTTATTTTTATTTACAGTTAAGTGTTAAATCTTTCCTTAGGCTTCCCATCAGGAGATACTTCTGAAACTTCAGGTATGGATTATCTGAAACTTTCTTCATTACTTTTTTGCTTTGCCTCATTAAAAAAAATAGTAAAATGTCAGTGTTGCAGCTGAAGCTGTGCGGGTTTTTTCTGGGTGATTTTAATGAAATCGCTACTGTCATCTGTAAATGCATTTAAGGTTATTCTGGCTTTCAGCTGTGCAGGCAGTAGTGGTATGGTAAGGGTGTCATTATTTCTGTTGATAGAACAATCCAATTTTTTTCTGCTTTATAGGCTATTGTGTTGGCATTATTTTCCAGTGGCTGTTGGGCATAGGAGTTACATACATCCTGACATGGCATGATGAAACATCACTACTACGGATAGCAATAAAATTGAGCAGCACTTGTTCCAAAAAAGCACAGAGGACTTTTAATTGTGTATCTAAGTCCAATTGTGCGGCAACAGTGCAGAATGCTTCTTTACAAAGGCAGATTTTTAGATTCTCAAGTGACTAGATTGCCTCATATGTGTGATCTGTTTTGTTTACAAACCTTCTTGTTACTATGAAGACAAAACAGAGAGCCATATGAATTCATGTGGTCCTTGCTGAATAATGGTACATGTGTCTGCTTGAGTGTTTGGCAGTATATCTTTTGTTTAGTTTATGTGGTGGCACCCTACAAGGCCATTCTTTTTTGACTTTTAACTATTTCTAATACCCTTGGCTGGACTTGGTTATATGAGTAAACTTATGACGGTGGTCCACATGTTTGTAACCAAAGCTGGAAATTTTTAAAGCAGGATATTAATTGTTGAGCCTTTTGCCAAACTTCTTTGCTTATTCATTTGTTTAGGCTCTTTTTAGAAGAATTAAGGTGAGTTGTGTTTAAATGAAAGTGAAAGTAGTGAGTACCATTTTGCATGTTCCTCATAATTTTGGAATCATCAGCAGGGAAAGTTACTGCTACTACTTTTGAGATTTAACTGTATTGGGTAAGGTAATGGGAATACAGGAGCTGTGTAGCTGGCAGAAATAATTGACAGTTTATGAGTGAAATAATGCAATATTTACCCGTCACAGAAAAGAAAAAATGCTTGCTATTGAACAGTATTACTGTAGATTATATAAGTCACATAACCGTGACTTGTATTATGAAATATGGCAAGCTGTCTCTCAAATTGGAGTATGGTGGGGCTTTGTAAAAAACTGTGGTCAGTTATACTAATAGTTGTTCATCCAGCTCTGTAAGTAAAGCTCAGCAAGTGTTGCTTCCATGTAGTTCTCACTTGATTCTGTGAAAGAATTCCAGGTAAATTGCCAGACCTAACTACTAACTTTCCCTGCCTTCTTAGGTCCTAACATAAATCAGGCCCAGCAAAAGTTGGTTGTTCATGTCAATGGACTTCATGCAGGGTGAAGAGAGGAAGATATTTACCCATCTTACCTCAGTCATTGAGAAGTAGTGAACCTGAGAGTGCGCGATTTTAAATTATTGGTCCTCCTAGCAGGAGGAATACATAATTATCATTAGATCTGATGGGGAAAGTCGTCAGCAAGTGTTAAATTACTAATACTCTTGGGAGCTCCACAGAAGTGTTAAAGCAGAGGCTGCATACCTTTGCTATTTGAAAAAGGTCTGATAAGTTATGAGGAAACTGGTTTAAAAATTCTTTTATTTAAAGACGCAGGTTATATTTTTCTTTACAGATTTCTTAAACAGCGTCTCTGCAATAGTATGTTACAGATTAAAATAAGTGTTTTGGTAGTTACTTGGTTTTCTTCTCTGATTAAACTGTGCTTTTTTGTTCCTTCAGTAGAAGGAACTATTTAGCAGTTCCTGAAGAAGTGAAGAAACAGCAAGGGGAAGCATAAGCTAGATGGAAAAGGATAACAGTATTTTTCACAGGTTTCAATCAGTAATTTTGGATGCTAAGTAACACAGAATTACCACAGAAGAATGAACATTTCAAGCCGGCTGTGCCATTTTAATGGGAAATAACTGCTTTGTACAGTTTTGTTTCTCTTTTTGGGGCTTAAACATTTTTTCATCAGACTTTGCAACAACTGTTGTGTTTCAGCAGGAAATACTAAAAAGGAATTCATCGGGGCATATTTTTCATTCTCAAGTAAAATTAGGACTTCAAAAGGGGCTTTTCTGTGATAGCCTGAGAGAAAAATTCATTGTAAATAGAAGTATTAAAAGTTTTTCCATGATAACCGATCAGTGAGCACCTACATGGATCTTAAATCATCAGTGAATTTAAAAAATACATTAATCCCTGGAAACGTCAGGTATTTTTTTTTTCTTTAACTGAAATAGCAAGTGGCAGGCACCAGTATTTTAGCATTTTGAACATCTGTTCATAAATTAAACAACTGGCTTTACCCTAGCCACTCATTTTTAATAGGTTATCCCCAGTAAGATTTGTCCCCAGAAGTCTCTCCCCCAAAGCTATGAGCATGGAAAAGGTGTGAGAGGGTATGAGTAGAGGAAACAATCTGATGCAGTGTTTCCAAATCCCCAGTGTGAAACAATCAGAAGAAATACATGTATCATATGCAATTTTGTCTGTCAGATTAAAAGTCTCTTGACCTTTATTAATAAAACTTTTTTGTGATTGATTTCTTGCTGTCATTAATGTAGTCTAAACAGAAGTGTTTCTCCTTGCTCTGAAGAAGTTTTGTGGATTCTGGGTACTTGTTTTAATTTTACAGTGCATTTTGTGCATCTGCAGAATGGTCACTCAGAATCGTATGTCAGGGTAATAGCAGTGGAGTGTGGACCACAGCTGTTCATGGTCACAACATTGCTTGTATTTCTGTATTTCCTTGGTCTGCCCTGGGCATGCCTCTTTTACTGTTTCTTGAAACTGAGTATTGCTTTTTACTTTTTCATAGATTTATATATGAGTAAGCAAAAACATAGATGTGGGGTTTTTTTTTCTGCTTTCTCTGGTTAGGCATCTCAGGGTGCACCTGCCAAAAATATGCCACTTTGGTGGTAGTATTCTTAAAGTAATACAGTGTACTGATGTGAATGTAATTATCTGATGTAAATCCCCCTGGTACATGGTTCTGCTGATAGGACAATTTTGTGTAGTGGTTATATGATTTTTTTTTTTTTTTCTGAGTTTCTGTGTGGAAATTCTACTTCTGTCAGTGTACACTTGGTCTCAATAAAAAGTTCTTTCTAAAAATGACACAAACTGTAAGTGATGTAATAATGTAGTTGGCAATGGGTTTATGGCCGCTTCGTGCGCGCATGGGTTTGTTTTGTTACACCTCAGTTTGTGTTTAGCAGTAAATCATTTCATTGTGGTTTTTTTTTCTTGTGATTGACAGTTCTGTCAGAGTCTGAAAAATGCAACTCTAATGTACAAGGAAATTCATCCTGCACAAAAACCATTGTAAAGAATCTCTGTTCTTAAGAATGGAAGTTGACTTAATTGCATCACTTGTAATAAACTGCTACAGCTAAAATCTCTGATTTATGTAAGCTGCTAAGGGGTGGGGGAAGGATGTACAGCATTTTTGGAAAGGTATGCTTTAATTGCTGTTGTGCCATACAGGGGGAACTCAAGGTGTGATTGCTACAGAAAGTTTCAGTTTTAGACAGCCATTTATTGGAAATTCCATACAAAGGAAAGCAGTTAGATAATTTCCATTTATAGTTCAGTTTAATAGGAAAGTGAAAACTGGAGGAGCCAAAGGAAAAGGAAATTATGGTGTCAGGTGGCTTAAAAGTAATGCAGTAAAGTAGGGTTTGACGCTCTTCATAAGAAAATGCTAATTAAAAAATAAAGGATCATACTCTCCCACCCTCCCAATTGTTTTCTATAATGTATAGTGAAGTTTAGACTTTTTTGGCTCTGAAGGCTAGTATTGCTGCTGGCCTGACCACCTTAACTTAATCTTCCCCGCCTTCCCAAACCCTAAGAGCGTGCCTGGAGTTTTCCTCCACTGGGCTTTGTGGTGGACTGCTGGTGCTTGGTTGCACCCCTTACCAAGTGATTTATGAGTATAGAATAATACTGGATGTTTTCTAATATGCAATTTAAAAAGCTGAGAGAAATTTCTAATTATGCATTGTAGAAAGTGATATTATCTCAGAGAATTTAGTAGAGCAAATGCTTAATTTTGTTGAAATAGTATTATTTAATGAACATTTTCCCCATAGAGTAATATCTGTGCTTAGGCTGAACGGAGCTTTATGTTTAAGAAAGTCTAACAGGGCAGGATCAAGCTTATCAGAATTGGTTTTATTAGTCAGTGGGGTTTTCTTTCATGTTGGGGTTTCTTTTGGTTTGTTTAAATAAGACATAGACCAATCCATTTATGTATTTTGTATTTGTGGTTTGCATTAAACCAAAACACGTGTAGGGTGTCAAGAATGATAATAACTGGGTTACCCTTCATTGACAACAAGATGTGATGCTATTTAGTTAGAGCAAAACCCATTTAATTTAAACCAAAGTCAGTATTCAACAGGGGCTAAGTTGCTGGCATCTATTAACAGCCTTTATTGCTCAGTATAGTTCATTCTGAGCATAGACTGTTCGCAAAAGTCCTAAAAGTATGTGGTATTTCATGTCCCTTGGCTTTCAAAGGCAGCTAAAATAAATAGTTCACTTAGCTTGAAAATATGTCTCTATTTGCTCTAACTGCTGTCAATTTATGTGGGTTTTGAAAGTGTTTTTTTATTTCTGTACAAGTGTAAGCAATGAAAGAGATGCTCTAGAGACTATTATAGGCTTCTGGTTAACTGACATCTGTGTGTGCTGACAGTCCTATAACACCTGTGAATACTGATTCATATTGAGAGTCAAATTTATAAAACTATTTTGCTAATGTTGTAGAAATCAAGTACAGTTCATGGTTTTCTGTAGCAATATAGGTAGACTAGTTTTTACTTTTTCCCATTTAAAACCAGTTACGGTTATGAACGTAGTTTCTGAAGCTGCTTACGAAAGTTTTTCTTCCCTTGCGTTTGTCTGAGATAAAATGGTTCTTTAGTGGAAAAGGTATTTATTTTTGGCTAGACTTTCATAGGCTCATACAATGAAATTCCCTATCCTATTTAGGTCAGTAAAACTTTCTACACTTTGGTAAAGGTAGAATTTAACTGTGAACTTTGAGACCATGAAGTTGGACCTCTTGATGCCGTGTAACATGATAGTCTGCTCTGGTCACCAGGAGAGATCGTGATCCTAGGTTCTTAAAGAGAGTTGGCTTTAAAATCTCTGCAAAGCTAAGTGAATTATAATTTCTTCCAACATTCTTAGTAAAATTGTGTCAAACAGAACTTGCAGCCTGTTCCATTATTTTGTTTGGTCCTACAACAGTAGCAAAATTCCTCCAAAAGTTAGTGCATATTTTCACATTGCAGCTTTGCTAGAATCCTTGTTTTCTTAAGACTTAAATAATGGATAAGCTACATGTATCTAATTTTGTAAGCTACAGTTGAATTTCAATACAGAATTAGCAAAATGTTACTAATACACCTGAAGAAATCTGTGGTAAGTGTAAGAGTAGGAGTCATTTATATAATATGCTTGAGTAGGAAACAGTGTTAGTGATGTTAGCAGGATCACAAACTCACAGAAAGGTGTTTGTTACAGAGCTACAGTAATGCCAAGTACAATGTTGCTACCTCTGCAGTAGGTTGGTATGGTGGCAAAATGTTGGGATGGAGAGAGCAATACAGTTGGTCTAGTTAAACTATCTGTCATGTTTAATGTATGACAGTCATATCTTTTTCAGTTTTTAATCTCTTGATTTACTTAATTACTAATTAAAAAATACACAAATCTTACTCATCTTTCACCTTATTTATCATAGAGGTAATGTCAAGTATTTGTGAAAAACTTTGGAATCAACCATGGATTAGTAAAACTGCCACATAATTTGGAGTAATTAGTGGGGCATTTTTGAATCATCTGTGTTTTTGTAAAGAAGTAAGGCTGTAAGTTATATCTGGATCTACTATGTAGATCAGTTCCAGTACGATTCAGTTCCAGAACCTAGTATGAAGGTTCCCCTAGCACCTTTATTTGTTCTGATTTGTTATTGACAGGATGGCAGGTCTGTGAAGTGTTGGGAGACAAAAGGATGAGATACAGTTCCTTCATTTTCTCTGCTTTGTTTTTAGCTCAGCTTACTATTAGTTTTAAACTGTTATCACGTAGCTGTGCAATGATTCCATTAAATTAGTGATCTCTTTGTGGACAAAAATTCATCACTCTATATGTTGCTTTTATGAACAGGTGTAGCAGAGAGGAGAAAGTTATAGACAAGGAGATGGAAACATATCAGATCCCCCAAACCTTCTTTTTTTTGGGGCAAGGACAAGGCACATGTATACAGCACTTTGGAAATGCTTGTTTTGCTTCATGGTTGTACAGGTGCACAGTTGATAAACCTGAAACTTTCGTGATGTCAGATTGGCCCAGACACATTCAGTTGTAAAACATAAGTGTACAGGAAGAAGATCCTCTGCCTTAGTTTTGGTCTGTGTCCTCTGTATGATGCTTTATAGCAGTGTGTCTGGGGTCTTGCTTGTTCTTCTGTAGTAATGGCAAAGTAGCTTTCAGTAGATACACTGTGACATTCCTTTCCTTGCTCCCCGGATCACTCCCTACATGGCAGGAAAGACACATGGGATGATGGAGTTCCTTTATGCATGCCTCTCCAAGGCTTCAGTGCAGTGTATTTTTCACAAATTGATTGATTATGAGAGAAACCTCGTAAGTTTCTTTCTCTCTCACAGCCCTAGTAATGAAAGAAGAAAATGAAGATGCTAAGCACACGTTTTTGGATGTGTGCTGATTGAGAATGAGGCCCAGAGAGGAAGATAAGTAGGCTGGGGAGGGAGGGTTCTAATTAAACTGTCAGTGGATCGTAGTTGCCTATAAGCAGTTATTTTTTATCAGAGCAAGTTTCCTTTTAACAATAAGAACTCAACCTAAAGAATTTTAGTACTTATTTAGCCTTTCAAATCCCTGTTCACTCGCAAGTTGTACAAGCGCATCTTGAGTAACTAAGATCCTAGAGAAGGCAACATCTTGGATACACTAGCATCCTCTAACTTCCATTGTTTGATATCTCCACTGCTCATTTACACACAGGTTACAGTGCCGCCTTATCTTGCTCACTGCTTGCAGGTATTTCTCTTTACGTTTTGCTTATGCACTGTTTTGATTTAATTTAGTTGCTGTGTCATTTGATCCTGGTCAATAGATCAACCCACTTAACTACGAAGCAGAGGAATAAGTGAAACCAATTTTAACTAACTCATTCTCAGTCAAGTGGGTTGTCTGGCAAGCCAAGAGTGTAATAAATAGATTTTGTGGCTATTTACAGACTCAAACACTAGAAAATAGCTGTATTTCCCAGTGTCATTACATAATTCAGTGTTGCATCCAGATGATGAGATTATACCTGTGTTTTTATTTTAGCCAAAAATGTCTTTTTTTGCCCCTGCTATGAGGTTTCCCATAAAAATAAACATTACACCAGAAATCTGAGAGTTGCTACACTGAATGAAGAAAAACTTCAGTATGCATGTATATGTATATGCATATATGCTATACATTTATGTGATCATAGTTTCTGCATCCAGTCATGTTCTGTCTCATTCACAGTACCATATACCTGGAATAACTTAATAAGAGGTCATGGTTGCAGGTTTGTCACTTGTTTGTCACTGAGAGGAAGGTTTGTCCTAGATTCAGTGTAGGTATAACTTGTTACTTATGTTAAATAAATAAGTTCATTTGCATTAGTTATGTGTGAGTATTGGCATTTATTTCACAAGTGTGTATATAGGTATCTATGACCACGTGGTCTTTCTAAAGCATTATTCACTGTTCCTGGTACATCGCTGATGCATTGATGCTAACAGTCAGTAATTGAGCATGGCCAATTTTATTGCCTGTGACTGATGGAGCTAAGGTCATATCTTGTTGGACTCTGAAGATGTTTGTCCTCTTAAGTTGAAGCACTTTGACTTCCTTTTGTATCCTTTTGTTCCTGAAGGGCATAATCGTATCACTCTTGCTTTAGTCAGTAAGCTAGAGGATTGTTTCTGAGGCCCTGTCATTGGTGGTGCATGATAGTCAGCTTGTACGTGGTGCTCATGACCCCTCACTCCTCTGTTAGGACACCCATTTCAGCACCATGGCTGAACTAGTGGTGCCAGGTCTCATAGCTGTGGGAACATGACCAAAGTCAATCCATGAACAGATTACCTGTGTAAATAGATTATGTAAAGAAAAGATAGCATAAAAAAACCCCACTTGCATCATGCCAACACTTGTTATCTTGTTGCTTGACCTTCACTTTCTCTGGTGGCAAGCCCAAAACCATCTTGCCCTCATCTCACAGTTTTCTAATCAGTGCCCCACAGCTGAGATGACACAAAACTGTGCTCGGCATAGCTTGTGTTACTGTGTGAACTGCCTTGTCTCTTGTGAATAAAATGAAAACTCTGTCATTTTGGATCAAATCCTGACTTCAATAAAAGTGCAGAACAGGAAGTTGTTACTGATTTTATTATTTTCTTTTCCTTGAGGCCAGGATTTTGCCATCAGCTGTAGGTAGGACTTGTACTGCTGAAATAGTGTTCCTTGTGACTGTCTCAGCCTATAAATGGAAACCTTCAGTCTGCTCTGAATGTCTGCTCTTCTGTTGGATATAGTAACACTAGGTGAGAATATTGGAAGAACTGTCTACATGGAAACAGCCTCTGGATACTTCAGGCAGAGGAGACATAAAACAAACGGCACTTTCAACAGAAATGATAGTTACATTGCCAGATGGTAGAAGGTAATTTGGAAAGAAAAGATGTATTATCTACCCCCAAGGTGCTTTCATTGTGATTTGAATATAAAATGTGTGAAGTCTTACGTACAACTGTTGGAACTGACAGTGGCTTAGAGCTGTGGTTTTAGCTTATATTTTTTTTGTAGTTATAACCCATTTGAGAAAGAAACTTGCTGGGTTCCTGAGGGCATCATAGTTCTAGCAGAATTTGTGAGCTTGGAGCCTTGACTGTACTTTATCTGTCCTGTATGCTTGTTTCCCAGTGAAATTCCATTGTCTGGGTTTAGAACTGCTTATTAAGATGTGAGAAACTTCCATGCCATTTCAGCTTGTGCACCATGTAATTTATATGTATTTATATTTTCATACATACAGTTTTAGTGAGGTCTGATACCTTCTTGTTTAAGGGGGCATAATTTCAGTCCAGTATAAAAAGATACAAGAGAACAGTATTTACGATAGGTCTTCAAGGTTCTAGTATGGTGCTTCATTTTGATGTAACCTCCCTCTCCTGTGTGTGTAGTCCTTCGTCTGAAGACCAGTTGCAATGAACTGAATTAGCTTATCACTCATAGCTGGGTTTCTCTTTGCACTTCCCCATTTCTAGATGTAACTTTGATAGAATCTTGCACCTGATGGGTTGATTAGAGGGGAGATGAGCTAATTTCTTTTCTTTAATGCTACAAACAAAATAAAGGAAGATGAAAAACCCAGATCAACCAAAGCTTATGATATAATTTTAGAATGTGTAACCTTGGGCAAAAAGGGCCATTTGTTGGAGTAATTCTTGAGTAACCTAATCATTTGATAAGGATCCTTGCCTGTTTAAGTTGTTGTTGGTTGTTGGAAACATTCCATTTCTAAATTTGTGCCTTACTGCATACCCTGAGGTATGTGTACAACCCGCTGTAATTTCACAGTTTATTATTTTATTAATGAGAGCTATGATAATGTGTTGGCTCATGAATTCCCTCCAGTCCAGGTATGGTCTCCTAATTGCCTAGGGTTCTGCAATTCCAACATTTGTTCTGGGGATGGTGACCTGGAGCGAAAGCAAAGCCTTTACAAGCAGGGTTGAAAGAACTTAGACCTTGCCCCAACACCTGTAGTTCGTGTGATACTGCAACCAAAGGCTGGAAGTGTAGGGTATCTTTTTAACACACAGCTAATGAATAATAATGGAAGCAGCAGAAGTAAATTCTTACTACTTAATCCTGAGACTTTGCCAGCTGGAAGGAGAGGGACATGCACCTTAATTGGCCTTCCTAACCGTAACAGAGCACCCCTTAGTACTTCTTTGATCTGGGTCTCTCCTGCTTGTCTCTTTGCCTGAGTGGCTGGAAGGCTTGCACTTCATCTGCTGGAAGGCACACAACAGTGAGCAAGCATCTGGCATGCAACAGCAGCTCCTATTTTTAATGAGCCTCAGGGGCAGCAGGCATACTAGGGTGCCTGTTCCCATGTTCCAGAAACTATTTCTGTGTGCAGATACCAGATGCGTAGTACAAGAACAGGGAGCAGCATCAGGAGGTGTGGTCTGTGGAGGAGTTGGGGAAATCCAGTTTATTGCGTCTGTAACTCTGGAGACAAAAGTTTCCTGTAAAAAACAATGTGAAAACACCACAACCTCAGACAGCTAGCACTTGTATCTCAGCGCTTCCCAGCATTACTGGTACATGTAAACCTCTGTCCCTGGGTTTGCAAGGTCCGGGGAACTCTCTGAGGACTTTGTGGGCAGCCTGGGTGCCCCTAGCCCATGGGACATGAGATGGTGAGTTCCCACTGAGCACATTGGGGGCTGCCTCCTTACTGTGGTGGCTGGTGTGGTTTTCCACGGCTGCTGAAACTGCTCATTACAGCATTTGGCTCCTCTACAAGGCCTTTTCATAGCTGTAGCCCCTGTGGCTTGCTGCAGCATGATTTTCTGGTGGAACAGATGGGATATTACGTAGAAAGTTACTGTATTTTTGTATCACTGGTTTTTATTTATTTATTTCACTGTCTTTTTTAAGTGGGTTTAGAGCATAAGTACAAAACTTGGAATTGGTATTAGATTTGCCTTTGATATATTAAACTTTGTGCACTTGTGCAGTATTTTACACTGATTAGTGTGCGCTTTCTGAAGTTCTAGTGAACAGGTTTTCATCATTTGGATTGAATTTAGTTCAAAACACTGTAAGGGAAAGAAAGCCTATGAAAGTTATCTGAAAGAAAAAGTAAATGTCTTCTTAAACAATTTTGTACTCACTGAATTGCAGTTTTGTTTTCAAGTCAGTAGAAGTGTTTTCTGTATTTTAATCTTTGCTTTTTTTTAATTGATATCATCTGGTTAATTTGAGTGAAAATGCTATTCCCATTAGAAAAATATTTACTCTAAATATTATTGTTGCCTAGGATCGTGTTGAATTCATAAGATACAGAAGCAGTCAAGTTGATTTAATATTTTTAACATTTTTATAGTGTTTTCTCATTGTTTCCATGAAAGCAATTTCAATAAATATTTTAGCAGTTGCTTTTGGTTTCTTGAAATTAGGTTACCTATTGTTGAAAACTGCAGGTTCTTAAGAATGGTTTTCAGATCTGGTTTGTCTTGATTAGACATTTGAAATAAAGTATAAATACTCAAGCAAGCCCCAAAATAAGGGTTTGCTTTTTCTTCCACTTGGCTTCCAGGACTTTATATGTTTTCTCTAAAGAACCTCTCTTAAGTCGTTGCTTACAAGAGATAGTTATAGGGTTTTGGTACCACTTAGCCAGATGACTTTCATATGTTAACTTTCATTTTTATGTGTATGTGCATTTTATAATATATGCATACATATATATTATTTTATATATATAAGCTTGCGTATAAGAATGTATGTATGTACATGTGTACACACATATACACTCTTCACATTGTACCCTTATGGACACTCACACACACCTGCAGTGTATGGGATGATCCTATTTGAAATTTAACATTTACGTTTTTCTCCTAAATCCAATCCTTACGACATAATCACAGTAGTGTTTTTCTCTTTGCAACACAGTGTTTTTTCAGCAGCTTCTGAATGGGAAGTTGTGCATCCCTATGTCTGGAGAGCCCCTGAGGTACGTGAGGGGAAGGACCAGTGCTGGTGGCAGGGTCCTTCTGGGGCAGGAGAGCACGGCATGGGGCACACAAGTGCAGTAGATAAGAAGACAGATGATGTGGGGTACTTCAGGAATTTCTGATTGCTGCCACTTCACTGGTGGTTGGGTTATGTCCTTTCCAGTGATGGGCACATACTGCCATATTTAGGCTGGGTGCCAGGTTCCCAGTGAAAACCAAGCCCCCCACTTCTGTTTTCTGCCATGTATACTCTGAAGATAAACAATTACCTGCTATCTCATTGTTCGGCAGCTTGGACCTTGTCATCTTCAGTTGCCTTGTTTTCCTCAGAACAGTGTCACAGGATGTTTTAATTATCTGTTTATAGGATTGCTTGAGGGAATTCCTTTAGTGATGAGACAGTTCAAGAAAAAAAATCAGGATAATGGGTTTTCCACTTGCACTTCTCAAACATCTCTTCAAATGGAAGTGAAAGAATTGTAAAAACGTGGTACATAGTTTAAATTGCCAAGTGATATGATATAGTGGCTTTGTGCTAAGTATAACGCAGATGGGTTGTAAAGGGTGAAAAGCTTAACTTGTTTTGTGGGAATCTGTAAAGGTGCTAAATATTTTGTAGGTAGCCAGCTTTAAGAGTTCTTTTCCATATGTATTTAGGATAGCCAACTTCTGTTCTGGAGCGAAAAAGTACGTGTCTTCATCAGCAGACCAACAGTACTGACAGGCCAGTTTACAATTTGCATCTGTCCCTTTGCTTTAAATTTCAAACTTTAAATGAATAAAGATCCAGCTCTTAAAAATATTAGGGTCATATTTGGATACAAAGTATACTGCAGGGAATGCGTGGCACCTTCTCACCTCAAACTGTGGTAGAGATGGTTTAATATTATTCTTCAACTAACGGAACAGTAAGACAACGAGTCTCAGGACATAGATGGTTGAGTGAAAACACTGTTGTTCCATATTATATTCTCTGTTTTTTAACAGACACTATATTGCAGCAGGCAGCAATATATGTACGAAAAATGCCTATTGTGATACCATGTGCCAGTGCTGAGTGGTTACACAGTGTGGCCACGCGCTGCGGTTGTGCCGTGCGACAATTGTCTCAGCACAGTCAAAAGTACAAATTGTGGGTGCATTTTTTTCATTGTCAGATATTGGACTAAAAATAGTTCACCATGCTTACCCTGAGTGAGTGTAGTGCTTTATGGTCAGATTTCAGGAAATTGAATGGCTGTCGTACATGTTGTTGAGGATGCTGTGCACAGTGGAAGCATGCTTAAAGTACTTTGAATGTTTTGTCCCCTTTCTCGTTCTCTCAGGAGAACATCACTGCTTCCACCTGTTGCTGTATATGGTTTGGACTGGATTTTGATTTAAAAATGCACCTGCATTTTTAAGGGTGAGATTCTGATATTGAACTAATTCAGACTGTCTTTGCTAAAGTTAATGCTTCTTTGATCTGATGCAGAATTAAAATCAGAGTTTCTTCCTAAGACTGTGTGTTGTGTACTATAAGTCATTTCCATCACCAAAGACTCATTTGTCTGCTTTTTTATATTGAGAAAAGTCCCAATGACTAGTGCTAGGCTGACAACCTTCAGGATTAAGTCTTCACGCTGATGTCAGAACAAGCACCATTAGAGGTTTATTCATGCTTAACTGGGCAGTGGATCTTCAAGATAAGCTGTCTTTGAAAAATTTAAGGAAAGGGTAGAAAATAACCAAACCAGCTCATATCCTTGTAGAAGAATATGTTTTGAAAAATATCCAGAATCTATTTATAAACAATTAAAAATACTATATTTGCTTTGTGTTTTTTTTTTAATATAGTAAAATGAACAGTTTTGGTAAGCCAGTAGCATTGCATATCTCCCACAAAAGATATGATTTATTATGACTCCATGAGGCAGACTGGTGGTTCCCTAGTTTCAGCTCTAATACTCAAAATTACCAGGGCTGAAAGGCTGGCTTCAGTTCTTGGTGTGACCACAGGGTGGTTATTGCAGAAACACAATAACGATGCTCTTCTTCAGCTAGTGATGGTAGAATCAGAATCCAGAAGAGCATTTTCCACTCATTTTCACTGAGGTTCATTAAATTAAGTGCCTCTATTGGAAAATCATCTTCTATCAAGTGGAGCAGTGCTCCCTAATCTATCTTGTTCAGCCTACAGAGGAAAAGTCTAGAGTCCTGGACGCTAGAGGTTGTCGTGGGACATGCTTATTGTGGAATAACTGTATTTATCACTGTATTTCGCAATGTTGTTCAGCAACTAACAAAAATGGGTCTAGAACGTGTCTCATGATGAGTGGGAGTGTTCTATAAGCCTCTGCCCCAGGGGAGGATCTGCTATAACCAAATGGTTTCCTATGGGTGGTTATTTGGACAGCTCTTTAAAGCTTCTAGTGGTGGAGACTCTGAAACCTCCCAGGTGGTCCCATTTGGATTCTTAACGATGCTTTCCATAAAAAAAGTCTGTCTAATGTTTAACTTAGGCAGGTAGTAATGGTGGGTAGGACTGCAATCCAGGTTCTTCCTATGCTTTCCAGGTAAGTATACCAAAGGTTTACTTAGGGTCAGATGGACAGTCTGTAAGACTATCAGTTACCAGATGCTGAACTCCCGCGCATGCCACTAACCAATTCCTGTGCTTTCATCCCTTTGCTTAAGTTTGTAGCCCTTATCTGCTTCAGAAAGACAGAGGTGAAATTGAAAAGAAGCATCTGTATTTGCTTCGCTGGGTTGTCAGCCATATCTGACAAGGGAATCCTGTAGTTTTACACTGTAGTTGTGCCCCAGATGCATTCACAAAACATGGGATCAAAAAATATGTAAGGCTTGATTTCCAGATGTTTGCAGAAGTATGGGCTGTAGTGAGAGCTTAGTGCATTTCTGTATTGTAGTAATACTCTTATACAAGCTGAACGAGAAAAACAAGAGCAGCACAGCTCCAGAGCAAATATTGTTTCTAGTCACATACAATACTTTGCAGCTGAGCCTGGTAACACGCTGCTTAGCTGTTTTGCTATGCAAGTGCAGAGAATGCTGTTAGCAATAAAGCCACTGCTGGTTTCTCCTCCAGAACCTCCCTCCTTGCAGTGCATTGGAAATGACTGAACTTTGGCCCTCAATCTGCTGACACCCTGAGGGAGTGTAAATGTAATGACGTCTTTGCTTGTTTCAGCTGCACAACAGGAAACGCTCATGGCCTCCCCTTCTTCCTGCTCTGAGAAAGTGCTGCCTTTTTTTTTCCTCTTCCCCTCCCTTCCCCTGCAGTCAAGCGGGCTGAGACCTAGTTTCAGGTCTGGGCTCGGCAGGCAGCTGGTGCTCGCTCAAGGCCCCCACTGCTGCTGCTCCTTGCCGGGGCAGCCAATCGCCTCCCTATTGCTCTGCTGTGGTGGTGATGCCAGAAATACGAGCAGTTTAGTTATATGTTTTATTTTTCCCTTTCCCCCTGGAGAAGTGCCTGAGAAGAGAATACAGTTATGTGGCAATGGCTTGCTCCACGGAGCATGTCACTGGATACTGGCTCAGCTCCAAAGACCAGGATGGTCAGGTGATGATTTGCCTTGGGGAGACCACATCACTTGCATAATATAGAGGACATGCTGTCAGGTGGGCCTTCAGGGATGCCGGCATGTGGTCCCGATAGTGCTGAATAATGCTGGATATACAGGGCCTGAACAGATTTCCTTGCTGGAATACAGAGGCGTGCTTCTGTTTAACCCTCTCCGGCTGCTGCTTTTACACTTCATAACCAAAACAGGGACATGAGTAAGAATGGTTGCTTGAGAAACACAAGCATTTTGCAGCTAACTCTGGGAGGAGGATTTTGTCTCATCAAAGTCACCCAAAACAGTAAAGCAGCACAGTGTTCTTGTGAGTGAAATGAATTAATTCAAGCTTCAACTGTTAATTCTCTAATGGTTGGGGGGTGGGTTGCTCTTTAAAAACATCAAGCTCATATGCACAAGGGAGTTTGCATATTGTGGCGTGAGAAGAAGCATGCAGTAGTCTAGAGTACAGGAGCCTGAATTTGGAAGATTTAATTAATTTTGAACGTAAACAGTGCTGGTGCGGTGCTTATTCATTTGTTTAATGTTGCATGGGCGTATTATTTGATGAGCAGCTTTTGTCTGCGTCGGCAATAAGCAAATTCTGGATTTAGCTCATTGATCTATCACACTACCTAGCTAAATAAGTGTTGTTTTTAACAAGCTGGAGTTAGTTGCGTAACACGAATCATGCCTGGTGAGATGCTTGCAATCAGGGAGAGGCAAGGTAGGCAAAGAAATAACAGCACCCAGGCTTTTGGGGAATAGGATATGACTGGGTTTTGAAATTAAATACTGCATGATGGTACTCTCAGCTGTACAGACAAGGTCCAGGTATTCATCATGAAGATGTGGTTTGAAACAGCCTTGGGATGGGAATGTTTAGCAGACAGAAGGGAGAATTTGCTCAGGCATGTGCAGTCCTTGGAAGGTTTTATATATGTGCATGCCAAATGCACCTCCCACCACCTCCCCACCATTGTTTTTCCTCTGAAAAACCACTATAGAGTAATAAATGGGGAAAGTCTCTTAATTTGAACTGCTTTCACATGTAAAAGAAAATAATCTGATGGGCTGTGATTGCCCCTATAAAATGTTGTATAAATCTCTTTTCTGCTTTTTAATACGCCCCCATAGGGTCACTAGCAATATATACAACACAACAGTCCTCTGTCTCAAGAGATTTTATAACCAGTTTATGGAAAGGGGAAGTGAATGATTGTATGAATGCATTAGAATAAAAGCAATTGATTTTAAGTTAAATCTTCCTATAATAATCTTTCCTTGACAATTTTCTCTGCTGTTATTCAGTTTTGATCTTCAAAGTCATGCTGAGCTGCTAAGCCTGGGATGACTTTTTGCTTCAGTAGCATGGATACAAATATTAAACAATAATGTTAGGAAAAGAAGTCATGAAAATAACATGTCTTTAGGAAAGGTGTGGGAATAATGACCTTTTAGGAAAGGAATAATTTAGTGCTCCTGAATTCCCCTTCAAACTGTCCTGCTCCCTCAGATTTTCACCAAAAAAGAATCTGTATTTTTTCTTCCTTTCATCCAGAAATGAAATAGCTGTAAACTGTGGCATAGGGTTGTTGACTACTGTATTCTGAGATTTTATTGTTGCTAAAAACAAATACTCAAAACCGAGTCCTGATATTTGTGGTCTTATCTTGTAGACTGCCATATGTGCATACGTACACAGTGGCTGATTATGCTTTGGGACAGATAGCAGCTGAGATGCTATAATGAGAAACAGTTACATCTGTAAACCACTTCTGTAGCTAGCACTCTTGTTGATAATCTCAGCACAGAGAGGAGGAGATGAACAAGCACAGATGGAAACGTGTCCTTTCTCACACAGGAAAGTATTTTCTCACATATTCAGGTCATGGCCAAGGGATGTCTAAAAGGCACTATAAGGAAGTGGACCGTGTTGCTCTCATTACATCCTTATTTTCCAAACAAATGCAGGATTTCTCGTGCACTGTCAGTACAACATCCGTGAGAAGGAACTTACAAGAAATTTTATGAAAACTTACAAGAAATGTTAGTCTTCAGGAGAATTTTCATTTATTGTGCTGAATTGACTTAGTTTTGTGTAGTCATATGTTAGTGTTGCAGCAGCAGAAGCGTAGAGCTGGGGATCTGAGTAGTGGCACATAAGGACACCAAGATGTTGTAGGTGAAGAAAGACCTTTTCCTGAATCTGCCTGATGATAACCAAATATAAAGTTCATCAAATGCTTTCTGTTTGTACCGACTCCAGTATTCTTTACTTTTGCCCCTGTAGTGGGTTTTGGCTAACTGACAGTTAAGTCCTTTCTGCAACTCCATGATTTTCTTAATGCAGGCAAATACTATGTAAGGGCATCACTGAAATTTCTGTGCATGCTATCAGTAGTAGCATGGGCACAATTTTCCTATGTGATTAATTAGGATGCTTTGAGTGTCCTTCACTTGAATTGCCCTTACTCTTTTGGCTGAGAGGTCCTCATAGTTCTGTTAAGCTCCAAGTCTTCTAAGGCCAGGAGGCTATCAGGGAGCACCATGGGGCCTGTGAAAGTTTTCAGCGCACATTTTGGTGGAGGATGGCTGCAGGGGCTGTTGTGGTGGCTGGGTCATATTGTCTGGTGAGAGCCTGTGCCTGAGGCCTTGGCTGAGGGGGGAACAGGGGTGAGCTGAGGGCTGCCGGGCTGTGAGCTGTGGCTGTGTGGGTACAAGGCAGGAGCAAGAGCAGATGGGTGCTGCTGGGCTCAGCACCCATAATGAGTGAGGGCTGTTCACCATCTGCCATGGGAGGTGTGGGCTGGCCTTGATTTCGGGTGGAATTTCTGTTGAAATCAGTGTGATTGGAGAGAGCAGTGTAGGGTGAGGATGTGGCTGCCAGGTGAAAGTAAGTGCTGCAAGTGGCACTGATGCATGTGCAGCGAGGGGGTGTACAGTGTGTGTGCAGGCAGTGGCTCGCTCAGGGATAAACTCTCACATCCTAAGGTCCTTATATAGATCTTCAGAGGTTAATAGTCCCAGTCACAAGGCTCTGCAGAGAGGGTTTTCTTGCCCTGCAAGTTGTTCTACGTACTTGTTCCATTTTTCTTGCTTTTGTTAAAAGGCCAAGTATCTTGTCCATTCGAACCCTTAAGTGTCTTCCCATATTGCAGCAAAACTTGAAGCAGTTACTAACGCACGTTCACCACCTTTTCCTGTTGAAAAAGGTGAAATTTAATTTACACCAATTAACAACGTGAGACGCTCAGCATGAAAGTGCCTAGGTGCAAATGGCAATTAAATAAGTAAAGGAAAGAAAAAATGTGCTGCACATCACATTTTTCATATTCAACGTTCTGTTTGTATTTCATTACCAGTCCATCTGCAAGAGCACTGTCGTAGCAGACTGAAGCATTTTTTCAAGAACACCCCCAAATGTACAGTTAGATTGATAAAAACAAAAGTTTTAGTCTGAATAGATTAAGACAGGAGAGTTTTAATGAAATGTCCTCATTACTGGAGGCTTACTTTCTCTTAACTCTGATTATACTCCGTGCTTTGGTATGATTTCTGAATGTGCAAAGGCCATGCTTTCTTCAGGCTGCATTGCTCAAACACACACATTTTGTAGCTTCCCCAAAGCTGTGTGTGGAATCAGCCCCTAGGAACTACTGAAATCTGCATAACGTAGCCTGAGTGGGTACGTGCCTTTAGCTCCTTGTCACACAAATGGATTTGAGGACGTTGCATGGTTCCTGTAGTTGTGCTTGTTGCAGTCCTGCTACCCCACAGCCTGTCCCATGTGAACATGCTGCTGCTTAGGGAGAGACAGAACACCGGTCACGATGGCTCTGCTGTATGTGGGGATGAGAAGCAAAAGTTTTTATGCAGTCGTAGACAAGGCTGGCTATGGGGGTGTGTTGAATGCACCATCAATCTTACCAAGGTGAGTTGAAGACCATGGTGGTGTTGCCACAGTGCATGTTTTTTTGGGAGCATCAATACAAAACACTTCCATATTGTGGAGAGCTCGTATCACCAACCAGAAATCAGTGTGCTGTCTTTACCTCAGCTGAACCTTTCCACACATGTGAGATGTTTGTAGCGAAACCTTGCTTTGTGCATGGAATTTGTTTTTCGAAGTGCAGCATGAAAGATTTGGTTTATCTGCATAGAGCATGCTTGTTTGAGCAGTTGCTTTCCACAGTGCAGTGCTTGTAGATTAAAATCCTTTCTGTTGTGGTTGTGCCAGTTCAGTTCCTTCAGCAGTGAGGCTGTTCTGCTGGTGTATTGCAGTAAGGTGCCTGGGTGCATTAATGAGAGAAAAGTTTTTTTCATTCTGCTGATGTGTCATTTTTGTAGATTTGAAATGGAATGATGACTTTTTATAACCGCTTTTTAAAGATACCCTGAAGACTAGAATGACAGTCCCTGCTTCAGTGTATGTTTTATTTCACCTGTAAAACCGCTTTTAATGCTTGAGTTTACACTTGGAAATCAAATGCTTTGCAATGAAACTAGAAATGACAGTGTTGTATGCATGGAATATCCCTTCTATGGTGGTATGTTTTACTGTCTGTGACGTGCGATCACACAAGCTCAAGGGTACACAGCTGACTGGATGTATTTACTGTAACGTTCTACCTAAGGAAATACGGTCTAGTGACGAGCAGGCTAGGCGAGGACTTAAAACCCATAGGTTCAGTTCCTGGTTCTGCTACACAGTTCCTGAGTTTGGGGTATAAATCACAATACCTTACGCTGAATGTTTTTCATATTATTCATTAATAACAACTCCAATTATTCATTAGTATGAGTTAGGCACAAAAATGCCATTGTTGTGCTGTGTTCTGTTTATGTCAATTCCACTTCCTTATGTTATGGAGATGTACTGTAGACAGATGCTGTATTCTGCTATCGATCCATAGGGAGACAGTAGATGTTTCGTGCTAAAACTGACCACAGGATTTGAACCTTGTCTTTTGTTTGTTTGTGTGTCTGTTTTTAAGTGACCATTCTCAGAGCAATCAATAGTTGCGCTACTTATTATGAGCACCTTTGCTCATAGTATTTATGCTATTAAAGGTCATACAAATCATCACAGAGGTCAGGCTACATGCTGCTTTGGACTACAGTTCTGTCTACTTAAGAGAGGAAATAGCCCAACTAAGATACAGTCAGCAGCTAAGGCATTAGAGAAGAGCAGCATGCACAGACTTGCATCCAGATGTTAAATGCTGTGCTTAGAAGAAAGGGTCTTTTTTTCCTCCCAAACAAATTGGTAAAGTTCAAGGTGGAAATTTGTGATTTAAGACATTTTGTTGTGGTGGGTGTTAGAGTGACTAGCACTTGCTCTAACTCCACTTCTGCAGAGTGGAGAGAAGAGATGCTTCTATTGAGTGGGTGCAATGCAGAACCAGCCAGTTTTACTCTGGCTTCGTTAAACTTTGTCAAGTTTGCATTTGAAGTATCTGGAAAATTCGAAGGGTAACTGCCTGAGCAAAATCTTGCTTAAGATAGCTATTGGGAAGACTACAAAATGTTTTGGGGTCTACGGGACACACCAGTGCTTCCTAAAACAGCATAGTGCCATCAGGGACACCCTCAGACTCATCTGCACTAAACCTTTGGGAGGCATGAATCGGCTTGGTTCCATGGGCAGCTTGGATATGTTCAAGTCCCCTGATTTATGCCAGGTGGTGTCTGTCCCTCTGCATCTGGTGACAGCACAGTTGCTCTGGTTTCCCTTTTAATACAGGATATTGCGACTGAGCTCTGTAAATGTCTGGAAGAAGGGGAGGCAGTGGGGGGACTTTTGAGGAGACCTGCAAATGGGGCTGGTCTTACACTGTACCCATAACCTTCACCATGTCCACTTGTTAGCAAAACACTCTTGTCATTAGTGGACGTTTCGTAGGAACTGTTAGTCTTTGTTGCGATGGGCACAGAGCTCATAGTCTTTCAAAACCATACTGTGGTTCCCAGATCACGATGGTCAAGGCTTGGGCCTCACCAGCAACAGCAGGCAAACCAGGAGTGGCCTTGGCTTCTCTCTCGCACAGGTTTTTTTTTCCTCAGTTTGGTAGTTTAAGATTTAAACAGGAAGAATTTAAGTAATTAAAGGGATTAAACTTACGCTTTTGATACTGCTTGTATTGTTTTCCTTTGTGTTGTCAGTGATGCTTCTGGTGTACTTGGGAGGATGTCCTGTGTGTTCACAGTCCTTTCTGCTTCTCTTGTCCTTTGTTGCTTGGAAGCCTCCTACACGCAGCTAGGCTCATCTTGGGCAGTTTGGTGAGTGCATTGCTGAGCATGTGAAGAAAATGCTACGTCAGGTGGAAAACTTAATGCACAGTGAGAAGCGAAGCCCATGAATATCTGCCTCGTGTATCTGGTGCTTGATTAGCAAAACCACCAAGTAAAACTTTATCTTCAGGCAGATTGCAAAGACATAGTGACATCACTGGGTCCTACACATGCTCCTGAAGTAACATATATGCTTATGTTGGGGGATTGGAACTAGGTGATCTTGAGGTCCTTTCCAACCCTAATCATTTTATGTTTCTATATACTTTGTGAATAGAAATGGCTTATTGAGCTAGTGTGGTGAATTTTGGGACTCCTGCTGTTCTACTTACAGTATTTTTGCAGGAGAGTTTAAGGCTGTAGAATGATACCAACTGGATCCACAGAACAGTCTGCTCCTGTTCCCATGAACTCCAAATTATTTTCCTTCTCACATGCAAAGTTGTACCAAGAGCTGTGTTTAAAACCCATCTGTTGTCCATATTATATCAATTGGAAGGAAAATTTTAGACTTCTAAAATATTCTGGTTACGTGTTCTATCCTGCTGTCATCTGTCTTTCAACTACAGGCCATTTCTTGTAGTTGCACTTACTTCTAGCTGTTCAAATCTTTTCCCTCCCACCAGCAGATGAAACTCTGAGTTTCCTAAATTGCAAAAGTGGAAGCAGAATGCTATGAACTGGTAGGGAAAAGAAATGACCACTTTTGATAATATAAAATAAATAAATTGATATAGTAGTTTTTTCATACCAGGTGTGGGGAAAAAGTAGTAAATCACTTTCAAAGTTGTTTAGTTGTATTTTTCATTACACAGTATGTTTGAAGTGTCATTAGTATCTGCATGTTTTTAATATAATTTGTGACACAAGTATGTGATGTGTAACAAAATACAGCAATTAAAAAATATTTTTACAGCAAAATAAGATTATTATTCCAGTGCTGCTGGTTATAACTCACCTGATAATGATCACACTCTTCTGTGTTGCAGTGGCAGCAGCATGAGCATATTTCTTGGCGGATGCACTGCTTTTCCACAGGGCAGTACTGAAGTTCATCTCTCTTGTTTGTTTTAGTTTTGTTACATTTTAGTAAAGCAGCCAGTTGTGAAGAACCAGAGACAATACTGTATCATTTCAGGTTTACACGGTTTTCGTTGCAATTGCAATGAGTACTCGAGGGGGGTGTATATTTATGTCTGTTACAGGTTTGTGGCTTTTCTCCCACTGTTTTCAAAGCAGCAGCTTCTCATTGAGGGCTTCAGGATTTCTGAAACACTGCACTGGAAAACTCCGTGGGAGACTCAGGTGATGGGAGCTTTGTAACATTCTCCCGGTGAGATACAGATCACAAACTCAAACTGTCCATCTCATGATGTTAGGTAGCCAGGCCAAAGACCTCTGTTCATGAGCAACTCAGTGCTGACACCTGTTTCTGTTCCTCGTGAAACTCCAATAAGGATCCTTGCTCAGTATAAGAGCAGCATCTGTCAGCAGTTGGCCAGTCTTGTTCAGTTGTTCCCCAGTATGAAGATCACAAAAACCTTCACCATGTGTGGTGCTAAATAGCTCATTTCACCAGGACTTCTGTTTCCACTACCTACACCCTAGACTTTTATCCCAGTTTCTCTTCCAACAATTTAGTATTTCCAAAGTTTCATTAAAATCTTGGAAACGGAAGGTCCTTGGTGTGGGAGCATTTGGCAGGAGCCATTCCTTAACAGATTAGTGTGTGGCTCAGGAGAATCCCGTTGATGTCCATTCGAATTCCCAGTCTTACAGGGATCTCTGACATGGAAGGTTTCTCCCCATAGAAAGATCTTGAGGACAAGATTTGGGCTAGGGATAATCCCACAGAGGACGACTGACAAATTTCATACTTCAGCGAGGGAATAACTAGCTCCTGAATTTAAATGCTTGGGTCAGAGGGCAGCACTGGTTTTTTCTATTTGTCAGGATGTTAAATAAGAGTAGTTCCATTTTAGACGAGGTGGTAAGACCCTTTTTGTGTTGCAGGAATGTTGCAGGAAGGTCTCTGGTTAAAGCATTGGTGGAACCAGTGGATAAAAATGACTTAAGGCAGACCACTTAAAGGAAGATATAATTAATTAACACATCTGTGGAGTTCTGGTACAATACTATGTTGTCCAGTATTTACCTGGTACTTTAAAAGAAGCATAGAGATGTCACAGACTTTTCTCTTGCAGATTTCAGTCTTGAACATTTGTGTGTGGAGAACTGTAAATCAGTTAACATCTCCACAACTCTTTCTTGGTGATACATATTTCTATTAAACGAGCTGTATGTGCTGCTTATTAATTTGTCCACTGAAAGTGAAGGAAGTCCCCTCTGGAAGTATGCACAGGTTACTGGTTTTAGATGTATAATGAGTGCTGGGTCTAGGATGAGTAGGCAACAAACCGATGTCTGCAGTAGTAGATTTTTGTGGCAGTCATATGAGACTGAGAAGAAACTGCATAGTGTACGTCCAGTATGGGGACATGGAAGCAGGCAGGGGCGGGCCATGGGGAGGGCTGGGCACTTGTTCTGAAGCAGCTGTATGCTGAGCAGCAAATCTCAGCTCCAGAAACAGCTTTAGCAGGGTTGTCTCACAGTCAGTGCTTTTGTATATCTGGACTTACTGTCATTCAAATTCTGGTCAAATATGGAAGAGTGGTGGGACAGGAGGTTCAAGAGGCATTGCTGTGAGGCAGTGGTACATGTGTGTATTTGGGAACTTTCCCACTTCCCTGGTTTTCTGCTCCTTCAGTGCTGCACCCAACAGAAGCACTGGAAAATGCCTCCAAGTTTTCAACACTCAGTAAAATCATGGACCCCAGCTTCCTGTAAAGTGCCTGTCTTTTGGATGTAGTCCCTGGCTATGTTTGTGCTGTTGGGTAACAGGAGGCAAAGATCTGGCCCCTGAACTGATGGCCAGGTCACACTGGCCAGGTCATATCTGTGCTGCTGAGATAGCCCTCTTGACAGCAGGCTTGTCTGTCAAGACAAGGTGTCTGGAGTGGGTCAAGAACATGCAGAAGACAAGCTAATTGAGCAGTGTGCTGTGGTGCTGAAACTTGCTTCCTTTTCCACTTTTATTTAGGATCTGGGTTCACCTGTAGTTGTGAATTTCAGCTTTCAGCAGTTTTGCTTCTCTGTACATCTGTTTCACCTGCAGATTCTGTGCTGTCTTAGGAATCAGCATGGAAGGTTTTTCTCTTAATGTGGACACTGACCATCTCTAGTCTGTTTCAGCACAAGTTGAAATTGGAATGAACTTCTGGCAACTGAGTGCTTTTGAGATTGCTACCTCTTTGTTAAATGTCTTGAGAGAAATTATTAGGGGAAGACAGACAGACAGAGGCGTGACATTTCACACACTGGGGACTGCAGGTTTTTTTACATAGGAAACAAGGATACAAAAGAGGTCTTGGGAGGAAGACAGAATGTGCTCCTTTGAGAATGCTTTCCAGATAGGAAGCTGTGTGAAAATAGTAAAATGATGGTACTGTGTGACATAAGTCATTTTTTTTTTATTGTTTTGGTGACTATTATTTTCCCAGTAGTAATGTCTGAAGGCTTTGGTGAAGATGCAGGCTTCTCTATGTGTTCAGACACGTTGAATTTACAAGGTATGTATCTCATAGATGAGGAGAGGAAAGAAACATTATCATGAGGATCAGGGACAAAGACAGATTGTGAGATGCCCTCCATGGTGCAGTATGAAATCTGTGTCAGCTAAAAGCTCAGTCTGTTTCTCAAGTCCTGTGAGTCGGTAGCACCATACACTGCTAGCAGCACAGAGGTCAATCTAGCAATGCTGTGTGAGCCTTAACTCCATGATAAACTTTCAGCGAACCTTTTTCCAGTGAAGCTTTTGACATATTTAAAGTTTATTGCATGTACCTTTGTGTTGCAGTTCAGGCCTAAATTTGTTTTATTCTGAAGTTTTAAGATCCCATCTGACAAAAAGCACATTGATCTTTGGAAAGTTATGGAATAATGTCAGATGCTGCTATTTAAAAAAAAAATGTTGCTGCCTTGCAAAAGTGAATTTCTTGTTTCTTTGTCTAGTAACGTATTCAGAGCACTTGAAAGGAAGTTTTGGAATAAGGAGATTTCTGCCCTGGGGGAGTAGTATCCTGTGCTTTCGTTAGGTCATGTCAGGCCATTGTTTTGCTTTTCTTATCATGAAGATCTTGTGTCTTTATTCGTGCTCAGCTGTGGACTTGAGTTTCCTGGAGGAGAGTAAAATAATTAAGAATTAATACTACAAAATCATATGTTCTCTGTTTGTAGCTATGTTTGTTTAGTTGAAGGCCATTCTTATCTGTAGTTCCATATAGTAATAGGTGGTGTAGATACACACCAGTAGTAAGTAGCATCTTGCACCTCTGGTTCTCAGTATAGCTGAAAAGAAGTATGATTATTCTTTGTAAGTAGGAAAAAACAGACTGAGAGATTCAAGGTCACTCATCAAATGGCTGGTAAAACTCGGGTCTTGATCGCTGCTGCTTTTCATCCCTAACTGCTAGCTGATGTTCTCAATGGCTTTGTCTCAATGGCTAGTGTATGGGAAATTGGCAGGGTATGGGAAAGGGCATGTTTAATTTACAGTTCTAAATACCTCTACTGAGGAAGACAGTGAGGTGCAGAGGGTGGTTTATCAGTAGAAGTTGTCATTAAAGTAGGGTGATTAATGTGGTGCCAGAGAAGGGCATGTGGTGCGTTCGTGCTCTTAAAATCTGTGAACTGCTTCAAAATGTCATGCAGCCTAAATGCAGTCTTGGTGAGGGGAGTCATGGGAGGAAGAGTGGCATTGCTAACCGAGATTGAGAGTTTATATGGCTATGTGGTTGTGTCATGTGATGGAGGAACACCTCCCTAATGACTAGGTAAATGATGGCTAAAGCATCTCTGTCTTGACTGGTAAATCTAGCTTGTTTCTGGTGTGGCAGAGCTGAGATGTTTGTTAATATAAATGATGTGATCAGTAGCTTTCCTAGTCACAGCCTGGGATGCATGTGCCTGCTTTGCAAATGAGAGAATTTGTGTCTGGCAGTGATGGTGAGATGCCTCTCCTGAGAACTAAATTTGCTAAATAGAAGGAGGCATGAGAAGGTGAGGCTTGTTAAGTCTCGTATGCATGGGACTTGCACTTTGAAAGGGGTTACTCCATTTCCTCCAAGTCTTCCTCAGGGAAACAATTTGGATTTCCTAAGCCTGTTACCATTGATTCTTCAGTTGTCACTATCTGCCTCTAGATTGTGACTGTAGTTTCTATCTACCTTATTTCCTGTCAGCTACTGCCACTCTGCTTGCAGGGTGCTCTGTGATGCATGCCATGTAGAGAAGGCAGCAGAAGTCTTGGTAGGTGCTGGTAGCAAAGGAGGGGTGTCATGGGTGAGCCTATGAAATGTGCAATGTTTACAGCCCACCAGCTTAGCACAGAAACTGCTTCCTGTACAGAACTTGTTTCTCCAACTAAGGACCAGCATGCTCCCTTACAAACAAAGATAAATAGATTTCACCTAGAGTATTTCAGTTTTTCCAGGAGACAGATCTGACTGAGAGAAACTGGATAAAAACTCCTGGCAGAGGTTATGGTGAGGCTCTCTTCTTCACAAACCAGAAAGTGATGAAGCTGCACAGCCAATGAATAAATGTGCAGAATCTGAAACTCACACTTCTGGCTCATCTATCACATACCATCCTTTTATAGTGCGAGATGAAATCATAGTCATAGAATCGTAGAATGGTTTGAGTTGAAAGGGACCTTAAGATCATCTTAAGAGCAGCCTTCTCTTCTCCAGGCTGAACAGCCCCAACTCTCTCAGCCTGTCTTCATACAGGAGGTGCTCCAGTCCCCTGATCATCCTCGTGGCCCTCCTCTGGACTTGTTCCAACAGATTCATGTCCTTTTTATGTTGAGGACACCAGAACTGCACACAATGCTCCAAGTGAGGTCTCACGAGAGCAGAATAAAGGGCCAGGATCGCCTCCTTCGACCTGCTGGTCACGCTCCTTTTGATGCAGCCCAGGATACGGTTGGCTTTCTGGGCTGCAAGCTCACACTGCAGCCGGCTCATGTTCATTTTCTCATCGACCAGCACCCCCAAGTCCTTCCCCGCAGGGCTGCTCTGAATCTCTTCTCTACCCAACCTGTAGCCGTGCCTGGGACAGGTGTAGGACCTTGCACCTGGCATGGTTGAACTTCATGAGGTTGGCATTGGCCCACCTTACAAGCATATCCAGGTCCCTCTGAATGTCCAGCACCAACTTTAAGCTGCCCTCGTCAGATGTGCCGTTGCTGTGTGTCTCAGTGCATAGACGTAATCTCATCCTGAAAAACAGGATTTCACCTTCCACTTACCCTTCTGGAGACAGCTTGTGAGAGCAACATGGTACCACAGACTAATCCTGCTTAATGTCATCTGATTGAATTCATTTTTGAATATAGTACTAAGCCAATTTAATTCTGTCTCTCAGAGCCTGCAGGGACAGTTGTGACTCTTGGATGGGTTTCTGTCTGATTAGTGATCAAATCTCTCTGTGCTTTTTTAGACCTACTCTCCAGCTTTCTTTTTTGCTTGTCTCTCACCTGTACTTGGGATGTTAGGGAGCAGAATTTTTTATTTGCATGCTTTCATAGCCGCAGTGTCTATTCTTACGTATGACAACATATGCCGTTTAGTGCCTTTTGTTCTCTGAAATGAAAGTTTCATTCCTGCATCAGAAATAGCAGTCCATGTTACTGTGAAATACTCTTGGGTTTAGAACTTGATTTTGGAGGTTGTTTCTCAAAAGTGTTAATCTTCAGAGGGACAGGTATGTGAGTGACCTAGCTTTGAGCTCAAACACCCGCCTCTGGATGATCATTCACATCACAGTCCAAGTGCAACAGCCTCCAGTAATGTTTACTGTCTGTCACTCTCACTGTATTTTGTGATCACTAAATCCATGAAAATGAAGGGCAGAATTAAAAAAGGGATAAAATTAGTCAGGAAAAAGAGAAAGGTCAAAGCAGGTTGTGGTGTGGAAAAGAACAATGCACTTGATTAACTAGTACTGGTGGGGTGTGTCATGTCAGAGAGAATCCAGTGAGTAGTTTTTGGTTTGAGATGCCCTCTGTGCAGGTTATCAAAGACAATCAAAGAAAAAAATACTGTTTTCCTGGGGATTTTAGTGCTTTATTTTCCCTACAGCTCTGGCACGTTCCTCAGTCCTGTGCGGCTTTGTGCCAGGGAGTGCCTGTGCTCTGCTGTTTCTAAATTCCCTGTTGCTGTCAGACGGGAGATCGGTGTGCATCGCTGTGGAACTCCCTACTGCAGCTTGCTCCCTGTTTGCAGTTGTGGGTTTTTTTCTCTCGTTCTCTTCCCGCTTCCCCTCCCACTTGTTGATGGCTTATCTGTGTTCAGACATAAGAAGAACGGAATTGCTGTTATCAGCAATGTAATTCCTGGTTACTGAGAAACTACTGCTGGTGTTCCTTCCAGAGTATTGCTGGAGTGCATGGGGAGAAGTGGTTAGAGAAGAAACTTGTCATTGTGCTTGTTTTGTATTTTTCCTTAATTCCTTAAATTTATTGAGAGCAAAGGAGAGGAAAGTTTTTCTTGATCATTAATCACATTTTTTCTTTCAATTAAAATATATTTTTCTGAGAGTTTATTCACAGCTATATTTTTTTTTAATTAGAAGCTGTAGTTTGTTTTGTAATTCATAATAAAATATGTATCTAGGGAGTTTTTGAGGCTTAATACTTAGCCCTGATTTTAGTAAACAATTCAGTGCCAGTATACAATCAATCTGAGTACTTGGTTTAGATACTTTGTCCATTTTGTAAGTCCTTATTAATTTTTCAAATGAGAAAATAGTGTTTATTGAAGAATTGCCAAAATCCTGGTAAGTCCTAGAGCACAGCAGTGGTTTTATAGGCACATGTTTGCAAGGCCTCTTCAGCCCTGTTGTGACTATGCTGTGTACATTAATATGGATATTTATAATGCAGAATATTGCATATTTGCCTATTCAGTGTTGTACTTTGTTGTCAGAAAGGACTTCTTTGGGGTATGAGAGTAACTTATCTGTAGATTAGTATGTATAAATGCAGTTTTAAGGTTGTCTTAAGACCAGTAGGCACATTTTTGAGAAGTGATAGCACACCTACATGTAAGCAAGCTGGCAGCAAAAATTACGTTTCTGCTTCCATTATTTTTTCTAACTGTGCCTAATTTTTGCATTTCCTTATAATATGGCTTGTGAAAATGAAGGTCTTAATCGATGGCACTGGAGATTACCACTAACCACAGACAATAAACAGTTTTGAAAAGAGCTGTGTGTCTGTTCTTGCAGTTCTCTCTTTCTGTAGCGACTACATTGATTTGTATGGTTTAGTTCCCAGTCTTTCTCCCACCAAGATTTTAAGTGCTGGATCCCTAGTGTATTCCTGTCAACACTAGCTATTTCCGTAATTGCCAGAATCATGTATGTAAATACCTCCGATACTGTTTCCATTTTCAGATTTCACCACACCTTCCATGCTTCTGCTTCACCTTGAAAGACTTTGCCTTTGCCTTAAAGAGGCTCTTCTAGAACTTGCAATTTCTAAGTGTATTTTGGAGGCTTTGGTGTTTCCTTCTCACCGAAGGAAAGGCTCTAGGAAGTCTCTGCCAGAAAGATATCTGTGACAGAGCTTGAAAACTGTCAGGCTCACATGTAGTGCAGTCGACTCTTAATAGCTGCCTCTTAGTCCCTCCTGCTCCATCAGAAGTGTTTTCTTTTGAGCAGTTTTGGCTTTCTCCCACATGGGCTCCGAGATCCCTCCATCTCAACTGTGAGCATGACTTGTGGCCTTGAAAATCTCCTTTGGACCAGTCAAGAAAGACTCAGTGAAGGAATATGAGCAAAAGGGATCAAATGGAGAATTAAAACTCATTTCCAACAGGGTACAGAGCAGCAGGAAGCCAGCGGTAGCTGGTGATGGCTACCAAACTGAATTAGGTTTGAACTGATTCACAAGAAATGGAGGGCTGTTTCACTTGGTTCCATGTGTCCCGATATATTTCAGTTCACAATGTAGCTACTTTGTGATCATTCTTTTTGATTTAGGACTTCTGGCATAGAGAGTTTATTTTCCAAGAGTACTGTTAAGAGGGAGCAAGAAAAATGTGAAGGAAAAATGTTTAAATAAATTATTCACCTGAAAAGTTCCGGTAGTTTTTTAGGAAGTAAATGAACCGATGCAAGGTAAATGATTAGATGTACTCATTAGGGACACATTGAATAAATAACTCCAAAGAAATCTGCAACCAGAAAAAGAATGAGTTGCACGTCTTGCTGTATTTTCCTGTTGAAGACAGCTGGATATATTTAGCAGCATCCTTTTTTAGGGAGTTTGCTGCAAATTATTTTTCTGTGAGGGAAGATTCTCTTTAAGCCTTCAACAGGTTGAGAAAGAATTGTAGGTAAAGCAGAGTTATTAGGAAGCAAATTTAAGCAGTTCAATAGAATGGATCTAGCTAACACTCAGAAAAATGTCTGTTTTAGGGAAATGACTTTATAACATTAAGCCTGGATGCGAAAAATTAGGGATATATGTTCTTTAAAAATTCTAAGTGTATTTTGCAAGTTAAAGCTGTCCGCCAAATCCAGGTAACACTGTCTCATTCTTTCATCCTGTGCATCTGGGAATGCAGGTACCTGCTCATCTTTTGGCATTTCGGAAAGCGAGGGCCTGGTGAGCCCTCTTCATGTGCTTTCTGGCAAAACTCCCCAGGCGGGTTTGTGCTTTGAAGCCCTTGTCAGGTCAAAAGTGCTTCCAGTTTGGTGGTGGTTCAGCCACCCTGCAAGCTCCCACAGCCAGTCAGTTCAGCTCGTGCTGGGTCCCCTGCCTGTCCAGGGCTGCAGCCCTGCCAGCGTGCATTTGTTTGGTCCTCCTGATGTCATCCAACGTGTGCACCTAGTTACTGGTAGCCCCAGGCTGGATTTACATGCATCAGATCTCCGTGAGTTTCCCACTGAGCCTTTCATAGCTTGAGCAGTCAGAGGGCACTGTGAGTGGAGAGGAAAGAGCCACTGCTGGGGTTACAGAGTGGAGGCAGGTGAGTGAATGAGATGGTGCCTCAGCCTCAGCCAGTCTGTTGCAGCTGGGAAGCATGGGAATCTCCCCAGCCCCAGCACAGAGCTAGAGGAGCTGCCTGCCTGCCTGCCTGCTGGGAAGAATGGCACTCTCCCCAGTGAAGGGGAGTGATGCTGAAATCCTGCTGATAGATCGGTGCCTTCATGCGCTATTAGCAGTCACTGCTTCACCGTCTTGCTTACTGTTGCTGGATGCTGTGGCCCAGCAACTGACCTCAGCCTGCCATTTAAGTATGTGCATACTGAAATACATATGTCCACTACTCTGCTGACTGTGTTTGCCAGCTTGTATTTATACTGTTTCAGAGCAGGCAAACATCAGGTATTACATATTAGCATCATGCTTACGGGAAGTGCACCCTTTACTCGTAATTTTTGGGTTTTTTGTTTTTTGTTTTTTTGATCAGGGAGTATGTTCTTTACATACTTAATATAAATCTTTACATGGTTTTACACTTGTTGAAGACCAAGTAGAGAGCACAGACTTTATCTGATGGCAACTTCTCATCGCCATGGGTGTGTCTGTACGTGTGTGTCTGGGTATATTTATGAGTATCCTGTAAGTCATATTATTTACATTTTCAAAATAAAGAGAACCCAATTAATCTGCCTTTTGTATCAATAACTGCATGTTGTTGCTTTATCCACACCCTCATGCATCACTGATGAGTCAATACAATTAACAAGTGAGAGTTTCTTAATTCTTGTTTCAAACACTTATTTACAGGGATATGTCATTCAAATGGGTTTTCTTTGTTTAATGCTGTAGACTTTTAGGTTGCTTGAACCTGTGTTTGTTCCAATCAGTTGTGATTTTACTACTTGTTTTAGTAAGAAAAATCTTCTTCAGCTCTTAAATTGGAAAGTTTGCTTGTTTGCTACCATGTGTCTTGCCATTGGAGACAATGCTGCCAGTACAAGCTCATTTTTCGTATCTGCACTGGCTGCCTACGGCATATATCAAAACTAGCTGTCATTGCTTTGATAGCATGCCTGAAATTTGGTCTGGGGCAGTGGGCCTTTTGTTTAGCTATAGCAGGATGTTTTTTACTTGCCATCATGAACAGCAAAACGTTTTCTGTAAGCCTGAGAAAGGCAGAGACCTGTTAATGCAGAGAAGGAATATGTGAAAACACACAAATATATTAACAGAGCTTGATGTAAACCTCTGAACATGATGAACTTACTATCTGGATTTGTTATGCTTGCAGGTGGGCCCCTCTTCTGATATGTGATCTACAGCGAGCTAACTCTGAATCGTACGATGACAATGTTATCACTGCCACATCTCTGGGAACCAGTTATTCATAAGTATACGGTATGTGAATGTCTGCATCTTACATTAACCATTGCTTGTTGGAACAACGCAGAAACAATAATGTGAAGGTGCTAAAAATCATTGAAGTAAATGTTAAGCCACATGTACAATCAGTTACACCGAGCTGTTCCAGCAGATGCTTATCTATTAGGCCTGGTCTGTATGCAGAATAGTGAGCTGTTTTAACTTGAAAATGTATTTATTCACAGACACTGGTAGAAACATTCTGCCAATATCTCCTTTGGATGAAGTTATTCTGGTACAGTGGTGATATGTAGATATTCAGACTGTTATTCTTTTCCTCAAGCAGGAGGGGGTGGTAACAGTAGCATGAAGGTTCTGTACTTTGACTGTATTGCTGCACATAAAGCAGTACTATTTTTGCATTTAGAAAAGGTCTTTAATTGCTTTTCTCCTTCATTCCATTTTCAGTTTCTGGTCAATCTAAATTAGATTAATTTCACACACCAGTGAATCCCTAAAGAAGTGTAAATTAACTCCATTTTACCAAACTCAGCCAGATGATGGCAGTTATTTCCTTGATGCTTAGCTTTACATCACCCACCATCTTTGACCAAGATTTCAATAGGAATTAAATCCATATATTGAGTCTTTTTTCTTCATCCTGAATAAGGAATTGGAGACTGAAACCTAGATGTAGTGAAGGGAGGTTATTTAATTTCTGGGCTACGAGGCCAGAAATGTACGATCACTGTAGTTGGCATGTTTTTCTCTTCTACTGTTCTGACTTGAAACTGTTAGCACACGTAGGTCCTGTAAAACCATGAGCAAACTGGTTTTATGAGAGTGGTTACATCATTGTTTTATGTTCTGAAGCAGTCCACAGCATACCACATAACTGTTAGCATGGAGCATCTTCATCTTATTTGTAGCCCCATTGCAGCTCCCACTGAAGCTGATGGAAAAATGTTTCTTCTTGCTGATGGCAGTTGAATTGCACTGCATGTAACACCTGAGACTTATGTTTAAGTAGGGTTCGCTGCATGGAATTTTTTCTTACTGATCAACCACTTTGTAGACAGTAAGTGTTGCAGATACAAGTGTAAAACAGAATTACAAGGAAATGGATTACTCAGATAAGCTAGAAGAGGATTCAATTATTGAAAATGCTTGTCTAGCTTCAGAAGTTATAAAGTGATGAGGAGACATGAGTGTTTACTCCAAACATATGTATCTGTTTAATGTGCTGTATTTATATATGTATTTGGAAGACAATATTTGTTGTAAATGATTTGCTCCTACATCAGTGTTGTGAGAGTTGGGAAAGGAAGATGAAAGTCTTACAGTGAGCAGAAAGGGAAAGGTCGCGCTTCAGTGATCAATTCAGTGTGTTTTGGGAGGGTAGTTCCCAACTCAGGTAACTTGTGTGCTAAATGGTGAGGAGTTTTCCAAATCTGGCTCTTGTCTGGATCAGTACGAAGAGAAGCTCCTGCAGGCTATATCTCCCACTGAAGTGAGCAAGCATTCATCCTGCTTTGCTGGACTGGCCTGTGCAGCCACCCTCAGTAACTGCTGCTGGCCAAATACCATTAACATTACCTTTTGCAGACTTCTCTGCATTTGTTCCAATGTCTCCTCTATCTGTGTCTAAGCACCTTTTCATGAAGGCTGTACAAATAATAATAACCTCTGTTGCTCGTGTTCTTCTGAGTGGATGAATTTTTGAACATTCAGAATTGGTTTTGATATACGTTTTTGTAAGTAAGTTGGTTTGGTGTGTGTGAGCACTGGTAATGGAAAGCTGGTTTGAAGAGAATGAGTTTTGTGTTCAGCAGGGGCAGAGGTCTGGAAAGGACCCAGCAGGCCAGCTGGTCTGCCTTCCTGCCACCGCAGCTATCTCGTCACAAAAAGCATGACTGCGTCTTGGTTGACATTTTTGCTTTTTGATGGAATGTGGCTTTTCACCGGTGGAGGGGACCTGTCAGAGAGCCAAGCGCAGGTGGCAGGGAGAGGCGGTTGGTTGAGTGGTGACCCCTTGCAGCTCTCTGTGTTCCCTGGGCACAAAGAGCAACCTGCCATCTCGCTGCCGTGCTTTTAATGAGCTGTAGAGCAAGGGATAGTGTGTCTCACACTTTGTGAGGCTTCTTCTGATACACATTAATAACCTTCATGGATTTGCCATCTACCCAAATCAAAATGAAATTTCCTTTGACTCCTGAACGTAGGAGTGAGAGGAAAGCAAAGGTTTTTGTGTTTGTTTTTCCTTTTGGGTGTTATTTTAGTTTTCCTCTTTTGCCAGTTCTCATACAGCATTACAAACATTTCAGGAAACTAATCTGCAGGAGCACAGCTCATAAAGGCTCATCCTGCCGGAGGACGAGGCTCTATTTATTACCAAAAAGCTTCAGAGGCAGTCGCAGCTGAAAAGATTATACACTTGCACAGGAAATTAAATTTGATGTAATAAGGTGAAAGAATGACAAAATGGAAAGGGCATATATAATATATTTGTGATTATTAAGTGGTAGAAAAGTGAAAACTTGAGAGCCAATAAAGTGCTTGTACTTTGGATATGGATACAAAATTCCCAACAGTTAAAAATTTGGCTGTCCACTTTCCTCTGCCCTCTCTCGGTGCTGTTATCTCAGTGGGGAAAATCATTAACATCTTGTAAAATCATGTGAACTTTTGAGCATGTGAGATTATAAAATGTTTAAAACAAGTTTCAGAGCAGTCCTATGGAGTCCAGTTAGGTTGCATTCTTCAGCAGAAGGTGCATACGTGACACCAGACTGGGAATGAGAAGCAAGAGCTTCCTTCTTTGCTTTATCCTTCCACATGGGTGTGCAGTGCTGACAGAGGAGGAGGCCTTCCTACCCCATCTGCCTGCACTCCTCTCCGAAACACAGTGTGGTGCTTGCACTGGACGTGGTGGATGAAGTGCCATCCCTGCCCTAGCCACCAGCCTCTGGTGGCAGGTGCGGTCAGGCTGGGGACACACTGGGGGCCAGTGAGGTGACACACATTCTGAAGAGATCTCTTTTGTTCCGAGGTCCTTGCAGCTTGTCTGAGGTGCAAGGAGATGATGTGTCCTCTCTTCTTTTCCAACTCAGGGTCAGCATAGGCACTGTGATGAGCCGGGCTTTCTCCCAGCCAGGTGCTTCATGGCAAAATGTAGGTTTTCTTTCAAAGAGGACAGTAATAACTTGCAGCGTTTTAATAATTTTTCCTATAAAATATTGTTACCTGCAGTTGGAAAGAATAAGCAGGACTCTGGCAGATTTAACTTTATTAACCATCATAAATCCTTTCCCTTTTGACTGTAATCAGTCCCTGGAGTCCTTTTAATGCTCTTGACATTGCACTAGCTTTTCATCACAGCACAATATACATTTTCCTGTAACTAGAAAACTGATGGTGGGAGCCTTACGTAAACCTGAGGTAATGGATGCAGCAATGGGGATGTGCAACTGTCAGAGGGAGGAGGAGAGGGAGCTGATTCTGCCAGCACAGCTTTTCCTTCTGTGGAGGGCAGGGGAGGGGACTTGAAGGCGCAGGCGGCTGTAGGGTCTAGCATGCACCCGCTAGTGCCTGGGGACAGGGACCAGCTGTTTTGCTTTGGTCCAGACAGAGAGACAGCAGTGCTTTTCTGTCTTCTGCTGGTGAGTGGGGGGATGCCGGGGGGCAAGCCCTGTCTCAGAAAGCCCGTCTGTGAGCAGCCCTCAATCCATGTCCCCAGGACAGTGAGCTGCCAGACCTCACTGGCAACCAACAGGCTGACCCAGCCATTGGGAGCTGCTGGCCAGGAGGAGGTTGCCTGTGGCTTAGGGACCAGGCAGACCTGCTCGGATGGAGGTGCTGGGTGAATGGATCTTTTCTGTGACAGGAACAGCGCTAAAAGGAAGGAGTGTTACCAGGTGGTCGAGGGGCAGGCACCTAAGCAACAAATGCCGCCTTCATAAAGTAACTACCTCGGTTATTGCTTTTCTGTCCAGCCTGCACACAAAATCCTCCGGAAAGCGAGAGGGGAATTCCCTGGTTGGTAGTCTGTCTGTCTCTCTGCTGTCCAGGAATTCATGGGATGGAAAAGGCATCCCAAGAATCTGCCCCCATGTGCAGGGAAGCTAAATTCCCTCTTGTTTTTCCGTATACACAAGTCAGCAAGTTTCTTCAGCAAATGCTTTAATTTTAAGCTTAATACTATGCAAATATTTAACTTTGGACAAAAAGCCTCAAGCTGGCTTCAGACCACAGACTGGCTTCCAGCTGTTCCTGCAGGTACAGATCCAATGTTTACATACACGAATGAGTATTTGTTTATTTATTATGGTAATCTTTTTATAATGAACCTGGATATTTGTGTACCCTGGTATTGCTTTGAACATAAAAATCTCTGTATTTGCAATGTGTGTACAGCCATTTTCAGAAGCTTTGGCAAAAAACTCAGACCTGCTGGAAATAATCACCGTGGGCTGCATTTTTAGGTGACGGAGTTCTACTGACTAATTTTCTCTGTAACTGAAGTGTCCGGAGCTGTGCTCACCATCGAAAGCCCATCAGCCTAGGTTATGTAAAAGAGGTATGGAAAGATCCGGTGCCTGCTACAGGAGCTTTACACTGTAATTTGTTTGTTTGGATGAATGGGTATAAAATCATATTCAGAAGGAGTGTCAAGAGCGTTAGTGATAAAGATTGTAACTAGGTTTCAAAAATCAGCTGAAGTGCTATCTTGATATATAATACTTTGCTGTATCACCATATATTTCATATATGTGTGTGTTCTCCAGCCCTCATCTCAGCTGCTGCATGCCTGCAAGCAGCCACTTTTTAAAAAGGGAAAGTCCATAGTCTCTTGGACCTTCTATAGTGTCTTCAGTATGTGAGCTATTGACTTCATGAAGACGAGAATAGCTATGTCAAATGTGTTCCATTTGCATGTGGCAAGATGGAAAAAGCGAACTCTGTGTGAAGATGAGCAGACAAGAAAGACACCAAATGCCTTAAAATACTAAAGGAGTTAATGCTATGCAGTGATTTTGCTTCTGTTATAGGAAGTGTAAGAACAGTATGCTTCCTGGCGTACATCTCCATCTAAACTGCAAAGGTTTCAATTCCATGGCAACACGAAGAGCCCAATTGTGCTGAAGGTGTATGTATTAATGCATTCAGAGTGAGGGGTTGGGAGTGAGCTGGGAAAAGATATAACATGCCAAACGTTTCCCATTTATGTATTTATATACAAAGTAAAGCCTTTGTTCATAGAAAATCAGAACCGATGTGAATACACCTCTGCACCCCCCTAATTCTTCCTGACTCTTTTTTACATGGGTTTTTCTCAGGCAAAAAGCAAATGAAGAGGTTGGGTTTGGATGGTTTTTTATTTTTTATTCTATTTTATAGGACTGTGAGTGCAGCAGCACTTGAATGTTGCAAGAGGAATGCTGTTAATTCCTGAGACTGTTGTATATATCCCTGGAGAGAATGACTGGAGGGGGAGTATTTTTTCCGAGATGTACTGCTTAACAGAGCAGAGAGAAGCAGAGTTTGAGGGGTTTGATTATTATTGTTTTCCTTGATCTTTTTGATCTGCCTTCTTTCTGCCTTTCTCAAAATCCACCTCAAGTTTCCCCCACCTCTCATGGCTGAGGAGCAGGAAACAAGACTGAGCTCTGTTTCCTGACATCCAAAGAAATATAAAAGTACAAGGAAACAGTGTATTTTGTTTTGCCAGCCGACTCGGATTCTCAGACCTGCACTGGGAAGGCACCTGCTCCCAGGCAGGTCAGGAGTCACCCCCTAGGCAATTGGCCAGGGAATAACCAAGAGCTGATCATTATATGAATTTTTTGGCTGTGTGAATGCAGGATGGGAGATGGTGACAAATGTATTTTGCTCTGGGTGAAGAACTGCCTAAGGTGAAGTTCAGTGTCAATGCTGGTTCTGCCAGCTGTGCTGATGGGGAGATGAATTGGAGGTTTCCAAAGTTTAAAGTCAGACTGGGCAGTGGGTGAACCTCCAGATGTTGGTATTTCTGAGGCTAACAGCAGTGCTAATCTGGTATGGTAAAGCTGACAGAAGCTGGCAAGTTGAGCTGGATTTACAGCTGCTCTGCATTGCTGGAACAGGCAAAGGAGCCAGAGCATATCAGTGGATCTGGCCTATAGATTTCAGCAAGGTTTCTCTGTTTAACTGGGAGAGAATATAGCTCTGCAGTTGGAAGTTGGTCAACTGCTCTCTTGCTGTGCCAGAAGGAATAAAATCCGTCTCTCTCTCTTATCTGCATCCTTTTTTTCTTTTTTTGACTAGCAACAGGATTTTTTTTTTTTTTTCCCCTTGAAAACAGGACTTGCTTTCATTGAAGTGGGAATCCTAACTTTGAGATTCTAGTTGGGGGAGATTTGTCCTTGTTCAGGAGACCAGTGCAACATGGGTAAATCTTTTCTAAGGAAATAAATGGAATTGAAATGATTAAATGACCCTGTCTTGGTATTATACAAAGGGGTGGGTTTCACCCTCAGGGCAGCAGAACTGCAAAGAAAAAAGGTGTCATTTTTAATCAGCCACTTTCTGAGGGTGAGCAGCACTGGTAAGCCTGAGCCACTTGCTAATGCTGCATTTGATGCTCTCCCAAATTTGTTGTCATTGTGGCTTCTAGTTTCTGCACCTCCCCCAGAACAAAAAAACAGACATAGCTCATTAAATACTAGCATATGCTTCCCAAATCATGTGGCACCTTCATTTTCCTGACTTTTGACAAAGGGACTGTGCATACAACCCTGAATGAAGTGTAGTACGGGGAGATGAAGGATTCCTCTGTAGGTGTTCCGACCTGGCATAACCCTCCAAACAGGAGAGCTGCTCTTTGCCAGCACCTTCCCAGTGGAGCACCTCATTCAGCTTGGCAGGAAGGATGAAGAGAAAGCACAAAGAGGAGCATCAAAGAAAGGAGGAGGAGAGAAATCAAGGACAGGAAGAGTGAGGAAACAGAGCAAAGGCAGAAGGGCGAGCAGAGAAACAACAGGGGGCTGGGAAGAGCACAACACAGGAAAGAGATGATGCTCTGGTCCCTGTGAGGGAAAAGTTGTTTTTAGATTAGTGTAGACCAAAAAAAAAAAAAAAGGAAGGCCAGAGAATTAAAATACATGAAGTGGGAAAGGAGGGTATCACAGTGATGGGGGGGGGGGGGGCAGGGGGGGATGCTATTGACATGAACAGAAAAATACAGAAAGCGCACAGATTAATTTCATACACTGGTCCATATGATTTTGAATAGTAGCTGCCAAGTTTATAGCATCAAAAGCTTGTGACTTTCTCCATGTGGAGATTTTGAGGGCCAGTGGGGAGCAGTTGGGGTGCATTGTGCGGCTGCTGCAGGTACCAGAGTGGGTGGTTGGAGGCAGAGATTTTCTGTGTGCTTTGACTGGAAGCCTAAAGCCGGTATGAATATACCTGAGGAAAACTGCTCATCCTGCATTTGAAGACTGGCAGTCAGGAAGATGTGTCTGGCTCTCTCCAAGGGTATCTGAGGAAGGCCTGTTGCAATTCCAGTGGGAATAAGGGCTCCCTCTAGATCGCTCTTCTTCCGCTTGTTCAAGCTATCTAGGCTACCAGAAATAAACAGCTGAATGGAGTTCTGGCTGTGAAAAGAAGCTTTTGAATGAATGGTACATCAAATAATGAAAGTCTTCTTTCCGCCTCCTCTCCACCTACCTTGTTCCTAAACATTAACATTGCATGTCACTTGAGCTAAGTTCAGTGTCAGACTCACCAGATACTGCTGAAAAATACACCCCTCTTTTGTGGCAAGCTGGAGATGATGAGAGGCTTGTGGTGTTTTTCCTTTTCAATCTCTGCTTTGCTGGGAGCAGCTGCTAAGGCTGCGTGAAGCTGCCTCCTTCCCACTCTCCTAAACTTCACTCCTAAAAATGCTTCTTCCTCAATGGCTTTGCCACTTCTCTGAAGGTGGCATGGCTTGGCCTACTTCGGTCAGTCATTTGTGAGGGAATGTTTTCTCAGACTGTGGTGACTTCATCATGACAGGAGGCTGAAGAAGATTGCTGTGGAACAAGTCGTGGGCACTGCTAGCTGATGCCATTTGTGCCATTTGGAAATCATTACTTAAGCATGAAAGAGAAGAAAAGGATCAGGAACGATGAGATTTAAGCCCTGCCCGAAGCCCCAAACCTCCAAATGATTTCTGGCATTTCTGCTTCTTGTTTTCGAAACATTTGAGCTGTACTTGTGGTAGATTTTTAAACTTTATTCCAAAATTGTATGGGTGAGAAATACCCTTTCTCTAAAATAGGTTGCTTTGTGGGAAGTGGCACCAGCATGTGTTCTCCCTGGACTTCTCACCCACCTCCTTCATGTCACTGCCAGCACTCCCTAGGTTGCCGTGCAACACCTGAGGGCTGAGTGTGGGACATTGCTCTGGCTTTCCTCCTCAGAGCCAGCTACCAGTTTTCTCTAGATTTGTGACAATGTAATCAAGGAAATATAGTGAAATTTGTTGTCTAAGAGGGAAGATACAAATGTGTGCAGAGGTGGAGAAATGTGCATTCCAATAGTGGAGAAGAAGAATGGTTCTCATGGTCATGTCTGTGGTATGTGGTAGTGGTATATGCAGTATGTGGTAGTATTTATGATAAAGGTGAATGCTTTTATGGTAAAAACATGGGGATCTGAGCTTACCTAATAATAATTTTTCCTCCTATAAAGAAAACAAGCGGCGAAGTGGCACAAGAAGGAAATGGCGAAAACAAACCTTTTGACAGTGAGCAGAGTCTCACTGCCATTGGTGGAGTAAGTAGGGACGCTCATTTATTGCACTAATGTTATGCAGAGATGTGCTGATACTTGCTTATTTTGATTAGCACTGAGAAACAGAAGCAAAAAATTGAACGTGGCTTTGGGATGCTGTAGTACAAGGCTGAATCACCTGAAATTGAAGCCCATTCGAGGTCGAAATATGATGCGTGATGTTTGTCTAACCCCAGATTTCTCAACCTGTATCTGAATTTCTCAGCTGTTAGAAAAAAATCACCCTTTTCACAGAGGTTTTTTTCTCTTCCCTTGCCTTGGTGTCCAGTCCAGCAATGAGGAATCAGATTTAACCCTCAGTGTTTGTTTCAGGCCCTGTGAGTTCTTTTGCGGCAGTAAAACAATTATATTTGATAGACGCACTAGTTGTTTGCTAATTTGTTTGTAATCAGTTTTCCAAGAGGTTGCTTTGATGTGGGAGGAACTGAATTCTTTGGGTGCAAATGCTTGTTGCTGACTCTCTTCTTAGTCATTAAGAGGTGTTTTTCACATTAAGGTGCCTTTACTTTAAAGGGAAAATGTCAAGCATCTTCTGATACCAGACGTACGAAATGTGTGGTTGCCAAAACAGAAACTGTTTGCTAAGGAGCAGCATGTGAGGGAAGGAACAGCTAAGACCAGCCCAAGCCTTTGCTGGCCTACCAGGGAGAGGCCAAACAGCCCCCTGTCTCCTCTGGCTGCACTGCTGCTTGCAGCCCGGAGGACCTGAGACCCCATGGGTGCTGGTTGCTGCTACTGACCTACATCCCTGCTGATATGCCTCTATGCTGAAGATGTCACCATTCTTTTTAAAAGAAAACAGAAGAAAAGTAGAAAAGAAGTGTCTTCTTTTTTTTTTTTTTGAATTCCCTTGCCATCTTTTTATATTTTCCCACTGCAGCTCTTTTAAGGCTTTGTATAGATTAGTTTTGGAAACTGGGGAACCAGGAGGAGGGATGAAATTTGGGGGAGTTAACTGCAGTAGAAGTAGAAAGCTCTTTCCCTCAGTGTGCTCTTTCATCCCTCTCCTTTCTTCTCATGACCTCCGTGGTCTGATCCCCATTTCATTGCTTGTTCCAGGGCAAACCATAGGCATTGCTCTTTGTGCCCAGTGGGTGATCTCTTCCCGCACGGAAGCATGCCAGTTTTGCAGGCTGTACTCACTGCTTCTTCCCTACAGTGGACATAGTTTCTCTTCTGCTTTTCTGGGTCAGCCACTTGGCCAAGAAGTGGTAGGTGGTCAAGCAGAGTTTTGAGAGCTGTGACATACTGGTAGCACTTCAGAGGTTAAGTGCCTTACGGTAAGTTGTATGCAGAGAAGAATGCATTTCCTCTTATTTTCTCAGTGGGGCAGCCCCATCAAGGTAGTTGGCTCTTTCTTGAAACGTTGGCATGGTTTTGCATCAGAAAATGTTGCATGCAAAGTTACCAAACTTTGCAAAAAAACACGATTTTTTTTAGAAGACTGGAAGACAATGGCTGAAGACTGACCTAGCGGTGAGACTTGGAGCTCATCTTTTGACTCTGGGACATAGGGTAGGTCTTGGTGAGCCTGGATCCTCAAACCGTCTGAGCTCTTCTGCACGGAGATGGTCATTTTGCATCATGCATTTTGAATGCAAAAATATAAGGAGAAATTTTCTGTGAAGGAGCACCCAAAAAGCTGTTTTTTTTTCTGTGTAGGTTTTCTAAAATCACCAGTGCATAGAAAGACATTGACCATGCAGTAGGTCAGGCTGCCCTTTTGATAACTGAGGCAGTGTTCGGATAATTGAGATTCCTGTCATTGCCTGTGAAAATTTGCTGATGTTTACACTTCTGTCAAGCACTGAAGTCACACCATCATATTTATTGTGGGATCTTGCAATGGATTTTAAAATAGATCAATATCAGAGCACACAGTGAGAATTTTCCTCATTTTTTCTATGGCTATGAAAATGCCTAAATTGCAGTATAGTGCAGTAAATGTTAAACATTAAAAGCTGGTTTTGTGTGTACTGATAAGAGTAGATTGGTAGAGCACGAAGTAACTTGATTTTGGTTGGTAAAGGTGATAGGAGTATGGTGGAAGTCAAAGCAGAGGAGGATTATAGACTCAAAGCATCTTTGAATGGGTTTGGGTCAGCAACATAACAAGAAGCAATAAACCTAACTTAAAAAAAACCCCATGAGGCAGATGATTCTGTACAAGAAGCTCCACAACTGATGGAAGAAGTCAGCCAAATATAGAGGGAATGAAATCAAGAGAACATGAAGTACTGTCTTGAAACTACCATGCTATGGCAGAGATCAATTAAAATGTGCAGAGTGGTTATGCAAAATGTTCACTGTAGGGAAGTCGCTGTTTCCCATAGATTCTAGGAAGGAGTGCTGGCACACTGCCGGCAGGGATTTATTTTCACCCGGCCCTGGTGCTTGTGGCTGGCACTCAATGAAATCTTCCAGGGTAAATTATTTATTTAATTAAGAATGGCCACAGTTGCACCGAGAGACTGGCAGCACAGCAGCAGGAAATCTGTTAGGGATTAAGTCTCACTTCTTGCAGATAGCCTGCTTATGTATACTATAAATAACCAAAATCATAGACAAGTGTATGTTGGCATTTTTTTTAATCTTATCAACAGCAGTTCATAATACTGAATGCAGTGTATGTATTGGTGTGTGGTGTAGTCCTTTTACTTTCTTAATTAACTAGCCCATAGGCTTGTGCAGCAAGCTAAGACATCAGATTGTTGCTATCTGAACTTCCGAACTTTTCAGTTCAGAGAAGGAAAGAAAAGTTCAGTTCAGGAAAGGAGATGTCAGTAAGAGAAGAGTCAAATTTACAAGTGCGTAAGCATGAACAACCCAAAAACTTTCATTTCAGTAGGCATTCCATAAAAGTGAAGAGAGAAATCCCCCTCTTCTGCCAACTAGGCAACATAATGCTTTCTTCTTAGTTTAACATATTCCAGAGATAACAGTTATAGCTGTTGGTTTGAGGGAGTCCCAGGAAGATAGGAATTTGAGTATAACTAATGAATCTGTCATTCCAGGAGAAATCCCTGGAGTGTCTCTACCACATTCCATGTTGTTCTAAGTATTGCTTTTTTTTCTTTCTTTTTTTTTTTTTTTAAGGTGAGGCAGTGTGATTTAGTAATTGTGCTTTTATCAATAAATCAGATTTTGAAAAATTCAGTCTGAGCTTGACCCTTGCTTTCTTTCCGTGATTGTTAAGTATTAAGAAAAAGTCTTGCAAGAGGAAAAGGAAAGCACTTGGGGATTTATGCTGTGTAGTTTGGCGTTAAGGAAGAACATTGGCAAAGGTTTTGAAATATACCAGAAATGTGCAGCTTTTAAACATTGGACTTTCGGGTTTTTGAACTGCTGAATAAGCAAATCATCACAGAGCTAAATTCACCTGCCGGGGGCAAGTTCCCCTTTCGGTGGGGGCCAGCAGGCAGGCTGCCAGCAGCTAAGGTGGGGCTCTCTCCTTTGCATGGGGTGGTTTTGACCTTCCGTGCTCCTCCACCTGCATTTCCTCTTCAGTCCTGCTGGCTGTCTGATGGTCCTTGCTGAAGCTGTTGGCAGCAATGTCTGAAACACCCCTCCACTTTGACAGGTTGGCTTTTCTGCCTCCAGTGCTGCCAAAACTTGGAATGAATGGACGGCTGGGGTTTGAGGAAGGGTTTCCCACTCTCCTGGCTCTGGCTTCATGTGCTGGAGGGGCTGCTCTTGCTACCTGTCCTCTGCAGCCATCTGCCTGAGCCCATGCTAGGCTTGTTTGGCAGCTTGCTTGGGCTGGCTGAGGGTTTCTGATGGGTTAGCACCTTAGACTGGTTCCTCATGGACACAAACTCTAGAGCTGGCTCCTAAGTGTGGTACACCACACCTGAGCTTGGAGGACGTGGTCCTTGAATACTGATAAGCTTTCTTGGGCACCTCTTCCCTCCAGGTCTTTATCCCATGGTACTCTACAAAGCACATCCCTGAAGAGGCCCAAGTCTGCTCTCCTGAAGTCCAGGGTAGCGAGTTTGCTGTGTGCACTCCTCACTGCCTTAAGGACCTTGAACTCCACCATTTCATGGTCACTGCAGCCAAGGCTGCCCTCAAGCATTACATTCTCCACCAGCCCCTCCCTGTTGGTGAAGACAGGGTCCAGCATAGCCCCTCTCCTCATTGGTTCCTCTATTGCTTGGAGAAGGAAGTTACCATCAGTGCATTCCAGGAACCTCCTAGATTTCTTGTGCCTTGCTGTGTTGTCTCTCCAACAGATACTGGGGGGTGGTTGAAGTTTCCTATGAGGCTACACCTATCTGTATATAGAGGGCCTCATCCACTAGGTCTTCTTGGTTCAGTGGCCTGTAGCAGACCACTATAATGTCGCCTGTCTCTGCCCTTTTTTTAATCCTGACTCATAGGCTCTCAGTCAAATCCTCATCCAACCCCACGCAGAGCTCTGCACATGCCAGCTGATAGCTGACATAGTGATACCCCCTCCTTGTCTCCCCTGCCTGTCCTTCCTGAAGGGCCTATATACTTTGATTCCAGCACTCCATTCACAGGAGCTGTCCCACCATGTCTCCATGTTGCCAATAAGACATAGCCATGCAGGTGTGCACACATCTCTAATTTCTCTTTTTTATTCCACATGCTAAGTGTGTTTGCATAGAGGCATTTCAGTTGGGTCCTTGATGAAGCTGGATTACTTAGGAAAGATGTTGAACAGTATCAGTCCCGATATGGACCTCTGGGGGGTGGGGGGGGGTCACTTGATAATGATCTGCATTTGGACATGAGCTGTTGACTGCAACTCTCTTGATATGGCCATCCAGCCAATTCCTTATCTATTGAATAGTCCATCTCTCAAATCCCTATCTCTGCAATGTAGAGAGACAGTGATGTCATGTGAGGTTGTGTTAAAGACCTTATAGAAATCAAGGTAGATGACATCATTTTTCCTTGTCCACCAATGCAGTAAGTGTAGAATAATACATGTAATAAACCTGTCATGTTTTGATAGTTAACTTTATTTGATCCCTTCAAGTCAAGTGGCATACACAGGATGTAAACAGACTGCTGAGATTACTATTATTCTAAAAATACTTTTAAAAAATTTTGGTAAAAAGCATATATCAAAAGTATTTTTGATTAATATATTGGAATAGGAATGTATGTTTTCCTCAATTTACACTTACTCAGCTGTAAGTGAGCTAGTTATTTAACAGACTCAAACTGGTAAAGTGAAACGAAGAACTCTCAGATCCTTTTGCTGCAGCTGTGGAAGAGGCTATTGCTATCAAATGCTAATCTCTTATTTCAGGAAGTTGTTTTTTACATTAAATAACTAAAACACAAGCATAACTCCCACCACTAGCACCCTTTGTTACTCATCTTAGATTCTTTCAGGGGTGTTTGCATGCAAAAGGAAGTAGCAGGTTCCTGCTTCCAAACAGAAAAAAATCATCATGTAGTCTTAGAAGCCTCTTCTAATATTTTAATTTTACTTTTCAGTTATAATCAATATTACCTGTTTTGCCATTGCTGGCACTGGGAGAAAAGCCCTAAGAGGTTGATGTGCAGGCAGAATGAGAATAGCATGACTATTTTTATGTTTCTGACATCAGTGTCCTGGTTTATCTAACGTTGTATGACACAGCGACTAAATGTTCCATACTATTCCATCCTCAGCGAGCCACATACCTTTTTCTAATATTGCCCCTTGTTTCCAAAGTTGTAGAAACTTTAAAAATATAATTTGCTAATTTGGGGTGTTCTCTTACTGTCTGGAAAACCAATAGTCTCTTTACTTTCCATAAACAATATTCCTACACTACAGTAGTGTATATTCCTGACTAGATATCTTGAGTCAGTAAGAGATAATTTATCAACTTCCTACTTCAAATATGGCATTTTAAAAACTATCATGAAGCTTTGTTATGACAGGACATATCTGCACTCTTTTATACTTATTTAGATGGGTATATTTAGTTACCGTCAAGATTCCTGTTCTGTCCTGTTTTCATTATATTTACCGTTTTCAGTCTATTTTCTGTTTTGAAAAGCAATACATTTGCACTGGGAACAGTAGAGGCTGCTCCTCCTAGCAGATCCTCATTTTTCCACATCTCTTTTTACTCAGTATTTTGCCATCTTCATGGCCCATCTGTCACATTCCCACATCTGTACCTATTCTGTACAAGGGTTTGCTGGGTTCCTTTATGTTTCAAGAAAACAGGCTTTGGAAAAGTCTGTTTCCTTCCAGAAGCAGTTGCCCAAACCAGCCTTGTGCTAGGGCTCTTGTATGAGAACTGACAGAACTGACAGCTGCTTGGAAGGAAAAAAAAAGAAAAAGAAAGAGGAAAAGTGAACTATGCCAAAAATTTCACTTTCCACATGGAGTAAAATGCCTGTTTTACGTGAACTATTCCTTTTGACTATTCCTTGTTCAACCAGCCCCTTGGTCTTTTAATAATGTAGAGATTTGGACTGCATCCCCTTAATGAGTACTGACTAAGCCTGTTGTGTCCTTTCCCAGGCAGCATGTGTGAAGGTAGAGTTAGCTAAATGTTCTAGTAAGGTGCTAGAGAAAGGGAGCCCCAGGTCCCTTCCAAATGCCTGGTCACTGTGATTAACCCTTTCTCTGTTTCAACAGGCAACTGGTATATGGGAATTTAACTTCCCAAGTGTTTGAGGAGTTACTGCTTTGCAACTGCTGTTCAGACACAGAAATAAGAGAGTGTATTCTGCAGCTTTCCTTTTCCCAGTCAAGGTAAAAACAGACCTTTTGAGAATTACAAATGCAGCCCTCAAATTTAGTCAGTGTCACAGTGTTTACGTTGAGCTTCAGATCATGGTCTCCCTTATATGTTTACTTTGATTAATGGTTGATAGTGTGCTATGGACCTCTCTGTGGCTTTGACTAAATGCACAGAGACATCCAGCTCCAGCCAGCCTGTGCTTCCTGCAGCTGGGCAAGGAGGAAGAGAACAGAGCTTTAACCCTGCTTTCCACACGTTCTCCCCACCTCTCATGTCCTTGGAGTGGCCAGCGCCCACCGGTGTGACTCAGAGCAGGCGCACCTGCTGGTGGAGTTGCCAAAGAGCTGTCCTGGCAACTTCATGTTGCTCCTCCCTTGGTGCTGGGGTCACCAGAGGCACAGTGTCTCCTGGGGTGGCTCTTCATCAGCAGGGATTTCCCTGTAGACGGGGGGATCTTCTGCTTGAACACCAATTCATTGGCCTCACCTCTCACACTAGAGGCAGTGTTCAGGGTATGCGTTAGCATCTCTGACTCATGGCTTTTACACATTTGAAGATGCAGCAGTGGTCCAGGCATGTCCCTGGTGTGGTGATGGGGCTGTGTGTCTCAGTCATTCCCAATACAGCCTTTGTGGAGAGGGGCTGCAGGGAGAGGGGACAGGAGCACAGTGGGTGGAGTAGGAATGTCAGAGTGAAAGAAGCAAGCTCATTCCACTCAGGCTTCCGTGATGGCAAAAGGGCGGTCCCAGGCTGCAAGTTGTGAAACTGTCTGATCCATCACTGACTAATGTTACATGAATTTCAGAATGTGTGGCAAAACATAATATATGGCTTATAAGCGGTTTAAAGGTGGTTGCAAGGCGTCCCTGCCCATGGCAGGGGGGTTGGAACTTGATGATCTTAAGGTCCTTTGCAACCCTAACTATTCTATGATTCTGTGGGGTGAGGGGGATTATGATACTTCTGAATAGGTGAGGGGCTTTGTGTATTGCATGTATTTTCCCATGGAATTTGCAAACTTGCTACAAAGTATATTTAGGCACTTCCCAGGTTCTTGGTGATGTGGTATTGCCCACATTTACACCTCTCCTGTTTTTCATGGCACTTGTGTTATTCTAAGAGGTCCTACAGTTGAGAGCACATGGGGATTGGAATGTTTTGACTCCCACATCTTCTGTAGGAAGCAAATTGTTTTATTCCAGGGCGTTGCGTTGAGTAGGCACCAGTGAAAGATCCAGGAATGGAGGAAGAAGAAAAGAGAGGCTAGTGCCAGGTGTCTGCAGCAAATTGGTTGGGATAATCAGCTAGAGGGCACCAATGAATGTTTCTTCTTCAGGCTGTTAAATTAGGCCATGTGGACTGCCAGCATATGTAGATGCATGAGAGAAATGTGAGGGCTTTGCAAAAGCAGTTCTTCTAAAAATAATTTTGGTGTTATTTTTGATAATGTTATCACAGATGAAGAAAATGAGGTAGATATTTGTAGTCTGGGACATTTCTTTCTCCTGCTTTACAGGGTAAACACTATAAATCCTTGAGTGTTTGTTTGGCTAGGTAATGCTTTCCAAAAGTATGTCAATGAAGTAGGCATCGGAATCACAAAATACTTTCCTATATTTAGATTTTAAATATGCACTAGAAAGTCATTAACTTTTAGACTCCTAAGCACCAAAATTGCTTCAGAAAAGGGGATTGGAGGTTAAACTCAGTTAATTAAAAAACCCTAAGATTTTAGTATTACCAAAGATGCACAGTCAGTGTTTCGCCGTCAGCAGTTTTAGTTGTCGCACTTACAGCCTACTAAGTCTGGTTGCTGGGAGGGCATGCAAAGGCTCCTGAAACTGTTGAAGGGGGCAGTGTAGTGAGTTTACTGGCTCACTGGTTAATTTAGGGGATTTTGGTTTAAGCTTCATATGAATGCCAAAAAAAAACCAATCCAGTTGCACAGAATCATGGAGCAGTTTAGGCTAGAAAGTGTTTCCGTGGGTCATCTTTCTAGCCTCTGCTTGAAGCAGGTATATGGTACATAGTTTTGCATGTCATTGATAACTTGCTTTTACATAGTTTTGATTTATGTGAGAAAGATTAACTATTCAGGTCTTTTTTTTAGTAGTGAAGAGGCAATTGCCAAAGAGGGGTAAAAATGAAGCCAGAATTATTTTGCAAAGAAGTTTATCCAGACAGCGTTGAAGCATCACTGAAATATCCCGCACCGTTTCACATACATTTATAAGTTTTTTTAAGAGCATACATTTCTCTTGGGTGGCACAAAGGACTCAGTTTAAACATTTGTGAATCAATTTTAAATTGTTCCTTTCATTGCTGGCTAATAATCAGAAGGAATTGGTAAATAGTAAAAGCAAAGGCTATACAGCGTTTTATATAGCCAGTGGTTCTGTTTAGACTTAATCCCTATAATGCAGTATTAAAATTTACAAAACAGCTTGTAATTGCAGTAGCTTATTTAAACCAGCTATTTGTGGTTATGTCTGCTGAGGAACTTAAACTTCAACGTTCCCTAGCCATCTAATAGCAGCAAATTGACTGCGGGTCTCTTGTAAGAATATCTAAATGTAGGCTGTTGAATAATCCCTTTGGGGGCCCTGTAACTATTTTTGTGCCTGGATATGCGTCATCAGTGGGTATTTTCTCTGGTGACTAGCTTACATCAGTAGGTCTCCTACCATACACTCTATCAGTGAGTGACTTATGATTGATGGGAGTCACGGCTGCTGTTTAGCTTTTATCTGTGACCTCAAATAATGGACAACAGGAATTTCCAGGCTGTTAAATTCCTTGAATGACTGAAGGCACGGGATGTTTCTGCTGATAAATGCAGGTAGTACAGAGATACTCAGTGTTCATCGGGGGCTGAGGCGGGGAGGAAGGAGAGGGGGGTTCCTCGGCTGCAAGGCGGTGAATCCGGCTCCGACGTGTAGCCGTGCGGCACGCTTCCCAGCGTCTGGAGAAGCAGCTGCGCCGGAGCAATGCCGAGCGACCGTGATGCTCTGATGAACTCTCCCGAGCTCTCCAGCCATACGTGTCTGCCGGTGGCAGTGGCATTTCAGTGTGTTCAAGTGGCTGATCTGTAAGGTAGTTTGTCAGTCTGCGTTGTCCCAGGGAGGCGCAGTTTGCAGCTCCGTGGAGGGAAGTGCTGTGGCATTTTCAGCTGCAGCCTGGTTGGTTTTTTAACCCTTTTTGTTACTGCCGATAGGCAGTGAGCGGATCTGATGGGGTGCTTAACCCAGGTGCTATCTGGACTAAATCTGAAAGTGCAGTAGGTTGCGCGGTTTTAAGGTTAAGTCGGCCTGCCACAGTGACCCACTGAGCATGTGGTCATAGTTCATTGCCTGGTGTTCAGTACTTTGTAGTATGAAAATAAGTACTGCAGATACTAAGGTATCCCCTCTTTCTCCTTTAACTGTGTCTTTCTCTCAGAAGCTGGCATGCAAAATGGGGCTGCAAGACAGCTACAATATTTTTGTGAGTGCAACCTGTGATGAGCCCTGCAGTGAGGCACTTTGTCATTTCTTGGTCTTTCCCCCCTATTCTTTCTATCTCTCCTGGGCTCAGTTGCTTTGATACATCTGTGATAGGAAACAGGTCAGCTCTCTCGTGAACTCAAGCTTAAAAAGTCTCTTAAGCCCTTCTGGCAATGAGGGAGTGAAAATGACATGGATGCTCTCAGTGTGATTGATGATCAAAAAAAGTCCTTAATGCTGTTTATTGTGCGGCATTGTTTGGCTGAGGGAGGATAGCAGCTGGATCCAAATTCCTCCTCACCACTTCTTCCTGTTGGCAGGTGGCCCTCCGCATGGGCTGGGCTTGCAAACTCTCAAGCGGGTCTTACTTACATGAGTGCCTGCTATTGTTTTTCACTCAGGTGACAGCAGACTGGGTTTTGTGCAAGATTTTGAGACTTGAAAACTTTCAGAGGGAGAACAGGAGCTTCGTTTTAACTTGCCCGTGTTTCTCCTCCTCCGCACGTACTAGCCCAGAGGTTGTAGTTAATGAATGAAACCAGGCTTCCTGCAGGAGGCAGTTAACCCATCTCTGTGCGTTTGTTGACACAGTGCTTACATAAAGCTGCCTTCAGTAGCAATGCATGTGCTGTCATCGTGCGGATGCTCTCGCTCTGAGCAATACAGGTTATGTATACCTTTACAATCCTTGCAGACAGGTGCCTGGTACAACATGTGCGCTGGGTCTGAAGCAAGTTTCCACATCTGCTGGCTAGTTGAGTGCTGGTTAAGGATTGCGTTCAATAGAAATAGTCGGAAGAGAAGTGGCAATTAAAAATAGGCTTGGAATATCAAGGGAGAGGAGGGAATGAAAAGGTTTTTGTTGAGCTGTGGTTTACAAGTATACTCTGGCTTTGCCTCTATATTTTTTAGTTTTCAGTCACTTCAGTAAGACTTTGCAATTCATGACAAACTGGTTATATAATACAAAATCTATAAAAAGGTAAGCACAAAAAGCTTTATGAATCTAGAATAATCTGCATTAAAATTCGGTGAGTTTTTCAGGCTACCGTGCTTACAAAATGTTAAACGTGCTGACTGGCTAATGGTGCTGTATGTATTACTTGCCATAGGTGTCTAGGAATCATTATGCCCATTTTGGCTAACATTGACCTCATTTGCCCCCCATTTTAAGGGGATTGTATTTCAGAGTAGTGATAGTATTTTAGGGTAGCTTTCATTTACTGTTTTTGTGTGAGAGCACAGCATCACCAGCCTTCCAGAAAGACTATGTCAGGCTTTCAGAACATTTCAGAAAGGGTTGTCATTTGCTAGGAAAAAGTGTTGGCAAGTTGTCTGCTATTTCCTGATGCTTGGCACTGGGGCTGTCTGTGAGGGCGAGGGATAAAGTCCAAACTGACATGTGGCAGTGTGTGTAGGTACCTCCCTGTGTGCTGTGACAGAGGTGTCATGCTGGGGACAAACTAATTTAGATGCTGACCCGGCAGTGAAGTCACGCCAGGTGGATGCCTGGGTCCATGTGCCTGTGCTCTATTCACTTCAGTGTCTGAGTGCAGGCACCAAGTTCTGCTTGCACAGTTTGCATTGAGGAATGATGACCGCTGTGGCTAAAGCCTTGTTTTTCCGGAAGAGCCTTCGCCTGTTTGGTGGCCAACTTTAAAATCTTGTCTGTCGCCCTGGACAACAGCTAACCAGGTATTTCATCTTGAAAGTTAAAATAATAAGATGCCGTGAGCAAGAGATGCTGCACATTCCCTGTAAGTCAAAGCATCTGCTGATGCATCTTGTAATAACTACACCAGCAAACCTCTCCCTCCTCCAGCGAAGTGTGTTGGTGTTTCAGTGTGCTACTAGTTCCCAGTGGGCATAGGACTGTAATTACCATGCTTGGGAGGCGGAAACGGAGACTGAATCTGACATGGGAATATCAGGGGCTTCATTCTGAAATTTTTTTAAAGATTAAGTACAGTTTATTTCTCTCCTGCCTGTTACAGCTATTAGTGTGTGCTCTGTACGGCTGCTGTAGCATCAGGTATTTGTTGAGGGTCACAACAATGTTATTGGTATTTAATAGTTTTGTATCATTTTGTCAAAGTACTCTCAGTGCTTAAATACTCTTGAAAAGAAAGAGGTGGCCTGGGATGGGAAGAGCAGCAAAGGTAATGCATAGCTCACCCTGCTCATGGACATCCCTTCTGAGAGCACCATTTTGTTTGAAGAGTGACTGTATGGAGCAGCCAGTGCTGCTCAGCCATTAACAAAATCGTTAATGCAACTAGAGATATATTGCTACTGGGATCTGTCTAAAAGTTGTAAAAGTATTCTGAAATGTGAGGCAAAGGAGTGATTTCAGTACTTCAGGCCATATGGTATCTTTTCATTGTGTTAGTTCAAAATCATCGTATTATAGTCCTAAATAGCTGACCCATAAGATCCCATTGAAAATATTGTGCCAGTTCCTAGATACTAAGAAACTCCAATTTTGGTCAGATTGAGTGAGGAACGGCTTGGATAGTTTCATTGGTTTGTTTTGTGTTTTGTTTCTCCAGGTATTTTGAAGGAAATATGGGTTAGCCATTGACTCATTTAAACATTATTTTGCTGCAAGGAAGAATAAGGAGTTACTCCTAAGTGTTGTTGATGTTTGTGAGTGGAGGAATCAAAAGCAAAGAGGAAGAACAGCAATGCACTGAAATGGCAATTAGGGATATGGTTTACTGGTGTGCTTGGCAGTTTTAGGTTAACAGTTGGACGCAATGATCTTTAAGGTCCTTTCCGACTTGATTGATTTTATGGCTCTATGATTCTATGAAATAGTAGGAGGAAAGTACAGCATGAAAGAAGTTGGAAAAGTGAAAAAAAAGATACTGGTATTTCATTTTTGTTGTATTTAATTTTTTAAAATCCAATTGATAAGATAAATGTAGAGCCTTCTACCCTTTTGATGCTAGTGTGTGCAATAATGTGCATGAATGGGGTCAGATAACACTTCAGCTCATCCTGCACACTCTGGGCCTGATGACCTTGGTCCTGAAACCTTTGCTCATCAGCTCAGCCATTCCTGTAAACAGCCGGTGACTTTCATGAGGCTGTTGGGGGTCCAGGACCAGGCTGTCAGTAAGTGAATAGATTTGTAAATGTTACCCTGGCATGGAGCTAGTTTGAAAGGAGTCCACCCATTTGTTTGCACATGGGGAAGAAGAGAGAAGGAGTATATTGCAGGTAGAGCCGCTGTACTTTGGCAGATAGGAAGGAACCTCCTTTATGTCAGGAGCCTGGCACCAGCTCCTGTGCACTGTGGCAAAGTCTTTTCTTTGTCTCCTGTTTTGTTTCCAGTGTATACACAGTGAGGTAATTCCTGTAGGGATTTTTGCTCTTGGCAGTTTTTCTCTTCAGTGCCACAAAGTGAGCATTTTTCCTGCAGGACCTCAAACAGCTCAACAAGTGGTGTGCTGCCAGTGACTCAGTGCAGACTCCCTGTCCATCTGCTTGCAGCCACGAGCGCTCCCTACCAGCCTCCTATTTTCAGATACAAAGCTGTATGTGAATCCTGATAGGAGAGGGTAAGGGACAGGGTTATCCTGGGTAAGGATTCCATGAAAGAGGTCTTGTACCCCAAGGAGATAGTGAGGGAAGAAGCTGACTTCCAACTGAGGTTAAAACTTTCCGGAGTCAAGATTCTGGCCCTTCACAGGGTGTTCGGGTTGACTCGGAAACTTTGTGTAAAGGAGGTTAGAAAGAAATGCCACAGGCTGGTATCCCCGGGAGCCTCGATAATGTCAGGACACCTGACAGTATAGCAGTACTTTAAAAATATCACTGCCATGAAGGATTTACATGATAGTGCAATAGCTAATAACATGAGTGCAGTACAAGGCACCAACTCAAGATTGCTGAGTTTGCCAAGCGTCTGTAGTTTCATGTCGTGACTTTGTCCCTCTTCAGGCAGGCCTTTCGCGTTGAAGAGTTTTTCCAGGAACTCATCCAGCCTTTCTTTTTCCCAAGCAGAATTGCCAGTTGCTACCCTGCTGGTTAGAAATAATAGCAACTAAGTTGAAAAATTTGATTTCTTACCAGGTAGTCATTTTGATTTCACAAACTTATTCCAACATTCTCGAGGATGGACTCTGCCACTTTCCTTCTTACACACTTTTTTATACTTGGAGGCAGTGAAGTGAATGTACTTTTGGGGATTGCTTTGCATGCTGCCTATGATTGTTTTTATTCAGGGATAGAGGAGATATAAAGTCATTCTGTGAGGTTCTGACATCTGCTGTCCCTTGCATGAGAGCTAGCATGTCAATCTGCAGTGTGAAACTCCTTCCCTCCCCCTCCAGGGAATTGCATTTACATATAAAAGGGCCAGCAGAAATCCTAATCTGAAAGTCTGTAATTTGGGAATGAGAAAGAAATGGGGTTATGACAACTAGGAGACACAAAACTCTTTAAACCCCCTTTCCCTAATTGGCAGGGAGAGGTAATAGTAACCGAATTTTCTTAATGTAACCAAATCATTGAGCATCACATTGAATAAAGAGAAGAGAAACCTTTGAGATTGCTTTGCGAATACATCTCCATCCTCCATAAGGCTCAGGGCCATTTGCTGATGAAATACAGCATGTCATTAAATGTGAATGGTGGTGATTTTTCACCCTTTGACTCTTGACCAGGAGCTCAGGTCTCATTCCACCATAAAGCTGCTGCTTACAAAGGAAGCAAGGTTGCAAGTCAGAAGGTCAGTTGCTCTTTTTAGTTTAGCATTTTCTGCCTTGTTTGCTATTAAATTAGATATCATGGTGTTGAAAGCATCAAAGCCAAGATCACTGAGAAGGGAATAGCAGTCTCAAAGAGGTGTAAAGGAGTAAAACAGTGCAAATGAGCAAAAGGACTATGAGGTTAACTGCCAGGAAGAAAAAGCCCTGTTACAGTGGAGGTCTGTTCTCCTGATGGAAACCAGAAGAGCTGATGAGTTTGAATGACTCAAGAGTGACCTGGGAAAAACACTGTAGAATACACTACATAGATTTTTCTTATTTGGGTATGAGATGATCTAATAGACTTTGGCCATTTCCTTTTTAATCTAATTTCTGGGATTCTATGATCACTTTTTTAAAAGGTCATTTTTTTGCCTGAAATCTTCCTGAAAGTTTTCGGCGCAATTTAGCATAAAGGGAGGCATTTTGCAGAAATCCAACCTGGTGGTATTTTGAGGACACTAAACATATTTTTCATGGCTATATCTTGCCCTTACCCCATTGTAAAATCCCCAGAATACTTGAGAGTTTTGCATTAAAATTGTATGTTATTTATATCCAGGTACTCTCCAGAGGCCCAAGTCGTGTCAGAGTAGCCAGAGAAGCCAGCTCTTCAAAGCTACAGTTTGGCTTCACAGGAAATAATAATCAAGCCTACCATACTGTAACTAAAATATTCAGACACATGAATCTTTTTCTTGACTTCCTATAAAAATGTCATTTGTAGCTTTATTTTGTTTGTTCTGGTTTGACTATAATATAAACAAGAGTTTATTAAAGCATTAGCTCTAAGTTGCAGTTCTTTCTTGAGAATGCAAAGGCTTACAAAAAATATTATTGAGACTGCAGGGCAAAACCATGTATTAAAAGAAAAATGAATAATGGGTGTGTTTTCATATGGATTTTTTAAAAAGTACAGCTTGTAGTTGAACTAAGTGTACTATTTCTTCCACTGCAGCCAGGAAGCCCTCATAGACTTTTGACAGTGCCGCCAAAAAATTAATGCTTCAGTTGTTTAAAAGATACCAAAAGCTTGTTTGACAATTGTAATCTCTTCCAGGAATTCCCTTTCCCATTTTCCCTCCCTATAAAAACTGATAACAAGATGCTTATATGGCAGAAACAGAAAGTCAGAGGTATGTTACAAAGCATTGTGCATTCCTTCCAGCCTCACGAGATGAGGCACGACATCTCCACAGCAGGCTAGGAAATGTGAGCACTTCACTGTGTAAGCAGCGTTTGCTTCAAGGATTAGCTGTGTGCCAAGACAGTGCAGATTTAAATGTTTCCTGAGCCAGTTATGAGTTTTTACATAACATGGCAGCCAACAGGAGAGCTGTTGGAGATGGCTGGGTAGGAATTTGAAGCAGTGACCAAGGAAAGAAAAAAAGAAAGAAAGTAGAGAAATACGCTGCATATGCCAACATCAGTTGACACAGCAGAACTGAAGGCAGGGATAAGCAGGACCAGCCAGGCTTCTCTTGAATTTCTCTCCTCACTTTTACATGCAACAAGATGTCACGAACTGAAGTGAGGCGCAGCTTGAACTTTTGTTCTGAAGTGTATCAAAAAGGCACTACTGAAACGTGAACTTAAAGGTCAGAGTAGTTCCCTTTTCTGTAACAAATTCTCAGGACAGTTGTTAATACTACTCTGTCTTGTAAGACTGGTCTTTAATAGTATTCACTGATAAGTAATACGAAATATATAGTAGTACTGTGGCTGTGGTGATGAGCGGTTTGTTCTTCTCTAATGATAGAAAGGAGATCTTATGTTAGGAAGAGTGAGATAATTACAGAGGTTGCCAGTAAAAAAGCCACTGTGGTTGCAGAGGGTGCCCTTGTGTTCAGCAAATGCCAATTAGAGAAATGTCACTTTATGTGTACGATGGGGACAAACAGTTGTACAATTATGTGCTGTGTCAGAGGGGCAAGTTACTTTTGCCTCATAGCCATTATTTTAAAGCAAAAACAACTATTAGGCACACAAATATCAGGCATTGCAGAAGGTGAAAAGTAAAATAATGACTTTGAAAATGCAGGCTAAAGAGAAAAAAAAAACAGTCAATGTGACAAGCCTTGGTGTTCCAGGATGTAATTTTTACCCTGTCTGCACTATATGGTTTAGAGACATCATCTTTATATAATGGAGAAGTGAACACTTCCTTCTGCCACTAAAATAAAGTTAATATACTGTTATGTTGTTCTGATGCTTGGAAATGGGAAGGGAAGAAACATTTCTTTCAGTTACCTTTTTTGATACTCAAGTGTTTTTAATCCATGAGCCTCTGTAAATGAGTTTGTGTACTTCCTTCCGTTGTACTAGCAAGATCTGGTACCACCAGTACACCCTGCTCTCAGTTCTTACGTGGCTCTGACTTTAGTACATAGATTAAAGGGAAGTTCTGCAAGTGACTTGGTGCAGGACATGGCCTTGGGTGTTTATTACTTGCACCTGTTTGTAGGTGTTCTACTTGGTATTTTATTTTGCATGTTTTGCCTGAAACTTTGTTAGACTCAAGTCTAAAGAGGCAGAAGGCTCTGTAGATGCTGTGGCCATCTCGGATATGTACAGGATAGGTGTGCTATATGTGGATTTGTGAGTTTTGCCCTGAGGCTGTCAGGTTTGCCTTCCTTTATGATGTGGTTGCCATCTGTGCTTTTGCTGGCTTTGTTCCGGGTCATAAGAAAGAGCACACTTCAGCAGAGCTTATGTTACCGTCAGTGGCCTGAACCTTTGTGCTCACTTGACCTCATACCTCTAGGAAGCTCAGCTGGCAAATGTAGCACAGACCTTTGTGGCAACACGCTCTGGGGTGCGTGGGTTGCCGGGTAGGTTGGCCTGCTTCCATATATGCCGAGGTATTTTCACTGACATGCTCTTTTCACAGGTTTGAAATGGCTGCGGCTTTAAAGTACCAGCTTTCCCTAAAGAGGAAGCACTGCGCTCGCCCAGGGACCTGCGCGAACCCGGTGTCTGCTGGGGCAGGACGGGGTGGCAGAAGTTAAATGTAGAGCGTTAGTTTGAAAAATCTTGTGAGGTCACCATCCTTTTAAATTGGTTTACACAGATGGCTGTCTGGTTTGTTGCTTTGTCCTTGCTTAATAGTAACTGTTTATGGAAAAACGAATTGCTGTGCAGAAGGAGGTCCAAAAGCTCATGCTGTTGTTTCCCTTGCTGAAGATCTTCATGTTATTATGGGCATGCAAAGATTTGGCCTGAAACCGAGATTAATTATGAAGCACACAGTGAATAATTAACTGTTTGACTTGTTCCTAAGCTGTGTAGTCACCGGGTTAGAAATGATTTCCCAAACTGCAGGAGATAAGAGAAGGCTATTCCTGGTTTCACAATGTCTGTATTGTTGGGGCTTTGTGCTGTGTGTACTCTGACATCAGCTGATACCTATGCAAGCCAGGTCCAGCTTCTCATCCAAACCACTTCCTGGGGTTTTCTTGGGTAATGGCAGTGATTCAGAAAACACCGCAGTGTCTCAGGAAGCTGTTTCTTATGTGTTGCGCCCAGACTGTGTGACCGGAAAGAGATGAGATTGTTAAGAAAGTTTTGATCTTAAAAATACCCACTTTTTTTTGTTTGTTCTGCATTCACATATTTAGATGTGCATTGCTTGGCTTGTGTCCTACTGACCTGTTCATAGGCTCGATGTATGTATTGTGTAAGATACAGGAACACGATGTGAGGCCCGAGCCTGAGGCCAGCCTCCAGGTAGAGATGCTGATTTTGCATCCACAATTGTTCCTACATGACAAAAAAAAAACCCCAAGAAATAGATTTTTATTTTTTTTAAGGAAATAAAATCTAAATCATGGTACTCTGCACTTTTGCAGGACTGTCTACTTAAGAAGCTGAGAGTGAGGTAGAAACTTTGATGAAGCCTCTGTTCTGTGAGGTGGGTATGCGTTTTTATTACTATTTTGAAAAAGCATAGAAAATCAAAACCATTTGCCCCGTGTCCAGATTCAGAGCTACTTAAGAGCCATGAATCGTGTCCAGAAGTTTTCTGCCACAGCACGTGTTCTGATCAATATGTACAAATACCCTCCTCAGGAAGGAAGTGATGAGTTTTTGCATTCTGTTAGCATTTGAAGTGGGTCTTTTAATTTTTGATTTCTGATGACTGGAGTAAGTAAATCTGAGATACTTTTCCTCCACTGTCCTGCTCTTGTTGCATTGTAGGGAGAGATAAAAATCCGTGATAGAGAGTCAGTGGAACTCCAACGTGTCCGCCAAAACGTGTCCAGGCCAAACATGATCTGGGGTTCAGAAGGGTTCAGTGTGTTTCTTGTGAGACCCCGCTTGGAGTACTGTGTGCAGTTCTAGTGTCCTCAACATAAGAAGGACCAGAGGAGGGCCATGAGGATGATCAGGGGATTGAAGCACTTCCCGTATGAAGACAGGATGAGAAAGTTGGGGCTGTTCAGCCTGGAGAAGAGAAGGCTGCGTGGAGACCTCATAGCAGCCTTCCAGTATCTGAAGAGGGGCTACAGGGATGCCGGGGATGGACTCTTCATTAGGGACTGTAGTGATAGGACAAGGGGTAATGGGTTAAAACTTCAACAGGGGAAGTTCGGGTTAGATATAAGGAAGAAGTTCTTTACTGTGATGAAGGAAAGGTGATGATGGTGGTGAAGCACTGGAGCAGGTTGCCCAAAGGAGTGGTAAAAGCTTCATCCCTGGCAATGTTCAAGGTCAGGTTGGATGCTGCTTTGAGCAACCTGGTCTAGTGGAAGATGTTCTCCTCATGGTAGGGGTGTTGAAACTAGATGATCTTAAGGTCCTTTTCAATCCAAACCATTCTATGATTCTGTGATTCTATTACTTATTTATTTTAGCATTTTGTCATGGTCAGATGCACCAGAAGTCTTTTAATAAATCCCCTTCCACGCTGAGACTTGCAGCTCAGGTCTGCAGACCCGTGAGGGCTGGATAATTTGAATAAGTCTGAGAAGTGAAACTGAACATTCATAGGTGCAGTGACTACAGGCAGCAAAACTAGTGAATCCTTCTCATTTTGATAGCTTTTGTCATTATGAGATCTTGTCAGCTGCACTTGCCCTCTGCATGAGCAACTCAGATGTGGACCCTCAGAGCTTCTGTGCACTGGGCTGGTCACCCACCACTGCTTCTGGGGCACTTGTTTTGTCAGTGGCCTGGAGAAACTCACTCCTGGGTTCTTGGTTATTTGCACCAGTTTCCCTTTTAGCTTTGGGAGGTAAACTCTGTGAGTGAGCTTCTGCCTCCTGCTTCATGACGTCAGGATCGTGGACTTGCTGTGGCAAGGAGTAAGTCAGGGTTGGAAGGTGTCTCTTTAAGGATTTGGGCTTTTCTTTAAACTGGTGTTTGCCTTTAAAAGCCTTTTTTGAATAAGTTACTCTTGACAGTAAGTACCAGAATAGATATTGATAAAATATGAATTTATGCATGCCAGCATTTATCTCTTTTGTGTCTATTCACAAATACATTCTGAAAACTGACTCTAGCTCCATATGGCTCCCAATCTCTTCCCTCCCCCGGCTGTCAGCTTCTCCTTACCTGGATGAATAAAAGGGAGCAGAATGCTGGCCCAGGTGGGTGTACCAGAAAAGTTATATTCCAAATGTTTTTCTCTGGGACATTGCTGTGGCTCTCAAGTGCCTCTCCTTTCACGTGGAAAACACATTAGGGATACAATGCATTTTGGTGTCAATCTTAACTTCACACTGTGAAAAAGGAATGAAAATACTCAGAGGGTGAGTGCAGATTGCACCTATGTGCAGATTTACTTTCTGGCTGACAGGCTGTGCAAAAGTTTTTGTTGCTTTAGCAGCTTTTCAGTACACACTATAGCTATTCATTAAAATAACTTACTTTGATTTTTTTAATGTCAAGCACTGGAACAGGATGCCCAGGAAAGTGGTTGAGTCACCACCCCTGGCGGTATTCGAAAGAAGTGTAGATATGGCACTTAGGGGCATGGTTAGTGATGGATTTTGAAGTGCTGGGTTAATGGTTGGACTTTATGACCTTAAGGGTCTTTTCCAACCTAAAAGATTCTATGATTAATCTGAAATTCAGACTTCGTTGAATTAGACACAACAGGCCTGCTTGGAATTGGGCTGTTAGAAAGTTGAGATACCTTCACCCCAAAACCTTCCATTTTCTGAACAAGAACACCATTTGTTTTGCTCAGTTCTGAAGCATTTAAGTTCAAAGCCTATGGTGAGATTGGTAATACATCATTTGATTGAAATCATGCACATCCATTGCTGTAGAGTAAAACACGGTAAGATCTTTGGGAGGAAATCACACATTTTTTCTGCCTTAATACACCCAGAGGAAGGTGCAGGTTTCCCATGTCGCTGCAAGGTGCGTGGTGGGGCGGCACAGCTTTGCTGCCTCACTCCCTGCACTGCACTGCTGGTAAACCCACCCCCATCACTTCAGCGCTCTGATGTGAACAGATTTCTCAGAGTCTCCAAATTGGGAAAGTTAATGAGCCAGTATTAGGTTGTTGCCATAAATCAATGATTCCATTATTACACCATCACCTCTGATTGTGGGGCCATGTGGGTGGGCAGCTGTGTGGTTATCTTCTGTTGCTGATGCTCTAGTCAGCTGGTAAGGGAGCTGAAATGGTAACAGATGATTTGGAGGTTTCTTTAAGGAAACCTTTGATTCCTTTCTGCTGTTGGCTTGAGAATCATAGAACGGTTAGAGTTGGAAAGGACCTTAAGATCTCTAGTTCTAACCCCCCTGCCATGGGCAAGGACACCTTCCACTAGACAGGTTGATCAAGGCCCTGTCCACCCTGCCCTTGAACACTGTCAGGGATGTAACTTTCACAGCTTTCCAGGAATGGGCAGCCTGTGCCAGTGTCTCATCACTCTCACAGTAAACAATTTATTCCTTATATCTAGCCTAAATCTCCCCTGTTGAAGTTTGAACTCATTGCCTCTTGTTCTATCACTACAGTCCCTGAAGAAGAGTCCCTCTCCAGCATCCTCGTAGGCCCCCTTCATATAGTGGAAGGCTGCTATGAGAAACCAAACATGAGGCCACAGCTTTATGCTTAATGCTGAAGCATTAAGATCTATTGTGAAATTCAGAGCAGTTAGGTCAAGTTTTAAAGATACCTAAGGAGCTAAACAGAGAGAGAAACAGCTAAGGAGGAATAGAAGACCAAACTGGTCAGAAGAACATGTAAGTGGCAGAAGGTTCTGAAATACTTTACCTTTACAAGGGACAAAGCCTTGACAACTGTTATACAGTAACATGTCTTACTTCAGAACATTTGAAATGTTACTTCAGTTTTATTTTGTATAAAGATACTTTGATGGCATGAAGGCATTTCAACTCATCATCTAGCAAGACATATGTCTTGTTAAATGATAATTTGCTGGGTAGCACAACAATACTGTTAAGCTGTTAGTATTAACATAGCTTGCTATACCACAGGGCCTATGACTTTTATTAAACTTCTTTTAAACCAGGGACAATATTCCTGTGGTTTTTTTTATGGCACTTATCACTTCTATCAAGTCTATATGGTTTTCTTTCAGGAAATTCTTTCAGTATGAAAAGTTGGGACGAGTTACACATTTTTACATTTTTCACCAATTCTTAGTATGCAGTTTCATTTTTCAGAATGGTGACATGTTCCTTCTTTTATTGTCTATGAACCCCATAAATCCCTATAATTGCATATTTATGACTGCATAGGATTTCAGCACAGATAGGCTGACTTTTCATTTTTGTGAGAATGTTTACAATTGAACAGTCTCAGGAATAAAACTGCAGCTTTTTTACATGTATGTTTTGCGAATATAGAAGTTGCACACACTCCGAGCCGTGAACCAAAAGCTTCAGATTTAGCCAGCAGAGAGGAAGGAATTTGTCTGCTCTACAGCAAAAGGAAGTATTTGCTGTGTTATTGTAGTACATGGCCTTTTGCCATCGTTGATAAAGTATTTAAGGGTTGTGCACCCAAAGTCTGCTGCCCTCTTGACCCATCATCCATCACCGGCTCTAGATGAGGTAGATGAGACGCAGCTCCATAGGACAGCCATTGTTTCAGCCCTGCACAGCTCCTCTGAGAACGGAAGCTGCAGACAAAGCAGCTCCCTGTGATTCACAGTGCTGCTCAGTGTCCTGGTGTTTTCCCTTTTACCTATACCTTTTCTGGCCCAGCTCTGTGCTGGCTGAGGTGGAGAGATGCTTGAGGAAGCAGAGGAATTGATTCGTTCATCTGTGAATGAGACGAGCATCTGGGATTTTTTTTTACTGTGTTAAAAAGGAAAATCAGAGACGGTTACCACAGCACTGTGCCTTGGCAGTATATTTAAATTTATTTCCCTTTTGAGTATTCAACACTTGATAGATGATGCTTAAAACACTGAATTGCCCTTCGTTTTTCTAGTGCACTGTGAATTGCCCAGTCTTTTTCCCCTTTCTGAAAGCAGTTGTGGTTACAGAGATGCCAGCATCCCCAGTAAGTATGCTAAGAATGTACAGTTATACTTTATACTGCTAAATTAACAGACAGGAATAGTCACACCAAAACAGATTCAGCTCCCAGATGGGAAAGTGTCTTCTCTAGCCCAAATTTTAATGACTTCTTTACACGAGAAAGTTTCACCAATATAGCATACAGTGTGATTTAAAACAAATGCTGTCTTCTGTCTTAAGTTGGTGACAGGTAACTTGTAGAAAATAGTAGTGGTTTCTTTGTTTTTAATAAACAGCTATGGTTTTGGAAATGTCTGGGCATGGAGGTAGGTTAAGTCTCCTCTTAGTATCTTCAACTCTTTAAATTTAAATAGATTATTTAATTTATCAATTGTACTTCTCTGAGCACTGGTTTTAAGTGAAAACCAGGGTCTGATTCTTACTTGGTTTATTATATATGCTGTTCTCTTAGCTGTGTGAATTTAGTTATAATTTAAATTCCTGTAAGTGACAGCGGAGTAAGTCCTAGATGCCTTAACAAGAATATGAGAAGAGCTAACTTCGCTTGTTGCAGTATGTGGTGCTGATGGCATGAAGTATTCTTTGACAGTCATTTCTGTCTCCCAACTAGGAAGGGTCTGCTCACGAAATGATGAAATCCATGGCCTTTGATGACTTGCCTGTGCCAGCTGGAATACCGTGGGAGGTTTCAGCCCCCTGCAGATTTTAACAATGGCGGTGTTATGATGCAATGAGGCAGTTTTACAATCTGTTTAAAAGAAGGGAAATGGTCTTGCACTTTTTGTGAGCACTTTACCTAAGAGATGCTGAAGTCTGGCTTCTCCTCAGAACCTCTTTAGGTCTCTGTTTTGAAGCCGAGTGAGATACGCAAGTGCTATAAGGAACATTCATATAGAAGTACACAGTTCTCTGTAGTTGTACCAGACACTGTAAATACCCTATGTCCCAGTCGTTGCAGGTGCTCAGACACTGCAGAGATACTTTAGATGGGATTATTTTGTGCTGTTGTCCAGTTCACAGTATTTCTAGTTTTCAGTGCACTGTACTACTCTATTCCTGTTTATAAATCTTTTAAGTGTGCACATTAAAAAAGTAATTAAGTTGTCATTATAATTTATAGCATGCCTGAAGTCAATCACCTAATTAAACGGAAAAAGCAGAGAGCTAGTAGGTTCGTAAGCATTTATTAAGTACTACAGTATTAATTATGCAGGACTTTTGAACCAAGCAAAAGAAGAAAGAATGGAAACACCAATCTAAAAAGACTTTCCATTGCTGCCCTTCTCAATTTAATAATGTGACACACCCCGCCCCTAGTTGCCAGGACAGTACTAATACTTTCTTTTTGTTAATTTTTAATGAAATTATGATGAAGGTTTTTTAATGACAATCACTTGCAACATTTTCCTGTAATGTTTTTGAAAGAATAGTATGTCTCCATGCATGGGTCTATAAATACATGAGTAGAATTGGAAGATCCATTTCGTTACGGTTTGAGGTGGATTGTGTAGAAACAGACTCCTGGTCATCACTCCTCAGGGTCTCAGGCAGGGAGCAGAGCCTATGCTGGTCCTAGAAAAAGGGCCCGGGGGGGGGGGGGCAGTGGAAGGCGGCGCTGTGCCAAAAAGAGTAGGCTCTGATCGGCAGTGGAAGGGTGGTGGGGATGGGTAGGGACACACCGTGGTCCTGAAGTTTGCTCTTTCTTTGCAACCTTTTCCCCACCTCTAGTCTCTTGCAAAAGGTGGAGGGTGCGAGCTGCTAGCTGTCTCTGCAGGGACCACGATCAGGAGGAGGCTCTGCAAGGTGGCAGGTTGTGGTTTGGAGACTAAGAAATGGAAATACATTGATATTAGTGAGCTTGTGAAACAAGGCGCTCTTACTGTGTTTCGCTTATATTTTGCTGCATCAGATGAACTGCCTCAATACAAAAAGGTGATGAAGATGGAGCAGAAGTCTTAAATTTAGCATTTTTTTTTCTTAGATCTTAAAATATGTAAAACAGTGGTAACACACTGAAATAGACTTACCTGCATTGTGTCTTGTTTTGGGGGTTTTCATCTCAGGCTCAGTGGAGTTTACATGTGGATGTTAGACACTGACACATCTCTTTTTGATAGCAGAGGAGTCTGATCCTACAGTCCAGGCTTCAAGCTCTGGTTATACTGCAGTAGCCGAAGGGCTTTAGGGAAGAGGGCAAGTCAGTAGGCAGTCAGCTGCCAGGAGCATCTCAGATGTCTCTGGTCTTGCACTGATCCATCAGCCTGTAGCAAGCAGGGCCTTTTGGTGCTTGGGGGATGCAAACACAGCCAGTAAGCAAACAGCTGTAATAAAGCAGGTTGAAGACCAGTAAGGGTTTTGAACAGAATACAGGTTATACTTTGCAACTCAGTTAGATGTTGATGGTAAGGGCTAAATTGAAATCCTGGGAAATGAATGCCTTTGCTTTTTTGCTACAAGAACTTGCAGCAACAAAAGCCTCTCCCCCAGTTCACCAGAGGGGAGGCCTTTAAAAGACCTTTAGAACAGAGGCCTTAAAAAACCAAAAGATGGCCAAAAAACCTTTTGTATGAATGGACAGGAAGATGTTAGAGACTTACCTGCTTGTACTATCATTATCAAATTGATGTGTCATGTTTGGAATCTTACTGCACAAGTATCAGTTTATCTTGCAGTATACCAAATAGGAATTCATTTGGCAATACGTAATTGCAACACAAGGGCAGCATCTGAAAATCAGACCTGACTTATCTGAAAACTGGAGAACCAGTTCGATAGCTCTTTTTCTGTAAGAAATTGAGATTGTGTGATTGGAATATAAATCCCTGCTGAAGGCCATTTCTTTCACGGCCTTTAATAGGCTGCTCTGAATTGACAGCAAAAGCAACAAAAAGGAAAAGCTAGAGCGAGCAATGAAGAGAAATTACGGTGTATACATTTTTCATTTATACAGCAACCATGTATTCTATTTGGCCATGAGCACTGCAGTGTTATGTACCATCTTCTTTCATTGAAGGATGCAGAGGATTGTACGCTAAGGCCTGATCCAGCATTTCAGATTGCAGCAGCCTTTCTCCTTGTCCCATGCACCCGCTGAGACATGAGCTCGCATGCCTTGCTGCAGGGAGACCTGCGGTTACCATGCTTAATCTGTTTATTACTGTAATTACTGTTTCAAAAAGATATAATTGGGATCCCCTTTACAACAAAGACAGTGTTTTACCTTATATGGAGCAAATCACATTATTGACAGCTCTTCATCCCAGAACTCATAATAAGCCTATAATGAGCACAGTCATTATGCTTCAGGTTAGCACTGCAGCAGCATTATATAAGGAATGTAACTTGACAGTTGTCTGGGGGAAAAAATAACATGATATATGCATATATAAAAAAGGTGGTGGCCTCACCAAGGTCTCAGATGACATAATACTGGTTGGGTTATACAATCATTTTATGGTCAATAAGGCTGTCTTCTGAGCTGCATATTGGAGAATGTAATGCTTGTCTGTTTGTATCGGACTTTACTGCTATCTCTTTAATGTAAAAAGTGCTTGTGCCATGCTATTGTTGGCCATGTTTTCAGCTTCTCAAACTGGCCATAGGCAGAGACAGTCCCGTCAGCAGTTTTCTCTCTTTGTTCAAACAGCGAAAAACTAGAAAACCCAAACCTTCCTTGTCTTGATTCTGAAAACAAGTTGGATGAGTACTATATTGCAGCTATTTGAAGCAACTGTGGAGCAAGCTGTTTGGATACTCCCTGCTAATTTTTTTGTCAAAAAAGAGAAAAATACATCTCCTCTTCATGTGTGAGACCCTTTTATTTACCAGTTTCTTTAGGCGTGTATTTTCATTGGGAAATTGACTTGTTTTATGTTACAGGAAAATAATTGATTCAAAGTCCCAGATTCTACTTCAGGCAAATAATTGATTTCAAGTCTCAGATTCTACTTCAGTGCATATGCATTATGGTACAATGGTACATCAGGTGAATATTGTACTTTAAATCCATGACTGTGTAAATATTTGTGAGTCCTCAGGTATTGAAACTGGTGCAGGTGTTCTGTCATGGATGGGGAGCTTGACCACCCAAGTCTGCCCTTCTGGGTTGCTCAGAAATCACTCAGAGGGGTCTGCGTTAGGCACTGGTAGAGTTTGCATGGGTGGGTGTTTGGCAGAACATGCCCTGCATGCTTAGTGTGTGACTCCAGGCAGCTCAGCCAAAGACTTTATAAGCGTGAACGGGCCACCAGCTTCTCCTGTGCTCCTGGACCTCCTCTGTGTTGGGAGCACAGAGGTGTCACATTGATAAGTATCAGGTGAAGGGTAATCAGAATATATGGTGCCCTTGCCATGACTGCCGCCCAACCAGACTATCAGAAGCAGCTTTTAAGTTCCTACTACTAGAACTTAGTGTAGCCTTGGCAGCCTTCAGGTGCTTTATGTAAATGCTCAGGTAATCTTGGAGCTGATGTGGCTTTGCTCCTAGCAGTACCTAATGGAGGTGGCATACTTTTATATGAGGAGGTAACACTCCTTGTTCAAGTTCAGGAAGAAGCTCCCTGGAATTACAGAGCACATCCTGAAGAAAAGCAGTATTAAATTACAGTTATCTCACTAATGGGCATATTGATCTTGTATGTGTGATTTCTCAAGGTGTTTCTTGGGATACCAGTGTTAAATTTGAAAGAACAAATGCCACTATAAGGAAGAGAGATGCACGATGACTATTTATAACTTCAGGCCTCATAAAATAGATTCCTAACTAGCCTTGCTGCAAATATGTCAAATCCTCCTCAGCCCACAGAATCAAAGAGCCAAAAGGTAACCTCAATTCACAGGACTCTTCAGGAAGATGGAAAAACCCAAAGTCAAGATAAAAGATTCGAGACAAGAAATCTAGATACACTGAGTCTGGAGAAAGTGAGAGCTTTAGCTTCACATATATGCAAAACGGCTTTAAAGAACAGGGAAAGGTATTTTCACATCTTACTAAAGAGCAAAGGGGTAAAAATACTGTGGCTAAGCTGCAGCAGGGAATACTTTGCTGTACCGTTCAGTGTTGGAAAGGAGTTACTACTGTGCAACATTTAGGTCAGTAGAGCAAACTGCCATGGGAGGGTGCGGTGTCAGTTATGGCTAGGCGAGGTAAGTGTCAATTAAAGATGATCTAGGATGACCCATTTAGAGGTGCCTTCCAATCCAAATGTTCCTGTGATTTTTGTTCTTTTCAGGTACAAAACTTGTCAGACTGACTTGTTCTTCCAGTTAGTATGTGAATTATTACAGCCCCAATGACAAAAAGTCCTCTGTGCTAAGAACAGCATGTAAGCTAGAAATATTACTGATATTGTTTTGCATATTATAGCAGATGTAAAATGCCAAATAATTATTACATAAACTCAAGAGTGTGCATTTATGAATAATCTCTTGAAATCTATGTTAAAATAAAAATATCTTACTTAAACTAGGATTAAAACATTTTTTCTTCCTTAGAATAAAAGTTGGTGCTTTTTTTCCATAGAAATGTCTCTGTATTTTCAAGATGGGAAATGCATTACATTTTAGAGAATAATATTACACAATAGGTGAGATACACTGTGGTGTCCCCATGACCACATGAACTACATCTCTCCTCCTACAGATGTTCATTAGAGTGCTAGTTCCAAGGGAAGGGTTTAGAGGTCCTACAGATCAGTAGGCCCATGTGTGTATGTACGTCTGTGCATACTTTTAGGTAATGGTGTGATAGTCTTACTCAGTAGTTACTATAGTCAGCAGAATTTTTAATTGTTCCCAGGGCACAGAAGATGTGTTTTCTCTATTTCAGGTTATGATTTTTTTTCTTGGCACTGTATCGTTCAAAAGTATACCCTATTGTTAAGTAATTAAAATCAGTGCTTGGGGAAAGACTCACTTTTAGTAACAGAAGAAGCATAATGTATAGCTGTAGTCATAGCTATGTATAGTCACTTTCCCATAGCAGGGAAAATCATTTCTCTTTGGGCTGAATCCAAGTTCCATTGTCTTTTACGATACTTGGATCAAACTTTCTAATCGTATTGCTGTGATGATCTGCAAACACACTGGGGACTTTATTGCTTATTGCCAGGACTGGTCGTAATGAAATGATACAAAAACCACTGGAATGTAGGCGCTGAAACAGAGATCTGCAGTTCAAGTTAAGGATTTCTTTGACTTGTCAGAATGAAAGAAAAGGAGTAGCCCCAGCAAAAATAATTCTGACTCTGTTTACTTATGCTGTTTAAATCCCATTTGAAACTACTGTAGGATCGGTGTATTAGTAAGCAGTCCTTAGAGAAGGGGTGAGAAGTGCTTTACCATGTCCTAAGGGTAGATCAGGTATAGTGAGCCCACCTGGAGCCTGTTCCTGGAGTCTCCTACTTCTGTTTGTCTCCTGAAAAGTAGTCTGATAGAAAAATAGCTTGTCTTCTTTGAGTGCTTGCTCTTTTATCATTTAAGTGGTTTCTGGTGATTACAAAGGTTCTGGAACAATGTGATAACACTTTGGAATATAATTGACTGAATTTTAATACATCAGTTGTAAGTTCCTGAATCTGAATCAGTGGTATTCATCTCTGGGAACACTCAAGTGGGAATTTGAACAACTCTTTGGAGATGCAGAATTCAGTAGAGGTCTTTTTTTGTCCTTTTTTTTCTCTAACTTATCACTTAGTCTTTAATTGTGTCTGATTTTCTGAATGATCACTGTTGTTTGCTGTGCTTTTTATTCATCACAAGAAGCCGTTAACTTGATTTCTTACGTTTCTTAGCAGTGGCATTATGTTTTCCTGGCAGAAACATTTTTGCTACCTAGCATGTTGACTGTGTTAACTGAAAGTGGTTTTAGGTCCCATGCACTTTTTTGGCTCCTTTCCTAGGGCAGTTTTTCCTCAGTTGGACTTTCTACATTCAGTGTGGCCTCTCACCATTTTCCTGTTTTTATTAATTTTGAGCAGAAGCCCTAACCCAGTATCAAACCTTGAGGTTTTAAGGGGACAAGTCTTGGGACCTTGCAGTCCTTAGTCTTTTTCTTGCAGCTGTATTAAATCTCTGGCTGAATGTAGCTGGAAGCATGGGCGGGTTGAACCAAGTCTTTCTGTTTGTCTGGTTCCTGAGGCAACCGGGCCCTGAGCATACACCACTTTAATAAGAAGCACCCTCAGGAGCCAGGTTTAGCTAACCCCTGCCAGTCTCTTTAAGTCAGCCATAAGTCCTCTTTCTGTCATTTAGTGATAGGGTATCCATCTGAGCTGGCACCTGATTTTTGGACACAGGCATGAATAAATTCAGTGGAGGCTCTGCTCACCTTCATTGCCATTTGTGTTTGAAAGGTCAGTAATTTTATTCTTTAAAAATATATTGCTTTTAGTGACCTTTCTGGGGATAGTAAATAAAGGTAATTTAGAGAGGGATCACTTTAGTACACTGTAATGGAATCTGTTTTATTCTGAGTCTGTTTTCTTGACCATCACAAAAGGGTATCAGGGTGGTACTTGGCCCACAACAACATTCACAAGTCCTGAAAATTTAGGATAAAACCTGTATATCTGCCCCAAAGTAACGAGTTTACTGTCAAGTAGTGCATCATGGATAATTGTTACTTAAGGCCTTTAAGTTCAGTGGGGTTGCTGGTTAGCTTATTTCTTCAGCTAGTACTGTAGTGCTACAGAAATTTAAGCTTCTAATTTTGCCTTTTCAATAACCATTTATGCTGCAAGAGCTCAGTTACTGGATAGGTGCTGATTTTGCAAGGGGCTGCAAAGTTGAAGATAACACTTTGCCGATGGGTCACTGTTGCTTGCTAGCTAGAAATGGCTACTCCATCATTCTACCTGTGAAAGAGCTGTGGAAGTGCTCTGTTTCTTAATCTGGGTAAAGCCATCTGGGTTGGCTTTGGTTGAAGGTCAGTGGTGGGGTCACATTGACTGAGGTAGGAAACACAAGCCTCCAGCCAGCAGGAGCACCTTCAGCTTCCAGAGCTAGAGGAGGAAGAGAGCTCTGTCACATGGCGTAGCCAGCAGCAGTTTTCTTTTAACTGAGGCACGCTGAAGTAGATCGAATATCTACAAGTTTCTGTATCGTGTATTTTCCCCACATGATGCTGTGAAGAACTGGTTGAAATGCATATGCAAAAGTCTATCAGAACCTGGTTTTTAACTGTATTCACAGGAGCTTTCCACTGTCCTCCAAAACCTACCCTTTTATCTGAGATTATTCTCCAGGCTGTTGATTACATTTTTCAGAGCTGCAGTGTTCTCGGTGGTGATTACGTCAGGACTATCAGTTGTTATTTCCAGGTCCTCAATTTTCTTTTCAGCCTCCTGCCGTTTTAATCCCAAACCTTCAAGCTTCCTGTCCATGGAAACCTGGAGTAGGTCCAACCTTCTAGAAGTATGTACTACATGCCTTGTAAAGAAGTTAGATAATGCTGGGTGGCCAAGTACCACAGCTCTAGATGCTGCCAATCCAAAGGCAGGTAAGCCCTATTAACAGGCTGGAAGCCATATATGAATATTCTGCCAGATCCCTCACTGATCTTAATTTCCTCAAGGGCATGTTAAAGTCACTACCTGTTATCTTATGAAAATCACAGACAACAGTGTTAAAATTTTAGATCATTTAGGTGATTGTGACCAGTAGGTCATACCATATAGTGCACCTGGGAAACATCTTTTCATATAGCTCCTGAAAGCTCATCCACAAATTCCTTTTAAAATGCATCTTAAATAAGCTGTGGTTTTCATCATCTTAGTGAATTTGGTTGTTTTCTTAAAGCTGCCCACCTAGTCCCAGGCACTTGATTTGGCATTATTTTTCCCATGTCACTGCACATCATGGATCTCTCTGCACCAGGCCCATTGTCTGTTTCCTCCTTCCCACAGCCCTTGGAAGGGCACCGAGCCTGGGCTGAGTCTCATTGCTGTGGGCAGGGCCGGGTGGCTGAGCTTCCTCCCCCAGAACAGTGGTGGAGTAGCAACTGGAGTCAGTGGTAGGCATGCTGAGGACTTATTTTGCTTGTGGAAATACCGTAACCTGTCCACTCAGGGCACGTGTAGTGTGATTTTTTTATCTCTGCATTTCTGCAGAAGTGAATGAGAAGGTAAGATGCCCATGTGTGGCAGAAGCCAGTATTGAAATCTGTGCAAAGGACTTCTCACTTGAGTCAAAGGAAGAAAATGCCTATTTTACAGATTTTTGCTGTTATATCTGTCTTGGCCAAAGGCGTAAAAAGGCTTGATCCTTGACCTGATCCCAGACTGACACAAAAGCTCTCATGGTAAATATACTTAGGACAAACCTTTGCTTTTACTGAGACACTTTTTGCTTGCTTTGCTTGCTGGAAGAGACACTTAAGGAAAAATCTGTGCCAGCATATAGCACGATTTTGCTGGTATGAATGAAGGCTGTGCTGGGAACACACTGTCAGTACAGTTTGCTAGGACAGCTGCACCAGCAGAGCTATCGTATTCTGGATATAGCCTTGTCTTCTGTTCCAGTTTGTCATGCATGATTTATCTTTCTGTCACCTCTTTCGGTCCCTAGGTACCTCTCAATGTAAAAAGAAATTAAAGCACAATACAGATGAGTCTGCTCTGTATTGGAGTCTTGACCTTTAATATATCAGCTTTTCATACTGCAACTTTCCCAGCAAGTGGGCTGTCCTACAAGAACTGAGGTTGCTTTAGTTTACAAAAGCGGTCCCACCTCAGCCGTGCTTCAGTTTTATTTGCTTCCACCTACAAACTCTCAAGCTGCCTGAAATGCCTTTGAGAGGAGATAAGGTTTTCAGATTGCCTGGGAGATCACAGCCATGAACTCCAGCCATCCAATGAGGAAAAAAATTATCATCAAAAATCAGAGGAAACAGCCTGGCAACCCAAGTGTCAAAGGAATTGCTTAATGTTTTGTCCTGTTGTACCAGTTTACTTTTTATCAGACTTTAGGGTTTGGGTTTTTCCCCTTGGTGCTCTCATTGCATTTTCCTTCCTTTATTAAAGAAAGCATTTGCATCTTGCTCTGTGCTTTTGTGCAGCATTCCCCCTAAGCAGACCGGTGTGTCGCTCCAATGGCAGGTTTGCAGTCAGACTCCTTAGATCAATAAACCATCTTAGCTGTTGTGTATACCAGATTAGAATTTTAAAAATACGCAGTCGCACTTAAAATGCCACAGAAGCCAAAACCTGATGTAAATTTCGAGAGGCATCCGAGGAATTGCTCTATGTTTCAGTCATACAGCTTTGCCAGCATTACCTCTCGAACAGGTCACCATTTGATCGGGTTTCATGTCATGTTTTTCGTGGGTTTTTTCTGCAACAATTGAAGGTGTGTTGGGTTGTGGTTTTTTTTCCCAAGAGGCAGACAACTGTGTCCTTAAAGAAACAAAACAACTGTGTCAACAGATGGGAGAGAAAAGGCTGTGTCTGAAACAGTGCTAGGAATAAACTGTGTTAAAAATAGGTAGTCTTGCCACAACTGTTTCTTTGGCCAATGTGGAAATCTTTCTTTCCCATACTAGCGTGTTATACTAAAGCCCTGGTAGAAAATTGCCAATTTATTCTGTAAAAGCATTGCTAGAACAGTAACTACCCTTTTCCTGCCTAGTTGTAGCAGTCATGCTAATAAAGGAGAAAGGCTAAGGAACCCGTGCTGCTATGGGAGAGTTCTGAACAATTCCTGCCACTGACCCTGGCTAGCAGCAACTAAAACACAGCTTTCTTACACCTGTGGATATAGATTCTAGTGGTGTGACTCCCCTCTTCACCCTCAACAGTACTAGGACAGCTAGGACATCAGAGGGTGTCAGAGTTTTGCCCTTTCTTACAAGTGTTGTTTTACTCCCAGATATGGAGAGAAATAATTCCCCTGTCCCACAAACCTGTCTGGGGAGACCCGAACCCACAGCAGTTTGGATTGCAAATTGGGTTTTTTTGAAAGGAAATTCTTGCCCTTTCCAGAATAGGAAAGCAGACCAAACTGTGCTTAAACGTGCTTGTTACTAGCAGAATTACAGCTGCAGTTTAGACATTGCATTTCTGCTTTCCATCTGTTGTCTCACTTATTTTTGCTGTCTGTCTCCTTGCTTTCAATTGTCTCTTCTGTGTCTCAGTTTATCCAATTTTCAGGGCTGGCCAGCCATTTCAGCATTATCACTGTCCTAATGGCAGTAAGGAGAGCAGAGAAGCTCTTTGCTAAATGACTTTTATTTTCCCCAACAAAGCTTCTGTGCTTTGTTTGGTTGGTTTCTGTTTGTGCTTGGTGCTCCATGTTGTGTCATCTGGGAAGAGAGGAGATGTTTGCATAATGTGTATTTTGCTAGAGTTGTTTAATTTCTACAAACATTTATACTCTTACAGCTCGCAGTGCCTTTGGGGCAGGGACAGATTGTTATCTCAAACTGAGAACAAATCAGGGGGTTGACCCCACTCTGGCCATCTCAGCAGTCTGGAAGAGCTGGAGAACAGGTAGAGTCTGGCCCCCAGCGCTCTCCTCCCCACGTGCCCCCCTCAGCCTTCAGCCTGGGGGGACCCATTTGGGAGGAAGCAGCCTCAGGCAGCTGAGCATAATTTAGGGCAGCCCCGTGGGGTTTGTAATTGATTCCTGATCTCTGAGATGAAATGCAAAGGTAGATAAGGCTCCTTCACCTGGGGAGAAAGGCAGAGGTAGGTGAGTGGTGCAACCTTTTGCTCAGCATAATTCCCAGTGGCTGGTTACAGCCCTGCTGTTTGCAGTGAGCTTTACTTTTCCCACTTGTCTGCAGTCAAGGAATGCTCTGGGGATTCGTGCTTGCCTGGCAGTTGTCTCTTGCTTGGTAAAAGACTAAAGAAAGTTTAAAGGAAAATAAAAAGATTCAGGTGACTTTAGAGGCTGCCCGGTTACTTCAGCGCATCAAGGAAAGAGCAACATTCCTTAGCAAAGCAGTGTGTTCATTATCCCTACTCTTTCCTCATGCCCACAGGAAGGAAATGGAAACAGAGGAGTCGAAATACCCATAATTTCCCACTCTTTCCAGGGGTCGAGAAATCTCCCAGTTCTGTGGAAAGGCTCAGAGAGACTCATCAGCAGTTTTGGGTGTATGGGATTTCCTATCAGAGCTCCTTACCTCATGTTTTCTGTACTACCTCTTTCCACTTCTGTGGTCCATACAGACATACATACATGGGTAGTATGTGGATGTCTCTGTCCACTCCAAGTGTATATCCCATGCCTTTTTTAATTTATTTTTTTGGTGTAACCAGTCTATGGATGAGTTAAAAATACCAATAGTTAACGTGCATAAGTGACAGTATGATTAACGACTGAATTCTATCTTCTTCCAGCATGATGAGCTCTAAAGGAAATCAAGGGAAGTTTTGTGCAACATCCTCAATCTGTGAAAAACCCGTATTCAGAAAGATGTGTGTTCCCTATTTGCTTCTGACTTGAGCATATGCTTTGCTTTGCTGAATTGGCTTTACTGAGGAGAGATAGAATTAAGCATATGCTTAAATGACTTGCTTAGCTGTGGCTGAGGCTGCATAATTTGTCTGCTGGAGCTTTCCCATTGAATCCAGTGAGAGCAGACTCAGGCTGTGGAGGCAGAGGTGATGCACTTGTAATTGGCAGGATATGCCAATTAAAAATTATTCCCTTTGTAATGTCAGTTGAAGTTTTGCTTTCTCATTACCATCAGTTTCAAATTATGGTTGTGAATTGCGGTCAAGTCAGTATGATTTCATGGGATCAGTACAGCGAAGTAATTTTGCTTCAGCTGTAGGAATATATAGCTAAAAGCTCTCCTGTAGCTGTATCCAGGTTGTTTGCATTGCCTCGTTTTTCAGACTGTTTTGTTCTTGTATTTGACTCCAAAATCATTCGAAAACATTCGCTGGCAGCATTTAATGGCATATATTTAGACCATTAAATAAACCAGACATTTGTGATGCACCACTAATTTATTAGTAATTTGTTTAACTCCACTCCTCCGCACATGCAAGAGAATAAAATAGAAGGTATTAAAATAAAAGTGATTTTTAAACTATCTTCCTATTTATGACCATTTGGGGTTATTTTCTTTAACATGCGAGCTCGTTTTGTTTTTGTGGGAGTCAGTGGTGATTGCAGAAGGTGAAAAATTACGAACAAAACTAAGAAGTTCGAGTTAGCTGCGGAGCCAAAAGTGTGATTCAGGAGCTGAAAATATCTCTGCGCTTCATGCATCAAACTCAAACACTGTGTTTGGGCAACGCCCCCTGGATTAGAAGTGCAGTTTGAGGTCATTCCTCCTCCAGCCTGCCATGTATGGATAGGACCCACACTCATGATACTGACTTACTGAGCACACACTAAGAGCAGAGTGACATCAGTGCAGGGGGATCTTGCCTCACTTGAGGAGGACCAGAGACTCCACTGCTGCCTTTCTCTTGTCTCTCTTTAGATGTGGAGGACCAGTGTGGAGGTGCTGGAAAGGAAGACACTATAAACAGTCCTTTTCTAGGTGTGGCAATAGCAAGGGATAGTGAGGTAGGACACTTAACTCTTTGTAAAGGAGTCACACATCACCCAGCAGACGAGCTAACAAAGTGTGTGACCAGAGGTGTTTTGGTGGTCCGTCCAGCTTTTTAAGACAAACAGCTGCCAGTGATGGCACTTCGATGTGCCTGCCGACCTGAAACGATGGTAGTGTATCCCATGCTGTACAAGCTCTTTCTTCAACCAGGAACGTAGTGCCAAGAAACTGATCTCAGCTTGTCTGACGCAAATCCAGAGTGCCTTGAATAAAGTCTGTGGTTTAACTTAACACCAGTGTCACTGAAATCTTAGTTTTGTGTTATAAAGAGCATTGTCTTAGATTTTTCAGGTAACAACCGAAACTCTATAAACAGACCTCAAGTCCTTAGGTTTTTGTTCCCAGGCATCACACTTCCCTTCTGGTGTCCTGCACATCTGACTAGTTGCCAGCTCCTCAGGAGCCAGTTAGCTTTCTTCTACCACAGAGAGTGACCAGTGCTGCTGCCATGATCTGCCATGAGCTTGGACTTGTGATGGTTTTTCCAGGGAGATGTAGATAATTCTGACAGCTCAAGTGAATGTCATAGGCTTGTAGGACATCTGCCGCATTGCAGCCTGTCTGCTTGGCATCTGTGAGTGACTCTGCCTCAGTTTCTTCACTGTGCACCTGGCTGTTCTGGTTTTTCGCAGTGCACAGCAGGGTAGTCATTCAAAGAGGGAAGGAAAGCCAAGGCACTTGGTGTAGGAGTTTCCTCATGGTGATTTTGCTGGATCGCATAGAGCATAAGCTTTACCTGGAATCTTATCTTGGGTTTGGCAGAGACCTGATGTTTTTGCCTTCTCTGCCCACTCTCAGGGGATGGCCAGATGTTCTCTCATCTTCCTGCCAGCTGCCTGCACAATCAGCCCTCTTCTGGCAACTGCAGGGTAGGCAAATGAGTTGAGCAACGTGTGTATACAGACACTGTGTCAATTGTCAGCCTGACCATTGTCTAAAAGCATCAGACCTGGTTAGTGAGGGCACTGAGCTCAGTTGGCAGTGTCTAAACTGCTATTTGCAGTGAGGTTATGGCCCTATACTTAGGGGGATGTACTCTTGCTTATTTAGCTCCTGGCTGAAGTGAAAATAAAGTAACCCAAAATCATAGTTCCAGTGGTGGCAGCAAAATAAGCTCTGGTGCAGAGTGGGCTCTGGGAATAGACGATATAATGTAGGGAGGATCCAAAGAAGAAATTATGTACTTGATTTTAATGAAGTGAATCACATATGTGTAAAGTAAAAACAAAGATCATAGGTGATGTTCCAAGAGTCATTTGGCATGACACATCTTTTACGTAAATTTTGTTATGATTGCTAACTTTCTGCAGAGCTTGAGACAGTAAAACCAGCTCTACTGACACACATGTGTTAGTAAATAGGGCTGTTTTTATTCATATTGTGTGTATGCATAGGCACATATGCATATATACATACATATATTTTTGTATATATATACACATGCATATATGCATATTAATTCACAGTTGTATAAATTTCAGCAAGTTAAAATTTTACAAAGATATCTTGGTGCTCGTTACTTCCAGATCTGTGATATGGTGTTAGGCTGAAGGATACCAAAATGAAAAAAAGCTGCCAATAAACAAAACTTAAATGGGCTCTCATGCTCCTATTGAGAAAAATGTGGAAAACAACAAAAGTATAAAAGCTGGAAGCATAAATTAGGCTTTAGATGTCTTTCTGTTCTAGTAATGAAGACAAAAATGTTTACAGCATAGAGACATTTGATTAAAAAAAATAAATTACGTCCCTTTAGCTTTGGAGGTAGTTCAAGATTTAATCCATTCATTTCATCAAACTGCTTGTAGGAAAACATTTCTGCAGTATTGAGAGCTGCCAGAATTACCTGGAATTAAGAGGGCAAAGGTAGAGACACTGTAAGTATTTTAATTCCTCTATTCACAGATGATTTGTGTGAACACATTAAGAACACTGGTAAAGTAATGGGAATAATTTTTTTCCACTTTTTCCAAATTCAATTGCATATGGTATGATTGCATTTGATCAGGACACAAATGTCATTTCTCAGATGATTGTGTTCTGCCATTGATCATATAAAGTCAATTTAAAGTATGACATTAATTTTACCTTTCTCAGGTAGGAAGACATTTTTGCTTCTGGTCTTAGCTGCTATAGCTATCAAATTGTGTGTATAATAAATTGTGCTTTGTTTAGAAAGTGATAACTGTGAAATATTGCCCATTCAGAGCAGAAGTACTGAGATTGAGATTGATGCCTTGAGTTTAATGCATCATAGCTGCAATCAAGCAAATTTTAGACTTCTTACTTCTCCTATTACAGACTATAATTCACAGAGTTCTCCAGGCTTCCTGTGTTTGGAAGGGGGAAAGGGGGCAAAGAGCATTAGAAATCCACACAGACTGCATTCACTGTCTCTAAATACTAGAGTACAGAAGCTTGCATGGTTAATCCATTGTATTTAGTAAGAAAACATTGATAAAGGGGGATTTGAACCCATGGAGAAGTGGGAGATTGCATGTAGCCTCACTGCTTTGAGTTACCAGTCATAAATTCAAGCCCTTGGGTGGTATGCTACAGAAGTGTGCACATTTTTCTGCTTGTATTCCCTAGCTCTTCTTTGGTACTAATTATCCTATACAGTCCTGGATCCTGGCTGTAATTTGAATAGCACCTGGGTTTCTCATAGACCTGGTCAAACTGAGGCTTCAGGTAAATTCCCAGACCATGGTAAGGTTCAGTCTGTGCTGGAATGCTACCTGTTATAAGCCAGTTAAGTAGTTACCAGTAAAACAAATATCCAGCTGCTTTCCTTAAACTTTAGTTTCTGATTAAAATATGCATGAGATTTCTGATGTTTTTTACCTTGTACAGGGCATAGGAATTTCCCTCTCCCTCCCCTACTCCCAACTGACGCTATTACAGTGTCGATGTAACAGGTATATAAGAAGTAACATAAAACAAAGTCCTTCTTGTTGATCCATGAAATGAATTAATCTTTATGGTCAGATAGTGCCAATGCCTATTGCTACACTTCTGTTTCACCACTGAAGGTGTAGTTTTACGGTTATGAAATGATTATGGGAGTTGCCAAGGGAGAAGCTAGCAGTCTTTCAAAAGCAGATGGTGTAAGAGTCATTATCAGAGCACTTCTGCCTATGTGTTTCCAGGTCCCATGTAATAGGCTAATCCCTGAGTGTCTGAGATACAAAGTTCAGATTGAATAAAACCTCTTCCAAGCAGTAAGGCATGCCATGCTTCTCATACTCTCATTTCCCTTCTGATGTGCTTGTTTAATCTTAGACTGCACGGCTGGCAAAGAAGTGCAGCAGATGTGTAGAGTCATGACCAGATATGACCAAATACTAGCAAATGCTCAGCAGTGATGGTGGCACCGCATTCTGTCGCTGGTGGGCAGTTGCTGAAGGCACACTTGTTTCCTTTTGCTGCCAAAGAACCAAGGATTGCACAAATTTTTACTAACACGGTGATAAAAGCAAATTAAGAGTTCCTGGGTTTAGTATCACTGCAATGCCTCTGGGAGCTCTAACTGGCAGTAAAATCCTGTTTGATGACACATGCAGTATTTGGGGTTGTTAGAGACTCTGTAGCTTGGCTGTTCCCCCAGACCACGTCCTGTTTGCTAGCACCAGTGTTGCTGTAAGATGGTAGGTTAGTAAGGAGATGCAGTAGTAGTGCCTGGACAGAATCATAGAACTGCTCTGGATAGTTTTTGCCTAAGTGTGAGTAGAGGTTAAGTAACTCCTTAAAGACTCAGAAATTGATCCAGTCTTCACTGAAATCAGGGAGAGTCTTTCACACTTGGATCAGATGCTAAGGAATGCTTTGAGAAACACTGGAAGACAGTGAGGCTACCAAAGTGAGAGGGAAGACGCTGGCTTCCATCAGTTGAGAGCTAAAAAAGAAAATTAGGGAAAATGGAATATAATGATCCTCATGGATTTTAGTTTAAATACTCTTTATGTAGCTGGAGCAGCAGCAGTGTGATTTTGTTTCCTAAATGACATCTCTCACTTAAGGCTTTATTCTTTTCATGAACGCCCCCTCTGCTCCTGCCAGAGTGCTATAGAGAGGATTTACTGTAAATGGAAATAAAGACCCTTGTCTTTGGGTTGAGGATCAGATAAACCGATTCACAATGCATGTTAATTAAAAAAGACTGAGTGCAAGTGTAGCCAACATCACTAAAGTCAGTCCTGTGGAGGCACCTGCTGACTTGCTTGAGGTCTGAAAGGTGACCATGCCACACCAGGGAGAGGATGCTACAGTCCAGAGCACCTCTAGCTACTACAGGTGGATGGGATAGTAAGGACTCCTGACTTCTCTTTTGCTATTGCTTTTGCTTTGCTCTTTGGAACTTTTCTCAGGCCAGTTGTAGAAGTAGTGAGTGAAATACTGGTCCTTCTAAAAACAGAATTTTGCCCTTGAGTCTAGCCATGCCAAGGTTTCACCCAGAGATGAAAACCGTATTGGGCCCTGTCTGCTCAAAGGTTCAAATGTGGTTCCTGGCTCCACATCCAGCTCATTTCCTAGAAAGCCGTATATTTGTGTGACAAAGTGTCGGGGTTTGGAGCCAGAGCATATGTTATTTTATATACTCAGATGCCTGTATAGACCACTGTTGACATTGCCGGTCAGTAACACATTATCATTTGCTATTTGGTTTTGTTGCTGATAGCAAACATTACAGGAAAAAAAAACCCAAACCTGTAAGCATATGCTTTTTCCTGCTAACTGGTTCCAGGTGTACTTCATCCTTCAGCTTTTGGCACCCTGTTTCCAGCAGCTCACATCTGCAGCCTGCTAGCAGTGGAAGTGCTGTGCGTTGCCCACCCCTCAGTGGACAGGCTTTGCCCTGTGCGTGGGGCAATATGGGGAGCAATTGCAGTTGCTGGAACTAGAGGGAGGTTTGCTGTTGGCTTCAGTGCCAATGGTTTGGCTGTGAGCACGGATCTGCAAATCTAGCATGCTACATTTGAGATTTTCCTGTCCTCTGGCATGCTCCTCTGCCGTGACACTTGTAAGCCCTTGAGAAGCAGGTACCTTCTCCTGCTGCAGTGACCTGACTGCCAGGGCTCAGCATCTTGGCCACGGCAAAGAGCAAGAGAAGGAGCAACATGAGCTAGACTTCTTGCTGGGACCTTGCACTCCCCTGGGATGCTGCACATCAGCCCCGAGATGCCCTCACATTGGCCATCCATGTCATGTCATCTGGGGTGGCATCTCACATGTGAACATTCAGGTACACAGGCAAACCTGAAAGAAAGCCTGGGCAAAATGCGTACTGTGGTTTTCTGTGTGTTCACACCTGTCTTCAATGGAATCAGAATAGCCAGAGCCTGCGAGTATGTGGTCGCTAGAAGACCACTGAAGGTTTGTTGTCTTGGTATTAATGAGGTGGGCATTTCAGTCAGCTCTATTATGTGCAATGTAGATAGGAGTTTCCAGTTCCTGGTGCATTGTCTCTGTGCCCTGATTAAGGGTAGTCTCCATGTATTCCAGAACCCTGCTCTTGCAGGTGCAAATATGGCAGCCTGCAGCTGTCTAACACATCTAACAAACACATTAATGAACACATTTCCTGGTGTTCTGGGCCTCAGACACACCTATGTGTATCTTCTCCTTCATACATGCCTACAGAAGGTCTTCCGTATATATAAAATGCCTTTTTGTGGTCTTTCTCAGAGTATCGTCACATGTAAGAAGAGGTTTAAGGCATATGAGTGATTTTCACAGTGTACACTAATAACTTATTTCCTAAAACAGACTTGCATCATATGGAAAGGGAATTTTTAGAGGTGATCTCACTTTTAAAGCACAGTGCTAGACAGAAAAGCAGAATGGAAGACAATTGCACTGCTCTGATCCAGTAACGAAAGTATTTGCATTTAATTAAAAAAAGAGGTGCTCTTAAGTTCTGATTTGGATATGATGTTTTCAAAATAAGGCAGAACACCTGGAACTGCAAGCCCTAAGGGTAAGTAGACTACAAAGCCACTTCCACATGCTTTGTGTGTTTACACTGCTTGTTATATACATCATGTTTGGAAATACATCATTGTATGTACCTTTTGGTCTTGTATGTCTATTGTTTTCACCGCAGAATATATTAGTTGATGTGTATTCTAGCCCACAGCAAACCACAGGAAACCATGGGACGGCTGATGGTAGCTGATGCCACATTGCTCTGGGGGAAAAAGACCTGACTAGTATGAAGGACTGTGACTGAATTTCTGAGGTTCTTATACGTATGGATGTAGCCAATGCCATAATGTCAATTAGGATATAAAATCAAACAGCAAACTGAATTGATCACAATCCTGAAAAAATCTTTTCTATTTGTTTTTCAAATAGGTGGAGGAGAGACTCAACAGCCATATTTGCTGGAGCAGTGAACCAGATTGCCTTGACTGGAACCATTACTCACTTGCACCTTTGACGGCAGCAGTCAGGTAGGAGAGCAAAGAAAGAGTGGGGTTGAGGGAGTGAGCCAGAGTGAATAATTTTCCACTTTCAGAAGGGTTAGCGTGGAAGTCACTATTATTTAAATACTGATTACATGTGCTTTTGTTGCAACGGAAGTCAGCTCTTGTTGAAATTAGAAGCATTTCTTTTCTGGGACAGGGTATGTTTTTATTCACTTGAAGGTGCTGTCTTTGCTTTGCTTTGCCTCTTTCCCTTCTCTCTGCAGTTCTTACATCAAGCATTCAGGGAACATACTTGTTGAGCCAAAGAAACAGAAAAATGTACTTGTAAAAATACAAGAAGAAACGGTGGATGGGGTTTTGATATCTGAAATGTTTTATTGGGTTTTTTTTGTTTTATTTGTAGATTGTCCTGAAGTGTAAGTTGGTGCTTTCTCTTGACTGTCTTGCCATTTCAAGTGCAGCATTAACAGTACTATTCAAAGTTCATTTACTCCTCTGGGTCTTAAACATTTTGGGCACATAGAAACTGCAGTTATGAAGGTGCTGACATTGTAGTATAATAACACCCGAGCTACCTTAAAGTTAGTGGATCCCCAGCAGCAGTCTTACTATGGCATCAAGTAGGTAGTTCAGAAGCCAGTTTATCTTGTCAAGAAAAGGTCTGTTTTGATCTCCTCCTTGCAGCTCCATGTTTATTTGGAGTGGTGATCACAGGTTGGACAGGTTTCACATTGATGTTGTCTCAAAAACTGTGCCTGCATGCAGGACAGTTTGTTTTATTGCAGTAGGAGACCTGAGGCACTGAGAATCTCCTCTAATCTTCTCTGTACGGGAATTATTAGCCCTCAGAATTTAATGAGACTTGCTTGAAATAGCAACAAGAAAAAGTTTAATCCTTGTCATTGGCCTTCTATTTTTATTTTTTTTTTTAATTATCAAATATTTATCTGCAACCATAGCATCTGGGCATATAAGGAACACATTGGAGATTCCCATTTGGTACCATGATCACAGGAGAAGGTGTTCAAAGTAAATGTAGAACATATTTTGAGATAAACCGCCCAGATTTTTCAGGACTGTGTAAATGGTGTTGGGCCTCTGTTTCATTCTATATATGAAGGAAAGAATGAAGAGGGTTAAACTGAGATGGGCTGTCCCCTGAGCCTTGTCTCAAACCTGGAACTGATCCCAGATATTCTGCAGTCCAGGGTGGTTGCTATATGGGGTATCTCTTCTTACAGATTCCTCTCCAAGTCCTTGCAATGGAATCTGTCTATCTGCATGGCAGTCTTTCCCTTATGTAGTGTCTAAGAGCTAACAAAGATCTTTCCACACAGCCTGGGATCAGAGATGGGTGGGTGAGAGGGGTGCAAACTGACGGCTGTCAGCAGGGGTGTTACCAACAAACGTGTCAGCAAAAACAGAAGGCATCATCCCTGCCAGAGGTCCTGTGGAATTTATGTTGAAAGTTCAGCAGGAAAACAAACTGTCCTCATGCACCCCTGAGCTCTGTTGCCAGTTTGGGAAGCATTAACAGCGTGTGAAATTTATAAGCAGGAGTAATGGAATACTTACTCCTGCAGTACGGAAACCTAGCCACGTCCTGACTCACCAGGCAGGATTTAAGTGGAAAACTGAGAACTTTGGTACACAAGAGCACGGCGGCCATCCTCTCGAATGGGTTTTTAGCATGAATTTTTCAGGTTTCATTAGCGTGTAACTTAATAGTACTTCTGTGCATTGGGCCCATCTTCCTGTGGCTCTCTCGTACGCTGAGAGCTCTCCCTGGTAATGTGTCAGCCATGTAATGGCATGCTTTACTTTTTTGTTTGGGAACAAGTCAGTTTTAGAATAGATGCTCTCAATTAAAGTAGTTCAGACCAAAGTTATTGTACCTATGATAATATGTACTGCTACCTTGTGTACTAAGGATATTAAGGCAAGCGCTTAATACTGATAGGGTAGTAAATACACAGTGTGAGCTAATAAAAGGCTCCCATTAAGAAACTGAACCCTATTACTCCCTACTTTACAGGTGAAAGCTCTCAGCCTGATTCCACCACTAGATATGCAGTGGTAGGAAGGCACATTTTCTCTGAAGACCAGGGCATGCAGTGCTGCCAAACCAGCAGTCCTAGGCACCCCTGCAGGGAATGATTCTTGCAGCAGAGTGAGATTGCACAAGCTGTGGTGTGGAGGACTAGCTGCCTTATTTTGACTGAGAATCCTTTGAAGATACTGGTCCCAACTCTCTACTGCCTGAAACCTTTTGCTATTTATACGTGGGTAAAGTGAATGCTGAGCAAGCATAAAATGCCACTACCTTAATGCTAAAGGAGCTGTTATCCACTTTACCCAAATATAAATGACTGTCCAAAGGGTGAAGAAAGTTCAAGGTCTCTCTTTTTGTTACAACGTTGCCCGCAGATACTGCGTCTCGTTGCTGGCAGTGTGAACAGGAGGCGGCTGTATTCGCGGCTGTTTAAACTCAAGATGTGGAAACTCAGGGGGAAGCAAGAGCACTCATTTTTTGACCCGCTATTAGTCAGAGAGAGGAAAAACATGTTTCTTCTTCACATCCAAGAGGTGGCCGGGCAGGGTGGTGGGACAACGGATTCATTTGCTACCCTGACGGCCTGGGGGCGGGAGGAAAGACGCTTGAAAACATCCGGAGGCGGCAGAAATGGGGGCTGCGACTCCGATGCTCCGAGTCTCCTTCCCACCCCCCGGGCATGAATCGCCGCCGACCCTGCGCTGCTGCTGCCGCGGCCCCGCCGCTCCACTGCCCGGCTGCGGGGAGGAGTGCGCGCTTCTGCGGGTGCGCGCCCGGGGTCTGCCGGCTGCGGAGAGCCGTGCGGTGCGCGCCGCCGCGGGTGCGCGCCTGCTGGGCTGCCGTTGGCGGGGGGAACGACGGAGGCGCTGGTAGCCGGGGGGTGCTGTCTGCCGCAGCTGCGGGCTGGCGGCCCTTGTCCCCTCGGGCAGCAGCGGAACCCCACACCCCCAAAACCCCAGTCAGGACTTGGTTAATGAAACCTAACAACGTAGCTTCGGTTTTCCGCTGTACACAGTCTGTGCCTGGTGCGTGCCCTGCGCGGCCACAGCCACACAGGCAGTGTGATAGCTGGCAGCACATTGACGTGCCGTGTGTTGGAAGGACACGGCCCTTGAAATTCTCTGGCACCACAAGCTGCCGCTTTCAAACTAGCACAGAGACAGATGAGGATAATGTGAAGGGGAAACTCAGCGTTGCGTGTTGTAAAATTGGATCTTAAAAACCCTGGACACTTTTGGCAGTATTTCATGTCTTGTAAATAGAACCCATATATATTTATGCATATTTTAAGCAGAATATAGTGTACTGCAATTTCTGCTATCTAAGCAAGTATCTTGGTAGAGTAATTTAAAAATGTGTCTTTTTTTTCTTTCTTGAGCCAGCACTGCACCAGGTAAATAGCACTGTGATCCATGCTGGGTGTGCTGGCTGCATGTCTGTACACCTCCTGCAGGCCCTAAGGGCATGCAGGAGCTGCCGTGGGACAGAGTGAGGCCCTCAGCAGCTGGCTCTGAGCAGAGCTGTGTGTGGATTGTGTGTTGCAGTGCGCATAATGGGACCCATTTAAAAAGCAAGAAATGCAAATCATTTTGAATCACAGAATGGTTTAGTTCAGAATTGACTTAGATAATTTAGTTTCAACCCAGTACCATGGGCAGGGACCAATAAACACCTATGTAAATCTCTGTTTATGTGATTCTGTCATTTCTTCAAGTAATTTATCTTTTGTTAGGGGTAAGAGGTCATAACAGTATTAACACTGAATAACACTCAATGGATTAATTTTACATAACTTCCAACACATGTATGTATCTCTTCACATGTGTATTTACCTCTGAAAATAACCTAAGCCTAAGATTCAAGGCTTACAGCTTCAATGAAGACATCTTCCTTGAAGAAGAGTGAACAAGTGCAGTTTCAAATCTGACAGTGCCATATATGCAGAAATACTGTAATATGCCATGCTGTAAGAAGGAAATGTTGTGATGTTATGAGGGTGGTGAGGCACTGGCACAGGTTGCCCAGAGAAACTGTGGTTGCCCCGTCCCTGGAAGTGTTCAAGGCCAGGTCAGACGGCTTTGAGCAACCTGGTCTAGTGGAAGGTGTCTCTGCCCATGGAACCAGACGATCTTTGAGTTCCCTTCCAACCCAAACCATTCTGTGATCCTATGATTCTGTGTTGGTCTTTAAAAGTAATCCTGTGAGCCTTGCTTTTTGTTGCTGTGTTCTTACCACAAATCTAAAGAATCTACATTTTGAAAAATTGCGTAATACCCAGTAAGTACCCTATGCAAATCCATGTGAGCAGAGCCTTGTGCTCACGGACGCTTTGCTAAACAGTTCTGAGACTGCAAAGGCTCAGCCAGCTGGGAATCTCAGATCCACGCTAGCAGTTATCTCCAGATGGCTGCACTCTTACTTTGTACCAAGCCTTCTAGCATCTCAGTGTTCGCATGTTTGGAATGATGATGTGTACTGTTCCACTTGGTTTTTGCCAGAAAATGTACAGGGCATTGTATGAGAAGATTTGACACATGGTATAGCTCTAAGGAGAGGTGAGAGGGAGAGTGTGTGTGTGGGGGGGGAGTAAGAAAAAGAGAAAGAAAAAGAATAGGACAGGAAAGGAAAGAAATAAAAAAATACAGCAACAAAAGTGTCAGAGTAATGAATTCAGTCTGACTGGCAAATACAATTTGACTACAAGTTGTGAATTTCATTGAATTTGATCCAAGAAAGACACAGCTGAGCAATATGCAGGAAGCAGTCTTTTCCTAGAAGTATGCAGCTCCAAACCGTACAAATTCTTCCACCGGTCGTAAAATGTCTGTGCACCACTGAACCTGTGTAATCAGATACTTTTGAGGAGAAAGCAATATATTGAGACAGTCAACTGAAGAGTAACAAAAGCCATCACTGAGTGCAGCATTTTGAAAGAAGAAAACCTATGTAATTTGAAGTTGGCCAATGAAGCCCTAGTGATAAGGACAGTTAATCATTTCTGGTGCAGCTGTTTCCTGACATTTCTGCAAAATGTTGTGGAAAATTAATGAAGGTTGGTTCAGTAATGGTTTCAGGCTTGACTAGTGGAAAATATGACAGTATTTCCATCGTCAATTAAGAACAAGCAAGGCTCCTCTTTTTTTTTTTTTTCCGTAGGGGAAGTGGTATGCACTTTGTACTGCACAGGAAACTGTAGACTTGAGAGCAGCTGTGTGATAGAAACAGGTATGCAGAGAATACGGAGAAGAGCCTGGGCCCTCTTCTCTTATCACGTGTGTTTCAGTGTAGTAGAACTATCTCCGTTAATATACTAGAAAAAACTATAGCTTGTGCAGTATTCCTTTGAGTGTCCAACTCTGAAAATAAATGCCCTTCTTGTCAGTTCAATAGCAAAGCTTGTATCAGTGAGGGTTTCACTGCGATTGTCTTTTATTACTATGATGTCCCAAAAGAATAACTCCTTTAGGAGGGTTTTAAAACTGATTTCTGAAGTTCACATTGCTTGCAGTTCTATCTCGGTGTGTATGATTTTCACAGCTGTGCAGCACACCATGGTGAGCACATGTGGTTGCTGCGCTCCCTGGGCACAGAGCAGCAGTGTCTCTGCTATATAACTGGCTGGCCACCATGTGACGGAGGTTGACAGGAACTTGTTGGCCTTGTGCATGTGTGCAAGCTCTCTATCATATGTGTGACTGTAGTGTTGCAGATAGCCATCAAGCATGCGGTTTAGAAACACGAGCATGGCTAGGGGGTACTTTCCCATCGCAGGTCAGCATAGTTGAAGGTCACTATAGCAGCTGAGCAGTGGCCTTTGTCCACTCCTTCAGCTCATAGCCTGCAGCACCTGGCAGGTGGCCAGCTGCCGACAGCCTTCTCAATGGCACCTTGGGGCTCCCGCTCCTGCCACAGCTCTGCTGTGCTTGAGCTCCTCCAGTTCAGCACGGCTTGGGGAATGCTGGGTCCACTATTCTGTTAGATAGGCTGTATGGGACAGAAGGTGGGCAGGAAAGAGGTAACTGGTACTCTTGGGAATAGGTTGTGAAGACGAGTCCTGTACTGTCAGTAGAATTAACTTGTTTACTCACAGGCATCTACATTTTATTTTGTGTTTAAAATGCATTAGGGTAAAAATACAGGGCTGGTATAGAAATATTGTAAGTCATTGCAATCTTTAGGTGAATGGTGTTCACCTTAGCATTGCAATGTTTAGGTGCTCAGTACCTTTCTGTACTGTGGGGGGTTCTACAAACCTGCCTAATTTAGTAGCTTTTTTGTTTATCTGACTTTCTGAGATGCTTTGAGTCCTGCCAGAAATACAATTTGTAGCCTGTTTACTCAGTATGATGATTCATGCTAAAGTGGTTGATAAAATATACATTATAATGAATGGTTTACACTTTCCTAATATCATTCTGTAAGGGAGATGCTTGCTCAGTGCTCCCCCTGCAAATTTTAAGACCCTTAGCAAGCTCACTAGAAATGTTTGTCTTACTCTCTGTAATATTAGCTGTGAAGTGTGTAGTTCTTATTGATGGATTTAAGCCAGTGTAAAGCAGTAACAGTGGAGCTACATCCATGATTTGTGACCATTCACATAAAAGTCAGCTCCATGTTCTCTCTTCCTGGTGTAGGTCTTCTATGAGGAGTTTAAGACTCTCTCAAGCCTGCAGTCCCTAAAGACGTAAACCTGTTGCTGATGTGAGTGACAGCTTTACCAGTATCAGAGCATTAGGGACAGCTCATATATAAGAGCTGTAATTAATCTTGATTTGGGACATTAAAAGATTAATCCTTCAAGCATCCCATCTGTAACCACATGCGTATTGACGCTGCAGGCAATACACTGTCGTGCCTGCAATGGGACAGCTTGTGTGCTGCAGAGTATGCATGGGAGTGAGGGAAAGATGAGGGCTCTGCTTTTGCTGTTTATCTGATGTGGGAAATCCGAGGCTTCTGGCACAGACATGAGCTGCTTTTAAACTTCTCAGCATGAGGGCTGTGCCTACAGCTGCTTAGGAATTTCCCATAAAAGCAATTTGTCAATTGAAAATGGAATTTCCACAAGAACAAGTTTTCCACTGGAAAATCTCCATATTGCTATTTTTATTTTTTTGGTTTTGTTTTCCCATGGAAATCTCTGAATGAAATACTTCCCTTTAAACCACCTTACTCCATGAAGATCTTTGATAAGCTGGACTGAGCTAAAACGCTTTCAGTTGCCATTAAGTTGCATATGCCTGTTATGCAGATTGCATTCACCTCATAGTGAATGGCAGTACAAAGACTTCATGCTGAAGAAGTTCTTGTGGGCAGGTCACCTTGACAGTTCTCCATGTTTCACACTGTATTGCGATCACCCGTGTGAAAAAGTCTACTAACTACTGAAAAGACAATGTCATAGTGAAACAAATTCTAAAACGGAGGCCCCAAACCCTGGGAAACCAGAGGAGAGTTGGCCATTTGTGATCTATATCTTTGCTGTTCAAACCCAGTTTCCCAAGTTTTCGCGTATTTTTGACTGTTTAATTTAAAACGCCTGTGGGGGCTGTAAAACTTTTGGATTCTGTGTGAGATTAATGGGGAATAAAAAGTAAGTACATTTAAGTGATCGTAAAATTGGCTAAGGTGACACGATCAAAGTGAAGGACTCCCACACATGTCTTGCTTTATTGCCTGCCCTAACAGTCCCTATTGTAAATATATTGTAAATATAACAGACAGCTGGGACATTACTGTAGGTGCCTGGACACTTGGTGCTGAGCATATGGGAAGGGAGAGGAAAGATGCTGACACCAAAGTGTTCGTTGTGTCACACAGTGACCTCTTATGGATGAATGTTAAAAAAGAATGAATGCACATAGCACTTTTACTTTTTAAAGTAACAGTTTGAATAGTTCACCAAGTTTTGTAATAGGTGCTGTGTTCTCCTTATGGTACCATTATCTGCAGACTTTTATGAATATTTTTCTTTGCCTTGCTGCCCCTCAGTGGTTTTTCATCCTCTTCTTATTTAGACATAAGGCTACTTAAATGAGGCAGTTCTACTTAAAGGACTAAACCTTTGTCTATATTGCATGGTGACCAGTTGGGAGATTTGGTGGTGGTGGCCGGTGGCATGCAGAGAGGGCTATTCTTTTTTTCCTGTGCAGCTTCAAATAAGCCAGTCTCTGTTTCCCTCTTGCTTGGACTGAATGCTAGAGCTTACCGAAGATACATTGGATATACTCATAAATGTCCCTGAGGGAAACATCCCCCAGAAGGAAATGGACTGTACTAGAAAGCACACTGGATGACAGCCACTGCCCTGGAGGAAACTCACTGTCTACATGAGGCTGATGGTGCAGATTTTTTCACCTTGTGCACACAGGAAGGAGCATGGCAGATGTCTGACTTTCCTTCAGGCAGCCTCCTCTGTGCTTCTCAGAAAGGCCCGGGAGTTGTGGTTAAATATTACAGTCTAACCTTTTACTTGCTCACAGATTGAACAGGAGCTAAGTAACTTTAAACCGTTAGCTCCATTTTAAGTATCTCTTCCACAGGACGAAGGGCAGTAGACTCTCAGTCCTATCTTCCAAATGAATAACTCAGTTAACATCCCAGGCTACCCTTATCTACAGCAGAGCATAGTGCTAGTGTGTCTAGTGAAATAGATAAGTACAAAGGTCCTCCTCTGTCCCTTGTTCTGCCCCTCTCATGGGATTCCTTCTGTTTCCTCTCTTAATTCTGTCACTGGTTTGATTTGTCCATCATAGCTATCACTGGGCACTGTGAATCACATTTCTGAATGCTGACTGCTAGATCTGAACCTTCTTGCTTCTGGGAGGATGGGAGAGACAGCTTGTGAAGAAGTTGTGTGATTGTGAAGTCAGGAGGGCTTTTTGAAAGCTGGTTTAGTCATTAGCCCTGCCAGCATCCCTATTCTCAGCAGAGGGTGCTGGGAGCCCTCCTTTCCCTGAATCTTTCAGCTTCCTCATTGCTCAGCTGCCCCAGTGGTGCTGAGGACAAAGGTGACAGATCTGAATTGGAAGAAGAGATGCACATAAGGACTGATCATTTATTCTTTATATAAATATGTCAAAATTGCCCTAGGAGATGCCAAAATAACTCACTTAAATTCAACTGAACACCAAATAGGCTTTCCATGCTAAGAGCAAAGACTTAATTTTACCTGAAAAGCTGAACACAGTTTCAAAGATAAAACAATGTGACATCTCCATTTCCACCTGTGTGTACTGTCCTTTGGGGCTAAAAAATAAAGCCCACCTCACTTTTAATCCCCTATACTAAAAGAAAAGGTGTTCTTCACTTATAATTGAAACAAGAGTGTTCATTCACCTGTCAGAATTTAAAGACTTAAGTGAAGGAGGATCATAGCAACTATTCAGACCATTTGGCAAAACCCACATTGGTAACAATCAGTTGCTTTGCAAAAGCTACAAGTGGCCTCAGTTCTAAATTTAAGATAGGCAGAAATTGTTCTGTTTAGTGAGTCCTAAAATTATCCAGCACAGAAATACTTTGGGGAAGTGTAAAAATGAATTCTCAAATTTTCAAAAGGCAGCTTAAAGGGGAAGGAATGCTGATGTGGAAGTATTAGATAAATGCCATCTCAGTAACAATTTTACCGAATGTCGGGACGAGTCATACACTTTATGTCCTTGTTATAAGATTCTTGGAGAAAATACTCCCACTCAGATAGAAAGGCACTGTAAACAGCTCTCCTGCTGCTAGAGTTGATGTACTTTTGAGGATGCAGTGACTCTTAGAAGGAGCGGAGCGCATTGTGCAATAACGTGACCTTATGTTGCATAGACACTTCCAGTTTTGGAATGTGAAATGTCTGAAACTGGGAGTGGGTGGACAAGAGGTGGAGCCAGCCAGGAGCCGGGGTGGCTGTGTTTCTGAGAAACTTTCTTCTGCTGGTGAGTACTGCTAATTTGCCAAGCATATGGCTAAAGCCCTGAATAGACCAGAGTGGAACCACTAAACAATATCAGGTCGCTAACGGATGTGGAGGTATAGGGTGATATTTTGGAAGTTCAACCTGTAAGCCTTAGTTGAAAACAAGGCTGAATTCTTTCAGACCCAAAACCACAGCCTCCCCAAATGCGTCAGAGGCTCTTGATGCTACAGCAAGGTCAGTTTCCCTCCCCCCCCCCTCCCCCCCCACCTGTGAGTCAGGACAACTATTAAAGGAAGCTTTTATTGGAAGTTGTCAATAGACAGGTAGACAACATGCAGATGTGGAGGACACACTGGGAAACAGTTTGGATCCTGTGCCTGTATAGATGGTCACCAACAGGGGGAAGACCCATTTTTCTGGAGAGCAGAGGGGTACTGAGGAAAGAGTAGTATTTGAGCAAGAGGTAGGTTTGCCTGATTTCACCTTCTCTCTAATTATAACTAGGATTCAGAGTCCACTCAAGCTGGTGTTGTATCCATTTCTCAGGGGGACAAAGGCTAAGTCTCTCGTGGGCTAGATGCCCTCGGTGCTTGTCCACAGTTCCTTATGTATCTGCTTTTGCTGAAAATCACAGAAAAATAATCTTAGAGCAGCTCAGTTCACCATGGAGAGAAAAAGAAACCCAAGGAGGAAACAGAAAATACTGGATGGGTGATAATTTCAGCAGTGTGATCTTCATTTTCAGGCAATGCAGGCACTTTTTGAAATAGAAACTTTCTGTGGGGTAGTTAGGCACTTACTCTTTCCTTTGCTATAAATCCAGATCTGCTCATGGGTGGATCAACACCACTGGGACTTAAAAATATCAGTGAACCATTTATGTCAGTGTTCCATTTGTAATAGTGCTCCTTTAACTTTTTCCTTGTTGTTTGTTATTGCTGCTGTTACCTGGACTGCTCTAGCAGAGTATTAGTGTAGATGAAATTCCTGTAACAAGCAACATTTTAACAACTGGGACCTGTGGTTTTAGCTGTGCTGTTCTAATGCTGGCAGACGCTCTATGCTTTTGAGTGCACTGTTACTGCTACAGGAGAAAAAATACCTTGTAGCAGATTTGTGATTAAAAAGATACTTCTAGAACTAATTTACAGTGTCAGTACTTTTATTGTTTCGCTCTGAGATTGCTAGCAAAAGGAAAGAGATGCTAGAAACCGACCATAGTTACTTAATTCATGACCTGTCGGAAAAGAAGGTTTTGGTTTCCAATCCTGCTGAGCACCTTAGGTGAAAAGCAGGACATGGTCCTGGCTATGCAAAAAGCTGACCTACCCAAGCTCTCAGCTCGCTGAGGGCACAGCATGTGAGTGTGGAGTTTTCCACTATATTAAAGGCATAAATATCCTTTCCATTTCGGTGGTGGAATATTTCCATTAACTTTCCCACAAGCTGACTCAAAGTGCATAAGAAGGTGGGGAAAATGTTACTCTTCTTTGCACCTTTAATTTTCATATCAATGTTAATATTTAAATTTGAATACGTGGGTGGCGCATTTCATAAGCACACTCAGCAGCACTGTTCATGGAGATGTAAGTATGCTTTTCTCTAAAAAATGAAAAACAACTGGATGCACTTGTCGTGTTGCTCTGACTGCCAAGCATTCATGAGCAGTCAGACAAATGGACCTCTTTATGCATATATGTTTAAGCCCATATGTGGATATATTCACATAAGGAGTCTGAGTTGGAGAAAGTAAGCTGCTCGTGATAGACTTGCTGAGGCAGGTATCTGCCTGAAATTAGATTTATATTTTCCATCCACAAAGCATTCGTTCTAAAGATGGTTGCAAAGGAAAAAGAAACAGAAATACATGTTCTTAAAGCATAAAGCAAGGCAATGGTTTTATCCAAGCTGTATGATGAGCGAAGGAGGGGGTGAACAGACAGTCTTGAGCACAGCAATGTGGGCTCCCAGAAGGTACAGAACTGTAGCTGGGGACTACTGCAACAGACAAAGGTAGTTCCTGGACATCTCAGCAGGGCTAGCTGCCGCGTTGCCCTTTGGTGTGATTCAGCAAATCATTTCCCCATTGAACAAGATGCTTCCTCTGCCATCTGCCTGGTTGCCTGTCATCCAGACTCGCTGTGAGCAGCCAGCAGGAAGTGTGGCTGCCTTTCACCTCTGCTGGCCTTTTTTGGCCTTCCTCTGCCCTTTGCCCTTTCTGGTGAGGTCCTGTTGCAGTTAGGCTGCAGGATAGCACATAGCTGCCAGCATCTTCCAGATGTCATGTGAAACTGCAATTCTGTTCACATCAGTTCTGTTCTTGCTATTTTATTTTTTTTTACTAAGGAGGTTTACACAGAATATAAAAGTCCAAATTGTATCTTAAGATTATATTTGACATCCTTGAACAGATCAAGGAGAAATATAAAGTGTTACCCTGAAGAAAGCTATGAAAAAAATACCAGGCTGATAGCTTCTTTGCTTTGAAGTTTTGCTGATCAGAAATCAGAGGCTGAATTTTGGATCAAACATCCATAGCGGTTTTGCAATAACATACTTCCAGCTTGTGAAGATGCAAACAGCAGCTCCTCCAGCTCACTCTAATGAGCCAGCAGCTCTTTGTTGGTGCTCACAGGGCAATTAGGCTCTGCTAGAACAGCGGTGTTTGTTACACACTCGCATCCGAGCGATGGGGGTTATTTTACTCAGGCAGACCTCACTGATCCACAATTAAAATGGCATTTTCATCTCAAATGTAGAGGTTGAGAAAAAGCTTTTGAAGATCTTAGTTGCTCTGATGATGAACTTGGTAGAGGAACAAAATCGAACAAGGGTCTTCTGTTGTGGCAGTTGGGTCATGACAAAGACCGTGGGCTACTTCATTATAGCTAACATGTAGGTGGCCTTACTCATGTTTTAAGATCCAAGAGAGGAGCTGTGACTTTACTGACACCTTGGAGGGGAACAGAGTCAGTCCTTTGCAAAAGCAAGGTCACATCAGCTGTGCCATGTGCAATACACGCTGAGAGCCCTTTCCTCTCAGCTGCTTTGAAGTTACAGGCTCCCTCTTTCTGGCAGGAGCAGAACTGAGTGATGAGGTCACCCCGGGTTCGGGCAACTTAAAATCTGTCTGTAATTTTTTGCACCCGTTTGATTATGGTATTTATAGCTTATTTCCACCGGTGCTTTCTCTTCAGATTAATAGTTACCAGCAGCCTTCCTTGCTGGTAATGGTTCAGCTCTGAGGGAAACACTGGGTGTAATATGGAGGGTGGTTAGGGTGAGATCAGCTCTTGAAACCCGAGTTAGGTTAATAATGAAACCTGAGTTTTGTTAATAATACATTGTAATTATTACTGCTGGCAGGGCAGGTATCTCGTATTTCTCATCTTTTAGCTTGAGGATCCTAGTTACAGTGATCTGTTCGACTTCTCAGCCATTCCGCCCCCTTGGGACACTGCAAAAGTGTCCCAACTCCTCCAGGTTTCCATTTGTGCTTTCCTGGGTAGAGGAGTGCCTCTGCAGATGTTGGTGCATTACACAAGCTGGGAGGCAGAGAGGCCGAGAGGAGGATACATGATCAACAGTGGAATGTTAATAATACAACACACCTAATTGGACCTGCCCTTTCTCACAGCAGCGAGGACATATGTCAGTGCATAGCAGGCGCCAGGCCAGTGGCAGCCTGCTCCCACCTCCCACAGGTCTTCACAAGAATAAAAATTGCTTTATGAGCTGAGCAACTTGCCTACTGTAATTGCCAATAAAACATTAATCCTCACCTTTCGTGGTCTGCACCTATTGCTCGCACCTTGGAGATGCCATTCCAAGCTGGAGAAGTGACATAAACCATCCTGTGTGTTACATGTTGGTGACGGGGAGGGGAGCGCATGCCAGTGAAAGCAGTGCTGCACAGGGAAAGGAGGGAGGGGCCTGGACAGGAAAAGCGACCTGCAGCAGGATGTAGGGAGATGTGAGATAGCACAGCCCCTTTTTACTTAATGCCGCATCTTTTTACTGCCTCACATGGCTCCTGTTGCAGTCTCCCCTGCTATCATCCCTTGCTGGTGCCCCCTGCTTCTGTTTGTTTGCCTGTGGTGGGGTGTCCCTACGCAGGGAACAAAGTCAGCAGTGCTGTCACCAACTGTAAACTTCCATTGTGTGAAAAGTGACATTGTGGCAGTGCTGTCCCACCTGAGGTGCAGGCTGCCTGTGTGTCTCGTCTCCCACCCCACTTGAGCTGCGTGCTGGTGGAGGCACAAGTTAGGGATGGGCTTGCATTTGGGACAATAATTTCCCAACACCTACAGTTTAAACACTGGCTGATGAGGTAATGGCATTAAGCTGCTCCAGGGAGGTTTACACTGGATATTAGGAAAAAAATCTTCACCAAAAGGCTAGTCAGGCATTGGAAAGGTTGCCCAAGGAAATGGTGGAATCACTGTCCCTGGAAGTGTTCAAGAACCATGTAGACAAGGCCCTTAGTGATATGGTTTAGTGGTGGACTTGGCAGTCCTGGGGTAATGGTTGGACTTGATGATCATGAAGGTCTTTTCCAACTTAGTTGATTCTGTGATTCTATGGAGAAAGTCCATAGCAGGAACTTAATGAAGAGAGCTACTATACTATTATGTTTTATTTCTGCTCATTTTAATTGAAGAAGTCTGCTCATTGCAGGGCGTTTGAACTAGATGACCTTTGAGGGTCCCTTCCAATGCAAACTGTTCTATGTTTATGTTTATTAACCAAAGATTGTATGGTTATCTTACCTCTATTGTGACCAAATGTTGTATGTGACACAGAAAATAAAGGTTTTTGTACTCTCGAACTCCCAATGGCTTTGTACTAGTCCAGCAGATCCTTATCATGGCTCAGGCAGCAGAGAGGTCAAAGCAAAGGCAGTGCTGGAGGCCGCAGGGAAGGAGGGAGGTGGCGCTGAACAGGGCTGGCTGAATGTGGTCACACAGCCCCTTGCACTGCTCTGCCATGATCTGTGACTGCCCCTTCGTGCCCCATCTCTCGCCTGTGCCAACCCACCATGGAGTGCATCTGACTGAAAAGTTACTGTTTGCTTCCCTCCGTTTACTCTTGGATCAACCCATTCCTTGGTTTAAATTGCATTTGTGCACGGGTGAAGCTTTCTCTTGTGGGGGCACTGAAAGCCTAAGGCCAAAGGCCCATGTAGGTGTAGGGGGCTGAGGTGACCCCTTGGCTGTTGCAGGCCCTCTGGGACAGTGCCTCCAGCCCATGGGGAGCTGGAGGGGCAGCCACCAGGCTCTGAAGTTGAATAATATACTACTGGTACTTGAACAGAATTTCTGGGTGATGGGTGTGGGCTGAGGTTCTGATCGATATGCTCTTAGCCTTATAGCTCAAGAATGCCATGGTGGTTGAGGGAATATGATACTGTCTCATTAACTTTATGTAAAGATACTGCCAGAGTATGGTCTTCAGTATTTAAACCTATTAATAATTATTTTGACTTCCATATTTCCTCTAATATAATAACATTTACTCTTCATTTCAGAAGAAAATTAAATTGTCTGAAGAATAGTAATCATCAGCTGATTTGTCTTGAATCACAATGTCTATCTATTCTAGTAAAAAATCAGTGACTATTAAATTTGCTGCTAAGGCATAGGATGAAAAGGCAAAATTATGATGCTGAACAAGAAATGGTTGCATCAATGGGAATTAACCAGAACATATCGAGAAAAGAGCATACTCTCAATTTCCCACTGGATTTAATGTTACAAATATAATCTTATTAACTTAAATTACTTTTTTTTAAATTTTAAAATGAGAAGAAAATAAAATTGTAATGTCAGAGTGATCATTTTAATTGAATCATGCATGTGAAGTTGGCAGTTTCTTACAGTGGCCATTTTTCTTCTTGTAAATGAGAGTAAAAGTCTGGTATAAATCTAGGCGTTTTTGTTTAGCCCCAGCCCCAGAACGATTGATGTGAGGTATATGGAGCCACATAGGAAGGCTGCATAATAATGAACAAACCCCTCATTTAACCATCAGCCAAAGGAGTAATGATATTAAATAGAAAAACCATAATTGTGGAAAAGACCATTTCCTTGCACAGCTCATGGGGAGCACTAGAAAGTTGGAATGTGTATTACTTCCAGTAGTAATAGTGCAGTTATGTACTTTAAACAGTTGCAGACGTCCTTAAGATCCTTGCGACCTGGCTTGCCTTCTCATTTTATTTAGGGAGAGTGAAAGAGAGGTTGCTGAGCATCTCTGAACATCTATGCTGAGCACAGCTGTGGCTCATCCTGTTGCAATTAAACCTGTGAAAGTTGCAGGACTCCTGACATAGTTGAGCAGAGGGCTCAAAGTGTGCTCAGCACCATGAGCAAGGCTGGCAAGTGCCAGTGACACAAGCCCTCCCGTTCCTGAGTGGGAGGCACCCCTTGGCTGCAGCCAAAGAGGAGCGGAGAGATAGCACATGGTGTCTGAGCACTGAGCGCGGTGAGTGTCCACTCACTGTGGTGACACACACAGAGTGCATTCATTAATTCCTCTAAGTACCGGTACTTGGGAATCAGAAATTCAAATGTGTGGTTGGAAGCATTTCTCAATACTGCTGATAAGATACTAAATTGTATCACTTGGCCAGACTGTTATTTATACTCATGCCACTTTATTAGGCAGCATAGAAGTGCCTTAAATGGGACTAAATGATATTCACACCCTTCCTAAAAATCTCGTTTGTGCTGGTAAAGTGACTTGAACTGGCTTCAGAATAGGTGACACTTGCAGGACAGGGCTGTAAAACTGCAACTGCATCTTATGAGTTACATTTGCGCTGCTTGTCTGCTATGTGTGTGGCATACATAGTTGTGTGCGCGAGTTGCAGTTGCACATGTCTGCTTCTGGTGGGGCACAGTCTTCTCTTGAGGTCAGTGCTGGCTCAGGCAGCAGAGCTGGCACAGGACTTGTCCCCTTCAGCTGTGAGGGTCTCATTTCAGGTCCCTGGAGAAATTTGCTTTCTGTCTGAGAAGCAGCTCTGTTTTTTCCTCTGAATCTGTTACCTAGTCTGATGGTTGTATTAGCATGTCTTACTAGCAAATTCTCATCTATTTGTTCCGTGATACCAGGGTGCAAAAGCCATGTGGAAGATCTACCTGGTCTTTTCACATTTAATCTTTTCATGCTATCAGTGAAAAAGGAATAATTTCAAAATCTGAATTTTCCCCTGTTCTCAAGTTTCTCAAGTTATGTTTAGAAACAGGAAGCTGTTTTGCATAAAGGTAAGATTGTGTTTTTGACAAGAAAAGTCGGTGTTAGACCAGCTAAATATACCCACACAGTAATACTCAGCAGATAGTCCTGGCTATTTTTAGGCTTTATTTTTGCATCTCTTTATTTATTTATTTTGTTTTTAGTGACACCTCCTCTGTACCTTCAGCTCATAGTGAGGCACCACTTCCTGCGCCGGTATGAAACTTGCAATTACAGGAGGAGTCAGTCTTGTCAGGTGTCATTTACCAGGCATTGCAGAGGGCTGGTTTCAGGAAAGGAAGAGCAAGGCTTAATAAAAAGAGAGAGAGGGAGAAGCATTCTCTTAATAATTTGCCCTTTGCAACAACAGAACCTTATCTGATCACCCACACTCATCTGGCTGCTGACGCTGTACTTGCTTCATTAGTATGAGCTATTTTTACACCTTTTGTGTCTTTTGAGGAACTGAGTGGGCCTGCTGGCATGTAGTGATTCACCAGCTCCAGCGGAACAGGGTGTCCTCCAATCCTGCAAGGGGGAGAGGAAGAGAGACATAGGGAGAAGAGTTCAACTGAATAAGCAAGTTGATTGTCTTAGGTGATCTGAGAGCTTAAAACATTGCACTTTAGTCTGAAGAAAAATAGTCTGCATGCTTTTGGTTTGCCATGCAGTTTTTCAGATTGTTAGCAGCTGTCCCAAGGAACATTTAGTACTTAATAAGTGTAGCTTAGCAAACATAAAGCTGTATATGCTTGTGTGTGTACTCTGTTCATTTCCCTGCGTGTAAAGGGGATGTGGGCATTTGGGAGTTAAACTCTGTAAAGGTCCTTTCCAACACAAGCCATTCTATGATTATATGTTGGTGATGCTTTCTTTTGTTTGTAGTGTAGAAGCATCGTTGGTGTTACCACAAGCACCCAAAGGACTTTAGGGCCAGATTGTTAGCTGATTTCACTTCCACTTGTAATAACAGAAAGACAACCAAATTTGGTGGAATCTGCCAAGCATGAGGAAGGAGATCCCTGTATGAAGCTGTCTGGAGTTTATTCTAGAGCTGAGCATCTGTTGCTTTCACTTTCAATAGATCGTCAGCCCTGAAAATGCCCTCTTAGAGCCTGCTGAGCTCTTGTCTGGTGTGTGAAATTAGGATTTTTGCTGTTCTTACTTTGGCTTTTCCTGGGTAGGAGTGATTTGCCATCCAGTTGTGTCACTTATGGAGTACAGGATAGTGGTTGCATGTTGCAGGTTTCCTTGGAGTAGTTTCCAAAGTTGGTATGATGTTGTATTACGTATATATGAAGCTTTCATACATATATGAAAAGGTGCTGTTTGTATTAGGAATGTCCTCTAATACTCTACTCTGGTCTAATCTTGTCTGATATAAAGTCATCGTGAAACCTGAGCAGTTTCTTTCCAAAGAAATGTTATGTGTTTTATTGTGTTGTGCTTATTGAGAATCTGTAACTGAGCTGTCAGTTCGGCCTGTAGGTCAAATATCAACACAGACCTGTGGAATAACAGGTTGTATGTGCAGATTCAGGCATTTTGGTAGACCTTAATCTTTTCAGAGGTGTTAGCTCAGGAGAGTGATGCTCTTGTTAATAAACACAGTTGAATTGTGTTTTGTAGAAAGAAACCTAACTGCAAAGAGTGGAATTTCATGTGTACCTATAAAATGCAACAGAAAGTATATGCATATTTTACTGACTTTTTAAGGATGTGTTCTGTCTTAATTGAATGTTTTGCATACTGACTTCCAATGCTTCGTGCAATAAAAGCAAGGAAGTTATACCCAGCGTTATTTTAAAGGGCTTTTTTTATTCTTTTTTTATTCTTTTTTTTTTTTTTTTTCCCAGGCATCCTGGCAGTTGTAAAGAAATCAGTGTCCTTAAATGTGCAGTCACAGTAATGTATCTTATATTACCACTGTAGTGGTGAGAATCACAGAATAGTTGGGTTGGAAGGGACCTTAAAGATTATCTAGTTCCAACCCCCCACCATGGACAGGGACACCTTCCAGTAGACTAGGTTGCTCAAAGCTCCATCCAACCTGGCCATGAATACTTCCAGGGATGGGGCATCTTTAGACAATACTAAATATCTTTAAGCAATACTAAGCGACCAGATTTGCTACAACAAAGTGACTATATTGAGTCACTAGTGAAAATGAAATATTTGGGCTTTGCAGAGTTGGACTGTTGTGACATCTGTGCAAAATACAGGATTTGGGTCTTACTACCTGTCCTGGGTTCAACTTAAACCATGACACTACCTAATCTCAGTTTGGCTTTAACAAAGTGTTCAGATTGTATTGTAATAAAACTGCTGTGAATGCCCATTCTACTTTGGGTGCAAAAAAAAATCAGGAAAAAATATGTCAAGAACACGCTACTGATGTTTAGCATACCTCTGTTTTTGTTTCGACATGTGGTGACCACAGGCCTTAGTAAACAATCACAGGTTTTAAAATAAGCTTGTATAATAATAGGTGTCAGTGAAAAACAAACACAAGCTCAGATACTATAAATGTTTTCCTATGTAATTCTTCCAGGGGTGAGGGCATTTGTTAGAGACAGTGCATTTGCTCATTCAAGAGTTTGAAAGACACAGATATTTTCATGTGGCATGCAAGTGGCTTCTTCTGACATGGTGTGAAAGGAGGCATAGCTGTTCTCAAAATCTGCCATGGTTGCATAATTAGGTTTGTGTAACTTCTAAACTAGAACAGCCTCACTTCCCAGAAAATTCAGCCATATTTTCACCCTAAGATGAAAATGCTAGGCAAAGCCCTGGTATTTGTCCAAAATTTCCATTTGGCAACAGGATAATAACTATTTTGCACCTAAAAATGATGCAATGTTTACACAAAATTTAATAACTTTTTTTCCTGGGGAAACCTGGGGGAAAGGTGTATGTCTTAGCAGGTACTTACCAGCATAGGTTTGTTCTTCCCAGAGGCTGCCTAAGGTTGCAGTTCTTGTGTGAAAACGAAGAGGCATTTCAGCCTTTGTGTATAATTTCAGTTAGAAAAGTTGTTATATCTGACAACTGTAGCAGTTTGAACTCTACAGCGATGCTGTTCCTACCCTTCTTACTGTAGATGATGTTTTATAAATCTAGAAATTACTGCAAACTGTGTCTACATGGGTGTCTTGCTCTTTGCATACACTTTATCTTTCACAAGTGATGCTTAATTCATAGTTTAATTAATTGTCCTTTATAAGGTGAGAAATTTCCCTTTCTGATTAACACATTTCTTTGTGTTGAATTGAGAAAAAATTCTTTAATCTCAGTAATTTTCACCACTTCTTGCAAACGCAAAACTTTCATTGCAGTCCCAATGGCATCATACAGCATCATTGATTAGTGTCTGAGCCTTTGCTTGCCACATATTTTAGATATTTAGCTTTTGGGGGGGCTACATAATGCCCATTCGTTTACATTACAATAGTTTGGGACCATCAGCAGGGCCAAAAGCTCCTTTTCTTTTCTACGCGTAAGGTGTGAAAAAAATAATCATAGAAATAGTGATTAGAAACTATTTCCCACTTGTATATTTTTATGGAGTTGAGTTTCTGCTGATGAAAAGAGCAGCCCAAGAGTTAAGAGCTCATTTGTATCAGCACTGCTTTGGATGCTACTATACATTGTTAATGGGTATTTAGTTAATACTGTTTACTTATTACTTAACTCACCCTTGGGAGGAACTCATTCTTCTGCAGGTTAGGACAAATGGGATTAGGCATCATATAAACCTAACTTCAGCCATCAAAATAGTGTTTAAAGAGGGCCTTAATGGTGGGCATCTGTTTCTCACTGTTCTCTGCAAGGGAGATGCTCTCTCCCTTTTAAGTCACTGTGTACTATGATTCAAGAGAAACTGAGGAGGGGGTAAAATGACTGTGAAATCTTTGTTGCCTTCTGAAATTTTAATAACAGTGAAAGTGCTGTCTGTCAGATCTGCCATTGCTCTGCCATCACATTTTAAGGTCCACTTGGGAAATGATATATTGGTATTTTAGTCACCCATTTTCATTTTTTTAACTTGCTCCCCAGGGAAATAAAAAGCAGTGTGAGATTAGCAGTGTACATAGTTGTCTTGTTTAGTTTCATATCTGAATAATCTCAGTCTTTTACTTTCGTATAGAGATAAATTCAGGATGTCGCACTGGAAGCGGTCTGTCAAAAGAGCTAGATTTTGTATTATCTGGCATGCTTAAGCACCTCTGACAAGCTCTTACGTTCAATTCAAGGAGTAGAACTGTGATTTGTTTGCAAGCTTCTACCTTTAAAGGAGGGAGTGTTTAAGATTAATTTGGTTCCTGTGTAGCTTTTTGTCTCTTTCTTTTTTTGTCTCTCTTTTTTATATATATACATATATAGAGTCATCCTGTGGAAATAAGTGTGTTTAGGTGTTTAGTTGGACTTTGGCAACGTGAAAGCTTTTTTTGTACATTCTTTCCATCTGGTAGTAGTGTGTACATTGCGTATGATGCTGAGATAGGAAATAGTGATGTACTGTAAGTGAGCAATCCTTGTCATTATAGTGAAAAGGTCAGTGTTAAGGTATTTCTGCTGTAGGCTTCTTCAATAACTTCTTAAAATACATTCAACTTGAATTTAAGTTTTTTGGGTGGTGCTATTTTTCTATAGAGACTGGCAGTTTAAAATTACATTTGAGATACTTAGCAAAAACTGAGTGTTTTGCTGCAGCTGTGCTCTAAGCATTCATGATGCAAACCAGCATCGTTTAAAGAAAATCACCTTTGTTTTCTTACTAATCTGTAATTGAACATATATTGCAATATATGTTACAAGTTTCTCAGACCTCTTAGAGGTGTTGGATTATTTTATTTTCACCTTGTAGCAAATAACCTCAGATATTTAGTATGCAGGATTCAAGAGCCTAAACCTAAGTGATGCCTGATTTTGTTGATTCCTATGAGGAATAAATCTGGAATTATTTTCTTGGATTTGCAACTCATTGCTTCAGATTCATACCAGCGAAGTGTAGAGCAGAATTTAGCTCTTGCTTTTACTTGCTGTTGGAATAATTTGTCTCCTTTTAGTTGCTCTGAATCAAGCCTCATATCAGTTCAGAGCTCCCTGAAGTCAAATGAGAAACTCTTCAAACAATTCTGATTTTCCTGTAAGGTCACCACAGGGGTGGTGTGTACCTGACCTCAGAGGAAAGGAGGGTCTTGTTCTCCACATCATGTATCCATTGACATTTATATGAAATGTCTGAGGAAAGTAGAAGTTCCTACAGTTAAGGTAAATGGCAGAGTACAACTGATATGATTCTTTGTTTTTTAAGTTGGCTTCAGCATGTTTTTAAGCAAACAGGTTCCAGTTATTTTGTTCAACTTACTCAGATAGTGGTCTCAGATAATAGTTTGAATTAACTGAATGAACAAGATTTAAGGTGAGTTTGGTAAAGCCTTAAAATGAATTAAGTAATCAATACTACTACCGCTAACTAAAATGCACTGTTATATGCCATCTCTCAGTGGCTGAGATTCTAGAATAGTTCTCAAGGGGTAATGGGTTCAAACTTAAACAGGGAGATATAGGTTAGATATAAGGAGGAAATTTACTGTGAGAGTGGTGCAGCACTGGAACAAGTTGCCCATGGAAGCTGTGGGTGCTCCATCCCCATCAGTGTTCAAGGCCAGGTTGAATGGGTCTTTGAGCAACTTGGTCTAGTGGAAGGTGTCCCTGCCCATGGCAGGGGGGTGGGAAGTAGATGATCTTAAGGTCCTTTCCAACCCTAACCATTCTGTGATCCTATGAATATGAGAATATTGAATAAATATGAGCCAGATTTGGTGCAACCTCTAAAATAATAATTACATAAATCAGGATGCCAGGTTTTATGCCACTTCTAGTTTTATGTGCACAGATTCTGTCCTTTGAAACCTGCAACTACCAGGGATACAAATGTGCATTCATAAAAACCTTAGAGTAAAGCCTGAAGTCGGTATTCGGTCACAGTAAGCTCGCAGTCTATCCTTGATGCGTCTGTGACTGGATCCTCTCAGTCAGTCCCCTCGGTTCCTGGCTTGTGGGGGAATCCGTGTGAGCACAAGTGTTTACCCAGCATAGCAGTGGAGAACAGATCCTGCCCTGTAGCTTCTTTTCAAGGAAGCTTAGTAGAGTTTGTTTGATCATTTAATAGTAAATTCACAGGGTGCTGTGTGTACTTGTGGAGCAGTATTTGGTTTTGTATTGAATAGCACTTTTAAATCACATTTTTAAAATTACATTGTAGTGATTAGTGCAGCTGCCCAAATTTAAAAAACATGTGTTACTCTAAATGTTTCAGAGTATTTTCAAAACTGTAATTCTCTGACTGGTTTTGGAGACTGTCATATATTCAGTAAAGCACTGAAACCCAGAGGGTAGCTAGAACATCTGGGGTGGGATTAAATGAACAAATTAATGTCTTCAAATGTGCAGAGTTAACAACAGCAATTGCAATATAGAAAGCAGTAAATTAAATTAAATATACCTAATGTGTTTTAAAAGGGCTGCCTTCTTGGAATTGCATGTGTAAAAGGATGTCTTACAACTCCTGCCAAACTGCACAAAATCACAGGCATCCTTGCATTCCCCAGGAATTCAAGACTGCCAAGTGCCAGTGGTTGACATAGGAATTTACAGTCATTCCTAGAGGTGTTCAAATAGACAGGTAGAAGGCCAGCTACAAAACCACAGTCAAATGGGACCCCTAGCCAGGGGCTGCTGGAAATGCAGAGAATCTCTCTGGTCAAGAACAGGAAGCCTTTTTTACAAAGCTGGTAAATTTAAAAGGTGTTTCTTCTGCCTTATTGTTTTAGTAAGTACAGTTCAAAGACCACAAGTGCGGTGTTAAGCAGTATAAAAAAGCTTTCAATTGGTTGAGTAAGATGCCAAAACTTATATACCCCAAGGACTGAATTTCTTCTGTCATGTTGGTATATAACATTCTCAGTCCAGGAATGAATATATAACCTTGAAAAGAAGGATGAACAAATGCTTACCTCCCTTCATGCCTGTTACATCCTTCAGTTCAGAGACGCACACTGAATACTGGTTGAGTGGCCGTCTTCAGGCTTAGCCCACCTATGGCTTTGCCTAGGTAGAAGAAGCTGTAAATCTGTGTTCTATTAGAATTCTCAGTTTTTTGTTTGGTTTGTTGTTTATTGTTTTTTTTTTTTTTTTTCCACTGGGATGTCAACACCAAATAGCTCTTTGGGGAATATCATTAGTGGGGCAGAGGGAAATGTGGGATAGAACAAGAAGCCAGAGGTGTGCTGTCTTTCTTCCCAAAAGGCCAAGGCAATTTTCTTCTCAGTGGCAGGTGGGGAAGAGCTCAGAGGTGGCCTTTTTGTTGTAAGGCTGCTTGGTTGCTGGGCTTATCCCAGACATAAACTAGACTTGCCTAATAAGGGTCTTGGCAGAGGTCTGAGCATGAGTGTAAGGATTTCATAGGGGCCACTGCAGCTTGTCTGTGCTAACACTTGCCCTATAGAATACAAATTCTTCAGGGGCCAGTTACTGTGGGTTTAGGATGGCTTTGTGCTGGCAGAGATGGACAGAAAAGATTTAAAACAGGGCTGGATCTGACCCTTAGTCCTTATGCTAGAGTCAATATTTATTCTGTATGGTGCACTCAGGATTTAGCCTGGAAGACATAAGCTTCCAATTTGTTCACTTGCAAGAGTTGTAATATGAGCTACAAATTGAGAAGCAGTAAAAGTTGTATTTTGCCAAATTTTATTTTAAAGCTTTTGACTGTAACCATTTTAATGGTCTGAAAAAAAAGGGAGGGAAAAAAAGAAAAAAAGGAAGGAATAATCTTGAAGCAGTCAACCAGATATACGGCCCCTGAATGCAGCTCACAAAGGCACCTTAGGAAAAAGAGCAACAAGATAATGCTCCTTTCTAGAAGGTTTTAAAAGCCTTGATTTAGTAGGTGCATTTGACATAAATACAGCTCCTGGTTTCCTAGTAATCTTACATTCAAGGTTTTCACAGAAGTAAAATGTCCTGGTTTAAAGCAGGCAGATAGTGCAGTTAGTGTGGCTGGGGGAGCTGGCTCCTGGACCACATTCCTACTGGGAAACCTGGCTTTGGCCCTCAGCCAGGCAGGACTTTGCACCTCCTGTCAAACGATGTGCTCAATGCAGCTCCCATCTGGCTTCTGATCCGTGTAGGTGGGCTCCTCTTCGTCACTCCACCGGAGCTGAACCTTGCCAAAGTTATTAAACAAAACAGGCATTTTTATCATCCTTACTTCCTTAGTTTTAAATATATAGTACTTGAAATATAGGGCATTTCTGTGTGTTGAATAGTATAGGTTTGATGGAGAGCAATATGCAAAACTATATATATGGTGTTTTCTAAAGGAGAAACATTAATTGGTGGAAAATGGAAGTCTGTTGTTGGCTTAAGTTAGGCTGTGGATGCAGGTAGATGATATAGAGGCTTGACTGGAAAAAACAGACAGAATGCACATTAACTTTGCAGTGTCTTAGATTTCTCCAGGTAGGCCAAACTACCGTTGGCGGGGGAAATGGGGTGGGAAGAGAGAGAGAAACCAAGAGCTGTCTTTGACAGGATGGATGGCAGCTCAAACCAAACCAGAAATGATTATGTTGGTTCTGGAAAGGGATTTATTTTCCCCAGGGGAGTGACTCTGACCAAACCTAAGCCACCAGTAATCCCTGTAATTAGTCTATACGTGTTTCATAGTGTAGGTTGAAAAATTATATAGAATGTTCTGCAAATAGCAGGACACAAAATGGCTTGAACTCTGTAATGGATGTCTCTGTCCAGAACAGAAAACTGTTGGAAGTATATTAGCATCATCTTTTGCTCACAAAAAACACGGTGCTGTTACATTTCCATGACTGGCAGATTTCTTCCCTAAAGATACTGTCAGTAGAGGGTGTATGGAACAGAAAGGATACCCCCGTCTTCTAGAAGTTTCTTCTTTTCCACTTGCAAAGTTGTCTAATAAGGAGAAAAGTATTTTTCTTTGAAGACGGCCAATTCATGCTCTCCCGGTAAGGAATATTCCCTCTCTTCCTTGCTTCTGCTTCTCAAGCTACACATTTTCCTTTACATGCTTTGCATTATTATTGACATTGATGATGTTCTTGCTCCCTATTTTCTGTGCCAGTCTTTTCAGTGATACTGAGATTAGCCTGTGGTCTGGTGATGGTCAGACAAGTGGCAAATTGTGGCAGTCATGGAAATCTTTGGTCTGTAAGCTTTTTCTTCGAGAAGGCAGCCATACATTCTTGAGTAGTATCCCTGGTGTTAACTGATTTAGAAATCTACTTGCATTTTACTACATTTCTTTGTACCTTAGTGGTGACACCCTGTCCAAGATTTTGTTCTGGTCCCTGAAACATTTAATGAGAGGCCCAGAGTTTAAAAGCATTAGCTGGAGAGAGGCATTGAACAGGCGTTTACCAATGGGATTCACGAATAATCCAGACTTAACAAAGGCATAGGAGTGAAGAGGGACATCAGCAGCTCTCTTTTTACTGATTCAGGAAGGTGAGACTGCATTAATTTAGATTTGCAGTTATTCTTCCACATGCTAGAAACCTAAGTAAGTTCTTTGGAAAGACTTATGCTCATATTCTTCAAAATGTGGTTGCTCAAAACTATTAAGACACAACATAAATTTTTTCCAGTGATGGATAAGTGAAATTTTCAGGTCTCTAGTGTAAAGAATAGAAAACTTCAGCATCTATACTTAATATCAAGAATTTCTTATGACTCCTTTTTTTTTTTTTTTTTTCCTACAGGAAGTTTGAAGACAGTCATGCCTATTAGATCCTTAGAAGATGCAGGTAATTGCTTTATTCTAAAAAAAAAAAAAACCCAACCCAAACAACACCAAAACATACATTCCCATTATCTGTATGTTTTCCTGCACTTTGCTAATGTTTCGTGAAGCCAAATTCAGTTTTCCTGTTATAGGAATGAAAAGTATTCCAATATCTCTAACACTGCTTTTTTTTTTTTATCCTTTTTCTTGCTATTTTAATATCATGACAGGCTTTATAATTCTCACTGTTTCATCCAGAAAATTTCATGTGTTTGGATAATATGAAAGCAGGAAGCCTACATTATTCTTCAAATTCAAACGCCGTACTTTTCTGTGAAAATCATACCTTTGGGCTTTTCTTCTTTATAATAGAGCTGTGGAAATCTATTGCATTTAAATGTAGAAAGTGCATGCGTAGCTGGATGGAAATGTTTCGACATTGAAATCATAAATGCTAAATTCACATACAGTCATAGCTCATTTCTCTAATACATGTTTTACCTCTAGCAAGACATTCTCACTAAGATTTAATTAGTGATTGGAAGATGGAGGTGTGGAAAGGTACCAATGGTGCTGTATTTGGAAAGCTTATTTGATACCTCTTCAGAGTGTTTAAAATTAGTTTAAAAGGGTGATAAACACCTTCGTGTAAAAACACTTAGATGATCTAAGGTAAAAAGTGCCTCACTTTAGCCATCTTATAAATTTGGTATATACTCCAAGGTAGTTGTCTAGGATTTCTGCCTAGCTGACAGTGAGAAACAGGCAGCTCCATTGTGGAGGTCGCTGTGCATAAACATCCCCTGTGTTTGAAGCACCCATCATAATATGAAAAGATTCCTCTGGAAGTACTGATCACTCTCCTCTGACTTCAGAGGAGGGCCTGGTGACTAAAGTGCATGTCTGAACCCTAGGTGAGTAATAACTGAATAAGGTAATTCTCACCCGTGGTGTTAGGACTCTGTTCTCAGCTGTGATTTGCTGTAAGAGCTGTGAAAGCAGGTGGTGGACTTTCTGAGAATTAAGCCCTTAAACTATCCCTAGAAAGCATTCCCAAGCTACTCTTTAATTTGGAAAGTGTAGATCTCTGTTTTCTATTCCTAGGGCTTTTATTGAATAGTGATTATGCTTGTGTGCAATCTCTGGAGCCAGACTTCACTGTGTCTGCTCACAAAAGGGAGTTTTGTGAAATGTAGTTACCTTTGCTCAAGTCCCTCAGTACTTTTCGTGTAAGGCTCAGTAGAAGAGCAACTGACTGCATCAATGTTATTTAGCATGGCTGTATTAATTGGTGTGTGGGGTTTTTTTGTTTTTGATTTTTCCATACAGATAGCTGTGTCAAAATGGAGGAGATGAAGAGAGCTTTGCTCTAGTAGATCACAAATATTTCTGGGTCATTCTGCATCTCAGTATTTAATAACAATGGAAAATGTTCAAATGCTATAACAAGTCTTTGCAAATATATAAAAAATGTTTAGGAAAGTTCCTGCCATGAACAGAACTGTATAATACTCACATTAGTGTACAGACACAAATCTAATGCCTATAGACTACTGCGTGGAAAGTTCCAAAGAGAAAGAAAAGTCTGTGAATTTGCAACAGCCCTGGAAAAATGGCAGCAACAAAACTTTAAAAAGCACAGCTTTGGACACACTCCATGTGTCTGCACAGCTTTCAAGTGAACTAGCACTTAAGACCTTGTGTAACAAAATGGACTCTGGGGACACAGCTATAGGGCAAAAAGCTACCTCAAGGTCTGGAGAAACTGCTAAAGTACCAAGTAGATGGAGGCAAGAACATTCAGCTGTTATTAAAATGAGCACTTTTGGCAATCAAGAAGTACAGAGGCAACCACAAATAGATCACGAGCAAATAGGAAACACAGCATCAGCACAACTTTTTGGTTCTGGGAAATTGGTATCATCAAATGAAGCTGCACAGCAAGTCACAGAGAAGCAATACCCACAGCATCGTCCAAGTCCTTACTCATGTCAACATTCACTTTCTTTCCCACAGCATTCATTGCCACAAGGCTTCTTGCACAACATAAAGCCACATCAGAGCTTGGAAGGCCCTCCGTGGCAGTATCCTAGCCACTTGCAATCAGTTGCCTCAGAGGACTTGTTTCCTTTTCATGTGCATAGCCATAGCGGAGGTTTCTCCAGGAAGAAGATTTCAAGTTTGAACCCTGCATACAGCCAGTATTCACAGAAATCTTTAGAACAATCAGAAGATGCTCACAAAAAGGAAAACAAACCCAAAAAGCCTGGCAAGTACATTTGTCCTTACTGTAATCGGGCCTGTGCCAAACCTAGTGTACTTAAAAAGCATATTAGGTCTCATACTGGGGAGCGACCGTACCCTTGTGTTCCTTGTGGTTTCTCCTTCAAGACGAAGAGCAACCTTTACAAGCACAGGAAGTCACATGCCCATGCAATCAAGGCAGGATTGGTACCTTTCACAGAGTCAGCAGTCTCTAAATTGGACCTAGATGCCAGTTACATTGATGTGGAGGCTGAAATACATTCAGATGGTGAGCAGAGTACGGATACTGATGAAGAGACCCCACTGCTAATGGAAGGGTCTGACAAACTGAGCCCTGTCCCACAGCTCCCCCTGGACATCGGTAGCAGGAGCAGTTTTCACTCCTCCATGGAAGAGTCCTTGGTGGGGCCAATGAAAGTGCCCATTTTGATTATCCCTAAAAGTGGAATTCAGTTACCCAGTGAGAGCTCACCATATATTGGCTCTGATATGTTGCAAAACCCATCCTTAAGTACCAAGTCTGATGACTCTCATACAGTTAAACAGCGACTTGCACTAAGACTGTCAGAGAAAAAAGGGCAAGATTCTGAGCAGTCGTTAAACCTCCTGAGCCCACACAGTAAAGGAAGCACTGATTCTGGTTATTTTTCCCGCTCAGAAAGTGCTGAGCAGCAAATTAGCCCACCAAATACTAATGCAAAGTCTTATGAAGAGATCATCTTTGGGAAGTTCTATAGGATTAATCAAAGGACAGCACTAACAGTAGCCACAACAAATCAGGAACACAGTTTAATGGGTAGAAAGGGGAAAGCAGAGCCATTACCTCTCTTAAATAACAGGTTAGATATCAAGATGCTGGAAGAACATATTACTCAGCTGACTCCAAATAAAGAAGAACTCATTGACTCTGGTAATTTGAGCACTATTAAGTCTACACAAGTTTATCCAGGTGGCAATACAGAATCTAGACAATCCCAGACCACCACATCATCCACCAAAAATGAATCCAGTTTGTACCAAGTCAGTCAGCAGGGCGACATGCCTGTCCTTCTCGAGCCCCCAGCAGATTCCTCTCCTCTTATTAGAAGTAACTCCATGCCAACCTCTTCTGCAAACAACCTAAGTATTCCCCCATCTCTGAGAGGAAGCCATTCATTTGATGAGAAGATGACTGGCTCAGATGATGTATTTTATCCCGAGACAGTGGGAATATCCCACCAAAGGATGTTGAGAAGGCAGGCTGCCTTTGAATTGCCCTCTGTGCAGGAGGGACACTCAGATTCAGACTATCATGGAAGACCAGGGAAAAATATCATTATTGCTTCCAGTAGACAAGCAACAGGTGACAAAGGACCATTCTTAAAAGAGAAGACCTTTTATGACTATGATGCCAGTGGAAAGCACTACAGAAAGTGGGAAGAATTTGAAGCTCAGAAGCAGAGCTACAGGGACTCACCATCCTTAGGAGGGATGAGCAAGGTGGGAGAGTACTTTGTTGATCCATTCGGACAATCCCAGGCAGTGCCATCCATGCTTGGAACAACTTTTGAAAACAGAAAGCGCAGGAAAGAAGAGAGTGTTGGAGATGAGGAAGACAGCCCCATGCTTTGCAGCAGTGCTACTGGAACCACTGGGGGAATTCAGCCTTTGGACTTAGATCCCAAATCACAAATTCAGGAAGTGCCAAGGAGTGGGTTTGCCCTTCAAGGTCTGGACAATGCTGCCCATTGCCATGCTGAGCGTTTTGAAATCTGCAGGCCTTACTTGCAGTCTGGAAGCCCGGCTGCTTCTCTGGAAGACTCACCTTTAACTGCAGAGCAAGAAAAGACTGCAGAATCACTGGCCAGAAAGCCCCCTGGAAATGTCATTTCTGTCATTCAGCACACGAATTCGTTGAGCAGGCCAAACTCATTTGAAAGGTCTGAATCTACAGAAATCATTGCATGCCAGCAGGAAAAGATCTATTCACCATCTGAAACATGTGAAAGTGAGATTTGTGAGTCCCCAATGAGCCCAGACCGAGCTCCACAAACAGAAACTGCTGACACCAGTAAGCCGTCTCCATCCCAGCAGCCTCAGCCATATCATATGCAACCTAGGCTGGTTCGCCAGCACAATATCCAGGTACCTGAAATTCGTGTCACAGAAGAGCCAGATAAGCCTGAGAAAGATAAAGAAGTGCAGAATAAAGAGCAAGAGAGACCCACTGAAGAATTCCAGTGGCCTCAGAGAAGTGAAACCCTTTCTCAACTTCCAGCCGAAAAGCTACCACCCAAAAAGAAGCGTTTACGACTGGCTGACATGGAGCACTCCTCTGGAGAATCCAGCTTTGAGTCCACAGGTACAAGCCTCTCTCGCAGCCCTAGCCAAGAAAGTAATTTGTCCCACAGTTCAAGTTTCTCAATGTCCTTTGAAAGAGAAGAGAACATGAAGCTCATCACACCTTTCAAACAAGATGAGTTTGGAAAACAGTCTGAGTTTTTAACAGTTCCAGCCGGTGCTTACTCACTTTCCGTCCCTGGGCATCACCATCAGAGGGAAATGAGACGCTGCTCATCTGAACAGATGCCCTGTCCTCATGCTGCTGAAATCCCAGAGATCCGAAGTAAATCATTTGATTATGGGAACCTGTCTCATGCCTCTTCAGCTGGGACACCCACTACGGCACTCTCTCCATCCCGAGAAAGGAAGAAATGCTTCTTGGTTCGCCAGGCTTCCTTCAGTGGTTTTCCAGAGATCTCCCAGACTGATCAGAGCACAGAACAAAGTATAAAGCAGGAGCAGATGGAACATGCACAGGCTGGTCTTCGCTCCTCCCAGCTTGCCTGGCATCACTCTCCTTCCTCTGTACTTCAGCCCATTCAGGTAGATGACTCTGGAAAACAGGCTATTGGCTCCTGTGCTCAACTTAGTAACAGCTCATCACACTTTGCCCAGCAACAGGCTCTTCTTGCAGACAGCTCAGAAATGTTAAGGACTTCCTTGATGCAACAAGCACCTTATATTCCTAGCAAACATCCATCAGAGCAGCAGCAGCTATTTGCACATCAGGAAAAAGTCCCATTTGCCCCTATTCATAGCACCTTGTTTCAGTTCTCCTATCCGGCTGTCTGCATGGTTCACTTACCACCATCTCAGCAGCCTGTCTTGTGGCAGTCATGCACAGAACCTCTACACTTCCAGCATCATTTTGTACAACAGTTGCAGAAATCTTATGTCAAACAGCCTTTCCAAACAGATGCTTCTCCAAGTTATCACCTGGAACATGCGCCAGAGTATATTAGCAAGAAACCAGCTGATTATGTGCATGCTAAAGAGCAAGCATACCAGCATTACTCAGGAACATCTGGGCAGTATTCAAAAAATACTCTTGCTAAGTACCAGTCAGACCATAGCATTAAACCAACAGATACCTCCTCTGAGCAGCATCTTCAGACAGATTTTGACTCCCCAAGTGATGGATCTGTACAGTCTTTGCCAGGAACAGTTGTTCCTGTCAGAATTCAAACCCATGTGCCATCTTATGGTAGTGTCATGTACACAAGCATTTCCCAGATCCTTGGACAGAGTAGCAGTCCTGCAATTGTAATTTGTAAAGTTGATGAGACTGTTTCTCAAAGAACATTGGCAACTAATGCAACCATGCAAGGAATTGGATTTAACATAGCTCAAATGTTGGGTCAGCATGGAGGGCTAGAAAAGTATCCTTTGTGGAAAGTGCCACAGACGTTACCACTTGGACTGGAGCCGCGAATTCCCCTGTGTTTGCCTTCCAGTTCAGACATGGCTTCTACCCTGGGAGGAGGCAAACGAATGCTTTCACCTGCCAGCAGCTTGGATCTCTTCATGGAAACCAAGCAGCAGAAACGAGTCAAAGAAGAAAAAATGTATGGGCAGATAGTTGAGGAACTAAGCGCAGTTGAGTTAACTAACTCAGATATAAAGAAAGATTTCCCAAGAGTGCAGAAGCCTCAGCTAGTACGGCAGAGCTGTGCTACCGAGCCAAAAGAAAGTCTGCCATCCATGTCATCCTCATCATCACTGTCATCCTCATCATCTCAAGACTTCCCACCTGTCAGTATGCCAGCAGCTGATGCTTTCCCACCGAGCAGGGAGAAACTTTCCAGTTTTGATTCCACGTCACCAGGGCAGAAGTCCAGTGGCCCTTCGGAAGGGAGAGACTCACCAGAAGAACTGGATGTGGACGAGACAGCTTCAGATATGAGCATGAGTCCACAGAGGTCTTCATTACCACCAGGAGAAATTCAGCCAGAAGACCAGCTGAAACATCAAAAATTGCCTCTTGGGATGTTAGTCCAGGTGTCATCCAATGGCAGTGGGAAAGTCACAGGCTCAACCATTCTCCTGACAGACGTAGCAGATTTTCAGCAGATCCTTCAGTTCCCAAGCCTGCGCACTACTACTACTGTGAGCTGGTGTTTCTTAAACTATACGAAGCCCAATTACGTACAGCAACCAACCCTCAAATCTTCAGTTTATGCTTCATGGTGTATAAGTTCATGTAACCCAAACCCATCTGGGCTAAGTACAAAGACTACTTTAGCACTTTTAAGGTCCAAGCAAAAAACCACCACGGAAATCTACACTCTGGCTGCTATGCATAGACCTGGAGCTGGTAAACTGACATCATCAAGTGCATGGAAGCAGTTTGCTCAGGTAAATAAGAGGTTTTAATAAAATTAAATTTGCTTATCTTTAGTTGAGAAAATATTAGTAAACTATGAAATGTAAGCTAGTGATTTTAAAAAAAAAAAAGATTCCCCATTGGGAAATGGGACATTGACATCTTCCCATGACAGCTTTTGAGCTTAAATTTACCCTTCTGCAAGCTCTGCCACTTCTGCTGTCTTTCTCTCCATTTTCAATGTCAGATGTAAAAAGTGAGGCTTTTAAAGTCCTCCCTTCATGTGTGCCAGAGCCTGGTTAATTATCTCCTTTTATTTTGTCCTTTGTTTTTGCAATGTCCTGATTTAAACAATATCAGGCACAAACAGTCATTTGCATTCGTAGTTAAAGATAAAGTTAAAAAATAGGGATCTTCAGTTCCATTTAATGTCTTTTACATACTTACTCTTCCTCACGAACTAAGCATTAGATAATGGTGCCAGGGAAAATTCTGTAATAGCAATAAATTACTTTCTAAGGTTTTTCCATCTCTATTTTCCAAGATTATTTTTTTTTTCTGAGGAAAGATATGGTGCTGTCTTTTCTTTCAAGACTTGTAAAAATTTGTTCATGCTGCCCCTTATCTTATTCTTAGTTAAATTAAATGGGGCAAAATAATTCATCTTGTAGAGTTCCATCAAAATGAGAGTTTGGCTTTTACCTGGAATGTTACTTGAAATGAAGTGTTCGTTTATTGTGTGCTCCAGCAGTAACACCCTTCCTTGACTTTGTTCTACAGATGAAACACGAGCCATTCTTCTTGTTTGGCAGCAAGCTTGAAAAGAAAGTAGTGGGGAATATTATAAAAGAAAGAGTAAAAGGAGACATTCACGGAGATAAAGACATTACATCCAAACAAACTGAGCCGATACGAATTAAAATCTTTGAAGGAGGGTAAGAAAATACAACTGGAAATTTCAAGCTCAGCCTGTCATTTTAAAGAGATTTGAAAATTAATATGAATGAGTTCCGATGTGAACAGTCTCCTGTATTCCTGCCATGTCCTGTAGCTCCCAAATCTCTTCTTTTTGTGTATATGTCAGTCTTAAAATATTAACTGCAGGGTACCTGTATACTTACTCTTGGCTCTACTTTGCTATTAGGACAGTTATATATTCTGTCTGTGTGAGAGCACTCACTGAGAATTGTTACTTTCGTTCCTTAGGTCAAAAAGAAATGGACAAACAGTTAACATTTTGATGTTTTCTATACCATTTCTTTGCATTTAATGGCTTCAGTGAGGTTATCTTTCCATTTTGAGATTCTGTGTACTTCCACGCATTTGAATGGGTTAGCTAGGCATGCTTACTCTTACTCTTGTAATTTTTTATTATTTACTGAAATTAGATTTTGGAGATAAAATGTAAGATGACAATGAAATCTATGCCTAATCCATAGATCTGTCATGTATGGTTGATAAAACTGTTTAATTTTACCATGGCTGTCTGTCACTCAAGTGATAACAGGAACAAATAACAGAGAGGGAAAAAGGAGACCCGAAAGCCCATTAACATTGTTTGGAGGCTTGTGAAGCTCGTTATAAAAAGCAACTGAAATGGACATTGTTTGCCTCAGCAGTATAGTCTAAAATGGAAGCTACTGTCTAATTTCTTTTACAGAATTCTGACACGATGCAATTAATATGCCAGTTGTTAGTAGTGAATAGTTAGGTGGCTGAGCAAGAGATGTTTTTCTGTCTTACCAAACTCAGATGGTCTCATAGCACTGTTTTACTGAGGTAACTAAACAGGTCGGGATGGAGAAGTGATAAATCTGTACATACATTTCCTTATCCTGTCAGGTTTTACCCTTAAAAAATCTCAGTTGTCTTTCATTAACATCATGTGTTTTAGTTTCATTTGAATAGTCTCCACTAAGTTAACATTGGCATTTCTCTGTAGTCTGCAACACTGAAGGAGTATAGCCTACATTTCACCTGAAAGACTGAAAATGTTATTTTGGAGATTGTTGTAGGTATGCTGACCCAGACACCCTGATGCTGGCTGTTCTCTGTAGTTGTACATTGTCCCAATACCCAAGCCAGTAGTCTGGCTACACAAGAGTGAAACTAACTTTACAAGAAGTTTAAAGAGCTGCTGCTTCAACTCACACCCACTTTGGAGTATAAAATTTGCCTGTGTCCCACTATGTATCATTTCTGAATTTGGATCACCCAGCTGAAGATAGTCTGCACTATGTAAGCTGAGTGATGAGAGGTCAGAAGAGTAAAAGTGTGTTAAGAAAAGCAACTTAAAGGAGGATTCAGATCCATGTGAGCTGCTACAGATCAGTCTATAAAATGCATTTACCATCTAATACCTTCTTTAAGGAACTTTGTATGTTACTTACACCACCTCTGGTTTCCCTGTACACTGATAAGGTCTATGAAACTGTGTAAAGTCATATAATTTACATCTCACCTAGATATGCCTTCTAGTAAATACATGGCTATGTTTAGATACCCTTTTGAGTAAAACAAAACATAAGAAACCTTGAAGTACAGATTAATTTTGAGGGGAGTGGGACACGGGCACACACATGATCTGTGCAGTAGACTGGGACTTAATCAGTAGGAGCATATGACTTGCAAAGTGAGTGAAATGATGTAGTATTAATCATAGAATCACAGAACAGTTTGGGTTGGAAGGGACCTTCAAAAGTTATCTAGTCCAACCCCCTTGCAATGAGCAGGGACATTATGGGTCCACTCTTTCCTTATACATCATAATTTTATTGTACATTTTATAGGAACTATTTGTGGAAGGGTAGAATCATTCTTTTCATTAGTTTGGCTATTTTTAAAAATGATTTAATAATATTCTTTAGATATTATAACTATGTCTTTCATTGTTTTCTGTCCTGACCTTTGAATTTGTCTTCCTCTTTAGGTTTTTGTTTATTACTTCTAACAGATAGTTTTTTCCGTGCTTGTTTGCTCTTGGCTGTTAAGAACTGTTCTGTTCTCCTCTATTCTGCTCTAGTCTCACCAAGCTCATCTTCGTATCATCTCAGCATGCACTGAAATAGTGCTCTGAACTGTGCAGCAAATGTCTGTCATCTTTGTTTCATGTTTTCTCCTCTGGACAGACAAGCGTGCATGGTGATACCTTGTTTCAGCAGAGTGTTTTCATTTTGTTTTTTGTTTGACTTGGGGAGTGGATTTACTTAAGCTTTTTGACTGCTTTCATTTTGTAAGCACGAAGAAGGCAGTTCAGAACCATAGTTGAGAAAGACTTGCGGTTGGTGGGGAACCCTGTCCACCATGCAGGGAAATGCAGCTGTGCAGCTGCCTTGTGCCAGAGGAGTGGAGAGCTCATATGGCAGATGGGCAGAAAGCAAATAGATGTTGCTGGGGATGAGTGAAAGGCTGAAGGAACAAAATGAATGGGGTTGAGGCTAAAAGCGTAGATGTCACAGCACAGCACCACCTCACTGCACCAAAACCTGTTGTGCCCATCCCAGCAAAATCAGACTGTAAGGAGAGATGACAAGAAGATAAAACGGCAGTCTTTCAAATAATATTGGGCATTTTGGGAGAAAGCTTGGACATAGCTGATGAAGCAGGGGATAGAGAAGTGACTAGGAGTTATTAGCACGTACATATGAAGGAGAACTTGGGAAATGGGGCAGACAGAAAAGCAGAATCACAGAAATGCTAAACAAAAAATCGTGCTAGAGAGATGGCTAGATATTAAATGACAGTGCCAGTTTTGCCCAATGAGGGAAAAGGGAAAGGGCCATCTTTATTGGAAAGGAGATGGAAAAAAAATTTATTTAGGCACCCATATTTTAAAAAGGAGTGGATGTGTTTAGATGTTTTCCAACTTGTTTGGAAATGGCCTTTAAGATCATTAAATCCGACCTTTAACCCAAGACCGCCAAGTCCACCACTAAACAATGTCACTGAGGAATTCATCTAAACGTTTTTTGAACACTTCCAGGGATGGTGATTCTGGTTACTTCCCTGGGAAGCCTGTTCTAATACCTGATCACCCTTGTTTAATAGATAACAAGATGGACATAAGAACAGCAGTGTTTTATGTATTTCTAAGATACTAGTTCCAGTATTTATATTGCCATTGATACAGCTGAATATGTGGAAGAATTGTTCATTTAAGAAAAGCACACTTGAAAAAAGTTTCAGCTCTGTAACGCAAAAATTTCCACTTGCTTCTTGTAGAGTTATCATCACATTAACAGAATCTTTCACACAGTCCCTTATTTATTTAAAGCACTGACAGTCCCAACGGTATCTTGTGGGCTGCACATCAACAGGGTGACTGAAAGTACTTTGTGCTTCTTAGGTAGAGGGCAATGGAGGACAGAGGGCAGAAAAAATGTTATTTCTCAGTTCTTGCAATTTCTGGATTTTATTTAGGGTGAGTGAGGATGAAATCCTCCCCCTAGGGAATGCCTTGTGCTCTTCAAACCTCAGAACAGCTCCCCTGGGCCCTTTTAGATTTCATTATTAACAATTTATCATGGTAGTAAAGGCAATGTACACCTTTAAATAGATTTCCGTATCTTATTTATTATCTAACTACACACTATGTAATCAGGAAAAATAGCATGGATCGCTTAAGCCTGTGCTAAGAAAATTTCTTTTAACAGCTTTCTGCAAAGTATGCAGTTTGGAAGTTTCCCATTTTATTTCTGAAGCAGCACATACCTGAGTGAACTCAGCTTGGTGTCCCTTAGGGGGGGATCCATCTTTGGGAACTTCAGGCATCTGTAGTGTAAATGCATATGTCTTTGCTAGACATCTGCATTCCCTTTATGCTTAATGGGGAGAAACGGGAATTTCCAGGATGTGATTTATCTGATCCCAAGGGATAAATACACTAAAATAGTTAAATGGACCGTGACGCAAAACACTGTTTTCAGTGGTGGTAGATGCCTGCATTGTACAAGACTACAGTTGACTGAAATAAATCCAACCTGCAGACCTGTATTTGGAATGGTGCTGTGTCTGTAGGAGTAATAGCTAATCTGTTTTCTGACAAGGTGTTTATACTATTCTTATAATCTAACTCTTCGGTCTCATTTTGTTAAAACACACTGGGACCAGTGCATTCCCTGAAAGGCAAATACTTTTTGAGTTCCAGACTGAAAGTTCAGTAGATCCTAGGGACTTCTGCAAATTTGTTTTGATTAGATGGATACAGGATCAGGATCAGATGCATAGAGGTGATGTTTATGCATGTATGTGACCTGGAGTCTCTGTGATTTAAGTGCTTGCTCCTTTCCAACAGGTATAAATCAAATGAGGATTATGTCTATGTCAGAGGTCGTGGCCGAGGAAAGTACATTTGTGAAGAATGTGGAATTCGTTGCAAAAAGCCAAGCATGCTCAAGAAACATATCCGCACTCATACTGATGTCCGGCCTTATGTATGCAAGTTGTGCAATTTTGCCTTCAAAACTAAAGGTACTTGACCCTTTCTGCTGAACTCCTGCCACTTCCCAAACAGATCTTGAGCTGTTTTGCCATCTGGGCTCCAAGCACCCTTTGCAATCAAGGAGAGAATTTTCCTCAGAACAAAATTATTGAGTTTATGTATACAGGACTTCATCAGAGAGGTTCTTCGCTTCTGTTTAATTGATTCAGGGATTTTGGATAGCTTCATTGGGAGCTATAGGCTCTTGACTGGTCCATATGTCTGCAGAGAAAATGTAGTAGCATAAGAACCACTCTTATAAATAATACTTTCTGCCAAAAATGTTACATGGTGCAAATTTTGATTGCAGCAACACTTAAATGCTACCAGGATAATACTCTTATTATGACATAATGTAGAATCAGAGCATCAGCTGCTGAGGAAAACATGCCTTCACGGGCTTTACAGTGGGTCAGTTTCAAGTTTATAAATAATGTATGTCTCCCAGATGGGCCACTCCATCCACTGTGGCATTAATTATGAATAGAGATCTGATAGCTTGTGTTCACATGTATTTATCAGCACAGAAAAAAGCTTCCATTTATCATGCTGAGGCCACAGATAATTATATTCTTTGGAATCTGGATATGTGTTGCAACTATCTCCTCAAGAGAAAAAAAATATCTTTTATTTTGGTAGCATTTCTTTGTAGCACAGCCCAAATGAGCCTTCAGTTCTCAGTTTCTTCACTTCCCTTTGGTAGACAAGGGAAATGGATTCTGGTCCCAGTGCGATGAACTTACTTGAAGAGGGAGAGAGGAAACTGAAGGAAATTTCTCCCAAGATCCCAGCGCAGCTTCATGGCTGTTTTGAGGATTGAGAATTCTAATAGTTTCCATGACTCCAGCACTTCTTCCTCTGCCGAAGATGGGAATAGCTGATGGATGGTAGTAGACCCATCAACCTAATTTAAGATAAGAACTTTCATGGGGGTGTAGAGACAAAGACAAGGAGCTGCTCGTTTGTAGTCCCAATAGACCATTTGGTGAGCTGTTCTTGGATCATTGTTTACATTTGACATTGCTGGAGGAATGGGTCTTGAGGAGGGACTTGAAGGAGGATTGTGGTTTTGCAGCTGTGTTCAGAGAGGGCATTCCAGGCAGAAGAGATGGCATGGAAGGAAATGTGAAATTGCTTGCTGAGGCTGTCATTTCTGGCAGAGAAGAAGAAACAGGGAGGAGGTGGTGTGCTATTGCACAAGAAAGGCATGAGTAGGAAGAGACTAAGCCTTCAAAGTGCAAGAATTGTTTAACTGATGGATTACTGCTCATGAGCAGTTGTCAGCCTCGTAACTATTGTTGCTATTTTGCTAAGACCTTCAGAGGTACTTAGGTTTTCAGTGTACACCTTGAGCACTTAGCCATGCAGAGGCACCCGTGGCCAAGTTAGACTTTCCATGCAGTGCAAAGGGACAATAAAAAACTCCTGTTGGGAAGAGAATTAATTTGAACTAGCTGAGACTGAAAGTCAGAGAAGAGCTTGGCTTGTGAGCTTCTAAGCACACCTCCACTGTCCAACAGAGTGGTGCAGTGGTCCTGCCCCCAGGTCACACGTGCCACATGCAGCATGTGGGGATGCTGGCTGGTGTCCTGAAAGCTGCATAGGAACATTCACAGAGTGCTTTCCTTGAGCTAAGAAGCACCATGTCTTGGTAATGGGTTGGGTTTGCTTTTGCCACACTTTCCCTATTGGTGTTGCAAATGTGCCCAAAGTGGCTTATCGATTAGAGCTGTATTCTTATATCTCCAGGTTGTGCTCAATATTCTTTGCCATGAAATGTCTCCTGGGGCCAGTCTCAATCCAGTTTTCTTGCTTGTGAAAAAACAGACCAAGACAGGCACTCCAGAAAGTCAATAGTCTAGTGTTAGATTGCTCCCTCAGGGGAACGGGAGATCTGATTTCAAATCCCAGCTGTGTCTGGTTCAGATTCATACTCCAAAGCAGGGAGCTGAACCTGGATTTCCTGCATCCCAGGTGAATGCAGTAAGGACAGCTCCTCCAAGTTCAGAGATTGCAGCTAGATGGTAAACTTACAAAAGAAGGTCTCCCATAAATGTCTTTTTTTGTGGGGTACTTTTCCTTCAAAGTGTTTTGAACATACTTAACATTTGGAGCCTACATATGAAGTAAATGGGAGAGCCTTCAGCTTGAAAGTACCTGTGTGAGCCCTGAATGGCTGGTGTGGACTGGATTTACTTTGATGCCCAGACAATCTGTATATATCACCAACACTGAGGGCAGGGATAGATAACATCAAAATGAGAGTTTTTTAGCTTGCTGGGGTGCCTAAATGTCATGTGGAAAATATGACAGATGCCTGTGTACCTCTCAGGCCCTGAGTTTGACTTTTTTTTTTATGTAAAAGCCCACTCTCATTAAAACAGGCTGCGAGGGCAATGGGCTGGGTGAGTCAGCCCTGTCTGTTGGTTTTTTTTCTTAAACTAAAAACCATCTGCAGCATAACGAAGTTAAGATACACCAAAACCTGACTTGGAGAGTGATCTTTGCTGTTGTCCATTAATTAAATTAATCTCTGACCCATAGGAAATCTGACAAAACATATGAAGTCTAAAGCACATATGAAAAAATGCCTGGAGCTTGGAGTATCAATGACATCCGTAGATGATGCTGAAACTGAAGAAGCAGGTATGTCAGAATGATTTCATTTTAGTTGGAATGGCCTCTGGAGTATGCAAATAACTCACTGCACTTTAGCACAGTGGATGGCATGGGAAAATATATTAAGAGAATTTGGGGTATTTTTTAATTAAGAGGCATATTTTTAATAAACAGGAAGTGTAAAAAATAAATCCAATCCATGTGTCTGAATTCCATTTTTTATTAAGATACATGAGGAGGAGCTGGAAATAAAAGTATGATCTGTCATCTTCCATCTCATACGAAGTTCCTAATATTTTTGATTTAGATGTGAGAGATGGGAACTTCTAGTGAAGTTGCAAGATGGGATAGGGTGAATTTACTTTTTATACTTCAAGTATAGATTGTAAAGTTATTACTATGAAAAAATATGGCTTGAGACTATGAAGAATGGCATTATGCAGCCATCCCAGATGAAAAGCATCTAGCGATGACAGTGGGTGTGCTGGGTGGGAAATGAATGTGGTGGAAGGTGTAAGAGATGGGGTATGTGCTCACCATTTTGACTTGCTGTGGCTGTTTCAGAAAATATGGAGGACATGCAGCAGGAGGCAGAGAAGAGTAGCAACCTAGCAGGCCTGTCAGCAGAACACCAGTTTTCTGATGCAGAGGAGTCAGATGGTGAGGATGGTGATGACAATGATGATGATGATGAAGATGAGGATGATTTTGATGATACTCAGGGAGACTCAACACCAAAAACCAGATCAAGAAGCACCAGCCCGCAGCCCCCTCGGTTCTCCTCCCTGTCAGTGAACTCAGCTGGGGCATCACAGGGGGCTTCCCCCGAGGGCTCCCTTCCTGTGGGACACTCCTCCCTCATCAGTTACTTGGTCACCTTACCTAGCATTCAGGTTACTCAGCTTATAACACCAAGCGACTCCTGTGAAGACTCACAGATGACAGAGTATCAGAGGTTTTTCCAGAGTAAGAGTACCGATTCAGAGCCCGATAAAGACAGGTTGGACATACCCAGCTGCATGGATGAGGATTATGTGGTTTCATTAGACCCTAGTTCATCTCCAAGGGACCTCTCACCTTCCAGTCAACAGTCATCACCCGGCTACGATTCTTCACCCTATAGAGATAACTCACCAAAGAGGTATTTAATGCCAAAAGGGGATTTGTCACCCAGAAGGCATCTGTCACCCCGAAGAGATGTTTCACCCATGAGGCACCTTTCCCCACGGAAGGAGGCTGTGCTGAGGAGAGAGTTATCACCAAGGCGGGACGTGTCACCAAGACGTCACTTGTCACCAAGGAGACCAATGTCACCAGGGAAAGATGCATCTGTTCGAAGAGATCTATCTCCTAGGCGAGAGAGGAGATACATGGCCTCTGTTAGAGCAGCGTCTCCACGGAGGGGCTTATACCATAATCCAGCATTGTCCATGGGTCAATATTTACAGTCCGAATCTTTTCCAGTGGGGCATTCAGTAAGTATGAAAGAATATTTTCACTCCTGTTGTCAGAAACAGTACACTTTGCTAACTTGTGCACAGTATTTTCAGCTTTTTAGAAGAAGAAGGCATAAGCTTTGAGCCCTGGCGGGATGTCCTGTAACAAATACAACAAATTTGGAATAGACAGGGACCATGTCAGGCTGTTGATTCAGTTAGATGCTATAGAGTCTAAGTGTTAAATCTTCACTTGGTTCAAAGCTGAGTAGCTCCATTACCTTCAAAGAAGTTAGGCTGGCTTACCTTAATTGCCCCATTTTTATTATATTTATTATATATAGTATTATATTATTTTTAAGTGGTCCAGGAAGATATGGCATTTGGGGCTTGTTTCTTCACTGTAAAACCTTTTACTTCTCAGACTGTCAGATGGGATCGAGCCCAGATCAGGGCTTAAGGCGCTGATGCTGCAGTGTAGTGCCCATTACTGAATATTGTTTAATGGAATAAAAATCTAAAATAAATGGAACCTCTGGGAAAACAGGGTGCCCACTGAAGTCAGGATCTGGAGTTTAAAGGATACTGTTGAGTAAGGATACAGGAGCAGGCAGCTGTCTGCCCTGCAGAAAGTGCTATCACAAACTGTCCCTGTTTTGGCAGGGACAAAACCATCTGGGTGGAAAGGGAGATATGCAAAACCTGCACAGCTGCTGTCTGTGCTGTTCCGTTTTGGTAAATCAGCTCTCTGAAATTGCCGTCTTGGCACTTTTGACTGGTCCTAGCATTCACAAAATGCTCTCTCCACAAATAGATTTGGTCTTTAGAGTTAAGGAGTGGTCTCACTATATATTATTTAGTTATTTATTTAGTATGTTCCCCTCACCATGCTTGATGTTGCTGCTGCTCTCTCACTGCCAGCCTCATCACCCCATAGGTGTGGGTTTAACCCAGGCAAGCTATATGAGGCTCACACTGCCTCAGGGCTCCTGCCTCTCTGCTCTCCTCCTGGCAGGGCTCTCTCATCCCTGCTTCCCCATTGACAGTCTTCTTGGCTCTTTGTGCAGTCTTTGTGGTGCTTCTCAGACACAAGATGCCACCACCCTGGAATATCCGGAAGTGGCTTCCAGCTTTTCAGGGGGAAGAGGGAAAGCTGCAATGTGAGCAGCCGTATGTGTAGATAGTCTCCCACATCTTGGACATGGGCCCACGGCCTAGTGAGTTGTTGGAGAGAGTAGCAGAGAGGAGTGACTGACTAAGTGGCCCTTGAGGAAGGGCATGCTGAAACCCTGCCACACTCTCATAGGGATGATCACTGTGTAACAGAGAGGATACAAATCCTGCCAGCAGTTCTACCAACAGAGTAAGGAAGTACAACAGAGGATAAAGAGCCACCACTTTGACAGTCATGATGTCTTAGTATCAAATGGAAGGGATTATGTGAGATGCTACAGCTGACATTGTGCAGGGACTCCCAGTCCCTAATGTCCACATGACACATTTCCATTGGTATCCTGTAGTAGAGATTTTGGATGTGTCATGATGCTGGCAAAAGGGTATGTAACAGTCACCCTTGGCCATCTGACAATTCTTGCTGTAATGTTTGCCTTGTGTGTTATACACACCTTCCAGCAAGGCGTTTAACACATTGTAAGGACTCTTTTAGCACCCTTAGCTCCTTCTGTGGAAAGTCCACCATGCCAGATGGGCTTTTAACGCTTGTTTTTGAGGTTGGATCAGCCATGTGGCAGTGAAAAACTCAATGTAAAAATCATTTGTCGTACAGTAAGTGTTGGTAACTCAGTGGCATGTTGAGTATTCTGAAAGAGAATTCCAGACCTCGGTACAGCCACCTGAATATAGACATCACTGTAGGTGGAGCCCAGGCAAATTTTAATGAGGAAATGACAAGTAAGGATGATTGCCCATCTTAACAAATGACTGCAAAGAAGGAAATACTGATTCCTCACCTCTTGATGCTTTTCTAGAAGACATACTTTAGCCGAACAGTAGTTGAGTTTAGGTGAAACACAAGTTATTATACACAGTGTGTGGGAAGACAAATAACACTTGAGCTTGCTATAAATGAAAGCTGTCAGAGAAGAAAAAAGGAATAAAGGCTGTTTTTCACTTTAAGAGAAGTGAAATCCAGCAAATCAGAACATGATTAGCAATTGTATCAGTGATGCACGGGCCAGCTTAAAGTCATGCTTCCTCTTTCAGAGCTGTATTGGGTTCCCAGTCCTTGCAGGAATGAAAGTGCTTTTGTGCTTCTGGTGCCTGCCGTTCCCAGAAGAGGCCAGTTTTCTTTCTTCTCCACTGAAATCGATGTGTTTGTTCTAGTTACTTCGTCCAGTGCTGTAGCTCCCCTTCATTCCCAAGGAGGTTGTGAATGCTCCATCCCTGGCAGTGTTCAAGGCCAGGTTGGACCAGGCCTTGGGTGATGCAGTTTAGAGCGAGGTGTCCCTGCCCATGGCAGGGGGGTTGGAACTGGATGATCTCAAGGTCCTTTCCAACCCTAACTATTCTATGATTCATGTTGTTTCCCCTTGAATGTTCATGAGTTTTGGTGGTCTTGTGCAAAGAGCTTGTAAAGTGCTCCAGCATTGAAGGTACCACATAGGAAGCAGTTGAAATAATTTCTTCAGGAAGTGGAAGAGAACATGGGGAAAGTAGCTGGTTTTGTTGGTTGTACAAAAATACAGAAAAACATACCTCTTTGGCAGTTAGTATCAGGATGCACTTTTGCAACAAGATACTCTCTGCAAAGTAGCCTAAGGCTCTGGTTGATGCTGGTGCACATTTGGCTTTGACAAGTTAAATTGGCATCTTTAAAGGCAGATCCCCACTGCTGTCCAGATACATTCATGATCTTCTCGTCTGTCAATGCTAGAGGTTTCTTGCCTTTCTGAGGAGGCTGGTGCCATTATTGAAGGGCTCTGATTCTTCTCGCCAGTCATTTTATGGCAGTCCTGAGCAAAGAAGAGATGAGAAGCCTGCTTTTGAATGCTGCACCATGAATGCCTGTTACCATTTTAGTTTAGATCAGGCAATGTCTCTTGTCACATTTGTGGTGCTTTGACCCACATTGTAGACCAGTCTTGGAGTAAGTGACCTGGATTATTTTCAGCCGAAATTAAATGGAAAAATGTGCTCCAGGAATGCAGCAGGTGCACTTAAATTTAAAGTAGGTATTCAAGTGAGTGAGAAGAGACCATGTCAGGTTAGTCCAAAGCAACCTTCCTCTCCAACCCCACATGTATGTTGTTAACGTGGGATCAGCACCCACAGTTCTACTCTGTTCCTGTTTGTCTTCATTCCTAGTGCACCCCGCTACTTCTCAGCATGGACCAGAGCTTTTGCCTGTTCTTCCAGTCCCAGAGCTAGACAAAATGAGTCTTTCAATATATCTTGCTGTGAGCAGTCCAAACTTGTCTGTAGGATGTAGCTTCTAGGAAGTAGTGCATTTTAGCTTGTGTTGCTGTTACACCTCTCATTTGTTTTGAAGTCTGAAATATTCAGGAGAGATGAAGGCCACCTCTATATCCACTTGAAAGTCGATAGTACTTAAGGTCCTTTGATCATCCCAGACATAAGGATATTAAATCCCTTCCCAAGCACTCAATAGTTTATCACCTTCAGCGTTCCTGTACAGAGAGCCAGTGTAAAAATATTAAAGTCCAGGTGAACTGTAAATAGCCCACTGGTGTATGTGGGCTGTGGTGGTGCATTCTTAGGACTGAAGACTGAGCTGATCCTGAAGCTGAAGTCCACACATATTTATAGTCATTACGTCAGTAATATGCTGTATTATTGAATATAAGAATAGAGTTCAATAGTTTCTGGTTTTTAACCTTTAAAGGCCTCAATTACATTATGATGTGGTAATCAAAGAGATTGTTTTCCACTCGCCATCTTTTTGTAGGCTGTGGGCTGGGACTGCCGGGAGCACATCTGTGAAGTGTGCTTGGCTTTGAAAAGCAATCTTCCTCTTAATCCCCTGTGGCCTGTTTTGGGTCATGTACCAGATACAGGGTAAACCTACCTCATCACTGGGACCTTTGAAGCTGGATATGTCTTTGCTCAGGGGTGTGATGTGGCAGTCTGGCGTTATGACCAGGTCAGAGAGTTTAGTGGAAAGCTGCTGAAGAATATAGTTGGTTGGGAAACTGTATGTCACCTGGAGTTGGAGGGAAATAGGCTAAATTGCAGCAAATGCGAATGCATAGGAAACAAGCTGTATTCCCATCGCCTGACAGAGTAACTTGTCTCACTGCACTGCACTCAACCCCTTCTGACTGCACTGCAACCCAAGATCCTGTGACTTTTTGTACTGTGCTCAGTTGTGGGATCTAATCCTCACCCTGTCAACAGAATAAAATCTTTGGATTTTCAGGATGTTCATTAAAAGTAGGCAACTCCTCTAATACTCAGTCTTTCTCCATGAATATGTATATGTGTGTCTGTTTGTAGGTATAAAAGTGATAGCTATTGGTAAAGGAAATAAAAACAGGGCAAGAGGTATGAACAGTTATTATTGCCTGTAACCATTTATACTGGCCATTTCCAAACTCATCTGCCAGAGCTAGAGAAAGATAATCCGATATGTCCTTATCCAGGCTTGGAAGGCATCCAGTGGGCATGCACACACTGTCACTGTCTATGTGAAAATTAGGCATATGAGGCATATTGGATGATACTGCTGATCTTGAAGTATGTAGCAGTTTCTATCATATTAGCCACCTATATCCAACAAGGACAGACTGTTTTCCTGTTCCCTTTTGAAACTGTGGCAGGGTACAACATGAAGTCAGTGTCTTCATCAGTTACAGATTTCTGTGTGACTAAGTTTGTTCTTTGATGAGTTTTGCTCTCCTTTTTTTTTTTGGTTGCTTTTGCTCTATTTCCCTTAGCCCAATTTCACATCAGATGCAATAGTGATAAATGTCATGGCTTAGGAAACAGCTGAGAGGACAGTATGAAAGAAACAGCTTGACAGACAAAAGATAGGGAAGAAAAAAGGAGGCAAGCAGCTGTGCAGAGGTGAGGTTAGTGATAGGAAGGACTGACAGGGTAGGTGAACTATGTCTTGTGGCTTGGCAACTGCAGTTTATTCTGTAAATTTTTCCCCATTCAGCTGTATGTGCTGTCACTGTGCTTTCTTATGACAGTCTCTCTTTTATGAGACTCAAGTGTCTCACTCTCTGAATAGGACAATTCCCAACATAGATTAGCCTCTGAATAATAGCATCTCTTAAATTTGCGTCTGATGATTATGGGTCACCCTTCCTGTCTCAGCTTTGATTTATATCAAACCAGCCAAAGCATCTGAGCACAGTGAGATTGAGCCCCTGGGTAGCACAGAAACTGAATCTTTAATTGCCCCTTAAACCAGTTTCCCAGGATGGGGTCAAGAGGTTGCTTAATGCCTGGAGAACTAGGATTTCCCAGCAGTAAAGTGCTGCCACTTAAACGCATTGGCATTTGGCAGTGCAGTCCTCAGGCTGCCACACCACGTCTGTGGTAGCAATGCAGCTGTGGGGCGATTGATAGGTGTCTGGACAATTTGCAGAGCAGAGATAAGCATTTTCATTCATTTAATTTCCTATGGGAGTCCCTGAGAGTTATGTGGCCAAATCCCACACATAATTTTGAAGAAGTCATCCTGCACTTCTGTCATCGTTATTTCTCTGGTCAGCAATAAATGATTCTTATTCATCGGATGGAAAACAAATTTTAAAAGTGAAGAATGAAAAAAAAGAGAAACCCAAAAGCCCAGGGCACATTTAACACTGGGTAGAGATGGAGCTATTTGTTCTTCCAAGGCAGGAACTAATGGGAAGGCACTGAGAATGTCAATATTGTGAGAATGGTTTTTATTAGCCATCACAAAGTCCCTCATTCTTCTCAATCCCATTAAATGAGTGGTGAATCTCCCTGCCACAGAACCATCATTTTCACTCACAGCTTATGTCTGTGCTTTTGTTATTATTTATTGTTTACATTACAGATAGGCCAGAATGGCGCTCCATTGTCACAATGGCATTGTCATAATTGGTCCTGAATTCCCATGGAAATGCCCGTCCCCTTTCATCAAGGATTGGGTAAAGCTTGTGGGAAGCAAGTGCCTTCTCTGAGGCTGCAGAACAGGGTCTTTAGCAGGCAGAAAGTACATACCTGCAGTCAGATTTTTCTCATGCTGCTCAGCAGCAGTGGTGAGCAGGGCATGTTTGGATGTGTCTGCAACACAGGTATCGATACCAGCACAGTTTGCACAGTCCTCTAAAAGAGAGGGCCAGGTGGATCTCCTGGCCAAATTTCTCCTGGGGAATGAAACTCTATCTACCCCAAATTCTCTCTACAGTTTCAGTTGAATATAATGCTATTCGCGTCCTGACCTAAATTGATGCATTGTATTGCTGAACACTTAACTAGCTGCTGCCTTTCACCTCAGAGGTATGAGCCCTGTGGGGCTGAGCTAAGCAAAACCACCTCTGTGTTTTGGATAAGCAATTAGTGGAGTTTTCCAAATGCTTTGGGATCTATCTGGATGAAAGGTGCTGCATGAATGGGAGGCTGTGTTAGACAGGAAGGCAGATAGGTGGTTTGGCAGCCGGACAGGAATTTTGCTAGTAGCAGTGCTGACGTTTCTTTTGTTTTTTTTCTGGTTACAGAGAAGGGGGTTGTCTCAGGGGCCTTACTTCAATGTATATGGAGAAAAAGGAGGCATGGAGCACCGCAGGTCTAGCCAGTTCCCCGAAGATCCGAGTGACTACGTCTTCAGTCATCTTCCACTACACTCCCAGCAACAGATCCGAGCACCCATCCCCATGATGCCTATCGGTGGTATCCAGATGGTCCATTCAGTACCAGTGGCCCTTTCAAGTTTACATTCTCCGTCCACTCTGGCCCTGCAGAGGGAGGGCTCTGAGGATAAGCAAAGAGGAACTGCAGAAATCCTTACAAAAGAGTCGTATAGTATTTCTAAGCACCATGAGAAACGTACCTCTCCGCACAGCTTGCACCTCACCGCTCCCTCCAGCGCGCCCTCCTCTTCACTGCTGTTGCTGGCGCAAAGCACGTCAGAGGACAGTGTTGTAGCTACCGAGAGGGAGCAGGAGGAGAACATACAGACATGTACAAAAGCCATAGCCTCTCTGCGAATCGCCACAGAAGAAGCCGTTCTGCATGGGGCGGAGCAGCTGCAGAGGCCTTCTGAGCCTCACCAGAAACCCTTAGAAAGTGCACATTTTAGCATTAAACACTTTAGTGGATCTGAGCCAGGCCAGCCCTGTGCCTCAGCCACCCATCCTGACTTGCACGGTGGTGAACAGGACAGTTTTGGTACATCACAGACTGCGTTAGCGCATCCCACCTTCTACAGCAAGAGCTTTGTGGACGTCCGGCAGTTGGGCTTTCACAGCAGGAGCGACCCCCCCTCAAGCACACAGGAAAGAAAAGAGCTGTCATCAGAGAAGAGCAAGCTGCATTGATCTGAGATGCATGGAGACTTTCACCCGTACATTTACCCCACTTCCTTCTTATTTTTTTTTTTTCTAGAGATAGAAGTATTCAACTTTACAGCATGCCTGTTCTAAGTTACAGTAGTTTGCTATTATATATACTTTTGTTATATCAAAAGAATTAGATAAAATAACAAGTCATCATGAGCCTGACCAAAACTAAATTTGAAATTCTTACTGGGTCTGGTACTTTTAAATTGTACAGATGTTTGTGCCTTTTCTTTACTTTGCTTATATTCTTATAAGCATTTTTTTAGCAGTAATTTGTACATATTTTAGAATTTGTGTATCTGCTTTGTAATAAATGTAATTTCTTTCCTTTTTTGGACACTTGGATCTAAATGATGTAAAGCAAAACAGCATCAATATATGTGAGGTTGCACTAAAACATATTTTTATATGATTAAAACTGAACAGCTTTTATGTACAGCTCTGATTCTGTAATACTAATATTTATTTACTTTGTTTCATAAATTGTAAATTTTTTTCTTAATGTTGTGGATTGCTTTTCTATGTGAAGCATGGGATTTACTGTTGCGTAATTAGAACAAAATGTATATTGTAAAACAAGATATTTAAACTAGAGTATCTTATCTTATTCTGCACTTATGCATTAGTTAAAAAAAAAAAAAGATAAAGGATGTATCAGTCAGTTCTTAACTCTTGTAATTTTTTTTTGTCTCGTTTGCCGGATTGACTATAACTTAAGTGCTGATTGTGATTTTAAACTGATAGTACCGTAAAGCATTAAAGTAAAACAATGTGCTATTGTGAGTTTTTTCAAAGCTTTATAAAACAGTTATAAATATATTAAAAGTATTTGGTCTTATGTGAACATGGTGATCTATATATTCCTTTAAAAAGCTATGGGAAAACATTCCACCCCATGTAAATATGTGCATCACTGGTGCTGTTTGTGTAACTCACCAGGACAGGCGAGGTTTGCTGTGCTGCCAGGCACGGGGCCAGGGCACTGCTGGCTGCCAGGAAGGAGAGTCCAGCAGCAGGATGGCAAGGCCCGTATGGCCACATGGGGCTGGGCGAGGAGCCGGCCCGCTGGCTGGACAAGCGGCATCCCGCCAAGCCCCAGCAGTCCCCTGCTCACCATGGCTGACTGTGGGGAGTAGCTGTCATTCAGAGCTGCCCTGAAGTGTCAGAGAGGGGTTGGAGTGCGGAGAAAAGGTATTTTCTTGCATTTGAACACCACAGCTGGTCACTCCCTACAGCAGTACCTGAGTCAGCTTCAAGGGAGGCTCCCATCCTATCCCACTGGTAGAGGACCATGGCCCCGTTGGTGAGGCAGAGAGCTCCACCACCCTGTCTCTTGAAGGAGTGGGATTCACGGGCAAGAAAGTTGGAGTCTTCCAGAGAAGGGTGTCCATCTGGATTGGTCTTGCTCCAGGGGAAAGTCAGGAGGAGCCCAGGCTTGTGTTTGAACACGTGGTGAGTTACCACTACCACCAGCAGCATGCGTGCGTGCACACACGCACGCACTCAGACACACACACACACGGAGATGAAAGAAATCAACGACCTGGATTATATTTTGTGCTATTTAGTGGATTATAAATCTGTGAAACCAAGTTTGTATATTGACTTACAATACATTTAAGGAGTGTTCTTTAAAAAGAAATAAATATACAGTTACATGCATGAGGTGTCTAGTCTTCATGTGTTCTTTGAGTTTTCCAAGTTTATTGACCTTCCAGTATATTGTAAGAGCCTTTTTATTCCCAAATGTTGCTTTCCTGCACAAGAAGTGCCCTTAAGAATGTGGGCAGGAGCAAAAAAATGTGGATCCTATTTTGTCCTCCTCAGATATTTCAAACTAAACCAGTTTATTTCTTCAATAATACCATGTGGGGGCAGAACCACAGCTGGTATGTTGTCGTAATACTAGCATGATGGCATATGACTAGTGTAAAACCATAGTGGACAGTGACTGCTTCTAACCATTAAAAGGTTAGTTTCTCATACCCATTGCGGTGTTCCTGCCTTTATTTCAGATCATTATGGTAACTTTGCCAAGACAAGTGTATGACAGAGAACTGGCTCATCTCAGGCTGGGGAGAGGAGAAGCAGTATATGTAGTTGGAGGTCAGCTGCTTGTTGGATCATGCATCCATAAAAAAAAGGAGAAGTCAATTATAAATTTTAAATAAATAGGCCTTATATGGTAAAAGCTTGTCTCTTCTCCTTGGCTGCCTGGCTGTATTGAGGACAAAATGCTCTGCACAATGATCAGCTAATCAGGTAATCACAGATATTTTATTAAATGGGAATCAAGCAACCCCTGATGGTAAATGCTCTATTAACATTGCTTTTATAAGCAACCCCCTTACAATGGGAGTTATCTTTGGCTTGTCTGATTATTTTAATTAATTTGCAGCTGCAATTTACCATCCACCTTTTCAGCCTTAGGGCACTATTCTTTTTTTTAATAATCATTGAGCAAGTATCACTGAAATTGCATGTGATACTTTTGGGTTACAATGGAGCAACCCTAAAGAGGTTCCAGGTACTTCACTTACAAACATAATTGTATTTTCTTAATGAGTCCATGCTTATACAATGCTGTGAAAAAAGCATACCCTCATACAAGGCCTAGTCATCAATAATGACCACTTTTCATGCTTTGGGAAGGGTGTGGAGGAGGAAGGCAAACACAACTCACAAAATCTTCCCAGGCATGAGCAGTTTCTGGACCCAACATAGGAGCTACAGCAACCAGGACTGGGGAGGGGAGGTGGGCAGATAATTTCCTGACCTCTCTGCCTGCTCTTCCCAGTGCAGCCTCTTCAGAGCCATCAGCTGTAGTGGCGGCATGAGGCTGTGTTCGTGCTGAGCTGACACTCTTATGTACCCCAAGCCTATGGGCTTGGGCTAAGGGCTGTGGGAATGCAGCTGCACGGCTCCTGGATGGGGGCTGTTGTTCTCTGAGGGTGATGGGGAGGGGGTTCTTCCAAAATATGTGGTGCAGTGGGTGCACATAGGTCTGATGGGATCAAGAAGAGTTAACTCGGGTCTCTGATGTAAAAGTAATGCGTTTTTAAAAGGGATGAAAGGAAGAGATTTAACAGGGCGCTCTAGAAAACTGCAGCATCAAATGAGAGTTTTTATATGCAGTGTGCTATAGAATTTCTAAGTCAGGAATATAATTACCTATTATATTGTTCAAGGAGGTTATAATTTTCTATGAAGATCCATATGTCTTTTCTGTAAAGCACAAGGGAAATACAGATGCTCTGGCAAGCTCTCTTATTCCCTTCTCACAGAATACTGTCACCAGAGTCACTTCAGGATTTATTTGCGTCAGCAAAACAGCAAACATATTGGTCTCCTATAACTGCCTGCACAATCCTCTTACGAAGCTTTAGATTCTGACTCAGGGTAGTAACTCCTTCGCATGTTAAATACCTTTATGTGGACTTCCCTGCTGCAGGACACATAGCCAGCAGTGGATAAGAAATGGCATCAATAAAGGACATCATTACTATAACAGACCCAAACAGAGTCAAGTGACTTAAATACAAAACTTTCAGCCCAAGAGTTCTGCAGTGAGCTCCTGTTTAGCCCCAGTGGCACCTTAGAATTACAAGATGCCTTCTTGTGTTGAGGCCATCTCCTGCTTTCGGGCATGATCTGAACTTCTCTCCTTGTCACTGCTTCTTGCCTTTTCCCCTCCCAACCTGACCTGGACACCAGAAACTATGTATTTCTTAGCCTAGATCCATAAAGGGACCTACCCTGCTGAGTGAGTCTTTGAAAATACCTGACATGTGATGAAATGTGCCTCCCTGTTGAATTATAATTCTGGCAAGTGCTGTCACCACCTCTAACAGATTAGCCTAATGACTTAGTCTCCCTCCCTGGTTATCTAATGAAACCTCCTACACCTGTGTTAAAACTGGCTAGATTAACATCTCCAGGCTTCTAAGAGGGGGCCTAAGTACACCATGAGGAGCAGAAGAGTCTTTTCTTTCCTACTGAAGTTCTACTACTGTGAAGCAAAAAAACCCCTCAAGATGCACTGGGCCATCAAGATTGTAGCCTATTGTTCCCAAGAACAAAAGCTGTTTGGATGTGCCCTGCTCAGTAGGAAGAGAGCCACCTGGAAGGACAGTGAGCAGAGTGGTGTGACGGAGACTTTGAGGGACAAGGACTGAGCTTAAGCACTGTCCTGCCTTTGACAGCTTGGGGAGCAAGGTTTCAAACATGCTTCCTACGTAGCATCCAGCTCCTTTCTGAGCTGGCTAACTCTCCCATGTTGAAGGAGGGGGGGCCAGGTGACAAGATTGACAGTTATGGGTTTCAGAGTGAGGACCAAGACCCAAAAGTTAGGTGCTGCAGTGCCTGAATACATTATTGGGTTTTGCTCTAAATAGCTCAGGGAGAACAAGCCTTATTGATTTATTCCATAGCACAGTAGAACAAGTCAATGGGAGTTATCTTTTTAAGTCATTTAGCCACCCCTGAAAATCCCAATCAATGTTCTCTAAAGAATGTCCTTAAAGTAAATCCAGGATATTCAATGCAAAACCTGCACAGCACATCATATATTTTAAGTCTGGCCTCTGTTTCCTTTTCTTTTTGAAGTTAAATTGCCTGCATGAGAAAAATCATCAGTCTGTATACTAATTGAGTTTATTACTACAATGATGTCCCTGTGCCCTTTTCTCATACAAAGGTTACGTGCACTAAACACAGACCTGAACATCTGCTAACTGTAGACACAGTTTTAGATGAAAGTGCTGGATATTTTGACTTGTTCTGCAATTATTCTTGGGGACTTTGCATATGCTACATCTGTCACGTGTGTCTGTGCTATCTTTAATATATTCCTTCTTTTAAATGGATTTGGTACTACCAATAGCACCCGGAGTGTGGGAAACAGATTTCACTGTGAAACACTTGGCTTTTGCCCCTGTGTGATGCCTACATGAGCTATAATAAGCTGATTTCTTGTTTGTACATAAGTCTTTTCCAAATGGTGGTGCTTGGTGAGGAAAACTCTTTTTAAGGACTTTCTTTGTGAGTATAGAGGTAACCTGTACATACGGTTCATACGTGTAGAGAACTTTATTGGGAATGTGACTGAGAAATATCTCTGTCCACAAGATAAGCTTGATCTGGACCACTGTGGAGGTAGGGCTGGATTAAACTCTTCCGTGGGAACAGGCCCCTGCAAGACCATGAACCACTGGCATCTCCCTAAATGATGAACTGGCATTCAGGTACTGCTGGCTCTCCATTCTGTCAAGTGGCAGCACACGGTGCCTTCCCTGAAGCTTTAAGAAACACAAGGGCCTCCTACTGCTCTGTGCATTGCTGTATATTGTAAAATATACAAGCAAGCTTTGCACCCAATGCAACCAAGCCAGCTCCAGTGGTGCCAGTGCACCTCTGCTGTAGAGCAGCCAAGGGCCTCCGGGAGCCTAACACCTCTGAGGTCTGTTCAAGCATACAAATAGCCAGCAAGATCTTGGCTGTTTACAGGCTGGACTGCAGGCTGGTGGGAGCAGTGGTAGAAGAAAACAACAGGTTTTTTGAAAACCAGTAAGAATTTCTGCTCTAGTGAGTTTCCCTGCTTTTCTGCATTGTATGAATATTGATTCTGAAGCTGACATGACGAGGGGAGCTTGATTAGCAGCAGGCTTAATCAAAACCAAAACAATATTAGCACATAAACTGCCTTTTCGCGTTCTTTCCTCATGAGTGACATCTCTTAACTGACAGGAGTATTGCTAAGCAAAGCAGCCAGGATGAATATGCATGGTGGTGCACAGCCCCATGAATGCCCAGCAAGGTGGAGAAAACCAGTGGAGGCAGATCCGGCTCTGTACTGGAGAACAGCATTTCCTTTCCCTCTCCCCTGCCAGGATGTAAGAGGCTGACACCATGCCATAGAAACTAATGGAGTTTCCACATTCACTGTAACAGCAGGAGATGCAGTCTCTGAAGGCTTGTTTCCATGAGGTGATGAGAAATCTCGCTGTTAAAGTTGCAGAGATGTCAGAGTACTTGGCATTTTGCCTTTTCAACTTCTTTCATTCCCATCTGCTCCTAGAGAAGCGAAGGTCTTTGCCTGGTTCAGCTGCACTCTGCTGGTGCAGGGGGGCTATGGGGGGGGGCAGGTCCAGGCCATAGAAGGAGCTGATCCCTGAATATTCTCAGTGCTGGTGTAAATGCCCTGAATCCTCTAGGCATATTAGCACTAGCCCTCTAAACAGTGTCATTGTGTATTCTGCAAGGCAAATGAAGGCTTGGGAGAGGACCTGTGTGCTTAATTTTCCTCAATAGATGTGCACTTGTAATCTCCAAAGGGTTACTTAGGAAGAGTGACTATTTGAAAAGCCAGCCTTTCTGAAGAGCTGGACTCTTGGGCTGAGGCACTCAGATGAAGTGGTCAGGAGTTTCTGAAAGTGCTGAGCACTTGTTCTCACTAGAAACTGCTGGATTCTGGGCACATTGTGAAAACCTGGCCCTTAAAAACTTCTTAATGGCTAACTTAATGACGCCTGGCACTTCACTTCCATTTGTTGTTTCTTTCTTGCCTCCGCAACATCCATATTTAGCCAGAAAGATAGAAGGAAAAAAGCAAACGAATGAAACAATAAGCAAACATTTATGGCTGAAATAGCCTCTTCCTTTTTACTGCCAGGAAAAATGAAAATGATAAAGCGGAGGTTTTGACCAGTTTTGTGACAAAGTTTTTCCTCTCTGTTTCATATTTCTTGATGTCATTTTAACTCATGGGTCTGGCACAGAGAGGCATATTGGACTCATCTTAAACTTTTCAGGAGTTTTCTTTGGATGCTCAGTACAGAGGGGGGCTTTTAACTTTGGGGAAAACAAAAGGCACGGTGTACTGCAGGGAGCATTCTTTCTCTGGCAGAAGATGAGCTAAATAGTCTAATAGCTTTTTCCATCTGTACTTCCTCTGGCCCTACTGTGACCAGGAGGGATTCATATCCAGCTGATCTCTCAGGGTGGGGGGTGATTGGGTGACATTATAAGCTGAGCCCTGCTGCCTGCTACATCAATTAACACAGGCAGCAGGAAGAAGCTCAGGGGGATAACACCCCTGTGGTGTTACCCCTGCTCTGCGGGGTCCCGTGAAACATTTTTGCTGGCTCTCTGCAGAACTGGATCTTTGCCAGGCTGTGAGAGCAAAGGATCAGCCACTGTCTAGAGCACTGCCCTGTGCTAACCCGCTGGATTTCCATGCAGAAATCCAAGTGAGAGTTAATGCTGCTTTACCCAGCCTAAGCCTTGGCTGGGCTTGCTCTCTGCTGCTGTGCAGCCATGTGTAGCCTTGGCCATTGCCAGGAAAGACACTCATGGTGTAGCACTGGCTGGGAGGATCAGGGTCTCAGCCTGGTGGGACAGGGTAGAGGGGCTGGGGTGGGCTCCATTCCTGGGGGATGCACTGCTCAAGGCTGCTCTGACCAGTCAGTGTCCCACAAGTTCCCAAAAAGTACTTGGAAATTCTGTGTCCTGGAGCTTGCAAAGTTTCCTGGCTCCTGCAGTCTGATTTTCCAGGAAAGGGGACAAGCTAAACCCTCCAGTGGTTCAGTTTGCTGTTTTCTTAAAGTATTCAAAATAATGCCAACAGTGTCAAACATTACCCCTCCCCGGGGGAATAGGGGACAGGAGCCAAAAATGTGTTGTCACAATGCTCATTACCTGAGCATTTAATTAAATTAAAAAGGCAGTGAAGAAGAAAGTGTCTGACTGATTTAAATAGGAAGGATAGAGTCTCTTCTCCCCTCCCAGCTTTGGCCTGGTAGTTTCAGAAACACCAGTAGCGACGATGTTTTAGTCATCTGTATTCTGTGGGCTTTAATGGGATGCCAGCTCCCGATTTTGTACAAAGCTTTCTTGATAGACTGCCTATTTCAGCAGAAATGACTGTTGTCAGCTTGGTGTTTGAGGTGTTAAAATCACCAGTGTCATAAGGTGGGTCGACCCTGGCTAGACACGAGGTGCTCACCAAATCTGCTCTACCACTCACCTCCTCAAATGGATAGCAGATAGCTCTTTAGAGCAGCTCCTGGGTCAAGATAAGGACAGGGAGATACCAGTCACCAGCTATCATCATGAGCAAAACAGACCTGAGTTGGGGAAAATAGTTTAATTTATTACCAACCAAGTCCGAGTAGAATAGTGAGAAACCAAATCTTAAAAACACTTTGACCCACCCCTCTCTTCTTCCCAGGCTTAACGTTACTCTTGAATTCTCTGTCAAAGGGAATTCTCCACAAACTTCTCCAACATGGGTATTTCCCACAGGCTGCAGTTCTCCATGAGCTGCTCCGGTGTGGGTCCCTTCCATGGGTGCAGTCCTTCAGGAACAGACTGCCCCAGTGTGGGTCCCTTCCATGGGTGCAGCCCTTCAGGAACAGACTGCTCCAGTGTGGGTCCCTTCCATGGGTGCAGCCCTTCAGGAACAGACTGCTCCAGTGTGGGTCCCTTCCATGGGTGAAGTCCTTCAGGAACAGACTGCTCCAGTGTGGCTCCCCTCCATGGGTGCAGTCCTTCAGGAACAGACTGCTCCAGTGTGGGTCCCCTCCATGGGTGCAGTCCTTCAGGAACAGACTGCTCCAGTGTGGGTCCCTTCCATGGGTGCAGTCCTTCAGGAACAGACTGCTCCAGGGCAGATCCCCCTCAGGGTCACCAGTCCTGCAGCAAACCTGCTCCAGTGTGGGCTTCTCTTTCCATGGGTCCAGAGGTCCTGCTAAGAGCCTGCTCCAGCCCGGGCTTCACACAGGGTCACAGCCTCCTGCAGGCGCCCCAGTGCTCTGGTGTGGGGTCCTCCACAGGCTGCAGGTGGAGATCTGCTCCAGCATGGACCTCCATGGGCTGGAGGAGCACAGCCTGCCTCAGCATGGGCTGCACCACGGGCTGTAGGGGAATCTCTGCTCTGGTGCCTGGAGCACCTCCTCCTCTCCTTCCTCATTGACCTTGGTGTCTGCAAGGCTGTTGCTCTCACATATTCTCAGTCTTTGGCTGCAGACTTTTTTCCCCTTTCTTAACTATTGTTATCCCAGAGGTGCTACCACCACTGATATTGAGATCGGCCTTGGCCAGCAGTGGGTCTGTCTTGGAACTGGCTGACATTACCTTCATTGGACCCACAGGAAACTTCCAGCAGCTTCTCACAGAAGTCAGTCCTCCATCCCCCTGCTACCAGAACTTTGCCAGGCAAGCCCAATATATGTCACAATATTCTAAATAGGTGATGCAAAATGTGATCCAAGCAGAAGATCTCAGAGGGTGTAAAGTTTCCCCAGAATTTACCATCATTCAAATGCCACAGGACCTGCAATGAAATGAAGGCTGAGGCAGGAGGACAGGAAACCTTTCTGTATTATAACAAATAAAATGCTACAATGGAGTTTGAAGGTGCAAATCAGGCTATAACAAAACATGAGTGTGCAGGCTTTCAACACCAAAATGACTTACTGGCTGCTAATTAAATCTCACTGCAAATGGGATTTCATTTTTATTTTTTGATGGAAAAAGTGGTTTTATTACATTTACTTGGCTGGCAGCCAGGAATTCAGCTCAATGCGAATCAGGCAAAGTTAAAGGCCTTCTGCAGCAACATATGGCTTGTTTGGGAAGTATGAGTCATAAATGGAACCAGATGCAAAAAGAAAAAGAAAAAGCCACAAAAAAAAAAATGGGTATAAGAAGGTAGTGAGTGTCCTCAGGCTGATGCCAGCATTGGTATTTCAGATGTTTCTACCTCATTGTGAAAAATTTACATGTGTGTATTAGTAAACATCTTTTTTCAGCCATGGACTGTCTGCTTCAAAGCCCTTCAATGGCATAGGTCCACTCAGTCTGCTCATATAGCTAGCTTATACCTTACACAATCTATTTTCTTGTTTCACAAGCAACTGGCAACAGGTTCCCACTGCTGCCTGTTTCTCTCCTGGTTTCTGTATATGTTTCTTAACATATACAGGGTTGGCCTTTAGTTTGTTCTCCAAATCCTGCATAAACACAGGCTAGTAGAGCTATGCCTTTGCTTAAGAAGAAACCTTATGGATGCTTCATAACTGCTCCCTGCACGTATCTCTAAGGAGGGTGTGCATGCATATGCCTGTATACACACAAGCCAACCCAAGTGCCAAGAAAATGGCAACTGATGTGGGAAGGGGACCCACCAGAGTCTGTCTTCTGCCAAGAGTTTCAACTGCTTGTAGAGAAGCAACCACATAAAGAGCTGCATGCTTGTGCACTTACTGCTTTGTTGTGCACCCTCAGCATAGGTGTGCTTTTAGCCTTTCAGTTTCTAGGAGTTGTACTTCCGAGCTCTAGATACCATTTCCTTTTGCCAGTCTTTGTGTCCTTATTTCACACTGCTCCTGTAGCTGTTCTCCTGACTTCTCCAGCCCTTCACTCCCTGTTTATCACACAGAATGTCAAGAACTTTGTCAGAATTTAAGTAAGTTCTTCCCTCCTACTACAGGCAAGACAGATCCACTGGCATTCCCTGCTGGGCAAAACCTAACCAGCCTTGGTCTGAAAGGAAATAATGGCTTACACACTCAAGTCCTGTAGAGGAAAATGCTCATGTACACTTGAACAGTGACATGCCCCACTCAGTGCAAGCACTGCAGGCACAAACACCAGTTGATAATGTAGGCTATAAATCAATCTCCTTCCCCAGGTGGTAGACACCAGATGGTGAGCAAACAGTGAACACCACACTCTAACACAGTCCCCTGCGTCACATATCCTCCCAGTCCTGGCTCTCCTGGCATCCTATTGCAAAGGCTCCTCCAGCATGGGCCTGGGATGTCTGCAGAGTCCAGGGCTGTTATGCAGCTCAGCTCTGCCCTACCTCTTAAGAGATGGAGCCCTGTTTGGTGGTGAGTAAGGTTCTTGATGAACATCTGCTTTACGCTGTGCCATCTTCCAGCAGCATGTACAGGAGCTGCCCAGAGCCTCATTCATGTCCTCCACCTGGAAAAATCAGTGTTTAAAACACAGCTCAAACCACTGCTCTTTTCTTGGCAGGCTTTTTTACACTTAGTAGAAGGTTCTTGTGTGAACTAAGTGGTTACTGATCCCACAGCGTCTCACCTTTTTTGGTCTGCAAAGCTTAGTAAGTCACTTTCTTCTTGTAGTGGAAGTGCATTTGGAATCAGTGTATGTGGCTACAGCTTGCCCAAAATGTTCAGGCACAGTTGTGTCAGCTCCAGCCTCTCTCACTGCATCTTAAACTACTGCCCAGCTTACTCTGACATATGAGCAGGCTGGCTGAGCTGAAGAAGGGGAACCATGTCAACTCATAACTCAGATGTATGCTTACTCCCTCACTATCTTAGTGAAAAGTTGAACTACAGGAAGACATTATCTCTCAGTGTTTGCATTGTAGCATACGTGCAACCCTTTGAGCTTCAGGAATTCAGGCTACATATCTGAGTTGGAAATGCTATTTCTTTCTTTTGCACCTTGTTTCTGGTAGACAAGATTGTCAGCAATTTAGAAAGTGATAACAGGGACTGAAGCTAAGGAGAGAGCTGCTGTTAAGGCTATTGCTTTATACCCACAGAAATCCTCTGGGAATGCAGACAGAAGCTCAGGAGGCTGAATGGCTTCTGGGATGAACAAGAGTTTTTCACCTTGGTGGGGAATCCAGAACTCAGCTAGATGATGATCAGGTTGTGTGAACTGAATGAATAAGAAGTTATACCTGTGCTAAAACCAACCCTGTAACACAATGCTACTTAAAAGCAGTTAGATTTTGCAATTCTTGCTCATGCTGATGACATCAATGGGATTACTTAAATGAGCTGGTGTTTATTAACATGAGCAAGGGCTGTGCTATGTAGCGTTAAATGCACCCCCCGGTTGGGCTGGTGGCTGGGGAGTTCATGTTCATGACTAATGTTTGGTGCTTGCTAAGAAAATCTGGGAGTGCCAGCAAAGGAGCTTCCAGTTGCTGGGGGGAAAGACTTTACTTTCTGTGCATTAATTGTACTTGCCTTGCTTGTTGGGAAAGAAAAACTGAGCTCTCCAGCATACCCTCCAAAGGCTGCCCTCAGGAAGAGCTGTGGGAGGCTTCCTATGCAAATGCTGCTAAGAAGAAAAGACCAAGAGGGTGGAAAAACTGTGTCTCTGTACCAAACTCCCACAGAGAGAAATTTCAGGGAGTTGGTCTTGCAAGGCTGGAGGTATGTGCTTAAATTTACACGCCCGGAGAGGCCTCATCGACTGAATATATCCGAAATCATTGTATGGTCTGTGCCTTAACTTGTATGCTCTTTCAGTCACAGATTTTGTCTGCCTCTTTGGCCAAGATTCTGTTTCAGACAGTGCATCCTTCCAAGCACAACACTTGTGGCAGCGTAATGGGTAACCCTGTTTCTATAGAACAGGAAACCCAGCAGCTGTTTCCATGCTCCTGGGTTAGATAACCCTCTAGCATATGCTGGAGGCCAAATTTCCTGGCAGAGTGCATGTCCTGGCCCTGGGAGAGAAGTGAACCTGTCCCAAGTATATGGGGAGGCCTTGGGAGCACTCCACTCCTGTGCAGCACTCCAGAGTGTCTCATCTCTGCTGGTGTAGGTCTTATAACAGAGCTATCACAATTTAATTCAACAGGACTTGGCTTTCAATTCTGCATGATTTTGATGAGCAGCTGTGTGAAAAAAGCTGCCTGGAGCTGAGTTTTGCTTTGACTTTCTGAGTTTTCCAGGTGTATTAAGAGCAAACAAAATCAGATCTGTACTTTCGTGGACCAAATATGTCTGTCCTTAGACTATATACAGCTTCAACAACCCATGCACAGTTGTATTTAAAAATCTATTTGTTTCCACCTCACCAAGTATAGTACTGTGATGATCGATGCTGTCAACCCTCGGTGCTGCAAACTCATTGAAACTTGGAAACTTAGGTTTTTCAAATACTTCCATGTTGTCCCAGTGGTACAGTTTTTCATGGTTGCCCTGCATCAGAAGCCTAGTGACGGTTTACTGACAGTAAGGTACAAGGTACAACTGCAAGCTCTGGAGTGTTTGCACCCATCAACACGGAAATCTGGAGGCCATTCAGGGAGGCCTTGGAGCATCGAGCCCCAGGCTACAAAACCCCCAGGACACAAACCCCCAGGCCAGAGGAAGCCTCTGAAGAAAGGGCAAAGCTCAATTTCCCAAGAGTCAGGGACAGAATGCTCTTTTTAAAGTGCAAACTGATAACCAAAAGAGGAGGAGATGACAACAAACAAAATAGCAAACCCCACCTGGAAGTGGTGGAAGCATCTCTTCTTGTACCAGGCTATAATTTCTTATTACGTGATCTTTTTATGATGCTCCCTTTCAGATATGAGTCCCTCACAGGAGCAAAGAAATTACAGCAGGTCTATGTGTGAGATCAATTTCAATTATTTAAACATGTGAAGAGATATTCTGACAAAGTACTATACATAGGGAGCTGGTTGCTGCTAAGAAGGGAGCCAGGTAAAATGTTTAAACCTGACTTCTAACTTGCAGTGAATTGCTTTTTGGAAACTTTGTTTTACTGAACTTCCCTGATAGACAGAAAAGTCAGCTGCTCAAAAACAAACATCCAAGACTTTGTTTAGAATATCTCATTTAAGACTGTAACAAGGGAAAGAATTCAAATTTCAAGTGTAAAATGAGATATGTGGAACAGGAGTAAACTAGAAAATACTGTATTTATTTTTCTGCATGCTGAATGAGATGATGCATCAATTTAAATCAATATCCTAAGGCATCAGGGTCAGGGGTAACAGATATAAGTTGTTGCTCTTTTATTAAGTGCTTCTTGATATCATAGGAGCATAGGTTGCTTCCATGCTGCTGAACATTTATTTTGCCAAATTATTCTCTGCATTGTACTTGTGGCACATTAATATCTATTCACTCTAGTGACCCAAGTGAGGTACATTAGGCCGAACATACAAGAGAATAAATACTGTAATATTTTGTTTAAGCTGGAGGCAGCTGTTGTCTATGGCAGATCTGATGATCTGGGGACTCTAAGAAGAATTCTTGGGTTATGGATCCTGTATATTTGCGTGATATGGAAAACTGTAATACTCCATTTTATCAGAAAGCTGATCTTTGTGTTGCTACTGCCTTTCACCTTCTGACTCTAACGCTCCAAAGAAGACCTGGTACAGGGCTCACAATGTTAATTAGTGATACCATTGCAATGTACTCATTCTGAGCAATAAGCTGTCTCCTGTCGAGTCAAACTGGTTAATCACTGCACAACTTAGTTTGGCAATGCTAACACCTGGCAAGGTACTGTCGTCATCAGATGGATGAATCAGAAACTTATCTGACAGAGAATGGATAATGTACCGTCTTGAATCATTTTAAACCTTGATTAGCTTGTACAGCTGAGAAACAGCCTGCAGGAGGAAATCCTTAAGACAGGGAAATCCCAGCACTGTTGTATGCACTTGAATTGCCAAGGACATCCAAGGGGGTGAATGAGCCAAGGGTCCATGGACAGCAGCTCTTCAGTGAAGATTTTGTCCTTGGAATTCAATTAAAACTCAAAGAAAAAACAACAAACCAAACTACCCCCCCCCCCCCCCCCCCCCCCGCCAAACCACAGATAAATAACACCTCGGACAAAATTACTCATTTTTGCACATTTGGTTACATACTGCATTTGTGTTCTTGAAACACAAAAAGGTTTGGTTCTTCCCTAAAACTGTGGTAAAGTGAAATTCTGGGAGGTCTGTCTGGGTCTCATTCCTCAGGAAGCAGTACTGTATGGAGGACCTGCTCCTCAGGAGCTTGTTTACTGACCCCTAAAACAGGTAGGGTGTCTGGAATCTTGATCACCACCAAAGGCTCAAGACACACAAAGATTTTGTGTTGCAGATGACTCAATCTCTTGTGTGTCTGACAAAGTGAACAAGGCCAGATGTTGAAACAGCCTCAAACATGGTAAGACTGATGTGTTGGCTAGATATACTCAACTTGAAACAATTATGAGAAGTTACTGGTCTCCTCTGGGGAGTGAGATTCTTGTCATCCTAGGAAATCCTCTTCCAAGGGACTAGGTCTCCTATAATCCTTGCAGCCTTCAGAGAGAAACAGGGAACACATGCACGAGCACAGGAGAGAGAAGACACCTTTGGTTTTGCACGGATTTGCAGGATAAACAGACTTGGGACAACTGTTAGGTATTGAGCTAGATTTTGCCTTTCAGAGCAAAGGCAGTGAGAAGAGGGTGAGAGGAGGTGCCAGGGGTATGTGCAATACACTGATGAATACCTGCAGTAGCCCAGTGGAAGTGGAAGGAACCCCTGGTCAGATGCAAGCCTGTCATTGCAAGCTTGGCAATGGTAACTTTCTGCTAAGTAAACATGAGGGAACGGAGAATGTAAAACTGGGAAATGCTATTTTTGAAGACTTTAAAAAAGCATTGCATTTGCTTGGTAAACCCATGGAAATTGCCAATGGTATAGAAACTTGAAGCAAGTGGATTGATTGGGTGCAGTGAGGAAAAATGTCATGGAAGGACTTCTGTAAGGTTGAAGCTCTTTACAAAAGAACATCCCAAAAGGACAGTGAAAGCCACTCAGCCGCTTGAGGGAATTGTACCCTAATACAGTGGGCAAAGAAGGAAGACATGAGACACTCTAACATGAGAATGAGAATTTGATGATTGATATGCGGTAATATCTGAGAATTGCACAGGAATGTGGATGCTGTCTCACACATGATATGACTGCAGTGAGAAGGGTCATGCAGAGCAATGCTAGAAAACAAGGGACCCAAAATAAGCTTTGTATTAGTCTCTGGTGCAGAATGTCACATGGAGCTGTGCAACTGTTCAGATCTGGGGAAGTTATGGAAATTTGGAAAATGGGTTTCTGAAGTCTGAACAATAACTTCTGGATAGATGGGACAATGGATTTCCTTGCTGTTGAGTTATGTCGCTAAGTGCCAGAAAAGATGACTTTTACATGAACACATCAAGCAAATAGTTTCTAGGCAAATGGTTTGGTGTGGTGAAGTGACCCTGCCTCAGAAAGCAGAACACATAATAAATTGTGTATTACAAGTGTTCCAGCAAAGAATGGAAAAAGAATAGGAAAAAAGCATCCATCAGATGAGTCTGGTTTTGAAGTCCTGGCTTACAGATGAATTTTTAATTTTACCTATCAGACTTCTCACAGGTTATGAATTCTTTTGTACAATATTTCTGATGCACACAGACATTTTGCTTACTTTATAAAAGAGAGCTATGACAACACCAAAGGAAAAAGTGCGCCAGTAGATTTCATAAATGGTCATTTATAAGAAAACTGCAAAGTTCAAAAAGATTAAAATGTCTCACTTCAAAATACAAAGTGGCCTAACATCACCCTGTCCTTCACGTTCCCTCAGCATCCTGATTAAAAAATCCTCAACAACTACAAAATCCATGTAGCCACCTGATGATTTCCCATCCAATAAAGAACTGTATAAAATGCAAGCAGGATAAAGAGCACTGGCACAGGAGAGGTGATGTTTGTGTTACAGAAAAGGATCTGTGTTAAGACAAGAGCAGCCTTTGTGCAGCTGTATCTCATGGGATCATCAATAGATCATGGGTTTGCTTTGGTTTGGTTTGGTTTTGATGTGTAAGCCTTTGCTTGAGGCAGAAGTAGACAATCAATATTTGCTGTCAGCAGCCAACTACTTTACAAAATGGTTGGAAGATTCTCCAGGAAGGAGCCAAGAGACTCTGAGAGTAATAAAATTCTTGACCATATCTGATAAAGTCATCTACAGAGATGGTCTTTAACCTACAGTTATTCAGTGAGTTCATGAGGGATTGGCAATCCACCCACCACAGCATCCCGTGGGATGGGGGAAGAGTTCATTGGGGTTTGGCAGTCCTTCACAGTAAAGCACTGTGCCTCTGGGTTTGGGCATATCCCGCTTCTCATTAGTTACAAAGCTCTCCTGATTGTTTCCTCCCCATTAAGGGAATAGGTCTTTGGACCTTCTTTGTAAATAAAACAGTAAATGCCCAAGAAACATTTGACTTACATCAGCCAGCTGTCCTGCTGGCCCAAACTGCTAACTGCTTAGGTCAAAGCAAGGCCTGGGTTGGTAGCAGGCAGGTTGACTTGCTAAAACCTGTTTAACAAGTGTGCTACTGAAAATAAAGCATTTCCTTGAGTGCATCTCCTTGAGCTGCCTTCCCTAAGAAAAGATTTTCCCCAGCCACATAAATACCCCTTGAAATAAAAGTGTGAGGTGTTCCCAGGTCGACAGTGTAGCCTACTGGCCATTTCACTCTAATTAGCTTATTGAGTCTACAGCAGTGTTCAGTCTTCAGCAGGAACCAAATCAGGTCTTTGCAGACATGCTTGGATTATATACATGTTTTTACCAGCAGAGTCATAATACCCACTGAGGGTGGCTTAAATACGTTTGACTTGTGGCAGATCCCATATATCTTCACAGAGAATTTACAGTTACTATAGCAAAAGAAGTCATTTAAGCTGCCTTAGTTATTTCTTGGAATTTCCTTTGATATATTCATGGCTGGAGGATTTGCAATTCAGAGTTTTGGCAGCTTGTCAACAGTTGCGTTGTTGAAGGCAGAGATGCATTCCACAACCTTTAAATAGGCTGGGATCGTCTTGTTGGATGGGTTTCTAACATCTGACCAAATTCCTTATGCCTATAGTTAACTTAAGAAAAAATTCTTGCAATTATTTCCACTTTCTAGGCTCTACTTTTATTTTTTCAGTTTTCTTACAGCTTGGATGAAAAAAAGAGTTATTTTATCTTAGAACTGATTTGAATACAGGAATATATGAGACAGGTTGTAGAAAGAATAAAAATATATAAACCAAATAAAATTAATTACTCTCTGACATAATCGTTCATTATCTCTTGTTGTGTCTAAGGCTCAGCACACCTTCTCTAGGTAAAATACTGTCTTCCTTTTAATCCATTGACAGTGTATTTATACACTTGCATAACCATAAAAATTAACATGAAACACAATGTTATTTTCAATGGAAATGGTTGAATTCCTGAAATTTGGCTCAGGTTAAATGTAATTGTTCATCCCCACCAGAAAATATACCCCCAAACTATTTCAGCGGTGCTTATATTTATAACTCTCCCCCTGTCCTTTAACCTAGGATTTCATTATGTTGCTTACCATTAATTGTATGAATATAAATATGTTTTGGATCCTTTGCTTGCTTCTTGGAGTCTAACTTTACCTTAATTTATTTTTGGAAGAAAAAAAACCCAAACCAACAAACACTAGTAAGAATATTTAGAGAGATCCTAGCTCTGTACTTGGGAATGATGAAGAACTTGGTCAAGACAGCACCCTAAATCTCTCAGAACCCCTTGCAAAAGCATGTGTTTCTGAACTAGGAGGGCCCTGACCCAGCCAAGCACTTAACTATGTATTTAACTTTAAGCACCTGCTTTAAGGGCACTCTAAACTAGCTTCTCACTGAGCTACAGGGTGCAGGATGGAGCTAAGGGAGTAGTGGCACGACTTTTTGAGTCAAGAGAGTTTAATGCACCATGGTAGTGGAGGAGGAGAAATGTGGGAGGAATCTGAACTGATTTCAACTTATCAGCCTCAAAGAAGTGAGGAATGAAGTCTGAAAATGCACTGCTCATTTCCCCTTCTAAAGAAAGACAGAGCAGCCAATTGCTCGAGTGTTTGCCTTGCCTGCTGAGAGTATGCTCTGCTCCTGCCTTAGCTAGCCCCATCTCCTCTCTTCCTGTGTTGACCACAGACATAGGTGGTCCTCTTTATTCATAATATATTGTCTTTCCAATAATTTAGCTGTTTATTAAAGGGTATACTTTTCCCTGGGTAAACACACAGGAATTGAAAGAGGGAGACAACCTTTGGCCTTGAAAACATATGCAGGCAAAATAGGCAGTTGGTATCACTGGAAATCACCCTGTAATTACAACCTGAGACACTTGTTATGATTGGGCTTTGGCTTGCAGGAGCTAGCATAACCCCTCAGGCTGAAAGATAAAGGTCTGCTGACGTTAAATGAGGGTTGCAAATTAATGTAATGAATGAGTTTTAATAATAACCCTTTGGAGGTGGCTCAGTGTTGTTAGGAATAAATCCTGAGGAGGATTTGCTGTACAGGCCTGAAGGACTGGGGCAGACACTGCCAGGGAAAATAAGTGGGAGCAAGGGTGAACTGGGTTTTTCAGAAGATCCCCTTATTCTCTGTGTGGCTTCTGTCAGTCTTTTCACTACTCATAGCCTTAAAAAGGTGAGAACTTCCTAATTTTACCCCCAGAAGATGTGAGCCCAGTGACTGTAGCTGGTGTGATGTTGTTAGGTCAGGCCTTATTACGACAGATTTCTGAATCCTGAGGCTGGTCGTATCTCATCTTTTCAACAGCCAAGGATAAAGCTGTGATGGTCAGCCACTGTGACTGTGTTTCATGGCCAAATCGTCTTTAAGGGTCTTCTTCAGAAGGGGTGTCTTCTTATGCTCAAATCACAGGGAAAATGGTGAGAGAAACCAAAGAAAACAGAAACAGAAAACAGTAAAGAGGGAAGACCATGCGAGGCAGAAAATAGTTTTTTCCAAGTGTGCTTTGGGCCAATTTAAATTATTTGGCACCTGGCTGAAATTTAAGTGTACCCGAGGCAATCCACACAAGAAATGGCTGGATGCCTTCCTCTGCAACACAAGTACAGTGTTTGTGGCTGCAGTAATGGGGGAAGGAAAAGCATAGCCCAGACTGAAGTAGTGGATGGAAAAACCCTCAGACAACCTCACTGCAATGATTAGTATCTTGAGTCATTGCCTTTGAGTGAGGTGAGAGTTTCCTCAGTATATCGTGGAGTTAGATGAGCTCCTTTAATGAGGTTAGATACCAGAGGCATTGCTCAGTACCACGGAGTTCCCTGGGGTAAAACAAATAAATATATCTTTTCACCTCTGAGAGTTAAGGTCCAACTGCGGATCATCAGTGTTAAAACAGTAGTCTCTGAGAGCTACTAAAGCCACCCTACCTACAGCAGCTGTGTGGCTGCTCCACTCTAGACCCTTTCCTGCCCCTCAGGGTCTGTCACTGCAGAGAGGTCCCTGTCCTGCCTGTGGGAGGCTGTCCCCGCACCAGCTGCCAGGGAGCCAGCGGCGGTGCCTGGGCAATGAGGTTTCAGTGGCTGCCCATCCAGCCAAGGCACAGGCGGTAACGCTAATGCAATGTGAAACCTCCTCCAGACAGCAGGGCGGGCGGGCAGAGGGGAATGAGGACACAGGCAAACAACACAGGAAAAAAGGAGAGAAAACAGGCAGTCTCCTTTATCTGCTTTCAACAGACATTTGTTACACAACGTGTGTGTTTCTGCTGCTTTATATATCACGCATTAAGCTTTCCAGATTCCTGTGCGCACCGGTCAGGACAGGGCATTGAGGCAAAATATGCATCTGGTGTGCTTGAGGAGTTGAATTCGCCGAAGGAAAGGTGAAGATCTGACCTGTGTGAACCTCACCATTGTTGATCTCTGTCCCATGGCTAATGTAAAAACCCCAAATCTGGCTGTTCAGTTTGGAAGCCATTTGTGCCTGCATTGAGTCGTAGTGGGCCTTGTGAGTTACAACATCAGAGGCATGGTGGGTTGCTCTGAATAACACAATCAGAGCTAAGAAAGCAGAGCTGTTGCCTTTGCCGTTAAACCTGCTGAGCACCCTCAGCTGCCAACTAGGCAAACAGGTTGTCCTCAACTTCAGGTGGCCAGTGCTGAGGGCGCAAATTACCTCTACGTGTCATTTGTGAAGCTGCTTCACTGTAAATCTGTTATCTTTTTTAAATATTTAACAAAAGCAATGGAGGAGGGAAAGACCAGAGACCTCACTTTGCATAGAGTGACCAGACAGTCGTCCCTGAGGTTGGGTTTGCTTTTCATTTTTGACTCTAATTCTGTCCCAAGAATTTATAGCTCTCAGTAACTTTCCCTAATAGTTTAGAGTTAATTTAGGAGTTGAGAATCTCTTCATTACCACCTTTTCCTTTTCAAAAGTGCCAGAATGGCTTTTGCACAAAAAGGAATATTAATAGACTGAGAGCTGTTGTAGTGATAATAAAACCAAAGAGCTGAGATCCAAATTTAGGTTTGGACATTTTGTGAGCACAGGGTGAAGCGTTTAGTTTCAGGGTCCTTGCTAGCTGTAAAGCTCAGGTGAAGTTCAAAGCTACAGCAAAGAAGTTTTTGACAACACGAGGGGAAGTCGGTGCTGGGATAGCAAACGTGGAGGCAACTCAACTTCCAGTGGAAACATCCATGAGCTATTTCAGCTTTTCTTTGGTGAAGTGAACACTTCTCTGGTCCCTTTAATGCGTTTATCACCCCTACTACCTTTGAAGATAATAGCTATGAATGCCTCCTTTGTTATAAGATGCATGCTGCCCTGTGTGTGTGGGAGGTGGGTGTTACGATAGGCATCATACAGCAGTATTCTGGTATTTTAATAAATGAGCTTCTGCTGGAGGTGACATTACTTGAGTGTTAAACCAGGCATATCTGTCTCTTTAGTAAGATACAGGGTATTTTGTGGGGGTGTGATGTAATTTTCTTTGAATAATTGAATTAAGTAATTATGAGTTATATAAAAGTATAAGGTTCCAATTGCCCATAGTATCTGTGCACCATTCACAGAACTTGATGCAATATTTTCTTCTGATTAAATGAACATTTTATTCTGAATATGCCAAACAACCTTCCTTTCTCCCTTTTCATAGTTCCCTAAGAACTACTTCTGTAACACCCATGAGATGTGAAGAACAACCAGAGACCTCCTACAGGGAACAATCTGCCACCAGAAGAGCTGTGCATTTAACTGATTTTTTTGGCTCAGATGCCAACTCACACCCTCATTCCAAGGGAAAAAAAACCAACCCACTTAAAATAATAATAAAAAAAAAATGGTACAGCAAAATCTCAGAACATCTAATATCTTCAAAAGATTTTGATTTGGGTCCTTGCAGACCAAATATATAAATGCTAGATTCACAAAAGGTGGGAGGACATATTACCCAGTAGCCTGGAGCATGCATCAAGCCTTAGGAGAACCAGTTTAGTTTCCATCTCTGAAGAAATCTGAGAGCATGTGCCATGCAGGGCAACGTTTTTACTAACCAGATCCAAGCTGGTTGAACCTATTCAAGGCTTGGAGCATCACTCCCTGGTCTCTATTGATGAGACACCCACTCCATGTGCATCATTTTACATTTACTGCAACATGCTCTAGAAGCCAGACATCCACTTCCCAGACATGTGAATCATTTTCACATTTGTTTTCTGCTTCAGTGCTTGTTAAAAGTATTTTATTCCAAGTAGACTGGCTTCAAATGTATCTAAGGAGACCCAGCTAAGCTTAGAGTAATCCCGTTTGAGCCTTTAGGCACCCATGTGCCTCAGGCAGGTCCTTGCAGGCCCTAGTCTCAAAACTGCTGAAAGCAAGATTGAGAGTGATGTCCAAGGGACTGGAGCACTCGCCTAGGAAATGCAGGAACACAGTGGTGTGTGCATGGCTGAAGCATGACACCCTTGTACTATCTAAGGCTTCAATCACACAGAGTAACTGTGGGGTGTAATTTTGACAACACAGAGAATCTAGACAAAACAGTCCATGGTGATGGACTGAGGTGGAATATGTGTCTGAGGTGGGAGCTAGGGTGCCACTGCACTTTTTTCATTCCTGCTGTTTCTTCCAAAGGCTTACTCTAGATTAAGCAAAGATGGCTACTTTTGTCTGGTGGCTGTTCAGGTGAACTTTGGGAAACCAAACAAAACCAGTGTTCAGATTCATCGAGAAAAGCGAAAAATTGCCAGGGATTAGCAAGTTGATGATGGGAAGCCCCACGCTCCTCTGTCTTCTGCTCTGCAGATGTGTAGAATAAGTGCAGTAAGCATGAAGTACAAGTTTACAGTATCAAGCTGTATATCAATTAATATTTACTGCTCCCTGGACTGTAGAAATAGAGAAAATTAAGCTTTAACTAGGTCATTTTGCTTCACCCTCGAATTCTGTTTTTGACATTCTTTTCATTTTGCTGCTCTTTGTCTAAAAGCACTGAATTCTTCCAAGATCCTCTGGAAATTTCCAAGACGTAGAGCTTTTCTTTGGGCTTCAGTGATCCCACTTGTGGCAATGTTTAGATTTTTATTTCAGTTGCACCTCTGAGTCACAGAAGCACATTGCTTCCTTCCTTTCTCCCCCCCATCCCCTTTTTCTTTTTTTTTAAGAATATAATCAAAATGTTTCAATCCTCCTGCCCTAAAAGTGCTTTTGCAATCTTAATACCTGGAATCTTAAAAATTAATGGAACTGGTTCAGTGTTTCTGTTGGGAAGCTTATATTCCTTGGTTTTGTTTACGATTTTAAAGTAAGAAGCTTCTTATTTGCAATGCTGTTTGCTTGTGGCTTTGTCTTTTGGCAATGTATTTTAAAATCATAATGTCCCTGGTTCTGACTGTCCAAGAACAGTGCGATTTCATGCCTTCAGATGGCTCTACTGAAACCAAATGTCATTCAGCTGCCTTATACAGTCAGTGAAATGTAGAATAAACCAGCCAGTAGCCTGAGGAAGTACCCCTTTCTGGGTGGCTTTGTGTTCCTTGGCAATTTTATATGCCTGCATACATTATCCTTGTAAGTGTGATCTGATGTGTAGGTGGTCCCTATTTCTGACACATTACATTTATCTGCATCTCTGGAGCAGCTTAAAAAGTCAAGCTGTTTTTACAGTCAGAATATTACCATGAATATGATGTATTCTGGGGACTGCATTCTGCATCTTGAGCATTCAGTTAATCAGAGCTGCAACTCCAGCTGGCCGTATTTTGCCAGTGAAATGAAATAGAGCTATATAGGGAGAACACGTGAAGGCATGCAGTAAATTTTTATGAGCCTGAGGATGGAATGACCACATTGCTCAAGACTCACTAGCAGGGAGCTATGAAGGGCTTAACTAAATAAGCAGCAATTAAAACATTATAGTGTTTCACATTGTCATGTGCTTGTTTGTACCCTATGTGTAATTTTTAGCTCTTGTTTACACCTGCACCGGTGAAACTGAGGACAGCATGCGTTGCCGTAAGGTCAAGGCATGAATTCATTTAGTTTGTTCCCAGGTCTTGAAGCTTCTTGGAGTTTTTTTCATGCTGTTCTGAAACACAGGGCAGTAGGCAGCCAGGAGACAGCTAAGCGGTGGTACTGCTTTCCTCCTTTCGTACTGCACCGTGGGCTCCCATCTGCCAAATGCTGACAGTGCTGTAGTCTATAGCTCCTCAAAAGAAGTCTTTTCCTCCAGAAAGTATCCTTCTGTAGATACCATGGAAACTGAAGTGCACTAGCCGTGCTTAAAGCTATATAACAAGCAATGAAATACAGGCGTTTGTAATGGCCATAGAGTATATTCACTGGACATCACTTTGAACCAAAACTAGGGTTGAACACACTCTTCGTGCCTGACTTCCTCCTTCCTTGGCTTCAGTCTGCTTTCAGTTTTCTTTTAGTGTTTTCTTTTTCTACTTCTGGTACAGGTGGTCTCTCTGGTTCTCCTTTTACCCTGGCGAGGGCCATGGAGGTTTGGGCCAGTAAGGAAAAGGTGCCAGCTCAGTACAGTAAGGAGGAATGGGAAGGAAAATCACCTCAGTAAAGACAAGAGAGCAGAAAGTAGGACAAGACAGAGTTAAATAGCTGGGATTGCAGGATCAGATTTAAAAATACAGTAAATTTTCTTAAGACATCTCTTCTCCTGAACCTCCAGCTGACAAAACCTGAATGACTCAGTTCCATTCACATGATGAGAAAATCTTCCACTTTGAAAAGTTAGGCCTTTGCCATTAATGCTAAATATCTCCCTCCCTGTTTCTGGCCTTAACACGTTCACCGGTGTAACCCTGCAGTCCCGCAAGATGTTACCTCAGAGATAAGCCTGTCCCCAGGGAATCATAGAAAACAGGGATGGAAAGCACTTTAAGAGATAATCTAACCCCTGATGTTTCCCCAGGCAGAGGAAGGCAGATTACATGTATGGGGGGGGTGGGGTGGGGTGTTGGGTGGGTGGGTGGGTGCATCGGCAGGGTTCATTTTCTGGAAAGCTGTTAAGTAGCATGTTGGGAGCATGGTGAGGTAATCGGAATGGTGTTACATGCATTGCATACGTTTCCAAGTACTGGAAACCTCCAGGTAGAAATGAGGTGCTTTGTGGTGACAGTGAACAGGCAGTAATAAGAGGTAATGACTATGCTTTCATCCAAATGGTTTAGGGCCAGATGGGCATCCTGACTTGACTGAGATGATTTTCATTACACATGTGTATCTGCTGTGGTGTAGGGGTAAGGACTAGGAGGGCTGTAGCAGCACACATGCTGTGCTGTTAGTGCAATCGCAGTATTGAGCAATGATAGTAATGATGGATCTAGCTTGGTTGCTTTGTAGGGTTAATATCTTACAGTAATCAGCTTAGTAGTTGAGCAAGGTAAGAAGCAAGTTTACCTCTTCAAGAAGTCTGACTATTTCAGACATCAAAAGTGGTGTGATTCTGAGGAGCTAAAAGTGCTTCGAGACACAGGCTTCCAAGCTCCTACTCTGTGAATTGTGTGAGTTCAAAGATGCCAGTGTTTTTATTCACATGTATGAATGCAGAACAATGGGGAAATGAAGACAGCTAATGGGAAACCTGAGACTTACTGGGGTAAGATACAGAGTTGGAGTGTGTATCTGGCTGCTGAAAGTCAATGTTGGAAAATCAAGAGGAAAAATCACCAAGCACAGACAAGCTCATCACTCAGCTGGAATGGAAAAGTCACAAGGGAACCCCTCGAAGAAAAACTTCAACATTTATGCTAATAAAATTCTGCCAGGTAATTAAATTAAAAAATAAATATTTCTACAGAACACAAGCAAAGGAGATTTTAAGACACGCAACAGCAGCATCGATCGCCATCACGCGGTGGTGGGGGTGGCAAAATTTAGTCCTTCCATGCCACCTAGTGTAGGAAGCTACGCAGCTCTCCTGCTCCTGACAGCGAAACTGGGAGCTGCACATCCTGCGAGACTGGACTGTGCAAGCAGGGGTGATTAAGCAGGAAATCAAGTGAGGGTTTGAAGCCTGCCTCTCTATGAGCCATCTCACCAGTGCAGATAAAATCCTGCCTTCAGCACCATGGCAGTAGGTGACCCTTGCTGCTGGCTGTGTTTGCAGTGTGCCATATGGAAAGGTTTTAGGGAGAACCACGTGGCCTATGTTTTCTATATACTTTAGCTGAAAAAAAAAAAAAAAGATGAAGTTATCTAACTTGCAATTGTGAACACAGAGGGAAAAAAATATAGGATGGGATGTTTGCATACTGACACTTAGTAACATGGCTTGAATCTTCATTTCTAGGAACTAAAACTGAACCTTGGATAAATGGCTGTAGAGTTTGGTTGGTTGGTTGTCTGGGGTTTCTTTTGACAGGATAGAAGAAATTTCTGGTTTGTGTCCAATTTGTGTAAGGAGAAAAAAAATATCTATGGTTCCATTATTAGTTGCTCCAGAATACATCAATGGATAGGAAGGACCCAAAATTGGGGTGTGCTGATAAACATATTAATAAGCATAAATAAGCTGCGGCTGAGTCATTAGGAACACTTTTTGCTAGGGGCAGTTACTGCTATGACTAGCTAAACCAAGGACTCTTGACCTTACTTTGAAACATTTGGTGCTAGTTTCTCTTTGACACAGAAGACCAGATTAGGTGGGAGAGAATTCTGACAGCCTTTCATACTCCAGGAAAATCTATACCATCTCATTAGACTTGTTCAAAACTGCTTCTTAACAGATTGCAATGTCAGTCCAGGATGTCACCAATCCCAGAATAACCAGATAGCTATATATATTTCACCCAGAACATCCATGGACAAGGGCACCTGCACACTGTCAAATCGTCCTATGCATAAGATGTGAATGTGTTTATAAGCAACTTTTGAGAACCATAATTGCTAGCCTTGATACATAAAGAATAAATGATCTCAGCAAAATTAAATAAGAAAAGGTGGTTACCCTGAATCCTATGTTGAAGAGTCTGCATCAAACACAGGAAGATGTAATTCATGTTTCTTTTCTGACTTAATAATATCCCACTTTTTCCCTCTGCTTTCTTAATTTTCTTCTACCACTTTGTTTATTCCTTCTAGAAATCTGTTGTTTGAGTCATCCAGCTGCTGTCCTGCTGGGGCTGGTAGACAGCATTGCCTCCAAACAGAGACAATTCGCTCTTGTATAAAGCTTGCAAGCAGATCTGTGCCCTTCTTTCACCCTGCCTGCTGATAGATGCCTTCACCTGTGTACAGGCTTCTGTGCTCCTGCATGCCTTGATTCTGATGCAGGTAAGGTTTTATGTGGTGTGTAAACAAGGAAATCCCTAGAAGCAAAAGCGAACTTCAAAAGTTTGGCTTGCAGGACGGCAAAAGGATGACGTGTAACTACAGCACTAATAAAGGCCGTATGTGTGCGTTGTGTGCTGAGAAATGGGTGAAACACAACACAGGGGAGGAAGAGATGGAATGTCATCATATGCTTTCCATTTGCACCCACGTAAAAAAAAAAAAACGATAGTGTTTCTACTCTTTCCAAGGCAATGTGATGTATGTGTCTGGTTCCATTATTAAAAAGAGATTAAAATGATTTAAAATATGTTTCAGTATTTGAAAAAAAAATAAAAATAAAGTGGATTTTGGCCATTTTGAGTCATCAGCCAAACTCTTGGCCTTCCCGTTTTTTCCTTTGCTTGGAGTTCCCAGCTATCTGTAGTTAAGAGAACCCCCAAACATGACTGATATTTAAATATTTAAACTCCTCCTTTTTCAGCATTTTTCTAGTCTAATTATTGATTCCACAATGTTTAGTATCCAGGAAGCAAACCCAAGTTCCTGAAATGAAAACCACCTTCCAAAAGCCAGGCTTTTAAAAGATGAGTCACTGGCTGGCACTTGAGCATTTTTTGGCACTTAGCTTAAAAGTAAGAGGTTTTGAGGAGAATTTCTGCCCATAAGAAAGTGCTTCTCATAGAGCCTGTCAACTTTCAGGGAAGAGTGTAACAAAATCACAGTGTCCTGGGTGAAAGTAGGGGCACTCTTATGTTTGGTGTTTAACTCCTTCCTGAACAGTGTAATTTCTCAAAGCCCATCCTGTATTTCTGTAAGGCCAGAAAGACATGACTGGAACAATATAGCCCAAAGGTCTATATTTCTCCTACTCTGGGAATGTGTCTTTTACCTCCTGGTAGCTTTTGGGCTCTACCAGAACTTTGGTTTGCTTGGGGGGCTGCAGAGTCCAGAGTCTCTGCTTCCTCACTAGCTCCTGTTCCCTGTTCCTCAGTCCTTCAGGATTGCTGCTCCTGAAGAAAATACCAGATTGCTGGAAGACATTTCATTACTAATTCACCTGGGACTTGCTCTCCCTCTTTGTCCCATTAAGCAAGACCTGAAGCAAAGAAAGAGAGGGTAACCATCTGACTGTGTCAGCTAAAGTGCTCTTAACGTCTGTCTGTAGACGAAAATCTTTTCCTTACTGTTTTCAGCATCTTCCTCATGAAAACTCTAGTCCAGTTTCAGGAAGCTCTGCTAGTTCTGATCAATAAAGATTAACATAAAATAGAGGGGGAACAGAAGAGGCAGTAGCTGGCTTATATACATGCCTCTCTGTACGGAACAATCCCAACAAAAATGGGTTTGCTTTCAACATGGTGCATAGTATCTAATACTCCTTGGAGAGGAAAGACCTATTGGTGCATAGGGTACCCATAGCAGAGAAGGCAGTGCAGCAAATTCCTGTGTCTCTTGCCAGGCCCAGGAAGAGAGCACCTGCTGAAAGAAGGCTTATGCTCCATGACTCTGATTTCCACCTCATTATCCAGGGGTAAATGGGGAGTAATTCCAGTGAATCAAGAGAATAAAGGTTGATAATCCAGGTGGTTTTTTATATTCTTATACTTTTCATCATGTTACTCTGAACTTGCAACTTCCCATCTTCAGCTAATCAGGCTTGTCTCTCCACAGTAGTCTGCAGTGGCTAAGCATTACTGGATTTGTTTCAGGCTTAATAATTAAATCTATAAAGCCTCTGTTGCACTGTTTGTGGAAGATGATGATGAACTCCTACAATTTCTGTTCTAGGTACCTCCTTGATAAACCACAAGCTGGTGAGGACTGGGGCTATGTATGTGCCTAGATAGTCGGATACATAAAACCACATTGCAGGAGACAGGTTGGTAGAGTTCCCCTAGACTCAGGCAATGTTTTTCAAGCAGAAAGTATAACCAGAAAGTATAACTAGACAAAATGGAATGGCTGTGGGTAGTAGTATCACCTGCTTTCTCTTCACTAGCTCCTAACCTGTCAAAATGTGCTCATTCCCAATGCCAAGTAAAATCACAATGAAAATGAGTGAAGTTACAAGATTCGGGGGAAGAAAAATTCTGTATACCTGCTCATTACAGGCTTCTGAAATTCAAGCAAATGCTTTGAAAACTGCATATGCAGAGAGCAGGTCTGAGACTCTCAGTGCATGTGGCTGATCACACTGCAGAGAGCAGGGGGAAAGGACTTGCCTGTAGTTGAGCAAAGGAACTGGACTTTCCTTGTGAAGGCGGCTTCCCACTGCACTGTGCCAAGGAGGGTGGGACACAAAACCCTGAGTGTTGGCCCTTTGCCCCTGTATTCCCCTGCTGTGGTCAGCCTGGGCAGTAGGACAGGAGGGAGCTGTGTGATTTAAGTCAAGAGGAAAGGAGCAGATAAGGACACAGAGAGTAATGAAATGAGTAGTTGGAGTCAGGGGAAGTGGGAAGCTGACCTAAGAAGGGAGGAATGTCATCGGGGATGTCAGGGTGGGGACATGTGAACTTGGCAAAGAAACTGAGAAGGGAAGCCAGGAAGGGAGGGTGTAGAAATGCCGAGATTAGATGGGGACCAGAGAGAAAGTCTTATTCTGGGGCTGGGCTTGTCTCGGGTTTGGGAAGAGGACTGGGTCCAGAAACCCAGCAAGTGGACTGTGTCACTGGTCACAGAAGGGGTCAGGAAACAGAATGCAGGAGGAAAAAGTTGAAGGGCATTGGGCTGAAGGGGTTGTGCTGGGATAGAAAAGAGACAGAAGAGCATGCATGCGCCCAGGCACACTTCAGCCCCCAGAGCTGGAATGGGACCCGAGAGGACTGTGTGCTGACGCCACTGCTGTCTGCAAATACCTTTCAGATCTGTTCTTTATGGCAAGACAAAAGACTGTGCTTTCAGCTTCATTCATGTTTGAGAATTTGACTGAATTGTAGTAGGATAACTTTGTGAGGTAGGATGAAAAGTGAAGTCAGGAAGGTGAGCCACGATATATACACCTAAACAAATCCTGGGGGGGTGGGGTGGTGGGGCTGAGGGGGGCTGTTTCTGCTTTGTCATGATGTATTTTTAAATTAGAATTATATTTTAAGGCTGGAGAATTTGTCATCTATTCTTTATTGCCATATAATCAATCCATTAGTAGTCAGGTGGAAGCATATATATCTCCTCAGTTCCTAGTCAATTTGTAGAAAGAAGAGAGTTTAGGTAGAGGAATGGTCTTGCCACAATTAACATTGATAGTAAGAAGTTTGCATCTATTGGCAAATTGAAAACCATTTTGCTACAGAACTCTTTATACACTTTTTCAAATACTCCTGATGTAGTTTCAGTGCAGTCAAAAAAATAAGCTTGGGCCAATTAGATATTTCCATTCAGTTTTATTTCAGGAATGCAATTAAGTGCAGTCTTTGGGTGAGATAAGAAGGATAGCACTTTTAGTTTGAGTTATTGTTAGATTTTTTTTTTTTTATTCATCTTGGTATTAGTGTAAATTCTGCATTGTAAGTAAGTGTGACCAGTGTTGCTCAGTGTTACCCTGCTGAGGTTGGACTGGTGCATTGAGCCTTCCTTGCAGTTATGTGATAGATAAAAGGAAAAAGGTGTCTCTTAAAACTAGACAGATGAGCACTCCACTTCTCTCACTTAGAGTGATGCCCCTGAGTTGCTCCATTTCCTGCGATGTGGGAAGAGGAAGGTACATCTGTTCCATGCAATGAAATAACCTGTGGTTATTTCAGCTGGTTTCAGAACTGGAAGCAACGTAGGTGTGCCTGCACTGTGCTAACACAACTGTATTGGTTGGTAGGACTCCAATGAGACCTTTAGTACTGCACTTTAGTACTGTGCACTTCTACTGGTTTACCTGGAAATTCCTTCAGTATTTGTAACATTGCCCAGTGCAGAGAAATGGAAAATATGATGAGATCGGTTAATTGAATCTACATCGAAATGCAAGCACATGAGGGGAACCAGCATGGTCAACCCCTGGTGAGAGAACACAGGATACTGATATGCTCACTCCTTTCTGAGAGTCCATTACAGGTAGTGTTCGGAATATAACCTGATTATTTTTCTTTTTCATTCTTTTCTTTTTTTTTTTTTTTTAAATACAATGCGATATTGCTAAAAGCTATTTAATGAAAATAAAATCTTTTCCAGAACAGCATCAATAGCTCAGATTTCCTTTCTGCTCTTCATATTTTTACCACATGTGTTAATAGTGCAGTTTTTGAGGTCCTTATCCAGCAAAGTACTTGAGCAGGTGCTTAATTTTAAGCATATGCTTAAACGTTTTTCTCTCTTTAACCCTTATTCTTGGCTTCCACCAAGTTTGCTGAAAAGGGTGATAAATGTATGGAAGTTTCTGTGATGTAGAAAGCTGTCTATTAGTAACTCCAGAGAAACCACCAAGTGATTCCACATGGACCACCAAACCATCTTCAGAGTCTAATGATTTTCATTTGCAATGTCAGTCTGGGGTAGACTCAAGATGAAAAGTTATGTAATATTTTTCCAGCTCCCCGAGCTATTCAATCCTCCCTCCGTCATTTGTTTAATACATTCCTCATATGTTACTCTGGTCTCCTGACACCCAGCCTGTTCCTGGGAACAGCTGAATTCTCATATGAAGGGAAGCACATTTCCATATGTTTTTAGTATTTCAAAAGTGTTATTTTATTTAATATATTTAAAAGATTTAAGCCCCCACCCTTCCACTTTCCCCCCTATCGACATGCTTTTAGCAGGTGGCCCAAGAGACCATAGAGAAGAAACAAGAACTACAATAGCAGAGGAAAGCATGCCTTTCAAGGTGACATGCAGTCAAGAAATACATGAGAAATAAAGAACTTAGTCTCCTCTCAGTTTTATTTAGACCTCTTCACCTCTCTGTCTCTTTTCAAAACTACTTTTACTGTTCTAGTTTTAAGAGCTAATAAAATATACAGAACCTGACTCCTCTTGCATCAATTTTAGATTGTTAATGTCAGGATTATATTACTCCATTAGCTACAGGACTCCATTAAAATGTCAGCACCACATGAACAAGGAGGTCCATGCTATCTGAAAAATTCTGTACCACCAGTAGTTTGGGAATCTTTCAACTTACAGATTATAGGTATCTCTTTAACACAGAACTGTTAGTCATATATGAAACTGAAATGGGAACAGGAGACAATGGATGAAATTCTTCAATTACATGGAGAGAATGTGAAAAGAGAAGAAGGTGAACTCCTGAAGGCAGTTTGTGTTCTTAGTCATGCCCATCTAACTTGCTGAAGGCTCTAAAATTGCAGAGGACAAAGATGCCAGTTACCCTATGGAGCTCTAATATAGTGAAATACTGGCACAGATAAAGGCAGATGAAGTTTCCCCTTGGCTTTCAAGTGAGAGGATTTTATGCAAAGTGAAGATGCTATAGGGTGCAATGCTCATGTCTCGTCTGAAGAGTAATGTTTTTGCCCATCCCCATCAGGTGAAAGTACTACAGAGTAGTAACTGGCTTGTAGATCCGTGGAAGAGCAGTGCTTGCTCAGCAGCCTCAGTGTTTCATGGCTATGAAGCTTCATAGTATGGGAGACAGTGAAATAATCCAACATGCATCACAGAGAACAAAAGTATCAGACAGCATTGAAATAAATGATCTTTTCAATAGGAAAAGCATTAAATCATGTGGTGTTCACTAACTTATGCTTTTTGGGATTTCAGCATTCTGCATATCCAGGGATATGCATCAGTGTGATAACCCCCAGCATCTATAGTTTCAAAAAAGAGTAGGGAACTCCACAAATTAGAGAAAACATGACAGGGCCAGAGCTCTGCTTTGCATCTTTCCTCCCCTTCTTATCTATGTTACAAGCGTTTTCTATTAACTCTTCTCCCTTATACTACACAGTGCCAGAACCTGAATGAGTCACTGCTAGAGAAGAGCTTTTTGGATGGCAAAGGCAAAGAAGCAGCGTTACTAATGGTTTCAAAACAATAGGGAATACTTCAATGTCCTAAAAAGGAAGCACTAAACTTTTGCTGTGCTAGGCTGTCACTGGCTTACTGTCAACTCATTAGACAGCATCCCATGACAAAGGAATGTATTTGAAAATACATTTGGGACTGGTTTGCAAGCATCAGAATGTTTATGCTCATTTGAGATTTCCCCTTCTTTGTATTGGGTTATTGTGCTAAGAGTATATGTAATTAAGATTGTTGATTACCCCTGGCCAGAAAACAGCAGTTTCTTTTGGTGAGTATTTCTGAGGTTTTGAAATTTGGTTTTAATCCAGATGTGGTGGAATGAAAATGGGAATTTCAGTCTTTTAGCAGTAACAAACAAAGAAGAATCGTGAGAGAGAAAACAGTCAAAAGATGAACCTGGCATTACCCTGGCATATGGGAAAACAACAGCTGTCTAAGTAAGGTGAGAACCTTAGAAAGAACACTTCTGTCTCTTTTGCATTCTTCTGTGATAGGCTATAGGAAAGCTTTTTTATTAACAAAACATTTTAGGTTTGGCAAGATGGCAATTCTGGAAGTAATTAAAAAAAAAAGGCAAAAAATATTTAGATTAGCTTCACCGAGGATCCAAAACCCAGCTGTACTTGAAGAGATTAGACCTTGAGACACAGAAATTGAAGAGATCCGCAAACCCTGATCTTACTTTCCCTTGAGAGGAAGCTGCCTTGAGATTGTGTCGATTTAACAGAATACAGCTTCATGGGAAAGTGTTAGTGGTACCTGCGTTTTACTCTTGTAAACATGAACAATGTCCCAAGATGACAAATGCCTGCAATGACAAATGTGATGCTGGTGTCTACATATGTCCTGGCTTCAGCAGTAGCAGTCACTATTCTCCTCAGTAGCTGGTGCAGCGCTGTGTTTTGACCTCCAGCCTGGAAACAACACTAATAACACCATGTTTGTAGTTGTTGCTTAGTCATGTTTACTCTGACCAAGGACTTTCTGAGTCTCATGCCCTGCCAGGAAGGAGGGGAAGCTGGGAGGAAGCAGAGACAGGACACCTGACCCAAACTGACCAAAGAGGTATTCCATACCACAGCACGCCATTCCCAGTATATAAACTGGGGGCAGTTACCCAGAAGGTCTAGATCACTGCTTGTGTTGGGCTGGATATCGGTCGGTGAGTGGTGAGTGGTTGTATTCTCTTCCCTTGTTCTTTCCCTTGTCATTATTATTGGTGGTAGCAGCAGTGGTTTGTGTTATACATTAGTTACTGGACTGTTCTTATCTCAACCCATGGGAGTTACATTCTTTTGATTCTCCTCCCCATCCCTCCAGGAGTGGGGACAGGGAAGAAGGGGGGAAGTGAGCTAGCAGCTGCGTGGTTCTGGGTTGCCGGCTGGGCTTAAACCATGACAACATAACATCCCACATTACCAAATTGGTATTTTTTTTTCTCTGAACAATCATGTGGTTTTAAGAAAAGCCATAGGCTCATTGTAGCCAATAGCTATTACAGAAAGTTTTGTATGCTGCAGAACAAAAGGGAAGCAGGTCAAATAGAAAAACATACTATGAAGGTTCAGTATCAGGTCCTGCTTTCCCTTTTCAGCTGAGATTTCCAATACTGTGGCCACACCTAATATTTATACATTCTGGCCAAAAGTTGAGAATGTTATAATTCAAAAATTTCAGTTGACATTTGGAATAAATTACTAAGAAAGAAAATTGAAGCAAGGAGCATAAATAAGCTTAAGATCACATAGGTTTATTTCTGAAGAAAAGATGAGATGAGGGATGTGGTAAAACATAAGAAAATTTAATAGAAATTTAAGTGAAAGAAGGGTAGGAGTACCAAGATGGCTGGCTTTTTTTGAGGGTTTAAAACTGTTTCATGCTTTAATCACAATCTAGAAACAACTTAGGCCTCATTCAAGAGCATAAATGCATTCCCTACATGGTTTAATTATAGAAAACCTGTAGTATTGCACCATATCCTCTAGCTACAAGCAGATGCAGTATCAATACCAGGGCAGAAAGATATTGTATCTGTAGAAAAAAAACAACCTATTTGAGAATTTTAAGAAACATTTCAGGTACAGTGATCTGAAAGTGGCCAAAACAGTGGGCCCGATCTCACATCGTTTACATCCTTCACATGTGTTACATCCTCAGAATCTTTGGAATCCTTTGCAACCTGACCCTGGACTGAAACAGTGGGGCTGGTGCTAGGTTGGGTCTGGAAGCTGTTGCACTAGCACAGCACTACACCATCAGTGGGGGCCCAGGGCTTGATGCCAGAAGTACCCTGCTATGGTTTTTTTTGTGGACTCTCAGTTGGCAACAATTCAGGACTCTGTGAACTGCATATTATTGTACTGTGTAGACTTGAATAGTCCTACAGGACTTTGTCTGCTGGTTTAATTTAAAGCAAAAGTTGGATTGCCAATGCATCCCAGAGGTGCAACTTTTAGTGTCTTCTGGCATTCATTTCTGGTCCTGGAAGACAAAAGTATTTCTGGCCCCAGTTATAGACAACAGTATTAAAAATTGGCCGTGCTGAGTACAAGGAGACTTGGATGTTGAAACAGGCTTTTGGAAAAGCCTCTTCATGCTTGTATATATACGTAGGGGTTTCTAGGGCAGGAAAAGACCAGAAGGGTATTCCTGCAGCTCTCATCTTCAGGCTTCTCATGCCTGAGGCACGTAAGAAGGAGGTGGTGGCTGTCACCACAGTTCTGTGGTGCTTGGGAGAGAGAGGTTGTTGCAGATGAGGATATGCCTCACCAACAGAGGTTGCCAAAGCTTCTTTCTTTCCCAAGCTAGCTGCACATCTGGAAAGGTCTAACAACAGTGTAAAGACACTGCCTCCTTCCTTCTCCTTGAGTCTGAGTGACACTTAGAGAAGTATGTCATGTCACTGCTACATTAGATTATTTTATAAGCATATATCATTTATTAATAATTTTGTTGCCTTTTTTTCCCCTCAGAGCTTCAAAAGTCATAATAGCTGTAAGAGAGCTTTTAACTTCTATAACCTCTGTGTTGCTACCATCACAAATCACTTCTATACAAAAGCTTCTTAATTTGAGCAGGATGGCATTTTTAATTCAAATTAGTGGGCTCACAAGGGAATATTAGTTGTAGTTTATTAGCTCAGTTCCCTAGCTGCTAATCCAATATCTCTGCAAGGCAAGCCATTCGCTGTGTGTAGTACAGATGTTATTTCACAATGTTTTCTCACTCCAGCCAGGCTAGCCCAAAGACATTAAACTACAAGGCAAGCGGTTTGATTCTGCAACGAAGATATGGTCGTTGCAATAGAGGCAACAGCATATAGTTGTAAATGAAAAGCTTGTGATGTTACCTTCTGTGTAAAGAACTGAAACAAAATTATCCTTTCACATACAGGAAATGCTTAAGCGATGGCCATCTCCAAAGGTTTGAGATACTTTGACTGAATCACTTCTGAATCATCTATTTATGGTTTTATATGTCTGTGTTTAAAAATTTCTTCAACACCAGATCAAGATACCTGTGGTTTTGTTGCCTCCCAAATGCATGTGCACTAATAGTAGTCCCACTGGGGACCCACTTGCCTTCCAGCTCTTTGGTGCAACTAGAGAGCAGATGTAGACTGTCCTGTCTTTAAATTACTATTTTAAGGTGCAGCATAGTAAATGAATCTGTTATTAAGTCCTTCATTACATTAATGTATATCCTGGACACTCAGTTTAATGACCAACATATTGTAATGGGCTTCCCTGTATTAATAAAATACCTTGCTACACCCAAAAGCCTGGATAGACAACTACAAGCAACTGAATTACTGCAGGTCTGAACTTTTATCTCATACTGTCTAAAGTATTTGCTATTTTTGGTCTCTACCAGCTCCCTGTAATGAAGGACAAACAAAAGCAGTACATGTCCATCTAGTTTTGATAGCAAGTTTGAAAGATGGAAATCTTGTAGTAGTGTAATACGTTATGGCATCTGAGTTCTTTTACTCTAGCACTGACAGATGATGGGAGTGACGTAAGTAACAGATTTCACCAGTCACGGTTCTTAAAGACTAAGGGCCTGTTTGTGTCACAAAATTCAGATGAGCAAGCTGATCTGTGAATTTTCTAGCACCTGGGTCTCCCTTCATTAATCCCTTTAGAAGGCAAGTATGCAACTTCCAGCTTAATGTTACTGAAGTCCACATCTGGATAGCCTAAACTCTACCAGCAGGCTTGCCTGCTGCTTCCTACTGACTGGCACCCTCTTTGGTACTTGCAAAGTTTCTTTGAAACATACCTCCGTGGTTCTTGGCCTTGTCCACAGACTGGAGATATGTAATTAGGTAGTATTTAATTATCCTGGGATGAGTTTGAAAGCAGTGACACTGGGAAGGAGTACAGAGTATTTATTGCAGTGTAAATTCCCCTTAGTTCACTCTCCTGTATTTAGGTATCATTTTCTGTCCTGAACTTTAAAGACACAGGCTTGAAAACAAGGGTAAATGTCCCCAGTAGAAAGCAAAAAGAACGACCTGTTGACTGATAGCCGTCTGAAGCCTGAAATAATAGGTGACATTCTGGCCTCCCTGACACAGCATGTGTTTTTGCTTAGGTTGGAGAATTGGGATTTCACCTGTCCTCTTCAAGTTGCTTCTGGTCAATGTAAGAGCTCTCAGTTCAAGTTCTGTTCTGGAGAAATGAACAATATTGTGGTTTATATATGGAAAATTAAGTGAGTTCACGAACCTAATGAGTTCCCCATATTTCTCATCAAGGAAGTTTTTCCCAGTTACATGCTTTAGCTAAGCATTATAAAAATACTTGGAATGGAGCATGGTTTCAATATAGGTAGGTATGCAAAGATCAAGTTAAACTAGTTTTTCATTAAAGCATGTAACGTGGTGGAGAGAAGGCATTGCTGGGCCAGAAGGCTATCAACTGACTAGTACGATGTGTGCTGTTAAGATGGACAAGTCCTGTGTCCACCTACTGAGGAAAATAGTGTTGTTTTCTTCGAAGAAAATTTGTGTTTAAATATAAAGATTTCATAACAATGCATTGGACAGAGTCCTATCACCATGAGTGGATCTACAATGAGTCTGCAAAGATGTGTCACCAGCCAATATACTTGCATCAAAGCCAATCCTGTGAGCATTAGTACCAGGGTCTCAGCCGTGTGTGGGGCTCATCTCCTAGCCCAGCTCTGCTGCGCACAGGTGGCAACTTGGCACTCACATTCCAGAATTGCTACAAGAAAGTGCTTTGAATGTTTATTATCTCAACACCAAGGGAAACATCACTCCCTTCATAAAGTCGTTCTGTCTGTGTCATTCCTGCTTCCGATCAGTTTAACACATTCTGCAGATGAACCTTCTTGCAGTCATATCATACCTTGGTCACAGATTGCCACTGCTGAGCAGTGACGACATGAATTTCCCTTTCACCTCTTTTTAATAAGACCATTCACAGCTCAAGAAACCTGACAGAGGATATTTACATATAACTGTTGCAAAAGTAACTATTTCCAAGCCTACCAACAGGTAGACTTCATAATCTGAAGCATGAGAGAACGTCAGCTCACACTTTTCCATGCAAGTTGCATGTGAAAAAGGAAGAAGCACACGAACTCTACAGAGTTTCAAAGATTTTAATTTTCCCTAGTATTAATTATTGAGAAATAAAGGCTATGTTATTTTCTTTGCTATCCGATTCCTGAATACCTGAGCACTGAAGATGAGATAGATCCAGAGTGCTGCCCAGATTGGGTTAAATGAGCCTTAAGACAAGTACCTAGAAGCTGATTCAAGGAATACAATTCCAGCCAGCTTTTCAGAAACACCAAGATGTTTAACAGATGTATAATCTTTCAGAGTTAAGTTCTTCTGAGCTGAAGTTTGATACCGGTATATCTGAGGTTGATATATGTCTTCTGTGACTGTGAAACTCTGGCTCATATGCATTTCTCTGGAAAAAGTCAGTTATGGGCACTAGAAAATCAAGCCCTTGATCACTGGCTGCTCCTCCTGGAGTAGTCATGGGGACAAGGCATCACCTCCATGCTGATTGAGAAGTACATGACGAGCTCATTTCAGAGGCATTTGGATGCCAAATGGTGTTTTCTAAAAGATCTTTTGATCTGTAAGTGCCTAAAAGTAGCTTAAAAGTCTTATCCCCTGTGACTATAGAATTATATTAGAGAATATAAATTCGGTGTTTGAATGACTCAAGTTAGATGTTTTAAACATCCCTTCTAGATGAGTTTTCCATGTTGAACTTTATTTCAGATAATTGCAGGTATAGACAGAAATGTGGGAGCTGATCCTAAGAAGAAGGAAAAGATTTGAGTATGGGAAAGTATTTTAAACTTAAAGGACCTGACTATAGGATTTCAAAGGTCTTTGGAGAAAGTCCTGGATCAGGATTTTCATTTCTCTGGGTTAATCTGAAAGGACAAATGAATCTTTTTACAAGAGGATTCTGTAACAAACCATTTTAAGTAGAGAAGATTTTTGTTGAATTGCCTGCTACTTTTGACTTAATTTTCCAGATACTGCAGCCATGCTACATAACTGGAAGCAATTATTAGAAAGGTACAGAAGATAAATCTGGCAAGTTTTCTCTGCAGATGTCAGAACTGTTCTTACGTTAATTGTTTGAATAGAGAGTGGGAGTTCTGTGTCTTTTGGAAGCACTGCGGTTCCCCCAGCCTCAGTGGAAAGCAAGGTCAGAAAACAGCAACTGTCTTTTCTCCTTGCCTTGCAATCTTTTCCTGCACTGATTTGGGAATTTGAACACTGTTCCCTGGCTGCATTTGTAAATCTATCCTAAAGTAAGGCATTTACATCTGAGGTTTTTCCCAATGAATCATTTCACTAACTCTACTCAAAATTCTCAACTAGCTCTGTGTGCGAAAAGCTTTAAAGTATTTTCACTGGTGGGGGAAGAAGAAAACGTGCTCTGTGTGTCTGCTGAAAAATGTTAAAGCTGATCATTGGGTATGGAGTTCAGCTAAGCTCCTTTCTAAAATCTGCCGGATATCAGATAGCAAGACTCAGACCTTATTCTAGTAAAGCTTCACAGTGGTGGACTTCAGCTGTTTGAATGCAGCACAAATGCCATTTTCTGCTTTAAGGTTTATCTCTGTGTCCCTGTGAAGCTGATTTAGGGGAATAAGAAGTGAAGAAATATAGGAATTTATCTGGACTTATCAAGATATGCAGGATTTCTTGTATCTAAAATGAACTATCCTGAGTGTGTTACCTGTTTTCTATCAAGTCCTTCATGCTGTAACATTATAATCAAATGCTCACAATAAAGAGTAATCAGCTGCCAATGACAAATAGCATCAAAACCAAAAGGTTTCCTTTCTTCATGAAACATTTTGAAATCATATGTGATCTTGTTACTGGCAAGTGTAACAAAATGCTTGGGTAAGAACGGCTGATATAATTTGTGAGATCTGTATGACTGAGATTTTTCTGCAGACAAGCTTTGACCTTAGAAAGCTGCAGAATGTCTTCTTCTTTGCTGGCTGCTCACCACCACAGAGACTGAGGAAGTATTTTTAATCTCAGGCCCACCTGCAGTCTCTAGTGGGTTGTTTAAAGCCATTGCTTGAGCTCTGACTCTTGTGTGGGCTTTGGGAGCAGTGTACTCCACTGCAAGCCACAGGGTGTGATTGGTCTCCAGCCTGGCACATTCGGAAGTTTCAAGATCTCCTCCACCCCTTCTGTTCCTTTCTGCCCCAGCAAAGTGGTGGAGAGAAGATTTCCATGCAAGGACCTGGGATCCTGACAGGGCAGAGTTAGGGACACCCCTACTGGCTCCCCCACCCTGAGCAGAACTGCTCTGGTTTCACTGCTAGTGGTACCCCCATGGTCCTCAAATATGCCTGTAAAACTCATTCCTCAGCAGTGGAGCAGTTCTGAATCCATGTGTACTTTTTTTAAACATTTCTCCAGTCGATGAAGACAGATTGCTCCATAGTGTCTTTGTTTCCGCTCCCTACACATATCTCCTGTAGATATAACATATGCTCATAAAACCAGCTGGAAGTGGGACACGTAAACAGCAGTCACTCAGCAGTGACTGCTCATGCCAGCTTCAGTGGAACAGTGTGTGAGGATTAAATTTGTATTCTCCTACTTCCCTACAGAAAATAACTTTTTGCTCTTGGCTCAGGTTCCTTAGCTTGTGCAAAAAGTCAGAGAAGCCACACCAGTTCGCACTAGCTAAAGGTCTTTACCTACCTCTGAATCCTTAAATATCTCTTCTTCCTGGGGAGAAGGAGATGGAGGGAAAGAAAGAGCACTTGGCTGTATCGAGTGAGATCCTGTTCTGGGCTGGTGAGAATGCCAACATAGAGTGTTAGCGGTTATGTTACTTTTCCTACCACAGGTGTTAATCTTGGCATTGGAGAGAGCTAGCAGAGCATAATGAGTCCCGGGCTCCTGCAATGCAATGACGTTGAATTGTCTGTTTACTTAGGTTGACAAATGACAAACTGGCAAAAGGTTTTAGTAACAGGCTTTCATTGATCCATAAAAGAGCTCTAGCAAGGAAGGAAGAAGAAAAGACCTCTCCACTAATCTTCTTTCCCCAGTTCCATCCATCCAACCACTCACCTCTAGAAAGGTCTCTCCTGTGGGTTATTAAACTAGCTTTTGATCTGACAAGAGCTCTCTTGCTATGATTGCATAAGACTTTGCCCACAACAATGAATTGAGCTGATTTTAAAGCTTGCTTAAAAGCCACCAAGGACTTGCCACTGTCCGTCACTACTTACCTGGTTTGGATTGGACACTGATTTTTAATGAGAAATCATCTATCATTGTCCTTCTTTAGAGAAATAAATACCATGCACATGCCTTACTGTAGCACAGACATACTAGCTTGCTTCCACGTCCAGTTACTTATAGCACAAGTGCAAGAAATCTTTTCCTCAGCATCCTGAACCTGCCTGCTAACACACAGAAAAGGCAAAAAGTAACTTCCTTTTTGGAACATGGATACTTCAATTACCGTATGTAATTTGGATCACTTAATTGTGCAAACTGGCCCTGTGAAGGAAAATAACACTTTGAGTCAAGTTCACAGAGACTTTCTGCAAAAACAAATAAAATAAGCTCATGTTGGTCACCTTTGGGCAGGTTTCTGGCAATTGACAGAAGTAATGAGGTGAACAGCACACTTAATGTAGGCATGTTATTTAAACACTTAGCATCAAGGACCAGGGATTCATTACCTTTGTGTACTGCACACAGCATGTTGGGACACTGATGAATAGAGACCTTTGAATTTTAGCACATTTGTTTTATTTTTTTTATATCTGAGTATGGCAATACAAGTGTGCATATAAGGCTGTGTAAAGTCGGTTATATTCACTGAGATTTAGCTTTTAGATTGGGTAGACTTCTTGTACCCTGATCTGCCCTTTTACACAGCTTGATGTAAAAATTGCTGAAGCTGGGTTAGACATTAGCTGGAAGACCTGGACTCATCTAGTGGCTGCTTTTAAGTTTCTGCAATACTTTTTAGGACATGAAAAGCATTTGAAGAAAATTAAATTTCTGATGGAAACATTCAATCCCTTTGGATATCCTAACTGTAAAGAAACAGGGAAAAAAACGTTATGTCCTTTTTAAACCAAAAGTTATTAATTCAAACAATAATAATAGATTTTATCTCTGCTTGAAGTAGTATTGGTTTCAGTCAGCCAGCCAAGCTGTACCAGTTCAGGTCAGAAATATCAAAATGAAGATGACTTCAGATCTTCAAAATATAACTTCTTTAGAGTACGGGGTTTTCCTACTTCCAACAAAAGCCAGTCTTTAAATCTATTCTTCCTCCTTAGCTGGTTAATGTATCTACTATAAAGTAATTCTAAATTTTATTTCTTTTCCTAGGTTTTCTGCAGACTTGCTATGTCTTTCATTAGATTTTCACTCTTATTGACAGATGAGAGCAAAGAGGTTATGCAGAATTTTGCTTGTTTTTTCTTTGGAAGACAATGTGATAGTTTTTGTTGGTGTTGAACAAATTCTTTACCTTCTGTCATAAAGAGTTCACTGACAGCAGGACTAATGTGAGGGCTTTATGCTTTGCCATTGGTAATATGAATATATTTGCCAGTTCTGTGGCAACCATCGTGTGTCCATAAAATGCACAGCATTTGTGGATTCAGTGCAGCCAAGATTTTCTTGGTTTATTTCTTTCTTCCACTGTTTGGGTGCCTTATTCACTTCACAAGCTATTTGTGCTTGCAGAAGCACAAGTTGTTCTCCCTCACCATACTGAAGGTACTTTATATTTTTATTTACTGCATCTTTTCAGAGGTGGTTCTGTAGACTCTAACTATAAACCTGGATGTTACAGAGTGTATCTGTGAATCTTTCAGTGAATCAGTGAATTAAAAGCTTTCAATCAGTGCAAGGAAGATTTCTTCATCTTTTTGATCAGCTTTCTGCATACGGAGTTGATTTTTTATTTCATGTATCAGAAAATAAGAAGCCCAGTCTCAAGAAAAGCTATTCAGACTAGTCTGCCTCGAAGAACAAGAGTGGATTAATCTCAGAGCAGGTTCAACAATTTTTTGACTGTCTTGTATTGGATGATGGGGGACAGATTACATGGAAATGGGTGTCAGAATCATTTGATTTTCATGTGCTCTTACAGTTCAATGGCAGTTGTGTCTTATCTGGGGACAAACCTGGAATCAAAGCCTTCTAAATGAATGCCCCAACACGTCATAAAATGGATGCAACACGGATTGTTCACAAATAACTCATCCTGCAGAGTTTAAACACAGACAGTAAGGTCCAGTTTAGCAGCCGGGAACCCCACTCCATAGTATAATTGCATGCAGAAAATACTGAAACTATTCTTTATAAAGAGAGATTGTCATTTACAAGAAGACAAAATAATGACATCAAGATTTTAGCATACATTTCTGTGGGAACCAAAGAAATGTGATCCCTAGAAAATGGATGGCAAACTGTACTTCATGGGGTAATGTTCCAGGGACTGGCCTAGCATAAAACCAGACAGTCCCCAGGCTTGAGGGAGAAATTTGCACTGCACTTTCTGCCCCTTGCCCCTGCCTCCACCCACCCTATACCTGTAGTCTCTGCCAAAGGATATCAGTTGCTCTTTTTTAGCTCATTCACTTTCATTTATGATCTGAAAACACTCTTCCAGCCTGGAGCAGATGCAGAAACTTAGATCAACAGCTGTGGGGTTTTGTGCTTCAAAAGGAATTGGCATTGGTGCAATGAGTCTGTTTGATACTTGCTTGTCCCTTGAAAATCACCTAGCTTTTTTATCTAAATGAAACTGTATGATCCTTGGGAACTGTGAAGTGAACACCTTGAAAGTGGTTTTCTATTCAACATCGTATAGAAAAAGACAGGAGAACTGAATGGGAGAGAACCAAAATTCAGAGTGACAAGGGGCAGATGCATTCATTGCCAGTGTCAAATGAGCATACATTCAATGAGTTGATCTTACTTAAAATACATCTTATTCTGAAAAGGTCTAAAACTCTTTGTGACTCACCTGGATGAGAGTCTCTAATATAGTTCCAGTGCTGGTTCTGGTCTACGTGTTCTCTAGAAACTTCTGTTGCTTTTACTTTACTATGTGAATTCTTTTAATGGTGCCTATGCTTCTGTAGTAATTTCCCTCACCTGGGAAAATGTCTCAGCTAATGCTAAGTGTGCAATCTGGTTTAACAGCTGAATTACAATATTGTCTCTCGCTCCCTTAAGATCTCTCAAATACACATCTGGATGTTTTTTTAGCAGCCTGCTCACTCATCCCACAGTTCCTTAGAAAGGAAAACACTACACAACATCTATTTTTCAACAGGTAAGTGGAAACATAACAAGCTGCCCCCAGTCACACTTTAGGATGATGTAGAAGGGAGCATAGCTCCCAACACCCCCCACCCCCCCAAAAGAGCAGAGCCCACCTCCCAGCAAAGGGGGAAGAGTAATGTTTACCTCAATCCTTAGATGAATGTGTATGGAAGCTGTCATGCCATTACTGTGCAGGATGATTCATCCAAACTTTCAACTGCTGCAAATGAATTCTGAGTTTTACAGCTAATTCCACTTACTCCTTAGTTTATCATCGCTTTTGCTCTTCAGGCCTTTTCTTCATCATTTTACATAGGCATCAATTACCATCTTAGCTCTCTGTTCAAGCAGGTCTTTTGAATGAATGTTGCCAACTTTCCCATGGTGCCTAGTGTATTTATGAAATGTGGTAGAAGACAAGTCCAGCAGAGAGAAGGAATGAGACACTACAAATTAAATGATAGAAAGATGCTGCCAAGCTTAGTTTTGAATACATCCCAAGGCACAATATGCAAAAGAATTAGTTCAGGTACCAGCAGCCCAGACAGCAATGTTTTGTGTGGGTTGGCTTTTGGACTGTGTGCCACTACTATAGGTGAGTACTGTAACAAATTAGGGAACCATTTTCTGCCAGAAAAGTGTGAAGTCTAAGGACATGCATTGACTTCTTCAGACATTAGATTTCTTTTTGTTATGTCTTTCCATACATTTTATGTGTGTGTGAGTACATGTGCAGGTGCTCCATGAATATAATGCTAGGCTTTGAGGGCAAAATATATGCTGATGTTAAACCATACAGTGGGACTGGAGACCCTATATAAAGGAAATAGAAGAAGGTAAGGAGTTTAGTGGATTGAAAGTACAAAGCTGGGAACTCAGTTAAAATGGTAGAAGAGAGGACGAATTAAAGTGAATCAGTTAGGAACAAAATACTAAATATTATAGTTTTTGTTGTTCCTATCATAATATGTATGGTGCAAAAACATGCAGGAAGGGCATCTGAAGCTCCTTGTTGCCATTGAAGAAGGAAGGTGTGGCACTGAAGGAGAGCCACAGACAGTGTCCCAGCTGTGGCTGTTGTACTGCAGTTGGGATGCACATGCTCCCCTTGCAAGGGAAGCAGCTTGTGGTCAAGGTACAGTTTCCAGGCCCTTACACCCACTGTCCTTGTAATGCCCAAATATGCCTAACAGGACATGGAGCAAACTGAAAAATGCTTTTTATGCACTGAGCATAAACTGCTGTATGTGCCTCTTCCCCTGGCTTTCTCTGTGCTGGCATCCAGAGGCACTTACGACTGGAGCATGTGGCTACAGAGCTGTGCTGTGGGACAGTGCTCAAGACATCTCCTGGGAAAAGGAACTGGGCCTGATTACCATCAGATGGCCTCTGAGAGAGCTGGTGCTTTAAATGAATTTATTCATAGTTAAATACTGCACATGAGTTACTCAAGAGAACTTGTTTGTTAAGAGGCAGGTGGTGACTAATCATCTCTTAGCCCACCTTTACCACATTCAGGAGTTGTCAGAAAGCTGACAAGTAGAAAAACCTTTTAGTAACTCTTTATTATAACAAACTGACATAGGAGGCACCGACCCCCACTGCTGTTGGATCAAAATGGGAAAAATAGAGCTTCCAAGTTCCTTTTTCTTGTCCTTGGAGCTTCATTACTTAGGTAATGGCAAAAATATGTTCCTCACATGGTGAAACTAATATATGTATAATTCTCCTTCCCCACACAGAAATTAATCATAACTTCCAAATTCAGAACTTAACATTTTTTTAACTCTTCCTTGCTGTTGCAGCTGAGGTTAGAGAGTCTTCCTTCATGGTCCCATGAAGTGCCTTATGCACTGCCTGTCAACTGAACATGTAAACTAAAATCCAATATTAGAAGGTCAAACTGCAAGCATAGAGGACTAAGGGTCAGCATATTCTTTAGCCTGGAGCAGATGCAGAGGTGCCCTATACTCCATACTGCCAGGCAACGAGTAGAGCAACTCTGAGCTTGCTGGGATATAGTCTTGGGGGGGGAGGGAGTGGGGTGGAGTGTGTGTGTGTGTGGTGGTGACACAGCCATTTTCTTCATCCTTGAGCTGAGGAGAGGACAAAAGCAGAATAAAGATGCTTTTATACATATTCTGCTGGGATTGGGACTAGTGGTAGCTTGGGTGAACACAGAGAACCATCTTAAAATACAGCAGATGCTGCTTTTAAGCCTAAAAAAATACAATTCGCAGTACAATGAGGAAAAATATCCTGCAGCTGGAACAGAGAACACTGTAGGGTTGAAAGGAAGCTAGGTATTCTTTGAGATGGCAGATGTACTACCAAATATTTATTTCTTTTAAATATTTTCATAAGTCTTTAAAGCAAAGTAGTGGCTTCTATTGTTTCCTTTGGCAGCTTATTCTAGCCATGAGCTTCTCCGTGTAATGAAATTCCACCTACAGTAAATCTTCTGACTGCCTGGCTGTTCCTGAGGTTTAACTCTTCTAAGTCTCTCTCTCTGCTCATCTGCCTGCCCTGCATCAATTTAGTTCCAACACAGTTACGAGATTGACATACAGTTCTGTCCTAGATGTCCTGGGATGTCAGCTGGGTGATCTACGTGCTAGCCCTATTTCCTATGATTCTCTTATTTATCCACCTAATTTGATCCTGGAAATCTCACTTTTTGTTCCTGCCTAAAAACTCATTATTTGGATCTGGAGAATCACTCTTTGTGAATTCAGTGTATTTGTCACAGATAGAATCTGTATAGTTGGAGCCCTGGATGACACCAAACACGGTTGCTGGCCTACCGTCCTGATCAGTGATCTTCAGGCTGGGCTGAGATGGCTGTGTGCTTTCATTGAATGGGAGGACAGCACTGTGGTGTGCCCATGTGTATGGAAAACCTTTATCACAACCGAGAAAAGGCACAAGGACCCAGACCAGGCTGTTGTCCTTTCCAGGGTGGCTCCTCTGACTTCCTCGCTGTCAGCTGATGCCTGGTGACTTATTCTGCAGGTCATCCACAAGTTCTGAGCAGTCATGGCGTATTTCATGTTAATTATATATTTGGAGCTGTAGCTACAATAACCCCAACCTGTGCTCTAACTGTTCCTCCTTGACGGCACCAAACCAGGCAAGAAGCAACTCTTTGACCTGATGTGTCTGCCCAACCAACACAGAGCAGTCAGAGCCAAACACTACTAGAGAGTTGATGAGTCCAGTAAAAACATGACCAACTGATAGATGCAGGAAGCCAAAAGAACTTCCCTAACTGCTTTGGTCAAATAGCAACCAGGCAGCAGCAGATCAACACCAGAGATCTTCCTTTTAGGACTCCTGGCTGCCAGCTTCATGAGAAGCAGGGGATTTTCCTGTGCATCTTACAGTACATCTTTCCACACTGCAGGTTTTTCTGACTTTAGAATGTTTATTATCTATTTCAGATATTGTTATCATTTCTGGGGATAAAAAATGCTAATCTATTGAGAAAGAAGGGCACACAGCCTCAAGACAGTGCCACTGTGCTAAAAATGCTGGCATTTTCTGTGGAACACTGGGTCCGTGTCTGCTCCAGACAGAAACGGCCCCAAAGGTTAAAAATAGTGACCCTGAGGTCACCAGCTGCAATCATCTGACTCTCGTATGCCTGTATGCCTTGCAGGCATTTTACCTTTGTGAAATCAAACATAATTCCAAGCAGACAAATTCAGTTAAAATAGTTGGCTTGCCTGAGTAAAGCCTATGGGAACATATCAAAGAGCTTCTAATTTTGTACATAATATGTTAGAGTACATCTGATTACTGGTTTGTTTCCTCTTAAAGTGCTGTGTTTTAATGATCACTTTTACACCATATTCTGAATGTGACTTCAGTAGGCCAAGCAACAGGCTGAACCTCTTCTGTTTTGCCCTGACTTCAGGGAAAAAAAGAAAAAGAATGAAGTAAAATAGTTTTTCAGGAGCGACTGTCATGTTGCAGATTTCAGAGTATTTCCTCTTCTTACATACAGAATGGCTTTCTTAATTATTTCACACTATTTCATGGTAAATACTGTCTTGATATTTAGTTAGCAGCTTCACACTTCAGCCAAGAGAGAGCTGAAATCCACATTAAATAAACTGAAAGGTGGAAGATGAAATCAGTGCAAAACTGCAGTCACTCACTCGGTGTCCATACTGAAGACAGAAATGGGAAACAAGATGGAGCTTAAGGAGAACATTTTATCATATGGACAGAGTATTTTGGGGGGCATAGTGTTTCCATCTATTCATTCGTAACTTGCTTCTCTCAAGCTGCTGAGCTCATGTTAACCAACATCCTTCTTCATTCAAACTGCTCTTCAGAATTCCTCCACTCAGTTGCCATTGACTAAAACAGTTAAAAGGGAGCTACTCTGTTGGACCAAAAAGGTGTGTGCGGGTTCTGCCATTTATGCCAAAGCTTCAGTTTGTATCTGTAAGTAGTGGAAGGCTCTTATTTCACTGGGAGGTGGATGCTTAGATGCTTTTGTGAATTTATTGGGAAATTATGTAAGCTTACTACTTTTTTTTTCCTTTATGCTTTCCTTTGATGATCCATTTAATTCAGAGAGTAAACATGTTTTGGAAGGAAGCAACCTTGGTGTTTAAGCATTCTGACTCCTTAATACATGAATAGTTGCCATAAATAAATTATTAGCCCAGGTCACTTTATATGGTACTGCCTTGCTGACTGGCTGAAAAGGGGGAGGCTAGAAATGACAGAGAAGAGGGTGTATGCATAATTTTTCTTTCCTGCAATAGACTAGGAAACAGACAACAACTTATTTATATTGACGGGATCTGAATACTGTCTTATTTTATGTGTACAAGAAATTCTTCTGTATGATATCCTAGTCTTTCCCTTAGGAGCTGTGAACATTACGCAATCATTGAACAAGTGTCTACGCACTGTGTTAGATTTTCGGAACTTGCAAGGAGGAATGTGTCACCTGTCAGAAAGATGTCACTTTGGCTGACTGCTGAGTGCTTTGAAACAGGCTCTACTCCACTTTGCGCATATTCACTGTGAAATAGTTTAACAGAATGAAGGGGTTTATTTCCGTTGACAAAACTTCTCAAGTAAATGAAAAAAAGAAAACTAAAAAATTCTTTCCAGTACATTCATTAAACTGCAAATAAATTAGGGTTATTCAGATGAGACTTGAGCTGTATCTACTTGTGATCATCTAGCACTGTGTACCCAGGTACTAAATCTGTCATAGCTGATTTAGTTATGGGATGGTATGGGTCTACCCTACTGCAGAGTAAATCAGTCCTAAAGGGCTTCTTCCTACTGAGTTTACTTTCTGTCTAATGTTTCAGTTTGCATGGTATTCATGCAATTTTTTTATGCCAGAACTATGCACTCTCTGTTGTAAATATAATTGTTTTACTGCCTTCCCCCCCTCTTCTCTTTTAATTCAAACGACTGGTTTTATTGTGGTTCTAAATAACTAGTGCTCCATAGTGCATATTAGCTTTCCAGATCATGATCAATTGGAAAATTCTTTCTCCATTTTACAGGCAGAAAAATGAAGCACAGAAGAGGGGAACTGAGTTGCATGCTCCGGATCTGTGTTTGTGTGTCTCCATCCTGTTCTTGAATTCGTGCCATCACTGAGTTGAAGCCATGGGTGACAACATATTTATTTTCATGAAAGCTGGAAAAAAAGAGCTATTACACCAAAGTGTTGAGCAGTTTTGGAACCCTGCTGACATGGAAACCTATCTAAGTTTGGGAGATGGATGAGTTTCTGTCGGGATCCGTTGTTGGAGTCGCGGGAGACAAGCCTCATGCTCTCATGGTCAGCAAGTCTCGTTTATTGATTGCAATACATCGATATTTATAGGTCATACAATCAAGTACATATCTATGCGAAGTTACACAATACACAAGCTTATTGGCTCAAACTTTGGTGGTCGTTAGCAGCTGTTGCCACATCAGCAAGTAGCCGTTAACGATGCGCTATTTCAGCAGGATATGTATCCTGTTTCTTTGTTTCTTGAGTAACCGTTATCTGCAAGGCCGTTGTGCCCTGAGGCCTAGAGCTCAGCTAGTTGCACGGTATCATGGCCTTTGCTACTTAGCCATTCTGCTGTTAGGCTCTCAACACTTCCCCCGCTTTCTTTAGTTGCTAACATAGCGACTTTGCGATCAAAAGCATTTGTTATCATTTTTTGCAAGCATTGCATAATACATGGTAAAAGCAAAATTGCTAAATATTATGACTACAATCAAAACAATTTTTTCTATTAGAGTAATAAGCCAGTTTACTTAATTGTGTGAGAGCTTGAGCAGATGCTACGCCAGGAGCAAAAATGCTAGCTAAGATAACCTCAGGGGGGTCCCAAAGTGTAACAATATACAAATAATCTTAAGCCAAGCAGGATGCGTTTCTTGCAAGCAAACAAAACAATACCGCGGCAAAGCAAATCTTTCACATAGATAATGAAGTTCCCATGTTAGACGCGTTTCCGCTTCTTCCTCTGTAGTATATGACAAGCAGACTCCAAAGCGTCTCTCAACTGGTTCCAGCAGTGGTCGCAGCACGGTCTGTAGGCGGTGTTGTCGCCTCTTTTCCGGAGTGTTCATTCAAATGGGCTGCACGGGTCCACCTAGCTGGAATCCACTTGGGACCAGGTCATATCCGAGGCTGCCACCTGTTGCAGGGACGAGGGTGTTGCAGGTTGGGCGGCTATTTGTGTCTTGGCGCGGCTCATCCTCGCGCTGCCCGGGGAGTTTCCCTGGTTCTGCCGTCTGCGGCATGCATTGGTATTGTGAGTAGATGATTGGCACGGTCCACACCAGGAACCTGACATTCGCGACGAATGTGGCCCATTTTTCCACATCGAAAGCATTTCATTCGGGTGGTTGGGGCTGCAGGACGAGTCTGCGCGACTGCCGCCTGGAGGGGTGCAAGGGCTGCCAAAACTTGGCTTTGTACTTTAGATTGGGCGTTAAGACCTTCACCAATTTTGTTAAGGGCTTCTACTACAAAAATTTGACTGCCTGAGGGGAGAGTGTTTGCTTTATCTAAAAGGTCTTGAATTACCCTATTGCCAGGAGCGGTAGCAATAAGTGAGCGGGTGATCTGATTACCATTCTGTATAATGCACTGTTTCAGGAGGGCATCTTGCATATGCTCTGCAACGCCCGCTTTGGAGAGAGCCTGCATTAGTTTATCAACAAATGACCCAAGGGGTTCCTCTCGTCCTTGTTTAATATTCATATACATAGGGGGTCCCCCAGGCTCCCAGACTTTTTCCATTGCCCTTCTCGCCACCCGCATGACTTCTCGTAGTTTTTCTCCTCCCATTAATGCCTGTTGTTCTGCTCTAGCTTGGGCACCCGTACCTAATAGCTCATCTACCGTGATGCCCTGTAGGGGGTCTCCCTGTATTCTGGGAAAGGCTACCGAGGCGGCTGCCTCCTCCCCCCACCGCGTATCAAAGGTAAGTTTTTGGTGGGGGGTGTAAATCAAACGAGCAATGCCTCTGATATCTGCAGGCAGAAGGACCATAGAGTTGAATAAATAATCAAGCATTTGTTTGACCGGCTCACTAGTCACCCCGAATTGAGCGACTGTAGCACGGAGTTGTGCCAATAATTTCCAATCAATCTGTATAATCTCTGCCCGCTGCCCGCCGCCACGCTGTGGGTGGAAAATTACCGGGAAAGCCATGGGCGACGGGATTTGCTCCCGTGCCGCCTCCGCCAACGTCATGTCCCCGTTTTCAACCCCGTGGCGCGCCAGAGCAGCCCAAGCCTCCCTCCTCTCTCTAGCCATAGCCTCCGCGAGATCTGAAAAGGCCCCGGGGAACGGCTCCGTGGCTTCCGAGGACGAGGGAGGGGGGGGTTGAGGTTTTTCGGGCGGACCCGGTGAGGCGGTAGGGGCAGGAGGGGGAGGGGGAATTTCTACCATAGAAACGACAGGCGGGTTAGGTGCAGAGGGGTCATATTGCCGATTGTGGTCCTGTGCTAGCCGAGCGCTTTCGGCAGCACGTTTTTCTGCCTGCACCATCAAGAGCTCATTGTGTATTAAGCGCCATAGTTTAGAAAATTTTTTAGCCGTTTTATCATCATCTAGAGTAAGTTCCCAAAGCTTATCGCCGTATTGGCGCCATTCAGAAAGCTGATGAATAGAGTGAGGGTCGGCAAAGATGCCAAGGGAATGGGCATGAGAAAGAAGGGCGGGAAGGTCTTTATCAAAATCTAAGCCTTTAAGCCCCCGACGACGGAGGAAGGCAGTGAAAAGGTCATACGCCGCTTGCCTGTCCATAAATACCGGTACCGTTGCAACCTCCAGGCGTCGGCAGCGCGTAGCGGCAGAGGCAGCCGATGCAGCCCTCCGGGCCAAAGCAGGAGACGAGCAGTCTGCCGATGCAGCACTCCCGTTCTGCAGAAGCCGTCAGTCAAGACCCGCACCCAACGCAACTCCGGGAGGGTCCCTGTTCGGGCGCCAGTTGGTCCCTGTTCGGGCGCCATTTGTCGGGATCCGTTGTTGGAGTCGCGGGAGACAAGACTCATGCTGTCATGGTCAGCAAGTCTCGTTTATTGATTGCAATACATCGATATTTATAGGTCATACAATCAAGTACATATCTATGCGAAGTTACACAATACACAAGCTTATTGGCTCAAACTTTGGTGGTCGTTAGCTGTTGCCACATCAGCAAGTAGCCGTTAACGATGCGCTATTTCAGCAGGATATGTATCCTGTTTCTTTGTTTCTTGAGTAACCGTTATCTGCAAGGCCGTTGTGCCCTGAGGCCTAGAGCTCAGCTAGTTGCACGGTATCATGGCCTTTGCTACTTAGCCATTCTGCTGTTAGGCTCTCAACAAGTTTTCCTTTGGGAATCCCTGTCACCATTAACTCTTGATGACACACAAACAGCTAATTCCAAACAAAACATTAAGGGTTAAAAATATGTAGAGCAAAAAATAACATTAATATGTAAAACTGTTTATCTTTCCCCTTACCTAACCACAGTCTTTTCTTGTAAACATTTATAAATGCCACTCTGTCCTGCTCCTACTGGGTGCTGTCACTTTACATCCCTCTGAGATGGTTTGGCAGCAGTCAGGTACAGTGCCCTGCCTTGGCTTAGTACCCTCCTCTAGTCTTACAAGTAGCCTGGGAGAAGCATCGGATTGTGGAACTCTCTCTCAGGACCAGTTGCTGGTCAGATGGGAGATTATATGGAGATTATTGTGTTTAGTTCATAATTTAAAAAAAGTTGTAAATGAAAAGCCATGTGGTGCTGGGAAATCATGCCTGGATCCCTGTATTAAAGTAAAGGCACTTGCCCAGCTGTACTGCTGACCTAGCTGTTACATCTAAATTTCCAAATGTGGACCCCATAGAGACAATTTACTTCATGATTTCATCTAGAGTGATGAGCTGGGGTGCAAAGATGTAGCTAGATTCTGTGAGCTTGTACTGTTACCTCTGTCAAGCACACATGCCGTGCAGGTGCCCGTAATGGTCATTCATTAGGGGTCTCTGCACTTTGTCCTTTTGCATGGTGTACATATTTATTAAATACTCATCAATGTATTTAAGGAAAGGCTGAGAGATGACCTGAAAAACATTATGGTTATTTGCAGGAAGACTATATATGTCAACTGTAGGTGCTCTCAGTGTTTTGTTAAACATACATAGCAGTGTGATGAGAGATTGTGTAAACAAGGTTTAGACCCAGGAGAGAGCTCTGAAAACAAACAGTTAGTCTTGAAATAGAATATGTGTCTCATCAGTGGAGATAATTAGACGTTTGGACCGTTTAGCAAGGCAGGTGATAAATTACTATCTATATATTATAATAATCACTTAAATATTTTTTATTTTAGGAAGACAGCTCAGTCCAGCAATGGGAAAGCCTTTTACAACCTGGATATGCTGGGGTCAGATGATCACCGTAACATCAGCTGTCATTTGTAGTATGAAGAAACCCCCAGAAAATTAACCTTGTGCAGTTCAATTGCCTTATTGATTGCCTCCAAAGTCCATAACTCATAAAGTATATATTGCAAGTGTTGCTCTGGACTTATGGATTGTCAATAACTGAAACTGAGCAAGCTCAGCATAGATATATGAATGTGTATATATATTATATATATTTATATATGTTTATATCTGTACTTGTTTACAACACATTATAAAAGGGAACTAATCTCATCTGCTTATATGAAGAAGTACTGAAGTACCAGACACACAAATCTTCCTAACTGTGTTTGTCTGGCAAATTTTAAAAGCAGACACATAAAAGTGCAAAATACATAAATCATCTCTGACAAGTCCAAAGAAAGACTGCTAATTTTTTTTTTTTAAATACTTTACAAGCTCAAAGGTCATGCAAAGGTTATGTTAAGCCAGTTAACATAAGTGCCCAAGCATCATGGGAGTCTCGTTCATAAATGTATGTGACCCAGAAAAAACCTTTGATCAAATAAACATGCTAGCTGAAAGAAATGCATTGTTGTTTAATGCAATACAAATTAAAGAAGAAGTATTTTAGCTAACTATACCTTTTCTGGCCTAAATCAGTGAATCACTAAACTCTACAAAGCTTGGGAAGAGTAAACTAGTTTTTACCCTATATGGAACAGGTTATGGTTCAATAAAGTTTCCTTAGTGCTCCCTCCAGCACTCCTGTTGGGTTTATTTTCCAGCCACATTCCCTTAGTAAGCTTTTTCATCTATATTTACTGCATTTTGCTCAGTAACAAAGTCCCTGATGATATTCATACCAGATAACGTGGTTAGTTCTGTTGCATTGCAGAGGTTTTGCATTTGCAGTGTATATTTATCTTTCCCCTGCACAGGGAAGATGCAGTAATGACCAAATCAGTCAATACTCACTGCTGCCTTATGGACTTTGCTGTCTTTATGCATTACATGAGCAGTCTTTTGCTGAATTGACTTCTGTGAATTTTATTGTTGTACCAGAATCACCAGAAAATCTTGAGGCATATGGAACTGTACCTTGAGCCCTCAAACTTTGAAGCTGTCGTTTTTTTCTGACCTTAATATTTCTTATTTCCTGTATAATAGAAGGAAATGTAACTTCAAAAATTCTGTCGAAAATCAGCAAGACATTTCTGCTTTATCCTCTGCCCAGAATTTGCAATCTGATCATCACCCAGAATATACACATTAAAAAAGTAAAAACATACTAAGCCCAGGATTGCTCCATTTGAAAGATGAGAAAAATGCCAGAAGCACAATAGCTGATGTTTTAAACCTCTCTCTGGACTGTAGCATCTATTTCACTGAATCACACACAGACAGTCCAATGAAAAAAAGTGTGTTTATGCTGGCAGGAATCCTGGTCATTGTCAAGGGAAATGCTGTCTTCAAAAAAGTGATGTTTTAGATGAAAGTTCCCAAAAGAATGCCTCTCAGTTTTGACATTGCTATGGATTCAGAAATGAAGTCATTAAAAAAAACAGCTCAGGTATCACAAAGACTCATACTGTAATTCCAGGTATTTTAGTACTCCATAAGGATTCTTGCCTCGTGCTGAATTGTACTCAGCTTTTCGTTCTGAGACAAGAGCAGTGTTTCCTGCAGAAGTTAAAGGCGCAAGATTTTTTGAGAAGACGTAGAGTACGGACCAGCAAAGGATACGAGATTCAAGCTCTTTCTTCACCCCATTCCCTGTTTCCCATGATTTTGAAGGAACTTTCTGGAAGGACACATGCATAATACTCTGTGGGGCATTACAGGGCATCTCAGGAGAAATGTTTCTTATAGCTAGGCAGCTGAGGATTTTTTTTTCCTTCCAGTCCCACACATTAAAAAAGTGCATTGCACGAAAAATATAAAAAAGTAAACGGTTGGATATAGGTGATAGAAGGGCTGGACAGGAAGAAAGGAAATCAGTGGGATACCTGGATGTCAGCATGATGACGTCCAAAGGCCCATCTGGTAGCTATACAGAGGAGAGAAAGGGGATGCTTGGTAATCAGGGATAAAGTTATATATATGTAATATATGTATAATTGAGCTATACTCAGAGAGTAGGAAGGAAGCTCTTAGTGGGGATAGGGAACACAGAAAAATCAATTAAAAGTGGGGAGAGACTTGCCTATCAGGAAAAGGTTTAGCAGAGCAGTGTTTGTGATGCAGAATCTCTTTGCTGTCAGAGAAGAGGAGGAAGAAAACAGCAAAAAAACCTTACCTTATTCCTGCTGGTTTTTTTTGTTTGTTTGTTTGTTTGTTTAATTTATTTTGGTATGTGGTACATAAATCAGTTAAGCCATGGCCATGTACCTACGGTAACAGTACAACTCTCAGACACAGGGGCCATTACACTTTCATCACTGCTTTTCCCAAACCTGTCTTCCCCTGCGATGGTTGCTAGGTGGGAGACCAGCTGGATTGCCCCTTTTTCTGCCATCACCAGAGGCTTGGTGCTCCAGCAAGATGAAGGAATGTCTGATCTCATAAGTATCAGACTGACCCTGGAATCATTAGTCATGCTGAAATACATCTCACTTCACTGGTAGCATCTTCTCATCAGCAGGGTACAAAACAACATAGGACAGATGCTTACGATGTGGATTACTGCAGTGTACTAGTACCACTGACAGACTCTTGTAGCCAAGTATCTCAGGATTTATTTCCAGAACTTTTAAATGTATATTTTATACCAACTTCTCTAATTCATCATTCAATCTCTCCGGTTGCACATAATGTTAGAAAAAGAGAAATACAAGTCTCCAGGATATAGTAAGAAAGCAATGTTAGGGATTCCTCCTGAAAAATGACCTTGCCTGTTATGAAACTGAACTGCAACAAGTTAGCCACTAAGCTTTAATCTCAGTAATAAATGGCTTTCATGACTTGGACTTAATCCATGATAAAGTTAATTTACTGGTGGCATACATTGGTACCTTACCATTCAAATGTTTTGGGGTTTTTTTTAAGGCTTGATGAAGCTCCAGTTGGTCAAACAAATGGGAAAAGTATTCTATTAATGGCTTAATACAATAAGAGACTAAAATTTTCTCATATGTATTTTATCTTTATATGAGGAAACATGGAAAATATTCTCTCTGGGGAAAATGCAATCCCATAGCTGTTAGGTCTTCAAGACTTTATTCTTCCCCCTTTCTATTATTTTAAACTATTTAGCTGATATTTTGGGAAGTCTAAGATGATCCTGCCTGTATAATATCCTAGTGCACTAGCAAAGTCCCATTACAGAGACTGGGTGTCTCTGCTTCTATTTCACAGAAAAGGCAGCTCTGTTTGAAAGCTACACAGTTGTTAAAAATAGGTGTCTTGCATTTCTTTTTGAAAGCCTTTTCCTTGCTGTCTGAAAATTTCTGCCTGATTTCAATTTGTATCACCTTTGAAAATGGGCTATCTCACTATGCAATGCTTCAGCTTTGTACTTGTTTTGCAGACTTATTAGCACATCCTAACAAGACAGTATGGTATTTGATGGTGGAATAGGAGGAAAATGAAGTTGTTGAAGCAATTAAGTAAAGAGTTTGAAAACACTTTCTTTGTTTTTCCTTTTGATCCATCTCCTCTGTATTTTATACCCAAATCACCTTTCTCCTTAATTTGGCCATTTTCTCATTTCCTGATCAGTTTCATCCATTGCCACAGCACATAGTTTTGATCCAGGTCGGGCACTGGCACACATCTGTGTTTCTGTTACATAAAATGATGCATGTTGTACGTTGCCTTGGGGATGTTTTCACCAGTTTCAGGCTACTTGCAAAGGTACAAATGATGCTCGGTCTGAAGTGAGAGCTTATATACCAAAGTACCAAGGTGAATAACCAGACTGTTTTGGCAAATGAGTTCATAACATATCCAATTTTGATGACATGTAGCCATAGTGGTTTTGATCTGCTATTTCAAACCAGGATCTCTTTTATGATCGAACCACTGCTACTGCAGAAAACAGATGTAATAATTTATTTATTTAAATATGTAGTTATTTATTTATTTATCCCTGCCTTCTAAATACTCTTTAACTTTTTTCCTTCAGGTTTTCAGATATCCAGGGTCTTTTCAGATGAAGACACATCTGCTTGTGGCTTCAACACTGGAAAAGGGTTCTTTCACTTGAAGTAGTTACAGAAAAAGGAAAGAAAGAAGCATTTATATATTTCTAGCTTAAAGAAAGAAGCATTTATATATTTCTAGTTTATTTGACATGGATTATTTTCCTCCAGTTTTCTATTTAAAAGTAGATTCAGAAGTAGCAGAAATCTCAGAGAAGGGTTGTCTTTGTGAAATTTCCAATGGATTTTCATCTTTTTCAAAACCCAAAATATGCAAAAAGATTGGATAATCTTTCAGATGTTTGGATGGTTGCTTGAATCAAATCCAACCCCCAAACCTTTCAAGGCTTCTTTGCTGCAAATACATATTGACATGCAGACAGCCAAATGCCACAGAAATATGCTCTGGTAAGGATGTTATTGAATTATGCTACCAGAAGAGAGCTGAAACAGAGAGCCAAAGTAATTATAATGAGGATGAAATTTATATTCTGTTTTGTAATCAAACTTACTGTACAACCAAAGGCTATTCCTTCATTCTAGTGTCAACCCCTCCTAGTACTAAACTTCTACTCTTCCATATTTTAGAAAAACAACAAGGTTCAGAGCTCTTGATTATTAATAGCTTCAAAACCCTCATTATTGCTTCTGTAGGACTCTCATTTCTTTTCCACTGACCTGTATGTATTCCTTTCTCCTCTCCAGGGTTTCTCCTGAAAAAGCCCAGGGTGTTAGGGCTGAGCAGTGTAATTCTTGGACAACTCCCTCCAGACATGCTTTCTATTCTCCAGCCCCAGAGCACATATTGCTCTGTCTGGACATGGTACCCCTTCATTTATTCTTGGACATAAACTTTGTAAGTCAAAGCCAGATTTGTGGACTCAGATTCTCCTTTAACCATAAAATCATGTCACAAGGTTAGACTTGTCTGGCTAGTTGAGTTTTGGAGGTGGAATAATCTCAAATGGAAAAGGAGGAAAGTTTAATGTAAGAGATAACATTAACATTCTATTAACAAATCCCACACCACTCAAAACACACCCACAGGGTGTGACAAGACATCTTGTTAATTTTTTTTACCTGCTCTGGTCAAAACATATTTTAAGAGATAGCATCAAAGAAAATGTAGAACTTCCAAGTTCAAGCACATTCATTCTGTCATTGGAAGGGTTCCTTAATGCCTGATGTTTTCCAAACCATCCTCTGCCATGCCAAGTGGTTAAGAAGTATTGCTTCCTGAATTCCAAAATAAACTATTCATCACCTTAAAAGAAAAATGTGGGATTTTATCTGAAAATGAATTTTGACAAAAGAGAGGGATATTCTGCCCTTTCCTAGCCAGACCTGTGTACTTAGGGGACTCTTTGTGAGCCGTTCAGTTAGTGTCTTTCATAAAACTGTTTCCAGGATACTCTTTTTACTTTATGTGATCAGAGTCTGCCTGAAAGAGTATGGCAGAAAGTGGAAGAGAATAAAACTGTCTGTTCATCTCACACTGGAGAACTCATGTAAAGATGCAGTGCATTTCCTATTGCACAGAACTTCAGAAATCCACATTGTTATGGTGATCAGAGTAACAAACTGAGATGCCATATATTTTCTACATCCTCTGAATAAATAGTTCTGTGAGGTTTTCTGGAGTTTTTTTTCTTCTTTTTTTTTTTTTGCAAAAGTATCCTTAGGAGATTTTCTGGGGAAGGTTTAATCTGAATTAAAGATGAGATGAACTACTCAAAATCATAGAGAAGTAAAGTCCACAAGACCAGATTCCTAATATTTTGTCCTGAATACCAGCTCATTAAAGGGTTCATCCGTTATACATTCCTACAACACATATGCCCAATTTTTTTCTGCTCCCATCTCTTTCAGGAAGGGTATGGAGAAGCCACTTTGATAATTGGTAATTATCAATACAGTGAAGTAAGCTTCCAGAATACCATGAGGTTTCTGTGCTTTGAATAAGCCACAATTCTTTAAGTGAAATGAAAAAACTCTAAAATTATACACTGAGAAATCAATAATTTTTTTTTCAGTTTACTCGAAAAATCATTTTGCAAAAGGGTCTTCATTTTTTAAATTCCGTAACCACAGCTGAAACACATAAACTGAAAAGAAGTGCTATAAAGACATAAATCTTCCTAGAAATCATAGGTTTGTCATGCCATTATTGCTGCTCCTTGGCAAACCATGCAGTCATTTTCCATTCATTTAGAATTCAGTCAAGTAGGATCAATTCAGGCTTTGCTTGTCTGTATCCTGTGATGTAATGCCATCTAATGAAGCTGCAAAGTATAAAATCTGACTTCAGCCAGCAAGACCATTATAATGTTCTTTCTTCTGTTTTGACCTATAAGTAAGATTGTAGGGCAATGAGTGCTGCCTGTAGCTAGCACTTGTGGCAACATGTTGAGTACAAATAAGGATGATGGGTCTGTTGCTATGAATCATCTATTATCTAAGCAAATAATCTTTTTTTTTCATATGAGAAAACTTCATTAAAGAAACATTAAGATGCAAAGTCAAGCATGCAACATTTAGGAAGTGGTAGAACTGAGATGGACCATTCAGCTTCAGTTCAGTTCCCCTAAGATCTGCCATGCTCCAGTTACGTTAGAAGGTAGTCATATGTTTAGATACGATTTTTCCATGAATGTGTTCAGCAGTGATGACTTAGTAAGTAGCTAAGTTTGTTCTGCCTCTGTTGTAGCATATGCGTAGCTCGTGAAGGCACAGTTTGAATGATACATTGCCTGGTAGATCTTCTGCTAGGCTTCCTTGAGAAAATTAGTGCTCCAGAAAGATTGGTCAGTCCTCTCTCTTGCCATATATGCACACAGTCACACGTATATAGGTAAGTATATTTGTAAGAGTCCTAAAAAGGGTGTTGTGATCATCACATCTTTGTAAGGCCTATGCAAGACAGAGGGACTAGTCTCCCTGTGCGGTTCACATAAGTTGGGAAGCCTTGGGAAAAGGGGCCTCTTGGAAGTGCAGCATGCTTAGTTCCCTTCAGGCTGCCTCCCGCATAGTGCAGTTAGTGAGCAAATTTGGGCAGGTTTCCAGAGGAATGTCTGATGTCGTCTTTACATATTTGGTGTTATGGCAAGAAGGTGCTCAGAAACACTAGACTGCAGAGTGTGACTGAGGATAAGCTTTATCAAAAAAATGGAAAACATAAATAAAATGAGTGTGCCTTCAAAGTGTGATACATGCATCAAATGTTCCTTGTGACAACCCAGGGGAATAGAACAGGTGGAAACGATTACCTCTGCATTGCAAATAGAGAAATCAAAGCCTGGACTGAAGAAATCTGCCAAAAATTGGACAAAGATCCAAAGCCAAGTGGGAATCAGTAGTTTCCATCTCTCATCTCTGTGCTTATTCTTCTTAACCGTACTGCTCTTCATTATCTACGTATTGCACTGTATTTTTCCGCACCAGTGCGCAGCTTTGATGGAGAGTTTGAGAGAGGCATTTTGCAGTCAGCTGGGTCAGCCAGGCACAAATATTTGCCTTGCAAGTATGTGGCATTTTCTTGCCCCATTCAGTTCAGCAATGTCAGAGCATCTGCCCAGCGACCTGCTGTATTGTGTGACAGGCCTAAATGCTGTGTTAGCACTGTTGGTTTTCTGCAGTTCTGTTTACCAGTGAACTTTAACTTAACTGACTGGATATACAAAGAAATTGAAAAACTTAATAAAAATTAACAAAAGTGAAAGAATATTGTTACATAAGTATTTCCCCTTGACATAAAAAAGAGGCAACAACCACCTCAGATCAACCCAAGTAATCCAAATATTACTTCCAGGGGAAAATCCCAAGTGAAGGGCATAACCTCCATTGCATTTGATAGAATTCTACCACTAGCATCTACCTTTATGCAAGGAATCTGTTGGAAAGATTTTCTGGAGTACGGGAAAGGGAATGGTGGCAGGTGAACAAGACAAATTGCTTGAGAACAGTTTGTTTTGTTCCAGCTCAAAACTCATTACTCACCACAGTGACTGCTCAAGATCCACTTTAACTGCTCATTGCATAAATTCTTGTCATGTTGAGTTATTTGATGATCTAGGTTGCCAGTCTATCTTACAACAGATAATGCAATAGAAAATACATTTCTATTTTCCTTTCCCTGATTCAACACTGCACATTTGCAAGACTGAAGAATCACCTGTTACTTACATTTCATTTGGCTTTGACAGACGTTATAACCCAGACCTGTTTTCTAAGCATCTTTGGGTCTGCATTATGTTTTCTCAGGGCAATTTCCACTTCCTTTTGGTTTTTTTTTACAGTGCTCAGTGAGAGACATCCCTCATAAATAATCTCATGGAAATGACTCAGGAGATTAGATTGCTAAACAGTTTTTCATGCACATTCTCCTCCTGGAATAAATAACTTAAACCACAAAATTATCTTACTGAAGCACCTTGCCAGGAGACTGAGATGGCTTCTCCTATCATTAACATTTTTTAAAGTCTGCAGTAAATCCAGTAAAGTCAGAAAAGGTACTTTTCAGTGAATATAGAGAGAATCAGATTCAATGAATGCAAGATTTAGACCGTCACAGAAACCCAGCTACAAGATATAATCTCTTTTTGTTCTTTTTTTTATTTGTTTTTAATTTTTTTTTTTTTTTTTTTTCAGCAAGGTCATCTGCAAATCTACTGCTGGGAGGGGAAGGGTTTAAATTATACAGGCTGTTGTTGATTGAAAAGAGACTTTCCAGAAGTATATGCTTTGCATCAAACTCTAAGGAGCCCCTTTGCTCTCCTTAAAAGGCTCACTTAGCAGGTCTTGCCTGAAAAAAAAAGCAAGCTGGCAATTTCTTAGCTGGGAATTTACACTCTGAAGTTGCACAATGAGTTCTGGTTGCCAGAGGTACTCTTTGGTAGAGAACATCCAGAGGGTTCAACAAGGGGAAGTTCCCAGCAGCCAGGTTTCCATTGGCAATAGCAGTTTTTTTTGGGAAACCTGTGCCCAGTTCTTTTCGTATTCTTTTCCAGTGGGCTGGCTCAAATAGAAAGTTGTTTGGAGGGAAATTGCAGTTGTTAATGGTTGTTAAACATTATTATATCACCTTATATGTTCCATATGGTTTCTGGAACTGGGTCATTTGATTCCGCTGTTGCTGACTAAACAATAATTTTGGTATCACTCTTTACCAGCCTCTTAATTTCTGAGGAGAAAAGAGAGAGATGATGATTCATTATTTTGTGTTAGAATTTTCCTGACAAAAATTCAAATCAATTCCTCCAAATCAGCTTTGATCTCTTTCTAGTGGCAGTCACTGAAAAAAACCCCAAGCCCCATTGAATCACATGCCATTACTTACAAATACATTTTCCTCAAGCCACATACCAGAAGTCGTATCTCAGATCATGATGTACCAGACTAAGAGTGTGGACAGGTAAAGATCTACTGTCATATTTTGTAAGTTTGAAGGGATTGACGAAGTATGTTCTGTGTCTTTAGGCCTGATTCTTTTCTTTATTTCTGCTAAATCATTCCTCTAGAAAGAAATTTACTCTAGAGACCTTTGTCTTATTGACAGCCATTACTTTAAATAGTTGGTCAAAAAGATGGTTTTTTTTTCTTAAATGTGGGTGTCCAGCTAGCAGGAAAGTCTGTGGGCTTCCAGATACCTGTCTCCATAGCAGAGTGCTTGGGGGCCTTGGAATTGCTGGCTGTCATCTGCCACAGGCCCTAGAAAGTCACTTTTATTTCCCATCAGGTCCAGTTGTAGAGGACCTGCATAATACAGATGACTTTCAGCAGTGTCTTGCTAGAAGGAGATCTTTAAAAGTGAGGTCAAATAAATGTTCTGGGCACAAACAATACAACAACTGCTTTTCATATTGGTAAATTGATCCCTGTAGTAAAGTGTCTGTTTAAAGTGATAATAACTAAAACTGTTCCAAACAGATAAAAATCAATTTTCACTATGTGTGAGCTTGCCAAGCAGAAAAGGTCCAACACTTTATTATTTGGCAAGTTTTGATCCAATTTTTAAATCTATGCACAGCCTTTTTAGCAGAGTGTGCATTTTCCTTTTTTTTTTTTAACATACTTAAGTAACCATAAAACCAAAACTGTTTGAAACTGTAGCATTGATTCCAAAATGTGTTAGGCATCAGTTCAAGAACTTAGAAAAAAATTAGTTACAACTTGCTCCCCATTTTTGCAATCAATTTGCAAATCAGCTATTTGGCTCTGATTCGGACAGAGAGATTGTGTATTGCTTATTCTATTAACTTTGACAAGTGTTTTTCAAGCAGTTGGAAATTTTCAAGTGGAAAGAAATATATGAAAGTATTACAATGTGAAAGTACGATACAAAAGCAAATATTTATTGATAGCATTTTCCTATTTAAATAATTCGACACAGCCCCTCTCCCCCTACAGAATTAAATTATTGTAGGCTTCTAATTCCTGAGTCTGCTATTTTTCACTTGAAAGTAATCTCAGCTCTGATGACCCTTACGCTACTCTTAAAAGCTGATTCAAACTCCTTTGCAGTCAGTGGAAAGACATCAAATGCTTTCCCCAACTCTGGATCAGTCACTGAAAGCTTTTACTTGGAGAAATATTGAATGCCAAATTCCTTCTCTTGTACCTTGGAGCTTTTCTGTCAGTAGGACATTTTCAGAGTAAACTTTTATTACTTTTCATCAGTTTCTGAAATCTATCATGGCATCTACTATAAAGCAGCATTGGTGGTAGTACTGAAAGAAACATAAGCTCAAAAGATTAAGCAGAAAGTTTCTGTATGTTCCTTGAATTAGTTTAAGGATTAATTAAGTACAGATTTCTGAGATTTTTGCTTGAGTACTAGACCTACTGAATCAGCCGTATTCTGTGGCAAACATCATTTTTAGAAACAAACCTCCCTTGTTTTCATTATCGAGTTAATGTTAATTAATCAGTAGAATATGAAGGACATGGATAACGCAGCCAAAATACCCTCAATTGCCAGATAAAATTCCATGAGTCAGTGGAGGAATTCTATGTATAGTGGTAGTGCGTATGACCACTAATAATTTAAACAGCCAATATTCTTAAAATAGAAGATTTCCTTATAAAAATGGGCATGGAGTCCAATGTTTATTAATTCTTAAGACATTTATGGTCAATATTGGCATAAACCAAGCCAAATTATGATATGATGTTTTGTGACATCCTGATTCCTCACAATCAGTTAAGACTGTGACTCAGAAACAAATGTTTCCATGAAACCTTAAGTCCGGCATCAAGGAATTCCAGAGGTAAATAAACTAATCATACATGCAAATTTAGTACATGAATGGGAGCCAAATTCCTTTGATTTGGAATTACTGTTTAATACAATGCCTGAAACTGAGAAGACCATTCTAAATCAGAGACATTTTCAGTCTTGAACAGAATTTCTAGGATTTTCTATTGAAAAAAAGGTCCTGTAACTTCATTATCAAAATATGTTTCATTACTTAAAACATGAAAACATTGAATTTTATAAAAACATCATCAAATAAACCTCAAATTGTTTTTATAAATAGTTCTGATTTCTCATTATGCACTGCTTAGAATGTAACTTACGGCTCTCTGAAGTGGCCCAGATTCTTTAGGCCTAACTAACATCCAAACAGTTTAAACCTCAGTTTCAGAGGAAAGGACACAGAGCAAAACCTGTCTTCCTGGAAGGACTGACAGTGCAGCCTGAGCTGGGGTTCCTGAGCTGGCAGCAGTGCAGAAGGCGAAGGGCAGCAGAGGGACACTGACTTTTCCATAGTAAGACTGTGTTTAAGGACCGTGCACATGGTCTAAGGAAGATGTTGAAACCACTGGGAAAATCTGAGGTGGGGATTCACTGTTCTCCCCCTTGGGGTATGCATCTCTTGGGTATCCCACATTTCCAGCTACCCATTTCCACTCCACTGGAGTAGGAATGCTGCAGGTTAAGAGCACTCCAGGTAAAGATATAAATGTGCCCTTCATCCTTTCATCCTTTCACATTTTCTACTTCCAACATCAGGGCCTGTCCCATTCATGTCACCTTTCATACTCTGGGGAGGCAAAGGACTGTTTCTCTCTGTAGCTAAGATAGTAGCATTTTTAGATATATTTTGTCACTTTTGTTTTTACAATCATTTCCTGTAAGAAGGAAAAATATTACAAGAAAATATTCCAAGAAAATATTGCAAGAAAAATTATACACCGACATTTCTATCAATCACCTATCATTATAATGATGATTAGAGTTGTAGAATGAAACATCTCCAGTAGGAAGCATTTTGGTGGCTTTCAGGGATGTGCTCCTCATGCTCTGCAGTTTTTCCCATATGTTTGTGCACTGTGCTTAATGGTGTTTTGAACAATGAAGAATAGTGCAGCAGAATAATAATGCTAATTCCTCTCACAGAGCAACCTCACATTAATTTTAAAAGAAACTTTAGTCATTTAGGGACTGCAGGGTTAGGCTAACAATATTTAATGAGCTTTGTTCCAATGTCTATTCTGATATCATTAGCAATTCTGGTTCACAGATGAAGATGCAAATAAATAGAAGAGAATTATTTTCCAGAGCCATTAAAAATTGTAGGCAATGAACAAAAAATATAGCTGTGGGAAAATAAGGTGATTATTTATCAAAGTACATTTTAACAGCTTCTCTCCGCTTTCATGTTACTGCTAATGGGCATGAAGTTATACAAATAACTTACAAATGTCTCTTTGAAAGTGGTTTCATTTCATTTCAGGAATACATTGTTTACCAAATATTTTCCTCATTTTAAGGCAGTATCTGGGGTTAATGTACTGCTCTTCATTGTGATATAGTGATCACCCCTGGTTAGGATTAAAAATATACTGTAAGTAATTTCAGTTCATTGGAAAACAAGCATTACAGAAGATATTCTGCAATAATGTAAGTATTGTATTAAGTGTATGAAATCAGCATCCAATACCTTTGTGGACATTTTGAGGGGTGGGTAATTACCTTTCATCTATAGAAGCATGAACAATGTGCAAGGAATTCTCCCTGTGTTCTCATAAAGCAAGTGACCCTGACATTTTTGTGTGGCATGCAGAAGGAATTAATCAAATTTTACAACTCAGCCAGGATATGCGAGTGATGAATAAATATCTGCTGTGGCAGTGGTGGTATAACATCATTGCCAGTGACAGCTTGCGTCATGGAAACAAAAATATGAATAGGAACAGCAATTTCTCTTCTTACTTTCAGATGGCATCAAAGGTCCATGGGAAATTTGTTTTCATTAATGCATTCTTCACTGATGGCAGAAGGAAAAACATTTTTAGTCTGGAAAAAACAAATCAACCTTTTTTCGTCTGAAGTAGTGATTTTCTGTATTTTTTTAATATAAAACTACTTCAACATATGCTTTGCATTCTTATGTAGTAGAGACTTCAAAATCATTACATCAGATTTCCTCATGTTTTTGTTACAGTACTGCCACAGAAGCACAGATTATTGAAATGGCAGAACTGTACTGAAACGCAGGTTACAGCTGAGTGCCTGCAGGTTTCCTTCAGCTATCGACGATCACTGTGTCGATCTCCTCTTGGTCAAAACACATGAGAAGTGACAGTACTCCCTGTATAACAGATGCAAATGGCCTTGAAAAGACAAAAAATTTTAGATGTCTCAGTGTGGGTAGGACAGTTCAGTTGTGCTTCATGTCCTCTCTTTTCTTCAGAGGCAACTGAAATAAATAGATTTTTACTTGACTCTAGTGTTTTCCTGTACAAAGATGGAGGCATTATATTCCTGATTTGTCCTTGTTAAAGTCTTTTACATTAATTTTTTTATTAACTCTAAAAACACATTACAGAAGAATGCAGTAAGGTTTAGGATCCTGAGTCCCACAGCAGGATTTGATTTTCAAATCAGCTAGATGCTATTTTACATTTTATCTTAAGCCTTTTTTCCCTCCTCCAACTGATTACTTCTCTTTCATGTGCAATGGATAACAGTAATACAACAAACATGACTCCTTCCTGTGTAGTTTGCTCATTTTCTGCAAGTTGTGTCCCTCGGTGTTAAAAAATTCTCTTCAGAGATGGAGGTTTTTTATGGCATAAGCTGAACATACAGTAAGCATATCTATAGCCCTATTCTGAATTGTTAGGCAGTAAGGAGAAAGACTATCATGAGACTTAGTTATAATTATTGCCATTTTGGAGAAAGAGAAGGGCTTATGCAAGTGTTTAAATTGATCATGCAATTACTTTTAACGTTAAAGGTTTTTTTTTATTCCTATTATCCTCTTGCAAATATTTGTTGGAAACCGGTAGTTTCATTTCACTCCAATAAGCACCAGATTCCTTTGGGGAAAAGACTGGCTCTAGGCAGATGCTCTGTTTAGCCAACTTCTTTTCTTTGGAGGGAAAAGAAAAGATGTCAATGTAAAACACAAGTCTGTGATTGATGAGATGTTTTAGGGCAGCAGGGAATATTTCCAATTTTAATTTGTTATACCCCTTATGATGAAGAAACTAAGGAGATCCTGAAAGCTTATTTAACTTGCTTAAACTTACTTATTTATTGGCCTCCTAAAGCCCAGATTTTGCCAAGAATGAAATAAAATAGTAATAATAAAAAAATTTCTTCTGTTGAGTTAGGGATTTTTTTTTTTTTATTTTAACTCAGTTTTTGGAACGCATTATTTGCATTGGTACCCAGCTGTGCCAGCCTGGCATTATGAATAGGATTAAAGTGTAGTAATGAGTTCTTGAATACAGTGCATTTTTTAATTTGACCAGTCGGTCTAGCACAAAGCTGACAATTCCTGTGGGCAATGTCAACTGTGAGACCAAGAGCACAGTGCCAGTGACCAGCATCTGGTCTGTTTTCTTAGAAAATCAATCTTGATTTTCTAAGAATAACTGAGCACTGTAAGCGATGGGTATTGATTATTTCAGGGAGTGGCTTTCTCCTATTAGACTTGTTTCCTTGCCATAAATAAGAAGACACTCATCAGGAAAAGGGATTTGAATCTTGAACTATCTCACAGTAAGTCTCTGTCACTCATGTCAGTTCAGCTCTATATACATAAATTAAGTCATATAAGAAACAAATTTTCCTTTAGAACTTACATGGATAAAATGGAAAAAATCCTGCTATTTTTATGTCATCACCATATTTTTTCTCATCTAGACAAACCAGTGAAGTCTTCCTAAGAAGACCTTCCCAATACTGCATAAGCTGCCTCCTTTTCCAAACATTAAACTGATTTACTTGATCCTGCCTTAGGAACATATTATTTTTAGGAGTTTTGCCCGTTTGGTTTGCAAAACAAATACAACTATAAAATTAATGTGTTTTGCCTGCTTTTGTGTATTTAAGACCTCATTCAAAATGAAATCTTTTGGAAGGATCAAAAAAATATTTCTCCACTGTATTTCCTGTCTGGGTTTTATTTTCACAAAGTTCTCTTTTTAATGGTGTAATAATTCTTATGATACAATAGCTTTCATTTGAAAGAAGGGAAAAAAAAAGCTTTTTTTGCTCTGCACATCTAGTACAAGCTCTTAATTTTACCTTTCTAATTTTTAACTCCTTTGTAGATCTGTAAGGTTTCTTCTGCATTAGGAAACAGTGTCATAAGAGGGCACATAAATGGTAATACCTTGGCTTATTGCAGTTATAAGAAGGAAAACTGATGAGAAGGAGCCATGTTACCAGGCAGCACCATTGACAGGTAGAGCTCTTAGCATGTATTGTAGCTCTTTCAGCACTGTGGCCAAACTGTGTTTCAGCTGCTAAGCCAGTGCTCCGAACACAGTTTCTCTGAAAATGAGCAACATTCAGCTTGAGCCCTAACGTACGAAAGAACATGGATTGTCTAAGTCTGAAAATCCTCCTTGTGTGAGACATGACAGGTCACACTCTACTTCCAGTCAAGTCTGGATCATTGCATTTGACTTCCAGCTTATTGCCCATAGTCTGTCTGACTAAGAGGAGAATAATTTCCTCATCACCACATGTGGTATCAATGGCAATTTGATTTCCTGTTCCACCAGCATTGCCTTGCACTCCCAAATTAGAAAGTAACTGTTTATATTTTAGTGTCTCCTGTAATACAGAGTTCCACCCTTCTTTTACAGAGGTGTGTTCAGCAATTATCTCAGCAAATTGCAAGAGTGCTGTCTGAAGGTGTGGATTCTGTAAGCCCCCTTGATAAATATGGAGCTTTCCCTAGACACTTCTCTGCAGCCAAATATTTAAATATTTGAATAAATATTTAATGACTTGATGGTTTTTGTCTTCACTGCTGTGAATTTTCCATTACACGCCAGAGGGGTCTAACAGAAGAGCCAAATGGCTTGAATCACAATAACCATGTAGCCAGTAAATGGCAAGCTGTATGTTTTGATTGTCAAAGACATTAAGGAATATACCAGCTGTGAATTACTTCTTCTCCCTGAGTAAGGGGGTTTGAAGGACAATTAGATAAAAAGCCAGATAATCTTGGGCTAGGAATGATAAGGAAGTTGGAGAAAGTACTGAAAAGACCTGAGAAAAGTCCAGAATGAGCTACCTTATGTTTTTTGAAAATATGCATAGTTATCATCTATAGTTAAGCTACAGACTGGTCTATGCACCTTTGAAGAAGAGAGAAGGGATGAATCTGAATGAGGACAAAGACTCAGGAAAACCTACATCTATTTTTCTGGCATACCCAATATTAAATTTTCTGAATGTGTGTATGTGGGGGAAAGCTGTGAATTAGCACTGTTAGCAAACTATGGAAAATCTTAGTCAAAAGATGGAGGTTAGAGATGGAAATATCTTGCTAAAGCAACTAATTCAGAGTTATCACTCCAGGAGGGGTTCCTCGTGATATTTTATAGTGACTTATCTAGCCTCACTTAAATTCTTATCTACGAGGTTATTACTTTCTCTTGCTGTTTAGGAGTCATGATAATGGAAAGTGGAAACCCAGGCTTAACTGTTAAGAAGTGTGGTTCAACTCCAGCAGAATGCATGGTTCAACTCCAGCAGAATTCTTGGTTCAGAATGCATGGTTCAACTCCAGCAGAATGCTTCCTCATCCTTTCATCCATTTAAAATTAGGGTTTTTTTCACCACTCCTCAAATGTTATCATGATTTCTTGCACCTTAGGTACTCCATAGAGCACGCTTAGGGTTTTGGTTTTGCTTTTTTTTTTTTTTTTCTTTCTGATTAGCGGTTATAGAACAAAATTCCTTTAGTACAAAAATAGCTGTGGGGTACCTAAGGGGCAGTACCAGTTACAGACCTTCATGGATGCAGACTTTATTGAAGTTACAGTTCACACTTTGGCTGGAGCTACAGCATGTATAGATTATACATGGATTTTCAGGTGTTTAATGTCAAATGACTAGCACTGTCCCGTGTACTTTGTAGACCCAAAATAAAAGTGATGAGTAGAGGAGGAGATTAAACTATTACTCTCCTGATGCTGAGGTGCTGGACACTCAAGAGAATTCTGGCCAGACACAGCGAGGGAACCAGAGGTGGACTGCCCCTGTGCACCTCTCATATCCAGCTGCTGGCTGGGTGATGCCATCTGTGTATTGAGGCACAGCCTGAAGGAAGGGAGGATCCCACAAAAAACCATGATTCATTTTCCTTTTGCTGGCAAGAGAGTGCATTGCCTTACACACAAACCATGAAGAAGACTTTGCTAAAACAAACCACACCCCACACCCCCCCCATATATATATATATCTCAGGTCAGGCTACCATGTAAACCATAACAGAATTTCTGACAGTATTTATATTTCAGGCTTTAAGGTGAAGTAGGACAAATTTTACAGATTGCCAGGACTATATGATGCTGGTGCCACAAGTTCTGAAGAAACCCAAACATAAAATTGTTGAACTGTGACCTGTGGCAATAGCACATGGTTTAAACCTTTAGCACTACCAAAGGAATAAAAGCTGACAAAGGTTACTTCAGTCACTGAAAACATGGTCCTGGATAACATGGATCAGTAGGTCTAGTTTTTCATTCTGGGAAATCAGTAAAAACCGTAATAGAGCAGAATAAACAGATACTGGATAATGCATTACAGGAAGGAACAGGCAATATGGATGTTATCAAAGGCTCACAGAGCTGTTAGAATACTTTGTAAGTAATATATGTAGGCCCATGTAGCACATATGGACTTTCTACAAGTCTTCAGCAAGATCATTCACCAGAGGTCTTAACCTCCTCCCTGAAAACTCTTAAACCTCCTCCCTTGAAGAAAGAAGACCCTTTGGGTTACGTAACTGATAAGAGATAAAGGATGAAAACTTTTAACAATGAAATGAGGTTACTAAAGTAGCCCCATGAAGGATGCATTACTGCAGGCTGTACTGTTAAATAAACCCATACTTGATTTGTGAGGAGAAAAGAGGGGTGATGAAGTCTGAAGGTGATTTGGGATACTCAGCTGGAAAGACAATAATAAGAATCTGGAGTGTGCTATCACAATATTAGGTGTCAGGGGAATAAAATGGTAAATGAAACATAATGTAAAGTACTGCAGAGGGGGTAAAAATGACAAATCTAGTCAATGGGCTCAAAATTAGTTACCAGAAATCACTTCAGACATGGCTTGTTTTTTATACTTCCTGAAGTGCCTGCAGATAGTGTCTGCTGTCCAGAAGGAATACTAAGCTGGATGAATTTTCAGTTATGTGGCATTTTGTTGTAGTCAAATATTTTGATTGAAAAATCGGGAAGAGATGCAGACTTTTCAGAACAGTAATACTGACAGAAGACAGACTTACAGGACATTATAAATTGTGTCATTCTCACCATGCAATCAAAAAAGCAGAGGAAAATTGGATAACATTGCAAAGGTAAAAGGATTCAGGAATATAAGCATGTGTACATATTTGAATGATTCTGGTTTAGGCGTCAAATGGTGTTTAATACTAGCCTGGTTAAATATAACATGGATGATAGTATTCTATTCGTGTAAATTTTAACCCTTTTTCTTATTTTTTTTTCTCCCAGTATTCCTAAGTTTCCTGTACAGGTGCTGGATCACACTTGAATTTTTTATATTCCCCTGTTTTTTAAGAAGTTCCTTTCTGTGCCATTTTCAGAAGGATCAGGGTTCTCTGGAGGATGAAAGTGAAGATCAGCATTATTGGTACCTTATTCAGGGCCTTTCAGTCTGATGCTGTCAAGCTGTCATACACCAAAAAAACCCTGGCAATGACTTTTTTGCACCAGCACTGATAATGGAAGGAGCAGGGATGCAGGAGGGATTGGCCTCTTGAGGTCTGTGTCCTCACTCAGGGCTGGCCTCTAGAAATGTCCTAGCTGTCTCTTTTCTTTGCTGCAGCTCATGCACAGTGCTGGATGGGCAGGTGGCATCAAGGAGTGGTACACACCCTCAGAGACAGAAAATGCTTAGTTTTCCCAAGAGCACCCTCTGTATATGAAGAGTCACAGTGGAACAGATACCGTTTACTGTGCTCTGCCCTTTTGGCTAGGTAGTACTACCAAGTGAGAGTCATCTTTCCTCCTGTTTCTTGATTTTTACTTCTCCTGCTTGCTCTTTCCCTTTGTCATCAGTTCAATAGTGGAATGTTCTGTACATGTTTGAAAGGCATTATCTTGTGTAAATCATAAGCTCAAGGGTTGCAAGCGCTTTGCAGTCTTTGTGTAGCAGAGAGTGAAACCTGGTCTACTGCTGCAGCAGCAGAACCTCTGGAAAGGGAGGAAAAATAAATCAGAAAATTGTTTCTGTCTGGTGAAGCAGAAAAAAAATAATCTATGGAAAGAATTTCCCTTCATAAACTGTAGATTGCAATTGTAGTTTATTGAGCCCAGAACAAAGATTTGATATCTATTTCCTTTCTATTACAGCTCGTGAACACACAACTGGAATTTGCTTTTTAGAAAAGAATAAAAGGAGAATAAAAATTAAATAAAAAGTAGAGTGAGCCCGCCCATAAACCAGTATTGGGGTCTTTAAATTTCTATTGTAATTGGAATTTTTAAACCTCTGTAGAATCATTACTGTGCTGAAATATCTGAAATAAGATATTTACAACATAAAATTTAAACAAAAATAAACACCAGAGCTATAGGGTAGGAAGTTAACAAATTGAAGCATTCAGTTTAAAAAGGATTATGGCTAACATAAAATAGGCCTTTCACTTTTCACTGCTCTGCTACTTTGGCAATTATGCATTGAGAAAATTGTGGCTATAAAATGCTATGAGCAAATTCAAGTTATAGAATAAATGATGAGAAAATGAACTGCGAGGAGTCCTTAGGCTTGCTCCTGTCCCAGCAATGATGATACAGGGAAGAAAACCAGAACAAGCTCCTTAAAGCTGAGTGACAGGGACACAGAAATATGTGTTTCTTGGTTTACCTTCAGTTCTTTCACTCTGGGGTCTAGGCCATTTTTTCTCAAAGAAGAAGGAATAGCTCTGGTTTCCAGTGAGAAAATAGTGCACAGAGCTCACAATGCTAGCTGAAGGCCAGTAGGTCCACACAGGTAAATACCAAAGGGACTCCAGCTTTCCCAGGCTGGAGTCCAGCCTTTTTCCTTCCTCCTTGCCCTCCTGAGTGACCCAGAGAAGCAAAGGAGGAAGAGAAGTAAGACAACTAAAACCAAGGCAGACCTATCAAAAAGGTAGAAACAAGTATGTTGGGACTCCTATAACTGTGTTGGTTGCCCCTTGTGGGTGCTTATCAGGTCACTGGAGCCCATGGGGCTAATTCTGACCTAACTTCATGTGATATGGCACTGATGCTACCTTGCAAATAGTTGTGATGTGTTGCAAGATCAGAGTGATACCCTAACTTAACTGTTTAAGCTTTGAAAATTCACTAAAGATACTTATGAACACTAAGAGAAAACCTGTTGCAGTGACAAACTTTATAGCCTTTAGCTACATCATTTATGCTTTGAAGCACAGGGTTTCATTTGTCCCAGGGCAAAAACATTGCTTTGTAAGCATTCATATTTTAGAATCACAGAATAGTTAGGGTTGAAAAGGACCTTAAGATCACCAAGTTCCAACCCCCCTGCCATGGGCAGGGACACCTCGCTCTAAACCATATTACCCAAGGCTTCGTCCAACCTGGTCTTGAACAGTGCCAGGGATGAAGCATTCACAACCTCCCTGGGCAACCCATTCCAGTGCCTCACCACCCTAACAGGAAAGAATTTCCTCCTTATGTCCAATCTAAACTTCCCCTGTTTAAGTTTTAATTCTTTAGAATTTATTACAGGGCTGTGAAAGAAGCAGCATGTGAGATAAATGGAGTGACAGAAAATACATGGAAAGAACCTGTGATTATTAACCTAAACAATTCAGCATAAATTGTAGTTCCACCAGTGTGACTATGCTGATTTATGCTAACTGAAGCTGGGGTGGTTTGCTTGCATGTCTTGCTTGCATTTAAAAAGTAAAATATTAATTTCTAATCCTCATGTTTGCAGAGAAGTGCTTGAAAACATAAGTGTAGCTAATTGTTTGAAGAAGCATAAGTAATGCTTTACGCTTATAAAATAAGCATAATGTAATTATAAGACAACTTTATGGTATTATTATTTAATCTTGTGGTTTTGAAAAAAAAACCCTATGTTTTGCAGACTATTTTGAGAATTTGATAGGAGCTTTGTATAATGGTAGTTTCCTCTGTGTTTTTGAGTATCATTCAAATACTGCCAAAAGATAGCAAACACTACTTAAGGTAAGAAATCTTTAGCATAAAAATTAGGCAAGCTTGATGGTAGCAGATGCAGTGAATGTTGTAAATGAATTACTCTTTGCTCGTTTGGAGAAATTGATTGATTGCATCCTGTACAAAGACTCCAGAAATTTTTGAAATTTTGAAATGGGAAATATCTTTTTTCAGAATTTCACACCCAAAATGGTTGAAACCTCCTTTGACTGAATGACCACAAAGAAAAGAATTGAAATCCACAATAACATTGGAATTGATTCCAAACTTTTAATTCTTTTCAGGAGGATTTTTTTTTGACCAATTTAACATTGTAGAATGTGCTGGTTTGGTCATAGTAGAGACTGGATTCTCTGTTCATCAGCCAGATACAGAACAAGAAGCAGCAAGTGCACTCTACCAAAACCTTTCTTACTTCTATGGCTTGCTTTTAGTGGTGATCTGCCAATGTTCACTGAGTTATTGGATTTGCTGCTGTGTGTGTGCCTTTTTACTAGGGATGTGGGTTTTTTTCTGGGCAATTATTTTCTCATAATTTTCAAAGGATGCAAACATGGGAAAAAGTGAAAATTGGAGGAATGAAGAGCTCAGATGGGAGGTGGGGAGCACAAGAGCTTTGTGGTGCACCTCAGCGTGATTGTACTGTGTTTGCACATGGTGTTCTTGGGGGCATAAGTCAGGAGAGGGGTAAGACTAAACCTCTTCTGACACTTCCATGCCTGTCTTCTTCACCCTCTACTTGGCATGCCAGAAAGTCCCAGATACCATGCAAATACTCTGTGAAATTACAAAGATTGTTGCAAACGAGCAAAACATCTAGATTTCTCTACCTAAAATTCTTTAAGAATAGTCAAAACTCACACAGAGATAGCTGTAGGTCCCTTCTATGTGCAGTCGGGTACTCTGTAACTGGGAGAGTGCAGCTACAAGTGATCAGGCATTTCTGTTGCAGCTCTTTATTATTCAGTCCCTCCACATGGATTTGGTTTTTCCATCTTCTTTCTTTTTTTCTGGAGGACATCCCAATTTCACTGAGCCCAACATCTATCCAACAACAGGTAGCATACAGGGGGATGACTTGCCTCTCTCAACACCAAACTATTTAGGCCTCAATGAATGGCTTAAAAGCTAAATGGTATTTTGGGGGTGACAAGCTTGAAGAATTGCTCACAAGTCAGGCTGCCACAGGAGGCACGTGGCCCCCCCCAGACCTCAGTGCTGTGGGAAAGTGGAATGAAGGCAGAGGTTTTGCAGGTGTAATGGGTGTTAAGTTTTGCCTGTACAACAGGTAGCTGAGTCATTCTGTAGATACTAGGCGAGACAAAGTTCATGCATGGAAAGAGCCATATGAAACCCTACAAAATAGATAAGATCACTCAGAATGCTGCCCAAGAGAGTGGTAGGATGTAGAGGCAGCTCTTTGAATGACTACTATAGCCATTCTTGCCCTCTCAAAGTACAGTAAAAGTATCTTTAACTCAGCTATACAGCATAGCCTGCAATGTCCTCTGTTGCTGGACCTCTGCACTGGGTGAGTTCAGAAAAAACGTATGCGGGTGCCCGGAGTTATTAGATCTTCTGCTGGAAATTCTCATTTCAGTGGATTTTCCCTGTATTAAGCAGGAAAAATCCTGGAAGTTCTCACTAAATGAGAAAAATATGTCGCCTTTGGCTCTGCTTGCAGTCAGGTGGCACTGTTCAGGCAGAGGGGCTCCTCTGAACACACTGAAGTGCAGGTCTGAATCCAATGTGGAATGAAAAGTGATTTCTGACAAAAAATAAAACTTAATTTTGACCACTATTTCCCATACTGGTTTTCTTTTTGAAAGCATAAATAAATAAAACATCGGTCAGTGTCTGCAGGTTTTTTGAATATACCATTTTTGTTTTAAAAATGAAAAAAGATGCTGAAGAATTAAAAACATCTAATTTGTAAACATATCCCAGTAACAATATTGGAAACTTTTCCAACATTTTCTCTTACTTCTCTTGAATGTCTTTGTTGCGTTATAGCTTATGCATCAATTTATCTGCACCTTTACCTGAATTTGAAGCCAGTAATACCAGACTGAAGTGTAAACTTTGGCAAGTGGCATATTTCATAGGAACACCTTCAGTCGTGAGTGTGGGCGTCTCCAGTGTCACTTGTGAATCTTAGTGACATCTGCCTTTCCCTGTTCTCCCTCTGCTGTAATTTTTTTGTGAACTGTTCTGTACAGAAGTTGGGCTGGGAATATTGAGCCAAGTTTGTGCAGCAGCACTTTTCACAGAGAGGAAACAGCTCAATGAAAGGTAAATGAAAGAAGTGTAAATGCTCCATCCCTGGCAGTGTTCAAGGCCAGGTGGGACAGAACCTTGGGCAACATGGTGTAGTGTGAGACGTCCCTGCCCATGGCAGGGGTTTGGAACTAGAAGATGTTAAGGTCCTTTGCAACCCAAACCAGTTTGTGATTCTATGATTCTAAAACTTCCATTTATACATTTCTGACACTGCTGTGGCTACAGAAGCATAACAAGCCCAGGCACAGCTGCAGCAGCAGACAGCAGCATGGCTTCTGGCACCAGAGGTTTCCACATGGCTTATCATGACATGCTCTGCATTTGCTTAACACTGATGATTGCTCTACATTTCTAGATGGGATACTCTCTAATTGTTCAGATCTCTGGGCCTTATTTCACTTATTTTTATTCATCTGCCCATCCCTGAGCCCTCCCTACCCACCCAAAACCCTGGGGCTGTGTGGTGGGACGGTATTGCTGTGGCTCTGCTGCCTTCCCACATGTGTCTCTGTGCCCACAGCTGCACCTGCCACGGGGCTGCTGGCTAAGAATAGTGCCCCATTAGCTGGAGATATCTCTAAAGTGCTGCCGGAGGAAAACAGATAGCAAACAGCTCAACACTGCTGAGGGTCACAGAGGAAGCTCAGGGCTGAGATAAAGTGCCAGCGGGGCTCTTTGAAAGCACTATCTCCTTTCTGCCCATGGGTTACCTCCCAGCGTCGGTGTGCTCCGAGTGCCAAAGGGCTCACCAGGAGATCCACGGTGAGTTTGAGGACAAGATGACAGCTGGGTTAATGAACTCAAAACCTGATCTTCGCCTGGGGCTGCTGTCAGGAGGAAGGGCTTGTTTCAGTGGCATAGTGACTGTAGGATGAAAAGGGCCAGGAAGAAGTGGGAAAGGTGAGATGGTGTCTTGCTCAGTAATAAAGTTTCCTGCTGGGGGAAATGCTTCTCATCCTGTGATGCTCTAGAAAGACTCCCACTGAGCAGAGCAAACAGGGCTTAGAGGACTCGGGATTTATTAGTGCTCTATTGCCCTTGTAAAGCTTTGATGCCTGTCCCGTGTTGGGACAGGCTCTTTCAGATTTCCAGTGAGGATGAATGTGGTATCCACATGTTGGGTTACAGGCTGAATGCTTGATCCTCTTCTCCCTCATTTTCTGCTTTCCATGGGAAGGGTGGCTCAGATGTGTGCCCTTGCAGGTCCTTTCTTTGGGGGTCAGGCAAGTGCCCAAGCTGAGCAGTAAACACGAATTCCACCACTGGACCCCTCATTGTAGATCTGGTGCTCTTCCAGCAGAGTGATTCAGAGGGTTGTTCACCTGGTGCACAGTGTACAGGATCCACCCACCACACATCCTGGGGCCAGTCTTGTGGACCAGACTCAGGATGGCTTTTGCTTCAGAGTTTCATGTCTGCAGGAGACAAACAACAGTTTCAGGCTGCCCTTTTCCTTGATTTATAGCTTTGGCTCATTCCCGAGTCCTAATGATAAGTTTGCTTTTGGTTTAAGCTATTTGACAGTTTCTTACAATTGATAGATTTATCAGGCCAAGTGGAGACAATCAATTTACATTTCAATAAGTATGTTTGCAAAAGTTTTTTGTCCTACCGGACACAGAAGTGCAAGACGTGCTGCTATTCATTCACTCTCATGCACTAACTGACCAGCTGCAATTCCCTTTTCCTTACTCAGGACTTTGAAATCTGTTCTCATCTAAAACTCCACTGCTAAAAATCTGTGATCAGCAAAGGACAACGGGTAATGGTTTTAAATGACAAGGGGGGATATTCAGGCTGAATGCAAGGGAGAAATTTTTTTACAGTGAGGGTGGTAAAACACTGGGACAGGCTGCCCAGAGAGGGGGTGGATGTGCTACCCCTGGACACATTCAAGGTGAGGCTGGATGCGGTTCTGGGCAGCCTGATCTAGTTGAAGATGTACCTGCCCATGGCAGGGGTGATGGACTAGATGAATTTTGAAGGTCCCTTCTAATCCAAACTATTCTATGATTCCTTCTACTGACAGAAGTATGGTAAGTCTGGTATGATAGGGTATTTATTTCCTTTTCTTTTTTTTAACTTAATAAATATTTTAATTAATTAATATTTTTAAACACTACATATGTGTTATCCAATGGTCTCGTAAGTGGATGTTCCTGCTTTTTAAAAATGGTAGTTTTATTTACATATAGAAATAATTCATCTATAAAGACTTCAAATCTAATTGTCCCATTCATCCACTCTGAAATGATTTATTCTTATGACTAAAATCATTGCAAAGACAAGCGATCATTTATATTTTTTATATAGCTAGTTACACTGTTTCACAGACACAACAAGATGACATCAGTAGCACATTGCACTCGATAAATCAGTGTATTCAGGCTTGGGCACATGGTTTTGTTACAGCAATTCAGTGTGCATCAGCTGAGTGAGGATTGGCAGCAGCTAGCTCAATTCTTAGTTTGTGCAAGTGTAAGGTAAAACACCTTAGGGAGAAAAAGAGGTGGATGAAGAACCTTCTCCTTGGTGGTTCCAGTGTCTCAGGAGGATTGGGCAAACTTTTAAAATGTCAGTAACTTGATTGTATGTTTGAGCCCCAAAGTTTATGGAAAGGGAAGATGAGTGCTTGAGAGAAGATGCCAAACTTTGCGGATGTGAGAGGACAGCCAAGGAGACCATCAGCCACATGACTTTAAGCTTCTGCTTCCTCTGCAGTGAGAATATACGTCACATAGCTACCTGAATATAAAAGCTATTGCTGTGCACCTAAATGGTCCTGATAAAATGGAAAAGTGAATAATACACAGGTGTTTGTGCATTTGTGTTAGAATATGTGAGCAATGCCTGGAGAAACACCACTGCACTAATGTTCCATTGAAAAGACTTCCACAGTAGAAAACCAAAAAAATATAGAGGGATGATATGTACAGTACTAGGTTCAGGTTGAGCCCTCAATCTGGAGAGAGAAAGAAGGGCTCTTTTCAGCCTGAGTGAAGCTGATGCTCGTCATCCTCCTTCAGTAGTGTGCCTTAATGAAAAAATCGCAGGTGTATTGCAAAAGAGTTAGAGAAAACTGGTCCTATTTTAGCTGATACGAAGAAAACTGTTTCTGTGAGAGCTTCCTGTCTTACGTGCGGGTGTTGGGTCAGTGGACCTTACATCCCAAACTGGAGAAGTGAAGTTGCGTGCAACAAACAACCTCTATTTTCTGAACCCAGGCACTTAGTCATCAGTAATTTAGAATGGGTAAGTGAGCCAAAACACTTCATAAAGCAGCATTTTTTTTTTGTTCCTCAGCTATTGCATCTGCTGCTTTTCCACAACCACCTTAATATTAAAATGCTCCTCTTGGAATTGTGCCAGCCATGGGAGAAACAAGCTGGTTGAAAGTAGCCACATGCCAATCACAGTCATAGGGCTGCTCTACACACATTGAAATATCTAGCTTACTGGAATAAGCCACCGCAGCACTATCATCAGGCAGCCAAAACCTCATGATTTGTATGCGCCAAGACAATTCAAGGTTTGTGTGCATAGAAACCCTGCTAGGCAGAGACTGAGATCTGAGGAGGAAGCACTCTCTGCCAAAGGGAGGAATTTTTTTCGTGTGTCATGAAAAATAACAAAAATTGAGCTATTCAATTAGATGCCTCAATATGGGACTGGGTTGATCTATTTACTTGCTAATATCCTGGAAAACTATATGTTAGTTTCTGTATGGACTTTGGGGCAATTGCAGCTAGTGTTTTGCTTTTAGGATGGATTGTGTACGCAGCAGTTTAGAAAAAAAAAAGAAGAGAAGAAACACATGGCCTGTTTTTCAGACATGGCTGGGATATGTTTGTGCCTCCACATGTGGTATCAACATGTGTTGTTACTTACATCCTTCTTATCCCACTGCCTGCTGAGTACCTGCTGAAATGGCTGCTTAAACAGGGAGCACTGCAGCATGCTGCCTCTGTGCCTGCATGCTTGAGTGTTTGAGACGTTAATTCTTGACATCCCTGGCAAATGTCAACACTTTCAGTCAAACTTCTTCATGTTAACATTATCTCTGAAGCTTCTTTCTCGCACTCTGTTTTCAGCCTCACCAAAAGAAAACACTGAACTATCTTTTGCATCTTCAGAATGGATGGGTTTCTTTTAAGTGGGAAAAAAAAAGCCTGTCAATTTTAGACGGCAAGAGTCAAAGGACATGCAGGCTGCCACACTCAAGGCAGCTCACACAAGGCAACTGCGTTAATTTAGCAGAAAGATTAAGGAGTAAAACAAATACCTAAAGCTCTTGCACAAAATAGACCCAGTGCATAAAGACACCAGTCAGAAGCCCTGATTTCTACTGTAAATAGCCTGCACAAGCCTACTTTGGATGTTAATCTGAGTAACATAACAATGAAAAAGGAAAATGGAGCCAGAGAGTTTCTCAGAAGGGTGTCTAGTTCTTCCCTTTATTTAAAGCAAACTTACCTATGTCAAAAATCAACCCTGAGTTACCCATGCCTAGCCCAGAGGTTTGCAACCACCTCTAAAAGGGACCAGGGCTCAGAGACTGTGGTGGCAATGGTGTCTGCAACTGTTCCTCCAGCCCATGCCTTGCCTGCACATGGCAGGGTGCTGCTGCCTGACTGCACCACACTGCTGTGCCAGTGCCAGGCTGCTTGAGGGCTGTGAGCCACTGCTCTTGTAGCCATCTCTTCTTTACAAGGCTTCAGTAAGTGAAGGGATGGGGGCTGCTGCTGCAGTGGGGGGATGCTGGTGAGTAGAGTGATTAATGGTAGTATGGAAGTGTAATGGGTGTGGGGTCCTCATTTAGGTGGGTGAAACTGTTTGGTGCATGAAAGAGTTGTTATGGGCAAAATGTTTAGAGCTGAGAAATTAGAAGGAGAAGATAAGCTGTGGATACAGGGTACTGATACGAGTTTATTGTGGGAGCACCTTCCTCCTCATGCAGTGTACTCTGTTAACAAAAATAGTTGCATGAAATTAAGGAGGCTCACAGGGCAGGAGGTTGCCTCTATGTCATCTGATACTGCTGTCAGTGTTGATGTTGAGGCCCATGAGTGGGTTTAGGTTCAGTCTGTTCTTAGACACCTCCAGTGACAGAGGGTTGCTTCTGTCCTGAAAGTCTTCTGGTACTTCACTAGGACGTATCTTTCACCTATGCCTTGTTCAGGAGGCAATTAATAGACTATCCTTACACTAGTCTCCAACTAATGTCCAGTCTGATTGCGGTGAGGAGGTCTCTTTGCTTGAATGTAGAAAACATCCTGTATAGCATCTGGTAGGATAAAATATGGCCAGAGAATGGCTTATTTGCTGAAACAGAGCACAAATCAATTTGGGTGAAAACAGGCAAAGTGAAAAAGACCTTTCTTTGAGAGTCATTAAAAGTCAATGAGAATGAAAAAGCAGGATGTGTTAAAATCAGATGGCTGTTACCCAGCAACAGTATCTGACAGCCACACTCCCAGGGACATGCTGCTTCTGACTGTGCTGATCTTTTTCAGGTTGATCTTTTGTGCAAATGAAATGTACATTCTTCTTGTCTCTCATTTCTGCCCAGCCACCTCTGAAGTACCATGTCAGAGGCACTTCACTGTGCTTCTAGCTGAACCTGGCACAAAGATCAGATGGTATGCAGTCTGAGGCTTGAACAAGTTCACCTTTCCTTTGAAAACCCATTGAAGTACTTTCTTGGTGCAATTCTTAGAGCGCAATCCTTAGAGTCATCTACTAGGAACTGGCAGGCTTGACCCAGCTTCTCTTCCATCTAATGTAGCTAAAATGAATATATATTTCTCATCCCTGGTAAGAGCTGCCACCTAACCAGATCAGGGCAGGGGCTGGTTTGGACGATTGTTTTAAGGCCCAGTCTGCCTAAATACATCCTACTAACCTGCAAGAAGCATTAGCCTGACTGCTTCAGATCTTCCTCCACAGTTACCACCATCTCTAGGCTATACCAAAGAAACAGTGAAGAAGCCATCCATAGGTCAAAGTCCAGCTAGGCTGATGGAGCTGCATTACCTTGAGCTGCCCTCCCAGCAGAGATCAGTCTGGGCTCATCACACACCAAGTTGTTGCAAACATACAAAACTCCTCTGAGAGCTCTTCGAATTGCAGTCTGCATGGGAAACCACAGTATTTCAGCCCCTTTCCTCCAGTATCCCTGCAAAGCTTGTAAGGGCTGTTTTCCTATGCTCGCTCTCCTTTCTTGAGCACCCTCACTGTCCTAAACTGTCGATTGCATCTCTGGGATGTATGTAGTGGTGCCAGCATCTGCATAATGCTCAGCTCAAACTGTGCCTTGGGTAATTCTAGAAAATGATCATGTCTGAGCAATGAGACATTTGCAGCTAGACTGAAAGGCATGCTGGCATGTCTGCATTCCTGGGAAGTCAGTGTTGTTTGTAGGGAGCACAGAAAACCAGAGGGGCTCTTACCTTGTTCAGAACCATCTTGTGTAAGTTCACTGAGAGACGAAGTGCCAGTAACATAGCTGTGCTGTGACTCTGGACTTGTGCAAAACCAGCACCCCAAGTGTTTTGGACAAGTGATGGTGTCATGATGTCTGTCATACTAGTCTTGTGTCCTGCTCCAGGTCCTGACTGCTCCTGGGCCTCCCTTCCCAGTGCTCCTTCCCACAGACACAGCAGACACATCTATGAGTTCTTTCCAAAAAAAGCAGGTGAGGCTAAAGCAGGTCAGGTCCTTTGCGGCATTCCTCAGCATCTGCCCCAGATCACCCGTCTCCTAGTATCTTGGTGCCAGCTTGGTGCTGGTGCAGGTGTGGGGTGAAAGGGACATGCCAATAAGACTCCTGGGACAAGCACAGATGTTGGGGATTCAAACAGCTTCAGATTTTTTCCCCTGAAGATCTTACCAGAATTGCAGACAAGACAATTTAATTTTGACATGGTGCCATTTTCCAGTGGAGCAGCTTTCTGTTCAGTCCTGCCCTGAAACAGAGCAGCACTGGGGGCAGCTGTACAGCCAAGCTGAGCTGTTCTGCACCTTGCTTGAGGTCACCTGGTAATAGGGGAAAGGAGCAGAGGACCCAGCTGACAGAAGATCCTGTCCCTATGCAGTGGAGGGAAAAAACGGTAGGGAGGTATGGACCTATGTGCCAGTGTCAATAGAGGGCTGCTGTTTTGTTTTCCCTCCCTGGACACTTATGCATACAGTGAATTTCTGAGTCACAGGATGGCAGCCCAGCAGATCGACTCATTTGCCCAGTACTGGAATAAGCTAGTGTGCAAGCCTGAAATGGTGAGCTGGCTCTGTTTGCTCAGCTGACAGCAGTGCAGCAGTTTTCTAATTCCATTGCATCCCTTAGAGCAAAAAAAGGAGGAAATATAGCAATCAGTAAGAGAAAATACAGAAACTCTGTATTGCTCTTTCCACTAAATATGCCCAAATGCAGGCAGACAGCTCTCTCCCCTTATTTCCCCAAGCGCAGAGTGTTCGCTTTATCTGGTGATGTAACAGCTTGCTAAATAATAGACAAACCTGATATGAACTCTCCTACTTATCTCTGTGCTGTGGGAGAATGTGGAAGAATCTTGGTTCATTTTTCGCTTGATTTTAACATCTTTACAACGAGCAATATGCCACTGCCCTCTACTGGAAAAGCAGGAGCAGTCGTGCCAGGCAAGTTGGGAAAGAAAACCAGGGTAGCATTTTGTAAATGCGTAATATCATTGCATTTACTGCACTTGGAACTGCAGCACTGCAAAATGCAGGATGACGGGGACAGTGGGATACCTGTGCCCTTTGGGCAGAGCAGGATACACTCCCCTACTACAGCCCTCTTCCGTTGCTTCGGTCAGCTCCCAGGACAGGAAAAGCCTGGCAGTGAAAGGAAAAATCAGACCAGAGTTATCAGCATTTGTTCTATCTCATACACTTCAGAGAGGAGAATGGAATACTGTTGGGATTTTTGAGAACTCTTCTATCTAAAGCTGTTTTTTGAGAACTCTTATGAAAATAGTCTGGATACAGAACACCCAGTCTTGGCTATTTTGTACATGCTAAAGGTCCAAGCTGGCATATATTTTATAAGGTAGGTCATTCAATACACCTCGAGAAAACCATGTCATTCACATAGCTGTCAGATGCCTTTTGTTACATATCACCACAATGTGCTCCCCTCATAAGTACTAAGTCTGAGCTTAATCTTAGACCAATAGCAGCATTGGTTTCGAGCAAGCAGATGTATCTGAGGCAGGCCTATCTTTCCAGAAAAGGTTTCCATAAGATTTATTTAGCTATTTCTGGTTTGGTGCTTGAACCTCATCAGACTGGTTTCTTATCATGAGGGGCATTAGATTCTTCCTAAACTCACAGATAGCATTGTTAGGTCAGTCTCCAAGCACGGAAATACTGGAGTTGCTGCCTTGAAGAACCATAGCAGATCTTCAGCTTAAAGCTGGAGGGTCAAAAATTTTAATTTGTTTTAATTGACAGTGCACAAATAGCCATACTGGTGTGTTTCACCTACTCCAATGGTCTGCTTATATCACTGGTCAGGGTAACATATCCTGGGGAAGGGTTGAGAACTCATGTAGAAAGTGTAAGAAGATGCAGCGCAGGCCTTGACAACTATCCTTTCCCTTTCAGTCTTCCTTTATTTCTCTTCTCCTTACCCTTTCCCTAGCACTGCAGCAAATGATTGTCCTGAGGATGGGAGTGCCAAAATGGGGTCAGGAGATCTGAAAATTAAATGGACTGACTGACCAAAGACCAGCTAAGCAGTGAATGCAAAAGCCTCCTTAGCATAGAAGCAGCTGGAGCACTGGGCATGAAACGGCTGTTCCACAACATGGTTTGCATCATTGCTTTCCCTGACATTAACTTCTAAGCCCTCTGCCTAATTTGCTGACCCATATATAGTTTTAGGTCTTTATATATAGTAAGTGCATAACAACTTTTTTTATAATGGCTCCATGAATGACACACTGTTGCCCTGTAACTCAGTAGCTGTCCCTGTGGTTACATAGATGTGTCTGATTATAGATCAGGCTTTCAAAAGTAATAAAATGAAGTGGCATTTTATGTAACTCAATGGGTTACAGTAGGAAGCTGTTAAAAGTAGAGGATTAAAATAAATTGTTCTTGATATTTTAAAAGTGATGAAACGAGGAGAAATATAAATCCACCCCCAAACACTGCAAATCACTCCTTACAAGTTTGGCATCTGCCAAGATCCTTCTTGGGAAAAAACCTGGCTCCTTCCCTCAGAGGGTCCTCCCACACTGTTCAAAGCATAAAGCTCAAGGGTAATGTTCACTGTCCACAGACACATGGACAGATCATTCACAGGCACACTCACCGTCCTCATTAACAAATGCCACGTATCACATGGGGTTTTTTTTGATTGCTTTCTAAAAAGTATTACTGCTAAGTCTTCATATTCTGTGCACTTTCTCTGATGAGACTCAAATATAGGGGTGTAGAGCTGATACAGCCAGTTCAGCCAGTTTCTGTGTTCTTTAAAGGTAAACATTTGAAGCTAGGCCATTACTGTTTTAAATATAATGTTTATACATTAGTGTGCATTAATCAAATGATTAGCTGATTATAATATTTCAGCAGTGGTCAGTCAAAGTATGATTACAAGTTGAATCAAGTTACTGATAATGAGAGACTATAGTCAGCTGGAAAGAAACACATGAACAGAAATAACTCCAGAATTTTAGATTATTCATTTGTGTTACCTCTAGAAGATCATCCCAGCATATTGTCTGTTGCCTTGATTTTCCTTTCATTTCTATGATACGGCTGTTGCCATAAATAAATGAACTTGCATAACTTTCAGATCATTCACTGGATGTGGCACTGAGTAAATCATAAAAGGAAAAATCATATTCTGCAAAATGCATTCCTCTGATGAGATGGAGTAAGTCTTGCACATTTATTTCCAACATTTTGGCTAGGCATGTACCTGTCTCACATACTTAATAAACACAAAATTATTTTCCAGAATTCCACTGAATGATTTTTGCCATTAAACACAAAAAGGAAAAAAAAACAACAAAAAAAAAAAACCCCAACCATTCACTATTAAAAGACTTTAATTACTTGGAACACTAACATCAAGAATGTTTACTTGAAAATATTTCTTTCCACTTTAGTCCATCTTCAAACCTGTTACACTATATTCCACTGACTAGTATTACAAATTACACTGATATGTTTCCTCACACTTATAAAAGATAGAACTACAGTAAATTGTTTCACAAGGTGTTTGGAAAAACATATATAAGAAATTATTCTTTCCCTCTTCTTCTATGATGAAGCAGAAGCTCAGTTTTAACGTACAAGAACAGTCATTATAGAGCTAAATATATTTGACATATTTAACCTCACAAATAAATAAATATATACAGGGGAGGTTACATCATGTCAACTACAAAGTGGAATATTACATTGTAGAACTGAGAGCATTCAAGAGCATCTAACTGACACAGTTTAAGATTACTACATGGTAGTAAAAAAAAAAAGAAAAAATCTTAATTCAGCAAAAATATAGGTAGCTATACATTAAACTAATAGGTTACAGCTCAGCTTCAGTCAGGATACGGTGTTTGCTTTTTATTTATATTTTACTAATCTGTTACATTTTACTGATTCCTCATTTTTCAGGAATGTTTGGTTATCCTTTTCTTCACTTCTGAACACCTTAATCAGGTAGAAATCTCACAGTAAGCTGCTATGTGAACACTATTATCTACAGTAGGTAAGCAAGTAGGATGATAAATATAAGTAAATGCTTGTACATAATCTCTCCCTAAATCATTTCCCTTACTAAAGATGATCTGACAACTCTCATCTCTGTTAATAATTAGATTTTAAGTTAATCAATCAGGTTGACTTTCATTCATACCACCATGTAAGTATTTGCAGTTATGAGACTGAGGTCATTATGGTCCATGTAGTGACTGCAGTCTTTCTGGACAGAATACCATCAGGGCATCCTCCTTCCACCACAGTTTGCAGCCAGGGAAAATACAACATTTGTGCGGTCACAGCATTAAATGATCTCTGCACATGATCAAAGCATTAAGTGATCTCATGCAAAGAGCAAAGAGAGGCACAAATCCACATCCCTAATCACGGAACACCCACCTGCTTGGCAACTGAAAAATCTCAGCACAACTTTCTGCTCCCTTCTGAATACTATAAATAAATACCTGGCTAAAAATATTTTGGTTAAAAAAAGAAAAGCCTTTTCAAAAAAGAAAATTTCCATGAGGAAACGTTCGCCTCTGAAAACAGTATTTAAAAATACCTTTGCTGTTTTGGCCTATTCCTACAGCAGCATGGGCAGTTACAATTGTTATAAAACCTGTCATGGGGCAAGACATGCTTCATGAGGAGAGATGCACTTCTGGCAGTCATGGCCACATGCTAATGTGTCACACATTTATAGAGATTAGAACAAGTAAGCATTTTATGTTCTTGTCTGTTCTCTGCACACATACAACTCAATGTCGCTGACATAGTATAGCTATGTGAAATTCCCCAGTGTTGCCTAAATGCTGTTTATACTCTGTGCCTCAACAACCTCAATCAAGTCAAACAACAGAGGGGCAGGAGAGCAATACTGATACTGATAACATTATGTGCCCGGAAAGATGTTATTTATTTATTACTGGTAAACGTATTCCAGGTTATTCTAATGTTGCAATGCCATCTGATGGAGGTGTCTACACATATAGCAATCTGAAGTACAGAGACTGACAAATGAACCCATGGGTTTACAAAGTTTCCATCTCGCATTTAAATTCTTAAGTTTTAGCACCGTTCATTTTTCTCAGACTGTGGTACACATTGTGGTTTCCTGTCATATTTACTGTGTGCATCATAAAAACGTCTGGAGAGAGTCCTACATACATATTTATACATCTACATATAGCTGCGTGTCTTCTATTTTGTTTAGTGAAAAAGAATATTAAACATAGAACTGACTGGAGATGCCCTGTTTTATACATACCAATCAATAAATGTTGAAACATGACTTTGTGTAAACTTTGGATTTACCTCTGTATTTGTTGTGCACAGATGCAAATGATACATATGACTGTGTTTCCATATATATCAATGGGCTTAAAATCTGCAAAAATTACTAATGACCTCCATGCCTTTCTCAGCCAGCACATTTATGTAATAAGTGTGTTTCTTTGTACATGGATATAAAATAGCCTGAATTTACAGCCCATACTCTTTTGGTAAGCAAGATTTACATGATTAGGTCTATTTAGTGAAAAATGGTTTAAAAGAACCCTTTAACACTGGTGGTAGGGGTTTTCACTTACGAATAAAGAACAGACAGCACTAGACAGTCAAGAAGCAAGAATCTAACAAGTGTCATAGGGAAAAATACGTATTTTTCAACAGAAAAAGACCATCAGTAAACTGTTCAATAAGAGCTTTTCTGTACTGCACGTCATGTCTGGTATTTTCACCAGGAGTTAAGACTCACTTCTCTCTGGACTATATAATTTAGAGATAGGCTTGTGGCTCTTCAGTCTTAAGAAATATTTACACAGGATTACAATTAACTGTCCAGGCATCATGCTGGCTGGAGCACATTTAAAAACAGCTCAATACCATAGTGGAAAAATTGCCTTTTTCCACAACAGTAAAAAGGTAGAGAAATCAGTCCTTGAGTGGGAGCTGTTAGCAGGAGAATATTATGAACTGGGAAAAAATAACTAAACAGGTCACATTTTATGACATCCAATACTGACAGTTTGAAAAAGACTTTCTGTCTTCCTTCAGTTTAAAAAATTCGGAAGCCCAGTTAGAACTTTGTGCTGTGACTGAATGTGTCGGACATTATGATATTTTTATAGAAGTTGTCGGAGTGAGGATTACAGTATCCCTTGACCTTGTCAATAACCTGGTGGACAGGGATAATTGATGTCTGTTCTTCATCCTCTTGGGCAAATTTTGAAGATGGCTTGTCAAGATAAACATTCTCTAGAAAGGGGAAAAAGCAACAACAACAAGTTAGGGCTTCTGAAGCAAACTCATGGTTTAACAGGTTTAACAGTGTCACTCCATTTGCCACTACTGGCATTATCTAAATACATTAATTTACTGTTGATGCTTTGAATCTTACAAACTAAAAACATTTTGATGTTTTTAGCACTGGAATAGGGGTTACCTCCTTAACATCTGGTAAATCACATCTCCACACAATAAAGTAGGGGAAAATGACAATAAAATGTCTTAATTATTTCAGTAGCTGAGGTTTTAGGGTAGCACAGAAATAATGTACTCTGTGAAAAATATAGCAGAAAATGACTTGCATCTTAAAGCAGACAGCCAGACTGAAACTGGCCTAAACTATGACTTGCCTAGCATCCCTTCGTTTTTTCCATAATATAGCGAGTACTAAACAACTGTGGGGACAAAAAGATGCAGAAAACTGGCACCCCCTCACATTTCAGGTGCTATCAGCCAAGGGTGGAGCTGAAGAGAAAGAGGAGCAAGGCATTTCCCAGCCGGGCTGGCGAAGTGCTTCTGCAGCTAACCGTATTGCTGTTCGGAGAACGGTCAGTAGGTAGAGCTCATGTAGTGAGCAATGAGACGAGAGAGCCAGTATCTCATTTTCTCAAGTACAAAGTGCCAATGAGCTTTCTTATCTCTTCCACCGCAGTGAATAAAGCTGGAATTAATTTTCTTAACCCAGGCAAGTTTTGCACCATTGCAAGCCAACAGTAAGATGGAGTATCCTGTGAAGCAATGTTTTCTACAAGTGACATTTTTGATGGCTGTTTACAAGACTAGTGAAATCACCTTCAAAAATTCCTTGCTAAAGGATAATTTGAGAATTTGGCCTACTACTTAAACTATGATTTCATACAAAAAAATCTTAGAGAAATAAATTAAAGAAAAGTAAATGGAAAAGTAACCCACCCCTGCAGAAGTCATGATATCAAGCCATAAAAAGCGTTGCAAAGGAGAAATGGATTGCAGAGAGAGAAATCAACACGATTTTACTTGTGACAAAAGAAACAGGCATGTTCAGGCATATTGGGATGGTTTTTTTCAAAGCACGCAATAATATCCATGAATTGCAGCAAATAACTCCATGTCCAACAGCAACCTGTAGAGTACTGTGTGCCTTTCAGATATATTCATTTACTAGCCAATGCTACTACATTTTGAAGTTTTTCTACATATTTAATCTTATTACAAAGTTAGTTCTCAGTCTTTAGGGAAAGTGTTTGAAATTCCTTGCAAATATGTACACTTTTTCTCACAAGGCATCATTACGTTGTTAAATACCAGCTATTTCCTCATGAAATTTGCATGCACAAGAATTACATAAGGCCTTTGAAACCACTGGGAGGCTCTTATTTATTTTTTTTTAGCTCAATGGGCTTTGCACTTAAGTACAGGGTTAAAATCCTGTATCACTGAAGTAATTGGTAGTTATGCCACCAAATTAGCTGCAGAAATAATCTTAACTTCTACTTCACAGAAGTGTCATCTGCTACTATCTACAAGTTTGTATCAGGCCCCTAGACAGCTGGCCACAAGATGCTGAAGTGATTTTTTTCCTTTACCCAGTGGGGTCCACCCAATATTCGTGTTCCAATCGGTGCATTCTGCATTCAACCAGCAGTTCGTAGCATGGCTTTCAGGTCATTCAGAGTTACCTTGGGTAACTCTTCATAGTTTGTCATTCAGAGTTACCTTGGGTGCGACTAGATATGAAAAGCCATAGCTAGAAGACTAATTCCATAATGGCCATAGACCAAATAGAAATACAGTATCTTGAAATTCCTGTAACAACTTTAAAAAAATATGAAAACATTTTCTAGGACTCAATCAGATTGGTTTTGCTTTTTATTGTATGCTTTGTGTATGGGTGTTTCAACTCAGTCTCTTTTCCACAGATTACTGTACACAGCATTAATGTAAGGACATGGTCAATTTTCTAAAAAGGTATCTTCCAAATGCTTTATGCCCCATGCAGAGTGCAGACACCCAGACTCTGAAGCTCACTTATCCTTTGATTCAGCATCAATGGTGCAAGATGTAATAGTGAGAAACAAGCAGCATTTCTGATTAGCAAAGTCCTTTGTGTCAATGAGGTCATCATGCAAGAGACATCCCTCCACCCTGCTGTTTGACCCATGCATTCAATAAAAGCAATTTTCATTTTACCTGTAATGCTCCACCACTGATGAGGAAAGGGCTTTAGAAGACATTATCTATACCACAAACACATGAATGCTTGTGTCAATTACAGACAGCACATTATAACCATATTAACAAGAGTTGCCAAGACATGTAGTTATTATATTGTTTGCAATTTAGCTAAGACATCAAACAACTTTAGCTGTATTAAAAATCAGAATCTGAATGTTATTTTCTATTACTTTAACATGTGAGAAGATATGTCATCATATAAAAACCTAACCTTAGCAAAAATTCCTTTGGATTATCACAAAAAAAAAGTGTATTTTCAGAAGTCAAAGCAAAATGTATTAGAATATTAAAAGCAGAGAGAAAACTGTGGTATTCCCTTAACGTCCAATAAACCATCACATTACACACTATGATTACATTACCAACGACAGTCCCTTTTACTTGTCTATGGGATTAAGCTCACCACTTCTGAAGAAAGCACAAGCATGTTCCTAAATGCAAGTTTCTTTTAACCTACTCACTTTTTATCTGGAACTGTTTTATTGTTTTGCTCCAGCATTAAGTCTCTTTAATTGTCAGACTGATAAAAAGCCCTGAGTCCAGCAAAACATGCAAGCATATTTTTATCATTAAACCCAATACTAAGGGTCTAAATGTTTATCTGCTATGAGTACAAATGGGAATTCTCTGTCTGCAGAAGAGAGGTTGCTCTGTAGTGGACAATGCTCTCCTCCTCTACTATTAAATTATGAGCAGCATTGTGATCAGTGAATATTATAGATGCTGTCTGTGCAGAACTGCTGACAGAAGTGTGCCTTCATAGGAGAGAATACTGAAGACAGCTTGCGTAGGGCAGTTGTGTGTGTGGCCCATTAAACCTGAGGTGGCAGCAAGGACAGGTACCCTGGTGAGGCAAGCCCCAGATGTGTGCTCCAGCACGGCTACAAACAACAGTCCTGAAAGCAAGCTCAGGTACACTGGGGTATTCCTAAGATACTGGTCATTTTTACTGTATTCAAAGCAAATGTTCTTCAGGTACAATCTCAATAATTGAGAAAGACATACACTCTTAAAACACTTGATGCATAGCCCCTCATGCTAATGGATGCACTGAATATCGGTTACTGAGAAAATAATAGTAAGATTCTTATTAAACAGTAACATATATTTTAAAAATACTAAACCTATACAAATGGATGAAATTTTCTCACATTAATCTTTGAGTAGGAATGCCTATTTTGCCTTTAACATGAAACAACATATTCACTGAGGCAAGAACTCACCTGTATGGCTGTTTCGTTTGCAATATGTATTCATTGTAGATTTTGATTTGGATGTTAAGTAGGTTGAATTGGAGCCAATGGAACTAGAGGATAGGGATTTCCCAAGATTATCAGAACTCTTCTTTATAATATTGGTGGCTGTTTTGCTCCAATCTAAAAATGATTGAACATTTTTACATAAATAATTACCATAGGTACTAAATGCCTAATTTATCCAATTGTGAACATTTCAAATATCAGGTACATTTCCTAATGTTGCTTCTTACACACAGCCTGTCCTTTTCCTATTAGGTATCCTCTTTTGTGCTTAAGAAATACAAATCAAGACAAAAATTTTATCTTAAATCATTGCCGAAGGGTATAGGTTACTATTTCTCTGATCTAGCTGTGGCAGTGTTTCAAGGCTTTAGCTTGTTTGTTTCTTTGCCTTATCATAGCATGCCCTGAAGTATATTTCAACTGGATAGGTATGCAAATTCACATTTGGCTATGTTTCAATATTCTGCCTGAAAACTATGTCAGATTCATGCAGAATAAAACCAGCCAATGGGGTTGGACTGGTTAGCGCTAAGCATAATGGCTGCACACCACTGAAGTACTCAAATCATACCCACAACAGCAGCATAAAAATCTGGAAATAATGTGATCTATCTGTGTTTTCCAGTTCAGGAGTTACAGCATGAACCACATGGAAACTGAACAGATGAAATTATATGGATGCCTGATCAGAAAGAATATGCTTTTCCTAATTTGTATTAATTCTTTAAAATCATGAATCAGATTTTCTTACTACAAAGTGAAAGCAGAAATGCTTTATAGTGTACAATGGCAATGTATTCCCTAACCAAAACAGAGCAAGACAAAGCAGAAGTTGTCATGGCAAAAAGGTTACTTAAAAACTTGAAACAAACCTTGGATGCCAAGGGAGAAAGGACACAAGGATATTTGGAGCACTGTTATTATCTAGGATATACCAGCTCACCTTACTAGGCAATGAGCTTATGCCACCTTACATCAACTGTAGATTTCAATCCTCGTCATTAAGCAAGAACCATATGAGCAAAAAGTCATATGGTTCCATCAGACAGCCAAACAAGATCCAGTTCCTAAACATGGGAGTCTAATGCTGAGACTGTCAAAGGTACAAGAGACTATAAATGCAGTGTCCCAAGTGGTGTACTTTTAAGTATCCAAACCAACTGCTCTCCTTGCTCTCTGAGATTTGCAGATGAACTTCAATCATGGAACCTCATTTGGCTTCTGCTAAAGGAATTTTCTATGGGTTTGAGTCTTCAGTGGTCTCCCTGAATTATATGGTGAAGTACAGAACAGTTTGAACAGGCAAAGATAAAAACAAAAGAAGTCAGAGTGTATCTATCTGCTTTTTAATAATCGCTCCTAGATCAACCTCACAGTCCACACAATTCAGCGAACATACTGTAAGGGAGGAGACAAGTGACAAGATTGGCTTTTGAATGACAGAGTTTGAATCTCTGGAACTTCCTTTTTTTTTTTTTTTCCCCGATCCAAAAGGCTATTTTGAAACCATGCTTATAGCACAAAATTCACCAGCTGCTTCAGTGGAAAACTGACAGAGAGGGCTTGAGCATTTTTATGAAGTGGTACATGAAAAGTCCCTTGGCAATTGTTAGTACTGAAGTGAAATGACAGGCTATGATTAATCTATATTTCCACATCTCTGGCTTACATTGTGTTATATTAAAAATAACATAGCAAGCTGTTCAACTGGACTTTTATAACTACTGCAGCACCTAAGGAGGGGAGCTATGAATTGCTTTTACCTGAATTGTCTGCCAGTCGGAATCTGCCACAACAAAGATGTCTCCTCCATTGCTTCTGCACGTTTTCTTTCATTGCACAATGGAATACAAATATAAACAAACCTGTGACAAAGCAAATAAACAGCAAAGGAAGCATATAATTATAAATAAACAGATTAACGAACGTCTGCTAAAACAAAGACTATGAACTGTGAGTGAAGGAAAATAATTTTAAAGTTTTGTTACTATCATCTATGCCTCCTTTAGGATGTATGGAAATTAATTACAGTTTTTCCAACCTCTATCTGCCATGTCAGTGTCTGGAGAGAGGAAGGGAAATCTAAAGAGAGAGAATAGGACCCCTTTTATTGACATTATTGATTTAGATCCAGCTCAGTGTGGATCTTCTAATGTTTTTGGCTGAAAGGGAAATAACTAAAAGGTTTTGTCTTTGAACCAAATGAGTATTTTGCACCAAACAGGACTGCTAGAGCCAGATTGCAAAGTAAATACAGGCACTATTATATTAGCAAGGAGATAATTTTATCTTCTCCTGTTCCATATGTATAGAACTCTGCATTGTATTCCTTTACAACCTTTACAAGTTTCTTTACATTCCTTTACAAGCCTTGTAATTGGCACTAAAGAATGCCCTGGAAAAGAGCACTTTGATTTATGTATCTCATGTATGTACTTGAAATTATGAAAATGGTAAGAATATGTTTACAAGTACTAATTAGGTGTCCAGATACTTCTTAAGAAAATTTCCTGGATTGTGCATGCAATTGCAATAAATGTGTTTAAGAATGTTTTTGTAGTTTATTTTTTGCATACAATTGTATAATCTTTATTTTCAAGACAAAAGGTAAGCATGTACCATCTGATAAACGAGGTCTTAACTGGACATATGATACGGTTTCATCAGATATTTTGGAGCTAAATATAGAAGTTGGAAGTCTCATATGCTCCTGGCTCTTTCCAGGTAAGCACTAGTTGTGGAATCTTCCATCGTTCTCTGTTTTGGCCTGTTCTTGTTTTACTCTTATTCTCTGGGAGAGAGCTAGCCTAAGGCTGAACACCTGATGGCAAAATGTCACTGCCAAATCCCTCATGATTACATCTTAAACATGAATAAATACTACTTAATGTGGGCAAATGTGGTTAAGTACCATCCCCTAAAAAAGTCCCTTTGTGATCATCATGAATAGTTCTGTATACTAATGCCTACTGTGTTTCAGCTGGTAGAGCACAATGGCAGGGTATAGCTTGGAAAAAGGTGCTCTGGAGCATAAAATTATCCTCTTTCCTCCAAAGCACTAAGGTCTAATTTTGCATGAATGCATGTCATTGAACTGGACTTCTATTTGCTTACAGCCATCACGCCAGGCTGAGAGCACTGAGATCTTAGGTAAATAAATACTTTAGGTAAGAGTTGTGTCATGGAAAACTTTTTGCAAAGTTTTTCAAGAGCTGATAGGGAAAACCAAAACAAAACAAAGCAGCACAATTTAGGAAAGGCAAACATACCTTAATGCATCCCATACACAATCTCTGCTGCACTACAGTTTTTCTGTTCAGTGAAATATTTCTTTGTGTGATTTAAGCACACAGTAATCCCAATGCAATCATTAGCAGCTCTTACAGGCTTAGAGATAAGCAGTTGTCTGTGGCCCAAATTACCTCTTAGTACTTCTGCACAGCTACAAACTTACTAAATTGATGCTTAATTAAGTTGTAGTGAATGTCTGGACCATTCTGAATGGTTAAAAAAAGAAAATGTGTATGCCTATAGTAATACAAAACAAATGTACTGCATTTGTACTTTGCCTTTGCCCTGTCTGGACTTGGTCTCTGGATTTTTTTTTCTCTGTATTTCATTATTCATTAAGTTTACAATGTGCTTTAGTAGCACAGTTTTGGTTTTGCTTCCCAGAGCCAAATCAGTTAGGCTTGGCTCGGACTTGAAAGTATTTGGCTTGCCCAGGCATATATAAAATAATGAGCAGCCAAAAAAAGATGTTCCCATTTTTTTTTACTTTGAGCATCAAAGAGAGAAAAATCATTTCCAATGTAGATGAAATAGCAAAGTACACTAACACCAGTAGTTGCTGCAATTTACTTTTTCACTGAAGGTGCACAGCAAACTTGATAGAGGCTGCTGGTATAGCTTAAAACACTCATACAGGTTTCAAAAACTTGAGAGAGAATAAACATATTTACTGAGGTCTTCAAAAAAGCTCATTCTAATACTGATGAAAGACTTGTCAGACTTTGCCCATCTTTCTGGTGCTAAGAAATGCTTCCTGATACAAATCCTGATTTTTCCTTTGCTCCATTCCATCCCCTTACTGCTACATGTGCACTGAACCAGATATATGTGATTTTAAATATCCTCTTCCTTAGTTTTGCCTAGCTTTTTCTAACACAGCAGTAAGCATTTTGAGATGTAGGACTGTTATCTTTATATGACATGCCTGAACATATACTATGCCATCATTGCTACCAAAATCTGTGAAAAGCTCCTCACTCTTGCTTTTGCTTTTACTCCTCAGCTTTTTCAGTTTCATCTCCTGGCTTAACTGCCTTCCAAATGTTCATTTTCCATTGAACAGTATTATTACCCCACAGAGACTTAAGCAGTGGTGGTCAACCTTGTGTACACTCTGCACATACAAGCCTAATTGATTGCACTGGAAATTCTGGTTACAGAGGACTTGTTCAATTTGGTCCTTGGCATGCTTTTCAGAGTTTCAATCTTTTTTCATGTTCTTCCCATACTTCTAATCTCCCTAGGCCCTTCTAAATTTCTAACAGGGACACACTGCAGCAAATACTTCACTATGCTGCCAGGGGAGTATCAGAATCTGTTCTTTGAAAAACAAGTCTTCAGTAAGAACACCACATCCAAACAACTTTCGCAATTTTGCCAAAGTATTTTAGGTTGAAACCGAACCATACCAAAACCCACATTATTCTCTTTCTACAAATGCTCAATAAATCTTTTAGCACAGTAAATATACCTCAGATGTAAGACATATAATCTACACAGCATCACAATAAGTACTTTTTTACATAAAGGGAAGATATTTTGCTGACCCTGGGAAAATTTATTTCTTATCTCAGTATTTGTGTGGCATAAGACGTGCTCTTCCAACGACATTGAAGGACAATGCAAATTTCAGCTCTGAGCTGAAAATCTTTTAAATGTCATCTATACAATTCTGTAGTTTATGGCTGTTTGGTTACAGTTTCCAGCATTTTCAAAAAGATGAACTACATTGGAAAGGTAAATATCCAAAACTTCACTAAGGCAAGCAAAAAAAAGCTTACTATAACAGTCACTGGATTTTCCTTAAAGAGCTAAAGGATATCCCGTATCTCTGTGCTACCTATCCACATTGGAACAGGACTAAATTTTGTCTTATGAGCTTCTCATGCCTAAATAAAATAGTTACGAGCTTTACAGATTCCCTTCAGGAATAAATTAAGTAAAGAGGTTTCCTATATTTATTATAATCAGTGAAAGGAAATGCTGAAGGTCATACAGCATCTATCTCAGCACTGATGGCTGAAGACTGTCAGCTAGGAATAGCATTATATATTATACAGTGCATTTTATGGAAAAGACCTTGAAGTGCTAATTACTTTAACTAAGACATTCAAGCCATATGTAGTTGGTATCATTATTCCACATAAAGGGAAACTAATGACAGTTTAGTATCGAGGGAAAAACTAGAGTGCTTGGATCTGTGTTTCCTAGTTAAATCACTAGACATAATATGTCCCAGGCTTACCTTGCAGTGAATTGAAAATTGAGAAGAGGTACAGGAAAGGAAGAGTTAAGGGACCCCAGGCAAAAAAGGCAAAGCCCCATGTCATGCCCAAGAGGAAGGTCAGGCTGACTACGCTACGGAGGTTCCTCAGGATCTCTTCCTTCAGGCTCCGATTAGTTCTTTTCCCATTCCTCCCACAGATCTGCACCATCACCACAATAAACATGGCAACATTCATCAGAAACATGATTCCAAAGTATCCAGCACAAGTCACATAAAAGACAACTTCATTCTTGATCCAGCAGCTGTAAAAAAATACAAAAATATGATCACTTTTAGATAACACAAACTATACTCGAACTATTTATATGCCTACAAGGAATATCCATCTATCTCTGATATCACTGACGCTGAGCTATACTTTAACGTGAAACCTTTGTCTATTTTCTGTTTGTAGAGAGGATCAAGTTTAGTGACACTTTAAATGACCATAGCCCATAGTACTATCATGTCAGAAGTCTAAGGGTTGAACTGCATTTTTGTTGAAGCTAAAAAGAAAATCTGGCCTCAGATACGAGTTGTGGGGACTGCAATGTCATCATGGAAAGCTTAGCCTCAGTATGTGTAACTTTCGCACTTTCATCTGTGTGAAGCATAGGATACTTTAGAAACAGAATGCGAAAACTTGGATTTTCAGTGCCAAGATCCCAAGTTTCTGTCACTTGAGTGAAAGGAGAACTCACATCTCTGCAGAATAAGCAGGATGTAGGCATTTGGCAGCTGGCCATGTGAGAGACCTAGCTTGATCCTCTAATAGCAAATTGCCAGAATATTTAGCATGATACAATAATAAAAATACAAAATAACAGCTTTGCCAGGCAAGGAACTTTTCCAAAGCATCTGACCAATGCTATTCTTTCATACTTTTCTTTCACACATTCAGTGCAATTTATTTCATACTTTAAACGCTAAATGGTAGGAGATTAAAAGAAATACTCACAAGTCATCTCCTTGTCCATTAGCATCTTTGCCATATAACTGTTTGCCATATACATGACTTGCATTTGTATTAGCACTTGCAAAAACAATTGCTATCACCAGAGCTGGCAAACCTGTAACACAAGAAAACAAGCAGCTTGCTTTCAAATCTCCTAAAACTTCAAAATCACCATGCAAAGCCAAATTACTGATATCTCCACCCTTATTGCTTTAATACAGAATATCCTGAGGTAGTTCTGTCAGAAAACTGCACAGAGAAGTAGAAGGAAACAAATTTTCAAACAATATTTCAAATAGTAATCAAAGAAATTAATGGGTATTAACTGAATAAGCCTTATAACATCCTGTAAGGTAAAAAATGCTATTTTAGTACTCAATATGGAAACTAAAGTAAAATAATCTCCATTAGTTACCAAATCTGAAATTGCATGCAGGCTGTTATAGTCAGAAGAAAGTCAACAAACTATTGTAAAAATGAGATCTAATGGAGGGAGGATATTGGAATTTTTTTTGGGGATCTTTTTTCATTGATGCTAATGTCACTTTATTACTCTGGAGAATTGGGGAATATGAACTTGAACCTGTAGTTTCTCCACTGCTTCTTGCAGCTGTAAATGTGTGTTATGTGTGTGCATTATTTCTTAAGGTAAAGGGAATATTTTTGTAAAATAGACAGCTATATAGAAGAGAACTCTGTGCAGAATGGTACAGCTCACACAAAAGAAATGCACATTTCCTGACATGCTTTATTTACATGTCTTATCCTTGCTATGACAAAACAGATTCAAAGGGGAAGAGGTTAATTTGCTTTTCCGACCACTCAGTCCTTGTCCTCTGCTGAGGCTGCCAAAGAGGATGCTAGTTGCCAATGGAAAGACATCAATTATCAGCTGGACTGAGGTCAATGCTCTAGCCATGAGGTTAATGGTTTTGTATTGTGTTGTATTATTTCAAACACAATATGTGCATTCAGGCAGAAGGCACAGATTCCTGATACAGAAAAAAAAAAAAAAGAAGAATAAAAGCCTTGCTGCCTAAGCCTTGCAGTTATTTTTTAATACTACATTTTCCATTTCAGTTCTGCTGTATACACTGCTTAGGGCAGGCAGGATCTCTCTGTGGTTTAAACACTGTGCTGAAGCTCAGGAAGTTTTGTTTGCTTCTGATTCTGCCATAGTCTTGTACTTGTTGGGAAGAAACTTTAAGTTGGATTGAAAGCTTTTTGAAAGTCAATGCAAAAATCCCCATAGGCTCTATAGTAACTACAAGAGTTTCTGAATTCACTGTGTGCCACGGTTCTCCATATTTGATATGACACTAATGTTTCCCCTCTCCCATTCTGGCCTCCCTGAAAAGTTCGTTTGGTCTCCACACTCCTCCTTGGGCTGTGAGCTGCTCTGGACAGGGTTCCACTTATGGTGTATTTGCACAGAATTAATATAGAGGAATTCCTCAACAGAGTGGGTTTACTGCACTCAGGTACCACCACATAGAAAATGTCACACAAATTTTGATTCTGCTCTGCATTTGTGATATACAGTTTTTATATAGCATCATTTCAAAATCTATGCTATGCAAATATTGCCACTACTGAACTCACCCCAGCCAATGATGCAAAACTTCAGTATGTATCGCCGTATATACGTGTTAAACACTTTCACCAGAGCAATGTACATGTGAACAGCTTCCAGTCCCATCCATGTAAAGGTGGCCAGAAGAAAAAAGTGCAGAAGTGCAGCTACAGCTATGCAGAGGCCATCTATGTCAAAGGATGCGATCCAACCATCAAGTAAGAAGATCAGGTTAAGAAAGAGCAGGGCTGTGCTCAAGTTCATAAGGATTTTGGATGGGTAATCTCTTCGCAACTTCCTAATGAGAGAAATACAGGTGCATATGATTAATCGGCTTTAATCACCCAAGCTGCTTACTGGGATTTGCTGCTATCTGTAAGCTTTTATGGCAATAAGGCATAGAGATGTGTACTTCTGTGTGGTATCTCTGCAGGCTTCTGCTGTATGTGATGTGGGTTAGCTACTTCTTCTTTAGGTCCTTAATAAGCTAATTAACTGCTACAATATTTTAACAACCAATTTATTATTAAACCCCCTTCAAATTAAATATAACACAATGTGTTTTGTACTTTAAATGAAAACTGAAGAAAATTAGAACACTTTCAAAATACAGCTGACCAGAAGCTCATCTGGTAATTTTCTACGTAAGTCTTTGTTTAACTTTTGGAATATATAGTTCAGTGAATAATCTTTCCTGTTTGTTTGGGGTTTGGGATTTTTTGTTTGTTTGTTTGCTTAATAGGATTTTAGGAATATTGAAGATCAAGTCAGTTTTTGTTTTTAACTAATACACATTGAAATGTATGAAATGATGGCCAAGCCAACAAATTCTGCCATGTTGGAACAGAATGCTATACCATAGGTAATGCCATCGGAATGCAATCATTGGAGATATTCAGAACTCAGAAACTCCTTTTCCTCCCCTAGCAACCTATCGTTCTTTAGGAGCTACTCTGTCCTGTTTTGTTACAGGCAGAATGGTTCCTTTGTGTTGACATGACTTCATTTTCTCTTTTTACCATTCACAGTACTGTATCACTTCAAAACTTTTGGATTCCCTCGAGTCACTTTCACATTTCAGCAGGACTGCTATTGAAATTGTTGTAACATTTCACAATTTATATTAATTTATTTCTCTTTCCACACAACATTGTGACCATGATTTTGGAGGTTTTTTAAAATTTTATATATATATATATATGTATATGTATGTATATATAAAAATAAATTTCCTTTCCTAGACAAATAAACCACACTAACCATACAAGTAATTTATTTTACTCATCACATTCAGATACCTCCTTTGTGATCTTTTTCACAGAAGTAATACTTACTCAAATGCAATATATGTCAGAAGAGTTGCAGCTGAAAATATAGCAGATATTCCACAGCCTATGTAAGTGATAAAGGTGAGGACCTTGGTATTCTGTGGGTCTAGTTGTGTAACGGTTCTCTGAAGATCCTATGTGAGAGAGGAGGAAGAGGTATCAGTTACAGCAAACACCTTTTCCATGTGCACAACACTCTTGGTAATTAGTCAAGTAAAATTCCAAAGCATTTTGGCAACACTACTGTAACCCTGACATGAGAGTTCATGTTTGCTGAATATACTTAGTCTATAGTCGTTACACCTCTCACTTCCTTCCCATAGCCCTTCAAAACATTGTGTTTTAAGTATTATAACTGCTGGGATCAGCAGACAGACAGAGTCTGATACTGATCCTTATAATTCAGTACCAGGAACTGAAATATCCTTCTCTGAGAAAATCTCCCCTTTTCAAAATTTTTAGTTCCATTGCTTACAATCAACACTCTTTAAGAAGATGCAAGATTTAAGAGAATATAATTTAAAAGTATTCATGTGCAACATTCTGGGAAAGTTTCTGACATCACTTCTCATTATTAAAAGTTCCTGATCATCTATGGGCGAAACCGAGGGCAAGATACTCCTTTTCGGTTTTATGGTCTGTTTTGACATGCAAACTATATTCATAAATAGAATTGGTCAGAAAAAAAAGTGACAAAGACAACATTAAAAAAAAATAAAATTGGAAATGAAGCAGGAACATCCTGAGGATTATTTTTTTTCCAGTTTTCTGTCCAGCTGTAATTGCCACATAGTACTGTCTGAGCACATATGGCAGTGTTATTTCCTATTTTAAGGACAAGGAAAAATGAGAATGTTTGGATCTATATCACTGTGGAGTAAATGTGAGCAAATACTAATACATAATGGTGTTTATTTTACAGTAGCTTTCCCTAGCAAAACTATCTAGCAAAAAGAATAAAATGCTCCAAAGATTGCATTCTTTATAGGAAAAGGAAGAAGCAGGTTTCTCACACCTTGTCCCACCCTTGTATGACAGTTTGTATATACAAGAAGAGTGTTATTTGAAAACAATTTAATATCTAAATTAAAGTCAGAAAAGATTATTAAAATGGAAAAGCAACTAGAAGGCTCAAAACTGTGTAAAAATTTACTGGAACACAGCCCAGATTCATAGAACTTCTGCCTTATTTCAAAGTGCCACAAAAGCATTCGAAGAAGAGAAGGAACTCATTGACTATACCCTACAGAAAGCCCTTTTTTCTGTCTTCGAGGATGAAAAGTGAAACAAGACTACAATTTAGCCTGCAAAAAGACAAAAAGCATGTGGCTTTTTCATATGTACATCTGAGCCTGACGTGAAGAGAGCAGCTCTATTAAGAAGGATCTGGAAAGCCAAAGCTGAAAAAATCAGTGCACGGGGCTCTCTTGTTCAGTTACTTCAAGTCCCATGTGTCACTGAAACAGGTTAAATTAAAACCAGAATACTTCCAGTAGGAGCACTGTTGTGATCAAGAGCAGACATCTTTTCTGTAGGTATGCTTTACAGGCCAAAGAATGCTCATTTTAGATGGAAAGAAATGTTCCAGCCCACTATTGAGCATAAAAAAAATCTACACATGTTAACACAAGGTAACAGTATTCCATCTTTTTAATGTTGAGATTTTCTTCCTCTCAAAAAGACTTCATGTGCAAATTGCTGGAGACACCTGAATGACAGAAGAATTAGGCTACTGTGGTTGAAGTGCTCTGTATGGTTCCCTCTTTCATCTTCCTTATAGGCTATGCCTTACCTATTTCAGCCACACTGTCTGGAGATTTTGCTTAAGGCTCTGAAAGAGTATGAGTTACACATATTATACGAGCCCTCAGTGAGCAGTCTTTTTCCAGGAAAAGGCTTGTACTGCAAGGCATCCCTAAAGCTGATTAAAGCCATTTATAAGAAAACAGCAAATAGAGTTTTACACATTTCATGAAAGAAGGCATTGCTCTATACTTTTTGGCAGTAGAAGAATATAAATCTTGTCAGATTTGCAACCTAAATTTGTGAGGGATAATTTAGCTTCTTGTATCTCAGGATGAAAGGGAATTATTGTTCTCCCTTGACTTTTCATCCTTATTAGCCATTTTACTGACCTTAGGACTTTTTTTCCCCGTGACTCTTTTCCCTGACAATGTGAGTCTCTCTTTTATTGTTCTGAAAACAGCACCTGAACTTTTTCTCCTACTTTTGCAAACAACTTTCCCACTTCCCTGATTTTGACATTTCAAATCTACCTAGAAATCATTCGCTTCCCTCTTGCTACACCCTCTTGTTACATGTGACAGCTGCATGTCATTTTTGTCAGATTAGATTGTTAAGAGAAACAACAGGGACCCTTATGACTCATTAAGGTAATTTTTTTCTGTTTCACTAGTGGAAGTGTTTGTATTGGGCCTTGACTTCACAGTGTATGACTTTCTTTTTCACTGAGCCTTGTCCCAGCTTTGAAGGATGGTATAACATGCTCTCTCTATTTTGGTATTGCTCAGAAGTCTCAACACCAGGTCTTTCATGGCACAGTATTTTTAAAATATAGAATACTCTTATGGGCACAGTTTATTTTTTATTTTTAAATATTTCGCCACTTGTAAAGAACGTAATAATAAAAATAATGTTAATCGTAACAACAGCAACAACAACATACTTTTGTTGCTAACTTTATTCATTACCTCATTCCTGAGTCCTTACCACTAGCTATTTTGTTATGAAAAAATAACTTTATGACAATAATGGGGAAAATGATGTATAAACCAAATAAGAAAAATATGAGTGTTCTTGACCCAAGACAAAAACTGCATTGCAGTTCCTAGAAAAGGTAACTTAGTGAATAGTGAGTTTGCCTACCATTAGGACCCCAAAATGTGTAAGGTGATTGCATAAGCAAACTGTCTCATTTTCATTGGATTCTGTGTCCACCTGGCAGCCCTCAGGGTTCCAGCCACCACTTCCACCTGTGGAAATCAAAGAGGAGAAACTGTACTTTCTCACAGACTCATGTCATTCTCTCTTCTAATACATTCCTCATTTCATCTTGTGCAAATGCTTTCTCAAATTGTATAAGTGAACATAAAAAACAATCAGGAAAGAAGCAAGTGTCAAATCTCCTAGTTTCTGCAGAGAATCACACCAGATGAGTGTCCCAGTAACAGACCACCGAGCCGAAGCAATAGTTGAAGATCTAAAAGGTAGGAAGCTTTTTTGATTAACGAGAGATGAATGATTTTGTGGATCACTCATTAAAACACAGCTTAGTTTTACCCAACAGGTCTTAGAACTCCTTTTTACCACACTGACATGATATTTGCACCTACCTCCCTCCTACTTATATATCCCCAGGCACATGAAAGCATTTATTGCCTGGAGCAGAGGGTCCCACCCTTCCTCTCTGCAGCACAAGGTCAGAGTGGATAATCCCAATAATCCGTTGTGGCCTTCAGAAAAAACATGAAATAAACAGTCCCCTACCCACCCCATCTGAAAAGGCCATTCTGATAAATAAGTAGAAATATTGTATTTTTAAAAATAGAAGGGTAAAAGGTAAAATTTGTATTTCCAATTACTTCTCCTTTCATTTTCTCCTGCTAAAACATGAACAAATTTTGTGAAATAGTTCATATTCTCTGAACTCTTAGGACATTTTTGCACAGCTTTAGGCAAAATTCAGCAAATTACCTGACTGGCCCTATAACTTTACCCCAAATTTAGGACAGAATCTCTCAAAAGACTGCGATGATGGTCCAAAACCACTTAAAAGTCTCCCCCATTCAGGCAGCCACTAGAAAAACTTTTCTCCCTGTGTGTTTCTCCTTCTTAAGTTTAGTTTCCAAACCAGATTATTCTCACCCACCCCTCTCAGCCCCCCCTCATTTTTATCCTTCTGCATTTTCTTCAGTTCTTCTGTCAAATTTCACGATTTCAAGGACAAGTTTGGATGGTGAATTTTATTTCTTGCAACACTCTCTGTACTAAATCTCTCCCCTGGGAATCCTGCTGGTAAGGACAGTTATTTCTTTGCTTTATTTGTTTCACTGTAAGGAAGAGAAATATCTCAGTAGTGATCTCTAAAGTAGAAGGATCTGGAAATTCATCCCAGAGAATGACTTTGTTTTTGCAAAGAATGAAGAACCTGAGTGTAACATCACACATGGGTTAGACAGTAGCAATGAAGAATGGGCTAAAATGCTGTTTTGTTAATGTCTCCATATGAGACCTCATCATGCTGGACTGCCATCCATTTACAAGGCAGATGAAGTTTGTGTAATGCAGTTCCTAACCTTCTATGGAAGAAAAACGAGCTTAAGATTTGTAACAGGCACAATCTCACAATTAAATAACACAACATACAGAAAGTGATCAATTAAAAATATGGCTAAGAACCATTCATTTGTCTGAGTAGCATTACTTTTTTCAATTAACGCATACAGACAGATCAGTGAGAAACTATCAGATACAGAAAAGTAAAAAAACTTAATTTACAAATTTAAAATGTTAAATAAATTAACATTAAAAATTTTCTAAAAGTATATTTAAACTCTGCTGTTGCAAGCAACTGTACTACGCAGAAGAAAAAATACAATCTAAAGATTTCATTGAATTCTGCAAGGACTGATTAAGAAGCAAAATGGCCAAGACTGTGACCAATTTTAAAACTTAGACACTTTTATTCCCCACATAAAAGAAAATACAGAAATTTTAAACTTACCATTTTTGTTCATATCCCAGAAGACGCAGGTAGGCTTAGGATCTTCCTAAGAACATGGGCAAAAGTAGGATTTGTATACATCTTCAGACAAGTCTTATCAACATATACATTTACAGCAGAAGTTTTACTACATATCTTTTCATTAAATGAGCAGAAGACTAAATATCATTTGGATTCTTGAAATTTTGCCTGCTGGCAATTTCAAACTTACTCTGCTAGAAAGACACAACTGCCCAGATTATAAAATCTAGAGCACTGTTCCTTCGAACTGTTCCTTTTCCACATCCTCAGAATAATGAAGTTTTATTTTCTCACTACAGTTATCCATGAATATGATGTCTTTACAGACTCTAAATACTTTTTACCATTCACTTCCTTATGACTTTTCAGTGAATCCTCTATGTAACTGGCCTAGAAAACATGCAAAAGCCTGCTGAATTTAAGGGGAGGTTGTTTTGCCTGACAAAATATTAATTATAGTGAAACGCAAGATTAATCCAAGTTAATCAAACTGAAAATTACAAACCAGGCTCTCACTATATAAACAGTTTTCTTAGGTACTGCATTTTAACATCTTAACATTCTTTCTGAACTTCTACAGTGCTGTCTCTTTTGGAGTAGCTATTGACAACATGCAGAACAGAGTGAAGCTCACATATTTTTTAACTGAAAGAATGTAGCCAAAGGTTGCATTTGACCTGTATTTCCCTAAATTAATTGTAGTCATCTTTTAACAGCATGGTTCTGTCCATTCTTCCTTTGATGAAAACCACATAACAACAAAATAAAGCAGGGAACTATTAACAAAGCAATTCATACTTGATCAAACAATTTAAGTCATTCTAAAGTCGCAGTGTAATAAATCATATTCCTGGTCACTGTTTGTGAATTTGGTCATGAACAGAGGTGCTGCCTACAGTTAATGGCACAGAAATTGCCTTTGAGTGGCAAAAATCCATCCAAATGAATCAGGCTATATGCTTTGCCTATACATAATTTGCATTCTTGTTCTGCTGAATGATGAGTCTTGTTTTACCTGAGTTTTAGTATGCTTAATTGTAACCTTCACATAATCCTGAAGATCCTGAATGGTTATGTTTCCAATACTGCATGCCACCACAAAACTGGTCAAATCAGCAGGATTTTCTGCATCCTTTGAAAGATTCAGAGAAAGATAATAAAAGCTTACATAGCAGGTAACATAAAAGCCAGAGTACACAATTTCATTTTTACAGAGTGATAGAGTAAGTAAGTTGTCAGCATTTCTGCACTTTTGATCATGCAGTATAAGAACACTATGTTTATAAAATCAAATTATGGGTTTCCCTCATGGAAGTTTCCCTATTTTCCATATAGTCACAAACATATATAGGCACAATTATTCTGGAGAGGTAGAAGGCTTAAATTCCCCTTTTAATCATTACGCCTGATGCCAAAAAAATTATGATTCAAACAATGCAGCAGATAACAACCCACGATATGATTAGCTCATTTCCCTAAACACGAATGAACTAGCTTTCTTATCTTATTTGTCAACACAATCCTTTTTAGTAGGTGCAAAGTTTTTGAAGCATAAAATATTTTCTGTGTATTGTTGCTAAATAATCCTCCATCTTAGAATGAATGACTAAGAAGTAGTAAACAAATTCAAAACAATGTTATACACTGTAGGAGAGAGTAATATCTATAATGTCTTATTTGATGGGATTTTAAATAAAAGGCTGATGCTGTCAATAAGCAATACCATTTCTAACCTGCAGTGAAAAAGTACCAGGTTCAGAATTTTCTTAAAGATAAGTTTTCCTTGAAAACTGATGTTTTACTAAAATGGAAGTGCTTTGGAAATCCTATATTCTTTTGATGAGCTTCCACTGAAACCTCATAATTACATTCCTGGTTGGCCTTATGGGAAGGCGAGAAGCTTGGTTACTGCCTGTGGCAGATATTAGGTCAAATAATCTATTGCCACTCACTTTACCTCCAAAAACCTGGGCTGCCAAACTCCTAAACCCCCTGATTCCTTCAGTCTAGGGGTTTTGTTAGCCTCACAAGATGTCAGATATCAGCTCAGTACTGGGCTCCTGATACCCACCAGTCGTGAGACACAGAATAGCTTCAGTTATTAAGTGCACACTATCCTGAGAAGAGTATTTTCCTTCTTAAGAACTGTATCCAGGAGTTTTCAAACATAGTATTTCAGATTATACTGGAGCTTTGTAACACAGTTTCCTAAAAACTGAAAAATTGCAAAGAAATGAAAATGCAGTTTTCTGGACAGTTCTTGAGCTTTCAAAAAAGAGAAAACCTCTTGGCTACCACCTAAATTTCAATATTTGTCAATTCTATGGAAGCCTTTGCACAGGTTTTGATGGTTTTTAATGTATTCTATCTCTAGCAGGTAAAAAGTAGAAATTAGTATCAGTTGGTCTCTTTATAATATATTCTTACTTGTCCTTACAAAGGAATAGAAATAAGGTTTACATTAAAGTAGAATACAGATAACTGATTATTTAGCTATAAGGCTGTGCTCAGCTAAATTAGGGGTAAGCTTTCATCTAGTAAAATACATAGAGGTACAAAGTAAAGCAATGCTGAGGCTAGTGTCAATGACATAAACCTGGTCTAGTTTAGGCAATCAAAGCAATTCACGTATTTATCATATTTGTACATTATTTTCATGGCCTCAGAACTCATGAGGATGATCCTTTCAACTAACTTTGCACATGCAAAAAAAAGATGTCTAGAAATGAAGTAGCCATTCCAGTGTTTCTTAACATAGTCAAAGATAGGAAATTGGTATGTCCAGAGCATAACACATCTTACCTATTCTTTCTAAATATCTAGGTTGAATATGGGTTCCCTAAAAATATGTGTCCATTGTAAGAGGCTTTAAAGTATCCTGTCCAGTCTCCAGCTGCTACTGCAGAAGGTCTCACATCTCTTACAGATTTATTGGCACATCTGTCAGCCAGTAAGTAGTACCTTTTACCTTGGGGTGTTGCAAATTGCACCCCTTTTTCTGATGCCTAGTCCTGCAGCAGGATGAGATGTGTCACATCTCAACATTGTTAATTCTTTTCCACCAAGTGGCTTTGAAAGAAATTTACAGACAACAGTTCAGGCACAGATATATACACTGAACACACCTATGTTTGGTGAAATGCATCCGACCCTGAATATCTTACATCAGCTTTTCATATAGACTTACAAGTAATGTAACAATCATATTTTTATGCATGACAAGATAAAACTTACTGTTATTTTCTCAGTTGCAATAAAAAAAACCAAACAACCCTCCAGTGCTTTAAAGCATGCTGTTTCACTGTTATATTGAATGCTTATAAGAAACACAGCCAATAGCATTGGGATTTTTACTTGCAACTGTAATAAATATTTATGAAATACTTTTATACTAATGGATAAAGTTATTGGGTTTGAGATGGCATGTACAATTTTATTATTCTATGTAGGTCAATTTATTTTTAGGCTGTATTTTTAGCCTTTAATTACTTTTAATTTACTTTTTAGACTTACCAAAATGAGGTTTTTACACATTTTTAATAAATTACGTTGAACATGTCAGCCATGAATAGTTTGAAAAACACACCAAAAAAAAGAAGGCATTTAGATGCAAATTTATATGGTTTTTGCTTTCCAGTGATTAAATATCCCTTAGAAAGAAGTTCAAACCATTAAAGGACAAATTCTGACTTTATATGGTTTTATGCCATTATGAGAAGCCTACATCTGTAGTCTTCTGGGTTTTTTAAATTAAATATATCCATCCTGTTTTTATCAACAGTGGTTTAAAATGAATATTGTTTTAAATAGTTAATACTTAGGGGTGTATTTCAGAAGGCAACTGAGGGTCAAGAGTATTTTCTTGCCCAGATTATCTTAAGAATCTGGATACACTGCCAATAAAAACGATAATATAGGGACAATACAATACTAGAGTTCTGCGGATGCACAGGAACCAAAGTTCACTTGAAATACTAATGGGAAAACAAACTCAAGCCTTCTGAGACTCAGTCAACAGTTAACTATGAAACAATGTTTCCTTCTTAATTAACTTTTTTTTTTTCAAAATATGTATTTTTTTGATTGTTTTTCCAAGCTGTGAACTCTTCCTAATTTTTTTCACATCTGCTATGCAGGAACTATTTATAATTAACATGTGTTGGGACCCAAAGGAGAAAAAAAGTGAAATGTACCTGAGTTCCCTTGGCTTTCAGGTACAAGTACTGTTACCCCATATTAAAATACGGTGTGCTTATGAGAGCACATATGTGGAAAGACTAATAGTATGTATAGAAGCATGTTCTTTGGCTGATGACCATCATCTCAGAGTTTCCAACTGAATATAAGTATTCAGGTGGATATTAGGGCCAAACAACTGTTTTAAGAAAAAGAGAAAGAAAGAGCACTTGGCAGTGTTAAATGCCAAATTCCCTTCCGATAGAAAAGAATCTGGCTCCACTGAGCATTAACAACTTATATTAATCCATTTTAACAAAAATTATGCTGTTTAAAAGGCCTTGCCACTTTACTCTGAGTCTAATCAGTTGGGATACAGTTTTCCATAGATTACCCTGAGAAAAAGTTTATTTCACGTGACAGGAATTTGAAATCAATTTGCAGTCAATCAAACTACAGTCAAAAGACTTTAAAGTTGACTTTAATTAAACTTCAGCAATGTGACTACCTCATCATCATGAACATAACACTGTCTCTAGTGCCTACATCTGCTATCACCTTCTCATTCCTGTAACTCATGAAATACTGTGAAATGATTACACTATAAGAAAATTTCAGCAGCTGGCTTTGACTCACCCTAACTGAAATTCACACACAAACACATTAAAGTTTACCTGAAAAAGACCATTTTTATTGAAGAAAGTAAACTGAGCCCTGGATATAACTTCAAACTCATCTTGACTTAAATTCTTCAGTAAACTTGGTGGCAGAACAACAGAAGCAATGGCATTTGTCTGATCTTTGTCAAAATCAATCTGTTAAATAAAAAGAACAGAAGAACATGTTCAAACAAAAATGAAGCCATCCATTGTCCACAAATGGGTTCACATCCTTACACAGATATCTAAACATGCGGCTAGAAGTTACCAAACTAATATGACCTGTACCTATGAAAGAACTGATGCAATAGATAAATAAAGGCCTGGGAGGTCTTCCCATTCTTTCAGCATGAGATCAGCTTTCTACAAAAACGTATTAGATAAAACCAACAAACAGAAAATCTCCTCCACTGCTATAATGATGATCTGGAAGTAATGAGATGGCAATAGTAGCAGTCAATAATTTTCAGTAACCTTCAAGATGCTTCTCCTCATACCAAACAATACTGAGAAAAGAAAAATAAGTTCTGAATCCTTCTTTCTTGAGTTGCATCATTTGATCTCCACATCTTAATTTTCTTATGAGCTTTTCTTGTTTCTCTATTACAGAAAGGAGATCTTACAATAATGATTAGCATCATCTCTCTGTGTTTGTCATGCTGTGTAGCACAAAAAGAAAAGACACCTTCTGACATCAATATAAGCTTAATCTATACTTGCAAAATGTCAGGCAGCTGAAAGCCCTCTATGGTATAGGGATATAACAAGTGACCAGGAAAAGAATGAACTTGCATTTCATCAGCTACCAATAAACAATTCTATAACTGCATTCTCTTCCTTCATGGCATTCCACCTTATCCATCAAAAGGGGGGCAAGCCATCTCACAGTGGCTCTAATAGAAAAACTGATTAAAAATTTTACTGTGATATAAGGAAACTCACAATCCTGAGTTCTCCAGAGGCAACTTGATCACGTATTTATGCTTCTCATGATCAGTCACAGGATTCTTACAGCACCATTAGCTAATAGAAAGTTAAAAGCCATAGGCCAGGTTTATTTAAGTTGCAAATTTTCACAGTTTTACTGTGAATAACAGGCACCCTTGGAAATTAGTAAGAAATGGCTCACAGATATCTCCTGACATGGCTAGAAGCAGTTGAATAAATGATTTAGAAAGGATAATGGTGCCACATTAAACAGAAAGTCTGCGTGTGATGAAGTTGTCCGTTAGATACAGTCTGCAAATAGAATGGAAGAAGCTTCTATAAAGAAGTATGGATATATTACAGGAACAATTTAATAATATGAATCACCAAAAGCTAGCTTAGTCAAAGGTTTGTCAAGAAACATAAAAGCACAGGGGACTGAAATAGAATCTTTCCAAATCGCCATGGACACTTTCTGCTTAATATCTACTATTAAAAAAAAAAAAAATAAAAAAATCTGGAAACATTCTGATATACAGCTAGAAGAGTTTAATACTCCCTGATTAGCCTGGGATAGGTCATCACATCACTGGTGAAAAACCTGGGCTTTCACAAGGGAATCTCTCTCCAGCAGGGATAACAAGTATCTTTCTGACAGACATGGAAAATCTAAATGGTGACCCAGCTGCTGCAGACTTTTCTGTTAGGAAGGATGCTAAGAATTCTCAATCAATCATCTGCTGAAAATGTGAAAGTCTTAAAACAAACTCATGCTCCAATAGGAACATTATAAATAATTTGACGGAGTTTGAATTCCATGATTATTTAGTGCTGTAATAAATGATTCCAGGGCAAGAAAATTCCTGGATGTCCTCAAGCCACAGATGGTAATTCTTATTATACATGCAAATATCCCAAACCTGGCTTCAGAATTTTTCCTTTCCTCTTTCCATAAATACAGGATAAAACCTGGAGGAGAAGCATTCCTTTGATAATAATCAAAGAACAATCAGCTATTTAGCTTCATGAATAACAGAGCTAAACAACAGTAGATTTACAATCATTAAAGATTTCTAATAAAAGTGATTCAAAGAAATTTTACCCAAAATTTATATAAACATAAATATGAGAAAACTTGATTACATTACATCCATTTGTATCTATTCAAATCAGCGTTTGAGTTTTGATCCAAAGTTTATATACATAGCACGTAAAAGAAATGCACTTTATAATGCTACTACTACTTTTTCTGGCACTTTTATTACTGTTTTTGACTTTTACAGTACATAGTACTTTATAAAATGATCAGACATGTTCAGTTTGTACTTTATAAAATGATCAGACATATGTAACGTTTGTTGTCTTACCAATTTGCAGCAGGAATTTTGTTTTGTTCTGTAAGTTTATACTCCAGTGATTAGTCTGTTTTTATAATGGCATAATAGCATGTTTTGTTTTAATTCAGCTTTGGTTCCTCTTTAAATTCCTCTTTATTTCCTCTACCAAGTGATGGCTGATTTTTTACTTTTTCTGTTTAATCCTTTTTGTGTTTTTCTCAAGTAAGGCTCACCGCATTCTAATAGTTAGATTCCCAGGAAACTGAGATTACATTACCTCTGTCATAGACTTCTCATATAACTGCAAGAAAAAGACACTGCACTACATTTAAAAAAGCATTTAGGTGCCGTAAGATGCAAGCAGGCATATAGTAGAATTTTAAAAGTTTCAGCACCTTATTGCTACTGATTTCAAAACAATCTGGAAAATTCCAATGGGTGTTCATGTGCTTCTCAAACGCTATTTCATAGCTTTTAGATGTCTAGGCTTTTATATTTGTGAAAAAAAAGAAAAGAAGAAAAAGTATTTTTGTGATGACAAATATTGTAACTACAGCAGCCTGTCTAGATACTCTAGCACTTGAGACCATTCTGCGTTTTGTGTGATAAGTAGTTTTTTTCTTCATTTTTTCATGTCTAGGCTGGTCAAGCTCCACATGAATGTCTTGAACCACCTCAGACATCGCCAATGGAACAACCTATGTGTGGACAACTGGATCAGCCTTACATCCCTATTAGCAGTAGGTTTTTAAACTCTACTGGAATATTGAAGACCTATTTTATCTGCAGAAATCTACATGTAAATACCTACAGTTAGACATCTCAGTCTAAAGCTGAAATGCATCAATGGAGTTGTCTGTTAGTGTACAATGGATGATACAGCAGACTGTTAGAGACTATTTTCCCTTTTCATTATTAGAACGTAAATAGAACATAAAAAGGATATAGTCTGTCCTGGATCTGTAAGGAAAATACTTTTTATCCATATGGAGCATGTGACTTTATCTGGGTTTCCTGTCACTCAAAGAAATACTACATTAATTCGTTTGGATGATTACAAGAAAGAGGAAATAAAAAGAAGGGGAGAATTGGGAATTGTAAGTGGTTTTATAGAAAGCACGGTAAAGACACCTGAACAACAGGCACATTTCATGTTCCAGTATAACTGCTTGTTCCATACCTGGAAATCAGATGCATTATTCTGTGGACTGACACTGAAAGAACCACCTCTGAATGAAGTAGAGTTTATAGAAGACACTCCAAGTGCAAGGTTTCGTGTTGAAATACTCATGGATGGTCCAGCGAACTGGATCTTTAAAGCCAAGGCATCAATAGTTTTTAGAGCTCTAAAACCAGAAATAAATTTATTATAAAAACTGAAAACAGGAAAAAACTCTATTTACACTCCACATTTAAGATGATCCTTTTACTATTGACTACGTTTCTATCACCCATCTGTGTATTCACAAGGAGACACTCAGGCTGTAGATTTAGGCATCTCTGTTGAAAACAAAAGGTCTGATTAAGAAAAACTGACTGACTACATATCACTGGCCCTGAAATAACTTTCCAACAATACTTAGATCTATCCTGTGTCATGTATCAGAAGAATTCCATCACAACACTTGATCTTCATCTTTGTCATGCACATTCATTTTAGTACAAGAAAAAATATTTGTATATCTAATTTGGAAAAATATTTTTGATCGAAATCACAAAAGTTTCATTTTTGTACTGTAGTTGTTCACCTATAAGTAGAAGGGAGAATCCTTCCAACCTTGCAGGTTGCTCTAAAAACCTTGACTTAAATGCAGAAATACTTACTCTGAAGATGATGCTGCCAGTACACTGTCTGAACTGGTTAGAATATTGGAAAAAATTGTCACCACGGTAGAACCCAGAGATTCATCAATTTCTTCATCGTTCACAATTTTTTTGAGCTTCTGCACAACGTCATTTACTTTGTCTGAGGTTAGCTGCTGCCCTTCACCGGTGAGATTCAGAAGCTGATTGGCTATATCAGCTGCATTTTCTGTAAGTGCGTGGGTAAAATGAAGTAAAAAGAGAAGATAATGTATATCAGTCCTGAAATATTCAGAAATACACATTTTTATCCTCATTGTTGAAAGCTACAGCATGTTCTGTGGTACTTGAAATGAACATAAGACTTTATAATTTTAACAAAATTATAATTTTGTGAAAAACTATATAGAACTTGCTGTCCTCATTGGGGCTGTGTCTTTCTTGCCTTAATTTGATTTGAGTTTGCAAATTAGAGCTATTATTGAAATGGCTGATTGAAAGGAAAAAAAGGGAAGTAAGGAATAAAAAGCGTATTTTCTCTTTTTTTTCTCCTTATGCTATCTTTTTTTTTTTTTTTTCCCCACTGGAAAAAACAGTTTCACTTTGAAATGAAACAAATGCATCCAAAGTTACTATTACTGACAAAGTATTAACTCTTCTAAGCTTGAGGGAGAAAGTCTGACCACATTGCAAGTGTTTCAGTTCCTTCAGAAGGTTGTGCTTATACTGGGCTGGCAAGCACAACACACAAGCGTGTTTCTTGACAAAAATCTTCCTGGTAAGGGAAGTCTGACAGTTTATCCAGTGGCAAAATATCAGAGTAAATCACGTGTTAAACCATAAATTTGATGCCACCTGGATAGAAAACTAATGTAAACACTAAATTTTAAAATATAAAAATATTTGAGATTTATTGGAATTTGCAAGTAAGATTTTGAAAGAAGATCGGGCTTCTTTAGTTTGCAGCTGGATGTGGTTTTTTTAATGTTGCGCTTTATAATATAGCTTTTGCTACCTTTACTGTAGAATTTTCATTTTACATGAAATAATGGTCTCCTATATGTCCTGGGTTCAGCAGTAGCAGTCATTTTTCTCCTTCTTGGTAGCTGGTGCAGTGCTATATTTTGACTTTCATCCTGGGAACAGAGCTGATAACAATGATGTTTTGGTTTGGCCAAGGACTTTGTGAGCCTCATGCTCTGCCAGGGAGGAGGGGAAGCCGGGAGGAAGCAGAGACAGGACACCTGACCCAAACTGACCAAAGAGGTATTCCATACCACAGCACGTCATGCCCAGGAGGTAACTGGAGTTACCTGGAAGGGCTAGCTCACTGGGGGGTTGGAGGAGGTATCGGCCAGTGCTTGGTCAGGCTGGGGGGGACGAGTTATCGGTTGGCTGGTGCTGAGGTGTTGTATTCTCTTCCCTTGTTATTTCCTTTATCATTATTATTATTGGTGGTAGCAGCAGTGATTTGTGTTATACCTTAGTTACTAAACTGTTCTTATCTCAACCCGTGGGAGTTGCATTCTTTCTGATTCTCCTCTCCATCCCTCCAGGAGTAGGGGGAGGGCAAGAAGGGGGGGGGGAGAGTGAACAAGCTGTCTGGCTGGGGTTAAACCACGACACTATAGTCTGACTGCAAGTACTCAAACAAGTTAGGCAGCCAGGCTCCCTAGGACCCCTCTATCAGTGAGGGTGCTTCTTCAAGAAAACAAATTAGAACAGGAACTTAGTGTAGGTGCTCTGAATTCTTTAGGCGAGTTCCATTCTCCTCACTAGCTCTGGCACTAAAAATGGGGGCCATAAAATTGTTATCCATTGTTTTATTATTCCTTTAAGGCTAGAATGACACCAAGGCGTATTTTGCAAAGTGAGAAAAAATCTGAAAAGTTCTGATTGTAAACCCAGTGAAGAGAGTGGGAGTCTTTCCACTGGCACCTACAGGCACTGGCAACATTTAAAATTTATCTGAATCTGAATATTAAGCTACCAACTGCTTCAATTCTTGCTGAATTACCTTCAGAGTCTGATTTATTTCATTAATTGGTACCCAGAGCTTTTCATGGATGGGCTGAATTCAACTTGGTGTACTTCCCCAGAATTTAAATATTTTACATTTGCACTGACTTTTTAGAAAGATTTTAAGCAACGCAACATAAAGGAATATATTCTTCCTTAATGTAACTTCATTACAGCAAGCAGTAACCAAGGTCTACAAAACTATTCCTTTAGGCAAAGAACATTATCAATATACACACCTGTGCAATTTCTAAGATCAGGCTGGCCCCAGTATGAGGTATAATTCTGCAGACCCAAATAGCTAGAGGAAAAATGACAAAATTCACATGAAATACAATAGTATGCGTTATATACATTTTTCATAATTCTTCTATAGGTGTCACAGTGGTCAACTCTTCTCAATTCACAACTGTCCTAGCAACACGGCCCCTAAGTAAAATTAAATATATATGCTTGCCAATGCAAATATGTGAACAATTAAGTGACAGTGCTGAGATAAACCCTTGTTCTTTTGGACAAATTCCCAGCTGATGCTATACTGATTTGATAAACTGCATTAGTAGAAATCCTGGCCTTGCATTTCAGGAAAGACCGAAATGTTGACAAAATCTACTGTGCCCTTATTATGACTTCATCAGATGCTGTTTCCATAATTTCCATCTGATACAAATGGCTGTGATCAAGCCAATAGCAAGCTGCGAGAAGAACAAGGACAGGAGCTATGTGGAGATATAAATTTATGCCACCCATGAAAACTGGGGCAAGTCACCGTCAGATCCAGGTCCCAGGTGAGGGTCACATTATAAACAGTTTTTTTAAAATGCTTTTTTAAAAAAAGCCTTACCATAGCAAAATACCCAGATATGGCTCTGAAATTAACCACGCTTTTTCCTCAGTTTTCTTTAAACACAGTCATCATAGCAAGGCAAAGGCAGAATGGAGAATAAGAAAAATGTATCCTTTCATTCGGCACATGACAGAATAAAGTTATTCCTCTATTATAACAGCACACTAGCTGGTAACCTTCCACTGTGGGAAGTACAGGATTAGAAGAAGGCCTTAGAAGAGCTTCCTCTTCTCTCAAAACACATCCCACCTGTACTCCACATTAGCAAAACCTAGTGGATGCAGAGGCAAGGAAAGCATAGCACAGTGCAGAACACATACTTTTTTCTTCTCATGAGAAGTGCTGTACATGGACAATCAAAGGTATTGTGCAGACTACACATGAACAATAAAGATAAGCAATATGGGCAGCAAAGGCCAGAAGCCTTAATTTTTAATGATTCTGAGGTTCTGACATAAAAACAATTTGACTTCTGCACTACTCACTCTACAACAAAAGTTGGTCAATCAGAATCCAGCAGTTCTTGTATAAGATTAAGAGGCTGAGGAAGTGAGTTAGTTACATATAATGCTGGTTGCTTTCCTGTTTGGCACAGATGCTCAAAGCTGATTCATATTCATGTTGCCATATTGTTTTCAAAAAGTAAAAGATCTGGTCTTCTCAGAACATGTTCCAGATGTAATGCGGACAGACAATACTACTGTATTACATGTAATGGTGATCATCCTAAATACTGAAGAAATTAAATAATACATCATAGCCATGTTCAAGGCACTGAAAGGAGATCAAAGCCATATTGTTTTGGTAATATATCAAAGGAAGTAATAATACTACCATTTTACAAATGTGAAATAGCGATACAGTATCTAAATCCTTATTACGTGCTCAGAAAGAAAGCCAACAGTAGGGAAAATTTATGCTAAACCATGTGTTTATAAAAACACAAGTTTAAATCTTTAAGCATAAGATTATCCCCAACTTCAATCGTGACTAACTACTGGCAAAATGCTTGTTTCACAGAATTTCTTGTACTTTCTCTTAATGACATGAGAGGATCTGAATTAAACTAATTACACCACTCATCATCAAATTTTGTTGAAATTTCTTATACAAGTCAGATAGTAGTAGTTCAGAGGTAGCAAATACGAATCTTTGGTTTCAGTAACATAAACATCAAGGCTAGAAGAGAGCAGTTTAATTCTGTATAAAGGTGCTATTTTTATAGTCACTTTGAACATGTATTACTTCTGGGCCTGAATTGCCCTACAGAAGTAGTAGATGAGCCTTTTTTTTTTCTTATCAGTGAAGTACATACTCTTACTGTACACACATAATCTCTCACAGCATAGAAATCATCTTCCTGAAATACAATACCAGCCAGCGACAGCCATTATGCAGGATGCAGTTTAACTATATAACCAGAAAGTTGCATTTGAAGCTCTCAGCTTCTTAGATATTTGAAAACCTACCAGGTTCTTGATGCAGTCTGAACAGAGCTCCCATGGCATAATGTGAAGTTGGTAACAGTTGGTCTGGTATCTGGCCAAAAGTAGTTTGGAGGGTTTTCTTCTGCTAAACATTTTTCTGTAACAATAAAAGTGTATCAGTGTTAATGGTAAATTTCTTCATCTAATCATCTTCCACTTCTTCCTCATCTTATCACCCAGTCTACAGCGCAAAGCTGTCTTTACATTAAATACTTGGTTGCTGTCTACAGAGTAGTGGCAATGGAGGGGGCCACAACAGGGGACAATATATAGTGCTGGTTCAATCCTTGAGACACAGGATTGAACATGCATGCTGCGCATTCCACATGCATCCACCAGCCCCCACCTCCTCCCTCTCAAAGGAAGGGCAATCTCTGCAAGAAGCTGAATGGCAAAAGATGAGAGCTACAAGGAAATTGATTAAGGACAGCAACTGGCAGGAGCACAAACAATGGGGTGGAGGAGTGGGCATGAGGGGCCTTGGAGGTCCAAAATGTCTCATTAAAGCTCTGGCTGTAAATCACACTTCTTACAAAAGGTGCTGTCAGGAACTGTCCCAACCTCCTTGAACCAGACAGCAAAACACTGACTAAAGCAATCTGGACAACTGTGTTTGTGTTAAAAGAGGTATCTTGAGCACAGCTCTCTGAGATTAGTGGAACAATGAGGCTTACAGGAAAAATTTAGAATTTGAAACAGCCATACCGCTTGGCAACGTGAGATTAGTATAGCACAGAAAATGCTTACTTATGGAGAAGCAAACAAAATCTGTTGTAACAAAGCCAAAAACTACCTACCCACTGGATCAACATCCACAGTATGAATCTTATATCCTCCTTCCATGGTCCCATTATTACTTATGAGCTTCTGTCGGATGTCTTCCTCTTCTAAATTGATGTTGTTGGTAGAATTATAAACCAGAAGAGCCAAAACCCCAAAACTGCAAGGAAAATTATAAGTGTTTTAGTCAGAACAGCAGAGGCCAAATGTGTGGAAATAAAAATATCTGAGAAATTCTGGTTTTCCTAGTATGGAACAATTATCACCAAGACAGTGTTGCTCATTATCTGTAAATTGCTTTTTTTTTGTATATATAAGGCCATGAAAAAAAGTACATTTAGGAAATTTCATCCTCGAGTTACCATTAAAGAAGCACCTTATCAAAGGAGCTAAGAAATGTTCTCAGAAGATTTAGATTCTTTTAAAAGATAAAAGCATAAAGCTGTGAGTTCTAAATGGGCCTTAATTAAATTTAAAAATCTGGTTGCTGATGGCTGAGGACCTTAAAAGCTGATTCATCCCACCTTACAAAACTTGGGAAAAGTCATCCAAGAGGGTCTGTCTCTTAACTGACTGCAGAAGACTGGAAGATTAACAAAGAACAGATGTCTACATTTTGATGTACTGAAAAACACCCCAACACAATTCTGAAACTTTTAGTCCTAATTAGGGAAGTCTAGTTACTCAGATGAGTAATTCAAGTTTGAGCAGCAGTAGCTGTTTTGTACTGTAGCCCACTGCTACTTTCTTGGGCATAAGAAGTAGTTAAAAGTGCCCAAGTCTCTTTCCTGTGAGAGAAATAAAACAGTCCCCACCCTTGTCCAAAAACATAGCTTTTCTGGAAGGGAAATAATGAACAGAAAAAAGTTCTCACAGGACACAGGAAAGAAGCTCAGAGTAGAAAGCTCCTAAAAAATTACCTCCTGGTACACAGAAAACACATGTTGGAGAAGAGAATGTCGGTACCCAAGAGCATTGCTTGGCTCTGGCTAGTAGAAGGTGACGCCACTGAAGCATGGAACATTGGCTCTTCATGTTAGCCAAAATGCAGAGAAAAGGAAAAAGCAAGCCTCCTTTGGGTTGTCTTCATCATAGCCTTGCCCTTGGATACCCAGCAGTCTGAATGAAGACAGACCTTTGCAGTGTGTGAGGAGTTCCTGGCAGCCTAGGAAGTGGCAGCACTGGCAGCACTCATAGAGTGAGCAGGGCACACATCAAACAGAGCTGCTTTCACTGGCAGCACCCAGTGCAAGAAAGCAGCTGTGAGCTAAAGGATCTTCAAGTCTACTTGAAGACTAGAAGAAAAATCCTGGGTGTTGTATGTAGGAGGGCTGGTACGGTTTTCAGTCACCCCTTCCTAGACAGACCAGGGCTTCATTTCCAAAAATCTTTCAGAAGGATATCCCCATGATAAGAGCTCAGAGTTGCACTTTCCAGAGGCACCTAGTCTGTTACAGTATAAAACTACAGCTTACTGCACAGATGTTGCTCTTAGATGGCAGATTGAACTCTCTTTCTCTCAGACATAATTCTAAAAACAGAATACCTCCAATACTTTTGAAGCGCTCTCGTTAGTGTAATGACATTAAAAGAGCTGGCATTAGAGCAACCTCTCAGTCTAGGAAAAAAACTACAAATGAAAAGCAAAGCCCAAACCTCATAAGGAAACCCTGAATGTTAACTAAATACTCCACACATTTTACTGTTGCAGATGTAAAGTAAATAAAATATACACAGTCCTTGGTTGGAGCCTTTTTTTTTTTTTTTTTCTAGGTTTGGGTTTGTTGTTTTTTTGTGGGTTTTTTTTTTTTTTTGGTTGTTGTTTATTGCACACCAGTACACTTTCCTATTTTCTTGCCATATCCACTGTTTTACTGGTAACATTTTGCTGGAGAAGTGAAAAAGCGACAACCTGCTGGCGTGGCTGGTTGCTTCCCAGTGGATGTATTTTAGCAGAGAAATTACAGGTATCCCTGGCTAGGCCACTCCTACCCTGCTTCCAGAGATAGTGAGTTCCTCCTAACACTCTTTTGGCCTCTGGGGAGTGTTCAGTATATGGCAGTAGGCTCAGTAGGATGGATATACACCCTTGCAGGCTTTTGTTATATACCTCGCTTATATTATGTGGCACAAGTTTATTACGGCATTTATTTTTAGCAGAAGCATGGAAATTGCCTATGGGATTGCCAGTTCCTTCAGCCCTCCAGCACTTCAGCCCCAGTCTCCTGGCACTTAACCATCTTTCCTAAAAGATTCTGGCTTCACTCATCTATTCCCTTTACTTCAGAAGAGGAAAACTTAATGTACTGATGCCACTCCCTACCTCAGCACTTTGGCTGCAAAACAAAAGTCATCAGTCACTGCTACTGCTATGCTGCCTATTGCAGGATTCCCAGCTCACCAAAATGATTATTTAGTACTGTACCGTAACTGTGCAGAGGGATAACAGCAACAAAACAGAATGGATAATGATAGATGAAGTAGAACCGGTTACAGTTATCTTGAACAATTATAGAGAAGGGTATTGATTATGAAGCACTGATAAAAATAATCTTTAAACCACTTTGATATTTGTGTTCTGAGAAACTCTGAGAGCACAAGTCATGTATACTCTGTAATAAGAGCCTCTTCCATATTATGATGAAAGCAGTTTCTATAAACTTTTCAGAATAACTCATGCTAGCTTCCCAAAGTAAGTAAGTACCTTGTAACTTGACAACTGGCGCAATATGAAGCTGAGCGCTACGTTCCACTTTTGTCACACTCAGATCCCAGGAAGAAAACATTTTAATGGTGAAGACCAAAAATTCTTGCTTTGGGAAACAGTAGGCCTACATGCAAATAAATGGCAACACTGCTACACTTTGACGGTTATCACTGGCTTTAACACACACAACCTTACATCTTTTTTTGTGTGCCATATAAAAGAAGAGAGATTCTCAATGCAGTAACCAGATACAAGTTGTGCATCACCAACAGCAACCTGTACTGCTAGTACTACTGCAGTCAGTATAAAAAACTGGACTGTGGTGTAGGTAAACACCATGGGGATAAGTATTTGTGCTTCTCTTCTCTTTCACTGAGCAAGGAAACAGGGGAAGACTGGTGTCTATCCCACTTTTTCCTGGTCTGTTGAGCTAAGCTGGCTCACAGAGAGGAGTTTATAGAGCTGCATCCTCATCAAAAACACAGAAGGAGGTGGTGGGAGCCTATGCTGCCATGGCACGTACCACAAAGCCGGCTTTCTTCTCCGGCAGCGTGACTCAGAGCTATTCCAGGACTGTGTGCCTACACACAGGCAGTGGTCTCACTGCTACGCAATGCAAGAAGCCTGAAGGAAGGATTAACAAACCATGTGAACCGTGCAGCACAGACTCCCTCATACCTGAAGATATGTGTTTGATAACTAGCAATGCATATTTCCCCACGCATTTCAGTTGTACTAAACAGGCTGGACTAATACTGAATTATTGTGGTTGCCAAACTGTTTAACAAATCACTATTTATTTCCTTTGTAGTTAATGTTACTTGATTTAAATAATATAAAGAATCATTTTAAAAGCACCTAAGTACTCAGGGAGTCTATACTTCCATGAAAAGTCACTGGGAATTTCATTCCTAAGTACCTTGGCATATTCAAAAAAGTTTCAAGATGTCAGAATCATATTCTTTACCAATGTTGCAGTTATGCTGGCTTTGAAGAAGCAGAGATGGGTAGCTGTAACTCAAAACTGTCAGCACAGGTAGGCCATCTAGTCACCTGTGAGCACTACTAACTTCTTCCCATTAAATGGACAAAGAGCGAGCTGATTATTGCTTAAGCCAATCATGAAGATTTACTATAAACAACAGACAAAATATTAGAAAACACACAGAATGAGACAGAATGAAATGTGAAAATAGAGGGAAATTAAAAGTATTCCACAATAGCATCTAAGTTGTGGATCAACTTTTACTTGAGTTGATTTTGACTGTGATACCATTAAAATGATCAGAATAGAGAGAAAAAAAAAAAAAGACTGGCCATAAAAAACACATTCAAAATTATGACAGGGATGAAGCTGTTCCTTTCTCAGCAGAAGGTTTTATTACAGAAAAAATAAAAAAAATCACAGACATGAGGACACAAAACCAAAATCTGCAGCTTCTTTTTAGACTACTAAAAATAAAAGAATTCAAAGCCTTTCTCTTAAGTCAGGGGCACTGTATCCGAATAGAGCTGTAAGCAGCAGGGTCATACCTCTATGCCTGTCCTTTTGACTTTGGGCCTTACTCCTCCTTACAGATCTGGTGTGGGAATAAAAAAAACTAAGGCTTTTAAACAGAAACCACTTATAGTACATGATGATTTGGTATGAAGACTGTTAGTAGAGAATGTAGCAGAAGGGGCTGGAATCCTTCACATTTCAACATCTTGTTTTCACTGAAATGTTTTTGGTTGTGCTTGAACTATGTTCCAAAGATACAAAGAAAAACCCCATTCCCTAACACAGTACTTCCCTAAAAATGGCATCTAACAATGTCAGCCCTACACTAAAGCCAGTTAAAAGTCACTGGAAAGACAATGAAAGTCACTGGAAGTTGGAAGAAAAGGGGGTAGCTTCAGCAGAACACTAAGAAGCGATCATCCCTCAGTCATTTGGGAGGAATTCCCAGATTTCTCCATCTGTAATGAAGGCTTTATTTATAGGTCATGGACACAAGATGCCACTGTGGAGAAACCTGTGGATTTATGCTTGGCTCTTTGTTGCTCAGTTTTTCAAGCAGAAATGTTACACATAATGTACACATTATGTGGCATGTTAAAATGCTGCTCAGCACTGGTCAAGGCTGTTCTTTTCTGACTTCAGTAACACTGAAGTTGAATTCGCAGGGAGCAGAGGTGTGCCAGGTCCATGTTGTTCCTAAAACCTCACCAGCAGAAACCAGGAAAATTTTAAAAATAGAAATAGGCATCACAGATGTGTTCGTTTATAACAATAAAGTGACTATTATTTCATAAAAAATAATCTTAAGTAACCTACAAAGAATGCAAAAGGCAGATACTTTACTTGGTAAAGATACATAGGACTATAAAAGTAAAATTATGCTGCTCTGATGTTGCTAGCTCCTGTCTAAAACTATTACGCAATTTAATTAGCTTAAGTTTTATCCAAGTGCATTAAAATTTCCTTTAAGCAACACAAGACCCAAGAACACAGCATGCAGGAGCTTCAGTCTGCCTCACTGACACTGGTGGCACAACTCCCATGGACCTCAAAAAAGGGCTAGGCATGCCTATGGGCAGCTCTGATTTCCTGCTTTCTTCTCTATTCTCATTCCTAAGAGAAGGGATTTCTGTTTAAATTTAGTGGTCTTTACACAAATGGTCACCACTGTGGTTTTTAATTTGGATGAGTTGCTTAGCAGTACTAACATTAATGTTTTCCACAGTAGAAGAAATTGGACACGGGAAATAGGCCAAAATTATGACAACCAAGTAGTGGATGTTGGAGCAAGCATAATCTTCTTTATATATTAAGCAGAGAAAAGGTTCTAAATTAATTGGGACCTGAATTCTCAAGATTACTAGCAAAATTAAAGAAGAAATAAGAGGCAGTGGAGTGGAGTTGTTTTATAAAGACCAATTCTGGAGGCAGCCCTATAGAGCCATTTGACAAGACCTAGGATCAGTAGGACCCTTCTGAGAAAAAGCAGCAACAGGAGTCACACAAGATTCTGAAAAAGCTTCAGAGTCATAAAAGGCAAAGAATTAATGAAAGAAACAAACACATTTATCATTTATCTACATCAAATTCACAATTATTTGTTCAAAATAATGGGGTACCATTCTGAAACTTAATTTTGAACAGCTGCCCTCTCATTAAGAGATGGCAACAGTATGACCAGAGTCAAAAAATAAACACAGACATGAAGTCAAGTAAAACTGTGATAACATGCTATTAAGGTAGTTAATAATCTACTGAAGTATTAGCTTGATATATTGCTCTCATACAGATATCTCACAGTATTAAAGGTGCTGATAATAATATGCATTTTGGACTTGGCACTCTATCTCTCATCACCATGTACATAAACTCGTAACAATCACAGTGTACTTTGGATTTCTGCAGCTCATAGAACACAACAATGAAAGATTAAGAATCCAGTTCCATAGTTTTGTTTTGTTTTGCTCTTCTCTAGAATACAGTACAGTTTAAAATATTTATTTGGAAAACACCTATTTTTAACATGCCAAAAAAAAGTCAGCTTCCTACCTCCTACTTCCAGCTTCTATTTCTTCTTTACATTATGCTAACAATTCTTGCTCTTTCACTTGCAAGAAGACTAAGTGGAGAGAGCGACAGCAGAAGTGCCTTGATAAGGTAGCAGTGTGGTAAATAAGGTTGAAGCAAAGAAAAATGCATAGGAAGTATTGGGAAAGTTCTGGGGGGGGGGGGGTTGTATTTGTTTTGTTTGTAGTTTTGTTTTGGTTTTTAACTGCTGTATAAAATACTAATCTAAAAGGTAAGGAAAAAAGATGCAATCTGAATAGTAAGAATATGACTTGATCTAAAGAGAGAGAAAACTTCTGAAAGAGCAATTTGAAGAATTATAATAGTGCCTTAGAAATGAAAAAGGTTATGATCCTGGGGGAAATTCAGAAAAGAGAGATAAGGTTTTGTGAGTTACAGTAGGATTATTACATTCACTTCTGTAAAGGTAGTTAAGGCCATGATACTTATGGGTTAGGTCTTTAAACTGTGGAGTGGAATCCTGTTCAGGTGAACATAAAGGGAATAAGAAGTAGTTAAAGCTAAGAGAGGTAGTGGAATGGCTCGAACTACAACAGACTCATTCTTGCCTATCCAAAATGGAGAAACAAGAAAGCTGGAGAGGGACTTTTTACAAGGGCATGTGGGGATAGAACAAGGGGAAATGGTTTTAAACTGAAAAAGAATATATTTAGAAGATATTAGGAAAAAAATCTTCATTATGAGGCGCTGGCACAGGTTGCCCAGAGAAGTTGTGGCTGCCCCATCCCTGGAAGTGTTCAGTGCTAGGTTGGATGGGGCTTTGAGAAACCTGGTCTGCGGGAAGATGTCCCTCCCCTGTCATGGGGGTTGGAACTAGATGGACTTAAGGTCTTTTCCAACCCAAACCATTCTATAATTCCATGAAATAAGAAAATCTTCAGACAACTATTCACTGAAATAATTTATATGAATGTTTAATTACAGAACCTGCACGAAATCCTGCTGTAAGTAAGTTATATACAAGATCTCAGCCTTAACATTTCAGTGGATCACCTGAGTAGTGAGAAAGTAACATTACTTCCATCAGGGATTAAAAATTTCCAACCTTTAACCTGTTAATTTTTTAAACCCCCAAATGTTACTCTGGTATCCTGTAGGATTTCCTTAGAATCCTACCCAGGACAAAACCAAGAAAGTGGAAAACCTAACAAAGTATCTTGAAAACAATGATTGGATAATAGTTAAAAAAACCCAGTTTGTTTTCTGGATCTTCAGAAATTCAATAGATTTCTTCCTTGCAAAATCTAGAAATAGATTCAAGAACCTAAAATAACTGGAAACCTGGTGACTCAACCCAGGAACACTGAAGACTACTGGTAAGCTGATCCTTATTTTTTTTTTTCATAAGGGAAGCAATATATAATGATAGACATATACTTAGAAGACCTGAAGCTGGGAGAATACCAGCTTTTCTCAAACATTTCTCCTGTAAGAGGTAAATGATGCATGAAAATACATGTCAGACATGAAAAATACATGAGAAAACAGCAAAAAATCCAGTGTATATATATTTGTAAATATGCACATGTTCTTATACAATGCATAAAAGGTTTAATTTTTTAGTCATGTATCATGCAGCTCAGTTGCTAGGTTGGGCAGAATTTTGACTTCTCTTTTAATACTTTTCTAAGTAAACATGCCCAGCATAACAAGCCTGGTTATTTGAAGAACAGTAATATTTTGCATGACGTGATCAGCATTTATACTAAATTTTTCAGAACTGTAAGAAAATACCAGTTGGTCTTGACACAAAGTGAACGAGCCCCTGAGAAGTTTTTCATTAGACCTCCCCTGAAAAGCCTTATGACATACTACAAATGTGTAATTACATTGCTTCTGAAATTACATATGATAAGCAAAGTAAATAGGAATGAGGGTACTTCCTCATAACTATCTAGAAGTAATTTAGTGCTGTATTCACTGTCTGTCACAAAGGGAGGGAAAGGGAATTACCAGAATTACTAGAATAATTTCTCCCCCTTCATCTCTTTTCTTTTTTTCTTTTTTTTTTTTTTTTTTTTTAAATAGACCAGGAATAAGAAACAAAATCCAGAAGACAGGACTGTGGGAAGGTGAGACAAGAAGAAATCAGGTATGCAGTCTAGGGGAATACATGCTGACAGGCTGAGCTGCTAGCCTCATAAAAGATGCAGGAATAAAGATGGGGGAAGTTTTATATTCCTCAGCAGTCTTGGATTGTTGGTAAGACCTGAGGCATGGTCTCCACTTAAAAGGTTCTGCTGGCATAACCATATCAATTAGAAGTGGGAAAAAAAGTCCAAGCCACATCACTACACCTTAATGCAAATGTAGGTCAAGCAGCAAAACAGCCCATTTAGAGACTGGGTTTACACTATACCAGCTAAATGGTTTTGCCAATAAAATCTGCCTTTCTGCTGTGGGTGTGTGGGAAGGAGATAGTAACTTTTACAAATCTTTTTGCGTGTAGCTAAACTCTAGAAAACTGGAAGCGTCAGTAGCTACTCCCTGCTGGTAAATTGGGAATACTTGGCTACCTCTGAAATGAAAAAGCCCAGCTGTTACTATGGCAGTTTTCGAGAGTCAGAAGTCCTTTCCCGTGAGATTTTTGCCTACTACTGCAAACAGATACATCCCATACCCACTTGTTGCCCCTTCCTCACAAGACTAATAATTCTGTTTTGGTTTCCTTTCCTTACTTTGGTTCCAAGATTCACTCCCTCCCCACATATCTCTCAGAAATCAGACTGCTGCTTTCAAAGAAATCCCCCAAGGCCCAATTTTCAGGGGGTGTGACCCATCTGACTTTCTTTGGCTGCCTTTGAGGCTGTCCCAACTCAAGTGCCTCTGGGCCCAGCAAAAGTCAGGAAATGAGAGCATATGGTAAATAGTTTAACTCACACTTGTTTGACTTTCAATTGGAGCATGATTTTTCAGTGTTTTGCATCTAGTAAGATGTCCGTTAACTCAAAAGACTCTGGTTCAAGAGAAAAAATGCAGTGACGGTGGATAGATAGCAGTGCACCAACGCTTGTTGCTAAAGCAAGCTGGGTGTGCCGTACCCCATATATATGATATGTCTATTCGGTTTTGTGACAGGTGAAACCTGAGCCCTGAAAAGGTGATCTGTTAAGGTTTAAAGCTCAGTAGGTTCAAACCAAAACAAACACGATAACCAGTATTAGGTTTTTGAACACATCCAGAGCACACGGCTCATCAGCAGGCATACATATACACACTGGCAGCATATGCCAAATAATAGACAATGAATCCAGCAACAGACAACAAACCCCGTTGTAAAGCCACTTGTATAGCAGCCGTTGCCTCTATCAAGAAAATGTCTTTAAAAATGTTACCTTTTAATACTTCTTTTTTCCCTTGTTCCCTCTTTTATGGAGCCAGGGTGGATGCTATGAAATAAATGAATATTAATTAGGGTGGGCTAGTTCTCAAAAGGAACATAGCATAAACTTCTTTCCCCTATCATTTACCTGATATTGACCACATACACAGTGTAATTCCAGTTCTGGAAAGTACGGTTTAGCTGAAAAACAGAAATACATTGATCAGGTAAATAATGAGATGTCCATAGGACACTGTTGATTAAGAGAGAGTTAGAAATTCACCCTTCTCCCCCCTGAGAAATCCCCTTCATTTTTTCAAAGAAAAGAGAACACTCTCCCATTTCAGTGAGGTGATTGTTGTATTAGATGCATAACTGGCAGTGAGAGATGTGGGCTTTTTTACTGACAGAAGGAAATCTTCTTAAGGTCCCAACATGCTGAATGTGCATGGGATGCTGAACTTTTCCTTTTTTCCCGTTCTTTCTCATCTTAAATTCCCAGAAACAGCCTTTTAATAATCTTTTTTTTCAGATCTTTGTACTATATTTTCTGAGTGGGCAATGGGTCCTCAGTTTTCCCACTGGGAGAAACTTCTGTATACTCTGGTAGGGCCAAGTGACACCTTTACAGATTTTCTGGCTCAGGCACCTATGTACTTTTGCTTGGTTACTGCTGTCAAGAGACTTGCACCTGGCTGTATTTCTGGCTTGTAGACGACTATTGGTTTCTTTAGCTTCTGAAAGCTGAAAGTCTATAGCTTTATTAAAAGAAACATAAAGAATAATTGCCATATATTATATCATATTTTCATGTTAAGTAGTTGGTATAAAGACTACTTACAGACTGAGTGCCATTATGTGAACTGTCGAAAAGGACAGAGAATAACTGTACTCAGACAGAAGGCACTTTCAGAGGCAAGAACTTCAAAAATCCTCCACCCAGAGAGCCCAGAAAGAAGCTTGTTTGATAAATGGGCTGAAAAAACAGGGCTCCAACAGAAACCCCAACAACTGAAGTAGAGAATATTAGTGTAAATTGCAAAATTATATTGCCTCACACAAATGAACATTGTCTTTTTTTATTATTTCTATTACTATAACTTCAAAACCATGTTAGTATTTTTTGGAGAAAAATTTTGCTCTCTATAATGATGTTGGAACTTAAACATCTACCTCTTTCAGTGGGCAATTCTGATCTCTCCATGCTTTCCAAAAGTTCAACTACCATCTACATTTCTTAAGAAGATGGCTAGTATAATGGAGACATTTCAAAATTTTATCTATAATGCTTAATAGCCCTAGTTAGACCTGAATTCATTACCATGTAAATCAATAATAGAAAGATTTTCAGAGAACACAAATTAAGAATTTAGTTAGTAGCCTCCCCCCCCCTTTATTTTTTTTCTGATTGGTAACATCAACGGGGCAGATTCATATATGTAATCACAGAGGAAAAAAAACGTAACTTACCCATTCTGCAACCACATCATGTACTTTCAACGTAGCATCAGAGTTGGAACTAAAGACAACTATAGATATCCTGTAGAATAGCCCACCTGTTAATTAGAAAATCATTATAATGTTAGAAACTGAGCAAATTTCCCTTTTTAATAATGAGACTTTAGTTCCATGATGATTATAAAGATTGGGCTGAAACCAACATACAAGGACACCTCAAACTCCAGCTGGCATTATAAAATTTTGGAGTGAATAAGCCCTGTGGGCTTGGGCTCATTCCCATTAGACCTGTCGAATTAGACAGGAATTTCCCCCTCCCCCCCCCCCATATTTTTAGAGACACGAGTGATATGAAAACTCACAAATGCATGTATAAATAGTATTTTGCATATGCCTTTAATATGGTATGCAAAAGATGATGAGAGCGTAATGAATTTAAGAAATTATCATAATTACGGTAGTCTGCAACACGATAAATTTTGCTCCCAGTCGTATTGTTATAATCCAGAATTCAACCACTGCAGATTACGCTTAAAGAGAGCAGATAAGGCTCATCAATTGAAAATCACAAGACACCTGACAGCGTAATTAGGTGGGAGAAGGAATACCCCATTCTTGTTTTCACAGTGCAGTCGTTGCTCTCAGGCCTAGTGATGGCCAGATGGTAGAAGAACTCACATTAGCTTTAGAAAACTGGCAACTGAACAAATCATCTTTCAGTCACAAAATGTGTAATACTTGGCTTGGGGCAATTTCATATTCAGTAAAATGGTTTTGAAATGGCACAGGGTAAATATAAATTCCCTTTAAGCTCAGGAGTTGGTAAGCAGCATTGGAAGATTACACGTCTAATAAGTAACATCAAATCATGCTATATTCTCTGTTAAAAGCTTATACTTTTCATAAGTCAAATTAAGTCCTTGAAAGTAGAAAATTGGACTTTGGGCAAGTTGAAAACACTTGCAAGATTTGGATCTCATTTATATGCATATATCTCTGTATATACATATATTCAATTTTATATGTATAATGTAACTTTCATATGTGCTATACCAATACACACATACAGAAAGTGTGCATTATATATTTCATATATAGTCATATATATAATTATAAACTTATTTATATAATCATGTATATGGAAAAATCGCCTTAATATAGGAATATGCAAAGTATGTCTAAAATCAGATATAGTAACTATAAACTAGTCAACATCCTCAAGATCTTCACCAGATGGTTACCCAAAGCATGTTTTAATGAGGTGAAGAAAGAACAAGAAAAAGAACTAATCTACATTTTGAAAAACTCTCAGGAGACTGCAGTGGCAGATAGTGAAAAATCAAAATGATTTCTCACTCTCCAAATTAAACAGTGGAAATCCCATCCCAAAATAGTGAATGAAAAAAATATTTTTATGGGCAGAAAATTGATGAAAAGTAGCCAAAGATAATTTGAAAAAAGAACCTGGAAAAACAATTTTCCCACACCCACCATTAACTTCAGAATTACAATGATCAATGAAATTCCAGGTTTGGTTTGTTGTTTGTTTTTTGTTCTGTTAGGCAAACTAAAGATGTTTTTTGAAAGTTGGATCCTTAAAAATACATGAATACTGTTAGCTAAAAACAATCATACAATCTCAATAAAATGGCATAAAAATATTAAATATATGGCAACCTAATATACTATCCTCACAGTCTCATGACAGCTGTTTTAGAGATGCATACAAAAATTAGAAATCAAATGTTAATGGCATTTACTATCACTAAGATGTTACAAATTCCCTTCTACTGTAATTAAACTACTGTTGCAAAATCATTTCATATGCTAAATGCATCTATACCTAAAGGATGAAAGCCAGCTACTTCTACCAACTGAATATCTAACAGATAAAATAATCAGGATTTTTTCTACAGCTAACTTAATGGCATGACATACTGTAGTTGACCTCAGGTTGACACAGGCAGCCCAACTCAGTGATGGAGTAACACAAACAAGGCAAAAAGACTGCAGGAGAGCTAGTAAGTTGATTCAGTGGTGGATAAGGAGTGGTATTTTGGCTTGTCCCAGAGGGTATATTGTCCAGGGAATGAACATGTGCTGAAACTGGTGACTGATGGTACATTACAGAAGAAACTGGCATTTGGGATGGCATGAAAGAGTGATGGATTGCTGATGCAGGTGTCATCAGAGTGCCCTGAAAGATAGTCTCTTTTTGCTGAATAGCAACTCCACTGTATGAAGACGGCAAAGGTATTGCATCATTCATTACTGCAGATCTTGATGCCTCCAAAATAGAAGAGAGATTTGCAAAACGTCCATAATCAGCATTTTCAAAATCCAAGACATGAGTACTAAAAGTATTCAGAGAAGGCGTTCCTTCTCTGGGCTTGCCGAAGGATCCATACACCTCCCCTTCTGAATCCCATTCAGAAAGCTTCAATCTATTTGTTGATGTCAGAACAGAATTCCTTATGTCTTCATTATCACCAATGATTTCTTGTTCCACTGCCCATAGAGAGTATCTCAGACTGTCCCCTTGATTTTCAATGGAGTTTTGTCCTAAAACAGTTAGATGATTTCTCGGTATTACAGTTGTTGGCAAGCTTAACTCTGCTATGTCCCACTGAGTGACCAGGCTTGGAGAAATTGTATCAAGATGGTTCTGAAAACTTTGTGATAGTGGAGGCTTGGAGTAACTGTTAGGAGGTACACTGACTCTGAATTCTGAGTCTGAATGAAGAAGGTGCCTTAATTCCAAAGACCAAGTCACTGGAAGGAAGTCAAAACTCATCAAAGTGATGTTTTTTAAAAGAATATCTGCATCTATTTGAACTTTACTTCTTGCTTTATCAATAGTATTTGCTACAGCATCATTTTCTGAATGACTTTGAGGCTGCAGTGATTCATGTGCTCTTGTATGGTTTACCAAACTCTTAACAGGTGTATTTATCAAGAAAGGAGCTTGGCTATACCTTGAAGATTGGGTTCCTGAATGCATTGGAAGGACAGAAACAAGCTGCTGCCTATTGTTTAGGAAGGTCATGCTGGTTTGATCACTTACTAGGTCAGTTCTAATTTGCATGTGCAAACTATCAAATATAATTAATTTCTCTGTGGAGTTTTCAAGTACCTTATCAAAGGGACTTAAGGGACTTACCTGTACCTCTACAGAGGGTTGATTGAAAGGTGCTTCCAAGGAGGGCAAAGGAAAATCAAAATAAAATTCACTGTTGGAAGACATGGCTATGTTTGCAAAGTTCATTGTTGAGTACAACTGCGATATTGTCCTGCCATTACTTTCTGAAATTCTCTTTGAGAGGCCTGGAATAAATAAACTAAAGATTTGTGTTTCCAAAGCTGATCTATGACTAGAGAAGTTCATTTCTTCAGCCCTGTGACCTAATAACCTAATGGCAGATGTTTGTTCAGAGATACTGTCAGATTTAGTAGGTGAACTAATGGATGGCAATCTTTCTGTTGGGGAAGAAAGCAGTTTATTAAATAAGAGCCACCAGTTTTCTGATGGCTCCCCAGAAAACACTTGAGATTCTTCTTTCAAATAGTAGGAAACAGTCCAGAAACTTGCTGTTAAAGAAGGAGAAATATCTAGATATTTTGTTGGAAAATCCAAGTAACCTGAGCCCCCAGAGCTGCCAACTCTATTCCTGTTCTCTGCTTCTAATATGGAAAAAGACGACTTCTCATTACTACCATAAAATGCATCCAAATTGTTCTCCACTATTCCATACCTGAAGATGTCACTTGGCTTTTGAAAATATACTGTATGTTTTAAATAATGAGACCAGTAATTGCTATTAAAAATAAACATGCTGTCAGTTTCCATATATGTGTCAGTCAACAATTGTTGATAAATAGGCAGGCTTGTTACAACATCCTTAAATGCTGAACTTGTCCAGCCTGCTCCTAGCAGAAGTGCTGAGGATGGTGGTAGTTCTCTACTGTGTCCTAGGAATGAATTTGTCAGTTGGACATCAGGCATAAATTTTGTGTATGTTGTTTTCCTGTTTTGAAAAAAAATGCTTGGGTTTGCATGTGGAGTCACCATAGAATTTAAATTTGTAATGCCTCCTAAGTGATGTTCCTTAATGTGTGTAGATTTTCTAAACTCAAATTCACTATTTGCTTCTAGTGCAGAAAAAGTTTCCCTATCAGCATTGCCTTCTATCATTTCCAGGTGAAAGTTTTCAGGTGAGGAGTCTAACAAATCTAGCTTACTTTTTTGGAATGATGGTTTCTGCTCTGCAGCTGATATAGACGATAAGCTAGGAAAAGAATGTCTGTCTTGAATGTCAGAGGTGATATAATGATGAAATAAGGTCTCATTCCACCAAATCACAGGATCCAAGATGTTGCTTATATGCTTGAAATCGGTTGTGCTGCTGTTGGAGGATGAAATCCACAGAGTTTCTTTTTTGTGTTCATAAGCAGTGCTGCTGCTGCTAACAGGAGAGCGGAACACTGAATCAGAGTCAGAATGACCCAGCCCATCTGCCAAAGTCTGTGATAGCTCTGCATTAGGACTTCTGCTTTGATGAAGAGGAATTGCTGCATTCACAGAAGGCTCTGTAACAGCATCTGGTGCATCAGAAGTGCCATGAAATGAACTTCTAGAATAATTCAAAAGATTTTCATTTGGTAACTGATTCATCGCAGTATTATCTAGGTTGATTTTTTCTGTAAAAGCAGCCATGGTACCATTGCCTGTGTCCTCAGAAGTGGCTGATGTGGACATAGTTAGAAGAAAAAAGTTGTAGATAGTTTTTCTCTCTGGATTCTCATCTGCCGAGTTTTTACTGAAATGGAGAGGCCTTCGTTTCACTGGCCAAATAATCGGGGTTGAGATAATTCCTATGGTTTTTACCCCTTCTATCTTAGACTCTTGGTGCCTCTGTGGTCGTATATGGGAGGATTCAGGTGAATTTCTCTTCATTCTGAAGATAACTGTAGCAGGAAGTCTGAATTCCTGCAGGTCTGTGTGTAGTAAGCCACATAGTTAAAGGATTAAAGAAAATATATGCAACTTAACTGTTTGTTCTTGGCTGTCTGCTCTTGGTCTAAAAATCAACTTACCAAGACTGAAAAATTACTCCAGCCAGCTGAGTGAAAGTTTGATTTGCTTCTACTGTAAACAAATATGGGTTATTTTTCTTAGTCTTTCTACTTTCTCTTAGGAGTTTCAAAGCCAAAGAAAGGATTTAATTGTCCAGTTTTTATTAAGAAGGCTTTTAACATTAAGAAGGCTTTCCCTCTGTAGTTACAAAAATCAGTTAAATGCTTACAGCGAACATAGAGTGAATGGCTCCACAAAAGAAAAATGCGCTATTTAGAAGAAATTTTCAATATCTGCTTCTTATTTCTACAGTTTAATAAGTCTGGACAGGCTGAATGCAGATAAATTCTTTCACATTGTCTACTGTACTGCCTGATTGCCAATGCACAACAAATGATCTGCCAAGAGCAAAATTTCTCCAGGAATTTTAAAACCTACAGTAACAACTGATGCAGTTGGGGATAAAACTCAAACCAAACCAAACCAAACCAAAAAGAAAAAAAACAACCCAGCCCAAAATGGAAACAACCCCCCCCCCCCCCCCCCCCATATTCTAATTTATTTCTGTGGAGCACACTGAAAAAAAAAAGTCTTAAAAAATAATAAAATCTTTAAGCCTCAGATAAAAATTGCAGAAATCTACCTCTGTGTTGTTAATAATGTTTAGCAACTATCTTTAACAAACTAATAAATATTTTAGCTGTGCCTCACAAAATGATGCTCAGTCTCTAGGAGACAGTGATATCATAGAATTCAAGAAAACCTCAAAAGAAATCCCAGCTTTTTTCCTGTGCTAATAATAGGTTCATTTACTACCTTATTTTTTCCCTTAATATTTCTAAATGAAAAGTAAATGATATCTGATACTGTCAACATTTTCCCTAGTAAAGTCTAATCCAGCTCTTCTTGAAGTCAGTGGAAAGATTCCTGTTGACTCAGTGGAAGTGGCTTTGCTCCATAGGAATGAGTCCATTTGGCTCCTGCGACTGACTAGTGAGGAACAGACAATCTCAGCATACTACCACCCTGGCTCCACAAGCAGGAGCTACACAATGACCCATAATCCGTAGCCCTAAAACATTTCAATAGCATGGTTCTTTCCAGACTCTCTTTAAAAATCCCTCTCCCTTCCCTCATTCTTTGCATGGGTAAATACAATGGGTGACACATACAAGTGTCAGGTAAACATGATACAAATACACACAGAGTTTGTTTCTGTTCTCATTTACACCATTCTTACACGGTTCAGTGAAGTTACTCCTGATTTATTTCAGCGTAAATGAGATCAAAACTGAGGCATGACCCTTGACATTATGATACTATGAAAAACACACCTTAAAATACAATAATTTTGCTCTAGACACAGTACAAGGAAAAATGTAACACAGGATTTCTTACCATTGTTTGGCTTATCGTTTCTATTAGTATCAGGCATGTTAGTGGTGACAGTGGGTGGTGTAGGAGTAGTAGCATTTACAGTAGCTGGTAATAAAGATGAGAGAGAGGTGAACTTGAATGAAATATGAATGTTAATACGGTAAGACAAAATGGGAACAACGCATGACAATGTAAAATGAAAACATCTACATACAATGCCATATTTTAAAATAAATGCTTTTTTCTTTTTTTTTTTTTCCTGCAGAAAGTGATAAATTGATATGAACTGAGGTCCCAGTCCTGCAATCTTAACTTTCACTGACTTCAGTGGGAGTTTTGCAAGTGTAAGATTTGCAAGATCAGTCCTGCTGCTTTCATAAACTCAAAATCCTCTTAAAAGAGCTTCAGATCCAAACAGCTGTGCAAAGACCAGAAAACAGATCTAAGATGCATGAACACAGAGTATTTCTTGTGATAAGGGTAACTGTCCCTGCTCAAGGCCTGAAGACAACAAACAAATTTGAAACTAAAACACCCAAGTAAGGATCCAATTACCACCATTGAACTCCTTCACTAAAGAGAACTGAAATCACATTTGGTATAATTGAAATGGACTATATATTTTGAAAGCTTCATGTAGGATCTTCGCTATTATTCCCACTGACACTAACAGGAACCACCCCACACAACCCTGGGAAACATTTCCCAGGAGAACCAGCTAGAACACTTCTCAAAATCAAACTGCAAATTTCCCTCTGGTAGTGGCCTGGGAAGACAAACATGCTAAAGGAATTCAAAGATCACACCACTACATTTTCAAGTAACAGTTTGGAAAATAATTTCATTTTTTCTAGAAACTCCCAGGGAATGCAAATCCACTCACTGACAGATATATTTTTCCCTGAAAACTCTTTTTAAAATCTGATGGTTAGTGCAGTGTAATCTCAGCGTTACACTGCTTTTGCAGATTTGGACCAAGAACCAACCTGAAAAGGTTAAAATTGTATTTTAGGCAAGAGATTCTGATTTTTTGTGTGGTTGTTTTAGCTAACCTTTTGAGTCTGAAAGTCATAAACTCAGGTCTCAGCTTAGGGAGCAGGTTCTTGCTCAGGTTTCAGTGAAACAAGAAGCTTAGGGCAAGAGAAGGAAGAGTTGGACACTTCAGTAAACAGGTTCTAACTGGGAATGTGAATATATAAAGTGACACCCTATAATATAAAAAAACCTCTTCTTCCATGAAACTTCAAGGCTATATTGTCTGAGAAACGAGTTATAAGTGTTCTTCCTGACTGTACCTTCCAGCCAACACCATTAAAGGAGGTATGTTCCAATGAATGAAAATATTTGCTAAGCATAATGGAGAAAATGGCTCTTTCATCAGACTGTAGCTGACACAATCTGGCATCCGCAAACTTTGTTACTGGTGCAATTGCACAACGCACAACAAACAAACAAAAAAGGAATCCAAACTGGCCTCTCGGTTTAAAATAAGTATGCACTGCTGACAGAAATAGACAGACATTTTTTTACAATTTTCATTATTATGACAATAACGATGATGGTGATGACGATGGTAAATCTCATCTGTCACTTCCAAAGTGACAAACACAGAACACCAGTGACACTTTAGCAAATGCTTTCCAGAAGAAAAAGAAGAGTATTACCTTAGTGAAAGGACTCAGTCTTTATTGAAGATGTGATGGTCTAAGAAGTTAAGAGAGGCAAGTTTGAAAAGTAGCATCTTTTACTAGAGGCAACATCTTCTACTAAACAAGTTAATAAAGCTGAAAAAAAGGATGAGGCTTTTAGAAAAGCAGGCTTGCTTCGCTGAAAGTGTGCCCATTTCTGCAGTCATATTGGCTGACCTAATGTCCTTTCACACCATCCCATTCTGATAGAGGAAAATGCTCTAAACTCTTCCAGGAGAATACAAGAAGTTCTTTATATGGTGGCTATATTACCTTTTACGTATAAAAAGACCAATATTGATAATTGTTGCTGTCACATTTACCTAAGGTACTCAGGTAGCATTATTTAGTTCATACTGTGCTTTGTTAATGTGACACCTGAAAATTACTGTTTGAAATCTGATTATGGACATTACTGCATTTCACTTTCCCTGTGGAGACTAGTACAACATGCTCCAAGAATATGACAAATTTACCTTAGGAAAATCTGGGAGTACACTAAAGACTAACACAGATCTCTTACTGACTTCCTAAGGAGAGTACATCTTTTGTATTGTTAAGCTCAAACTGATTTACTTCTAAATGTCAGTTTGAAAGACTCCTGAGACTTCCTCCTCTCCTTTTATATTTTATTCTCTGCTATAGCCTTCCTTCACCATTCAGCTTGAAAAGGATTAGAGAGCTAGACATTATTTTTGGTGCAGCTGCTGCTGTGACTGAAGTTTAACATAGCACGACACCTCATTAGCAGGTCTGTGTTCATGAAGGTATCGTGGAAATAAGCTGATGTTGGTCATGTTGAGCGTTTTTATACAATTTTCACCCCCAAGCACAGCAGAAGGAATTAACTGTCTCTGCATGTTCAACGATTCACCTGGCATGGAAATCTCCAGACTTCACTTATTCTTTGCATTCAACTGAGCTGGCCTTAAAACCACATAATATATTCTTATATGTGAGATTTTTACACACTAAGCACTGTATAAAGTGTTTCATGAACAAACAGCTGCTGGAATTTGCAGTTTGATGTTAAATTTTCACCTGCTAATCTCAAAAGTACTTAGCCTCAAAATATTTATTGGAAAAAAATGAATAGTCAGACCCTTTACTTACATCTGCTTATTTTTTTTTTTGTTTAACCCTAACTTCTTACCCTAGTAAGTACTTTACTATCAAAATGTGCAGGAGGAAAAGAGATGGAGAAAGAAAAGAAAGCAGTCAATTAATTCAGTTTTGATATAATGGTGACTATCTGGAATATGTATTATCAACAGAGTGATCACATTTTTTCTACATATTGTACATACAGGACGCCCACACACTTGATGAGACCAAAGAATTCCTTTCCTTGCTATTATTTATTGCAGTTCACTCTTTTAGAAATATTAATAAAAAAGAAAAGGAATAAAAGAAAAACAACCAAGGAAAATAAAGATTTCACAAAGATGAAACTGTGAAAATAACCTGAGCTTCTTACCTTGGCAAAGGCTTCCCAGGTTTGCACAACTGGTTGGTTCAATTGTAGAAGAGGGTATTAGGTATGAGCCTTTAGGAAAAGGAAGCAAAATAGTTAGAAAGGTTTGGCTACTGGGCATAAAACTATTATGTCTCAAAATACATTACACTTCGCAGTGACACGGTCCTCTTCCTAATTTCTCACAGTGGCAAAACTGATACTGCCATTTGCCTGCAAGATTTATGTGTTTGCATTTTCTGTTGCAGCTGAGGGATCCATGAAAACCCATTGATTTGCAAGTTACAGTGACTTACGTATCCTCCCCTGGTTTTCCTAGTTTTCGCTAAATAACATAACATTTGCCCAAGGAGGTTGTGAATGCTCCAACCCTGGCAGTGTTCAAGGCCAGGTTGGACGAGGCCTTGGGTGATATGGTTTAGAGCGAGGTGTCCCTGCCCATGGCAGCGGGGTTGGAACTTGATGATCTTAGGGTCCTTTCCAACCCTAACTATTCTATGATTCTATGATTAAATGAATGCAGCCTGTGTGTACTTTGTGAAATGGCTTTAAGCAGAGGGGTCAGTATGGCCACAGGATTTATGCAATCCCAATGAGTAATAATACATGCCTCAGAGAAGCAACCATGCTCTGCTGCTGTAGCACAGGTTACCCACCACCCACCTATGAGTAATTTGCCTGTGACAGACACCAACCAGATAAAAGGTGATTAAACTTGTTCTTCTGCCCAGGGTGTGGTTGTGATTAATATTCTGGTATGCAGGATTTATATGCAGATAATGTTACAAGTCTGTATCTACACTGAATTATTCATAACATGTACACACTTTGATGATCTGAAGACAAAAACAGGGCATATAAGAACGGCTACAAAAAAAAAAAAAGAACTGGTGAAACCGCATTAATTTTTGTATCCCAGCAGTTCAGCTGCAGATAGAGCAGCTTTTGCACATTGCACTGAAAATAATAGGACCATAGAGGATGGCATAATATGAACCTGCTGGGAGAGTTTGCCCTTTTGGCTTTTGCTTTACCACTTCAAGTTTATATGGGCTCAATGAGCTTCTCTCATGAAACATTGTATCCTTCCATAAAATTAAAGAGCCACCACCCACCAGCTCGTAAAGATAGCTAGTAAAGTATTTCCTGTGATGCAAGAGCAGATAAAGCATGCGGCCCCAACACAGAAATCATGTCAGGCCACAGATACCATTACATGTAGGGCAGAATTAAAAACATGTGATACTCAACAAATACAAAAGCTTAGGCTTTTTTGGTTTTGGGGGTTTTTTGTGGGTTTTTGTTTTAATGAATTAAGACATTCAGACAAAGTCATTTCCTTGGTACACTTCCCATGCACTCCAGGAAGGATGCTCTAAGTAGGTGCAGTACCTCCTGTGTGAGAATTCTTTTTTCTCCAAAAAGTATATTTGCTAGTATTAAACAGTCAAGATTAAAACCTCCTGTAACTTATCTCGTTTTGGTTCTGTATAATAGAAAAATCACCTGAAAGTTGGCTTGGAAAATCTGTGGACCTCTGTATTTTCTTCAGTGGGTAGTTAAAAACTATTTTACTTAGTGAAACTGAAAAAAAATACAATCCAACTTTGCAAAATACTTAAGTCAGAGGACTGTTGTATCAGTTCTGCATTGCATGGTTTTGGTAGCTGGGGGTCTACAGAGGTGGCTTCTGTAAGAAGCTGCTAGAAGCTCCCCTGTGTCTGGTAGAGCCAATGCCATCCAGCTACAAGACATACCCATCGCTGGCCAAGGCCAAGCCCATCAGTGACAGTGGCAGCACCTCTGAGATAGCATAGTTAAGAAGGGGGGAAAAATAACTGCACAACTGCAGCCAGAAAGAGGAGTGATAACACGTGAGAGCAACAGCTCTGCAGACACCAAGGTCAGCACAGAAGGAGGGGAGGAAGTGCTTCAGGCGATGGAGCAGAGATTCCCGTGCAGCCCATGGTGCAGACCTCGGTGGCTGTCCCCCTGAAGCCTATGGAGGTTCACAGTGGAGAAGATATCCACCTGCCCATGATGGTAACTGCTGAGTGATCTCTCCCTGTTCTTATCTTGACCCATGAGCCTTTTGTTATATTTTCTCTCTCCTGTCCAGATAAGGAGGGGAGTGACAGAGCAGCTCTGGTGGGCACCTGTCTACAAACAGCATTAGCCCACCACAACTGTATACTTTAAAGAGAAATGTTTTCAGTAAATGTATTTCTGAAGCCAAGTAGCATGGTCAGTAATTTGAACAGAAGGTATGGACTTGTATTACGGAAACTTTGTCTAATATAGCTCACTCTAAATGTCTGAAACTCAAATCTGTATCTGCTTGTCATGCTATACTTTCTTTATAGTCAGCAGAGAGGAACTCCTTCAGCAACAAACTTCTGACTTCAGTGAAACATCTTCTCCAGTATGAGATGCACTGACCTTTGGAACAGTCTTTTTCTCTCCATTATTTATTAACAGCACTGACAACAATTAGCTCAGCCAGAAACATCATTCAGCTGCCTAAGGAGGACAGATAGAACCCTGAATTAAATTTGAGAGCAAAATTAAGAATTCCTCTGGCTTTGAGGAGTGAAGGACTCCTGTGATGTGCACATGAAGCAAGTGCAATTGCAGGCATGGTCAGACATGGGGCCACATTACCATTAACTGAGTAGATCATATCCTGCTATAGATGTAGTCAGTGCAGGCCCCAAAATTAGTATCAGAAGTTGATTAAATGCTCCTCAGTTTGCCTGCACTGAGCTCTGAACTGTTGGGAGGACACTGCTATCGTTACTTAGGCTACTTGTTTTAAAAGTAGTCTGGTTACCCAGGCTGTGTACATATACCTTTAAATGCAAGCTGTCTGAAGGTACGGCAATAAAAACAGAATTCCATCAGGTCTTACAGAAACACCCCACCATGATTGCACAGCTGTGAAAACATTAGTCTAAGGAATAAAGTAGGAGAAGGTAAAACTAAGAAAAGATTATCTGGAACAATTTGCCAGTGTTTTTATGCTCCGTAAATCTACTAGTAAAATCTTTGTTTGAAAAAAACATGAAAATAATACCCCTTGAAAAATGTAAGCACTGTTCAGGCACAGATATGTTGAGATCATTGCTAAATGCGTGGCTTGGGTTTTTTTAAGCTACATGCTACTTCCTGGGGAAGCACTGGAGCTGTGCAGAAACCTCTTTTCTGTCTAAGTCCTTCCATTGCTGGTAAATGAAGCCTAATCAGTTAGATTCATCCCCTACTGTCAGTGGTTTATTCATGGGTGATAGCCTGACTCATCCACTCTCCTGTTGAAGGCTGGTTTTACAATGACTGCTTTTATTCAAGAAGATGAAGGGAAGAAAATTCTAACAATTCCATCTCTGAGATTAGTAACCATGTTTGAAATGGCACTGCACTCAGTATTTTCTTTTACAAAATCTCTGGGCCAGGAAAGACTGTATCACAGAGGGTGATTTAGCATCTTCAAAAGAAAGACTGACTAATTAGTTAGTTTTCTCACAGGCCTACAGAAGTAACACTGCTTACATATAAATATATTTGAAATGGCTTGTATAGACACCTGAGCCCAACCTATGAATACTAATGCACATTTTCTAAACTAATAACCTGCTGTAAGGAACCACTGAACAATGACATCCCATGGAATAAAACTGTGGAACGAAAATAAATGTACTGTTTCTATGAACACAGCTGTGGTATCACATCTGTGTCACAGAACTGTACAGATTCTAACAGAAAGAAGGGCAAAGACCCATACTCCAGTCAAAACTAAATATGACCACATTTACATAGGTCTTTATAAGCTGTTTAGTGAAAGGGTTGTGGTGGTCTTCATGTATAATGGTGTAAGAGGAGTAAGAATGTCTGGGAAGTTATTCTCAGTCAGATCTGGAAAAGCAGCTTTGTTTGCTTGTGTTATTTTTTTTGTCCAGAAGGCCTTCACCAGTCATGGTCACTGTTTAGATCCAGCTTTTCTTTGTTCTGGTAGAGGGGTGAAGACACCTAGTTGCTTGTGTTTTCATAAAGGTGTTGCTTAAATTTTTTTAACAGAGGCATGCTGAGAACTGTCCCAATGAGTCTAACTGTGAAGGAGTACCTCACACTGGTTTGAGTGAACTAAAGCAAACAAGGTGTTTTCTTAGCCACCTTAATCCCTCATGAGCTGTTAGATACAGAAACTAGCACGCTTTAATGATACCAGCTTCTGTTTCAAGCTAAGGATTCTCAAAGCGCTGACAGGTACTCTGTCAGGAGATGCTTACACTGACACTATCTAAACTATGTTTAACGAGGAGTAAGGTGTCACAGGGACAAGAAGGCAAAACTGGAGAGGACATTAGATATGAAAAGACCCTACATGGTTCAGAAAGAACCAATATTTGTAAATGTTTAGTTTGACTTTTCTGAGCGTTTTTTGTTTGGTTGGTTGCTTTTTTTTTTAATAAATGCCAGGAATGCATCTCAAACTCTGATAAGAGCTGATTTTCACAAGCATACATGTGTGTATAGGCTACTGCTGCCAAGATTTTATAATTATCTAAATATCTCTAAAGTTGTTACTAAGCAAAAAAGAAGAAAAAACACTGGTCCATATTGACGAAGATTTTTCAGTTTTTGATATTCCAGTAGAAAATTGTCAATCACCTGTAATAACTATACATATGTAAGAATTATACCTGGACAATTATGATACTCATAGAATGGTTAGGGTTGGAGAGGACCTTAAGATCATCTAGTTCCAACCCCCCTGCCATGGGCAGGAACACCTCACACTAAACCATGTCACCCAAGGCTCTGTCCAAGCTGGCCTTGAGCACTGCTAATGATGGAGCATTTACCACTTCTTTGGGCAACCTGTTCTAGTACCTCACCATCCTCACATTTAAGAATTTCTTCCTGTTACCTAATCTAAGCTTTCCTTGTTTGACTTGGAACCCATTGCCTCTTGTCCTATCACTATATGAGGTCCCCAGGCTGAACAGCCCCAACTCTCTCAGCTTGTCTTCATACAGGAAGTGCTCCAGCCCCCTGATCCTCTCTGTGGCCCTCTGGACTTGCTCCAACAGCTCCATGTCCTTCTTATGTTGAGGACACCAGAACTGCACACAGTAGTCCAAGTGAGGTCTCATGAGAGCAGAGTAAAGGCGCAGGATCACCCTGCTGGTGATGCAGCCCAGGATATGGCTGGTGTATCTGAGCATCTGAGGCATGAAATGAAAAGAGGTTGAACAATGTACTGAAATTTATCTTCCGGAGTAATCTACAGGAAGAAAGTCCTTCAGTGATTACCAGTTAAAAGAAGGACTGATAATATGTCACCAGGAAGATAGAACACAATGATTTTGATCTAAAACTCTTCCTGTCTGCCTTGTCTAATTTAATCTTTTCTCATACTCTTCTGTCTCATATGGATTGTTGTGTTGTCACTGTTTTTGCTGGCTCTGTACACACAGCACAAGGCTCCTTCTGGCTAACCAAGCCAGAAGCAAGTGCTCCTTCTGGCTAACCAAGGGGCCAAGAGGCAGGCACAAAACCATTTCCTAAATGGTTAGTGAACACACATTTTTTTTCTCCAGATATCACTGTAATCTTACTTAAGGCTAGCACGTACTTGACTGTTATCCCCATTTCATATGAGTAGAAGACCAGGAAACAAATTGTTCAGAAAAAACTTTGATATGCAGATCATTTCAAGCGCATATCAATATACTCAGGGGACTTGCTCTTTTCCTTTAGGGAATCAAATTTACACCCTTTCAAAGCATCTGCATATGGCAAGAGTTGCGCTGAAGTCTAATAAAGGTAAGAGCTAGCTGTATTTCTTTCACAGGAACTCTTATTTTTTTCCATGCTGGTATATGGTATGTTCAGCACAATGCACAAGTGTGGGGGGAAAATAAGCAAAAATGATTTGGCAAGGCATACTCACCACAACTCAAATTGTTTTCTGCTTTCAGTGCTGAAGTTGGAATACTCCAGAATTCATTTTCCCAGTCTACAATGTTTCCTTTCACATCACAGCTGAGGTTGGCCAGTGTTTGTGCATTCATGGTGAAATTCCAGAGGCGGAAGTTGTAAATGTCCCCATTTAGAGAGCTCACTTCATTGCTGTTAGAGCCCAGCACCAGTCTGCCGTTTCCAGGGATAACTTTGCCAAAGATACCTGGACAGTACACTATATGATAGGTGCTTTTGGCATATATACCTATGCTGCCTGAGAAGCTATCCCCTACGACACAGAGCTGTTGAAAAGTTCCCGTGAAAAACTCTGCATTTCGGGGCAATGCATTCTCAAGGACGCACTGCGTGCCTGAGATGGACAGAAAATGGCCTTTTGTGGTCTTCCCAAAGCTGAAGAATTCTTTTGACAATGCATCGGTGTAGGAGAAAACCTTCCAGTCATCATTGTCATCATTGCTGCCCTTGGTTGCTTCGAAGCACAGTGTAAACTGGCTGAGCTCTGGCACTGAGACAGTCTCTGCCACAGACACAGCATCAACATCAGGAACCTGGGGAATGATGACTTTCTGATTCCTCAGAGACACAGCAACTAGAACCAAGAGCAGATAAATAAATAAAAAAAAAAATAATAAATCATCATATAGAAATAAAGGCAGACTGGCAGCAGAGGCTAAAGTTACATTCATTACATCAAACATTCATCAGGTGTTTTTATCCCTGTAATATACCAAGAGCACCTACAAAGAGGAATTTGGCTTGGGAGTGCACTCAAGTGAAAATGTACAGTTTCTTTTTAGAGCAATATTAGGACATATTACCCACTAACTTCTAACTCTGCCTCAGCTCACTTTATAAAAATTACTACTCATTTGTCTAGTAAGGATGAATTAGGCAATGGAATAAATAAGTTACTTGAAAAACACAGTATGACTTCCTTTTAAGTTATTTTAACTTGTCTGCATGACTGCATTACACCAGTGAAGTTCATATCTTGCTTCTTTTAAATACTGCCACAGAAGAAAGCCCCCATTAAATTCCTTGGCAAACTGAAGCTTTTTGTTCTTGAATCCAGCTAAAGGGTTTCTGCAATGCATTAGGCATCTTCTCAGCAGCCTTCTGGTCAAATACTGAAACCATGAATATTTACATCCAAGCTGTTCACCATTTGCTAATATTTGTGTCATCAGTTCTGGATTTTGCACAAGTATCTAGAAATGGCTTAGTCCTCCTGCAAATATGCACTGCAGTAAGGGTATTTAGGCATGCACAGAATTACTTTGTCTCCAATTATGATTAAGTATTCTCATCTGCACTGGCAAAAAGGCAGTCACCAAATGTGAAAATCAGTGTCACACGACATATGCTTTTTCTCCATGAGGATATTAGTGACAATTCTGTTCACTGTACCTTGGAGAACATTATTTTTCAAAATTGTCAATATTCTCAGTCTTACTGGCATGTGTATGGCAGCAAAATTCTTCTAGTAAATTTTTCCGCAAAAATAAGTTTCAGGTTTTCAGAAATGCAAAGGCATCGAGGTCAGCAAGAGCAGACTGCAGCAGCCTTTGGTTTCATTTGTGGTTCTGCAGTTTTGTGACAGATGACATCTCCAGCAAATACCTGCTACCTCTTTTACATATTTTCACAGTCTATATGCTGGAAGTGAAACTGGTTTTTGCTATACCCGAAACAGTAACTGTCACAGCAATTAACCCCTAGTCTCTTCTGGGATTTTTAAGAGATGCCACCACACATACATTAATTACAGTTCCCTTCTCAGAATTAAATAAAAGCCTTTCAATATGGGAGAGTGAGACATGTAAAGAAAGGGTGACTGTCGCGTCACACTCAGGAAAAGAGACAGATACATGGGATATAAGGATTCTGCATAGTCTGTGGTATTGCAGTTTCCCTTTGACAGCAGCTTGCAAAGTCTCTTGAGCTCCAAACTGCCATATTCGAATATACACAAGGACATAATTTGACAAATATATAGTAAAATAACATTGTGCATTATCTGCCAACCCAGCAAATGGAGAATGGGAGGGAAGAGAGAAAAATACTGGCCTCTATAATGATTGGATTTACTTCATAATTTTTTTTTCGTTCCTAAGGGCAAAAGTATGTTATAACAATTTTATAGATAGAAAATGCATTCAACTCTCCATTGAAAACAGGGGCTTTTTTTTTTTTCACAGGTTTATTATACTGTAAGCTTCTTTACATAACATGGGAAGTGTTCCAGAAGAAGTATAAGGATTCTAGACTTAAAAAAGAAGAAAGAAACCTCATTCATATGAATGCTGTCCTGCTTGTGTTAGGATGGTAATCAGAGTTATGAACCACCTGGTCACATTTAAACAGTATAGAAAGAGAAATAAACAGGGAAGACATTGCCCCAGCACTGAACAGGTCTACCCAACTTCACTGTACTTATGCTGGCACCTTCCCTGTAGAGTGAAAGAAGAAAACTAACAACTGTTTTGTCCCTGTGGAGAAAACAGAATCGTGCTATCACCATATAGCAGAGATCTCCTTCCTGATTACAGTTGCACAGCCAAGTCATACTGGTGAATTTCAGATGCCTGTATTGGAGAAGCTGGCTATTCTCCAAGGAAGAATATACATATATATTCTTAGTATATTCATTCAAGTGTTTAGACTACTTTCAGAATGATGTTAAATTGTTCCTATTAGGAAGATAGCTAACTTACAATGAACAGGGGTATTTTTGGACACACTGCTATTTACTTGTGAAGAGCGTACAAAAACCTTGGCAGCCCAAAAGCAGCAGAATTGACCAGCAACAGGCAGCTCACTGTTCTGAGATCCACATCTGCTCTTATGGGATCACTGGGACAACACGAATCCTGCCTCTGCTTTTTAGTGCCCCCAGCTTACGTGCAGCTCACTGTCTCACATCTCCTATGCCCCTTTACATAAGCAAGCCAGGAGTCCCTAGAAAGTATTTTACAATCCCTTGCAGGGAAAACTGCTTTCCTGACAATTGGTGAGCTTTTCACCATGGTTCAGTGCTTAAGGGGTGGCTTCTGCTGTTCCTAACTTCACCACTTTCATCTGCCCTTTCACTGATGCTGGAAGAAACGCACTACCTTTAATGAGATCTGCAAGTGTCTACGTATCAAATACCTGCTCGAGAATTTTTTGTTACTATTTCACTGAACTGTGTTTTTAATCTGGGCTACTTCAGTACTACTCAACTCTATGCTAATTTCACATAACATTGTCTCAAGCATTTCTAACAGGAAGGAAGCTAACACAGATCTGTTGGTTAGCCTTCCTCTCATTTAAGTGACTGAGTTTTACTCACCAGTTAACTTATGCAGTTAGTATTACTAGAAAATTATTTAACATGCCAGCTATTCAGCTGCTGTAAACTGACAGAGCCATCCTAAGACTAGCAAAGCTGCATTCATTTACTGCAGCTAAGGATATGGCCCATCCATCTACTTTTGGTGTGTTGCAGAAGGTGACAACCAGAAAATGCAGCATTTGTGTGGGTGGCCAACTTGTTATGAATAACAGGACATGCCCTGTGAAACTCAGTTTGAAACTGCTCTTACATAAAACCAAGCAGTCACGCAAAAGCTGTTCTATTCTCTGATAATTCCCTCCCAAAACTCATTCTCTTATTTTGTCTTTCCCTTTTTTTTTGTGTACATATATTAGGATGTACCATTAATCTCTTTCTAAATGCCATTTCCAGTTAGAAAATTTCTGTGTGTCTTTGAACATCCCTTTTAATTGCATTACTTTGTTAAACTCAAAACTGAACTATTTAATTTCATTATTTACATATGACTACTTCCAAGAAATAAAATATGAATATAACCCTGTTCCTCTTGCTCTAGGATAAATTAATGAGTTTGCTCAAGGACCACGTTTGCAGTAGTAACAATGGTGTCAGCTTGACAAAGGAGTTTTGCAGCTCCATTGGGAACCTGAAGTTAGGGGGTGTGCAATTTCTCCAGTGGCTTTGAGAACTCTTTGCAAGGACAAGAGAGTGTAGCTCTAACACTATAGCATGCAGATGCATCATAATGTGTGTGTGTGTGTGTGTATGGATGTCTTATGTTGTCTATATGCTTTTATAACTTAAAGGAAAGCAGTACATTATCATCCTTTACGAAGCTCCTTTTCTGCATGCATTGCCAGGTTAAATGTTGCAGTGATCTTTGCCTGCAAATGGTTCCCTGCTATGTCTGTGGACCTTTTCTCTCCTCACTGAACATATTTGAGGGCAACATTGCATCTTTCAATTCCAATTGTGAGTCATCTCATCCCTTATTGTCATACTTAAACATGAAAAGATTAAGGAGGAAAAAGGAAATTAATCAGTTTGCATAATCTCACTGCTCCTAGAATTACTACTACATTCATTTCTTCAGCATAAAAAATGACAGTAAAAGTAAAAAGAAGTATTTTTAGCTCATATGGTATGACATTTTTTTTTTCCAGAATTACACAAAAATTTTGCTGGCAAATCAGGAGTACTATTTTCTTATGACTCCTGGGGGCTACTATCTTAATTTTGTTAAAATATATATGTAATAAATATTAAAAAATATTCTGAGGAAGATATACTTGTGACTGAAGAGATAACTGCAAACCTCCTTTCTCTGTCTTTCTACAGCAGCCAGCCAACCAACAGAAGTGTGATATAATAATATAAATGCTCAATGCAATACTAGTATTTAGTCTAAGGTGTGTGACTTCAAAAGAAAACCTGAAAGCAGGCAACTGTAAACTATAACCCTGAAGTGGAATGAATGGTCAGTAGCATATGGGCCCTGTGATCCTAATGTCCTGTTACCTCACTGCCCTTTACCGTCATGTAAGAACCACTAATTAATGCTTTAAACAACAAAACAAACACCAATCATATGCTGCTTGTACCTATATACTATATGAAAATAAGAGTAAGTGTCCTTTTCTGCAGTTGTTAAGCTTTTTAAAAAGTAAGCATTGCCACATATTTAAGGAAGGGAAAGAAAGGTCAAGGAACTGGAATGAAAGGTAGCCATCCTGCAATGCCAGTTCATCCCTGGGAGTTTGTTCTAGAGGCTAGAAGAACTCCTGAGAAATCCTTTGGCACAGCTCCTCCCCTCTGTTGGGTATTTCGCTGGGCCAGAGGCCTGTGCTGGCCTTATTTCTTGCTCAGCTAAGTTCCCTTTCGTGCTCTTGTTCAGTTTTCTATGTCCATCTGCAGGTATGCTGACCTGAAGGAGAAGTGTCTTGCTTCCAAACCCTCCAGCATAAATTTGCAGGGAAAGGCACAGCTAGGCCTAAAGTTTTTGCATGTGAAGAATTTTTTCTAACACATCTGATGTTTTGTTCCAGAATAAAATAATTTATTTTCCCCCAAAGAAAAATAAATTCAATAAGAAAAAAATAGAACTCTCTAGCTTTACCCTGAAGCCTCCCCATCCTTTCTCTTCTTATGAAAGACTCAATTCACTGAGGAAGTGTCATTCTAATCCTTGTAAGACATTTCCTTCTAACATCTAAAAGAGGAATGAAATGCTCTCGGTTTACTTACTTCGTACATAGCTGGCATTAAAACCTTTCTTTTGAATACTGAAGTCACTTTTAAATGACACAATCATTTCATTTCCGGTAGAGTTATAGGATAATCCTTTGGCAGTGATGCCACAAAGGTTCATTGGGCTTTCTCCATTGTCTAATGTTAGTGAATCATAAATGCAGCCTGGAGCTTCTTCGATGTCAAAATCAATAAATGTTAGCTGTATGATGAATCCATGAGGTGCTCGGATGATCCACTTGCATGCTTGGCTGTTAGGATAATCACTGGGGTAGCATGGAGAAGTGAAAACTCCAGATGGGTCAGTTAGCACAATCCTACAGTCATAGCATCCATATGCTGGCAAGAAAAACAGAGAAAGGTTCACATCAGGAAGAGAGATAACAGGAAAGTATCATCAACACAATAATTAAATGTAGATCTATAAAGAAAAACATAAACAGAGATCGAAGGAAGAAAGGCAGAAAAAAGTCCTGGTTTCTAGTGGGCAAAATGCTGGAAGCAAAATAAGATTTTATATCAGAAAAACTACACAACATAAATATAAATTATAATGCTAAATATCTATTTGTGCACACAATATGAATCTGCTATGTGTATTGACAAAGGTGAAGCAAAAGCAAGATTTTTTTAATTCAGAAGGGCAAACAAATTCTTAAACTGCAACTTCTACAGAGATGACTGGTGTCATTTACCACTTTTAGCTACTGGTCTGATGCTGACTAGGGGCCATTCCAGCAGCTCTGTGCCATGCTATTGTTTCCAGTGGAATGTCCCTGGAATGCAGCAGCACAGAGACTGCCTGAAGAGTGGCAGAAGCAACAGCTCTGCAGAGCTCACAAAGGTTAGTCATCAGCATTCGCAGAAAATGCTCTCCACATCACCCAGAAGGGTAGCTGGCTTTTGAATCCACAGCAAATTACTGCACTCCCGCACTCTTCCCATGCTGACTCAGCTCCATTGACATATTTGTGGCAGTCAGGCTCTAAGAAATTCTTCTCCTATTCCTCATACTCTTTTGCCCACCTGCTGTGCTTATTTACAACATAAGCCCGGTTAGTCGCTGTGGTTGTGTCTATTGATTGCTCATTTATCATATATTTACTTAGTGTATTATATGATACAATTACTGTGAACTGCCTGCTGCTAAAAGCTGCAACAGTTTGCCAAATCAGCACTGAACAAACTGGGTAGGACCAGAATATCACCGACAACCAAAGAAACTTAACTGGCACGCTCATGCTGAATTACTCTGCAAACATTTCACTAGGCCATACGCCTTCATCAAATATCACAAGTATGAAAAAATAGGACAATATGAGCAGGCATTATCAGCTGCAGAAGCAAAAAGCAACTAAAAATTTGTCAAGTGTAAACTACATACACAGCAGCTATAAAATAGGAATTAATACAACAAACTTCTCCAAAGAACCCTTGAGGTTTCTATCCACTGCTTGGATCCTGATATCATTCAGTCACATTCAAATGGTATTTGGCCTAAGCAAAGGGACCCTAACTCTGTGAAGCTGCACAGCAAAACTAGAAGCAGCTTACATCTGCAGGGAGAACTGCAAGCTGTATTTTACAGAGGTTTTGTAATTTTAATTTGAAAATCACAAATTCATATGGCCCCAAAGAGGTAAGAGCAATTAACTGGGCTCTCAGAGCTGGCTACACTAGAAAAGACCAGAGGGATTCTTACTTGTTCAGATCAGAAAAAAAAATGACTGTCTGAAATATTTGCAGGTAACTTGGTAAGAAGTGGGGCTCATGACACTGGAAAATGATCATGCAGTAGAAACAGGAGCCTGTCCACTCCTAATTTCTCTGCAGATCTTTACAGTCAGAGGACTATGCTCACCTGCCCTAGAACCCTGCTGTTCCATTTATTAACCAAAGAGGGAACATTTATTTATTGGTATGGTGACTATAAATCCACAGTTGTGCAAACAGCTTCATCCAGTAGATTTTGCACAAATAACTATCAATTTTCAGAGAACCACCCTAGACTGAGAGGAGGAGGAATAAGAAAAGCATGCCACAGCGGTCTTCTAGTCCAGGGCAAGTGAACCTCTACAGGGCAGAGCAGCTGTAAGATGGCTCTTGCTAGAGCTGCCTCCAGATGGAAGGCTCAGAATTCACACTCCTGCCTGTATTTTTGCTAGGATAAGGGCTACAAGGGCTGAGGATTTGGCAGTATGCCGCACCCACTCTCCTACTCATTCCTGCCAGAGAAATAAATGACACAGGGCTATCTAGGCAGCTGAGAGTATTCCCCGTGTACCCAGATGGACCTGAAGCCAGGGACTAAGCTGTGAAGTGGTGTAAATACAAATACGAGCATAAGTGTTAATGTGCACTCATTCAGCCTTGGACCCCTAAAGTAAATCTTAAGGGCATTATAAAACACTGCTGAACCAGAAAAGCTATGCTACTTGTCAGTAAAAGTGTATCTCTCAAACTGGCAGAATATTACATTCAACCTGAGACTGGAAATGTCAAATCTGATCATCAGAAAGAACACAGACATTCTTAAGAGAAGCCTGCCTTTATTAATTCCATTGATCACCATCAGCCAAAGTAGGACTCAGCTTTTCCTTTTATCTCTCATGAGTATTTACCACTGATGCTAAGCTGTATAAAATCCCCAATCAGTACATGTAATAAAATACTTTTTCCCTGCTGTCACTGTAAATGCTAAAACATAAAGGTTATTTAAGCTATTGGGGTTTTTTAGTCATTTAGTCTTTCACTAGCGTATTATTATTATATCCATATTGTTTTGTTGCTTTTACAGAACTAACACAAAAAAACAGGCCCTAAATTTAGATAGGAAAAATAAGTGCTCAAAATTTTACATACACAGAAGAAACAGATTTGGTGAGCAAAATAGTTTACTTTTTTGAAGTGCGTTGGCTTCATTTTGGCATAGTACCTATTATGTCCATGACTGCAATTTGAAGGAGAAATAGCCTGTTTTCATGCAAATGTCCACAGTAGTAAGTAGAAAGAAAACAAACAACAAAACTATATATAAACAGAATGGTTTTGAATGGAACCTTTTGCACAGCTTCTCGTGAGACAGTTATTTTTCTATAAACACCACCTATTTTACTCATTAAAGAGAAAAAATTGCTGTGGCAACTTTAGGCTGTCAGCCAAAGCTGACAAATATTTTGCAATCCCATTGCCCCAGCCCAGTTCTGAACTGTGGATACTGAATACTTATTGCAATACACACCACAAACATATCCACAAGCAATCTAAGATATTTTATTGATTTTAATGGAAACAAATATAGGTATGATTTCCTTGGTCAGGAACGCCACATACACAGAATCTGCCTATCAATTATTTTCTGATCACCCTAAACCACAGGAAATTCACTCTTTAAATATATTTTATCCAGAAAAGCCTTCATCTTTTCCCTCCATCTTTTCTTCATCAAACCAAAATGAGCACCCTCCTCATACAGTGAAATCAAGGACTTTCAGCACTTTCTAAATTGAAAGTTTAACTAGGTAATTAATTTTTCTCCATCATGAGAATAACCTGAGTATGGTTTTCATTTCATAATCACTATTTAATTTTGTTCCTGCAGGAATCATACTTCCTATAATAATTTTTTACTAAAAAAGTAAAATTAATAAGTTCCTCTGGAGTACATTACAGCTTTTACCAAAGTTTTCTAAACAATTCACAAATGTTAATTGACTTCAGAAGAGGAACTGACAGCAGGGGAAATGTTTTTTTCCCTCCTGTTATACCCACTTTATAAAGATAACACTGGGCATGGACATAATGGGCAAAAATGGCAAAAGTTTCCATGGATTTTTGGTTCTAATCTAAGAAATGAGAGTACTGATTTTCCTTAACTACTTAGTATTTGTGCGGGGTTTTATATGTCCAACGCACACTATCAGTGACCTTAAACTGCAGCTGGAAGAGCAGTCTGCCAATCTGGCCCACTGTAGAAAATCCAAAAAGGAGTACTTAGTGGCCAGTGGAAAATTTTGGTCAAAGCAATCTGGCCATCTTTAATAGAAACTTATCGCTAAAAGTGGGGATAGAATCCCATTCTCATGGTTGCCAGTTTTCCTAACCATGAGACCATTCTCTGTCTTCTAGGAGTCTTCTACCTATTTTACATATATACCTTTGAATGTCTGTGAAGAGGAAAGTACCCTGTATTGGTCTTCCCGACACCATGCTGAATCATTTGCAGACTGTCCTAAAAATAAGGGGCTAAGAGACATGGTACATGACTCATTAGAGATTGCATGAAACAAATAGACCTGTGCATGCACTGTGTGCATAAACCTCATATTCTATAGAATAAAATTAACTGCTAAGCTTGTCCCATCTACTGATTTTGTCTCTTGTGCATCAGCACAGAATTCCACCATTTGAACTCCTGAAGACACCTGTTGGTACTGAGATACACAATTTGAAAGTGACTTTCAAGAGCCATTTGTGGGAAGCTGAAGCCGTCATCAGACCCAGAGCTACAATGCTGAGCTGTGGATTTGGGAAGGAAACATTCTGTATATAACCTCATCCCATACATTTGTACTTCTCTTTTTCTGATTTCTTCTTACATGACTAACACATTCCAGCACTTGCCTCCAAATTCTGTGCTAATATTCATACTTTCCTCTAGCTCCTAACATTTCTCTACTTCTCTCGTTGTCATCATTTCCCCCAAAAACCTCATCTTTTGCCCTCTTATACTCTGCACTTCTTTCTCAGGCATGAGTTTTTACTTTTTCTCCGCCTGCTTTCATTTCTGCACTTACCCAACCTTGGAGAAATGCTGGACAACAAATTTTGCTTGGCCAAGAATTTTTTAAAAGAGCAAATGCATTCTATCTTGGGACAGTGCTTGTTTCAGCCCTAAAGACTTGAAATTTGTTAAGGTTAGAATCAAAACAAAACAAGATTACTGGGGAAAAATGTCTGTGTTTGAAATCTGTGCATTGTCCAGTTTGCTTTCACACTAAGTTACACCTTGAACTGCATTTTTCTTTTTCCAGCTGTGGCATGCAGCTGCCCTTCTGTACAGCATTTTCCACCTTACAGAAGTGTAAATGACTACATATGCGTAGGCAGCAGCACAGGATACCAATGATAGTCAGTGCTGGTTCAATTAACACTACTGGTATGTTTTTAAAGTCCACTAGAAGGCTCTCATAAAAGTAAGACAGAATGGTGCTGGATTTCATTTTAGCATGAAAATTAATTTTATTTCCCCTGTAGAGGACATAACTTTCATATGAAAATATTCTGAAATAAATCTATGCAGTTTTGGGATTGAATTTTCAGAAACCAAACAAAACAGTTTATGTTAACTCTAGTCTTATTCAAGTGAACAATCAAATTTCTTCTGCCTGACAAAATTAGGCCAATCCTAATCCACAGAAAATCTTAGCTACAATATGTGGCACTTTAGACATAAAAAAGCAGTACAGAATTAATTATAATTTGCTTTCATGTAGACATCTGCAAATCTTTAAGCACTTTACATACATTCTTAAAAGTAGCACAAGAATGGTCATTTTGAACTAAGTAAGAGAGAAGCATGGGGAAGTGACATGACACAGGCACTTGCAAGCACGTGGCAAAGCCCAAAATAGAAGTTAAAGCTTACAATCATTTACTGTAACAGCATGAAAAAATGTCTCTTTTGATGAAATTCAGGCAGAAAAAAGTCTTGCTTTATAATAGGGAATTAATTGTTGGAAGTTTTTTCCATTTCAAGAATGCCATAACAGAGATATAGCCAAACATTAGGTTAAATGTATTTATGACTCCAAATAGATGGGTGAATGAGGTCAGCAATGGGCACACCTGCAGGCAAGGAAGAGGAAGGGCCAAACCACCAAGGTGTGGGTGGGCTGGAATGGCTACAGAACAAACAAACCCATGTTATTCCAACGAGACACAAACACTAAACTCAGAACAGCTATCACATGCCAAAGGCTTCAACAGTAGCATATCTTCACTCTTAAAAAAACATTTCAGATGTAAAGGCAATCTGTAGATCTGCAAAAATACCTATATGCAAAATGTCAATATAGTAAGAGCAAAGAAGTGTCACATCACTCACTCTGGACATAAAGTAATGCTCTGCTTGCTCACTTAAAAGTTAGCTGAAAGGTAAGACCTATACAAATTTTTATGCAAAATATTAAGCATAGCACTCTTCTGGAGCCCCTGCACGGCAAATCATGTTGTCTGCTTTCTGCGCAACCCACAATTTGATTGAGTTCTGTTTGAGGAAATGCAAATGAGGATGTGTGGCAGGTTTATTTTTGCTTCTTTTCCAAACTGTAGAAGCTGTTTGACATCCCCAAAAGGTCCTTATTTTGCTACGGTACGCTGGCCCTGATAAAAATTACTATAAGCAACACATAATTTCATGTTAGTATGCATTGTAATTGTCAAATTAAACAGACAATCCTAATTCTAACTATTTAAAACATCCGAATTTAAACAAAGAGAAAAAAAATAAAAAGAAAAAAAGGACAAAAGCAACAGAAAAGGATTATCTCTTCAATAAATAGAAGGGAGGACTCTCATCCTGACTTGCATAAAAATTTGTCCCTTCACATATGATGTTACAGGGCTGAGGTCTACTGTTCGGAAACATGATTTGATTGTGTATAAATGTAAAGATCCCCTGATTTGCAATGATAATATAGTACCATTTCTACTTCAGCATTTCTACAGTGTGCACAACTCAAAATTCACAAAAATCTTGAGCAAAATCTAAAATCTCACAGTTACGGTTTGGATTTAAGCATGGACTTGAAATTCAGCAACTGCTTAAAGTCCTTTCCAGCACAATGATGCCTTTGAGTCCTGTATTTGAAGCTTTAAAGTCCAGTCTTCATCCCTGCAGCCCCCTCAAGGCAGAATGGGAGGGCATGACTCTACTGCCATATGAAAACAACAGTGGAGGCACTGCACAGACCCAAATAATGTGGGAGGCTGTACTATCCTCTCTAGTTCTGATCATTTTCTTCCCATTTTAAGGTAAGGATTAATAACTGGACCCACATAAACAAACACACATTCAGGGAGAGAGAGCTACCCTCAGACACAGAGGTTGCATATGAAAAGATGATTACCAAACGATTAAATAATTAGAATGAACCATTTTATACCCAGCCTGATGTCCACAGCAACCATACTCTTCCTTCCTTTACCTGCCAACCGAGCATATTCTAGATTCCCAAGCTGATGACTGAAATTGGAGGGAGTGAGAGGTTCATCTTGTATATCCAAAAAATTATCATTCCAGAAAAAGTTCCTTTCAGTCTTTGAATTTAATTCCTAAGTTACCTTCTGCCTAAACACCAGGAAAGGCAAGGTTTAATTCTAATCAAGTTATGAACTTTTTAAAAATATCACCATGTAAAATACTTTTATTCCCTGCCTTCTCACTTAAAAATAGGGGCATTGTTCCTTTGGGTAAGGTTAAAAGCTTTCCCATCAGCCATAGTCAGTAGGGTGTTATATTAACTTACAGCTCTGTGAAGGCCATCAGTAGCATGCTTTCGTGCTGGAGAACTCATGTGTGGAGATACACATTCCTGCTAACCTTTGCGGGGGTTTAAATTTCTCAAACACTGAACAGTTAAACTGCTGGTCATTAAATCCCCTGCAGTGTAGTGTATGTCATCCAAAATGAAACCCAGTTCAATTTAAATAATTCTAAAACATTCCTAAAATGCCTACTTATATTAATACATGTAGAATATATAGAATCCCCAACAGGATAAACATTACCAGTTTTTATGTGGAACCACCTGCATAAACTCATCAGCAATATAGCAGCATAATTAAAAATATAAATCTTATAAGCTTTATATGAGCAAAACTTCACACTGTCCTACTTAAAGCTGCGACATATAATCAGTTACATTTTGCACAGCATGAATATAATAGAGATGTAATTAGGAAGAATCTTTCATCTCTGTTATACTTAGTTTGCAAATGTGACTTTTTTATTGATTCGTAAGAAAACACTATTTTAAGCACCACTAAAAACTCACTCTAGACTTTTATTCTGCATCATTCCCATTGCATCATCTGCATAGTACTCCTTGTACCCAGCAAGAATTTAAAGCCTCCATATTCCTGACTTGAAATAGCACATAACCCTGGCAGGGCCTTTTATAATTCAATGAAAGACAAGATTGTGCTCTCACAAAATAATTCAACAATTGGGTTTTGGCCACTGAAGCCAGGAGACAAAGACAGTACTATGTCTTGGCCAGTCATATCAGTTTGTCTCACATCATCATTTGCTGATGCATTATTTCCTGCAGCATACACTTTAAATGGCGGAACCAGTTGGTGCACCTAAGAAAAATGAGATGGTAGAAAAAAGTCTTCTCACAGGCTATTACGCAGACATACATGAAAGTATAACTGTTGCCTGTGAAGTCACTTCCTGCCTCCTGCTTTCTGTTGCTCTAACCCTGATTGCTTATTAATGGAATTAGACCTGGCTATTTTCTCTCTTTTGGAAAACAAGAACAAGAAACTTAATGAAATTATATGTAGCAAACTGAAAACTGATAAAAGACAGTATTTTCTCTTATGTTACATCAGCTTGCGGAACTCTGACCCTAAAAGTATCAGAGCAAGGAACATAAAATTCAGAAAGCAAACACATTTTTCCAAGTATCTAATGAGACCTCTGAATCCCTCCAGATATGTAATAGTTGATAAGAAGAGACATACCTGTAAAGAGTTGTAAACCTTCTGGCTTATGCTTGAAACTAAGCTCAACAACTGATCAGGAACAGTATTAATAGTTATACCTTGATGGTGGGCATGATCCCAGGCTCTAGGACGTGACCTGGACAACTGCAGAGAGAGGCTGACCCTGGGACTGCTCAAGCCAGCCCAGCCACCTCTTCTACAAACACTTCCCAGGCATGGCTCAGCAGCCAGCACAGGTCAGTGACCATTCCCCACATGCAACCTGAATACAGCTACCCTAGTTTTTATAACCATGTGCATTTGGGACACGGCATGAGCTGGCCTCTGAAGCAGAGCACAGCCTTGCAGAGCACAGCCTCCTTGCAGAGCACATCTCATTTACTGGAACAGAGATGGCCAGTGTCTGGGTGGGAAAGTAAAAGTAGCCATGCAAGGCAGAGCATGAGGCCCTACCTTATTTATCTTATGTAGAAGCCAATAGAGCAGGTCTTGCTAGTTTTGGTGGTTCAAACACTACGCGTAAATCTAGGAGAAACAGGTGGTAGTACATCCTGTTTCTAACATGATAATCAAAATTATCTTTCAGGATACGCTTGAGGCCAGTAACAGTAATAATGTACCAAAAAAATCAGGAAGAGCAAAGCTTAATTTTCAAATCAGGTTAAGATTAGAAAAGCAGAAGTGAGAATAGTAAATTACTGACTCAGGAAGCATTTGCAATGAAAGCAGGCAGCAGCCAGCTACTACTAAACCCAGCAGCAGACTTCACTAAAACCAAGACAGCAGAAGCTGATCTGCACTTCCTCATGATAAAAGTGTGTTAACATGGTCTTACACCTTGAGAGATTTTGTTGCTTATTTTCTCACAAATAAATACCTAAACCACAGCATGATTCTTAATCCTTTTCATAAGGGACATAGAGGGACTAGAACTTTACACTGATTTAGGGTGTACTATTCATACGCAGTCTGTTGAGACTTTGGACAGGACATTTCAGGGAACTGATCTCTTGACTTCTCAAGACCAGCACCCTAATCAGCCCTCTGAGTCATCCAAGTGTTGACATTATCACCATCTGTTACATACCAGATCTCCACAATGTTATGATAGCCCTGAAAAGATCAGAATTGATGCTCTTCACTCTCTCAGATTGGGATGCTAGCACAGTACAAAGACCACTAGAAATTCAGTGTTTCCAGATGCTCCATAACGCCACTAGGCCCCATTTTTATCCTGGAATTCAGTAGGTATTTATTTCTGTTATCATTGCCACTAAAAGCTCTGGCCCCTCTTGATCATTCTAGCACAAATATCCTACCTCCTGACAGCAACCAACTTTATCACAGCAGTGGCTCCACAGGTTTTGATTGATCTGGGAAATTGAGGGAACCAGCTACAATAGAAGAAAATATATTCAGAGCCAGGGTGGGGGCCCTGCACTGCCTGTTTCCCCTTAGTTGTTTGGTTTTGTGCCAATGAAAATGGAAGTGGAAACAAACATACTGACTGGGTAAATCTGCCCTGACCCATATGAGTGGAGTTCACACTGTAGACAAAGTTATGGATTTCCCCCAGAGGGAGGGGGTAATGTGAAAATCCTGTGTTACACCCATTGTAACTTAAGAATATTTTCATTGGCATTCCTGTGATAATCTTATAAAAATAACAGAATTGACTCGCTAGCTTTGGCCTGAGTTGGACTTTTTTTTCCATAAAGTAGCAGAAGTTTGGGACAAAGAGTGGTATTGACAGTTCAGTTTAGATATGCTTGATAAAAAAGTATTAACTAGTAAGTATATAGGCTAGTACAATAAGCACATAAGCTAAAATACATGCCCATGAAGAGAAGATTATATAGGGTGGGAACAGGTGAGTTTTTTGCGAGAGTGCTGCATTTAACGCAATGGTTTCAAACTGAGATCTATGTACCACACTCCATCACAAATCATGCTGAGACTTACAAGAGTAACAGTCATAAAGAATATTGGTTTTTTTCCACTCCAACAAGAAGTTCTGGCTACTGGCTCCTAGCTGTTCATTGTTAAAAAAGGACCACATTTTTAGCTGGAGTAAATCCATGAGCGCAGTTAGCTTCAACAGACCTATACCAGGCTGCACAAGCTGAGGAGCTCATTGGTTAAATAATTTCTTGGGTACCATTTGTGCAAGCATTTGTCATGCTTGCCTGGGAAGCTGTTCAAAAAATGAGTGGGAAAACATCTAACAATCTTTTAGTGAGGAGTGGTTTGTAGGAACTGGAGATCCCACCAAACTAGAACGTTATTTTAACCGGTATCACAAGTCATGTTTTCAGTAAAACTCAGTCACATAGATACATACAAGAAATACATTTCTTCTATATATTGGACACAGACTAAAGAAATTATCAGGATTAAATTTCTGGGTAACAAATAGATCAGAAGTTATTTCTCAATAGTTTCCATTGCTGAGAACAGAATAATGCTGTATGTGATATGGCAATTGTATCTCTTGTGAGGGTGAAGAAGTATACACATTTTTGACATTTAGTGTTACTCTGACAACTCGATGCTTTTTACTTAATATTTTCAAACAAGGCATTCATTATGGCTTTAGAAGAATTTCAGTGATACAGCACCTAAAACTGTTTTCTTATCCTGGTGTTTCTATCAAATGTAAAGATGGAAGGGAATGACATATCTAGCTCAAACCAGTAATTCTTTCACTGCTGTATTAACATTTCCGCCCCTGGGTTGTTGGTGTATTCTTTCCTTTACATAACAGCAGAAAAGAAAATGTTATGAACACAGATGGCAAAGTCTGTATTAAGCTGTCAAGTGTCTCCTTACTACTTCCATTAAGCTTATAATGACTGATCTTTGTTTGACTACACCTGAACCTTTCATTTTTGTCAGTCTAGGCTATGTGATTTATTTTTCTAACCTCGATCCAGTTCTCTCATCACTCTAGCCACTGAACTCCCACTGCAATCAATCAAGAAGTCTCCCTACACATTCCAGTATTTTTTCCAACTCTATCAGCTTTTTCTACTAGTTCCATAGAGAAAAATATTCCACGGTGAATGGACTTCAAAGTTAGGAATTTGATTCTGATGAAACCACATGTATTTAATTCCTTGAAGATGTACAGTGTGTGCCCTACTTTTTACATCTTGCTTCTTTACTGAAAGCAAGAAAACATATTTACAATGATCAAATCAGAAATAAATAACTGACCTGTGTCTGCTTTGTCAACTATGACTGCTTAACACATACAACCTGGAAATAACCTCTTTTTAGCAAGGAAACGAGAATAGTTTTAACTAAGCTTGGCTTGGAGACCTCTGTTAGGTTTCAACATGCTTTATGTCTTGTTTTTATTATTTGTTTTCTCTACCTCTTAATGAACAGATTTCTAGATATTGATGTGATTTTTTGTAAGCTAAAAAAGCTAAAAAAAGCTAAACTGGTCTCTGTGTTCAAAACGCGCATAGCATGTAATTGTGCAATACTGGACAGCTTCAAATCTCAGACTCCAGGAGAAATCAGTTCTTCACTGAAAGAGGAATTCTGATAGTAGACTTAAAGCTTCTTGTTTCCCCAAATGTAAATCAGCAAGTTATTCAGCTTATTGTAAGAACAAGAATGCTTTCTCAGTCTTAACAGAACTTGCTTCTTGTGAAGGAAGTTCATTTTTTTGCCATGGTTTTGCAGTCATCGACATTATTTGGAAACAACATCTAAAGCACTTGCCACTTAATGGAAACTTCAGAGTTTTACAATTGACTTGCTCTGTAATTACTGAAACCAAACCAAGCCAATCAACCAAAGGAAACCTCTTTCATGAATCTGTTATTTACATATAAAGCAGACAGGAAAAAGGTATTTTGTTAGCTCTGGAGACACAGTTTAAGGGGTTTTAAAAGATTAGGAAGTATAATGACAGGTGCACAGTGTTCCTTGAAATGAGACGGGAAGTGAGTATGAGACAGAACTTTATGGCATCATCCTTCTATAAAACTAAATGGACAAACTGTTCTCTCTTAATAATAACTATACACTAACATTTATAACCAAGTATTGTACCTTTACTTGACCTTTAACACATTGTACTGTGTTAATTGCCTGAACTATTCAATTAATGACAGCCAAGCTCCAGATTGCTCCCATATTCCTTCTGTCTGAGGCTATTTTTTTAAAATACCTCCCTGAAATATGAAACTCTGCAGGTCTTTTTTGTGTTCTACAAAGCTTTGAAGTTCCAGAAAGCCAACATGTATCACCATCATGGCCTAGATAGGTGTATTCTTTGCTGGGTAAAACGATGGCTAGATGGCAGAGCCCAAAGAATGTTGGTAAATAGTGTCACATCAAGCTGGCGACCAGTCACTAGTGTTGTCTCTCAGGGCTTGGTATTAGGGCCAGTGTTGTTTAATATCTTTACTGATGATCTGGATGAGGGGATTGAGCACACCCTCAGTAAGTTTGCAGATGACATCAAGTTGACTGGGGGTGTTGATCTGTTTAAGGGTAAGAAGGCTCTACAGAGGGATCTGGGCAGGCTGGATCAATGGGCTGTGGCCAATTGCATGAGGTTCAACAAGGTAGAGTGCCAGGTCCTGCACTTGGGCCACAACAACCCCATGCAGAGCTACAAGCTTGGGGAAGAGTGGCTGAAAAGCTGCTTGGTGGAAAAGGACCTGGGTGTGTTGACTGACGGCCACTGAACATAAGCAGCTTGTGCCCAGGCAGCCAAGAAGGCCAACAGCATCCTGGCCTGTATCAGAAACAGCATAGCAAGCAGGACTAGGGCAGTGACTGTACCCCTGTCCTTGGCACTGGTGAGGCCACACCTTGAATACTGCAGTCAGTTCTGGGTACCTCACTACAGGAGAGACATTGATTTGCTGGAACAGGTCCAGAGAAGGGCAACAAAGCTGGTGAAGAGTGTGGAAGAACAAGTCTCATGAGGAGCAGCTGAGGGAACTCAGGTTGTTTAGTCTGGAGAAGAGAAGGCTCAGGGGGACCATATCGCTCCCTACAACTACTGGAAAAGAGGATGAAGAGGTGGCTGATCTCTTCTCCAAAGTAACAAGTGATAGGACAACAGGAAACAGGCTCATTTTGCCGAAGGGGAGGTTTAGACTGAAAGCATATCATAGAATATTTCTGGAGGGAAAGAAAAACATCAGTGCAAGGCCTGATGTGGGCAATACGTTACCTTCATTTAACTAGCGTCAGGAAAGGTAAGAAGTGGCCTAAAAACAGAGAGCTAACTGTTAGCGAGTCCTAGCTGTAACACAGAGCTGTAACAGGAAAGCTACAGCCATAGAAAATAAGGAAAGGCACACCATTACACCACTTTGCTTGCTAAATGATCATATTGTTGCACTTGCACAACAGTGGAACAGAAAAAGGCAGACAAAGCCTGGTGAAAAAACACTGAGAGCTGTATCGATGATCAGGGGGCTGGAGTACCTCTCCCATGAAGACAGGCTGAAAGAGCTGGGCTTGTTCAGTCTGGAGAAGAGAAGGCTCAGGGGAGACCTTACAGCAGCCTTCCAGTACCTAAAGGGGGCCTGCAAGGAATCTGAAGAGGGGCTTTTTACAAGGGCGTGTAAAAGTAGGACAAAGGGGAATGGCTTTTAACTGAAAGAGGGTAGATTTGAATTAGGAAGAAATTCTTCCCTGTCAGGATGGTGAGACACTGAAACAGGTTGCCCAGGGAAGTAGTGGCTGCCTCCTCCCTGGAAGTGTTCAAGGCCAGGCTAGATGGGGCTTGGAGCAACTTGGTCTAATGGAAGGTGCTCCTGCAGGGGCATTGGAACTAGATGATCTTTAAGGTCCTTTCCAACCCAAACCATTCTATGATTCTATGGCATCTGACTCTCTATTTCTCCTAATAGTAGCTCCTTCTGACTCTGACATACTGCATCTTAAGAACAAGGATATTACAAAACATCCATCAGACCACTCTCTGGGTAGGCATTAGGAAGAGGCATATTAATGCTGCAGTGTATAGGTTGGAATCCGCCACAAAGACCTGCTAAAACACAGCTCAGCATGCTTAACAAGTTCGTAATGCCATGCCACAGTGAGATTTCTTTAGTGGGCATATTTCTCCCATGCAAACAAGAAAATAATAAGTCATGAATGAGTTCTTAGCAGCTCTGCAGAAATTAGTCCCAAAGCATGGCTGTAGGAGAACTGAGCTGGACAGGCTGTGAGAGCACTGAGGAACAAGAAGACAGGAGAGAGTCCAAAACCACTATTAGGAAGCACACAGTAAAGAGGAGAGAGTCTATGTAAACAGGAAATAAAGGAAGTCTTGAATTTCACCCTGACCACAGTGTTTAATTGCCATGGACAAGAAAAATTAAACAATTCCCTTCACACTACCTATGTGCATAACTAAGTAGTTATTGTATTCTGCGTGCTGTCATGTTGACCTAAATCACCTTGCTACAGTCCTGTGACAGCATTCCTTCTTCAACACAAGTCAGTGACTAAACCTAGAACTATGGCTCCTGTGGAAGGAATGGCAGAATTTTTAGATGCATCATCTGAGTTTTATTTTGATTTATGACAGATCCACGTTGTTAAGACTAGGTCTTTGGTTAAGAGGTCAGTCAACAAAACTTTGTGACTTAATGTTTTCTTTCTTCTAGATTTTTTTATTGAGGACTCTCAGCTAGTAGTTTAACTAAGATACAGTATTTTATAAAGAGCTCCTTACTGTAAGTATTCCTTCTTATTCTAACTACTCCAGTTGACCCTAGTGCCAAGGTCTGCAAAACAGCTGCTGCCCAAGAGTTAAAGAATTACTGTACCTACTTTCATAAGAGAGAAGCTCTTCCAGACCTCCTATTTCTTCTGAAATCAAATCAATTGAATCTATTTTATTAGCTGTATGGCTGGCACAAGCACCAGTCATTGCAAGTTTTCCAGTGAAAGTACCGACTAGTTTGTGCAAACCAACAGGGTAGTCTTCAGTATGGTCCAGAGCAGCTTCAGCATAGATCTCCCTCAGTGTGCACAGAAAAGTCGAGAAATCTTTTAATACCTGGAGGTATTAAATCTAATATGAACCTAATACCTGGACAGCTGATCCAGGCATGTTAATTTGGTGTAGCAAAGAAATAACTGGAAGATTAAAACATAATAGCTGTCAACTGGACCCCCTTCGAAATAAGCAGCACAGGAATAACTAGACAAGAAAACTTATTTCCAAAATAGGAAAAAATAAAAAAATCTTCAAAAAAATGTTCTGCAAAATATATCAAATAAGTCACTTCAAGTGAATCAAAACATTTCATTGGTATTGCTTATAAAAGTTTAAGGAAACTTTTTAAGTATTGAAGTAAATTCAAAACAATTATTTAAAACTTTGCTTTGAATTTTCAAAGCGGTATTTTTTCTTCCATCATCAAAACATTTCTGCTAGATTTTCATCCTGTCACTTTTCTTTAAAATTTAGACTTTTCAGTTTCAACAAAAACAATTTATTTGGAGAAAAACAAGAAAGCAGTCTGATTTAATAACACCTCCATTCCTCATCCAAACAGCTTTCAAGGAATGCTAATATTTTCTTTCCTCTTTGTAGTTTTAAGTGCTATTGTGAAGTAAACTGCAGTGAGACAGAGTGCTGGAGATCCATCTGTAGTTTGAAAAGCCTTCAGGTGTGCTAGACAGCTCTCCTGTGACTCTCATGACTGCAGGGGTTTCTCCATCCAGGCAGTTCCCATCCCCTCCTATATTCAAGTCTCAAGACTACTCAGCCAGAACAGCCAAAACAGGCTCGGACAGCATACAGCTAACAGCAATTATAGAATTTTATAGCATGTGATAACTGAGTCATTATGATCAGGCTGCAACAACTAGATGACGGAAAATTCTTATATAATAGCTCAGATGGCAACTGGTTGCATATATTCTTCAGTTGTCTCTAGATCAGTTAGGAAACTGGCAGAGCACTGCTTCATGGTCTGTCTATGACACCATTGGGCAAAATGCTATCCTTCCAGATGAGAGAGGCCTACAGTGCTGAAAAGACCCACTCAAGTACCCACGTGTACCTATGCACTATTATATAAACAAAATTTCATATAATCCTGATCTAAATGGCCATGAAACTGGGACCACATGTCTTGGTTTCTGCTGGGATAGAGTTAATTTTCTTCCTAGTAGCTGGTGCAGTACTGTGCTTTGTCTTTAGTCTGAGAACAATGCTGATAACACACTGTGCTTACACTAAATCAAGAACTTTTCAGTTTCCCATGCTTTACATGTGAGGAGGTAAGCAAGAAGTCAGGAGGGAGCAGAGACAAGACAGCTCTCCCAAACTAGCCAAAGGGGTATCCCATACCACAGCACGTCATGCTCAGCATATAAACTGTGGGGAGTTGTATAAAAACTGCCAATCACTGCTTGGGGATGAGCTGGCCATCAGTGAGCGGGTGGTGAGCAATTGCATTGTACATCACTTGTTTTTCTTGGGTTTTATTCTCACTCTTGCCTTTTCACTACTATTAATTACTATTACTATGTTTTACTTGATTTCAATATTAAACTGTTCTTATCTCAACCCACAGCTTTTACCTTTTTCCGATTCTCCTTCCCATCCCATCCTGGGAGTACAAGGAGTGAGGGAGTGGCTGCATGTTACTTAGTTACCTGCTGGGGTTAAACCATGACACCACATCTTCCACTACTGAATCACATGCTGCACTACATGGTAGTAATAGTGTCAGGCTAAACACTTTCTGGGCTCATCTGATAAATCTGCTTCCAGCCTGAAGTCTAAAATAAAACAAAGTGTCAGCAGCAACTTTAAGCACTTTTTAATTACGGAAATGGCAGGGGGCTGTTTGTAAGTGATCAAGCAATTCCTAGGTTCATCCCAGGTATGACTTATGAACATTTGCCAGATTGACTTCTTTCATTGATGACTAGACAGACAATTACACCTTTGATTCTCAAATGTCTTGTCTGTTCACAAGGCGCTACCTCTGAGACTGACTCTACCAATAAAACAAATGCAAAATGGTAACACAAATCTGAGTACCATAGCCTAAACCAGCTGATATCAACTTTCCAAATAGGACAAATCAACAAAAATAAACATGACCATGCTTACAGTCACATCTTCTCAGTAAAGTAAGAATGATCTGATTTTGCCTGTCTGTGGAGAAAGGGCTGTGATGAAGCAATTCCAGCAAAGTGTAAGGACAGAGCAGGTTATGTGATACAGATGTGATGAAGAGTTCTCAGGAGAGGTCTGGAAAGCCAAACTTGCAGCAACTACTGCTTTTATCAATATGAGATGTCACTGCTGCTACTTGCACAGGTGATCCCACCTCCTCCAGCATAAGCCACACATTCACATCCCTTCCTCAACAGTAGTAAGGTTACCTTGGGCTGTATGTAGCAGGATTACAGCTGTTCTGTTACCTATAGCAGATTTCCACTTAAAGCAACTACTGTGCCCAACATCAGGGTGGGATGAGGCTTTGAGCAACCTGGTCTGGTGGAAGGTGTCCTTGACCATGCCAGGAGGGTTGGAACTAGATGATCCTTAAGGTCCCTTCCAATCTAAACCATTCTATGATTCTATGAACTCTCTGCTCTGCCTGAAGCTGATCCTCCTCTCAGAACTGTGTCTCCAAGACCAAACAAAGGTCTGGTTTCATTTTGATAGTCAAAGCAGGAGCTTTAATGGGAAATCACCTTGTTCTGGTTTTAATCCATGACTCTTAGCACAGATACAATGTGAAATGCATTATTTCATGGCAAATGACAGTTACAATAAGAAAATAGTGGTTCCAGTGTAGAAATTTCTTAACCTCAAGAAGTTGAAGTGATGGTAAACATTGTAGAAAACCAAGATATGTGGAAAACAGGTATATTAGAAATATATTACAGTAATTAGGAGTAACTGATTTTCCTCCTATTTGGCACTTAATGTGGCAAATATAACTTTAGAATAAAAATATGGGGAAAACATTCTAGGCCAGGCATAAAGAGACATACTTCTACTAAATTCTTGCCCATGAGCCTACATTGCACACCAGCAACATCATTAATTTTAAAAGAATACTAAGAAGTTCTAGCTGCGAAGCATGCCCTATATATATATATATATATATATACACACACCTATAATTTTGTAAAGTGGAATGTAGGAAAAGCTACTGTTCCAGTTGTAATGCTGACAGTCTGAAGGGATTTAAAAGCGATAGCTTAACTACATTAATTACAGTACATTAAGTTATTTGGGTATTCTCATTAACACTATTTTCTCTTATACTTAAATTTTCTTTAAACCAATTTTGTTATTCCCTGCAAATACAAACCTTGCTATTTCATTTACAAGTTACAAGCCTTCCTGTTCTGAGAAAACAATTACGTTCCAGGAAGTAATAGTATCAGAAGTTTCTTGGCATTTGGGATTATTAAAAAAACAAAACTAGAACAACAGTGCTTATCTTCCGCTTAGAACTGACTTCTGCGTGGCCTTTCAAACAGAAAGGTCTAAAAACCTCTGATGTCAACTAGATGATCTCTGAACTGCTTACCAATAAGAATGAATCTATTGTATTTATGTGACCATATCTGAGTTGATATGAGGATATGCAGAAGTGCTCCATCCTTTCAGGGAAAGGTACTACTGTTAGTGCCATGACTACCACATTTGCACTGTGCAGAGTAACAGGTTTGTCTCTACACTTGTGAGACAGAACATATCCCATATATGGTGAATTGCAGACTATCTTGGGTCCTTCTGCATTTTAGTTTATTCCTGTATCTTCTTCATTCCAGAAGAAAGCAGAAATTAATGCTTGCTTTCTCCGGTTATGGTTCTTTTCTCCCCTTCACACTCTGAAGGAGAATTATATGAAAACCAGATGTTGGTTCCTTTCTCAAGATAGTCAAACTGTGGTCTAGCTATTTACTGCAACTGAAAAGGTTCTTATGCTAATGTTCAGGGTTGTGAGCTGCAAGAGAGGCTCTAGGACAAAATTATGATGAGGAACCACCACTCAAGTGAGCTGCTCAAACCTTTCATTACATTTTAATAAAGTACTAGAAGTACCACTCAGTCTTTTCGACTGCTTGTCAACATGATCAAACACATCCTATTATTTTCTAGCCTATTTTTGCAAGATGAAGTCTTAGTCTAGAGCTCTTGGAACAGCAGTGTAATTACAAGTCATACATCCTGATGATTTGCTAATAATGTTAGCACCTGTAAAGGCTGCCAGTTGCTGGCAGTCAGGTAAAACTGGTTTACTCCAGTTTTATTTTTCTCACTGAGCAGACTACTGCCATGGCTACCACAAGAGACCTGTGGTATAAGAAATGCTAGAATTAGTGGACACCTGGATAAATAAAATCTATTTGGGAGAGTCAACATGCTTTCTGTAAAGCGACATTTTGTCTTACAAACCTCTTGGAGTTCTCTGCAGGGTTCAGTCATGCTGTGTGGGTAAATGTGACCCACTTGACACAGTTCACTTGGATATCCAGAAAGTTTCTGGCAAAGACTTCTGCCAAAGGCTTTAAAGGAAACTAAGCAGCCATTACTTAATGAGGAAGGTTCTGGCAGGGATAAATAACTGACTAAGAGGCAGGGCATAGGAGTAAAAGTGAAGCTATAAAAATGCAAGAAAGTCACCAGCAGAGTTTCACAAGGGTCTTTGCTGGGATCCACATTATGTACCATATTCAGAAAGTACCTGAAAAAGCAGTAGAAGAATATAGACAAAGTTTGCTGATGGTAGAAAGCTACTCCAGATAGTAGATACGTGGAAAGCAAATTCTACAGAACTGAGAAGTGAGTCTCTTATTGGACAGACTGAATAAGCAAAAATAAATAAATAAAAGACAAAATTCAATGTATGTAACTGACAGTGCCCTGAGTGCACTGAAAGACTTTAATTGGCTTTCAGTTCTTGCTGGGCATATGCTGTATATGTAGCTGTCTCTGGCCTTGCCTCTGGCTGCTCCTGACTCCACTTCCTGGATGGTCCCTGGACCTGGTTCATTGCCTTGCCCTGTCTGCTACACTGGCTCTGATGTGGTGGCACTGCACCTGGTCAGTGAGAGCCCTGTCTGCACTAGGACTGCCCCAGCTCCCATATTCTTCTCCATCAGAGGCCGCCCAACTCCTGCTGCTCCCAGCTAGCTGACAGCCCAGGGGATGCACAGGTGTCGAAGCCTGGGCTTAAATTAAACCTCTGAGCCACAGGCAGAGGATGTCTGGGTGGGGGTCTTGGGTTGAGATGGTCAGGGCAAGAGAAGGAGTAATCAAGTACTCTTCAAATTGGGAAAGAGATGATGTAATAGAGATCTGAAAAAGGTCTACAAAATGTCCATGGTGACAAGAAAAATAGGGAGGGGGGGTATCTGCTCACTGTCATGGTAGCCCCTTGTTACAGAAGCCAGGTTCAAACTAAGGAGAACACGGTGGTTCTTCATACAGCAGGAAGTGGATATGTGGCACTCCCTGCCTGAGGACAACTGTGGATGTGGGAGTTCAAAGGGACAGTGGGCAACTAGTTGGCAGAAATCCATTGCAGACTACTAAACAGGCAAGCCACACCAGCCTCAGTGAGATTTTCATTCCCAAAATGGAAACAGCTGAAGTCTGGGAGAGTTTTGAGGGAAGAATCGTGTACGTAGGCTTTAACTCTTTTATTCCAGGTGCCCATCTATGAACACTGGGCTTCTTGGACCCCTGGCTTAAACCAGTAACAGACGTACTACTGTTCCAAGAGAAGATGGGCATCAGATCTTGTCCGCAGTTACAGGAAAATTTAATTACTTCATGATTTGTAATCTGAAAACAGCCACAGTTATTAAACATTTGTTAAATTCTGGAAGACTCATTTGTCCTACCACTACCTACATGTCTGGAGGGTAAGAAAAACAACTTTAGCTCTAAAGGAAATCCTTTTTCAAATCTGATGTTTTAAGGATTACAATCCCTGTTCTTTTTGAGGATGTTGGCACCAGAGGCGCTAAGGAAACAGGGGGGTGCTTGGCACTGCATGCCAGTTGCAGCCTTTCATCTAGCAGAAGATCTTCACATCAAAGATATCCTACCCTTGACTAAATATATTTATTTATTTACTTATTTTATTTATTGCTGAAGAAGTGGGCCTCTTTCCACAAAGCTCTGGGCACTCTGCCATTACTTCAGATACACAGAAAGATTCATGCATTTCCGAGAACCCAACTTCCTAGCAAAATGCCACCTTCATTCAAACCTCAGTCTACAGAGGACCTACTTATCCAAACTCCAACATTCCCCAGATGCTCATCCAGAAACTAACACTGCAGAAGTACAAGCCTTAACACCTCTTCATTAGATAGGTATTTTCTTTTCTGTCTTTTGCTAAGTGAAACACTGAATCCTCTGTTGCAAACAAAAAGTGTTTTATTTTCTTTTTCCAGCAGGATGACACAAATCAATCATCAAAAAGCTAAAAATTACAGTGCCATAAAAAAACCAAATGAACAAAAAACCCAAACAAACAAACTGAAAACAAAAAGAAACCCAAAACCACAACACAAAACCAAACCCAAACAAACAAAAAAAACCAAACCCAAACCCCCTGTGCACAGTACCTGGAAAGAATATTGTAGAAGGTAAAGAAAGGAAATATTTCAAATGCATAAAACCAAATCCTTGAAGTTATGGATGGAAAAAATAATTGAAGGGAATCTCCGTCCCCAACCCCCTTTCGATCTTACACGTGAGAGTAGCACATAGGAAGCATTTTCTGCTCTGCAAATGGGTTAAATTAAAATTCTAGACAAGCATCTCTAATTATATCGTTATCCGCATATACACTCACATTCTAACAATATGAAACTCTCCCAGAAGCATGCAGACACCATTAGGATTGAACAATCAAGGATTACTGAAGTTAGGAAATACCAGAGTTAACCTTCCTTTGACTTTTGTGCACAGATAATTGAAAAAAATTACATAATCACACACTACCGCTTCTGTAGGACCTCATTCAGTGCACAGGAAGGACAAATTCCATGAAATAAGCAACTTTTTCATATCCTCCTTTACCTCCGTTCTTCGATGTATGACCCTCAGCCTTGCAGGAATTCCAGTCCTCTCCTGAGACAGAATCAAATCACTGATTTCCTTGTGAGCTCTCCTGTGCTGTTCATTAGTGTAATATCTGAACATTTTCCCAACAGTTATTAATTAAGAACTTATAATGACTGTGAGAGAAGAAGTATTCTTAAATTAATTTTATAGAAGAGTAGTTGGGGAATATCCTTTGGGATAGTAGTTGGGAAGAACCCTTTGACATTGTGTCTAATTTCAGATATGCAAGAGCTAACTTGCTCATAATTTGCAGCATTATGTTGAGGTTAATATAGTAAAACACCGTTCCTATTTACTTCAACTGCCATTACACATGCAAATAACTCTGTAGCTTTAAATTAGGCATAGAAAATGAGACACATTCAAGACAGCCACGAAATTCATTTGCTCAGCCATCCCTAGCAGACAAGAGTCAGAGACATACTGTGTCATAATTAGAAAACATAAATTACATGGACACGGCAATATCCACAGATAATTGGGAGCCTGGGTATTCACTCAAACCTCTCACATTGCTGCTGATAAACAGGTGCTCACAACAAAAAACGTTATTTATTCAAGTCTCACACGTATCTGTTTTTCCATGACCAAAGCAGCCCATACTCAGGATCAAAATTTACTTAAAGTGTGGACAAAGGTTCTGTGCTATTGGGCTAGACTTATAAATCTGTCAGCATTCACAGGCACTACACGAGACCCACCTGCACAATCCAAATATATACAGTAATATGTTTCCATATGTATATTTGCCTGTAAACTGTTGTAAAAGTTTAGATAAACATTTTCCTGTATTAAAGTTTAATTTGTGTCATAAAAATATAATGTTTTATAGGCATTTTAATCATTTTTATCACACAATTTATATTAAATGTACTTTAAAAGTAGAACCAAAGAACAAGTGAAGTCACTATTTATGGCAGTACACAAGCACAGGGTAATGGCTGATCCAACATCCAGACAATATATCTCTAGTGAGATACGATGATGCTAACTAATATCAGTTTACTTATGAAAGATCATGCTACATGGAGTATAAAATACCATCATTATTCCTATTTGACATTTATATTGTAACCTTAAGGGAACAACTTTCATGGAGTTGCATTATAACTTTAAAAACATAGCAGGTGAATTGTTAATCTTACTGTAAAACTCAGTATGTGTTTTACATAACCCCAAGAAAGGCCAATATGGGAACATATTCACCAGATCAGTGTTTAGACGGAGCATATGGTCTTCAGCGTTTTGCATAACCAATGACAAATATAGTCCAACAATGGGATCTAATAGTGCTGATTATCTCTTTGCCTTTCAGGAAACGAGTTCTTCAATGTAGACTATCTTGGCCATACAAAGCCTACTTGCATAGTATTTGATCATCATGATATATGTCATCATTGATAATTATATATATACTTCTAAGTTTACATTCCAACACTGTAGGTTTTATGAGGAACGATATAAAAGGACAAATGGGGACTATTTATGAGAACTATTGTGAGGGAGAATATAAAAGAAATGGACTACAAACATGAAGACTATTAAATTATGACAAATTATAAAGAACAAATTACAAGTACCACAGAAGAGCTGCTTGGCAAGGGGGGGAAAAGTTTCCTCTAATTTTCACTAACCACTATTAAGTAATTTATGTCTGTGACTCATGCATGTTTTGTGACCAGATTCTGGCTTAAGACATTTTGAGGTTTCTTTGGTTGGTTGTTTTTTTTAAAAGATGCAAGTTTACATTCCATTCTACTGCCATTCCTTACAATGAATTCTGCAAAGAAAAGCTAATAGAAATCTGATGTGAAACACCACAATTTACTGAAAGGGTTTTTTTGGGTTTTTTGTTTGTTTGGTTGGTTGGTTGGTTGGTTTTGCTTGTGTTTTGGGTTTTTGTTTTGTTTTCTTTTGTAGTTTGGCTTGATCCTTGCTAGTAAATATTTCTTCAGATTTTCACATATTTCAAGTGAATAAACACAGTAGCTGATTAAGATAAGAAGCATTGCAGACCTCACCCTAAAGATTAAACCTCTGGCCAGGCTGAGCTGTCTTCTCACTAGAAACACACACACTACGGTAAAATATAAGGAAAGCTCAACAAATCTTTCATGCCCCTATAATTAAAAGCAAGCCATTTAAAGAATTAAAAAAAAAGCTTTGCTCTCTATGTTATGATTAAAGATCAGGCAGATTATGAGTGATGGGTAGGTAGGTAGAAGCAAAAGGGGATGTCTGGATTCTTATGTTTCAACTGGCTCTGCCAGTTGTTGAACAGTCCCCAACCAGATGCACTAAACCTAGCTGAAAAAATGGAGATACAGCAAAAATGCTGTCTTCTCCTCAGCTTAGCTTTTGGGAGTGCTGAGAATGCTCATTTCCCACAGAGTCTCTGGGAATACAAAGTGCTCTGAACTCCTCAAAGTGTATCACATCCTACATAAAGCATGAAGAGTGCTGGAAGAAAATGTCTTTCAATATCTGTTGTTCCAGGAGAGTTTGTGCATTTGAGGTTATTTTTGCTAGAGCTCAAGTCAGTTCTTAAGTACCAAGTCAGAATTCCCATGACATGGGGATTACACAGACAAAAAGCAGAATACGAAACCCTCTTCCATTTCAAGAATTACTGGGTGAGATCACGGTAATCTGCTAACAAAACCCACAAGTTACAACATATAATTGCTGCCAAGTGTACACAGCAACTCTTCTTTCATTCTTTAAGTCCTTTTCCTTTCTGAACACTGAACCGCATTGCTGCAGCACCATGCAAGTTAAATCTCTTGAACGCATGGGGCAGAACTTTGGCTTCTTCTGACATCAGAACATTGTTTGGCCAAGCCATCAACTTCCAAAGAGTTTCTATATGGGGAGGGATTTTCTGAAGTGTTCAACAGTGATGTCTCTAAACTGTTATTTAAAGGGGCATTAACACTTGCATTGACTTTGCTGGGACTCAGCAAAATCAACATTATGCAATAGAGCTGAAATGAAGGAACCACCAGATTAAATACAACTGAACATTTACTCAAGAGCTTCCTTATGTCCTATTCCAAAAGGTGTGCAAACTATTTCAAGGTTAAAGCAGCTCAGTCTCAATTTCAGAATTTCTAAGCATAAAAAAGCAAATAGTATGCTTGCTACGAATTAATTTTATTATTTTTTCAATCATGTTATTAGTAACAGCTATTCTTCTTTACTTTCTTGAAAAAATATATTTTATTTCAGAAAATTAATTCCTTCTAGAAATAAGAAAATATGATGAAATTTTAAAATCAACATAATTTTCTCTTTCAGATTCACAATATTTATTATTTTAGAAAACTGATTGAGATGATAAAACAAGATAAATGTTTTGAAAACAATAGCTTTAAGGACTGGACTCTTCTCAGCTACATTTCTGGCATCTGATACATTCCATTGCTATAATGTGCTATTCAGAAAAGATTTATGTAGCCAAGCCCAAGAAAATAGGTGATTTTTTTTCCTAAAATCTTGAGTTCAGTTGTTGATTATATAATTGCCAGTCACTAAATTCTGATATGCTATAAACAATGCAGAACAATTTCAGATACTTTCATTGAGGGTAACAGTCAAAAGGATCAGTAACTACAGCAGTTGCCTAAAAGTGAATACTTGTATCGTGTAAATCAATGCTGCTGACAGCAGGGGGGTAGAAAACCACCCAAAACTAAAGACAATTGACTAAGCCAAACACATATTATTTGTAGATAACTTCCAAGTTACTAGCATTTGGCAAGGGTTTTAGAACCCATTCATTGGGTATTACCCACATGTGAAAAATACGCACAGATTTTATTAGAGGGAGGGAGTGTATATAGAGATGTTTGCTTTGTTAACCCTCAGAACTATCCCCCGATTGCCATGTGCCAGCAGAAGGAGAAATCTATCATCATACCAGTGCTACTTCTATCATCTTGACTTTCACTGAGACCATTCTGAGAACACAGAAGGGTTAAATGCAATTCACTCGTAAAATAATCACTCAACAGAAGAGTAATTTCCCATATGCAGAGACAGAGAGAAGGAAGCCCTGACTGATGGCATTGCTGGTATACAATATCTTTTGACAGTTCCAACAATAAGTTTTTAGCAGAAGCACACCCGATTAGAAAGAAGATCAAAATACTGGACATCAAGGAAACAATATACTGCCAAAATCTGACAGTTCAAAGAAAAAAGCCTACATTTTATAAACTAGTCACATAATACACAGTAACCAGAACAGCTGTTGCCCACAGCACATTTGATGTACCAGGCTTACCCATGCAGGGGAAGTGGCTCATTGCTTTTACTGCTACGCTTCCTTTCAAAAGTTTCACCAGTCATTTATTTTTTTATGAAACGCACAACTTGTAACTCATTGTATGAATGATGCCTCTGTTCAACAGCACCGTTTCATCCTTATATTTTTGTGTGGACATTACAGATATGACTTCTTGAAATTTAAAAAATCTTTAAACCAAAGTTAATATCCAAGAGCAATTGGACACCATTTGGGCGGGTTTTTTTTGGTCAAAACAATGGATAGCTGGATACCCACATCCACCACAAAATCTCTCAGTTATTTTACATTTCAGTACAAAAGACACATTATTGATGTTCCGCTGTGTATTTTTAATGACTCAGCAGAGAGGATGATTTCAGGATTCTCTGTATGCTTCTACTTTCTGAAAAGCGAACTATGATACATCACTAACATACTCTGGAACTGGAAAACACTTAGACAAAGAATTACAAGAAAAAATAGTAAAAGATTTAAAATTTAAACCCTGTAAATCCAAGACAATGAGAAACATTTTTCCTCACTCCTCACACCAAAAGAACAAAAACCAGGGGATGAAGTCACTTGTACAAATGCCTCTGTGATAACTGCTACCATGAGGCCTTTTTCTCTGCCTAAAAAGCAAGCGCTGAACAAAAAAATGCCTTCAGCTTCATAGTATGGATTTGTCACTGCACAGCTCATAATTAAAAGAGCTATGAGAAACCAGAGCACACATCTGAACAAAACAAACTCTGTTCAAGATAGCGAGTTGCAGTTTTCTGTCTGACACCCATTAAGAAGCATAATCATGAGGGGAAAAAGCTGGAATTGGAAAAACTCTGACTGCACTGTAGCTTTTAAAAAATTAGGCTAGCTGTGTGACGATCTTTTCATGGAGATCCCCTGTGTTCTTCAACAGCTAACTCTCACAGCTATTTAGCTGTGAAAAAAGCAGCTGTTTTACAGTGTATTGGAAGACAATTGGACTACTTTGGCTATATCCAGAGGAAAATTGTTTCAAGAATGGGAACGAACTTTCTGTCACTCTTTAAATTGAGCAAAATATTTTCCAACACACAATTTTTCAGTTTATAAAAACTTTCAGAAACTGAGCTGTTTGAAAATATGACATGCTTACACTTCTATAGGATATAAGTATCTTACAACCTACTCGATATAGCTGCAGTTTTGCTGTATTAAGCAATCTGAGTTCCCACTGTGGTGGCGTCTCTTGTAAAAAGTGACTATTTGCTACACTGGAGTTTGGACAAACCAGTAAATAACTGACAATACCTTCAGAAATTACTGAAGGGGAAATTCCCAGAATGGGAATTGGCAAGCATGTTTGGGGGCTGAAATCTTGAGGACAATTAACAAAATTGTTTCCAACTAACAAATTGAAAACAGTCAACATACTGCTCCAGCTGCTGTTGTCCCAGACAATAGGGTAAAAACTACAACATGAAAGATGAGAGAAAAGGAGTTCAAATTCATAGTGCTACCAAAAAAATATGACTGGAGCTGGGCTCAGAGAGAAAAGTGGTTTCATCCTTCAAGATAAGGTCAATAAATGAATTAGCATGAATGATACCTGGAGGCCAGACTACATAAACAGAACTCTAATATGAATTATGCACTTAATTTTCTTGCACTGCAGCAAGAGTTAGAGCTTAGATTGTCATTTACAGGAACTGAGCAGACCATCAAGCAATGAAACCAGACAAAACAAGAGGTGCTTCTGGAAGCCCTCCCTTCCCTTGATATGAGTGCGTGTATTACGGCAGGAAAAGTAGTTTTGGGTCAATGTATCACAGCAAGGGATGCACTTCTGTGATGTAGCTTAACACTGTTACACTAATATTTTAGTTAACTCTGTAGAAAATCTTTATGGTCTACAGTTGAAGTACCTTACTTTCCTACCATGAGAGGAAGTTTTTCTTTTCCATGATGGGAGGAAGAAATTCTGCATCTGTATGGGTGAATTATTTAATCAGAGGTATCGGTATACACAATCTTAACAAGGAATGTAATTTTCTGTGTGGGTCTTCCTATTTCTTAGTTTCTTTCCAAATTGCACCTAAATTCATTCACTTTTTTTTTTCTAGGTTCTTGAAAAATGTCTTGTCCATACATAGATATACTTGCCCATACATTATCTGAGGTATCTCTGTGCCGTGGTTGTAATAAAATGTAAGTTCTAACATTTCATTTATCAGTGATAACAGAGGCCTTGATCTAGTGAACCTTACATGTTGCACCTTGTGCAAATCACTTAAGCAATCCCATTAAGTACACAAATCCAGTATTTTAGCAAACCAATCATGGGCATAATAATATGCATCTAAAACCTGCAAGACCAGCCCTTTTGATTGAGAAATTCCGACTTGACATTGGTAGTAACTCACTTCTAAAATGTTCACTTGTATATGAAATAAATAATTTTATTATTCTGTATTAATTGTAGTACTTACTAAAGTGCATGTCACATTATTGCTAGACTTATATGTAAGGAACTCCTACCTGGAAAACTTCTGTTAAGACCTGCACTTTATGATGCAACATTTCTTGCATTATTAATCCACAAGACAAAAAAAGTTACATTTTCAAAGAAAGACTTCTGTCTTTTAATGAGACAAAGCACGTTGTGTTTTAAAATGTTCATTCACTTTATTGAGACAACTGACAAATACCATAAAGAATCATTTCTTTTACATAACCTCTATCAGAGGCAGTCTTTTGTAAAGCACAGTCCAGCTGGCCACAAGTCATTCTACTGCTGAATCTGTCACTGAGCTAGATACTTTTACTATCTGTTGTCATAGACAATACTGACAAACTAAAAAATTGCCATTTGACAATGTTTTTAATTTTTAACAGTGAACAGAAAAAATTAGGTAAGAATATGTTATAAACAGATTCTAAAGCCTAAACGTCATTAAGATAGGCCCTTCAGTGAAAGGTAAATTCTTTCTTTAAAGGTATATTATTTGAAGAGAATTATATTATTTAGCCTGTCTTCTAATAAAGGAGTGCAGAGGACCTGTAAAATGAGGTCGTAGTCAGTCTGAATTTCTGTGATGTTCGACCATAGTCCATTTGGGTTTGGCTACAAGTACATATCAGAGGAGAGAAAAAAATCACTGTATTTTTAAGGCAATATTGTTATGGTTAATGCAATGAGGTCCAAACACTTTAGGGAAAAGAATTATCAGCACCATCAAAAAATTATAGCTAAAAAAGTAAACAGAGGTAATGAGAGGCACCTTCCTGTGAAATTCATTCCAACAGCGATTTACTTTTACATTAACAAACTGTCAACTAAGGGAAATACAAGAAAGCCAGCTAGTAACTTTTCCTTCACAAGATTTATATGAACAGAAATTCTAAACATGCGCCTCAAGCCCGCAGAAAATTAGATATTCAACAGAACATAAAGGGTTGATGATTTGCTTTTCTTAAGCTACATTAAAATATAAAATTAGACTGACAGAGAAAAGGGAAAGAATAAAAGTACCTTTCCACTATTGACTAAATATCCAGACTCTTTCTGACTAATCTCTCAATTACACATGATGTACACATGCCTGTGTAAGGAAAGAGACTGCCAGACTGAGTATGTTTAAGGTTTGTTGAATTTTTCCATAACTTCCCGAAGCATGAATTTCCATGCCCCAGTCAGGGACAGCACTGTCAGTCAGTTTTACTCTACTCAGCAATATATGTGTGCCTGTTCCCACCATGGCAATAACACAGGAGAAGTTTCATAAAGCATCGGTAATAATGTTACAAAATCATTCTCCGCCTTCCCACCATATGTGAGGATTGTGCTGACTGACTGGATGAATGTCTTGGCACTTTGGTTCCTACTGTGCACATGGTAAGAGAAAGGAAGATAAGGGAATGTTCTGACAGCCATTTTATCATTCACGCAGTGATAGGATCTTTGGCCCTTGTCTGGGGTAGGCAGTTTCAGATCTGTGGTGAAAATACACATTTCCTGACTTGGGCAGTTCCAGATAAAACTGGATTCATTTTCACAGAGGACAACGTGACTAACTCTTGTGGCTAGTGCTGGTGGCATGAGCAATACTTCTCACCATACTCTGTTCCCATCTCTTATTAGGCTCCTGAGCCTGCAGAGTCACTCTGAAACTCTCCCATAAACAAAGGAGGACTTTAATTCCTCCTTTATCTACGCAGGCCCAATTAAGGAGCATGGCAGACAGAGATGACCCTGTATTGTGGCCCAGTATCAGCCATGTGGGTAAAGGACCTGTTTTCAGATTTATTCTTTTTTCTCACCTCATTTTTTCTTGACAAATTAAAACCAGCACAGATTTTGAATCACCACTAAATTAAATGAAATCAACATTTCAGTGACTGGTATAGAATTGACACTTACTCTTAAGTGAGCTCCTGAGGATTGATTAAAGCTTTTTGAGGACATGGAACCATAACTACAGACACCAATGCACTTTACTGATTGATGAACAAAAGGATAAATGCTCACTCTGACATAAGCTAGTTGCAGTAATCCCATGATAACAGCTGCAGGGGAAGCAATGCAGAAGTAGTGTAAGAAAAATTGTAGGTGTACCTATGGCTTTATTTAACATTTTCCACATCCTGAATAAAACTAAATATAGTTGCATGGTAGCCAAAATTTAAAGCAGCTACTGACTCTTACACAATCATGTACCTACTGAGGACAGAACAAGGTAAAAACTCTTATGAGGATATTGCGGTCTCCTCTAAATGTGCAGTGTTCAAAACACTGGAAGCCCAGTACTGACAAGACCTTTTAAAACTAGATTGGAAAGTAACTATGTAAACTGGAATCTGCTTTTAAGGTCACTGAATATACTCCAGTTCTGCTCCTGGGTTACCATAGAGAGCACAGACCAAAATCATCTTACTTCCTTCTGTCTGCCCTCATTAGTTATCTTTTCCAGAACTCTGTTCACTCTTCGTTCTTTTTTTGACTCTCTGGAACCAACAAAATGTATGTACAAATTGAAAGTTGGGAATGCCTGAATCTCAGATAAAAGAGGATTTAACTAATTCTGTTTAAAATGCCACCATTCTAACATCTCAGCCTCTATACAATCCTTTCACTGGAAGGTAGGCAAGCTGTTTACAAGGGAAGCAAGACAAGCAGTCATCATTATAGGCAGGGAAACTGAGGCACAGCCAAATGACTAACTCCAGACCTTCAGGGATGTCTACCCTAGACAGGAATGGAAACCTGTCAAGTTGCTTACTGGGCTGCTCTGTAACTTCACCTCATGTTACAACACATGACCTGGAGCCAGTATGTGAAAACAGTTACGACTGCTGAGATTTTAACTAAAGTATGTGTCACACTTTCATAATTTATTATTTACATTTATATTTTTTTCCTGTCCTTCTATTTCGAGTGTCAGAGTCCATCTGTTGATTTTTCTGAGGTACCACACCTATATTTTGGGACTACGCTCCACTGCTGCACCTCCTTGTCAGTACCTTACTCATCATTTTGTGGCTAAACATCCTTTTCACAGACCATCCTGCTCCTGTTCTAAGTATTTTGCTGTGTAATCCTTCTCCTAAGCTTTGTTTCTGAAAGGAGGCCAAGTCCCGTAATTCTTCTCAGGTTAAACTATAAAATTATTACTTTTCCGTTTTTTCCATGTCACAGCATGACTGATATTTTTATCCGTATGAATTGCCCCTTAAATAATCCATAACACCTGTACCTGATCATCTAAATCCCTCACTTGTATCTAACCTCCTCTAGGCAAAGATTAATAACCCCCAATAGCTTTCTAAGTTTACAGATTCCTAAATTTATAGCTTTCTAGCGAGGCTGGATGAATATCAGGTTTTATGATATTTCTACAGTAATTTCAGTAAAACTTAAGATGCCAGAGAGATTATGGATACTGCATGAATCCACAGCCAAAGTGACCAATACCTCTTAAGAACACAAAATAATGCAGGAGCAGCAGTGCTTCCCACCTTGTCTGCCTTTTCTATTTTAAAAATAAAATTAAAAAAAAATAAAAAAGAAGAAAACCCGCTGAAGCAACAAAAAGCCAAACAGATGAAAAGACTCCATTTTGCAGCATAACCTATACTTTTACACCAATATAAAAAGAAACATGAGCCCTGAGGATCTACAGGCAAGTACTACCAAATGACAGGTTGCTGTAAAGGTTAATGTCTCATTTTCATTTCAGCCTAGTATTAACAGAAGACTATCTACGATCTCTCTCACTGTTGAACAGTAAACATTTGCCTATTGAACCTGGGGTTTTGCAGTGTACCTTATTTATCTACTCATCATTAACACAGATAGGGAAATGTCTTTTCCATTTATTGAAAGTTTTGAAGATTTCAAATCTTTCCCAGCCAAAGTAACAAAGAAAAACCCCCAGGGGCACACACTTGAGATGCAGAAGACTCAAGTTCAGGTCTCTGCCCTGATTTCCACCAGAGACCTGTTTTCGAGTCTCCTACATGCCAAGCCAGCACCTTAAGAAAGAGCACAGACAATAACTGTAATAGAGCAGACCAAATTAACAAGATCACTTTGGCTGCTTTTACCAACCCAACGGCACCAACCCCTTTACTGTTGAAGTAGCTACCCAGGGGCATATATGATTTTGCAGAAGTGTATATTGGAGTTTGGCAAAAGGCTTTTGACCCGTCTACTTGTTCAGTACCAGCACAGGCAGCAACGGTATGCTGTGGTTAGCTGAATTCACTTGTAGTTGACTTTCTCTGTACTCACAGCATACTGACTAGGACCTTCTGGCTCATGGAACTTATTCTTGCTGTGTCACCTGCACTTTTGTTAACTAAACTTTTATCAAAAGGAATTAGCAAAGACTAATAGTCTTTGGGTCTTAATGTTCTAGTTTAGTGTTCTAGTCACCTGATAACAGCCCACAGCAGCTGCAAATTAGAGCAGATTTTGCTGATTTTTTACTTTGTGTTGAGGATAGCAGCTGCATCACCAAGGATCACTTATTGCCCAGGAACACAGGGACACAAAGGCCATCAGCCAGCACAGCAACGGGTGGGAGTTAGGCCCTAAGTACATTTCTGGCTACACAATTTAATGGAAATGGAAAACACCTATTAAAGTGACATGAAGCTGGAAACTGCTACTGCACAGCTACTGCATTGTTTTTTCTCTAAATAACAAGTTCAAGCTTAAAAAAAACCCAACACTGCACTTTTTATTTAAAGCAAAAACAACATCAAAGATGCTAGAAACTCTTTCTATATATAAACCATGCTTTTTTTCCAACAGCAAGTCTGTAACAGCAAAACTTCCCATCTGATATGGAATTAGCTGAGCACTACAAGCTGCTCCAAAATTTTCATATGCTCCAGAATAAACTCCAGATTTTTTTTTTTTTTTTTCCAGTAAAGCAGCTGGAGCTCTTAAAATATTTTGCACTCTAGTGGTTAGGAAAAGACATTTAGTAAATGAAATCTCTCATTCATATGTTTAAAGAAAACAGTCAGAATGTGTTACATTACTCTGTACTCAAGTATCACTACAGACCAAGATCACGCTAAGTTTAAAAATGACTGTTCTTTACAGCGCACAATTCCCTTATGTACTAGTGCTTGCTGAGGAATTTGAATCTATTATTTGAATCATAAAAGAATTGAAAAATAATAAGCACACTACAGTTATTTTACAGGTCTGAACTAGAGTGGAGAGGTACTGAATACATCATCTATAAGCACAAACAATACTGTGTAAAATGAAAGAACTTGCAATATTCCAATAACTGGAAGAAATTCAAAAGAAAAGTAGGTATTAATGAGGTAAATGCAAATAGACAGGAAAAATGAAGGAATTCAGAGAACAAAGTGAAAGAAAACAAAATCAAAGCCAATTAACAGTAAATTAAAAAAATAAAAAGAAAATTCAGCAGTAGCAGAAAATACGATCAAAATGTTAAGTTGTACATAATTCAGCCATAGGTAAGCATAATCCTTAGTCATCAAAACTCTGGTTCTAGGTCATTTATTAAAACAAGAGGATGATTTGCTGACTTACCTGCTTGCTGCATATATAAGATACATGTGGTAAACAAGCAGAGACAGTGCTGCAGCTTCCATTTCCAGTGATAGCACCACATTTCACTTACATGAGACATCCTGTGGTAAAAAAAAGGAGCAAGACTTTAGAAGCTTTACAAGAAGCCAAGAAAATGAGAAAAGACCATTGTTAGTCAAATTAGTAACTAGTAGAAATAAAGTAGCACTTGAAAATAATGGATGGCCCTAGTGTTGCTGAGAGGCAGAAGTCCCTATGCCTGCTTAAAAGGGTCAGAAATGATGCTGTCGTTCTTAGCAGACAGCAAAGTGGAAGACTGGTCAGCACTAGGCTTCTAAGCAGATTGGTGTGGGAGTTATTTCAGTAAAAGAAACAAGGAGCCGATATGGTGACAGCCAGAAAGAGTTAAGGTGTAGGTTTCTTTCGGGGAGATTGCAAAGTTTTACTCTATCTACTTATATAACTTGCATACACATTTATGTGGTTTAAACAGATATATAACACATATGCATTTGTTATTAACTATATAAAGAAGGTAGGTGAAAATCTGCCTCTGCCCTTTACTCACCTTTCCATATCTTTCAGTGCTAATATTTTGATAGCTACATTTTCTGCTGACATTTTAAATGAAAGTCCTGAAACTTCCCTTGAATAAATCTATGGGCTTATCTGTGCTGCCAGTGAAGTCAGGGCCATCTTTATTATTTAATAAAACAAATACAATTATATAAAAAATATTATCAGTTCTAGCTTGAACTTAAAAGTTTCCTTTGTCTTGAAGCATACAGGACATTTAATGGCAAAACCAAAATATTTCCTCCATACTGGGTAGAAGAGGAAGCAAGAAAGACTTCATAAATTTGTTCAGACTTTTAAACATGTATCCAAAATGAATCGTGATCCATTACATTCCTGTCTCCTTTTACTTAACAAGTTAACAACAAGCAAAAGTAAGCAACAAGTAATGAAACACAACATGCATTATTTTGACCAACTCATTCCCCTCTTATTTGATGATAACTGGCTTTTGTTCAGTAAGATACTATCTACTTATGCTGGGAGAAAATCTCTAACAGAATGAATTCCCAAAATATTTAATAAGTCTACTCCCAGCAACAGTATATAAGGAAGTATATAAGGAAGAATGACAAATGAACAGTCACAAAGAAACACCGGTGAACACAAATGTGTTCCAAGCTAGTGCATTTAAATAGGGGAAAAAACAGTATTTGGAATGGCTGCCAGTATGATTTATCGGGACAGAAATATGAAAGAGGCAAGTGAAGGGAAGTACAGAGTTCATACTCAGTGGCAAGAAAAAATCATCTTTTTGACGTTGGTAAAGTAGTCTTTCTCTGCTCCACAGGACATTCATTGCTGTGAACCCACCAGTGAAACCTGGGGCAAATGTAAATCCTTTCCCAGTATTAGCTTCTTTTACTTCCCAAAGTGGAGTTCTGTAATGTAGACAAGCCAAACTCAATGCAGCAAGATAAACCATTGTAAAGGAACAACTAATGTTTCACGTCTGAAAGAGTAGTTCACTCCTGTGGCTAGAGGCCAATGGGCCCAGGTAAATGGCACTTCAACAGACTGCTGCGATCAGTTAGATTTCCCTTCAGTGGAGTGTTACATGGAACAAGTATCTGATTACAAAAGAAGTCCAATTCTTTATTGGTAGTTGTATCAAGTTAGGAATCTGAAGCTGATTTATTTTTCTGAGATACTGTAAAGTCAAGCTTAACAAGTGTTGAAGACAACCACAGAAAACACTTGGGTCTGAAATACAAGAATCTCTTTGATGAAGCCAGACACACAAAATAACCAGATTATCAAACAATAGAATTATTGTCCTTCAAGTTAATGACCCAAAAAATCCCTATTAAAACGTCAGACAGCAGAATACTGAGTTTTGGGAACAGTTGCTAGTCAACTTATATAACTCATAAATCCACAATACCATAGAAGTTATTCAGAAAATAGACTTTAAACAGGAGTCTGTATGAAAACACATACAGCATGCACGTAGACTCAAAGAGTGATGAAATGGAAATGTTGAGGATAGCAGCATGACAGCTGAGATAGATACAGAGGAATATTGCTGTTTCTACAGAAGAAAGAGTTTGAAGTTACTGATGAGATACATGCCAGACTGGTGCATGTTCTGTCAAAGTAAACCTGTAGAAGTGGTTGCATCACTGTTTTCTGTTTGTTGCTTACTTTTGAGCAGGCACAGTTAAAGTCACCAGACTAGGAAACAGTCACAAACATTTATTAATTCAGATGAAATCTCTGTTGGTTTTCATCATATCAATACATTTTCTGTGTGCTACACAGCAGTCAGCAATTTTGATGTCTGTGAACTGCTGAAGTTTTTCTCATTAAATAGCTGGAGAATCCAAGATAACTTCTGAGATGCTCAAGAAAAAAAATAACATGACAAGTACCTGTTGCCTAGGTCTGGAGTGAGTTTGCCCAGTCACATTGCCTTTAGTGCCTTACTTAAAGAATCTGAGATTCTGTATTACTCTGAGTGTGCTATTTAATTTGCCAATTTCTATTTGTTAATGTTTACTTGAATTGCGGTAATGCTTACAAGCCAGTACTTCATGGTGTTAGCTGACATTCTGTTTCCTCTTCTTTGCAAGAGGAAGCACAAGAAAATAACAGTACAAGAACAGAAAGACTTCAAGAACATGGATAATCAGCAACAGCACAGAGCATAAATAAGTGCATATCACAAGGCAGAAAGGAGTAACTTTAAAGATTTTTAAACCTAGGAAAAGGCTAGGTCATTATACAATTACTACAAAAAAACACATAATTCTCTACCAAATAAATAAATACATAAAAAATAGCAAGCCTGCCTTCTCCACCTACATTCTCCACATATAGAATGATTTTCTGTACACCACATCATCTCAGCTCACAAGACAGCGATGTTTATCAAACTCCAACAAGAACGCCCACAGAAGCAGCACACTACCAAAACACTCCAGGCATCATGACTTAGACCTGTTTCTTTTGGAGAGGACTTTTGAAGATCTGTGTCACAAAGCATAACCGCTAGCTGAATGCTAAAAACGAGAGACAAAATCAGTTATTTCCATGTACTTGAGATCTTGCATAGGCAAGAAGCCAAGATTCAGAAACCTGACTGCTCAGAGCCTTACACCGTGATGTGTGTAACACTCCTGTTCACACAAGACATTGTCAGCAATGGAAGGCATCTAACACATTGCCAACAAAAAGGCTTCTTCCATAACAAAATCCATCCCCGGTATTTTTCTAATGGCATCCCAATTGGCAGACATTTGTGAAAATAAGCCAGAGCAACTGGTAAATACTTCCCAGGCATTAAAAAAAACCCCAACTTACTTGCAGATATTATTCACCTGTTAATACTCATTATATTTATTTTAAGGTTCATTTTCTTGATCATTAATGTCAACTGACATCTAGAACAGAATCCAAACAGCATATGAATAATTCAACAGAAAAACTGGCAAACAGTCCTGAGCTAATTTATAACTTATCAAAGGATGATATGGTCCCCTGCTATAACAGTACTGACTTGATGGTTCAAGAGACCCTTTTGGTCCTGTGTTCCTATTTTAAATACTATTAAAAGGATGTGTTCTGTGTTTTAATATTCATCAGTAGCGCAGAGAATAAGCATCAGCACAGCGATGTACTAAACCACACCAAGAGTAAACAAACAAGTCCCTATCAAAGATCACAGAACACACAAGGTTTATTTCAGTCTTGCTGAATGCTATTCATAGTGGGTTTTCTTCTGTATTTTATTTCAATTTAAATGAGAAAGCCCTGTTCTGTTCCCAGATGGTAAGATGCTAGTGGTTCTGAACAGATCATTGTAGATTGTCAAACAAAGAACCAAAACAACATTTTACCCAACATATCCGGGGACTATTAAGACACCTACAGTAGGAGTACATCCATTTCACTTGGATATAGTCTCACAACAGCAATCTCACATAACACTTTTTTTTTTTTTTTAAGTAGAAAAATTAGAATGGGACCTTCTGTGGGGTCTCATAGAAGAGCTACTAATTTTTCTATGGACTTGCATTATTCCATGCACTCTGGTTACCAATTCAACACAGTTCACTTCACTGCTACTTTCATTTCCTATAACACAGGGAGACAATGAGCTTATTCACAATTCATTCCAGAAGAGCAAAATAGACATGTAATTTATCTAAACCATAAATGGATGGTAACTTGACGTAGTTCGAGATTAAAATTAGTTATGAGTCCTGCTATGTCTAACTACTAAGCCTTTTATTCTACATGCCAGCAGCCAGTTAACACCATCACTTCTTAGGGAGCATACAGCTCTGCAAGAATATATACGCAGAATGTGAATAATCCTGGAGCATTTCATTTGTATACTGTATGGTCTCAAAACATGAAACAAATATTTGAATACACCATCTTCCTTGATCAAAGCTTCAGCAAAGTTCCCTGGAGCAGGATGTGAATTCTGTCTCAGGCAGGGTGACATGGCTTGCTTTGGTCTTCAACATGTCTAAAACTATTAAGGAAAAACGTTGCTAACACTTTAAAGTTAAAAGTAAGATAACATCAATTTATTTGTTTTTCCTCACATTAGTTATAAACAAAAATATTTTAAGCTTAAATCACTGTAAAGGGAACTACAACAAGATTATTACAACTCACAGTCTAGTTCCTGCAGGTTAACAGAGGAGTCGATTTTAACTTTGAAAACCTTGCTTGAAATTGTAGCACACGAATGTCTTGAAAGATTCATTACACAGGGCCACTTAAAACTTTCATTTTGTTATGCATTACTTGTTCCTAATTATTCTTACATTCAACCCTTAAAACACCCTCATGCTTACGGAAACTGATGAAAAAAAATAAACCACTGCTTTTTTAATTTTAACAGTGCCAGCTGTATCAGATCCATCTTAGCCTCTTGGCTTTCCTTTCAGAATGAACTTTTTCCCAGTTGCAGACAACTAAGCCGCTGGATGCCTGCAACTCCGTAGCACTGCAGCACTAGGTCTTTAGGAACTCCTCATTTCTGCCTCTGCTGCACCCTGCGCTGCCAGAAAACCCTGCCCTCTTCCCCTTGCAGTGATTCCGTCGGATCCAGCCACAGGTCCCATTCTCTCACCTGGCTGTGAACGCACCGGCCAAAACGCCTAATCCCAAACTTTAGTGCCTTGCCTTCGACAAGAACCTGTCAGTTAAGGGTGAAACATACCGGGGAAGATGCCCAGAGGCCACAGGAGTGGCCTGCCCGGGGCCAGACTGCGTGCGGGCCCACAGACAGACGAGCCACCGACCCGGCCCTCGCACCCCGACGACGGCGGAGCTCCGGGCTGCCTCCTCCTCTTCACAGTGCTCTCGAAGGGGAGCGGCGGGGCCGGGGAGGTTTCATGGAGGTCGCCCGTCCCTCCCGCTCTCTTTCTCCCTACTGCTGCTGGCACCGCACCTGGAGGGCTGGGAACGCCGCCTGTGCTGGATCGGGCTCCTCGACGTGAGCACCCACGGTCCCGAGCCGGGACGCCGGAGCTGGGCGAGAGCCGGGACACCAGCGTTCTCAGCGGGCGGCGAGCGGGGACAAGGGTTTCCCTACTTGCCTTCAAGCGCGGGGAAGCTCGTAAGAGAGGTGCTAAAAACGGGACTACAGTGGTTTGAGAAAGGCAGCCGCCATCCGGGAGCCGGTGGGCAGCCGCTGGCGGAGCCGGAGCCCGGACGGGACAAAGCCGTGCCTGCCGTGCCCTCAGAGCTCCCGACGTGAAACTCTCTCGTTTCCCCATTCCTTCAGCCCTACCTATCTGCATGCTCAACCTTGACATTACTCATCAGCTACTACGGAGGTACAAGGAGGGAGAAAGGGGAAGCCCTGCCTCTATCCAGCTGAAGTTTCCCACTCCACGAAAGAGCCCGCTCGCCGAGGGGGTGACCAGCACTCCCGGAGCGCAGGGAAGAGATGAAACTTACATGGTGACATTACGGGGCGGCTCCTCCCGGCCTCAGCAACCATCCTCCTCCTCCTCCTCCTCCTTCTTCTTCTCCCGCGCCGCCGCTCGCGGGCTCCTCGCGAATGTCATCGCCAGTTGCCCACCGCGCCCGCCCCCCGCACGGCACTGCTCCGCTCCTCCTCCTCCTCCCGCCGCCGCGGTGCCCGCCCTGGGACCTGCCTCTCTTGGCACAAGGCGGGGGAACTTCGGTGCCTCCCGCGGAGGGTTGGGACCGCCCCGTCCGCGCCCGCCGGTCCCCGGGCCCGCCGCGCCTGGGGCTCAGGTGCCGGCGGCTCCGGAGGGTCCCGGGCTCTCCTCCCAGGACCAGCTCCACGGGAGCGGCGCGCCGCTCTGGGAGGGAGGTGGCTACCGGGACCGCACGCCATTCGCAACGCCCCGGCCCACTGGTAAGGGGCTAACTCGGGGGTGCACGGCCCCCAAGCAGATTTACACCCCACTGGGAGACCCCGGCCCAAAGCACAGGGGCCACCTCTGAGGAGATCCCATGGCAGGGATCCCATGACCCTCGGTGGTCACAGCTTCCTGGGCACGAAGCTCCTCGCAACACCCCAGGGGCAGCAGGTCCCTGGGGCACACACCCTGCGCACCCGCCACACTGCAGGCAGCAGAGGTGAGGGCACACAGCCCTGTGTGCCTCCAAGAGACAAACCACTCGTTTCCCACAGTTTCTGATACAGACCCCAAGGCACTTAAAGGTATCAGTTTTCCCTGATGCACACAAGGCACACTTGGAATAGAAGCCAGGTGGAGGTGATGCACCTCTGACCCACTTTCTGAAGCGCACAGGGCTGTACGGTGCTCACATACACAGTTCCAGCCCACACTTCATGCCTGCATAGCAATTTGGAGGGTGGTAGTTTGCACCATTTGCTAATGATCCTGAGTTGCTTTTTTCAATTAAAATCTGTAGAGTGTGGTACTAGAATGATAGAAAGGGAGATACAGCACAACACAAGGTCACAAAAGAAGTCCAAAATTTTCATGGTACTCCTTGGATCTGAGCTGGAACGATTGGGAAGGATGGGGGAAGAGAAGGCTTGACATAGGGAATTATACAATGACTTTATCAGCATGCAATGGCAGTTAAAAGCAAACAAGAGTTCTTATTAAAAATAAAAAGAAACAAACCACTAAATCTTTCATGAACTTTATACTCATTCTGGTCAGTTTTCATTTTCAGTCTAAGAACAGTGAGCTGTAGGTTCTCTTTCACTGTAACTTCCTGGCACTGAACCCAGGCACAGGAGCCACTGGGGCTGTGTTCACCAGAGCTTTGAGTGGCCAGCTTCAAGCTGCAACCCAAAGGCAGGAAGGATGACTTTGTACACAGGTTGGCTTTTCCTCCATGTTAACAGCTCTGTATCCTGAGCAGGTATTGCACCCCTTTCCACCCTGCTTATGGGTCTGGGGTCACACAGGAAAGGCCCAAGGGACTGCCAGAGGCATGGGGAAGGGTAAAACACCAGGTTTGCCCCAAGACCTGTAGTCAACTGCCCCGAGGCTTTCTGCAGCAGCCTCTTGGATAAAGTCTGTGTAGATCAACTTTATACAGCATTTCCAATGAGTCCGATGTATCAATGCACGTCAGACTTACTCTACTAGGTACAGTCAGTTTGTGCTTGAGCAATAAACAAGTTATCACCACCTGGGTTTATTGTAGACACATAGATTGCAGTTATCTCGCATGCACAGCATGTTTGTGCATCTAGAATGCATTGGCACACTATATATGTGCAGATGAATTGAAGATTAAGCTCAGTATCTCCTGGGCATATTGGGCCCACTGTGTATGTGTGTGATGTACACAGAAAGTCAAGAGCATCTGAAAGAGGTCAGTCTGCTGTTCATGCAGACATTCTTGATTGATATGTGTGTAATGCATCTCTGCTGACTATGTTGGAAACTTGCATCTTCCTTCCTTACTTGGAAGGTAGAGGTGACTGCAAAAAAAAAAAAAAAAAAAAAGAAAAAGAGGAGAAAGAAAGGAAAAAAAGAAGTCATGGAAGTTTCTGTTTTGTGATTAATTCTCCTGTTCTGAATTTGCTGTCATATACTTTCTCAATCATCAGTCTGCTTTCTCCTTCACAGCAGGAGTGCTGCTGCTCCTTGATTCTCAAGAAAAACACTCCCTGTGTTGTCCAGTAGGAATAATGTGCAGTGCAGATTTTCTGGATAATGAAGTAGCATGTTGCTGGAGGCTGTCTCAGGGCTGCAGAGTAGGGAAGAGCAGCCTAACTGCTCATGAGAAAATGCCCATCATTATCTGACAGCAGTTTGCTGTGCCACATCTGCCTTTAATAAACAGTGAAACAACTTTGCATGGGGTTGTCGAGGGGGACTACTTTTCTGGCTGCTGCTTAGCAAAAGTGAGAGTTTGTATAAATTACAGTGATTTTAAGGTGTCCGTCCAGAAAGACTGCAGGCTACCTTACAAAACCTCACTCAGGTTAACATTGCAGGCCATGATTTGAGTAAGAGGAAAAAAGTTCCCAAAGTCTGGGAAACAGAGCTATAATCAACCAGTGAGAGGTTCTTTATGTGGACATCTAGTGAGCGATACCAACAGAAGGATGAGAGGATCTTTTCATTTTTTTAATTACTGTGTCTGTAATGCCAATGTTGCTTTGCACTTCTTTTTATTATACTACAAGCAATGGTGTCTGAATGTTGTTAGGTAGAGGGGTAGCATATTCTAGGAATATTCCAGAGTGTTTCATGAATATTCTGAGATGATTAGTGAAATATTTTTATGAGTTTTGTAGGCCCTTATTTTTATGGCTTTGTTTATATAATGTTTTAAACTTATGGGTTAGGTCAGTTTCTTCATGTTTTGAAACGTTGCACAACCTCCTGAAATATTTTATAAGAATGCTGAAGAATGTTTCATGAATTGATAACATGAACTATCATATTTTATGTCTGGATAATTCATACATGATTTTTCTTGGAACTTTTGTTCTGAAACTTTCCTCCTTATTATAACAATTTCATTGAGGAAAACCTGTGTTTATTTTCCAAAGCAGTGCAAATGATGAAACTGCATTGCCTGTAATAGTGCAAAAGAGAAAACGCTTGATGCACAACAATAAAAAGGAAGCTTAAAATAAATAGTGCAGTGCTATAAACTTGTGAAGAAAATCAAGATCAGATGCCTTCTCAAAAAGTCCAAGGAAAAAAAAAAGTTGGCTTTGCAGTCTACCACCATTCCTGGCTTTCTGCCTGGTTGTTTTCCTATCTTGCAGAAAACTTGATAGATACCACCAGCTGAGTCTGCAAGTTCAAAGGTGAGCTCCCAGAAGCTGGTTTTGAGGATCAAAGTCTGGGCGTTGATCTAAAAGGTGAAGTAGCAGCATTGATATGAACTGCTGCTCTCAATTCTTGTAATTCAAGATTACTTTAGGCTGTTGAGATAGAGCAGGCGAGGAGTCTGTTTCACTATGCTTTTTCTTATAGCAATCTTTATAGTCCTGCAGCTCTTCCTTTTTGAGGGTCTTCTTATAAAGTCTTAGCACCCAGACTTCAGCCCCAGTCAGCTTTGTTTGCCCCATTCTGGATCACAGCAGAAGTCATTTCTCACAGTCCAGAGGACAATCTGCCTGAACTTCCTGGCTTTTCAACTAACTCTGCCAGGAAGTCCCTAAACAACTCCTCTTTCCTTACTTTTTCCTTATTTGAGAGATTCAAAGCCTTACTTTTCTGTTTTTAGGTGTAGATGAGGTGAGAACTGGATCAGGAAAATCTTTTTCTTTGTTCAGTTCTTTTTTTCTCTGGAGACGTGTTTTCCCTTCAGGTTTGAGATGCCATCCAGACAGTACTGGTTCCCATTAGTAATAGACTGAAGAGGCAGCAAGTCAGTTTTCACTGTGGTCCTTAATGCAGTGTTTTCATGTACAACCTTGGCAGGGATGGCTGAATGCTGGGTGAGTGAATGTTTCTTTGAGGCTGCTGATCCACTAGATAGAGGGAAATGGCATGCAGTTTCTATGTCTGATCAAATATATCGAGCAAGCATGGGGTCCCAGACACCTGGGAGGCAAGGGCATTGGAAGGACCGTATTGACTAAAGTTAGTAATTGGGGATCCACCTATGAACGATTGCACTGACTTATATGTTCTTGAATTTATTGTTTTGTCTCCTGAAAACAAGCATGAAGTGAGTTGTAACTCTAATACATTTCTACAACGTATGTGCAGAAGTTCAGGAGCTAACCCACCTTGATGTTTGCCTCATTGGTGCTTTCTCTGTGTGCTTTCATGTGCATAAATCTTAGGTTATGAAATATTTCCTGTCAGGGAGGTTACCAACAGCTAAAATGCTGTGCTTTGAGCCAGATGAAACGTCTTTGATGAAGTGCTGACAGCATTTCATATACAGTGCCTGCACACACTGCTCTTCATAAGAAAAGCAGACTGGGCAGAAAGCTAATTTGGATGGTTCTCACAAAACATTTCAAGTTTTTAATCACTGTAATTTTTTTGAGCCCATTCCAACTCCTTACTCTCTTGATCAAGCATTCCAGGGGTCCTAAACCTTAGCCTGCTGGAGCACACTGCCACTCAGCATTCTTGCACACATTTCTGATCTCTGGGGTTGGGAGGATGCTGGAGGTCCTTGCTTACCATCTCTAAAGGCTTCCTGAACTTTGATTTCTCTCAAGGGGAAGAGGAACCTCAGAACTTTTTCCCAGCTTCAGATGAATGGAGCTGGGAGCAGTGCTCATATTACATGGTGATGCATTCTCTTGCCATAAAGAACCTGCAGGATGATGTTAATATCAGCAGGCTGATCTAAGCTAGTGTCTGGTATTTGAACAGGAAGATAAACCTGGTAAGCAAGAGCTTGTAAAATCAGAGGATATGCAGTGAGAGCTAATCATTCTTGGTGTGATATGAAGAATGGGGAAGAACCACAGTATACAGAAGGTCACAGGTGGTGAAAATAGAGACTTCATCAGAGTTCATTCATTTCTGCAAAGTATACTTTGAACTCATTAGATACCAACCAACAGGGTAGAACACATTGAACTATCCAATTGTCTTGTCTAAAAATATGTCTTTGTGACTGGAAGTCATTTCAATGCTAAGTTCAACACCAGCTAAACTCCCCCACCTTCTCAAAACACTGACTATGAAATCAGAGTTATTTAAAGAAGGTACGCTGATAGGGCCTTCCCAAGGTTTCAGTTGAGTAGGCTGTAGTTTCAGGTATCAGTTACCTGATTCATCTCTCATTCTGGATTCTTGATTGTTTTCAGTCATGGACTAACCAGTTTGGAGGAGTCAAAAAAACAGTCATTCTTCACCTATTTTTAGAACCAAATTTTTCCTATAATACAATTTCTGGGCAGGATTTCTCACTTCCGTTTTCTGTCCAGATGTTAAAGATTTGGAACAACTGGAAGAAAAGCTGACCTCATGGTATTTCCATCAGGTTCCACTAGTGGAACAACTGGAAACCTCATGAGGAAAGCCCTTCTCTGTCGAAGTGTTCAGACTAGTTTCGCAGACTCAAGAGCTTAGGAAACTTCGGATAAGTTTTGAGTAAGCATCAAAATATTTGGATGCTTATCAGAACTGGAACCAAAGTGAATATTATGAAGTTCATTCATCATTCTTTGTAAAAACCACACAAGTGGTAACAAAATCACAGGATCACACAGAAGTGGAAATCATTGCACATTAATCATAATCAATTAGCTTTTTCACATGCAATCAAAAAATAATACACTTCAGCAGAATGGAAACTAGATGCTAAAAACAAGTGCAACATTCAGTCAAAGAAGTGTTGAAGGACCAGAGCTGCAGGTGTAGGGTGAAAGCAGTAAATGTACTGATGTATAAACCCTTTCTGGCTTTAAAGAGAGTGAAAGAAAAAAAAATGAGAGTGCCATGCTTCAGGTTAACTAGCTATCAGCTGCTCTTCTAAGACTTTTCACTGTATTCAGGCTGAAACCACAGGAGTTACACAGTGGTGTTTTAAGCCAGCACTGTATTCTTTTGAAAGTATGAGGAAAAGTTATTGCAATTCTACTTTCCATTAAAATATGCAAAAAAGAACATTGGTTCAAAGCTATGTAAAGATTTGACCTGCTTTTTTAGGTTAAATTCCATTTCCTATGCATATGCGTTATTATAAATTATGCAGGCCTATACTCTGTTCCACAAGACAAGCAAGAAATACAACAGGTTCTTGAGCCTGAAGCACATAATGGAGTGATACAGGTAACATCTAGTCTGGCAGCCTTCAGCTCCCCAAACCAAATGATTAGGAATGCTTTGAAAACTGGACTAAATAGGACAGACTGTGATGTGAATTCACAGTGACTATTAAACTCATGCTTCAGACTATAAGGCCCCAGCCAGTACAAGAACAGTTAATTAAAATTTAAAAAGTGCTTTCCATTAAAAAGTGATCTGAGAAAAAAATCCAAAACCTGAACTTTTCAAAGTACCTTTTAAATTACCCTCACCATAATATCTAAATGCTTCATATCATAGCACCCTTCAGTGAATACGTGGACTTACCCTTATTTTCCAAGTAGGGAACTTACAGACAGAGACATTATGGACAAAATTACAAGAAGTGCCCACATGCTCAGTGTCCAGCCTGGAATTGTTAGGATACTATTTTCCTTTGTGATTTTTGAGTTATATTTATAACACTTCTCTGTTTTTAAGATGTATTCCTGTTGAGCTCAGGTTTCCTCATTGTAAAAACCAATAAGGAAGCTGAAATACAGGAGTTAGTGATAATTTTTTTTTTTTTTAATATAAAAAGATCTGTGGCAGCAGTAGGAACCAGTTCTTCACAGCTTCCTGAAAATATTTTTTATTTGCCTTCAGCTCCTTCCCCATGTGTTTTTCCCCCTTTATCACTGGTTGTAGGCATTGCTCACACTGAAGCAGCATCTCAAATTGTACAACTAATCCTGATTCTTGCAGGAATATATTTAGACTTCCAGCAGTGAATAGGGTTAGGACCTTGAGGAGAGTGTGGTGAGAAATGAAAGCTTATGTCACAATACATATTGTTATATGGCTACTTTCTACCCATGTCCAGCTCAGTGAGCTCCTTTTGCAACTGGATCATCTAACAGCAGAACCTCCAGTTAAGCTGCCATATTTTACTCTAGCTTGACCAGACACTGAAACAGCATCCTTGTTAGGATCTGCAACTAAAAAAGAAACACCTTACACTTTCTTTTTAACTCAAAGAAATACCACCAGCTGAGCCAAAATGAGCTTGGAATCACTAGATTAATGTGTATTTGCCTCACCTAAACCTGGACTTTTCCAAAAGATGATTTAGGAATACACACCTCTGCAGACCTCCTGGCTGATTCTTCTTTGTATCTTCTCTTTTGCTTTCATGGGCAGAATATAATAAATAAATAAATAAATAAATAAAGCCATGAAAAACCAAAAGCAGAGGCAGAGCCCCATTAAGAGAATGATACTGGAACAGGAATAACTTTTTGTGATTGTGGATGATTAGGAGAGGTATCAGTGGTGACTTTCCACAGACCAGCTGCAGAACAAGGGAAAGCAGTCAGCAGTGAAGAAACAGACACCAAAGCTTTATAGACAGCTTTAATTCAGAATTGTAATAGAAGACCTAGTTCACCATCTGAACATGCTTAATTCAGTGTGAAAGCTCGGCTAGATGCATATGCTTTCATTTTTTTTTTAATTTCTTTATTTATTTTTAAACACTGATGTGACTTTCATCATAGAAGCAAGACTGCATATACTTGTACTGCAACATGAATGTGCAGCCCCATGCATTTCCCAATAGAGAGCACTAACTGAGACTATGTAGGATGTGATCATAACTTGTCATAGTCCAAGTCACACTTTTTTTTTTTTTAATCTTTTAGGTTCTTTATGAAAGTTTATGCATTTTCTGCATAAGCCATTCTAAAACATCCTCAGGAACTGAAATCACTTAATTCTTTGGTGTTACTTCTATAAGGCATGTGTTGGACTCTTTTATCTATGTTTATTCCTTAATTTGAGAGAGAGTGCATTAGAAAAACAGTTGAGGTCATATATCTTCATGATGACTAAATATGACCTGGAAAATTTTGTGGAGAAGAGGAAAGAAACAGGGAATGTCTACTTACCTAACTTGAAATCAGGGCTTGACAAGTCACAGAAAACTATGCAAGGAGAAGAGAAAATATTTTCCATTTAACCCTATGTGAAACTTTGGCGTTTCATTCTTAGTATTATAAATTTTTTCCTACCCTCCTTTCCTCCCTGCCCTGCTTCCCCTCCTATCCCTGTCACTTCTTCCCTCACATCCCCCCTTCCAAATATTTGATGCTAAAGATTCTAAATTCAGTGTTATTCAACTTAACTCCATATTAATACCTACTTAAATGAGAAATCATTAAACAGCTTTTAAAGTATTTAAAAAAATCTGTATTTTGCATTTATTTTGAAAAATAGTGAGATTAATGTATGTTTGCAGAAAAATAAACCCAAACCAGGAACTCCAAGCTTTTCTTACCTTCATATAGTCATTTCCCTGAATTGTATTAAAATTTTCAAAACTTCATAAAAAGAACAACCCGTATTACAGAACAAAGTCAGTCAAAACCTCTATGTTAAACACAAAAAGAAAAAATAAAATTAAAAAAGAAAGAAACCACCCAAACCTACCTCTATTTTTTTTTCTTTCATTATTTTTGAACATTTTCCATTTATGTTTGGGAAATATGGACCAGTCCTACCCTCAGTAGAGGTATCTCCTGTACTCTTTTGTTAGGACATGGAGACTGTGTATTTTACTTCCCTAAGCATTACATTCTAAGTGGATATACAGAAAAATACTGCCCACTGCAGCCCTGACTGCCAGGAGGAATTCAAGTGCATATATAGCTGGCAGCATAATTCCCCTCTTACCACAGCCCTCTCCCCAGGACTGTGGTTAAAAAGGCACAGGACAGCAGTTCCCAGTGAAACGTCTGCAGCAAGACCCTGTAGCTTACCCACAGCAAATTCCAGCCAGTGAGAAAAAAATCACCCATGACTTACTGAAACAAGGAGCAAGCTTTGCCTGTGAACCAGGATACGGGAGGACAGATCCCACAGCACAGGAATTGTAGCTGCTCCTGTGTTCCTATGGCTAGCTTCATATTTCAGCCTTAAAGTCTAGCTAATCACAAGAGCTGCTACTACTTAGATGCTTGAAGTGTTATAGTATAGCATATATTAGGGATACAGTGCTCCTAAGGTAAAAAAAAAATAATCAAAATCTACTCCTATTAGCCATGTTAATTACTGACCATTTATGTACACTCTTAATCTGTGAAATCTATTACAACAAAGAGTGACAGAAAGAAACCATTTCAAATAATATAAATACAGATACAAGTATAATACTCAAGATTCCCAAAGTTTAACAATGTTTGGATATCATTCCCATTTAACTTTCATATTTTGCTGTTTTAAATTAATTTCATCAGAAATGAGCAATTATGAAATTCAGAGGGTTAAAGAACAAAGTCCAAATAAATCCCTTATAAGAAAACATCTGAACTTAGTTTAATGATTATTTTTTGATAATCCACAAAGATTAATTAAAAATATACAGTAATTCCTTTGAAGTTCACCATTTTCATTATGATGTTGAAACGTCTTCCTGCAGCTAAACTTTGTCTAATCTATCCTGAACATACTTATTTATTTTTTCAAATAGAAAAGGAAATTTAGACAGTTGAATGTTAGTGCTGCTTATTAATTTCACAATGTTAATATTGTTAGTAATTTATTAAACTGGAAGTATTTGAGGGACCAGTTCAAGTTACTGACTCAGCAGCTCAAATATGTCCCTAAAGCAATGATCTAACACACAGGTTCTTTCATGTCCTAAGTTACTGGAGTCCAGTTCTCAATGACATGGTTTTACCATCATCACATCATAACTCTAAACATATGCTTGGGAATCTTTATTTGAAGTCTCAGTGGAGAAATCAATGGAGCTGCAGTGAATGCCGACCTCTCACTTACTGTAGGTATATTCCATTCAAGTTATGGACAAGACATATTAGCTGAATGACTTGGGAAGGCACAATGTCTACCCCAAACTCCTCCTATGAGAAAGTAACCTGCAGCACTAGAGTCCCATTTAAAGTATATTGCAAGAAATATGAACCTATTAGTAGAGGTATTTTCTGTATCATTAAATGATCCTACTATAAAGGGCTGCATTTATATATTCAGAGTGGGTGTTCCTATGGGTACTGCCCTTTCTCTCTTCTTGCAAAACATGCTTCCTCCCCATCTTGTCTCTGCCCTTATTGCCTCATGTTTGTTTTTTTTTGAAGGACGATGAAATAAGAAACAGCACCATGTCCAAAGACCACAACAATGGCTTCCTAGTCATCTTTCTGCCCCACAGGCATGCAGCACTCCTCCTCCACCTTCTCCTTACTCAATAATAGGCAACTGGAGTTTCACACATCATCTCAGCATGTAAGGGACAGGTAAAAAAAGGAGTGCAAAACCCTAACCACTACTGAGGAAGAAGGATGAGTATATGAGGCAGAAGACAGACATCAGTGGGGTGATTAAGGAGAGAGAAAATCTCAGTAGTTGGGAATTTTAGAAGGAAGATGCTGGGAAAATTGTAGAAGTGGTGGAAAAAGTCTGGATAGATAAGCCAAAGAGGTGTTGAAGAGGTAGAGACAGGACCACGTAATAAAGAGAAATGTAAATACTGCTACAGAGTGAAAAATGGCAAGAGACGTCATTATAGTGAGAAGAGGAAGGAACGGAAGAAGGTATAAGAAGATACACAAGGAAAACTTTGAAAATATTAAATAAGCATTACATTTATTAAAATTAAAATTATTAGATCAAAAGAAATGGGTGTGGAAAAGATGATGCTAAATCAGACTTGGAGTTCATACACTGCAAGCAAGTATTTTTGTAAACATTTTAACAATTTAACTGGAAATACACTTTTCAGAGCACTGTTTTGAGGTGCCACACCTATGTGAGTACGTGTGTGTAATGTCCACCATACTAAATAAGGATGAACAATCGAAATCATCAAACCCCATGAATTTACAATCATTACATTCTTCTTCGATTTCCATTCCTTTTTTTATGAACTTGAATGCAGACATCCATTAAGGTAATGAGGAAAATGGAACTGAGTTTGCTCTAGTCCACCTGGAATGACTCCCAATACTGCTTGGTTCAATAGTCAGTAAGATTTAAATTTGAATTTTCCAGATTTAAATCTGAATTTTCTTAGCTTCAGAAATCTTCAAATTCCTACTGAAGTCAGTAAGAACAGCATCTATTAAGTTGCTCTCCAACTTTTGTCCCTTTATCTTATATCAGAAGAACTTCCTCTACATTAAAAACAATATCTGGACAAAACCTAACCTTTTTCCTGAGTTATAATGATTAAATTACACTGCATTATTGACATTAACATTTCAAAAGACAAGAAGAATCATTATGTTGTCTCTAGTGATGGTTATTAATGACATAGTCTTTAGAAGCAGTTGTACAGTTCTTAATTTCTTTACTCTCAATAGAGAAGAAAAAAGTAATTTATCTGTTGTTTTTCTGGCAGCTGTTACTAACTAAGCTTCTTTAAATCCATCTAAAAGAGTATAATAGTAATTTAAGACATCATCAACTTAGCTGTAGTGCTGGATCTCAGGACAGGTTTATGATTTCAACTAGTACTTAAACTGCAATCAGCAGTGGAAATAATTTGAAACTGCTCTGCTTACACAAGAAAAGCCGATTCCTCCTGAGGTCAAGGGAAAGGTTCCCACTGACTTCAACAGGCTCTGGATTAAGCTGTGAGTAAGGACCTGCATGGGCTAACTACTGGTGACAGAATCTGGGGCTCTGCCAGATAAACACAGAAAGAGAAACAGGGAATTTCAGAATGCTTCGTTCCTGGAAGAGATGTGACTTTCTAGCCTTTGTTTTCTAGCTCTAATTATTCCCCATCCAAAAAAAAAAAAAGGGAGGAAAGAAACAGGAGAAAAGACTGCACTTTTCTTTTGCTCTCAAATCTTCAATAGAATGTGAGTCCATTCATGAGATACGAATGTGTTTTAAATAGTCTTTACTAACAGTGATGGCAAACAAAATGCAGGAAGGTATGATCTAGGAAAACAGTCAATGGTGTTGGAACCCATGGGCAATTCAAGGTTTTAAGTTAAATATCAGAATGTACATTAGAGAATTCCATTCCCTGTTAGCATGTATTTCATACTTGTTTGAAAATAGCCCGGCGATTGATTCTGGGATAACTTCTTTGATACAACACATACATTACCCCTTTATTTTAACAAATTTGGGACTATTAAGAGCCAACGAATATCCCTTTTATTTACCTCTTTCTACTGAGATTATAGTAGGACATCCTTCTAAAAGCTGATTTTTGTGTGGGGACATAACATAAATTCCCATTTATATTGAGCAGCATTTCTCTTAATTTTTCATTGGCTTTCATATTTGTAAATTAGTTAAGTGCTAAATGCCTTCTGAATTACACTAGATTTAAAAATTATTACAAAGGAAAACACCTTGACAATAAATAATTTATATACTAGACTAGAATTAAATACATTGATTTATTTTCATAAGATGGACATATATTAAAAGATGGACATATATTAAAGGCACTGCAAGTGCTTAAACATTGTATTCCTTAGATCATCAATGGATTAATCATTATTTCTGGCTTCAAGCACTTTCTGCTCAAGCAGACATGCAGACAGAAGCAACAAATGGGAGCACTGTACTAAGTTCACTGTGGCACACTGGTGTTTTTAAGATATAACAAATAGATGTTTTACCAGAAAACCAGGTTTGAACAAATGCTGGTGTAGGGAAGCCAGTTCATAAAGACTGTGAACTTCCAGCACAGAGGAAAGCATTTGTCGTAGTCTGAGCCAGAAAGCACATTTATCTTTCCCAGTGTCAGGAGTGCAAATACATGCAATTTACACATTATTGTTTAAACTTCTGGAAAAAAAAATGTGGCCCTTGAGGCTTTTTTCTTCAGAAAATACAAAGTTAAGCTTTCCACTAACTTTTTTTTTTTTTTTTTTTTTTTTTTTTTTTAAATGGGAATTGCATAAAAGCAGTTGGGAAGCACAATTAAAAAAATCCCTTGACTGTAACTCATTCACCACACCCTGAAGCCCAAACTTAGCAGGAAAACAGCTAGGGTTGCCTCACCATGGCATGCCTTAAAAAGTCACCTTGATAATTAGACTGCTAAATCATACAGCCAAATTCAGTGCAGTTTTAGTTAATGATGCAAATGTTGTTTCAGGCAAGTTGGATGCAATACTTCATATCCTACTTTTGTTAGCTGATGAAACAGGTATAAGAATAAGCCTTGTTGAGATTGTAGGTCCTCTTATTTGGGTCTCTTTTAGTATGGAAAAGGTTTTTCCTGTAAATGCACTGTAGTTCAAAATGCCTGAGGTTTTATTTTGCCTTGAGGTAACAGTTTCTTGGCAACCCACCATGTCTTTTTTACTTGCTTTGTAAAAGAAACAGCAGGGCAGTGTGAGCAGTTAGTACAAAAGACTACCTCTTTAGAGAAAATGTTGTGTGTCATCGTCAAAATATATTCATATATATCCTATATGCTTACACACACATATATAGATGTTGATTAATAACAATTAATTTATTATCTGCATGGGGACTGAAAGAAACTGAGAACTTGTAGATGCATGCTGAAAAAGAAAGCCCTCTTCAGAAAATAACACGGAAAACCAATTTGCTTGCTAATATGTGTATTGCTCAAGTAAAATATTACATTAATAAAGGGGGCTAAGAACCCACTTGTGTCTCTATATATGAAAATATATTCTAATTTATTATTTTGGAACTATCTTATGCTAGAATTACTTGTTTAAATTACTGATGCAAGAAAACAAGTCTTGCAGGGCCCAGTGATTACAATCCCCAAGACAACAGTTAAGATTCAGAATCCAAATGAGAGTAACATTGTAACCAAAAATTGACGTTTCTTTATCTGAAGGTTTATCCATGTATTTCTGCTTGTATTTCAAGCTGCTTAAACCATGGCAAATGCAATCTTTTAGTCATTCATCTCACAGCCATGATGCACTAAGCTTTCAAAATCGCCTTCTGCTTTTAAGGATGCTGAACTGGCTCTCCATGGTGTTGATACCCTAACACTGGAAAACAGCCACCTGGGAAAACTTTTGGTACCTAGAGTATAGTCTTCCCTCCAAACCACATACTGTCTTCCACTTCACAAAAGTCTCTTCCTCTCCTGACCCTCACTGTGCTGTGAAGACCCCAGCCCTACAGCCTCCACATCCCAGTTAACAGCACTGTTCCCTAAGGTGCTCAGAGCAATACAAGAGGACACCAACCTTGAATACTCTTTCCAGTCTGTTTTCCTCCCTGTTGTACTCATAAAGCAAATAAGGTCCTGTGCTGTTACTTTTTCAGACCACAGCTTTTTACCTACATCTCTTTTTCTTCACATTCCCTCAATCCCAGCCTGCCTGCCATCTTCAGACTCTGGAATTAGACCTGTTAAGAGACAGACAAGCTGGAACCAGAAAGATGAAAGAAAGGTAACTAAGCAGAATTTAACTAATTTGTGGGCTGTTCTTAGAGAAGACTGAATTAACCTCTGTAGAAGTAGGGAAGATGTCTGAGCCATTATGGAAATATTCATGGATGTAAAACTGAAAATAGCTCTGGGGCTATTCTCAACAGAAACACAGAAGAAAACCAAATAAGCTAACACCAAGAGAAAAGTTTTGTGCCATTAAAATATAAATTTTCCCATAATGTTAATGGTTATTTGGTCTGTGGAAGCAGTGTGGATTTTGTAATTCATTTTATAATTGATAACTGAGACTACAGAGTGAGATTCACTGAGCAGATAAAAATGAAGCTATCTAGAAGACAGGTGTACAATCCAACATAGACACCTATCCTATCTCATTCATTAGGAAAAACAGATGTAGAAGAGCCATGCCATGTCTTTTGGACACTTATAATCACATGTAAAATCTTGGTTGCTGAAGCAAGCCAAGGAGTGAAGACAATCAGCTTACTGTGGGTGCCTAAAGAACTTGACAATTGTCAAATGAGATTAATCCCATACTTCGCTGAGTATTCATCATGCTCTCCTTCCTATCTCAACAACTCTTCAGAATCATCCAATCAAGTACAATATATTCTTCTGTAACTCACAGGCCTATTAATTATGATATTTCATATTACTTCTCTATAGAAGGGGTACAGTATGTTCAAAATCATGATGGATAATGTATTGAGTATAACTGGCATGATGTGGGGACAAATGGCATCAGGTGGGCAAAACACCATACTGGCTCTGAAATCTGTGTGGGTAACCTATTGCACACCACTGCGCAGGAGCACCCATCACCTGTGCTCAGACATTTAAGAGCAGTAGCTGCTAGGGGCAGGAGGAACAGAGGAAGAAAGTGGACATTGCCTAGGCTGTGTCTGGATACGCACTCTTGGAAGGAGGTGCTCCGCAATGAAGGCATTGTGGCTTTGAGCAACTATGAGAGACTCATGCCATGGCACACGGACACCCCAGACAGACTGCAGCCTATGAATGACACACACTGCTGTAGAGGTTAAGGAGAAAAAAGAGAAGAGCAGTAGAGGAAAAACAGTAAGCAATGAGTGTCAGAAAGTAACCATTATCCACCAGTGCCAGTCGCAAAGCAGTGTCCTGTGCAAAGGTACTGAGAGAGTCCCAGTGTAATAGGTGATGACTATGAGGGGAGTTGAGACAAGGAAGAGTGGAGGACTCAATTGTGTGGAAGACAACTTCCTTCTGCAAGTAATAGAGGAGCTGACAAGGAGAGGTGCCATGCTTGACCTCGTGCTCACCAACAGGGAAGGGCTCGTTGGAAATGTGATGCTCCAGGGCAGTCTTGGATGCAGTGATCATGAGACGGTCAAGTTCGAGATCCTCAGGACAGCAAGAAGAGCATTCAGCAAGCTCACTGCCCCTGACTTCAAGAGAGCAGACTTTGGCCTCTTCAGGAACCTGCTTAGTAAGATTCCATGAGATATAGACCTAGAGGGCAGGGGGGCCCAACACTGTTGGTTGATATTCAAGTATCACCTACTACAAGCTCAGGAGTATTACATTTCAACTAGAAGGAAAGTGCAGCAGGAGGGCCAGGAGACCTCCTTGGATGGATAAGGAGCTCCTGAGGAAAATTCGAAGGAAAAAAGAGGCTTATAAAAGGTGGAAGCCAGGACAGGCGGCCTGGGAAGAGTACAGGGATGTTGTCTGGGAAGCTAGGGACCAGTTTAGGAAAGCTAAGCCCCAGTTAGAATTAAATTTGGCTAGGGATGTTAAAGATAACAGGAAGGGATTCTGTCGGTACATAGCGAATAAAAGACAGAGTAGGGACAACATAGGCCCCCCCCTGGAAGCTATCAGGAGAACTAGCTACCCTGGATTTGGAGAAGGCTGAGGTTCTGAATGACTTCTTTGCCTCGATTTTCACTGGCAAAGGCTCTGACCACACCACCCAGGTCTTGGAAGGCAGATGCAGAGACTGTGAGAATGAAGACCTTGGGCCCACTGTAGGAGAGGATCTGGTTTGAGACCATCTTAAAAACCTGAACATACACAAATCCATGGGACCTGATGAAATCCATCCACGGGCCCTGAAGCCGCTGGTCATCATATTTGAGAAATCATGGCAGTCAGGTGAAGATCCCAATGACTGGAAAAGGGAAACATAACCCCATTTTCAAGAAGGGGAAAATGGATGACCCAGGGAACTACAGACCAGTCAGTCTCACCTCTGTGCCTGGCAAAATCTTGGAGCAGATTCTCCTGGAAGGCATGCTAAGGCACATGAAAAACAAGGTGCTTGGTGACAGCCAGCATGGCTTCACCAAGGGGAAATCCTGCCTGACCAATTTGGTGGCCTTCTATGAGGGGGCTACAGAACTGATGGACAGGAGTAGAGCAGTTGATATCATCTACCTGGATTTGTGCAAAGCGTTCAACACTGTCCCACACGACATTCTTGTCTCTAAATTGGAGAGACATCAATTTGATGGATGGACCACTTGGTGGATAAAGAACTGGCTGGATGGCCCCACACAAAGAGTTGTGGTCAGTGGCTCAATGTCCAGCTGGAGACCAGTTACGAGTGGTGTCCCTCAGGGATCGGTGTTGGGACCGGTCTTGTTTAACATCTTTGTCAGTGACATGGATGGTGGGATTGAGTGTGCCCTCAGTAAATTTGCCAATGACACCAAGCTGTGTGGTTCGGTTGATACGCTGGAGGGAAGGAATGCCATCCAGAGGGCACGCTTGTGAGGTGGGCTGATGCCAACCTCATGAAGTTTAACCATGCCAAGTGCAAGGTTCTACACCTGGGTCGGAGCAATCCCAAACACAACTACAGGCTGGGCAGAGAAGAGATTCAGAGCAGCCCTGTGGAGAAGGACTTGGGTGTGTTGGTTGATGAGAAAATGAACATGAGCCGGCTTCAGTGTGCGCTTGCAGCCCAGAAAGCCAACCGTATACTGGGCTACATCAAAAGGAGCGTGACCAGCAGGTCGAAGGAGGTGATCCTGCCCCTCTACTCTGCTCTCGTGAGACCTCACCTGGAGTATTGTGTGCAGTTCTGGTATCCTCAGCATAAAAAGGACATGGAACTGTTGGAACAAGTCCAGAGGAGGGCCACGAGGATGATCAGGGGACTGGAGCACCTCCCATATGAAGACAGGCTGAGAAAGTTGGAGCTGTTCAGCCTGGAGAAGAAAAGGCTGCGTGGAGACCTCATAGGAGCCTTCCAGTATCTGAAGGGAGCTATAAGGATGCTGGGGAGGGACTCTTCATTAGGGACTATAGTGATAGGACAAGGGGTAATGGGTTAAAACTTAAACAGGGGAAGTTTAGATTGGATATAAGGAAGAAATTCTTTCCTGTTAGGGTGGTGAGGCACTGGAATGGGTTGCCCAGGGAGGTTGTGAATGCTCCATCCCTGGCAGTGTTCAAGGTCAGGTTAGACAGAGCCTTGGGTAACACAGTTTAGTGGGAGGTGTCGTAGGGGGGTTGGAACTAGAAGACCTTAAGGTCCTTTCCAACCCTAACTATTCTATGATTCTATGGCTGATATTTGATTGAAGCTGTGCCTAGGAAAAGGGGTGGAAAGGTGTTCTATTGTGTATGTTTTCTTTTTCTAAATCAATTATTGGAAGTTTGTTAATTGGCAATAAATAAAATTATATTGACACAGTTTTCTCTGCGACAGTTTTGGAGTCCCTTTCTGGTATTTATAAGCCATTGTAAATAATTTATTCTCTGTTACCCTAGCTCTCCCTCTACTATTACTGTGTTATGGCAGGCTGTAGCTACTTCTCACATGCAAGAATGTTCCTCCTTATTTCAAAGTAAGTCTAAGTGTTTTTCAAAAAGCTTTGGGTACTACTGTGACCTTAACTAACACTATTAAATAGAAATTCCAGGTGGGGCTAACTCACTGTTGATTTTGTTAACTGTGTGATTGTCATTGATAAATATGTTCAGTTTCCCTGCAAACTGAGACTTATTTTCATGAAAAGCCAATTACATTTACATATATTTATATATAAATAAACAGATTCCTATTATGCAGTAGGCAATATCATGTTTACTGGCTATTTCTGAAAATAACAGGAAGCCTTTTTAACTGTTATGGCACTTTTTAAAAGATGGTGAGATGTGAAAGGAATAAAGTCATTACTACAGAACTTGATATAACTCTTTGCACACCCAGTTATAATCTTTCAGATACGTTTTTTGCAAGCACTTAGTTTAGATTTAATCTAATCAGAGTGACTGTAAAAAATGATTCACAAGTTTTAGGTGTACACCGTTATTACATAATACACAACCATACTGAGAAAAATGCAGAGTACAATGTTGTGCAGCTACAAGGGAAGACTGAGGTAAACTCCAATGGTTTGTTCCTGATGTCACAGAGTTCCTTTAACTCCACAAGAAGATATTCTAAAATAATTTACCATTTTGCATGTCAGCTTAGTTGATAGTCAAACGACTGTCAGTATTTCTTCAGGTGACCCTTTCAGTAGTTGAGGGTGGTTTATGCTGTATGCACAGAAATAAAGTGAGTACGCTTTCCTCAAATGGCTGTCAAATGAGTGAAAGGAAACCTTTCTGTAATGGCTGCAATGAACATTAATAATATTTGTTAGTTTGTCATCCACTTCTACTCTTTCTAGTAAAATTTTCTAGTAAAGAAAAGAGAATAGACCACAATTAATTCAATCACAGCAGCAATAGATGGAAACAGACTACATACAGCTGCTGTATTTCCTTTCTCTGAAAGTGATACCAGCATCTAAATAAAGAAAATTTGAAGAAGAGAAGGAATCCGGCTTACATTTTTGGAAAGTGTAATAATAAGCCAACAATATATTTATGAAGACAATTAATAACACATTCATCTCAATGGCTTTGGCAGTCATCATTTGGTCTCAGTTTCCTACTACACAGTGTCAGAGCTCAAGGTATAAATGCTCTTTCCATCTGCACAATCTCCCTTCTTGTCTGCCCTCCTAATGCTTATTGCTTATGATGAACAAAGTCTCAGCCTTCAGTAAAGTTATTCCTTAAAAGAAGTAACGTGCAGTCCAGACTGGGCTCTTCTGACTTCTTCCCCCCACCTGCTCCATACTGCTCCTGAGAATCTGAGTGGTTTTCTGAATTGTCCTCTCATGATCATACCCGATTGTTTTAGCCTTAGCACAGCACCAGCTCATTAGTTGCCAAGCAAGATCCTATTCCATCTTCCATGGTATTTCATCCACCTCCCTGGCTAACATCTGCTGCTGTGCTGTCATCATGCAAGGGCTGTGAGAGGGCTTACCTCTTAAGCGTACCTCTCCTTCTGATACTGAATCTGAGTACCTCCTTCAGTTGGAAGTGATATCACTTATCTTTCTTTCTGAAAAGTGCCTTTTTAACACATTGTTTGTGGGTTTTTAATTGCATGTGGTAATCCTGCCACTTCTACTGAAAGCTCTGTGAGGCCCTTAATATTTTGGACTCTATGATGGAATCTCAAGACAGATGGAACTTCTGCTGTGGATCTGCGTGCACCTCTTCCTGTGAGTATACCGAACACCCCAACAAGACCTACCTATACTGGCATACTCAAAACACAAACTAGATGCAGATGACTCTAAAGAGAGGTCTTTAGATCTGCTAGATAATTCAGACAAAAATCAAAGCATTTCAAAAGAGGGTTAATTAAAGAGGTAAAGAACACTCACTAATAAATAAATAAATAAATTAAAAAAAAAAAGGATATAGGTCTTTTCTGCACAGAGAGATTGTTGCATTTCATCAACTGAGACAACTGGTGCAATCATACCCTAGCACTGACCTGATAATATGAGGTAATTTACATCCATCTGCAGGGAAGATTGAACTATGATAGGAAAAAAGCATACTGTTGCTCCCAAAAGGCATTGTATTGATGTAACTCCTTACATAGCTCTGCCAAAACAGAAATCATACAGATCCAGCCCTAAGGTGTCACTGAAAGCTATTACCAAATACTATCTAAATTACCCAAATCACTTACAGAATTACCAGGTTTGATGTAGCACATATTCAATAGAAAATGGAGCCAGGACAACAGAGACACACTGTTCCTTCCACTATTACAGTCTGGGAAACTGTATATAAAATGAAGATACTGAAAGAGAAAGCTTTGCTATTGTCTGTCATTAACAAGGCTATAATTGTTACAGCCCTCAGCACCAAGATTTTATTAAACAGATACAAGCAGGCAGTCCCACAACAGGAAAAGACTTAAGGAGCAGCCTAGAGTCAGTTTTAAGGAAGGACTTATTTTTCATGCTTGGTCTACTAATTCCAGTTATTGTTTATAAATCTTTCATGTCAGAGTACTGCTATTAATGAAAGCATTTATGTTTACTGCCTTTATTAATATCCTCTGAAAACTGACACATTTATCTTCTCTAGCACTAATAATTATAATACTAATATATTAGTTACAAAGAGCAAGCTGCAGTCAGGAAAAGACAGTTAAATTCAACTTTAGTTCAAAGGACAGCAAATAAAGGCTTAGTTGCAAAACTGTGCAACTAAGAAAATCAGGCTCCACTGGAAAGTAAAGCACGTCTTTAAAGAGCCTTAACCTAAGTACAGCTGAGAACGATGACACTGAGCAGAAATGTAGGCACTTCCTTCAATTTTTTTTATCTGTTTATTTTTTTTAACATCTATCTTCCTTACTTCTTAAGGCAACAGTGAAATTAAAATTGCAATTCATCTTTTCTCCCTTAAAAAGACCTTTAAAATCTTTTGCACTAGAATCAATTACATACTACACCTAACAGGTATTCGGGTACATGCTGAAGACTGGAAACAGCTTCAGCAAAGTTTCCAGAATCTTAACTGCTTGACAGCGAACATAATATTACCTGGAACTGAAAATTAGAAATGTACTTTAGGATACATTTCTCTAATCTAGAGATTAGAAATGTATCTCTAGGATAAAGTTAACTTTGGTGGATAACCTTTTCTACCTGCATGTAGAGATGCAAACCAGAAGTCAGTGAGGGAAACATAATGCAGTTTGTCATGGGAATATGTTGCATCAATTTTGCTATAATGGCTCACATGGCTTTAGTGAATTTGTGTGTAATTTTGACTGCATTGTGCTTAAAAACTGCATTTAGCTGTACTGTATCTATAAAATAAGGAAATTACATTATTATAATTACTGCTTTAGCACAAGTTTTGCACTGTTATTGAAGTATGAAAGTCTCTTCTTTCCTCAAGACACAGTTCTTTTAAAAGTATGTTATCTGAAGTGCAGGCAATTAATGTGAAAACTTTATTTTAATAGTACCTAAAAATAAAAAGGAAACACTTTTTCCATTTCTGTTACAGGGATATTCTACTTAAGTTTAGCTGATGCCAAATCTTTCCCTATGTCTGATTTGTAAGTAGCAGTTTTCATGTTCCCTTTGAAAGACCAAAAACATACGAGCAAATAAAACTGGATTTAGTATGGCTTCAAAGATGTTTCAGTGCACATCAGCTTCAAAATTGAACAATTATTGTATAGTGTGGAAGGATGGTTGCATGACAGAGGAAGACCTGCACTCCTTGGAGTGAGCAACCCAGTCTTTAGGGTGTAAGGGAAAAGGCCAGGGCCTAGCCCTGGCTCTTGACCTTTCTTGAACGCCTTTAGCTGAGAACAGTAAACAACTCTTGAGGAAGTGCCCCGGGGACTTTCCAGAAGTGCATCTTGCTTGAGCAATGTAAGCAATCCTGTGGACAGCTTGCCATCGCCAATCAGATGAGAGACCGTGGCGTGTGACAGCGGGCGATCACCAGTCAGAAGAGAGACCGTGGCGCGTGACAGCGGGCGATCACCAGTCAGAAGAGAGACCGTGGTGTGTGACAGCGGGCGATCACCAGTCAGAAGAGAGACCGTGGTGTGTGACAGCGGGCGATCACCAGTCAGAAGAGAGACCGTGGTGTGTGACAGCAGGCGATCACCAATCAGAAGAGAGACCGTGGCGCGTACAGTATAGCAGTAAAAAGATCTTCAAAGGCATTTTGAGCTGAGGGTAAAAAATAGAGCATGATCAGAGACTAAAGTTTCTGCACTAGTATAAAATGCAGATTTAATGCATTAGAAATACTAGTCCTAAAGTATAGCTTGTTCCCAGTAAAGGATATCACCAAAATGCTTAATAGGGGTAATTGAAGACACTGTTACTTCATCATTCAAGGGAACCTAACAGTCTAATTTCATGATTTAAGCATAACCTGACCACTTCAACAGTAAAATACTGAAACCAGTATTTTAATAAACCCAGGTCCAGAAAGCACCATAAACCACTTGTAACCATCCACAGCACTGATGGCAGCAAAGCAGCCCAACCCAGGCTTCAGTTGCTATGCTAGCACTCCTATCCTCAGTCCAGGAGGGTTAACCAACAACACTGAAATTCAAGCTGCCACGATTTTACTGTTTGCAGTATTTAAGACAATTTAGACATGGCTACTTTTGCTGCAATAATGCTCCACACTTGAAGTTAAATAAAAATGTGACCTTGATTTGCACATGGAAATAAAGAGCTCCCTCTTGTCTTTATCAGTTGGTCTAAATATTCGGGATTTCAACAGCGTGGGGAATGGGAAATTGATATTTACACTACCCAACTTTAAGCACTTAACGTACTTCCTTCCCCCTCCCGGTCTCCAGTGTCTGCCAGGTTTACATTTGCTGCAGCTATAGCACCTTTGTCCCCTCTGGGAACAAAACACCAGAAATGGCATATGGCCTCAAGCTTTCTGATAAGCAGCAAGGAAACAGGATTTAAATTCACATGACAGGTACTCAGCTAATCATTTTTCATAAATGATAGCATTATTAAATTAGATATTAAGCAGGGAAAATGTGTTTGTGTGTAGAAACAGAACCATTCATCTACTTCAAGTCATCTACAGAGAAATACTTTAAGGATCAGATTCTCATGTACTTAGTTGATTTTTTTTTTCTCCACACAATTATGCAAGCTTATGATGTCAGACAACATCATCAGCAGTTCTGGTCAAATAACTGAAGACAGATGCCAGAGAATACTACTTGGTTTTCAAATATGCAAATAATTTATCTATAGAAATCTATCCGTGTCTTCAAAACAATCATTGAGCTGAGGAATTATTAATATCAAATTAAGAGGCTGCCTTTGGAATGGACAATGTTGGATTAGAAGACACTAGAGTCTAAAAATATATTACTTTCTCCAAACTTCCTACAGTTACAACTGTACTTCTTGTAGACCACACATACCTGAAGCTTCCTTACCTTGTTCTGAGAACAGCAGGTAAACTGCTGCTTGAAGCAACTCTCCACCTGGGCTGATAGGTAAACTGAACTGGAATCTGTCTGGTATTTTGAAAACAGAGAAGCTTTCAATAGTACATATCAATGAAATGTAATGGTTATGGGCATTTTAGAAAAGGATATGATGATTCTAAAGTTTTATTCTGTATCATATTGTCATACACAAAATTATTAACTCTGCCCACTTGAGTATAAGAAGAGATGGAAATAGGAACAGTGTCAAACCCAAAACTTTAATTCTTGATTGGTGACAGTGTGCCATAAATTCCATTTAGTTCCATACTAAATTACTGCATTAGCACACTCGGGATCAAAGGTCCTGCATTTACACAAAATACATATTAAAACATAAATGTTGAAGCAGAACTACAGGGAAAAAAAAAGCAGAAAAGCACTGGCGGATGGAACTGATACAGAGAAGGCAGATTAGACCATTTACTGGAGTAATCTATCACAGTGCTGATGCCACCAGCTCCAACCAGACAACTAAAATGGGCACGGTCACTGCCCCATTAAAGCCATACGTCTGGTTAAACACACGAGAGAACGGTCTGAGTAGTATCACAGAATCATAGAATAGTTAGGGTTTGAAAGGACCTTAAGAGCATCAAGTTCCAACCCCCCTGCCATGGGCAGGGACACCTTGCTCTAAACCATATTACCCAATGCCTCATCCAACTTGGCCTTGAACACCACTCTGCTCCAACCACAACCCCTCATATACCTGCACCAGCGCTCCTCCAGCAAACATGGAATTCCAAGGAATTCTAAGGAAACATAGCTCTAAAAACCAGAATTTGTGCTGAAAACACTGCCTGCGGAGCACATTCTCATTGTGCGTTTCAGGATTGTTTTTTTAAAAACTTACAAATAGCTTTTAGACTGCCAGCTGCCTTTGCAGAAAAGCAGAGATAGCAGTTGGGGATGTCAGAACCTCTCCAACACCTACATTCCTAGATATTGCTAGATATTCTAGTACATATTAGATGTATTTCTAAGATATATTAGAAATATTTATCATGAATACATTTTATGATTAATAAATTGTATCATTTGAAATAAGAAGCATTTGACTGCTGAAGCTTTTATGATTTTGGTTCCCTCAATAGTAACTTTTCCTAGATGTTTATTGCTTCTAGACAACATGCTTAATAGATGAAGGGCCACTAGTTGAATGGACTCATAAGAATTTACTAGCAAAGCTAAATAAAAATTAAAATTCTAAATGGAGTTTAGAAATAGAAATCCATCACTGAAAGCAAAGTCTAGGTTTGATTTTGGTACGTTTTTGTTTGTTGTTTTTTCCCCTTTGGTGCTAGTCCCATGTTAGGATTATTCATAAAGTAATCAAAGATAAATATAAACATGCACAGCTCTTCCTTTAGAAGTTCATATCCATATTATGACAGTAGGAGAGTCAAAGCTCTGCCTGATCATTTTTCCATGGTTCCTAGTTTTGCCAAGGATGCAGTAGACAATAATTATTGACTCCAAATAGGCAACAGTAGGAAGTCTAACAGTCTGTAAAGAGATAGCTATTGCTTTGTTGTTTAATTAACACTGGATATACTTCAACACATAAATACACTTCCATTTTAAAAAGAAGAATGGTGCTTTGTGAAACACTGGCATGCTTACGTCCTGTTTATTTTGCAATGCATGGTACTGTGGTCAGAAGTACTGTTCTTGAATACCCATCAGGGCAGCATCAGACACAAAATTAATACATACTCAAATCTTACTTTGTTTTCAAAATGGCACTCCTATTTGAAAGAAATTAGTCAGAACCAAAGGGAAAATAAAACAGCACAGCTGTTGAATAGATGAAACCCCATCTAGAAAATTGGCAGCAGTTACGCAGGGTAATGACAGCTAGTCATGAAACAGGGATTCTGTTTGACATGGTGGCTTGCTTTGAACTCTCCCTCCTTGGTTCATCTGGGTTTGTACCCTAAGATTTTGTAATCCAAGAATCTTCCAAAGGACAAAGTAAAACTTGATCAAAATGGAGTGTGCACTGCAAAATACTGACTCATGCCTAGTCATGTTTCCCTGGATTATTATTTTGGCAGATTTTTACTTGGCAAAAGTCAAGTTTCACATCCAATACTGTAATTAGAGAAAATAAACAAAGATGTATCCCATTAAGATATAATACACTATTATAATGGAAAGAACAACTGAAAAAGCACTATTTGGAATAAGACTATATGCAAAAATATCATACGAAGTGATGTAATTTTCTCCTTCCATTTTACAAATCACTTATCTGGTATAAGATGCACAAGTAAAATATTGTAAGGAGAAAAACAAAAAAAAAAAATCCCCTTTGGTTAGTGTGCTGATATCTAGGAGCTGGCAAGACACAGAAATAAGTGAGTCCCCGCCATCCAGAGCTAAGCTTCTTTGCACATGAAAGCAGATCTAGAACAAAAATAAGTTGTGGAAACCCGTATGCTGGCAAAAAAAGCATAAGGTAATTCTATAGCATGCCAACAAGGTCATGGCACGGGCAGAAAACTGCACTCTCCAGGTGTGCCCAGATCTAGGTAGCCAGACAGTAATTACAAATTCCATTCCCAAGCAAGTATCAGAAGTGGCAAAGATTGTGCAGGTAGAAAACAACATATCTGAATAAATGTGACAGAGAAAAATCTCCATAATGTATACATCTTTTTATACCACAGATACCAGACCCTCATAACACAAAGCAAATGGACAAAATCACAATAGCCATTGGTGACATTTAGGCTGTATAAACTTTGAACCGGTGTTAAAAAACTTCAGAAGCAGTTTAGTAGCTAAAATCTTCAGAACAAATTAAGCCCTAAAGATCTGATTATCTGGACTATTTTTCTGCTTTAATTATCTTTGTTTTCACTTAGGGCAACCTAGATGTAAGTTTTCTTGCAACCTCAATTTATTACTTTCCTTCTTTCTCTGGAAGTTTCCCCTCACTTTACACACTCTACAATCATGTCGCCAAAGAGTATCTGTCCCTTCTCCAAGAACCTGCCATTCCTGTAGCAATTATATGGATCCATGAAATCACACTTGCACCAATGTGGAAAATACAATGCATATGTATAAGCATGCTCCAACTCATCCGCATAAACAAAGCAAGCCATTCACTTCATAGAATCATAGAATAGTTAGGGTTGGAAAGGACCTTAAAATCATCTAGTTCCAACCCCCTGCCATGGGCAGGGACACCTCACACTAGATTTCAGCAACATTCATCTTGTCAGCAAGTCACATAATTTTTACAACACAACTTTGAGGAAAGAAAAGCTACTGACAAGTCTGAGGTACCTGCCATTATCGTTGCCACACTGCAGAGGTACAACTCGCGCTTCTTTGAAACTGTTTATGTGATTTGTTCATGACTCATGGCAACTCCAAGAACCAGCAAGCTGGCTAAATGTGTGAAACAGTAATTGAAAGCAGTCAGAAAGAGGTGAACAGCATGAAAAGAGTACTTTTTCTTGCACACATTCATATTGCAAAATCTCCACTGCAGAGAATTCAACATACTTATTGAAGGTTCTGATTCTGCTCCCAGGAAAGTGCTAATTTCATCATTTTAGTTAAAGATCATTGACTCGAGATTTCTCCTCCTAGAAAACTTGCTATCCAGACACTAAATTACATATTACAGAATCAGACATTACTAAGATGGAAACCAATGTTCACACACTGAATTTTATTAGCTCTATTTTCATGTAGAATCTGACCAGGTAATTTTTCTTCTCTCCCTCCCTATTTTGATGACACTGATCAAAATTTGTTCTGCCAGGGAAAGGAACTACTGAAGAAATCTATTTGCATTCAACAAAGCTGAATGCTTACAACAGATGCCAGGATTTAGTGTGATCATGAAGCATTATGGCTTGTTTGTGAATGCAGTAACACAAGTTATGAAGCTCCATTTCGTATCAAGTGTAGCATTTAATGAAATACCAGCTAAAAACAGATGTGCTATGCAATCTTTTAAAGCTACCCTTCCCAAATCTGGAGTATGTTTAAATGTCTATGAGGCAAAATACAAATTAGCATCAACGCTTCCCATTTACTTTGTCTCTAATTTTAAGTACAACAGTAGTTAGTTGAGAACTTCACTTAGTAAAATCTCTGGATAGAAGATGCCTGTACAAATCTCTCACACTTCAGACAATCAAATGAATCTAGAGTAATCCACTAACAAAAATTACTTGAAGGATGAGTAAATTTTGCTGGGGAAGTTTCCTCTTCCATGTCTAGACTCTCTGAAATTTGAGACTTCAAATACATAAAACCTCTGGCTTCAATTATATTTTTCCAGAGACTAATACTAATTGCCATTAAAAACTTTGATTTCTTTTACACTCACAAGAATGTGTTAATCTTATTATGGTGTCCCCATAGATCAGAAATAGATATTTACAGTACTGGATGAAGAAATTAGCACACATGTCCCCCAAACCTCCCAATGCAGTAAAGATGTAGACAGTTCATCTTCAACATTTGTTTTATTTCAGAGTCTGGGTTGTTTTTTCCTATCTTCCATTCACTTCCATGTGGAAATTTTTGTGTGAGATGTGCTTTCCAAATACAGTCCTTCTACTGGGCATTGCTCAGAGCATATCTGGAAAGAAGGATAAATATGAATTTCTATCCTAAATTTTCTATTACTTTATATTTTGCATGTGCATTAACTTTGTAAGTTACATTGCATCTTCATCAACAGTATCTGCTATGGTCATTTTCGTGATGAAAAGGTATCTTAACAATTTGTATGAAAAAGGTTAGTTAAATAAAACTAATTCCGTCTAAGATGTATTTTGTCAAAGTTCCTAGGCATTTCAGTGTAATGTCAAGCATTTTGAACTTAATCACCTAGTAAGTGCCAGTCAGCAAGACCTTTGTTTTGGAGAGATGATGGATGAACCTAAAAAGATGTAGACGGATTCAACATCCACCACTTGCTTGCCAAAACCTCGAGAAATTACCTTAAATCAAAGTCTTAATGGACAAAGAATTTCAGAAAAATGGGTGGTAATCTCACGTCCTCTCTGGAGTGCCCTACAAAGAGAAAGCCTCTTCAGTCTCTAAAAACATTGTCTGGAAAAAAAGGTTCCCACCCTGTGTTTTCCATTTCCTTTTTCTAAAGGCTTGAATGTGAAAGAACTTTTAAGTTGGGAGGCCTAAACAGATGTTTTCTCTTGGGAGCTCTCAAGTCCTTATATTTTGCATAGCTGAGGACTAAAAAATACAAGGAAGTTGACTGAAGATCAAGAAATTTCTAGATAGAAGACTAACAGAGCACTAGGCATTGACAGAAAATGTTTGTAGCCAGTAATCTTATTTTTAATCTAACACTGGAGCTGTGTGAACCAAGGAAAAAAAGAAGTGATGATGAATTGTGACAGAAGAATTAGAACTGATAGAACTGTAGAACTAGGGCTGATTTCAGTAACCTTGACAGGCATTTCCACCTTCAGAAACTGAAGAACCTGCAGGTGCTAGAACGCAGTAGCAGGGTGTTGAGCCTACTTCAACATGCTTAGGTTCAGAGAGCTTAGTGATTTGAGCAAATACACATGGGTCTGTAAACCAGACATATTTAGGCAGAAACATCCAGAGATTACTTCACAGAAAACTGAGTGAACAGTACCAACAAACATTACAGAGTTACTATGAGGAGTGGCTGTATGAAGAAACTTTCACATTTAATGCTGTTTGTATCTCACTTGAGCTTCAACAGGGTTGACTGCTAAGTACTCCAAGAAGCCTGTGGGAGAAATATGTCATCTAAAGCTCTGTGGTTAAAGGAAGAAAGCTCAACAGTGCTCACAATGCTCTCTTCGAAGGACAGCTCAATGTTCTAATTTAGGTAGGTGGCTGAGAGTGAACAGAACTCCTTTTTCAGGACCACCTTCAGTATACATGGCAGAGCCTGTACTGTGGCGCCTGATCATGCTCCTGCATGTGTTGCTGAGAATAAAAAATTCTTAGCTGTGTTTAGACATATCTGCACCATAAAATACATTGACAGAGCCTTCAAAGGCGTACTGTCCTTTTCTGCATGTCTAGTGCAATTACGTTAGATAAGAGTTATCATTATTATTTTGTATAAAGTGCAAATAAAAACTTCAGCATTTCCCAACAGAAAACATAAACTGAAAAAAGACTTCCATCTAAAAATCTGTCAGTATAACTATTATGAGATTAGAACCTCCACAATGGAGAAATAGCAGCATACCACACTTGGATCCATTAAACCACTGCCATTGTTCTAGCTATATTTTACTGAACAACAAGGAAAGCTTTCTACCCAAACACAGCAAGCACTTACGTCCATGAGCACTCTTATTCCCTCAATAGGACCATTCACATGGATGAAGTTACTCAGGCAATTAAGTGTAGGATAAAGGCCCGATGTGTGTAAAGTTTCTATTATCAGAGGGCTGTTGAGCCTAAGTGCATGCAGAGTACCTGCATGCCTGTTTTACAAATACAGATTTAATATCTACACTGAATAAAGTATTTTTCCCAAGACTTCTCCAATACACTTTACTACCTGCAGCACAAAAGAAATATTTGCTGTTTTTTACAACATCTTACAAGCGTTTCAGTACGGCTAGTTCCTGCAAAGCTGCAATCACACCATGAGATAACAGCTTCTACTTTGAGCAGTGCCTGTCTTGGTAATATGCTATACGTCTAGAGCTTTGATAAGCTTTTCATATTGCAAGTTTAAAAGTGTCTGTATTCAGAAACATGCAAACTGTATCTAGATAGTCCTCCACAGTCACAAGTAGACACACACTAGCTATTGATTTCATACAGTGCACAAAAATCTCTTAGTTCTGCCCCACACTCACTATTATTCACAGAATACTTACTACGCATAACAAACACTAGACCTAATAAAGACAAAATGCCGTGTCACTAGGAAAAATCTAGTCATCACAATGTCTCAGGTCCTGCCATACCTTTATTTACAAGTAACATTTCCAGGTATTTTGGGAAATGTACCATTACTCAAAAGCTGGCAGAAGCCAGAAAAACCTTCCCAAAAGCTCACTGACAAACTGAAAATATAACTCCAGAATCACTTCAATCTTGCAATCCAATACATAAAATTTATCAAGAGGTCTTAAAACAAATGTTTTTTTCCCTAATGCTTCAAGAAAGCCATCTGTAACTAGACCTTTTTTTTCAATAGGTAAGATTTTCATTACCTCAGTAGCCCTTCTTTGCATCTTACACGTATGTATCTTTGATCAACGAGAATCAAACCCAGTACTGACAGTGTACTTACCCTCTGTACTGAATCTCACCCAATGCATCCTAAATTCACATTAACCCACTGAACTAGGTGAGGCTGATAATTATTTCAGCTTCCAGAATCCTAATTTTCATTAAAAAAATTCTCCTGATAGAACCCAAGTGAATGACTTTATAATTTGTGCTTTTAGTTTCACTCTAGTCCTTCAGTCAAAGTCATGGAATTTTTCCCAGTTCTCTGCAGTATTTGCAATACCTTCATCTGATGCACAAATCACATATGACTCAGATGGTGACTGTCACCTAAATCTCTGATACATGAAACACAATTTCTCTATAGGCTGATCTCACTCCATTTCCATCCCAAAAATAATTTAGAACTTACTGCAATATCTTTTTCCTCCAGCTTTAATCCATCATTAAATTCTCATGTTAATCTATTTCCACCAAAGTATTTTAGAGCCTTATTGTCAAGCATTATTTTTTCTAGGTAAATTAAATTCACTGCATTCACTTTCTAAAACTGAAGTCTCACAAACCACCCAGGGTGAGGGGCATAACAAAAGGCCTTAGAGAAAACATACTATATGGTATTATGTCTATCTCTGAACTTCAAGTCTTTTGTTCACAATCTGAAGTAAGCTTTTGCTTAATCTTGTTGTTAAACTAACAGGTTTGAAGTTGATGACAGATTTCTTCCTCTCCTCCCCCCCCCCCCCAATTGCTTTATTTGTTGTTCTGATGTAAAACACTAACTCTGAACTTATAAACTCAACAGTTTTAAGATATGAATTAGATACTACTGTGTACAAACTGCTTTTCATTATTTAAATCTAGTGTCTCTGTATTGCAGATGTTCTCAACCCTGACCATTATGTGTTAAATTTTCCTATCTTTTTTTTTTTAAAATACTTATTATTATACATCTTCTCATCACATATTAATGCCTTCTCTACCTCTCTAAAAACTATTTATTTTGGGAACAAAAAAATCAACCCTTGTCTTGATTACAAAAATCCTGACTCTTTAAGGTGTGTTGAACCTAACCTCATTTTAGAGACGGGTTAATTGAGGCAAGGAAAAACTGAGTTTCACTAACTGCTTAGCTGGAGGTCTCCAAACTTCTAGATATTTTTGTTGGTTTCCATCTGGGAATATGTCTCTGAGTTTATTTCCACAAATTCTTCTTTAAATATTGTAGTCATACTGCTGTCAGAGCCCCTGAACTTAGTAGGGAACTATAATCACTACATTTTTCTCCACAGCACATACACCAGGTAAAGCACAGACCTGTTAATCTCAAATTACCCAAGAATGCCTAAGCATGTGGGCTATCACTCATGCTTAGCATTGTATTCCACAACAACAACCTTCTCTCCAGCTACAGACACAGCAGAGATTAAATACAGACAATGAAAAAGGGGAGGTAAATCAGAACAAGAAGGAAAGCACAAAATGAGGAGAAAGCACTTTAAGCACAAACATGAATCTCTCTAGTTCTCTGCAGATATCATGCAATTACCTATGCAGTCTCCTAAATCTTCCAAAAAATATAACATTTTTAATGAATACAAAGGTTCCAAGGATGACAGGACTGGTACTCTCCATTTTCAGATGCTTTCTACTTGTATTTTTTTCTTTCCTTTAAGCTAGACTCTTCCAACTTTCTTTTGCGCTGTAACTCCCATTTCCCCCAGTCTGCAGCAAAGAAGTGTTTGAGGTTTTTTTGTTGTCTTCCTGCAATCTTATGCCTTAAGGTTAAGCTTTTTTCTCAACTCTTTCAAAGTTCTGGATAAATCGGCCAACAACTCTAATCTGAGTTAACCAGTCACTGCCCTGCTCCCATTCCATGTGGGTATTTTACTTTCTTCTGCAATCATTTCGTACCTCCTTACCATTCTGTGGAGAATGCGATTTCTCCCCTGGCATATGTTTCCACTCTTTGTTTGGTTTCAATGTTCTTATTTACCATGTTCCTATTCTGAGATCATTGAGGGCATTACATTCTGTAGGCATATATTACGTAGCAAAGAATCTCTAAGATCTGACTGTTCCAATACTCCTAAGCACCAAAAAGAGCTCTGCTGACAACATAATAGTCTTTTCTTGCTGACAGTGAAATATCTAAGGTAAATTCATGTTTTCTCTAGCTCTCTTGTTGCTACAGCTGTGCACTAAAAGTTGGTGAAGCAGTAAGAAAAAAGGACTGCTTCTTTTCCCAACAAACTTGGTTAACAGTCCAGCACCTAAAACAGGTACTCTGAGGTGACTGTGAGGAAGTTCCTGTAAGTATCAGGATGCACAAGTGGTTTAGAAACTTGGAATCAAAATTTCAGTTCTCCCAATCTAGATATCCAGGCTCAGGCTCTAATTCTATAAACCACATACAACACAGGACATTTTAAAAGAAAGCAATAATTGTACTTTATAAGCAAGGACACTTTCCAATCTCAATCAGGAATTATCATGAAGACTTTACAATAACAGAAACTATCTTTGATCTTTCGTACAACTAACTTCCTCTCAGCCTGTGTTCTCATTCTTTTCGTAACTAGCTCCTATTTTACTGTTGACATGAAAAAGGAGAAAATCAAAGATCATTCATTTGGAATAAAAGCTAACTTTTGGCACTATACTAGTACTTTAAAAATTTAGCATTAGGAACAACATTTGTCAACAGTAACTATTTATTTTTATCTGACATTTTACCAATACTTGTAAACAAGGCACTACTTATGTTTTTTGGAAGGCATTCTTACAGCCCACCATTGATTTACATGCATTATATTAAAAATGCACAGACGTGTCTGCCCACACACCACCCCCTAATTCTACTTCAGATAGTAAGTTTCTCTGATGTTAATTTCTCATATTATGTAGCTTCAAATACTACAATTACAATCACATTCTGTAATATGGTCATATTTAACTCTATACTTCTGAAACTTCATTTACAAAGGACATCATTAAAAATTCCATAAAATGACTGCAACAATTTGAAAAGAACACTTCTAGTATTAGTAAATCCAATTACTGCACATTTGAAAAATATCTCCACCAGTTCATAAACTATGACCAGCTTCTGCAACACACTTTTCGAAGACTTTTGCAGGAATTCTAAAGTATAAAATGGAACTTTCCCTGCAGAGAGGTAAAAATACAAAGAACTGCCAAATATTAAGTAATACCAAAAGCCTTTTAAGTAACAAACATTGAACAGAATTTTAGCTTAACTAAAATTTTAGCTCGCGTAAGTAGCAAAACAGAATGTAGAATATCTGACAGAAAACACTTCTTTCTCCTTTCTTAAGCAAAACTGAGAAGATTGAAAACAAACAATCCAAATGAGAAAAACCAACAAGGATGTAGGTGGCAATCATAGTGAAGAAGAGTTGTTGACTGTAGCACGCAACAAAAACTGCACTCTCATTTAATACTGTACTTGTACATGTTGGGAGCTGGTTTAAGAGGAGCTACGGGTTGATACTTCATCACTCAGAGCGGCTGTAAAATGAATCAGTCAACACTTAAAAGCTCACACCATATTTAACAATGGGGCCATAAATTCCAGTGCCTACCACAAATTCTAATCTGGAAAAATTACAGGCTATCTACATACATTTTCCTGACATTCCCAAATATGTACACACTTTTTCAACTGTTCCGCAACACTGGTTTGTACTTTTGAGCTACTTGATGCACTGAAAGCTGTTCCAGAGGCTATATTTACTGGAATGGAAACATTTTGCTATAACTTACTTAAGACATCAGTTTTATCAGGATGATAGATACTCAATCTGTTGCATCAAATGTTAGCAGCTTAGAAATATGGCTTCAAGCATGGTTTGATGGTCTGTTACAAAAATTCTTAATTAAAAAGTAAATGCTCAGAGCGAAATAATTTTATGCAAAATTACAGTCAATATGCTAATTCAGGTACAGTGGTCTGAAGGTCAGTATTAGAATATGTTTTATATGCTTAATATTCCAGAATTTGTGAGAATTTTATATGCTAGATCTTCAAAACACTTAATTTATATGTAGAAAAAATGTCCTGACAGCTTTTCTGACAAATTCTAAACCTTCTGTGTTAGCATTTTCACTTATTATCACACTTATTTTAATTTTTTTCCAGGCAAGACGAGGTTATGCATTTGTAAATTATGACTCAAAAAATTGCTTTTCGCTTTTTCATTCTTACTGCTTTTTCACTGATGATACCCTCGTTTCCTAGAGGAATCTAGAGGTTCAACACAGTGATGGCAACAGACAATCTTTTAGACGCTTTAAGAAATACGTAAACATTTGTTTGCAACTTTCCTAGTTACGTACTTCTATTTCATTTGATCACCAGTAAAATATTAATTTTAATTGAAAAGCCTCAAATAATACAGTATACCATAGCTTGCTTATTTTTCCATGTAATACAAAAGCTTCAACATTCTTTTAATTAATATAATTCTTTTATAAATAGAAAAACTGACTTTCCTCTTCAAGTGGTGGGGACTGAAGCTGCTATTAGGAAATACTGGTATGATTCCCCAAATGAAAGCAACTTCTGACTTTTTCTTATAGCAATGATATATATATATATTTCTACATGGATCAATGTTCTGTATGCTTATTTCACCTGAAAAGTAGCTCTTCCAATCACAGTGTAACAGCACAATACCTGGAATAATTTACAGTAATTCAGTTTGATACTAAAGTATCTTGCATGAAGCACCATACAAAACACAGGCTTATTGCCCACGTTTGTACAATATTATTGTCAAAAAAGTTTCAGACTGATTTGCTCTAAATTTCCCCAATTAAAATCCAACCCAAATCACTGTCCAGATTAGCATGCTGTCCCATGTCAGAAACCAACACAAACAATACCAGACATTTTCTATTAAAGATCAGTCAACGAAAAAGCTTCAGTATACATTTACAAATTTCATACTACTCTTTTCAAACCTGCTGTCAAAACCTCTACACTCTTAAGAAGATACAACCAGCTAAACTTTGATGTATGCTTATGTTTGATTTTTTCCTCATCTTTTTACTTTGACTATCAGACTTTAGTCACTGCAAAATAGTGCAGTTACAAATACATGGATTTGATCCAGCAGCTTTGAAAGAAAGATCAGATAATATGTCATTAAATTATTACATAAATCAGACATGCACTATGGTGTACCCAATTATTATGTCACAGCATTTAAAAGACTACTTATTCTTTCTTTTAAACAGCATGGATGGATTTTTAACAATCAAGAGCTCTATAATTGCAAGGGTAGACCTCAGAAGGACTCCAAATTTGGTTTTCAAGATATTTTAATTAAATCCCAAGTCCAAAAAGTCTCCAGAACAAAGCAGACAGGAAGAATATTAGCCGGAAATAAGAAGCTCTATGACACTAACACCAGAGATGAACTTATACTGCTTTAATGGCTGAAAAACATGCCTTTATTTTAGCTTCTTAAAAGATGGAACAGCCACAAAGTAAATCTCCCTAAAAGTTCAGGTGGTTTAGAATCTCTGCCTCCAGTTTCAGGATCATCTCTGATAAATATTAGTACTTTTTCTTAATTACCCATACATATACAAAATTTTAAGTGTTCACACAAAAGGAGCAAGAACCAATAATAAGAATACATGTAGCAATCCCAAGAGTTGTGGGGATTCGGTTTGGAACACCATCATAATAACTCTCTCTGAAGTATCAAAAGATGTTTTTACCATCATGTTTTTAAATGAAATACAAATGTCCTCATTCTCCCTCAGCTTTGACTATGTCTTAGATAATACCCAAATAACATATGTATAGCAAAAAGTCCTTCCCACATGCTCTCATTTCCAGAGGAAAACACTAATCTAACCTACCATTTTAAAGCTATTACACTTATTAAATAATTGTTTGAAATAATAAAATCAGAGTAAGAACTTTAATAAAACATTCTCATCCTCAAGTTTTTTTACATTTTCAGCTTTTTCCCATTCCAATAATCTAGATATTGCAAGATTAATTCTAACTCTTGAGCAGTGTTCACAGTACTTTCTTTAGCATTTTGCTTACGTCAAGCCACTGCATTCGTATATTTCTAGCTCCACAGTTTGTAAAATGAAAACAGAGTTACCTACTGCACCATTAATTGCTAACCTGACACTGAAACAGTAATTTCACTGTCATGGTGATGGGACTAAGAACTTCTGTATAACTCCACTCCCCTAACAGGTACAGTAATAAGCTGTTAGTTCTTTAGGCAAAAGCCATGAATCTGTTGGATAAAGGCTTCATTCTTTGCCAGTAATCAGTAACTTCAGGGCCTTCTGTAGATTCTGTACAGCAGTGCTCACATCTTCGTATTGCAAAGCACTGCCAGCATATTTGCAATATTTTTGAGCTCTGGCAAAGTCCTCTGGAGTCAAATGGACTTCCCCTGCAAAAACATAAGTATTACAAAGTTACTATGAAGGAAATCTGATAGAGGCTTCCTTTCCATAATTTCTGTGTTTTACTTATATGTGGGGTAACATGAAAACCAGTAATATTTGTGGTAATATTACAAAGACCAAGCTATGATGTTTCTTCTGTTCACTTTTCTTTCCATTCATGTAATGCTTTACTTCTTTGCTGCTGGCATTTTGAAAAATGTAAGAGGATCTTTCTACACACTGGTATTTATATGACCCAGTGCCTTTCAAAAGTAAGTCAATACCTTTGAGAAAGATCTGCTCTTCATCTAAGAAAAGGAGAGCTTTATAACAACAAGTTAGTTGTAATCAATCTTGTACCTGGCAAGAAACAAGGACAGTGGGTTTTGTGCTTACAGTATAATTACTTTGCTGTCTTCTTCAGGAATAATACAGTTAGAAACTGTTCCTTCTGAAATGGAATAACTATTCAAAATGCTGAAACATTTCTCACTTGTTTCTGGTTTTATACATTTTATATTTCTGTTTATCAAGTAATATTTATGTTTTCAATTTCATTATGTAAGATGAACAAAACCAAAATTTATCTCATTAAATATGCCAATTTTTGTAATACCAGAGAACACTACCAAAAAACCTCTCGTAGTACAAAACAATTAACTGTTATTTATTACTCAGAATATTTTCTTGACCTATGTTAAAACATTGAGAATTCTGTACTGCTCAGACACATGCACTCAGTCTTTTAGAAAACATACTGGGGACTTATGCCTTAACTGGCAGAAGATTTAATATGCAAACAGCATCACTGATGTGTGCATAAAGTAAAGCACAGTTATGTTACTGTCTCTCTTTCCACGCACAAATTCACTGGGAGTTTCAAGGCTAATCCCATGGCACTCCAATAACCTACAGATAGATTATAAAACCTTTACTTATGTTCTTTCAGAACAACTTATCTTATAAAAGACTGGGTTTTACGGACATAAATCATTAATGCAATACTAGAGAAATATGTACTTATTTAATATTTTTCCCACATACCATTTTATAAGCAATGAACAGATTTCACAGATTAAGAAAAAACGCATTTAAAAAGCACCACAGATTTTATATGAAAATTGGCTGAACAAAGATTTAGCTAAGTACAGCTTCCTAATTTTAAGCAAGAACATGAATATACTTAAATCCATGTTTTTTATGTCACAATTTCAGTTAGCTGGATTCCTTTCTTCCAAAATAAAACTGTTGTTAGCAATACTGTGCGAACGTTTACTAAAAAAATCTCAGTTCTTATCAGAAAACGTCTATTATATTTGCTTTTCCTTTTTCCAATCTTATTATTTAAGAAAAGCTTTTGAACAAACAAAAAAAGAAAACCTAGACTACTTAGCTGGTTTTCAAAACAACCCTACCTTGGTAAATAGCAGAAGGGTTAGTGCTCTTAAAATTAATAGTATCAATTTTTAAAAGATACTCTACAATTCTACTTAATCCCCTTCAATAAATAAATATGAGCACAAAACTACTGTTGAGTATTGAGGCTCATGACAACTTGGTGGTCTCATTATCACTGCAATGTATATTAATTTACTACTGAATAAGTGAAGCCACATTAATTCCCTTAAAATACATACACATATGAGCAAACAGATGTGAAGGAGTGCATAAACACAAGCACACACTTAGGTTATTTTTTGACATAAAGGCACAGACTAAAAGCAGCTGGGGTCAATCTGCAACCACGTTACTGAACATCTTTAAGAAATTAAAACGACCAAGTTCCCCTCAAAGTGGCTTTATGCTATGATGCCAAAAGAAACTACAAAATCATTCTTTAAAAATTGGCCAAGGCATCAGCTCAGTATTCAACTAATTTATTGGAAGGAAGCCTAAATTCACCAGTCTAATCTTATTTTTGCAGTATGAGCTCTATTAATGTTTTCCTGGCATAAAGCCTTATTTGTTATGAAATCTACTTCAGATGCTATTATGACATAACTTGAGGGGAAAAAAGTTAACAACTTAACAATTTTAAATTTATAAACCAGAATTTACACAATAAGGGTGTTGATCTTTTGATGTGCTCAGCAGTGGCCTCAGGTCCTACTGAAGTCAGCACCTCACAATGGACAAGCAGAACAGAAATAGCTCTGTGTTAAGTTTACAAAACTATGTGAAACTTAACTATATTGTCTATACTTACATCGAAGTTATAACCACATTAAATTAGTAACTGGCTTCAATTTACATATTCTATATTCTAAGGGTTAAGCAGCTTTGGAGAAAAGCAAAGCAGCTTTGCAGATAAGGACCAGGGGGTGCTGGTAGACACAGATTTGTTCATGAGCAAATCATCTGCCCTTGCAGCAAAGAAGGGTAAAGGGCATTAAGAGGAGTGTTGCCAGCAGGTGGAGGGAGGTGATCAGCACTGGTGATGCCAAACCTGGAAAACTGTGTCCAATTCTGGGTTCCTCAGTACAAGAGAGACTGACATCCTGGAGATAGTCCCATGAAGGCCACAAAGATGATTAAGGGACTGGAGCACCTCTCATATGAGCAGAGGCTGAGAGAGCTGGGACTGTTCAGCCTGAAGAAAAGGCTTAGGGAGAACTCTTCAATGTAAAGAAATACCTGAAGGGAGGGTGCATAAAGAACAGCTCCACGCTCTTTTTAGTGGTGTTCAGTGACAAGACCAGAGGTGGTAGGAACAAACTGAAACACAGCAGGGTCCTGTCTGAACACAAGGAATGAACTTTTTTTACTGTGAGGGTAACCAAGCATTGGCACAGAGGGGTTGTGGAGTCTCCATCCTTGGAGAGATTCAAAAGACAGCTTTTGTATTAACAGTGACACACTTCCTTCCATGCTGCAAATTAAACCATGGGGAGAGCGCAGGCGCAGGGGGAGACACAAAGGACATGGCCCTGAGCAACCCATTTTACAGGACCCCCGAGTTGAGCAGAAGGGTTGGACCAGGGGACCTTCCAAACTCAACCATCCTGTGATTCTGAACTCTAAAAAAGCTCAACAATACAGGTGGAAAAAGTACACTGTATTTACCCTGAAACAAATCTGCTTTTGTGTTAATCAGAAATTACTAGCACTGCAGTTATATTTATTACTGAAACGTGACAGACACATGTAATATATAAACAACAAGCATCATTCTTTAAGAGGAAAAGAAAGTGAAAATCAAAAGGCAATTTCACTAGAGATGGTGAAAATCATGTGGGGAAAAAAAAAGTAGGTTTGGAATGCAAATAGTGTGTATTTTACATGAAGTATCTGCTTCACCCCGGTATCCTTTTCTATCTACAAGAAGTTTTCTCTTTTTATGAAGTTGCTCAAATACAAAGGACTGGATTTAGCAAAATTTTAATAATGCAACCAGATGCATTATGTGACAGTGATGGCAAAGGTAACGGAAATTATTTTTGAAACAACATGCTCTTTTTTCCCATTATAGCACTTAAGATATTTGAAATAGAAATCCTCAAAGACTTTTTTCATTAAGAGCATGAAAACACATAAAATGCCAATTATTATTTCTACTTCGTGTGTAAAAAAATCAAACATAATTATATATATACCTAGAATGGACAAATGGTTTCTCTATGCTATGTCATCTGTAGAAGTGGGCATACAGTAATGTAAGACAACTTCATAAAAACTGTGTGTAGCACAACCATAAATGCATTTAGTGTTAGTAAAATCTAGAGGTAATAAATTTCTAAAGCAAACTACACCACAGAAGTGTGCACACACATTGTACAAAGTCACTGTGCAGCTCTACCTTCTGTTGTCAGAGATGTTAACCAATGCTTCAGTGCATAAGCTCTGACACTTTCAAGAGTCAATGTTAAAGTTCAAAACCTGTTCCACAGGACAGGACAATTATTGAAGGACTCATGCTGACTAGAATCAAAGGAATATTGCTATTCTAGCTTAATTTTCTTTTGATAAAATATTCCACTCTTCTCCACCAAAAGCTTCTCTCCCATAATATCATTAATCAAATTGCTTTTCCTATGTTATGGTATGGAAATAAAATATGTAATTTATTTTAAAAATATACATTTGATAGTACTACCAGAAAGAGCTTTGCAGGAACATGCGGAATATCCTTTTTGGCTATGCCTACGCTAGTACATTCAACAGTGCCAGGGAACGTGTCTCAGCACTCAAAGTTGACTGCCTACACCTTCAAACTGCTGGAACAGCTACCAGTATGGTTTTGGCCTGTGCAAACTAGCACTTTCCCAAACAATTCCTGGGCATGACTTGTGGTCAGAGCAGGCTAGAGACCATTCAATATTGGCAGCCTTCACAAACTACCTTGTTTAGAAGGTTTAAAAGTTTAATAGTATGGATGTGAGTGGTTTTGTGCCAGCTGTTCTCAAGTGTTTTTACAGGCATGTGTAATTTATTAGTATAGACACAGACATAGTGTCCAAACTGTGGAGCAATTCTACTTTGCACTGTGCTAGCTTTATGTAACTATCAGAGAGAAAAAAACTTATCCCTTCTTCCTACCCAAAGGAAACTTCAGTTCCATGGGAATGGTGCATACCAAAGTCTACCCTCAATATGCAGCAGCCAGGATCTAGCCTGAACGTATCTACTGTAACTCAGGAACTGAGAAGGGCTTCTCATCCCACAGTTTAATACATCTGTTGTGAGATACAGGCATTTCTAAATCTACTTACAGGTCAGGGAACAAAGCTACTATCAACAGAATACTGTTGGCATTTAAAGGACTCCTTGGCAGCACAACAAGTATGACAACTGCTGTTGCTCTTACATGTATAGCTGAAACATGGATGCTTTGGGTGATGACAGGACAGTGACAGGCAAGGACAAACACTTTCCATTGATCTCAAGCTTAATTCTATGCGTCCAAAGAAAACTGTTACATGTATCTCTGCTGACATATCCCTTATGTCTTCCCAAACGCCTCCATAACTGACAGTATATTTTCTAAGCTTTCAAAACTGAGGATCTGTATGAGCTCTATCACCTCTTCAGGTGCACTTTTGCAAAACTTCCTTGTAAGAATCATAGATTCATAAGAATCACAGAATCGCAGAATGGTCTGGGTCAGAAGGGACCTTAAAGATCATCTAGCTCCAAACCTCCTGCCATAGACAGGGACACCTTCCACTAGACCAGGCTGCTCAAAGCCCCATCCCGCCTGGCCTTGAACACTGCCACGGATGGGGCACTTTAAGCTGTTACAAGATCCAAACTTGTAGTGATGCAACAGATGTGCAGAAGAAGGCAGTCATGAAAATTCTCAGGTCAAATTAGAGGTTCATCACTGTGCTTAGCAATGGTCTTAAGCTCTTATTTTCATGACAGTAGTTACTACAAATTCACAAAAACAGGGTATCTTAATTCACTCAATTTCTTTTTATTTATATTTATGTACTTATTAAAGCAGGTAAGTGGCCAGAAGGAGCAATGCACTGATACTATCCACCTACTGAATGAAGAACTTCTAACACTTAAAGAATTAAAGTTTAAATCAAAATGATGATAATTTTGACAACTAGAATTAAGACACTGAAACCAAGGAACACTAACAACTACAATTTTCAGAGTAGTTACCAAAAATCTATTAAAATTACTGTCTAGCAGATCATGACAAGATGGTTAAATATGAAAGCTTTGTTGACAAACAACACAAAACTTGCTTTCCAACTAGCAGTTACTACGGTAAAGCTTAAGTAAAGCCTTCAGCCGGTTTTGTTGAGGAGCTACCAAAACCCCCACAACTTCCCTCAAAACTCAAAAAAAATCACCAAATTTAAATGGCTCAGCTACAGGTCTGAGGTACTGTTTTCAACACAACGAGCTAACTGTCATATGAGACATTACAGTAATATGCCACACAAACAGTAGGATGTGCCTTTAGTTCAAGAGAATACTAATGATTAATGTGTCTCTATTAGAGGTAATTTTATGACTTTTATTTTTAAGACATGTTCTACAAAAACAGCTTCTTAATATATTAAAACAGACATCCTTAAGCATTCTTATGATGGCACTCTGAAAACAAGCTAAATACTGAATTTCTGTTATAGTATTTCACTGTATCAAAATCTTGTATTTTTCATAGACTCCTCATCAACATAATAAACTGAAATATCCAACTAAATATTTGTCAACTATGACATATAAGAATATAATGATCTAAACTCAGTAGTCATAACAGTTAATATTTGACTGTATTTAGTTCTGGAACTTAAAACCTCTACATATATTACCAGCTTTACCAGGTGAGGAAAAACTGTAGGGCAGAATGTGAACAGATTAGGATCCAGGACGATTTCAACTTTGTTTTCGTGCACCACTCTTTGATAGGCCATGGCTTCTCTAAGGTTAGCATTTATGTGTGTACTTCAAAGCATGATATATATAAGCAGACATAAAACACATGCAATATAGCTTATTAGTGATTTTAACATCAAAGACAGTTGTCATGCTAGAAGATCAAAGGCTTGATTAAATGGTATGTCAAAATGGCATCACTAGTAGTACCTTCTTAATTATTTCATTTAGTACAGGTATTACTTATAATCAACACGTGCATGTAACAATTATGCTGCAAGAAAAAACCTCACTGGAATGTTGTGATTATTTAATGAACTTAAAAAATAACTTACTGACCCCGAAAAAGAAATTCTAAGTAAAGGGAACATGTATTAAAAAAAATATAATTTAGCAATGCCATCAGGAATATAGGCTTTGTTAAGTATATGGGAACCTCACTTGACAAGCAACAATGTAAATAAAGCCTAATACAGTGCTAGCTCTTTGGTTTGAAAATGTCAGACAGGCAACAGTAATCATACACTGTAGCAAAGCTTTCATAAACTATTAAACTCTGAGTAACATGGTATTTAGATGAGGTTGATCCTAGTAACGTTCAGGTAACAACGACATTATTTCTCAAACTTTTTCCTTTAGCACATGGGAGACCCACAGGACACAGCACACTGCTTGTACAGACAATACAGGTGTCATCACCTTACCTGCAGACTGAGCACTGCAAAGGGAAGGATCGACTAGTGGAATATTCTGAGGAGAAGGCTGAATGGTGTTACTTGTCACTTCTGCAAATCAATATAAAAAAAATGGTCTTGGGTTATTTTTATTTATAGACTTTAAAAGTAAGCAGGCATAATACGAAAACAGAAAATGTAAACCTAATTACTCAATGGTTTTTAAATTAAGCAACTAGTAGCCTCCCAATCCTGAAAATTCATAGAATCATACAATGGTTTGGGTTAGAAGGGACCTTAAAGATAATCTAGTTCCAATCCCCTGCTACGGGCAGGGATACCTTCCACTCTTAAAGCTGCTTAAAGCTCCATCCAACCTGGCCTTGAATGCTTCCAGGGATGGGGCAGCCACAACTTCTCTGGGCAACCTGTGCCAGTGCCTCACCAGACTCCCAAGAAAGATTTTTCTACCCTAAATCTACCCTTTTCAGCTTAAAATCATTCTCCCTTTCCTGTCCCTACCTACTCTTCTAAAGCATAAATTTTAAAACCTCAGTTCAGACTATGTTTTATAAATTAATACAGAAGTATTTGTAGGCTGATTTTATCAGTACAGTTTTTCACAGAAATTTAATTAAAGAAACAGGAAAAGCCTAGTCCAAAAGATACTTGTTACCCTAGAGTAGTGAGGAAAACCTGCTAGATAAGAGTAGGAGTAAGCTTTTATATTTGAACTTTAAATTCTGCCTTTAAATATCAGATCCTCCATTATTTTAAAGTATGATGCCTGCCATCTCATACTTAAAACTGTCTCCTTCCTAATTCCTTCAAAAACAATTGGTAAGAGTCAAAAAGCTAGCCATATGTAAAAGGGAAATGGTGATGCTAGAATAAGAAACAGCACTTTACGTTGGGAAGCATTCCTGTATTTGCATTCACATTTCAGATACTCTCGTTTGTGCTGATCCAAACCTACATTTCTGCAGTATGTTCAGAACAAACACGACTAATATCATTTCTTTCTACAATATATGCTTTGTGGGAAAATGGTTTAGCCACATTATCTGATAGAGTTAAAACTATGCAATGTAAAGAATTCATATATTCCAATAAGGTATCGATTCCATAATTTTCAGATGTGGTAAAAACAAATAGCTAAACATTCACCTAGGCTGACTGTAAAAAACAACACTCTCCCACCTCCCAGACCCAAACAACCCTAGCTATCTGAAGGATTTCCCTTTGATAAAGCTGAAAAGAAAGGGCACGTTGAACTTTTTGTAGGGTGAAGCATTTTTAAAATGAGAAAGTAAAAGAAGGGGCTGTGTTGCAAAAACATCTCATATTTCCTATAATATAAAAATGTATCTGAAAAATTAAATGATCATCAGGACTGAAATCAAGAGCTTTTAATGTTTTTAGTCTTATGAAACATCATTACAAAAAGGTAACATGAGGTGAAAAAATTATATTCACAAACAATTTAATACAACTTTTTCCTGTTTTGTGTTTTTGTTTGTTATGTTTTTTTTTTGTTTTTTTTTAATACAGCAACTTGGGAGGAACCTTGGATTTTTAAGGACTTTGTTTTGGTCCAAAAAATGACACAGAATAGGAAGGACAAGGAGCCAGTATGTTTAACAACAGGGATAAAATTTCCATTAATTATATTTTTTGAGGTCAAACACACTGAAACACTTCCTTGGGAAAAAGAGCATTAACCAAAAAGTATGAATGGTGCATCAGGCAGGTACCATTAGAGCGTTGCTGTAACAGTTTCAACATTAGTTGGATACATTCCCACAAAGAACAGCAGTTTATCTGCACAGGGAAAGCTAAATATGAAACAAAGTAATATAATTTCATCTATCAAGTGAAAGACTCAAATACTGCTTTACAGTATAGATGTTGCAATGCATTATTCTACAGAAGAAAAAAAGTTCTGTCTGCAAGATCACTCATTCGTTCAGTTCATGTAACTCTTCTGCCAAAGTGCTCCAAAATATGAATTAAATATTTAAAAAAACAGAAAAGCATAAAAAAATATTCCCAATGGCATTTTTAGAATGTTAATTTATAAAGTTGCCTCTGTCATAGAACAAAAATTATTTTACTTAATATGTAATGGAAAGAGGGCTAGAATTTGCCTCAGTAATGGCATGGATTTTTGGGGTGTGATTTAGACATACCTGTGTTATGAGGTACTTCAGCTGGAGTGTTGGCTGGTGCATGGGCACCTGGTGGTATATGTATGCCAGTGTAATTACTAGTTGCTTTGTTGTTACCTTCATATGTAGATGACGATGTTGGTTGAGTTGTTCCACTATTGAGAGAAGATGACTCTGCTTCTTCCCTTTCAACATCTGCTAAGATGACACAAAACAGGAATTACTACAACTCTTCTATACAAACACTTACAAATTTAGGCTTCTTTCTGAAGCCTCCTTTCAATTTTTTTTTAGTAGAAAAACTGCTATCGCAATGTTACATAAAACATTTATCAACCAAAACCACCTACAGTTGATTTGACAAAGTAAAAAAGCAACATACCATAGGATAAACATCTCGGAACTCACATACTTTCAAAGCTCTCTTCTGTTTAAATTGAAGGATCATTTCATTACTGGTCTGAGTATGCAATCTGTCTCTTTAGTACAATCCCTTATACTTCCATGTACTGTATCCACAGTAGTTGAACAAGATACTACAAATATGCTGTAAATTATACTTTAATATATACATGAACCAGAATATGGAAAACTGCATTTGCCTTACAAACTCTTTGTAAAAAGAAAGACAGTGCCAATCCTTCCAGTCCATATCAATTAAACAAACCACAAAGAAATAACAAAAAAGGGAACTTTGGGAAAGTAATACTGAACAAGAAAACTAAATGCAGCTTAGCCAAGTCATAACTGTAGCTAACAGTTAGAGTACATAATGCATTATAAGAATAATGAAGTTCACAATATCCCATAGAGTGTGCAAAGAACACTCCCATAGAGTGTGCAAATAGGTGTTATTTTTCTATCACTGTAGTTACATTCTTAAGGTTCTGCTCTAGGTAATTCAATGTAATTTTGAAGACTAATTGTCCAATTTTAGTATGCTAACAATCAAGTTAATTTAGAATACAGTTCATTTCTGCTCCTCAATTTGAATTTATCTCAGTTTTTAAAAGTTACTTTTCTTTGACTATGTAAGTATCCATCTATGTCAATATCAGGTGAAACAAACAGTTTTGGGAATGGCTTTGTTAACATCCAGCTCTTGAAAGGAAGCAAAATGAATAACGGAGCACAAAACTTCTATTGTGTCTAAATCTGACAAAATGTTTATGAAATCCACACTGATCTTCAACTATACAAGATGATGTGCTATGCAAACACCTCTACTACTTAATAACAAAACAGCTTACTATCAACAATATTACTAATATAAATTTATTGGGGGTTTTTTTTTGTTTGTTTTTTTTTTTTTATATTAAAGTTTTTCTTTGTAAGGCCCTATTCCTCCCAGCAGTAATTAAGGTACTGCCTTTACAAAAAACACCTTTTAATTCCTAGTTGTATTTACTACAATAAAAGGCTATAATGCAGAGTAAAATCAACAGTATTGTAATTAGGACATATATACTGGACTTTAGTAAATGCATAGTTAAAGATTATATTTTTGTTGTATATTGCAAAGCTGTATTAATTCACTTTCATTCGGAACATCTACGTACTAATACACAAATCCCTCAAATCCACAGTCTAATACCAAGAATCTTTATTTAAAAGTATTAAAAAGCAAAGAAACTTAGAAGCAAAATTCTGCCAGGCATTCAAGCACTGCTAGCAAAATTTAATATAAAAATACAAAACATAATTGGTTTTGTATGTTACTGTTGTGAATGCTACTTTGACTTGCTGCAACCAATAATTCAGGCTGCAGTTTTATGAAGCCATCTCTGACATATGCAAACAAACATATGGCAGATTTCTGTAAGGCAAAGGATAGCTTAAGGTGCCAGGTTTTTCCTTTGCAATATCATGTGGCTAACATGCATGGAAGTAAAACTGAATGTGTTAAAACTGGCAAGAAAAGAGTGAGATTCAAGAGTAAACACAGGATATGCTTCCTTTTAAATAACAGCGTAATGATAATAATAAGCCACTGTTTGAAGGCTGTACTTTTAAGTGGTTTTGGTGCTAACTAAAAAAAATTTTTCAGAAAATAAAATTTAGTTTAGCAAAAACCCAGACAACATTCGTGCTGCCTGAAAGCTGCCCAAGCTTACTTGTAACACTGTTATCAATTATTTATATCTTCATCAAACCGTAGCCAAAAAGGTTGGATTTTCCACGTTGGGCATCTGCCTGAAGCTACTATGTAGAAAAAGCTGTTCTAAAAATTATTAAAACTGTTTTTGAGAATGAAGGAGTGGAAGAAGCCATGCTTTCATTGTACTAATGATCTCAACTAAGAGAAATTACCTACAAATTCATGCCCAGACTTAAACCATTAATGCATTTACTTATTTACACTGCCTCCTGCAGCTTCCTGTTGCCCTTCTCTGGCTCTTCAGTCCCATTCTGATTTCCCTCTCTCTGCACCAGGACTTCATACCCTGTATCTGAAAACTCTTCCCCCATACTTCTGTCTGTCTTGCACTACCTCCCAATCTCGTCTTTCAAGACATTTTCAGCTCCAAATGTTCTCACTACATAGAGTTCATGGTCTCAAGCCACTCCTGTATAAGTGCAATGCTGTACGCAACACTGGCGTGGAAGATATGAACTCAAATGGTTAAAGCTTGGCAATGTCATAAACAAAAAAACCCAACCAAAAAAAGTGTTGTAAGTGCTGACCACCCTTAATAACAGTGCTTGTAAGAGGCAAATTCACAGAAGGGTGATATACTTTTTAATCAGACATATGCATCAAAAGACCAAGCTCAACTGTTTGATTTGCTCATTATGCAATTGGTAAATGTTAGGCTGTATTAAACATAAAAGTAGCTTTGTTTAAATTAACTTTTCTTGGGTGTTTAAAGTGCTCAAATGTCATCAAAGCATTGTAAGTATTCTTTCTGCAAAGTAAATATTTAAAATATTCTTTATCAAAGATTAAAGTACCAGAATAATTTTGAGATATGTGCCTGCAGTATTTGTGAAGAGTTTTTTAACAGTAGTGCTAAATAGAAGTATTTCAGGCTGCTGGAAAAGAACACAGGTCAACAGACTGGTTTTCAGTTCTGTGGTTAGAACATCCACTACATTCTTGAAAAAAACAGTTTTTTTACAGGGAATGGGAATGAACACTAGAAAAATTAGGAGAACTGATTTCTCATAAAGCAGCAATAACCTAGAATTTACAGTTCCTTGCAATTTTCCTAAGGATGCTGAATACTAGGCTGTGAAACAGTGACATAATTGTTTCACATTCAGTTTCAGCTCCAGCTGAGTTTCTTGTCTTGGAACCTCATCAGCCTTTGTGCTTGGATTCCAGCATAATGAATCCATGCACTCTTCAGATTTTCCTCAGAGCTGCAATATACCCAGACTATCTGTTTCTTTGGGTTTAAATTTTTTAAAATTTATTTATTGAAGGCAAGACTTCATGGAATAAAGCCGATACCTCTGGCCCCACAACCAACTGTCCAAATAGACTTTCATATAAATAAGAGGATTCTCAAAGCTTAATGGCATTTTCTTGTCTAGTGTAAGGAAGCACTGATTATGCCTTAAACTGAGCAGGGCAGAGCACTGAATTTAAAACCAGAGCCCTCCAATTCTCTGAACAACTATTTCTAAGGAGTCCAGAGAATTATAAAAGTAATTGACTAATTTTAATTTAAAAATATTCTTTCTCATTCTTCTGAATTGCTTCATTTTAGCTTGAGATGTTCTTAAAAGATTTACAACTTAAAGTTTTATTGAAACACTACTTAAAAAAAAAATACACATACATATACACGTATCTTTTTCCACAAGGTGGAGTAATGGACTAAAAAAAATCCACCAATCTTTCACACACTGTTCTTTCTACTAGGTGGGACTATAAAGGTTTCCTAGAATTCTGTAATATAAATTTAAGATATGTATGCTATATTGCAATGTAAATGGTGACATTTAACATATTTTACTACGGCTATACCATAACCATTTAGGAACTTATTAATATTTGAAATCACCTTTTTTTTCTTTTCCATTAGTATAAAGTCTTGTTCAATGACCCAGGGCTACTGCTAAGTGAACTTTATGTGTACTCTAGAACTTGTACTCCAACTGCATTAATAAATCAAGCATGTAATTTTAAGGTTTCCATCCTGACAAAAGCTTCCATAAATTCAACAGCAGAGCTGCATAAAGCATGCCTATGTTACTGTAAAAACATCTCCAAGAGTTACAGTATGGTTTTCAAGAATCACAAAGAAAATAACACTTTGGAAAAAAACGGTAATTTGTCAAGCTACAGTGACTGAATTTCACACTGTTTAAACAGACTTTTTCCACTTGCAAGGGGAGGAAGAAAATGAGCAAGCAGAAAGGAATGGGGAAGGTCCAGTCATACATTTGAACAATGCTGCTTTTCTTCTCATGATGCACAAAGACAGAACTGATACATTTTTTTACTGATTCTTCTAATAAAAATAATTTGCATAAAATTTTTGTCTTGGTTGTGTAAAGCATTACGGAAACCTACCCTAAAGAGTTAATTTCCAAAAATAAGTGTGGAAGCCACTCATTTAGTTCTTTGGAAAACAGAAGTGTTGTTTCTTACTACATGAAATACAATTAAAAAAAAAGATATTGCCAAATTACAGATATTGCAGGCTCCTTATCAACAAGGATGTTTAAATTTTGGATCACTCAGCATTTGTGTCCCTTTCAAACTGCATGAAGGCACAACTTCGTAATGAAAACAGTCTTCAACAATTCATGCTACTGCTTGTAATGACCTGCAATGAATAGTAAGGATTTGAGTGAAGTCTGAATGCCACTTTTCCTCCTATAACAGTTTCTTTTGCAGCCTTGAACAAGTCAGTTACCTTTACCTCCACATGTGGCAATGTTTGCAGGTGGAGTCACATCGTTAATCTCTCTTGCTACAGGTGGACCAGCCCTTAAGAAAATTGCCTTGAAAGAGATTGTATGTTGAAGAAGAAACTAGTTTGCCAATGCTTCACTTCATAAAACTCTACAAGGTGGCTCTGTAAGTTAGATACAAGCCACACTCTACAAGTTAGATTTCTCTCTTCTGCACTGCAGATTTGTTTACTGATCCTTTTTATTTGAAAAAAATGTATTGTTATAAAAAATACGTATTATTAAATTCAAGCTTGAGTAAAGATATAAGCAAGCATCAACTTAAGTGATACTTAAATGATGGCTTGACAATTCAAGCCATTCAAGCTCAGAGGAAAATTTCAAATCATTTAATGTTCTTAGTTGTTTCATTAGGTATGTGAAGAATTACATGTAAAGGTAATTGTCTTTGTGTTGGTCTGTTTCAATTCGAGTAAGGAAAGCATCCATTCCAAAGACATCTTATTTCTGTAAAAGATTCACATGTAAAATTTTTAGTTTAAGCTTCTGCACTGACTACAGAAGAAAATGAAGAGAGACCTTATTTATGAAACTGATTACTATGAAAAGAAACTAGTGAAATGCAAAAGAAATGAAACATAAAGCATTAAGCACAGAAAAACTTCATACAACAGAAAAGTAAATGGGTGAAAATATTTTGAAAGTTAATTTAACAATTACATACCATTTTGATTTTGATATATTTCAGAAATTAGTATTTTTTCATACATTTTGTTTTTATCAATAACTGAAAAGCATGATCAGTTTATATAAAAACAATCATATTGTTACCTGTTTTAGTCATCAGTTTAACAAAAAAAGTTTTGCATGTGATTTCATTTGACTTTACAAAAATTTGACATATCTGAAGTCTGTGGTTCTACACATTGGAAGGAGAGTAAAATTTGTAAGGGTTAGAAATAATATGGTAGATCTAGATTTATCATTTTTAGTAAAAAGACACATAATGAAAGAAGAGAACAGAGCTTTCTCAAAATAGGTTAGGATGTGATCTATGTGCTCTTGTAAGAGAGAGTCTACTTAGTATGTGTTCTGTTAATTCATGGAGAGGGTAGCTTGGGTCTGCTCACAGTGGTGGTGTCTGTTTTTTGAAAGCACTAAATGTGAAAGGTATGGATGCCCCTAAAGTTTTTTACTGAAGAGCTAAGACTTTTACAGTAGCAGCAAAATTAAGACAGGTCTGAGCACATTAAATTAGAAGACAGTAGAAGTCACAATTTGGAAGGCTTAAAAACACTTGGTAAGTGGCTGTCCTTGGAAATTACCATGTTTTATTTAACAGTTAAGGATGTAACTTCAAGGAATCCTGCATAAGAAGGTCAGGTAGCCAGACAAGCAATAACTAAAAACATGAGGAAAAGGGGGATGAGTGAGAAACCAGCAAGAGATCCAATCTAAAAGGAGCAGGCCATAAACCTATTCTGAAAACCACATTTATATAGTGAGACAACCCCTTCCTAACCATGAGGTGTTTGCTTTGAATTGAATTAATCTACAATCAATCAATTTTCAACTCCTATTTAACTTCTGAGAAAGGATAAACTGGTACAGGGATTGTAACTGTGCAAGAACATTTAAAAGAAGGACTGTGGGTAGCATTAAAGAAATGCACAGTTCTGGCCCAAAGGTGGCAATGACTTCTTACAGTAGCTGTATTCAAAATAATAATCTCCACTACTGAGGTACAAAAAAAAAAAACCAACAAAAAAAAACCAAAATGTAAATCAAGCAGTAATGTCCAATAAAAATAACAGCAAGAGAGGCATAAAGAAAAAGCAGAATGCTTCCTGTAGAGTGCTCCCTAAAGAACTGAGCATACCAGTGCTTCAGTCTTGGCCCAGCTATCAACTTTTTTTAAAAAGAAAAGCAAAACACATACCAAAGCTCTCTCCTTCCATTCCAATAGGCCCCGGCTGAGGAGTCTCTCCATTCTTCAAGCAGTTATGAATGTATGCTGCCTTCCACCTAGCATACTTCCTGTGCTGGGCGTTCTGGGGAAAGGAAAAAGGACAGCCATTTTAATCACTCACTTCTGCAAATTAATGCATTCGTAACAGAAATACAAGTAGGTTTTCCACCCTGAGATTATAAAACTAAACTGCTTTCTCTGCTATCATTTGACACCCCTTTAAAGATAAACATGTGTGAAATAAATCGGTGAATTAAAAAAAAAAAATATAAAAAGAACAGCTCTCTCAGCATGCAACTAAAATGCAGAGATATTTAATGAGTGCAGCACATCAGAAAAAGGAAATAAATTACACCAGGACCATCTAGTGTGCAAGGTGGAGAACTGTGTTGTAATTACTGATATGAAATAATAAGGAAAACTTCCTATCTCCATAAACTTACATGATTATTACCTTTAGATTTAAATATCTGAAACTTAAAATGCTACTCCTGCTGACTAGTAATACAGTCTAATTACATTATCTTAGATTTTAAAAATGTATCCAAAAGCATGAATACACAAAAGCTGCAGCAGTTGCAGATTAATGTGGTGTGTGTGATATTATAGGACATGAAATATTTTGATTTAATATCTTCAAAACATGGCTAAAAATCAGATGGACTTCAGCAATACATAAACTACTACACAGAGCAAGAGGTACGATAATAACAGCTTTAAATAAACTGTTAATGTCACATATAATAGTTCAGTTATTAGAAAAAATATTAATACCTGTAAAAATTGATTATATATTGATGGTCAATATAATTTTTTGCCAATTCATCTTCTGAAATGGCACTGCATTTGCTGCATATTGACACTTTAAAATTGGAAAAAATGTGGTAATAACTTTAGTACTTGAAGAAAATAAACATGATTTTTCGCTATTTTCAGCTTATGGGAAAAATTATGGAGGAAAAGCATTTTTCACCTGGGTTTTCATAAATTCTTTTCACAAAACATGAGTGATTGAAATAAATGCCAAGAGTCTCAACTATTTTGAGATTTTCCATTTCTTTTTTAAAAATATACTTTACTGTTCTCGGGTACAACCTTAATATGTCAAAACATGAAATGAAGATTGGTCACCTTATATCTCCTGGGACTGTTAGAATAGTATCCAGGAAGAGTTCTCAACTGTTACAAGAAATCTTAAACTGATTATGCAAATCAAATACTTTGTCAAAAGTTGTAACAGACATAACCAATTCTGCCAGTTACAAGATAATACATTTCAAGGAACAAGGCTGAATATAAACAGAGATGAGACATGTGGAAGGATGAGTAGAGTAACTTGGCCAAGTGAACAGCGCAGGCTGGTAGCATGTTTCACATCAACTTCATCACCTGTGAGGTACTGGTGAACTGAAATTTCCACTTAACACCCAAGCATGTAAGAAGAAAAATATTTGTAGATTACCTGTGTAGATTCAGGCACTGTAAGACATAATCAGCACTTAATATGATCAGCACTTGCTGATTTTGTCTTAGATTGTTTACTGTCATTGCTGTATCTTGTTTATTTTTTCCAGGTATTTCAACCTTCTTTTAATGAGAAGCAGTAGCTTTCTCTATTTTTTTTTTTTGCTGTTATTTACTGACTATATTATGATATTTTCAAATTGAGCTTCTCAGTTAATTTAGCAAGGAAACCTCACTTTCAACTTTCAGAACAAGCAGTACTTTATTAAAAGTATGTGCTCCTCTCTATTGGAGATTAATTCTTCTATTCGGCATGAATAACAGAGAGCAGTTAACCACACATCTAACAGAAAATTTTGGTTTAAAATAGACCAAGAGATTATTCTGGTGAGCTTAATAAAAGTGTTTCAATTCTAGAATATTTGTTTGAGTGAAAGATTACCTACCATGAAGAACACTGGGTTAGTTACTTTAGTAGATTATTTTTTTTTCAATTAAAACATTCATGTCTCAATGGCCAGGTAGTAAGGCATTATTTTATGAAGTAAATCCACATTCTTCAACCTTAACATATCACATTTTAAAAGCAGTGTTTATTTCAATGGCAAAAGTATCTATTCTAACTAAAACTGTACGTGATTCCACTTCAGTTATTAGTTCTAAAGCTCTTGCTTGAGGGAGAAAAAAGGTGGAAAAAGCTAGGAACCTTTCATCATTTTTCCCTATAATAATTTCTACTTGCTCAATGTAATATATGCATCCCATCGTAAACATCACAATTTGAATTTCTAACTGACACCTAAGTCATGAAGCATCTTCCAACAGATAATGGTGTCTAACATTTCACACGTAATTTCTTCAAAATAGCACAATTACAATGACTAACATGTATCTGACAATATAATTAGAAATTATATTCTTTGAAGTTTATATTCACAAATGATAAAAACAACTTTACAGAACGAACCATGTAATTTGCCCGTTAGGAAACACAATCAGATAATACATTGATATCCCCAACACTTACCTCTTCAGAGAGCTCCCCAAATACTGTTAGAACATCTATCAGGAGACTTGCAGTATAAAAGGACTTTATCATGTTTCTGGAAAAATTAAAACATTTCACTAACTTGGTAATGTCAGTCTCTCAGGATGACATTTTTAGAAGTTGTATTTTAGAACATACCAGCTTATTTCAATCCAGACATCACTAATTTTACTCTTTTATTCTGATGTTACAGAACTTACATCACAATGTTTAAATTTAGCAATGTATTGACTAGTCTCCTGGCTGCTGTAGTAACTCCTGTAAATCAAACCACATAATGCATCATCAAAACTACTTTAATATCAGAGGACAGGAGAAACATTCTATGATTCTATAACATGCTTGATGTTAAGCTCCCTGTTAGCCTGGGTTTTTTAAAGGCTTGCCAGTAGGTGAGCAACTGCTTACAGAAGACAAGAAGGAGGATGCTAGTTAAAGTATGAAGTTAGAGACATACCAGTAGTAACAAATTTAGTTTTCCGAAAGATACAAATTAATGCATTATAGCCCAATTCTTGTTTTGAGTGAAATTAAAGAGTGTGGATATTCAAATTTCCTGACCAGTATCTTAATTCAGATAACAAAAACAAAGATTTTCACCTACTTATGAAATTGCCCAGCTCTGTCTTCATTGTCTGCGTACAAAAACATTTTCAAGGCATAATTCTCCACATGAGCAGAACCAACAATGTCCTGAGTAATTGCTTCATTATCACCAAATTGCTTTTTCATCTTAAGAACATTGAAAAAAAAAAAAAAGTTACGTTATTAGATCCTAGCAATTCTGCAATAGAGTTCAAGCAGAAGAAGCTGCCAATTTAGACAAAGGTAAGTACAGTTTGAAAAAGAAAAAGCATACACTTCAATTACTTATTTTAGTTCTGAGTACTTTAAAAAATTCCAAACACCAAAAAAAACCCCACCAAAAAAAAACCAACAAAACAAAACAACAGAAAATACTCCAAACCAAAACTCAAACCTTTAAAATAAACATAATTACAATATTGTGAAGGAATAGCTACAGATATTTTTGCCTTTATTATAAAAAAAACCAACCCAAGCACTCTGAAGCCTGTATCAGGATTCCACACAGTTCAACTGATACAGTAATGCATGCTTTATAAACGTACTGCAGGTTAGGGTGATCATCTGTCTTCCCTCTTGTAAGGCATTTCACTGCAGTTCATTATATTTTTCTAAGTCTGAGCCCTACCTTGAGCAGACTAGTGACCTACAGATTTACCAGAATTTTCAGTGTAAGCAGTGCACTGTAATTCAAAGACCTCTTTTCAAAGACATTAGAGTACAAGGATCCTCAGGTTTCCCAATAAAAGTCAGTAAAGCAAATAACCCTGTAACACAACAGGTGGATTTACAGCTTCTGAATAGGCCTACTGTTTCTGTATAAGGAAATCTCAGGTTATCCTTACAGAATAAAAACAGGAACTCTGCATGATACTAACCTGCAGCCTTTATTTTGCTGAAAGATTTAAACACAATCTCTGAATGGCAGTTCTTTCTCACTGTGCATGTGAAGAATACTTAATCTTGCAGGCTGCATTTCCATATTTTTTAGATTGCTGCCAACTTTTTAATACACAGAATGTTGCCAGAAAAGTTACTTAATTTTAGTAGTGAAATAGAAACTTTCCAAATACAACTTCAAATTTGAAGAGTTTTGTCAAACTCATGCTCCACCTATTTTTCAAAAAATATGTTTTACAAAGTGTAATTGTCTTTCTTGCGAGTGTACCACTATTTGTAAGTTGCAAGATATATAACTGAAATGAAGCACTAAATTAAACTGAGTAAGAAGATTATTTTTATGTGTGTATATATACGTTTCACCAGCCTATATATATACCTTACACTTAGAAAATAACTTAATACTAATCTTGATCTGATGTTCAATGGACATGATTTCAAATGCTCAAATGAGTGTTACATATACTTCTAAAAACACTGGTGTTAACAAAGTTGTTTACTTTTGAAATTACCCTTTACAATCTATGCATCAGTACAGCAATGCTGAGTTTTTAAATGAAGATTCATAATTTGAACCTAAAAATCAAGCACATTTGCTTTAGCTTTACTACAAACATTTAAATGAAATAGTTATCTACTGGAAAAGCAAAACAACACAATTATACATACAAGTATTTCTTACAGAGACATACATTTGGGACACAAAATCACTCTCATCTATTTGGAACACAAAATCACTCTCATCTATTTGGAACATTATGAGGTTTCTTGCAAAGAACACATCTGGTAACTTCCAAATATATCTGCACTGTTTTATTCCTTCCTACAATGAAGTTTAGTATTGTTTGTAAACTTCCCTCTAAACATCTAAATCAACAGCGGCAACACAAAGAAATCTGCGAGACACATTTTGGGCAGACCTACAGCATACCTTTGTGCCCCTGTTGGTTATGGGCAGACTAAAAATGGCTGGTTTTCCTGCAGATGTTCAACCTGTCAGTATACCCAAGCTTCCTAGCTCCCAAAATGCTGTATTACATCTGCTTAGAAGTGCTTTCTCCATCCTTCAACCACTTGGATACATAGAAGGAACCTCAGTACCTAAGCATCAGTTGTCACACAGCCAATTTTACCAGCAACTGAAAGGTGAAACCATAGGGTTTTGCTACTTTTCTAGCATTTCAAAATTTGAAACAAGGAGAACATTGCAGATGGACCAGTTGCAGAAGTACCACAAAGAATAAAATAGATTTTAACAATCCTAAGGAAATGAAGAGCAAAATCTTCTGGAGTTTTAATTTCACCTCTCTTCACCTTTGAACATGAAAATCAGATTCATTAAAGATGTTAAAAATTGATGAAATAACACAACACAGAGTCACTGTACACTGGATTTTCCGTTACTCTGATTTTCAAATCATAGTTAAAACATAGCAAGAAGTACAAGTTATGAAAAAAAAAAACAAACGGTTCACATTTTGGGGTGTTTTTCCAAAGAACCAAAGGCTATTGCACCAGTTTCACACAAACTCTTCAGGCATTGCTCTAGCTAGATTTTTGATGGAATCTTAATACTGAATACAAAAAGAACTGCTGCTTCATTTTTCAATGTTACTTTCTGCTTCCAAAGGAGCACTTAAAACCTTCAACGCTATTGAAAACTACAGTATGTGAACATAAACAGCTCCTGTGACTTACACTAACCACCTGTACAATGCCTTTACTTTTCTTTAACTCAGTTCTGTTTCAGGTTGTTTGCTTTTAATACTATCAAGTCCACTCAAAAGAGCATGACATGGCTCTCTCTTACCCACCCAGATAAGACTGTGCTTACAAAAATGCATAGTATAAGGTCCCCAGTCTCTAACAGAGGATATGTATCTTTAAAAGTATCTTTATCTTTTAGAAATGTTAAGAAAAACCCCAACCAACAAACCAAAAACCCAAACAAAACCAAAAACCCAAACCCCACTCCTTGTGTAGAACAGTTCAGGCCAAAAAATTTTAAAAGCACCCAAAGACTAGGCTAGCCTGAAGTCTTCTAGAATACTGGTATTTATTTTGTGATGAATTATTTCCCGTGAGAATATGTATGAATATCATAATTTATGTTAACTATACAAAATCTTATGGCAAATGTCTGCTATATAAAAATCTGTTATGTTTGTGCATGCCTACGTACACATAAACATGCATATAGTTTTATTTCCTTTCAGTCTTTCTGCCAATTTATTATACACAGAAAGTCTGCACAGAGAATAGTTGCATAAATGACTGATGACAGAGAACAGATAGAATTCGCAGAAGCTTAGATAAAAGTGAAAGTAACATTAAGAACCATTTTAGAGGAAAGCAATAAATTGTACTTACAGCTTCCAACTGGTCCATAAGTTTGGATAAAAATTTACGGCATTCTGGGGTTTTACTATCAATCTTCATCCCTGTTTGCATTGCATACAAACGACCTTTAAAGGAGAGAAAACACACAAAAATCCGTAAGTGATTATCTAAGGCAAAACCCATAGGCAAACAAAGAGACGCCTCCCCCAACAAATCTGAAAGACAAAATCATCTTGCATTTTAACTACATACTACTGCACTACTAGCGAGCAATGACAGCGAAATCTAGATATATTCAGTCTTGCAGAGATACTAAGATATTTTTTCCAAGATTCATGCTTTATTATTTTTCTTAATGAGTATTCCTGCTGATTTTAAATTGATGCTTGCATCACTATTATTCAATATTAAGTGCTTTCATAAATAATCACCACCCTTGTTTGCAACTCTCAAATGGGAACTTCAAGTCAATTTTTATCCCTAATTATACATGAATAATTTTTGAATTACTTACATACATGCATAGTGTATGAATACATCTCAAAAATGGAACTCCATGTAGCAAGAACCAGTCAGCTGTAAACTCCACTTAATAAATGGAGCTAAGCATCTATTATCTCATTTATATGTATACATAGCATCAAAACACACAAGACACAAACTGGATCTTTAAATCAGACAAGACAGATTTTACTAAACTTTCCTAGCAAATAAAGTTGCCTTTTACATGATCTTGAAAATTAATGATTAACAATTATTAGTAACTTCTAATTAAAGTTACCTTTTTACTACCAAAAATCTATGAATTTTAGATAGGCACATGGCAGAATTTTATATGTTTCAGAAAATAGTAGGTAAAATCAAACAATTATTTACTAGGATTAAGACACAGAGAAAGGAAATGGAACAAAAGCACTCAGTAACCAAATACAGGACATTTTTCACAAGAAAGCCATTTTACTAACTCTCACTCCTGACCCTTGAGGGAGTCCTACAAAACAGTTACAAATGCAGACCTTAAGAATGGTAAGATGCAACTCTACCAAATACTATCATGGGGTGGTTATCAGGGCATATCAGTGTCCTTCTCCCTGAAGGATACAGAGGTCTGCAAGTGATTCTTACTTGCTTTACAGCTTTAGCATTTCTTTCCTTACAAGCCTCAATTCATACACTAGAGATAGTATTTTCCCTTCAAATTATCTCACTAAACAAGAATATATAATACAGTTGCTTTCAAACTGCTCTTATGCTGATGTCTGCTGCAGAAGGCGGCATTATATGCTCACAAGCTGCCCTTTCAATCTATTATCAGTTTGTCTAATAAAATTAAATCGCTTGATACAAAACTTAACCTAGGTTCTGCTGGTGAGTGTGGTAACTCATTTCTCTGGATTTTAAAATTAGTATTTCATGTCCCATATATGTTGATTATTCAAAACAGACAAAGTGTACATTCCTTATTTGAGAGTGCAAAGCTGACAAATTTTTGAATGTTAAAACTGTTGGGTTGCCCAATCATTTAAATACTCCCTAAAATAATAAAAAACGTACTTGTCCCCTTCAACGCTTCTCTGCTTCCACATTTACAATTTACAAAACAACCTAGCACCTTTATATTCAAGTTTTCAGTAAAGAACAACCAAGCAAAAGTCAACTCTCAGTGAAACTTCAGGAATGATAAAAGATAGGGCCAACTACAACAAGGTACCATGACAGATGAAAGACAACAATTTTATCAAGAAAATGCTATGTAGATTCTATGCTATGTAGGTTTCATGAAGTGACAGCACTAATATTAAGCTAACTACTGATATGTACTCTTAAGCCCACCTTATTTATCTTCAGGATGATGACACGTTAATATTAAAAATTATGAAATCAGCACATGTGAAGTTTAAAATACATTTCAAAGAAGTCCAAACACAGAAAGATAAAGATTTGTGTCTAAGGCACTCTAATTTAAGTCTACTGTCAATTAAAATACCATCATCATATGATGAGGCGTCAATGCTTATAGTCTTAAACTGATTTTTAAGTTCATACTTCATTGTAACTTCCCTGAACGCATTTCATGGTATGATATAATCATGTAAAACTTATGAATTAACATAATGGATGCTAGGCCTATGGGCCATCTAGATCAGTTACTTCTTTTGACAGATGCAAATATCAGATATTTTTTAGAGGAAAGTAAATCAATTTTAGACTGTTGTGAGTTAGAATGATAAATTCAGAATACCCTTGGTCATTACTGGATATAGATTTACTTGCTGAAGTATGCATCTTCATATCTCTTCCACAATTAATTTAAATAAAGAGAACCCTGTTTCCATATAAACAGAAATCTTTCAAACATTTAATTGTGAAAAAACCTGCTTATTTATAACTTATTCTTCTGTTACTCTGGTTTTGGGGTTATTTTTGGTGGTTGTTTTTTGGTTTGTTGTTTTTTTACATTCATTTCAAATATATCAATTTAAATAGTGAAAGCAAAATAAGTTTTTTCCACAATAATATCCAAAGGGGTGTATTTACAGAACTGTTACGTCTGTATGCTTTGTAGGCAGCCCTACAATGCCAGTCCTTTCCCCTCTAAGGATTTCAGACTGACTCAGGTTTAGTGGTAGACTTGGCAGTCCTGGGGTACAGGTTGGACTTGATGATCTTAACGGTCTTTTCCAACCTGTTGCTTCTTTGAGTCTATGACCCCTTCAGACACTCCAAAGAACATTAGCACTTTCCTGCTAACAAAGGACTCTGAGATCAAGGTGCTAAAGTCATCCAAGATCAAAGGGCTAGTATCCAAAGCATTAACAAATTGTCAAGAAAACAGGTGCTCTAGCATCAGCAGTTTACAGATACTAGGAGAGACATCCTACAGAACAAATACTAATGTCACCTGAGCTAAGAGTAAATGTGTTCCACCAGTCAGAACTATTACATCTCTCTGCCACACAGTTGACTATATGAGACAGTTACCACCAAACGGATTTTTATTAACGTCTATATAAATTGGGTAGTGAGATCTTGCAGGAAATGTCCTAACTAGTAAAGGTCAAAGCACACTTAAGTTACCCTAAAAAGACAGTCTACTGCAATCTTTAAGAACTTTCAAAAGTTCAGAATTTTTGCACACTGACTTCCTCACATTCAGTAGTGTGTGAAAGGAGTGCTACATAACAAAACCTCATGAGGCAATTGTTGAGGTAAGGCATAAGCTCTTCCTTCATTCTCAAATAGGTGGTGATTAAGAAAGAATACAATGTTTGTGAAAACTACCACTGACAAAGCATCAACACCTAGTAGCCTTCAGTAATGAAAGAGGATCTGACTCAAATGCCATTGATAGAACCACCTGATTATAATGAAATACAAGGAAACCCACAGGTCATAAAATGCAAACCATATCCTACCAGTCAAAATCTCTTGCAATGTCAGTTTCAATTGATGAACTGACAACAGAGAAGTATACTTCACAGAGTTTGAAAATCACCAGTGATAAACAAGGTTATGTATGTTTAAGTAAACTTATTTACTCAGTGCTGCTGTAGACAAAAATGGGGCTTGGGGTTGAAACCCTCTATCGACAATCATTAAACTTATCAAGTAGACAGCAAGTGAAATGGTTGATCTGAAATAACTAGGGATTTATTTGGAAAAAATAGTACAGGAAGAGGCAGAAATAATTTGGTATTGGCCTCTACAGACACTACTGAAATAAAAATAATTTTTTTAATGTTTTGAAATTTTGCTTTTGGAATTATCTGCATGAAGAGAAATACGTGAGTCTAAAAGCAGTACGTAATCCCTTGCCTTATTACAGACAACAGGAAAAAGTGTCTACTAACTAGTTCTACTCTTTGCATTTTTGTGTATTATTATTACGTCTTATTCCTAAGGCAAAGAATCTTCATTATTTCCAAACACAAGTCTTTCCATGACTGCATATTTTGTCATCCTTCTCTTTGATTCTGAAATGTCCCAAGCGTTCTACATGAAAGCTATCCATAAAACCATGTTCGCTTGTGTTGGTTTTCGTACTACTAACTTTGCTAATTAAGGTGCCAGAAGTCTCTTATGTATCTTTGGTCTTTGTGTGCAGTTTATCCCACAAATATTACTATCATGTATCCTTACTGTAAGATATGCTTTGATCCAATGAAGAAAATGTATTATATCCTTTTCCTGTCTAACCTGCAGTAAATGGAATACTCACTTCATTCCTGAATTTTCAGTAGCATTCAGCAAAACATAGTTTTCCTGCATTATTATCACAAGTGAAATTTTAAACTGGCAGCTAAAGGTCAAAGAACTGTTCTCCATGTTTATGTTGACAGGCAATCTCAGCAGCAAAGAACACATAAGCAAGAGGCTAAAAGTTTGCCACCTACAACCAACATTTTTGCTGAGAAAGCTGAATATAACGTGAGTTCAATTTTCCCCCTCCCCCATACCTGAAAGAAAACTGAGTAATTATTTTCATTCCTTCAAATACAGCTGTTCTGGTTTCTGTAATATTGCAAAAGCAGTGGAATGTATTATTACTGTGCTTGTTAAGCCACAAAAACTGCTTTAATGTGAGTGGTTCAATTTCTAATAACTAGGAGTTAATCTCCTGAATGGTATGGACACCACAGAAAGAAATCCTCTTAGCATTCTGTATTACAATTGTGTTATTTCACCTTTTAAAAATACTGTGCTTGAGATGCCATTTTACATCAAAATTATTTCAGAGTTTTCTCTTCTGAAATTCTCTCTATATACCAAAAAATGTTTAAAGTGCATGTCTGTAATGACCACAGTAATATATTGCAAACAACTAGACTTACAGGACCTATTTGCCTGGTAACTTCCAATGAAACATCTCCTCTGTGAAAAGCCAAGCTGCTGAAAATTGTGATATAGAGAGACAAATAAAACTATACATTGCAGCTTCAAATATTTACAAGTTTTTAAAGCCTAAATGAAGTACTAAAAATGTAGATGATCTTGGAAATAAGTGACCTGTAATTCTCATCTGTTTTCACTATTTGTGATGAAGATCTGGAATACCTGGAAACAAACAAATGCATGTAATTACTGTTTCTTTTTCAGCTTGTTCTATGCACTTGGCTTCCTAACAGACACAAATAGTATATTTTGCCCCCTTTATCCAAGTCAAGTAGCAAAACATTTTTGTAGCTGACAGCAGTAGTATATGCATAAAGTACTAAGGAGGTAAAGGAGGCTGCAAGAGTTAATGTCAAAATATTAATTATTAAGTAGATCTAAAGTCACTTGTAATCTTTTCTGCACAAAGACAGAACTGTTTTGCCAATTATTAACTACAAGAGGGTTTGCTCTCAGTTTGCAGGCACGACATTTATATTCAAATTCATAAAGACTTGGCAAGTAATCATTCCCAGAAAAATGTTTTGCCAAGATAACTACAAAATTTACGTCTTGAGTTTTTACCCTTAATCACTCTTCAGCAAATACTAAGTGTGGGTGTGCTGGATGGAATTATACAGTGAGCTTTACAGAAACTTCTCTGCTTTTATTTGTCACGTAATACCATGTTATTTTTCCTTTGCTAATACACAGCACAATTTCAGAGCGAGAATTTTGTCTTTAGTATGTGCCAGGCATTCATTCCTAATACACAGTAAGTTATTCCAGAATTATGTTTGGATAACAACTGAAACTCCCCTCACTCCCATTTCAAACTAACTCTCTGCCAAGTAAAAATACTGGAGAACAAAAGTTCCAGCCAGCAAGCCTGCACAATAGCCTGATTCTATCTTCTAAATTCTGCCCTACTATCCATTTTAATTTTTCCTCATCTAACAGGATCAAAAGATTACAGTTCTTTTTGCCCACACATATTTAGTTCTCTGGTATAGAGAAAAAAAATTAGGAACTGGAAGATTTCTGGCACTGATAGTAACAGATTACACTAAACAGTACCAAAACCACTGCCACAAGCCTCAGCCATATTTTGATTTTGATTAAGGGATGAAAGCTTTTTCAGGCCATAATTTATTACTCATTCATATTCTACACCTTCTTCTTCCCTTTGTCAAACCAATGACAGAAAAATGTTTGTTAACTGCTTGGCACAGAAAGACAGTACAAATATGGGAAGCAAGGGACAAGAAAACATTAAACTGGATTGCACTCAACTACTGCAAACATTTCATATAAAAATGGTATATTCTTGTTTTCATTAACATTATCACACTTCATTCATGTAATTTCTGCATGAAGATCATAAATATATGTTACTTCTACATGGCTAAATCCAAATTGTCTGAATTCAAAGACTTTAAAAAATAGATTTAACAGCATTGTCAAACCAACTCTGAAGGGCCTTATACCTCCTGTTCATAATAAGATGATGAAGGAAACTGGCAAAAGGCAAGGTATTAGGCTGGCAGCATCAAGTCAAAATCTGAAACATTCCAGAGAAAACAAATTACTTTTAAATATTTATTTTCAAGTAACATTAGCTTACAGAAAAACTGAAAAAAAAAAAAAAAAAGTCTGAGGCAAAATTGGAGGGAAGAAGACTAAATAGAAATTTAATTAAGAAACTCATAATAACAACAACAAAAAAGTAGTATCATGACTCTTCACCTCCAATTATTTTATATTATTCTAAATCCTACAGAGGAAAATGGATTGATAGCGATATATTTCAAGGTTACCTTACATGCTAGACAAACTTGTCAAGTCAAAACTGTCTCAAGTAAAATGTCTCTTACTTAAAATGACTGGAAGTTATAGTACATTACATTAGCATTTGCTATTATTTGAAGAACAGCAACTTGTAAACAAATAGGTGAAACAATCTGCAGTTACAAAGAAGATTTATTATTAAGGTTAGATGGCAAAACAACTAATCCAATAGTATCTATATGAATTCTAGGAAATGATGGCATATTCCATGCAGCCATTCTTCAATGTGCATTTTGGCCCTGTAAAATTTGATTAAGAGATCTGTATGTGGAATTCACAGGTTTCCATGTTTTTCAACAATATTTAAGCTTATTTATTTAGTTTAAGTTTATTTACACTAAAGTTTTCAAGGCTTGTCTCTAGAGTCTAATAAAGAAAATGAAATATTTCTAACTGAACTAGAAAACAAACCACACCTTAGCTGTATGATTCCATAATAACTGAGATCTCAAGAAGGCAAACGGGGAGAAGGAAGCTACTCTAGATTAGCTATGGTCAAGTCCTGTGGATAAACCAGCTTGCAGTGATTAGAGCACAAATCTGAAGTATGACTGTGGCACACTCTCCAGTTTAAACTGGAAGAAACCTATTTCATACTCTTAAAAGTCCTCTGAGAGCTGAACCAAAGTACTCTAGATGGGCATAACCATGAGATCAGTTTCCCAAGTGCACCCCTGACCTTAACTGTTAACAGCATCCACGGCTGTATTAGGAGAATCACTGCCAGCACGTTGAGGGAAGTGATTTTTCCCTTTTACTCAGCACTGGTGTGACACATGTGAAGTACTGGCTCCAGTTCTGGGCATCTAGTATGAGACACTGGAAGGGCCACCAAGCTGATGAAGGGCTACCAACATCTGTCATACCAAGACAGGCAGAGAACTGGGACTGCTTAGTCTTGAAAAGGCTCAGAGTGTCTTATCAATGTGAATAAACACCTGATGTGGGCAGGATGTCAGAGGAGCACAAAACCAAAGCCAGACCCTTCCTGGTGTCACCTGGTGACTGGACAAGAGGAAATGGGCACAAAATTAAATTCAGGAAACTGCATTTAAGCATAAGAAAAATCTACTGTGAGGATAACCACACACTGGAAAAGGCTGGAGAAGCTGTGGAGTCTCTATCTTTGGGGATATTAAAAAACTGCCTGGACACAGTCCTAACTAACATGTGCTAGTGATCATGCTTAAGAGTAGGGGATTGGACCAGGTGATGTACCAAGTTCCCTTCAGTCTCAACAATTTTCTGATTCTGCAAATTAGAATCCTGATATTGATGCACTCCTTCTTTAGAAACAACAGCAAACCTGAGGCAGGAAAAGGACAATTCTGAATTCTACTTCAGAAATTCAAGTTGAATAAAGATCCACCAAAAAAAAAAAAGTGAATTCTATGGTAGAAAAATGCATATTATTGTATTAACTGTGTACAGTTGAACTTCAGGAGTTTCATACATACCTCAGAAATTATTTATACAAATATACATACCTCAGAAATAAAGTTTCAGTCTCTGGAGCACACCTGTTCTATTTTATCTTCTCATTCCTCCCTCTGTCAGATTTTTTTTACATATTACCTATGTGATCAAAGCAAGTGCCAAAAGTACTACACAATAGTTAACATAATTTTAAATTTTTGCTTCTACCCACGGTCTGCTTTGAGAACTGTGCAGTTTATATATTTATCACTGTTATTCCAATCACCTCTTACTGTTTTTCTGTCTCTGCAAGCAAACCAGTTTTCCCACTTATAAATCTTTGACACAAATCAGAGCAAACAAGCTAAGACTGAAGACAGAAAAAAAAAATAAAATAGAAGGCACAGGGGGGGAAAAATATTGAGAAATATTTTTAGTTTATACTCACATCACAATCTAAGCAGCTCTTACTGTACATTATGAAATGGATGTCTACTTCTTAAATATTTAACCAATTAACTTATCCTGAGTAAAGAACAGATTAAATCTATTCTTCAGTATGTAATCTGTAATAATAGGCTTTAAATCATTTGTAGTATTAGTAGCGCATGGAACAGTCTTCTGCCACCAGCAATACAAGAAGATGGAAAAATGTATTTCTAGAAATGGATATAAAACTAGTACAGAAAAAAAAATAAACTGGAAAGCTCAGGAATCTGATCTTACTAGGTAAGAAATAAGAACATTATTTCATGCATTTCAAATTCCACAATGTCCCAGTTAAATGAAGTCAGTAAGTATGTGCAGAATCTCTGAAGTGAAATACAGCAAACACCAGTTACTGTTATTTCCATCAATAATTGCAAGAATTGCAAGAATTTCCATCAATAATTGCAGATTACTCGTTCAAAAATGTAACAAGACACAACCAAAAGTTCAATGAATTAAAAGCTCAATAAAAATATCTGTCTGTTATTAGTCCTCCTTTGAGGAAGGATAAATACAAAATTAACAGTATTGCAGTTGTAAAAATACACAGTAATGGTTCCCCCCCCCCCCGCCCCCGAGTTCCAAGTCAGGCCATGAACTTTGTTTTTCATCTCTTTTTTCCCTAATAAATTAAAAAAAAAAAAAAAAGTCTTATAATTGGTATGCAAGTGAGCAGCTTATTTCATAGATGTCTTGACTAAAGTTGAAAGTAAACAGCCAGTCACATTTAACAGATGGGTTTTTCCAAAAGCTGAATGACTTCTGATTGATGAGGATGTCAACTAGTTGTGGGGGTGGGAAAAAAAAAAAGTCTTTTCCTTTTATTTTCTGCTTAATCCCACAAAACCAGAAGTGTCAACACCACAGTAAGAGTCTTCAGAAGGATTTCTCTGGTCATTTTCTATATCAAGAATTTGAGAATTGTACATTTTCCACACTTTTTCTAAACAGATCAAGTCTACTGTTCTCATATGAATGTTTTCTGATGTTTAGTAGACTGTAAAGCAAAAACCATCACAGCACTGCTTTTCAGAAGTTACTGGAATCACAGTTTTTCATGTTGCGTTCACTGAATATCCAAACATTGTATGTTAGGATGTTAGGTATGACTGAACATGAATGCTTTTTTGGCAACTCTGGCATTCTTGCAATACTTCTGAATTAGAACATCAATGGCCACTAAGTACAGATAAACTACTAATCATCTTTGAAAAGAGCTTAACACTACTGAAAGGCTGAAGAAATAGCTATTAAGGAAAATCTTGATTTAAATGCTAAACCGGAAGTTTCCAGAAGACACAGCTACCTCTCAAACCCTGCAATTTTTTGAAAAAAATAACTTCTGAGTCAAACTGCCTATGACACAGTTACACATATAATTTCTTTAGTTATTACACACGCCAGATATTTTTTTTAATCAAAGCCTGCCTCCTTGTGTTCACAGGATAGCATCTCAAAACAGTCAAACAGTTAAGACTCATGTAAGCTTTTAACCATAATAAAGTTACTTTATTGGCCAGGAACTGCTTATTTTCATTTTGCTAGGCCATCAACATAGCAGCCTTTATTGGTATTCCCTTGTATCTATTGAATGAGCTGACTTTTACTGAGCCTGAAATGGTTACATACTTACTGACAATGACTAACAAAATAACATGAAACATGAGGAAAAGAAGCATATGGGGAGGTATGTATTCTAAAAGAAGATGGTAGGTTACCAGAGCGCTGAACATGTAATAAAGTATTTAATCTCTTTAAAAGGAGAATTATCTTGTGAGATCAAATCTTGTACAACTTAAAAAAAATAAAACTTTGTTTCTTCAGTTCTCTACAGTTTACGTTCTAACCAACTAAATTTATGGTACTTACTGTTAGGAATAAATATGTATTTTATTTCTTCAATTAATTATGTCCATCTACTAACAGCAGTTAGGTCAAACAAAATATAAAGCTACTGAACATATGCTGCTTTGAATTTGAAAGCTAAAAATGGAGTTCAGCATAAAGGCTTTGTAAGGAATACACATAGCTACCTGTGATAAAACCATTTTTTTAATTTTTGCAGTATTTTTAGCAAGCACCACAACTATAAGTGTCTGTGATGTGTTACGGTGCACAAGAGCACCACTGTTGCCCTTTATCTTTCATCTGGAAAATTATGTGGCAGTTGAAAAAATACAAATCATCCATGCTGTAGCTATCCACACTGTATAAAACAGAAATTAATGTTAACCAAATTACACTTTCTTTAAATCAACATATGCCAGCAATATCAAAAAAGCAGGAGTCCTATCTTTGCCCCAGGCCACTGTGTCTTGTTCCTTGTCTTTTTCTGTGTGGGGCACAGCTATGTAAGTGGTAATGAATTGACCTGGTTGACAAATAGCCTATTGTTGGTTTTCATCATACAGTTAGATCAATGCTTGCTTCTGAAGCACATGAGAGTTGGAAATGAGAGGCCTGAGAAGGACTATATTATCTTCTATAGGTGGCAGTGCTGGTTTATACTAATTTAATGCTTCAAATAAAGTACACAAAAAAAACAGAAAAAAAAAAGATTTAATATTGTGTATGCAAATAAAATGTGTAACTGCTATTCAAATTCCCATCCTTGAGAGCACGCTTCTAGCACAAATGGATGCTGAAGAGAGACAAAAATATTAATATGAGCATTAAGCAGCTCCTCCTCAGAACTGTGTTGTTAAGCTATAGAAAGTAGTGTTTTACACTGCAAACACAACTTACCAGAGTTCACTTGCTGCTGATACTCAAATTAGTTTGCATCACAGCTCTTATTCTTAGAAATATACAGATGAAATTGATCTAAAATGAACATAAATCAAAACTTAGGAAACATATACCCATACTGAAACTACTGCGCCATGGAAACATTAATATTATGACCAAAGCTGCTTTTTTTTTAGGAATAGACCACTTCTGGCAATATTCCATAGCTATAAACACCTTCCTCTTCTCTGTGCAAACAGCCTTGTGATAGAACACACACTGTCCTATCACACGACCTTTCACCGCAGGGTCCCCTCAGCTGGCTCCTGTGTCACACCACCCCTGTCGGTCCCAAGACATGGAGGCTGGTGGAGCAGCCCCAGCACAGAACAAACACCACACCTGGCGTGTTCCAGCACACATCAAGCTTTCTTTACAGTACTTTTTCCACACAACAAAACTTTTTCCACACACTACTTTTTCCACACAGACCAAATTTATAGAGCTCCTCTGAAACGTTTCAAAGGTTCAGCAAAGAGATATTCACTTTTTTTTTCAGCAAAACATCTGATGAGAAATGTTGTTTTATCTTCACATAAAATGTGTTGCTTTCAAAACCTAAAAATATTATTCTCCTTTGTGTATTTAAAAGAACAAAGAATCCAAAGCAAGATCTGACTTGAAAAAGAGGTGTCACTGCTTTTTCCTTTATCTATGATGTATTGAGAAACGTCTCTAGAACATAGTCTTCATTAAACTCAGTAATGAATCAGATGTGAAGTACTCAAACTAAAAAGATATGCAGATTTTCAGGCTCCTTAGGAGAGACCATGCACAGAACTTTACACAAAATAATAATTATTCAACACTGTTTATTTTTCTGTACACTAAGTTTCAGAACAGAAAAGACATTAAGATAAATAGAGATCAGGCACAAAAACATTTGTTTTAAAATTAAAATAGACTTGTATTTTGTTGCCTACACTAAATACTAACATTTTTATTGTATACCCAGGCAGGGTGTTACATCTGATTAAAAACACCCCAAAGAAATAAAACCAAAAACCCCTAGGGCAACTTGATTAGCAGGTGCTTCTTGCCACACAAAGTGTGATTTGTCCCGTGTTTCTCCTGTAAAAAAAGAGCGAGTACTATTAAGAACATCCAGTGTTCTAGTGTGTGTCTGTCTCGCTTCTCTGGTGGCACTTCACATTAGGACAGTATTCCTGCCTAACACATCAACATTAAAAATATCCTTCTGACACTGAGCTGACAGTTGGGGTTTTTTTTCAGTTTTTCTGAAGCCTGAATTCCATGAGTTCATGCTTCTAAAGTTAAGACTGCCTTACAGATTGAACTAGCACTTCTACCTCTATTTATCCAACTCTTTTTGAAGACAATCTATTGCCAAGTAAGCCCACCAAATGACCTCCTTAGATCTCAATAAAGAGAAAATAACAAACATTTCTGGTGAGCTCCTAGTCTTACATTTTTTCCAAGTGTTGTGATTAACTGCTACATAAATCTAAGACTACTAAGAACACACCTGCATTTCTTAATTTGGTGGGGAAAGCCTTTTACAAAGGCTTACAAAACCACCCCAATTACCATTAGCTTAGAAACCATGTTAGCTTGACAAATCTACATACTGATTTTGAAGAGTTACTGTAAGATTCTGCTGTGCTCCCTTCCATGAAACAAAAAACAACAAAAAAAGCACCACCTACTCTTCCCCTGAAGAAGTGACAAAGTCCCACAGAAAATAAAGTAAGCACTAGTAAAAGAATTAAAGGTGCTCAAACCCAAATTGCCAACTGAGACATAGGCCAGAAAGGTCTTTCCAGGCCAAAAAATCTGAAAAGAATGTTCTTAAGTCTATCCTAACAGAGACAGAAGACTTGTGCATACAACTATGTACTCAGGCTGCTGGCATACCCTCAAAGACTGCCAAGAGGCTTAACTGTAAAAACAGAGAATACATGAAAAGCGAGCTCGGGCTAGCAGCTGAAGCGGCAGACGGTGAACGCCCCGCACCGCCCTGAGAGGTGGGGCTTCTCCCCCTACTCTCTTCTGCGTACATCCCACGGGCTCTCTGCGGAACCCAGCGAGACAGAGGGACAGACGGAAAAGGACCGGGGGTAGAGGGGTGAGGGTGGCGGCGGTCTGCACCCAGACGCGGCACACGCCGGGATGCTAGGGGCCGGGCCGGGCCCAGTTAAACTCGGGGTCGGAGGGGCGGCGCTGCGGCCGCCTCACTCACAGTAATACGCCACCACCGGCTCGCGCTTGTCCAGCTCCTGCGCGGTTCGCAGATGGTGCTGGATGCTCTTGAACTGCGGCGGCAGCGGGGGGAGCGCCGTGGCCGCCATCACGCGGGTGGGCGGGCGACGCGCAGCAGCAACAACGGAGAGACAGATAGCAGTCAGCGGCTCTCACTCCAGGGGCTGGCGCCGACCACTTCCGCTTCCGGCACGGGACGACGGAGCGCGTGCGCGGGGCGGGAGGGCGGCTGCCTGTGACGATGAAGCCGGCAAGAGCGCCCCCTGTTGGTTGGAAGGGCGCGGGAGGCGGATCACTGCAGCTGGGTAGTTCCGGGCGAGCAGGCGTCAGGCCGCACGGGTGTACTGCCTCAAGCGCGGCGCCTTAGTGTTTGAAACATGTCCCGCTGGTGTCGCGCCTAGGGGCCTGGCGACCTCGGGGAGGCCTCGGTTTCCCACCCTGGGGAACAACACCCTGGCCCAGCTCTCCAGAGCCGAGCGTGATGCCCTCCCCAGCCCTTTTCCCTTCTTTTACCATGTCAGCCCAAACATTTGTGCAGGCCTTATCCACGGAGGTAGACCTGCAAGTAAGATCCCATTTCACGTTGAAAAACCTTCCTCTTGGGCTACCCCATTGGTCCAGGAGGGCCTTGGTGCTGAGCCGCAGCTCCTCTCCTGGGCTTCTGGCCATCATCTGGCAGCTGCTTGCTGGAGAAGCCTTATTCTACCATGGCTTGGCTAGCAGCAATTCGCTGGGCTGGGCTGTGTCCCAGCAGCTGTCAGAAAGGCCACCAACCCTGGAAAGTATATCTCACAGGATCACCACTTCCCACGTAACTTTTTCTTGGAGGAACCTCCAAGGATTTGCCGGAGTTGTTTTTTTTTTGCTAAGAGCAGATAAGAATAGCAGAAGAAATGGAAACTTTTAAAGCAAAATGGTTTCAAATGGATCTTAAAAATTGTAATATAAATTATTTTAGTGCCTGCTATTTTATCAATCTGACAACATAGCTAATTTTTTTTTGATGTGTTTTAAATGGCCTTGTTGCCAAACTTCTGGTCTCAAAATGGCTGTCTGCAAGGGAACATTAATGCTCCAGGGCGTAAAGAAATACGCATGTTAGAGGGAGGCACTGTGTAGGAGGTATGCCTATATTGTCTCAGTGTTATCATGGGAGAGTGCTGAAAAGAGAATTGGGGAGGGAAATGATGGCTGAACAGAAGAAAGAAAACCAAAAAGGGAACAGGAGTGGTTATAGCACTGGGAGGTTGAGGTGATATAGGAGAAGTTGGCTGTCCCAGAGTAACTACACATTTGATGCAAAGGCAATTGCATCACTGACTGGGTGTATTTAGCTTGTTTCATTGAAGATGGTGGAGGGAACAATTACCTCTTCTTTAAGTGGGAGCTGAAATGAGCATATCTGGCTAGAGACAAAACTGATTACAAATGCATGAGCTGAGAATTCCTTTGAGTGCTGTCTGTGAAAATGAGGTGGCTGGAGTATGGTGGAAAACAATGAAGAAGTCAGAGAAGCACTTACAATGTGACCCTGATGTAAGTAACAAAAGGACTTCCTACTGTGTTGTGGGAGACAGGACTTTGTGTTCACTGTGTAAAGAAATAGAATTAAATCAAAGACTCCCCAGGTGTATTGTATAATTCCTTTCACGATAATAAAAAGAAGCCTTCAGGATCATCCCAAAGATTTGCTAAGCATTTGAGCTAAAATCAGTGCAATGCTTAGGAACACGTGCAGGCATGTTATAAATCTCAGAGGGCGTAAGAGTGGAAGGAAGATGATAGTAAATGAGGATAAAAGTGGTGGAAGTTTGGAAGACTGGGGGAAAGAAAAGTTTAGAGGCTCTTGAGATTACAGTGAGTGCCAGGAAAACAAATGGCAAATACAGGAAAGGGAAGTCTTGACAGCCATGGGGAAGTGGTTTCTTTATGTGGGCATAAATCTCCATTAACGTGTTCCAGAAACTACTGATAGAATCAGTCACAGAAAAGCATTTGCACACAAAAGGCAATAATAATGCACATTCTGGTTTTAAATGTAAAACTGAAACTGAGGAATTTGACAGTTTTAATTTCACAGGATATTCAAGAAAAAATCTACATTGTGTCTCACTTGGAAAAAAATGTACTCATGTTTTAATATATTCCAGATTTTGACCACCAACGGAGAGAGTATGGTGGTGGGTCATCCAGCTCCTAGAGCCTCCCCAGATAGTCCTGTGCCAGTCGTGGCTCTGCAAGGCTCTTGATGCTGACAGGGAAGTACCCTGAGGTACTAAGGGTTCTGGACTTCTCTGACCTTTCCAAAGGGTTTTGGAATCTATAGAACAACAAGCAATGGAAATATTAAGCGCCAGGGAAAATACTGACAAGGTTGTAATGAAGTTACTTTATTATTTTACAAGCATCTGATGAAGTGTGATTTGAGTACAGTTGGTCATGACTATACCTAGCACATGGAAGTAAATTATTCTTTCTAGTAGTTGTATATATTTTGTATTTTATTTATAAATAAAAATGTGTTTTAGCTGAGTTTTCAAGTTTAAATTGCAAAGAATAATTCCAGATGGATACCGGTGTACAGAACAAAGAATTAAACATGTATTGACCAAAGAACACAGCATATTATGTAAACAAGAAGTTACCACAGTGATTCTTACTCAATTTGTAGTGCTTGCAGGTATCATAACTAGTTTAGTATTGTACAAATCTGTGTTGACTTGACATGCATTTAAAACAACATCTAATTTGTTTCCATATGGGAAAAATAACATAATGCTTTAGTATAACAAATGTATTGAAATTTATAATTTTGTTCTTGATCAGCATATTAAAAAAATCACGCATCTAGTTGTAATGCACTTTGAATCAGATGGCCCACAATCAATCAAGTCCAAGACACCTAAATCATGCAATTGTGTAACAAGGACTACTTCTGTGGGTTTATGAGTATTACATGGCTGTTGTAACCCAGCCTTGTTTGGGGCTGTTTAACTAACAGTAGAGCTGACAGATTTTGTAGTAATTTTTTTTCCAGAATTTCACAAATATTCCGGAAAGGACACAAACACTGTGACCAGGCTGTCAACTTCTGCTTTCATACTGAATGTTTTCACATAAGTTAAGCTTAATTCAAGAAGCAAAGATGTTCTTCCCTTCAGTGTTACAGGCGTCAAACTGTGTCCAATTCCTTTTGGACAATTCCTTTTTACTTTGCTGGTTCCTGGGTCGCTGTTAAATAGTGATGAGCCTGAGTCCCCTGTTTCAACTGAGATTCAGAACAGAAGTTGTTCAATTTAGTAGCCATATAAAACATTTAAGCCACACCACCATAGAAAATTATGAAAAAGCAAGAGGAAGAAACCTCCAATTTATTTTTTTCCATAAATTGAGGGTGTTTGGAGATGGAAAATAGCTAGTTGTTATGATTGCTATTTGTGCATATTTTATACAGGAAACTACCTCCTCCACTTCTGAAATACTTTTTTTTTTTTTTCCATTACCTCACATCAGCACAGGGAATGAAATCACTTCTAAGTTTAATATGTCTGTTAGTCCTTAAGAAGAAAGTGTTGCACACAAAAACATCTGATACATATATAAAGTTCAAGACCTAACCTATCCAGATGCACTTATTGCATGGAATAATTCTCATATGCAGACTTATTTTTAACTGCTATTCTACCAGCTTTAGTCAGAGCAATAGAAAGTTAGATGTGACACACAGACCAAAAAATTCTGTTGGCCCAATTCTGCAGTCACACACAAGCAAAACTTACTGAAGTTGAGGCTTGACTGGACCCAAAAAAGGCTTTTCTCTGAGATTTTCTTTTGATGCTTCTAAGCCTCTTATGCAAAACTAAGTTATAAAGCCCTTTTACTCCTTCAAATGTGATCATACAAAACTGGCAGAAGTCTTCTGCATCAGAAGCTAAAACATAAGGCAGGTAAGGCATTCCAGTCAGAACAAAGAATACCATGCTAGTCTTTCACTTTTAATAGGAGATTCACATCTAGGAGGTGACACTAGCTAGACTGCCACAGAGTAAGCTGATATTGATAAATATGTTGTCACCACAGCTTGGGCAGGAGTCTCTGCCTTGGGGTCTGAGATGCAGGTTGCACCAGTGGCACTGCTTGGGAAAATGTTTGGATGCTTTCTGCTACTAAGTTTATCCACAGTTACTGCTTAGTTCTCTAGCCATAAGAACATGTGAGAAATTGAAAATAGTTTTACCTGGAGGGTCAATAACATGATTAACTCCAATTGCACGTGTTTCAGAAAGCTGTGACTAGAAAAACGCTTATAAATAACCTCCTCTTCATACACAGACACCCCTCTGGGGTCAAACTATTAAATGTGGCAGGTCATGAAAACATGTTACTCTCATCTTTTTGACTTTGGTTTGACGTGGAAACAAAGTTGATTTTCATAATGTGGTAGTTTTTAGATGAGGATAAGTGTCAGATAACTACTCAAGCAGTAATAATGACTAGGGTTCTCTTCTGCAACACTGCATAGAAGACAGGAGATGGTTTTTGTTATAAAACTGCAGGTGAACAAGTTGGTAAATGACTGGGAGTGATTGACATCAGAGAGTTCTTGACAAACCTAGCCTTTTACATGAGATCTTAAAAATTTTGGCAACAAAAACCACTGTAATCACAGTAAATGTGTACATTGCAATAAGAAAAATGGTCTTTGCAAAGTGTTTTGGTCCCCCATACTGAGTAATGTTGAACTTTTTTTCAAGTGCTCCCACATTATGCAGGTAGATTGCATTCTCTTTGAAACCAAAGAGCTGAATTTGAAGCCAAAGCCACAGACAGCTTCAAGGATAATCCTTGAGAAAGCACAGAAGATACAAAAACCAGTGTAGAATGACTTTTGGTAGATATCTTCCTGTTTGATGGTCTTGCATGCAGCATGAAGGTGAAAAGCGGCTCCAGGTACCAGTACAATCATCAGTTCTTACACCCTGAATACCTAAAATATGGCAGAAAAGTAGTTGCCAGATCATATGCAACTGCATCAGGACAGCTAAAATGTGCACGTTAGAACATTTTGCAACTCTGTTTTTAATATATGTCATAAGTATAAATGGATGACAATAAATGTAAAAATCAGTCCTATCTTTTAATTTGAAAATTTCAGTTGTTTTCTGAAACGCGAGGATTGTTGCTATGAAGGGTAGACAGCACAGCTCCCTATTTAGTCACAGATGAAAGTTTATTAGAAGAAAAATGAAAAAGCTAAGTGATAATTAATTAACCCAGTCAGTTACTACTTCATTAATGTAACAATTATGTTTAATTTTTGCAGTTTATTTTCTTAACATTGGATTTCTAGAATAAAAAAAAAAAAGAAAAAAAAGAAGAGGATTATCTCAAGAGTTATAGGCCTGAGCTAGTAACCTAAAAGATTAACCTGTCTTGTCTCGGTTACAGCTGAAATGCAAGGCCTCATTTCCATGAACAGCAAAGCCCCAAATGCCAAGGAGTAACATATAAACTGAACCAAAGAAAAGAGTGTGGAATTGGCCAATTACCATTGGTGGCCTGAACTGAAAATCACAGGGTTATTCAACATGAAAACAAAACTGAACAATGTTATTGTTGGAGGCCTACTTGCTCTTTTTCATTAACCAAAATGTTTATTTTATTCTACCTGTTTTAATAGGAGTTTGCCTCTGAAGGCTGCAGTAGTTTTCTAAACAAAATAATGGCTTAGAACACTATCATTGCTATTAATTTTTGATAAATATTTATTTGACTGGCACTTACAGTTGATTTGTTTCACTGTCTCTGTATTCTGCTGTTGCAGAATGCACCAGACAGAGCTGGATGCCTTGACCAAAAGTCCATTTGTTTTGCTGTTGTATTCATTTATTGATTTATTTATTGTCAGACAATGGCAGTGCCATTATCAAATCTAATGATACTTATTCTTGCAAATTAACTTTTGACTTCCCTGAACGGGCATTTCTAGCACCCAGGAAGGGTGCTTTTTTTTTCTTTCAGTGGGCCTTGTATCAGAAACATTGCAGGAAGGCATCAGCCTACTCACAACCCCCTCCATCCTGTGCTTTGGGTCATGTCACCTGGCCCTAAGGCAGGGAGCCGGCACAGCAGAAGTGGGGCCTGCCAGTGCTGGAGGCTTGTATAGAATCATAGAATCAACAAGATTGGGAAAAGACCTTTAAGGTCATCAAGTCCAACCATTACCCCAGAACTGCCAAAAGCGCCACCAAACCAAGCCACCAAGGGTCCCATCCACAAGGGTAATCCCCAGCCAGCACCTCCATCAGTGCTGGCCACCACTGCCATGCCATTGCCGGGTTCTCCTTTGCCCCTGACCTGCTGCCTTACACCAGCCTTTCACCCCACTTTGGGGTACCCACTGTACAGCACATCACCCCAGCCTGGTTCCCTGCTGTCTCTTTCCCACTCCTGGTCCCAGTTCCAGAGAGCTGGGGCTCCACCAACCAGGGCATAGCGCCAGCTTCCTGTCCTGCTGACAGGTTCAATTTTCACCATCTACAGTTTAATAATTTATTTTAACTAAGTCACATAAAGAGTAAGTATGCAACCAAACTCGGAAGCTGTAAGTCCAAGATTCTGAATTCAAAGAAACAGCAGCAATAGAATTAAATAATATTAACCACTCTGGTACTGCTACAAATAACTTAATGGCAATGATTGCTATTAATAACTTGCCAGAATACTCCATATGCACAGTTGAAAGAAGAGCTACACATGCAAGCTCATGCATGTGCCTGATGATCCGGCTGGTAAACACCCACAGGAAAGTTGTGCTCCAACATGTTCATTGGAACCTAGTGGTTGGAACTCATAAGACACTCTTCCTTATAACTGCAGTGTGACTTCAAGCTGGTGTAACAAGTATTGCCTCCTCTGTGATGTATGCTCATAGGCATGGTGTCCTGGGTTTAGCAGTAGCAGTCAAACATGGGAAGAAGGGAAGAGATGGGAATTGAGGTTCATTTTATGTGTTGATTTAGCTGCTGTGGCTCTAAAAGGTACCACAGTGATTGTATTGCTGGCATGGTTAGAATAACTGTTGTTACACATTGGAACACCCTTTGTAAGGGAGCCTTACATCTAAGGGGATGCTGCATCTGCTGAAGCAGCTAGATTATAAAGAAGGCGGAAAGTGCTTCAGTAAGTGTCTGTTATTTAGTACAGCTCACTTTTCAGGTAGTTGATTAATGTCTATTTATTTCCTGGAGTACTGCAAAAGGTGCTGTGTTAGTAGCACTGAGGCTGGGTTTCTAAACTTTTTTTGATGCGATTTCTCCACTGCTTAGAGAAAATGCTGAGGTTTGTATGTATTGAATGAACTAAAAGCAGTAATATCTCAGTCATACGTGTTCTGCAAGAAAATGCTGTCATTCTCAGGATGTGTGACTAACCTTCACAAAAATGCAATAATTGTGATCACAGTGAATTGTTTTCATTCTTGTCATAATACATATGGAGCTTAGGTATCATCCAGAAGCAATTTTTAATGCTCCTACAATACTATGAAACTACTAAATTAGCTCAGTATGCTTGACAGATATTTAGTAGCAGTAATATATGAATAATTTAATTCTTCTAAAATGTGAATTGCTATTGAAAACCTACCATTGAATGTACTTCAGTAATACTTGCATTTGTATTTCCTGTGGTCTCTTTAAGCAGAAATGTTTAAAAAGGCAATATTGTGAAAACTGAATAACTCCTAGTTTCTAACCTGAGATAGGTATTTTAGTGCTATTTATTATGCTTGGTATAGTATAGATTATTTTCACATTAATTGATGAACATGTACCTACAATAATCAGTAGGTTGGTCAGGAAGCCTTTGATTTTACTATAGATAGAAACAGTAATTATGAACACACTCTAGATAAAAAAGCTGCACTATACAAATGCTACTATATGTTTTTATTGTTAGGCGGGGATAATATAATTACTTAGCTGACAGGATTATCTAATCTAAATCAAATAATTCACTGTATGACCTCAGTAACATTATGGAAACTTTAATTTCTGTCCTGTGGTAAAAATGCTAAAATAAGAGTTAGCGGGCAATGCTCTGCTTTAGTTCTGGGAATGCATGAGGAATACAGATGCATTGAAATAAGAAATGAATTCTGGTGACGTTGTCAGATAAACCCAGTACGAACCCCATGGGTGTCTGCGCTCAAACCCTGAATGTGATGAATGGGCCCACAATAAAACTGTGGGTTTCTTTGAAGTGGCTCAATATAGGTCATGTGAGCTGAAGCACAAGAATCCCATTATCTTTGCACTAGAAGGAACAAATAGCACTGTTTTTCTTTTGTCATATGTGTTCGATAATGTGCTTCATGGCACCACATAAGGGGATAACTTGAGATGGGAACAGAGTAAGCTGGCATTGTGCAGTCCTTTTGAATGCAGCCTGCTGAGGCAACTCAGGCTGTTCCTTGGGACTTTTTTGACTGCTTTGAATCTGCAGAAGCAGCTGTCTGATAGTTGTCTGACATGGACAAATGGGATGGAACTGTTGATATCACACTTATTTCAAAGTGAGTCCTAAACCTGGCTTTCGCTCAAAATTGTAAGTCATCAGTGTGCTCATTAAACTTTTAGTGAGTTGAAGCCCTACTATATAATCAGAGCTAAACAAATTTAAACTAAATGCATGCATAAGGATGCAGTTGTGCTTTGAGGGATGAACTGAATGTCTAATGTTATGCACCCAGTTCATTGCTTTATTAATGTGGTTAAATATAATGGCACCAGTTATTCTTGGGTCATGAAAAAACGGCACCATGAAAATGGCACAGAATGAAATGGCAGGAAAAATAAACTGGTATCAGCAAGATAAGTTTTTGTCTGCCCAAAGAGACCTTGCAGAGAGCAGCCTTTTCTGCCAGCTTTCCAGATTTGCCTGGAAGCACCTGAATTTCCATTTTGGTTTGCAGAATTCCCCATGCTGAAACTTAGGCCCATTGGAGGCCGCCACACAGTAGTCTCCAGTGCAATTTGGACCTGAAGTGGGGGTTGTCTCACCTTCAGCTAAGGTGGGAGGCTTAGGAGGCAGATAACTTCCTCAGGTCCTTCTGCCTGCCTTCTGGCTTAGGTTTAGCATGAAGAGTAGTGAGCAGGATGCAAAGCCTGGAAGTTGGGAACCTGGGCTTGTTGCACAAGAATATGTGCTCAGCCATGGCACTCAGTCTGGGGAGATGTGTATCATACATAAAGCTTCTTCCTGACTTTTTATTTCTTTATTGATGCAAAATCTGTTTCATCTAAAAAGCGTATTTTGAAAAATTATGAAATAGGCATGATGAATCACTCTAGCATTCTTTTGTACAGTCACCATGTCCAGTCACTCAGACTTAACAAAGAGGAATTTCCATACAGGTGTTTATTGCAGATTTTCCAGGCCCAGGAAATCATAAACTACTGCTTGCAGCCCAGTGCTCCAAAGACAGAGTACTGCTGTCAGGCACAGCTGAGATCTGACCACAGAGTGTAGCTACCTCTTCTGTTCCCTGGAGCCTTGAGGTGGAAAGGACTGCAAGGCAAACATCTGACATATTTTTTTTTTATTAGCTGCTTCTTAGAGCTCATCCAGGTACAGCCATAATTAACTTTCAGTGTTATTTTACTAGAAAAGAGTCAGAGTTTTGATGTTGAGATATCTAACCTGGGAGCTTAAGGTCTGGCCTTAGAGATACGTCCTTAGAAGCTGAACATTTTCCTCCTTGTAGGCTCCACAATATGGAGTGTTTTATACCCACGTAGAGAGCCCTTGTCTCCAGACCCTCCTTTCTCCAATTCTGCCTACTTTTCTCAGCTGCTTCTTGGACCCACTTTCAGCCACCCACATACTAGCAGCAGCAAACCTTATTACATGTTCTGAAACCTGGTGATGGGGCAGTGATATGTTTCTGTACTTTGTCCTTTTAATTGAGCCCCTGACACAAGAAGCTGAAAGGTAGTGGAAGTCTCTTCCAAAAAAACCCAACAAAACAACTCTCTACAAAATTAAGGAAATTTGGATTCAAGTAACAAGAAAGAAGACATGACTTACTTTAGGTTATTGTACATTTGACTGTCTGGGAAAAGTCACTGCTGCAATGTATATCCACTTTTTCCAGCTGTATCTGCTGGTTTAATGCATGATACTACACAAATTTCTCTAAGGTTTGGTTCCTGATGCTCAAATACTATTTGCTCCTTGTCTGTTGCTTTATTTCTTTTTAAATCATGACTGATGAACAGGTCTTTAAAAATGATCACTACCAAGGTTGCATTTGAACACAGTTCTCATTTAGTTTGCAAGCACTCATGTATAATTAAAGACTACTTATTATAGGTAGTTTTTGTGGCGGATATGCTTTTCTTTTCATGGGACTACACCAAGTTTGTTGTGATGTGCAAATCTGCACCTAGCCCTGGAGTTACCAAGCACCTTGAGCTGAACACACACATGAAAGAAGCCTTTCTCCCTTTTCAGAAGCAGTTCTCGGTAGAGGGCGTTTGTGAGATGCATGAAGTTCCTCATTTCTGCACGTACTGATTTTGCATCCCTGCGTCTGGGAATTACTGATGAAGCAGATTTGCTTCCCATGTTTCCAGGTTGTTGCAGTGCCTGGACTGTGGTGTTGCACTCACAGATATGCTCTATCTGTGCGGGCTGATTTCAGCCTGTGCATAGTTTCTTTCCCACTGCCAATAGTTACCCATGATACTCTTCATTGCTTGTGTGCCAAGTACTATGTCACAGCTGGAGGGTGTGATTGTGTCTAGACTGTAATCTGAAATAACATCCAAAGAAATGGCTGGATTCTTTTGTTTGAAAAGAGAATGATGAACAGTTTGTACATGGGACTCTGAATTCCAGCTGGTTTGTCTCGTGTTCTATGGATCTTTCCCTCTCCTTTTTGCCTCTGCAGGAAATTATATTCATGCTGTTTAAGTATGTTCCCTTGTCTTTACACAGACATCTGTTGAATGGCATTAGAAGCATAATCTAACTTTCTGTTTCCTTTGAGCTGGAGAAACTCACAGTCTCCAGAGCTTATTTCCTTGCTGATCAGAGTTTTGAAAATAGGAAGTAGATAAAATCAAGTACTAGTAAAAATCAGAAACATAAATTCCCACTGAATATGTTCCTAATTCCTCAACCTTAGGAATTCCATCTTGTGGACTAAAGGACAAGTGAAACTGACTAGTATAGAGAAATTCTCCTGGAGGGCAGCAGTAGGAGCAGTGGTGATGTGCAAAAAAAAAAAAAGCCAGGGGTCTCACCTATCTCCATGCAAACTGCAAGAAGTTTATGCCAGTGGAAGCTTTTACAGTGTTCTTTTGTTGATATTCATGCAAAAAGACTCAGCTTCCTTTTGTCCCAGATAAATCAATATTAAAGGCATTCTGACTTTAAAGTATTCTCCCAATGAAAATCGTATCGATTGTTCACATATAAACCCATTTTCAAATAAATTCGTGAAAGGATCATACCCTGGAGCCACAGCATTAAAGACATATATTGGATCCAAACAATGGGAACCAAAAAGACTGCCTTGGACTGTTTGCAGAAAGATGAATATTGATGGTCTTGGAAAGGTACTCAGCAAAGTTGAGAGTCCCATCAATTTAGATAAATATCCAAGACGGCAACAAGGCAACCTTGGAGGGAGTGTAGTTGGATTTAACAGTGGAGAGGAAACTTGATTAGTAACAAGAACCACTTCCAGAGGCAATTCCCATCAGCCACCTTGTGGTAAATCTCTATCCTGATTGTTTCTGAGGACTAGCATTGGCTGGGGTTTCTAATAAACTCACCAGCATTATATGAATCAGTAATTTACACAACTTTAACACATTTATATATTCAGAGAAGTGAGAAGAGTCACAAAGATTGATCAATAGGTACAGAGAGGTGTAACTTTTAAGAAGCTATAGTATTTCCTGTTTGATAGTAAAAGGTTATATAAGATAAATTGCTGATGTCTTAAATTTAATGCCTACACTGGACAGCATGTCATGGACAGGCTACTTCTTACTGCACGTGACATACTTTGTTTCTGGCATTTCAGTGGTCAGATTCTTTCTCCCACTTCAGCAAGTCCTTGGCATTCATTTGCTTTCTCCATACATCTGTCATAAGTCTGTAGGGCCTCAAGAGAGCTGTTTTAGTAATAAGAACAAGCAAATTCACTGCAAGCTCATCTATCTTCCACTTGGAGAAGAGGGAGGGAAATAACTTCAATCTGGTAGGTCTGCTTCTCTTTCAGAGTAATTGCAGTGCTTCCTACATTCATGGCTTCTGCTGGAAACAGGGAGCTGTTTGGAAAGCCTGTATGTGCAGACACTAGAAAGTAAAAGATACTACCTCAGTGAAAAGCAAGAAACACTAGGGACAAATGCTGCATTTCATAGAGGCAGACTGTTTATTTTCCACTGTATTACACTGTTTGCAAAATAAGTTATAAATAAAACACATCAACTGTCCCCATTTCTGTAGTCAAGACTCATGTGAAACGCAGTTTATCAAATCAATCCATCAAAATTTAGAGGCAGCCAATGTCTTTGAGTAGGTTCTATTCAGAACCCACAGCTGGATGACAGGAATAAAATCTCTTCATCTCACTCCCTCACTCTGCACTTCAAACCGCGGTGGTTTCACCTGGGTCAGATGCTGGAAGACAGATATCCCGGAGGCGATCCCACCTTCGTCCGACGTGGCGGACAGCTCTCACGTGTGCCAAACAGTGCCTCTCGGGGGACTGCTTGCAGACGGAAGCGGCGAGATGAGAGCTCCCTCCCGACCGCACCACGCTCAGGGCTGGGATCCTGCGAGGTGCCGGCAGCGGCGCCGAGATCCGCCTCTCGCCTCCGCGCAAGATCCGCCTCGGCGCTGGGGGCGAGGGGACAAGCGGTTGCTGGAGGAGAGGCGGGGCGGCTCCTCCCAGCGCCAGGTATAAATCCGAGCTGCGGAGTAAGCGGGCTGGGTCTGCGCCTCGCCCCCTGCTCCGGCTCCGCAGCCAGCAGCCGCGGGGAGAGCAGCACCGGCGCCGCTGGACAGCGCCGGCCCTGCCCCCTTTCCGCTTGGGTCGGCCACTCTCCGCTCCTGTCCGCTCCTGTCCGCTCCGGCTCCTGTCCGCGTGGCGGTGGCTGCCTCTGAGGTGCAGGATCGCGCCCTCCTGCTCACCCGGGAGAGGGCTCCTCCGAAGAGCTGAAGGAGAGCGGTGCGGGAATTTTAACCCTCGCTCTTCGCCGGCGGACAGTGCTGCCTTCCTATGCATTTGTGAGGGAGAAAACTCCGCAGAGGAATAGGGGGAGGAAGAAAGGCAGGCGGGAAGGGGGGGAAAGTTGGTTGACTTGCAGAGAGGTGAAGGTTTCCCGTGGCTCCCACTGCACTTTGCACTGGAGACCTCTCAGTCTGCCTGAAGGTTGGAGAATGGAGACAGAGCTGCTGCCTGAGCTCCCAGCGATGCCCCTCGGGGGCAATGGGAGCCCGCAGATGGTGCCAGACACAGCCCTGCAGTCCCAAGGCAGGGGCACAGCCATGTTTATAGTCCGCTGTGTGATCCCTTCACTTTACCTGCTCATCATCACCATGGGCTTGCTGGGCAACGTCACCCTCATGAAGATCTTCATCTCCAGCAGCGCCATGAGGAGTGTGCCCAACATTTTCATCTCCAGCCTTGCTGCTGGTGATCTGCTGCTGCTAGTGACCTGTGTGCCCGTGGATGCATCCCGGTATTTCTCTGAGGAGTGGCTCTTTGGGGAGGTGGGCTGCAAGCTCATCCCTGCCATCCAGCTCACCTCTGTTGGTGTCTCTGTCTTCACCCTCACCGCGCTCAGTGCTGACAGGTAGGAAAGCTAGGCTGCCCCTTGGCTCTGCAGCTTGGGCTAAAGCTAGCTGCAGCTGGCATGAGAGGTAAAGAACCCCTCTGGTAAAGTATCCCTGGTTTGCAATTCCCTCATTCCAACTTGTGAGGTGCCCGTGCTTCTCCTTCCATCACTGACTGATGGCAGGTCTGGTACTAACTTAACTTTAAGGGCTTCTGAAAATGGATGATGCAGGTGGGCCTCCAACTTTCAGGGTTGAAGCGGCAAAAGCTGAGCTAGTTCTGTGTTCTGCATCTCTGGGACAGGCCTGTAATAGACCATGCACTGAAATCTTACTCATTAGAGGAAGGTTTTAGATCTAAGTGTGACCCAGGCCAAGCCACAGTGATATGTCAACAGGCAGTAAGCATCTTAAACCAAGTTAAGCACAGAGGTATTTTTAATCTAATTTTTTTCTTTTTCTGACAAGTGTGTGTGTGTGTGTGAGTGTGTGAGTGCGTGCATGTTTGTGCCCTAGTAGAAGAACAGGTTACCAGAAGTCACTGCCTGAACTAGTTCAGCCTCTGAGAATTCAGAAACACCAAACTGTTCTATTTTAATTGTCGGTCTTAAACTTTTGATCAAGCTGTTCTTATTGGCTTCTTCTGAACTTCTAGAAAAGGAAAAAAAAAAAAAAAAAGAAAAGCAGAAAACCACTGAAAACAAATTAGAAAGTAACACTTCAATTTCCACTGCTTGTCAGAATAGGAAGAAACAGAGTTGGACCCCAAGTTTTTCCTCCCAATTATTATAAATGTGTGCTTAAGGGTTTTATAGCAACTGGGTGCCTGTTGGACTATGCTTCAGGTTCTAAAATACAAAATCTTGCAGTGTAATTGGCAGCCTTAAATTAAATGAAATTGTCTTTCTTCCTTTATTCAAGCATTTATTAGTTTTTTTAGCCATAAATGAAAATATTTGATTCCTTCTCCATAGCAATTAACCCATTTTCTTTTGTTGTATTTTAAGACAAACAATGGATTACATTGGTGCATGATGAGGGATTGAATTTAGTAATGTATCTTCACACAGTAACTTTTCTTTAAAGTTTCTAATCCTTTTATAAATAGAGAATTACTTTTTTAATTAATATTTTTTAAGCTAATTCAGTAAAATTGTTTGCTTCCACCTGAGGGTAGTGTGCAATGGCCATCAGTTTCAGTGTTATTTGAGTCAGGACCTAAAAAACTTATGTATAAGGACCTGGTAACTTATGAAAGAGGATTATATTTTTGAAAAAGAGCTTGCAAAACGTACCTTAAAGTGAACACACGTAACTCTTTGATTGCCTCAGTTTAAAAGTATGGCAATACCTGCCCTTGGAGAGCAGAGCAAACCTTGCTGTTTTCTTTCTGCTCTCTTGCCACTGTTTAAAAATATGATTGTGGTATCTTATTTGAAGAGGACATCGTCTCTCTACTGAAATATAATGTGAGACAATGCTAGTGGTTTAATGTTTAAAGATTCATGTATTTACTTTGTATATAGCTTTGGAGCATTCATTGTTTATATATAGCTTTGGAGCATTCATTGTTTGCTTTTTCCATATGATTTTATATACTTAGTATCAATAAAGATCCAAGAAGTAGTAAAGCTAAATCTGTTTAAACTGAATGCATTTAGAATTACACATCCTAGAAAACAGCTACAGATTGTGTACTGTGACCATATAAGCTCATAATGAACACTTCCTTCAGGATTTTGGAGTTCACAGTATATAAAAATATCAGAAATTGTTATACTAAGAATTTAACAATTCTGTTTCTTTAATCTCTGCAGTTACTTTTCAGTTACTGAGAATAAAACACATTTTCTTTTTAGTCAGAACCACTGACTTCAGAGACTAATGTCTAGACTTCTGGAGGTTCAAGTAACCTCTGAGTGAAGCTGGCTGAACTCTCAATGAAGTTTGGGTTGGACTTAGGTCTACGTTTTTGTGCAACACTTGTGTTGAACTAAAGGGGAGGCACTGGTGTTGCAGGGTTTTTTTGCCACACTGATTTGTAGCCAGGTACAAACATGTGTCATCTTGACTAGTTTTGTCAAGTGAAAACTGGCAGATTGGGAGTGGTGGTGGTATTCTGCACCTAAGAGGTGCTGCGGCAGTGAGGTCTGTCTGGGGGCAGTGTTTTCTCCAGGTAAGTAAATCTAGCGTAGGATGTTTGCAGTTTGGAAGCAGTGATACTATTAAAAAGGCTCCACTGTATATATTTGGTCTGGTATACAGTGTCTTCCCAGTGACCCCTTCTTTCTATGATAATGCTCAAAGTGCATATTAATGTATAATCATTAGAGCTTTTCTTGTTTCTTGCTCCCTATTACCACAGGACTGTATAGTTCTCCAGACATTGATTACATTAAGGAAAAGGTTTATTAATATTTAGAATTCTTTACCTGTGTGAATTAGGATAAGGGAAGTTGTCTTGTTTTCCTTTTATTCTTTATGTGGGAATTCTGCATGGCAAATTATGTGATACATTTAACAGCAATGACTACAGAAGCAGTAAACTGAACAATAGTTAACTACAAACTGAAGCTATAAGGAAGAAAAAGTAGTATTCATTGCATGCATATCTTTTCTAAAGTTGCCTTATTTCATACGGCTTTTTGTTACAGAAGTCCCTCTTGGCATCAACAGTGCTTTCAGTGTGACAAATGTGCCACTTCTATCCAGAAGCTTCATTATATAGTACTGACCTATTTGGGGTTTGGTTTGTTGGGGTTTCTTTTGTGTGCACAAACTTGATACGTAATTTGTAACAGTACTTCCCAGACTTCCCTAGAGCATACTTGCAGATTGAAATTGGCAACATACAGCAGATCTGCCCAAGGTTGCCCATCCTTATCCCAGGAATAGCAGTTGGTGCCATCAAACAGCCCTTCCCACTCCTTAACCTCCTGTTGGTCTGGCTGCCAGGTGTGGGCAGTGGTGCCCTGCTGCAGCTCCACACATTTTGGGGCAGAGGGGACTGGGATAGCAGCAGCAGTGGTGGGAATGGTGGCAGCAGAGTTGGTGCAGTGGTGGCACTGGTGGTACAGTGTGCTGCACACGTCTCCCCTGGGACGCAGAAGGCAGCACAGGAGCAGTACTGCAGGATCAGACGTCCTGTCTCATTGCCTCACAGGAGATGTGCAGGGGCAGCACCCCTGCCGCTCATGGCCACTGCTTCTATTGATTTGTATTTATTGCAGAGAAACCAGAACATTCTAGAATCCTTAATATGTCTCTGGTTAAAAAAAAAAAAAAAAATAGAAGAATAAAACAGAGGGTGAGGTACAGAAAGACAAAATCTAATAATTACAGTGGATGACGAAAGAAGGAAAGGGGCTGAGGGACAAAAATGCACAAACCAAGAAAATAATAGGAAGTAGAAGCTGGTGCAGGACATCTCCAATAGCACTCAGCACATCCTGAAAGTGCCTGCAGAGCTGGTGAATGATGGCCAGGGGTGAGCTTCTAGAGGTGTGGTGGGACAAGGAATTAAAAATGGGTCACCTGTCAAGCTTGCATCTCCAAGGACCATGGACTGCAGTTTTGGCCAGGGCTAATGAATGTTGATGGGTAAGTCTCAGGGCTTGGTGTGGTCTTGAATAAGAAGGGTAAAAATAGGTGAGAGAAATGTTGCCAGAGGGGCTGCAGCATGGCACGCATAAAGAAAAGGTGTGCCAGTGTCTCCCTGCAAAAATGACACATCAGGGGTGAACCTGACTTGAGCCATCCCATGGACTTGCTTGCTGCTCCAGGGAGTGCTTTTCCACTTTACATTATACAGTTAGCTCAGAATGCAAGCTGGGCCCATGTGGCTCTTTACCCTCAAGGTGAGATCTTGCCATTCAGTGCCTGGGGAGGAACCTAGGGTAAAGAAGTGGAGTGCAAGTACAGAAAGGTGAATCCAAGAGCTTTTCAGAGCTAGAGGTCTGGATGATGCATAAACTTTGTGGTGGAGAGGTGGCTGGAAAAGCTCAGGGGGCAGTGGGTTAAGAGTGAGTGCTACAGTGTGCACCTCTGGGCATCACTGCATTAGTGTGTATGATGATGAAAAGTGACTGTACCCACAAAGTGCCAAAAGACCTGGGGTGAACAGATTTTGAAGGAATAAATGGCAGTCTTTTAGAACAGCTTTAGTTTTGTCTTATGTAGTCTTGCTCTTTGGCTGTCATTTATGCCTAATATTTTCTGTGATCTGTAAAAAGAAATATTAATTATGCTACTTTTTCTACATTGAACTTTCTTTCTAATGAAGGGTTTAAATATCTTGGCTCAAATACAGTCCTGCTGCATGCTAATGCAGACAGTTAAGCTGAACTTGTCCTATGCAATTCAAATAACATCTTTTTTCTAGTCTTTCTATAAAGTGTTAGAGAAAGTCACCTTTGATGAGATAAATACTTGAATACCCAGATAACGGAGGTATTGTTCATAAGTGCTGTGACTCCTTTCCTGTATCTTAGCAACAAAGGAGTTGGAAAATTTAAATTAATACTCAAATAACTAAAGACAGTGCCTAAGATGCTTAAAATGTGTTATATAGATGTGCGTAGCTAAACAATCTATTACTTTTTTTGTTTGTTTTATTTGCTTTAAATTTGGAAGGTTGCAATCTGTTGAAAAGTGAAAAAAGTCTCAAAAACCTTTTGTGCAAGTTTAATATCTGTGTGCTGACTTCTGACTACAACTGGTATCAAAATAAACCTACTTTGGTGTGCGCATTGAAGAGAAGTGGGGTTTGGAATTAACTTCACACAACTTGTCAGATGTCAGAGAAAATAACCAAGATATAAACAATCCATAAGTACCTTAGTGCAATTGCATCTGCCACATATAGATTTGTGTATTTCCAGCTTTGTGAAAGCATATATACATAAAAATTTGTGGTATGTGTATGAATATCAGAGGAATGGATTATTCTGCTATGTTGTCATTCTATCTTTTATGATTGTATTTTGTCCTTCATATGACTATCCCAAATATTTTTTCATTTTTTTTCCAACTATGTTTCACAGTATATTTTTTTTTTAATATAGTGTCATGTTTGGGCTTTGGCTCAAAGTTTGTTTGATTGTATTTTAAGGATTACTGTATTAACTTTTTCCTCTGTGATTTTTTAATGTTACTTTTTTTTTTTTTTTTTCTTTTTTTACTGTGGTGTGAACTTGTTTTTTCCATCTTTGGTGATTTCAATGCAAACTAAGAACAGAAGTTGAAAATGAAATTGAACTGGAAACAAATTTAAAAGTGCCAGACTGGAGCCTTCTAGATTATGATACTGGAGGAAATAAATGAAGTTGCAGCTTTTCTGAATTTTGAAACTAGAGATTAGGGGTCTAGATTCTCAAATAGTAAAATCTAAGCCTTTTCCAGATACATTAATAGAAGTTTGCTTATTTCATTCTTCCTTGCTTGTAACAGTTCTAAAGATCATTTAATGTTCTCCTAAATAGTTATTCTCCTAAATAGTTATTAGCTCTCCTAAATAGTCCATGGCATGGACTATTACTCAATTCATCAAGGAAATGGGAAGAGCTGTTTTGTAACAGCAACAATTTTGTAAAGGTAAATGCACTGAACATATTTTATGATCAGAATTTCTGCTTGCAGACTCTTTAGTTTCTGTAACTGATTTTTTATTGACTTTATGCTCCAGCAGTGAGGGTTTTATGAGATCTTCTCCAGTCAAGTATGTATGGATATCATTCCTGGGAGACATGCAGTAAGCACATGGTGGATATGCAGACAAGCAGATATTGAATTATCAAACTTAAATATAAACCTACTGGGAATACTGTCTTATATGAACTTCTCTGAATAAAAGCCAGTGAAACAATTTACCGTTACTTCTCTCAGGAGAAGAATTAAACAAATTACTGATGGTACTTTTAACTAGTATAATTATATGCAATGGCCTTAGAGAAGTAGAACTAAAAAGCCAGACTTCAGGCAGTGAGCTACTATTGCAAGATCTGCATGACCTTGTAAGGAATGTAGTCAGCTATTGTGAAGGGAATGGCTACAGACAGAATTAGCAAGAGAAATAAAAATTAAAAGAAAAGAGAAAATTCTCTTACAAAACACTGGGTGGACAGGACAGGTAACCCAACCCACCCCGGGAAACTTATGTTTTGATTCTTTTTGGGGTGAGGAAATCATCATGCAAAACACTAAATCAGACTTTGTTGAAGCATTATTGATAGTTTTTGCCTCAACAGAGCATGTTTCTACAAAGTGGAAAACTTTTTCCACTTAGAAAAATCTTAGGATTTTCCCCCTGAGAAACACAGAACATATGCAATTGACATTCATTTAAATTGTGTTTAGACATGGTCTGTTAGTCTTAATTTCAAATCTGTTAATTATATTCACCTATCAGACCTCTGAGATGCTTGTTTTTGGAGAATGTAATTTTCTGCCCTGAAGAGGTAAGCACAGAACAAAAATGTTTGGACTAGCTGTAAAATAAATAAGAAATCTACTTTAAAGTGTAAGAATTTATAAGAACAATGTATAATAAACGTGAATCTCAGACTGTGTGTTGTGAAAAAAGTTCCCACAATGAAATGATTCCACATTGTTCTCAGCTAGATATATTTTTCTCCTCTTAATGGTTCAGCCAGAGTTAAGTCAACACAATTGCCCAGACAATTTCAGGAAAAAAGATTGGTCCCATCCAAAATTTCATTCTACTCCATAGGAGTAGGCTATAACTGGACATGATATTAGTATTTTTAACAAATACTGACCATACAGTCATGTTTCCTTTTCAGATTTATTTATATCCTTTTATATAGTTAAGCTAAATGCTGTCTTTTTGTGTTTAAAATCATCATGCAATGGCACAATAAAATGCTAACATATAAATGGTTATGAAAAATGAGTCTAGTTTGCAGGAAATGCATTACTATGGCACAGCAATGTCGTTTACAACAAAACCTTTGTAATAAGACAAAAGGATACCACCCCCCCCCGTCCCCCCCACCCCCAGTTGCAGGATTAAAATGCAAATTAAATTGGAGTAGTATGGATTTTCCCAGCTTGGATTAGGTCTGTGATTAATTTATGACACTTCATTACTTTATTACTTTATTTATTTATTTATTTGCATTGTGGTGGCACATAAAAAAATAGGTGACAAATTAAGGTCTTGTTTGTGGTAGGTGGTATATGAGCTAGAGCAAGAAGAAGGTCTTTGACATGAAGGATTTTAGACAACAGAAGATGCAGAAACAAAAGGGCAAGGAGATATTGAGGCAATTCTGATTAGAATGGTAGGCTGTGTTCATAGTCTGATGTCTGCCTAAGTATTGTCTACTTGTTTTGGTTTTTCTTTCTAATTTGTTTCTGAAGGTCCTCACAACAGAGTACTCTAGAAAAAGAGATAACACTGCAATGGAGGGACAGTTTAGCATCAGTCATGGAGCAGTGTCTTTTGAAGTCAAATGTGTGGGAGGGGAATAGCATTGTGGAGGCAGCAGAGACTTAATTCTATGTAGGTAAACTATACTGGAATTTAGAAGGTGGCAACATAACTCTAGAGGAGGAGGATATTCTTTTCTTTTCATCAGGTATTTTTTGGGTTGTGGATAAGGGAGAAGATAGCTTTATAATTAAAACATGCTATACAAACAAAAATAATCTGCAAAATGGACAAGTTTATGCTTATGTCTGTTGGCAGAAACCACATTTTCAGAGAAAAGAAACTTATAAAAGTATTTCCTGAGTTGGAGTGCCTTTGTCAGAAGTGATAATGATAGAGGATGTAGGAAGACAGAATTTACATGAAGGCTTTTAATTAAAACCAAATGCTTATTTATAATTAATTCCTGAACTTCTTGGCATGCTTTAATTTCCTTTTCTCATCAGTGAACAAAAAGATGGATTTTTCCTGCTAATTTGACTAAATAATTTGCACCCTTATTCTAATTTATCAGGTTGCTTTATCGATAGAAAATAAGCAGCTTGTAATTTGAATGGTTGATGGTATGTTTTAGCCTTACAGTGGTTTTATACAAAGGAAAAGGCTGGGTGGTCTTTTTGGGAGTACTCCTAATTTCACTCATTTTACATCTGATTTTACCTGTAACCTATCTCTTTCTACTCTGCATCTTTTCAGAGGTGTAAACAAGATGATAGACTTATAAAGCACTTACTACCTTTTCCTTTCTGTTGACACTGAGTGCTGTGAAGGGCTGAGCCCTAGGAAGAAGAGTGCCGCCTTGTAGTCATATGAAATAGAAAGTAGAATTTTTATAGGATTAAAGAATTTTTTTGAGCTGAACCCAGATGTTTTTGAAAAAGGACACTCCGCTCCAATGCCTTTTAACTTGGAGTCAGTTGTAGCTCAGGGGAAAGCATGCTAGTTGCTGAAACAGCAATATTTGCCAATGCACAAATATGTCCCACATCTTCTGCTAATGTAAAGGCTTCTGAAAAGGTCTTCCAGTTAGATATTAAGGAGACCAAGTACTGCTAAAACAATTAATTGTGACATGGTCATTGTCTTGGGTTCTAGGGCTGTGGTCAAAATGGTTTGAAGCACTGAAATGGGAAAACAGAGGAAAAACGTCTGTAGTACAAAACATTATTTTATCCAATGTCCTCCACCCATGAAGTCCCCAAACCTACTCTCCCGAACAATTTTGAAGAAATGAGCAGATGTAAGGACTTGACGTCACCTCAGTTGAATGAAATGAAATAGGAGGTCTGTCCTTATGTAATGAAATCAAGGAAGACAGCAATAGGAAGCAAATTATTGAATAATAAGGTCACAGATTGTGCTGGGGAACATTTATGCTTTTTGCAGAAGCTTCTATCCTTCCTACGGCAGCATAAAGGATTTCCTTACACCTTGGTGTCCAGGGAGTTTCTCATTGTGTCTTAGAAGAAATGGCAAATGTAAATTAATAGAGACAGTTTACTGAGCTTTTTCACTCCACGATATGGGTGAAGACACAGTAAAAGTCCTCTCTCTGAATTTAGAGATGATATGGACATAAATAGCCGTTATTATTAATTATTTAGTGGTAAGGCAATTCATCCCAGTCCTGAGAAAGAGGGCTCCAAAGCACATATTGACTTAAATGTTCTCTGAAGAAAAAGTGTCCTAGGGTACCAAGACAGTGCTCTACTCCAGACATTTTCATGTCATCTGCTCAAGGTGTTGAGGAACTATGAAGTAACTGTCAGGACATGCAAATCAGCCATGAGGAGTATTTGGCATTTCTCAGCATTCTCTAGAGAAACTATGTTATATTTAGCCCTAACCTAAACCTTGGTATTTAGATACCTGTTCATACACATATTTATATTTGTGTATGCATTTGTATGTATTTACATGCATGGATAAGGAGTCTTATCACCAAGTAAAGACATCTATGTTACAGTTCTCACTCTAAGCTCACTGTATAAGAAAAATAAACACCTCAGAGCATGATTTAATACAGCTAAAATGTGAATCACTCTTTGAAAGTACATCTCCACTGACTAGAAAGTCCTTAAGAATAAAGTTGCATACCTGGAGTATAAAACTGTACTGACTCTCTTCTTCCTCTTAAATTTTTCTTTAGGTATTAAAGAAAAATGATTTTTCTGTTATTCAAAAATTCTGTAATTTCAGGGAAAAAAAAACCAGCCATCCCAAATCAAATCAAAACTAAAACCAGAAAATTCAAGAAGCCAAATAAAGTAACCTTCCAAATCACCACATCTTAGACATGGAAATGTTTTGTTTAATGTCAAGCTTTTAATAAAAAAATTAAAACATAATGTAATTACATTAAAAAATAAATTAAAAATAGAAGCAAAACATTAAGGTATCCTTGAAATATTTTTCTCAATGTGTATTCAGGTTTTTAATACTGACCTTTTCTTGTGGGAAGTTTCACTTTGTATCACTTTCTGCAACAATTTTTATTTTTTTTTTTTTTTTTTTAATAGAAGGATTCCTGACCAGAGTCTATTTGTTTGTTTTAGTTTGCTGGAGTGTGATGTTTCCATTCTCTGCAATTTTCATTTTCATTTTAATGGTTATGAAATTATCAGTTCTGCGAAGATTTATATGTAATCATATGAGATAGTTTCCCAAAATGCAGTATAAAGCAGCAGCTTTCAGCTACTGATGGGGTACTGTTTGCCTTATTTAAAAGTTTAATAATTCTGCATAGGCTGTTGGGAGTCATTCCTGCCTGACTTTATGAAGATGTGTATATTCCAGACATTACAGTTGGGACAGTATATATGTATGTAGAAAGGTGCTGGGGTGGTAAAGCAAGAACCACCACAGCAGCAGTTGTTGCTGATCTGGCAGCGGGTGGCCAATGCTGATTGTTGCCCTGTGCTCCCAGAGGGACTGGTGCACTTTGCAAGTGGGAAAGCCATTCTGGTAGGCACGGGGAGTCCTTGGTTGCGGCACCTGAAGGAGGAAGCAAACTCTAGTTTTCATGTGCTAGTATGAGTGCGAAGTATGGAGGTGGGGGGGGGGAAATGGCGAAAGAAAGAATTTAAGTCCTGACTGCTTCAGTACTTTCACCAGGCTGCCGCAGAATGGACACAGACAGCTACAGGTTGTACACAGGGCTCCATTTACCACCTCTGATGTGTACATATATAGTTGAAGCTAGAGATTTAGAGAATGCAAATTAAAGAAAGATTACAAAGTGCTTGACGTTTCAAATAAGAACAAAATATGGCATTATTTTAATCAAAGGTATGCAGTGGCCTTATGCATCACATGTTGAACTTAAAAAGATACCTTTTAATTTGCATTTGTATTTTGATGAATTTCAGGTACAAAGCAATCGTAAATCCCATGGACATCCAGACCTCCAGTGCAGTGCTATGGACCTGTCTTAAAGCCATTGCAATCTGGGTAATTTCCATGCTTCTAGCGGTTCCTGAAGCAGTGTTCTCTGAACTGGCCCACATCAACGACACGGATAATGTCACTTTCACAGCATGCATACCATACCCCATGACGAACGACATGCATCCGAAGATCCATTCTGTGCTGATATTCCTTGTGTATTTCCTTATCCCTCTTGCTGTTATTAGTATCTACTACTGTCATATTGCAAAGAGTTTAATAAAAAGTGCTCACAACATCCCTGGAGAATACAGTGAGCATTGCAAAAGGCAGGTAAGCAATTTGTTTTCTACATCCCAGTGAAAGACTTGTGTAGAGTATACACTTACAAATGAAGGTACAATGAGGGTCTATGATATCCAAATTGTTGGATTTCATAGAGGATCAGTTCAGTTTCCATGTGCATGAACTAAGCCAAGGATTACCTGAAAAATCTCATTTTGCAATTACTCAGTATTAAGCCCAGTATGTAAATGAATGTAAAAAAGGGAAAGTATAAATTCACTGCTGTCAATGGATATTCCTAACAAGAAGTGGGATTGCTATATGTGCTTATATGTGTTGTTACTGTAACCATTACTTATGTTATTACTGAGAAACAACGTTTTTGTAGTTAATGCTAGTGGCTTCACCTGTCTCTATAGGCAGGATTTTGGGAAGAAATCTTGCATGAACTTTTGGAGAATTATCCCTTCTTGCTTGAAAATGAAACAACTGATATAGGTTAAACTTTTCTTAGGAGATCTAAGGTTCTTCTCAGACCAAGGAGTGCTGGAAATATGAGCACAGGGCATGAACTGATTCTTTTTTGTGTTTTCTCAGTATATCTTTCTTGGATGCAATCCTAAACTTGCACTTTTCTAATGCTCTTTCTATTCTAGATGCTATAAAACTTTCAGTATAGGTTCTGTATACCTTTGAGACAAAGCATTTTAAAATGCTGGGCAAAGCCAGTTTCCCTGTAAGGCGCAGGAGGCAATAAGATAGCAACAGGCTGTTCATTAGAAGAAACATTTGTATATATACAAACAACAGCTTTTGCAGTGAAAGTGCCTTTACAAAAGCATTAGTATTGATAGAGAAAGATGCTTATGCCCATTAAAACATTTTGGAAGGGTTTTCTCTGACAAAATTTTAGAAAATACTTTAATACTTACTGAAATCACCTTGCATATATAACATGTACATATTCTTTTAAAAAGAAAGACCACATTCCCTCATGTCCTTTTTGCTTGACATTTCATTTCTCCTCTAATCTGTTTCTCATCAAAAAGGCATATCTATTAGCATTTCATGTATTATTTTATTTTCCTGTGAAATATAGAGAGCCTTTTGGCTGAACCCTCAGGTTGAAAATAATATATAATTCATATCACATTTCTGGACCCACATGTATTTTCAAAGCAGGAACATAGCTTTTCATTCTACTTCGGTTTTTTCTTTTTGTTAATCTATGAGGCTCAGAATGATAGAAAGTTCTGGTGTACTTACATATTTCCCAGCAAGAAGCAATAAATTTAGACTATTGGTATCAACTCAAGTTTCTTTAGGCCATAGCACAAAAGCATAATATTCACACAATACCTCTGCATCTTTTAGTCTGCCTTTGCAATCTGTCTGAGTGCAAATCCTATCAAATTTGAATGTTAGAGTTTTCCCATCTTTTGTGAATTTCCCACTTGTTTTGTTTTAGGTAGAGCCAAGAAAACAACTTACATATTTATTTCACAGATTTTGAAACCTCTTAGAATAAATTTATTTTGTGGTTGTGGGTTTTTTTTTTTAGTTTTTTGTGAGTTTTTTTTCCTCAGAAATTGGGAAAGCCATAAATCCTCCCTGCCTTTGCAAAACTTGGGTACCTGACATACATAAGCAATATTTTGGGAGGAATATATAGAAAGTTTCTGCCTCCCTTTGATGCTTTGTACCTGTCCAGTTTCTCACCTTCTCTCAGTTTGGAACCTTTGTGTAGGCTCATTTCCTGTCAGCTTTTCAGCCACTCTCAATGTCTACGTTGTTATCCATTATAGCTTAGGTACAGTTTAAGGTACATTTTTTTCATGTCACTATTGAAGATTCACTGAATCTTTCACCTTACCCTGGAATTAAGATGCTTCAGACTGTGCAATGCAGTTTCTGTGGTTTGCCTAGGAGAGATGTGAAAGGTGAGGAATTTCTGACAAAATAAAGGGATGTAAGTACCATTGTATAGCTAACAGCCGAGCAATGTCTCCGCATTTCACTCACAATGTCCCTAGATTTCAAAGGCAGTGGTTTCTAAATAACTTTCTAAGTAAAGCTGAGTTTCAAGCCAGTCACTGAGGTCTCATCAGAAGAGGTTATGTTTCATGACATCCTTTGCTGTGTGCTTTCAGGCTAAAAGCCAGTGTTTACTTGGGTCATGAATCATTCATGCTGTGTATATCATACAGGAAGAGGAAGCTTATGTTACTGCAAACAGCCAGGATTTTTCACTGAAAGTAAACTGAGAGTGAGAAAAGTAAGTAAATGAGAGAAAAAGTAATTCAGCCTCTAAAGGAAGCATTTTTACTGGCCTTACTTGGAATACTTGTTAAAGCTAATATAAAGAAAAATGCTACATGTTTTAATTCTGTTATGTGGAGTAGTTCTATTTGTTGTTGTTCATTTAGGTTCTCTTCATCTTTTCAGATGGAAACTCGGAAACGTCTGGCAAAAATTGTCTTAGTTTTTGTTGGCTTCTTTGCTATCTGCTGGTTTCCTAACCATGTTCTATACATGTACCGATCCTTCAATTACAGTGAGATTGATCCATCGACAGGACACATGGTCGTTACCTTAGTGGCCCGAGTACTAAGCTTCTGCAACTCTTGTGTCAACCCATTTGCACTGTATTTTCTCAGTGAGAGTTTTAGAAGACATTTCAACAACCAGCTTTGCTGCAGGAGGAAAGCTCAGCAAGAGAGATCTGCCAGCTACTTGCACAACTCTTCTGCTATTCAAATGACTTCCCTGAAAAGCAATATCAGGAACACGGTGACTAGCATGACACAACTGAATGGGCACAACTTGAAACAAGAAATGTCATTATGATTTAATAGGCATGATTTTTGGCTGTGGAAGTTTTGAACTTTTTCTTTGCAGTTTGTATCTCATTTTTGGCTCTTATGCTTAGACTGAGATGTCACGAAAAAGGATCTGCTAAAATCTTTTGAATTGGAGGTTATTCACTTCTAGTCTTACTTTTAGATAGAAGTGAAGAGTTTGTTTTATTGAGAAAACAAAACTGACGGGCTGCATATTGTACTTTAAAGGAGATGCTGATGTATGTTTAACATATAAAAAATACATCAATGGTGTGAGTATTAGTGTAGCTGATCTAACATCACTTCAAAAAGTGTAGATTTTTTTGATCTAAAAAATATGTATTTTTAACTGAATATTGATCCAGGTTTATGTGTTACTTAGGTTTTGCATGATTCTAGCTGTGTGGTGTGTACAAGCATTGTTCATTAAGACTGGTAGGCATTTTGGACCCAATTAAAGAGCCATCGCAATGCATAGATTCTAGTTTCAGAAAAAAAAAAAAGAAGTCAAGTATCATGTTCCACATTTTTACCTTATCTGAATCTCCCTGTTTTTTTTCACTTTGGCAGACATACATGATGAGTACTTACTTTTAGGGGGTTCTGTTTGCTGTTGAGGTCAGAAGTTTATCTACTAAAATTAACTGCTTTTCATGATTAACATCTCAAAACAAAAAATGTTGTGTTCAATATGCAGGTTTTCTAGAACTCAGTGTCTGAAAATTCATTTCTCTGATGTGTATCTCTGTGACATAATTGGTTCAGAGTTTCTACATGCTTTATATTCGCTACTACTAATTGATCTTGCTGATATCATTACACAGCTAAGAAGGAGTAAGTGTAAAGGGATGGCTGAACATTAAAGAGGTAAGATTCAGAGTGGCTTTTTCAGAGAGGGTCTGTGGCAAGACAGAGCAGTGTTAGAGTGCAGAATGGAGATTACGTGCCAGACAAAACCAAACTGAAGGATGTCCTGCAGGAACAAACCTAACATGCTCTGATCATTAATGATCATCCAGCTCACGTAATCAGACAAATTCTAGTCTGAAATAACTCCCAAGCTATGAAACATGGGGAGCTAGCATTGTCTGCTAAGTACCAGCTGTTTGCTGTCTAGATCTATTCTTCTTACAGTTTAGGAGCCTAAACAAAGCCCAAGTACTGTTGAAAATCTCAGTTTTAAAAGACACTTTTTCTTTTCCTTGAAGGTCCTTGTGCATAAATACTCAATGCACTTCTGAAAATCCTAGCTAGGTTGCCTAAACATATTTTCAGATTTTTTTGAGGGTCATCCCAGTGCTATGGCCCGTGGATAAGTCTTTGTCGGTGTTCCCAGGAAGTCATTTTCAGGGTACCTGATCAGTGCAGAGCTGGGATTAAAACATCAGGGAATGGTGGGTGAGGCTGTAGTTGCCAGTGACTATCCTGTCCAGAATTAATTTGCTGTGGGGGATTACAGTTCTGTCTTTTCATTCACATTCCTCTGCTGGAGGTACCTTATGCAAGGTTTCCACAGCTGCCCTTCAGACCACAAGAAAGCAAGCAGTTCAGGTCTAAAACATCTCTTTTTTTTTTTTTAATCAGTTTTTGTGTCCACACAGACGGTTAAATAGACAAAACGACTGAAACTTGTTGCTGCAAAAACTCATGTAAGGCTACCTATATTAAAGTTTCTAATCTGTCTCAGGGCTGCACCAGCTTTTGCTGAAAGAACTAATGGGGACAGAGCAAATCCCCCCATATACAGCACAATGCTGTCAGACTAATAACTATTCCCCAAGCCAGGTGAGGAGTTAGGTGGGGTAAGGATCTGTTTTGGGTGTGAGCTCCAGAGAGGAGAAGCTCACAATATCTCTCTTAGAAGGGGAAGTAATGGCAGACAGCGACACCTTGTAGAAGCAGGGTTTTTTTTTTATGGCCAGTTCATGAGCCAAATGTCATTTTAAATAGCTTTTTCTTTCAAATTAGGTGGAAGAGCTCCAGCACAGATCTTTCGCTGTCACAACACTGTAGCCTGTACTTCTGCAGTGAATTCTCCAAGGTGAATAGTAGAAAGTACAATAGAAATATTGATTGGATTTTGAAAAAAGTCTTGTAATTTCAAAAACTGATGTGCTAATACTGCAGAAGTTTATAGTTCCCTTTGTCGATATTAATGCACTTGCTGTTGCTTAGTTCTATTCGTAACCTTTGAACCAGCTGAAGTTCAACATTTCTTTTGCAATTCCCCTACCATCAAGGTTATTTATACCCTTACCCCGGTTTTTAAGGCTACAAAAAGGTATACTGATGTAATCTGCAAATTATTTTAGCTAGTTGCCTGAAGAAAATCCCTAACTATTACCACTCAACAGGGAAAGTAAGAGATTGAAGGTCTGCATGTCAACTAGCATGGTCTGGTTGGTGAGACCTACAGTATGTAATGTAGTTAAAGTTGTGTGCAGCATTCAAATGAGAAAACTTGTGAAGACCGGTGTAGACCAGCTCCAAACCACATGCCCTAGATGACTTCAGTGGCCCTATGGCTCCTTGGAAAACTTTATGCAAAGCAGCAGATTGGCATGAACTTGTAAATCTATCTGTAACAGTTTAGGAAATTGTTATCTATAACTTCCTAACACTGCTTCATCCTCCTTTTTTCTCCATTTCAGCTTTTCTCTTTCTCCATGCCTCAGTTCCATATGAACCCACGTGTTCTCAGAACTCCTGTTTAATTTTATGCCACTAATTCTTCCTGGCTGCCAGCCAGAGTTTTGGATTCCTCCCTTCTGATCAGTCTTGAATCATTTTAATCACGGATATTTTACACCCACAAAACACAAAAGCTTATCCTCCTTTCTGAACTCTTGATGGTGATCATTGACTGTGATCAAATTTCTCTTTTATTTCTGCTTTTTTTTTTTCCTGGTTCACTGCTTCTCATTTTGTTTTCCAGTTTCTCTACACAACATAACATTTCATATGACTTCTAAATCCATTGTGCTTTTTATTTCCTGAAGGCATTTGTCTGATGTAGAAATTACCAGACGTTACAGGTACCCTACTGGAAAAATAAGAATCTAATGTATAGTAGATTTGATGCTTGTGTTGGATTCAGACTCTTCACTCAGGGCCTTAAGTTGCTATGCGATATGGACAGCATGAGTCTGCCTTCTGGCAGAACTGCAGGATACAGCCTGTTATTTTTGTTGTGTGGGAAAGGTATTCCCAGATAGACTAGAACTCCTTATTATTAGGGAATCAGCACAATTTTTGTTCATTATTTCCCAGCCTTATACTCAAAGCCTGTTTTGAGTAAGTATTGTACACGCTTTCTCTAAATTCTTGTATCATGGTGTGAGGGAATTACTTAATCTGTCTGGAGCTAGTTAACCTGGAGCATTACTAGATGCATTGCTAACCCAATAAGCACATTTTACTGTGCTTTTGTGCACGTTGTATATAAGTGCAACTGTATATATGATGCTATTTCCAGACAACACTTCTTGCTAACAATTCAAAAAAATATTGTAGAATGCAGCATTTTCTTCTAGCAGTAGTCAAAGCAACAAAGGAAACCTGTAAATGAGATCATGTCAGCTTTTCAGGTACTACATTGAGGGTTATGCCAGAACAAAGTTGTTAAAATACCGTTTTATTCTTTTCTGGTAAGAAAACATTATTTCAGAAGCACCAGATCTTTTCTGTCCTCCTCTCTCGAGTTTTGAGTTGGTTTCTTTAAAAAATATTTTCACAATTATTGAGAAAGCTGCCAGAGTCTTTAAAAAATGAGAGAACAGAGTTTCTCTGTTTCCCCTATGTGAGACTTTTCCCCGAGACTAGAGCTAGTACAAAATATGTCTGATAGCATCTTCTCACCTCATGCTAAATCCTAAAAGTATGGTTGAATTCTCAAGAGACCTGGGGTACTTCATTTAGTATTACATTGTGAAGTGATAGATGTCTTCCACAAAGCCACTTTGGTTATAGTATATAACAATGTCTTTACTTTTCACAGCATACCTGTCCCATAGATTTTTTTTGACTTAGTCAAAACAGATTCATGGAAATAGAAGCAAACGAAGAGTCAGTTTGGGAGTAGAAAAGAAAAATGCTTTCTCATAATTTAAATGGACTGATACTAAGTTGAAAATTCACAGTGTTGATTTCAAGTACCTTTTCTTTCTTCACTTATTTCTAAAATGATATTCTGACAATAGTCAGCCTTTCACTAATATCACAACTCAGTGTCACAGAATCACTGGATGCCTTTGAAAATCCTCCATATGTTTATACTATTTGTAATGAACGGGGCTTTACATGGATGCTACTGGCTTCTTCCATCTTTCTGGTCCCATGATGGGTCTTCTTATTCTCCTGCTTAGAGAAAGGCCCCATCTACTGTGTCAGAAGTGGACACAGGAGGAGGAAGAATAAAACCAAGGATAGACCAAAAAAATACATCTTCAAATGGTCTTTGCTGCCTCAAAGAGTGCCAGCATGACTGCATTTTGGGAAACACAGTCTGAAAAAACACAAAAGTTTTAATAAGTTAGAGATCCCTTGGGATGTGGATGGAGAGAAAAACATTTGGAAACATACAGCTCAAGAGCTGTATATTCCAAACACTTAGAAAGTTTTATATTTCAAGAAATATACAACAAAAGTAGAATTAAGTACAATTCACAAGTACATTCAGACACTTCTGGGATTGGTCCTGATCCAGTGGAGTGAAAAGGGAAGTCTGGCTGAAGAATTTGACTCATGCTTTACATAACAGCACATTTTGCAGCTGCCAAGCTGGCAGGTCAGTGCCAAAAGTATATTGCTTAGCCAGAACTGCTTTTGATTTCTGTTTTGATTTAGGCAATTGTCTAATTCAGTTTTGACAAGGTGCCTTCATTTCTAATTGTTTCTGACTTGTTTCTGTCTTCCTGTTCTACGGCTGTTTTGGTGACTAGCAAGAATACAAAAGAATTCTGTTTGATTTCAATGAATATCTGTTAATGACTTTTAAGCCAGTAGGAAGATGGCAATATAGTGGGGACTTTTTTTTTTCTTTCCTTTTTCTCTTAGGGGCTATATTTGAGGTTGTTTGATGTATGAGGTAAATTCAAGAATCTTGGATTTTGTATTACAAGATGATATGCTTGGTAAATTTCTATAGCATTGATTTGGAACAGAAAAGGTGTAATATGTAGCTATAAACTAATCTGGTGAGGTGGTTTTGATCTGTCAGGATCTGTTACTTCATTCTTTAAACAAGGGGGATTATTTGTGTATCAGAAGCTCTGTGTCATTACTAGCTCAATGCACCTTGTAGTGCAAGTTTGATTCAGAAAAGACACTTCTGTTGAGCAGACACAAGAAGATATTAATGCTGTATCTCTCCCAAGAGGCATGGCACTGTAGCTTAGCTGCTTTAAATACTCTGTGACTCTGAGCTGCTCCATGAACCAGTCTATATTACTGCTGCCCCATGCTGTAGCATATCTTTGCTGACATTTGTGATTTTGCAAGACCTTGCACTGTAATGTCTATAGCAGACAGCCCCTCCAGCATTTGCACCATGTAGTACTTAACTGCTTGGTACATAAAAACCTTCTCATTTCATTCATCTCATCATCTTCTCATTTCACGCCCAAGGCGTATAGCAGCCAGCTTCTATATGGCCAGCTTCTAAAGGAGAGGAAAAGGAAGGCAAGGCAGGAAAAAGATGAATGGCAGGTGTTTCATCTGTATCCTATGCCCGTTTGTCCCCTCCCTACATGCATAATGGGAAACCAGCTCCACCACAGCTTTGGAAAGCTAGTTGTGCTTGACGTAGTTGACTGTGGTCCATCTGAACTACTAACACAAATATATATTTTAGGTATAAAACTGGGTGCATGAGAGCCCATTGTGTTTTCTCTTTGTGCATGTGACTCACTTTTCTCACTGGAAATCCCAGGCCTACATGAAACCTGTAAGCACACCCCAAGATTTGTCTCTTGTTGCTGAAACTCTTTGCAGCACCTGGGCTGGATAGCTAGCTATTGCTTAAGTGCTGCGACTGGTTTTTGGAGCACCCCTATTCCCAGTGGCACATACTATGTCTTGGCCTCTCTGCAGCACTCTACAGAGCTGTGCACAGCCATTTGCCAAGGCTGAGCTGGGGAGTGCATTCCGGCCTGCATTTTAAGAGGTGTGAGTCTGCAGTTATACTTAGAGCTAAGGGTAGGTGATCTCAAGACAATGAAATAAAATCAATATAATCTAAAAGCACTGCCAGTTCTAAAATGACAAAGTGCCCTTACCTTCAAGCATCCCAGTGTCTGAAACTAAATGCTGCCAAGCCCCATTACCCCGAGTCCAAGAGCAGAGTTACCTAATTTCAGTAACAGTGAACACATTTCAGAAAAGCACAGTATATCTTTGGGGGGGCCTGTGAGTCTACAGCAGCTTCTCTGATCTGATACTATAGCTGTGAACAGCAGGGGAAGTATCCATAGCAGAGAATGCAGTAATGGCAAATGTCATAGCCTTTACTGTGCACTGGCCTCAGTTAAATGCTTCTCCAATGTCTAGATGTTGTTTGCTTCCATTTTTTCTCTAGGCAAAGACAGATGTATTTGTCATGTTTCATCATTACCACTTTCCTACAGATTCAGCAAAGAAAACCCACAGACTGTAGCAGTACTCCACTCAGTGATGGAAGGACATTGTTCTAAACCACCTTTGTGTATGTATACAGGAGCTATATGGGCTCCTGTGCCTCAGTTTAACATTTTATCTGTGGTTGTTCTAATAACCTGGCTCAGCTGCTGTGCCTGAGCACTGATAAAGAAGGAAAATCTAAAATCACTAATGTCTCTCACTTGTCTTTTGAGTGAGACATCATTGAGGTGGTTGTTACTTCTAGGACCACAAACTCTTCCACTCCCAAGGAACATCTTTTTATGCATTGCATGGGGAAGGAGCTAAAGATAACAAGGGTCACTGTAAATCCAGCATTTCTTAATTTGGAGATCTTTATTACATAAATAATGACCTTTTACTATGATTTTCTTGAATGTTCTGTGTGATGTTTAAGTGTGATGTTTAAGATGTTTAAGCAAGAGTATTTTAGTGGGTTTAGCTTTTATTGAGACAGTGGCTGGGTCATTGTGACAGCTTGTATCACAAGAAGTCAGTCTGCATTTTCCAGCATACTGGCTGATGCTAACCAAGTTGCTGAAAGCCCTGTCCAGCCTGGCCTTGAACAGTTCCAGGGGTAGGGCATCCACAACTTCTCTGGGCAACCGGTACCAGTGCTTCACCACCTTCACAGTAAATAACTTCTTTTTTATGTCTAATCTAAATCTATTCTCTTTCAGTTTAAACCCATCCCCCCTTGTCCTATCACTACATGCCCTTGTTAAAAGTCCCTCTCCAATAAAGATGTATTTCCAAATAGTATTATTAAAACCTGAGCAGATGCAAATTCATGGATCATCTGGTTTTGCCCACAAATGCAATAGAGAACAGAGAGAGTTAGTGCAGAGGAGACGAGAGGGTCTTTTCATACACTATGTATGGGAGGGCCATCATGCTGATGATCACACGCTGCAAGATTCCCCAGTGGACAAATACCTGCTCAGAAGTTACCTAACTCCTTTTCAAAGACATAAATATTTTTATGATGATTGTATAATGACAGCAGCAGCCTGAATTGTGTAAAAAAAAAAAAAAGAAGGCACACTGCTATAGAGTTTTCTACCTTTCAGCAGTGTGTAATCAAGCACTGAATGCCGCAGAGTAATGATCATTTGTGTGGGAGGTCATAGAGTCCCACATCCTCTGTAGGAACCCCTGTTAGCTTTCTTTGACAGCGCTTGGATTATGGATGCAAGTGTGATCTGAGAAGTTACACGGTGATGTTGTGTATCAGCATTCAGTGACTTTTAGCTGCCAACATGCAGAAATGCTGGCAATTCCCATGGCATTGTCAGATCTGCAATTAGACTGTGTGTTTGAAGAAAATAGATATAATAAAAGAATCTTTAAGCCTCTTGTATGTAAGAAAATGAAAGCAAGTAGAAGCAGCTTTCCATTACAAAAAAGTATTCTACTTCTTAACAAAACACTCGTTTCATGCACTAACTTAATATCTTACTGTCATTTGGCTAGCCTGCAAAAGCTGATCATCATGCTCATCATAGAGAAAATTGTTTTTTAAAATGTAGGTTGCAATTTAACAGAAACCATTTTTTAAAATACAAAATGATCTCGGGAGAATATAGCTTAAGCTTAACAAGATAGCCTAAGTCCACATCAAATTTATCTTGTAGAAAATGCTAATCATGTAAATAACTAATTACCATTTAATCATTAACAGTTCCTGTTAGACATTAAAACATAAGCAATTGCAGCTATTTCTGACTTGAAATTTGACTAAAAATTGTTTAGAGCTTGAGTCAAGAAGGGCTGTTTCTTCAGACCAACTGTTTCTTCACTGTTTTTTATCCTGGTGTTTCTCCATTGTCTCGTACCTTGTGTTGTCCCTTATATAGAGAAAGCATGAAGGTGCTTTCTGCTCTAAGTTCTGGTCATATAATTAACTAGTAATGTTAGACACAAGCCCTCTAAAAGTGTTAGGAATTCCCTTAGGAAAAAAAAAAAAGGGGGTAAGAAAACAGTCTGTCAGAGTATCTCTGGGTGTTTGTTTGTTTAAACAAAAAATCTTTCATGCTATGGATGAACATATAGCTTGGAGGTGTTTGTTAGACTTCTGGAATAACTAGAAATGAGTTTCAGAAACATTATTTTGGGCTCACATTGTTGTAATAGGGTACAAAATAGGAAACTGTTTTCTAGGAAGTGTTTTCTGTACTAAAGAATTAAGATGATACTGATGTGTCTAAAAGATTCACTTACTTTCTTCTTTACCTTTCCAATAGAAACTTTAAAGTAATGAAATTTAATGTGAATTTCTGCATGTTTACTCTTGGCATTGTAAAGCCATATTACATACATAGTAAAATAGAGATTCTTATATGACTTTATTTAATTTTTTTCTCAAGTATATACAAAGCAGTCATACAATTCTTATTGATATTAATAGGAAATGCATAGGAATATAGAGATGACAATAAGGTAGTTTTTCAAAGTGCTTGTGGATTATAAATCACACCGTTTGGGACCATTATAAATCACACCATATGTGATTCAAGGTATTCATTGCACTACCTCAGCAGTTACATCAATTTTAGTATAATTGGGTTCTAATTAAATTTTTCTTTTGGAGAAAGGTTTCCAGTCTTAAATCTTAAGAGCTTTATTTTTCAAGCTGAGAACATGTTGGCAAGTGTTCGTTGCAATAAGCCTGTTACAAATCCATTTATTCATCTCATTTAGCCTCTATAATTCCCACAGAAGCACAAAGAACTAAAAAGAACAACTGAAGACCAAACTCAGGTGTCCTGAGTGACAATTTTCACTAGGATTGTCCGGAAAATAGAAGTTATTTTTGAGAAATGAAATGATAAAAAAAAAAAATCAACAATTTTTTCTTGAAAATGTCACATTTTATGTGAAAAAGGTAATTTAAATCTATTAAGAAAAATAACTGTCCTGTTTGAATTTAAACAAAAAGCAGACAAAAAATCAGATTTTATACTTAATGCCAGGATTTTTTTTTTTTTTTTTTTTTTTTTGAGAAGCAAAAAACCCCAAACTGTCCATTTCAGACTCTCTGGAATTAGTTTTAAGCTTAGGGAAATGTTTGACAGTCCCCACGTGAATGAATAAGTGCAAAGGGTTAGGTATTAAAGAATCTGCTCTGTGTACAGAGAATTTTTATTAGAGAGTCCCCTTTATAGTTGACTAAAATACATATGAATCTTATTTCAAATGAAAGGTTCATGATATGAAAAATCACAACATAGTAATTTGACTGAAAGGCAGAAAGTAAAAATGATCATTCCATCAGACTGTAAGGTGAAAATAAAGGTATTTTCTGGCAAAGCCTTATATCAGACACTGCTCATGTGAAGCCATGGCACATCAGAAACCTTCAGTGTGTTCCCAGACCTTGCACAAGAGCAGAACCAAGAGAATTTTTTTATAAAAGCAGTTTTTCTTTTCATTGAAGCAAAAATGTACGCAGCAGATAGTCCTTGAGTACACTCTTGAGTCATATCAAATAGCTTAAAATATTTCCTTTTTTGTAAATGGGCTTACATTGATCCTGTTGGAATAATATCTGTGCACAATGCTCATAAAGAATAGGAGAAAATATGAAGTTTGTGACTTAAATTCTCCTATGCTTCAAACATATGGCAAATAAAGTGTGACAAACGAGCAAAATATATTATGGATGATGTAAACAGTGGGAGAATGATGATTTTGCAGTGAATCTGTTTTGCACTTTCTTTGCTAAAAGGCAAATAAGTTTACAAAGATATAAAACCCTTAGAAGCTGTAGATACATAGCAGAGAACCAGAATTCACATAGCTGATAATGCTCAGTAAATACTCTTGTAGGTTTTCTGCCGGACAGTCAAAAATTAGCGTACTCTGGCTTCTGTACATAGTCATCTGGTCAGGTTTCTTTCCATGCAGCTCAGGAGACATTTGATTTTCTAGACTGTGTGTGCTCACAGCTGGCTCATGTTAAGCTTCTCATCAACCATCACCCCTCAGTGCTGCTCCTCATGGCTGTTCTCAATCCATTCTCCACCCAGCCTGTATTTGTGCTTCCATTGCTCTGGCCTACATACAGGAACTTGAATTTGGCCTTATTGAACTTCATAAGGTTTGCACTGATCCACCTCTCAAGTGTGTCAAGGTCCCTTCCCTCCAGTGTGCAGACCACACCATGCAGTTTGATGTCATTGGCAAACTTGCTGAGGGTGCACTCAGTCCCACTGTCCGTGTGGCTGACAAAGATGTTAAACACTGCCAGACTGGTGTAGTCTTTTTCTGGCTGTGATCTGTTTTAAGATAAGTGGCCCTCTGTTTCATTTCCTTTTCTTTCACTGGCATATCTATTTATCCTGTAAATAGGTGTATATGCAGTACCTTTGAAGGTGCCTGCTCTTTATAGGTGTTTGAATCATTAGCATAATGAAACCAATATTAATCAAAGTGTATTGCTATCTATTTCGCAAGTCTGGGTGCAATGTTAGACAAATATTTTTATTACATTCTACTCAGAACATCTACTTTATAACTCAGTCTTCTCTGTAAATGCTGTTACATAAAATGCTTGCTTTTTGTATATCCTGTGACTATCAATGATTCAGGACAATTACACAGTCAGGTTTGAGAGCCTGAATTTTCCTGGTCTTATGGTTTATTTCTTAAAGAACTTTTAATAAACTCAGACTTACTGTCTCCTGTATTGAGCAGACAAATGTATCATTAATTTATATAGACATTACTTTTATTTTCTTGTATAAATATTTGCCTCTTTTTCCTTTTCCCTATCTCAGCATAATAAATACAGTCTCGCTTAGAACAAAAATGTTGGTCTGAACTGTGCATCTTTGTTCTCGTTTGAAATTATTTTTGATAAAACTGACAAAATTATGTTTCCTGAATCCTCATTCTCTCTCTCTCTGAAATGGTTTAATCCAGTTGTTAAAAAGGGTAAGGAACAGTATGCATAAAGGTGGTTACTGTGTGAAAACGAAGGGGAAAAATCAGAAGCCTGATCACAAATTTGCATATATTAGCCTTAGTCTAATAATATGCCTCTCCTTAATGACAATATTCATAACCTAGAACACAACAATAAATAATTTGTCCCAGGTGGACCCCGCATTTCCGAAAACCGTCAGCAGTTGTTTGGTTCCCAGACCTCATGCTCATTCAGGTGTCGGCATATCTAATATATATATATCATATATAATGACTGCCAAGAAGAGAGGATTAGTACATACTGAGGTAGCTTTCCTAATTAAGGCTTTTCTCTCCAAGGGTGTGAATTTCACATTTTGGTAGTAAGCAAGAGTGGATTTGTTGACACAGCTGAAAGGAATTCGAAGTTACTTAATCCACTAATGGCTGGCCCCTCAAACACTTGCCAGTTCATTTCCCCCAAGTACTATTTCCTAATATGTAACCTCATACTTTTTTTTCTTCAGAAGTTTACTACATAATACTTTTAAGTAGAGATGTTAGTTTGTAATAGTCCTTGCAGGTATTCTGGCTCTGAAGAAAATGTAATTTGGTTTGGTGCACAATTTCCAAAGGATTCATATGCATGGAACTGACCAAATAGGTATCCAAATATGTATTTCTCTCAAATTATATATCCTCTAGCTATTTACTTCAAGTCAACTTTTTTGTTATGCTGATGATGTTTCATTTGAGTAAATAATGAGAGCAAACTGGAGGGGAAGGAGAGGGATAAAGTGATTAATTTGGTCAACAGCATTACCTAAAGTAGAGCAGGTGTTAGACTAGCTGTGGAGAGTAGGAAGATGCCAAGAGGCTGTCATTCAGTACCGGGGATGTGAGAGGACACAGAGGAAAGGCTGTGATAGGAAGATGAGACCAAGCAGTGACTCAGGATCAGTTAGCTTGGAGATAAGGTACGTCAGGATGAAGAGGCAGCAGGGAACTGGGAGGCAGGGAGCTCGGTGAGGGGAAGCTGAAGCTACTCAGTATGTGTGTCAGTAGGTTGCTGTCACATACCTTTTGGCCATGTTGAAAGCTATTATAACTTCAGGGCAGACAGCTGTACTAAGAGATGACGGCCCAGTGACAAAACTGCAGCACCCGTGGGATTTCTTCTGGCAGCTGCTGTAACAGCTTGATTTGTTTTCAATTTACTCTCTATTGTTTTTCATGAAAAGGTCTAGCTGTGAAGGGAGGAGGAAGGTTGCTTATTTTTAGGTGGTGTTGCCTGGTTCCTGCAACACTCTCTGGTGGCTTTCTCTCCTGAAAGCAACCGAGTAATGCCATGAAATAGAATCTTCTGTGTGCCTGGATGGATAAGGCAAGCAGCCTGCAGTTAGAAAGTAGCTCCTGGAAAGAGTGAGGGGATCTTTTATAGCAGAGCACAGAAACATAAAAGTCAAAGACAAATAGAGACCAGAGGGAAACAATTGAAGTTGCTGAAGTTGTTTATCTTGTCCTTTAAGGAAACAGTGGGATGGGAGGAAACCTGCAGATTGTGCTCAAATCTTAAGGTAATTAAGAATGTTTATTCTAGCATGGGGGATTTTGACTTCTCTCAATCTCATAAAAATAATATGTGGATAAAAAATGATCCAACAAGTTACTTCACACTAGCTATTGTATTTATTTCTTTGTCCACTGTGGTGGACAATTATTTGGGGCCTAAGGCAAAACATCCAGTTGTTGATGATGGCCACTGAAAAGCACTAGACAACATTGGTGTAATGTGAATAGTTCTTACCAGGATATCTGCTCAGGGTATGTGCTTTGTTTCTTATCATTCTCTACCGCAGTCTGCTAACTCATTTGACAGCTGTAAGACTGCTTTTCCTTCATTAGGTTTAGTTGCTCTATTTCAGATGCCATGCTGTAAAAAAAAACCTATTTCAGGGCCCAAGGAAGCAGGAACTCCAACAGGAGTATTTAGCAGTTTTTCCTCAGTGAATTGCTTGCAAATGATGATAGAAAGATGAGCAAACTCATTTTCAGTAATGTGGTAAGAAAGAGATAAATTAATGGATATGCAATTAGAGAAAAGAGGGGATGATTATAAATGGAATATATTTCATTTAGATTTGAATATGTAGATCCACTTTGATGAGTTACCAAAATATATTGCCTTTTCAGCACAATATTAGTTCTTAATAATATTAAAGGCATTTGATTTCTTTGACTGGAAAGAAAGCCAATCCTAATCACACTGTAAATACTCGTCTAATCCCTTTGTTTTAATATTCCACATACGAGTGCAACATTATGTCTAGTCATTTATATGCATTACTAGCAGCACAGTCTTCTAGAAGGTATGCTATTATATTCTATGAATGCTCAAAAGCGGGTGCTGCGATCACTTTCTGAATCACCTTATTCACATGGCCACCATGTGTCTTTTGAAAGATTGTGAGCATCTATTACTACAATTATTGTAGCCAAGAGTGAGCAGAAAAAAGGAAAAGAGGTAAAAAAAAGCGAAAAATGATAGAGAATAAAATACTGAAAGGAAAACAAAATATGTTTTAAAAATATGTTTTATCTGTTCATCATAACTCCTTCACAAGTGATAGGCATGCATTATTTTATGGGAATTCAGACTTAAGGTTAAATCACAAGGAAAAGTGGTTTGCTTAAATACATTTAATGAACTTTGCTAACTTCTGGAATTATTTGTGTTGTCATGAAATCTCAAATGCAGAGTTTTTCCCAGGCTGAATTAATACAGTTGATCTCTTGGGGTGAAAGGAGAGATGTACAGGAGAAGCCTGAAATAACATGAATTGAAAAGAACTTTAAAGCCCTGCTCACTCAGTTCTCTATAACATCAAGTTTAACCATTGATATTTGGTCTCTGATAAAAAGGAATGAAGTCTATCTTGAAATAAAAGGATAATTCCAGTCATTGTAATCCCATAATCTGCTTTGTCAATGAATACTCTTTACCTGGTATTCAGTACACTGGCATTACTGAGCTTTCCTTCTGATGTTTATCCTGACTATTTCTTCTGTATATTAAGAGGGCAGTAACTTATTTTCTCCTCTGAAGTAACTAGAATAGCTGGTTCCTGTTCTAAAGTGGTGATTTCCATGACCTTTTTCAGAATTGTCTCTCATTCCTTTTTTTCTCTAATAAAGCATTAAGTCAGAAAAGTGTCACAAAACCCACTCTCTGATCCCTTTGTCACCCCTTAGGAAATTACTGTTAGCCTTCTGAGTTATATTCATTAAAGTCTTCCCTTAAACTCATCTTCTATCTTGTTGAATTTAATTGAGAAAAAGAAGGCTGTTCAGAGGAAATAAAAAAAATAAAAATAAAAATCTTGTCATGATATAGTCTGATTTTCATTCTGGAAGATCCCAAAGTGGTTTTCATATTGATTTCTGAGAAGTCACTCTTATGAGTAGCTGAGTTACTGCTAAACACAGTCTAAGCCATTTAACATTTTGGATGCCATGGGAGGTGTCACCCTGTGCTGCTGCTTCATGCAGGTCTCTCAGAGGAGATACACCTTTGCAAACTAAAAAAAACTTTAAACTGGAAACACTTTACTGCTCTGACAAAGGGATGTCCTGTTACACGTCTTTCCATTCCCCATGTCTTCTTTCACTGTGTTTACAGATACATCCTGTAAAACCTTATATCCCCTTGTACAGATCTGCTGCTGGCTATTTGCACAATGACTACAAGATCATGATATGTGATTCTAAGGAGCTACATGTTCAGGAGAAAAGATTATTGAGGCACAGGAAGTTATCTGAATTAATCATTATTTCCTGTCTCTTGGACAGGAAAAGGGAAGACATCATGGATTTAATATGCATTTGCCTTCTCACACTAAACCTAAACACCATCTGTGAGGATCCAAACTAACTGCACAAAGAAATGCTGCATCCCATGATGTTCATAACCTGGGCTACATAGTTTTCAGTTGCTTCCATGATAGCACACTTCTCATGCCCCTCAGATGAGGTGGCAGAGGAAGGTCTCTGTGTTTGTATGTAAATTATATTAAAATAAATTATAAATATTCCTGCCTGCTTACCATTGGAAAGAGTGAAAATGATTTGCCATGTTTTTAAAGATTAATGGATTATCTTCTCTTGCTCTCAAGTTTTGTTATCTTTTAAAAAGCAAGCTTTGCTCAAATGACCATGGTATATGAAGACAGAACAAATAATTTGGATTCTTTCTTCTCTGCTCTTACATCCTATGACTTCCTGACACACTTATACTAGAATATGGCAGGGACACCAAAGAAAATAGAACTACCCATAACTTTCCTTACTCAAATAGATTAATTGTTTGAATTGTCTCTATAATGAAAACAACTATGTTTTTTATCTCACTAGGAATCAGTACCTCCAGCAGCAAAATCCATTCTAATATTTTTTAGAGAATATGTTTCTGTGGGGTTTGAGGACCTGATCAAGTGGAGTTTCTTACAATACCGTGAATAATACCTAATGCCAACTCTGACTGCAAATCTGAATGCTGGATTACACTTAATTACATTAATTAGTGCAGTTCTATTACTGTCTCCACTAAAGACAAAATCTTGACTTATCTGCTTGAATAATAGCTGGCTGTGATCAGGCACCTGACTGAGCTTTTGAAGAAGAATGCCTTTTTACATGAAACTAAAGCGAATATTTGCTCTTTATGCTTCTGTAAAGTTCAGCTCATGAACATGTGCTCTCTGATTTGCTGTCTGAGCAGAGGATTGATCTTAGGCACAAACACACTAACAATGCTTTCTAATATTGTAGGCCTTGCAGGTTGTATGAGCCTAGGTCTTGCATCAAAAATTAATTTAAATGCCTTACATGGCTGATTTAGTTATTGGTTTTTCTCATTTTGAATTTGAATATAGCACCATCTTCTGATGGTTACGCCTGGAATAAAAAGCAGCTTCACTAACTACAAGGCAGATAGTATAATGAATGGTTTTAAACATTCTTAACATTTGAGAATGCACTGTTAAGTCCCAAATTATGGTTAGGTTTGTTTCTTTTTTTCCATGTTGTTAAAAAGTACGGTTTTATAATACAGCTTTCCTTTTCTGGAGATGTGTGGCATTCTGCCTACTCTCTTCTGCATGGTGACCTGTAAGAAGTAACTTTTCTTTCCCCATCTGACACAAACTGCAGCTCTGCATGCTAGCATTATGGCATGTTAGCACCAGTAACAGTGCTAACATTTTACCTTGTGACTACCTGGTCCTTGCTTCACAAGTCCCAGGACAGGAAGGATCTGGGAAGAGGGATATCCTGGAAGTGTGCTCCTGTCATCTCAAACCCCATGTTTCATTAAGGCAGGGAATTTAATCTCTTCCTTTCTGCTTTGAAAAGCAAAATAAATCGATTATTTCATGTTTTCTTCCTCCTGATGTTAAGCCTCACACTTTTAGATGCAACTGCAGTATGTGCTAGTGCATTTGTGGGATTAAAGTGAGAACGGAAAAGGTATGGCTTGAAATCTGTAGCTGTATAAATGTGCCTCATTTATGGGGCCAGTATTCTTGGCTAACACAGTAGTGGAGCTGTGTATGCATCAAACATACTAACAGGTTTTTTTCCCTACAATATTTTTGACAAATACAATTCTTCCTCTGAAAGTAACTTATTACAAACTAAGCCTAGTATTTGCTAGAGTGCAGGTGTATTGATTTGCACAGTCAAAATATGATTAAACATTAAAAAGTGAATGCAACTCCTTAGAGTGTGTCAGTCAATTCTTATACTTCCATGTTTGAATATCTACACATCTATAGCTGCCTCCTGTATTAGATGGCATAAAAAGGAGAAGCTGTCCTTTTATTCAGTATGTACACATAACCACAGTTATTTCTTATTTATCACTAGGTTCCCATATGCTGTAAAAGAATAAATAATAAAGTGAAAAAAGAACCACAGGATCATTACTACAAGTAAATAATGGTACATCCATTGATTAACTGGAATGAAGCCATAACACTGTGAGGCTCAGCCGTGGTCCAGCTCAAAGACAGAGGTTTAATCCCATTTGTATCTCTACCATTACCGGAATTATTAGCATGTCACACTGACATTTGCCACAGTTTTGTGTCTGTGTACTATATTGCCTTAAGTTATGCTAGCAACAGCACTCCAATCTGTGTGGCTCTATGTACTGGTTTTGGCTGGGGTAGAGTTAATTTTATTCACAGTAGCCTGGATGGGGCTATGTTTTGGATTTGTGCTGGAAATAGTGTTGATAATACAGGGATATTTCTGTTATTGCTGAGCAGTGCTTAAAAGTCAAAGCCTTTTCTGAGAGTGTAAAAGGAGCTGGGAGGGGCACAGCCAGGACAGCTGACCCCAACTGACCAAATGGGTATTCCATATATCATCTGGTATCATGCTCAGCTAGGGGAAGAAGAAGAAAAACATTTGGAGTGATGGCATTTTTTTTTCCAAGTAACCCTTGCATATGATGGAGGCCTGCTGTCCTGGGGATGGCTGAACAACTGCCTGCTGAAAGAAAGTGGGGAACTCCTTGTTCTGCTTTACTTCTGCACGCAGCTTTGGCTTTACCTATTAAACTCTCTGTATCTCAACCCATGATTTTTCTCACTTTTACTCTTCTAATTCTCTCCCCTATCTCACTGTGGAGGTGTGAGCACATGGCTGTTCCAGGCTTAGCTGCTGCCTGGGGTTAAACTATGACACCATATAAACAGAAAACCCAGAGTGTCCCATGGGCCTTAGTTCCAAATTTGGTCATCTCTGTGTCTGCTGAGAGGAGGAAAAAGTGGTATGTCCTCAGCATATATAGATAACTTTGCATCCTTGCCTAGATCCTGGGTGTGAGCATCATTGAAACACTTGGTGTGCAACCTTTTCATTATAGGCTGACGCATTTCTCTGTAACAAAGTCATACCCCTGTATTTTCAATAGTGCTGTATTTTCAATTGCTTTTTGCAATTACAGGACCAGTTCAATTTTTTTTTTTTTCCTGTAAATGTAATCAGTTCAGGAGTTCTAGGCATTTTGCAAGTGTTATTCCCTAACTATAAATTAAGCACTTTAGTTATATCAGATTACATCAGTATTAAGTACATCCGTAACACAAAATGTTGACTTACAAAATCAGTATTGAAACAGTAGTCTATTTTTGGTTTTTGCTCAATTTTGGGGTGACAACCTAAACTATTTGAAGGTTTTGATGTTTGTCTGATCTTTTTCTAATAGTGAACTATGAAATAAAATGAGTTATAAAATTTCTGTGTTTCATTGCACATAGTCCAATACTTCAGGTCTTCTTGTTTTTGTCTGTAAAGAAATATAAGAGAAAATTAAGTTTCAGTTGTTATTTTTATTGACTCTTCATTATAAACTAATAAGTAGTGTCCTGAGTTTTGTTTTATTTTTCTTGTTGTTGTTAACTTGATGAAATAACCACTGTTGCATTTCAACACAGCATTTTGATAAAGAATAGTGTTTGTTCTAAGAATAACTGCATGTATTTTTTTGCTATTATCACTTCATATAAGGCCATAATTCTCTGCTATTTTAAGGCAATTTTCTCAGCAAGAAACTGAAATGTCACAAAGAATAACCTCCTGGTGAGCAGAAGCAAATGACAGATTTCTCTCAGCAAAATGCAAATTATTTTCATGGGGTTTTGCTCAGCATAACAAAGGGAAGCATAGTAAGCATATACATTTGAAAGCTGTAATTGACTGAGAGGGCTGGGACAAAATTAAACAGCAAAATCACCAATGTTCAGAGTCTGTAAGCAAAGATGTGATGATTCTTCCAGTTTTATGTTTGGATTCAAAGTTCCTACAAGTTTAGGGATAAAGGTCACAGATAAGTAAATTTGAAATCTCTGGATTGCATTTCTACTGATATACCAAATTTTAGTAACTGGAATGGTGCCTTGCGAAATGCAATGCTTTGTGCAGTGTATAGGATGTTTGGTGATGATGTTGCCAGTTCCTGGAGGTTCAATGGATTAGAAGGATCATCTACTGTGCTGGCTGTTATTGCTTATGTCACACTGACCAACAATCTCTTGATCTTCTGTAGACAGCCTGTCATGACACCAGCGTCAAATGCTGTTTTAATCCTGAAGACCAGACATTATTTTGCTTAGTGAATCACAGTATTATTGGGAATAATAACAGAAAAAATCAGGCTGGATTAAGTCGATAAAGAAGTGGAAAGGGGGAATCTATTTCTGTATATCTCCTACAATATTTTTCCATGTCCTTTCCTTTCGTTCTCCAAAACTCTCAACATGGTTTTCTAACAGTAAGCTTGCATAGAGAAGGATTTATCTTAGAAGGATAAGGAAGCTCTAGGGAGATAATACTTATAAAAAAGCTTTTATATCTGAACTGCCAATAGCACTTGTCTGTTCAAGTGATAAATTCATAAAGCATACTGGAGGATAGTGGGCAAGGTCCATTCAAAAACTACTGCAGTATCTGAAACTATCTGGAGAGTGGTAATAAACTCCACTGTTCCAAAATTCTGCTTCAAAATGTAGTAAAATGTAATGTTAGAACTAAAAACTAAACACTAAACAGATGGACAGTCAGAAGACACTGTAGCTGACATCAGGATCTTGCTTATAACACTGGAATTCTGTGACTGTGGCTTACTAATCAAAATACTTGCAACGCAGAGTTAGCCTTTATACCCTCAGACAATGCTTTTAGCCTTGGTAACTCTGTTTCTAACATTTGAGGTGTGTTTTACAAGCAAAAGTGCAACACTGTAAGATTATTATTTTCAAAACAACAGCCTAAGGTTAGAAAATAATCCTAGACAAATAAATGTTACTTCATGTAGAAGATTACCTAATTCTTTTAGTTACTGAAGGTTTTGTACAAGGAGAATGGCAGTCATTTTGTAATGGGTAAGTCTCAGCAGATGGGAGCACCCAGGGATAGCTGGCATGTTTGTGTAGTTGTGATAAAGCCTCCTGATTAATTTAACATTTTCAGAAGCAGCAGATACCAGGGAATGCTAATGCTCAGCATGCATGAGAGCATGCTCGCAGCGCAAATGGAGACCAAGGCAGAGAGCCCCTAATAACTTTGGGCGCATGTTCACACAGCGCTGCAGAAATGCCTTGCAAATGTAGCAGGACAGATCCTTCCATGGTCAGGAGGTGCTGTTTCTAGGCAGGGCACGTTAGCTTAAAGGCAGTCTTTGGTAAACACAGCTTCCAGGATCAGCTTTGGTGGACTGAATAATGGTAGCAACAGTCTTAGTGGTCAGTTGGCATGAAAGCCTTCTGGAAAATTTTACCTCAGCAGAGTGCTGTACTGAAGCATTATTTTCAGTAATACACCACCTACAATCTTGATAATTACACTGAAATTTCCCTCATAAATGCCCACATTAAATGTATTGTTTATGACACAGCTTTTACATAAGAACACCTTGTCTTTCTCACATGCAGTGTAATATGTATGTTTTTCCTTTTTAGATCAATACCAATACTATTTTGTAAGCTAATTTTTCTTGCTGGCCTAATTTTTCCTCCCTGTTTATGTGTGACAGAGCCAATCCCAAACTGTTTGAAGTCAGCAGAAGGACTACTACAGACTTCAAAGGAACCTGAATGGGTTTTCAAGAACATTTCAGAATGACTCTTCTGCTGTTCTGAAGGATTGGCTAACAAAAGGGATGTGAAGTGTAAGCACAGACAGTACCAGGCTCTGTCATACCCCATAGGAAAACAGATTTTTCAAGAAGAGCAGCTCCTTTGTGCAGATTACTTTTCATGTTTGGGGAGATATGTTTGAGATGGTATTGAGTAGTTTAAGAAGACATAAACTTTTTTTCTTGTGCCTGCTGATGAGGCAAGAATAGTTTATACAATTAAAACTACACTGGTAGAAAAGACTAGACATCATGTTTGTAACACATCTTTGCACTGAACATGTATCCTGAATTAAATCTGCATTGATTTGATTTCAGCAAATCTGCTAATGTTAATATGACTATTCCAGAGTCCCACACTTCCCTCCATTCAGCCTGACTGATTTTAAAGCAGACATTATACTTTCACTGTAACCCTGACTCATTTGGTAAGCCAAGCCGGTTTAGTCATGATGTCTTAAACAATGTGAAACGTTTACTAAGCAGAGGTTCTGATTTCAACATCTGGAATGGAAGGAATCATTGCCAAACCAAATTCACTTTAAAAGAAAAAATAAATAAAAAATACCACGAAATATGTCTACTTATGTCTGTTTGCTTTATGTTTTGCTAGAGTATCCAGATGTACCAGCTGGGTGTTTAGTTTTTTTTTTTTTTTTCTGTGCAAAGGAAAATATTCTATCAGCCTGCTCTGCAAAACACATCTAGATTAATCCTTCCTGCAAGGCTAAAATTCATGAACTCAGTGGCTTTGTCTGATTGTCAACCAAACCAGCTAATTGTATCCACATTTTTCTCTGCTGGTTGTTTTATAAATTATGACTGATATAAATAGCTTTGCACTTTTTGCATTGCAACTGGCTAGTCACTTCCAATTTATCCTGTTTTATGCAGCAGAATGCATTACTTCTTAAATTTACAAATGGTTGATGAATCAAGATCCCATTAAATCTGTGTGCATACTGGTTTCCTGTTTCATTCTTGTCATGCTTCCATCTCATGATAAAGGCACAGGCACTGCTGTGGGAATGTGAGTTGCAATCCAATTGCAGATACTGAAGATAAGTAAAACCTTTATCCACTCAGGATAAACTCCCCTCTTTTAAGCATGCACAGGAACTTGGATAGCTTAGGCCAAGTTAGTGGTTATTTATGTTGTGAACAGAATTTGAATCTAAATGATGCATACAGAAGCACAACAATTTGCTTGAGCGATTAGCCTGAGGCTAATGTGCTTCCCTGGCTGGCGATGTGACTCTGTGCGCTCTGTGTTTTAAATAATATTATCCATATAATTAATATAGATTGAGGAGATGTTCAGAATTATAATGAATATGGTAACTCTTGAGCTAAACAGATAATTGTATCAGGAGGAAAGTATTAGCGAAATTGTGTTGGGTTTTGGCAGGCACTAGCATTGGATAACTATATTCAGCTTCATTTGTTCCCAGTTGATACAGGCAATCCAGTCTCCGGAGATAACCAGATGTATATAGTACACTCTGTCACCTGGTTCACCATCTTTTCATATGTTGTATTCTCTCTATGGCAACAAGATGCTACTGGTAGAAATTTGGCATAGACTTGGGATTGAAGCATATATTCATCTATCTGAACACACAGAAAGCTTTTGAATTATTGCAATACATTAAAAGATCTTTTTTATTTTTTCCCTTGCTTTATGTAAATTTTACTAAATCAAAGGCATCTGAAGCCAAAGCATTAAGGCCAAAGCAGAAGCTCATTATTCTGGATTCAGCTATCATAATTTTAGCCTCTTGGAAACAGTTAAAATCACTGTAAGTGATTTTAATTTGAAACCTTTTGATGCCGATAGTCTGCCTCTTGTTTTGGTCTTGGCAGTTTCAAAGTGCGCACCAGTTTATTCCTTGCTTATGTGCCAAGTAAAGATTATCACCAGTGATAATGTTAATTAAAATTATTTTTTTAAATTAAAATGATTCTTTAAAACTGTGCCAAAAATGTTCCTCATTTGGCAAAGAGAATGTGTATCCATGTTATGAAAACATAAAGGTCTCTCCCAGAGAATTATACAATTCCCTCAAAACAGGGATTCTATACAGAGGCAAGTCTTTTCCAAAGTCTTTGATCAACATTTCATAGATGCCCAAGCGAAAATGAAAACCAAGAGGGCAAATGCTATAAATGCAGGACACATATATATATATATACACACACACACACACACGTTTCCTGAGTCTCTCGCCCCCATCCTGTAGTACATTATAGCATATTATTTATTTGTGGCTTGTTCTAGATCATGTAATATAATCAAAATTATATGCATATGTGTCTATGAACATGAGTATATTTGTGTATATGTGTACACTTTATGTATAAAAATATAATATGTATAATATATACATATATAAATGTACCTGTATATAGTATTATGAGCAAAGCACAAGGCCCTGAATATTTTTAAGATTTCCTGAATTTATCAACTGTTTCCTTCTTACTTTTGTTATTTCCTAACTTTATTCAGAATCACCTATGAAACTACTTTTTCTACCAAACCTAGTGAAAATCTCATTAGTGCCACTATGGGCCGTCTGCATGTACTTGTGCATATCAGAAAACATGGGCTTCAAAAAAAAAATTTGTGTTCTATTTGCCTTAATCATTTCCTGTTTCTACTTTCACCCCTTGTTTGCTAAAGTAAAGGGTAGCTTTCACGGTGCTAATTTTCCTATAAGCACTTTTACGTTTTCACTTGTAATGACTCACATCTTTGCTCATAGTGTGAGATGAAGTGTCCTACAACTTCTTAATTCCAGGGAATTACTTTCTTTCTTTTTGTGGATTCATAACACCAGTAGTGCTTAACTAAAAAGTATAGAGAAAATGACTGAAAATCAAAACAAAATTAAAAGAATTTTTCATTTGGTGTATGCAAAGAGTCATTCATCCTTGGAAGTTTTTAATAGCGACTGTCTATTATAGACACTAAACATGAGCCCCCATTGTGGCTTCCTCTGTTTTTATCAGGATTCTATCAGAGTGATGCATATTTGCTTTTTGTAAGAGAAACAATATGAACTCTACTTTTCCTTGAAGAGTCTTCATCTTATTAAAGTTATGCAATGAGAAAACAGACAGTTTTCATTTTTTCCTACTCAAGAGATATTAGGAGTTATCATTCAGAACACTAAGTACAACCTTATTAAGCTTCTTTCCCAATTAAAATTACTTCATCAAGTTATCACACCTTTCTATTCTGACATCTCTCACTTTTATCTTCTGACTGTAGCATTGCAGATAAGGAAAAGTTGTGATTTAAACAACTGTGTAGACAGGACTCCTCTCTTTCAGGAAAGTAATACAGGACTTTTATTGAGTGTTAATGCTACTGAACAAATTGTGTCTTTGAGATTTGAATTATGTGCTTTCAGGTAATCTATGTGATCCAAGTAGTAACTGGTTCAATTTTGCTTTTTAAATGTAAAGCGCCCGTGTATAAATTAATGATCACAAGTTACAATTCGGTAGTTAGGAATTTTCTGCAAGATGAATGTGAAGATATAGATTGATAATTTAATTTTTATATTCCATTTCATTACACAGATATTATACAAACTAACCAAACAGTTTTATCAGAATAATTTTTCAAATTTATAGAACAAAATGCTTTTATTTGTTCCATACTGGTCATGAGAATCTCTTCTACATCACAAACTTGGAAGTCTTGCAAATTATACTTACCTTTCTTATATGAATAACATTTGTTGAAAAATTGTATCGCTTTTCTGTTTACAGTAACCATATAGTCAATGTAAAGAAGTAGACGTAAATCTGCACAGAATATACATTTATAAAATTTTGTAAGGCTGTTGTATATGTCTTCAGATTTTACCTGCATGCTCAGATGACATGAAAGGTCAAGTTTTCTTTATATAGAACAATATTTAATAAGTTACGGTTAGAATTTTTTATGAGCTGTCATCGTGCATAGCATGTTCAAGTGCACATCTGGAACTTCACGTCTGATATTCAGCTAAAATTTTATAGGACACAAATGATTAAAAGGAAATTCTTGGATTGACCACAGCTCTTCAGCAATTCCAGGCATCATGGGCACAGCTTAACTACATAGTTTAAGTGAGTTTGCATGGTCAAAAGATCATAATGGAGCATTTGTAAATAGAATGTAATCTTTAGGGAGTCTGTGTCTATTAAAAATACATGAACCTTAATAAAAATGTTGGAGTACTGAGTTCAGACACACTCACCAAGATACTTTTTTTTTTTGCAGTCTTTACAAACATACTTAGCAATAAAAGAGGGAGAAAAAAAAAGTTCCTAAAAAAGTCAGTTGTGTAATAGAGATCATACCTGCATAGGACTGAAAACTACTTTGTTTCCAAAATGTACTTTTTCAGATTTAAGAATGAAAAGCCTAAACGTGATGAATTTAAAACAAAAGACAGGAATGGGGTTGAACATTGTGATTCACGTTCTCAATCCTAGAAAAATATTTTATTGAAACCACCAGAGAGATCAGAAGATTTGTAACACTCATATTTCTATTTACGCATTTTATGTCCCTAAACCTGAACACATTTGGATCAAAACCTAGCTCTGGTCCCTTTCAGCAGCTTGTGGCAGGTGTGGTCCATGACACTAACTCCACTTTGACTTCTCTTCTGGGTGGCACTGACTCATTGAACAAGAAAGCTGGGGAATTAAAACCACTGTATCTATTTGGTGGTTAGTTATCAGAACCATAGAACAGTTTGTGTTGGAAGGAACCTTAAAAATCATCTAGTTCCAAATCTTCATATTGTCACTTGGTCTTAAATCATGACATGATTTAAGAAAACATGAAAACTTTCTACTTATTTTAGTGACCTTTGAATCAAACCCCAAGAGTTCTGGCCTTGAATTTGATTAACTACCACTGTTTCAGAGCTTTTTCAGCAAACAAAGCCAAACCCCCAAACACAGTGGAAAATCCCAGTAAGGTTCTCCTTTAGGAAATGAAATTTATGTGTAGTCTAGCAGTTTGACTAACTGCTCTATGACTCATGGAATGACATGCATTATAAGTTTATAAAATTAAACTTGTAGCAAAGAAGCCAAATGGGGAATTTAATTAGTAAACCTAACAGTTGTAATCCCTACATATTGCTCTGTTTGAGCAAAGGATTTGTTTCATCTTTCCATGATAGTATTATGCTAAATAGAATTATTAACTTAAAGAACCCCCAAAGTATCTCATTGACTTCCAGTGGCTTTCATGACTGATGATGTTCTAATGTCCTGAGTTAGTAGTTATAAAAAAAGTGCAAAAACCTAGAAACTTTTTGCGTTTGCATAAGTAAAAACCTTTAGTAGCTCAAGTATTCTACAGGAAAGCACTAATGCTTTATGAAGATGACAAGGCAGCTGCCTGGACTGATTGGTGGTCTAGCTTAAAATCCACAATATTATTTAGGAAAGATTATGTGGTCCTATTATAAACTTCTTGTAGTATTACATCCGCATTGGGATAAAGTATTCCAGACAGGGTGAATTTAGGGGCAACACACTTTGAAGGTGAGGCCTCAGTGTAATTACAGTATAAGGGATAGAAGATATCGCTTACATGCCAGCCAAGCAGAAAATCATCATCTGTATATTCTTTATTTCTATGTTCTTGGTTCCTGTTTACCAGAAATGTTTTCAATTTTTGTTTTTAAAAGAAAATCTTCAGAAAAATTCAGTATTAAGTTAGTCTATGGTTTGCAATTAAGGAGAAAAACTTCAACCCCTCCATTTCTTTTCTTGCATACACATTGCAATCACATCAGATCCTTACTTCATGTCAAAACAGTAGGGGAAATGGAGCAGAAGAGACTCATCATGTGTTGCTTGTCAAGCAGGAAGAGTAGGAGTTTCTACAATCTATATGAATTATCTGTCATTTTGCTCTTACCAGGAAATTAATTTGCAACACTTTTTAAAATTTTTAGTGTCCGTCAAAATAATTTAACATTCAGAAGTACTGAATTACAATGAAATAGAAAAAGCAACCCTACTTGTCCTATCCCCTTATGCACTAGCTGCAGTCCTTTCTCTGACAGCCCTAGCAAAAAGGAAAAATACTGATTTCAGCTGATACTGGGTGCTTAGTTCTTGATTATAAGTCTTGGAAGATCTTTTGTCAGTTTTCCAGTGCCGCTAAGCAATTAAAATCTGAAACCTGAACAAATTGTCTGCCTTGAACCTCTGTCCCACTGACCTTAGTCTCTGTCTATTATACTGTGTCATCCATTTGTTGTGACCGTAAAAATCAAAGCTGCAAATTTTAGGACATGTTTTTCATGGGTTCTGCAGAGCATTCTTGGAGGTCCCTTTGGGCATTAAATCAGTCACTGCTTGGCTCAACTGCTTCCAGTGCTGAGATTTTGTATTGCTTGGCAACAGTTAGACACGAAAATCTCATTACTAATTGTGTGACTTTGCCCTGGAGTGGGAGCTGCTTGCAGGCTGCAGGAGATTAAAGGGCCACATATAGCTGTCTTACACCATATCACACAGCTACCCTAAATCAAATCTGCTTTATTGAGTGACTGTTAATGGGAAAAAGGAGTGCTTCATTCAAAACTATCACTTGATGTGTTACCAATGTGAATACAGCTGTAGCAGTCTATACTGGCCCATGCTCCTCAGAGTGTATTTTTCTCTACATGAAATTTTGACTTTCACCCCCCCAAAATACTGCTTTACTCTACATTATCACAAGCATGTTTTATTCATGGTTAATAATGTCCCAGATAATATAATATAGTGTATCCTTAATTTGCTACTTAATGCAAATAGCAAAGCTACCATAAAGAAGTATGCATAATTTTATGCAAAAAGCATGTTAGTTGTTTATTCTTAGTATCTAGATGAAAAGCTGTTACTACGATGTATCTTTTAGGTTAAATATTTCTATACATTTCAGAGCCACTTAGCTGTATAAAAAAAGAGCAAGGAAATATATTTGCTAAATTTACCTCAGTCACAAAGTTTTTTCTTAAAATGGTTTCTTTCAGACCATGGAGAGAATTTGTACTGTTTAGTACTTCAAGAAGAGAGAATGTTGTCTAGAAATTTTTTGTCCCTTTGTGGTTTTCATTTGTAAACCTATTGTGTATCTTGAAAACATTGCTCTGGTTCTACAGGAAATTATTAATTTCCTCTGCCTGTTTCCATTTTTCATATGCTTGGTCTGTGATTTTCAGGCTCTGTTGCTTCCTTTTAGTTGCTCTACCATTTACAGGAGAGAGAGGGAAAAAGCTGACTCTTTTTACTATATTCTTTCTTCCATTATCTCTGCTGTATTACATTAATACAACTCCCATATCACTTGTTTCAGGCTATTTTTCTCAGAATTTGGTTGATAAGAATTTTAAGAGGGTCTTTTCAATTTTTTCTTAAACCAGTTGGTTGGTTATTTGTTGTTTTTTTTAACAGTGTAATAATTTTACTAGTGAAGTATCATATTTAAAACCCAGGAAGTAATCTTCAGATGTATTTTCTAATGAAAGTATTAGACAGGGCAATATCCTCTGGGGAAAGCTGCAACGTTGCCCCACAGTTGCATCTTACTACCAGTATTGTTTCAAAAGAATGGAAGGGGGAGGGATAGTTTAGTGTATTTCCACTTACCATTCCCAGTTACTCTTCCAAAGATGCCCTGGAGTGAATATTCAAAAATGTGATGGGATGGGGAATAAATTAAATCAGGAATCCTGATGGAAGGTACCAATATGCAGAGTGATGGGTGACACCAAGCAGACATAGGCAGGTTTTATGCCAGGCTTCTGCTTTCATTTTAAAAGTGTACACATGGGAAAACATGTCAAGCAGTCAAGGTGGAGGTTGGAGTATATGATTTCAGTTCAAACATGTCAACAGTATTTGTCAATAATGACAATCCTATGTAACTGTGAGTATGACTAAAGAACTGGCTGGGGGGCCGTACACAAAGAGTTGTGGTCAATGTCCCAGTGTTCGGCTGGAGACCAGTAACAAGTGGCGTCCCTCAAGGATCGGTGTTGGGACCGGTCTTGTTTAACATCTTCGTCGCTGACATGGACATTGGGATTGAGTGTGCCCTCAGCAAGTTTGCCGATGACAGCAAGCTGTGTGGTTCGGTTGATACGCTGGAGGAAAGGAATGCCATCCAGAGGGACCTTGACACGCTTGTGAGGTGGGCTGATGCCAACCTCATGAAGTTTAACCATGCCAAGTGCAAGGTCCTACACCTGGGTCGGAGCAATCCCAGGCACAGCTATAGGCTGGGCAGAGAAGAGATTCAGAGCAGCCCTGCGGAGAAGGACTTGGGGGTGTTGGTCGATGAGAAAATGAACATGAGCCAGCAGTGTGCGCTTGCAGCCCAGAAAGCCAACCGTATCATCAAAGGAGGTGATCCTGCCCCTTTATCCTGCTTTCGTGAGACCTCACTTGGAGTATTGTGTACAGTTCTGGTGTCCTTAACATAAAAAGGACATGGATCTGTTGGAACAAGTCCAGAGGAGGGCCACGAGAATGATCAGGGGACTGGAGCACCTCCCGTATGAAGACAGGCTGAGAAAGTTGGAGCTGTTCAGCCTGGAGAAGAGAAGGCCTCATAGCAGTCTTCAAGTATCTGAAGGGGGCATATAGGGATGCTGGGAGTGGACTCCTCATTAGGGCCTGTAGTGGTAAGACTAGGAGTAATGGGTTAAGACTTAAACAGGGGAAGCTTAGATTGGATATAAGGAGGAAATTCTTTCCTGTTAGGGTGTTGAGGCTCTGGAATAAGTTGCCCAAGCAGGTTGTGAATGCTCCATCCCTGGCAGTGTTCAAGGCTAGGTTGGACGAGTCCTTGGGTAATATGGTTTAGTGTGAGGTGTCCCTGCCCATGGCAGGGGGTTGGAACTTGATGATCTTAAGGTCCTTTCCAACCCTAACTATTCTATGATTCTATGTATATTGTTCTGTATACCAGTTAGTTTTGTGAACTAGAATTCTTTATGGAGAAAGCTTCTTAAGAAGCAGAAAAAAGAAATTACCTTTACTGAATGTGACTGATATGGCGAATGTTTCACTTTGTATCTATTAGCAGAGAAAAAAATTTGACTACAGTTGAGAAGTTTGCTTTGCTGGGCGTTGCAAGGTTGGAGGCATATAAGGGATATTGACTCAAAGGAGCTGCCTCTGGAAGATCCCCATCCCAAGGAAAACTGAGAATCAGTTGTAGTTTCAGAGAAATATGGAAGGACATTTCAATATAGCTAATTAGAGAAAGTGTGTTAACACTGACCTCATGTAGAGGAGTAGAGAAAGAATAAATGTGTAACATTTGCAAACATTACACTCTAAAATTTTCAGGAAAAAAAAACCAAAACCAACCAACCAAACAAAAAACCCAAACTCCAAAGCTGTTCCAACTCTACTTTCAAGGGTCAGAAATCCGAAATGAAAAGCAGTTCTTGCAAGTTTTCTTACTGCATTGAGTGATATGTGACTCTGAGGCATGGGTAATATCAGAGATGTGGATCCTAATAAGCGTGTATATTGAGGTCCACCCACACAAAGAGCTTGTCACAACTTTCTGAATGTTTCTCTTCTGGTCCTGTCAGCACGCAGCCAGCCAACTATATATTTAAAGATGTCCAGTGCTGAGATTGTTTCTTAACATGCCTGGATGGTCTGGCCAGGGACATTTATATCCACCAAAGACATCATAAAGTTTACTGGGAATGATGAAAAATGGGTAGCTACAGGAAATAATCAGTAATGTATTGTAGACTATCAGAAGATAGCGCAGAGGGTCCAAGCTAGCCAAAAAATAATCCTTCAGGATGTCCTGGGTTCAGCAGTAGCAGTCATTTTTTCTCCTTCTGAGTAGCTGGTGCAGTGCTGTGTTTTTGACTTTCAGCCTGGGAACAGTGCTGCTGACACCGATGTTTTTAGTTACTGCTCAAATGTTTAGATTGACCAAGGACTTTGTGAGTCTCATGCTCTGCCAGGGAGGAGGGGAAGCCGGGAGGAAGCAGAGACAGGACACCTGACCCACACTAGCCAAAGAACCCAGGACACAGGAAAAGCAGGTATTTACTTCACGTAATGCCTCTTTGAAACATTTCTTAGTCTGGGGGTGGGGACGGACGGATGACATGTAGGGAGGTGAAAAGAGGAAGTTGTATGTTTGGTTGGTTGATTTTAATACTTCCCTTACTTTACCATTTTCTCTTTGTAATGGGCCTGAGGGAATGTCTGCATACTATAGATCTGGTTTTTTTTCTTTTCCAGCAGGACATGTTGCTCAGGTATGAGATGAGGACAAAGGTCCTCATCTGTAGCGATAGTAACTTACCTTGTAAAGAAAGGTCAAGGCTGGTTTGTAATAAAAAGTTTAAATTATTGCAGTTACCCATACCATCACAGCTATGTCTCTTTCCTTTAAGACAATCTCTTGGAGAAAAAATAAAGGGTAGGCTTGGATGGAAGTTAGATGACAAAGTGAAAAAAACAAGTCAGGAGGTTTCAGTTTACAACTAATTAAAGTCTTACAAGAACAAAGCTGAGTCGCCTTGGTATTTCCTAAAACATTTCCAGAACTGTCTTCAGACTGATCAAACCTATTTGTGTGATTGCTTTTTTTTTCTAGCATGTCCCCTGTGAGCTCTTGTTACACTGGCACCAGAGAAATGCAAGTATCAGGAGTGAGTACTTCCATCTTCTTGTACCAAGAATGAAAATTTCCTACCCTGTCTTGTATATGTGGAGCTGGAAGATGCAGTAAGATTACAGATCTCCCTGTCTTCTTATCAATATTCACTCTTCTATTGTGCAACTTGTACTAATATTAATAAGTGTTTATTAGGAACAATCAAGATTTGTAGTATGTATAAGTAGTCATTAAACCCACTATGTTTTCTAAATCTGTTTGCAACACACATTTATCTTGGCTTCCTTGCAATTGCTATGAAATAGAGTTTCAGATTATTATTTACCTGCTGTGTTACAATTAACATGTTCCTAATAGCTTCAAAATGGAAAACTAAAGCTGCACATCTGAGCCTAATTAACAGTTCATGTTGCACATTACAGGAACTGATACTTGTTACTTTTGGCAGAGTTAAGAGCCAATAGAATAGCATGTGTAATGGTCATATTAAGGTGCCAACATTAAAAAAAAAGTAATTAGTAAAACATGGATGTAATTTGATTTCTGGATACTGCTATCTGAGGAAGAGAGAGAATGTTATGTTATGTTTGGCAGACCGATGCAAATGAGAGAAAATGAGCTTGTGTTCCTCACAGTGCAAATTCAAAACCAGTAGAAATCTGATTCATTTTCATCATCATTATTTAGTGTAAAGATCACACAGAAGGTATATCAAAGGAGCCTGAAAATTCTATCATTTTGATATCTGCAGCTGTAATTTCTCGTAGTCTCTCATCATTTGCTTATGTCCTCTGCATAGAGTCATTTGGCAAGTGACTTCCAGTCAACATTGTCAGTCAGGCATGAAAATACTGATTCTTGCTTCTCTCAGGACTTTCTTAAATGGTTAATTAATATCACTTAAGATAATCTGAATCTCTGTCTGGGCACAGTCAGCCTTGTTCTAATTAAATAGGAGCCTTGGAAGATCATTTGTCTTGAAATTTATTCTGAAAAGTGAATTCTGCATTTCTTTTCAAAAATAGGTGTTCCTGCCACAAGCAGAAATACTTCCTGGACTTCCTCTGGTTCTATGGTTCTCCTCATAAATCTGCCTGTTCCTGATGTTGGTAATAACCTTCAGAACTGCTCTTTCTATTCTTCCTCTTGCATGTATTTTTCAATTTTTTTTTTCTTTAATTTCATACAATCCATCCTTGAATTCTGGTCTCTGCCTGATTCATTGACTTATGTGTGTGTGGGGGGAGGGCTAGCTAGCATTTTCTTTTTTACCTTACCACACATTTTTTTCCTGTCCTTCTTACAAGAAATGTTGTTTCTTATTTAATTAGATATAGGCTCACTGCTCCTAGGGAGAGGTTCTGGTGAACTTCAGTGATGTTCTCTTGTTCCTAAAGATAGACAATAAAAGCGCTAAAGAATGATTGATTAGATGGTTTAAGTATCAGTAATATGAAGGAGTTTTTAGTGTTTATAACTGGAATATGTTCATGGTAGGAACTACCCCAGGCACTGTGTGAGTGCTGGAACAAGAGCCTTTTAGAACTGAAATGATTATAGGGGAGTTCTACTAAAGCAAGAATGTGGCAACTTACGTTGATACTTGAAAAGAGGAAAATCAAGTATACAAGAAGCAGTAAAGCATGAAAGAGTAACAAACAGCAGGAAAACAAACTGGAAAAAGTGCTAAACTTCATGAGAGTAATAAAAAACTAGATAATAGAATTAGTTACATGATTTGTTCCATGGGGATTAAAAAAAAGCCTATTAATAAAATACAGCTGCAATGCTTCTAATTTTATTTTATAAAACAAGACATTAAAGTGATCCAAAATATTGCTGCAAAATATGGTAACTGGATACTGTGGGACTTGCAAAATAACAAATGTGCATATCACTGAAGGCAACAGATGATTTATATGTATTAGTCAATGAGTTTATATTGTATAGCAACTAGAAGATTTCTAATTGCCAGTGGAGTCAACCTTCATTTTGGAATAGAGAAGCCACCAGATTTTTCAGTTACGTGCCCAGAAAACTCCAGGTTTGTCACTTAGCACATATTTAGATCTTGGTCTCAAGTCTAGACTCCCTAGTCATTCACGCATTTACAGATAAGCAATGGTCCGGCACAAACATAAGTGAGATTTTTTTTCTGCAGATATACGTGAGCTCAGTTTGCCACAAACCAGCTGTCTGGCACTCATGCCTACATGAGCTCAGTGTGAACATTTTAATTGTGACCTACAGCCATGTCATCAGCGTGAAAAACAGGATACTTGAGGAAGGAGGTCCACTCCTGCCCTGATAGCCTCTTTCCCTCTAGAGTTGTTTTGACCTTCAGCTGTTGTTCCAGACTCTCTGTCTCGTACACTTGCCCCTCTCAATCCATCTATCCTTCCATTTTTGCAGCTCAACAAATCCATAAACCCACATGGTTTATCTCTGACATACCATGCAGATTACTGCACTGACCTGACCATTCATCATGCTTACTGTTTAGAGCCCTAAGAGCTCTATCCCCTGAGCCAAAAGCACAATTCTGATGTTTTTATTGGGTTGAGTCTCCAATCCTCATAGATCCAAGCGATTCGTGGATTGTGGTTGTTAGCAGCTTTCAGTACAGTACCATTTGTAGAAAAGTTTCCTTTCTCTCACTTTTTTTCCAAAAAGCCAGCTAGTTAGGATTTCTACCAAAAAAAAAAAAAAAAAAAAGAAAGAAAAAACCCAACAAACAAACAGCCAAAAAACAACAAAACAAACAACGAAACCCAAATCAAAACAACTCCCCCTGAAAACAGTTTGAACACCCATTGTTTCTTAATTTGTAAGCCTACTTAGACTGGCAAAAAGGATTACAATAACACATTCTAGTTCAAATAGCTCCTAGAGAAAACTGGAGCTATTCCAAACCTCCTGGGCTTTACTGGCACACACATCACTTCTGTCTGACAGCTTCCACTAACTTGTTTTTAATTCTCCCACAACTGTTATGATAAACTGTAAAGACTGAATTCTGGGTTACACTTGCAAAACTTTTTAGTAGAACTACTTTATCAAAAAATAGAGATTTAGTAGCAGTGGCAATTTCTCTCTATAATCAACAGGTTTTATCCTCTACCAAAACAACTATGACAACTCATGAAATGACTACTAACCAGTAACAGCAATAAAGGAAAGATGATATGTCAGTAGCTTTAAGATGCCATTAAACAGGTCTGATTTGGTACTGGACATGAAAACATAGAAGCAACAGAGAGTGGAGGGAATGCCTTGTAGTTCAGTTGTAAATGGCACAGACATACGATCTGACCCAGTCATTGCAGATATATACCAAGGAGGTGACCTCTGGAGAAGTGCATCTCCAGCCATCTCCAGTGTGAATGTCCCAGTGGGAGACTACAGAGACACTGCTCTGCCTTTCTCTCCCTGCATAGATTCAGACCAGCACAGTAAGGTGCTTTTTTTACTGCCATTTGTTGCCATTTACTGCCTATGCACTTAGCGTGGTCTGTTTGAAAGGCTTTTGTGATTTCTCCCCTTACATTAATTCACTTCTCAGCAGTGTTTTCTATCTTGGTGACTGATCTCACGATCTCTTCAAGTCTGTTGCTTTGTTGTAATCTTATGTTGCACAAGAAATATGCAGTGTTTTTGAAGTGTGAGAAGTAAAATCTGCTGTTTCCTCTTTTTCAGGAGTAACGGCCTCCTGTTTTCAGGGTGCTTTTTCTAACTGTCCCAAACTGGTTTCAAAAAATCCATGACATGAGACATTCCCACTGCTTATGAATCACACTGTTATAACATACAGCTGCTTCACAGAGAAAGACAAGTTATTCTCTGTGTGAAAGAAAGGGCATACTGTAGCACTGTCAGAGAATAGCCTGAGGAGCCAGACTATTCCAGTGTTATGCCAAGGTGACCCAGACTTCTCTTCACACCTTTCCAAAGTTAAAGGCACACTTCCACTGCTAGTGAGAGGGGAGGATATAGGAGACAATCTGTATTTATGAAAAGGTAAAAAAAGGCCTCTGTTTTTCTTATTTTTCCCCAATTTCTTTATCATTACATTGCTGAATTTCCCCCCTGAGTTCTTTCTCTGGGTGAACCCTTTCAGTTTCAGAGGCCTCTTAATAGTACATGTTATGCCTGTTATCCAGATAAAGGAATATACTGCTTGCTCCTTCTCACCTCACAATTTAAAAGCAGCTGGAAGATAACTGTAAAACTCATTATTCTTTGCCTTTCAGTATATAGATTAAATTATCAGTGTACTTTTTTTCCACAATGGAATTAACTGAGGAGATCTCTTTTACAAGATGACTATTTATGGCTGCAAAATTATCCGTATCCTGTCACTTTTATAATGACAGAAAATATCGCTTTCTGATCATCTTTTGGAGGTTTTTTTGGCAATTCAGTATGCCTGAGTTAGTTCCATAACTTGCAACAATATACATTGTGACTTCATAGGTAAAACTGCCTTTTAGAAAAAAATAATCCTTGTACAATGGACAGCAGATCCATGAACTTTGCTAGGATCCACCTTACATGTGTGTGTGCTTTGTCTGGCTTTGCCTCCAGAAAGGAGTCGAATTGTATGTTGTCGTTCCTAATTCTGAATGACAGTAATGCACGTATAATATAGGTCCCTGTTCTGACTGACTGAACACAATTGTCATAATAATTGCCTTAGATGGCAAAGATCATAGTCAATGCATTTTCTGACGTTATAATTCTTTTTCAGACCGTATAATGCTACTGAAGTCTTTGGTAGCTGAAAGTCCTGAAGAAACAAAAAAACTGAGATGATACAATTACAGACTGTGCCCTAATACACACAAGGGATAAATTAAGATTGCATAGACCATCTTAAAGTTTTGTGAGATATTGTTAGGTAAGATTAAATTTCTGTGCTAATTCTAGGAAAAGATGGTTTGAAAACTGTCTTTGGATTGTGAGTTCAGAGAGAGCTAAAGTTGACCAACATCTTTAGAAATTGAGCTTTTCAGTCTCTAAGTATATATGATAGAATTAGAAAATTTGGGCCCATATATCTGTTTAAGAATCAGGATTCTTGATTCCTGGTTTGCTACTTCAATTTAAATAGCTTTATGCTTCCTGCCTCTCTCTTGCTTCCTGTACAACATATTTTTAGGACAGAAGTACATGGTGCACCCCTATGTCATAAAGCAGTCCACACCTAAAGATGGAGCAAGAGCTGAGATGTATAACTTTCAGAGCTGCAGACACGTCTGGAAAAGCAAAAAGGTCTTTCTGGAAGTGAGAAGAACAGTAATTATGAACATGGTGTGGCATGAAATGCATCATGGTGACCATCATAGAATCACAGAATCATATAATCGCAGAATACCAGGTTGAAAGGGAACTCAATATTTCTTGGTAATGCATGACCTAGACTAGATGTTCCATCTCCCTGCCCATCTGAATCTTATAAGTGTCCAGTGTTGGGAAATCTACCAGTTCCTTGGGGAGATTATTCCAATGGCTGATTGTTCTAATTGTGAAACATTTTCTTCTTGTGTCCAGCTGGAATCCCTGAGAGTAACTTGTACCAGGAAGATAGATATACTTGTATTGGGTAGAAAATATCTAAGGCAGTACATTTGTATCTCTTCCCTTCTTGTGTACCATGGTTCAGCAGTATGCAGACTTGGATATTTCAGTCTAGAGGCTATGTAGTTGCAGATTCATGATAACAGGATAGCAGGTACTACACAAATATATTTAAACTGATTCCAGACCAGAGATAGTTTAGTTATTACTAAGGCGGATATCTGCACACCAGCATCCCCGTTTATTTGGTGAGTGGAAAGGATCAGATTGGTTGTCCACGTCTGTATTATTTTAAGATGAGCCAAAGTTTTTGCTGTTTTCCTAATTGATTATTTAAATCTCTGAAAGAATGTATTTAATAATTCTATATTAATGAACAATAATCCTAAATGAATACTACAGAACTGTTTATTCTCATGTTGATTGCCTTCCATAAAATGGACTTGGCTAGATTTTAGACAGAATGATTTTCATTGAACATGTGTCATCATGATGATACAATCTTCCTTTAATCTTTTCATTAACACAGATACAATTGCTGATAGTGCATTTATTTTCATTTTATTGCAAGTGATGCAATTTGACCAAACAGCTAACTTTTGTAATTTTAAATGAATTGGATTGTTCTGCAGCTAGCTGGCTGGGTTCATTTTAAATAGATTTTAAGGCAACTTCACTTTCATATAACAATTTACATCAAATACCAACTGCAAATAAATACGTAGTACATCATCTCATTCCCAACAAGTTTTCTGTTTGGCCACTATCCAAATAAGAAGTTTCAGTTCCAGTTCTGCTTAAAAATTGTCAACCGCCTCTGATAAGTGTCTGCCTCATAGCTGAGAATATAATCCTTTGTCCTAGTACAGAAAATGACATCTGATTTGGTTTTGACTAACACAAGCACAGCCAGAATATTTGCTGATGTCAAGAAGGAGACTTTAAAATTTTAAAAGGCACAATAATGCAAATCTTACTGCAGTTTCTCACAGTGCTGAAACTAGTGATCTCTGAGCACCTCCCTTTCAGCATTGAAGGTTTTTAAGGCACAGTTCTACAGCAATGCAGCTCTATGGTTTTCTAGATTTGTGCTTGTGCTTCCATGTCTTCTGTGCTGCTTTCCTGATTGCTCTGGGTCAATGTCCCTGGGTTCAGCAGCAGCAGTCATTTTTCTCCTTCTTAGTAGCGGTGCAGCTTTGTGTTTTTGACTTTCAGCCTGGGAGCAGTGCTGATAACACCAATGTTTTTAGTTGCTGCTAAGTCATGTTTACTCTGACCAAGGACTTTGTGGGTCTCATGCTCTGACAGGGAGGAGGGGAAGCCAGGAGGAAGCAGAGACAGGACACCTGACCCAAACTGACCAAAGAGATATTCCATACCACAGCACGTCATGCTCAGTATATAAACTGGGGGCAGTAACCCGGAAGGGCTATACCACTGCTTGGTTAAGGCCTGGTATCGGTCTGCGAGTGGTGAGCGGTTGTATTCTCTGTGCTTGTTATTTCCCTTATCATTATTTTTATTGGTGGTAGCAGTAGTGATTTGTGTTATACCTTAGTTACTGGACTGCTCTTGTCTCAGTCCACGGGGGTTACATTCCTTCGATTCTCCTCGCCACCCCTCCAGGAGAAGGTGAAGAAGAAGGGGGGGCAGTGCTGCAAGTGAGCAGCTGCGTGGTTCTGGGTTGTCGGCTGGGCTTAAACCATGACAGTCAGTTGTGCCAGAGTGTGCATATTTCTATGATTGTGGAGTGCATATTTCAAAGCTGCTAAAACCATGTGGAAATATTTTATGATGGGATGTAGGGGACTAGAAGTTTTAAAAGTACTGAAACAGTGGGGTTTATCCGTAGAAATAATGCACAACCAGGACTTCCAGCACATCAATCTATGTTCTAATCTATTCAGGAAACTTGTTCCACAGTCATAGCTGCTTTATTTCCAGTACTTTCCATTTCCTGGGTTTTGTAAGCTACATTGCCAAAAACATTAAAATCTAATCTGAAATAAAATGCTATGAGTGAATGACAAAAAATGGGAAAAGGAACTTAACACAAATGGCTTTGTTGAGCTTTGACTAAACTGAGGTATTTCAGACTCCTTGAAAGCCTGTTCTTCATCATATTTAGAACTATGTGAATGAGAACACTAATAATTTAAAAATACTTAAAATTTTATTTTGATTTTTTTGTATCTGTAAAGGAATGGAAATATGTATTATCTAAAAATAACTTGAATGTCTGTTTATATTGCATTGCTTATGTTACATGGCTAATGAACTTCTGTTACTTCATACTTGGAGCACTTCTATATCATCTCAAAATGAACAGAGATGCTGAGATTAAAAAGCTGGAGAGAAACAATCTTCAAAGTTTTTGATGTTAAAGAACATACCAGTACAGGAGTTCTGAAGTTCTGTGTAAAGTATCACACAGTATGTTAGAGATTGGAAGGGACCTCAAAAGATCATCTAGTCCAATCCCCCTGCCGGAGCAGGAACACCTAGATAAGGTTGCACATGAACGTGTCCAGGCGGGTCTTGAATGCCTCCAGAGAAGGAGACTCCACAACCTCCCTGGGCAGCCTGTTCCAGTGTTCTGTCAGCCTCACTGAGAAGAAGTTTCTTCTTAAGTTTAAGTGGAACCTCTTGTGTTCCAGTTTGTACCCATAAATCCTGTAAATCCTGTTTTCTTATTTGTAAGAATCTGAATACCTGAAAGTGAGCCAATGTATTCCCGTTGCTTATTTTGAGGAAGTATGTGAATGGACGTTGCATATTGTATTCTACTTCTCAATAACTTTCTGAAGCACTAGTGGAGTGTAGATTTTGATTAAGAGTATCTGTAAAAATATGTTAGCCTGTCCCTTGTATTATTTTTTTTGGGGCGAGGGTGAATGTATTTCTCAGTTTCAGTCATAGAACATAATAAATGAACATTGGATTGTTTGTGCTCCAAAACACAGAAAATTGCTGTGATTTCAAGTGTGTTGAACTGCATCTTGCTTAGCTTAACTGGTAATGATGGTAATTTGTTTGTCCTGAAGTATATTTCATAATACTATACAATCAGCAATGATGTCTATCTGATGTTTTAACCTATGTGAAGATACCATTGATCTAACTCACTCCCAGCTAATGTTAATTCATCAGCATTTTTCACCTGTGAACTGCTAGAATTCAAGTTGTAACACTGCAAGTGTTGCTACCTAAAAATAAAGAGCTTCTTTGTTTCCATATTGCATGTAGTAGAAGAATACTGATTATTAAATGAAGTACCCTGAAAAAAAACCCACCCCTTAATACCAGATCAGAAACAAGAGTGGAAGCACTAAAAATCATCATCACTGTAAAGCGGTGGAAACAAGAAAATGAAGTTAAAGAATTTGGCACCCAGAGCCTATTGAAATTCAGTGGGAACTGGGCTTCTCAGACTCAGCTAGAGTTTGGGGCCAGATTTCAAACAAATTTTACTTATTAAAGGCAGATGTGCATATAAGCATGCTCAGACACATGGTGGATGCCTAGCACAGTGACATCTCCACATCAGTGAATACTTTGATATAAAAATACTAAATATCTTGACGTAGTCACATGCTTCTATAGCTGGAGCCAAGTAATACCAAAAGTGGATAAAGTGTTTGAAACTCTCTACTACATTTTCTTTGTTGACTGTTGATTACTTATATTTCTGGTCATTTAATTGAACTTTATAGTTCATTTATTCTTAGGAGATAAAATACTTGATAGTATATTGTGATCCTGAAACTAGTGTAGTAATCATCAACAATCTTACCTATCCCAATTGTTCTCAAGAACATTTCACATGAATTAAAGTGAAAATCTTTCTTCACAACAGTTCCATGAATTTAATTAATCTTTCTTTATTAATAGTAACAATTAAAAAAAGTATTTCCAATCCATTACTGATTAAGTAAAAGACTGTCTTTTAAAGCTTTTATGCTGCTTGGTTTTTTTTAATCTTCACACAAGTAATTTCAGAGAACATTAATAGCAGAAATGTTTTTCAATTAAAGTTTCTCCAGGGGAGGTTTAGATTGGATATTGGTAAAAATTTCTTAACTGAAAGGGCTGTCAAGCATTGGAACAGGCTGGCCAGGGAAATGGTTGAGGCATCATCCCTGGAGGTATTTAAAAGATGTGTAGCTGTGTCACATAGGGACATGGTTTACTGGTGGACTTTACAGCGCTGGGTTTACTGTTGGACTTGATGAACCTAAACAATTCTATGATTCTATAATTCTAAACTAGTTCTTGTAGAGACCAAAAGACTCAGTGATTTTTACAATCCAGTAATGTCAGCTACACTTGAAAGTTATCCTTTTTCTAAGGCTTGAAATAAAACAATAGACACATTTGTAGGTTGTATGTATACAAACAATATACAACAGTATAAGTAGTATGAAGACCTTACAAGAAAAAGAAAATAAAACCCTGAAACAGGAACTTTGTATAGTAAAGCAAAGATTAATTTACCAACTTCTCCTATTCCTAGCTGAAAAGAAAGCAGAGAGATAGTGAATTAAAAATCCTATCAATCATGGAGGGAAAATGGGGACTGGGGACTGCTTGGAAGAACAGGCTTAGAGCTGGCCCCTCTCAGGTCCAAGTCACCCTCAGACCAACCAACCTGATATTTGGATTCTACTGAAAAGGCAGGAAGGAGCTTGAAAATATTGAAGTGTTTTCTGCTACTTGAAACAGAAGAGAGAAAAAGAGATGCAAAATCCCAAAGAACTGTAGTAATCCCAGTTTGAAGACCCCCAGTTAAAGCAGTTTGCATAATGTAGTTTCCAGACTCCACAATTCTCAGTAACACTTTCACAATCTTTCTGACTCATAAATTCATTTACTTCTTTTCTGTATTAGTCAAAAATTTCACTTGGCTCCCAATAAATGCAGTAAAAAACAGTGATCATGGTAAAAAAATTACTTAATAACACCCCTGCCTCTTCCAGGAGGCTGTCAAATGGCTCCTTACCACATGAATCCCACTGTGGCAGTAGCTGACTAATTAAAATTCTCTGCAGCTCTTTCATTGAAAGTGGAGCGTATTTATCGTAAGATAATATATACTCTATTTAAATGCATTGTCTCACTCTGCTGTTCACTAAATGCTGCATCTGTTTGATGCCTACAGTGCTATATATAATCGCTAGCAGTCTCATGATGCCTAACAGGCACATTCAGTTACTCCTGACCTGCACATTTTTCTTGGAAAGTACTAGAAGTATATTTCATTCTTGTAGCTACAGCTAGCAATTGTGTTCTGGTACATAACTTCTCATTTTGAGAGAACAGTGTGGAGGCTACCTTGGCAGATGGAGTTTTGCACAAAGTATCCTGGGCAATTGTTCAGATCTCAGGAAAATGTTTATGATGCTTCTATTACAAGAGCTTCTTGCTGCAAAGAAAATGAGAAGAGTGTAGCAAACAGATCCACGCTAGTATTAATGCAAAATTTTTGAAAAAGCATACACTGTGATTTGCCCATAAGTATGAGCACGGGTCTGTGGGAAATTGTGCCTCTATTTAACATATAATGCCTTCCAGTGATGGAACTATTGATTATTATCACTCTCTGCATTTAATCTGTCCAGTTATGAATGAATGAAGCATCTGGGAGTGGAACTTACTTAAACAATTTATTGTTTTGAAGTCTACTGTCAGAGTAAGACCACTAACATCATTCAAGACATCTAAGACAGGGCTCTTTAATCACCAGCTCCCCATAAAATGTAACAGCTCCAAAACTTCAATGCTCCATAGAGCTTTTTCTTACAAAATACGTATTTAAACTAAGCATGCTTCATTGTTTGTCTACAGACCTTGCAGCAGATTGTTAAATTTCCTTTAGCATATCCATTCTGTTGTAAAGATAGGCATTATTTGTGTACTGTTCTCTTTCCCCACCCCTTGTGCCATTAATTATGGCAGTAAAGTAGTCAATTACTTTAGATTGAAAGATTTGTTTACAGTCCAGACCCCTGGCAGTATGATTTCACTCAGCTTTAAGTTTATCTCTCTGCTAACTTTTTTAAAACTAACGTTATTACTAGACTTGAAGTAATGACATCATTGTAACTAAACCCAAAAGCATTTCAAAGAAGAGGTAAAAATAGAGTTCCTGAATATGGTAGCTTAAAGAGTAAATGCTTCACAGATATTGTCTACTAGATTAAAAAAAAAAAAAAGGAAAATGTTAATTGAAAGAAGAAATAACGTGTTTGGGAATGAAGTAAATCAACAGCAGCTAATCTGTTACAGTAGATAATCAAAAGCTAGTTTCTTTCAGTGTTGTGGCTTGCCAGGAATGATCACATAATATTGAACTATTCAGTCTATTTAGACTGTAGTCTGCTTTACACAGAAACTGCTCTGTGCTTGCAGAGTGCTTGGTCTACTCTATTACTCCCTATTATTGTCTATTACAGAGTAATAAGCAGTCTCTTCCCCAGTTCTGGGACACGTTTAGCTCTGTAAACTTGTTTCTTGTAGCAGAAATCAAGAATGACTAAAAAGCCCTAAAATAGATTATTTCTTCCAAATGTCCACTGCTAGGATGCAATAAAATACAAATGTTATATAAATATATACAAATATATAAATTTATACATGACTTATATTAATGTATTACAAATATAATTTTGCCTTTATATATATAAACCTAATTTAGAAAGTCAATGATATGATTGCACGTTGTGACTCACTGTCATTTTTTAATGTAGTTTTTATCTGATTAGGTGGCATAGGTTGCATAGTAGTGAATGACTGGCTAAAGGGTGTTGGAAGTCTGAGATACCGTTCATGAGTGTTAACAATAGTTCAGTGCTATTTTTTATACAATTATCTGGCCAGGGCTATTTAGAAATTAAAAACCAATCACCCAAAGCACTTTGTCTTCTACTCACAGTTTTAGTAATTTTAAAATGCAATCCATGTTACATTTAACAGGCTCATGGGGAGCCTTGAGAGTTTACATTTAGCTCTATTAGTGGTCAAGGAGAAATACAGTACATTTGGACCATACTACCATGATGCAGCTTGGATGTGGAAGGGAAGTCAGCAAACTACCTATGTTCTGTGCAGGTTCCAGGTTTAGACATTGCTCAGATGTCGTTCATAGTCCCCAGGGGTCAAAATGATGACTGCAGGGCTTGGCACACAACACTTAATTAAGGATACTGTTGCATTTTTGGTTCAGTATTTTTTCCTGCCAGCAGAGAACCTCACTCATATGAGCTCTTGTTCTTTCAGCTGTTTAGTGAGAAAAACTGAGGAGAAATAGACAACATGACAGGGTATTAGAGATCAGAGTATAATATAATCTCTCTGGGACTAAAATCTTGTGTGAAATTTAAAGTGGTTCTCAGAGAATATAAAAAATGCCCACTGGAATTCTGGCAATTTCTTAAAATCCATCAGTTCATTGTGAGGCTATTATGTGCAACATCATAGCCTCAGTGGATATTTCTAGTCCTTGTTTTGTCCTGAACTTTCTGTTAGTGGCAATAGCCTTTTATTAACTTTCAGACAAGAAATCACTTGAAAATAGCAGCATTAGCAACATCTCTTCGTAATAAAGAGATTACATGCGTATAATTTACAGTGTCATTATCGATCATGACTATGCATAAATTATGGTCAGAGCCTTCTGTCTTCAGAAGACGGATTTAATACAGTTAAAGACATTAAAAAACAGCATGAAAGAGGGTGACTGTTCCATATAAGCTAGTCTCTGAGGCTTTGCTCTGAGATGATGTCTAACTGTGATGTGAAGAATGAGCTTTACAGCAAATTTTGGCATGTTGAATTTGGTCATTCCTGAACCTTTATTGACATTGTTGGCTGTTTTTCAGCTGCAGAGCATTCTTGTTCTATTCAAGAAGAGCTGAAGTTGGTATAACTAGCAGTCAGTGGGCATGACTACATCTGTATCTAATCTGAATAGAGGCAAAGCACAAAGTATGTCTGGTTGTCCCCTTTTAGATAGTCATCCCTAAGGTAAATTCTTCATGTAAGAAGCAGGGTTCACAATATTAGTGGTGCATAAGTCCAGATTCTCGGGTTAATTCTGCTTAATTGATAATTTGTTCATAATGCTCGTGGCCTTCAGGACATCTCCATATCAGGAACATTATAATACAACTCAGGTGAATATAGGCAAGGTTACATTTACAAGAAACACTTTCAGCTTCTGATCAGAGAATATGGCACTTTCACAGATTCACAGTGTGGTGTGAAGGGTTGGAAGGGACCATCAGAGGCCATCTAGCCTATCCTGCTCAACACAGGTCCAATTAGAGCAGGCCATCCCGTGCTTTGCGTGAAGGATAGCTACAGTTTCTTCTATCTACTTCTCTTTCAGTTAATGCATATGATAAGTGGAATTAAAATAAACAAACAGGTAAACATTCTTTTTTTCTATACAGACCTTCTCCTCAGGTGAAATTCATCACTGTGATCTGAACCAGCTCAATCTGAACAGCAGGAACAAACCTCAATCTTTTGGTACTATACGATACTCTGAATGTTCAAATATTGCTTTACCTTCCAATGCTTTTTTTCTTCTTTCATTTTTATCAGTGCTTTCTCTTAATCCTTTGAGATATTTAGTGAAAGGATTGTACTGTGTTATGCAAGTAGAATGAGCCTAGCACATCAGGGTCCTCCTCATCTTGGCTTCCTGGATCCTAGTTTAGTATAATAAGACTGTGTAGGATTCACAGAGGAACAGTGAAAAGCTGACTGTAATGAGGGATCATATCACTGCATAGAGAAAGCACAGGTTTATTTTAAAATACCGTCTTCCCATTCACATCAATTAAAATGACAGGCAAATATATATTTTTAACATAAATACTTCTACACTAATTAAGTGCATGTCAAAAGCTGAAAAACATGAAACATGACAGATATCTTCACAATTTCTTTTAAGAATGGAATTATGGTAACATAGATTAAAGCAGCACAAATATTTTTCTGTAGCATATGTTTTGAGATAACAAAGCTGTTAGGGAAATGTGTGACCTTTAGTCTTTGATATGGATGACAGATTTTTACCTCACATTTGCAACTTTCTGATAAGAAAGAATAACTAGCGGTCAGAGAAGATGGGGAATAAGATGGGTGATCTTAGACTTTCTTTAGAAAGAGAACAAAGTACAAGTAGGCAGTAAAACTAATCCAATTGAAAGAGGGAATATGTGTTAAAATGTTGCTTTCAGAACCAAAAGGGTAAGAAATTAAATATTCAAGAACTTGTCTGCTATTCCTCTCCATTTATATCACACTGGTAGCTAAGAATTACCTCTGCCTTTTCTGAGCCCAGGTCCAGCAAGACTTCTGTAAGCTGGCTGAGCTTCAGCTTTGGATAAAATCAAACACGTGCAAATGTTTGCACTGCTGCACTTAAGTAAGCTGTAGGATGGGAAAACTCTGCAAACAACTCTGCAGGTAAGCGTTCACAGGCATAGCAGTGTAAACAATTTGTCCATAGAGGTTTCAGTTTCAGGGACTGCTGACCTTGAGCTTTTTCCCATCCAGAATTCTGTATTGGAGATTACACTCCAATAAATAGTATTAACTATGTATATCTGAACATAACATAGTTATTTGTATAATGCATCCATTCTCAATCCTCCCTTCTAGGGCAGTCTCTATGTCTCTGGTTAGTTGCTACTTTGGGTATTTGTGATCTGAATAAAGTTTTGAAAGTTGTTCTTGGTTTAACTCTAGATAAAATCTATGTGTCAGGGATTTCAGTGTAGCATTCCCTCCCTTCCCAGGAAGGAGGGAAGAGAGTGGACCTAGTTATTTAGTACATTCAGAATGATTTCCATTCTCATATTCAGGGCTCTGACACCCTACTGTGCTTACTAGACAAATTTGCATGAATTCCTATAGGCAGTTCAAATATTGCAATTTGAAGAAGAAAGGACTTATATAAATATATTATGCTATTAATGATTTTAGGCTGTGGTGCCTTGAGTACCTTCTCCATTCCTTCTGCACTGACTTTGGTGTTTGCAGAGCTGTTGCTCTCACATATTCTCACTCCTCTCTTCAGCTGCAGTTGTGCAGTCCATCCTTCCCCTCCTTCTTAAATGTGTTATCCCAGAGGTGCTACCACTGTCACTGATGGGCTCAGCCTTGGCCATCAGTGGGTCTGTCTTGGATCCAGCTGGCATTGGCTCCCTTGGACACAGGGGAAGCTTCTAGCAGCTTCTCACAGAAGCCACCTCTAGAGTGGTCTGCCCTCCCCCCACCTTCCCTCCAAACATTGCTACTGATAATTACAACCTTGCATAAGGCCAGTGCAAATTTTGTCATTGTTTCTTTGTAGTCTGTTTTTCACCTTCAAAGTATTAATGTGGAAGTGAAAAATGCAAAACAAAAATTATCTCAGATGACTACACTGGGAGACTTAAGGCTAAGGTTATTTTGTATTGCTTCTGATAAAAGTGATATTGAACTGAGAATTACTAAGAAGAAGGATATTATTCCAGTGGTAATAACTGTTGGGATAATGCAAAATGAGAAGTCTGACAAAAGAAGAAGGGCAGTGAAAAACCATGAGATCAACTCAGCAGTACAGGTAACATATCATCAGTGTTATGGTACCTGTACCAGAAGTAAACATCATGTTGTATGCTACAGCTTCAAATCTGAAACAGATCTCATACTCAAAGTGCCTTGTGATGGTATCTTCATAGCTAAAATAGACATTGTCATAGTTAAATGCTTGAACATTATAAACTGAAATCACAGGCATGCATTCAGAAAATGTCTTATATTAAAGAAAGTGATTTAGACTTTCAGAGCCACCTCCAATTTAACAAAAACTCAAGGTGAGCTGACTGGCTTTTAACTCCAACTGAGTGAGTTACCTCTTAGTAGATTTCTGAAACCTTTTCAACAAGCTTCAAGGGCTAGTGGTAGCTGCATATGAAAAATGTAACTATAGATCCATTGATGCTGAATCTTGTTTAAAACAAATTATCAAGAAATCTGTTTTATATAAGAAGCTTTGAAACCTGTTTTTCTTCTTCTCTGGAACTGACGTAGCTATCCCCCAGGCCTAGACACAGCATGCGCTGCTTCTCTTATTCCATCAATTGTTGAAGTTACGTGAAGGGTCTCACCTGTGTTCATTTCCTGCTATTTTTTTCTTCTTATACCTTCATGAGAAATGTAGACCCAAAGGATTTCACCAGAGACTGTTCGTGTCTAAAAAAACAGAGATCAAGTAAAAAGAAAAAGATATCAGTCCTTGTGACTCAGGAGGTCAAGCATGCTGAAATTAAATGTAGACATGGAAAAATTAGAGAGAAGAATGCCCATTGTCAGCACATGGTCCCCAATACTTCTGTAAGACACAGAGAGAGCGTCACAGACAGATCCAAAATTAGTTGCCGACTGAAGAGCTTTGTTGACTCCCTCCCCAATATTGCATACAAACATACCTACCTGCAGTGTGTTCTGAAAGTTTTACACTAATTATTCAGCTTGTGCAGTTCCAGTGACTTATTACTGTTAGTTAAGTAATTCACAAAACAGCAATCAATAAAACCTGCTAGTTAGGAGACAAACAAACAAGCAAACCCCACACATTTTTCCCAACAATTTTGTTTTTGAATCTGTAAGTTGGCATATCATATTAGAAATGGTTGATTACAACAGTAAGAAATGTGTTCCATAGTTCTGTAGAATTCCACCTTTCTAGAAGTTTAAAAGAAGTATAGCAATTAAAATTGAGTTTCTTGTTCCTGTTTTCTGGGTTATGAAGTGACACATTAAAAACAAAGTGCAGTTAGTTATTGAAAAGGCATGTAATTACTCTGTTCTTAAATAAAACATTCACTAATTTACAATGGAATTAAAGAAATAATACACTTCACCCAGAGATTGCTTCCATAATTGCGAAGTAAGCAGATGTTTGATTATATTACTTTAGAAGTGAAGGGAAGTGAAATTGCTGGTACTTCTCAACCATTAGAGGTCCTGAAGGTATTTTCTTCTCCCTAAAAAAGAGGAGTAAACAAATGCTGTGAGTCATTACGTTTCTGTAATGACTTGCAAAGACTAGCACTAGGAAACTCAGGAAAAACTGTTTGTTAAATGAGCATGAGTGATCAAATAAACTGCATGTTTAATGAAAATCCATTCTAGAATGTAATTAGGAAATGAAATGATTTATTGAGATTACCTTTTTACCTTTCGGTTCTAAATCCAGAAAATCTAATTATTTTGTTTTGTGTTTGCTCATTCCCCATTGGTTTGAATGGAGAGCCTTAACAGTATTTTGGATCCATCCTGCATAGTTGCAGGGCTATGGTAGAGAATCTGGGACACCAAAATTAATCAAACAGCCAAAGTTGGTCACAGTACTATGTTTTAACATATAAAAAATACCATGGATGAAAAGGGAATTGGTTTGGAGCCTTAGGATGACATTATGAGGAGTCCATTTATAAAGACTTAATTTACTAAACAAAATTAAAGTCAAGTGATAATTTACAATATAGTTTATGTGAAAATGTGAGAAGAATATATAATATTCAAAGTTCAGTTATATGGACAGCTAACTAACTTAGCATCTTCTCCAACAGACTTACCAATCTTGTGAGGGTGACTTTAACTAAAAGGCATTGAGAGACGGAATTCAAATACCAAAGTGGGGAAGAGAGGGAAGGACAGTGGAATACAGTGTGATGACAGGCTGCCCAGGGAAGTGGTTGACTGAGCATCCCTAGAGCTATTTAAAAGACTTAAAGATGTGATGCTTAGGGACATGGTTTTGCGGTGGACTTGGCAGTGCTTGGTTAACAATTGGCCTTGAAGCTCTTAAAGGCCTTTTCCAACCTAAATGATTCTATTTCTTTTAAGAATAATGAAAGCCTCACATTAAACATCTAATAAGCAATACTTTTCATATAGTACTGAAGTTCTAGGGCAAAATATTTAAAGACTTTGAGACCACAAGTGTGTATTACATAACTGAATGAACTTGAATTTCTGTAGCTAAAGGAAATGTTAAAGAAAAATTTCATTACCATTTTCAGTTTGATAGATATTCTCTACTAGATTTTTCTAACTCAATTCCAAAGATTAAAGGAGCATACTATGTAATCCAATGCAACATGGGAAGCTGGAAAGTTTCAGATACTAAAGACATCAGTAGTGAGATTGCAAAATTTAGCAGAATTTTCAGGGATGTGCAAGTCAGCACACATTAACCAACCAAGAAAGACAGAAGGCTCCAGGTATACTTTGTAGCAGCTTTCCAAAGAAGGAAGCCTAGAAGAAAGCTGGAGAGTGATTTTTAACAAGGGCATATAGTGACAGGAGAAGGGGGAAGGCTTTAAACTGAAAGTGGGGAAAAGAATATTTTTCTTTTTTCTTAAAGGTGGTGATTATTTGCTATTATGACTATTTTAGAAGAGCTAAACCTTTACAGAGAATACGGAGAAGTATATCCACAGCCCAACCTAACCAGGAAACATTACCTTTTTTTCTTTTTTTTTTTTTCTCAATGTAAATCACTAAATATTTTTACTTTGTTTTACATCCTATGGGTGTCGAAAGAAGAATTAAATGCAATGGTAAGTTGAAGCTCAAGACAGTAGCTTGGCAGCCATCAAATCACTCAATTTTCCAGGACAAAATAACTCTTACAGTTTTTGAAGTGAAGATTGAAAAAGACAGAGGACTTCATGCTGTGCACTTTCTTTCTCTTCTTAGATGTAAGAAAGAGCTCAGTATGCCTTCATTTATGTTTCAGAACCAGGCCCATTTCCAGTTCTTGAATAGCACATGATTTCTGGAATCCATTGTCAGCAGATAATTCTGAGGTCAGCTTCTTAGTCTGAATGAAAATGAATCTAACACTTCTACATACAATTAAATGCCCAGTCTTATATAAAGAATATCACCTATGAAGTAATAATACTTCTTTAGTTTGAGGCATAAGATTATGGCAGAAATTGAGAAGGGAAAATAAATTTTCCCTTTGGGCAGACTGTTCCATGCTGAGGTTTCCTGTATCTTTCTTTCATTTAAACATCTGCTATACCAAATAGTGATTCTTACAGCTACCAGTGTAAAACTTGCATGACACACCATAGCAGATATAATTTATAAAACGCAATTGCATAATCAGACTTTACATATCATTTGTTCAAGGACATACATATTCACGTCAGGCCCAGTGCTAGTGAATGAACAACTCAAATGTCATTTCTTATGGTTAAAACCAGCCGATGCACACACATCAGTGACATATATTTGCCAGAAAAGTGACAAGAGCAGAAGGCCTCTCTGCACCAGTCTCAGTTATTTACAGGGACTAGAACAATGCTTTCTCCCATAGTATATGACATGGCCACCACCTTGCAGCTCATGTACCCAAAGACGAACTAAGTCATCTCCTGCTTTCGAAGTGTGGTGGCAGCGCACATTTCTATTAATCCACCCAGCTTTATGTTATGGTTTATACAGTAAAAAAAAGACAACCGATGTTTTCTGAAGGAATTTCTCCTCAACCAGTTATTTATGAGCAAGTAATTGGGCACACAGGTAACAGATCAGTATCTCAAAGCAGTCAGTGTTTGGGCCCCTACACTGGTGCAGCACATTTTTTGGCAAGTTTTGCTTCTGAGTAGGTTTAGTGTGGTCCCTTGGACCAAACATTGCCATAGGGTTTGTAGTTTGAAGCCAGTCAGACCATTGCCTTCAGGAGCTGGAGCCAAAGCTTCTGGTATATTAAAATCCATTTGAGCTCTATTGTAATGTTGTTCTTAGTTTTGTGTTTCTCAGATATTTTTCAGTGCATGTTTGGGGACTTACTCCATTTCCAAATCACAGTTCTACTAAACAGGAAAAAACCCTCTGCTAAATCATAGGCAAATCAAACAAGACAGAAATAAGGTTGCCAGCTGCTATTAAACTGAAGCTTAACTCTGTGTTATTTGCCTCTGAGGCAGAGGATTAACCTAGTGCATACATATGTGAGCACTGTATGTTAACTGTTTTCTATGGAATTTCTTACACCTCCTGCAGCAGTGGGATATCAGGCTGTCTTGCAGGAACAAAATCAGGATGTATGAACAATCCTAGATCTATGACTTCCAGGAGTCTGCAAGAGTCTTTTATCTGCCAATAAAATATTTCCCAAGCTAATGTATTCCAAACAATGATTATCTTTCAGACCATAAAGTGTCTGATGAAACTCTGTTAACACAACTTCAGAGACCAGATGTATGTTTTTATGCAGTTTATCATTCAGTATGCATAAAAAGAACTGTTAAATCCAACAAGTCTTTGTTACCTGTACATAAATGCCAGAACACATACCTCATACACCACTAGTAACATTTGTCAGAACAAACTACAGCTGAGCCTGTTGGACACACTCACATCTGGGAGTGAATTTGATAGCATCTGCATTTTGGAATTAACTGGTAATATTCATAACAAGTTTAGCATGAAAATCTTATCCTTTCCATGCTTTTAGATAAGGCAACAGTCCGGCCCTGAATTCTGTCAGAGAAAGAGCATCCTTGGTGCAGGAAATGTGGAGACAAATACAGCTCTTCTCCCAAAGAAAGTCCAAATATGTGGGTATATTGAGGACAGTATCTGGTAGTTCTGCCTTCTGGTAGTTCTCTTCTGGCTTTGCCATGGAGAGGATTCAGTGCATCCAGATCTCTTGATCTCTTATTACCACCAACCTTCATGTATTTCCCGAAACGACCAAATCCTGCAGTGATTTAAGTATGCATAGTGACATTGACTTATCAGAATTACAGTATTGCCTATTTGTGTCTTGTAGTGCTGAACAAACCTAGATTTACCATATGTAAATCCCCAGAAATAAGAAGCATTATAATCTTTGAATACCAGGAATACAGTTAGACACGAATTAGCCTTTACTTGTGTGGCATACTGGGCTATATCTAGAGAGCATATTCATAGAGCCCAGTGCCTTCACATCTGCCCTATAATCTTTATTCCATTCTGAGAGAGAAGGGAAGGCTCCAAGTCTTGCTAGAAATGATAGGAAGGAAAGGACAGTTTTTCTCCCAAAATATCCTACTAAACTGGAAAAGCTATAAAGAAGGGACTCTGACCATCACTCTATAAGACACAATGGGGTTCATGAAGATTTAACAGTCTCTCCCTAATCTCTGTGAGATGTTTTCAGATGAGTGAGAACATGTACTGAGTACCCCAAAGTACCTGAAGCAATGTCTGTAAGAAATCTGACTGGGTCCATTCATGGCAGTGAATTTCTGCTATTTTTTCAGTGCTTGAGTAATAGGGCACCTACTATTGTCTCAAGTCTGGCTTAACAAACGTAATTTATTCAGAATCTTAGTGTTTCCATACAGGACTTTAGGACAGCACTGGCAGACACCCATATGCTGGCTTCTCAGGATGGGATTTTCAAGAAGACAATTTGAACATCAACCCAGCTCCACCCTAGGTTTCCTGTGTTTATAGCGCAAAAGTCAGTTAAAAAATAAAATAAAATAAAATAAATAACCTGCAGTCTATTAGTCAAATTGTTATTTTTTTTTTGTTAAAAAAGGTATTCTTGCAATTAGTATAGATGGAAATATGTAACATTTATTAGTAATTTATTTTCTCAAAATCTGTATGTGTGTACAGATATATTTTTTACACATATAGGCACAGGCAATAGGACTTTTTTTAATCACTTGTAAATCCCTCACGTTTGAAAGTTCAAAGACACTGTATATTGTTCTGTTTCTGTACGTCTAAAATGCCTCCGTAGCTGTTAGCTTACTAAGTGCATTTGATATCTTTTGTGGTATGGGGAGACTCTCAACTTCAGAAAATTTGTTATATCATCATCTATCACTACTCCAGTCAAATCATTCCAGAGGCAAGAGAACATAAGAGAAAGGAAACGAGGCTGTGGATTTCTATTTAATCTTTGTCAAGAGTCTGTAGGAAATACTCATTTTCTAGGCAAAATAAAACAAAAAATATTTTTCTGATGTCATTTTTCTCTTTACTATTAATGAAATGGAACAGTGAGCTAAGTTGAAAATGAATAACCATATACATTTGAGAAACTGAAGCGCAAACAAATATTGGTTTAGACTTTTTATGCAAATAATTTCCATTGCAGTTGTTACAACAATACAATTTTTATCAGTCAAAACTCTCTCATTTGGTATATAACTTAGAGTAATAAATACATTGTCAAAATAGTGTTTACAAAAATAAACGCCAGTAATCAAGCATGTAATTTACTATTGCTGCTTTCACATATTTCATATAAAATGTCATCTTTAAATTCTGCTCTAGATTCCTTTTCAAATGCAGTAATTTTTCTACCAGATATATTTTATCTGTCATTCATAAAACCAATTAAACCTTTTTAAAAAATATTCGGTTGTAAATTTTGTCATGCATCTCTTCTAGGTGAGGTACTTTTATTCTATTTTACTTTGTGTGTTAAGATTTTGATTAAGGGTACTGTGAGAAGTCTTTTGCTAGCAAAGTGGGACGATATTGCACATTTTTGAGCACATGATCTCATTTTAGCTCAGCCTCAATTTAGGTGACACGGCATTCAACAGAGGATGATGTTTCAACCAGTACCATGCTGCTACAAACATTTGTGAGCTTTGAGCTGGAGGTTTGATAACTAGACAGAATATGAGGGGGGTGGAGCAGTGAAGTGAAAAAATGATCTTAATTCTCATTTGGAAACTGGTCACAGTCTATTACCATCTTAGGGACAACCAAAGAAGACATGCAGCAGGATGTTTCCATTGCAGATGAGTAGCAGTTTGTCAGACTTTCCATCTGCAGACAATTACTAAATAAACAATTGAAACATGCCCAATATCACAAATACCTTCATCATCCCCTACTTGGGGTAAGAGGAAACCAACAGTTTTACCAAGATAATTCTTATTTGATCAAAACTTCTGTTAGAAAAAGCTGTCTAATGACAACATTTTCAGACAGGTTTAAAATTTCTTATTTAAAAATTTCAAAAGTGAACTTGTTCTTAACTGCTTTAGATATTTATGTCATTAAATTTATTTGAAATATTCCTTCTTGTGACTCCTTAGCTGTGCATGCCTGGCTATATCACTTGGTATTCTGTTTCTCATTTCCAAATTGACCTTTCACAGAAAAGGCTGGAATTTATCTCCTTTGAGTTCCCTTGTATGCTCCAAGGAGCAGACACAACACAATATCCATATTCACATCTGTGTAAGACCAGAATGCTAAAATTGATTTTAACTGTAGCTCAGATTTCTTTTTAAAGAAATTATTTACTCCCAACTTGGGTTCATTTTCAGCCTTGCAGAATGTTGTCCTTATGCATACACGTCTCTCATAAACATTATCTTCCGGAATCATGATTATAGCTAGCATTATCGGCACAGTGTTTTCTTTCATTTTCCATATGTAATTGCTCCATTACTCTCCATTTTGTTTGAAAAATCATTCTGTTTCAATCACTTTTGGCAGAGGAACTTTAGGTTGCTGCACATAGTTAAGAACAAGTTCTCTTCCAAATGAAACTTAATCTGATTACTAAGCAGAGGCTAAGTTTGTGATGAATGTATACCATTTCTCTAATCCTTAATCTCTTCTGCAACTACTAGGTAGGGGTCCTTCCTCATGATCTGTCTGTATTGTTTTATTTTATTCCTTGCTCTTCCTTGACAGAATATTTTCCTTGTGCATCTGTACCCCACAGATGGTTTTGGTAGGTGTTTGCTGAGTCAGTCCAACAGATTTAGTGTGTAGCAATTTGACTCAGTCAGATCTTGAGAGAAAACGCTCATGCCTTTCTGATGGATATGAGCACAGAGGCCTGTTGCAAACCACTACTAACTTAGGCCAACACTGGCACAAGTGTTTTTGCATTCACATTCTCCAGATGTCCTGTTGTTTAATGCACCTGTAAAGTCTGATGGTTGCTTTAGTGAAGTATCATGGGAACCAATTACTAAATTAACAAATTGTAATTACTTGGTGCTCATTTTCCAGTTAAAGGGATTTTTCAGTCTGCTGTATTTTAAATAAGTTATGATTAAAATTTTCACTGGCTTTTGGACTCTAGGGTTACTTCAGTGGAGAAGTGGAAAGTCCTGCACTGTGGCAACAAGTACAGATTTTGTTGTTTTGTTTCTAGGAAATAGAAGAAAACACTTTCCCACTTTCAATTTTCTTCTGCATTAGGACAAATCCACAGGTCAACTTATTCTTGACATGATAAGTCATTATTTTATCTTTATGCATGAAGCTGCTGAGAGGCTGCTGTTAAACACAGTATTTGTTAAAAAATCCACATCTCCTATATTGTAGTTTAATGTTAACTTTTTGAAATAGTAAGGCCAAGAGGTGAAAAGATAATTCCAGACCAATTCAGATAAAAAATCATGTTAAAGCAAAAGCAGAACTTTTACAGATCAGTAATTTTGCATTTTGACAACCTCCTGCAATGTTTGGAACATCAGTGAAGAAGTCAAAGGAAAGATCATGCTAAAGGATAGACAGACATTATAGGAGTGGAGGGTAAGAATAGGTGATGCATGCTTGGTTTAACAAGGGCTTACACATGCTGTCAAATTTCCTAACATAGCATGGCTTGGTATCAGTCAATTAAATTAGAGGCATCTACTTAAGTTTAATTACTTTATATTTAGAAACTTGGCCTAAAGAAGGGGAGTCATAACAGATAAGAAACAATTTAATCTTGAAAAAAAAAAAAAAGAAGATCACAGCAGGTTTATTTGAAGTTAAACAGCAAGCAAAATTAGTTGTGTAACTCGAGGTAAGATTTTTGGAAAAGTAAACCTGAATAAATAAAACAACCTAGCAAAATCATTTGAACTGAAGCACTTAGATACTTGAGTAAATAATACATTTGGAATGTCACTAAAACAAAGGTGGTAAATTAGTCCGGAATAAGGGCAAAAACTGTCTGAAATTTAAATTATAAAAAGGGAAATTGTAAGAAACAGTGCATCTATAATGTCTCAGCAATTATATTGAGAATAAATAAAAGAATTCTAAAGACTACAGTAAAAGGGCTGTCATTTGCAAGAAAACCTGTCACAGAGAAACTTCTGAAGAGAGTTAGACTAAGATTCCAGAAGTTATTCAGCCAAATAAGTTAGAAATAAAGAACAAAATGAAATGCTCTAAAGTTAAGGTACAGGAGAGTACCAACCTTAACATTGTCTTCAAACTTGATCATTTTGTAGAACATGAAGATTTTAGCAGACTGGTTCCTCATCTTTTCTGCAGCTAATTCTGTGAAAACTGGTCATTGCTTAGTCCTTACAAGGAGCTGGGGCATCGCCACCTCCCTCTCAGTGAACGCTTATTGAAGTAGTGTCTTCACGTTTCATTTCACAAAGCCTCTTCAACTGCTACCACATCCCTCTGCTTTACTATCAACTGTAATTGCTAATTGTTTCATACCTTTACTCAGAATGGTTGCTACTAGAATCACTGAATAACAGATGAGCTGCTCCAACTAACATTTATTCATCTATTAATTAATTAATTGGAAACAGGGAAGGAAGATTTAATCACAGACACAAATGGCCTAATGACTTCTCTTACTGTTTTCTAAAAGGGATATAGGTCATTGGTCTGTCTTGTTAAAAGGGAACACAGCATGAGTACTGAAAATAGTGTGGGAGCATAGATGGCCATGCAGAGGGTTGTAGTCACACTATGAGGCATGGAGTAACAGGCAAGGCTGGTTCTTCTGGAGAAGACATTTTTATTTTCTGTAGTATCAAGGCAGTGCTGTGCAATCCTCCAGGACATGTCACAGAGCAATGGGAAAAGTGAGTCCTTGCTGGTCAGCAGCATATATTGCACAGCCTCTTTTGTAGCATGGATGGAGAAAATTGATGAAAATACAAGCTTCTAAATATATGTTTCTTTCTGTATTCAGAAATTAAATGTAATTTTAGTTGTAATTAGTTACTTAGGAAGAAAAATGGAATTAAGTTATTTATAGTATGGATAAAGTTTAGTATTTACAAGTCAGTAGCTTGGCACTGGAGGTGGACTGTGGAACTGGTTGAAAAAACCCTGGATATACAACTTCAGCTTATATAAGAGGTACCTTCTCATGTGTGACTGAAATGGTAGGATCTTGAATCACCTTAGGATCTGCACTCTTTTTCTCAGGAGTCTATTTCCGTCTTGTCTGTGACATGAAAAATATCCCTTCTTTGTACATCTGAGTTAGGGCCTTTGTAGGGGTATGCTAGAAGAATTCCATAATATGTCCTTTCGTCTTTTAAAGTTGTTGAAAGGTCTTAGAAACAGAGGCCTCTCAAATTAATTTCTATGTGCAATGAGACCACATCTTTCCAGTAGGGATAGAAGTCTTAGAAAACCAAAATGTAAATATTTTTTCATTTATTTATCCTCATTCTTATAACAGCTATTATTTGCGTTCATTTTAAAATATATAACTTCTGTATCCCCTATTCTTTCTGTGATTTCCATGATTGCAGTTACAGTATCTCACTTATTGTCATGCTAGTCCGGATGTTTGTAATAGGAACTAGCTCGCTCATAATGTTGCTAGGTAAGAGCTGGTCTAAATTGGGCTTCTATTTGTAAAATATTGTATGTGTACTTTCTGGTCCTTGTTTAGGAGTGCAAGTGATAATTAACTGAGAAAAAATTGCTGCTTGCTGACAAAACCAAAATAATTACACGAACTTCTAAAGTTAGCACAGAAAGCCAATGAAGATTACTAAGTTGATGGCATGACAATTAACTCTGAAACCCATAAATCTAGTCACTGATAAGAGGGCAATAAATAACTAAATGCACCCTTATTCTGATACTGTGCTTGCAGTAAACAAGCACATTTATTTTGTCAAGCGCTTGAATTGTAAGCTACTGACAAAAATACTTTTCAACATCATTTTCCTCCCCCCCCCTCCTCATTCCCCCAATCCTATTATTACAAAGGAGCATGTCTACCCTTGAAGTACAGGTAACTTTGTAATTTTTTATATGACTTCTTTCATGAACTATAGGTTTTATTTCTACAATGCCTTTTGTGATAGGATATTGTGTTATTTCATTGCTGGAGAATGCAGAGAAACATGGAGAGCGTTAGACATGTCAAGTGTGCCTTCTCTACCCAGTAAACACTTAAAGAAAAATATTTCAGTTGCTAATATTGTGAAAAAGAGTGAAAGTGTCTATTCCTTTCTAGCTCTGAAAACTGTGTGGAAAACATTGATTTTATTCTAGAGTCTAGGAATTTTAACTAACAATTGAGATTTAAAAATAAATATACACTACAAAAATATATATACAGAAGCATATCCAGATCACTGAGATTTTTCATCTTTCAAAAAGAGACACTACCACTCAATATTATTTTCAGCTAACATTTTTCACAGGCTTTCAAATATATGTTTTTATCTTTTTTTTTAGTTTGGGTTATATTTTTATAGAATGACTCAAATCTTCCTTTCTACTGGTGCCTTAATCAATCAGCGTGTATGAGTTCAGAATTAATGTATATGTATACATGGGGCAGAGGGCAAACATTTCAGAAAGAATTTCAAATTAGCATAATTTTTGATGGCTATATGGGCATGGATATGAATGCAGAATGTAGTTTTTGCCTAACATCTTCTCTTTTTAAAAGAGAAAATACCATCCTGGTATTTTAGATGATAGTGTGAGGGCAAAGCAAGTATCAATTCTCCACCCTGCTCACTGCCCAAGATGGCAGATGCTGCTGAACTTTGCAAGGATAAGTGCTTATCTTCCACAGTGAGAGGTTTTAAGTTGCTAGAAGTAAAATTGCATGTAAGAATAACTGCCTTCACAGCCATTTTTTAGGTGCAACAGTGGAGAAGATAGCTTATCAAACTTACATTCATTAAAAAGTTATGGACCCATTCCAGTATTTCTTCTAACTCAGAGACGGTGTTGCTGAGCCTAAGCGTACTTGTTCTACTCCTGCTCGCTTGAAAGAGTGTTTAACTTGGAATATATTTCTGGATATATAACATGGTTTAAAAGCAGATTCCACTAGATGTAACTGAGCTTCCACTTCAGATAAACATCTCCACATGCTCCTCTTACCTACCAGCCTGAGTTCCACTCATGTCAAGGTGATTGTATTTTGAGAATTGCCTTTCAGAGTAACCATCTTGATAATGGTGTAGAAAAATGTTACTGTGCAAAAATGGTTTTATTAAATAGGGTTGAGGATACAGTTCCAGCAAGGAAATTATTTGGCTGGAGCAATTCCAACTTGGAAAGAAATTAAATGGAGTGGCTGTCTGGTTGAATGGCTGAGTCTTGGGAAATGTGTACAAGTGTACATATGTGTATGCATTTTATTTCTTTTAACCTTCTTTAGCTTAAAGCAAGTTATTTCATGGGGAGTTTGTGAAAGGGTAAAGTCCAGTTTCAGTGACATAAATGTGTGGCAAAAATCCTTAAATTAAACACATTTTATCCTCTTATTGAGCTAAGTAAAACTGTAACATTCATGTTAACTTTAATAATCTAACACAATTTAGTGTTATATGAAACCAAACTGATGCCGCTTTTGATAAATGTTCATTAAAAACAGATAAGGATCTGTGCTGAAGCTGTTTTCTTGTAAAGTAGCCAAGAATTTTCTAATTTATAATAAATGTCTATCTTTAGCTATGTTTTGAAATACTGGTTTATAATGGTTTAGTCTATTTCTAAGGGTGGAAAAAAATTACTCTTGACCTAATGATATAATGGCTTAAAGACAACCTGGTCAGAGAAAATGAAGCATTATTTTAATCTTAATTTATACCTTCTTAAATAAATACAAATTCCTCCTTTGAGACAAAGTAGCAAATGAAGTAATCATGCTTGGAACCATTCCCGAATTTAAGTACAGAACATTGATTTACATTGTGCAATCAATCTTTAGCTATCGTTTTCTTAATCTTTTCAAGAAACTCCTAAAATAAATGTTTTCCTTTAATCTCCATGTAAAGGTATTAAATTATATGTGATATACCATATAAATTGCAAAGATACATAAAATTCCATAAATAATCCACTTAGAAATATTACTAGGCATGTGACCCTTGTACTTTCTTGCAAATCCACAAAATGGTATTTAAAATAATTTGATAGGTTTTGAAACCTATCATTCCCAATGATTCAGTGGAGCCAAGAAGTGACAAGAAGTTTTTCAATAATTCTACTGAATCTGAAGAAATTCTGCAGAAAATATGGTAATGTGCAGAGTTTTCTATATGAAAGTAATGCATACTGTCTTCTAATTAAGAAAAAGCTCATATGAAGGTAGCCCTACTTATGATTTTGCTGCTGCTGCTCTTTTGGGGTGGTTTTGTGTGTATGATTTTGGGGGGAGGATATCTTTCAAAACCTTCATTCCTGAAAAAACGGTTGAATTCCATGTTTTATTAAAACCACACAGGTGCTTTGTTCTTAATTTCTGCTAGTTCAGAATTGACAGCTAGTCAGAAACAAAACACTGCTGTACACTGCTTGGATGCAATCATGCATTTTTATTTGCTACCTGGTTTGGAACTATGATTTCAAACACACTCACTGTGGAAACACACACTGACTAGAGAGATAAAACGAGTAGAAGCTAAAAGTAAACTGACGTATGTGGCCAAAAATAAATGAAATACAAAAAGACACTTTACACTGTAAAAAATAGTTTTAAAAAAGTATTACCGTAAATATTAATACAAACCAGGGTTTCTAATTTTGATAGCTAAACACTCTGCAGTCAGCAAAAAATCACAGTATCGAGTTCATAAGCCTTTTAATTCTGTCTCTACCAGGATTCCTTGCCACTGTTCATCTCAGAACTGATTTTCTCAGCTCTCCATGTTGATGGGGACATGGTACCCTTGCAAGATGTAGCTCTATGACAGAATGGGGAGTTTTATACAGCTCTAGAAAATGCATACCGATTTTATGTTCAAGAATAAGTATTTTTTCTTTGATGTCTTACCTTGAGACTGGGAAAGAAGCTGAGTCCTGGTGGAAAGTGATACAGTATCTTCACATGCTAGATGATGATGGAGGTTTGTGACAGTTCAGGGAATGAAGAGATTTCATCCTGGGAAGATCAATTCCATTAGTTCTTCCTCTGGTGAGCTCCACTACGTAACAACAAAATACACTGGATGGACTGAACTTATGAATGGACTAATTCTTAAGGCACAAATTATACCTGGTGGCAAATGGGACCTCTTATCAAGCCAAAGATAGCTCTGGAGTAGGAAGAGTTTCATATCTGTTATTTATATAATGACAAAGTTTCTGGTATTTACTTATGTGTACAAATTTCAGAGTCGCCCCTCAATGCCACTAAAATGTGCAGTAAAACTGTTGGTGGATTAATTCTGAGTAGTTAATATGGAGTTCTTAAACTGTAATGGATCTCCAAATAAACTCTTCTGCAAAACTAGGCAAGTTCTCAGGAAAAGCTGGAATGTGCTTTGTGAAGTTATTTATATCTAGTCTGACTTTCAGGTGCAATTAGACAAAAGAACAAAACCTCACCAGACAGTGCAGAACTATTTCTTTTATTTTCAGACAGAGGTGAATGTGACCTGCAAAATCCAAACTGAACTTGGATAAAGAATAAAGATCTTCAAATTTTGCAGTATAAAGAAGAAGTATTTATGATTTAATAGATTGGAAAAAGGTCCTGTTCAAAAAGCTCTATTTTCATGATGGGTATTTCCAAAGCTTTAGTTCTACTTTTATTTATGATTGTAAACCCTACTCTTTCAAACTGACTATTGCTTTGCATTAGGTTGGTTTATTAGTATTACTACATGAAGACTGGAATAAACAGACATTTTAACTACTGTGAACCAGGTAAGAGGTTCTATGTTGAGTTAATTTAACCTATCCTACCCTCATCTTCTTTGAAACAGGACATGATGGCTGATACAGCTTATCTCTTTCAACTTTTGTCTAGTTTTTGTCAGAAACTCTGCTGCTGCTCCTCTTTTCTGCATGTCTGGTTACCTGTTAACCCTGTTTCAGGCTGCAGGAAATAACGGAATGCAGGTAAACCTGAATAGAGTTTATTTTAAAAGTCAGAATCTGGCAGAACTCTCACAACTATTTCAGACCTTTGTAACAGTCCCTCTTATGGGTCAATTTGTTCAGAAACTTTTAACAGGGCATCATCATGAAATGGGACAGCAGACAGAAGGCTCTCAATGTGTTCTTCGTAGGCCACCCTTGTACCGTCTCCAAGGGCCCTCCATTTTATCTGTTCCCAGTTTTGCCTCTCTCTTATAAATAAATACTTCTTTTTTTTTTTTTTACTTTTCTTTTACTGAGGCATCTGATGCCTCAAATGGTAAAATATGCCTGAGCTGCTTTTCAAGACTTCATTATTCAGAATGACATCTGAATATAATTGCCAAATTAATTTTAAATTATCCTAACCTATGTTACAAAAAATCTTCTTGCTGGAGAAGGAAGGACAATACAATGAATTTTCTCTCCTATGTGTATGATTTGCTCAATTACTTTTTTTTATACTCCCTTTTTTCCCCAGTGGCATGAACACAGGATTCCTTCTCCTGCATTCTTCTTCTGTTACTGGGGGAACCTATTCCCTTCTGCTTATTATGAAGAGTTAGAGGAAAAGGAGAGAACCAAAGTTTCAACAGCTGCTCTTCCACTTCCAAAGTTGCTTTTTTTTTCTATTATGAAAGAGCTGGGATTTCTTTACTGACTTTTCCACGTGACGCACCTAAGGCTGTGAGGAAGAAGTTATTCTTTAAATTCTTTAAAAAGATATATTTACAAGTCTTTCTTCTTCACTCTTTTCTTCCACTGGACTTTGGTTTGACTTATATAGCAGTCAAATTAACTTTCTCTTGAATTTCTCAGATGTTAATACATTTTACTGTGTTTTTCAAACAGACTTTTCTGAGTAACTTTATTCTGGCTCACACAAAGGTGGGGTTGCATATATTTATGTCAGCTGGATGCATAGGGGATATGAAACAGCTGCTGTGATTTCTGGTTATCAAACTTGCAAGTACAAGTCACATGATTTCTGCCCAGCTGTGCAGAAAAGGAACAGTCATTTAAGGAGTTCTTTGTCCTTTCCTGTGTCATCCAGGAAAATGTGCAAGCTGCTTTGCAGATTGATGGATTAATGCAGGCTACCCCCAGAGATCTTCTGTGGTAAAGAGTCCCTTCAATTTATTACTCGGTAACCTCTCTGGGGACTCGCTATATCTTTGGTGAGATTTTAAAGTAGATGTGTAAACAATCCTTTCATGAAGTAATTCAAGAACTAGTTCGATAATACTGTGATAATACAGCTATAACAACAACAAATTTGTATCTACAAAAAATCCCATCATAATTTTGAAACATTTTTGCCCTGCTGTCTCCTTTTCAGACACAAGGAGAAAAAAGTGGTCACCACTGTGAACAAAATCGGAATCACAGAACTGCAGAATGGTTGAGGCTGCAAGGGATCTAAAGAAGTCATCTGGTCCAACTCCTCTGCTCAAGAAGGGTCACTAAGAGCCAGTTGTTCAAGACCACTGTCCAGATGGCTTTTGAACATCTTCAGGGAAAGAAACTCCACAACCCGTCTGGGCAACCTGTGCCAGGGCCTGGTCACCCTCACACTGAAAAAGTGTTTCACAGTGTTCAGAGGGAACCTCCTGTATTTCATTTGGTGTGCAGTGCTCCTGGTTCTGCCACTGGGAACCATTGCAAAGAGCCTAGTTCCCTCTTCTTAAAACATCTCTTGAGGTATTTATACACGGTGATAAAATCCCTCCTGAATCTTTTCTTCATTAGGTTAAACAGTAACAGCTCTCTCAGCCTTCCTACGTATCTGAGCCCAGATGAATTGAACTTATTTATGTTATGTGCTTCATGTTATATGCTAGGGACTTTTTCTGGTCTACTTCTCACTGAAACCAAGTCAGGCTGACTCCTATTGGCGTTTGGCGTAATGCATCTGTGAGAGGAGAGTCCAGGTCGCTACGTAAAATGAGCCCTTTGGCAAACAACTACTGTGCTTGCAGACAGTATCCTTCCAACATGACATTCAAATATGACATCAAAGAAGAGAATTCACACACTCCATTGTGGTCCTTTTTTGCAGATGGGAACACTTATGCACAGAAGAAGTAGATTTCCATTGCAAGAAAAAAGGTTCCTAAATACCCAAGACAAACATATTTTCTACTCTTACAACACTGTAAAATGTCTTACAAAACTGGTAAGAAATGGGTAGGAAAAAAATTAAAGGTATAATTTCATTCTGCTATTTTTGATTTTTATGGTTATTTCATGTAATAGGTGAAGCATTGACACAGATGGAACGAATCAGAAACAGTGTAAAGCTTGTACTGTATTTTCCCAGCCAAGTGAAGTTTTCCCAGGACAAAGTGCCTTAGAAATAACAAGGCATGGCTACCTAATCCCAGGTGGGTTTGAACCACCTTGTATTTGAAGCCACTGAAGGACTGTTATTTTTCCTTTATGGAAAAAAAAAATATGAGGATATGGGAGATGAAAAGAAAGATTATCCTGACTTCACAGGGAGAACAAGGTCACTGATGCATATGTTAAACCTGCCACACATTAATGACCTTTGTTTGTACCCTAGCCTGTACAGCAGTATAATTTGAAACTTCACTGTTCTACAGGGGGTACAGTAACATTTCCACACTAGAATCCCTAGCCACTGACCCTAAAGAATGACCCTTGCTTATAGTGAAGTGCCACAGACAACACAGGATGAGCTGCTGATTCCTTTTCACAGCAAACAGTAATACATTGTCATGCTCACTCTCCTGTTTTCCTGTAGCTCCTTTCACACTAGGATTTTAAACCTGCTTACTCATGAATTCTCATAGCCTGTTGTATTTACATATAATTAATTTTATTTTAAAAGCAAATCAGCAACAAACCAAAAAGAGATTTCAGGTTTTCCAGCCCTTGCTGTGCTGATTCCCAGCCTCTGGACTAACTTCCCCGATGCAGGTGGCAGGATATGAAATAAAGATGAAGAGTAGAAGAGATGTTACAAGGCTGCAGGGTATGGAGTGATTCCATTTTTCAAAGGCTTTGTACTTCAGCTCAATAACCGGTGGGGCTTGCCATTTACCTGTCATTGCTGTTGTAAGATTGAGAGACCACATGGGGAATAAAGCTGACAACATCTTGTTGTCAGTCTTCGCTGCCTCCAAAATCACAAATTCAAAAGAAACAACTGTCTATAGACATTTGTCTGTTTGCACAGATGTAGCAGATGTCCATGAAGCATCATATGGTGCCCTCCCTTTTTCCATACATTAGTAAATTGCAAAATCTGCAGCCAGGGGGGTTGATATTGATTGCTTATTCTCGTGATTTCAGAGTGCTGACAGTTTAACAGAATTACCTACGTTGCCTTAGCCTTCCCTTCTGTCAGAAGCAGACAACTCTGAAGGGTTAAGCTGTCTCCAGCCACAACTCATGGATTAGACATATCAAAATAGTATTCAAGGCATTATGTAGATATAGCATTCCTTGAAAAGAGATCTCAAAGTATATACTTCTGAAACACAACAGTAGAAACTAGTCTAATTTTCAATGGCATCACTTTTATGATTTTGTATTCCAGTGCTAAGCTTTCCATCCCTCTGTTTAAAAAACCTTGCTTTCTACTTTGCTGCCCTGTAATCCCAGTGCTTCTTGCCGTCTCTAGAATTGATATGGAGAAAGTGTGCTTCTTTCCTTTTTCTTGTTATTTTTAATGTACTTGTCATTTGCAACTCACACTAACCCACAGGAGTTAGAGAGCGGGAGGAAAGCAGGACCACGAAACAGGGATGCAAGAATGCAGCAGTAATATGCTCTTTTGAGAGTGGGAGCACAGCCAGGGTGTGATACATGGATACAGGCTGCAATGACAGTCCAGCAGGTATTTGAAAGCATTTTGCTGCCACCTAGTACTTTGTATTAGGAGAAACACTACTCTTTAGAAAAACATTGAAAAGAAGAATAATATACAGAAAGGGACCTCAACCCTAAGTGTGCAACATCTAAGATGAGCTTCACATTTCAGAAATGGGAGAACAAATCATATAAACCAATGGCTCTGTATATGATACAACTATCCATACATCTGTCTAACTTCCCTTATCAAAATGGGATCAATAATGTAGCAGTGTTTTTGTGAATGGTAATTTCTAACTTGCTCTAGAATTTTTCAAACTTGCTCTAGAGCTGCAAGCATAGGGAACTAGATAATTGCTTACTGCAGTTATCTTTGAAATACCCTCACACGTAATTGAAGACATGGTGAGAGAATGTCAGAGTACTGTACAAATTTCTTCTCTGAAACATGACATTTATGAGACATACATTAACACAGCAGTTACATATAGATGTGCAAAAGATCCTCCTTTATTGTTCTTTCAAATGTAGGTAGTTATTCTTGTTGCTCTAGACACAATTTTCTGTATCTGTTATGGCTACATGACCAAACATAAGTTTCTTGGATACTACAAATCCTTCATTCTGATGTGTTTACAAATGCTTGTTGTTGTCCTATTAACCTTGGTTACCCACCTACAGCCCCAAGATAGCCTGGGGCCTACATGTGTGGATGCACAAATGCGTATCTTAGTAAAAACTGTTCTTTTCATTTCTACTCATGGGGACTAAGTTGCAGTTTTTTGCAGGGCTCCACACATCTATGAAGAGTGATGAAAATTCTGTGATTAACACACAGTGTATATTTCTTTAGAAGATACAAGCACATTTTATGCATGGAAAGATTTTGACCTTTCAGATAAATTGCCTTCAGCACAGTTATATCAAATAAGGGTGTTCAATTTAGTTCCACACTGTGATTCCATTCCTGAAAGCTGATGTGCTCGGAAAAGGCTGTGTAACCTGTCTGCATCTATAAGCAGCAGAATATAAAGGGACTATGTTTAGTCTGCATGACCATGAGTCTTGGCATTATATTTTATATACAATTTGAATCCTCTGAAGTGCTTTGTTTTGTTTTGTTTTGCCTTTATATTCGGTTCTCATTTTGAAGTTTAAAATCTTGCCACAGGGATTTAAAACATCTGTTGTTTTTTTAGCACAAGGGATGATGCATATTTTCTGGTTGGTGTAAGATAGTTATTGGATAAAAGTATATATTAAAGTTGTCTGGCCTACAGATTCGAACTAGGTTTAGAAATCAAATACCTCTATATATTTCACTTACACTTTTAAAGGAAAAAAGGTATAACATTTATCTTAGATATAAATGACACAGGAAAAAATTATATTCAACACTGGTAGTGTTTTGACTCAAAGTATGTGTGAAATTCCTCACTTTTCAAAAAACAGGTTTTGGAAATTGTTTGCAGATACAGAATGTAATTTGGAAAGAAATGACTGGTTAGAAATTCAGCTGCTTTCTACTTTCCCTTTCTCCATAGTATCTCATTGGTTGTTGAGCTTACTGGGATATGATATTCACTTTTAAGCAAGTACAACATTAAAAGCTAAGAAACATGCACTAAACCTATATGCAGTATATGATGGCACATTATACTCTGGCATCAGAATATTTTCGCTATCATTATGTTGCTTATTTTTCAGTTACAGAAAATCATTAAAAGTAGAACCTATTTAGTACAGATTAAATTGTCTTATTAAAAATATTTCCTATTTATATTTTTAAGTGAAAGAGTGTGGCACTGAACGGTAGAACAGACCTGTTAAAGTATCATCTATTACACTGGACTCCTTATTGTCAGTTACCAAAAGCTGGTAGGCTTTTCCCAAGTGCAAAAGAATGATACTGTCAGGTCTAACAGAGAGTAAAGTGAGCAGCTATGGACAACTGTAACACAACTGCTCTTGTTGGCCGACAAAAATACCCCATAAAGGTAAAAGCAGTTCCAACCATACAGAACTAGGAAGCATCAACACATAATTTCCCAGGGCTGTGTAATTATTTGCTGCGTCAGATAAAAATGGCAGTGCTGGGGAAGTAGGAACAAAAGAGTAGGTCATTTTTGCACTGATTGCGTGCCATGCTTTGTGTTTCACAGTAGGTAGAAGGAAAGTTGCATAATCGATGTGTTCCACCTCTCACCTTAAGAATTGCCCCTCAGGTGCTGCTTGTGGCATTTTTTTCACTGATACTGCAGGACTTTTGATGGATTCATCCAATTCAAACTGTCGACAGTTTTGCTAGCTTGAACTTCTGGTGCAGCTGGCATCTGGCATTCTGCAATGGGAGGAAGCACTTCAGGGAATTTATATAAGCAGAAATACCTACCTGAATTTTCACCATTTTCTCTGCATGTACTTGTGAGCTGAGGACAATATTTAAATACATACTAATAATGAATGCACTGTCTGTTATTCTTGCATTTTTAAAGAGATTCCCATTAAATCATTTGAGTTAACATCTGCAGGAAATTCCCACGGATGATGAATTGTGTCAGATCTTGCAAGAAAGAATTTCATTAGGTAAATGAAGATGTCCCAAAGAAACTCCAGGTGACTCCAGGGAAGAACTGGAGAATACAGCTAGCCTAAAAATGTCGTAACCCATTTAAATCTAAAGTAGTAAAGCCTTCATAGATGTTGACAAAATATGTGCTAATTTATGCACAGAGACAGCAAACGTACATTTCACTCTGAAAAATGTGGTACTTATCTGTTCATTCTCCAAAAAAAGCTGACAAGAAAAAACAATAACCCATATTTTGTTCCCTTTAAGAACAGTTAATTTGAAAGAAAAACAACCCTACCTCATGTCTCATTAGAAAGCATATAACATTTTCACTGGAATTTAACTCAGTGTGCTACTTCATAGGAGAAAGTTGCACATTATGTAAGTGAATGTAAGACTAGTAATGGCCAAAAATATTAGGATGTAGCATTTACCTCAGTTTATTATCTCGTCTTTTCTGCTTTGTTTTGGACAAATGTTTATAGTAAAATTTGGAGCCTGTATAATTTTTTTTTTTTTTTCCTAGTTCATCTCATACACTGAAAATCTTTTGAAATCCCTAGGTATTTCAGAAGAGGAGCTGATTCTGAACTGGTTATAAGCCCCTAACCTTAGTCTGAAGTGATTGAGCTCTACTTATACAGCAAATGAAAGAAGAGGTGGAAATAAAGCTAATAAAAATAATAAAAGAGCTAATATTAGTAGTGGTACTAATAATGTATAATGCTAAAAGATACACATTTTCTGTCAAAATTAATCACTTAACAATAGATAAGTTTGCTACATAAGCTACTAAAGGTAACGGGTGCTAATCACAAATTGGACAGAGTAGGGTACAGTTGCAGCAATGAATTCTTTTTGTTACACTGTTGGGAATACCAAGTTACAGCCAGGTGCCTTGGGAGAAATCAGAACCAGGCTAATCCATACCTTGGATAACCCACTTACAGATAATGGAGAATTAATCTTATTACACTCTGTAAGCACGTTATCACTTTAATATTTGAGGACTAGACCTGTAAACGCAAACTGGTGATTGCCTGCTTGTTTGCTTCTAGTATGCAGGCACTGGTAAAATCTTAAAGTTGCTACTCGGTTGCTTCTTAACTGCATAAATGACTAAATTTCAACCTAAGAAAGCTTTCATAATCAGCTCCTGTCTGCTGCTATTACAGGTTTGGAGTCACAGAATCATAGAATATCAGGTTAGAAAAGACCTCAAGGATCATCTAGTCCAACTTTTCTAATCAAAGCATGACCTAAACTAGATGTCCCAGCACCCATAATTTTAAATATAAAATTTGTGGGTTTACTGAGATTTATTCTTGTTTATATTAAATACTTTTTTTTACAACAAATATGTTGTTTTCTATTTACACTTGACCAGGAAAGACACATTAAAAATGCTTAAAATAAATTTATGTTATTTTTAATCTCCAATCTTACATACCTCACTTCTCATCTTTTGAAGAATCCTCTAAATTTCTGAGACTATAGGCCTTATCTATGCTTATTAATAAAATAATACAAATGCTACTTTGACAAGCAAAACTGTACAGAAAATATAACCTAAGTTTTGTTTATCTGTACAGAAAATATAACCTAAGTTTTGTTTATAAGACGTACTGTTGATAAAAATTTGCAAATTATCAGGATTTTAAATAATTAATAATAATAGAAACACTGTGCCCTGGGTCTCAACATCTAGTCCAAAAGAAAAAAATATGCTAGTTTATTGACACTGTGTTTTGCACTATGGCTGTTATACTTTTAATATTAAAAAATAAGCTGATGAATACTTCATTTTTTTCTCAGTTCTTCCATAATAAAAAATCGGCTTTATACACTAGGCTAAGAACATACCGCTACAAAGTAGGAGAAAAAAGACTGCTCATTTTATCTTTATTCAATAAATTATCTTTTTTACAACCCATCCATTCCTAAGAACATGATTGTACAGAAAGTAACATATTTTATTCTTTACATAATATAAAACGCATTTTCATTAACACCGAATATGATTTTATAATGAGAAGTACATTTTTTCTGTTCTCACTGTCATACATAAAGAACTAATTTAACCAGAAAGAAAGTAATTTTTTGGGGAAAAAATTAAGTAAAGCAAAAAAATCTAATTAACCAACTAAATTAATATATTTCCGTCGCTTCCTGGGTCTTGAATGTCTTACTACAATGCACTATTAATATTCTCAGTTATTAATATTATTAGTAAGAGAGCAGTGAGACTTTAAAGCAGGATTACTAAACTGTATTTTTGTAGCTAGCTATGCGCTATCCTGACTGCATATTTGTTGTAGAAATAAAAAATAATAATAATTTAAAAAAAAAAATCAGTTATCCTAACTGTAGTGAGTTCTTTTCACCATCCTCCATTTGCCAGAACAGGATATCTCACTCATAATATAATACACCGTGAGCTGTAATGTGACATGGAAAATAACATAATGAATGGATTCACTACTATATTCTAGCACAGAAAACTTCCTGGTATGGAAAAAGATCTAACCACAGTCTGCTAAAAATTAACTACAGCTTGTAAAAGCATTCAGTTTCAACTTCAGTCACTCTGGCTCAGCCAAAGCAAACCTGACAGCCTAGGTGATGATGTCTGGATGGTGAATTTAAGAAGATGTGATTTATCACTTTGAGCTGCAAGTATGATTATACAATAATTCCAGCTTGGAAACTCCAGATCTACATAATTAATATTTGGAATTTAACAATATCTATAATCTATATAAAATTTAAGCCTGGGGACAGTAGGACACTTCTGGCCCCCCCCCCCCCCCATCAGGAATCTGAACTGTGCAAATACAGTTTCAGATAACTCTGAGGGTTCCTGTTCGAATTTCAGTGTTTTCTCTTTTGAAATTATTACTTACAATGGATTGGCAGTGTCAGCAATCTGCACTGTCACCCAAACTGACACCTGGCATTCCTGTTGCTCTGAATTGGAATAGATGCAGTCTGCAGGCCATCACTGGGCTTTATCCCCTTCTATAGTATGTTCTTTGACTAGCTGAAGGGTGTGTAACTTTGTGAGTTTAATCCAAGCTCCAAGCAGTTGAATTTGCCACAGAGTGTTAAGAGGTATTATAGAAAGAAAATTACAAGTTATGAATTCAAATTGAAGAAACTACCCATGCACAAGTTGAAGTAGCATCTTTAATGTTTTCAGGGATTAGTAAGATCTTTAGTGGTTACAATTTACTTTTTCCAACTGTATGCACTAAGAAGCAATACTTCTTACTGCACTTGTACCTGTAAGTCTGACTGGATCTGACAATACCACTGCTACTGCTACTGCTACTACTACTCCTCTTAGTACTACATATTCATATTAGATAGCTGCACAACAACACTGCTAGATATGCCTGTACTACAGATACATAGCCACATCACGGCACTATTTATACCATCCTTTACATCTGACACAGAAAGAAAAAAATGCTGCTGCAGGCAGCATGGCAGAAGTCTTCGCACCTCCTGTACTGATCAGCTTTGCCATGCAAGTCTTGTGCTTCGGTCCACACCATCTTTGTTGGCAGAGGTAAGACCTTTAATTATACTAAGATATGTCATGCTAAAAAGTAGGCAAGCTTTTGGTCTTACAGATCTGAAATAGAAGCAACACAGGTCAAAGTTATATTCAAGACAAGAAAAGTTACACAGGGTTTAATCAGTTATATATGAGAACAGGAAGTGGGAGATATAATAAAACTGTTTTTCCAGAGGAAAATGAGAAATAAAAGCTATTTACTGCTTTTGGAATAGGAGAAGATAAGTTAGGGTCAGCGGAGTTGTAGTATAACAACCAGTTTTACTGTCAATTAGTATTTCAATAGAAATACTAAAATTTAGTATCAAACAGTCATGAATTTTGGATCTCAGTCGCATTTTTGGAAGATGTTCCTTAGTTCTTTGATGATCCATGTTAGAATAGGTATAGAGTAAATGCTTTGTAAAAGATATCCCTCCAATTATAATCGTAGACTTTGAAGTCTCCATTAAAAGAATGGAGGCAAAGAGCCAGGAAATAAAAAAAATTAAAAAAAAAGTGATGCAAAAAATTGTTCAGGTAGAGACTGGAGTCATGATAGCAAAGAGCAGAGAAAAAACAAACACTCAGCTGGGGTCAAAATAGTGCCTACACACATAGGTAATTCAGGCAAGATAAAAAAGAGTTTATGGGTTTACCAATAATGAATATAATATATTGCAAAATCCTGTTGCATATTTTTCTAGCCTATAAAATAAATATACTTCTGTGTCATATAGGGGAAGTTCAGATTGGATATAAGGAGGAAATTCTTTCTTGTTAGGGTGGTGAGGCACTGGAATAGGTTGTCCAGGGAGGTTGTGAATGCTCCATTGCTGGCGGTGTTCAAGGCCAGGTTGGATGAAGCCTTGGGTGATATGGTTTAGTGTGAGGTGTCCCTCCCAATGGCAGGGGGGTTGGAACTTGATGGTCTTAAGGTTCTTTCCAACCCTAACTATTCTATGATTCTATTCTATGATTCTATATTAAGTGGAAACCTTTTCTTACATATGACATTGCTGAGAAAAATCAGAACCTGCTTAAAATTCACGCCACAATCATTCTTCCTTTTTCACTACGAGCTTTGCTGTTCCATTGTGATACAACTGAAGCCTCAAAAAGGAATGTTTTGGAGCATAGGATGCAAACAGGAATGAAAAGGTAGGCTTTTGTGTATAAAAAAATGCTTCAGCTAGAAAACAGTACAAAAATTGAAAGAGTAAAGATGTCAGTTGCCTCTGGACCACAGAAATCAGGAATGCTATGATTTATTTTATAAGGCAGAATTGCAAAGTGTTATAATAGTACATATTTTCCATTCTTTCCTTAATACTTACTTCAAGCTATTTATAAGTTCTGATTCCTTGATGTATGTGTTGATTTTTTAAAAATCTTCATTTCATTTTTGTTCTTCCTGAAGAAATAAAAAATTAGATTAAAATCAAAGGTTCTCTGTTTTGGAGAAAAAGAAGATTTCGTAAAAATTGCATTTTCCACTGGGAAACTATTATAATGGGAAGTTGTCATCTCTATGTATAGTGGGATATTTATCTTACAAGATTATACTATCAGAAAAAGAGATGAAAGTGAGAGACACTGGTAAGCTCTCCTAGGAGACATAAGCAGAAGCCAAGGCAGAGGCAGAATAAAACAAACTTTCTTTTCTTTTTTTTTTTTTTTTTTTTTAATTTTATTCCAGTCTTAAAATCTGATAGGAATGCATAGCTTAGTGCCTGTAGAGGTTTGAGCCATCTCAGAGGTCAGCCATTTTTCATCTGTTACGTATCTGTGCACTGTTTTATAGTTTGGAGTCATTTGTCAGTGTGAAAAGCAGAGGCTCATCAACCCATTAGTTCTTCAGCCTTTGGTATTCTTCTGACCATGATAGATGATTGTCCATGTAACTACTGCACCATGTTCACTTTCAACTGCATTACTGTCTCTAGACATCTTGCCAATATGCAGGAAGCAGTAGTGACTTTTCAGTGTTTAAAAAATGAGCTGGAAAAACAATCAGCAGAAATTTTCCTGCTGCCATTTTCAACTCTGCTTTAATATTGTCTCAAATTAGAAAAGATTCAGAAAAGGCTAACATAAGGATGAAAGTATGATAAAAGATTGTAGCATAACATCGCCCATGCCACATTTACTGACTGTCCAGCATAATTTCTTATACGAATCTCTGAGCTAGCTAATAAGGCTAATATCTAACAAGGTAGCTAGTGTCACAACACAGCAGCATACACTTTTAGATGCTGGATAGTGAAAACGTTATGTTTAAAAATAGCACTTTTGTCTGTTCAGTTTGTTAAAATACATCCCAAACATGAAAAAGAGACAAAAAAACCTTCCCTTTATAATGAACATTAGAAATATGCAAGCTTTATGTCTGAGGATGCAGCTGCTGGGGAAAACTGGGCAGAGAGATATGCCCATGTTCACTCAGTTTCTCCTTCCCTCCAGGATGCAGTGTGGCTCAGGCACTGGCCTAAAAAATTGTCAGGCTAAGTGTGCAAAAGACCTTGCTTCCTCCAAGGGGTATCTCAGCAAATTGGTATATAAGCTCCTGGCAATCCTAAGAAGTCTGGACATCTGCCCTGCAGACTTGGTGAGCTGATACAGTAAGTAAACACTGAACTACCTCATGTTGGGTATAAATTGGCATGTTCTTTAGGACTTGCTTTATGCAAGATTTTTATCTCCCTCTTTCCTGATAGGCAGCTGACACCATCAGTGACCTGATTTGGAAGTTTCCAAGGAGAACAGAAAATTTTCCTGCCTGATATCAATGGAGATCAAATGATCATCATTTACAGGGAAGTAAGTTATCAACTGCAGTCAAGTCCTTATGGAAAAGAGATTGAAGTAAAAAGGATCAGGGAAACAAAACAAAACAAAACAACAAACCACATCAGCATTAGCAGCTAAGTGTTGTTTCATTTTTTCTATTTTATTTCACTTTATTCAGTTAGCCATTCCATATGGATTAAGAGAGAAGGAAGCCAACTGCTTCACAAGAGCACCTGCAGAAATCTCTCAAGAAAAACAGAGGCTCTGAAAAAATCTGACCAGTAACAATTAGAGAAAGGTTAGTGTGGCTGGAAGTGTGATGCACCTTGGCAAAACCATAGAATTAACAAGACTTCAAAAGGCTTTAGTGGTTTACATCAATATATGACAGTCTCAGTAAACAACTCTGATGACAGTTTGATGAATCCTGCAGGTAACAATATGAACAGTGTGAACAGTGCTCATTACAAATGCACTAAAAACGACAGATTTCACGGTAATCAGGAAAAGAAGCTACTTGCTGGAAAAGATTCTGGAAATAAAAAAAAATAGCTCAATAAAATCTGTTCTTAGATACATGTCCCAGTGCATAGAATGCAGAAATAAATTAAAAAGAACCTGATTGCTTTAATTCAGAAAGTGGAAAATCCATGAAAAATGTCGTCTATAAATGCCTACAGTTTTAAAACTCAAGCTGCTGCTACATTAGTACAGTTAAACATATCTGGAGAGGTGGCCTTCTATGATGGGGCTACAGAACTGATGGACAGCGGTAAAGCAGTTGATGTTATCTACCTGGACTTGTGTAAAGCGTTCCACATGACATTCCTGTGTCTAAATTGGAGAGACATCAATTTGATGAATGGACCACTCGGTGGATAAAGAACTGGCTGGATGGCCGCACACAAAGAGTTGTGGTCAATGGCTCAATATCTGGCTGGAGACCAGTAACGAGTGGTGTCCCTCAGGGATCGGTGTTGGGACTGGTCTTGTTCAACATCTTTGTCGCTGACATGGACAGTGGGATTGAGTGCGCCCTCAGCAAGTTTGCCGATGACACCAAGCTGTGTGGTTCGGTTGATATGCTGGAGGGAAGGAATGCCATCCAGAGGGACCTTGACACGCTTGTGAGGTGGGCTGATGCCAACCTCATGAAGTTTAACCATGCCAAGTGCAAGGTCCTACACCTGGGTTGGAGCAGTCCCAGGCACAGCTACAGGCTGGGCAGAGAAGAGATTCAGAGCAGCCCTGTGGAGAAGGACTTGGGGGTGCTGGTCGATGAGAAAATGAACGTGAGCCAGCAGTGTGCGCTTGCAGCCCAGAAAGCCAACCGTATCCTGGGCTGCATCAAAAGGAGTGTAACCAGCAGGTCAAAGGAGGTGATCCTGCCCCTTTATTCTGCTCTCGTGAGACCTCACTTGGAGTATTGTGTACAGTTCTGGTGTCCTTAACATAAAAAGGACATGGATCTGTTGGAACAAGTCCAGAGGAGGGCCACGATGATGATCAGGGGACTGGAGCACCTCCCATATGAAGATCGGCTGAGAAAGTTGGGGCTGTTCAGCCTGGAGAAGAGAAGGCTGCGTGGAGACCTCAGGGTCAATGGGCTCAAACTTGAACAGGGGAAGTTCAGGTTAGATATAAGGAAGAAGTTCTTTACTGTGAAGGTGGTGAGGCACTGGAACAGATTGCCCAACGAAGTGGTAAATGCTCCATCCCTGGCAATGTTCAAGGCCAGGTTGGACAGGTCTTTGAGTGACCTTGTCTAGTGTGAGGAGTCCCTGCCTATGGCAGGGAAGTTGGAACTAAATGATCTTGAAGGCCTTTCTAACTCAAACCATTCTTGATTCTATGATTCTAATAAGGTAAGGAATGTACTAGAAAAGAGGCCTAATTCAATACTCAGAATTTAAATGCCAGCAAATCAGCAGAAGCCAAGTCACTGTGATGTGCAGTTCTGGTGTCCTCAACATAAAAAGGACATGGATCTGCTAGAACAAGTCCAGAGGAGGGCCACGAGAATGATCAGGGGACTGGAGCACCTCCCATATGAAGATAGGCTGAGAAAATTGGGACTGTTCAGCCTGGAGAAGAGAAGGCTGCGTGGAGACCTCATAGCAGCCTTCCAGTATCTGAAGGGGGCCTATAGGGATGCTGGGAGTGGACTCTTCATTAGGGACTGTAGTGGCAGGACAAGGGGTAATGGGTTAAAACTTAAACAGGGGAAGTTTATATTGGACATAAGGAGGAAATTCTTTCCTGTTAGGGTGGTGAGGCACTGGAATAGATTGTCCAGGGAGGTTGTGAATGCTTCATCCCTGACAGTGTTCAAGGCCAGGTTGGACAAGGCCTTGGGTGATATGGTTTAGGGCGAGGTGTCCCTGCCCATGTGAGGGGGGGTGGAACTTGATGATCTTAAGGTCCTTTCCAACCCTAACTATTCTATGATTCTATGATTCTAAGTCTTGATGAAATAGTAGAGGAAGCTTTATTATTTTCCAAGGAATATTTATGTGGAGAAAATAAAGAAAGCAAAAAAGTTCTTAAGAAAGAACAACAGCAGCAACAACAAAAACAACAACAAAAAATGAAAACCAGAAAGCAAGAAAGATGGATGGGAAAGAAATTAAGAAAGATTATTTCTTCCTTTCAAGCCTGCTTTCACTCTTTCCTTCTTTCCTTCTTACTTTATTTTTTTTTGTTCTGTCTTAAGAAAGAATGAAAAATAAAAAAGAAGAAAGCAAGCCAGAAAGAAAGAAAAATAGACCAGAAAGAAAGGGAGAAAGATTCTTTCTTCTCTTCTGGCTTGCTTTTACTCTTTCCTTATTTCATTCATTCCTTCTTAAGAAAGAATGAAATATAAAAAATAAAGTAAGCCAGAAAGCAAGAAAGACCAGAAAGAAAGGAAGAAAGATTCTTTCTTTCCTTCTGGCTTGTTTTTACTGTTTCCTTCTTTTATTCTTTCTTTTTCTTTCTTTTTTTTTTTTTGTTTTGTTTGTTATTTGTTAATAACAAGAAATCCAGGATGAAAGAAAAATAGACCAGAAAGAAAGGAAGAAAAATTTTTTCTTCTCTTCTGTCTTGTTTTCATTCTTTCCTTATTTCATTCATTCTTTTCTTAAGAAATAACAAGGAAAAAAAAAAAAAAAAGCAAGCAAGCAATCTAGAAAGCAAGATAGAAGAACTGGAAAAAAAAAAGAAGACAGGTTCTTTCTTCCCTTGTGGCCTGCTTTCGCTCTTCTGAAAGCATTCTGAAAATAATCAGACATTAGGGTGATCAGTAACAACGTAGTACTCTAATAGGGATTCATGGTTTTAACCAAAATTTGTATTAAAAGCGTTTGCACAAATGTTGTAAATATGTCAAACTGTTCTGGTAATTGAAAACTAAGGGTTGTAGAATAAAGAAACCCAATAGTTATTTGAAGATTGATTACCATGAATGAGGCCCCACATAAATGGGACACCTGGGAAATCTGGATGGGTTGTGTTAATTAAGAGAAACGGACAGCAGCTACCATAACAAAGGACTTTGGGAATACATTGAGTTAATTTTACTGAGATGAAAATAGATTTTCATGGAGTATCCTTTATTCTGACTCACTACCTGGCTGATAGAAACGTTCTTCTCTTTCAGTTAGAAAAATTATAAAAAGAAAGGCAGAGTTCTAGTCTTCTGCAAAATAACATTATCTTCTATCCGAGTACAATACAATGAAACTTGTATGCCTAAGCTATACCTGATCTTCAAGTTAGAGTATTTGGTTTAGTGTATGTTGACATTAATGCTCCTGGATGCTTACCAGCCTAAAATGAAGTGTCTTGCAATGGTGAACTTTTCTTTACCTGAGGCGACAGCTTTCTGTAACATTAAGAAAAACGCTTTTTTCTTCAAATATCTCAAAAAAGAGAGGTAAATGTTCATGAAGATTTATGTATCTTTAAGCAGCTGTTCTGGAGATTAACTTGCTTTAGAACCAGAACAGCTTCTTGAAGCAAAAAAAAAAGTAGAGCCAAACCCCATAATTTCCTGTTGCGGCTGCTTGTATCCTCTGCTGAAAGTAGCCATGGCATGGCTTTAAGAAATCTTACTGAAACAGCTAAATAGAAGCTATCAATATTTATTGGCCAACAATTTCATCTTCATAATGTGTTAGTAGGAAAATAAATGTTGGCTGCAATCTCACAGCATTTGGAAATAAATGATGAATTGTGGTTTTGGACTCATCTGAATGTACTAGAACGGTTGCCTGAAAGGTATTTTATTTATTTGGTTGAACTTGTATTATGATTAATTTTCTGCTGATTGTTTCAGTTCAAATATTTTCAACTGAAGGATAACTCAGAGAAAAAAAAACCTCTGGTATGTTTAGAACAAAACCTGTAAGCTAATAAAATGCATCCAGAAGATTTTATGCATCTACATCATTTATCTGAGATTGCAGTATCAGAGATTAATTTAGTTATGCTTACATTTCTGGACAAAGTAAATGGCTGTTTATTGGTTTTGTGAAGGGAAATTCAACTGTGCACAGTGTTTGAAACCAAAGTGACTGCTGTGATGCCTACTTTGTAACACAAGAATTTGTAAAGAAATATGTGCTTTTCTTAGGTTCATTCATTTCCTATAATTTCAAATAAATACTGCTGGTTTAGGTATACAATGTAGAAAGTATTAAATTTTTTTTAATTACTCAACGCAATGTTTCCTGAAGTTTGGAGCTAAACTTCAGGCGTGTTCTGCCCTTGGCATCAGCAAAAATACTGAAGAGTAGAAAATACCATTTTTAGCTCACTATTTGAGATGCTTTTAAGTGCAGCTGAGATGGACTGATGTGTTAGAGGTCACATGAGATAAAAAACAAGACTGAATAGTTTGGAAACTGCAACTCTGAAATGGTTGATACATCTGGAAATGTACTGAGCTGTTAACTCCAGAGGGGCCAAAATAAGCTGCATACATTTCTCAAAGGATTTATGGGGTGTTTTCTTTTAGTTAGTTCATGGCATACAGAACAGCATAGTGATCTGCTAGCAGGTGCTTAGGGACTGCTGTCAGCTCCCCCAGACTGTCTCAGCCCTAGGCTGAGCCAGCTGCTGTCCCTCACTCCCTCCTCATAGTCTCTGTCCTAAGGAATTGCTGTTTTATTTCATGTGGAGACAGCTGAAGGATAAATCAAATTCCTTCATACTAAGGGCCCAGTTAAAGGTTCTAGTTAATAGACCACATTAGACAGTATCATAGGAAACACAGGTTATACAGGTGTATTAACACAATACAATCCAGTACTATGCATTGCATTAAAAAAGCTTCCTTAGATTTTAATCGTTTTAAGCCCTCTGACATGAATATAAAGGCGATAAAAACTTGCCAGTAGCCACTAATCATGTAACATAGGACTTGCATTCAGTTGCATTGACTTCACTGTTACAAGGATAATTTTTGATTTTCCTGAGAGACCATCTCTGTGATTCCAAGGCTAATGAGGTGCTCAGTAGTTTTAGCATGGACCACAAAACTCACAGTGGGAAAGCTGCAGGGCTTAGTTTCTGCTGGCAGGTCTCTGCTCTGAATGTCCACTGCTTTTGCAAGATCAGTAAGGTTGAAACAGATCATAATTTTTTTCAAAAAGATACTTACAGGAAGATATCTAAGCAGTATCTCTGGAAGATCATGGTAGGAAATGTAAGCCTAAACCCTACAGTTATTTCCTTCTTGAACTCCACTCCTTCACTCTTCACTCCTCTCCCCCCTGCCCCAAATGACAGAGGAGTGAATGAGGCAGCTTATGTTCAGCACACAGAGGTTTCTCTCTGCTGCAACTTCTCTCTCACATTTTCTCTCTGCTCCAGTGCAGCCTCCAAGAATATCCAACTGTTCCAACAGGAGATTCTCCACATGGAAGCCACTGGCTTCTCTTCAGAGAGGGAGCATGGGCACTCAATACACTGACAGAAATGTCAAATAATCCATCAATGCATTTTCATCTGGCATGCACTGATTTGTCACTTGTACAAGAGCTATGGATAAAAATCATGACAGTTTTAAAAAATAAGAAAAAGATTTAACTCCAATCTAAATAGGTAAATGTTTCTCAGGTCTATCAATATTTGACTCTATGCTCCTCATGAAATCTTTTCTGTTATTACCAAATTCTGTCTCAGCCTGTTAAATAAAAACACCTTAAATTTAAAAAAAAATATCAAGTGTAATGTCCTAAAATTTGGGATCACTTTCATTCTCTGTTTTTCACAGATAAAAGAAATTGTTTAGTAAGAAAGGTGCAAGGAAAATCATAGAATCATAGAACGGTTAGAGTTGGAAGTGATCTTAAGATCATCTAGTTCCAACCCCACTGCCATGGGCAGGGACACCTCACACTAGACCAGGTTACCCTGGCATTGAATCCTGCCAGGGTTAGGGCAACCACAGCATCCTCAGGCAACCTGTTTCAGTGCCGCACCACTCTCACAGTAATAAATATTTTCCTTATGTCTAACCTAAATCTTCCCTATTTAAGTTTGAAGCCATTACCCCTTGTCCTATCACAACAGTCCCTGAATGAAAATGCCAGCAGCAGATCTCATTAAGTAAAAAGGAGGCAAATAGAAACTCTGGTCTGTATGAAAATATATCCTCTGACAATTACATTCCAATGGAATATAGCAATACCACATGCAGATAAAGTAATGGATAAATATGTCTCATCTGAGTGTTTCTTTTTATGTGTCCTCTTGTTTGTTAATTCCCATAGGCCTGTTTTTATAGCATAGCCACGGTAATGTGCTCTCACAGAAGGGAGGGAACAAAATTGAATTTGTTTGTGTGTGTGTGCACGTTTGGAGGCAAAGCAGAATGTAATAGTGTTTATTCTATAATTATGCCGAATAGAAAAATGCTCATCTAATATTCCAAGTTAATTAAAAAATGAATATGCCAATATCTGGGGAAAGTTTGTGCATGTTACTTTTTCAAGGCCAGAGAAGAAAAAAGACTGGATGTTTTTCTGCCATAAGGGCATAGTTTTCTGTTGGACTTGTGCAAGTCCAAAGAGACACAACTGGCTCTTAGAGCTACTTCAAATTAACAGCATGTGACTCAAAAGAGTTGATTCTTTGAATTTAGAAGAAAATAACCTTACTGATTCTGGGAGATCGCAGATATTTATATAATATTGTTACTTACAGAAAGCATACAACATAATTAACAAGCAACTGGAAAATTAGAGAATATGAGTTTGTTCCTCAGCACTGCTGTTGTTTCATCATCAAAACCCCTTCTGCTCGTATTTACACCTTTTAGCATTGTAACTCCACTAAAAGCAATGCTTCTGCCATAAGGATTACCAGTATGAGATAAATGAATCAATGATTCTAGAGGAGCCAATGCCATGACTGACATACAAAATTATTTCTGGCTGCAGGAAGGTTAGATCTGAAGGTTTTGGAGCACTGCAGGTGCAGTGAAGCTGTGTGCATCACCACAGTCATCATCATAATGTGGAGTCATATCTCACTGTGCCTTGATGTAGAGTCCCAGAAATTAAACAGGTAAATCCAACTCACCCAGCAGTTAACCCATCAACTGCAGGACTTAAAATGCCAATGAGCCCCAAGTATTTGATGTTCTGTAAAGCTCACTTTTTAATTTTTTTTTTTTTTTTTTTTTTATTTCCCAGCTCTTTTCATCCCTGATTTAGATATTCACTGACCTTCTATAAAGGAATGCTAGTCTACTTCCTGTAATGCATATTTTTGAATGTTAAATGCAGCAATAAGCAGATGCTTCCATAGTATGTGTAGTCCAAGGTTATATAAAAAACAACAGTTTGAATTTATTTCACTGAAGTAGGAAACATTCTAGTGTCATTCTAGGACACATCTTTTTGATGAGTACAGTGCAGATAATATTCAAATAAAATAGGAGTACTTTTTACAATGAAGTGCAGATGTCTTTTTAATTACAGTGGGTATACCTGTAAGACAAGATGTTGTCATGATGAATTCATCTCAGGTTTCTTAGTTTGTTTTTTTTTTTTTAATGATAAACATGGAAAAAGAACTTAAGTCCCTCTTCAGTTTTACTTTCCTGAAATTAGACATTCTATACAAACTCTGAGTCACACTGGGGGACTGAGTTTGCAAAAAGTCAGTTAGCTTCATTTTCATGTAGTAGAGAAAACCAAACCAAGTACCACTAACTCCAAATCACCTTGCCAAGCAAAGAACTCTCATGTTAAGCTGTAATTAGGATTTAATGCAGGGGTTATTTTAAATGGAAATTACAATGAATCTATTATATGTAATTCAGGATGTTTTGTGAAATTCAAAAGGGATTTTTCTGTAGTTCAGCATTAATTAAACATTAGTTATGACCACTTAGATACATGACTGCCAATTTGCCAGGTTTTAGACAACAGACACTATGTTTTATAGTGCATTGAAATGACACAATGATAGTCACAACAAATGCCACAAAGATAAAATGAAGAACTATGTAGAGCTTTATTTCTGTAATGCACATTTCATTTTGTACATACTTTGTTTCAAGAATTAACATCTATTCTGCAATTCAGAACACTTACTTCCAGGTACATTATACTCTTCCCATGTTAAGCAACTGCCATTTGCTGAAATTTAAAAATGAGTAACCTGGCTTGTGGTGAACTATTTTGTTAGGAAGGTCAAATGAACACTAATGTGTAAGTCCTGATTCTGTAATTGTTCAACATATAACGACCACCTGAAACCAGGGAGAGAAATATCTGATTAGTCTAAAAATTATTCCCTGCTATCATTCGGGAAGGTTCTCTCCAGAGTTTTTAGGGTGAGCACAAGATACTGTTTCAGAAACTGTTTTACCATATGTAACACTGTCTTAGAAAGAAGTAGAATCATTTTTTTCCTCTTTAGCTATTTAAGTCTAAAAATACCAGCAAAGATGAATCTATCTTCAACGAGTACTGAACAGGTCCGTACTTCAGTGGATGACTCATTATTTATGTGCCTAGGATCTATAAATAGGTATAGATCACAGGATTTTGACTTATCTATAACTTTATGTGCTACCCTTGTTTGCAGTAATATCAGTATTATTTAGCAGGAAGTTGAGAACACAGCACATTCATTTCCTTGTGTGTCTGTAATGCAACTGTAAGATTATCAGATAAACATAAAGAAAGAAAGTCTGTTAGAAGCCTTGGCTTTCTTCTGAAGATGTAGCAGTTCAGATGACAGTTCAAAGTGATTATTTTAAATAAAAGTTTTCTTTGACCTACTGGATCTTGGCATATGGCATGAACATGACCCATAGAGAAAGCATGAACAAAAAGGCACTTGTGCAGAAAGAAGAAGAAATTGTATAAAGATGATCTGATAATAGTCTTATGGGGCATTAATAGATATTGCTTGGTCTTCTAAAATACTTAAATTTCAGTAAAGGAATGAAAATTCAGCTGAGGTGTAAAAATAATTATCTGATGTTAGAAACCAAAGTACAACTACAGTTCGTATGAGAGACTGTGGCATCTTCTGCACTGCGTGTCTTCATGAAGAAGCTTAAAAATGCTTTTAATATTCGTATACTTGGCTAATTCTGCCTTGGGCAGACTGATACGATCAGTGGGTCTGGCAGTGATCTAATGGTGAGAAAGCCTTCAATTTATCCTGTCCAGAATTTTTATTTTGGGAACTCTATCTTCCTGATCTTTGAGCACTGTAACAATGTGTTAAACACAAGACCTTACAGGCTTTCTTCATGTAAACTTTGTAGTTAACAGTTTGCTGTTAGTATCATGAATCAAAATTGTAAAACTTAATAATGTTTTTCCAGCTGGGAGTTTAGTTAAGAAATTGCACAAAGGATGCAAGGATGAAAGCGAGTAATCAGTACTGAAATTCCATAGATCAGTTGGCTTGACACATGGATTATTGCAAGCAAAAGACATCTGTTTTAGATCCACTTTAATTTGATTTGATACCCTGGAGGAAACAAGCCCAACTATGCAAATGGATTAACAAATACATTCTTTCACTTTAATCGTTCGATGTAATGACAAAAATGTCTGATTAGAACCATGGCTGCCAGCCATGATAAAACACTGCAAATGCAGTGGTGAAGAGCAGTAATGCTAAAACTGTTTCATGACAGTTCTGACTGAGTAAAAAGATATGAATCCAGCAACAAAGTCTCACAAGGACCATACAATGTACAAATCCCAGTTAAGATGACTAAATTTCAAATCAAAGTTCTAAGACAACAGAAAAATACAAAAATAAAACCAAAATAGGTCTCACTTCTGAGTGTGAAGCTGTGGAATTGTTTTTTCTTCTTTGACAGTAGCTGCATAGCTGCATGATTTCTTCTCAGTGTTGTCATTGTCATTGTAGTTAACAAAACCAGAGCAACAACATTTACAGCTCTGAAAGGAGAATGTGTGGAAGCATGTTTCCCTGGTTCGAGACCATCTTAAAAATCTGAACGTGCACAAGCCCATGGGTCCTGACGAAATCCATCCACGGGTCCTGAAGGAGCTGGCGAATGAAGTTGCTAAGCTGCTGGCCATCATATTTGAAAAATCATGGCGGTCAGGTGAAGTTCCTGATGACTGGAAAAAGGGAAATATAACCCCCATTTTCAAGAAGGGGAAAATGGATGACCCAGGGAACTACAGACCAGTCAGTCTCACCTCTGTGCCTGGCAAAATCTTGGAGCAGATTCTCCTGGAAGGCATGCTAAGGCACATGAAAAACAACAAGGTGCTTGGTGACAGCCAGCATGGCTTCACCAAGGGGAAATCCTGTCTGACCAATTTGGTGGCCTTCTATGATGGGGCTACAGAACTGATGGACAGCGGTAAAGCAGTTGATGTCATCTACCTGGACTTGTGTAAAGCGTTTGACACTGTCCCACACGACATTCTTGTCTCTAAATTGGAGAGACATCGATTTGATGAATGGACCACTCGGTGGATAAAGAACTGGCTGGATGGCCGCACACAAAGACTTGTGGTCAATGGCTCAATGTCCGGCTGGAGACCAGTAACGAGTGGTGTCCCTCAGGGATCAGTGTTGGGACCAGTCTTGTTTAACATCTTCGTCGCTGACATGGACAGTGGGATTGAGTGCACCCTCAGCAAGTTTGCCGATGACACCAAGCTGTGTGGTTCGGTTGATAAGCTGGAGGGAAGGAATGCCATCCAGAGGGACCTTGACACGCTTGTGAGGTGGGCTGATGCCAACCTCATGAAGTTTAACCATGCCAAGTGCAAGGTCCTACACCTGGGTCGGAGCAATCCCAGGCACAGCTACAGGCTGGGCAGAGAAGAGATTCAGAGCAGCCCTGTGGAGAAGGACTTGGGGGTGCTGGTCGATGAGAAAATGAACATGAGCCAGCAGTGTGCGCTTGCAGCCCAGAAAGCCAACCATATCCTGGGCTGCATCCAAAGGAGCGTGACCAGCAGGTCGAAGGAGGTGATCCTGCCCCTTTATTCTGCTCTCATGAGACCTCACTTGGCGTATTGTGTACAGTTCTGGTGTCCTTAACATAAAAAGGACATGGATCTGTTGGAACAAGTCCAGAGGAGGGCCACGAGGATGATCAGGGAACTGGAGCTCCTCCCATATGAAGATCGGCTGAGAAAGTTGGGGCTGTTCAGCTTGGAGAAGAGAAGGCTGCATGGAGACCTCATAGCAGCCTTCCAGTATCTGAAGGGGGCATATAGGGATGCTGGGGAGGCACTCTTCATTAGGAACTGTAGTGACAGGACAAGGGGTAATGGGTTAAAACTTAAACAGGGGAAGTTTATATTGGATATAAGGAGGAAATTCTTTCCTGTTAGGGTGGTGAGGCACTGGAATAGGTTGCCCAAGGAGGCTATGAATGCTCCATCCCTGGCAGTGTTCAAGTCCAGGTTGGATGAGGCCTTGGGTGATATGGTTTAGAGCAAGGTGTCCCTGCCCATGTGAGGGGGGTTGGAACTTGATGATCTTAAGGTCCTTTCCAACCCTGCCTATTCTATGATTCTATGATTCTATGATATTCATGCCACCCCTAAACAACACAGATTTATTGGTAAAAAGAAAAAAAGTATTATGAGCTTCTTTTCTAAAACGCAACAATCACAAAAAGGGACAAGTACATTAGAATCATGTTCAGAATAGTAGCAGCCATCAGCTATTTTGATATAATTGCCCTGAAATGGAGTGGTAGTTGTGGAGAATTAACATAAAGCATAGCATTGTGTGTTGGCTGCTATCATGGAGAGAAAATACTACAGAAATGCACAAAGGCTTCCATAAGCACTAAGAGTTTATGAGAAACTGATCTGAAATCAGGCTCCTGTCCATTATCTCAAAGATTGGTCTGAGGTATTGAAATGGGACTCCACTGACCATTGTTTCAGAGATGGGTGAGAAGAGTTGAAATAAGACTCTTTCATCCATTGCCTGGGAGAAGGGAGTGAGGAATGAATTGGAAATCCACCATTCAGTGCCTGAGGGATAAATGAGAAAGCTGAGAAGACTCTTCCATCCATTACCTCGAGGACTGGTGTGAGGAATTGCTGTCAATTATCCCAAGAATTGCTGCAGACGCCTGTGTGCATGCAGATGCAGGCAGTTCACTGCAAGAGCAGGGAAACTGGTCCACCAGGAACAGGAATACATGACATGAAGAACACAGGTACTCCCCACAACTCACGATAAAAGGGGGGGTAAAAAAAATCGCCAGGGAGCCATGGCCATGAGATGACTACAGAAGGACACCTCCATGAAGACACTCTCCACCAATCACTACTACGGACCCTGAGGGACACCCTCCATGAGACATCACCATGAGGGCAACTCCATGAGACACACTCCACAGGGTACCTTCAAGGGGACTCTAGAAGGATGCCTCCAGGAGGACACCCACCGCCGACTGACTCTGGGAAGACATTCTGCTCTGATACTATGAGACTATGAACCCTGAAGAACTCCCACCGCCAACGACAATGACAACGGTTCCCTGGGATATCACTGGATCCATGGTGGTGATTATCTCTTTCTCTCTCTCTGCACCCCAAATTCTTTCCCATCTGTCCTATCACTATCCCCTTTATTGCAATAACTTCCCTTTTTTATGATAACTGTCTTTTTGTAATTTGGAACAAACAAACTGTCCAATTACGGTACTTGACCTTGTGTCTTAATTTCACTCTTGGGATCACGAACTCAAACAGGGTCTGGCACTGTGGTTTTTCTCCAATTGGACCCTGACAGAGTTTATTTAAAAACTCACTACTACTGCGACTGCATTTTCCAAACATAGTTATATGGGGGAGTTTCTGATTCCTAAACCACATAAAGAAAAATAGTTCTCTCTAATCAAAACCAGCATTTTGGTTGATAACAAGGAGAAAGAAACAAACAAAACTCATAATAGTAGAAGCAAAACCTCTGCTACGGGAAGGAAAATGTAGGAGTAGTTGAGACTATTTCAGTAGGTTAGATGTGTTTAAATTATCCAGACTATATAAGTCTCATGTAGAAATATTGGAGGAAATCCTCAGACTTGTGCCTAGCGGTTATCCTTAACCCACAGAACACAAATCAAGTACTAGAAGTAAACAGCCACTTGTATTCAGATAGGGAAATGAAAGCATTAGAAGAATTATAATTAGTCAGATGTTTATGCTTCAGAATGCCTTGTCATAGGTTGTAGAGCCACTAATAGGAAACATATTTCCATGTGCTGAGAGATTTAATTTATGTAGTGATTTACTAGTCCTGTAAAAATTCTTACAGTAGTAGTAGGTGATAAATAATGCCTCATAGAACTAGCTGGTACTATTAGGCTGCTCATTGCTTTACATTTTCAGCCTTGAAATGAAAGAGCAGCACTATCCTGCATCTATTAAAAGGTGCAAGCAGTAGAAAGTTGTCTTGTCATTCATGACTTCGTTTTCATTTTTATGTTAAGATGGTGAGGACTGGAGTGGAAGTTTCTCAATTAACAGCAGTGGTAGCTGAAACAGAGGGAGAATATTCACACAAAACTGAACTGTCAGAGAGTCTTAATGTTGGTGATCCACGGATAAAACCTGACCACTTTCTTTTTCAGCCAGTAGCCATCAATCAAAACAGATCAGATTCCAAATGATTTCAAGGATTTCAAGTGCATTTCTGATGTTGCAGAGTAGCAATACAGACAGAGGTGTTGACGATTCTTCATTTCTGACCTATTAGGCATCTATGGCACGTTTTGCAGCTGATGTTAAGAGGGTGATAAAGTTTAGGAAGAAAGACTGGAAGCATCTGCTTTGGTTTTACCAGCTGCAGAAAAGAACCTTTAATTATGTTTGCCTCTCTCTCTTTTAGCTCTGCCATACAAGCACAGAATGTGTGTGTATTTAGCAGGTAGGAAGGCTAGCAGGGACCTTTCATTACACCTTGTACATATGAAAAACCTTATGGTCTCCTCTATGCAGCAAAGCACCAGTTCCTGCTTTTCTATGTCAATCTTGCAGATTTTCAGCTGCTAAATGAGACAAGAGCCAGGAAGCAATTATATAAGCATGAGGATGAACTTCTGTACATAAGATGCAGAAATGGCAATCTTTTATTTTCTGTCTCATTTCACTTGACAGATTGAGGTAAATGCTAGCTGTCTTCAGTAACTGAAATATTACACAGAACACAAATCTATACAAAAAAAAAAAGGAATGTGCATTTCTGGTCTAAATTAAAATGCTTCATTCTCTGTGTTTCACCTTTTTTTCTTTTTTTTTCCCTGTCTGATTCTTCTTTCTAATGCCTAATAATTCTACATAGTTAATTATATACTAGTAAGTACATGGCCCCAGTGCTTGATCAATTAGTGCAATGGTCTACAGTCTAATTTGGAAATCTGTGCAAGAAAAAAAATGAAGAACATTAACATTATTTAGGGGAAATTCATACTTTCTATCAGGAGATTATTTTTATTTTCACCATCTCTACCACTTAATGGTATTTCTTCTCAGTTAAAATCAATGTTTTGTAACATACCACAATGATGTGAGTATCAAATAGCAATTTAGAAATTACAAATATTTTTACAACAAGAGAAAGTAATATCTAAATAAATGAATAAAAATCTCATATAACCTCTCACTGAGATACAAATTGGAACTATTGTGAAGCATTTAAATAGCATGAGAGATCTATCTCAGAGTAACTGGGGCTATTACGGCACTCTGAGATTTTTTTTTCTACTTAGACAAAGGTTACTTTTAGCCTAGAAACTTCTATTTTTACCCCACTCCCCCTCCCTCCTTCCCTTCCTTCCTACAAACTATGCAACTATTTTGTCAGTGGTGGAGAAACAGACCCTTCAAACTCATCCTAGTTGGTAAAATACCATGATTTTACTGCATTTTGTCTAAATGAAACCTAATGTTATCTAGGAAAAACACATGCAGTTTTTCATCCTTGTTGTATTACAGAAAAAATGCCAAAATTCTACTAGGAGTATGACTGGAAGAAATTGACATTTAAAGCATTTCCCAGTCTGCTTCCATTATATTCATATAGATACAAAATCATTTCAGTGGCTCCAAAATAGACCTCAGTGTAAGAACTTGAGATGATTATCTGAATAGTACATAAGCACAAAATGGTTTCTAAATAATTCAAAATAATTTTTGAACAAAACAAAGTCTTTTCTTCAGTGATACTGTAAACCAAAAAATTTTCCCATAGAAACAGATTTTTGTGGTTTAAGAATTCTGTTCATATGAAAGAGGTGTTATTCCTCATTTACACTCATAAAAATTTATCTAGAACTAGATAAATCTTTTAGAAAATCTAAAAGCCAAGATTTAGGTTTTTCTTTAGAGATTCCAGAGCACTTTTTTTCCTCCCTTTTTCTGCCTGTAGCTTGGTTTGCCCTATATGGCATCTCAGGAGGCATGGAAATCAGGAAGCTCTAGCAGTTTCTACCAATAATGTGAGTATCCCCTGACCTGAGGGCTTTGCTGCAGCTGCCCTCCTAATTAGGAAGGGTGAAGCATCCTTTCAGCTGCTGCTATCTGGAGCAAATCTTTGTTAAGAAGGCCCAGAGTACAGGTAGCACATATAGCAAGGTGTGAAGAAGGGGTCATGTCTCTGTTCAAATCAGTCTGAGCAGCCTCAGGCATAGTGTTGTGTCACAGGGCAACTTCCTAAGCAGGTGATGGAGCAGCTGCCCTGCCAAGGAAAAGGCTTTGGCCCAGACAGAGCTTCTGATGATGAATACAGTTCTCAACATTCTAGGTTGCAAGGAGTGCCTGGAGCCTATTGCTGAGGCTGGGAGAGATGGCCTTCAAATTCACTGCCTTTAAAACTGAGGAGGAGCTTTGTTCTTTTGATCAAAGCAATGCAAAATCATTAGGAAGATCTGGTAAATGACAGTAATGAAAGACTACCTACTGCTCCCCCTCTACTGACCTGACCTGTCTTCCAGAAAGGTTTTATGCTTGCTGGCAGACTGGGTCCAACATGCAGTTGAGATACCAGCCTTTGGCTGCTCTTCCATGTGGGCACTAAGGATACAACCAGGGGCAATCTAGAGAGTATCAAAAGTGACTACAGAGACAGCTTTCAACAAGGAATGATGGAGGAGGGAGAGAGTTACCAGCAGCCCTGAAAGGGAGCAAGAGAGGGTTGATTGACAAAGGGCCTGGAATAATATCAGTGAAAAAGGATAATCAATAAAACAGGACTTAAGCACATCAGAAAGGGGAAGTGCAGATTCCTGGCCCTGTGAAGAAATAACCCCATGCACCCATATGTTTTGGGAGCTGCCCTTGCAGTAAAAGGAGGTAGGGACCCTATGAACAACAAATTGAACGTGAGTCAGTAATGTGCCTTTGTGGCAAAGTCAGCTAATGGTATCTTGGGCTGCATTGGAAGTATTGCCAGCAGGTTGAGAGAGGTGATCCTTCCCCTCTGTGCAGCACTCATGGGGTCATATCTGGGGTACCATGTCCAGTTCTGGGCTCCTCAGAGCGACAAGAGCAATATGGACATACTGGAGAGTCTAAAGAAAGACCATGAAGATGTTTAAGGGACTTGAGCACCTCAAATATGTGGGAAGGCTGAGAGACCTGTGACTGTTTAGCCTAGAGAGAAAAGGCTCAGGAGGGATTTTATCACTTTATATAAATAACTGAAGAGAGGATGTAAGAAGAAGGAACTACACTCTTCAGTGGTTCCCAACAGCAGGACCAGAGGCTATGGGTACAAATCAAAACACAGGAGGGTCCTGTCTGAACACTAGGAAACAGTTCTTCACTGCGTGACCAGGCACTGGTACAGGTTGCCCAAAGAAGTTATGGAGTTTCTGTTCTTGGATATATTCAGAAGTCATCTGAACATGATCCTGAGCAACTAGCTTAGAGGTGATGTTGGACCATATGGTCTCTGAACATCCCTTCCAAACCTCTACTATTCTGGCAACAGAACTTGTTTCGTTAGATGAAACAAGTTTTGCTTTTCTACTAGATCTTGTTGACTTGACTCAATTTGATTAATGTAAAATTTCAGAAGAAGTTGATAAACATTGTTAGGCAATTATCATTAAATTTCAAAAAGAATCTGGGGGATGGCAGGAAACATTTTAGGAACAAGTCTATAGAAGCAATGCTCTGTACACTAGAAAATGACTTTCACTGATGGAACATCTGGAAAATGGATTTGGAGACTGGGCTAATAAAATAAAAAAAACCCAAAAGCTTCTTTAACAGAACTCACAGGGGCTCTGTACAGAACTTTTCTTCATCTGAAAGTTTAAACACTGTAATTAAACAAGTATAATAATTTTTAGAGTGATACCTCCACATTGTAGATATTTGTCAGTTGTTGAGAGCTATATGGCTGGCTACTGTCAGTGTATTAGTTTTCTTGCTGTTATGTTAAACATTCTTGTGAGACAGATGCTCATTCATGTTTTACTTTCAGGAGGCTTCAGTTCTAAATAGTTAAGCAGTGGGAGGTAAAGATTCTGAAGAGCCATTCTAGTGATTCTGGAGAATGCTACTCTGCTCCTAGGCAGATTCAAAAGGATTCATAATGAGCCATCTGTGAAAAGGGTGTTTTGGGTGGGGTTTTCTTTTTTTTGTTGCTTTTGTAGTTTTTTTTTTCTTTTTCTCTGGTCACTTTACCAAAGGTGAAGATAATGTTTTTTTTTTTTTCCCATAAAACCAGGTTAATCTCTAGGCTTTAATCAGTCTTTAATATGTTACTAGAAAATAACCTTAACCTCAGAAGCTATAACAAAAATTAAGAGTGTCTATACATGAAATAATTTTCCAAAATATCTGTAGGCATTTTTAATTATTATTTAGACAGTTGTTTCACCTAATCATCTTTTTCAGAATAACCCCTGTGGACTTAGATTCTTTGCAATGCAAAACTTTTTTTTTTTTTAAAGCAATATTTCAGATTATGCCCAGGATGACAAAGTTGATTTTCATTTTTTTCCCTTTGTCACTATTTTTCAAGCATAAATAAAATTTACATCTTTAAATTTATATGAGGCCTGATACTATGACAGGAATATAATTCAAAGTAATCTTGTTCAATATTTTAGACTCTAAAAATTGCAATGACTGATAATAGTTTGCCTCGTGGTGCAGCACACAAAGCAGATCATTTTCTGTAGTCTGTCTCACCTTGTAGGTGGCCAGTATATTTGCCTTTGTTTTGCCACCCAGAAAGTCCAGTTATTGTTGTATTAATACGTTGACCTGGAATGGGCACCTTTGCACAGCTGGACTGAAGCTTAAATTCCAATTTGGACTCTAGAATCTACAGAGAAACACATAAAAATCCACCACTTCAGTCCTGCAGTAACCAATTGATTGAAACACCCTTAGTTACTGTTTGAAACACCCTCAGTGATAAGGGCTGGTAGAAATTGTACAACTGGGTACCAGGAATGACTGTCTTTTCATAGGTGGAATCAGCAGGTGCATGCTGTCCTGTGGTAGGAAGGATGTATCATGTTATGGTACAGAGAGGAGCATAAAAAGTTTATAAAACTGTCTAACTTTTAAAGAAGACATCTCTAAAGAGACCCAGAAAAATGACTGCTAATTTTTGTTACAGTAGGGTCTTCAGTGCTAATTCCTTCAGTTCTTTGTAATACAGCTTCTCAGGTGCTGAAAAACCTTAATGAGGCCACATGCTGCTAGGGAGATGGTGGATCTTGGGCAATGTATTCAAAGTTTTTCTTCTACAGCTTCCCTTGTTGCTGTGAGTCCACATGAGGAAAGTCAATCTAAATCTCTTGTATGTTATTGTAAAATACTGTCTTAAAATAGTTGCCTGATATGAGATAGTTATCAAGAACACTATGCAAAATTCCTTGTTGGTTCATTTCCCACAGCAGTATGAGAAATTGCAAAGTAGTAGGAATATGTTTGTTTATTAAAGTCTATATAAACACAGAATTTTACAGTATCCCTCACAATAAAGCAGGCTATCGTGCCTTTGGGATTGCTGGCTGCTTCTTGGAGAAGGTGCTGCAAATGGGGAATACTGAATATGTTGGTGCTTTGCAAGCACGTTTTTTTAATCTCAATTTACTAGAAATGATTTGATGCAGTTAAACATAGTGAAATGTTAAAATATTTTTAAACAGCAATTACAAAATTATTCTTTTTTAATGTAGTTGCATCACAATCTTCAATAATGCTTCAATATTCCAATGTCTTTTTTTTTTTTACCAGGGAATCTAAGCTTGGAAAACTAGAGCCCTCTCTTTTGCAGACCTCTAATATTTTTACATCTCTAATTTCTAAACAAAATTATTACAAATTTCAGTTTGAAATCAAAACTTTCTAAGTTTAAAAAAAATAGTTAAAATAAAAAACTTCAGTATCACCTGATTCGTTATTCTTTCTCCCCAAGTCTGATATTGTCAAGGGGAGATGCAGATTTTCCTTCACTTTGCTTCAGAATGTCCAAACAGGAAATCCTTTAGAAATTCCTTTAGGAATCATATAGTCCAGAACAGTGTGTGCTTAAGTTTCTAAAGGCAATAACTCTTTTTCTGTGCACTAGATTTTCATTACTGTTTGCTTTTAGCTTCAATGAAGCAGCCTTCTTAATGACAATCAGCCATCTATCTGTCAGACTGAAATTATGTTGGATCTGACCTTTATCCTCATGAGGAAAGACAGGTAACACTGACAAATCTAGACAAATTAAGCAGAACAGTAATGATGAGGATATGGCTGGTTTTATTATCTCTTATGAATCTCTTGTGATTTCTTCTGAATCATTGATCTTTCAATAAGAACAGGGGCAGAGGAAATGCATTAATTCTGACAGCAAGGGCATAAGATATTTTGCTGTCAAACAGCTGGAGCAGTCAGGGCCCAGACCTGTTTTGTGTACTGTATTTGTTATTTCTCCTTCTGCATTGTAGGCAGTAGGTCCACATCAGATATTCTTTAAAGCTGAGATTCTGGCATGTTGTTTAAAGGTGTCTATTTTGCTGGTCCTCCAGGCATTCTGTAAACATAGTAGATGCAGAATCGCGTATATATGATTGGGAGGCTAATTTTCAAAATTGAACAGATTCTTGCCAAAGAAGGAGTATGAATCTCTTTCTGTGTGACAGAAAATGTTGAAAAATCACGTGATATAGTGAAAAGAAACAAGTTTTGTAAAACAGCAGTTTGAGTTTCTGAATGATTAGGCAATGGAGCAGGAGAATCTCTTGTGTCTAGTGGGTCTGTGCCAACATGTGTGAGCCAGAAGAGACTTGGAACCAATAGAATGATAGGTAGAAAAACATATTTATTGTTTTATTATTTTTTTACACCTAGAAAAGCTTCTTCTATGAATTTATTAATAAGATATTCTATAGACTCACATCCTTGTTATGTGTATTTGATTTATACAGATACTTCAACCACTTTTTCATGCAGCACTGGGGAGTCAGGCACACTGCTTGTGATAGTTGTATCTCCTGTGATTATACAGCATATTCTTACAGATTCAAAAGGGCATGTAACCCTTCCTATCCATGTTACCATGTTCAGGCACTTTTTACCAATTGCAAAGAGACTTCGTAAACTGGATATACAGAGTTTAAATGTACAAATTAATTATTAGCCAATGTATAGAATAGTTATCAATAAGGTACAAAGTTCAGCATTAATACGCTCACTCCCACTAATGAAATAGCAGTGATATTTTGCCTGCCATGCAGATTCTGCCACATGGACAGAGATTGCCTATCTGTGGGATTAGTGCTGATGATCTGCCATCTAAATCCATGATTTTCCCCCTCAGTCCATTCATTGCTGACTCTCACCATATCAACAATCTTACCTCTGCCTTTCTTATTGTGCATAGCTCTTGTCTATGTACTTTCGCAGCTTTTACTCAACTTAGAAGTACCATGAGAAATCGATGTCAGGTTTATGCAGATGTACTGTATCAAAACCAGATCATGCTGAACAAGATGTGTATATAGAGGTTTCACGCAGGCCTCATGATGACCAGTGGGGTTTTTGGCTTTTTAGTTCAAAGTACTGTATTTCTCATGTTTTCTTATTCTGTGCTTTTTCTCACAAAAAGGATCTTGAGTTTCTGCAATATAATATTGAAGCCAGTTCTGACAAACTGTTACCAGGAAGCATTTTCCAACATGACAGAAAGATATAAACTGCCTTTGTGTTGTAACCTTTGACAACTTTTACCTCTCCTCAGGGAGAATGAACATATCATGTAAGAGCAAGACCTTTCAGGTGACAGAAGACCACCTCATTAGTCTGTCTGGGCAACTTGGGCAAATGAGTCTGGCTGCTTGGTTATGGACTACAGTTACAGAAGCACTGGCACGTGAAGGCAGTTCAGTCCCTTTTTACATCTTTCCAAGTCATATGTTACACATAGCTCTGGGGCAAAAAGATCAAACAATCTCAGAGACAAAGAAACAGCCTTAATACTTTTCAGGTATGAATTCATTGTATCCCAGAATGAAAGCAGAAGTACCGCATCAATGAAAGGAAAAAAATTAATCCGGTATCAATTTGCATAACTTCTACTAATGTTATAATAGGACTGGATAATTTTATTTCTTTACTGTTTCTAGGTAAGATGTGTGGAACACAGACATGGTTCCTCTGACATAAGTAGCTGGAAAAGTAAAATATGTAGCATTTTGGGCATGTGTGTACTGGAAATATGGTGTACAGTCACTGCAAAAAACAGCTTTTAGAGGGAGAAAATGTAAACATCAGTGAGTTTAAGTACAGAGTGATGCATCTGTAAAAGCCAAAAGATCAGAGGGTGTGGAAATAGGGTGGAAATAAAGTGGTGATAGAAAGAAAAGTAAGTGAGCATCTCACTAAAAAGTAAAGAAAAATAAAACTTATTGGTTTTTATTTAGGGAAAACAAATCTGGGAATATAAATATATTTTTGCAGAAATTGTTTTAACTGTGTAAGATGAACTACATGAAGCAGTTATAAGGCACGCTAAGTTAAATGCTAACATGGTTGCAGTCAGAGACCATTTCAGTGGTCCCTATTGTTGATACAGTTAACACAGAATTCAGAGTAAATAACATCCTCCATAAGCTCATGAATCCCATGGATCTAACAGTGAAATTGTGTACCTACTGCTGGCACTGCTGTCACAAGACAGTAACCCTTACTACTGAAGAAATCTCCATTATGCAGAAATGAGAAAATGGTGTAATTTTAATGGTATAGAAGGTATTTTAAAAACTGCATATAGAAAATTTGTTGTAAGATAAATTTAGATTATAATTTTTCATTCAGCCATGGACTAAACCAATCAGAACTATTTTGAAGTTAGCAATCCTACGGGACAACAATAAATATCACTAAATTTTTAATCTATCTCATGGAGTGAATTGTTTCCACAATTCTGTCATTATCTGAAAAGACACAAAATATTCAAATGAGGAATAGGCTTTTCATTTGTGTGAATGTAATAAGTATAGTATCTGAACAAACCTGATGACATTTCACTTGTGCAAATGAAGGAGCTCACCATTTAAGAAAATGACTCCATTATCTGTCCAGTTCATGAAAAAACATTTCTCACTGTCTTTTATGGTGATACTTTAATGCATAAATGAATGTTTTTATATCAAGATTTTTTTTAATTACTGTGTATTTTGCATTTAAATTAAAGTGTATACATTTGCTGTGTTTCATTAATGCATGAAGTAGTTGAGCTTTGAAGGTTTTGGGTTTCTTTTCTGCTGGTTTTCTTTAATCTCAGTGAATTTACCATTCAGAGGCTATGTCTACACTCTGGGTTAGGCACATATGACGTTTGATGTAGTGGATCATAGCTGTGGTCAAATCATCCCAACAATGGTAATAAGAAGTTGAGATTGGTTCTCTAAATGAAAGTACCAGTTTCTAGTCTCACACTCGTATCACAAAGGGCTTCTTCACAATTGTTACTAGTCTCACAGTGTAAGTGAAATGACAATCACTGTACTGGTAAATTTGTAACTTGCAAATTCGGAGCACAATTATTTTAAGTCAAGCTGGCTGAACACTTATGCTTTGCCACTAGTTCAGCATTCCCCCAGCTTTAAACACAGTTATTGATACTACAACATTATGCTTTGCAATGTATCTCTGTCATATCACACTCTTCTCTGTGACACCACAGATCACACTCCTTCAGCTGAGCTCTAATCCTTTCTCAGAAATGACACAAACCCACTGTGCATTCAGCAGACCAGTAGCTTTTACCAACACCTAATCTCCCTGGAACACTTCTGTTGTAGAAGCACTAAATAGTTATGCTACAGCTTAAAAATGCTGCCTTTGGGCCTACAGAAATTTTCAATGGGCAAAACCAAAAGCTATGATTTGTATAGGACACTGATGAAGAATGGTTTAATGATGTATTATTTGATCAAATGAATTACAAAGCCCAATACGAACATGATAACTGAGCTCTTAGCAACATTTGCAGTGAAATCACATGTTCAGAACATCTGATTTCAGGAACAGGAAAGAATAGGAAGATAAGTATGATCAAATAGAAAGTTGCTTGATTATGAAGTCAAGGCAGTTTTGGCCTGGTGTAGAAGCAAATGTCTGTAGTGACAGAATGTGGATCATGACTGGATGATGAGTAACCTTGTGTAATGAGTTTTTGCCTCACAACTCTCAGGATTTGGGCATAACCAGTGGAAATTGAAAGAAGATGCTTGTTGCTGTCACAAAGCATCTCAAATATTACTTATGTCAGTGCTTTGTAAGAGACCACATCAAAAATACTCTGTGCTGACTGCAAACAAAACCACTTGACAGACAAGAATGGCAGCTTGAGATGTCTAATTGTGCTTTTAAAATGTTCCAGCTATGTTACATTTTCCATACGCTTAAGTAACTCTGTTTCCGTAAAATGATCTCCAACATCATAAAATTCTGTATGCAAGTATACAGCAACCAAGCAATCAAAATGGAATTTTGGAAATTTTGTGGAAAATACACCTTAGGTTTTTGAAGGATGCTAATGGAGGCAGTCATGTAACTGAGAAAAGTTTGCAACTTCCTGCAATATTCTAGGACTAGGAGAGTCGTAACTCCTGTAGGACTTTGAAAATTTAGGTGAGTATTCATTTCTTGTGGAAAGCAAATATTTCCAGATTTATTTGTTTACTTCATTGAAAAGCAAACAGTGAATAGCTTTCCAGCAGAGGAGTCATTAGGCCATCTGCTTGTTTTAATGCTGTGCTGCCTAATGTTACATCTACTGTTATCAGGCTGTTATCAGTGAAAAATGAGATTGAGTTGTTGGCAAAAGCTGAATATTCCACCCCCATATGCAAAGAAGACTACTGCAGTCATCCTATATTTACAAAAATTCATAGCAAGGAAGTGCCTTATGCTTTGCTTTTGAAAATACTTCTGAGAATTCTCAGAATTTCATTGTAAATGTGGTTTTTCATCAATGTCATTCAAGCTTGGATTCACAAAGGTTTACACTGAAAATACAAAACATCTAAATTACATCTCTGGAAAATTAAAAAAAAAAGTGGAAAGTGTCAGATTAAATGATAATCACTACCAGTACAAAAACTGTGTGTGTGAAGAATACCTATTCTTCCACAATTTCATAATGAAGATAATATGTGTGCATACAAGAATATCCACACCCAGACTATTTCTACCGTCATTACTTAGGACATCAATGCACCTGTTACAACAATAACAGGAGAATTTTAAATCCTTTTATTCATTTTCTTGAAGCAACAGGAATGCAGTCATTAATCCAAGCATTCTGAGGGTAAAGGGGTGCAGTGACCTTAGCATATCATAGTGATTAAGATGATTTAGGATATCACATTAACCTCTTGGAAATAAGCTAGCTCAAAAGCATTTTTCACTATTATTGTTATGATCACATCTAGATGTAACTAGAATTCACCACCACTATTCAAATTAATCATCTTAAGGGAGCATACCATTAAAGCAGTAATGTCAATTAATAGATTTAAATGCAGTATATTCTTGGGGACACTTCATAAAATTACAAAGACAGTTAGCTCAGCCTGGAGAAGAGAAGGCAGCATGGAGATCTCATAGCAGCCTTCCAGTATCTGAAGGGGGGCTATAAGGATGTTGGGGAGGGACTCTTCAGGGACTGTAATGATAGAACAAGGGGTAATAGGTTTAAACTAAAACAGAAGTTCAGGTTAGATATAAGGAAGAAGTTTGTTACTGTGAAGGTGGTGGCACTGGAACATGTTGCCCAAAGAAGTGGTAAACGCTCCATCCCTGACAGTGTTTAAGGCCAGGTTGGATGGGTGATCTGGTCTAGTGTGAGGCATCCCTGCCCATGGCAGGGGGGTTGGAATTAGATGATATTAATGTCCTTTCCAACACTAATCATTCTATGAATGAGGTACTGAGCTACAGTTGTGATGTAAAAAGCAGTCTGCTTCCTCTTCAGAATAATAATCACCTGAAATCCTTACTCATTCACAAAGTCAGTAATGTCATAAATCATAAGGGTATAAGAGGGAGGAAATCTCAGAAAAAAAAACCAGCAGGATGACTGGGGAAGCTGAAGGGCTGACTTCCAAGAGAATATTTGAAAAGGTTAGCATACACACACACGGTATTAGAGAAAGAGTTATATTTATGAAGAATCTCAGACATTAATAAACAAACCTGATAAAAAAAGAGATTAGGAAAAGGAATATAACCAGGTATTGATTCTTTCTCCTGCTGAGACATGTACTTAATTTCAGGCAATACTCCCCTGACCTTTGCTACAAGTATCTAGATCCTTTCCTGAAGGTATTAGCTCTTAAGTTTTTTAGCAGTCATTTGCTAGTCTAAAGGAAATCAACTATACAATTGTAGCATTCTACAAATAATAAATCAATAGTAATTACTTTGTATATCAAAAGAATTAGATTGGCAGCTCTTGAAACTTTTCATTTGCCAGGATAATATTGCAAAATGAATACATTTTTAGTCAAAAAAATGATTACAGCATTGAATATAATAGATCAATTTTCAATATTTGAATCTGAAGGGCCATATACTAACCTTGTTACCATTTACCCATTACTCTTGTAATTGGGATGAAAAATATGTAACTAAGAACATCTGTGTTAAATGACTTCCAAAATATCAGGAGAAACTCTGGATACCAGTAGCTTGCTGCAAAAACTGGAAAGGAACTTCTTGGCATGTCTTCAACAGACTCCTAATTTCAGTCATGTTTGTAATTGGCTTCAGACAGAAGAACTGATCTATGATATTTTATAACATTTCCCAAATTGCCTGTATTCATCCTTCCAGCAGAGGAAATTGTTAGCCTAAATTATTCCCCTGTGAGAAAAAATGGGATGAAGAATATGAGAAGGTATCACAGCAGTGATTTTAAGTAAAGAGGGGCATACCGGTGCCCAGCATGTAGGACGAATGAATGCAGGGAAAGGCAGAGTGCAACTTAGGGAAGAAATTAAAATTAAACACATCCTATTCCCTCATGCATACCAGCTTTTATTATGGGAGCAAAGATAATATTTAACTCAATTTCATTATGTGAACATATAATAATTCTGAGGAAAAGGATTATCTGGAAAGACAGAATGGCAGACACACAAAACTGCTCGTACATGGAGTGAGAAGAAAGTAAGGGTAGGAGAGGATGACAAAGACCCTCACATGGTCAAAGTACATAAAACAGCGACAAAAAAAGGGTTAGTTCTGGAATGTGCACAAAAGACATGTCAAGGAGCAGAAAGGGCAGTGGGGGGAAAGAGAGCAGGATACCACTCAAGGCAGGGTGAATCAGAATGAGAAGATATGGAAGGGAGTCAGAGATTTGCAGCCCATCCCTAGCGAACAAGGATGTGCATTCATGAAGTGTATAATTAATTTATTTATTTTTAGTCTCTGACATGAGAGCCGTGTGCTCAGCCTATCACAGAAGTAACATGAGCTTGTCTTCTGTGCTGCGCTTGCCAACAGACTAACTTTCTATCAGAGCTCTTTACTCTTTCTAAATCTCTGACTCTACTCTCCTTTGGGGCTGCTAGGCTGTATAATTTTTCCAGCTTGAATCTTCTGTTATGCTAACTAAAAAAAATATGTTTAGCTACATGTTACTGAGAGCAATGGTTTTTGTTTGTTTGTTTCTTTTTTTGTTCTCAGACAAAGATTGATAGCAATAAATATCATACCTTGTTTATATCGCTGGTTCTAAAAGGGGATTACAATTTTATAGGACTAAGGGATGATCATCATCTGCCAGTCAAGAAGGAATATAAGGAAGTCAGCTGTGCCAAAAGCACCCTAAACAAAAATAGAGGTCACTTACAGTTTTAAACATAAGATAAATACTGTGATCTGAAAGCAAATAAAGTTTGGAAGTGTAACTAAATTGGACGTGAGATAACTTGTTTTCTAGATTTGAACAACACCTGTGCATTGCAGATGATTTAAAGAAAGTGAACTTTGGTCATTTCCATCTTTTTGGAAATATTTTTTTTTTTCCAGCACAAGGCAGTAGTAAAAATGAACAGAATGTTCCTATTCCCAGTAACTTTGCTGCTGATTTTTTTTTTAATCTTTTAGTAGCATGAGAATTGTCTTTGAAGTGGAAAAATCAGTCCACAAGTGATGAGGGTAAGTGAGACTTATTACACTATCAGTTTTAAGGCTGCACTTCTTTCAAGGGTGATGTCTGCTTAAAATCAATGAACAAATGGCATAAAATAGTTTAATATAAGACCCTTGGGATCTGAGCTGGAGTTTTGTGCAGAGAGGTCATTTAAACTCCAGTCCGCACAGGAAAATTTTCCTGTTGTTTTTAGTGAATATCAGGAATGTGTGATGCTGAACTGCAGGTGAAGAGGCTATTCAGTCATATTCAGCACTACTTCACAGATTGTGGCTGAATATTATACTGAATCTGCCTAAAGCTTTACACAGCTTTTGTATCTTTGTGGAATTGTTAACACTGAGGAAATCATTGTTAATAAAACAAAACCTGTTTGGGGAACTAAACACAGTCATCTTTAACTTCATATTTATAAATGAATTTTAAATGGCTGTTGGTTAAAAGGAGTTTCCATAACATGGAAAATGAAGACCAACAGCTTGGATCTGTGTTTTTACCATAGCTGGCTGCACAGTTAGGTATTTAATGTTTGTTTTGCATGCTCTTTTCTCCTAGAGAATTGAAGACCGCTGTTGTTCAGGCAGGACATGGTTCATCAACAGTGAGTAAATTTTTTTCATCTCATTGCAGAATGGGAACCACTGGACAGGTTTCAGTAAGAATTAGAGGTGGGAGGGAGAGGGTGGTGGGGTACTACAGGAAGAGTAAGCTAGGGACTTTTGAAAACCACACACATATATACACACACATCACATAATTTACATAGGTTGTAACTCACCTTTCTTAAAATATTTATAATACTAATTTTCAAATGCCACATTATTCTAAATACAGTTTGCACACTGAGTTTTTTGGAACATTCATACTTTCTTTCTTCCATTCTTGTTCTGAATATGGTTTGGAGCTGCTCAGAAGGAAGGGCAATGTTAAGATAAAGGAAATACGTCTCTACATCTTAATTCACATGGGCCGTTCCAGAGAGAGAGAGAAGAGATGGGAAATGTGACAATTTAATGCTAAAAGCTTGCAAACCATAACCTCAGAGACTATATCTGGAAACAGTTTGATGACTACAAAACACGAATTCTAGAAAATCTGATTTCCCAAATGAAATGTGTACTTACAGTATATTTGGAAAATTAGTGCTATAAGTTATTACATATTTATTTTCCTAATACTGTGGAAGACATGAATAAATGTTTTATCACCAATAATAATACTGATCTTTTAATAGTGATGGTCTCAAAGCTTTAAAGTAAGGAAAATTTTCATTTTTATAGTTTGAAATTAACTGAATTGACAGTGGTTGAAATAAGACCCAATGTCTTAAATGAATAATCTTTCCTCAGAAATCACCCTAGTCCCCAGAAATAGTTGCCAAAGGTTAATCTTCAGTCACAGTTATCTTTAGTCTGTTCTGAATTCATGGTTGATATTGATAAAGCATTTAAGATATTAAAAAACCCCAAAACAACACAAAACACAGTGTATAAAAGGTAAATATAATTAATATTATGTAGTGAACTTGAAGAATGTCCTTAGTATTTCAGAGAAGGCACATGACTGTGTGAATAACTTAATTTACTGGCATAAGAAGGCAGTGATGGAGAAGATACAGTGCTCTAATGCAATGATGAGATAAATATTACCATCATACCATTACCAACACAATGCTGCTAATTTAGTGTGCTTAGCAGTTGGACATATCCACAAGATGGATGATTATTGATTGGATAATTTTAATGACATTCTCTGTGGAATTTTCTTGTGTTTGTTTGCATCCTCACTGTTATATTTATTTCAGTTTTTTCAGATATGTGTATATGGTGTTCTTGGGACATCTACAAGCAATTTATGCAGAAGTACATAGGCTGCATCAATCAATACCTTGGGATGTTTCTCCCATTCAGCTCTCCAGTATGAATTTCATGTCACTCTTCCCACTCCCTCAGTCTTAAAAAAAAATCCCAACAAAACAACAACAGCAAGAAAGTCCCACTGTCTAGGAGATCCAACAAATTGAGCAAATTACATTAAGTGTACGTTTCTTTCAATGACATTACCTCATAAGGTAGGCTGCTCCTCTTGAATGCTGGGTATGATGGTGCATAAATCATTTTTTTCACTGTCTTTGTATGTAATATTGTCCAAGATCCTGTTGACAGGAGAATGGAAGGTTGTTTTCATGGTACTGGAAGCATCTTCCACGGTCAGAATAACATTCTACTGGGTGATTTTGCAAACAGAAGCAGATTATCCGCTGAAAAGAATGTACAAAGATTTATTCCTTTTCTAGATATACAATAATCTCAATGGGAAGATTATGATCATTATTGAATTACTTTTTTTTTATAATCGACAAGATTTTGTTAGTAGAAACAGATTAAGGCCAGTTCTGAGCAGTCTTTTTGATAATGTCACACCAGCATTATTTAAATGAGAATTAATATCAGTTTCTTTTAAGGAAAGAATACTTCTATGAATGGTGGTAAGTAAAAACTAGGGCATGATCATCCACAGAGGAATCTGAACAGCAGATTTTATTGCCTTATTACCTCTTTGAAGGTCCTGGAAAACAGAGCTAGTATATTATCTTGCTGCTGACCAGGAACAAGACTCATTTTCCTTGTCTTATTGCTTAATGGTTTATATGTGATTTAGAAACAACTCTGCCAACTGAAATATTTATTAGTGTTACAGTGATATCATTCACAGTTGCTAGTAATATAGTAGTCATGGTAACAAAAAGAATTGTAAGCATTCATTTTTTACTTCTATGCTTATCAACCAGTGAAACCCATACTTTCCAATACCAAATACCCAGACCTAAATGCCTGAACTCATAAACATTCTAGCTGTTAAAAATCTAAAAGTTTTCAGCCCTTGCTGTCTACCAGAAAGACATGTGATTTTAGAAAAAAAAAATCTGCAAAATTATCTCAGCTGCAGTTGGCTGTTTTAAAGTGTCATCAGCAAGCAATACCTTTAGAAATTGGGCCACAAATTTAGTTTCTTCTGAATAGTAAACAAGTACATATGGATATCACCCTTGCTTTCACCTCAACTCCATTACTTCAGTTTCCAAAATTATAGCCAGAAAGCCATTAAAATAAGTACTCTAAGCTCATTAAAAAAAATAGAGATAAAATATATTTAGCTGCTTGGTAAAAATCAGCATTTCTAAAAGAAGTTTAGAAGTAGATTTCAACATAGAGGTATTATATGATGTACTATGTCTTCCTGACCACGATGATATCATCATAAATTGTTAATGATGACATCTAAAGTTATTCTAATTAATGACCTAATCTGAAGTAATTCAGTCCTTAAATTATTTTCATGTGCCAGCTGGTAAATCTAAGCAAGGGTTATAGTTCTTACTGTGAGGAAACTTTGTTTCTCTTTGTGTTCTTTTGCGTAAGGATTTTCTTTGGGCATCTTGATAGTTCAAGAAACAATGGCTGTAATTTAATTTAGAAAGTAAATGTCAATCACTTTGCAAGAAAGATGTGCTAAAAAGTGTCCAAAGTTTCTGCATTGTTTATGAACCAATAAACAAAAAAAACCAACCAAACAAAGCTAGTTACTGTGAGAGGAGCTTGCTACAATTTATTTGATCTTTGAAGCAACAGACACAGGAGTCATTAATGTAGACCTAAGAATTTATTGTTGATCTTTCTGCTGTGCAATGTGGAATGCATTCCTCAACCGTTCTTATTCAAAAACATACGCATATTTTCTAAAGACCATAAATAACCTAAGAAATCCCTATCCAGTCTGTTAGGATTTATTTTTTTTTTTTCTGAATGCATTTTAATACATTCTGATAGCAAAACAGTAATATTTTTGTTGAATAATTAACATCATAAAAGCAAACTGCAATTTAGGAAAATTCTGTCTACTGATTGTACTGTAGATCAAGTTTCATAATGGTCCTAGAAAATGTTATCAAATATTACTGTGTAATTCTTTTCCAGACACAGGGGAGGTTTTTTAATAGTTCTTAAAGGATCAATTGAAAGTTGTATTTCTCCCATTACATAGATCAGAAATTCGTGTATCAGCGTTGATTCCTCTGGAAAATCCTTTTGTAATGAAAAATTCTAATTTGTATCTGTATCGAAGCTTAGATTATTACAGAAAAAAGGGCATTCTCAGATATGGACACATAATTCTACCATGAAAGTAGTTCCCTCCATGAATAAAATCACATACAAGGAACTTACAGAATACTTGCACAATTACTTCCTTTTAGTCTTTAATCTCTACTTGCAGAAAAAGTTTATTTGGTTTTTGTTGATTTTTTTTTCCTTCAATCTGAGGTAGCAAAATATTGGAATAGGTGCCTAAGGATATTGTGGAATCCCCATCCTTAGGTACCTTCTGAGCAACATCTTAGGCCCTGAGCAACATGAACCAGTGCTCCATTTGAATCTAACTCCATGGTTGGGACCTCAGAACTTGGACCTTCGAGGATAGACCACCTAACTTCTAGAAATCCCATCCAATCTAAATTATTATATGACTTGATTGCAAATTTTACGTAGAATCTCAGCTTCCTTCTGAGTGTGTTTCAGAAAACATAGTTCTGCAAAATCTGTGTCTTTTTTGATGCTGCTACTAGGGTCTATACTTGCTGGTCAAAAAACTCTATGGGAGCCTTGCACAAGCTTAGTCACTTATCTATAGGTTTAATGGACAGCAGGGCTGAGTCTTGATGAAATAGAATTTGAGACGGTGTCTTATATCTTGAACCAACCTTCTGACATATTGTCATAGAATAGTTTGGGTAGGAAAGAACCTTTAAAGATCATCAGATATTAAACATGCATTAATCAAGAGCCATCTAGTACTAGCATGCACGTACTCAATGCAAATTTCACTTTTAAGGGACATTTTATACATAACTTTCTTAATACACAAAAATTTCCATATTAAGTTTTATAGCAAGCAAGCTCACTGTAATGGAGCTTATGAGCCCTGTGAGGATCTAAGAAAATAATTGGATTTGCTCTGTGGGTAAAAGCACGCAAGTGCTTAGCATCAGCTCAGGATTACATTACCAGCTGAAAGATGTAAACAGGGATTCAGCCAGTAGCAGCGGGTAGTTGCAGATTCCTAGTGAATGCAGCATTAGAGAAATGGAATCCTTCTGGGTTCAATAGCTATAAAATCAAAAGACAACAGCACCCACACTCATTGGGGCTGTAGTCTTCAGCTGGGGACTTTCCATGGTATAAAATGGATAACAAAAATCTATAAAAGACAGTTGAAACAGTTCTAAGTCTTGATTATTCTCTGTTTCTGATAAGTTTAAATCACTTTGAGAAAGCAGAATGTACAGGAATTTTTCTTAAAACAAAAGGTCTTTTGTTCTCAGACCAGACGTGTCTCCAGGAATCACCCTTCCTAAACTAAATCTGATTCTTTGTGTTTCACTTAATCATTCTGTCTTTTTACAGATTTAGTTTCTACTTATATATGTTGTACTTCAAAGACTTACCCATACTTGGGCTGATATAGCAGACCTGCCTGGCACATGTTGTCTGTCCCTTGTATATAACTGAGACTAAGAGATGCACAGTATCATGGAAAGTTTGGTTTAATAATTGGGAAGAAAACAGTGGCATCACATAGATCTTTGCTATTAATTTTACTATGTGTTTTGCATATCATGGTGGTTCTAAAATTGTCATATGTTGAAGTGTTACTCCCCTAAATTATCCAGAATAAGATTTGCTGGAATTCCTACTGCAAGATATGGGAAGGCATTAGATTTAAAGTACATTTTCTAAAATCTGAGATATTTTCAGAGTTAGTTTGAACCTACAATTACCTTTTAAAAAGTCTCTTATTTAGAATGGAGAGAAGAGGCAATGCTGTGTTGTCAGTGGAGTCACCACATTATTTGATACATTTGTAGTAAAAAACAAACGCTTCAGGAATCATTAGTTATAAGAACCAAATAACTATTCTCTCATTGATAACCACAGTTGTACTTAGCAGGTATCTTTCTCTAATCCAAAATGAACATTAAATTAAAGTCTTTAGAAAAGATTTTAAACCATTCTGCAGATATTTTTGTATTGATGTAGCCTAACTGTTGAAAGTTTTACTTAAACACTTCAGTTATGTGGGCTTAGAGGTCTAAAAGGAAATCTAATGTCAAAGATTTTTGCAGCTTTTCAAATATAACTAGATGTTAAACATCCAGGATTACTTCAACCAAAGAATTTTTGAGGATATTTTTGTTTTTTTAATCCTCTCATATGAAGTCACTCCTGTACCAAGAAAAGCTTCATTTCTTTCAGATATGTGTCCAATGTGCTGGCATTTTCCCAGCTTCTCTTTTGCACAAATCTAAGATGCCCAAACTGGAAAACAGGGAGCTCAATTTTGATGTCCTAGAGCTCTGTCACCTGCTTGTTGACAGCATCTCTCTGGTCAACTGCAATCAGGTTTGACATGTCATAACAGATCTCTGCCAGCCTTACCTCAGTTAATTTAACATTTTTTCTCCACCTAACTGCTAATCTTTGAAAGAATAATTTGGCTGAATACAACCAAAATTATTTGAACTATTATGGCTGGTTTGCTGACAGGTAGCATGACACCACAAACATATTTCCCTTATGAAACCAGGCCAAAACCAGATTAAAATTCTATTTCCTTTGTCAGGGATTTTTATCTTATTTTGCTGTCACTGGTATCAGCACTGTGTCATTTGAATCATCATGATTCAATAACTTTGAATTATGGAACATCAACACAGCGTATACCTCATTGCAGAGCATGTTTTTTTACATTTATCTGCAGGTGACTTCTGGAAAAAAAAGAATGACCCACTCAAGTAAAAATTCCTCAGCCTGAAAAGCATATGAATAGCTTAAAAAAATAAAATGATGTTTGAATGTATTCACCTAAGAGTGTACACAGCGTTAAATACAAAGTTCATCAGTGATTAAAAGTAGAAAGTACAGATTTTTTACATATACGCATTGCCTATTCTGTATTTGGATGCTCATTATTTGCATGTAATTATTTGGTCATATGAACAAGAAGCATCTGGGATTTGATCCAGTGATATTGTGCAAAATAGTTGGATTAAAATAGCATTTAAATGATGTTGAGCTATTCGGCATTAAAAAATGCAGAGAGCAGCTTGTTACTGAAAGTAACCTTCTGTTGCCTACTAGCTCCTGGGACAAGATTTATCCAGGCTCATCAAAATATGCCTGGATATCCTTTATTTTTCCCACACATGGGAGAGAAGATGAGGGAAACACAGAAATAAGGTAATATATAGAGAGCACCTGTAAAAGTAACACTCTCAAAAGGACCTATTCTTTCCCAAGCAATGCAAAGAAGCAAAATCTTTGTGGGTTAAAGGAATATCTGCACTCAGGTTAAGCCTTTCCAAATGGGAGTTTGGAACCTCAGACAGAGGTTCACAAATTTATAATAAACTATACTATTTGGCACTAAATCTCAGGGGTTTTAAGAGACTTTATGTAGACATACACAATATCATGGAATTCAGGAGCATATTAAATTGTCTGAATAGGCTTGCAGTAAAAGCCAAGAGCTGAGTGGATTTACACCTTTCTATCTATATTCTCAGTTTCAGAGGCATATTTATATTGATATGAAGTATGAGCTTACCATACAAATGTATCTTAAGTGGATTGTGATTATCAGACTACTGAAAAGGAGGCCAATAAGAGAGTTGGTGCTAAAATTCTGTCTGGTGCTACAGTTAGATCTAGTGGTTGTTTTGTTTTAAAATCACATTTAAATTATAGTATTTTTTAATTTGTAATACTGCAGCAAATAAAGCATAGCTCTATGATAAAGTGAGAGGGTCTGGTAACAGCATTCTGAATCTGGATACCTACTATTTTGCATTTCAATTATGACTGAATTACAGACAATGTGTACTGACAAATCTTCAAAGCTACTTTTGTTTTGGCATGTTTTTTACAGCAGTTGTAATGAAGTTGTTAGGGAAGATTGTGAGGCTATTGCACTTCAATTACAGTATTACTATTAAATAACAGCACTAAAGAAGGGAAGATGCAAAAAAAAAAGGAAGAAAAAGAAAATGTTTCTCTTAACCTTATGTATTGTACACAGCAGGATGAGTTGCAAAGGGAGGTATAGAAGGATTTCTTAGCATATCTGAAGGAAAACATAATGTAACTGGATGGAGGAAAATTCAGACTATGTATAACAATTTTCCTGCCTACACGGCCAAACAGCTCATTCTTCTTATGGGCAGGCTAGTGAGAGACAAAAAACAAACAATTTTTTTTTCACGGGCTTCTCATATGTCATATAAGCTTACTTTATTAAAGAGAACACATGTTGTAGGGGAAGAAACTTTTGACTCCTAGGTTAAGTGAACTATCCATAAATAATCTGTTACTGAGGGTAAAATGCTGGTATACTCCTCACTGTCATTTTTATTCTAAGTTTCTTGAGGAACTTACATAGAGTAAATCTGCATCGGAGATATTGACGTTCACAACTTCTTTTTTTTTTAAATTAATTTCTGCTACATAAGTACAGTTTGAGTGAAGAAATATGGGAGTATTTTATTTTTTTAAGTTTTAGAAATGATTAAAATGCTCTTCAGATATACCAGTTTTATTGCTGTGAAGCCCAAATTCCTCATTTTATACACTTTACAGTCCCAGCATTCGAAATATCAAGAGATGCCTCCACATTATTTTTCCTTGAAGTGACCTAGAGGAACAAGTTTAATGAAAAAAAAATGAATAGATCAATCTTGGTGTTTATGCAATCTCTTGTATTTGTGCTGAAGCTGTAAATGTGTCTGTTATTGCTTTGTGTTTTTTTTTTTGGACACTGTTGCTATAGAAAATCCATTGGCATTCCCTTCACAGAGTCAGAAAAGCTTTGAAAGGTTGTGTATGCTAGGGAAATATAAAATATTTACTATAAGTAATCCTGAGTTATTTTCAATCTCCAGAAGTAAGAAGCACTGTAAATAAACACAGAGTAGATCATTCTAAGAAAGTTTCCCTGCAGGAAATGCAGTATAGTGTAAAATATCTTAGAGATGATTGTTTAGTATTCTGAACTTCAGAGTTAAAAAAGTCTTATTGCTATTTCAAAAATTTAACCTATTTAAATCTGTGGAGATTATTATTTCTTTTTTAATTTGGTTTCAATTTGGTTCTCTGGTTCTATAAAGGGAAGACAAACACATTACTGGATAGGGGAGTAGTGGGTAAGGCACTTTCCTTGACATACTTAGTTCACCTCTAAGCAAACATTTGTCATCTGTGTTTGCCTGACTGATAGTCAACATACTGAGCCCAAGTAATAGCCAACAGCATCCAAAGGTATACAGCTGATACCATGGATCACCAAATGGACGATTCATCTATCTGGTGTACTTATCAAAGTTTGATCATCATTCTCCTTTGAGAACTGTGGTGTTTCAAAGTAAATGACTATAACTGTTTGACTGGATTTCTTTTCTTTGCCATAAATAACTTCAAATGTGTTTGAAGAAAATGATATGTGCAATGTTGAGGTAGAATGGAAATAAAGAGAATCTGGATGAAAGAATGCTTCACTTATCACTGAAATGTTATCTTGGAAATGTGACATAGGTAGGAGAAGTTGCTCTCCATCAGAGTTTACTTCTGGTAAAGCTAAACCAAATTTAGAACAGTGTCACTAAAGAAAAATAACTATATGATTATTTGATAGTTTTAAGGATTAATTTCCTAAAATGTGAGCTGGATAGAAAATAGGTGTTTTATAAAAGGTCATGAAAATCCATACTCAACCTTTATTCAGTCCTAAAGAAATCTTAGCTCTATGCCTATATGGATTCTTATAAATGCATACCTTGCTGTTCAGCATGAACAGAAACACTCAGATTTAAGGCTTAATAATATCACCTTTTAACTTATTATTGGTAAAAATGGAATTTCTTATTTAGCTACTTGTTATAAGACATTTGAACATCAAAGTCAGATCTGGAAAAGTCTAATAGCTCAGTCTCCAGTGATATTGAAAACTTTGTATAGTGAATTATTCACCAGGTCTAGGAGAAAAAAATGCCTCACTCATGACAGAATGATATTTCCAGTGTATCTCAAAGTCAGTTTACAAGGATCTGGTTTTAATGCCTTTCATATTAATCTTAAAGAATAAATGAATTGATGTTGTTAACTAGTTTGGACATGTGGGGAAGCTTGCACAGAAGTCCTTGCCTTTTCTGGCCTAGCAGCACCTGTAGCAAACCAGTATGACCCTTGTACATCATGCTTGGTGCTTCCCAACACACCAAAGAAAGAAGTGAAAAGGGAAGAAAAATATAAGACTGTGAACAATATCAAAGAGTCTTGCAAGCAGCATATTTGAATTTCAGCCATAGACTGAGGACCACAGGCTTGAACTTTACAGGCATGAAAAGGAGTGTTTAGCTACTTTTATATCAGGTGTTAAATAAATCCTGACAGAGATAATTTCATTTCTGAGGAATCACACAACTGAATTAAAACTTTGAATTTATTAAGACTTTGTCTGTACTTCCCCACCATTTTGAAGGTATTTCCTTTTATTCCATTTAAATCCCTTGCCCTGTCTTTTCATTTTACTGTTGTCAGTTGCTATTTAGAAGACAAAATAAGCTGGTGAATCTTTTATACATGTTTTCTAATTGCTTCTATATTTGTTTTCACTCCAATCTTGAAAGTGAAATTTGGGCAAAACGTGACAACCCTCATTCTGTGTGTCAACATCACCTGCTGGATTCCTCCATTCCCACCAATTCTCTGCTGCACTTGGGCTGTTCTTTTTCAAAAGCAGAATCAAATAAATGTCTTATTGGCTTGTATTCAGTGAGCCAGCATTGCCTTTGGGTGTCCTCTCTAGCAAAGCAATCATTTATGCCATTTTATAGTTAGCTGTTCTTTCCTTCATAGAGCTGTGTATTTATTTATTTTTTCTTACCAGATATGACCTTACCAGGTGCCAAACTGAAAGGCATTTTGCATGGATTTTCTGCACTGATTTAAACTGCTGAGTCTGATTGATTGTGCTCCACATAAAGACAGGAAATGTGTTCAAGAATCATCTCTCTCTAACATAATAGTATTACCTATCTCAACAATCTGTACTGAGAAAAAGATTTATTAAAAATCCTCAGTCCCACAGATGATTTTCACTATAACTGTGTCTTCCAATAGCCTTCTTAGGAGAATTTTATTTCCTCTGCTGAATACATCGGACATTTAATAAATGAAAAGACCACGAATATGGAACACTAATATTCTTCAGGAGACCACAGAGACATATATGTTGAAGTAACGTTCAGTTTATATATGGTTAAGCGTTATGATCCATCAACTTACAGTACAAATTATTTAATTTCACTGTTCATAAATTTGTATTATGACCAGTTGGTGAATATTTCTTATGTTCAGAGATTTAAAAAATTGATCAGATGCTGAGTTGCTTTCTAAAAACAAGGAGGCAACCAAAACTAAGTTTCTATGGCATAAGGTGTAGGTGGATAAGTTCATAATGCATGCAACAGGTTAGACAGATAGACTAATACATTTTTTAAATCTTTTGAATTACTGGCTTTCAAAGGTGTTAGCCCGTTCCAAACGGATGACACCAGATATTCCTTACCATCAAGCTCAGTTGGTCCTTACCTCATACAAATGTCCAAGTGTTGCTCTTTAAAGAATTTTTGTCTAAATACTGATCTGGCTCTACTTGCTTAGCCAAGCACATGCCGTCTTTTCAAAGCTGGATCTAACATAGCTTCAGTTAGTTTTCTGCTCCTGCTATGCAAATGGTTATTCCATTTCACTATCACTTGTTCTTCTTCTCCAGAATAAACATAACTTGAATAGTAAAAGACCTTAACAAACTACCATAGCAAGTAGACTGTGCATAAAAAAAAAAAAACCCCAGAAAAAAACCCAGAACTCACTCATATTCCAAATTTCGAAGAAAAAAGAAACAATGCCCATCTCTCAGTCAATATCACAGAACTGCTTTTGTCTTAACGTCCCCCTTATATCTATTATTTTCTAGATAGAAAAACTAGTCTGGTAGTCATTTGCATCACTCAATACTTATCTAATTTTAGACAGTCTACAATTGTTTTTTTTTTCCCAGTGGATTTTTTGAAATATGAGGAATTTAGCATAGTTAATAGTAATAATAAAGCTTATATACATGAAGTGTACTTTTGTACACTGAGAAGGTACAGAAAATCTTATAATGAAAAAAACCCTTACAAGTTCAGCCGCATCAGATGTTTTTCTTTGAGGAAATCATTTGTTTAGCAAAGATAACAAGCAAACTGAAAACTGAAGTAAACCCTGGAAATTAATAGACATTAATTTTGCCACCATTAAATTCTACAGCAAGTTTCCCTTGGACTTTGCAGGAAACAGAATTGGCCATATGAGGATAAAAGGATTTTGAAGAAATTAATTAGGTTTTAAATATAATTTTAAGAGTGTTTCAGTTTTTGTTTGTTTGTTTTCCCATCGTAATTTTTCTGCTATTTTTGGGAAAAAAAAAACCCAAATCTTAATAAAATTCTGAAAGGAAAACTTTAAATACCCCTCATTTCACTCTCTAATTCTTGCTGCTGTTATCCATGTTGGCTTTTAGGCAGTCAGTAGGGCTAAAGGTTTAAGGGGTACGACATAGTTGTGATATGAATGCTTGACCACACAATAGAAAAGAGTTTCCTTCTTTTGTCAGGGAAATTATTTCACGTAAATTGAATAGTAAACAGAAACTTTTTTCTTTTTTTAAGAAAAAATGAGGTTTTTCCAACTTTTCTCCATTGCACTTTCATCATATCAATATATTCTTAAACTAATGTTCAACTTAAATTAAAAAAAAAATAAAATTCTTCCTAAGAAAAACCTGAAAGAGGGAATGAACAAAATGAAAAGAAAATAATATAAAGGAATTTCCATGCTGTCTGAAAACATTTTTCTTATAAAACCAGATTAAAAGGTGGTTATTCACTGCCGTCCATCTCCAGTACTTTGATTTTTCTCTGTATTCTCCTCTTATTCTAAGGAATAATTTTAAAAGCTACAGTGAAATAGCCATGAGGTGCAGCAAATTGAAGAAAATAGTAGTATAAGGGGTGCAGTTACTACTTCATTTGTAGTTTGGTTTCCATCAATACATTGAGAAGTGATTATAAGTACTGGAGACTTTTTAGAGGAAGTGAAACAAAGGAATGTGAAAGACTTTGGTGGGCCCTCAGTGTTCACAGAGATAATGTAAAGGTAACGATACCTAAACCTGAATATCTTGAATTTGCAGTGTTTGTTAACTTTTCTGCTTTTCTTTCTTGTCTGTTTCCTTCTTGCTCAGAAAAGAAATGACGTAAAAATTAAAATGGGAAATGCAATAGTTTAAATGTTGTGACAATCAAATTAACATTAAAGCTTGTCAATATTGCCCCTCATATTTTGAAAAGGAAGCAGTCCATCCAAAAGGGAAAGATTTACTACTAGAAAACCTGTACTGTTCTCTGTCCATTTCTTCTCCTCAAGGTAGATTTAGAAGCTCATGTAGTTTTTTTCCTTGTTTCCTACAGTTTGATATCTGCAGGTTTTGCCAGCATTTCCATGGGTAATTTTCAATTCATTGTACAATTTCAGTCTAATTTGAAAGATCAGAATCTTAAAAAAAAAATATCTCAAATTCTTAAGAAAACTAGAAGAAATTGAAGAGAAGTCAGCAAATGAATGAGCAGAGCTACAGAGTAATCATAGGTGCTGTCTATTCTGCCTGGCCCACAGGCTGCTCCAAGGACTGAGTGACCAGAGTTAGTACAGCACTTCTCTCTGCTAAATACAAATACAAACAAAAGTATTAGAAATTTGAAAGAAAAGAATTTTACATACGTGGACATAATGACAGCAAGTACTGGGCACTGAGTGCAAGAAGTCTTAGGGTCATGACTAAAACTGTGTTTAACTAGTATTTCAGTGTGTAATTCAATGTGCACAGCAGAAGAATAGCTGAAGATAGGATAAAGCATATGTCAAGGATAGCTTCTTTCCGAGCTGATGACAGATGTTAAAAAGTTTTCTACTATGGCCAAAATACAATGTGAAGACAGTTACTTTCAGTAACCAGAAATTAAGCTGGAGATACTAAATAATAACAAAAACAATAGCAATAGCAATTAAACATGACAACTCCTGTGAGAAGGCTCACATACAGTAAGTTGGAAATAATGTTGAAGAGTCTTCTTTCAAAATGTGAGTAAATTCAGCTCCTAGTCAGAGTAACTTTTTGTAATTTCAGATGCTTTACAGGATTCAGGACATTTGCAGAACATCCTGTGGGCAACCTGCAGACCTTTTTGCTTTCCTGTCATCTTTCCCAATACCCTGCAATTTTGTCTTTGACATGTAATGTTAAAATACGATATTGATTTTAGAAATAACTCTTTCCTAAGAGAAATGTTTCTGAACAAGGGAAATAGATAATAGGTGTCAGAAAGGTAATTTTACTAATTTTCTAGATCCAACACAGCATAGCAGGAAATAAGGAAAACAACAAAAGATGCAGTTCAAAAACTAGTATTTTCAGGAAAGAGTAGAAACAATGTGCATGTATTGGGTCTGCCTGGGGGGGTGGAGTTAACTTTCCCCATAGCAGTAGCTAGAATGATGTTGATAACACACCAGTGTTATGGCTACTGCTGAGCAGTGCTTGCACAACGTCAAGGCTGTGTCTCCAACTCCACTCTTAACAATAATAGCTAATATAAACTAGGAGAATGGGTGGGTGAATTTATTATTAAGTCATTTATTTCTGAGGGAACCGCTATGCATATTGAGTTACTTCCCAAGAAGTGACTGGACTACTTGTTGATGGAAAGGAAATAATCTTTTAATCTTTTCTGTCTTTTGTAGGCAGGCTTGGCTTTTCTTTATTAAGCTGTCTTTACCTCAACCTATGAGTTTTTCATCTTATTTTCTCCCCTCATCCCACCAAAGAGCAGGAGTGAAAGAGTGGCTTGGTGGTTACCTTGCAGTCAGCCAATGGACTGCACTATGACACAGTTTTTTTGATTAAGAATGTAACACTAAAATTTATAGACTGTGATTAGCATAAGGATGTCCTGAACAGCACTTCCAATGTGCATTAATTATTGTACAGTTACCTCTTGCATCATATTTAAACCTGGATTGGAATATTCTTAACTTTTATGGTGTCTCACCATACTGCTGGTGCAGAAAAGAGCACTTGCACAGAACTTCCTCTTTAAAACTGCTCCTCATGCAGTCTTGCTGAATAAATGAAAGAAGATACTGTGAGTATGGCAATGATCCCTTTCTTACAAAACTATTAATTTAGTATTTACTTTGCATAAACTTACTTACCTGGAAGACAACCTCTGCTTCTATCAATAAAGATATTATCCTGGATTGTGTTCTTTCAGATTGTATTGTCCACTTAAGTCAGTTAATTTACCATAAATCCTATCTGGGTTAAGAGTACACATGCTTAATAAAGAAATAAAATTTAGGTAAGCTGAAAAGACACAGAAATGGCTTAGTGCTAATCTGTGGTAAAATTCCACCTACTTAACACCCATTAGCAGTTTGGACATCTTAACATGCCCTGGCCCAGAAGCCAATATTTCCAAGAAACACTGCTTTGTCCTCTTTATTAACCAACATCAGTAGAGTCATTCATTAAGTGTAAATTGAAGGACTGACATGGACAAGGGTTTTTTGCTGGGTTCTTTTCTTACTTATATTTCAAAACATCTCCAGATTTAATCTCACTGAAACAATTTATAGGTCCTCTCAGAACACCCACTCTTCAGAGATTAATTCACCTTCATGGAGTTTCTAAGGTTTTATTTAGTCTCTTCCTATCTTAACATTTCATGGAATATTATCATATTCTGGAATATCCACTTATATTCAAATACTTGGGGCAGATTCTTTACCAGAAACTTGTTATTCACAGCCAATTCACTATTTACTGTGTTAATTTTATTTTGGCTTTCTGCTCTTACGAAAATCAAATATCAAAGCAGAATACTTGATGCAAAAAAATCCAGGGTTTCTGCATAGTGACACTGCATGATGCTAAAAGCTTTCCAGCTGACTAAGAGAAATCTTAATTTTCCCATCCAGAGTTCAGAAATAACTTTCCAAGCCATGGGACCCTTCTTCACTCACCTGTTGCTATGTACCTTTCATATCTTGGACTTGAAATTAGCTTCCCAATATAACAGATTGTGCTGTTGAAAGGCTCTGATTGGCTGCATGCTTCTTCTGCTCCTAAGATACTTTTTCTCTTATTTGTGATGACATCAATCTGGTTCATGACCCAGCTGATCAGCTGTTGGGCAGCAAGTCATCTCTCAGCAAAAATTTCAGACCTGTGGCATGAAGACAGCCAAAAATTAACACTGGCTGAAAGATCTTGTTAAAAGCTTGTTCTTAAGCTCAGTCAGACACCACTCAGGCTTTAGTCAAGCTAAGCAATTAAGAATTCATGGATGAATACTTCAAATGAATTTCATTTATTGCTCATGCTTTACAATATTTTAATGAGTGGGAGATTAGCTCATAGTCCTTGAAAACTGGTAACTTTGAAAAACTAGGCTGGACTATATAGCTCAATTCACTTCTAGCTGATAACCATATTTCAATGGGAGTATACTAATAATGTTGCTAGTGTTATGACAATTATTGTAATAGAAAGCCAAAATTAGTTTCTATGGAATCATAGAAAAGTTGTTGTTTACATCATTGGAATTCACTTAGCTTTAAGCTTTACAAATAAATATTAATCATACAATATACTCAGTATGACGTAGATTGGAATTTTTGTGATTTCAGGACATCAGGAATAAAACTGAATAACTGAAGTATTTAACTAAAAAAAAAACCCACCAAAAGCAAACAAACAAAAAAAACACCTCCCAAGAAAACCCAATCAAAACAAACAAACAAAAAAACACCCACAACAAAACCCAACACACAAAAAACCAAAGAAAAAAACCCCACAAAAGTAAAGAAAGAAAAACCACCGATGTCTAAACACCTGTGAGGCACTGAATTTTCTACTTATGTGCTTCTGAACATTTACAATTACTAACCGTTCAAACACTAGAGAATTGAGGGGGAATATATACAAAATAAATATGAGTTTGTTGGGGTTTTTTTCTGAATAAGAAATGATAGCTTTCCTGGACAAAATTCATAAACTAATCTTTTTCTCTTGATCTGACATATCTGGTTAAAAACCGAAAACAGTGATTTATTAAAGACTTTCTGAAATTATTTGATATATTAAATAGCTTTATGTTAAATATTCTTATGTAGATTTAAATTACTCTCATTAATAATACCAAGTGATGAAGTTGTAATTTCAAGTATCTGGACATAAACTTGTATAAAAGAAGCTCCTCTCATTTTTTTCTGAATACATGACCCCTTTCAGTGAGGCTTCAAGAGATAACATCATATCAAACACATATACTGCATTTAATGAGATAAATCTGGATTTTAAACATACCTCTGTTACTCCTGCTCCTTTCTAAGTCATATCATTTAAGCACATGCAGGTCAAAACCTGCTGTACTGGAATTGCTCACAAAAAATCAATATTCATGTAACGACTGCAAGAAAATATATTTAAATAGGATTGATTTACTTTTCATTGTCTTCTTGGAGTTTGGAAGATATTTTTACTTAGCTAGTAAAACTAATATCCAAGCTAATAAAATACGTATGGAGCCATCCTCAAATGATAAAGGTAAGGAGGTTTGAAACTTACTGAGAAAGTCTGTTTCCTGAATATATCTGATTTGAGTGGTAGAATGGTAGCTGCCCACACACCACTCACTCAGGGTGCTGATGAGTCATTGCTGATGGAATATATTCAGCTTCTTGCCTTTACACGCTTTTATTTATTCAGGTGGTTTTTTTTCCAGTTGATGCGATGATTCTTTAAGGTTAACACACTCTGGCCCCACTGCTCATAGAGGAAAAGAATAAACATCATCAGGTTGTGCCTACATTAGCAACCTGGTTCAGAGCAGGAGCTTGGTTTTGAAGCCCTGACACTTTGTATTTACAGACCACAGGGCTGAATTGTCAGGCTGGTTTTGATGCAGAGCTAGGGTCTTTCATGGGAAACTAAATTGGGAGTTCTGCTCCAAAAGCGCTTCAGTACTCATGGGCTCTTTACTCTCTGAACCAGGGTGGGTCATACTCTCCCAGGACCCTCTGAGGTACGTAGCAGAAGGTTTCTGGTCTGTCTAGAGGTCTCACAACAACCTGGAAGTTTTCTAAAGAAACATACAGGGACAATTCCTGTAAAAGTATTCCTGCCTCTCTGCTGCCAAACTTCATCTTTCTTTTGATTCAGTTATTCCTTTCTCATTCATCTGCTCTCTCCCTTTTCAGGACCCTTTTTCTTGCTTCCACCTGAACTACTTTATTTTGCTGTCTCTTCTCTAATCTCACTGAACCTCATAGTATCCAGATGAACATTTAATAACATTTAAAATTATTAATTTTCTACTTTTTCCATGTTCCTGTCATGTTGACACTGTTCATTTCACTTCTCAAAAAACTCAGGGAGAAGGAAGCTTTGGCAATATCACACACATGCTGCTTCTGTGTGTGAAAGATGACCGTTTCAAGGTACACAGCACATAATTCAGCATAATTATGGTGGTGTCCTTGAAATCATGTTTTGGAGGTATGCACCTGTTCCTTGAAGAGCACTTGAGAGATCTTTGGCTGTAAGAATAACTTGGAGAGAGCAGCTCATTCATGCTCCTGCACTGGGCTGCCAGGGCTATGAAATGGGAGAAACAAGAGAGGTACACAGTCCTGTTTCTGCAAAAGACACCTGCAAAGCCATGTCTTGCACCCCTTCCCTGCAATGGTCTGCACCAGCAGCAGGAGCCTGTTTCAGTGCTCCCAACTTCAACACTCTCTCAGTGTCCTGTTTGCTATAGTCTTCCATGCATAGGCATGATCAAGCGTTTAAAAACAGGAGTATAGTTCTTGTATAGGCATTGTATATAAATGAATAGCACTTATATAAGAATTAACATTTCAAATAGCCTGATCATTCTCTGTCTTGCAGGCTGATCAGGCTCAGTGCTCATTAGCAGATTTTACTCATGGGTCGCTCAGGTAGCTTATGGTCATTTCAGTGACCAGCTCCTAAACCTATTGAGCTACTCTCCAGCTAGTTTGACTTGAAGTTTGTTAGTGTTCTACACAAGAATGTCTCCAGCAGCTAGTCCAGAAATCACATCCTACTTTCCCTATAGTCTGGTTTGAAGTATCACAAATGGATATATAGTCGTGCACAGAGTGATGAGGACAATGACACTAATACTAACAGAAAAGTGGTTAGAGTTTAAGAAGAAAAATAGAACAGACTGTGATAATTAGATACAGTGCTTAGTCAAACAAGAGTGCTGACCAGTGTCTGTACAAAGATGTTCCTGTTAAAATAAAAACTAAACCTCACAACAGAGAGAGAAGCAGTCTATAGAGGCTGCAGTAGGACACTGGGCAACTTGCAGGACTGTCAGGAGCTTGGGTGTCTGGAAAGCAGAATGATAAAGGCACAGGATACTCTGGGGAGGTGGTAGGAGCTGTTAAAGTGCTTGCTGGAGGCTTTCTGCCTCTGTCGTGCTGCAGGACTGTGCTCCCAGGCAGCAGCTGTTGAGCCAGATGTGGGTGAAAGAAGAAACCAGCCAGATGATGGAGAGATTGATTTCCATAACTCCAGGGTCTAATCAGCCAACTCTGCCTCTGCTTGCTGCCTTCCTACCCATTATCAATTTTTCTCCCTCTTGAGCTGCAGCTCCTGCTCACATAGTTACTATGAAGCTTCCTTCCCTTTGCCACCCTCCCTGGCAGCTCTTCAGTGAGCAGCAAGAAAATTCATTCTATTCACATCATCCTCCCCTTTTCTCATGAGCTGAGTGCAACATCCTATCACCTGCCTTCTCCCACGTTAACTACCCTCACCAAGGCATAACAGTATGCACACTACAGAAGACAGGCTGTTTCCCAAGGCGTGCAGGTAGCAGCCAAAGCCATCAAGTAGCATACAGAAAAGGTCAAAAAGAGCTTTGAAAGTCTGAGGACACATGATGAGAGTAATCACACCTGCCTTGAAAAGACTGCAGCTAAGAGTGAGGGGGATGAAGCAGGCAAACCTTAATGAGAGGAGGAAGAGAATATGACATCAACCCTTCAGTCTCACTCTTTTTTTTTTTTTTCTTAATCCTTGGGAAGCTGACTGATAGGAATTGGGGTTTGCAAGGGTTCACTTGGACAGCCACTGTCTTAAACAAAGGAATGGGCTCCAAGTCAAGTAAAGGAGAAGCATTAGCTGGTGGCAGAGATCCTCTGATGTTTACCTCTGTACCCAGCACAGGATATTGACCATCCTATTTCCCAAGGAAAGTGCTTTCATGCTAATCTGACATAGTGTCCTGCCCAGAATCTCCAGCAGACTGGGGCACAACACATGCAGTGATATGGACTCTCAGTGATTGCTATTTAGGCTGTGTATTTTGTTCTTTATTTGCTTGACAGATGTACTTATTACAGTAGTTTAGCTGAAACATGAAATGCAACCTATACTTTTACTTGGAAACAGGGAATTTCCTGACACACAAATTTAGTTTATATGCATTAATGGCTATAAAGATTTGAATGAGAAGGTGCTTTTATTTACTAATCCCTCAGTTTTAAAGGAGTGTGCTGCTTCAAACAGGTAGAATCTATTTTCTTTGTGATGGTTTTGCTTCAACCATTAAGAAATGTGCAGAAACCTCCCCAGCAATATGAAAAAAGCTTGAACGAGGCCCTTTTCTGCCAAAATAAGAGTTTCTGAGCATCTGTTCTATAAATGAAGATTCTTGTACTGTATCTTGATATTTGTAGCTGGTGATTCTACATGCAATTGCATCTGCAGTAAAATCATAGATAACTGGCAATTTAATAGTAATCAAAAAAGAAAGAGGGAGATAAGCATTATTTACTTCTTAATGTTGGGAACCAAATTATCTGTACTGTATGTATTATCAGCAATTTATGTTCCATCTGTAATGTATAGGCCTGATTCCCATAGAGTAATTAAAAATATTTCATTAATGATAACTGAAGATTTTTTTTTTAGTCTGTGAAGCATGCAGCAGTTTTCCAGTGAAGTTTTTCATGTAAAAGTTTGATTCCTTTCATCATCCCCGTTCTATGTTTCCACAGATCTGAAGAAAACCCCAAGCTTTTTAACTTTATAGTCAAGGAAGCTAAAACTCATGATAGCTTTTTATCTAAATTGGGTTAACAATACAGTGTTTCTACGTTTTAACTATGGATTGAAATGGATGCATTTAATCCTAGCGGGTAGGGAGCCAAGATACCAGTTCAGGTTTAAAATGAAAAAACACGGCTTCATTTTCCTTTCATATTGAGCCATCTTGTGGTTAATAACTGAAATGTACTCTCGAATACTCATTTAACATGATGGGAAAGTTACTATTTTATATCCTTGGCTCTTACCTCAATACGCTTCCTGGAGCATAAAAAAGTCATAGTATGATTCATATAAATATAAAATAAGGTATAAATTGGAGAGGAAATCATTATTCTTTAATTTACAATAAGTAGCTATCGGTGTTTCAGTATCAGTAAAGAAACTGTGGTAATACATGGCAAATGAGGCCACATATTTTTTGCATAAAGAAAATACATGTTAACAGAAACTGTATTTTTCCAGACATAAGAACTAAAGCTGTATTGTCTTAAACATATATGGGCTGTCATGAGCAGAGTTTGGAAAACAGGTTATAATGTCAATATTAAATTCCGTGTGCTTTAGTTATTATGGCAATAACAGTGATAAATTCTACAATGTTCTAGGTAGAATTTCCTATTATGTAGAGTGAGAAAATGTTCAGGTCTGTGATGTGGAGCAATTAAGACATAAATAAAGAAAGAAAAAAGAGATTTCTTTCCTGCACAACAAATATCTTATATGCAGAACATACAAAAGAGAAAGTCACAAGTGAGCACAGTCCTGTTACATTATTTATAAGGGTTCAGTAAACGACTGAACATTTTTCTGGCAAAAAGTAGAAACACTGAAAATTTTCCAGCAAAAGATAGGAAGGTCATGCTGCTGCATGTCTTAGAGCAAAAGTAATTAATTCAGTCATAAGCCAGCACTGAACAAGTCTCTTTCCTTGTACTAGTGACTGTTTAATGGCTAAGCTTTTGAAGTATCAGTTTCTCCATCTGCACAGTGAAACTCCATGCATTATGAAGCAGTATTTTTACAGATTTTGTAAGCCTTTAACAATAGTCGAAACCCATGTGATATCTGGCATACAATGGCTCAGTAGCAATCCTCTGAAGGGAAGAACAGAGCAATGAATAGAGCTCTGTGGAAGAGCTGAAATTAAAAAGAGAAGTTTGAAACAGTTCACGCCATCTTCCCATCTAGGGGACCAGGCTGAAAGACAGATCACCATGAAGTAATGCCAGTACTGACAGCAGCTTGTTCAGAGTCCTTGCTGAACTGTGATTTCTTGCTTAATTTTGTCAAAGGGTGCTGACCAGGCAGCTATCAAAGACATTCAACATCCAACATAAAAATTTAATATGCAATATTTATACTGTTAGGTAGAAAGTAGGGATAAAAAAAGAAAAAGAAGTGAGATGAAACAGGAAGATTTGTGCCTTATAGAAGAACAAATCTTGCTGGTTAAGTGAGTCCCTGCTCAGGGACTAGTATTGCAGGAAGAGTGATTCAAAGGAGTATTACTGGTACACCGAGTGCTCATAGAATCATAGGGGCCTATAAGGATGACAAAGGGGGACTCTTCCTTAGGGACTGTACTGATAGGACAAGGGTCAATGGGCTCAAGCTTGAACAGGGGAAGTTCAGGTCAGATATAAGGAAGAAGTTCTTTACTGTGAAGGTGGTGAGGCACTGGAACAGGTTGCCCAACGAAGTGGTAAATGCTCCATCCCTGGCAGTGTTCAAGGCCAGGTTGGACAGGTCTTTGAGTGACCTTGTCAAGTGTGAGGAGTCCCTGCCTATGGCAGGGAAGTTGGAACTAAATGATCTTGAAGGCCTTTCTAACTCAAACCATTCTTGATTCTATGATTCTAATAAGGTAAGGAATGTACTAGAAAAGAGGCCTAATTCAATACTCAGAATTTAAATGCCAGCAAATCAGCAGAAGCCAAGTCACTGTGATGTGCAGTTCTGGTGTCCTCAACATAAAAAGGACATGGAGGTGTTGGAACAAGTCCAGAGGAGGGCCACGAGAATGATCAGGGGACTGGAGCACCTCCTGTATGAAGACAGGCTGAGAAAGTTGGGGCTGTTCAGCCTGGAGAAGAGAAGGCTGTGTGGAGACCTCATGGCAGCCTTCCAGTGTCTGAAGGGGGCCAATAAGAATGCTGGGGATGGACTCTTCATTAGGGACTGTAATGATAGGACAAGGAGTAACGGGTTGAAACAGGGGAAGTTTAGATTGGATATAAGGAGGAAATTCTTTCCTGTTAGGGTGGTGAGGCACTGGAATAGGTTACCCAAGGAGGCTGTGAATGCTCCATCCCTGTCAGTGTTCAAGGCCAGGTTGGATGAGGCCTTGGGTGATATGGTTTAGAGCAAGGTGTCCCTGCCCATGTGAGGGGGGGTGGAACTTGATTATCTTAAGGTCCTTTCCAACCCTAACTATTCTATGATTCATATACATGTTTATGTGTGTGTGTTAGGCTTTACAAGCACTAGCAGAATGACATAGACCAAAAAATGCAGCAGCACAATTGCAGCAGGGAAAAATCTTTGTAGAAGAGGCATTAAATTTTTACAGTGATGACTGGACTAAGTCAATCTGAAAAGCAAAAAGGTTTATTAATGGGTGCTAATGAATGTAGCAGAACATTTCTACTGGTAAGAAATTATGTGGGAATAAGAAAGTAATCTGGAAGAACTCAGAGTTTTACATGGCTCAAATACCTCTTGTAAAACAGCTTATGGATGAATCTTAGGGCAACTAAATACATTCTTTAAGAAGACAATTTATATCGTCCTTGGAGACAGAGCAGCAATGATTGGATTAAAAAGCGTCAGGGTTTCAGCCTCCTAAGAAGAGAGCAACATTGGGTAAACAGAGAACCAGTGGTACTGAAGAGGAGTCAGGTGACATCTTCCAAGAAATTTATGTTGAGATATTTGCTTGGCTCAGGATAAACAGTGCTAATGAAACAGAAATAATTTAATTCCTCAAGGTACAAATGAGTAGTTCAGAAGTTTACTAGATTACACCAAGGAACAGCAACAACTGAGGATTTAAATAAAGCAGATAATTGTGTAAAAGAGAAAAGTTTTGGATAGACAGAAGACACTACTATATCTGAAAGCTAGCAAGAACATAGCAGTTAAGCAGATTCCTACATTTTTAAGAGAAATCAGTGAAGAAGCATGTAAACCATGGAGAAATGAGCAGAAGGGAACTTTCAGTTTTGCTATGTCAGTATCACAGTCATCCTTACAGTGTGCTGAGGAACTGTAAGGTCAGCCCTAATTTAACAAGAGCATTGCCATCTATTTTACTATAATGTATTCCTTCTTGATTTTCCCCTGTGTTCTAGTATCCAAGTCCTGAACAAGAGCACTTCTGTTCAAGGTGCTGTAGCTCAGGAGATGATTGTAGTTGAGAGTAGAAGGTGGGCTTAAACCATGAGAACCTAGGTACTGAACAACTATTTTGTACAATGAATTCTGATTTCAGTATTTAGAATGACTATTTCTGAGAGAATATATCAGCTTAAAAGTCACTATTCCGCATTCACAAAAATACTGGTGTACTGCTGTAAACTCACTACTGGGCTCCCATCTAATTTCCCATTTAAAAAACAAACCAAACAACCACCAAAAAAAGCAAAAAGCCCTGAATGAACACTTTTGTAACTCTAGAACAGACCTAAAGGCAGAGCAGATAGGAAGACTAGTTATGAGAAGGCACGAAGGAATGGCTTGACGTACGTTGCCAGCATTTGCTATCTCATACAAATATGTGCATTTGTGCAGCTCCATTTCTTTGGAGGGCTTCATCAGAAAATCTGAAGTCCATTCATGCAGTTAAGTCAAATTACTCATGTTTGCTTCAAGGGACCCAATGGTTTAATCCTTTAGAGTTATTTGTGTTTCTGTAGTGTACTTTATATGTGTAGATAGCAAGTATAGTAATTAATTTCAGAAAAAAAGTTGGAAATGGGAATGACTTACAGCTTTCTTCTGCAATTACAAAAAGTGTTAGAAAACAGAATCTAAGAACATGTTCAAATGTGACATTGCGTGACTAGTTTTGGTAGATATGCTTTTGCATACAGCTGGAATAGGTCATGTGCTAACAGGAAATTAGTTGCTCTCTCCTGTGTTAGGAGAATACATATTCTGACACTACTTCATAGTTACCTCTCCTTCTTAGCTTAAAATAATATGTTAAAAGACTCAGAAAGGACGTAAAACCCCAAAATCTTTTAACAAGTCCACAGTTCTCCAGATCATATTTGACAAGAGGCATGAGAAGACACTTATGACTCCAGTGAAATGACCAGAGAGCAATTAAAGACACAGATGGTGCAGAACATATTTTCTTAAAATTACCTAATAAAACATATGAGGAAAATCCTCACTTCATGAAAATTTATGGAACATTTTACTAGTATTTTACTGCAGATATAAAACTAATTCAGTACAAATTAAATTGACTAGAAAAAAACCCAAGTCAAGTCTAAGGAAGTTTAAGATCAATACAGTAATAAAAAGCCATGGTTAGACAAAGAATAATTGTTTTCAATATGAATGTTTCTGCATCTGAGCAGAAAACGCTTTTTTTTTATTATTACCTAAATTATGAAGTGTAATAATCAATTTGATAATGGGTAAGGTAACCTTACTACTTTCAGAAATGAAGATGCTCCTGTAGCCACGAGGAATGCGCAGCGGCGGGTTGATGCTTCCTGCAGGGGGCAAACTTGGGCCGTCTCACCGCCTGCGAGCCCGGGCTGAGCTGTTCTGATTTATGGCTGTGTTACACTTTTAGTTCGTTTTACTCCATTTTCTCCCATTGTTATTACGGCTTTGCTAAGCAGTTGTTTATCTCAGTAGTCTTGAACCAATTCTAAATTACTGGGTAACAGCCAAAAGAAATGCAAAATGTAAATCTCACTAAAACTGACCCCCCAAAAGATGTTGTAGTGAACCACAACTAAACAGAAAAGCAGAAACCATACAAACCCTCTTTACCCCAAGCATGTCATATAGTTTTCCATTTTTTTTTTTTCTCAGAATGGCAAAGTGCCCATATTCTCTTTTAGACAGGCAAGACCAAAAATGCCACAAGAAAGCTTTTACAACACTCTATTCCAAGTAAGGTCAAGAAATTTGCAGATTGATTTGCAGCACTATGGAAACAATAAACCATCCTGAGTTCCCAAGCTAGTTTTGGATAGAAGCTCAGTAAATTCTTCTGAACTTTTTACCTCTTGAATGCATTGTGCAATATCTACCATTTGGTTCATTGATACAGCACACACATTTTATAACGGAAATAATAATGAACTAAACTGTGAAGTGTGTTCAATGAGATAGCTTAAGGAAAACAATTTTCATTCCAGAGTTTCTCATGATGTCTCAGCATAACAGACATTATATTATTAACAGACATCTTAATATTCACCAGTCATGCAGGGTAACAAGAAATTTTCCTCTGAACAAAGTCCAAAGTGAGCAAGCATTCCTGTGTTACCATGTTAACATACTCACTGGAAGCCTCCCTGCAAAAGTATGAACTGTGAGTACCAGAGATTTATTCTATTTTAGAGAATGCACATGGGATTTTATATTTACACTGTACAAACCTGAGTTTTATGTAACTGAGACAGGGTTTTTATAAGAATACACTCTTTTACCAGATTTGTGGCACACCTGGCTTTTCTAGTAAAAACCCAATCAATATTTTAAAAAAATCAACAACCAAACAAGCCAACACCCCCACCCTGCTCCCCCAAAGAAACCCAAAATGCAAACCTCAAGCATTTCTGTAGGACTTGACTAAAGCTAGAATTAAAGAGTCCCAGAAACCAAAAAACTGCTAAAGGTTTTAACCTAGGTTTAAGAGAGATATAGAAATACAACCTGGGATGTGCACAATCCCTAACTCCAAGAAATGTACATGGAGATTCATAGCATCTGCCTGTTAGTTACCATTAGTCATCCTCTTAGTCACCCTTTCTTCTCTTATGAATATAGAAAATGACGTGTCCGGGAATAATTTGAGTATTGTATGTATTTTGTCATTCTTTTGGTCTCTGGTAAGAGCAGCAGAACCTCTCACATCTTTTTTTTTGGGTGAAAGAAAAGGGAACAGATACCGCAGAGTAGATTCAGCATGTTCCACAATGTTGAGCTTTAAGGTTCTGTGGCATTTGACTGGGCCAGCAGAACTGAAGCCACTCTAACACCTCACAGTTTCACACTGTGAGGGGGCTGATAGAAAAGCAACACTATATTTCTTTCCTGAAGCATAAACTGTGAATTTCCATGCAGGATGCCACTACTCAGGGGGAAAAATACACAAAACCAAGTCTTCCTTATAGTGCAAATGGAACTGATGCACATGCCACCAAATAGGTAAATGTTGCAATGCATATGGAGCATTCTGAAATGTCTAATTCTGACAGAAAGTTTTTCTGGAAGAGGTGACAGAAATGTTTTCAAATGTGCCTGTTTTGGAGTGAGAGCTGAAAATCTTCACCACCATCCCCCGCCGACAACCCCCCATCTTTTATAGAAGAGAAAAATGTCCCAGAAAACCTGCCATGAAGAATTTCATTAATAGTGTTGCTATTTCCTCCCGCCAAAACCCTTGCACTTCATTTCATGTAGCAAGATGTTCATCAGACAGAAAGTGACTGTAACATCTCCAGAAACAACTGAAGCATTTGGAAGTTAAGAAGACCAGTTTTAATCAAGCAGCAAGTGATCTAGAAGCAAATGCCACCCCTTCTGTAAGTGGGCCATACATGGGTCTCCTATATAAAACATATATGTAAAACATCCAGCCCTAAAATATTTCACCTTGGCTTTAATTGCTGCAACATGAAATCCAATAGAAACAACAAGTGTGAGATACCTGTCAGGGCTCAGGTGCCCATTAACTTGGTCTTAGAAGCTCACTTTAGCAACGTTAGCAGCAGAAAACCAGAAAGCTTTAAGTTTAGGATCAGTAAGTGTAGGTTTTAAGATTTGTGTTTAAGCAGTGGTGACTGAAGTAATCCAGTGTAGTATTTAGATTAGAAGTCCCTTGGTGGCTCTAACCATAATGGAGCAGCTGAAATTAGAAAATTTGTGCTAAGAAGACTTATTCCTCCAAACATACACAATACAGCTTGTTACAGTAGTTACTGAAATTACTCCTTGAAATGACAATAGCACTCTAACTCACAGTGTTGCTAAATTGCAGTCAAATCCCTATGTTGCTGGCTTGCATGTCACAGCACAATATGCAGACTGAGACACCCTGTTTTGCTCTTCTATCCATACCTTTACTCTTTCTATTTCCTTCTGTCTTCTACCTCCACAAACAAATAGCATGCAACCAACTATACGACTGCAGCCTTCTTCCCTACTTGAAAACCTCTCACTTCCAAAAAGTAATATAAATTCCATAACCTCAAAGCTGAACATTTACAATCAAAAGCTTAAATTCAGCACCTTCTTTTGCTTAGGCCAAGCTGGTTGTAAGAGTTGTCTTAGGATATTGCACTCCTTGGGACTCCTACATCTTGCCATTAGACCAGATGTATTCAATCAAACTGCATTTACTCATTTATAATTCTATTCCTTTAATCTTCAAAAAACATTTCTCTGAGGCTTTCCTTTGATATCTATCTAAAGGTGTGGTCTATTCCACTTAAAAAATGGAACAGTAAAATGGATGGCAAGAGCAGGAAGACATAATCATTGTCACTCTATTTTAAAATGAGGGCAGACCTTTCTGGTTATTAAGTCAGAGCAAAAGAATAGCTGTTAGAGAGTTTAAATTAAAAAAAAATAAATATATCTACTTGAATGAATTCCAGAGAAGATAAGTACAAATGATAGCTTCCATTATAAACCTTGTAATAACTTAAAATTGATTAGTTTTTGAAGACTGATGGATAACTAGAAAGCATTACTATTATAAAGCAAAGTGCAATTTTTTGGTACCATGCAACTACTTCAAGATCTCTAATTTCTTCCTTTTTTACAATATTCACAGCTGAAATAGAGATATCTGTCATTCATGAGAAATGAGTCTAGTTCTGAAAATGATACTGTTAGTCATGTCAAGTTTTAATAGAAACAGTGAAATAATGATTTAGAAATAGGGGGAACCAGGATCAGAAGAAATGATTCAGACATGCAAGGTCTTTATCTGTGAAGAATCTCAATTGCAGTAGGTCAAGCAAAGGAAATTCAGCTGCAAATATGAAGCTTAATATGAATATATTCAATGACATATTGGAGAAAAAGCCCATATAGGTAAACCACGATTCAGTCATAAGCTCCTAAGCAGACTATTTAGTCTCCTCCTTGCGGTTGTTCACAAACTGGCATATATGAAGAATTTATGGCTTACTAGTTAGAAACTAGGCCATGGAAAATGTATGCTGGCTTTAAAGTGTAAGACAGAGCCTCAGAAAACATGTGTGATCTCAAGTTATCTTTTACTAAACAATGAATAAAATATTACATTAGAATAATATAATTTAAAATCCAATTTTCAACCTAAAGCAATTCCATTTAGAAGAACATTCTTTCTCTGATTCTGACATTTTAACAAAACCAGCACAATTTAGGTAGTTGAACAATTTTACTAGAGTCCAATATCACAAAACAGTTAACTTCTTTCTACTTTTTATTTTCTCAAAGAAATAAATTTCAGAAGAATTAAATTATCTTTCCTGTGTTGAATTTTTTAGATTGTAGCCAATCCTAACTTTTTTTCTAGCCATCTATCGGGCATCAGATAGGTATAAAGATAGATAGACAGATGAATATAGAAGGTCTCTGGCACACTATATGAGGAAAGTAATTATGGCAAGTCCTCATGAGAACCAAAATGTAACAAGGTAATGCACTGTACCAGTTGTAATTATGTAAAGATGTGTGGGGACAACACAGATGCTAAGTTCACTGCCTCATAGGAACATCACCCCCGTCCAGACTTCAGCTGAAGTTTTCCCTTCTCTGACAATGCAGTTAAGAATGAATGCTAGGAAAATCATTGATTAAATTTAAGTTTCCTGACAGGAAATGAAAAATGAATGAATTCATTTAAGAAGGAAAGCAAACTACCAATGATTTCTGACTGTTTTGTTGGGGTTTTTTTTTGTTTGTTTCTTTTTCTTTTTTTTTCTTGTAAATCCGTAACAAATGTGAATTTGACAGATTTCCAATGGAGCTGCAATAATGTGGAGATGGAAACAGAAGAATGTGACTGAGCTGCACATAGTTACCATTGATAAATCTTTTTAGGTAGAATATGACACGTGTGGGAGAACTTGCATTTTCCAGATGAGGCAATGAAGGGTGGAAAAAGAGCTTAGAACATATCAAATGGGGTGGACAGAGTGAAGAGGTGTCTCTTGAATCCTTTTATTATATATTTTATTCAGGCAACATAAACTAGGTTAAAAATCAGAAAATAATCTGCTAATGGAGAGATTGCAATCTTGTTCTGTCAAACTACTACTGTTAGGTGAAGAAAGTGATTAAGTTTTACAGCAAGATTTCCTCTGCAACATTCATTAGCGATTTTCCTTTTTGATTCCTTATTTATTGTTTAGTCTTCAGCTTTACTACCTTGGCAGTCTGATTCTGAAGATATAGCAGAATTTTACACATGGGTTATAGAGCTATTATCAATTCCAAACATTACATTCAGAGTTAAACTAATTTTGAAAACATGATGGAATAACGTATGAGCCTAGCTAATGAAACAATCTTGGGGAATGAGAGTTTTGAATGTAGAAATTAAGGCTCTATTACAGATGGGTAATACTTAGCTATAGACCAGTTGGAAAAAAACATCAACAAACTGTTCAGGATCTTTTGCAGATGAAGAAAGCAATTAATTCTCAGCAGAAAGTGATTTTGACAGATGCCATAATAAGCAGGTAGCATTAAAGGTTAGTGAATAATTTAAATGCCAATCTAGACAACTGATAAATACATTTGAAAATAGAAAATTTGTATAGAAAAATGTACAGTTTGTTTCATTTTTCATCATGGATCTTTGGAAATAACAGTAATAGTCCTAACATGACCTTAGCAGGAATAAAAAATTGCTTATGGGAAAAAATGTAATTCATTCATTAATTCTGAAGCCTTGCTGTGATAAATTAAATTACATAACAGACCTCAGTGCAGTCTTGCATAGTTTAGTTTCTTGAAGTGTGATGTAATCTATCTTTTTAAGTGCTTTTGAACATGAAAGAGGGAGTTCTTAGGAGTGTAAGGATTTTACCAGAACAGAGCAAGAGTGTCTGTACTCCAGGAGTATACTTTGAACAGATGCCACCCAGAAACTTCAATAGGAACATTAACCTCTACATAATGCACAGAATTGTCCAATTCTGGATGATGAAAATAAATTTCTGCTTGATACTAAATGATGATCACTTTATTTCTCAAGGTATTAGAGTTGATTGGTTTGTATTGTTTGCCATTAACTGAAGTTTAATTGAAGAGAGAAGACTCATTTTGCCTATTAATGATGTTTATATTCTCATCTTAATTACTCCAGCTTCATTCTAAAGTAACTCTTTCATGATGAACACATTGCTCTGCCTTTCAATTTATATAAATGGATATGAAGTCAAGGGTCCTGATTTGAAACTTTCATCAAGATTTAATCTGCCTCCAGAGTGAAGGAAAATTATATTGAAATTAATTCCAGCACCATTGGATATTACATTTTATATTTTATTTAGACAACACCTTTAGTCTAAAACACCAGGAAATGATAAATGGGGAGCATACAGAGAAATAGAAGCAGTAATCAGCTAAAGAAATAGCAACAAGCTATTAGGTGCTTGCATAAAAAAGAAATGAAAAACCATCAGGTTGTCATGAAAACTTGTGCTAAAACATTTCTAAACCAAGAGAGAAAGATTTTAAATAAAATTGCAGAATAAAGTTTGGCGAATCACCTGGAAAAAGTCCTCCCTGAAAAAAGTTCAGTTTGTGGAAAGCAGCACTACACAGAGCATAACAAATAAGAACATTCATTAAAGAATTTCATATATTCTTCACTGTCTTTGATTAGTAAAATATCACCTTGCCAGGGAGAAATAATTGTGTTGGTCAGGAGAAATATTTACAAACTGAATGTTTGCATCTTAAACACAGTTTGCATGAAGACATGAGTATTAAACACCGACAAGGCAAGAAAAATACTGAATTTCTTAGAATACTAGAGCAAGAGAATCTGCCATTCTCCATTACCATACCTGTGAGTTATCAGCTGCAACTATCAGGGAGAAGTTGTCAATCAACTCTATTGCAAGGATGAAAGAGTAGATGGTACAGTTTAATTTTATTATGGAAATTGATTTGCATCTTTTATATGTCTTGATTGAAAACTTTCCAGGTAATGGCATTGAAGAATACTCATAAAACTGCCATGACTGTGGTAATAACTATTATTATGATCGAATTTAATAATAAAAAAACCTGCCTGCAAGATGGGCAATATGAATAATTCATGTACGGTGTTGCTTAAAATATGATAGAGAGCAAAAGACTTGTAGGAAAATTCTTAATGTATCCAGACAGGGATGATAATTGGTTTTTGCAACTAAATGAGTACTTCATGTACAAGACAGCACTAACAAGGCAGAAGAAGAAATTTACACATTGGGGAGACAATTTCATTTATCTGGTTACAGCAGGAGAAGCAGAATAAATGGTTTTCTTTAAAGGAATTGACAGAAAATGCATATCCTGATAATAATTAATTTTGTTTACAACTAGAGAACAGCACAATATGAGACACAATAGCAACTTTTCAATATGTAATAACATATGTGCCAAGTACTTTGTAGACTTTACTTGTGCTACTAATTAAATACCTGCAAATACTGACCAGATCTCTTCCAGCGCTTTTAGTTTCAAGAATAAGCATGAGTGCAGCATATGGAGAACTGTTTCACAATTGCACTTTATTTAATTTTGTTTGATATCTTTCAAATATACAGTACAAGCTGTGTTTCCTGCTTTTATTGCCTGCCGTCTGGTGGAAAAAGCATGCAATAGCATAGTGTTCAAGTCCACGTTGGACGAAGCCTTGGATGAGATGGTTTAGTGTGAGTTGTCCCTGCCCATGGCAGGGGTGTTGGAACTAGATGATCTTAAGGTCTTTTCCAACCCTAACTATTCTATGATTCTATGAAAAAGTGACAAATAACTAAGAATATTTTAGTGGTAAGGTCTATGGTCACAGTGAATAAAAGTTCATCAAGGATGTTAACTTCAGGAACAGAAAGCCATGCAAGTGCTTACCTCTCTACCTTTTTCCAAAGGCACTGATTAGTTTTCAGAGTGGCCACCTCTCTCATCAATATGACAAGTAGGATTTCTGTATGCAAATGTCTGTGTTGTCTCTCCAGAGCAAGAGAAGCTTGAGAATAAGCTAAACTCACAAGTAGCAGTTTGCATCCTCTAGATTGAACAGCTAAAGGTGGGTTGTTATATTCTGTTTGTCCAGGTTTCTTCAGTACTGAACACACATCAGAATGACCTTCAAAACACAATAAAGCAAAGCACAGCAAACTAAACCAACCAACCAACTAAACAAAAAAACCCAAACCACAACAAAACAAAGCACCCAAAATTTATTATAAAAATTGTCTGAAAATATGTATGTATGAGAAAATACTTCTGTGACAAGAATGTTTCTACTGGTGTTAGTATAGCCTTTTTTGTAATACTTTGATTTTTTTCCTCTCTGATGTTCAGGTGTAGAAGCTTCAGTATTTGACTGTCAAAAAACTATCCCATTTCTTGTTCTTGTTTCTATTTATAATCAGGGCTAGGCATACACAGGAAAACTAGAAACACATAGAAAGTTATATGTACTTGTATGTAGCAGTGTGGAAGTGAACATATTTTGTTCAGAGTACACCACACTCAAATTATTAAAAACAAACGAAAAAAAATTTCCCTTCTCTTCCAATGCATAAACATCCCCATCTGCAGTAATATACCAAAATCAGTTAGGTAGCCTACAAAAGCCACTTGGGAAATGGATTTAGTCAAAATCCCTGTTAATACATTCTGCTTTACCTATTTCTAATTCTCTCTTATTTGAACGTGAGATCAATCCTCTTTGCTCTGGCTTGCCACCAGGGTCTCCAATCAATGTTGATAAAACAAGATGACAATAAAGAAGGCCTTGAAGGCTACTGTGGAGAACTGTGGGAAAACAAACAAAACAAAAACTGTATTCTTCTGTTATGAGTATGGCCTTTGCCTCTGTGTGTTTGTTTATGATGGATTACTTGCTATGGAGATTAGATCTAAAGGGAGTTATACTTTGAGAAGCTACGCAAAAATCTAGTTAAGAGACATCTCAACAAGTGCTAAAACACAGTAGCCTGGTTAACATTCTTGTTTTGCTAAGATCTAGATATGGAAATGATAAAACCCCTAGATCCTCTTTATCAGTTAAAAAAATCTGCCCTATGAGGTAGTTTACTGATGACTCAGAAAAAAAGTCAGAACTTGAAAACTGCAGATTGATTTCTAAGAAATCCAGGGGCCTGAGGAGAGTGTTGTCCAGAGTCCAGGGGAGAGATCAAAACACATAATTGATAGCTGCAGACACTTAATGATGTTTGTCTGTCTCTCAAGGGTGGGCTGGATAGCTGCGAGGAGATGTGGCACCACAGGTCTGGTTAGGAGTCACAGCTGATGCAGCTGCCAAGCTCACAGCAGGCTATTATCTCTGATAACAATAGAGGCCAGTATCCCAAAAAGCATCTAGGTTCTGGATCATTGTGTGAAAAATCCCTATATACCTGATCTCAAATCAACAGACTGCAGAGCTCCATGTGTGATCAACACCTCCATATGAGCAACCTACAATTTACACTTTCAAGGGCCTCTCAAAAGTCACTTCACCATGGGAAGTGTCCAAGCACAGGTGAGCACCTTAGGTTTTGTGTGTGCATGCTGGAGATTACTTATGCACAGCTATAAATGAACATGAAAGTGTTTCATGTTGAATAATCAGTAATGAATCTTAGCAGACTGAGTTATCAAATTAAACAATTTTGTTAAGTGACTTGTGGGCCAAACAAAAGTATTTTAAGTGGATAGATTGTATTAACCAGAGTCAACATCATTGCCAAAAGATATTGTTGATATTTATTGCACTTTTCTCCAGGTTTAAAGTCCAGAAGGAGCTCCAAACCTGCTTTCAGAATGCAAATCTTTGCCATCAAATTCTTCAGAATCTGGTTTTACTGGAAAGAATTTGACATTCTTTAAGCAAAAGGGAAATCTGAACAACATCAGGTATTGCATGTTCTGTTATTCAAATGCAAAAGTGGTAGGCAACTTTCATGAGTCAGGTGGACTTTCAAGAAAGCTTTAGGGCTGTCCTCAGACTGATTGAGCAGGCTGTTGCAGGGCTAGAAGCGTAAGCAATTTGTCTGAGCCAAATGAATTCTATCTTTTCTCTAGCTGACTACAGTTTACTTAAACACATTCTTGTAAATAGTGTTTCTGTTCCTAAAACATGTACAGAACTTTAGTTTGAAGTCTGACTTCATAATCTTGTTTCCATTGGCTATTTATAACCTAACTATGGTGAAGACAATCCCATTTTTTGGGGTCAAAAATAGAATCTGAACATTATGCAGATTCTGTAGTAAAACTCTTTCTATCTTTGTTAATTACATTTGAAAAATTAATACCAGAAAAAGACAAAGTTATATATCAAAAGATTATATGAAAACCTGCTCTACTTCATCAACACAGTATCCAGAACTGCTGCTTATGCATTTTATTGAGTTGTAAGGATGTACTGGAAGTTTTAGCAATGCAGATTAAAAATCTTATTTATTGTTGTAGCCTAAGCCCAGCCAATAACTCAGAACCATGCAGCTGTCTCTCACTAACCCCCTTTCTTCCTCCCTCCATGAGTGGAGGAATAGAGAGGAGAATCAAAAGAATGTAACTCCCATGGGTTGAGATAAGAGCAGTCCAGTAACTAAGGTATAACACAAATCACTACTGCTACCACCAATAATAGTAATGATAAGGGAAATAACAAGCAGAGGGAATTCAAACACCACTTGCCCACCGATACACAGCTTGACCTGATCAGCAATCTAGCCCTTCTGGGTAATTGCCCTCAGTTTATATACTGGGCATGATGTGTTATGGTATGGAATACCCCTTTGGTTAGTTTGGATCAGGTGTCCTGTCTCTGTTTCCTCCCAGCTTCCCCTCTTCCCTGGCAGAGCATGAGACTCAGAAAATCCTTGGTCAGAGTAATCATTATTTAGCAAAAACTAAAAACATCAGTGTTATCGGCCGTCTTCCCAGGCTGAAAGTCAAAACCACAGCACTGCACCAGCTACTAAGAAGGAGAAAAATGACTGCTACTGCTGAATCCAGGACATTTATATAAGCCTTAATATTTAGAGTGAATGTTCCCTCGTGCTTACAAGTTAGACATTCATGTTGCATTTTGGCAGACAGAGTGACCAACCGTTTATCTCCTGATTCACACTTCAGAGTAGGTTTCCCTTACATATCAAATCTGAATGCCATGAAAAATGGGAAGGACAGTTCTTATTGCGAAGCCAAACTGGGTGGTGAGCACTATGAGAAAAAGCTTCCAGGTCATGAGTTTGCTATGCCAAGGGTTTACAGAAAGGAAAAAGTGATGGGCTGTCACCCTGTCTCATTTCAAAGGTCTGCAGATGAAATTCAGTATTTTTTTTTCAATCCTTTATTCTCTACTTTCAAACTTTTTCATGTTTCAGAGAAGGGCAAGATGTTCTTTCAAAAGAAAGAAACGGATATCAGCTGAGTTTATTGATTATTACAGTTGCTCTTTGACAATGGGTTAATGGTCTTATTTCACACTCCTGGATATTTCCTGCGTTGAAAGTTGCTACACATACATCTTCAGGCTGGGGAGAATAAAAATAAAAAAATAATTTAAAAAGTGAATATTTTGGCATTCAGAAATGCCATTTCTTTGCAACCAATATGTACTGCATTCAAATACAGAAAAAATGAAGGAAGCCAACATGAAAAGAGAGACCACAGCTTAGTAATTTTGGAATTCAGCAAGATGAGAAAGAAACCAAAGCACTAGTCCCTGAGCTTAAAAGAGGAAGTTTGACACCTGACTGTTTGGGAAACGGCTTGGGGGAGAAACAAGGTGATGGACAGGAATGAAAATCGTTGCTTTCTCTCAAAGGGTCCAGGAGATCTTATGCTTATTTCAGCTGGGATCAAATTAAAACAAACAATATATAAACTTTCAGCATATCTCACAAAGTTGAATTTGCATCAAACAAATTTTAGCTATAAGGTAATTGACAGTACTGACACTGAAAACGAAACAAATGAGCATTGTAATACAGCACACTTGGGTGAGTCATTAGCTAAAAGGGATAGAGACTGAAATTTCTTCAGCTCAGAAACACAGGTCTGTACTGTCCAATCTAAAAAAATCCTTCCTCAGTCAACTATTGAACTCTCTCCTGAATGCCAGTAGGAATGAGTTTAAGTTACTCATAAACACATATAAAACACATGGGTAGTCTGCTTTGAAGTGTCAGTGCCTTAGATTTAATATGCTAATAATTTATGCATAAAACACAGGTTGCATTGAAGGAAAAATCCAATATTGTCAGTTTCCATGACAACCAGTGTGCTAGAAGATTACATTGTCTCACATCAGATGGTTGCCAAGGTTGTGACCTATTTCTTAGTTCTAATCATTTCATTTGAAGAATTTGGAAACGCTACCTGGAACATAAATGATAAAATATTGCACATGGTTAGGCTAGTCCTTATGTATGAAAGAGTAGACTTATAAACTGAAAAGGAGATATAAAGTAATAATTCCAGGAGTGAAGGAAGGCTTAGACAGTGAACAGGCAATAGGCTGATGCATGACATTTCACATGAAGTCAGTGGTTAGCTACACATTACACCATTAGCAGGTACCTGAAGGTCATTACCACTTGTTTAATAGTTGATGAGAAATACACCTTATGCTTGTGCCTCAGAGGTAGCTGGTTTTAACATGAACCCTAGTAGTGATATTTCCATGAAGTGAAATTGGCAGTGTAATCTGCACTAATTGGTGCTCTTACTATCAGCAAAGAAACCAAAGAGGGAAAGGACCAAGTCACTGAATAATTCCCCCAAGCACTATGATAGTCTTCCCCAGGCACACAAAGGAAGGCTGCCAGAGCTGATGCCCATGTTACTTGCTTGTGTGCAGAGAGATATTTGTTGCCAAGTGCTAATGTTCTGAGATTTTTCCCATGCCTGACATCAGTTATTAAGAGCAAACAAAAGCAGTGATAGTTGGCATCAACCGCTTCTTGTCATTAACTGAAATATTCTCTAGATAGTGGAAGAAAATGGTCAAAGCTTCTGAAGATTTTTCATTTGGGTTTTTGGTTTGGGGTTTGTTTTTTTTTTTTGAATGAGTGAGCAAGAGATCAAGTATTTTATAAGTTATGTGCCAGAGTACAAGATAAATAAACTGCTTTTAAGTTAAATGAAAAAAGTGCACTTTCAACCACAAATGTGTAAGTGTAGTAGGTAATGCCACATCTTCTGAGTTCTTCACTGGCCAAAGTTCTCTACAATTTGAAAAATATTCTAAGTCACTATGGTTTGTCGCTTCCTTTTTTTTTTTTTTTTTCCCCCAATACTTCAGAAAGGTATCAGGTTGCCATTCTTAAATAAATACGTTGCAATAGTACCTGCAGGGACTGACTGGTTTTAGGTAGCAAACAAATGGTCCTCCAGTACTCATTTTACACTGTCTCATTGTAAAACAATCCAGGTAGGTAACATTTTTTTCACCAGGACTTTTAACTGACATTTTCTAGTTGAACAAAGAATTTGTACTTCATTTTATTCTCCCATCCAGCTACCAGTTTGGAAAGTAATCATGATGATGAGATCAATACCATAAGCCCAAGTCCGTACTACTGAAACCCTGCCTTCTATAGCCCATCAGACAAATAGTCCCACTGCTTGTTTAATCAAGCTGGTCTGACGGGATCAGTTGAGGTAAAATGGAAAACAGCTCAAGCCATTCTTATTTTTCTGGGATTGCTGAAGTGCTATGCAGTGGTTATCGAGTTAAAGTTACAGTAACTGCAGCAGACCTGTACAACCTAAATAATCCATTGGAATTTGACTTCAGTTATCATAGTATAATTAGAGGAATGCAAATAGTTGTAAATGTCAAAGATTATCTTTTTTTACATCAGTATTTGTAGACCTTTTTCTTCACTCGCTTCTTAGAAGTTGTCCCATCACTGTAGAAGATTCTCTTTGAATTCCAGGCTCTTCTTTGCAGGTGTGTACAATGAAATTTTTTGTTAAGTAATGCAAATAATATGCAAAATAAAACACTGAAAAATCTGTTTTATGATGTTGTGTTTTTCCTTCCAGCTGTTATTCTTTAACCTGTTTTGTTCATGGGGAGGTGAATTAACTCTAATGAATAAATACGATAATGGATGTTCCTGCTTCCTTCTGCCCTAGGCTGGTCAGCTAGTCCAAACAAAAAGATTTACACAGAACAACTGTTGGCATTGATTTGAGTTATTTCCTAGCTGCCTGATTTATACAGCAATGTATTTAATGTAAATACTTATTGTTCAACTTCTTCAGAAAAGTTATTCCTGTAGATCACTCCAGTTGATTCATATCAGGATATTCCTGCACTTGGGTTTGTTGTCTGTTTTTTTCTGTAGAAATCAAATAAAGGATTGTCTTGCTAAAGAATCAGTAAAAATCTCATCTCGAGCACAGCCCCTTTTTGTTGATATTGTACCTTCTTTAGTGTATTCATTGCCACTAAAGACTTAAAAGAAGTTCAAGTATGATATTAATGAATGAGAAAGGAAATAAAAAATGGTAAGAGAAGAGTGTATGTAGCAACATAGAAGTAGCACAGTTATTTTATTTCTACCTATCACTTGCTATTTAGTAACATGGTGGATAAAATAAAAATTGTCCCTAGAGAGATATAGCTGGTCCTAGAAACTAGTATCTATGACTGTCGCTCTGTAGTATCATTTCAGTTGCTCACTGTAACACAGCTGAGATACACTAGAAAGAGGGGCTCTCAGCAGGAGATATGAAGGAGCAGACAAGCATAAAAAAGACAAATATAATCCCTAGATCTTTTTAACAGCTGAACACTTGGGATAGTACTTTGGTGACACATGAACGCTTACTTGGGGTGTGGAACAGAAAAGGTGGAATAGCACATTTTTTACTGCTTCTCATGGATAAATGGGAGTTGAAGACAAGATGCTGCTTTTTTCCCTCCTGCTGTTACAAGTAGGGACATCTACTTGGCTTTACATGAGAGCATCAGATTTCAATGGCGTGGTTCTAAGAAGCAGAGCTTTGAAAATCGCTCCCTTGATTGCTAACCTGGTTATGAGAAGTTAGGAGCCAAGTGGAACTGGCAGGATACCCTGGACATAAAGTCTGCACATTTGTTTTTCTCCTTTGTTTAGTTTCCTGAATGCTGGCAGAGAAACCTAATCTGAGCCCAGGCTTAGTGAAGCCAGTAGTGGGGCTCCTATTTCTTTAAAAATGTCTTCTCTAACATACTTTGGTGGATCATTAGTACCCTGATGATTCTTCATTCTATCCATGTGTATTTGCTGTGGTGAGCCTACCCTCAAAAATTGCTAGTGGCAAGGCTCTCTGTTACCTTTCCTTAGTATCTAAAATTATCATAACCAACCAACCAACCAACAACAACAACAAAACACACCAAAACTGCAACAACAACAACAAAAAAAAACAAATCACAAAACCAAACAATCAAACCTATCTTGAAATTTTACTTGTGTCATCCATTCTTTTATTTTGCCCCGTGGTCTTCCAGCACCAGCTGGGAGTAACAGTGATGTGTTAATTTAGACTCCTTGTATCTATTCTGTTCTTCAGCAAACCATACCTCCAGTTATTAATTTGTGGTGATGTGAAAAGCAAAGGCAGGCTGGGGAGGGAGAGACATATTGTGTGTGCATGCTACTTCTGCTCTACAATGTTTTACCCACACAGCTGGGCCAGTGAAGAGTGTGAAAAATCACATATTCTTTGCCAAAATAGCTACACCAGCCAAAAACCCCATGTGGACACAGCTATGCTGACAAAAAAAGAGCTTTATAGGCTGACCTCTGGGTGTTCGAGGAAGTTATACAACTATGTAGGCAAAAAAACCTCCTTCTGTCAACATACTCTACCTCTACAGAAAAGGTTCGTGCTGCCATAGCATGGATATATTGTCATAGTTATCTGCAGAATAAGTTGTGCAGTGGCTGAGGGAATTTAATTGTTGTAGAAAATAAGAGTTGTTGATATCTTAAGTCACTGTGAATATTTGTTTAGCACTATTAGACATTTTCCTATCATAACCACAACATTGTATTTCTGTTGTGTTAAAATGTAAAATAAATTCTTGTTTATGGTACTAGTTTTTGTGTTTGGGTTTTTTTTTCCTACTCTCTCTCTGGAGAATCTGTACTGCTCCAACATCTATCATAAGGAGCTGGTTTTCTAGGTCAGTGTTTTAGTTTCTTGATTATAATTTAGAATATGTCACATTCAATAGTTGCATCCTAAAGTTCAAAATTTTCAACACAGTTCCTTGTATTTATGAAATATTTAGAATATTTTCAGTCACACCATTTTAGCACCAGGTTACATTATGAATAAATATTTGCATATGCATTTTTAAAAGTTTGCAGTAGGTAGAAGGGAAGTGCTAGGGAACCTGGCACTGTGCTTAACATAAGTAATTTACAAAGTATTAACAGTGGAGGAACTGAATACTCTTCTGTTGCTGTAAGGACAGAGCTAAGTGAAAACCTAGCAATCAGGAGGGAAAGAGTAAGTAAATTACACTTTTCCCATGATTGTATACAAATTACTTCACATTACTCTACATTTGCCATGTTTGTTTTGTTATTAAGTTGTTGGGTTGTTTGTTTTTCTAATTATTCAAAATGATTTGTTAAATTATCCCACAGAAACCTACTGAATATAGATGCATTTTTCTAGCCAGGAAAATATTCCAAACACTTCTACCTTTATTGGCTGTTCTGGTAATAGAAAATTTGCTCCATTTCAAACTCTCTTAGCAAGCATGATATCTGTCCTAGTGAAGGCAGCATGTTAGGAAATCTGTGTGCAATTGACTTTGTCTCTCATGTTTATACACAAATCAATAAGTGAAAATGTAGAAGAGAGTCAGCATGTCTCCGGATAAAATTGAGACTTGGACTGTGATTAGGACCCAACTTTTTCACTTTCAGTATAGTGATGGTTTATCTTTGATTTTGCATATTTTGTGTACTTACAGTCAGGATTTAAGAAGAAAGAATCAACCATTTACCTCAAAGACAGTGTCAGATCCAGTATAAAGAACTGTCTAAATAATTTTCTTGTCAGACCATATGAGAAAATAAGAGACCTTTCACCTAGGATAGACCCATTCCAAGAAGGAGAGAACTGAGGAATAAGAATGACTGAACCCGTGGAAGAACTAGAGGGCAAATAATACTTAAGGAGTAACGATCAGGAAAGGGACATGATTTTGTGAAGGTACTAGGTCAACCCCTATGGATTGCTGAGAGGCTAGTGAGTGTTGTACACACGTTCAGTTTTTCTGCAGAAATTTGTGTACGCTGTTTTCTCTTTGGAGGAAGAATGGCCTCAGTGCAATTCTGCCTCTCTTTTGTTTCAATTGTCATATATATATGAAAGGTGTGATTGCAATGTAGTTGAGCTTTGGGGAGGGGGATCTGAGCAACTGAAGGTCAGCTGAAAACATGAAATTACAATGTTTGAAAACTGTGCGAAATGTTTATGCCCTGAGGAGACTCTGGCACTTGGAGTCTGAAGATCTTAGCACTCAGAGGTGAGCTCACGAGTGCTTCTTACTGTAATACACATACATACTGCATTAGTGAGAATAAAAAATAAGTTATAATAATTTCTGTTTGTTAACACAGTGCATGTAATATTTTATGCACTAGTAAAATAGAACAGAAGCCCTAATAGAAGCCATTGGTTTGCCCAACATATCTAATACATTTTAAGCAGCTGTAAGGTAGAATAGTAGTTTCTAGGTAGTTGTGAGTGATGTTATACATAAAATGCGAAAATCTCATTTATTATTTGGAAGCAGACATGTAATTTCCTGATAATAATATCTCTGTTTTTCCTTTTGAATTTTTAGACGGTACTGTAAAATTTTTTTGCAGGTCAGTATAAACAAGAGATCATATTGAACAACTCACTACAGAAGTGCCAAATACTTCAAGATGACCAGTTCTCACTAAACAATATAGACGTTATTTAGCTATGTGGGCAAGAACTATGATGTCTGGAACAAAGCTGATCACTAGACTGTGATAAAAAGCACTTTTTAAGCATTAAAATTAAGCATTTGACCAAAATATGAATATTAGACATGCTGTTGTGAGGGGAAGATGTTAGGTAGAGCAGAATCAGAAGGACTGAACCATGAAAGAATAACAGAAAAAGAGAAGAATTTGTGAAGGGTGGAGAAAATAATTTGATTGTGATAAGCTGATTTTGAGGTAATCCTAACTTCTAAATTTTTATAATATAAGTTTCATTGACAATTATCATTAGGAGCAAATAAAGCATGTAAAATTTTAGGAGAAAAATGTCTTTTGCAATGCAGAGCATTCAGCATGGAACAAAAGCAGAAGATTGTGGTACATAGCTACTATAGAGAGGTACACATTGTGATAACACTTTATTTTATTATTTATTTGTTTACATATGTATTTGTACAGAGTTTTAAATGGCACATTTATTGACAGAAAAATGTTTTTGACAAACCCTCTCAGGTGATCATACCTCTTTTAGTAGCCCATAGCTGATTGTCTGAAGTGTAACAATGCAGACATTTAATTTCCAACATAAATTCCTCTAGAAAGATTCACTCAGTAACTATCAGGGAGAAGAGGTTACTTTGCAAAGGGGATCAAGATGGCAAAATAAGGTGGATTCTGAAGGAAAAGGGTAACGTTTGCACCAATAGCTTTGAAGGTGTAATTCTGATTCACAGAGCTTGTGTAACATGGACAAGCAATCTATGTCTAGCTGTTTTAAGTATCTATGGTGTATGGTTTTCAGTAAGAAAAGGCGCTTACATAGGAGACTCCTGTCTTATCTTTACATTATGGGCCTCATTTTGTCCAAGATTCTTATCAGAAAAATAGGATAGTAATAGCTAGATGAAAAAGTTGACTGAAGATTGCAAAGCACTACTTTCACAAGGGCTGGATAAGCTTGGAAGACAGGTAAAATGACAGTAACAGATTTCTTTTGCTAATATTGGTCAAAGAAAAGCCAGAGAGAGGTCAAAGAAATAGGTAAAGGTTTTTCCAAGCATCCCCACACATCCATTTAATTCCTTAAATCCAGCTTCACTGTTAATTTATGACATCGGAGAAAATCCTCTTCTCTTGCCTGTGCCCTGGGGAATATGCAAGTAGAACTGGCTGTACGGAGAATCTTGCACTTAGAGGTGTAGTGCGCTTTCCCTTAATAATGAGGATGACAAAACCAGGTATAACTGTTAGAACAAATTAAATGACTTTTATTAAAACAAACGAGGCAGTTCAGATCCTTTGATATACCCATAGTGCCTACATCCTGCAGATGTCTCACTTCAGTTAGTTAATCAGCCATTTCCCAGAGCATGGTAATTGTTTATGCAATCCACTTTGATATGTTTTATAGCATTTTGTTTAATCCTCCCCAACTTTTCATCACTGGCAAGAGCTTTATGGCAACATAAACTGTAATTGTGCAGTAAAGAAAACCACCTTATGTTACAGTCTACAACTGCTTTATCACCCTCATCCTAACATACATAACCTACACTATAACAGCTAAATATGGTGACTGAGACTGGGCAGCATGCTGCTTTAATAGCATGTAAACCAATGACTTCTTGACAAAGAACTTAACCTCTATCAGGAGAAAGAATCAGAAATGTCTTGAGGATTTTTATATTTCTCAGTCAATAGCAAGAAAGGAAATATATTGCCATTATAGCTGGTAGATATTTTTCTGCATAAAAAAAAGCTTTCTTAAAGACAGAAAGATAGAAACATTCTCCAGTCTTCCTTCTCCTCTCTAAGAAGACTTTTTTTTAAAAATTGTCAGCATTCTAAAAAAAATTCTTATGTATAAATTAGAAATACTTTTTCATTAGATTCTTATATTTTTATTTAAAGAAAACAAGAAACTAAGATAAAAATGGAAACTTGCAGAATATAAACAGATTATAAGAAATAGCTCAAAATCTTCTGTTAACAAGTTTTTTTTGGAAAAATAAAAAAAAAAAAGTTAATCAGGAACTGAAACTTATTTCAACTTTTCTTCAGGTCAGAAATGCATCAGGATCAACCAGCTCCTCTGATCCTTTGTCTTATTCTGAATCCTAATTTCAGAAAAAATAACCCCAAAATATCTAATAGAAATCTTCTGGCAAACACAACCACAACAAACACATCCTTCTGTGTCCCTAACAGTTACCCCAGTGATGAGGTGGAGAATCAAAGGAATCAAAGCAGGAAGGATCTTTTTGGAAAGAAGAAGAAATGATAAGACACACATTGACACTACTGCTACTCAGTGCCTGCCATGCATAGAGCATGCTTGTCCTCTTTCCTTTATAGGAGAGAGGGTTAGGGTAAGTTGGTTGTTGTCTGCCACAGCCTGAGTGTCTACAGACAGTGCCTGCAACCCTCACTGACAGCAGAAGGGTAAATGCATCTCAGACTTTGACACTAGGAAAGCAACTGCAGTGACAAATAAATTCCATTTCATCAGTGAGAAAGAAACCACAGTCATGAACCTGGCAAAAGAAAATGTCAAGATTAAGATGTGTGTACAGGGGACAAACCGAGTCCCTCATCCAATTCCACTCCCGGATGAGGTCAGTGCCTTGTAAATTCATTTGTCTCTCAAAATCTCTTACCTTACCACAACTATTTTCTGATCTGTTCAGAGGTGCTCCCACTAATCCCTGTGCCACCCCACAATGATTCTGGTAAAGAAGGTATTCAGCATGTGAGAGGTGTTGATAGGCATCCAGGCATCCTCTCAAGTGTCTGCAGTCATCCTCTGCATTGTATCTTAAAGCATAAGCCCCCAGCATCATTTCATGTCACGGCAAACCCACACTCCTCCAAGTAATAAGCGTTGAAAACCATTGCACTGAAACCCAACTGTCAAGAAATAGACTTTTATCATAAAACTCAGTATCTTTCCCCACTCCCTTTCCTCCTTTAACACTTGCTGGTTACCACTCACATAATCTAAGCCTGTGGAGGGATTCTCTAGGATTTATGAAAAGGATTTTCATGCAAATTAATCCATGTCAGCAGGTTTTGTTTTGTTTAAACTTCTTCTCCTCCTGAAGAACAGATGAGCTATTTCCTCCTCAGCACTTAGCCATAAAGCTTAGTGATATACAGTATCAGTTATTCTATTCTTTAATTAATGCTGCATATGTCTTTACTACAGGTTTTGGTAGGTTTTGTGTTTGTTTTTTTTTTTGTTTGTTTGGTGTTTGGGTTTTTTCCCTTCTTTCTTTCTCTTTAGGTTACAGAATTTTTATGTATTACATTTGGATCATTTCCAGTCTTACTGTTGTGTACCATACTAAGTACCACAATGATCCTTAATTGGTCATATATAGAGAGAAAAGAGTCATCCTTGGAAAGCAGCTGTTCTATGAATATGTGGTGTAGCAGTAGTGTGAAGGCTGTGGTAGGAAGGTTGAAGGTCACAGATAGCTTAAATGGAGGACTTTGACATGCTGCACTAATAATAACTCCACTCTAAATTTGAGGGAGCAGGATGAACAGGAATGTCTCACCCTTGGACAGAAATGAGACCACTCTGTTATATGAGCTGTACTTTGTTCCCTTTTGTCCTTCACTGTGTTAATTGGATAAACATTTGATGATTTCAGTGTGGACCAGTATGATGACTTCTTGCATTTCATACTGGCTATGTTTGGTTAAGTTTTAGACACCATTAAGAATAGAACAATGGGACCTGGATGTCAAATATGTTTTGTAGTGTTTTGTGTAGGAAGAGTTTGACCTGCTTTTCCATAAGGGATGCTCTGACTTCATTGTTAACATGATATGAATGGATTACCATTTTTCAAAGACAGGAAATAAATATCATTTACTTGTTAATTTCTTTTTCTTATCACCAGACAGAATACAAGTTATCTCAAAACTCAATTTGTTTGAATAATACTCTTAAAAGAGATGGAGAGAAAGGTATTCACCTTTTGCATATGGCTGCAAATGGGCTGTACGCTCCTTTAATTCTCACTTAGAAAAGCTGGAGAACTTTTCTGAGTGAGCAATTGCAACCAGGTGGCTGCAAATCATTGCCCAACAACAAATTAATTTACTTAGGTATGATACATATTCTTGCTCTTCCCGTTATGGTAATTGAATATTCATCACATAACAAGTGCAGTTAACTAGCAGATTACTCATTTACTGGACAAATAATGAACATCTTATTCTGAACAAAGAAGGGGGATAGGAAAGCCATAGGGAGAGAAGAAAACCCCATATTTTTTTATAAGGCTATCATTTAAATTGGTCTTATTTTAAATAAGAAGAAAAAAAGGATCACCAAAAATATTAAATTAACTTTTTTGTATTATTATTTAATGATAGCTGTGCTGTATCCAGAGGTAGTGTAGTTCAGGCTTCATACAGAATAGGGAAGTTGCTTGCCACTATGCTCCTCCAGATACCAGTGGTAAGTTTCCCACAGTATCAGTGGGGCTGGATTTTACTTCTGGTATTTCAAAAAGAACAGAATATTACCATCACTTTAAAACAAACAGTAAACCTTTGAGATGTCAAAGTTGATAGATTCACATTTTCTTTAATTTTTCATGCTGTTTTGTCCTTAAGCTTTTTTCCTTTACTTGACCATCAGCATCATTCTTTTGTCTCCTGTCTAATGTTTAAACTGTAAAGATCTTTCCAAAAGACCATTTTTTATTTTTCCATTTGTGTACAGTGCAGTCCTTGCCAATACTTCTGGCTCTTGCATAGTACATTCTTGCTATCACTATCCAGAAAGAAATGTTTTATTGGTATAAATTGACATGGCTCCATTAAGCGGAATGGATCCAACCAAATTACCTTGATGGAGAATGAGTCTTAATATTCAAGTTTGCTTACTGAGATTGAACTTCCCCCCCGTCCCCCCCTTTCTCCTTTTCTCTTTTCTTTTTTTTTCTCTTTTCTTTTTTTTTCTCTTTTCTTTTTTCTCTTTTCTTTTTTTTTCTCTTTTCTTTTTTCTTTTCTTTTCTTTTCTTTTCTTTTCTTTTCTTTTCTTTTCTTTTCTTTTCTTTTCTTTTCTTTTCTTTTCTTTTCTTTTCTTTTCTTTTCTTTTCTTTTCTTTCTTTTCTTTTCTTTTCTTTTCTTTCTTTTCTTTTCTTTTTCTCTTTCTCTTCTCTTTCTCTCTTTTTCTCTTCTCTTTCTCTTCTTTCTTCTCTTCTCTTTCTCTTTCTCTTCTCTTCTCTTTCTCTTCTCTTCTCTCTCTTCTCTTCTCTTCTCTTCTCTTCTCTTCTCTTCTCTTCTCTCTTTTCTCTTCTTTTCTTTTCTCTTCTTTTCTTTTCTTCTCCTCTCCTCTTCTTTTTTTTTATTTTTCCTTCTTTCCTTTCCTTTCCTTTCCTTTCCTTTCCTTTCCTTTCCTTTCCTTTCCTTTCCTTTCCTTTCCTTTCCTTTCCTTTCCTTTCCTTTCCTTTCCTTTCCTTTCCTTTCCTTTCCTTTCCTTTCCTTTCCTTTCCTTTCCTTTCCTTTCCTTTCCTTTCCTTTCCTTTCCTTTCCTTTCCTTTCCTTTCCTTTCCTTTCCTTTCCTTTCCTTTCCTTTCCTTTCCTCTTTACATTCCTCTTTCCTTTTCCATTCCTTTCTTTTTTCTTTTCTCCTTTTTCTTTTCTTTTCTTTTTTTTTCCTTTTCTTTCTTTTTCTCTTTTATCTTTTTTTTTTTTTTTCTGGTTTCTTGCTGAGGTACCTATCTATTATCCCAAAATTTACCAGACTCTTTGCAGAAGAGGCAAAATGAATCTCTGAGATAAGTCTGCTAATGTCAGTGGTCTCATGACAGATTTAATTACACCCAGCATGTTTAATCTGTGCCAAGTATAAATTCTTATTCAAAATTCAGTGGTAAGAGGAAACAATTCAGTTCTTCTGGATGAGGCTAGAGCAGTATTGTGTATCTTCAGCGGCAGCTACATGGCATGCACTCTTTGTGGGAGGTTTTCTCACATTGTGGTAGTTTATCATTAAAATACAACCTGTCAGCACCTGTCAGAATTGTTCTGATATTGGCTAAATTTTACATGCTCATGACTGTGCTAAAGCAAAGATATTGGACCAAAAATATCATATAATTGGAAGGAAATTTTGACAAATCGAGGGCTTGAAGAAGAGAGCAAGAAAGGATGACAGTGAATAGAGTGAAAGAGGAGATAAGAAAAGGCAAGAAATAAAGCTTTCAGCTGGGTGGATTCAGGGCAGGCAGAGGGAGCAGGAGCTGGCAGCTACTTTATCTTAACAAATGCCCATTTCCAATTATTGTTCAGTTATTTATCTGTTGCATGTTTAGTTCAACTGGAAGGAATTGAAATTTACCCTGGCAAGTCACGGAGAACTGAAGCAGAAATATGCTTTGGAAAGAAATTATGCTGCTAGACTTTTGTGCTATGCAAGAAGAGGTCTAGATTAGTCTTAGCATTTTACTTAAAACACCATTTTAACTTCAAGGACAGATGCTGGGTATAGTGTGTCAGAGCATGCTTAACCTAAGGGTGATATGTGAAAGAACAGGTTGAAAACTGTCCTTAGGACATTCCTCTTTGAGAATAGTGGTGAGCTTCATCATGCTAGACTTGGACTCTTCATCTCTAGCAGTGCTTTTGTCTAGATTAAGACATTATTTACTAGCTATGTCCTGGCATGCCACATGCTGGAACAGGCAAATTACAAATGTCTTATAAAGGGGAAGAGGCAGGTGAATGGGTTCATTAGCAATATAAACACAGTGTGTATAGCTGACCTTCAGTGAAGAAGTCCCTGAGCTGATGAATGCTACTAGCTGGCACGGTGCATCAGGGAATGAACCATTTTACACTGGCTTGTTTCCAAAAGGAGCTCCTTTGAGCCTTAGCCAGAGACAGGATAGAAAGGCATTTGCTTGTTCCTGCCTGCATGAGCAGAGGTTCACTACTGGCACTGTATTATAATAATTCAGTGAATTACTCAGTGGGAACTATTAACAACTTACTTCAAACTTTTATCAAATGGGTACGACAAGCCCAAACTTTCATTTAGCGTGCTGTTTCACACCACCAAAATGGTTCCTACTGAGAGCAAAGAAGGATTGCAGAGAGTTAAAAAAGAAGCTGTTTTTTATTGTTTTATTTCAGAAACATAAGGAGGGGCCATGTTACAGCTAGAAACTAAAAACGTGATACAGAAATATTTCTTGGACAACTGATTTACTTTCAGTTGTAATCCACCACCCAGTTTGGCAAACTGCATGGGCTTCAGGATGCCGTTACTTCAATCCTACAAATCAATCTGCATCCAGAAGATGCAGGAGACTGTCCCAACAAGATTCAAGTCTTGCTGCACATTTTCATATGCAGTTCCTTTACATTCTAAGCTTATCCTTTAAGGGATAAAGCTTAAAATGTTACTTTTGTGTCAGAAAACAAATATTCTGGATTTTTTTTGAAATAATAAAGCACCAGATAAAGGGCGTGTTATTGGACCTACCACCCTAACAGCTGTATATTCAACAGCATTGGGAGATTGGAAGTCATCCAAAATATGAAATACACAGGTCTGAGTCCCAGCTGCAGAACAGGAACTTGAGTCCAGTTTACATTAGATGAGCACTGGTTTGTTCTCCACAGGGCTGTGGCTATTCCACAAGATCAGTCCAGAAATGCTACTCTGCAGTTAAAAAACTTTTCCAACAGAAAGTACAATTTTGATAAGGAAATATTTTCAGGAAATTATATATGCAATTAAAACATTCCTGATTGCTCCTTTAGTTAATATCCAGTCTCTTCCACTTTTAGTTTGTGACCATGACTTGATAGTGCTGCCTTCTGCTAATTTTCCCATGTGTATTTTGAAAGCAGCAGGAAAGCATAGTAAGGGTTCAAGGCAGCTGCAGATGGGAAAGGTGGAGTCAGCTCAGGGATGTAAGGGTTAAAAATGTAGAAGATTTTTCCCACAATGGTAAGCACTACTGTGAGCAGGTGAATGGAATTAGTGATCTTGCCAGGTGCCTGTCTGAGGGGGGGGAAAAACACCAGAAGTGGAGCCTGCGGGAGAGATTTAATGATAAGGGGTTAGCATGAAAATATGTGATTCATATCTCTTCTGTTGAAACTCATACACATGTTGGTTAAAGTTTACGTGAAATCCTGCCATTTTCTCAAAGCCTCAATTATTGCAGAGTCATTTCAGAGGCTGCTACACTGGTTAATTGCCATCAGATGTGCTATATGAAACTCTTGCCAGTTCAGTTAGGTGAAAATCTGGGACGTTGCACATCCTCTAGATGAAAAGAAAATTCTGGCGCACAGTGAATTATGTGAGCAATGCACCAGCTTGAGTATCTAGAGCAGAGTGCGACATGAGAAATTCGAAGTGAAATGTTTGGTACCTCATAATTGAGTATATGGCCTGTATGAACAGTTCAGAGAAACTCAACTGTTAGACTGGAACTCTAACCCAGGGGAGAGGCAGCAGAATTATATAATGCAGGAGGAGCAGCAGCAAATATCCTAATAAAGCTGATTAGTAAAAGGCCCTCAGTTTAAAGACCGTTTTCACTATCTACAAAAAAAAACCCCAAAACAAAACAACAACCCCCCCCCAAAAAAAACCCCAAAACTCCCACAATCCAAACAAAGAACTTCCTGTCTAATATTTCAATTATTTCACTGAAGCATGTTTCTGTCTGAAGTATTAGTAGCAGGATGTGAAATGTTCAAGGGCATTGCCTGTGCTAGGGATTGTGTTTCTTTTCTAAACAGTAAACTAAGTTAGTAAACAGACATGACTTGAAGAGATTGTTTCAAATGCAAGCCATGTAGCACAGATGATCAGCCTGTCCTCTATTAATCTTGCTATACTTCATATATCTGAATCTATTATTTGTATAGTGTTTATTCTTTAATAAGAGAAAATCAAAACCTGTATTCCCAAGAGTTCAGGGAGGTCACCGGTGTGAATTAATCACCAAGTAAAAAAGCTGTACTCCTAGGAAATTGTGATCAATTCTGATCTGCATATTAATTGATGGTTCCTTTAGGAAAGTGTTAAAAAGCAATTTTCAGTCAGACAAAATGAATTAATGCAATGGAAATGTTGCTATGTTAGATACATAGCTATCCAGCTTGGAAAGGCTCCGCAAAGGAAGACTGGTCTGAGTAAATGCACATGCATTTCCACCATCATATCGAAGAAGTCTGTTCCAAAGAAGGCTGGACTTGGAATAAGGATAGATGAGTCCTTCAGAATACTATTTTGAAGGAATGAATATACAGCAGAAAACTCACACAATTAAAATCTGCTAGATAACACTTTAGCCAAGCAAGCTCCTGTGCAGAAGGACTGCATTTTGAGTTGGACAGTTTAATTCTTTAGAGTAATGTTATTTTACATTAAATAAACAGACCCACAAATCTCCAACAGTTTTCTGTCCTGAACTGTATCAAACAAAATGAATTTCAGAATTAAATTGTTGGTACTTCTCAGTCTACTGAAGGTTCCACGTCAATGACTTGACTGCTCCATGAGCCTTCCATATTCCAGTGTGCCTGGGGACGGGAGGAATCACATTGCTTCAGATCAAGAACTGTGTATGTGTGTGTGTCTAGTAAGATGGAACCCCTTGCTAATGCACACCTTGGAGAGTACTGTGTGTGCTCTACTTCATGCTGAGTTTCAGCTGAAGCAGCACAATTGAAGAGCGTCTAGGAAATCATAACATCTTTAAGGATATTTGTGTCCACTTACACACCAGCAGGCAGAAAGTTAGTGTGTACTTCAGAGCACCAAGTTCTTCCTTCACAACAGCCTGCTTGGGAAGTGGGATGTTGGGTGTTATATCAGCCTGTTTTGTGGATCAGGTTGAGGGATAGCTCCAGGAAAAATCTATGGCCCTATATAAAAAAGTTGAATAAAAATCACCACTCAGGGCCATATGCTGTACATCTCTATCATTAGTCAGGATCAAATTCTAGGCATAAGATGTAAGGATATACATAGTCTTTTTGTTTCCTGCAATTAGTATTTTCTGGACTTGCTGAACTAAGGGGGGTAAATTGCTGTGTTTAATAGACGTTGATTGGTCTGTTAATCATAAACCATACAATTGTCTAATAACTTTCTGAACCAGTTCACAGTTTTGGCCTCTGCAGTACTGTCTATCAATCAATTCCAGGTCAAACTATGCTTTCAATGAAAAAAAAATAAAAATTGTTTTTAATACTTCTGCTGGGTAATTTCAGTGGGTGAGCATTATTTTCTCAATACTGTTTTGCACTGGACATTGAGCCAGTTCTTATTACTTGCTAATGGTATACTTGTTTTTCTGATTGCTTCTAATACTGAAGTTTCTGAACACATTAAAACACCCATGATGACTTCTCAGTCTTCCTTAGGTGGCAATAGCTTAGCTAAACACCACTACAGTAGACAGTATAAAATAATATTTTTTAAGCCTTAAATCTCATGCATCATTTTATTACTCATTTCTGAGATACGTATTTTATATATATCTTATTTTGTTACTAATAAATAATAATGAGATACATCTGAACTTTTCTCAGCCACCTTAACTTGAGCAATTGCAAATAATTATATATTGGCTTCAAACTTTGTCTCTTCTGTCTTTCATGGGTTTTTCTTTTTTCAAGCTTGTTTATCATAAGGTGGAATAGCCCAGGTTCTCACATAGATATTTTCAAGACCTCCCTTAATTGTTGACTGTGATTCCCAATTTTTTATAGCCTATCTGTTTTTACTCCTTGTAAATTCACCAAGTAATTTGAAAGACTTCCAAATCTTTTGAAAGCTGTGTGTACTAAAGCAACAGGATCACCATAACCCACAGGCTCACTGATGCCTCTAAAGAAATCTAACGAGCTTTTTGGAGACAAGAAACACCATATTTTGGAAGGATGGCTTCGATTTACAGAAAACATTATGACTCTTCCCTCATATATTATGCTTAGATATGAATAGCTTGCAATACTGGTTTTATCACTTTAAACAAAATAAAGTAATAGCTCACATTTCCCAGTAACTCTACAGTCCCTTTGTAAACATCAGCATGACATTTTCTCTCTTTCATTCTTCTCCTGATCTGATCTTGATGTCATATTGCAAAATACATTGTGCTGAAAAGTTCATTTTCTATTAGATATTCAGTAGTTCAATCATGCAACACACAAGTCATAGGAACAGAACCGTAGGAGCAGCAAGCCATAGGAACAGAGCAGGGTTTGAGACAATAAGGTGACTGGAGTGTCTGTAGGAAGCAGGGCAGAAATAAGTGAATGCAGATTTTTGCAGCAAGAACCTGAGCAAGGTGGCAAGATCTGAGAGAGACACCTGCATGTGATGCTGTCATGGTTTAAGCCCAGCCAGCAGCCCAGACCCACGCTGCTGCTCAGTCACTCACCCCCTTCCTCCCCTGCTCCTGGAGGGGAGGAGAATCAAAAGAATGTAACTCCCACGGGTTGAGATAAGAACAGACCAGTAACTAAGGTATAACACAAACCACTGCTGCTACCACCAATACTAATAATGATAAGGGAAATAACAAGGGAAGAGGATACAACTGCTCACCACCCACTGACCAATACCCAGCCCGACCTAAGCAGTGATCTAGCACTCCTCCGTAACTGCCCCCAGTTCTACATCCTGGGCATGATGTGCTGTGGTACAGAATACCTCTTTGGCTAGTTTAGGTCAGGTGTCCTGTCTCTGCTTCCTCCCAGCTTCCCCTTCTCCCTGGAAGAACATGAGACTCAGAAAGTCCTTGGTCAGAGTAAACATTACTGAGCAGCAACTAAAACCGTTGGTGTTATCAGCACTGTTCTCAGCCTGAAAGTCAAAACCACAGCACTGCACCAGTTACTAAGAAGGAGAAAAATGAGCGCTACTGCTGAACCTAGGACAGATGCAAATAGCAAGGTGAAGGATTCAGTGTGAAAATACAGCTAATAGTAACTATGTTGGAAAGATTAAATGTTCACCATATCCCAAAGAAAAGATTACAGTCACTTAAATGGCAGTATCGGAAAGGTTTCTTTGAGAATACTTACAAGTACTTCCAAAACATGCCTGTAGGGTAGGCATCCATCTATCTCCATAAATATTTATTTTAAAGTTTAAACAGCTACCTCACAATCATTTCTCAGTTTCATCCAAACATTATCAGATGACCAGGTATTTAATGGCTAAGCAAGGAAAAAATAGGTGTGGAATAAGGAAGAATAAATTCAGCCTACCAAAAGCTGAAATAGTCTTGGGACTTTGAACAGAGGATGAGACCACTGGTGCTACAAGGGACTCCATGTGCAGCTAAATGAAGGCTGCCCAGCAATTGCCTAACATTAGTATTCTGGATGTTCAACTTGAATGGAAACCAGACATTCAAAATACGATCTTCAACCCTTCCTGTGTCAACAGGATTAGAAACATTTATTCTTTTCCCTTGGAAGAAGAATTATGGTTTTTCAGGTATGGAAATAAATGAGGCTAAGTACGTTTTTTTTTAACAGACTGCTTTCTAGCTGAAACTTTGTTTTTGGTTACAACGTAATTTTTTGTTTTAACTTTTAAAATAAACATTATTGTAGAGAATCATTAAAATTTATAGAGAATTAATGTCTCTAGTGCCCGGAGGAGTTTATCTGTGAGTGCTGTAACAGTGTTTATTGCATTGAAACTCTACCCTACCAAGAGCACAGTTCAGATCAACTGTTTTATTTGCAAAGAAATCAGAGCTACCTGCAGAAAAAGGGGGATGTTCAGTCACTGAGACATGACTATACAAGCTCTTTAGCACTTGAAAGAAATCCACTGATCAAAACTTTGCAGATTCTTCAAAGATAGAGAACCTGTTGCTAGCTTTTGGTTTTGATATGTTAGTTCAGTTTATGCAGCTATAGTAGAAAATAATGTTATCGTTAACACTGTATTACTTCACTGAAAAGAATGACATGGTCCAATGTATTGTATTAAGGATGAGTAACTTTCTTCAAGTATATCTGCTCAAACAGCTCTAATTAGAAAGCATCAGATTATAAATCTTTATGTAGGCTGAAGCAGTCTTGTGGGAGCAAAGCAATAAGGAAGCAGCACCAGTTTATAAATGCTTATTTGGGCTAGGAATGTGATAATTGTAATTCAGTTTTCCAGCACTGGACTTTGCAAATTTGGTTTGGAAATGAGAAGGCATTTCAAATGCTTACCTATCGCACAAGATAGCCCTTTACACAGGGCCTCAGTTCTCCTGCAGATTTCTTCTCACCATTCTGTAGAAGAGTGTTGCATGTACAAATTGTCAACTCAAGATTCAGGATGCCTCCCTATTCCTCTGTGATGCCTGCTGGATATCAGTTACTGCTGTTTGATGCTCAACAAATAGAATATTAATCCTTATGCAATATAGCTCTAGGATGAATCGGGTAGGTTGCTGGGGATTAGAAGAGAGGAATTGCAGTCTCAGATCAGTGTTGCTATCCATCTAGTCTGGTAACCTGTCACTGACCAGATGTTTCAGAGGGATGAGAGAGAGAGAGACCCTGTGGTACTTGCACACTGGAAAGTAATAAAAATCAGACCAAAAGTTTAAAATAATCTCTTTCTGTGAAGCTGTTAGAAAAGACTTGTAATCCCCTCTTAAACCACCACCAAAATTCAGGGTTTTCCTTCCGTCTTATTGCACAGGAAGGAGAAAAAGGAGATTTATCTGCTTTAATTTAACTTGTCTACCAACTGTCATCAGTTTGTAACAAATAAGAGTCATTATTTAAAACTGTTTATTTCAAATTATATTTTAAAGTGCTCTGTTTCCCTTCAGCAATCATAGATACTTGAAAAATATTGAGGCTTGTTGTAACAGTTTAGATCAAATGAGAAAATTGCACTGATAGCACCATATGATTTAGAGATGGGAAGTTCAAACTCAGTGGGAGGTGTCTTTCAATTCAAAAAGCTCTTTCTCTCAATAGCAAAAGTATGACTAAATGTTCAATACATAATTGTATTTATCACACTAAAGATATTAAAATATTGTTTTGTTCAAGAAGCAAAACAAAATATGCAGAATTTACCAAATCTGTATAAAACTGTCTTGGCTATAAATCTTACAAGCGGATAGAGAAATATTTTATTTCCATTTCCTTATGCTCATGTTCAAGTTGATATTGTTTTGAGATTTATTAAATGTCTCACAAATAAAAATATGATTAATAAATTCAATGTATAGATACTGTAAACCTTAATTGTATTTAGAGTTTATTCTTAAATCTGGATAAGTGGACTATAATGAATATAAAGTATTCATAGAATCATAGAATCGTAGAATGGTTTGGGTTGGATGGGACCTTAAAGATCATCTAGTTCCAACACCCCTGCCACAGGCAGTGGCACTTTCCACTAGACCAGGTTGCTCAAATCCCTGTCCAAACTGCCTTTGAACAATTTCAGGATGGAGTATCCACAGCTTCTCTGGGCAACCTGTTCCAGTGTCTCACCACTCTCATATTGGAAAATTTTTTCCTAATATCTAATCTAAGTCTACGCTTTTTCAGTTTAAAACCGTTCTCCCTTATCCTACCACTACATGTCTTTGTAAAAAGTTCCTCTGCACACTTCTTGGAGGCCCTGTTTAGGTACTGGAATACTGTTATAAGATTTCCTCTGAGCCTTGTCTTCTCCAGGCTGAACAAGCCCAAATCTCTCAGTCTATTTTCATAGGATAGGTGCTCCAACCGTCTGATCATATTCATGGCCCTTCTCTGGGCTTGCTCAAGCAGGTCCACACCCCTCTTGTGTTGGGGGCCCCAGAGCTAATCACAGTACTCTGGGTGAGATCTCATGATAGCAGAGTAGAGGTGGAGAATAGCCCTCTCGACCTGCTGGCCGTGCTGTTTTTGAGGCAGCTCAGTATACAGTTGGCTTTCTTGGGTGCAAGCACACACTACTGGCTCATGTTGAGCTTCTCATCAACTAACACTTCAAGGCCTCCTCAGGTCTGCTCCCAATCCATTCTCCACTTGTTTTATGCTTGGGATTGCCCCATCCCAGGTGCAGGGCCTTACACTTGATTTTGTTGAACTTCATGAGGCCTGCGCTGGCCCACCTCTCAAGCCTGTCAAGGTCCTTCTGGATGGCATCCCTTCCCTCCAGCATGTTGGCTGCACCACACAGCCTGGTGTTGTCAGCAAACTTGATGAGTGTGCACTCAATTCTACAGTCCATGTTGCAACAGAGATGTTGAACAGCGCCGGTTCTAATACCAACACATGAGGACTCATCACTGGTCTCTGCTTGGACATTAGGCTGTTGACCACAACAATCTGAGCGTGACCATCCAGCCAAGTCCTTACCCATCAAGTGATCCATCTGTTGAGTCCATGCATCTTCAGTTTAGAGACCAGAATGCCGTGCAGGACAGTGTCAAATGCCTTTAACAAGTCCACACAGGTGACATCAATTGCTCTTCCCTTATCCATCAAAACCATGGCCCCATTGTAGAAGGCCACCAGATTTGTCAGGCATGATTTGCCCTTAGTGAAGACATGCTAGTTGTCATCAATCACCCCCTATTGTTGATATGCCTTAGCATAGTTTCTAGGAGGATCTGCTCAATGATCTTGACAAGCACCGAGGTAATTACTTTAATATGCAGTAAGTCTGAAAAATGCATTTAGTTTACATATAGTATTCACATTAATAATATACTTTATTAAAGGTGGGAAGAGACCAATGCTGGGACTCCCTTATTGTCTGGTGCTTATAATTTCCCTTATTTGTGTGTAATAAAAGTAATAGCCAAAAGGCATCATGAGTCAGGCAGAGTACATCTTAGATCTGAAATCATTCAGTCTTTGCAGTCTCAGGCCCCAGGTGGTACTATGGGTTGATTGTTGTTACAAGCTTTTGTAAGGATATCAAATCTTTATTCCTTAAAGTCACAGTTCCTATACTGCATAAGCACCTAATGTTTCTGGTGAAGTAAAGACATAAATAAATATTTATAGAATTAAGATAGGGTCAATGAACTGTGAGGCTAAAAGAGTTCATCAATAAAAATTAATGTTGAAAACTCATTATAAGCAAGGCCTACTCCTAGAATGTGACTATTTAGAATTCTTAGGAATGCTATGCTCTTTCTTGTTATATAAAGAAGGATACATGGATTATGTTTCCAACTATTTCGGTATCCTGTCTTCTATAACACCACCACTGCAATAACAACAACAATAAAATGGTAAAGGTATGAGATTATGAGAGCAGGGAAAAAAATAAATATTCCTCTTCTCAGATAATGCCTGGGTATTTACAACTGGAAGATTTTGAAAGCTAGAAATGATATCATTGTTCTGAATGCTTTTCATGCTTTCTTGTTCAAGCCTTTGTTTTATTGAATAATTTGTCCAATCATATTTGAACCACTGTAAAACTTTAGCATTCACATCCTGTAGCAAGGTGCTCAACCCCCTCAATATGTTTTGCAAGTAATATCCTTTCCTTTTTTTTTGAACCATGATGCCTGCTAGCTGTGTTTGGTGGTCTTCTGTTCTTTATTGAGGGAGAAAAAAAAGAGTAATTCCATGGTCATGTTCTACATATAATTCATGGTCTTATATGGGTTTCAGTAACATTCCTCCACATGTATTTTGCCTTCAGTAAGAGTCCTAGGCTATATCCCTTGTTGAGAAAACCTTTCAGATTGCAGAATAGCTTTGTTTGCTTTATCTATTCCTTTCAACTCACAAGTTATATGTTACAGTAGTTCAAGTATTTGATTCCAGTTTCCCCAAGAAGTCTTACATAAATGCTATCTAGTCCCACAGCATTCATTTTGTTGATTTTTAGAGTGGTTTCAGTCACTGCGACTTCACTTCAAACTGCTTCTTCTTCAAAACATCTCAGAAAAAGAAAAAAAAAAAAAAAAAAATCAGTTCCCAAGTGGGTGAACATGAGTCTGATGTATTTTAAGTTTTCTACTGCAGCTCTCTTTTCTAAGTCCTTCTTTACTTTGATTGCCTACTGTCGTTAACTACCTTTCAGGCTTCCTGATCCAGAGATATTTCTATGCTGTTGGCATTAGCCTTCTTGTGCTACTGCAGTCATCACTGGAGCTTTTTTTCCCCCATGTTTTGCATATTTCGACTTTTGTTGCTTTGGTTGGAATGATAAATATAAATACACTATAATCATGGACACATTGATAATAAAATTTTGAATCAAGTTCTGCACATGGCTCATTTCTTTCTTTCCTTGTAAATTCACCTGTGAGAATATAATACTGTTGTGTTTCAGCTGTCTAAAAATATGTTTTTCTTATTCTGTCTTCATAAGTCCATGCTAATTTAACTGTGCCTCTCTGTGCAACTGAATGCTCCTTTTATTACTTCTTTCTGCCCTGACGTGATTTCCCTTAGTATGTTTCAGCTACTCTCATTCTCCTGCCTGGCTTATTTATTGTACTGATTTTGTACTATGTTTTCATTTTTCTGTTTGGGATTTGAACCCTTAGGGATTCTTTGTTTTCTAGTAAGACAAAAGACTTATTTGTCTGCTTGATTCTAGGCTTCGTTAGAGTGCCACCTTTTTTCAAGAAGAGGGACCTTTTTGGTCTGAAATTTCTCCTCCATATCCCATATCTGTTAAAAATATCTGATTTCCTGGTGATAGCTATCTTCGCTTCTCATTGGCAAATGGCAATCAAAGTGATGAAGATCTAAGAAAAAGAAACAGTGTACTAGTGTACTTGTGCTGGCACATATTTATTCCCCACAATCCCCACAGTCCTTGCAATGGAAAAGTTTGAAACTATATGAAACCCTGATCTACTATCAATATGAACGGTAGACAATGTTTAAGACAGCCATTTATTTTTTATTTTATTTTTTAAGTCTAAATGAGCAAGGGAGCATTTCCTTTAAAGCAGAAAACATTCTAAAATCACTGTTTTGTCTGTCTTCTGATAAAAAAAAAGTATTTCTAATAAAACTGGTTTATGAAGAGGTACTCTCCATCTCAGCAGCTTTTCCTCATGACCAAATAAAACCCTTTAAAAAGTAAGAATGCTTAAGTGTTTAGTTTTGGAACATCTCAATAACAATGATGTATACCATAGCACAAGGTGAAAATGTTAGTATAAATTATAAATATAGAAAATTATATGAAACTATACTCAAACCCTCAACAATCATTTTTTATACTCAATCATTTCTGAAGATTAAAATGTTATGATACAAAATAAACAATCATTTTTAGTACAGAACATTTTTCCAGGCAGACTCTTATGATAGGAAAATATTTTAGATAATGTGTCTTGACTACTTTACCAATGACTCATTAAGTAAAATTCATCCTGACCAAGGAGTCTTAGTTCTGTTTTTGCTGTCCTATCAGGCTGCTGAAAGATCATGGCAATATCTTGTCTGCAGAACAGCTGGAAAACTGTTCTCACTTTGATCAGGTTAATAGATCGAGACAACTGCCATTCATAAGGATACATACTGCTTGGAATAGTTTAGAGACTAAGGTGAACCACGGTAAAATGTTTTTCATCCTGCAGAATGAAGTATAACAAAATGTGTGTGTTGTATGTAGATGCAATAATATTGTGACTTACTGGGATGCTGGAAAGATGAATTAAATGTATGATGCTTGGGCAAGGAGTGGTTTAGATGGCCCGTTATCCCTCCTGTGTGACATGGTTCAGTATACACCAACTCAGAAATTATACACTTGCAAGGACATTTTGGAAGCCTCAAGCCAACTGGAACTGAAGTATATAAATGAGCTAAGATAACCCCAGAGCACTGGGAACAAATACAATTCTCTCCAGTTTTTCATTGGAGAATGAGCATTTTTTTGTTGCTGTTAAGAAACCTTTCAAAATAGGAAGTGTGTGAGAAGTATTAGAATTGGCCTGTAGTGCAGATCTCTGTATTATTTTTTTTCATCCTGCATCTGCAAAAGAAAAAAAAAAAAAAGGAAGAAGAAAAAAAGCAACACATTTGTGTAAGTGTAATTGTGGTGTGATTTGAATGCCAGAAAGCTAGTGCCTAAGTGAGATGTTTGTTTCAGTTGTCCCAGCTGTATGTTGCCAATGTAGACTTCAGTTTAATTGCAGGCGTTCTTTAAAGTAAATCATTATCTATCATTGTCATTCTAAAATGATAAAACATTAAAATAGATGCACTATTCAGCACTATTTAGACAGATCTGAAAACATTTTAAAAGTATGTATTCTGTAGGCTTTAGATCACAGAATTTTGTGCATTTGCTAGAAAGACCTCTCAGATCAAAATATAAGCCAAATTACCCATAAAATATTGTAAGTTGGTACAGGAAAAGAGGATCAGCTTTCTCATTTCCACATTTGTCTGAAATTGGAAACATTAAAGAGATGTTCAATTATTGTCATTTCATCAGGCTGTCTCTTCAGCCAATGAACGGAACAGGGATGTTAATATATCATAGAATTCAATAGTGGGAAACCCAAAGGTCCCCAGAAAGATGTGATAACAGAAAAGTGGATGTGACATGCTACCTGGCGTTTTAGGAGAGTCATATAAATATAACAAAAATAGTCTTGAATGATCAAGAATGACCATTCAAAATTAAGGGACCTATATTTTGGCACCCTAGGAATATTTTAAAGTTCTTCCGTGTACCACACAATACAAGTGTAACACGCCTCAGAATTTTTTTAATTTGATGATGTGTCAGCCAAATTTAAAACTATATGATACCCCCCAACTTCTTCCCCTTTCTTCTGAATCAGCAGTATAGTTTCTGTACCAGAAACTGTATTCTGCCCAAATATTCTTTCCCACAGCTTCTTTGCTACATATACACTTGCTATCCAGTGCAGGAGTGGCTGAAGGACAGTGTGTACAGGGACACAATCCAAGACCGAAGAGTCACTTTATAGCTGAGAGAGGCACAGAGCAACAGGTCGCAGATGCTGTGAGCAGTAAGTGGATTCATTCAGCGGTCATGGGATTTACACTGAATCCATGTGTCACTCTAGCTTAGTGGTTCTGACATATTGCTCCTTACAGCACCTTATTATTGATTTAAGCAGGTTTTTGCTGTTGTTGGAACTTTGCCTCAAACCATTTTCCCTCTTAAAAATCAGAAGGAAAAAAAAAAATCTGCTTCCCTAGAGGGGATGATTTTTCATCTAACCCACCTGCAGATTAAAATATAATGCAGCTCTGCATAACATTTTAGAACCAAGGTACAGTAAAATAAATTTGCGACAAAGGAGCACCACTGCCACATCTACCATCAACCCTCTTTGGAAAAGTGTGCAGCAGAGGAAAGAGAAGGCAAGAGAAATCTATTGCCTTTTTCCATGTAAACAAAATCATATAGTCACAAGCAAGCTAATATCCATTATCACTTGGCAACATAATTTATAGCAACTGCACTCGGGTCGAAATGTTTATGCTTTGCTCCAAAAATATATTGAATATCTTCATAGCACATCGTAGTTTTCAAATCATGTTATTTAGAAGATGTTTGTGTGGTAGGATTCTAAGGATGACCTAATTAAGACTTTCTAACTGTATCTAGGGACACATTCTGTTGGGATTGCTTTTCCTTTAGATATCTGATACTGGGTGCAATCTATTTCATTGCAAATAGTGATTACAGTACCAGTCAAGTCATGTTAGACCTGATCTGGTTGGAGATAAGAGATGCTCTCATCATACAAATAGTAATTTAGTTTATGAGCCTCAAGGAGAAATGATTTAAAAGTCAGGAGTTATTTCTCTACAACTTGGATGGGCATAAAATCTGCCAATTAAAGATGGGAAATTAGGTCTACCTAAGTATTCAGTGTGTCAGGACAATTTGCCAAGAGTCTTCTGCAGCCCCTCCTCCTACTCCATGGAGCAGTGTCTCAAAACGTTCCTCCTTTTGGACTAAATCCAACTTTGCCGTTTAGATTGATATGCCAAGCCCATCTGGTTTCACTAAGATCCTCTAGGTTTTACAAGGCTCCAGCTACATTCCTTGGCTCTAGCTTGCAGAATGTGCTTCCAGGGTAGAGGATCTCTGTCTGCTATCACTTTTCGGAAATGGATCTCTAGGTACAAAAATAGCACTGAATACCCTAAGGGCACCTCCACATTCTTGAAAAGCTTAGCTCCCCAGTTCATTCCCAGATCCTAGCATCCTGGTATTGAGGTCAGAGTAGGTAGTTATAGCACTGCAGACATAGCCTAAAACTCTATGGGAAAGACTGTATGCTCTCTTTCCTCCCGTAGCTTGGACTCTGGATTGTGCGGGTGCATACTACCTGGAGAAAGGAGATGCAAACTTTTCAGGAGATTTCTAAAACAAAACTCTTCAGTTTGGATAACACAGAAAATAGTGGGAGAATAACCAATAGGCATATACTGACTGTTCTTTCTTTCATTGTTCTTATTCTCTGAGATACAAACTATTTTTAAGGAAAAGTACATACACATTTTTGATGCTGTTTTTGTTTGGGATTTTTGAGGGGATTGGGAGGGTGTTTTCTTTTGAGAGTGCTTTTGGTTTGTTTGGAGGGGGTTTTTTTGTTTTGTTTTTGTGTGGGGATTATTATTTTTTTTTTGTCTTTTACCTGTCAGATCAGTGCCTTTGCTTTAAAAACAGATTATTCTCTTGTGCCTGAAGGCAACATCCCTCCTCAAGCAAGCAACAGAGCTCTTCTTTCAGAAGACAGACCCATTCTCCAATGAATTCACTTACAAGTTCCCCTTCTCAGCTGTTGCGTTTTCAAACACTTGACTTGCATAGTTAATCTGCTTTTTTTCTTTTTCTTTTTTTTTTTTTTGTCTATCTGGGGACTTTTTACTCCCAAAAGAGGGAGTTCCCTGCAGTGGAACCACAGAAAATTGCTTTTGCTGAGGATGCTGTCATTGTATGGTTTTGTTTGGGTAAGACAGGTGCCTATGGCCACCAGCAGATGTTCTGAAAGACTCTGCTGTTCCTAATTAATAAGCACTTAAGTATTTTACCAATTATACTCATGACACATTTGGGACAACAAAAATTGCTTTTCCCAAATAACTTTTTAATATTTGTGCAAAATAATGACCTCAACACAATGTCATTAAAGTAGAAAATTTTAGGTAATCTTCAAGTTTCCTATACTTTACAAAATAATCACTTGTAAGATGGGAAGACTACAGGCACTAATGTTTGAGTCATTGTGGCTCAAATTACAGTTAAGTTTGAATTTCTGTGACAGACAGGTTTAAATTTTTCCTTCAAATGTTTCTTTATCCCATTACAAAACCTGTTTTTTTCTTCATTTTGTTCCCTGCTTTTTTTTTAATATTGCATATCATATTAGGTTTGAAGCCTTCCCCAATTTCCCACCTAGATCTCTATGTACTTACAAAATTATATATATTTTTATACTAAAGCAATAGTATAAGGAACAATAAGATCAATATGGACAGGTATTTGGACTGTCTGTCTAGAACTGCAAATGTAGTAAAACACTTATGCTGAGGATGCAATGTCCAACCTACATCAGTTTCACAAGCAAGTTTATGTTTAGGAATTTCTTGTCCATTTACTGAGTTTCCATTTGAGATTGAAGTGCACCCTGCACTCCTAGAGTGCTCTCTCCAGCTTATAGAAACCTGGAAGGAATTCAGTGCATGCATATAAAATGTCTCCAAGACCACTGCACAAGACCCTTAAGAATCAGAACACAGACCCAGACCGCAGAAGATAGTGACGACACTGCTTAACTTCAGAAGTTTGCTTCTAATCTGAACAAAACAAACATGTAGATGAAACTCTGGACAAACCCTTCCTAGCAACAGATTAAGAGACATGGGTGGTTCTTAAAACATTTTATAGTAGCTTTCTCCCTGATTTCTGTCAGAATAGAAAACATCACCCTTTTCACCTTTTATCACACTATCTTTCCTTACAAAGAGTACACCCAAAAAGCAAGTGAAAACATTCTTGATCTAAGTTCTATGGTGAGAGGGGACATTTTATTTACTTTCTGATATGTTTATCATATGTCTGACATCATAGACAGATAAGATGACAGATAGCTCCTAACCCTGTCTCAACAGATACCTCAAATTACATGTGTTACCTATTTTATGATCAAAAAAGGACCAAGACTCCAGTGAAATAAGCAGTGTTAAATTTTGCATATTATTGCATCAAAACATGTATCAAAGCAACATTGTTGGACTTCAGTACTGCAGTATCAAATACTCTCTGTCCACTGACTCTTATGGAAAGTGCAGGAAAGGCCTGGTTCTCCTGGACTACAGCATCACAGCAGTGTTTGTGTCATGAGGAACAACACAGAAAACGATTAGAAACATGTTTATGCTCCTGAAATTTTGCTAAGAGTTGTAACTACATGGGACAAAAATGGTGTTTGGTATGAACATTATATAATATACAAGTGTGTTCTTTTACATTATGTCTCTACAGGATAGCTGTTCCAGTCAATGTACAGAATGTATAATGCTCCCTTAGCCAATGTTTTTTAACGTTTTTCTATTCACTGTTCAGTGTATACTTTTGCAAGTTGTCTACTGCATGCTATTTTGATCTGTTCCTCATGTGAGTTTTTCTAGAGTTTAGCCACTGATATATATGAGTGCTTCATAAACAATTCCTTCATCTTCACAACACCTCTCTGAGAGGGTTACTTCTCTTTTACACACAAAGAACTGAGACAAAGGGAGATAAAGGAGAAAAGTGTAAGCTAATTTTGAGTGTCTAATTTGACATGTTTCATACCTGATTATTTGCATCTTAAAGTATGACATAGGAGTCTATTATATTGTAGAATCATATCATACAATGGTCTGGGTTGGATGAGACCTTAAACATCATCTAGTTCCAGCACCCCTGCCACAGGCAGAGGCACCTTCCACTAGACCAGGCTGCTCAAAGCCCCATCCAACATGACCTTGAGCAATGTCAGGGATGGGGCAGCCACAACTTCTCTGGGGAATCTGTTCCAGTGCCTCAGCACCCTCATAGTGAAGAATTTTTTCCTAATATCTAATCTAAGTCTGCCCTTTATCAGCTTAAAACCGTTGTCCCTTATCTTATGTCCTTGTAAAAAGTCCCTATGCACATTTCTTGTAGGCTCCCTTTAGGTACTGGAAGCTGTTATAAGGTTTCCTCTGAGCCTTCTCTTCTCCAGGCTGAACAAGCCCAACTCTCTCAGCCTGTCTTCACAGGAGGGGTGTTTCAGCCATCTGATCATCAAAAAGCAGACTTAGTTATAAACAAAAGTGCTAAGCATTTCTGTAAAGCAGATCCCAAGGGGGAGATGAACATCAAGAAGGCAAGCTAAAGGAGTGTCTAAGCCTGTGATGTCTAAGCCCTTAGCCCTTGTCTGTACTTTGGTGCTGTGGCAAGAACTTTCTTTCCATCCTTGCCTCAGTGCCCTTCCCCCCCTGGGGAGGCGAGCAGGGGAACATGTCCTGGAAGGAAGCTATGTAACAGTCAAACAAGGCAGTGATAATATTGTTAATGAGAAAGAAAATTTGCAGAATAAATTTTTCAATTTTAACAAGTCCTTGGACATACTACCCTAGATATTAAAAAAAAAAAAGTCTGGAAAACAATGAAAATTTTGGAGGCAATTGTCAGAGTAATTCCCGATTGTTTAATGGTATATCCTGAAACCTTAATTTTCATTCACTATAATATATTTATCTGAAAATATAAGAATAAACATTGGTTGTATTGCACCACTTCACTGGACACACTTAAAAAAGGGTGGAAACGGAAAGGTGTTTACACACAGAATGTAAAATGATGGCTGGTTTCCCTCAGTATGCTCGTTGTAGAAGAATGTTCAGATTTGTTTACAGGAATCCTTAAGAGCCTACATCCTCTCACTTATGCACAGCAAGTGTTTCCAATGATGTACATTTAATTTAGCAACAACATGCCAATAAAAAAAAAAAATGACCTTGAGAGCAGTTGTGAAAGAACTCCTGAGTAACTTTGAAAAGGAAAGACTGAAAAAAAGACCTTAATTTTCAAACAGTCAAATTTGGGTCTGCTCTGTGATGTTTTTATGGCTATGGCAATAGGAAAATGTTTCTGGTTTTCATGTTCAGTCCAAGAAGCTCAAGCTGAAAAATGGTATCATAGAGAAATAGGCTAATTAGTGCATGGTCACCTGTCATTTCACAGGAACAAGATTACCTAAATTATAATTGCAGGGAAAGGAAAACCAAAATGTTGCAGAAGTGCTTGAGACCCTAATAATTTGTACATCCGATTTCTGACAGCCACAGAGGCACCCAGCTCTCCATGCTTCCTTTGAAAACCACAGCCTAGATCTGTGCATGCAACACACTTTCTGGTTTCAGACACATACTATCACTGCTTGAACACTGGTGGGGCTTTTTTTGTTTGCTTTTGTTTGGGTTTTGTGTGTGTGTGTGTGTGTGTGTGTGTGTGTGTGTGCTTTTATGTTTTTTTTGGTGTGTTTTTTGTTTGTTTGTTTGTATTTTTTATTTTTTTTTCTGTACTTTACAGCATTCAAAGTGATTTTTTAAAATCCCACATTCCTTACTGCGGGTTGCCGGTCCTAGTGCATAATTCACCCATGAAAGCTGTCCTTAACCAGTGAAAGAAGAGAGAAAAGCAGGACGCAGGTAAGCCCGGCATTCACGCAGGCAGGCTGTGGAAGGTCGTTTGCTCTCAATCGCTGGCGAAACGAAAACGCAAAACTCACAAAGGGATGCTGCTGGCTACCGCAGGAGGACAGGAGTCACTAGGTGGCAGAAGCGTTCCTTCTGCTGCTCCTCCTACCCCTTGTGGTGTGGGCTGTAATTAGGTCAGTGTATGGTAAAGTAGGACTGGGTGATAAATAAAGTAGGTTTTCTCTCCCTAGCACACACTGGAGTTTAATTTTGCTTCTTTTTAGGTAGTGTTGCAAGGTGGATTAAAACTTTTAAAGAAAAAAATACCCAACCCCAAAAAAACCCTCTTGCCAAAGTAAATGAAATTTAAGCTCACTGAGGAGTAACAGCAGCAAAGGAGGAGAGGAAAAAAGGAAAGATGACTCCTCTGGTGACATTGATATTCTGTTCAGAAGAACACTGAGGAGGGGGAGGGCTGTGCAGAGATGTGTGTTAAATCTCAAATCCAAACAGTCAAAATGTGCAGTTTTGTCAGTTCTGGTGCAAAGCAATAACATGTACTCCTTCCTTGAGGTATTTTTGTAATTTTGCTATGAAAAAAAGGCATTTTTAGTCAGCAAAACAAGACTGATTTCCCCTTACAGAGATCAGAGTAATGTATCTCACTATGGAGGTGGTACTCAAGGTCAAAGATGAGATAACTTCTCCTGCATCACTTAATCTCCATCTAACTGGGAGCCACATTACCCCAGAGCTCAGTGTGAGCTTGTGGAAAGGAAGGTACAAGTTGTCAGAACAATTATTACAGAATGTCCTTAATCAGATTCACAAAGCTGTTCTTTCTGGGTTAAATCATGTTAAGGACTTGATACTATTTCCCATGAAGTCAATGCAAACCTCCCTTTGATTTCAATAACAACAGAATTTGCCCTCAGTGCAGCACTTGACTTCCCAAAAGACAAGATAAAGAAGGAGTTTTCAGGAAAAGAAAAACAGAGGACAGGAATAATCCTCTTCAGTTCTTCAGGCTTTCCAACCCTAGACATGCAGGGAGAAAAATAGACTTACTTGAAACAGAAGATGACGTGGCTGAAAGGAACAGATGCAAAAATATAAACAAAATAAACAGTGATGTAGGTGCTAAAATACGATTTAGGCAGAATCTGAAATTCTGTCTAGATTTAAAGCAGTGATCTTCAAATATGATATTGCAGAGGTATGTGAAGATCAGAAATACTGAAAGCTCAAATCACTCCTCCGTTCAGGTCTCCATGTGCTTACCAGCATTGTTTTGGCCTGGGGGCACAGCTAACTCACTTCTGCCTAAAACCCACTGGAAACTTAAGATAGGTAGAGTGTTGTATTAAATCCCCAGAAACTCCCAATTTGTTCAATTTATTTAAGTAAGGACAACTTACATTGACAGGATCAGATCTTAACGTTGCACTTTTATTTATTTTAGTTTTTAAGCATGGCAAAAGTTAGTGGCTCTATCCACTGTTAATATAATATCCTAAAGATGGGTAACCATAATGGTAGGACAGTTTTAGTGACATCAGATTTTGTGTGTATTGGTTTTTCTGGGAAAACAGTTCTGGCCAGTTGGAACTGCTGGAACCACATCTATTCTGCAGGGGAGATTTTACTGTCTCCCCTAAAGTCCCTGTCATCTGTTTACAGCCACTCCTGGAATGACTTCCCCTTGTCTCTCTGAGGTATCATATGGCTGTTCTCCAAATGAAAATTTTTTTTGTGTGTGCAGAAAAGTATTTTGGTAATTCCTGGCTTAGCTGTTTTCAGACTCACTTAAAAAGGAGGAGCCCGAAATCCCACCCTGAAATGACTGTGATACCTACTTTTATACAGAGTTTTGCTTTTAATCGCATTTCTACACAGCTTAGGACATTGGGTGAGGAAAACCTTAGCCCTTTTTCCACCTTTTGTTACCCAAGCCTGAACAGGTCTCTGAGTTTCCAGGTGAATTCTCTAACAACTAAGCTGTTCTGTAAAGGGTGGGCATAGGTTCTATAAATCACCTGGCTTCTAAAAGCAATATGGTGAACTCTGCTCTTTGGAAGGGTACATGAAAGTAAACATTTCATGGACTCAGGTTTCCCTTGTTCAAGTGAAATATGGCACCTGAGATTTCCCTTGCTTACTGTTTTTCGATAACTGGCAATTTTGGGAGAGATCACATTGCATGGTATACTGCACAAATCCTTGTGTGCACCAAATTGGACGGCAGCGCCTAAGAGACAAGTGTCTCTTTTTATAGCTACTGAAATCCTATATTTGACCTAGGGCTATAACTTTGTTTTTTATTACAGCTAATGAATTTAAGCAGGACACCAGCTACATTCGCGTATAGATTCTGATGTGAATTACAAAGATTTGAGTAAGTTTCAGGGAAGAAGCAAGAACAGGGAAAAGCCCAACATAGACCTAGTATCCATAACACCATTCTCTCCTAGATGTGGGTGTGTGTTCTATAGTGAGGATAATAGTTAGCACAGCACAAAGATGCTGTGAACCTGAAATGTGTTAATATTAGACTCATCATTCAGATCCTCGGAGACAGCTATGAAAGAGCAGAGTGTTAAAATAGTATTTTCCTTCAGTCCTATTATTTCCCATCTACTTCTGTCCTGGGTTCAAGACACCTCCCTATTATACAAGTATAAACCATAACTACCCATCTCAGATTTTGTTACCTAAAGATTTTGTCAGACATAGGAGAGATCAATTTCACCAGTGTCACTACAGGTTCCCATTCCCAGCAACAGCTGGATGGTGAATTCATCTACATGTTGCTGTCCTTGTGTTTGTTCTGGAAATAATAAAAAGCTAGTCGCCTATTTTGACTTGTTTAATCAAACCCTATTCTTGCTTGAAAATGAGCTATGTTGAAGACTAGATTCCTTTCAACAGGTTTGCTTTTACCACCACTTGAAGAAGCATAAGAAAAGGTCAAACATCGTGGTGGTAATAGCTGGGGCTAGTGGACTTTTGAGAGACGTGTTCTCTAAGTGATGACAATACCAGAACAGGAGAATCATCAAGATTTCTTTCTTAGAAATCCTTAGTGTATACAAGACCTGACTGTGGATTTAGAGTGCTAAACTTACTCTTTGACAAGTTAGATACCAAAAGGATTACTTTTGTTACAACTAAGCTTGAATCTGGTGTAGAACTAGGGTTGAATGTTTTTTTTTTCTTGGCATTTTTAACTGCTCTTGAAAACATTTTGTTGAAAAGTAGGAGTGTTTGGTACTTTTCCAATTTGGAACTGCTTAACTCATGAGTTCATGAGAGCTGCTACAACTGAAAAGTATTGCAGCAGCACAAAAAAAAAAAAAAAAAGAACATTCTGCAGACTTATAAACACATTATTTTCTCTTTCTAATCGAGGTCCAGATATTGAAAAGGAAGCACATGAACGGAAGAGAATTTTGGTTTTATTTTTAAACAAAAACAATACATTTTGCTTCTTTCACTTGAAGGATTTTATACAGCTTAGAATTTCTATTTAACAGTTCTGTTATGTGATGCACACTAAGAGCTAGTGCTATGTTTGAGGTTACAAAATCAGCGACACAAAATAAGATGCATTTAGCTTCATCATCTCAACTATTTTTCCAGAAGAATAAAATCACTGTGGTAAGGGAAGAATTTGTGTATTGTCTATTCAGTGCTCTGCTTCCTTGTAAGAATCAACTCAAAACAGAGATGCTTAATCTTTTAGACACTGTAGCCACAAAGTCCATGACGGCACCATGTCAGTGCCTCATGCTCTTTTTCTCAGCAACATGTCATGCCTTTGTCTCATGATGTGGTGTAAGCATGTGCATGCCAAGCATATCATGAGCAGACACACAACACCTTCTCTCTCATGACATTTTCCAAACCATGAATGCCCAAATTATCATATGACCAGCTCTGCATATACCCACCAATTCCAGTGTCATTGTTGAATGTGCAGGCTTATGGCAGAGGAGCACTCTGAAAGCTATATACAACAGGGAGCAGGCACTAGTTTACATCTAAAGCAGCACAGCTTCTGACTCTAGGTGCATAGACACCTATTTCTATTCTGGGAAAACTGTTCAGTTCATAAACATTTTGGAATGGCAAGTTCTGACTGTCACAACACTTCAAGACAATATTAGTCTCCATTTGTTCTACAAATGCACTTTACTGATAAAAGATACAGTTACTTGATTTCAAAATCAATTTTATTGTGTGTTGAATAGCTGAATATTCGTCCAGTCATTCATGAATTTCTGCATGGGAATGAGATGGTTTGTTCAACAGAGATATCAAACTGTGGTGAACAGGTTGCTGCAGTTTTAGTGATGAACTTAATTGGCATCCAGTCACAATAAAATAACAGAGGGTACTACAGGTCAAACTTCAACTCTGTCAGCAGAGCTCTGTAAGGAAGCTTCCATGGTACCTGCTGCACTATTGTTCCCTCTCTTCAGTACTACCAGCATCTTTCGTTCTGATGAACACTAGGCCTTTTATTTAAAAAAAAAAAAAAAAAAAAAGCCCACAAGGGGTTCTATGTGCCAGGATGGTGTAATATATAATTTGCATAAGAAAGGGTGAATAGACTCAAAATACCTCCTTGAAAAGCAAGGAGTTGAGTTTTCCTTTTTAATGATAAAGTCTCATGTCACACTCTCTATTTCATTGTGAATCTCCCACAAAATCATTTGATTAGAAAAACAGAGGATAATTGGCATGAAAAAAAACAAGGACACAAGAAGTGAGGCATTATGTGCTGTTTCCACAAATATTACTGCTAATTGTGTCAATTAAATTATCTAATTAGTCTACAGTAAATCACTTGAACACACACTAGCACAAATTCAAAGCATATGTCTCTACAGAGAAACTAATAGCTCTTAAAGGGTCAGAGTTTAGGAAAAAACATCAGACATGGCATGAGCAAAGATTAACTCTGATCTGAATTTTGTTAATAATCAAGCATACCTAAGTAGTGTGCAGGACATCTGCTGCCTGGGAAATGATCTCTAATAAGGATTACATGTGACATGCCAAAATCAGACCTCTGCAAATCCTGACCATTCTAGGAAATAGGCCAAAACCATGGCTGTATCACAGCAGGGCTGAGCCCACACTAAAAAGCCCCTGTGAAAGGCAGGATATGTATGCTGACCTGTGCTCTGCAAGCTTGGAGCAGGTCATGTCCACCTGGAATGTACCGCATAGGCAGACCAGTAGAAGCAAAACCTACACTAGTCAACTAAATGCTTCCGGGATCAGTATCTCATCCACTGAGACCACCTTGCAGGGAACAGCCTGTGCCCATACATACCGTTAAATTTTCTTTCAGTCCCAAGCAGCATGCCTGCAAGTTAGAGTGCCTGTTGGGAATGGTCCCTAGGCCGTGTCCAGATGTTGTTCAGGTGAGTGCTAGTTCAAACAGGCTAAAATTGGCTTGGGCTGTTCTCTTGCTTGGACAGTTCAGGCAGTGCTGGGGTTCTTTAGGGCTTTTAATTTGCTTGTGTGTGAGTAGTCACAATGCCTGTTTTGCCTGCTGCATGATGCACACTTACAGTGTCAATGTCATTTTTATTTAGAGAGCATGAGTAAATTGATGGTGCTGGGAACATAGGCTTGACTAATCTAAAAACCAAGTTCTTCTCCAAACTAAAATCTTTATCTATAAATTATTTTTATCTTTAGCTATAAATAGAAGGCTTTATCTAATGCCACTCTCATACTCCTACACACATACATGCCCCAAACTGTCAGGCCAATAACCAACTTCATTATCAAGATCTTACCTTAATCTTTGACAACATCCTTAGTAAGATATGTTGCCATGTGTGAAAAATAAGAATGGCCTTAAAAGACTAAGGGCTGTGAAAACCTCACATTCTGATATTTAATACTTTCTGGGAATAGTTATTTCCAATTGTCAGTACAACATATAAAGGAAGCAAGGAGTGTCCAAAGAGTAGTCAGCCACAGAATCTTTTGGGAAATCAGTGTTTGGAGGAAGCTTCTGCAAAATAATGAACAGGAGGTTGTAATTTTCTGTTTGGCACCATTTGATGTCATTGTTCAGTGATGAAAGAAAGAAAGTAAGAAATAATTTTTTATTTAGTTGTGGTGTGAGAAAGCTGACTAAATTAACCCTTTCATCTGTCAAGCTGAGTATGATGTGCTCTACTTTTTAAAAACATAGTTAATCTTTTATATAAACATATCTGAATATAAACTCAAAAGCTGAATCTTCATAGAATAGTATTTAAATTGTATCAAATGGTAATTGAGAGGATTTTTAAGTGTAAAAGTGGAATATGAATACCAAAATAATTTAGATTCCTCAGCAGCAAATTAAAGTTTTTAATCAACTCCTCAAGTTGCCAAAATGCTCCGAGTAGGTGTAAGCTCAAGAGTGAAAGAAGAATGTTAAAACCTTGAAGAGCAGCAGATCTGGATGAAAAGAACTTTTGTCTTCCACCCACTAATTAGCCACTTCTCACCAAGAATGTTTACATACCAACTGTAGAAATTACTCCCTTCCTAACTGAAATTACTTCCTTGCTTTGCTTACTCAGGGGTGCACCAAAATTCTGGAATCTTTTTTTTTTGCCTCTGAGACAATATTTCTCTTTCCCTTTCCCTTCACCAGAAAGGGATGTTTACAGTCTATAGAGATTCACAACAATGCTGTGAATTGTGCAAGGAGTTTCTGTCATTTTTCCAGAAAGGTATAATAATTGTGTGTGTGTAAGAGCTTCTGTCTATAAGTGCAGGAGGCAAGTTCACAAAAGTATCACTGTGCTTATCTAAATTCTCATTATATAGATATCATAAAATCCTAAAAACTAAACAATGATCAGGTTTTAGCTCATGTTACCTTTTTCTTTCTTACTAAGGGGTTTATATTATTTAATGACACAGTCGTTCAGGAACAAGGCATTTATTAAAACAATGTTTGCAGGTATGCTTCCAAGGATTGGGTGTGTCTTGTAGAAACAATAAAACTTTCAGATATAAAATATCAGTATATTCACACTTGATATTCAGTATTGCCAAGGAAACACCCTACACCTTCATCATGACCAGTTCTCTCTGAAGAGTAACTATGATACTTTTTTCCCCTCCCACTTATGTCATTGTTGCAAAGCTTAAATATTTTTTAATTTATTATTTTTATCTTTTTTCATGAATCTGTAATTGTGGAAATGAAAAAACGGCATGAATCTTGATTGTCTAGAACAAACAAGAAAGTAGATGTTTCATGGATGAGTTGATACTGGGCATATCAGTTTCAGAAAGTAAGCCAAACCTTTATAAGCTTGATTAGTTTAGCTTCATGCTGGGCAGTCAAAAGTAAGGATGGCCATGGAACAGAGCTTAGAAGCACAGCCTGGCAACAGTTTATTTTCTGATACATCCCTCTCTACTTATCACTTTTTAAACTGCATCTAAAAGATTGGTCCAGTTTTAGGTGTCCCAGTACGTGAAAGCTGAAGCAAGGGCCACCAACATGGTTGAGCACTAGAGCACTCATCTGGGGAGCAGAGACAGGGCTGGCTCAGCCTAGAGTGGAGACAGATACAGAAGACATAACAGCCCCCCAGCATCTGGGTACAGGACAAGGGGAGGAGGTTCAATAAAATGGCAGTGTTGAGCTCTTCACAGTGGAGCTTGGCGGGAATATGAGAAACAACAGAAGTTGAAAAAGGGGGCTGGGCTGGATATCAGGAAACACTTTTTCACCATGAGGGCAGTCAAGCAGTGGATCAGGTTGTGCAGAACCTGCCCTCAGGGGCATTCAAATCCCTCCTGGACAAAACCTTGAGCTACCTGAGCAGCTGATCCTGCCTTGAGTAGGAGATTGGCATAGAGATCACTCAAGGTCACTTTGAGCCTGAAAGATTCTGTGGGCCTGTGATTCTATAATCATAAATAAAAATTATTTACATATATGTATCTGCCAAAAATCGATGAGGAGAGACATTTAACAACTACCAGCTGACTGTTCACTCTTAGCAACTTTGGAGTTTCGCAAAATATACTGCAGTATAGACCACTGTTCATAAGAAATAACTATCTCTTGAAAAAGAAATGACACCACTGTACCTTCCTAATCGCTGCCGAAAGGGTACGCATTTTATACTGTGATATCTTCATGGAACATATGCTACAAACAAAACAAAGATAATTTTTGCCTTGATGCAGCTGACTACCTTTGATGCTGCAATTAATTTGGGCTGGGCCTGCTGCCTTACAAGTCTTTGCTTTGCCAGGCCTCAAATTTTATGCTATAGCAAACGTCCTTCTTGTGCCAATAAACGTAGTTAGTGTTTCAGGTTAACTTTTCGCTGAGGTGTAGGAAGACATTTCCTTCTCTCCTTGTTTCTCTAATGCATAGGTTAAACAGTTTTCACTGTGCATTAAGGTTTTTCAGCAATGACCACATTTCCGTTATGCTGTGAGAAATAGGCATCGTATCTCCAGAGCACGGGTGATCCAAGCAAACCAGTCAAGGAGGTTACACCTAGGTTTTCGGATTACTCTCTCTCCCCATCCAATAGTGCTCTTTCCCTTCTCACACAGCAGCAGCTGCCAAAATCATTGGTTTCTGAACCTCCCAGAGGGAGCTCTGGTGGGCAATGAAGCAATGCTTCACTGTTTCTGCTGCATCTGCTGATCCAGAAGTTGTTCTCATTTGCTTTTTGAAGAAAAAAACAGTGGGCTGTGTTCATCTTACAGGTCATGACTGGATCATGGTACTTTCCTTTTGTGAAAAAAATCCTTTGTACAAACGAAGAAAAAATATTTGGACAAAAGTTATATATGCTAGTACAGGTTTTCCCTTTCATTCTCAATTCAGCTTCATACTAACTCAGCTAATAGATTCCCAAGTAATTCTGGTATTGAGTTACTGAAAAGAGGTAAGTCTCAGTATCACAAGCAAATGTGCATGACTGTCATTTAGAGACAGATAAAACCACACCTATAGACCTTGCATAGTTGTGATGCTGTGAAGAAAATTCCTCAAACACAGCTGAGCTGAACATAAACGAAAGAACATCAAGGTCACTAAAGACAGAGAAAGGAAGCAAGGGTATAAAAGAAGAAACAGACCTTGATTTTTATTTCAGAGTCTTCCTCTGACTTTTCCCTTTTTTCTATACTTTTTAAGATATTGAATGCCCCTGGTACATGACCTTTATCAGGTACATCATGAATCCATTTTGGCTATTTTATTTAAAGGTAGATGTCATTGATTTTATTGACTGCTCCACTTCACAGCCAGTGCAGGTGTTCTAATGAAACTTAGCATAAGTGCTACAGTCTTTAAAATTTGCTTTCTCTTCTACCTACAGGCCAGCATAATACAGAAATAATTAAGCATTTATGTAAAGGCATTTCACAAAGCGTGCACAATTATAGTTGTCAATATATATATATACAAGAATTTTTTTCCTCTTGGAAGGAAGCAGTCTTGTAGTGACTTAATTTAGTGATTTAATTTATTCATAATAATAATAATCAGAAATTTGCATACAATAAGCAAATTTTCCAAATGCAACATGTTTCAAGAATTGCACTATTTCAAAAATGAAATTGCTGGAGCTTTTAAACAAAAGATTTTTTAAAATTACAACTAAGAAGTATTTACAAAAAAAAAATACATTGCTTTATATAAAGATCAGGAAAAAAATGCTCGTACACCATAAACTACAGAAATGTGTCAATATTCTGAGAAGAACTGGCTTTGTTTGTTGGAAACACTTGTTTAATATGGATAAAGGGATTATGTTGTCTTTACATGGCATTTAGCAAGAATTCATTTGGATGACCCAAGTTTTTCTATTTCATGTGCTAAAATGTCTCCTTCATATGTGAAAGAAGTCCTGCTGATGAAGAAAATACATGCTTCAGAAAATACCTGAAAGGCTGCAGGAAAATTTGTATCTCTATGCCACATAAAATTATTCTAGACAAAAGTTAACTGTGTTCCTGAATGTCACTTAGTACTGGATTTGCTCAGGGAAGATCCATCCAAAAGACTGACTAACAATGATGAGTAGCCATTGATCACAAGAGGCGCAAAAGCAGCTGCTTGCATGCATACGTGTGTTCTTACAGGTGTGCATATGCCACAGTTCAAAGTTTGCTTTCCCCTCATTCAGGACAACCTCCTTCTTTCACTGAATTTTGCAGAAGGTTTAGAGTCCCCTGGCAGCTTTCTTCTGGCTGCATGCTTCAATTAAGCTATGCCCATATTTGAGTGTCTCATATGTGTCTGACCTCAGAGATCTGTGTGTGAGACTGTATAACTTGGAAGATAACTGGAAAGGTAGTGATAGGACAACAATTTTGATGTAACTTTTTAGATACAGCATGCATGTGCTAAATGTACCTTAAAATTAAAAAAAAACCAAAACCAAAACAAAACCTCCCAAAACCCCAAAACTCCTTCCCCAAAGAGCTTATGGTCCAGCTATAGGACAGAAATAAGAAAAGTGGGTAAGAAGAAGGTAAAAGGAAGATGATCACTATTAGGTGGAACTAATTTCACGGGGCTTTAAATTCACTTCCTTTTTCAGCAATAACTAAATATTTCAAATATAAAGAGGAACTATAATACCCCCATTGCCTACTCAAGTCTAGGAAAAAGGGTTTATTGTTAAGAACTTTTCAATTCTGTCTTCTGAAAATATTTGTTGTAAAGTTGGATTATTATGAGGTTGGGTGACACATGAAGTAAAGTTAAGAAATGAGAGAGAAAAGGTTTATTAAATGAATACAGAGAATGATGAAATTATGAAGAGAGAAAGGAAAAAGGAGAGCTGAAGGACAGTTATGGAGAGAACGCATGGAGAAATAGGAGGGAATAAAATACCTGCTGTGGCTGAAGCCTACTGGACTATGTCCCTCTTCTATCCTTCTTACTAAGAATTGTTTCTATCAGGATTTGCAGTGTTATCCAGTACACAAGCTCCAAAACCTTATATCTTCGTGTATCAGGGAACTTGCAGGAATCTAATGGCTACATTTGGACTAATCTGGTAAGATAGTGTACTATACACTAATAATAGAAACATAGAATGGTTTGTGTTGGAAGGGACCTTAAAGATCATCTAGTTTCAACAACCCTGCCGCAGGCAGGGACACTTTCCACTAGATTAGGTTGCTATAATAATAACAACAACAACACTAACAATAAATATGAAGAGGGTATGTCATTATTCCTGGCTATATTACACATTTGAGGTGACACACTTGTTTTCAAGTCCTATTGCATTCTGCTAAGGTAACGTCTGCCCACAGCACATTTAGCCAGTAGTGAAAAACTGCATGTTGGAAAGCAAATACAGTAGTTGTCGTTGGTAGAAGACACAGATGTAGCTTCCCACTTACTAGGCTGAAAAATGTATCCTGTACTGTATTGCTTTAGGCTTTGGCAGCATACACAGTGTGCGTTTTTGATACAACACTGGCTGAGCTAACCAGACACAATGTGACCCATGTAACAAATTGAACTAAATAGATATTTGCTTCTTTAATGGATTGAAACCAAGCAATTCCTTTAACAACAGCATTTGCAGCCTTTCATATTAAATATTACTGTGCTTATTAGTAAGTATTTGACACTACATCCATATTGCATTTCTGGTTTTTGTTCATTCCAAAAGCAGAAACATCACCAACATTTGCAAACTTCATCAAATGCCACATGCAGATCAGACTCTGTAAATTGGGACCTACTGAAACCTCACGGCAGTTTTCAGACATTTATACCTTGTCAATTTGTTCTCAAGAACAGCAGCACACTGTAGATACTATGCAGCCATTAAAATCAGGAATTGCTTTCTGCATACTGGACAAAAAATGTTTATGTAGTTCTTATTGTGAGAAGGGGAAGAATATCCTGACCTAATCAATACAGTTCTCTAGTGTTCCAGTTACAGACCTGGCACTGCAAAATGCAGTGATGAACTGTGCTATTTGGATAACTGTTGCAAATCCAGACACCTAGAGAGCCAGCATTTCTCCTCTTGTGTGGTCACACTACTGGAAATGAGAAGGACGTGCTCTGCTAGCTGTTCCCAGTTGAGATAGTTGGGAAAACATTCTGCAGTGGCTCAGAGGCAAATTAATATCCTTGACAACACCTCATCTAAAGAAAGCTACTTTTAGATTTGCTTAGTCACAGACAAAACAGTGCCTGCAAGAGTTGACAGAAACAGGGGTCTAAAGTTTCCATGAGCTATCTATGAGCCATGTAGCCACTGCTGTTAGACAGAGCCAAGAGCTTAAGGAATGCTTATTGTGCATAGAAACATGATAGGAAACAGCAAGAGAAGAAAAGGAGATAAAAAAATAGCTGTGACAGTTGACTCATGTACTGTTCCATCTCCCAGGAGTTTGCTGCTGGCACAATGTACTCAGCTGAAGGAACACTGAGTGCAGCTCGCACCTTGCAGTGAGCACTCTACCCAACTCTCTGGTGAGCCATTATCCTGCTCAGCCTACATGTTGTCTATTTTACCTATATTGTCCAGGGCCACTTAAATCAAGGACAATTTTGTTAATCTGATAAAATACACTAGAAACAGAAGTTAGAATTCATTTTTATTCTTGTCCAGGAAAAATTGTTGACTGCTTTGCTTTTCACCTCCTGTCTCTCAAATCATGGAAACATGAATTTTAGCAGGGTTTTGGGTGTCTGACTGAAAAGAAAGATTGCCCTGGCACATAGAAAATGTCAGAAGGCAGTCCTTCATTTTAGATTCAGGTATTGTCATGGGTGACTTATATTTTCATTTTATGGAAATTTATCATCCATAAAAGTGGACTTAAAAAGTCAACACAGAACATATGCAAACTGTTTGTGGGCATCCTTTTCTTTGCACAGATTTGAAAAAAAAAACCTAAACAAAACAATCAACAGCCCAGGCAGACACTGAGGTATAAATAACATTTCACTATGCGTTTCAGTGCTTCTTCCTCCATCTCTTGACATTAGCTCTGGGCGCCATGCTGTAAGCCTTCTTCCACAGTTCTTCAGATACTACAGATATCACTTGGTATTTAACATACATTAGAATTGACATATTCACAGTTATAATCAGCCTTATTATTTTTATTTTCCTATTACTGATATTAGAACAAGAAAAAATATCCATGGTCAAAACACAAAGTGATAATATTCCTATAAGCAACTATTGAGAGAAGAATACTGTGTTTCAGATCTGTGTCTTGAGTCCTGTGTGGTCAAACAGCTTCTTGAAACCGTCACGGTAACATTAGTCAGTAAGGAACAGTTTAATATTGTCCGAGTTAAAGGGACACGCTGGGAGAAAAAACATCGTTTTGGGTAGCACATGGGCTGTTTCCATACACTTTACTCCTGAGGACAAACCTGTGCATTAACTGTATGATAAAACTGCAACAGAACATGTAAAGGTCATATTTAATTGACTGAAAAAAGAGTGCAAATGACTGCGACTAGAGAAATTGACATGTCTGCATATAGCCTTGCAGGGCTCTGCAGACAAGAGAACACACTACATGTTGGGCCTTCAGTAAAGTTTGGTCATTCTGAGCTTTGCCAGCACTAAAGGTATGGAGTAAGTGTTGGAGAACATGTATGTAAAGGAATATTCATGCAGAGAAAATACCTATGTTCCCAAATCTTTTGTATATTAAGTTTTTTAACCCTCAGCACTTCCTGTGAACCAAAACATTCTTATTCATTGAACTTCTAGCTGGAAAACACTGTAAAACAGTAACATTTTATTGCCCAGTTGCAAGCCACATTACTGTGTCCACAGAGTTCAGTTTGGAAGGTAATTTGGAAGCCATTTAGCTATCATCATGTATGCTGCTCCCACCATATGGTTACAGAGTTCTTGAGCCCTTTTAGAACTTTTTCATTTTGTTTGCAGTTTAAAACTTTCTACCACAGTTTATGCTTCCCAGTTTTAGATGTTTCTTCATTAAGAATATTATGATTTTAGTTGCATTCTCACCAAAGTGTGAGTATACAAGCCTGTGTTTGGAGGAAAACTAACGTTGCCAAAAGGAGTATCTATTTGGTGGTCCAGGCACAGTAAGTTCCCATTTGCTTAAAATATACTGTCTGGACCTGTTACTGTTCTGTAACACATCCATTTATTCGGCCACAAGTTAAGCTTCTGGCTAGAAGATGCATGTGCTCAAATTATACAGTATTTCAGAATATACATTATTTCAGACATGACAAAATCACTAAGCATAATAAACCACAGAAAAGTTACAGTAACAGGATAATACAGTTACTTGAAGTATAGCATATGTTTTCAGGTAACATTTTTGGTTACATTAGTTTTCACTGATGAGGTTTAAACAACTTTTGTGCACGGGATGGCAACCTGGTACATGAGTTTAGAAGGAAATTCTACAAACAATTCAGTGATGAGGCAAGATGAAAGAGATGGAAGTGTCTGTCTTGATTTATTTCGGAAAAAGAAAGAAAAGAAGTGGTAAGAGACAAGCAGGTGACAGGCCTAGTCCTCTTTCTTCTCATTACTATGAACTTACTTGATGATATTCTGCATCTCAACCAGGTGAAAAGCATATAATTAAAAATTATATGTATTTATATATGTATACAGACATATATACTTATGTATGCATATAGTTGAAATCTACTGACATTTCTTTTTAGAGAAGGGTCGTGGTATTAGACCAGCAAAGACAGATTGAACTATAAAATCCTGTAAATGTAGCAGTGCTCAGGATTCAAAAAGAAAAATTAAATATATGAGAAACAACCATGATTTTTTAGCCATTCATGCTTTTCCACACATACTTCTGCAGCAGAATGAGTGTACTGCTCAGGCTAGTTTTCCCTCTCTCAGCTATTTGTACCACAGCAACCATAGTATCTAGGTGCCAGTTTTGACAAAGTTTCACTGGGAAAGAAACAGTTATTATAGGTTTCATTGTGAAATAACTGGTTATCTGTCAGCAGTTGCTGTAGAGAACTGCAAATACATCAGTGGCTGTACAGAATGAGAGTTAGAGAGATTTGGATACACGTCACTGAGTGCTGCAGAGACTGCAGACTGTACTGTATTTCTAGAAGACCGTACTGTATTCCTGTTCTGTAGATGTGTTTTCCTGGGAAATGCCTTTAGAAGGATACTCAAAGGACAAAGTTCAGTGCAAAGAAAACCTGAAAACCAGAATCCCAGTATACTTTTATGTCCTTCAGAATACACGAGAATTAAATATATCTCCTTCAATTACTTTAGAGGGATGTTATGGGTATTATAACGGATTCCCTAACTCTAAGACTCAAATTGAAATGGCAGTATTGACTTGGCAAAGAAAACTAGCGATAGTGATAGGTTGATACAGCAATTAATATTTAAGTAGATTTATATACAATAGTTGCATTATAGTGTAGCTACAACTAGTGTAATCTGTAAGTTTGACACTGTGTTTACTTTATGTGCTTTATAGTAGGTAGTCACCTGATACTTGTTTTAGATCTCATGAAAATGGATCAATAAATCAATGACCAGGTAGTGCATGCCTCAATGTTTACAAGTACAAGCTACATGGGTGTATACATTTTAAGTGGGACCTCTGTACTTTAATTCATGCTTCTAGAATTTCACTGCTTTTAGATACGTTAGAAAAGTAAGATCTACATTTCTCAATCTTGTGATATATGAAGAATATTATCCACTCTAGAAGTTATAACGTTATGTATGTCTTTAATATGCAAACCTCTTTCTACTGATGCACTCAGAGAGGAAATAGTTTGTTATCTCACATATTTCTTCAAAATGCAGTATTTAATTCTTCTAATAAAAAATGTACATGTTCCGATATAAAATGTATAGAAGGCAAAAGAAAAAGTTTATATTCTTAACTAAGCCATGAGCTTGTGCCATAGCTACATAGCCACAATGCTGTTGTCTCTATGGCTATTATCTTAAAGAGTATTTTAAATAGCAATTTTCTGTCATGGGCTGTTTTTTTTGGAATTAGAAAAAAAAAAAAAAGTGACCCATTAAAGTTTAAAGCAAAACTTCCACAGGTAATTTGAAAGGTCTGAAGAACAACAGCAATGGAGATATTAATGGTCTAGATACCCTTGCAGCCAGGCCATATTTTAAGAACTCGATAATCAAGAAGTCAGATCGCTGAAGCCATGGTGGTATTAGTGTGTCATTCATCTATTCCTGTAAATACTGTGTTGACACAATTTTGTCTATATTCTTAGTAGTTTTGAAGTAGCTTGTTGACTACCATGTGTTGCTTTTCACCTTCCTGATTATTTAGTTTTTTTAAAACACAAATGGTTGGATCACAATGTGATGTATCTGGGTTTTTTTGGTTTTTGTTTGTTTGTTTGGGTTGGTTTGGCTGCTTAATATAAATATATGCATATATATATTCAGGTCAGTCAAGGGAACATTTTTATTATTGGTCTGGCATGATTTTCCTACCTCTGAAGAGCATTCAGAAAATCCCTTGTAGTTTCTAAGCCATGTCTAGCGATGACAGATTTTGTGGATGTTCTTTATACTAGACACAAAGTGAACATCAAGAAGAAATTTTCAGCATGCAACTTCAGCTGTATGTTCTAAGTACAATTTTGAATAAAATGTTCATTCAGAACATTCAAAAACATTCAGAAAATATTCTTTCATTCTTTATATACAATAAACATCTCCATGTCATTGTATATTGTTAACATTTGTACTTAAGATTTAGTGAAGTTTGGGTTTTCCAGTTCATACATACCAAAAGAAAAAAAAAAAAAGATAAAAGAAGAAAGAAAAAAAAAAAAGAGGGGTGGGAAGAAAGAAGAAAAGGAAAGGGAAAAAAAAATAATAAAGCCAGCATAGATCTAAAGTTAACCTTAGCAATCATTTTTCTCTTCACTTCAAATGTAGTTTCATTTCAAGTTTGGGGCACATGTTGGGGTCATTTCTTATTTTATCAAAACAGTTTTCCCATCTTAATTAAAATCAGTGGACTATGCAATTCTGTTAGATTGGAGGAAAGGAGAGTTTGTTAATTTACATTTAAATAAAACTGATTTTCTGAACTTCTGATGTAGTTGCATTTTTAATATCTTGTGCTTCATGTTATATTTATAAGTGGTACCACTGGAACTTTGGAGTCTTGGCTCACATTTCTGACCGTTATCCTTCAGTAGTGCTTTTGTAGCCGTAGTAATCTAAGAACAGAATCAAGGGAAAACTTATAGGTAGAAATATCTTTTTTTTTATTACATCTGTTGGTGTAGCTGAAAGAAGAGGTAATCTGAAGAACTTTTCTGAAAACAGTGTCCTTTTTTTTCCCAGCTGCTGTATTTGGTCTAATTGAAAGCATTACTCATTACAACTTGGAATGTATTAATTCCGTTGTGATGTCTTGAGTAACAATTTTCCTGCCTTGAAATTTCATGACCATCAGAGTTTGATATCCAAATTCCTATTGACAAATTCCAAAGTTTTCAATTACTAAAAAGACCAGGAGCTTCTCATCCCCCATCCTTCTTCCTCCTTCCCTCCCCCCACTTTTACTTTTTCAGGTTTTTTTTCCCTTTTTTTTTTTTTTTATTTTATTTTTCTTTAATCTTAGCTCTAGTATTCTAGTTCTCATTGAAGACTTCCTGTGGTTTAGTAGTCAGGGCATTAAAATATATTCTGTCAGAAACCCTTTATAGTACCAATGAAGCACTAAAGAACTTCATCTACACCTGAACTTTGTGTAATTAACAGGAATTCTCTGCAGTAAAAAAAAAAGATACAGTATTTACTTGCAAGATTGGTATATTACAAATTGTGTAGAGATGCATACTGAACCCAGCACAATGCCCAAGAAAGCTGACAGTTTAAAT